>NC_073728.1:48427610-50927610 GCF_023634155.1 Falco peregrinus
GATTTCACAAGAGCGGAAGATCGGTGCTTAGAAGGGATTGAAAATACGAACATAGAGCCCGTGAATCCTGTTAGCAAGAACTCACTTCAGAATCTCAGATTTTGGAATGACTGCTTTCTGCACTATCATAAGAATGCATGACCTGTCTTTTAGTATTCTTTAATAGTAACTATTTGCCAAGGCCGAAAGCATTATGTAACTTATTTATGCAAATTATTTCTGCATTATTTATAATAAGAATAATACAACAAATGCAACTAATGTTTAAGGATTGCACACCTTTGTAGGACAAGGTTACAATAGAATTTTAAGTATTTCTAAACAGGTTTTAGACTATCCTAATAATAATTTCCAAAAAATTAAGAGCAGCTCCTACTTATACTAAGTGTGGAGACTCCTTCTTGGGTAACATTTAAAACCTCCTTGGATGCCATTCTGCGCAACCTGCTCTAGCAGACCCAGCTTTAGCAGGGGGTTGGACTAGGTGATCTCCAGAGGTCCCTTCCAGTCCTGACCAGTCTGTGGTAACGTAGTAAGTATATCCATCAAATAATTTTTCGTCTTCAAAAAAACCCATAAATAAATCTTTCAAACATATCAAGAGAATACAGGTTCCATTCAACTTGATTTTTTTAAATCTGAAACATCAGAAAGTCTATGTTACAATATATTTACTTTTATACTAAGCACAGGTAGGCAGCTAGAATAATCATTTATGTGCAGCTGGTTTGTGTGTAAAACTACATCCTTAGTTTTAAAATCACATCATGTGTATCAATAGCGTTTACTGACTACAGTTAAGGAATAAATCTGATAATCTGCCACGTTTCCAAAAACTCTGCAAACACCACAGAAAGAGGGCTGCCTTGAGATTTTTGTGCAGGTTCAACCAGCCAGAAATAGCACAGAGCATGACACTGACTTGCTCACACAACGCAGCACTAGGCCTTTGCACTTGTTCCCTTGTGGACAGGAATGGTTTGTGTGGCTGTGCAGAAACTCTCAGGATACAACTGAAGCCACAATTTTACATATCCTAATTTTCTTAAAACTTGAAAATTAAACCTATTTTGAAGAATTCTTTCTTTCTCAAAGTATTTTATGTGGGAATTGAAATTACCTTCTTGCATTACTGATGAATAATTCTCCAACTCGCACTCCAGACATGAATTTAAACTCATTTTAAAAACTAAAATAAGTCAAGTTAACCTGTAATTTCACTCTGTACAGATTGCCTTTTTAATCTGGAAACATTAACCAATAATGTCCATCTGGCTGTTAGCACAAAAAGACTTCTGTTACTTTCCACTGTGCCCACATATAATTTTAGTCCCTGTAAAGTGTTTTCCATATAATTCAGCTCCAACTATCCTCTCTCAGAGGGTTATTCTTAGTAATTTTTCTCTATCCAAAAAGCTCACATGATTTTCTAACACTAACTTTGTAATAGCCTAGACACAGCACAAAAAAAATCCATGTAGACATACTGATAACAAAAATGCAAAAACATTTATGAAACACCGAACCACAAAATTTTGGTTTACAAGCAAGATCCAAGGGGAGGGAGTGGAAATCCAAGTATGTATCAAGTTTTAGCAGTCACTTGTCTATAATATATTTCATACCACTATTACCCCACTATGGTTCTTTACAAAATTACAGAACAAAATACCCACATTTTCTCCCCTGCACGTAGTTATGTATGACAGAGTGGACAAGTTTCAATTATGTTTGCAAACCTGACCATTACAAAGAGTAACTCGCAGTGAAGCACAGTCAGATTATACAGCAATATTTATAGTCCATGTCTGTTCAGTCACCACATGGCTGAAAACAAAAATTTTGCCAAATAAATTTTAAGTTTCACACTGAGATTTAATTATAAGCTTCAATCCATCTTGCTAGAATCATCTAGCAGTAAAACTGAACATTCCAAATACTCGTGGAGGTAGCGCAACACCACATGTGAAGAACCTCCACTTGAATTCCAAAAGCAATCAGAAAATTATATTGGTACAAAATTAACTTCCCTAATTCAAATAAAATGCCTTAAATATTAGTGTTATGCATCCTTCAGATGTAATGAGCCACCAACCTCAAACTGTTTCTAATGCACATCTCTCCTCTGTTATAAAAATAATTCAACTCTAGCTGATGTTAATTAGAAAAGTCACTTTTCTTGTTTTCTCAGCACTCCAAATTTGTAAACTATCAGCAGTAAAAACCTGACTTGTTTATATTCAAGTGAGGAAACATGAAAAGGGGAAAGAATGGAAATCATGGGGTAGAGACCAGATTGATTCACCAAAAGCATGGATATTCACATACTTTAAAATTTAAGTACCAGTCACATGCCTAAATGTTTGCATAACAAATACTCATGCAAGAACCAACACAACCAGAATCTTAACAGCATGAGATGGGAAGGCTGCAAGACAAGATGAAAACATCAATCAACATAGGGTTTGGGTTTTTTAAAGCAATCTTCTAATTTTAAAAAAATTTGACACTAGACTTTGTAGTAAGGATAATAGAAGTGGTGAACAGAATTAGTTTTATTCACGAAAGATTCAGAGATCTGTTAAATAAATACACGTTACATTCACTACTGTCTGTTACAGGCGTAACTTCTATCACACTGGTCAAGACCTCAACAACTGCAGCACCTGTCAGAACACAGCATGTATCATATACAGGTACTTCTTCACACAATTTTGTTTTGTCTGTATCTCTCACAAATGTACAATACAATGTTTTGCTCACAGCTATAAAAGGTCTCAATAATCATAAATCCAGTTTTTAACAAAAGACCAACTGAGACGTGTGAGGTGGTTGGTTTGTTTTCCCACATAGAAAACAACTAATATTGGTGTTATTTGAAAGAGGTACTGTACTTCTGAGATTCAAAATAGAAATTTCCCACTAATCTTTCACAGCATTATTATTGCTAGCATGCTTCAAAAACCTTTGGTGCCATTTCTGATGATGAAGCTCCCTTTGTGTGTTATATTTTAAAAGCTAGGGTTTCTGTAATAGGCGTAGATCTTGGAAAAGATAAACACTTAACTCTCCAAATGCAAGTAAGCTATAGCTACAGTTCATGTTTACATGGAAAACAAACCCAAAACTCCCACACGTCCCACATCAATAAATGTTTATTTGTTACTATTTTGAGAAAGTGCAATTTTTGTGTAAGTTAATCCAAATTTAAACTGCAGTTTATGTTGAACTCTTATGATCGAGAAACTTCATAGTACTGTATTCCAGAAGCTGCACGTTTCAAATGCTATGCCTATGCAAACACAATGTAAGAGTCTGGCTTGCCAGCCATTAACCAAAAAGCTAGCAGGTACAAAGTCTTGGCTACACTGCACATGTAAGTTGTCCACCTGGCAAGGGATTTTGTAGGGCTTGCACCAATTTACAAACACATTATCTAACCTCTGCAGCCTCAGCTATGAGGCAGAAAACACACACCTTCAGTTACTTGATTATATTTACAAAAATATAGGATAACAGAATTTCTCTTGTAGGTTGAAAACTTTTTCTTTATTTCAAAGAATATAGTAGTCCATTAGCTTCAGCTGTTTGTAACCAGTATGTCTTTAATTTTTTTATGGGTATAATGAATAGACTATATCCACATGGAAGTGTTTTTTACTCTGCATTTGCTACATGAGCCAAATTTATTAAAAAGCTTAACAAGGTAGTTAGGTAAAGTCAGGGTTGGTCACAGCATTGGAACCTATTGTTCCACATACAACTCAGCTGAGTACTCATGTCCTAAACCTCTGGTAATGAAACTCAAAGTAATTGACATGTCACAAATTAAACACCACATCTCCTCTGAGACCAAGTTGTTAGTGCTTTCCAGAGTCCATTCAATACCCCCGGAAGTTACATGACCTGTCTAAGAGCATAGACTGCTTCTGTGCAAAAAGGAAGACCCAAGACAAAAAAAATTGTCTTTACTTGGTCATTGTCTCCGGACAAACAGTCTCTGTACGTTTTTATTGGACCATACAAGAACAGAGGTCACTCTCTAGAATTTATGTACAAACAACCCTTTATCACGGGATGCCTCCTCTCTTCAGAAAAATTAACTATGACGCCTACCCTGCATTTTTAGTTTACACAGTTTCAGTATAGGGAAGATCCTGAGCAACAAGCACAAGTATTTGAAAGAAAGAATGAGGAATTAAAAAAACACCAATGTGCCTTTTTGATTTACTAGGTGGTTTATAATGTGCCTGGAACTTACAGTGCAACGATTAGTAGAATACACACAACAGAACACAGTTCCTCTGAAAAGTTTCTACTTTTAAGTGACAAAACAGGAGAGAGCAAGGACACAATAGTTTTCACTTTACAGACACGTTCCACAAATGTGGTTATGAAAAAAAGCATTCTGAGTAACTAATATTTGAAGTTCATAACATATTCGACAATATTCTGAAAGTAATAATTATCAGGTGTTACTCTAGACAAATCCATGCAATTCCTGTGTTTTATGTAGCCTAAAAGGTGCACGTAAGTATCATTTTCCATTAACATAGTATCGCTGTTATTAATTATAGAATCAAGTGATTAATCCTGCTCCCTGCTTTCCTGCGCTTCAAGAAACTAACTTATTAGTGATTCAAACACTGTCCAAGCAGAATGTGAGGTTACTGTCACTGAACCATCTTTATCATGTGCATTTTAAGCAGTGCCTGGGTCAAACAATGTACTAATCTCACATCAATCCCAGTGTGGATTACATTGATTGGTACAGTAATAGAGAGTTTTTCAGTCTAACAGTGACCAGGTCTATAGTAGCTCTAAGTTTAGCTTTACTAACTATCCAGCAGGTTTATGTGAGATGACTTGGGACTTTCAATCTAGATCCTGTAAGACAAATGTTTGTATTATAATAAACAAATGCAAGTAGCAACTGAAAAGTTATCTCCATGTATAAGGGACAGTATTAAACGAAGAATGACTTGAACTCTTGCCTCTAGAGATGATCTCTCCAGCATTAGAAATTTTAAAGATGGGAAGAAAAAAAGGACATGAGTAGATGTTATCCTTACATATAGTATAAAGCAAACATTTCTTTCTCCAACACGTGTGATCTGTGACTACTGAAAAGTATTAAGTTGCTGTTTTAGCAGGCAACTCACGTTTGAGACACACTGGTCAAATGTGTCATTTATATAACTTTTATATTTCTTATGTATTGCTCCTTATCCAGAGATCCCTCTCCAGTTATTCTACATTAGAATAACCCTATTATTTTTTTTTTTTGCCAGCTGAGTAATTTTATTTCATAAAAAAACCCCAAAAATCTATTACATGGAAAAAAAAGCTTCTAGTTAATTTTAAGATATCCTTCAACAATGTTTACAGATTTCTGTATACATACAGATACTCACAGTTAATAGTGTTTAAAAATATACATATTTACTAATTTTACAGATTTCTTCCTCTCAGTGCCCCAATCAGGTTCAGGGTCTTTATGTGCCATCTCAGCACCTCTCTGATGATTCCTTTTTCCTCCCAAAAAGCTTGCATTATGGAAAATACAACCAGTTCCTTTCTACTCTCCCCTCTGCCTGCTAAACCCTCCACAGCAGACATAGCCAATACAACTCCCGAACTCCTGCCCAGAAAAGATGGCTGAAATGAAGAAAAACCATAGAGCATTGCATCCTTGTCAATTTTTTTTTCTTGTTTTTGTTTAACTGTACTGGTTGCATCAGACTACTTAATCACTGTCCACATCAATTCTTTTGAACCTTATTTCTGCACATATCTGCTCTTACCTAATTAATGTCTTGGCTCTTATTTGACATCAATAATAATTATGGGCTTCCATGGAGAAAATGAGTTACATTCTGCTTTCCTGTTAACTAATACCACTTATCTGAAAGACTTACAGACTTGCTTAATTTCATATATTTTTGGTCCTAGCCAGTCTCCTAGCGGGAAGCATTCACATTTAACAAAGTTAAGCACGTGGGAGTTTTGATTTCGTGCCAAGCGTATGACTGAGTATAAAATCTGACCATTGAGTAAGATGCATTGAAAGGTCATCCTAGCACATTTTCATTTTTTCTCCTTAATTTTTGTCCCATTGTTTTGGCCACATTTCTGGAGTTCTTAACTTACATTAAGAAAAAAATTTCCCTCAGAAAAGATTAAAAGGTTAACTTTTTTTCAAAGCAGCAACCTTTGTGTTTTAACCAAGCTCCAATGACAAATTATTCTAATGAGGTAAGCATCCTTTCCACATTAAGAAATTTCTCACTTACTAGCTTAAATCTCTTCGTTTTTCCATAGTGTAGAATACGACTTCAGACAACAAGAAGGAAGATTTCATCAGATTTTGGAAACACTGGATCATGCAGAGCAAAATCCAGCTTCAGCTTCACCTCAGAAGCTACCATCTGATTATCCAGCTCCCGAGAAAAAGGAGTTAAGAAGAAGATCAAAAAAGGTGAAAAGAAAATGCTTCTGGTGGATTTGATTTCCTTCTGGATCCTTTTACATTTCAAAAGACACTGGAACACAAAGAGGTTGGAGACCACACACCTGAAAATGTGGTATTACAAAATCATAAAACTAAAGATTGTTTAATTAGAGTATCTGAAAAATCAAAAGAATTTAATTTACTGAAATCATCTCACTGCATAAAGGCACATGAAGATACTATTTTCAAAAAGAAATTGTTTCCTTCAAAAGGAATCTTTCTCATTTTTTCCAAGGACATTTTCATATGCTTTGAAAAGACTTTTTTTTTTTTTTCCAACTTTCCAAAAATAACAAGGTTTAAATCTCTGCTTTATAAAACAATGGTAGACAAAGCTAAAGTTGTCACACAGTCTTCATTTCCTATTTTAAGCAACATGAAAGAACTTTGGTGATCTTTAAACAACTCACACAATCAAGGACAAATCCAGGGGAATCTACATGGTTCAAACAAATCTCTTCTCAAAGGAGACAATTACACTTATTTCACATCCCCACTGAAATGCTTTTGTTGCTGTCTTTAATATTTAACGAGAAAAAAGGAATGTCAGGTTAAGTTTTCTCTGTCCTTGTACTGGTTCAATTTAAAAAGCAACCATTTAGAAGTTTCAGCCATTTAACAGACTTCTCTGAAATGAATCATAGTACAACAAGAGAGGATCAGTAATTTTAGTCTTAACCCCCTGCTCAAGCAAGGTCCAGTTAGGTGAATGTGAGTTCGGAGTATCTCCAAAGACAAGAATCCATAACTTCTTGGGGCAAGCTGTTACCATTTTTTTTCCTAACATCTAATCTGAATTTTCTGTTTTAACGTGTGTCCATTATATCTTGCCCTACCCAAAAACACCTTCAAGAAGAATTAGACAGATAATAAGACCTTGTTCCTAAGCCTTCACTTCTTAAAGACTGAACAAATCCAATTTTTTCTGCCTCTCTTCACATGTTCTGTGCTGCAGCCCACAGTCATCTTGATGGTCTCCCTCCAGTAAGCCAACGTCTTTCACCTACCCAGAAGCCTAAAACTGGACACAATACCTCAGATGTCAGCACACAGTTGCTGAATAGAGGGCAACAAACACTTTGGCTACTGTCTTGCTAAACTACTTGCCTAATTTGTACATTTAAGAGCTGTATCACTATACAAAAATATCCCAAGATGTGATTTTTTGGCCTTAAGATAAAAGTTGATACACAACAAAAAACTGATAACCAAAACAAATAGTATTTAATGAACTTATCTGTATTATATAAACAGATATATATGCTGAAAAAAATTTATCTGGTGGCAATGCAGCTATTTCTTTCCTTCAAAAATAGTGAGTTCCCAGCTAGCACAGGGTATGCCAATGCACCCTAATTTAGGGTTCATTATACTGCTATTTCACTCATGAAAATGTGGTCAGCTTTCATATGGGGGGTAGAAGGGAAAAGGTTTTCCAAAGTGAGTATAAAGGGCACACTGTAAGGCCCAAATAATGTATTTTATATTTAGTGGAATGTATTGCAGACCTTTTCTTAGAAGTTGCTCTGGTTAATCAGTTGAAATGGTGCCAGAGTATTCTGTAGATCAACCCCTGGATCTTATTTTTCTAAATCATATTGTATTAATTGTGCAATGTTAGTTAAAAATATCTGTACACTTTTTGTACACCTGTGTTCCTTGAATTCTTAGGGTTAATCACACATTTGAAAACACATTAAAAATGTTTTGCACAGAATTTTGTCTGGAAGAATTAAGTTTTTTGATAAAACTAGTCTTCATTTAGAAGAGATTATGCTATGTGACATGGGTTAATTTATCCAAATTCTAAAGGACAGATAGTTTTAAAAAAACATTTCCGTGTTCAGTCAGTATGGAAATGACAGACATGAAATTATCATTATTTTAGAGGCTTGTCAGAAGAAAAGCCTTATATAAATTTTTACTAGCAAAAAGGATGTATTTAGTGAGACAGAAAAGCTCTTCAATAATTATTTGTGGGTATAACAAAGGTAAGACATTATTACATCAGAACACGTCATTATATTAGACTTAAATACTGCTTATGCTGGTATGCCAACAGCATTCCTATCTTGCATTAGTGTCTATAATTGATATTATGAAGGATTTGTTAGTGTGTAAATGTTTCTTGTTTATTAAAGTAACATTTTAATATCCTCTGTGGCAAAGGTATAATAACTATCAACACCAACAGGCTTAACTAGCAAAACCAGGACAGGTTTTTTTCTGTAGTGAAGTGATTTTCAGTAATCTGTTATTATATCAAAACAATATTTTGTGTCTTTCTTTTTGTTAAGAAGCACAAAAAAGCTCATTTTAAGCTGCCTGACTTTGGTTTTGCATACATAATGAATATGGTGCTTTCAATATATTTTTAAAGGATCCAGATTACTCAGTTTAAACAAACCACAGTATTTTGGTTCACAACACAACACCAGTCAATTCCTGGGGTCAGTAAAACTATGCAAGAAGAAATATCTCTACTTAGTTTAAGGAAGTCCAACCAAAGATGGTTGTAAGGCTTTAAGCCTTTCTTATGACCTGAACAAACATCAGTACCTCCGAAAAACTCAAATATACTGATTTAAATAGTTACAGGATCTATATTTTCATGTCTGATCTTGATGGAATTCAGAAGTGTAAACAATTTTTAATCCTTAATCTCCCAGTCAAAATGAGCCTTTGGTCTCCATATTCCTGTTGGTTATTTTTCAGTTGACTCTCAATCGCTAAAGTATATGTTATCCATATATGGATATGAAATTCTCTTTTTAACATATGCACACACAGCAGTAGGGAAACACTTCAGGTACCTAGGCCAGCCAGCCTTCGGCTCCCAATGCTGCAATTTAAGAACATTTGCTTGTCTTTCAGCCTACATTCTGTTCCGTGTTTTCAAATTCACCACTAAGACATCTAATTTTCTTGAAAGAAAATATGAAATTACAGTGCTGCTAAAGCAGTGTCCTTCAGAAAGGTTGCTCCTAGAGTTCCCTGTTTCAGCACAAAAATTTTTTTTTGAGTCAGCAGTAGTGGCAATAGCCAGACAAGTTCTAAAATATGTATTTAGGGTCCAAACAAATGGCTTATCTGAAACACAGAACTCCCTCATTTTTCTTGCAGAGGCTCTGACTACCACAAACAAACCCCATGCAATAGTTTAAGAGAAAATAAAGTAAAAGTATGCCAGAAGTAAATTATTCCTACAAAAGTGTAAGCGTCATAGTTTCACAATAAAAACACATAAAACTGCACCTACTTAATGAGAGAAGACACCCAGTCTTCTCCACGGTAGGTCACACACAACAGACTTGAAAAAAATTAAAGACGACATTAGGGCAAAAGACTATTCGTTACATTATAAGGCAACAGTAGGAAAAGTGTCAGTCATGGTAAGCATCAGCCACAGCAAGAAGGTAAGGCCGCTTAGTTGCTGTATGTTTTGTTTAGATTTAACAGAAATTTGTATATCCTAGCAACACAAAAACCCTACAATTTAATAAACTTGAAACACATAGTTGGAGAATCTAAGCTATGTGAAAATATAATAATCATTTTTTGTTTTATTGTTAAATATTTAAAAATATTTTAGTAATTAATTATTAATTTGTATAGGAAATAAAAATATTATCACACACACACTATGTGATTTATGTCAAGACTGGAAAAGCAATAGAAATTGGTAGACTTCTAGAAGAAAATAGTATTGGCTATAAAAATTTCTCTGATTTAGAAACTCACAGTGTAATGCCTAAAACCAGCTCCCAGAGTAGGAAATAAACATTAGAAATATATACAAGCATGTTCTAAAAAACCAACAAAACCCCCACAAACCAACAACAAAACATCACCAAACCCAAAGCTGCTTGACAGCCCTTGCATACAAATGATTGTAGGCTTCTCTGAAAGACATTTAAATGACAACTGCAGTATGCTATTTATAAAACATTGCACAGAATATGGCATATTCCAAAATTGCTGTATTTGAAATTGCTGTTTTATGGGGTCAACCTAACTTTCTTTGAAAATTCAGAATGTATGCATAAAATTCTGATTTCTCTCTGTCACGTAACAGCAGTTCATGTAGGGCTTTTTATAGTTTGGTGCACTATAGTTCTTTCAAAAAAGCCACAATATTTAGCAATTATGCTAGCTTAGATGCAAAACATCTTCCTAATGGAATGTATTATCTAATGTACATTTTTAAAATTTCTAGGTTCTTTAAATATGATGTTATCTTTTGCAATAAAATGAGATATTTTTCTTAGGTTTCAGGAATCAATAACAACATTTATATTATAAAGGAAGTGAACAATTATTCTTTGGAAAAGGAAAACAAATGGGTAATGAATAAACAGGTCTTTCATGGAATCATTCAGCTTCTTCTCTAGGTAAAGGATCTTAGTTTGAATACTGAATAAAAAACCCTGTAACTTTTAGCTAGACCATGTGTATATTTGAATATATCAGGTTCTCCAACCACAGCAGCTCTGCAAAATGGTTTCTCTGATCATTATTTCCCCAAAGAAATTGTTTTCTACAGAAGTATGCTATCTAGAGTAGGTTTGATTAACAAAGCATGCTTTTTTCTTTTCAGCAAAGTTTTTATTTGTACAACATCTTACATAATTATTGGCTAAAACCTTTTCTGTGTAATATAACTACAGTCTTTTCCTCATGCTAAACTGATACTGTTAACAAAATCAAGTTTGGAAATACCAATGGAAATCTTTAAAATGTGTATGATGGATTTATGATATTTTTGTTTACTTGACCAAGCCAATACTGAAAACAAAGTACTTCTGTATTCTACATGCTTCCATATGTTTTACTTCTAGCTTTACTGTGGTAGGCCTTCACTGCATCACAGCACTGTTTAACTACAAGCCCAGACTTCACAGAAGCTTCAATAGCCAATTTCAGATAATACTTCTCCCTCCTTATTACAAGTTTAGCAGCAGTTCTACAACTACAGACAGTCAAGGCTTTTTTTTTTTTTTTTTTTAATAGTGAAAACAACCAAGCAGCCGTTAAAGCCTTCAACCTCCAAAACACCACAGTGAAGGCAGGATCTGTATTTAAGTCTTCTCTGCAGTAGTTGCAGAGAACCAGATTACTTTTCCATCACTAACGCCTTCTCCTGATGGGATTATGCCCTTCTGAGCCTGCTTCATACCTGTAATTACATGAACAAAGCTCACTGCATGCTGTTACCAGTTGAGCACAAGGCAGCACCTTCCCTTAGATTCAAATGGCACCACAGCAAGATAAGATACAGGCAACTGTAACCCAAAATCCTTTCAAATCCTTATCTGCCAACAAGCTAGACAATTGTGAAGACACCTGAATATGAAAATTAACCTGCTTATCCATGCCAGAAAGCAAAAAAAACTTAGGTAAATAAAATCTAGCACTCTATCAGGTGCAAGGCATTAAACTTGCAAGGAATTACAGGTCTTGTAAATTGTAACCATTTTTTTAATTAGTATAACACAGTATTAGCATTGGTTTTCACACAATTTTCAAATTCTAGAAGATTACACAGCAGAAAATAATAAAAATATTTGCAATTTTCAGAAACATGGTAACAAATTTAAGAGTCTAAAGCGTAACCTTCTGTTCCTCTGGAAGTAAATAACAGATGTAGACCAATTTGAAGTGTCGCTCATATCCATATAATATCAGCTACACAGTCTGTCTGCATCTATTCCATATGTCCCAGCTGTACTTGCAGAGTTCACCATACTTTTAGCAACTTCCGCTCACCTAAGCATACTGCAGAAGGCTGTAATTCCTATCTCCTTTATTTTTAAAAAATTTAGCATTCAGCTTTTCAGTAAGTTTGCCTCTCTCAAGAAGTTTCAAAACAAACCTGCAAATTAACTGAGTGAACTGGAGGTAGTACCCAGAGCACAAAATGAGCACATTTTGCCAGCTCTTTCTGAATGCAAAGGACCATTTTGTTCATTATGAACATGTCACATTTAAAAGACCAGTCTCTTGAAAAATCTTACCTCAGCTCTAGAAAAATCTGTAATTTATTGGAAATCTGCTTTGAAAAACTTCTAAAATGCCCAATATACATATATGCATAGGTGCTTATGAGCATTATTAGCATTCAGACATCTGCATTTTGAAATTACACTGGATTTAATCTTTTTGGGTAAAAAGTTGAACAAATTACAGTAGATGAGAGAAAGGAAAAAAAAAAACACACCAAGAAGAAAAAAACACCCACACTTTCCAGACCATTTTATTTAATTGTAACCACCTTATTTCCTAATGTTTTCTAATGATAACGATTTTTTTTTGCAGAATTACTAGTGTTGCACTTTGCTTCTTCCTTTACTTTTTATAGTGTCCAAAAATACTCCTTAATATATTAATTACATCATCCATGACATTCATATGATGTTTTCTTTGCAAGTAAAAAAACATTTCCAACCATTCTAGAGAACTGAAAGGTAAATGGGTCTTCATTCAAAACCTTCTCCAGTTGCGGCCATGCCAGAGGGTTACACACAGAAGAATAACACACTGGAGTTCTGATAAAAATTATATGATTTCTGAAACTTGCTGATCTACCACCAGTCTGAAGCAACTATTGGCAACTATCTCCACTGAAAAACTCAATTAGGAGATCGATCATTAGGAGACACGCATTCTCTAACTGGCAATGATCTAAAACATATTTTGGTTTACCAACAGAAATGAACAAGGAAACATGGTACATTTTAAAAGACTCACGATGTACCTTTTGTAGCAGAAACAATCAAGTACCTGCTGCTCGTGATTTTGCAGAATAATGTAAATCTCTAAAGACTAACAACAAATATGCATCTTCTTTAAGCGCACAGTCTGCAGGGTGACTTCCATAATTCCCACTGAACACAACTGGCTGACATTCTCACAAATAGTCTAAATCAAGAGGTACTTCATGAAATGTACTTAAATCCAAATAAATTGAGGCATTGGTACTTAAACATAACTCTCAATCATGACATCTCATGACATCTCAACAAAAATCTTAGGTGAGTGCACCACGCCAGGACATCCCCAGACATTTTCCCTGTGCACACAGGGCATTATCTTGCCCCTCCAGAAACAGAACCAGGAATGGCAGCTGTTCCATAGCAACTATAACCCAGCAAAAAGTAAAGCATGGAGAAAATGTTTTGGTTGTTTGTTTAGTTTTACTCAGACACTTCTACTTCAGATTAGTAGAAACACTATTTTCAATGTGTTAAACTATGGCCTTTAAGCAGGTTTGTAAAACTTTCTTTGTTTTGCAAACAGCAATTAACTTTATATTTAGTGTTTGTATTTTTAAGGTATGCACAAATCTCACAGTATTCAATTACACTTCAGAAGACACTACAGTGGCACAGCTGAAAGCAAAAAGAATAAAGCTTTAGATCTCTTATTTTAGATCTAAAAAAAGTCCACAAGCAAGGACTCCACCAATACCATATCTGCATTTTTTCCAGTATAACTGTAAAATTACTTTCAAAGCATTAAAAATACATTAAAATAGTACTCACAATTAAGGGATCATCTCGCCCCATTGTAATAACAGTTCTGTTCACTGTGCGTAATAACAGTACCATTATTTCTTGAATATGGTGATAAGTTGATGCCTGAAAATGAAAAAAATAAAATGTTTTAGTAATAAACCCATACTCTTGTAAAAGAAAGAAGAAACCAAGTAATTCCATGTTGACAGTTCAAGTTGTATAACATAACCACCTTATTAAAGAACAACTCTAATTCTTCTTGCTCACACTGCTCCTTAGTTCCTGCAATTTTAGTAGAATACTCATTTCAAGTGGCACAGTCAAACTTTCACCCTACCTATCACAAACCTTTTTTTTTTTTTTTCTTTCAGATATTTACTTCCCATCCCTCGCTCAACAGACTTGTGTTTTCCCAGTAACTGTGTCGCCTGTAGCTTAACAGCAATACCCTGGTGACAGACAGCTAAGGCAAACTGTATCATAGTTCTCCACATCTGTCAATGGCCCTCAGGGCAGTCTGGACCTCAGTAATATTCTTAATTGCAGTCACAAGGTATATGATTTTTAGAAGACAAAGTTGTCTTGATTCCACTTTGCAGCTCTGTGAGGGTACAAATTAAAGACTGTCTGTTCTTTGGTCCCATTGCTAAGGTACTGGTCATGTTGCCTGCAAAAGGATGCCTGATTATTTATTTTAAAATGCTGAGCAGAGGGGTATAACCTTCTATTCACCAATGTCATTGACCTTATTCTGATTCCTAGACAACTTTGGAAACTAGCACGCAACAATCAAAGAAAAAGTCTAAACAAATTTCTAATAGAAAAAAAGAAATTAGTTTACACCAAACAAGGAGTCTCTTTAATGTCACATGTGGTATGGAAAGAACACAATTATAAAAGCCATGGTGATCTCTTAACAGTATTTTAGGTGTTGAGCTCCAATACCACCCCAAGAGAAACTTCTGACTTTCTTTTCCTGCCCCACCCCGAGGCATACAACATTGTCTCCTTCCTTTCCGCTGTTTTGATTAACCTGGATCAGGCCAGAATCCCCCACAAGAGAGACCTTCCTCGTGTCTAGCCATTTAGCCTTATTGCGTCCTTTGACTATGACACATGTAAGCTTAAATGATCTTCTTGCCTGTCACAGTATTTCAAAAGTTACTATATTATATGAATGAACAACGTATTCACAGAATATTTTGCTTGCTGGTGTTGTTTTGTTTTTTTTTTAATTTACATTTCTCTGGTACACTCCCATATTTATAAAAAGACTACACCTGACAGCTGCAGCATAGAAGACACATTTGTTCTCACAAAGCTGCTTTCTCCTCCATCTCCTTTGCTTCCCAATATGCATACTGTGAGCTTTAAGGTTTATGCCAGTCAAATAACATGAAAACCATACAGTGCATTGGCTCTTTGTATTTTAAATGCACTGGAAGCAACAGTGAAATTAAAAATAAAAACCTACAGTGCATCTCTCCCCACACCAACTTTAATAACTAACCAAATATTCTTCTGTCTGTTGGGGTTTTTCCCCTATTTTTTTCAAATCACCTGAAAAATCTGAGATAAAACTGCACTTTCTTCCAGTAAAACATAACCACACTTTGTCACACAGCAAAGCAAATTCTTCAGGTTTATGCAGAATTCTAATCAGAAAGACACTTTTCATTTGAAGAGCAACAAGCAGAATCTTTTGGCCTCTTTGTTGCAGAAGCAGCTTTCCATACTCATTAGCATTACAGTAATGTCAAAGTAACTTTCAAGTAATAATTACCTTCAGATAAAATACACTCTGGGCACATTTTTGATACATCTTCAGTGTATGCTGTTAATGAATGTTGTTTTATTTACAGAGGTCTACACAAATTTTCTGTTTTGTTTTCAAATCTTTTTCATATATCTTTCTTGAACTTTGAATAGAGTAATATATTTTTATGATTGTGCACATCTGTCCAAAAGCAGTTTGCCAGCTCTTATTCTTGAGTATTTAATTTTTTTAAGAATTTCAAAGATTGCTTTAAAGTGTAGAACATTTGTTAGCCTGTGCATTGAGATATCCATCAAAATTTAGCATTCTATTTCAAACAAGCAAACAGCTGTTGAAAGAATGCAGAGGACCTGTGGCAAGCCACCTGACAAAATATGTAATTTTAGCAAGTTACCAGTTAACAAAGCAGTAAAGGAAAAGTGAAGCAACTTAAAGTCCAACCCTGTCCCCGAATTTTTCATTTCTTATTTTCATCAATTTGAAAATACAAACATGAAATTGAGAAGCTTCAATATTTAACTTCCCCATAACTACAGCAATTATGCATACCTTTATCTCAACCATAAAACAAGCCTCTTTAAAGTTATACGGCTACACCTATATCAGCAATATGGTTCAGAACAAGTTTTGAGGCAAATCCCTTGATCGCTTCCATTTACCATGTACTGCTTCTGAGTGGTTTTGTTGCATACAAACTAGATTATTTCCAGACTGAGATAAACTAGAAGCTCCTTGACAGTGCCAGAAATGAAGACATGAAGTTCTTCATCAACGTTTGGGCCACACTAGCATAAGGTCCCCTGACATATTACGATTCAAAATATATTCATTTATCATAGCTTTCTTATAATATTGATTACCACTATATTGAAAAAAAAATAATCAACAGCCAACAACTGTAAACTACATAGTAGCACTTTACACACTGTCCCTGGGCACAGGGAAGTCACTTGTTCATTAGTTTGTGTATTGCCCCCCCAGTCCAAAGATGAGGGCTCTATCTAACTTTGCTTCCTGACACATTTCAGTACATGCTGTGCCATTATTAGTAACCGTTCAAAACATTACATAGTTGTTTTAACAGTTAGCCGTGACTCCATTATTAAATATGAGCTCTATTCTGAATTCAAAAGTAGCGCACAACACGCCTTTCCTGGAAAAAGCATAACATGTGCTCAAGCATGCAAAAGTTATTTTCTGCTAATCATTTGATTTTTCCGAGAAATGTTAGCAAATGAATTTAAGCAGTTTCTTTATGAAACTGAAACTACCTTTCTCCTTGATAATCTAGGAAACAATTAAGCATTCAATACTGACATTACTAACAAGAAAAATAGTGTTTTCACACCTTGCCTATACACAGGGGTTCAGCTTTTAACTAACAGCTTCTAGTTTCAGAAGGCAGTCTAGCAACCAACTGTAACCTGTATTTTCTTAAATCATGTTTCACTTCACAAGGACAACATATGTTTTTAGTGAAATCTGGAAACCCCACCATTTGGCTGCAGTCCATTTGGTTAAACATAAGACTTTTCAGAAGCTAAATTAACAAATTGTACCATATAAAAATGTTCTCTTGGAAAACATGAACTTGATTATTCCATTCAATAAAATATGGTCATCTAAAATGTATGCTTGTCTTCACTCTTCAGAAGGACTTGCTAGGTGACCAAGGCATGAAACAGAATTCATACATGGTATGCAGGTCAGCAATAGGAATTCTCTCTCCAAACTCAAATACTTTCAGATTCATTGATGGATGGATGGCACGCACTGGACCACAAATTACTTAACAAAAAATCCGAACCAAACAAAAAATCACTCTCTTTAAAAATATCTGTGCAGGGTAATAGTGTTTGATTTAGCTTTCACATTCTACTTAAACTTTTACGGGGTGGGGACAAAAATTAGAGTAATTCCATTATCTCTGAGTCAACCACGCACTTCAGAACATGACAGAGTGCTCATTTATTTGGACAGTGACAAACACGGACTAAAGTGAATGGCCCCTTCAAAATTCTATTACACAGCCTGTACTTGGCAGAGTCACCTCTTTGGTCAAAACATTTCAACTGTCCCAGCTGTGTCCCTTCCCAAACTTTTGCCCAACTCCAGCCTACTCCCTGGCATGGGGCAGAGTAAGAAACAGAGAAGGCCTGGACACTGTGCCAGCACTATTCAGCGATAGCTAAAATTTCTATTCGTGTGTTATCAACACTGATTTGGTCACAAATCTAAACCACAACACCATATGGGCTCCGTGAATAAGATGAACTCTATACTAACCAGATCCAGCATGCTTGCTTTCTTATGTATCCAGTTCTGTAACTTTTTGTTCCCTCTCTGACATACACACACAAAAAAGAGCACACATAAAAGGATAAAGATATTTAAAAAAAAAACCACAACAAAACCTAGTTCATAATCATGCATTGTTTTGACTGAAAATTGTCTGCAGAAGACTTTAAGGTAACTGGCCCTAAAAGAACATGCAGGTTCCCTGACTAAATTCCTTTGAAATTCTCTTTTACTAAAGTCTTAAAATCTGTCATAAATTAGGCAAATGCTTTACAAATTTCTGTACAATTCTAAAACACTTCCAGACTTGTTCGTTAATATAATCAGTTTAAAATGCAGCTGCTGCCAATTACTGACTTTGCACACAGAATAGGAAAAGATTATACATCTCACTTCCACTTTTATTCTCAGCCAAGGTGATATTTTAGATGCAAAGAGAAAGTTTACTATTATTCATGTAAAAACTATAAATAAAAACTTGTTCTAATACAGTAAATATTAAACTATAGGATATATGTTATTAAAGTCATCTTATGGAGGGCTATCAGATTTCATGCAGTGAGGTTGTAAAGGGGAACAAAGGAAGTGTTTTCAGGTAAAACAGAAACAAAAATCAGGTATTTCACCATGGCCTTTTTCAACAACTTACATGTCTGAGGTTTACTATATTTTACAGGTACTGAAAGCACACAGACTCAAGCTATGAAGCTAATTTTAGGCATGATTCAATCAAAACAATGTCATCTATGTCCAAAACTTATTTGCTGTAGAGGCAATTTGAAATCAAATATAAGCATCTCACCCAGATGCCTAGCAATGAATGCCTATCCATAAAAAAAAATGTCCTTAACATAAACCTGTATTCTTAAAGATGTACTTCCTACCTGCAGCACCCAGCAGCTAGACAGCAGCTGACAAATAGTGTTTGAACACAAGGATGTGATGACTCTCTCATGTTCCCAGTCGCTAAACAATGTAGAGCAAAACAGTAGAGCAGAGCTGGTAATGTCACAGTACCTTCTTTAACAAAGAAAATACTTTCTTCAAAAAATCTGTAATAATTTCAAAGATCACCTTCACAATATAAATTTTGACCACACAAAACACAGAACAACTACTGCTGCTTATTTTTTGTTCTTTGTGTATATACTACTTCTGGTGGTTTTGACAGAACAAATCCAATACAAAAATAACAAATTTAAGTTCATAAAAAGTTTTAAATATTAACACAAACCCAAATTTCTTTATTGAGATGGAAAAAACCAGAAGAAATATAGACAACATGTTGGTGTTTTCAAGACAGAGTTAAGCTTACAATTAATGTTGTAATGTGAGTCTGCCACTAATGCCTGAATTTTTCTCCTCCAGTGGGTCAAATCATTCATTTCCTTAGATGCTAAAAGATAAGGCGATGAAACGTTCAACAGAAAATTACATTAATCTTAAGGTTCAAGGGCAGTCCCATAAGAAATAATTTGGTTAATTACCAAAACAATTCTCTATATCAGACTGAAAAGATACTCTGAAGGAGACCACCCAAACACTACTACGATAAAATTCTGGACATACAGTGAACCTTTTCCATTTGCCTGTATGAGTATGGAAATACAAAATGTTTCCTATTGCAAGTCAGAACTTTGAAACAAGATTTTTCACTTCAGCTGGAAAGTCAACATCTATGTTGCACCCAAGAGACATCTGCACTGTCTGAAAGACAAATTACTGTTTGATGCCTTAGATACTTCTGTATGGAAGGTGTTACATTCCTTTGGTCTTTTTTCCTCCTTCAGGTAAGTCACCTCAAAAACAGATTTTTAGTGCTGAAGCAGGACCAGTCTTTAGCATAGCTAAAAAAATGAGACTGTGACCCACAGATTCTTGTTGCAGCACTTATCAAAACTAGCCGACTGCAACTAGGCCTTTACCATCCCATACCAAGTTAATTTCAATAAGTAGCTCCTGCACCTTGCCCCAGCACAGCCACCAATCCCCACAAGGTTTCAAAAGTTCATCTACTGTCCGTGCTGTTTCTTCATCCTCTTCAAGCCAGTCCACCCTGATTCTTGCCTCTGCTGTGTCCCTTCTCCAGGCTCCTCTTCCAGTCAGCCTCTCCTCATCTGGGCCCCCTTCTTCTCTCTGCTTCTCCCAGGGCCTCTCCTTGTCTCTCTTCCATACCCCTTAGAGCAGGGGTCCTCAAGCTGGCCCCCACTATTTACAGAACGCCCCCGCCCCCCCACTGGGGGTTGGGGGGGGGAAACCAAGTAGCCGCAGAAGAATTCCTGCCACTTCATCCACACACCAGCCCCCTGGTTAAAAGGTTTGAGGACCCCTGCCTTAGAGCTATTTAACTCCTTCACAGGAACCAGCCACAGCTGCACCTTATCCATGTCAACCAACCCACTGCCCCTGAAACCAGCCCACAGCTATATATTATCAATGTTAATTAACCCAGCTTCATTCCTCTCTAATTCCTCTACAGATTCTCTGTCAAGGGAAGAAAAAACTACTAGTAAGTCATGCATTTGCTGTTGTAGCTAAAAAAAGAAAGTCTTATATTTAATGCCATATACCTTGTCCCTGTTCAGCAATTGCATTGCCAGAAGGTGTGCCAGGGTATGTATTTTTTCCTCAACAGAAGCACCTTCTTCTTTTGTTGATGTCCCAACTATTCTACAATGTTTCTTATGAATATGATGCCTCCAGAGGGATCGTCGTGCTGATAACCACTACTGGATTTAAACATAGTCCAAGGGACTTTTCTCCTCATATTAGAAATTCATCAGTATTTATTGCAAACACAATCTGTAGATAATGGCCAAAAACTTCTCACAGAGAATCTCCAGTTTACAGGTTACACCTTCCTTAAGAGAAACTATTTTTAAAAAATGCCACTTTTGTTTTAAACAAATGTGAATGTGTGGTTGTTTTGTTGTTTTTTTAATGTATGTGTTTTAAATTCTCAGCAATTTTCATGACAATGTGTTACATGTTGCCTAAAAAGCCATTGTTTATCGTAGTACAAAAAGGTTTGTCTTGTTACCTCCTCCAATAGCAGTAAAAGCACAGAATGCATTACATGCTTTTAAACATCACCATTTATACAAATTACATAATTTTCATTGGATTGTTACAAGACTGACGTCCAAACCTGTGAAGAGTACAATCACCCATTAAACCTCCATTCTCCAGCTGTTTAAACATACACATCACACTGATCAGTGAAAAAAAAACCCCAAAAACCCCTATTATTAAAGACAATGCTCTCCTCATTGATAGAATGCATTTGATTTTAAATACAGCTGAGTATTTGCCTAATGTTGCCTACTCCAACAGGTCCATGTTCTTCCTGTGCTGAGGACCCCAGAGCTGGACACAGTATTCCACAGAGGACCTCACAAGACCGAAGAAGCAGAATTGCCTCCCTTGACCTTCTGGCCACACCTGTTTTGAAGCGGCCCAGGACACTGCTGGCTTCCTGGGTGCGAGCACACATTGCCAGGTCACATCCAGCTTTTCACCCACCAGTAGCCCCAAGTCCTTCTCCACAAGGCTGCTCTCAATCTCTTCATACCCCAGCCTGAACCCAGGTGCATGACTTTGCACTTGGCCCTGTTGAACTTCAAGAAGTTTACATGGGTACACTTCCTGAGCTTGTCCAGGTCCCTCCGAATAGCATACTGTCAGGCATGTCAACTGCACCACTCAGCTTGGTATCATCAATACCATTGAAACCAAGCTTGCAGTCATAATATTCTAATTAATTTCAGTGTGTATTCCATTGAACTTTACCAGTCAAAAATAAAAATGCCCAAACCTTTGCTAGGAGAAAACAAAGAAATCTTACTGCTTTTAATAATACTATGGTGATTTACAGCAGCTGACTATTTAAAGTTATGAAATAAAAAAAGATAGCATAGATTTCAGTACTTCACCTTTCATACCTCAACTGCCCTTTAACATAAATTTATGAAAAATGGGAGAAAAGTTCAATTTGCCACTGACTTGTATTAAAAATTTATATGAGATTCATCAGCATCAATAATTTACTACCTAATCAGCTCAGGCTTACTACACACTTGGACCATCTACATCATCATCAATACTTACAGGGTCTTGACAGCTCAGAACCTCCAGGATGCTATTGAGTAATTCAACACAGTACTTCTTCTCTTGGAGCTGGAGCTGCTGATCACCCTTCTGTTCCAGTAATTCTCTCAGCTCTTTTGTAATCACAGGAAGCAGAATGTCCCTGCATTCTAAAATAAATGATATTATCTTAACAAATATAAATAAAATGCTATTTGCAAATAAACCTTCCTCCAAACAGTGAAACTCAATACGCCTTAACAGCTGCAGTCCCTTCCAAGGTAGAATTTTTGATTTTCCAATCATGCCTAAGGGATACTCTTAAACTTGCGTGGTATTTTTGTGAGTCAACAGTATTCTCATATATGAAAAACACAGCTTCCTGACAAAAATAATCTGTTTCAGTTAAATCCTGAAGACTTTTTTGCTTGTCCCAAACACTTAAGGACAAACTATCCACTTTAGATACAAAGTAGCTGGAAATAAGCTATGTTTGAGTAGTGACAAGTTTTTAATGCAAGAAAAATACTATACTTATTATTTTTTTCTGAAAGTAAGACACAAACAGCAACAGAATTGTTCTATGTGCATCATTTTGAAACATACTTTCTAAGAACATATAAAAGGATACAGACAAGGAAAAGACTCTAATGAAAGGCCTATGAAGCCTATGAGAGTGAGAGCTATGCATACTTTCATCCTTGTGTAAATATAATGAAGCTGACATAAATAGTAAGCTAGATTTTAATCTCACGTGTACATTGACTTTTTAAGACAGAGGTGCTTATAGGAAATATTGGGAGGACGAGATGCACAAATTTGAAATAACTTTAAGGAAAGCACTGTCTACCTAGGAAAAAAGATATAGAAGATTTTTTTTTTTTCTGATTTGACACATGCCACTGAGTGATTTAAGTAGCAACTTACTTGTAAAGTGCTATGTAATTAAAGAGTACAGCACAACAGAGTGAATAACTGAGCAGATGCTTCAAAGATTTGTTGTATTTATGAAAATAACCTGGGAACAGAGCTAAATGTAGCTTCAAAGATTCCATCACAGAATAAAATTTGTATAGAACTCCAGAAGCATTCTAGTCTCAAACAGCGAGATGAAGTTCTTACTCATTTCCTCTCAACTGATTTCTTATTGATTAAAATTCTTGTCTGTTTTAACTCTTTGGAAAAATATCAGTATCACCATTTGGATATTATTTTCTATCAATAACACATATCACAGTTTCTGAAAAAATAATAGAAAAACACTAAAAAACTTTATACTGCAAACAAAAAAGAAAAAGTGGCTTATTATTTTTTCTTTTAGGAATGATTTACAACACCTTTACCCAGACATACAGCACATTCACTGATAAACAAGTGGAGGGTGAGGTGGTGAAACTGTATCCAATGTGTTTTAAAACAACCCAGGGGCTCAGAATTCCCCCAAAGTAAGGGTGCTAGAACAGGAAGACAGGAGGGTAAGAAAGAAAGAGGAACAGAACGGGAGGGAAGTAGATAATGTATTTCTGAATTTTGCAGATCAAGCAACACAGGCTATCCATGCAGATCATTCTTATTTTAAGTAACAGCTCCAAGTGATATAAAGCCAGGAGCTTTTAATCACATCTAAAGGGCAGAATAATTTCTTGCCTCAAAAAGTGTCTCTACTTTTAGTAATGCCACAACATGAATAAAAACATATTTATCCAATTTTCTGTAACCCTTGTTTCAAGCTACAAGAGCAATCTTACTCAATGACTAAATCACAAACTCACTAGGGAAACATGAGTTAAAAGAACACATCTCAACACAAGCCTGTTTAAAGAGCAGCATGAAAAGAAATTTCACTCAGCTCACAGTTCATGCATGTGACAAATTCTGCACACAGATAAGCTTCCTGCACTTAATGCAAGCCCCAGACTAGCTCTCCGATGCAGAAGCCGAATAGCTTCATTTAAAAAGCACTTAGTAAAACATGCTAGCAGGGGGTAGTAACACTTCTAAAGCACTGTGGGGATTTGTGCCCATGGAGACAAACTCCCCTCCAAAAGTCATCAATACTGATAGATTACTTGTCTACAGCTGTAGAAATCAAACACCAATACAGTTTTCTGAAACTGAGATGTGATTTGTTAGCAAATTCTTTCTTGACTTGCTTACATGAAGTACCCCTAGTAACTAATTATAAATGCAAAAAAGCAGTGCCATTAGCTTCTTGACCAAAAACTAAACCTAAGAAATATCATTAGCAACATTAGAAGTTATGTGCAATACCTTTCATACTTGCTGAAATGTGATAGTATTTATTTTTTTTAATGAAGTAAGGTTTATAGATTCAGTCAGCAACGAAGTACAAGTTGTAAATTGGATTTTTACCTACCTACATTTGAAAAAGCTAGAAAACAAACTTTAGTTCATTTTCATTGCAGTCTCTGAAAACTGTCCTTGATAGTTTAGGGTAATTTGGTAGGAATTAGTTCATAGTATGATCAGTTCAGGATTCATTCATCAAGATTCTGACCACTCCAAAAATATCTAGGATATTTTTTCCTTTGGACATAACATGTATTGCTAACCAAGTTCTATTTCACAATGTTTATGATAAAACCAATAAACATATTAGTGTAAACACCTGCTAAACCTACTGGTATAAACACCCACTTCTCTAAAACAGCAATGACTGTTTCTTTCCCACTGCAGGGTTGAACTGAAAGAGTTATTTTGCCAGACTTTTAAATTCTCCACACAGTCCATATGCTGCTGAGATAGAAGCTGCACATCACCTCAGTGAGATACATGCAAGGAACTTGCTTATGAAATTACAAAAGAGAAATTAAGATGGAACTGCAGTGGATTTCCAGCCTGTTAGAGAAAGATGACATGAATTTAATAAATTTTAAAATGGGCCAAACAAAATTAAGAAATGGACTCACAACTGAAACAAGTACTTCGGACTGGACATAAGGAAAAACTTCTTCCTCATGAAGACGGGTCAATCAGTGAAACAAAGAGGTTGTCCAGTCTCTACCCTTGGAGTTTTTCAAGACCCAGTTGGAGCAAGCCCAGAGCAGCCTGGTCTCACTTCATAGCTGACCCCATTTTGAGTGGGAGTTTGGACTCGACACATTCTCAGGTTCCTTCCAACTTGAAAGGCTCTATGATCCTTCATTGCAAACATTGCTAATTAAGGGTAGCATAGCAGTACTTTGGTGCACTGCACTGCTAATCCTCAAAACCAGAAGATAGTAGCCAACTACTGATAATTAAGTGCCAGCACAGAGCAATAAATTTACAGGAGACTGCTGGATCTTGAATCTTTGGAAAATGGAGGGTCTTAGAAAGCTAGGAACAAAGGTACCTCTCTCCATATATACCTATATACGTAAATCAACATTTTTAGGGCTTGTCATTTTTTCAATCCATAGACTCAAACAACATGGTTTCCTATAGCAGAAGAGATAACATCAAAATCATGACTTTACAGATAGTTGGAAGAAACCTATTTATTATCAGTGCAGTCTGTATCACTTAGGCAGCATCAGTAGAGGGGGGGAAAAATGCTTCACATACATTTAACCTGTATGGAAATACACATGCAGCAAGCACTGAGGGACGTGAAAAAAATCATTTTCTCTTTTCTGATACCCACTCTGCCTCATCCTTGTCTTCCTTTTCAGTTTCTCTCACTGCATGAAAGATATGCTGAAGAGATCATACATCACAAGCTAAACCCCTCAGTCTTTCCTATAGCATTGTGGATGCAATGCCCTAACCCAAATGACAGGCAATAAAGCTCATCTACCTGCGGTGTCACTGCACTTACTTGTCTACAGTTATATCTGCGTCTATACATGGCAACATTTTGTGTCGGAAGTTCTCTACTTTAAACCTGCTGTGTAAAAACTCCACTATTTATAATTATGCATAACTTTTACTCTAACATTCTGCAATAAACACAATAACTGCTATAATTAATACAAGGTGAAGCTGGGCATATTTTGACAAACACATACAACCTGTAAGTAATCTACAATTACATGTCATAGGAATACAGATTCCTAATCAACAGCACGTAAAAAATTTAGCTGGCAATTGTTTTCTCATAAAAAAAAATTATTCTTCAAAATAGTGCCTTAAAACATTTCCACTTAAAAAAAAATCAGGAGGGACTGCTGTGCTGACAAGCCTGTTCCTAACAGGAAAGTTCAAAGCCATATCAAATTACACAACATCTCAGCCACTTCTTACCGCTCACAAAGAGGATGGAACGTTTCATGCATGTACCAGTTTCACATCTGCCAGGATAAACATATTTATTGCCCTGACTCTTCCAAAATAATACCCAGCTCAGTATTTAAGCCATTAACATCTCCTGTGAAATGTCTGACAGCTAGCAAGTACAAAAGCTCTCTTTGGGTAGGTTTTAAAGTTACAGGAAGCAACTGGATAGTAAATCATAATAAAAATCTATACTTAACAAGCTTTATTTCAGAAGTGAAGAACAGTCATTGATCAAGGGGGATCCCCCAAATCAGCTAAATTAAATTTGAAAATTGTACTAAAAAAAAAAAAAGTAGTATTTCAAGGTAGGTATTATGTATATATTAATCACTAAATTCCATCTGACTTCACATGCCAGTGATACCCATTTAACCAATGACCGAGAAGTGTAGAGGAGGTCATGAGTTACAAGTTGCACTGGACACCTTAAATAGGAATGGAAGTAAACTTCACTGAATTTAAAACTCCTCTATACCATGGTTTCAGAATTATCCTACCAGAATGTAGTATTTTCACTGTTGTCTGTAATTCATTTAAAAACCACACACATGTATTTTGGTAAAAAGAATAGGTCTTTGACATATTTCTTCTTCTGCATAAACCCATTCCATACTTCTTAAAGATTAAAAAAGCACAGCTTTTTGTGTAGACAAAATTTTTCTGTTGTACTGAGGACAGCTGAGACAGAATGTACAATTGATCTCCAGTTTTAAGAGCTAATTACTCTGCAAGCCTCATTACTCCCAGTTGTACTTTCCATTATAAATTAAAATTTGATCCATATTTGATACATACAGAATCTATTACAAGGACTTAACATATGCAGCTGATCAATTATTTACAATGCATTTTCAGATGTGAACAATGTTGAAGTGAAAAGCTACATGGAAATTCAAAGGTAGTTTAACTAGGCTTTGCTATATTATTTGCTTTTCTAAATAACCAAACCAGCAATTCTAATTAATGGAAAAGTTGATCAATATATATTTTTATAAGCAAACTGTATTTTTTTGTGCTAATTACTTTGGTTTAGAGAAAGGCTGTATTTTGTGACTGGCTGCTAGATAAATGTAGCTTGTTAGTTAAGGCAATACAGGATAATTACTTTATTCTGTGTGTAGTGAACAACTCAGATAATGTAATTCTAGGACATTATTCATAAACAAAAGACAAAAGGCTTAGAAAAGGAACATGAATTAGGTTTTATAAGATCCCTATCACTTAAAGCCACCCCATATGAGGATGCAATTCATATATGTTTTGATGAATGCATGCAATCAAAGTAACCGGAAAAGACTAGCATTGGTAGTGAACAAGTCCTGGTCTCAGCCTGAGCCTACAGGTGGACTCATATTAACATAAAACTGTCTCATGCCTTCCTATCTCAAAAAATCCTGGTAAAACCATTTCACTAGAACATCCTACAAAATATGAAATTCCTCTATTATCTTGGGACAAGGAAAAGTTTTCTGAATGGGTTTATAAATTCCAGATTATAATATTAATGTATCATTGCACAAGTTAAGCAAGCAAAATGAGCAAAGTGCTCATTTGAGCATGAACAACTCCTTGTCTAGGGAAAAGGGGTGAAAAAAAAATAAGACTATCTGGAAGACAGTGATCAAGAAAATAAAGAGCCAAAGTGAAATTTTCTGTTGTAGTATTTGATGATCCAGACTCCTTACTGAGTGCACCCTCAAGTCTGCAGAGGACACCAAGTCAGGCAGGAGTGCTGATATGCTGGGGGGCAGGAGGCTCTGCAGAGGGGTCTGGAGAGGCTGCATCAAACGGCTGGAGCCACTTGTATGAGGTTCAACAAGGCTTAGCGCTGGGTCCTGCACTTCAACTTGATAAATGATGTGATAACATTGTCAGAGACATATATTTTTTCTTAACTTTCAGACCCATGAAAAAAACAAATGTTCTGACTGGCTTTTGTTTCTAGAAGCCAGAATAAAACATATGCTTCGCCAAATGGTATTTGAACACATAAAACATCAACATACAGTTCTGAGCATCTTGCTTTTATTTCGTCAAGGTCTGTTAAAAGTACATATCAACCCCAAATTCCAACCCACTTCTCAGAGAGAAGTTCCCTGGTAGCACCTTCATGAATAAGGACAGGTAGATTCATTCTCATAAGATTAATCAGTTTTCTGTTTTCAGTTTGGGGTTTGGCTGGGTTTTTCTAACCCCTCTATTCACTTTATTCTCCAGAAAATATCTCATTATTTCTTCTGTAACAGGTAAGTGAAATTCAAAGTCTGTCATTAATGCAATAACGTCATTAAAAAAGACATTTGGGTCTCCTTCAGCAAAAATCACAGACGGGCTTCATTCCTGACTGCTGCCTATGTGCAGCCAAAATGGTAATAAAGATTTAACACCACTTTTCTCTCCCTTAGGAAACAAGACTCTCTATTCCCTGGCATGCCTGTAGTCATATCCATCTGTTAGGATGGCTTCATGCCCACTCAAAAACTGGCATACCAATTTAATAAGGACATAGGTGTCATCTGAATACAGATTTAGAGCAAATCCTTAAAAATAAAATCACTGAACAACACTTTTCAATGAGGAGAGACTTCTGACGGTCGTCAGTGCTCAATTAAAGTGCCGGGCTTCTTCGCAGAGGACATCTGTTCACAACTGTAGGCATCTTTCTTTTAAAAATCTTCCCTCTTAGATATTTGTTTTTTAACTCTTTGCTGGAAGCCTAGAAGTAATGAATTTTAAATGGTATATATTTTATTCATTGCTAAATCTGAATTTAAATTTCACAGATTAGGTAAGAGCCACAGAAAGGGGAGATACTACAGGTCACCTACACAGCCTGACAGCATTGTGAGAGGAAAATACTTTTTGTCTAGTAATAACATAGGATGGAGAAACACAATGGTGGAACCTTTGAAGACCGCACGCAATGCTTCTGCTGACCATGCAAAGCAAGCATCAGCAAGTAAGGTTAGATACACAATAGCTACAGCATTGACGGTCACAGCACACCACGGCCACCAAGCATAACACTGCAGAATACAGCCAGTTCCCAACTTCAAGGCAGATCTTGAAGTTTCTCCACTCCTCACGGGAGCTGAATAATGCCATGTATTTGAAGGCAGCCAGAGCAACATGTAACACTGTAGCTGCTGTAGCCAAAACAACACTTGAAGCATTCAGTGCCTTTTCCAGCTTGCAATCATAATAGTCTGCCAGCCTGCCATGAATGCCTGTCAGCGTATCTTCTCTGCAGAGTCAAACATTTGTCTTGTGTTTGGATTATGGAATATTGTGCATATTTCCACATTTCATTTGATTACCAAAATTTTGCTCAAGTAACAGCTTCATATCAACTTCTGTAATATGTTTTTGCTCTCTCTTTTCCACTTGAAGCAGCTGTAAACAGAGTTTTTACGCATATATTTAGAAGTTCATTGTTAAAACTAGTTCACCTAACTTGATTGAAATTTCCCTCAATATATCAAGATTTTAAACTAATATAACTAAAAACCTGCCATAATGGGTCAAGTCTATGGAAAAGTTACCAGCAGCTATATCAAGCATGTCACCTACTCCTCCATAAACAGAAGAAATGGCTTTAAACTACATGCATCCATCAGAAAAGTGTGCAGATAAATACCTAGAGATATGCACATGCCATCCTTATCCATATCAAAATACCACAGGAAGAGAACTGGCAAAAAAAGAATACAGAATTTGAAGTGATGCTTTAAAGGTAACGTACCCCTAAAGGCACTACCACATACCACAAACTGAGGAAGCAAAAAAAAACACCCTACTCTCCGAATGTATTTCTGAAATGAATATTTTCAAAGCTAAGTAAAAAAATCAAGACTGAATCCACAGGAAAGATTTTGTGTTTCAATAGAGAACTGTTTAAAAGGAATTTATGAACAATGAGTATTTTCAATTTTTTTCCCAGCAGCAAAAAATGGGAGGGTCAAATGCGGTAACAATTTCTTACATTCAAACATTTTAAAATGTTGAAAAGCTGTGTTGAAAACAGTGCAGGAAAACAATCACAGAAAACAAAAAAAAAAAAAAAAAAGAAACTTTGGCTTAAATACTCGTATCAGTAGGAGTAAAACATAAGATTACAAGAACAGGTAAAACAAATATCTATAACTCAATTCCAGTAATAATAAACAAATAAACAAACTGGAAAATGTTTAATCAGAAATTAGTGTTTCTTATACTTTTTTTAAACAAAACTTTTTTCTTACAGTCCTGAAAGTAAAAACAATGCACTTAATTCTAAATCTTTATTTGGGTTACTTAGAAAGACTACAGACTTGATGCTGATTATATGCCGACACTTCAAAATCTTTCTTTGTTGACCCTGACTTGCAAATACTGAAACCACACCCTGAACATACAGCTGGATCTTTCAAAGAAAAAAAAATGAAACAAAACACCTAAATTCACAAAACCCTAAACATTATATTCCTTGTAAAAGATAGGCATTATACAACACCAACTTGCATTTGCTGACATATCATAGCCTGTGTAACAAATTCAGGCCTTTAAAAAGAAGAATTCTGAAGAACATGAAGGCACTAGTCACTATCTTCCCGTTTTTTTCAGACAAAGTTCATTAAAGAGTCTGGCAGGACAATCTTAAATTGCTGAGGCTCCACTGTACAAAAAAATAACATTACCCAACCCATCTGCATTCACTTCATGCTATGTTACACATGCTACATTACAGTTCACTTATTTCACTGGGTCTGCTTAAATTTAATATTACAGTATTTAAGATTATAATCTCCTTGAAAAGATGCCATAGTTTAACCTGTATATAATTAATAACACACACACACAATATTCATAGCACAGGACCAATCTATTAACAGTTTTCCTCAGCTGCACCACAGAAATTTAGAAATGCAAGTAATACATGCATTACTTGATGAATAAATATCAGATCTGACTTAAATCTTTGCTCTTCTAGATCACCAACAGATGAACTGCCAACAGTTTTCAAGCAGTGAAATGAAAGAATCCAAGTATTTCACAGGTAAAACTCAGTAATGTACACATAAATGTTAGGAAACTAGTCTAATGATGGTTGTGTGTAAGTATTGTACTGTTGTTTAAACAAGACAGGTAGAGAGAGTTCTTCAGTTAGGAAAAAAAAATAATTACTACAGTCTCAGCATTTCTCCTGGCATCTGGCAAATTAACCCCTACTGCTAACATATGTCTCTTGCTGCTGTTCTTCCAAAATCAGCAAGTGGTTTGCATATGCTGAACATGCAGTAGCTATGTCTACAGCCACAGTGAGTAGGGGACCTGGATTTCAAGCCAGGAGACTGCAACTCTATTCCCACTCCTGCCAGAGACCATCTGTGTGACCTACTTAGAGTTTATATTCTTCGGAGTAGATCTCACAGTATTCTGCTACAGCACAAACTCCTAATCAGGAGTGGACCTCTAGAGAATACGAAGTCAAAAGCAGCAGTGTAAATACATAGACATTTTATTATATGTTCAAGTACTTTTTATTCATTTCACACCAATAAAAAAAACCCCAAGCCTATTATCCCCAGGCTAACTGATTTACAAATTACAGCATAATGTTGGCAAATAACCCATGGTCATTTTAGAATAAAAATCTAGCTCCAAACACTATAAGCTCAGGAACACTAACTACAATAAAAATTGCATGTAATTTGTTAAGAGCTATGTCTAAATTTGGTGGTCTCTCAAAAATGGAGAGATGGTCAGGGAATTTTAGCAATAGGTTTTCTAAAAATCAAAAACTAAAAAAAAAAAAAAAAAAGTTATGCATCAAAAGTAGTTTTACATAGAAATGAATCAATTTTAACATATCTTTTCTTTGGTATTTCCAGTACAGAATTTCACATGAGGGAGAGAATAATCCATTACATCCCACTATACAAAGGGAAAGATATGTGACAGGAGACAGCTTCTTACATCGTAAATGAGACTTTAAAATCCCATTAGGGGTGCTTATACAGGACAAGACAATCATTTCTTTCCCTCTGATATCTTTAAATAATGAATTATTGAGTGATATAGAATGAAAGTGCCAAAAATTAGGGTTAAGATTTCTTGTCCTTTGATCAAGAAGGACATAATATTGTCTGAAGACAAAACCTGATAAATGTCTGTGCATTTGCTCACACATCCTGTTAGAATATTCTTAAACGTTATGGTGAAAGTGCACAAGCAGTTGAAAGCATCAGCCTTCCACCATTCAGCCCCTCAAACACCTGAACCACCATAATTCCTCTAAGCTGTATTATATTTACAGAGTGGGAACAAGAAATTGGTGCCTCAACAAAAAAATCTGTCAATGTAATTTAAAGGCTTCTAAAAGCGCTGTAGCACTGTGGGGCATTTGAAGACCAATTACAGTAGCAGTCAACAGGACCATGCATCCTATCTGACAAAAGCACTCTTTCCCGTGACAGTCTACAGTGAAAACTTTTGAATGTCTAATTATATGTATCTGTAAATTCAGTTTAACCTCAAGGCTTCCAACTTCAGGTTCATTTGTAACTTACTTAATAAAAACAAATTTCACAAATTTTTCAAATCTTTCATGTTTTTCCAAGTCTGCTTCCTTAGAAAATGCTGTGAACATCAATGGGTAAAGGAAAAGAAATACTAATATATGATATCCAATTGAATTATAAAGACAATGCAATCAGGAATGGAAATAAGTGAATTGAAACTGGAACTGTAATGAACTATGTGGAAAGAGACTAAATACTAAAGCCTGGAAGAAAAATGGATAATTTGAAACACATGCAAATTAATAGACTTCATTGTAATTAGCAATTTGGTTAAATATATTCTATATTCATGACAGAAAAAAATACTACCTGCTCTAGATAAATGTGAACTTTAGTTAATGATACTGTTGGCAATCTTAGCTTAATTATCATGATGCATCCTATTATGTGAAACACTACATATGCTTTCATTCTTGTAAATTACCTTCCACCTCATTGCTTGGAGTAATGAATCAGGCATTGTCTACACCCTGCAAACACAGTTGGTTTGCTACACAATTCATTTTAAAACAATATTATTTAATGTAGAGAAAAAAAAACCACCTTTGGAATTTTGTATTTTACACCACATCAATGTACAAGAAAAAGGACTTGTTTGCTTTGTACCGTGCATAATATTTCAATAGCACAGTACAGAAACTTTTTTATAGTACTATAGTGTCGGAGATAATTAATCGTGTATTGGTCTTTTCACATTCTCAGTGCATATACTCAAACATGTTGTGGACTTTCCTCTATGGTAATTACAACTTGAAGGTTAAATCCAAGCAATATGAAAACAAAACATAAATGCAAATAATCATAAAATATCAGTTAGATAAAAGACACACTGTGATTATCCCAAGGTTGATTTTCTGCCATTAGTAATATAAGGGCAGGTTGAGTGAAAGGAAAGTTATAAAGATCATCACCCAAAAGAGAAACTCTTTGACTAAACACCCCAACAACTACTCAGGTAACACCACTGAGGCAAAAGTAACATAGTTGGCCATACAAAGCGGTGGAGGAATGGCAACTTCATCATAACACCATTCCATGAAAGGAAAATATGCTTGCTAGACTCTATTTGACCCTGAGCTGCACTGAGGATGGTGAAAAGGTATGCCTGCCTCCCGCCCTGCCCAACCCAGGAAGGCGGGGAGGAGCGGGAAGGGAAATTGACAGGTTCAGTTATGTATAACATTTAAACTCTACAGTAACAACAAGAAGCAGTGTTATTGTGCTATTCCATCAAAATACTGAAGTACAAAATCTTTAAATGAATATTCTCTAGTTAGCAATATCATGACATAAGTCAGATATTGCTAAAATAATACGTCATGATAAAGCTAACACAGACTGGGCATGTTTTAGATTTATATTAAAATTAAATGAACTTGATTTCTATATTCTGGGCAACTCCTTCTTCAGAGGGCCATCCTTTGTTTTAAAGGAATAATTTAAAAATGATCAATCTATTTCCCCAGGTTCCTCTAAAAACAACAGCATCAAAGTATTATTATATAATTATATACCAAGTATTACTATAAGAAGTACTACAGTAAAAACACTTTAACATATATCTTGCATATATAATCACAATAAGCATATAAACAAGCTGTTAATTTCTACATATTATCAAATGCATACACTTTAACTGTCAACGACTAATGCAAGTTTGGATCACAATGATCTATTCAGTAACACAGGATCCAGTGCAAAGCAACTAGGCTGGCAAACTGGTTTGGGTATTATAGGCTGCCTTTATGGTCTCAGTTGCTTGGTTTTGCTGTCAAGTGTTTGATAGCACAGAGGGATTTTGGACATTTTTATTTTTTTTTCAGTTCATAAATCTAAGAATCTAAGACTAAATCAATCCACTAACTGTGTGTCTGGGAAAAATTACAATGTATTGATTATCTGGTCAGCAGTATACAAAAAGCACCATTTATTGTTTTAATAAAAGCTCCTCAAAATTAGAAATCCTCTTAGCAAAATTTCCTATTCATTACTACCTTTAAAAATACAGAAACTGAAAACATATATTCTTTTCATAATTCACAGCATATTCCAAGGCAGACATTTCCAATGACATACCAGCTATATATTTCAAGACATCAGACAAGCTGCATTTACAAACAAACAGCAATCTATTATTATTTATCTGCAAACAGCAAATTCTTTACAGAACATTTTGCATTAACAGACCACAGCTAAAGCAAAAGCCTGTTTAACACATGAAATGAGCACCACACTAAGATGACTATAATAGTAGCTCCCTTGGAATCCAAAACCCTACTCTTTTCTCTTCTGGAGCATACACAGATATGGAAGAAAGGAGCTGTCACTGAACAGAGTAAGATGCAAGTCAGCAGAACTGTGAAGCACACAGGATATTGTGTGCTCAACTGTTTTCCTTCTGAATCTTTATTAGGGCTTTATTCTTTAAAGTAAGAGCATGGGATCTGTTGCCCTGACCAACACTCCTGATATACAAACCAATACCCAATGTATTTCAATGTGACGAGTATCTTCAAAGAAAAATTATCAAACCATTATTATTCCACAGCAGTGTCTGCTTTTGCTCTATCTTCTAAAATTCTGAGACAGAACAAGAAAAAGTTGAGATTTTCTTCCAGAAAAATGGTATTTGACTGGAGTCTAATGTGTCACACTGAAAGTGTAAAATTTAACAAAAGTCAGATTAAAACAAGTAATATCCTTAGTATCAAAATTAGAATTACCCAGCTGCTTTAAGTCTTTAACTGTTCTTGCAGATAGCAAAGCAGTGGATTTCCAGAGATGAATCAACGCTTTCATAACCTGAGAGTTTAGGCCGGTACCTTATGTACCTATAGATTGCACAGAAGATTGTATGCATACATGCACCCCAAAAAACCTTCATATCTTACACTTAATTTCTTCAGTATTAAACATAGTCAATGTAACTGATAGAATTCTATTAGCAACAAGTGCTCAAAAGAGAGCATTATTTTAACCCAAAAGCCTTTCAGCTTTGTGAGAGGATATTTTTTCATCTGGTCTAAATGCTACTCACCACAAGAAACAGAGATAAAGCTAAGACAGGCGCTTCTGATCTTAGAAGCAGCACTAAAACCAACTGGTAGTGCAATAACAGACTTTACTTGTAAAATAGAAATAGTGTAAACTACTGGAAACAATTGTGAAAACAGAATTGCATCTGTTTGAAAATTAACTAGTTGGATCTCCTCTTACTAGCTTGGACTAGTGCCTGCAGATACCCAAGTTGTAACTACTTAAGTTCCACTGATTCAAGCAACCTTGAGTCTTACACATAGTTAAAAAAGAAATCACTGCTGATAACCATGAAATTAATAACATAAATATAGGATAAAATACTACTTAGCTTATTCTAAACAATAAAACCAACTACGTTATTTTCTTGATTTTGTCCAGTAAATCTACAATGGTCTCAAAACACAACAGACACAGCTAATTATTGTTATAGCTTACAATACACATTTCAGTCTCAATAGAATGCAACACAGGTCTTAAAATAAAGCTGAATTTTTATCTGTCCTAGCTAATCAGAACTGCATCTCTCTTCTGGCAACACAGAAGAATGAGATGAGTAGAGCAATCCTCTCACTCTACTCATGCTCAGTACTATTTGCTACCTATTATTGTACTGTCAAGTTCCTAAAATCATTGCGTATAAATTTTCAGAAACTGAAATTCTGATAAAAGGGACACTATCCGAGTAGCTCGTGTGCCTTTCAGTTCTGGAGGCCTTCTACACAACACTGAAATGCTAAGAGAGAACCAAACCACTCAGTTCACAAGAAAGGAGATCGAACACCTAATAACGAAGATGAATTCAACCACCTAGAACTGGGCTTCTCTGTCAGGATTCCTTTAGCAAAAATTCCCTTTCTGTAATAATATGAAGGAAAATTAAGCATAAGGCCGATAAAGACAGTTCAATATCACGTATCACTCCTGACTGTGGAGAAAGACACCAGGCTCTGATAAAGGTTAAGAAACTTCGTAATTCCCATAAACGGAGATGCTGCATTGCAGCGGAGCCATATTACAGCACAATCAGACTTTTTCCTCTGCCCAGACAGAGGCCTTATATAACATAAGCTGTGTTCACAAGGTTTCATTTCACATTCATATTTCACTATTGAGCTTACAAATGGGTTGAAAGGATATATGTATCTCCACCCATCTAATCATTACATCATAAGAAAAACACAGAAAACTGTTCCACTGAGACTCACCTGTTCCTTGCTCTAGGCTAGCAGTCACCCCTTGCACAACAGCCATCTTGTAGAAAGAGGTGAATCCTCTCCAGAGGTTAGACTTCTGGCATTCACACTCTCTCAGTATTAGTTTTACTCAATTTCAAACATGAATTGCACAAAACATATCAGTCAACATTTTCACACCTATTTTAAGCCTTAAAGGCATTTTATTTTATTTACCTTGTTTTTTAAAAAGGTTGCTGCATACTATTTCCTTCATGGACTGCACTTTCTGCTTCTGTAGTTTCACTGGTGGAATGCAAGTGTAAAATTCATAGAGCAGCTGGCTGTATGTAAAGGAAAAGTGTCATAAATACTGTACAGATTAATTCATCATGTGTTAATAAACAGAGAAAGAACACATGATCACGTATTTCTAAACATCTATTTTGTTTTAAGACTTAGATTTATTTACCATATCACAAATATTGACAAGAGATCAGTAGCAGGTTAGAAAAAAAAACTTTCAAGAGAAACAAGATGAGGATGAACTAGATTTTGGTCATGTTTACAAGTGTTTATTGTTTTCCATTGTTTTCAATGGAATAACAATATTTTTGCACGTGGTGGAGGCAATTTATCTTTGTCTGTCAAATAAAGATAGATAATTATTTCAAACTGCTAAAATCAGGTTTGGTTTTCTGGAATAGGGCTTATTCAAGGGAGGGGCAGGGAGAGAGGAAGAGGGAAAAAAACACAGATTGTTCCACTTGCTCACTTTATTCACCTAGTTATTACTTAAGTATCAGGACACAATAATGAATTCTGTCACGATGTAAGACAGATGAGAACTCCCGGTTAAAAACATACGCCCAGAGTTCCACCCCTGTCTTGATCAGTACAAGCTGTCATAGCTTTGTTGACTTCAAACTGCTCTATAAGAATTTCTTGTTGACAGCAACGATAAATTTTATACACCATGTGATACATCTACTATACGCTCAAAAGCAGCTCACCTCAGTAACCTGGCATCAAAGACCATTTCAACATCATGAAGAACTGATGGTATGTACTTCAAGGCAGCAACCTGCATTGATATATAGATTGTGTTAATTCTGTATGTTTATCTGCATATACAGCATATAAAGAATACAGAGCACACCACTGAAACAGATGCACACAAAACAAATTATAAATTTGGACTTCTTTCCTCAGACTGAAATTTTACAACAGATTTTAATATTCATTTCACCATAGAGTACTAGGCACACAAGGGCTCTTACGGTAAGGATATGCAGAAGAACTTAAATAGAATAGTACCAAGCAGATCATATTCTCTTTGTATACCCCTGAAAGGTGTAAGATCCCCTTTGTAGATCATAGTCTTTGCACACCACTAAGACTATAATTATGATGCAAATGTATAAACCAAGCACTGACTAAAGCAGAAGCTCTTTGATTATACTTTGTATGAATCCCATCCCAGAAATGTGCCACACAGGAGGCAGAAGTCAGGACAACTGTCATATATCCACCCCAAAGCTACACATTCTGGAACAGACAAAATAGCATCATCTCCCTAACCAACCACCTGAAGCTAAGCTATCTAATGGTTTGTCTTATCCTAACAATTTCTGAAGTGTATTTTGACAGTGTAGTTGAATAATCAAAAGATGGCAAGGGTAAGAAAGAGACACGTGTTACTATTCTTACATGGAGAAGGATACTTAAGCAGGTAATTTTCAGGCTCAAAATAATCACTAACATTTAAGGCTAACACCCTTAAAGACTAACTTGCAGTACTCTGTCATAAAGTTCCTTTGCAGGTTGAAAGTATTTAGCCTCTATAGTATCTTTTGAAAGCACACATAGTAAAATATTTGCAATAAAAAGCAAAAATGTTAAACATATTTAACATTTGCTGGGCCACTGTCCTCTCATTTCTCTACTTATGCTTTAGATACTAAAAGCTGCCTACAATGATTTTTACATTCACAAAATGACCTGTGACTTACCTTCCCACTAACAAGCTTGTACTTCTCAAATACTTTACATACAAAAAGATAAGCCATACTTCTTGGCTGAGAGCTGTAATAAATTTCAAGGAAAAACGGACTTTGTGATTTTAAAAGTATTTTTGGTAAAATGCTACATAATTTGTCAGAAAGGAGAACTTGGCCAAATTGATATAGGTCTGAAGCAGGTCATCAGTCTCTTCCTTCCCTCCCACCTTCCAATTTCAGTAGGTCACTTGCATCCTTTTCATGGAAGTTCAAATGTGCATAAAAATGCTGTGTAATCACTGATTGCCAGAAGAAGCAACATCTAGGGATAGTTATTTACCTAAAAGAAATTAGCTGTTTTTCTCTGATCTTATTTCAGATGAAAACCAGAATGTCTTTGTGCCAAAAACATTTTTGCCTGTCTAAAAATCTGACCACAGCATCAATTTTTGATTGTGCAAAAATTCTTAGTAAAAAGCTACAGTTAAGCTCTTCTGCTATTACAAACTTACAGCTGAAGAAAATATATTTAATTACGTCAATTACATTTGCATGCTGCCATAAATCCAACCATAGTAAAGAGAATCAGTTTACAAAGTTTTAGATTGACTACCCTCTTCTTGGTCCAGGTTATGAAAATAAAAAAAAAACAATAACAGCTTTACTTCATTGTGCAGTTTTAGTGTGTAATCTACTATTTTGCTGAAAACTAAGTTACAGTAATGTGAAATCCCGTATTACTAATATAGCTCAATTTCCCATAACAGGCCTGTTCTACCCAGGATACATCCTGGGTTAGTAAAACAGCGAGAACAAATTCTAAAACTATGCATTACGTAGATTCTTACTGTCTTTTCTTCAAGGTAACAGGGTGGGGTGTATGCTACAGGACTGAATAAACAAGTCATCCAATAAATACATGCTGAAATTGCACAATTTCCTTTCACTCAGAACAGTGGAGTTTACTGCCCACCTTGAAAACCATAGTAACTCCTGCTTTATGTCCTTTGCTTATAGGGACTGTAACTATTAGAATTTGTGTTTCCTGAGATTTTATAACTTGGTTTCAAACAACAGGAAAATCATTTGAACCACCATACAAAGATTAGTCTAAACAAAAACTTTATGAGAGAGCATTGCAAATGCACAAGTTGAACATTTGAAATACACACTAGCTGCCCCAGAACATCAATATTTCAGCTTGCTCAGGCCAAAAAAATGTATGTACACAGATGGTAAGACAACAGTTATGATAGAGTGCATAAACACATACAAAAATAGAGCCTAGTCAAATATTTCTAGTGAGGAGTGTAATGAACATGGCAAGACCAACAGGAAACTGAGAAGCACATCAAAACCACAACCAGCAGGGAGAGAATGTTAGTATGAATACACAATCAAAACTACAAAGAACAAGGAAGAAGAATTTTTCTTTCCAGTTACCAATCAGAAATTTTAATGTGCCGATGGTTTGACAAGCTTTTGGTTTTGGCACTAAATGAAAAGCAATCCTACTGTTTTCCTCAATAGTTATCAAGATCACACCATCTCTATATTGAAACTTTCAATGAAGTTGAAACAGCCACTCAGGAAGTGGCTTAGAATAGAACTTATCTAGATGCAATACATCTCTATCTCTACACGGCAAAGCTCTTGTTAAAAACTTAGTTTCTTCTTTATTGGGAGTAACAAGGTTAGAATAAGGCCAATCAGAGCACAGCATTTTTTTGGCTTTCATTCAGGTTTTTTAAACACCATAAAGCTATCATTTTAGTTCTACGAGCTTCCACTGTAAAAAGAAGAAAAACAAACAACTGTTCAGTTCTTGATCCAAACAGCAGGAATTTAGTCTGCAACAAGGGTGTATGCAGTATTTCAAACTGGCTCAATGCTGACTTAAAGTGCCCTCAGATAAAGTCATTCCTCTGCAGATCTCATCCCCACATTCATACACAAACCTGGGAGGCCCAAAGGAGTGTTTTAAAAGCTATTACTGCTTCAAGGAAAACATTTTATCTCATAGTGATCTTAGCCATTATTAGCCCCTTGAAACAGGTTGGGGAAAAAAGTTTGGGTGGGGATTTTTTTTGGGTGTGTGTGTGTGGGGGGGGGGGGGGTGGGGGGGGTGGGTGTGTGTGGGGGTGTGTGTGTGGGGTGGGTGTGGGTGTGGGGTGTGTGTGTGGGGGGGGGGAGGGGGGTGGGGGTGTGTGTGGGTGTGGGGGTGTGTGTGGGGGGGGTGTGGGGGGGGGGGGGGGGGTTTGTTTGTTTTTTAAACAAGACTGTGAAACACAGAGTATTTATAACATCTGCACAAATACCTGTGGTGGCCTAGAAACTCGTCCTAGTCCCAGTTTTATTTCAGCAATGTCTTGTTTCTTGTTTTTTAACACAAATACTATATGAAGATAATTTACAATAGCAGCATCTGAATTTTGTTTTACACCAATTCATAGTTACTGTGAAAGATAATTGAAGGAAAGGGCTGCCAGTGGCCACAAAAATATCTCAAGCAGTACTCCAATAATACTTGGTCTATTGTGCTGTCTGCCTCCCCACATATTCCCTATTCTGCACTTGTATGAGGAAGGAAATGGGAAGGATATAGTTACCATTTCTCTGCAGATCTGTAGGACCAAATGAAGTACAATAACAAGAATAACTCCTGAATTCTTTTAAACTCCCAGGTTTCATTTGCAATAATTGCTTCAAATGATGCACTATGGATGCAGTTGAGCACTGCCCTTAATGAAGTCATAAAAATCTCCTAGTAAGCAGTACAAGATGTTCTGCATTCTTCAGACCTTAGAGATTAATTTTTTAAGCAGGATACAGATAAGCCCACAGCATTTCAGAAAGTTATTTCTTACATACACAATATACCATTAAATTTATTTTAACCTTTATTCCTGACCAAACTTATTTTTTGTTGCCTTCTTTTGCAACATTACATTATACATATTCATGAAATTCAAGTACCCCTGAGATGAAAAGAACATTCACAGAAATCATCCGCGCTCTGCAGCTTAGTCTAATTTTATTTGCTATCAAGGCAACTTTAAGAAGCTGCTATGCCATCCCCTATTGTACACCACAAAGCATCACTGTCAGTAACTTTCCTAGCCTTATTCTCTTCTAAGTAGTCCGTGCACCTCTTACAGTTTTAAGTTTTTAGAATCTACTGCAGCAGTATGAATGGGTCTAAAATGTGTGGGAAAGAATGAGAGGAGAAATGTAACATCTTCATGCTTTTCAATACCGCAGATAATTTATTCTTCCTTTGTTTCCATGACCTTGAGAATATGTCATAGAATGTTTCTGAAAGCATGTATAGACTTGGAAGTACTACTTTCTGAAACCAGTGCCTAGGATCAAGCTGAGTATAGCTGACATTTACAACAGACAAGACTACCTGTAGTTCAAATGTAACGTGTCAGCTGGGGGACAGAACAGTTATTGGAAAAGAATATGGGGCTTGGTTGGTAATGTAAGGTTGAGACCACAAGCTTGTCAATGAAAGGGCATGCTCACAGACTAATGAGACATCAATAGTATGACCTTATGAAAAAAAATATCTGAAAATTTAGAATAATTCATCAAATCTTATTCCCCAGAAACATAGGTTGCTTTACACAGACACAAAACATATCTGCAGAAAAATGATGCTTTTTCCTTTGAGGTCTAAGAGAAAAGAAAGAAGGTGCTAACACTTCCCTGCTCTGCCTCAACCCCAGAATCTGCCTTGACCAAACTATTTGCACGTCCTGGAAATTTCCAAGTTTCCAGATTTCAGTAAGTCTATCCTCAGAAGTAGAGACTTTAGGAAAAAACACCTCTAAAAATGACAAAATTCATCTGAAATGGCTACAGAGAAGCACCTTATAAATGAAAGGGAGCTGTAACATCATCCCTGCCAAAGTAAATTTTATAGAGGTTTAAGTCTAGTATATAGGAAGATCGGTGCCAGCACCAGTAAGTCAGTATAAATTCTGACATTATCGTTTTACAGAATTACAAGAAAAATCTGTGAAAAATCTCTTCGGAAGAATCCTTAGTCTGCATATGCACACTGATACTTGTACTAGTGAATTTTTAACATTCCCAATCTCAACTACAAGGTGCAATCTCTTTACAAAGTAACATCCCAGGACCTGAAAACAGGTCACTCGCCAGTTCATATGGTTGCTTTCAAACATCAGCAAAGTTAGGATATTGAAATTATAATCATAACTGTAGTAAAATTACTTCCTTCAATGGTTGAAGTTGAGAAGCATTCTGTCTGTATCTTTAAACAAAAGAGGTAACCTTCATCAATTCCAGAAGGGAGGGGGGGGGGGGAAGCCTAATTTGTTTTGGCATGTAAATTTCCAGTTTACCAACAATACATTAACAAGTCAGTCTTCAGCTGTTCAAAGTTTATATAAACACTACTGCAAAACAGAACCAGATATCTACCCTTCTCAAAGCTCAGGCAGAGAAGTCATTCAGAGCACCTATCCACTTCAGCCAGCTTTAGAACAAGAGATTGAACAGCTAAATTTTTTAATTTTTGTAAACTTATACAGCATGTAACAGATCAGGAAGTAAGATACCACTTAGAAGATAAAATTAAATTGAAACAATAAAGGGCTCCTGGCTCTGACTAGGTTGTTTCATATGACATGTAATTTTATAAACAATATTTTCCTGACTGTATTAATATTCAACACAAGTCTGAGTATGACTGCTATCAGTAAAAAACGACTGGGAAATTACTACTGACTAAAATACCGAGTTCAAACTTTTAAAAAAAAAAAAAAAAATCATTACCAGAGAACAGACATACCAGTTTCAAAAAGAATTCTTTAAATCTTCTTAAGCTAAATCTCACAGATATCTGAACAACTAAGGGTGAAATAACGGTTAAAAATGCACATTCCAAGGCTCTGCAAACTAGTTCATTTCAAGTTTTAATATCCTGAGAAACCAAATTACTTCAGTTTTCTTCAGGGCTCCTAAAACATTCTGCTCCAAAGTGTCTTCCACTTGGATTCATTCCACATTCCACAGTTCCACATTCAGAGTGTAATCCACTTGGATTCATTCAACTGACCCTACCAAAGTTCCACTTTAATTCACATTAATGATATTTTCCAATGTGACAGATTTAAGGCTGTTTTGATAGTTCGATTATCTATTTTTCCAACAGACTCTGTGAACTTTCCTCTCTGGGTATGTGAAGTATAACACCTATGGAGTCCTGTGTGTTTGTAATATCTCTGAATAACCACCTGTCCCTTACCCTTCAAAGCTAACTTTGTACTACTACAGCATCTATCATTGTCATCCCACAATTTAATATGGGGGCTGGAGGGGGGGGGAAATCTGTGTTGATTTCAGGTAAAGAAATACTTATGAACCTATTTCCACTCACTTCTGCTCCATCTTACCCAATGCGGGAATTATGTCCATTTTTCTGGCCTGTTATGAACAACTCATATCCAACTACCAGACCAGGAGTCTCAAATATTGTAACTGAAGTCTCCTCCAATAGGCACAGAAAAACATATTGTCCATTGGGAAAGCTGCTATGACTGACATGCCTATGGAGTTTGTGATGGAGTAGGGTGATTTCTTTTAGTAGGTTTTTTTTCCTCCAATAAACTTATTTCCAACACCAGGAACTAAACTTACTCTGGGACATTTCTCATTCCATGCCTCTTCTACTAGAATTTCATAGCATGAATGCAGTAGGTTTTATTTACTGTATGTAAAGCAACCTCTTCACAGGTTCTTGCAGAAACATGTCTGTATTCTGTTATCAGTACTGGGGACAACAGCAAAGTTATGATATAAACCAGTATCTCAGATCGCACATAAAATGTTTCCACTAAAAAGAAAACTTAGAATAGCTGGTGCAGAGTGATACTTAGAAGCCCACCAGTGCTTCATGGTTATGCATAAATATTGTCTTTTTTCACAACTGAGAGTACTCATTAGAAATCCAAAATATTCATGTTTAAGATGGTACTGGGCAAAGCATAACAGCTATGTGCTTTAAAGAGTTTGTATTAACATACGTTCAATAGCTAGTCTGTCTTCCCAACATGTTTACATGCTCATTAAAATAAGCATAGATTTCTTTGTTTATTCCTGCAGAGAGATGTTCTGTTGTATTTTCAAGGCTCTGCTATTCTTAAGAGCATCAGCAAAGATCTACAATATTTTTGCTAAACAGGAGTAATATTAAGAACTACCATTAAATATGGAAATACGGGAATCACAGTAAGCACAATCAATGTTCACCAGCGCATCCAATGCCATACTGCCATTAGTGCTATATCACCTGCTTTTAGACACACCCATCAGCCATTTCAGAGTCAGCATCACTGCTTGCAAACACATTCATGTGTCCCAGCAACAGTTAAGCAAAACAGTCTTCTACAACTGTCTCTTGTCACTCTCAAGGAGATACTGCCCTGCTTATTAGAGGAAACACAGGTGGACAATCACAACCATTTTGAAATTAAGGCTGGGAGGCATGCAGTGACATGACATGCCTCGCCTGATAAGCATAAAAGCCTCTGAGATCTATTTATTACTTAACTTATTAGTACAGTACAAGTACCACAAGAACAAACATCATTATATGTAGTATCTATCTCTCCTGTTTCTCATGCAGTGTCTTTCAAATGTGTGAACTATTCCCAGGAAGGCCTCTACAGAATTGCCAATGTCAGAGAGTATCTGAATGATTTTCAAATGTATTTAGAACATAGTACTATAATTGTGGTATTATTCAGTTAAAGCAGTCTTTACTTTTTTAGCTCTTTGGCAGTTGCACGTAAACACTCCATGGAAAGTGTCAGATAATACAAACATCAAGATCAGCCACCTGAGGATTTTTTCAAGACAGAGACTTTTTCACTGGCTTCCACTCCTAGTATGTCATAGCAAAAGGAATCAAAACATAAAAGCTGAGGAAAAGTCAAGCCCAATAAATAGGAAGAGTTCTTAATAAAGTATGTATGAAGCATCAGTATTGTAGCTGTCCAATAAAATCTTCTGCCTCCTACTTTATAGGAAGCCTTGATATTTTTCTTTAATGTAATACAGAACTACATACCAATTATTTGATATTAATAGCCCCTTTCCTATTTTCCTTAAAACATCAGAGTCCAAAGTGTTATAATAACTATGATTGACATGAATGGGAAACCTCAATCCTATTTTCAGTTGTTTAAACAACACACTGCCAAAAGGCTAATACTATGAAGTTTACTTCTCACACTAAGATGGTGGAATCTCAGTTTTGCATTTTCTAAAGAAACTCAAGAATTAAACATTCAGCCCCTGCTGGAGGCTTCACTTCATTAGATTCCTTGAAAGGTTCCAGCATCTGTGTTTCGGTTCTTTCACTCACTACATTCATAAAACTATATAAATAGCTTGTCCTAACCTTTTCGGTCTAGGTTTCAAACTTTATTAGACACCTTTGTCTCCCAATGAAGGGGAATTACAAGAGAGGCACGAAGTATAAATTTCCTAAGAATGTATTTTCTTCAATTTAAAAAGAAACCGATAAACCAAAACCATAAAAAAACCAAAACAAACTTGCTTCCAAGCACACACCAACCTGCAGCAAAATGGCAGTTTTATGTTGGCTTTTCATCAAGTTGTTGATGGATTCAAAGAGTCTCCTCATAGATTCTTCAAATTCTGTTTGTTCTTTACCTTCATATAGTCTGTTGAGAGATGCATCGAGTTATCCTTTCAGAATCAGAAAGTTTCATAGTCCTAAATGTACCAGATTTAACATTACCTTAAAAGTGTATTTTATAAATTGATCCAATGTTATGTACATAGATATTTCACCAATGGGCTGTATCAGCTATTCACCATATTGTGTAGAAATTCTTCAGCTTGAACACAATGTAAGTATTTTCAATTTTTTAAAAAGCCTCTAAAGAATGACACCTCCCAGGTTTGAGCTTATAAAAAAAAAAAGTCATTTCACTTTCAAAGTGACTTATATGCAAAAAAACTTTATTTTCCACTGCAACTGAGCTACTGTAGGATATCTTTCACATATTACCACTGTTTCTTTTTTCTGCTGTTATGGACACTTTTTCAAACAGCAATTTTTACTGTTCCCATTAACTAGTCTCCTTTCTGAAAAAAGCCTACTTCATGCTTAAAAGTCAAAAAGTGCATTTAAATTAAGCTCGCTCCATTATTTCTTCATGCCCCGTCCTAAAGCTTATATCTTGCAGATTATCTCTCCTATATTCTTCATACTATTAATACTACATACTGCTTACATAAACAGTAAAAACACACTCATCACATGTTAAATTAGTTACCCAAAACGGCTGCCAAGAGTTCAAGAAGAATAAGACAAGCAAAAAGCCAAGGTGACAAAAGAAGCCTGAAGTGTGTGTAGAATCCTGTTAAATAAATGCTGCACCTCTGGTGTACTGCATTCTCCATCAGAGGAGAAAAATTCCTCTTTTTAAAGTCATGTATTCCAGGGTCATATGCTTTTCTTTTCAGCTTGAAGCTTCAGTCCTTAGGAAAACTAAAGGTAAATTATTATGAGCTTTTGCCTACATCATGGACAAACTGCAACTGCTACTCATCCAGTGACTGACAAGAAACCCTGAGTGAAGGAAAACACCGAAAGAGACACTATTCAGGCCATGGCCTCTGCACTGCTTAGGTCAATATTTGTCAATGAGATACAAGTCAGTTATTAGAAAGGAACCCCAATATCCAAAACATTATCTAGAGAGGAAAAAAATTACATATACACATGGATACAGCATACATTATGTGCACTACTTGAGGTAAATCCCTCCTATGGTGATGGCTGTACAAAGAATGCATACCAGGAAACCTTATATGTGAAAGGCATCTTAAAGTAAGTTCTATACAAGCACATTACATAGAAAAGTCATCTTATTTATTATCAAGTGCTAGTTTAGGAGCTTAGTTTTTGATTAATTTTTTTTTTAACATACTGGAGATTGTGTCATGTGGGGGGTAATTAAATTTATTTTTCAATGGGCATGAAGTATCTGTATGTTGTAACAACGTGCCTGTATCAGTCTCAGAGTTTATTAAAGTTACTCGGCTAATGCACTGATACAGCTTCTATTGACTACACAATATTGCTCCAAAGATAAATGAAGTTTTATAAACCTATTTTATTGCAGGTGGAAATTTGAAGCTTTCTTGACTAAACCCATGGGGCAAGGAGGCAGAAGCGTCACACAACATGTATTAAACATGCTTTTTAAGTTTACAACAGAACTAAATTAAGATCGGTAGAATTAAAATTCTACTACCTGACTCATCATGTAGCTTCCATTTCGACACAATTTTCTGTGTTAACTTCCAGTAAAATCACTCGTTCTGAAAGTAAGTTCTAAAGGATGACTAATTATTTGCTTGGAAACAACTTCACACAAGAGTGTACCTGAATTTCACCACCAAAAACAAACTTAGGCCAATGAAAAGAGGAAAGCAAACATTTAATGTTTTCAGAGTCTGTATTATGTAAACCTTTGGCTAATATACATGACCTTTCTGCAACACATACTCACTGAACAAACAGCTGCAAGACATAACCTTGGTTCAGCAGACTGGAATGAAAAAAAACCTTTTGCTTTCATTACGTCTCTATAGCTTCAACAGGATCAACAAGGCATTTTAGTTTCTTAAGCAGCCCATAAAATTAATGAAAGAATGATCTAAAGATCGCTCTCAGTATTAATTCAAAATATTTGTCTCCAAGAAGACTAATCTCAACCCTTGAAAGTTAAGTACTTCAATTGTAAATCCTAACTGTTCTCATGCGAATAAAAATACACGAATCCTTTTTTTTCTGTATTTTCTTCTTCTTCATGACCAGCCTGACAATAGGAAATTCATTGCAAAAAGTTAGATCACAACAGCTCTAGATGGATATATCACATCAGATGATACTGTTCACTGGTTATTTTTGCCAGAGGCTGCTATTTGCAAGAGCTATTACTGCCTATAATAATTGTCCAACTGAATTTAGAGTTTCAGACCTCCAATTAAGACATTTATGGGGAAAACTAAAATGAATAGATATGGCTACCTAATCACTTGAATATTCAACATACTGCAATAACCTAGTTTACCACAGGTGGTCCAATGTATCCTTTTTTCTACCAGCTAATACTAGGAATTAAAACGGAGACCAAAGTTCTACATGCAACAAAACCCTGCCTTCTGACCTTCATCCATGCAAGAAATTTTCCATAATCCTCTACACATGTCCCTCTTTTGCCATGACATCTATTAAAAAAAATTAAAACAAAGCTTTGGAACTATCAGCTATATTCTGTTATCATGAGCACCATCTCCTTTCCTATATAGCTTTACACCTAGCTTATCTATACGCACCTATAAATAGTAAATTCCTGTAGACAAGAATATTTCTAAGCCAGCAGCATTGTTGCACTGACCACCAACCACAAACATAACATCCAACTACTCAGTCTACTTATAGTCCTGAATTTCCCACTGCATATCTTCTGCAATGGCATTCCTTCAGCCATCTAGCAGAGGGACAACAGAACAAGTACTAGGGGGAGATCAGCCTTGGATAAATGGAAAAAGATGAAGCACACGAAACAGAGGATGTGGATGAAGTCTGTGGGATATAGTGAGAATCCTGAAAGACTAGGAGAGAAAGCAGGGGACACAGTTACTGCAGTATAGTTTTTCTCCTTCCAGATTTCATCTCCCTCATTCTCTCCATCTTCCTTTTCCCTAAAATTGAATACCACTTTTAAGTGCTACGCCTCATCTGTTTGGCTGAGCTATACAGAACTAGTCCATTTAGTCTTCCCTATAAATTCCTTAACTGGAGATCTGAAACTCTTAAATTCAGTTGGACAATGATTACTGAAGATTACATTGTTCTATGCACAGTCTGAGCTGCTGGACACCTTGATCTCAAGGACAGGGATCCAGCTTCAAGCCATCTGTCACAGTGTTTGGCTATCCATTGGCATTAGTCCAAGCCACCTGACACAAAGAATAGGCACCCTTTGAAATTTGCTCTTATTTACTAAATACATCTCTGGAACTTACACTGTGAATCAGAAAGCAGATTTTTGAACATTCCCTCTCAAAAAAACATCTCCACAGTATCTGTTTTAGGCCAGTTGCCAGCTTTTATGCTTTATTCGTGAAAACAAAAACACAGTTCTGTTCTGGAATCTGTTTTTTTCTGTTTCTCTGGTCTACTTCCATTTCTGATATCGGACTGCTAGTTAAATGGCAATACCCTGGGTACTTACTGTGAAAATAATGTCCTTGATCTAACAATGAACTTGAAAATATATTCCAGTGCTTTCAGAGTTCTTAGGATAGGTTCACATTGCTCCCCTCGGCTGGAGGTATCCAAGTAAGTCTTCAGAACAGTCATTAACTTCCTGAAGTTAAAAAACATTTTTTAAATAATTTCTTTCTTTTTTTTTTTCTTTTTTTTAATTAACTTCTCTAACTTGTTTGGCTACACCAAATAATTGTTTATGCTTAGCCAAGCACACACACCAAAATGTACTGCATGTATTTTTGCATTTATGTTACACAAATCACATCAGTATAAACAAATGAGGAGCAAATTCTCAACTGCACAAGCAAGAAAGCAATCTCAAAGGAGCAGCATGACTTGACACAACCCTGAAAGCACTTTTGCAGAAACTTACAATGTACTTACACAAGTTAACACAAAATGTTACTTCTGCCTACCTACATTAAACAGTGATTAAACACTACTACACAGCATAAATTAACTGCATATAAATAGTACAATATTCTGCTATACAGTATTATTTGCTTAAAATATTTATTTTATTTAAACACTTCCCTGCTTTGTGTCCAAATGCATTTTTTTGCTGAAGACACAACCCGCTAAAAAGTGCAAAAGCTCATCTAAAAATAAGTCCCTTAATTTACAGTTATGGTTTCATCTTAAGCAATGAAACTAATATGATGACATAAACTTGAACCTAAATGTAGCCATAAGACAAACTGAAATAAGGGTGGCTAGGTTTTGCTTCTTACATCACTACAAAAATGGAAACCAACTATACCTTACCCTAAACAAATAAAGCCAACCAACAAAAACCAAACTAGCACTTGCCTCTTGATGAAACTTAACAGTTCACCACATGGACTGACAAAACATTAGTAAGTGATCACTATGATATTTCAAATATACTTGCACGCAAATAATAGCTCTAACAACTGCTTGCTACTGCACAGAATATATAAAGAGCGCTCTCTCACTCCGATACATCCTCAGCTCCCTGCACTAACCTAACTCACATTTCAGGACCAAAATATCATGCTTCCAGCCTCTCAGCCTTCTGGGCACTACATCCATTGTATTTGCATTTACTCCTTTTTATCGCTTCTCTGAATTCACATCTTTGTACTGAGATAGAACAAAAATCATCCAATTTTATGCAGAAGTCCATTCAAGGTCCCTCAACTTTGAATGTTAAGTCCTCTCAGAACTCTATGAAAGGTAGGTACAAATGGATGACTAAATCATAACTGAATAAATACCTAATGGTTTGGCAAAAATACCATATAACATGGTCACACTACTTCTGGGACACGTCTCCTAACTGTGAGTTTGGCCACAGACAGCTATTTATTTATTTCATAAATGATTCCTGAAACACAGTACATCTTCCATGATGTGCATGGAACCAATGATGACAAGAAAACTCAAGACCTGGGGAATGATCATAAACATTATTTTGCCTCTGCCACTTTGATTAAATCATCAGAAACTCTCAGTCAAGTAAATCTTAGAAATATTTTAAGCAACTAAGGCTGCCATGAGAGGTTCTGTACTCAACCTTCTCCCACAATAATATAAAGAATGAAATTACATGTGCTTATCACATATGGAGTGAAGGAGGGTTAAAGGAGGGTTAAAGAAGGGCATTGTAGCTTGTACTTGAGCTTTCTGAGCCCAATAATGTTAACTTCAGCTTCCCTAGAACGTGAGAAAGGATTGATTGTGCACTACTGCCTTTCAGTTCTACCAAGCTTATATTTTAATGTATGACCCGTGTGACATTTCCTGTTGAGTTGGAACTGATTCAGTTTCAGCACAGGACATGACAAGGTATCCTCAACTACTCCAAACCTTCAGCTAAGGTCTTTCATTAATTATTCATATCCCAAATTAAAGTTCTTCAATCTGCCACCCCATAAAGCTGCCAGAACAACACTTCAGTTAAACGACAAAAATACATCTATTCTGTTATAGCACTTCCCCGAGATCAGCACTAACTGAAGATGTTATCTTTCTTCATATTCAAAGCAATTTTATCCTACAATCATACACCAAAACCCGTTTTAAATAAAGTAGGAATCCAGTATTAAATTTACTGTAAAACATGTCTCCACATTTTTTATTCTCTTCTGTGAATCCATGTCTTCCCATCTGGACATTATCTGGAAGCTCCAAAAATAATTTGAAAAACACCACCACCAAAAGTCTGTCCACCTGACCGGTGGCATGACCATGTAGCAAATACTAAGACTCCAGTTCACAGCAGACCACGTAAACAAATATCAAAATTCCAGTTCACTTCACTGATTCCCTCCTGGTGCAAAATCAGACTGTGAACTGCATATGAAGACTTGAAAGTTCCTTTTTTTTTCCCCCCCATGAGTTTATTTGCTGTAAAAAGAATATGTGGAAACCTATATAAATGGGTGAAGGACATCCTCAAGTTCTCAATGCAGTTCAGGTTAAGGCCAAGAATATAAAGGGAGAGGCTTTACAGCAAAGTATATTTTGATAAATTTGACAAAATACAGGTGAAATGCTCAGACACAGCAAAATCCAGGTGAGAAAATGAATTCCAAAGAATCATTTAACCCCAAATCAATTACTTTTTGTCAATTAACTCTACTTATAATCATGTGTGTGTCTCACAGGCAGGTTTGTTTCTACTTAAGCAAACAGCAGCAGCAAAGCAACAGTAATCATTGATTACATCAGAAAATTCACAAGCAGGATTTACTTCCTTTAATGCAATGGTAGAAGTTTAGAAAAAAAAAAGAGAAAAGATAAAACAAACGTACTTGTATGCTAATGTTGCACTAAAATGCTGTTGGATATATGCTTCCAAAACAGTGTTAAAATGTTGAAACTTACGGTCTGCAATAAGTCCTATGATATATATCTGAAAAGAAATGGACATGATTAGCATTTTTCATAAAGTTGCGTTTTGAATTTAAATATTAGTCAGCTGAAATATTTCTTTATAATTCACTCTTTAGGAGTATTTAATGAAATTTGCTTTTCAGTCAAATAGTAATATTCCATCTGTTATGTAGAGATTTTAAGACTAATTCCCTGAACTAAACGACTTGATAGCTCATTGAAAATTATAGTGTTCTTCACTTTGACAAATAAAATCCTTCTGTGCTGATTCTTACCAGTGCATCAAAGACAAGGATGTCATACTCATTACTGTGGGAATGTTCCATCATGATGTTAAACAGGGCATCCAGCGTATCTTGGAGAAACTATAGAACATGAAACAACAAATTGACAACCAATTCAACTTGAAAACCTCTCAAGTCAATTTTCAGATAGTAGACTTGGTATCTCTGAAGTTAGAAATGTAAGGCCTTCACTGAAACATCACTTAAAACTCAAAAAACATTTCTCTTTTCTTTAGTTTCTTTAATTTTAGGAATCTACATCTTCAGACATGAGCAATACTTAATATATATTTAGCTCAAAGCTTATGGAAAAGCTAAAAATATTGTATAAATGACATAACTAAAACTGCATTCCTAGTTCCTTAGTGATACAGATTAGTAGTTGCTATTTTCACATATATATGATCATTAAAAACATATATCACACCTCTGTGGTCTGATTCAAAGCCCACTTTAAATCAAAGTACCCCACTGACTTCAGACCCAAATCTTTCTTTGGTTAAAAATGAATAAGATAAATAAATAAAATTATTATGATCTCTTTCCTCCCTCTCTCCAGACAGGCGTCTAATGCTTATATTTGATGTGTGACACAAATGTAATAGTGTCTGCCATTTTCAAAAATATTAACAGGTTTTTAATCCATATTATACTCATTACATTAAGAAAGCACTTCACTGTGTACATACTACACTTTAAAAAAAAAACAACCTATCAACGTGTAATATAATATTAAGAACTCTAAAGAAAGCAGTAGGAATTGTAAATTTTCAGATGGGCAAAAGCAAACAGCTGAACAGTGATTGTGGAAAATATTACAATTACTGCCTCCATACCCCATCAAGTTTTTAAACAAAATTTTCTGTGCATGCTCAAAATTAAAGTTTATCTGTGACTTAAGCACCTGACCAAAGCAGCAATGACTCCAAATACTATTCTCTGTATCAAATTCTCCATTCATGCACAAAATTTCCAGCCAAATAAAACAACAGAAAGCAGAAAAAAAAAATATAAATTTATTACAGGCAGGTTTGACTAGTAATCCTGCAAACCTGCACAGCCTAAAAGCAGCCAATAACAGAGATGTTTGGGAGCAACAAGCAGAAGATGGCTGAGACTATGTAGAACCCTATCCAGATGTCTGCTTCCTTGCTCCCTCCAATGAGGGCCTTTGCTCATGTCTTTTGCAAACTATCCTTAATAAAAGCATTAGACCAAATGACTCTCATTGAAGAAAATATAATTGACAGGTTTCCTTAAGTTCCTATGTTTACTGTAACTGACACTCCCATTTCTTTTTCTTAGTGAAACTATATAGCATTTTCTCTGCCATGGTATGAAGAGACATGAAGAATGACTATTATCAGAATAAATATATAAAGATATACCTTCACAACTTCTTCTCCATCCACAATCTTTAGTTTTTCCAGGTTCTCCTGAAGCAGCTCTGGCTTCATACGCCATTTCAAGAGACCTAGTAATCCCACTAAAAGAAAATAAATGGACAGAAATTAAAACTTAAAATGTGATTTATTGTTTTAGAAAACAGACATTTGCACAAACTTCTACCTGTTTAGAAGATACATACCATTCTGAGTTAACTTTGTAGAACAAACAAGAGTTGAAATATAAAATGCATCTCGTGAGCTTACTGAAAGCCCGGCTACAATACTTGAGTTCCTGACAGTGGTTGCTCCTTTATTTTCTGTGTGTTGACGTGTAGAAGGTAATGTCAAATAAGCACTAGCATCCTCCATTTTTTTACTGTCCCCCTGAAAAACAATAACTATTTATTACGTATTTCACACAGCAGGATTTAAAATTAGACTTACTTTGCCCTTTCTCCAAGAGTAAGCAAACCCCTACATTTCTACAGACGTTAGCGCATACACCAAAGCATAAAGGATACTCCCAGCGTGGCTTGTACAACTAAACCAAGAGTCAATCAGCAAAAAAGGCTGCAATGAACATGCAGGGAAAGTACTGCACTGAAATTATAAAGGTATGTGTTTTAAGGTGCAGTAAGGAAATACGAGTTGTGACATCACTGGCAGAGTAACAAAAGTGGATTTCTCATTAAAATGTCAATACACACAGAACACAATAGACTAATGAGCATCACCTTTAAGTCTATACACAGGATATAAACAACATTGTCACGATGTCTGCACACAATTTAAGAATAGAAAATGGGACCGAACAGGGAAAGAATAGCAGCAGTGTTGTGATATACCCATTATAACTTAATACCTCTGGACCTGGACCTCTAACATAAAAGTTCAGGGCATGGTAAGATTATATTTTAAATTAGACAATATGCTGCAGTAACTAAGTGACACAGATATCACAGAATTTATGCTTTTCAGTAGAATGACCAGTACAGAAACAGAGAGCAAACAGGCATTTCTCCCTCCTCTATTTCATCAAGCTTCATGTCACAACCCTCACAGATACTATTTTTGTGCCTCAATTTTTGATTCATTCCCTAAACAAGAAAGCAGTTTGTAGACAAAGACAATAAAAATCATACCGTTTGCTGTTTAGCGAATATGAATTTTCTTTAACAAAACTACTCAAGAAAATTTCCCCAATCATTTTATAAGCTCTGTCACTTAAAGCTACAACACCACAACAGATCTGACTCAATTAATGACCTACAATGAGTCTACAATTGTGCATAAACAAGGAATTACAAAATCCATAATGTAGAATGATTTTCTAACTGGCAGGGTTTGTATCTGATTCAGTGACCATAGGTGCACAGTCTCTACTTTCTCTCAAACAAGGAGTAAGGTTAAAAATTTACTGTAAAGAGACATAGACAAACAAAAGGCAAAACCCTTACACCACAAAACAGCATTACTAACTTTTACGACTGTATTAAGTTGCTTAACAAGTACTTTTCAGAATTTCTGGAACCAGAACAGAAACTTGACTTCTTCCTTTTGAGACAAGTTAGACAGACACCTGGGAAAACACTTGACATTTTGATCAAAAATCTCTCAAAAAAAAAAAAAATCAATGCCTGAAGGCAGTGAAAATAAAGTACACTATATAAACTTTGCAGTTTTCAAATTAATTATTTTTAGAGGCCAGATGTATGACTGTTTAAAACATGTACTGCTTACAATTACTGCTTTTAATATTAGAGTAGGCAAACATATGTCTGAAAATCTATTTCTTCCAAATATAAACTAGGTCAACTCCATTTAGCATTTCTCATCTATGCTGTCACTTAAGGAAAAATTACCAGATTGATGTAGGAATGAATTAGATGGTATTTCATAACCATCATTAACCAAAGTGTCATACAACGCGATCTTTATTTTCCTTCCAGTCTAAATGTTCGTCAATATTCATATCAATGAAGAGAAGATAAATAACTATATGCTGCCATTAATCTTTGTTGGACTACCTAAACAACTTCATTTAGTTCTATGCATCTCGTTAGCCATTAATGTTACAGCAAACTAATTTACTGAAAAGTGAACTAAGAGATACCTAAAATAAAATTTCTTCTATATTAGAAATTATTTCTGGTTCTTAGTTCCTGCTAGACACTAATCTCCAAAGAGGGGCGGGGGTGTGTGTGTGGTGGTGGTGTCGTGGGTGAGAGAGAGAAAGAGAGAGAGAGAAACAAACCCCAAACACAAACTGCAGTAAAAATAATAGGAAGAATAATCATTTTTTATTGTGCTTACATAATGTGTCTCTAGCAAAAGTTTAGGGCAATGTTCATTGACTGGAACAGGTTACATATTTTTTTCATTCAGATGATAAATATACTATTTACCTTTGGTAGAATAGTAAGATTAATCTATCACCAAGATAATAAACAATGCAGTCAAAGACAACAGTGTGAAAAAAAGGGACCTCATGGGAGAATAAAGGAAAAAAAATGATCCAATACCTTTAGGATTAACAAATCATGGATACCATCTTGAAGAGTTGTTCCATCCTCCTTCAGCAGTCTTATGTAGGCCATTGCAAAATTCTTTTCTCCTTTATCTTTAGCTGCAAAGCATAATACGTTCAGATGAGACTGTCTATCAATGAATTAAAATTCACAATTGGCACAAGTTCCCTACTTACACTCTTGAGATGACCTGTGTCTGAACATGAAGCGCAGATGTATCCTTTGCATGTCTTCAATAGGGACAGCTACCTTTTGTAAAATCAGAAAATAATCAGTAGAGTTATGGAAGACAGAGGTGGAAGGTGGTTTCACATGTAATGAACTCCTATTTTAGAATAAATAAGCACCATTTCTGCTGGCTCTGTAGTGCCTTTCACAGACCACTTAAAACTATTGAGCCTGAACCCAGTAGCAGACATGGTGGCTGGTAAGCAACTGTTTGTTAGAATTTGCTCAAAATCTAGCACCACCAAAAAAACAAAGCACCGATCCCAGTAAGTTAAAGCACACAGGTGTTTGTACACTAGAAAATAAACATACTGCAGTCTTACCCTTTTAAACCATATAGAATTATGCAACACCTCTGGACTACAAAGCTTCCACATTACTAAATTGGTTGTTGACTTATGTGTATGCAAACAGGTGGAAAAGGTATGAGAAGTCTAAAATTTTGTGATTAAATTACTTGTAAAGCCTTGAGTAGAATCCCAGGAACCCATGAGTGCTTTCTTCTTAAAGTAGCATGCCTACTTATAACAAATAGGCAACAAAAAAGACCAACTGCATAAGAAAAAATCCACATTTTTACATGATCAAATTTATATTTCTGAAACTTCAAAGATCTGTACTCTTTTGTGTTCATTCACAACTTCCCTTTACAAACCTTACCGCATAACACTCCTTCACATAAACTACACTTTTCAAATTGATCTATTGTTAATGATTCTGTATAAAAGTCTGAATTACAGAATAATTCAAAAAAGAAACTAGTACAGTAAAGAATAAACAGAATGTGTCAATGTTTTCAAAACAACAAATAAGCTTCTGTTTCAAATTTCCATTCCATTCCTGTCCTGCTCAGTCTCGGCAACACAGGCTTGTCATACACAGCAACACCGCCTTCAGTAGTCATCTTAAATAAAAACCACCCTGCTTGCTAACAAGCATGAGATATGCTTTGTATAAACTACTCTGGGGAGCTTTTCCAATCAAAACCATTAGAGCTAGATTAAATATTGGCATGTCCTAAAGAAATCCAAGACTTTTTTTCTCTCTAAAATCACAGTATGGGGGGTAGGGTTTTGGTTTAGTTTGGGGTGGTTTTTTGGATGGAGGTTTTTTTGGGGGGGGCGAGAGTTCTTCTTTTAAAATGACGCAGTTGAAGTTCCTCGTCTCCACCATTTCACCAGAATAGAATAAATGCAATACTTAATTTTTTTATGAGCCATGTTAGGGCATAAGGTTATCTCAGATAACCTCATTTGTTTGGCTAAACAAAATCTTAATATAATTTTCTAGGCTAAATTATAAGCCTCAGTGATCGTATCTCTGTAATTACTGATGTATGAGTAAGGCTCTATCCTTCTAGCTGTATTCAGGACCAAAGTATTTTTTTGAAAAAGCTGATGCTGTGCAACTTTTCTGTGTAAGGTACCAAGAAACTAAGAGAAAAAAAAGCAAGTAAAAAGTATCTATGCCATACCTTTAATGTTTCCATCCAACGTGGCTGTTTGACCTGATAGTAAAGGACTGATCTATATTCACTCACAGGCTTGTCCCCCGCTCCCAAGCAAACAGCATTCTTACAAAAAAGAAGGAAAGAAACAGTGCTTAGTGGTTCATTGACCTCTGTAAATTTTTATGACTTCATCAAAACCAAAGAAAGAAGCAAGCCATCGAAGCAGAGTCTCCTCCGGGAATGCTGGCCTGGCTGCAGGCAGCAGCTTTACCTCAGCGGTTTTACCTCAGTGCAGCCCCGCCCTCACTTCCAGCTACACACACTGCTCCGCTCTCTTTGCCCTCAGAAACCCGCCATGGCAGCCAGGAGCAGTGCAGAAGGCACAGCTCCCACCTGTAAGGCACCCAGGCCTTGGCGCTAAGGCGAACCTTTCCCCAGCTAACAAGCTCCACGGCTTGGGCTGGGTGGCGCAGCTCCAGCTTGGAGCCCTTGGAGGCACCACACGAAAGCTTCAGGTCGAAAGCCAGCACATAACATGGAGCATGAAGGCCTGTCTCTAACAAACAGGTTTGAATTTGTATATGGCGTCATTCAAAATAAATAATTAAAGCACCAACAGAGAGGAAGCAATAATATTAAGATACAGCATTTTCCATGCTTCTGAAAGCAATGAAAATAAAATTCCCCCATAATTATACTGGACCTACCCACAAACTGTATTTTACAGGAGTTACACAGTGGGTTGTAAGAAGAGCTGAGTGATGAACATCTATAAAAATCATAGAATGGTTTGGGTTGGAAGGGACCTTAAAGACCATCTAAGTTCCACCTCCCCTGCCACAGGCAGGGACACCCTCCACCAGGGCAGGTTGCTCCCAGCCCCGTCCAGCCTGGCCTTGAGCATCCACGGGATGGGGCACCCACAGCTGCTCTGGGCAGCCTGGGCCAGCACCTCACCGTCCTCACAATTATTTCTTCCTTACATCTATTCTCAATCTACCCTCTTTCAGTTTAGACTTGATTTCTCTCCTCAAATTGATGAACTTTGGTAACCAAGGCGCCATCTCAATTAGTAGAAGAAACACAAAGCAAAAATAAATCTACCTTATTCTATTTACTTCTCCATTTACTTGAAAATACTCTATTCCAGCAGAATGTCACAAGTGTTTGGCTGCATACCAGAGATGACTAAACATTGTAGTGACTAAATGTTCCAAACTGAATGTTGTAGAGGCACTGACGTTATGCCCTCCTGCATTTTGTCTGCATCTAGAATGTCCCATTCTCTAATGGCTATCAGAACTAGTAAAGAACCAACTTAAATAACTTGTTCTAACCACGGAATTCCATTTGTTTAGCAAGCTTGTGAGGAGACTTGGCCTAGATCTGTCTTCCCTAAGCTCACTGTGGTGGAAAATTGTACATGTAGAATAAGTGCTAATGTTGATAATCGAAGGGGCAAGATCACTGACACCTCACCAGGCGTCAGACATGAAACTTAAGTGCATGAGAAAAGCGAACACTAAATTATCTACTGAAGAAACAGATGAAACTAACCCTATATAAGGTTACACTAGCTACTGCAAATGTGCAATTTTCCTGCTGAAAATCCAGTGAATCTTGGAAATCTGCTTCAACCATCAGAATGCCTTGTGACACCATGGGTATGATGCTGATACCTGAGGATGATTTGTAAGGTCTGTTCAGGATGATTTAACTGCGGAAATGTATGTCTCACCTGCCTGAATGGAGTTTTTTCAAGGTTTATGCAGCAACTTGTTTGAAAGTATTCTGTGACTCTAACTTGCAACAAAAGGCCTTGTACTTGCTACAGTAAATCTAGTGCTAGCTCTTCAAATGAAACTAGTTTGACACCTAAACTGAGCCAACCACTTTCCTGTTTAGTGAACATATACGTGTTTCAACCCATGGATAACTAGAAACATTTAATATAAATTCAATGGGTTTGAAACTTTATTGGTATTCATTAATTTTTGGGGGGCTACAGGGAAAATCCAGTTACTTTTGTTACTACTTGCACTTAACAGCATTTCAATTAACTCCTTACAATTGTTGTTTAAATAGGCTTATTACCCACAGAAAGCAAGCATGAATGGAACATATATTTGAGGTCATAGACAAAGTGACAAATCTGCTTTCTCCTAGTATTTGGAGAAACTGTGTCTGCAGAACTGAACATACATCATATTGGAATGCAAGGTTTAATGCATTGCAAGAGGTTAATTTCTTAAGGAATACTCTGGTATATGTATTTTAAGCGTAATATCTGTGAATAGACAGAGGCTGCTGAAGCTGATTTCACAACACAGTTAACTTCTATACATGCAAATCATGTGGTTAGGTATTGCCACAGGTATTAGGTAGTGTTTTGTAGCCAGGGTTACAATTTGTTGTGTGGACTCTAAGTATTACATGGTTTTAGAATTTTCTTCAATCAAGCTTTAAATTTACATTTTAGGTTAAGCATTTAATTGTAGATCATAAACATATTTCAGCAAGTCATGAACTACAATGAGTCACTCCATCTTTATTTTATCTCAAGAAGTATCTTTATGATTTCACCCTGATGATCACAGTACTGATTTTACAAACAGGGTAATGCTTAGAAAAGAAACGGCCAAAAATCCCAAAAAATTTCCCTAAGGAAAAGACAAAAATTGCTCACAATGGAAACAGACAAGCAAAAAGACACTGTAAATATTTATGTTGCATATGTACTGTCCCCCCACTCCTTTGTTGTCACTATTTTTTTGCTTTTTTGCCATGTACTTCATTCAAGGGACAGTGACAGTGTCTTCCTGGCACAATTCATGGGTTTGTTATGTAACAGAAATGGTACTTCTCACATTTTAATGTGCAAATTGCATTCTTCTGGGGATTTCCACAAGAAAAACCCAAGAGTAAAAATGCAGTAATTGTCAGAAGCAGCATTTGTTCCTTGGCACAGCTAAAATAGGTCATTCAATGTTTTTTCTCGTTACAGTTTTATACAAGATATTTGTAGGACTTATAGATACGTCACTTCAAACATCATAAAAATTATCACCCACAAGATGTCAGAAGATGACACAAGTGAGGAAACTGCAAGTTTTTGTGCAATGATATTTTATAAATATCTGTAAGAAGCTTAAAGCTTACTTCGAAAATGCAACTAGTATTTCTATGTCCATCATGCAGGAAAAAGAAAACTTACTGGCATCACTTTTCCTTCTTCATCACAGACACACATTATCACTTCCACATTTCTCTGAGTAGTTTTATTGTATTTATCAAAATCTCCATACAGTAATGTAATATAAATGTCATTTCTTATATCTCCTGAAAGAGAAATTGAAAGGTTAAAAATTAATGAAAATGTTGTGAGAGCATAGGGTCAACTGAACTTCACAAGAGTATCTCATTTTCTGCAGTGAAACAGATAAAAATGTGGGGGTTTTCCATCTTAATTTAAATTTTCAGCTCTGTTATTCTTAGCTGAGATACTGCAATGTGATGTGACACGAACCAAATGTCCTCAAAGTGACTGGAAACAATTCTCGTCCTGCACTGACACCTGCTGGTGAGGTGACAATGAGGCCATTACTGAATTTTCCCTAAATACACAGCTCTCTAGAGGCAGCTTCATATTTTAGTTTTGTCCAGCAAACAAAATTACTTTTAAAAGTATCAAGATTTTAAATGCGGAAGGGGAGGAATGGTTTTTGGTTTTTTTTGTTTGTTTGTTTGTTTTTTGTTTTTTTTTTAAAGAAGGAGCACTCCAGACAGTGAGTAACTTTAATTGGTAAATATCATCAATAAAAACGTCAAGCAATTGTTAACGCAGATGTTTTATTATTAAAGGACAGTGATGAGTTACAATAAAAATAAGGTTAATTTAAAATTCAAGTAGGCATCCACCATAATCTACTTACAAGACAAGAAAGCTATGTATAAAGAGCTGGGATTATCCCTCACTCTGTTGCTTTTATTTTTTCTGTTTAGGTACTAGAAAATACTTTCCAAGGATTTCACTATTTTATGTAAGCCTCTAATACTGGAACAAAACTTACCATGAAGAGTGAATTCTAAAGAGCCTCTGAGTTACCCATTACAGAAGTAAGTAAGGCTGCTGCTCATGCTCATTAACCTAGAGAATGAAAACAGATCCATTCCTATTACAGAACAAAGTACCTCCTACCTGGCATGATTATTTCAGGAAATCCTAGCTTTCTAGCAACAACTGTGGTTCTGTCTACAAGATGTGGGTAGTCCTTTCTAGTTTGAATGACATCTCCAACAAGCATTTTCACAGTTACCCAGAGACCTTTTAAAAGAAAAAAAATAGATTATATTGCTGGTAAAAAAAAAATTAAAATAAAAAATTGTCTTCAGATGATTGCATCTTCTAGCCACCACTAGTAATAAGAATTCACTTCCACCACTTCCTTTAGGTAAAAGCTCTATAATCTAAAACTGTAGCTGCTAATTTAAATAGCCTCTAAGAATCTGCAACAGACTCATGATTTTCCACTTCCAGTTACAAAGTTGATCCACCTCCATGGTGGTGCTCTGTCTCTAACATGAAAGCCTTTCTCTAAAACGTAAACAATATAAAATTATGTTGCAAACCCCCCCCCCCCCCAATTACTTTAAATAAATAAATAAATATATTTTTACCTTGTCCACCACTGTCTCCTTTTGATGCAGTGACTTTGCTTAGGAGACTGTGCAAAAAGTCATTCTCTGCCACTACCCTGCAGGAGAAACAATGTCTACTAGGAATTAAGTGCTAAATAATCAAACACCACTCAGAACACAGATGACCAACAGCCTCAGAGTCCTTTTTGCACTACTTGACCTTATTATATGTTATGTAATTTCATTGTCTTTCACCCAGAGTTACAGATCACTCACGTTAAGCTTATGTGTACACTGAAGTGAAAAACGTTCAATCAACATCTTTAGGAACCTCATTTTGTGACAGTGACAATATGAAAGTTTTTTTTGTAGGAAGGCACAATGTGAATGCACTCAACAACATGCCAGTCCACTCTGCTTTCCCTGATAAACAGCCTGACAAATGAATGAATTTATTTTTTCTTTGAATACTTTTGAAACTAGAAACAAATTCTCACACAAGTATGTTGGATCCAATTGTAAATGAATGAAATAATAAACCAGTGTGTCATACTTGGGTCTTTCGGAATTATGTTTATTCTTCATAGTATATAGCAGCAGCACTATGTAGAATGCATAAATATGTTTCCAGTGAATATTGGTATTTCTGCATTTGATCTGAAAGTGTCACATTTTTAGGCAGCTGAACTGGCATTTCTTTTGAAAATAGTTTATGTGTGACAAATCAACTAATTTTTAAGTGAAACCAAATTTTTTATCAGATTTTTCTCAAATTCAAAACAGAATCAAGTACACAAGTTACTAGTTATCCATACTTCTAAAGCTTATTTCTGAGAGTGTATAACCATTTAACTTGGGTTTTACTAATTAGGATTTGGTACCAGCTATCTGAAGGAGCACATTCATAGAAACGTACATTAACATGCTATGTAATCCCTGGCAAGTCTTAAATGCTTTTAAAGTGATACTTAAATACTTATTACTATTAAAACATAAAATTATTGAAAGGAAAAACTGGTTTTTTCTTAAAACATACAACAGATTGTTACAGCCAAAGGCACATAGAAATATTTTTGTGCATATAAAAAACCCATATATATGACTATCTTACGGGTGAAAGGGAATGAAGTGCTGCTTTTCTTCATCACTTTCAGCTTTTCCTTTTATGATATCTGTAATATCCATAACTAGAAGAGTAAAAGAAAAATCATCAAAACATATAATAGCATTGCAAAATAACTCCTCTTACCTATGAATGATGGACACTAATGTTCTTGTGCCTCAAGATAACTATAAATTTTTCACTAGCAAGCAGTGTAGCCCAACAGGGCTAGATTTGTGGGGCAGAACATCAGTGCAAAGTCCACACTACAAACACGACATGTAAAGAGAGAATTACTTCAGACTAGTTTTAGTGTAATCCTGTGAATACAAGTTTGAGTGCATTGGTGGTGCTCTCAGGACATGGTTTTATTCCATCTGCAAGGAATTCTATTAATATACTCTAGTATTGTGCTTTGGTTTGCACTGTGTAGCAGTAAGTAGGAATTATTTGGAAATTAAATTCTAAACCACATTTCTGATCTAAACTAAAATGTTAAGGTAGGTGCAGTCTTTATGGACTTTAAAAAAAAAAATCAAATATGGAAAATAGTTGATATAGCTGTTTGGTATTCTGACATGTCTTGGTAGAGATTCTTTGTTCCAGGGTTGGCCAGTATCACTTGGATCCTGCTTCAGATATAGCACAGGAGACATCAGTTACCTGCCACTCCAAAAGGCCGCCTTAGTCCTTGCGTGTATTTCTTTGAGTTACTGTCTTTGAGATCCATCCTTCCAACTCTGACTATTTGACAAACTAAGTAAATTTTGTCTCTGCTAAGGTCTTTATTTCCAAGATCCTAAGATACAAACAAAAAAGAATAGAAATATTACTTGGGTAAGAACCAAGTTGTGAAATTTAAACAAGACCTCCAGTAACTAGTTGAGCCTTGGTAATCAAGGTGGTATTAAGGGGGGGGGGGGGGGGGGGGGGAGGGGGGGGGGCGGGCAGGGGGGAGAAAATGCCAAAAACCACAGCAAAACAAAAGAAACTGAGACAACATAAAGGATTACAAACCTGGCAGTTTAAAGTTTGTAAGATAAAACTAAGAAAGCAGTAGCAATCAAGAGGTACAGGAGATTTAAAAAAAAATAATAAATCAAGTCATCAGTATATTTATGGGGCAGCAAATTGATTTGAAAAAAGGACACTGAAGCATTGTCACTGCCTTAAGGCACTCGATTTTAGTTGGACTGGTCATCTTACTCTTTTTCTAAGATTACTTCTGCTTTCCTCCTTTGTCTTGCTCAGTCTTCAGGAGTCCTGATTCTGACCACAGAGAAGAGACAATCCGATTTGTAAATATGAAGTAAGTTTAACTGGAAAACACTTACTGTGAATACTACTTTAAGATTGTTGAGCATGTCAATTTCCCTTTGGAAATCCTTTACTCCCCCCATCTCACCAAGTAGTTCTCACTGTTTTGAAGACAAATACCTTATTGTCATGTGATTTAAAAAGTTCTTCCCTTTCACAATACATTAAAAACCACAGTACATAACAAAGGTTGCATAACAGACAATGGTCTGTAGTGATAGTTTAAATACCACACTAAAAAGACAAGAACAATGTTATACAAAAATACCATTGTTAAGTTATTGAAAAATAACTTGCACCCTAAGACATAATGGCACCTTTTTTGGAGGAAATATTACCATCATCATAGTCTGTTTGATAGGAATACTCAACAGAATCTTAATCTACCTTTGCATTTATAAATTACTCCTAATTTGTCCCCTTCCCCTGCTTCAGCACTTTACTCCAGACAACATACCCTATCAAGGATAATCTCCTAACTTGAAGTGGTCTCAGGCTTCTTTAAAATCCTGAAATGTTCAGTCCAGGAATTACCTATAAACATATTTGGGATCCTTTACCCTAGAATTCTTTAGTAGCCACCAAACAGCTAGATCTGTACACACTTCCCTTTCCTTTTGGTTTTTCTTCCTTTTACTTAATATATTATGTGCATTACTAGCATGTTAGCAACTATTTTACTTCACTTTGGCTAGCTCCTTTTGCTGCTATTTGCAGCTTAAAAAAAAAGTTTACCTTATAATTGTTGATTTCTGTGGATCATATAGTGACATAAAGAGTTCTGCATCCTCTCCAATTCGGCAAACAAAATTCCGCACAAAGACGTATAGACTGTGGGTGGGGGATGAAGACATTCGGGAGTACGATGCATAATCTGGTTGATCCTTTGACTACTCAGAAGAAGAAAAATCATTAGCCAGATCCTTGAGCTAAAATGGTGGAATACTACAAGCAGTTTCAATTTTTATCATGTGCAACAGTTAATCTTGAAAAATCACAGAAAATCTGGATAAAGATACTTGTTTCCAGGAAATAGCATTGCCCTGTATACTCCTCTGAAAGGCATTATTTAATACCACAAACATGACTAGCAGATAAGTTTCTGGCCCTCACTCACATCATTGAAGTGTCACAACAGCCCAACTTTTGTCAAGTGATTTACTTGCTTTATTACAGTTTACTTCTCATGGGTGAAAAACCCAAGTAACTTACAAACCCAAAAAGGTCAAGAAAGTGTAGTCACCTGCTCTGCATTGTAAAAGATGAAATTTATGCACTCATCAGCTTTGCTTAGGCATACTAATACTCGTGTTCACAAAATTATGCAGAGTTCATGGAGCTTCTCTTTAGTGAGCTTAAATTCTTCAACTCCATCAGACTAACTAACAAGCAGCAACATACGGCAAGCAGTGTTGTCACAAGATCCTCTAAAAAAAGAGCCTTGGTTAGTCATAGCTTGCAGCCTGAACTCAAAGTATGTAACTATTCGCTACATGAATCAGCCTACTGAGTAGCCCACAAATGGAACGAAGAGATGTATTTCTATTTAGGAATCCAAGAATGGATTTAGAATTGGCTTTAGGACACAGGCTTTCAGCCTAGCCCGCAGCCTGAATCCAGTGCACAAATGCAATTCACTCAACTTGAGGCTTAGCCATATTTATAACATATGAAAGTGACTTTACTTTTAATTAAGTCAGAAGCAAAAATTTCCACCAACTTCTCCAGTAGAAGGTTACATCTTCAACCCTTGTATTGTTTTTTCATTTTCATTTTAGCAAAGGAAGCATTAAGTTTGGCCAGTCATTCCTACCATTTCCTCCTTAATTCGCTCAGTGATTTTATTAGTCGCTTCTTCGTGTGCATGAAATAGGCTGATGACACTGGTTTTATCTGGATCTAAGATATTTCCATCTTCGTCTCTAACTATGAGATCTAGCTCAAGTATTCTGTGAAAATACAAAGGGCATGATGGCAGGGTTAATTCCTTCTGTAAAATAAAGCTTAGAAATATAACGTACAAGGAGATGCTTCAAGTTTTAAAGCAATAAAGTAAGTTTTAAATACAGGCAACAATATTTAATTGAAGAAAAATTTAACTAAACCCCACCATGTTCTTTTCGAGCTGTTGTACAGTATTTACCTGTTTTAGGAATTTATAGTAATGTCACCAAAACATTTCAATGCTTATCACATAAAATAGATTCACCATGTTCAATGACTTCAAGAAGTCTTCATCTCTTTTGCTTTTAACATATGACCTTTGTAACCAAGATGCCTACGGTTTTTTCTGTCACCTTCTGCTTTTATGCTGCTCTTACCCTCCCTGTCCCGTTCTTCGACTACTATGCTCTGCTGTCCTTTTAAACATCCCCTCCACCCCTACTCCTCTAAAGGAAGAAGCTTGCTGTCTCATGATTTGGAAAGAAGAGAAGAACGTGAAAAGAAAAGCCTGAGTGCAAAGAAATATTAGTGTTGTCTTAATCAGAGCTAGGCTTCTTTGACTGGAATATTTCAAAATAGTATCTGTCTTGCAGTGACCATGCAGCTCCATATAGCATGGTGTGTTCTGTAAGAATACAGTTTATCTGTGCATCCAAATCACAATGAACATGTTGAGTTTCTTAACACTCACAGTCATTGTTTGTGTCTAGCCACAGGTAACTGAAGCCTTTCAGCCGTATATAGGTGTTCAGGCCACAGTAACCACAGTCACTTGCAATAGCTAAATACAGTTTATAAGTAGATTCCAATGCCTATAAAACCAATACTATGAAGGCTTGTTTACCAAACTCTCTCTTCCCCTTTATCAGATGGTGGAACACCACTCAATCCCACATAACCTCATTTTTGCCAAACATGTTGTGTTGCAGTGACTTTTCATTAGCAAGAAGCAGACAGACAAGGATTCTACCCTTGCTTGTTTCACTTCTATTACCAGAACCAGAGTTCTGCCAGAAAATTCCCTAGTAAAACAGCAGGGTTGGGGAGGCGGGACACAGGACACAACACAAAGGTAGAGGGGTGGTGTGACGCCTTTAGAAAAGGCTCTGTACGCTTCAGACATTTGCAATTCGTCCTCCACACTAAGGTCTCTCAGCACCACTTGTGAAATAGTAGCATAATACTAGTAGAGGTAGGCTATGTTAGTGAAGGATGGACAAGTTTTGGGTCCCGAGCATGCTGATGCTATATGTAGATAAAAGCCAACTATCTGACTGAAATCTTTACAATGACAAGCTCATATACCTATAAGTAACAAGTATATCTATATTTTGAAAAAGCAATTTGCTATGAGAAACTTCAACATGGTATCTACTGTTATCACAGGAATAGCAGGGAGAAGTTTGAAAAGGAAGATTTAATATGTCTACATCTCACATTAAAGAGTTACAAAACTGCAAAAAAGGAAACTTTTATCATCATCTCTGTTCTAGCTGGGTGCTTTACAAGAAATCGTGTTTCCCTTAAGCAACGTAGGCCACTTACTTGTTACCATAGTCAATTTTGGAAGTGACTTTCTGTTTGAGTTCTTTGAGCTCATCTTTTGGCAAAGTCCCAGACAGAAGCTGTGACCCGCCACTCATTAAGTCATACATCATAGGACTGCACCTGCTGGAACTGCTCACTCTTATTTGCCTAAAATATAAAAGAAAAAAAAAAAAAAAAGATTTAATGTTAAATGATTGCAGGAGCAAGAATTAAGCAAATTCTTGAGTCTGACTTTCTTCCTCCACTCATGCCACAAATTGTAAGGACAGGCTCTCCCATGCAACCGTAAAGAAATTACAAGAAATTTCAGCAGTGAGTATGGGGATAGGGAATGACAATATTTGTTTTATTAAATTGTGCTGGTTTAAAGTTCTTTAATTAAGTCTTATCAAGAGAAAACATTACAGAAGCAATTTACTTCTGTATGAGATACTGTTAAAAGCATTCTGGAAAAAAAATTGATTATGGTATTAACACATTTAAGAGATAGGTAAATAATACATAGAAGTCACTAAAGTAGTTCAGTGTCATTCACTGAAACAGAAAAAGTTTTAATTGTTGACTTTAATATGAGAAAGGCTAACAAGTGATGTGTTTCATAAAAGATATTGTTCAGGGAAAACTACACCGTATTTACGAATTTTTTTGCTCCAAGTGAAAAGCAAAATGCAATGGCTGGGATCCTGGAGCAGTCAGAGTGCAACCTGTTGAAACAGGTTATCCATTAGGAAAGGCTACTCAAGTACTAGAGAATTCACCATCATTTGGTGTTTTTTCTAGTCAACACTTTATGACTTTGGCCATCAGACTTAGGGTTAAACATGTTACTAGAATCAGTGGGGATTAATGTAGGATTACAACATGCAAAATATCTACTATTATGCAAATGTAAAAATTAGCTTTCTATCCTTTTATTTCAAATTTTGTCTCTCAGAGTCTTGTAGTCCAAGGACAGGTATTGTTATGTATAAAGGATAGTTGAGGTCTAAAAAAATATTTCTGGTCCAATTAAAATAACAAGATATATTTTAAAAAATCATTAATCACAGCTACAGTTCTGTACTACGCTGTGGGCACTACAAGCATTTGCGAAAGGCCACCATAACTATAGGTTGCTTGCTTACAAGGAACACAGATGCTGATACAACGGCCATTTTGACTAATACCTCCAAATTCATTGCACTTCTATGTACTGGTAAAAGTGCTCACAGGAAAAAAATGGTTTTCTCCAAGTTGAAGAAAAGAAAATGTTTTTCTTGAAGAAATGTAAAATGAAGATATTGAAACTAAAAAGTCTGACTTCCTGAAATTGCCAATTGTTAATAGCTACACAGTCCCAGTAACCCCTGAACAACTTTTGTTCTAGCATCCCAAGAACATGGTAAATCTTTTTCAAATGCATCTTAGTTATGTTTGATACTCCTATCTTGAAACTTGTCAGCTCTGCAAAGAACAATTATGAAAAAATTATCGTGTACAAGATACTCAAGGTTGAAACTAAAGACATGATATTACACCACTCAGCAGTAATTCAGCCTTTTAATTTAAAGCCATTGAAGGAAATAGTAGCCATCTAAGCAGTAATGAAAAAGTAATTTCTTAAATCCCCCCCATATCCTGCCCTGCATCTAAGAATAGAGACTCATTTAAACAAGAACTCAATATGCATAAGTAGGACTAATTAACAGGCCATACATGGCATGCAAAAATGTCATACCACATAGAGCTGTTTCCAGATGCTTCCCCATTCCCAAAGAGTAGTGGTAACTTCTTGAACTAAAGGAATTTCAGCGGGTATTGTATTTTCCATATGTCTAGGAAAGAAGCAGAAAATTTAACACAGTGAAATGAGAAAAGCTAACTGCTTTTCATGGGTTTAAATTATAGTTACTGTGTTTAAGGCAGGGGGCCCTCAAACTTTTTAACCAGGGGGCCGGTGCGCAGATGAAGTGGCAGGAATTCATCTACAACTGCTTGGTTTCCCCCCCCAACCCCCTTGGTGTGTGTGTTTATGTGTGTGTGTGCGTTCTGTAAATACCGGGGGGGCGGATTGAGGACCCTGGGGGGCCGTATCTGGCCTGCGGGCCGTAGTTTGAGGACCCCTGGTTTAAGGCATATAAATGCCTTAAAACTTATTTTTTTAGCAGACAAGATCCTTAATGTAACAAAACAGTTAAATTCAATACCTTTTCTTTTCAACAGTAACTTCCTTGATGTGGATGAAAGATTTAGGAAATATTCCCTGTTGAAGGAGGAAAAAAGAATTCCACACTTACTCTCCAAAAACTTGTAGGTAACAACCATGAATATGAACATAAACTGTAATCTCCAAATTAACTGCTATCTAGTTTTCTGTCTAGATAGATGCATTTCTGTTTGACAAATATTAGAAGTATTGTTGTATCCTTTCCTGCAAACATAGAACGCATAGAATTACATTTATTCATAAGAAACACCATCTTCTACTCCCCTCCCCTCATCTACTCCCCCAGAAAACAGCACATACAGTTTGAATACAGTAAAGAAACATTTTCTCTGTGCATCAGCCCATACCTTTCATATTCTAGGAAAACCAATGTAGTCTAATTTAGAGATCAGCTTGATTACCAAACGAGGTATTATCAGGGACACTGATATAGGATCATTGCCTCTACTAAAAGAAATACTGATAGGGAAAATCACTCAGGATGAATTAGAAAAATGGCCACTGACATGCAGGATAGTAAACTGAAAGTTTACTTTGAGGTATGATAGTCAAGAACACTGTGCATAAGATTAAAATTGGTTTGAGAAAAAAAGAACGGCCTTTCATTTGCAACACACAAGGAAGGGAGATGCTTAGTAAAGCCATAAACTCTCAGTCCTCCCTAGGTATATGGGGCACCACTGCAATTGAGATTATGGTCTTATTCTGAACTACCTAGGGCCATGCAGGAAGATGCCCCGGAAGATGTAGCAAAGGAGGCAGCGGATTTCATGACATTCTCAACATTTATTTTAATTGACCTGTGTAGAAAAAAATAGTCACCTGACAAAATGTTCTAACGTGATATGTCCTTGCTCTACAGGAACTGAAATGTTTTAAGTCATGCTAAAGGAATGTTTGACCACAACCTATCCATGACAATACCCACATTAACTTGCAAATCTAGTCTTGGTAATTAAACTAGGTTCTTCTTGGATTCTTCCCTATTTAATAACCGACAACCATATGCGGTACTTTACAAAGCCTTTCTCTGAATTAGATTTCAGCTTTTATAGCTTTATATAGTTTCTTCTTTTAGCACTGGACCTTAATCAAAATACAGTCATGTCTTATCACTCTCACAGTTTTTCATTAAGATTTAAGTTCAAAAGAGTCTGTGAAGAAGCCAAGTATAAGAAGAAGGTCCCATTAATAGGAAATGTAGTGAAATCTCAGTATGTGAAATTACTAATACTTCTTAAAACACTTCATACATGTTGACCTTGAAGCCTTTAACAATTTTAAGAATTAGTTAAAAGAAAGTGGTTACTTCTGGTAACTATTTTCCTTTTTTAGTTTTGGACTAAATTTTAATCAATTAAAATAAAATTTTCATTAGAATAACCAGCAATAACATTTTGAGTTTAAAGAAATGTCAAGGTAGTATTTAAAACACAGTTGGGAGTATTGGACAGGCTGGAAGGACGGTTAGCCATTCTCTTATATCCACCCTCAAGTATTGCAGGCCAACCAGCTGATCAACTGTTTTGAGTAGCTTCCACTGAAATATTATGCTGTATCAAGAACTTATGGTGAACCAACTTATCACTAGCCTGGCTTCCATCTCATATGTGATGAGCTACAAATGGAAGCAAGCAAATAAGGTGTACCATGCAGTCGTATTGGAGCTCACAGAGACACCAGGTAGAAGTCTGGAGAAAACAATTATGCATAATTATCACAAACAATTACTCATTTATCTGTCTTTTGGGATGTCCACTCATTGAGCAACAAAATGAAACAGTAAATCAAGCATCTAATACTTACACAATGAAACCAAAATATTTTGCTATCACATACAGTTTGAGAATGCACACAAATTAATTAATCTAAGTTAATGCAAGTTATTGTGAATACCTACAAGCCACTGAATACAAAATTCTAATAAAGTAAAAATAGACAACTTAAGACTGTTCTGATTTTTTTCTGACGGCATATTCTCTGCCAAAAACTGTCCCTCTGCTCCCCAGATATCCCTTTTTAAGTGGCTATAAAGGTTTTGCACATCCTTTTTCCAGGCTACAGAGAAGCAACTTTCACAAAACATTTTCACTGTAATACAGGCATTAGTTTGTAATTTCAAATGCCTTTGCATTGCTGCTCCCTAAAAAAATCTGATACTCAGAGCAGGTTTCAAAAAACACCTTTCTTCTAGAAAAGTGCATTTTAATATAAAAAGTAATTTTCTTGCTACTTAACTCAGAAGTTGTCATACCCAGGATGAAAAGTATTCATTTGTAGCTTTCCATCTTTAGGTATAAGAATATTGACCTATTTTTTATTAACATGATCTTTTTGTACATTAGAGAGATAGTTAAGAAATTAAGTCTCATGGAGCTGTTTATATTGAATGTAGCCTAAAGACTGCTTAGAAAAAAGTGCAGAAACAGACACATCTAGCAGCAAATTAACTCAAGAAGTTATTTCAAATGATGTCTTCATCACCTGAAGACTTTTTTTTTTCATTGATCTGCTTCTCCCAGTCATCACCAACATTGTCCAGGACAAATGCTGATCATTTTATTCATCTTGAAAGGAAAGAGAATGGAGATTGCTGACTTCAGATGTCAGAATAGAACTAACGGGTAAGGGATATGAAAAAAACCCAGCTTCATGGGTTGATTCCTTAAAAATAGACTCACAGGAATGAAGAACATGACCTTACCTCTGATCCTTTAAGTCTTACTAGATAGCCCTTGTACCAATCTAAAAGAAAGAAATGTTACACTTAGCATGACAGAACACATGCATAAAAAAACCCAAAGTCCTAGTTTGTATTTCATTTAAGAACTATCTAGCACAGGATGTCTAAAAATTAATAGTTCCTTCAAAAATGCATAGAGGAAAGTGAAGTGAATATCAGGAAGCATATTTATCATGACTCACACATTAGCAAGTATGATTGTATGGTCTATTGTCAAGTCTTGCACAGTAAGTACAGATAATCTTACACAAAGTTTAACACACACACACACGACATAAAAAAGGTAGGATAAGCTGTTTTGTAATTAATATGTAACACAAGCATATATATCTGTCCATCAACCAAGATCACTCATGATACTGGATAGTGCATGAAGCTCTTTGGTTGTGTTCTAGGTGTAGTATTAATCCAATGCAGTATGTGGCTGTTACGTACCCAACCTCCTTGAATGTAAGAAGAGTAAGCTGTCGCTGCCATGGGGAATTATAGCTTTTGGACCCAACACAAATAACCAGCTTCCTAGTGTAAAGTTCAATTTGGAACCTCAAGAAAATGAAGAGCTATTACGGGACTTCTTAACAAGAAACCCTTTCTGAATGAAAAGGGTGCAGTATTGCAGTAGTGGGAATTAAAATTCTAATTCAGATTTTGTTCCATCTATGCCCCAGTTAAGTCACAATAAATTTCTACCAAAAACATAAAATGGAGAGTTCAGCCTTACTAAATTACAGCAGAAGCTGTGTCCACTGTGCACAAATTCCATCATGAAACACTACCTGCACAGCAACAGTATCCAACTCTGTTTAATACTTCTATTTCACCCCAAAGAAAGCATTTTATGACTTAAAGCATAAGTTTTCTGATGATAATTTCAGTAACAGATATTATGTCTTCCCTACCACTTTTTCTCTCACCATTTGTAATGCAGCACAGGTATTTCAGCCATGCAACCAAAGCAGAATAACAATAATCCCAAACCCCAAACAATAGTGAGAAAGGCCAAGTTAAAAGGACAATGACCTCAAAGATAGACTTGGGACAGATAGTTTTTTCAGGTTTTTCAGCACTGGGATATTTTTTTTCCCCCAGTATCTTCTCAACAATAAAATTCCAATTTACTTCTAAAACTGAATTATTTGCACATAGTCTCCAATTTACAACCAAGTGTGTAAAATCTATTTAATCCCATTTACTGTGACTGCACATGTATATTCTGTGCATGCCAAACAAACTGAAAGAGCACGTAAAATGAGCACAGGAAAAAAAACCAACTGTTACTGTTGGTTACCCTTCAGCTGCAGCTGGCAGCACGTTTTTTAAAATAGCTGATAAAAGGTGGGCTTCACCTGCACAATACAAAACGTTCCATTCCCTCATTGACAGACTTATACCATAAAGCAACTATGACACAGCATGTTAAGGGCAGAGGATTCAGAAAAGACTTTTAGAGAAAAAATAACCTTATAAGATCACCACTCAACTTGCTAAGCTGACAACCTGACAACAAAGGTAATACTGCAGGAGTCAGAAACCTGAAATGCTGTTTCTGCAATTAAAAGGGATAATATAGGGTGAGGGGTTTTCTGGTTTGCCAACGCATTTTTTCATAGCAGATATATTTAGAATGGAGGCTTAAAGAATTATGCAGACCTTTCATTTTTTAGGATAGGGCATAGATCAGTTACTCATAACTTAGAGAAACACATCTCTTAACTAATAGTCTAACAAGTGACATCAAAATTTTGATGCTTAGAGATACTGAATTTCTCTTAGAAACAAAAGAAAAAAAAAAAAAATATGCTTCTGTGCTCCAAAACATTGGAGGAATGGTTTCTGAGATGCTCTTCTCTCAAACACTTGGTTGTTTGCATGCAAAACGACCTAGAACTGTAAGTGGAATGGGCTGGGCTCAAACAGCCTCAGATTCTTTGCAGCCCTATGACCACAACGTACAGTGGGTCTTTCAACACGGAACTGTCTCTATAACTGCCTAATGCAGCAGTTGGCTTCTCTTTTTATTATAACTACAGTTAGTAAGATGTAACTGGCAGACGGTGGAAGTAGGTTGAAGAAGATAATTTTACAATACATTTTGCAAAGCTTGAAGGATTTTTTTTTAAGCTCTTACCTTGTCAAGAACATCACTGCAGATTGAAACTAAATTACTACTACAATGACACTTGCAGATACCTAACTGTTGAGTTAGCAATAATAATTGCATCCTCGTTGCTTTATACTAATAAAAACTTCAGCAGCTTCAGCAGACTTGGGAGAGAATTCAGTAAGATTGTGACAGTACAGTTCAAATTAATATGGAGAAATACAGTATCACTACAGTTTCGACTATGAATTCAGCTTCACAAATGCATGCTGCTTGTATTTATTTTACAGTTATGTCAGTTGGTCAGATACCTCCACATACCAACTATGGCCAGTTTGGATCGGCATATTGACTGTCTATTGTACGTGACTTGCCTCGGACTGTTGCTGCTTAGGATGTTCAGCAAGTCAGATGGTTTTCAAAAATGTTTCTGTTATGCTGACCTACAGACTACTTCAACATACTAGATTTCCATATTATATTATTCGATGACTAGGGTGCTGAATATTTTCTAGCAAGAAATATTTAGTTTAGAAGCAAAAATGGACTCCATTAAAACCTCAATCAAATCTAATGCAAGTTCCACCAGGTATATTACAAGCTGGCATGAACTTCACAAACTCAACGTTCACCTCAATGACTTCCTTATTTGATAATGGCTTCCCAAAAAACCACATGAACCATAAAATTTCTCATTTTTCCTCTCCCAAAATGAATAGGTTCTTCCGCAAAATAGAGCGCCACCACTAATACAAATAAGAATTCTGGACATTAATGTAACACAGGGAATTGCTGGGAAGTAGAAGGATTAAGTTATTCACACAGAGAAACCAATACAACTGACTTACCTTCACAGGACTCCAAGATATGGACCACATCACCAATCTGTAGAGGCAGTTGGGATGCTCCTGTGCCTTTGAAATTGTACATAGCTGAAAAATTAAAGGTTGAAAATACTGTTTTTCAATACAGCCATATACCGCAGTTAAACTGAAAACCAGGCATGGTTATTAAGATCCTGATACTATGATAAATACACTAGAATAAACAAATAGAAACATAATTCCATCAAGAAGCTTCATCTATTACCATTAATTAATTGCTTTTCTGGTGATAATACAAAGGTGTTGAAAATGGCCAATGCTGAAAACAAACTGAAAAAAACCCAGCATACACATGAAAACAAGCTATTCATCATAACTGCTCTGCACAGGATTTAAAAGCAACTATTTAGATGCAGGTCTTCAATATATACACATTCATTGTGCTTCAGAATTGTTAGTATACTGGTCTAAGAATTTAAGTGGCCTGTTTACAGAAATTTATGGCTACACTTGTGAGAAGGGGCGCAGAGACACATATGAAAACTGAACTTAACTGAATTCTTTCCTGGGTTTAGAAGTTTCACCTTAACGTGAAACTCTGTATCACATGGAAACAGTAGAAAGTTTCATCATTTTCTGTACTTCATCATTCTGAAAAGAACACAGGAACAGCAAGATTTTAGAAGTGTTCTAATCAGAAGTATATCTACATGTGGTTAGGAAACAGCTAAGTTCCAAACAGCATTGAAGAAATTAGGGTTCTTAACTAGTTCTTACATTCTAGGGCTGCAGGATGTGGGCTGCTACGGTAAGCATTTGGTTCTGTATATTTTGTTTCTTCATAGGCTTAGTTATAGACTTTTACAATAGCATTACAGTTGAAGTGGTTATAAAAGCTAGTATCACACAGGGAAACCAATTAAAATATGTAAGGCTGAACACACAATTACATTGTAGAAGCAGGAACAGTACACCAGCTATTAAACATGACCTCTGTTGTGCAGTAAAGATATCAGCTGGCAGAGTTTTCTCTTTTTTCTCATGGCAGCGTCCCAACCCATCCACATATACAAAGCATCAAAACTTGTAGTATTATGGACTAGGGGAAAACCAATCTAGAAAGCTGAGCCTGTCTTCAGTATATTCCTGCATTACTTTTGCTCCCTCCTCCAGGCTTCTAAAGCAGGATATTAATCTCTGCTAGGCCAAAATGTACACTAATGACATATTTTACTTAAACAGTTAAAATTATGTTTAAAGTCTCAAATTAAATTGCCTTTCATGACAATGCCTAAGGTAGGAGTGTAGAGCTAAACAGATTCATCCTCTTCACTTTTTCAGGCATTCCATGCATTGTGTTTCTTCTTTCTTTTGCCATCATTACATTAATTATATTACTGGAAAAAAATTGGAAGGAAATTCAGATTTAATTAAGAGGCTTATAGGACAAAAATAAGTTCTTATTTTTCTTGATGTGAAGAAGCCTTCTCCACCAGTTCCTCCTCCTGATTAGTTAGAGCAGGGCTTGAACCATTAAACATAAAATGGGAGGGAAAAAAAAAATAAAAGAGGAAAAAAACAAACACTAAAAACTTTCAAGTAAGGCTCTGCTGTCCAGATTCAGCCATTTTTTTCAAAAGAATCTTGAAAACACTGCCACGCCGATCCTCAGAGAACTGCCCTAGCTCAACACAAAATTCAATTTAAGTAGTAGGTGTGTGTAGTACATGTGTACTTATGTTCTGATTGGCTTCCTCTCATTAGTCTTGAAACAGATTTCAAGAAAAGGAAGATAGCAAACAGCCCTCCTAAGTTATCACAACCTTTAAAGAGGTATTTCCAGTAGACTCTGTGTGTGCTCTTACTCTTTACCTGAAATGTACAGATTAAGATTACTGTTGACTATAAACTGCTCTACTTAAAGTTGTATTTGTCTCAAAATACAGATGCAAATTACTGAGTCATATATTCACCTTGCAGCTTGCTTTTGCTCTCTCAGAAACTTAATTCAAGAATAATTCATATATTGAAAAGTGCAGTAACAAACTGACAAAGGAAGTGGCTGTATCAGCTAAGACTTTTCTAAATGAGTAAGTGGAAACGTCATGAAAAGATTTTGCTGTAGAATTCTGATTGTTTGGTAGGATGAGTTTAACAAATTCCTTTACAAAGTTTTAAGCTATAGACCTACCCAGATATTTTGTGATAAGAAATTTTCTCCCATATACCATTGCAAAAACCTCTATGGTCAAACAACCTACCATCAGCTACATCCAGATGTATTATCTACAGCACCAGACAGCTTAACTATCACATCTGCTCATTTTTGAATAAAAATTTGACTATTATACCAAATTATGTCTTCAGTCAACTGTGACCGATATAGTTTCCCTTACAAACTCTGACCGTCTTATATTGAGAGCATAACCTCAGAGTTCACCAGCCTAGAAGAGGGTTCCCTTTCCCTCCACCCTCTGTTGATATCTTTGGTGTTGTGTGTGTGCAGTTTTGTGCGTACAAACACATATTTCATTTATTTTGCTCTTCAAAAATACTATATAAGCTGTGCTTATTTAAAGGTTTGGGTTTTTTTGAAAGATACTTAAAATAAGGGGGGTTGGGTTTTGTGGTTTTTTTTTAAATAAACTCTCCAGCCATTAGAAATAATAGCCCCTTCAAATCAGTCTGAATAACTTTCTACCACACTACTCCCTGGCATTCACTGTCACAGGTATAAATACAAAATGAGACAGTATCCTCAGGGCACAGAAGGTGGCCTGCTTAAAGACCCCGGCATTCACTCTAAACCCCGTAGCAATTACTGACCTCAGGAGCAACTGACATCATGGCAATAAGATTAGTGGGAGAGACTGGGACAGCATATGCCCCTCCACAGCAACCAGCATCAAGCTAAGGTGTTCCCGTCAGTGGTGTGTCTGTACACAGATGTTGTCATATTCTCCCAGAACAGCACAGAGAATGCGCAAGAACTCGAGCCTTAAGGCAGTGTTCCTAAATACGGACTTTACAGTTCATTAAGAATACAGTTAGCAAATTTCCCCCTGGATAAGCAAAGAATAAGACTTATCTTTCTAGAGATCACCATAACCTCAGTCATAATTTTATAGCAGGACACAACCACACACACAGAGGGGACACAGAAAACAAACAAAAACAGCAATGCAAAATGCCCTTAGATTCCAGGAGTTTGGTTTAGCTCCTCTGGGAGACAAGCTGAAAGCCAGTACACTGCAACAGAAATACTGCTTCAGAAAGCAAGCCTAAAATGTACCAGGTCAAACTGCTAACGTAAAAAAAAATTTCCAAACTGAACTCTGCCCAAGCAAAAGTGGGCTTTGAATTGTACCTCAGGAAGATGGAAGCGATTCCCATCATTCCCACAAAGCTATGCCCAAAGAACCCTTTCTTGTTCAGCAAAAAAAATACACCCTGTAAAGACAACTACTCTAAGAAGCTTCCATGTCTGACTCTACTACCACACTCACATTCAGGCACCCAGAGCAGCAGTGAAGACATCTACCAGCATCGATCAGAGTAGCAAAAAGTGAGCATGAAGGCTGAAGGGAACGGCTATGACTCCATTTAATTCCTACCTATCTGTTATAGCCAGAGCTGTCGGTGCGATATGCACATTCCCCCAGTAGATATATACGTGTGCATGCTGTTGAATATAGGCATGGCTATGAAGCCTGTTTCATTAAACTTGTTTTCCAAAGTTGAGTAATGTCGGGAGAGGACATTTCTCTTGACATTCCAAGATACAAGGTAAATGAATAGTCAAACTTTGTTCAGAGTAGAATTCCTATTAAAATATAAATTCAAACAACCACAGATTGAGACAGTTAACACTTCATAATTTAAATTGTATGTCCTCAATTTAGAAGATGACACACAGAAAAAATATTTTAAAATACCACACTTTGTACCTTGTTTGGGAACATTCACACACAAAACACTAGAAAACTCACAGTAATCCAGGTTAACAGAATCCTTTCCTTGGAAAGCTAGATGTCCTCAGTATTCATGCACTTTAACAACATCAGACTGCTGCTATTCACATGCTCAGGCTGTAAGCTAACAAAAGATGGGATCGGCAAGCAAGGAGAATCCCACAGACCTGCAACACTGAAACCATTTTTTACCCTAATCTTCCTACTTGTCTTTTCTGCCTGTTTTCTTGCATGTGAAGCCTCTGCCCCATTCTTTATAATAAATGCAAGCATTACATCGTTTCATATTAAGGCACATTTTTAGTAATAAGCTAACTTTCAAGTTGGTTTCCTTGGCTATTTTCCACACTCCCATTTAAACTAAATTTGAAAAAAAAATTTCCAAGGTCTATCTTTGCTGCTCTTAATGTGACTTTACCATAATAGCAGGACTATTTGGAATGATTTTTATGTACTAACTCTTGAAGTGTTTTGCATATTCAAACAATTTCTAATTAATAGCCTCAGCAAGAATCCTGTTCCATTTTATTTTTTAATTATTACAGCTCTACTTTCATGAATATTAATGTAAAAATAGTACTTTCTTTCCTTACAGATCAACTTTTTGTGTTCAGTTACCATTTTCCTCTCATGAAAAAAGGGTTAAATTACTTAGCAAGCACACAGACTCATGTGAAAGTATTATGAAGTCGTAACAGGACTTCTTGACTTCTGGAAAGAAACCTATAAAATTTGCGTTCTAGTATTCTGAGTAATGAACTCCCCTAAAATCTCATAGAGCAAGTGTGCTTATAACAAACATGACATGGCAGCAGTTCTAATGAATATTTCACAGGTCAGAGATGTACCAAAGCTCAGCGTGGCTTAGAGGCCAATTTAATTTATTGCAAACCATGCTCAGCAAAGGGTAACTCTTCAGCTCTCAGATAGCAAGCCATTCTTTCAGGTAACAATTGAATAAAGATTTCTTCACATGCTTAACCTTGGGGCCAGATAGAGCTTTTAGCCGACTTGAGCTACTTATTTTCCTTCTTAAACACAAAAAAGCCCATATGGATTATAAGAACCAGGAAGTTCTAACATACCCAACTAGTTCTATGAAGATGTTGTTTCTGACTCTTTACCTTTTCAATAGAAAATAGTAGCAAGGTCATTTTTCTCAAAAGTATTTATAAAGAACAGAGTATTTACGTGGGCTTTTTCCTTTTCATGAAGATCATGGATAAAGAGATTCCTTTCCCAGCTTTGCCTTCATCTTCCTGCAGTTTACCTTTTGTTGTTTCCCAAGCAGCTAGAACAGTTTGTTGGGTTCAGGGGTTGCAACCTACTCTTAACACAGCTCTGCCTCCCTTACAGCTCAATCTATTTAGATTTCAAAGATGTAAAATAATTTTCCGAGGTCCTCAGCAGATGAAATCAGACAAGCCAGTCACAGCCCTTCACACTCAAGCTGACCATATTCTTTTCTACAGTTTCAAAGAAGTTACTCACTCCTCTTCCTCCCCCAGCTTACACTTCAAATCAACAACTACCCATTTTCAGATTCAGAAGTACAGGAGTAAGTCTGACACTTGAACTTTGCATGCCAGCACAGTATTTTTCCAGCTTGTAACTTTTTCCTCAAGGTGAGTTTCCTCAAGGTCTGAACAGATTCCAAACACTTCATCTTGCACATTATTAGGAAACTGTCATCCCAAACCACAAGCCTGCCACAACTTTTCTTTCTTATACCATCCATAAAAGCAGCATACATTTATGCTGGGAAAACTTCAAGACTAAAAACAAGCTTCATGTGTAAAATCAGGATTATGGTTTCCAAGTGCAAAGCTCAATTTCAGCTATCTTGGAGTATCCTGCTTAATTAAGTAAAATACTAATGTGGGCACATAGCCTGCATTCTACAATAACCAAGGGATTGTGTGGTTTTCCAAATCTACTCAGCATACTACTGCTCAATGAAGCAGGCTGGGCCCAGCACTCTCAAGCTAAAACTCTGCTCATCAGTGGAAACTGAAGGCATCAGGCACATTTCTAATAGAAGACAGAAATTCAACATGAGATTCGTTCATCAGAGACTTAAAACCAAAGATTTCTGAAAACACAAAAAACAAAATAGCTCTATATGGTCAAAAAGCTGTCTCAACTATTCCAAAAGCTTGTCAACTTTCACACTTTGTCTCAGGAGCCTCAGTTTGCCTATATTTATTTTCCTAGACACAAGAGCCATCCTTACAATAATTAAAAAACATTTCATTTCTGACTATAGTTGTCAATACCCCATATTCCAAAGCCTTATTACCCCATGAGTTTCCTACAGTTAAAATTTAGCAATTGCACTACTTTCCCTACAAGTTCTAAGAGCATAAACTTACTTAATTTCCAAAAGCCTCTTTGAACACCCTTCCAAAATTAAATCCTCGGTGTGACTATTTCCCTGATTGATTTAGTTTTGGGTTGAGTTGTGGGTTGGGTGTTGCTTTTTTTGTTGTTGTTTGGCGGGGTTTTTTTATTTGGTTGGTTTGGGGGTTTGTGGGGGGGGCAGGGGACAGGTCAGGACAACTGGTGCTCATATGTGTACATGTGTGTTTGAGGGTTTTGTTTTTGTTTTTGTAAATTATTCTGATTGAAAGATTCTCCCACTATTCTCACCAAATTATATGATGAAACTAATGCATTTAGTTTCCAAGATAAAGGAAAATAAACCAGACTGTGAGCCAACAGCTTGGCTATGAAAAGGAACTCCTGGGTATAAGCTAGAGCTTATTGAATTTGTAGTTATTTATTAACTTAAAGCAATTGTGCAGAAGCAGAAATGGAACGCTCCCTACTGAACACAACCCACAAGAAAAGGTTACATGTAGGAGTACTTACATAACTAGCATTCTGTTACTGTTGGAAAGTCCATTTGATTATTGTTCTAATTTTCCCTGTTCTGCTTTGTGACAGACTAGACCGCAGCATTACAATTGTGATTTTTTTACATACAAGTATAAAAATACTTATAATACTATAGTTAACAGGAAAAACCTTTTTTAACCCAGGAAATGGACTTACTGAGGGTGAGGGGAGAAACAGCAAGCGGTAGTAGTATTACCACACACACACTGACACGGCTTGCACAGATTCTTTTTACGTCAAACTGACACATAGGCTTGTGGCCTAGAATGCAGGGGAGCAAGCACAGGTTAAAGGAAATACCACCAGGGCTGCAGTGCCTGTTCTCCCCTGTGACCTACTCTAGATATTAAGTGATTTTCTGTTTTAGACTTCCCATTGGAAAGCACAGTCATACCTACCCTTCTTTAAGGAGAAATTCAATAGGCATGGAGGACACAACTAAAAAAATGTGTAGAGCAACAAAAACAATCTGTTATGGCTACGGTAACTCCAGTAGAGGGAATGTATAGTCAAAGTAAAGGTAACAATATTGAAGACCTACTGTTATCTTCCAGCTTTGAAATGCCTCATGTCGTGGATTCCTTGAGATCTGATACCTGCCAGCTACAAATTTTACAAACTCAATATATTTACCCTAAGCCTCACAGCCATAAAAACTTTAGGGATTATTTCTGTCAAAAGTAGGCTTAATCTTATCTGGCCCGTTATTCATCCTGCACAGGCAAGGATGTACAGTCTTTGCTCTGGAGCAACTTACTTCGTGGCTAACCAGGTTTACTTCACTTCTTTTATGCATACAAAGGAAAAGGCATCATCTTTGAGACTTGTCAGAGTGTAAAGCAGAAGTCCATCTGCTGCTTCACAAACTGGATATATCACTTCTACCTGTTTATAGGAAATGTATCAAAGCTTTGATAAATTTGCGGTCTGCTTTTAAACACTAGCAAAGTTCTTTAAAGATACAGATAATCAATTGCATCATATCCTACTTGGTGCACTCGATAGTCTCTTTTCATTATTCACACTCTGCCAATTTATTTTAGTCAAACAGTGGCTGTTTGCTGCTTTAAGTTTATCTCAACAGATAGTCAAGTGCTAACCGACTTCTTAATTTGCAGCAGGAAATTAATTTTAAAAACTTGCAAATGGAAAAAACCAACCAACCAACCTGACATTTTATTTTACCTTTGTCTTCACTCTTCCTGATACAGAACTATCCTTTGTGCCCTAAATGCTTATGTGACAGCAGCTTAGTCTTTCAGTTAGTTCTAACCCCTAGTCCACAAGTTACAGGTCACTGTGTTGGCACCAGGAAGCTTCCCAAGTCTCAGGACTCCTCATCCACACGATACAACAGATTTCTAGAGTATTCAGTGAAGTGGGTAACATGAGTAACCCAAATGTGTCTGTAGCACACGAGCAGTTGTAACAATCAGACTTCTTATGATTCTGGTCTCTGCTGTAAACTCAAATAACCAGAGTGAAGGAGACAAGTCTTATCAGAGAGATGGGTGAGAGGAGAAGCAATATTTGTAGCAGACCACATTTCAGAAAGTGGTACCTGCACATAGTTGTTATTGCACTGGTACCACCCTACAAGCCACACTCCAAAATGAGTGCCATAGTTGTTAGAGCTGACAATATTTGAAGAGCCACAGCACTGGTCTGCTACCAAATCAAATAAAACCTAGTCCTCCTGAGTTTCTAAGAGCTCCTGAATTTGTCTCTATCCCAGTTTAAACTTAACAGTAACAACATATAGCCATTAAATGTTATTTTCTAATACTTGATTTATTTTTAGCCACTGAAAGTGTTCACAATAAGTGATTCAGTTAAAAGTTTACTAATTTGAAATAAACGTTCTTAGATCAGAGGTAGAAAAGACTACTGCTATACAAACCTGCATGTTCTGAATGTTGTATTTTAAGTCAAATAGTGCAGCGAACTGTTCAATCGAAATCAACTGCAGTATTCATGAAAACACCCCACTGGATTGTAATTCTTGTATAGCCAGTGACCATATCAGCTATGAAGTTAGAGTCAAAACTTCCCTGTAAACAAAGCACGTCAGACCAACTGCTGAGCAGGTGAGAGAGATCACAACCAAGGGCCTTTTCAGAGGACATGCACTGGTCAAACTCGGTGGGCTGGTCCACTGCAGAGGTACATGCAAGAAAATCACTAGCCTGTATCACATTTATCAACAAGTCAGGTTATTTGGCTCCCATAATGTTAAAAATCATGGCGCAAGATGACCAAGCCTTTTTTGTACTCACGTGAAATCACCCTGACGCAAAATGTTCCTTGTAAAAGCTGCTAGAAGTGAAGCTTGTTTTATATTGTTCCTGTGAATAACCGATTAGTATCTAGCACTTTTATCCATGAGATTTTATCCATCACTAATATAAGTATACCAAGACCACATCCAACGAATCCTGTCATCTTCTCCTGAACGAATAGGTTTCACAAAAATAAGTGCAAAAATTAAGTACTCTGTACTATTCGTAAAAATGAAACGGAAAATATTTACGCCATTTATTTTGTAATATAAACTGCCACCAGAGTAGGCTACTTCCACTTCAAAATTCTGCCACTGCTGCACGTGAAAGTTGGACAGGAAGACATTCTTCTCCTCTTATCAATTCCTTGATGATTTATTTCATTTGATCAAGTCAGTTGGGTAGGTTTTTTGGTTTTAATGCATATCACAAAATACTATGGCCTTTTTAAAATAAAAAATGTCTTTTAGAAGAATTGGGGGATTCCAGACTAATAACTACATGCTAGTAGATAATATAAAACTTTAGCACAAGATTAACTGTCTTCTGTACTGAGAACCTGCAGTTAACTTCAGCAGAACATTTCTTTCAAGTGCTTTAGCTTTGATTCCTAATTTTAAGGCGGGGGGGGGGGGGTTGGTGGTTTGTTTGGTTTTTTTGTAAACAGCAATTCAGTCCTTTATGCAAGTTAACATCGATCATTAAGAAAAATCAATGCTGGAAGATAACTTTCCTTCCACAAAGCATTACTTACCAACTCATATACAAGCTTTTCTGTAATGCTAACCTCAACTGACAGCCTCTCAGAAGCAACTGTAGGATTCCCCTTCCCCTCCATTTCTTCCCCATAACTTCTAGCTGCTGTGTATTATACAACACGCTACTTACTCAGCCTGTTTCTGAAATATCAACATGGGAAAAGCCACATTACTGTGAGAGTAAAAGAACCGACACTCATGTACTTGTCATTCTGTTTGACAGATTAAAACCTTGTACAAAATTGATCGTTTCAATTAAGCCAAGATGGTAAAGTGGAGGGTGTTAGCTCATCACACTAGAGAAAACACCTGCCCACATCCTGTTCATAAGTTATGAAGACAAAAGTCAAACGGCAGTTTACCAAGTTACATACCCACGCCAATCTTCTTGTCTGTCTTCTGCCATCTTGCCATCATACATGAATCCGTGAGGCTCCAAAGGATGCCCACCACCAAGGACACCAAGATCGATAGGATGTAGACTTCCAGATGGGTAACAAATAAAAACACTGGAAGCAAAATCCGTTTGCCAGCTGCCCTCACTGAGGACCAGCAGGCGGGCAGAGGCAGCTGTGAGGGTTCTGCGAGATTTGCTGCTGTTCGGAGCTTCCTTCCTCTTTTCTCAACTCAAGATATTCTGCCCCAGCCTCATGGGGGAGGGGAATCCCAAGCTGGGTGTTTCTGTTGCATGATACTGGCTGTAACACACAAGCAAGCAAAAATGAGCAACACCACCCAAGTCCTCCGCTGCACCACCATCCCTAAACTTAACATCTAAGCTGGAAGGCTGTTGTGTTTAAAGTCCAGCTAGAGTAACAAGCTCTAAACATTGGTTAGTTCAGGTCAAAACACAAAGGGGGCCTTACTTCTTAAAGGACACCAAAACCCAGATTTTAAAGATTTGACTCTATGAGACACTACATCTTAGAACCTACTTTCTTCTAACCTGTCCTGGCATGGGGATTTGTTTTTCTAGCAAGCTACTTTTTCATGAGATAAAGAAGAGGCGAAGATAAAGCCACATTCAAATTGCACACATTCCTCTATTTCTGTAATTTTACCTTTAGAGGAAAAAGTAGTTTCTCTTTATTCTCTAAACAAAGCAGCATTTGCTTCAAGACTTGTTGTAAAAGGCATAACTTCAAAAAGCAATTTATTATATGTTTACAGCCTTCTATTTTCACACAGGCTGCTGCGTGAGCTAACTTAAATAATGACATTTTGGATGTGCAAAGATCAAGCCAAGTTGTTTGAAATTTGGATTAAGGACAACATACCAAATTGAAGACAAGTATGTCACCTTCATTCAGGTTCTTTACTTATAGTTTGGAGTTGGGGGGGGGGGGGGGCGTGAGAAACCCACCACCCCACCCCACCCCAAACACCAAAAAATAAGAGAAAATGCTTTTAACAAATTTACTGTTTCTTTACCTCCTGCTCAGTACAATAAATTCATGAGATAATCCTGTCCTCTGGATATTACATGTCAACTTGGCAATCATTGTTTACCAGAACTACTTAACAGTGCTGTGCTACAGCCCTCAGGATATTTTTGGTAACACATGACATGTCAGTTCTTGATTCTTACCAGCAGTCATGAGAAGCAGAGAATGCCAGTCTGTCTTGTTGCACATGGAATTCTGGTAATTTCTGGAGGAATACTACCTTAAAATTTACCACCAATTTGCTTGAATTGCCCTAATCTTGATCATGTCTAGTTTAGCAAAAAGATTTAGGTAGTTATTTTTTTAGATAGTTGTTTCCCCCCTAAAATAACACTGCAATTCATGTTGTTTCTTAAAGTGAGCTAGATTCCGAGCATCTCAGAGTATCTCCATCTACAACCAGCTTCATCTGAAAATCCTAAACCTTTCTTTTCCATGGAGCAGCCACTTTATATTGTTTAGGTATCAAAAAAAGATTTTGAGGCTGAACAGTTTCACCTTTTAGTTTCCTATATATTTTGACTAAGAACTTCCTAACCAGCAACAACCAATTCCTTACCCCTCCAAACCCCTACTGCAGCGCATCACCCCTCCCTACACACTGTTGGACCTAAAGGTGATGACTTCCATTTGTTTTCTTGTTCTATATTGCTCTTCCTCGTTATGACTCTCTGTAATACAAAACTCCAGAGAAAAACTGTTCTTTCCTAGCACTCACTTAAAAACATCCTTCATCATATGGGTCTAATAAATTTAATACAACTGTATATTTTGAGAAGAAATTATCTAAATAAATGATACATGGAAATTTCACCTCCAAACTGGACCCAATTTGCAATTGATGCCCCGAATCTTTTCCATCTAAGAGCTGATTGTGCAGAGCACAGACATCTAAATGCCACCGTACACAAGAAGATTAGAGCCCTGTCCCCACCTCAGAGCTCACGCCTCCCTTCCCACCGTCCCAACTCCCCACCAACGCTGTGACTTGAGAACCAAAGCTTCTGAGGCCACCGCTGCTTCCCACCTGCCAGCCCCTTCCCCCACACCCCGCTCAGCATCGCACACATCTGCTGTTGTTTCCCCCTCTCGTTCTTTCATGATGTTGCTTTTACAACTCATCAGCTACGAGCACCTACGGCCGCTTTCCTGTAAGCTCACCAAGACGATCTCCTCACCCGTGTCTGAATTAAGTCTTAGCTAAACCTTCTAACAAATAGACTGAGCAACAAAAACTTTTTTCAGCTTTAGGAGGAAAATGCATTCACAGAGTAAAGCATGCATGGTAACCCTACAACCCCATGTTCCTACAGCAGAGGACAAAGCCCAACACAGGTCTAAAGAATTAAGGCAGATAATAGTTACCTTTGTCAGTGGAGGTTTTCATTCCAGGTATTCGTAGGTTTATTTGTATAACCTCCATTCCACATTACAATTCCACAGGAAAGAGCAGACAGGTAATGATTCATCACACTCATGTACCTTCCAGTCTTTTTTAAGTCTTTTTCAAGGCACAAATTTTACAGGCAAGTAGAAAATTCCCCACTTCCCCAAAAGAAAAATCTTGCTGCCTCAGGCATTTACAGGTGTAACTTACCTTTTTGGGGGGCCAGGCAGAAGAAGGGAGAAAATTGTTGCTTCAATATCGCTATCAATTCCAGAAAAGAGTTTCTTGTAAAATGCTGACTACCTAATTACAGATTTTTAGCTATGCCCGTTTCCCTTGTACATAAAAAATTACACAGAATACAGCGGTTGCGTAGAACTGGCTCTACATTCTATTATCTACCAAGATCTGTGACCACAGTTGCAGGAAAGCAATTGATAGGGAAAAGTAGAAAAAAAATATGGAGAGTATTTTCATACGCTTTGAGTACAATACCTTAACTATGTTATAGCACAACGAAAGCCTTAATTCCAGGCATCTTCCCACACCTAATAGTTGTAATCCTGCAAAAGATTTGTAAGCACGTGTGTATTATTTAAGATGATAAAGGCTACCTATGCAAAGTAAACTACACCAGCACAGGTAAAACTGTAGTTTTGGGGGGCAAGTAGATACTCCTAATCATTTTTATTTGAAATTATATCGCTGGTTTTATTTGTAGCATTAACAAGTTGATTCAATTTTTTAGAGAAAAAAAAAAAACCAGAAATATGATACGCCAAGTAGCTCAATGTATTACTGTAGTAATTGTCTTAGTAGACAATCTATAGTTTGGTACTCCCATTTAAAGTACATGCATCCAATGTCAAGTTACTGAAGGTTTTCCTCTAATTAAACAAGGTACTTTAGTTGTTTTACGCTATTTGCATCTCACTGTACAGTGACAGCAAGCACAGTTAACTTTGACCATCTGCATAAAAAAAAAAAAAAGGTTTCCTTCAACATTTTATAGCATGAAAAGCATGATTTCTTCAATGCAGTATTATTTCAAAGTCAAGAAAAATAAGAACTATTCAATGGATATACATCAGTTCCTGTAATATCATGGAATATCTTAATAAAAGTTAACAAGACATAAGATATCCTCAGTTTATAGAGACCTCATTAATAAGAGACTCAATATTTGGATAGATAGTAAATTTCTTAGATTGATGAAGTGATGCAATTAGATTCTACAATGCATGGATTTACAATTACTTTGTTCAACAGCAACAGCCAACAGGCCGTGCCTAAATTTAGGTGGAAATGGACTGATAACAAGTTCAAACTGCACTGGAAAACAACAAGCCACATAAGCTCATTTAAGTTCACTTTACCACATCTTTAGTCACCTCTGCCGTGACTCAGAATGTTGCAGTTCAGCATGTTGAGATAAATGACTGACAAGGTAATGTCACCCACGTGCATAGTCATAGGTAAAACTCCAGTCATCACTTCTGAACTGGCACAACTCTAAACAACATGTCCAAAAAGTGGAGACAAGTACATTAAACAGATTCATAAAGAGACATGTAGTTCATAATTCCTCCAAAAGCTACCGACAAAATTGTATGGAAGAGATTGCCTTGCCCACCACCACAAACCTCTAACATTCAGCATCATGTTCCTACAACAGATGCTTTAACTCAAAACTCTATTTGTAAGGTACATTTGTATACAATCTAGAAGTGTTCTGGTGGCGGTGGAGAGAAAAAAAATTAATAAAATCAGTCAGCACCACTAGTACAGCGCAAGCTACCAAATGAAACTGCAATTTGACCAAAGCTGTGACAAATAATTTTAAAAAAATCTTTATATAGCATTTTTACCTTTACTATCTCAGTGCTGACTAGCAGTATCTGACCTGAGTTTGAAGTTTACCTGTTTAAATACAAAGATATGTTGGGAGTCTTGGATTCCAAAGCACCAATGGAAGTTAACATAGAGTGTATCAAGCTGTCAAACCTAAAACCCACCGGGTTGTAAGATTCTTCCTCAAGATTTTTTTTCCTTAATGGATTTGAAAGGAGAAGCCTTAAAAAGCTTTCATCTTAACTACTGAGTTTTTTACTCAGAAAGCGGCTAACCCATTCACTAGAGGGAGCTTAAACTGTAATATAATGAATCAAACGAAGTAACCTTAAACTTCCATATAAATGCCAGTGTGGGAGAGATATCAATGGAACTAGCTTAAATGCTCTCTATTATTCAGCAGGAAGCACCATCAAGTTAATTTTTATCTCCTAAGAACACAACACCACACAGCACACGCATTACAATTTCTTAGCTTTTATTGAATAGTAATATTTTTCTAAACATAACTTTTTACAAAATACCTTACCTCTCAATCAAAAAATGGACAGCTTTAAATAAATATTTTCTCTTAAATGTTATAGAGACTACATTTTAGAAAGGAAGAGAAAGAAAGGTTTATTTTAAATATTAGTAAAAATACAAGAATTTATGGAGTTTCAAAAGAACAGTCCCACAAAATGCATAAAAAAATTCACATGCACCTTTGCAATCAGGTCAGTCTGAAAGTTGAACAATTACACATTGGGGGAAAAGCGTCAAGAACTCTGAATCCTGGAACTGGAAGAAGGATCACATGATTTAGCAGACTTCTCCATAAACACTGTCTAGTCTGTCTTGCTCAGGGTTGACCCCTATCCCTATCTTAGCATATAATGAAACTTCTGTAACAAATTCTTATATTTTAGGATAGCACTGTGCTTCAAACAAATAACAATTAACACATGGCTAGAGACTTGGCCAAGGTTCAAGACAAGGCAACACTTCAGGTCATTCTGCCAGGGAACCTAACAGGTGCCCTGTGGGAAGTTACAGTATCACAAGAGCAACACTCATTAATGCAATCATACTCTTCATAAAACAAGGCAGATCAGTATCTAAGTGAGGAATCTGTACATCTATGTGTGATACAAGTTTACTCAGTACTTCCTACTGAAGCAGGACTCCAAGTTGTTCAGGTTGCTTCCAGAAACGTACTTTCTATTGCTGAGCGCATTGTACTTCAGAAGTTGGCTTAGGACATACATAATATGTTGTGTATTTTTTCTTTATTTTCTTCTCAGGCGTGACATTATTTTCTTTCGTATCTTCTTTTTCCGTAGTTTCAAAGCTGGATTCAGCTGTTAACCTACAGGCAAAGCAACCATTCTAAATACATATTTAGTTAATAAAAAAACAGTGCTAAAGTAAGAGCTTTAAGCAAAATCAACAAGCCAAGTGGCATACAAGACCATCCACACACAAAGACAGAGGAAACAGCATTTAAGGGTAAAACAAGACGACAATGAAGTGTTTTTACATCAGTCCTATTCACATGTCATCACTTAAAAGTATAGGCTTCCCCCCACCCCCTGCCACATGCCGAAATGTTTGGTAAAAAGATTACTGGAAGCATTAGCTGGTTGGAACAGCCTTTGAAATAACTAAGAAAAACAGTGGTTGTGCCATGCACATAAAGGAGATCAAGTCCACAAAAGCACAACTCCAAGTGAAAAGTCCATCGCATTTGTATTATGTTGCTAGAAGTCAAGAATTTTGCTTTAACACCAAGAAAAGGACTACAGCTTGATGCAACTACACTGGTTTCCAACATAGTTCTGCACTGCTACTGCCTTTATCTTAATGCCTGAATATCTGAAAAGAAGTTGTTTGAAAGAAATGTTCAGGTTCCGCATCATTTGTCCACTGACAGGTTTTAGTTCTGCTAAGAACGTAAATGGGAATACAACTGCCACATTGCTGTAAAAAGGGAAGTTAAAAACCAGTACCGAGACACCTAAGCACCATCAGATGCTTTGATTATTTAAGAATTACTTAAAAAACTACAAATGTGTCATTAGAACTAATTGATAAATAATGGCATTTACTCAACCAAATCACCCACAGCCATTTGACTAGTACAATTATTTCCACAGCAAAACAAGTTATGGGAAAATGGAGTTCCCAATTAAACATCACTCTACATACCAGCAGAAATTATATGCCAATTGCTCACCATACCTGTCGAAAGCAATTCTCTCTAGTGACCATGTGGATTTCTAGTGCTGTCAAGAGCCTCCAGAGAGCAGCCCAAAACAATCTACAGCTGCTTTCAGTGGCAGTTTTTCCAAACAAGAATAGCTCCTACCCAGTTATTAGAGATCTATTTGCGATACTGAGAGATGCAGATGAAATGAGGACTACAAAAGGAGCTGTAACAAAAATGTTTGGGGAACATAGCTACAGATTCACACACACACCCCCACTCCTCAGTTCATCTTTACGCACAGATTATCAAATAAACTATTCTTATCCACTGCAAGCAACCTGCATATTATTTCCTATAAGCACTGTCTCAGGCTAAAGAGCAGTATGCTTTGCTGAGCATCTCCTCCAGGTCAGCGGTGTTTACTCCACCTTTTACTCTGCATTAAATCCACACATATAATTCCGAAGACTAACCATTTTTTGTCCATAGTCAGCTTTCCCCCAGCTCACTCCATTTTCGATGTGCTGCTACTTGCAAGTAGCCATTTGTTGGTGGTTACAACAAGAACCCATTACTCAAGGAAGGAGGAAAAGCATATTCTTAGTAATTGTCTTCTGGTCTACAGCTCAGCCTGTGCTCCCCTGGCAGCTGTAACTAGGGATGGAGAGCTTGTGTATGCGCATCTGTTCCTAGGGTAGAGTCTCTCCATTTGACCCTCTGCTCTTCTGCCTTAGAACAACCTCTGTTCAAGGCCACCAAAACCAGTACTCTAGTGGCCAAAATTTCCAACAAGAATTCCCTATAAAAACACAGAACAAAGCAAGAACTCAAACCGAAAGGCCAAATAAACATTGAATTGACAAATTATGTTCCAAAGCAGCAGAACGAGGTTTATACAAAATACTCCCCTTTTACAGTATTGGGTAATTCTGTTAGCATATAGTGTAACAACACTGGAAACCAAATTCACATCAGAAACATCACATTCTTTTTATGAAACTAAGCAGCTATTAGAATTAATTATTTGAAGAAAGAAAACAATAATCTTTTTATGCTTTGAATACACACCAAAATGTTTATGCAAGTCAGCATAACATAAGCTAACTTCCTAAGACTAGAACTATACTAATAAATACCTAATTTATCAGGGGTGTGACTGACCTGTGTAGATAAAACAAATAAGCCATTCCATGTATGCAAGCTACACTTCAGTTAATTACAGCTTTCATCTGGATCAGCAATAGATTGCCATAATTTGCTTCACTTATAAAAACCTTAGTTTATGGCAGTGAGTTTATGGCATTTCAGAAATGCCTGAAAATTCAAATAATGGAGCTTTAATGCGACAACGAACAGACAATCCAAGAAAATCTACTCTTTCATTCTGAGTATCCTGTAGTTGGTCTGCAAATGCTTCAGGACCAATTATTCTACAGCCTACAAGTTGCTAAACCGTGTTTTCATTGCCATACTGAATTATTATATTTTTTTTTTTATAAAATACAAGTTTTACTAATGTGTAATAGATCATGTCTACAGGCTGGTACATATAACAAGGGACAAATGAATGAGTTCATTTAACAGACTCCCAAGTTAAAAGCTGAGCATCTTGTTCTGAAATCAAGTCTCATGGAGTTAAAAAAAATCAGCCAGTCCATATCGTAATCCTTTTCTACTAACCTTTGCTATAACACAGGAGCAGAGTGCTATGAACCAACTGCAAACCTTATTCCGCCTGTGTCACTCAGGGAGGAGGCAGCAGAAACTGGGAATGAGGGACCGAAGTGGAGCCCGAGAAGGGGGGCTGGTGTTAGGGGGAAGTTGTGGTGGGGTTTTTTTTTTTTCCTTTCTCACTGTCCCATTAGTTTTAAATGGCTATGAACTAATCTTCCCCAAATCAAGTCTGTGTTGCCCATGACCAATTGATACCTCATCCTGTTCAAGTGGGGGAGTGAGAGCAGCTGGGTGGGCATCTGACAGCAAGCCAAAGTTAACCCACCACAGTCCTCATACCAAGCCAGCTCACAGACCACCCCTTACAGCATCATCACATTTCATGAAGAGTTGCACAGGGAAATGGATGGCTCAGAAAGATGACAGTTAAAACACTTCCACTTAAAAAAAAAGAAAAACAACACCACAACAAAAACAAATGCTCGTGAAACTACAACATGATTCTATCAAGTTTTGACTCTGTAGACTCCCAAAGTGAGATGTAATGGAGGTTCTTTCTACTCATTTGAGGAAGATCAACTAGTCTCATCAGATGGAGCTTTACTTCCTGAGGATGAATGGCATGACTAAAACGCCAGAGAGAATACTAGTTACCCAGACCTCCTGCTGAGCCAAATGGCTCTAGGCATTTGAACAAAGTCCAAATGAGGCAGATTTGGTCTATGTAATCCAACTCAATAAAAGAGCAAATAAGGTCTTAGGCACACAAGCCTTTCTTCAGATCAAACTAAAGCAAACAACCTCAAAGGTGAATGCAAACTAAGTTGGGCAGCAAGGGTCAGAATTTGCTGTTTCAGCAGTTAAGAAAAGCATTTCAATACAGGAGTGTATCTTTTTATTGACCAGTTGGCCTAACAAGAGCTATCACTACCTATAACCTTCGCATTACCTGAATTACAATAGCAATTGATAATTAATAATACTCACTTAAATATTTAATATTTAGTTCTTTAGTCTCAACTAGTACATGAGTGTTGAGAACATACCATAACCTAATCAGTACCATCACCTAATGAAGTATTCCAAAGTTTACTGCCTTTACACTTTTGTAAGTATACACACATGCACTACAGATACATACTTATGGTGTTAGTTCAGTTGCCTAGTTCTGCCTTGCTTAAATCACATTAGCAAGCAAGACCTCAAACAAGTGAATCTGTCACCCAAACAAGTACATACAGATCACTTCTGACTACTACTACATCATCTCTTAAGCTGACAAAGCTTTTCAAACATCATTTTCTAGAAATGAAGTTTGCAATCCTTTCACAGTTATTTCAGCTCTTTCCGTTGTCACATTTCATGGACTGATAATGAAAGAGCTACACTAATTATTGCACAAAAACTACTCAAGTTCAAAAAAACCCCACAATGACCACAATAGCCTTTTCAGCCACAGCATCACATTTTACTTAACCCAAGGTGAAACACTGACAACTACCCATCATGCATATGCCAATTTTTTTTCCTCTCCCAAATTCTCAATTTTCAGGCGCACATTCCTGCTCAAGTTGCCAGTATTTTTTGCGCCTTTGCATTTAACTGTATTCCTACACAGGGTCTGGCCACATCCATCACAAAAATCCAGAGGTGCCTGCAGTGTTTAGAAACCCAATCTCTCAAACACTCAGATTTTATCGTGACTTCTTATTTCACAATAAATCACAACAGATGAGGGTGTTAAGTAAATCCTCACCATTATCCTAACATCATTAACTGGGGATTTAGTAGTTCCTAACACAATCAGAAACATGAACAGAACCTTGTGCCTGGATTTGCCTTTCACAGGTTCATACCACCATTGCTTAAAAGCTTTTATATGGAGTTTTGTGGAGGTTTTTTGTCCTTGTGTTGGTGGGGTGTTTGTTTTAAAATCTACTGATTTATGTCTTGTTCCTTATTTCAACCAACAGCAACAGATGGAAGATTAGAACCCCCCTCTGAACTACAACTCCATCTTCCTCTTCCACTTTTTCCACTCCTTTTGCTTTCAAACATCAAAGTGATTTCTCCTCCTCACCCACTCTCCAGTAGGTTTACCCCTTCATCAGTTCACATAAACTATTTTCAACAACTTCCTACTGGCAGACACTGTATCTTCCTTTCCAAAAGAAATATGAGGAAATAAGTTAAAACTTTTCACACCCAGGTCACATGCTATCTGTTCTTCCGTGTTGTGACAATGTTCTGTACACGTATCGTCACTAAATTTTCCAGTCCTCCCTCTCAACTTGCACCACCCACATCTGACCTCCCTGATCCTTCCTCCTCGGTAACACTCCCGGCATATTTTGACATAGGTACTGAAATAGCTATTTCTGCTATATTCCATCCAGACTCTTTCAGAAGATTGTACTATTTAAAACTGTTAATTGTATCTAATGCAACCTTAACTGATCTACTGATCTGGGAGTCAAAATATCAATCCAATTACCTTTGAATGCCATTAATTTTTGATATACTGTACAGATTTCCATGTGTTACGCCTTAATCTTTGAAGCTACTGTCATTCTAGATTAAATAAACTATTTTTACTAGCAGACATTAGCAAGTCATAAGATCAAAAACATCTAGACTATCCCAGATTCTTTCTCCTCCATAACACCTGTTTATGAAGATTACGAATATGAACAGAATACAAAAGCATCAGCTGAAAAAAAATAATCCGCATTCCTTTTACCAAGATAAAGAGGTTGGAGCTAATTACTTGTCTAAGTTAATTTAACATCTATCAAAAAGTAACTTAATTTCTCAGTTCGGGGGGAAAAATGATCTTAATTTAGTAGTTGTTTTGCTAATTATCAGGCATTCAGCTTACAGAAGTCAGTTGTCTGCCAACATAAATAGCATCATTGTCTATTATCCTGTACAATGCAAATTCTGTCAACTCAAGTTAAGAATTACTTAATTTAAATAACTTTCAGGCTTTTAGCTGAGTCTGAAAGTTGATGAGAGCTGAAATTAGGTAGCGAACTGAAGCATGGTACCTATTGCCTTTGTTACTTTGATATGTAACACCAGTGTGTGGCAGCTTTGAAGGGACCAAGAATGCAGCATTCCTATTTCTGAAGTCAGAGCAAACCAAGCAAGCCGTCATGCTATCTGCACACCTTAAACATTTGCAAGTAATGGGTAAATTATTTCAGATATTTTACAGTTTCAAGAGTCTTTTTCATTAGTCATCATTTTAGTCTTTCTAAAAGGTATTGAGATGTTCAGCGTAGGTAGCCGTAACTGAGGAATTACACTGCATGCAACACTGAGGAAACAGATAAAGAATTGGATAGCATAGTTCAGGCAGCGAAAGAAAAGAGATGCAGGTCTCTGCTGATTGCCTTGACCATAGACAGAAGCTGACACTGACCTGGGGGCAGCTGAAGTCAAGGAATTACTTCCACTCCCGCTACATGAAGTAGAGGCATCATGGTTGTCATCTTCACTTTTAACTCTCTTTCTTCCTCTTTCAGGTACAACTACTTTTTGCAGTGCTTGAAAGGCGATATTTATTTGTGGTGCTTCAAGAATACGTGTTTTTGGAAAAGGATCACTTTTCTCCAAGTTCTTGGAAGTTATCTTTGTTTCTTCCTTAAGTGGTGACTGAGTGAGAGCAGCTTCGCTTGCTGAAGTATTTTTGCTGTCCAAGTATTCAGAAGTAGCATCCACTGGAATGTTCTCTATCTCCTTTTTAATTTCAGTGTCTTTAAAAATTTCTAAGAAAAAATGAATATATTTTTTGTACACAAGCAAAGCTGGAGTTAGCTTGTCCACCAACATGTTCATAATAAAACTAATGAAGAACATTTCCCATGACTAAAGATTTTTGAATAGACAACTTAGATCCCTTAAAGGATGTCCCTTCATATAATCTGTTCTCAGTAAGAAAGCACCCCAATAGAAGTTAGCTTGAAGAAAAAGAAAAAAAAAAAAAAGAAATAAAAATCTCTTTCTCCCCCACCCACTCTACCTTTAAGGCTTTCAGATAGATGCTCTGACCTACATGAATATGCTTAAGTATTTTATTTCCATTTAGAGCCTGCTGAGTTAAGCTCCCACAACTAAGATTTTAAAATTAAATCCTTTAGGTATGGACAAGTACCAAAACCAATTCACCCATCTGGTTCCCCATTTATCTTCCTCCATAGCTGCAACTCCCTTGTTTCTGCAGATAGCCAGGCATCAGCTGTTCTTCAGGATATTAACCAAAGCCATCAAACAGTTTTTCTTCTAAATGCTTCGCACTTATGACAAAGCTCCTATCAGCTGCCTACATGCACAAAGCTGGTAGTTCTCATCAGCTGTGAGATACTGCTACTATTAGGAAAATCACCTCCTGAGAACTTGTTCCCACCTATTCAAATGGTCACCTAGCTAGCCTATAAAGCCTCTGAACACTAATTCGTACTCTTTCAGTCTTCTAAAATTAGTATTAGTATACATATTGAAGTAAGGTCCTTGAGCAAGGTAGGGCTTTTACTACTTCAGCAGGTTTTGGACCAGGTTATTATCAAAAAGGGAGCCATTTAAAAATTAGTTTATATCTGGAACGAACTCAATGTCCTCCTGTCTAATGTTATTCAACTTGAAAGCTGAGAAGATCAGATTTTTACTTTTTTTCCCCCCATATGGAAAAGTAGCATTTACCTCCAGGTTCATATTTCATTTGTAGCTCATCCAGCTTAACTCGCAAGTTCATATTATCACTCTGACAAGCTTGCAAATGCCTCTCAATTGCAAAGAGTTTCCTTTCAACTTCCAGAACCCTTTGGCTTTCATACAGCGCTTTCATCCTCTGCAAGGATAGTTCATTTTTCAAGGTTTCTGTTTCCTTCCTGGGGTAGGAAGAAAATACAGTCACTCAGACATGGTTTCTTTTAATGGTTTTTGTTGTTGGGTTTTGGGTTTGTTGTTTTGTTTTTTTTTTTTTGGGGGGGGGGTGCGGTGGCAGGGTATTTATTTGGTTTGGCTGGTTTGTTGTTGGGGGTTTTTTTAAGTAAAGCAGCAGATACAGAATCAACTAAGCACTCAGTGACTTTACATAAAAGTCTTTTTATATTTACACACTAGTAGGAAATTAAAGAGACCTATTCCAGTACAAGGCAAGTTTTCTCTTGAACTTGACCTAGAGCAGTGAGTTTAGTTACCAGAGACAGAATGCTTGTTAAAAACAAAGCTGTATGCTGAACAATGCACACATGCATACATAACTGGTTTTTATACATAACTGGTTTGAGGAACCATTCCTAACCTAAAAATTCACTGTTTCATTGGGTTTTTTCTACCCTGTGTATAAATTAATATAACTACTTCTATAACTGACAATGCAAGCTTTACAGTGTTACTCTAAGCAACCAACACAAAAATAATTCTCTTAATACTCAGTGCATGTCCTTGCCTCTGTTTCAGAGGCCATTGACTTCCACATCATAAGCACTGAATCACCATTCCTCAATGCTCTTTAATTAAGGTACCCAGATCACACCAGTTTCTCCTAACAGCAACAGCAGCTAGTGACAGACAGGAATTCCCATAGCAGACCATTACCTCCTGCTTCGAGTGCGATATTTGCATCTGAGGACTTAAATACAGTCCTGAGGCCAAAACACTATGGACTTGCTAATTAATAGATATGGAATCCACTAGCCAAAGAATACATCTAAACTAAGTGGTCCCAATAAAACATTTCAAATGTTATTATCTGGCTATTTTTACAAAAGAAATACATTCAAGCCTATAGACTTTAAGAAGCTTCAAACAATTCCCTTAGAGGTTAATTTTTTAAAAAAATTTTAAGTTCTCATTTATCTTGTATCTAGTATTAACAATGTTTCTAGAAGAAACAGCAGTATGAAATAGTTCTGCTGCTATCTTTAGCAAGAACAAGAAAAATGACAAACAGGTCTCAGTCCTGAATGAAGGTAAGACAGTTCCACAGCATTACAAACTGAGACAAGGAGCACATTTGCACATGCAGTCAGTGGACTACACACAAACAATGACTAAAAAGGAAGAATAAGAAGAAGTGGCTGGAAGATAACCAGACTACAATGAACATCCAGGCCTCAGACCATTAAGTACGTACTTTGACTTGTCAAGTTTCAGCAGCAGTAAATCTGTATAGTAACCATCTTCTGACTCTCCTTCCTTTGAGCTACTCCTAGGTCTGGATTCTTCCATATTCTCATATAAAGTCTGACACACAAAAAAAAAAAAGTCATGTTGTCAAATAGTGGCCTTTCAGATGTACATTAGCTTAGTCCTTAGTTTTCCACACACTTCTATGGAGAAGACTCATCACAGAAACATTTAAACATACAAGAGAGCTCAGATCCTCTGAGTACTTCCTCATTTGTTACACATGTCAAATAACACTGAAACTTGACAGTTCTCCCATTGTCTGAAAGAGAATGAAATTTTAAAAGCAAGTTCTCAACCCCAGAAGGTTTCCAAATAGCATTGCAGAACAGTTATCTTCCTCTTTACTTGAAAATACAGGATATTTAGTTAACCCACAAGGAATTGGTTACAGCCTTTATTTCCAAGCATCAGCAGCTAGACCCCGAAGAAATACAAGCCTTGTTACCCAGTAGCCAGAATCTCAAAGCAAGTTACATCTTCTAGATGAGAAAACTGGTTAATAGTAAAGGTGCCATAAATGCAATAAACTCTCCATACAATACATCAGTACCATGTGACATTCTAGGGGTTTTGGTTTGTGTTTTTTTCTGAAAAGGCAGTACTCAGATTTAGTACTGTCCCACAGATCTCATAGGCTTCTGTCAGTCATTTGAGTACAGATACTTTTGATGGTGGAATCAATCATTTTATTTCCTGACACTACTTATTTATAGCAGAGAGAAAAATAAATGCAGATCAAGCTTATACACAAGCAAGTTAGGAAAGCAATCAAATGTCTCAGTTGCTTACTAAAACAGGTTAAGCCTAGTTTTATGCCACTTCAGTTAAGTGCAGAATAGAGGACACTATCCTGGAAAGCATAATGCTAATGCATAAGCTTATACACCTCAGTTTACATTCCAAAGCCATTTAAGAAAGGTCCAAATGAGTCCAGTCCGTAAGAAAGGCTACATTTTTTCATTCTGTATGCACACAAACATCAGTAACATTACAATAGTGCATACAAGTGTTTTCATGTATTTCACACCTTCCAAAACTTTGACAAGATACTATCAAGTTGCATAAGAGGATTGAAAAGATTGTTTTACAAGGATGATTAAGCAATTCAGTTTTTCTAGGAAAGAGCATGCTTCAACTGCAAAGATACGACACATTAAGGAAACAAATATCCAAGAAATCCAATATAGTTGAGAGACTAAAAAGTGATAAAGCTTAAGTACACACAGTAGAAGTATGAAACCATTACGTCCTTCAAGAGAAAAAAATAAAACAAAATCAGGTGTCATAGCAGAGTGGACTTTTACCAAGTGACTGAATTTAAACACTACCGGTAACTATATAAAAGAAGAAGGTGAAGTGAGAATTGTTTCTCCAAACTGGGGGTTGGGTCATACAGCATTTTCTGCTTCTCTGAACCTCAGAAGCATATGTTCTCCAGCTGTAAAATGGAACTTGGGTCTAATTAAGGTACGAGTAGCCTTCGAAACCCTTCTCAAACCTGAACATGGCCTTCAGATAGCTTTCATAATTGCTTTTGTTCTCATGTTTTAGCTTCCGATTATGACTTTTCCACTGAATTACAGACTACATACCTTAAATTTTTCTAGCTGTCTCACTTTGAAAAGAAGATCTTCTACCTCACCGTTCTTCTGTTCCACCATTGACTGTAAGCGTTCCAGCTGCTCATATTCTGCCTGAGAGACTTTCATCTGTAGCAGTGTAGCCATTTGCATCTGGAAAAAAAGGCAAAAATAATATCTTTACAATAAATACTGGGTTAAGTGACTGAAAATCTCAGTCTCTTACCCAGAACAGTTAGGGTACTTAAGCCTTGTCATTCTAATCCTGAATACAGAAGCACACTGGATGCTTAAACTCAGTAATCTTCACAGTTATCATCATAGGTTGACACTAAAAATCTTTAGGACAGCTGAAAACTTACTGAACAGTAGTACTGAGGTGTCATCGCTTTCTCCGTGTTGACTAAGGAACCTATAAAACGTACTGTCAACGACACACACAAGATTTCACATTCAAACTGTAAACACAGAGTCACCTAGAACCAAACTACAGTTCAGGCTTGCTTATCAGAGCTAAAATCATCTATCAAGAACTCACTGGGGGAAAAACAATGAGTTTTAAAGCTTTTTTGTTGTTGTTGTTACAGTTCAGGTTCTAAGGTACAGGTAACACTGAGTTTGCCATCTGTAATATTAATCCAAGAATTTCAGCTTCTACTCCTTCAGTGTAACACATCCTTTCAAGGAAAGGAACACCACCTGACATTACAAAAGGAGACGTTTATCAAAGAAGTCTTGATTTATAGCCAATTTTTCTGATGCTGTTACTGTAATAGTATCATAGCAGAAGGGCCTTAACACATTCAGTTAGAAGTGATACATCAGACATTTCAACAACTGGAGAAACAATATGCAATGCAGTAACGGAAAGACTTAGCAGGGTGTTAGTGGTAACTTTTTACCAGTCTTGCCAGTATGAATAAGGTAACACTGTAGGAGTCACAGAGAAGGGATCAACTGAAAAAAATTAGACTACAGATGAACAGAGAAAGCGAGAGAAGAGCATTTACCCTACAGAATCTCCTGTGAAGTAAAATATGTTGATTATTCTGTACACAGAGAAGAGCTAAAAAAATATTCAATCACCTCCTCCTCATAGCTTCTGTAAGACATAAGGGAGGTAACATTTTAAACCCTACTGGCTGACTAAAACTATTCTTACATTTCCCAAGCCTGCGGACACCTAACCTTTTCCCCTTTCATTTAAAAGCCCACTTGTTTAGTGTCAGAACTGCAAGTCACAGTTGATCTACATAAAAAACAAAGAACAGAAACGTTAAAAAAAAAAAAAAAGAAGGGATACTGTGGGCAATACACTAGACATGGTAAAACTTTCACAGTACTGTTTACATTCTGTTCAGCAGTCAGATCTTAAGAAGTCATCAGCAAATACCACATTCAGACATTCCAACAACTAAAGCTGCAACAACAGTTAGCTATAATGTGGGAATCAGCTCCTAACTGAAAAGATCAGTTAACTATAAATTGAGCTTTCACACACAGCATTGCAATGCAACACAAAGCAGAGAGGGTCCTAGGAGACATCTAAGATGGCAGCTTCAGCAACATGTCCCAACAAACTACCCATCTCCAATATCTATACTGAAAGAAATGTTAAGGGAGAAAATGAGTAAAAACTGAAATTCAAATAAAAACATTGAATAGAAGAACAGGGATACCAATTTGCCTTGGTTCCTGGTGAATGTCTTCAGTATTAGGAATGTTTCTATGACTATTCAATCAGTACAACTGACTTACCCTCACATTACAAGAAAGTTTCTGAAGAGTCTATTTAATCATTTTACTCACTCAAATCTCATGTATTTAGCTCCATCTTTAGCTCTCAAGGTCAGATTTTAGTAAAAGAGAATTAATTTGCTGGATAGGTAGTTTTCCCATCCTTTAAGAATGTCGTTTCGATTATTTTCAAACTACTTCTCCACAAAAGCTAGGTAACACAAACCTGTATCTTAAGTATTACTCATTATCATCACTCTTGATGTTTAAGCACGCCTCTCAGACTGCAAAATGAAAGCATCTAATCTTGTGTTGGAAAACCAGAAGACCAACATAAAAAGAGTTGGCACTTTTGCAGCATCCCCTTTACGTTATCTTGTAAATCAGTCTCTGCTATTAGTTCTCAACACTGCTATTAGTTCTCAACAGTATTACCCAACAGGCTCCCATCCTATAGAAATGCAGTCTAAATTAAATAGTTCTGACAGAAGGTAGGACTTCTTCTCACACTAAAGATAGGGGAAAGCCAGAAATGTATGGACAAATATAAAAACAAGAAAGCAAAATTGGGGGGTGGGCCGAAACGGAACAATGATCAGAGGACCAAGTACAAGCCTGCCCTTTCCTTTACATTCTTTCCTGACAACCACTGTTAATACACAAGTAAATGATTCATGTAGTACAAGGATTAGGTAAGAAGAGAATCACTGAGACAAATCGAATGCTAGTTTGACTGACAAGAGTTGCATTTTACTTTTATCCATTTAAAAACAGTAAGCAAACACAGTGCCTTCAGATAACTTGGACTTCTAGGATAAGGTAGAAGCACTAATAGCAACAGAAAAACACCGAGGTACTGTTGAAGTCAAATAGCACAACAGTCTCACTTGTTTTTTCTCCCATTTCCCTCCCACCAGGCTACTACATCATAACAATCATCAAATCCTCTTGCCTGTGTACTAAAGCATTGCCTCACCAGACCCCAAGGAAACCCTGGAGTATTACAGTAATGGTCATACCTTCATTCTTTGCAATTGTTCTCTAGTGAATGCATGCTGTTTTTGTAGTGACTGATATTTTATTTTCACACTGATCAGCTGTCGTTCCATTTCTGCCCTACGGTCCTCCACCTACAGAACATTGTTAACAATTATTACTACAAAAATTATAACACTTGTCACTTGGATGATGAGTTTTACAAGGAGATGTTGCCAAACAACTGATGTTCATTCTACAAATACTGCTTTTCCAGCAACAATATTTGCAAATATAAGCTATTACCATAACCTCCAAGATAAAAGTTGAAGACTGCTGTAGCAGCTGAAGCCCAATCAGTAAGGCACAACGGGGTTTTTTATTCTTTTGATATCAAAATAAAGTAAAAGAACATTTCATATGCTTCAGTGTAGCTGCAAATAGTTTTTTCCACAGGCATCAGAACAAATAGGGTTTTTTAAAAAAAAAAAAAAAAACAACAAAAAAACCCCAAAAAACCCTGTGTACCAATTCAACCCATTTCCTGGGTTTTGTCAGGAAACAGAGTAACTTCTTACGCATTTAACAGCAGCTAAACTCTTATTCTAAAACCCTCCCAAATGCTCACACATCCAGACATTTTCAGCATGTTTTTAAAAGACAGCTTTTATCAACATTTTTTATTATTTCACATACTATCTTCTGCATTAAAGAAGGCTTACCAGCTCAACAAAACTACTTGGAGCTAAGAGCGGCAACAGAACTGTCACGAACCCTCACTCCCAACTTCTATATTGATAGCCAGGTAACTTAAAGTGATTCCATTAAGTTTCTAAGTCCTCAAACTCAGAGTGCACATAAAAACTGTTTTCCATAGCTCAGTTCCTAGATAGTTCAACACTGAAGTAGTATTTGAGGAATAAAGATTCATGCTGACCAGATTAGGTACAGATACTCTACTATTTTCAATGCAATATAAGAAATAAAAAGTCAAGGAATTATTTCTTCTCTGTATATTCTCAGTTATCTGTGACATAATTGTACCTCAGCAAAGAGAGAATTGCCTTTACTTGCAGGGTCCAAAGATTGTTGCACTGCCTGATCCAGCTGAACCTGAAGCTCTTGATTAGCTTCGTGAGCTTTCTGGATTAAAGCAAAGAGAATCTTAGTCACTTAAGCATCTGATGTACTGCATATATGAATGAATCAAATAGCTTTACCTCTTTTTCATTTCCTATACCTTCAGCACAGATTATATTGTACTGCAGTACTTAAACCACGCATACAGCTCTACACAGAGACAATCGATTTTGTTTCACTAAAAGGCTTAACATTCCATTTGTCCTTCAGGACAAAAGCACAACTCAAATCTTTAAAGGGAAACTTTGATATTTATCAATGGATCAGTGGTATTGAGACTATTAGCCTTGCTGTGTTTTTTTGCCACATATCCTCTACTCCCCAGTACAAAGCTTTCCAAGGCATTCAGTAGGAACTTAAAATAAAAAATGAGAATTGTACCAGTGACCTGTGAGAAGGTCCTGCTGTGAGGCAGAACACTGCCATGCAAAGGGTGTCCATACCCAGCCTTCCACAAAAGAAAGGCCAATATAGACAGTATTTAGCAACAGGCAATACCAAACATTACTAGCCGATGTCCTTCCCCCACCCACCCTCCCAACTTCTTTTTCCCCTCCCTCCTTCAGAACTCCTCTCACAAAACTCCTGGTGTTTCACTGACAAGTTAACCACAACTTGTGGAAGTCAAAGATTATCTACCACTGTTGAATAAAATTAAGACAATACCTCTAACTCATTACAGTAATAAACAATTTCTTTTTCCCTTTCTTCTTTTTCTCCTTGTACACGCTCCAGCTGATTATGTAAGTTACTGTTTAGGAGTTCTAATTGTTCTTTACTGTACTGCAGCTCATTCAGCTTTTCTTCAATATTGGCCTAAACAACAACAAAAAAATCACGTACATAATAAAAAGATTTTAAAACAATTTTTAGAAAAGCAGGCCCAAGTGAACCAAACAGGTCTGTTAGTAGTAATTACTTTCAATACAAATTATTATCTTGAAGTTATATTAAAATCTAGTTAAGGCTATTATTTGGTCTGTGCATATTGTCTTACTAGTAAGCCAATCATAAAGGAGCAATATACACAAAGCATCTAAAAATGAAATAATGAAATGAGCAAAAGCACAGAATGTTATCTTTAACTAGCCTATATTCTAAATAATTAGGTATTAGTCACACACCTTCACACTTTCTAGTTCAGTGAGTTCTATCTGAAGACTGAGCATTTCTGAAGACATGGTCTCATGTACACGTTCAGACATCATATGTAGTTCTTCTGATTTGGCAGCAATTATTTCCTTCTGATGATCCACTTTGTGTCTCAATTGTTTCTCCGAGAGTCGGGTTTCATCTAGTTCTGCTTTCAGGTTTTCCAACTTAAAGACAGTTGACAACTAAGTTGTACGATTTTATAATAAGTTCTTGAAAAGCACAATACTTTTGACACTGTTCTAACTACAGAAAATGTCTTAGAAATACACCTTACCAGTAAACTTTTAAAAACGTCTTTTGAAGTGTGATGTAATTCACAACATAACTATGCAGATGTTTGTTAAAAAACAGCTAAACAAGCCCCTCTATATTATAACTATTTATTAGATTTCATTGGTATTAAGTGTGCAATTATGAGTTAAATACATAGTCTTTAAAATCCTATAAGCAACCTTTTAACTGTTTATTAGTTGCCAAACCTTGTTTTTAAGGTCACTGATTTCTCGTCCATAGACTCTAGCAAGCTGTTCTTTCTGTTTATCCAGTTGCACATTTTGCTGTTGCTTAAGGGACTCGCATTCAAAATTCAAGCTTTCCAACATTCGATTCTTGAGATCAATTTCTCTTTGAAGAGAGTATTTGTCTTGCTCAAATTTCTGAAAGAAATAACATACTAATAAACCTAGAGGTAATATTCCTAAATGCTTAGGGAACAACGTACTAAATACAGGGTCAGAACCAACACAATAAAAGCCTGAAACTTGTAGCTCATTCAACCTCTTTTTGTAGTCCGAATTGGGGAATTGTCATACTCATGTTCCAAAAAAACCCCAAAAAACTGCTCTCAAGTTTTACAATTCATTTGGTTGGGTAATATTGCCTTCCTTAGGGAAATCGTATATTTCTTTGCACCCAACATGAAGGGTGCAGGCACCTGTTTTGCAAGTGTGACAAAGAAATTTAGCAAGAGCTTACATGTCCTTTCTACCACCATTGGACACAATTATATTAAAAACTGTTACAGCCCATCCAGTGTTCTCCTACTGCAGAACAGCTGGGTTCAGTGTTTGGTAGGAACATCTGAATTGTTTACTGTTTTTAATAAACCCCATCAACCCTTCCAGACTGCAGGATTCCTTTTTAATCAGCTTTTCTCTATGCCCAATTGTATATGTTTGCTAATTATAAAGGGCAGCTTCATTTTACTCTTCCATTCAGCTAACAGTTAATAAGAAAAAGTAAGAAGAGTCTTGAAAGTAGAAGAGGTAAATACCAAAACCAAATCAATTTAAAGATGCAGGATTTTTTTTTAATAAAATAATATTAAAACACAAGCCAGAATTAAAAAAAAAGGCACGTAACAAAACTAAAAGCTGCCAGGTATGAAATTGACCTCTGTGGCCTGAACACCAGCGTATCAAAGACATGCTTTAGCTCTCACATATATAGGACAAGAATTTTAACTCAAAGACAGTGCACAGAAAAGGGTTGGGAGAGCAGTGCTGGCCAGATCCAGGAAAGGCAGAAACATCTACAGACTTCTACAAAAAAGTAGATTTTTCTGAAAGTTTCTTGTGCCTGCTGTTAAAACTTACACTTGTGTTCACAGTAATTGCTTTGGCTCTCAGATTCCAAAGAGGAGAGCCACAGCTTAAAAAGCTCAAAACAATCTGTTGAATAACCATAGTTCCCACACAAGATGTTATTCTACTGTATGTAACCACATAATTCCTTCCTTTTCCCCTTGTAATCAGTTACTAACGGATCTGATTCACAGTAGCTTAGCTCATAACTTTGTTCTAGCCTATAACATAGGATTACAACCTACGGATGCAGCTTCACAACACAGTAGCTACCATCTCAGGCAGTCAGCAGAAAAATATGATCCTGCCCTGCCTTCCTTACGACTTGTGCTTTCCAGCTGCCTATCTTGCACTAACCTTACCAACAGCAAAACTGATCGAAATAAGTTAGTGTTCATTCAAAACAGCAGGGTACTCTCAACTCTCCAGCTGTTTAAAAACAAGAAACAAACACCAAACTAAAAACTACAACAAAACCTCAAACATTTTAGCTGTATCACAAGGGAAAGAATGGATACACATCCAGAAACAGGCTAAATTAAGAGAAACAGTATTTCTGAAGCACGGGCCGACTGAAACCAAACAAGTATCAAAATTAAAATGTTCATGACAAATGGAAGAGACTTTTCCAATTAGAATTTTCTTGAACAATTACGAAGAAGAAAACCAGCTGACTAAATAATAACTCTATATTTCAACACTACACTACTCTTTTCTGAGCTGTTAAGAAATGTACTAATAAATTCAGAATCCCTCAGTATTTAGAAAATTGAAAAACTTCACTACAGAAGACAGTAATTTTACACTCTTGCTGCTAGCATTCCTTTTACCGCTTCACATGATAACAAATCTTACAGGGCAAGCATGACATGAGTTAATTGCTAAACATGCCCAAAACACATGCTCTAAAACAAATTTACTTTAGCACTTACTATTTGTTTTACGTTAAGGGTAATTAATTCTACATGGTACTGAATACTTGATGCATAATTAGCTATCAAATCCTGTCCCAGTTAGATAAAGTTATGCTCAATACCTCAGAGCAGAAATAAAAAGGCCTCCCTACAAGTACTTACACTAAAAGGGTTTATTAAAATTATACTAAACTCTAAAAGAGATTTCAAACACCTGTGATATTCAGAAAATAGTTAAAATAAAACAAAGTTCTTGACTGCTTTTTCTACTTCAAGTTTAAAACATCACCTCAGTTTTCTCAGTCAATTCACGGCGTGCTTGATCCAACTGATTTTGAACTTCACTATGGGACTCCAACAAATGCAAGCCATATTGTGCTGCCTTTCTTTGCTCATTCTCTGCTTCCCTCAGTTGTTTTTTCAGATTTAAAATGGTCTCTGTCTCCATGTTTCTTCCTTTTGTTGCTTCAATACTGCTAACACAAAATGATGAAAAAAATATATTGAAGTTACAGCAGTTAATCTGGAAGAAGTTATTGATTTCCTTCCTTGATCAGGATTCAAGGATATATTTTTGCATTACTACAAGACAAAAAAGATAGCTCATGAACAAACAGTTCTGTGACCAGTAAAATAATAACTATTTCTCCATAAACTTGGTTAACATCTGACTATGTCATAACTAATAGCATGCAGCAAAACAACTCCTGCGTACCCAACCTGGTTTCCTAGCACGCTAGGACCAGAGTTAATCTAGTATATAGCTATCTTGCCATATACAAGAGAAGGCTAGGAAAGAGCTTTGTAAAAATACTTATGCTTATCACCAACTATTTCCTCCAGTATTATAAATAAAGCCACACTAAGTATAGCATTTCTCATGTACACAAATAACACTTAGGATTCATGTAGGCAGCTATGTTAGCAGGATAGTTTACCCCTAATAAGATTATTTGGGATACAGAAACAGATAAAGGTAGTTGAAGGCAAGAGTCAGAAATAGAAGCCCTGTTAAAATATATGGAATTTTAAATCAGGTATTTTTATTCATTTATATTAAGTGTTTAATGGAGTCTTTCATGACTGTTTTCCACTTTAAACATCAGTTGCTACAGGTAACCTAAATAACCATCTCTTTGTCACATGTTTCAGAAAATTCACACATTTCTTTGAATCGGAACAAAAGACACAGGTAAAGATAAATGTTGCAAAAAGTTAAGGCAAAATAAATCCAAACAAACAAAATACTTTTAAAAATAAAAGGCAAGTCAAATTAAAACCATAAGCTTGTATGACTGCTTGCTCCCAAATCTACTAAACCAGCACACTGCAAAAAATCCTATTAAGACAGAAAATGCTAAGCTACTCAGGCTTCTGAACAACATAAGCCAAGAGTTCTTTCAGAAGGTATGCAGTAACAAGGATATACATATATATATATATATCTGCAGCTGATTTTTCCAAGCCAGGGTGGTTCATAACTTCTATATAACTTCAAGATTAAAGTAGTTCTTCACTGAAGACCTGCTGTGTTTTTTCTTTTTACATAAGCAATTTAGTTATTGCCATTCCTTACTGGCACATACATTATTTTTATGAAAATTAGCAAGATGTTGGTTTTAATCAAGAGCAACTTTCACAGCTCAATACAGGAAAGTTTATTTTTAAGAGTCATTTTTGTAACATACAGCCTTTGGTTTTTTTGATTATTTTTTTTGGCTAACTTTTATTCAATATGGGTAACTCCACTAGGACTTTTTACAGGAGTTTCCTGTAAAAGAAAAATAAATTTAACATGCAGAAGTACATCATGCCAAAACTGTGCTAATTCCTTTCAGAAGTACAAGATAGAAATTATCATATTCTGGTTTTTGCATTGTTCGTCACTTGCTGTTGTTATCCAGGTTTAATGCATACAAAGAGACTTTACCCAGCCAGGCTCCAAACCATCACTTTTTTCAACATTAACCACTGCAACACTTCAAATACTGGTTTTGCACACTTATGTTAACATATGCCAGTGAAAGACAGGAATTTTGCAAACCTAAAACTAAGAGTCAACAATTACCCATCCAAGGACGGTTACAATGTATACCATTTAACCATCAAATTTTAACAGTAGGATGTAGCAATACAAATATATAGGCAACCACTCCTGGTGTGCATTATAAAGATTAATCCATCCTAATTTCACTTCATAAACAGTATTTTAAAAATAGCTTGATTTTCTTATCAAACGGTATAGAGGCAACAGAGCAATATGATTGCTCCTAGCTTACTAAGTTACATTGAGTAACATTTTTAACTAACGTTTTACCTCAGAAGTCCATTTAAGTCTTTCTTGACCTTCTTCTTCTACTCCACCTCTAAAAGAAAGAAAAAAAACGCAGTAGTTGTCTAGTCCAGATGAGCATAAACTGCCATTATAGCACAGTCCTTCATAGCATTTCTTTTTGCAGAAATGGCTTAAGGCCTGTGGCTGTCTCATGAAAATGCAGATCACAAGCTAAAACCCCATAGAAATGCAAATCTTATTCAAATCTTAGTTGAGGCAGCTGTCAGATAGTTTACAAACAGCCAGACCAGGCAATATTGCCAAAGGATAGATACTCTGCAACTGGCCTGGGGGAAAGTAAACTGGCAACACCCAGGGTCACCTTCTCCTAGCATACATAATTTTTAAGGGCTGTTCAGGGATTTTTATCTTGCTCCCTACTAGCCCCATCCATATCTTTTCTATGTTCTCCTCCAGTTTCACATACAATATCTTTGAACTCCTAATAAATCATTTGCTGGATGACATAAAAAAAAAAAAAGACCTTAGGCTTTTCTTTAGTTTTATAGCAGAAGTATGAAGCAAAAGAGAAATAGCTTTCCTATTCACACATTCCTTGCCAACTACTAGGGGAAACAGCAAGTGTGCCTTTCGGAGCACAGACATCCTCCATTTTTTATTTGTCAGTTTTGAATTAAATCGATCGGACAAGTCCAGGTAGCTCTGCCCACAAAGCCGTATGTATTGTTATACAGGGAAGTAATTGCCTGCAATTTAGTTACACTTTAGGTCAAGTAAACCATACTGAAAATAATGTTTTAAGATAAAATAAACTGGTAGTAAGGTGAGCAGGTGGGGGTGGAAATAATAGAAATCAGTCTCCATTTGGTCTACCAAGAGTTACAAGAGTTACTCACTTTTGACCAGCTACCTTCAAACATTTCATGATGCATTATTCTGTGCTGAGGGGTCCAGACCTTGAGTATTCAACCATTTAAGTACTCACTAATAAAATTAATAGGGTAGGATACCAAAAGGCGCTCTCCTGGCATGCAAACTTTTCTCTCCCGCTCTACAACTGTTCTTCTAGTTAAACTGCTATTCCTGAGGGTGGTTTACAGTATGTAAATAATAATTTAAAAAATTTAAAAACTAATAAAGAGCTATTCCTAACGGCCACCTACTTTCTGATTTATTCAGAAGCACCTGCACAGTCTTCTGATCACTACCATCGTTAGCAAGATCGTTTCCTTCCCTTAAGGCAGGTATTCCCATCACAATTCAATGCAGTTCCTTAAACAAGTCCATTTCTTCACCTACCGTGTTCCACGCTCAAGCTGAAACACTGCAGGGCTATACAACTTCCACAAAACACCTTGGGTGGGCAAATATTAGAAAAAGAAGAAGAAAAAAAAAAACAAAAAAAAAAGAAAATCAGATTACAAGCTGACCTTTCAGTCGGGAGCCGGTAAACCCGCGGCTGGCTCCGCCGGCGCTTGGCTCGCACGGCGCGGCGCCCTGCTCGCTGCGTAACCCCCGCGGGCCGTTACCGCGGGCCGTTACCGCGGGTCCCCCCACCGGCGGCCGCCGCGCCCCCGCCAGGCCCTGCCGAGGCAGCCAGGCGATGACTCACCCTCGGGCTCGGCTTCGCAGGACATCGTCCCCTGCCCATACTGCCACCCCAGCGGGCGAAGGGGGCGCAGGGCGGGTGCACTCCCCCGCCGCGGCACCTCAGGGGCCACAGGAGAGGCGGCACGGGCAGGCACTGGCTGAAGGAGGCCACGGATTCCCAGACGCCGCAGCACGAAAGGTGGGGAGGGGGACAGGAGCCCTCCTGCACGCACACCCCCACACCCCCCCCAAAACACGGAGCCCCGCCGCTGCAGAGAAGCGGCCACGAAGCCAGCTCCAGCCCCCCGGAGAGAAGACCCGCCCCCCCTTACCGGAGAGGAGAACCCCTCGCAGCGCCCACGCCGCGCACCGCTATCCCCGCCCGCCGGCCGGCGCCGCTCCCACAGTTCAAACGCGCCTCCACGACGCCACCGCGCCAGATCTCGCGAGAGCAGCTGTACCCGCCCCGCCTTTTCCGTTGGGCTCCGGCGCGCGTGCGCGTCTGAGGGGCGGGGTGGGGATCGGCGCAGCCGCGGGGATCTTACTCCTGTGATACGCGTTAAAAAGCGGTTCCTCCTTTACGCTGGGTATGGTATGGAGTATGTATGCAGGTAGTGGCAGTGTGGAAGGGTGTCTGAGCAGAGACAACGGGAAGTTTTGCGATAAGAAAAGGAAGGCGGCTGTTACCGGCTCTCCAGCCATACCTAGCCAGAGCGCAGGAGGCTGGGGGTTTAAGGGGCATGCTTGGCTCCGGAGGCGCCGACTATGGCACCTCATTCAAAAAAAGTGCACAAAGTCATGAGAGTCAAAGTATATGGAGTCCTACATATTACCAAGGAAACCTGTAAAGCAGAGGGGTCATCTCCCACACGGTATTCTGCAGGAGAGTTTTTGGGTTTTGCAGCAGAATTCCATAAAGAGTCTTGTTTTTTCCCACTACCCACTTTCCTCCTCGTGGAAATCCCCATTTCAGCAGGGACTGCTGGGGCTGCCTGCCCCTGAGGAAATGTTACTATCGTCTTATTCAGCCAAACCTTTCCTTAGATTCTGTGGAGCTCGATTACCATGCTTGCAGCATAGCTGTCAACTAAACTTGTCACTTCATATTTTTCTCCTTATTTTTCTCTAGCTTCTACTCATCTTCACTTCCTACACCAGGGAGTCATCCCAGGGCAGGATTTCATAGTGTTAGATTCTCCAGGACTCACAGTTTTCCTAAGCCAGTGGAGATCTGAATAATATCCACAAACAAAAAGCACAATACATCAGCTGGAGTCTTTCACTGTGCGGTTCTGATGCTTATTTGAGAGTCCAAGCACAGCTGTCTGTGTACCATTTTCTCTTCCCCAGAAGAAAACCTGAATAATTTTAACCTTTTAAGCAGCGGTTAAGTTTTTAACCTATTCTGCAAGATTTGTATCTTTTTGCACTTTCTCTAACAAGATCAATGAGTGTGGAAGGCTTATTCTCACATTTCATGTGACATACCTAGCAAAAACCACTACAGAAAAACATGCAAAAGTGAATTCTGCCTTTAAAGAAACATGCTTCAAGTAATGCAAGGTTAAATTCAAGCAACAGGCTGTAAGTAGATGCAAGGATAACAACCTTATTTGGAGCAACCAGGACAGAAATAGATGTCTTAGGATAAAAGGGGCTTTGAAAATAAGCACATAGTGTGAAATTCTAAAGAGAAACCCAATAAAACTACTGTTTCGTCTGCCAAAATGATACTACTTCTACTCTTCTATCAAAATATGAGTCTAACTTGTCAATAGTAATGGGATTAAAAATTAAATACAGAATGGTCTAGACAGGCAAGAAGGCCAAGTTGATTAAAACCGGGACAGGAAAGAAGAAAATCCTGCTCTAATCCTGATTCTGCTGCCTTCACTGTGTGATTAACCACTGCAAATACTCACAGCTAAACCCCCTTGTTTTAAAACAAGGATAATGGTGATTTTAGAAATCCATATAATTCTCCTGACAGTGAGTACATCTTGGAAAAATGTAAGATACATTGTAAATGTAACCCGATTACTCCAGCAGATCAGTTATTTGTTGTCCTGGCATATTAAAACATAAAACAGTTAAAATAGCTGCTGCTGCTTCCCCCACCCTTCAGTTCCACAGTCATGTGTAACAGCTGATGTTTAATACATGAAATATGTTAGCAAAGTCCATAATATTTTCCTCAGCTTAGAATTTCCAATTATGCCTTTAGAACAGGGTTAGGAGTTTAGACACAAGGTAACCGATTCATTATTTAAAACATGCCATATCTTCAGAACTGTTCTCTTTTCCTAGCTGAACTGGCACTCCCTAGGGTAGTGTTTTACAGATGACATCTACTTCGCTTGTGATTATTAGCAGTACAGATTTGTCAAGTGGTGTGACCATCTCGTCAGAATGCTGTAAGATCATTCACCAGTGTTGTAATATCTAATAGTTACATAATACCACTATTTACAGCTTGTCTGTTAACCAGGATTCCTTGAGTTGTACTCAGCCTTGAAGCTAGATTTTGCTTTAAGAGGTTGTAGAAGAATATAGCATGATGAGGTCATTAAGTCCATCATTTGCAGTAAATTTTTCTTTATGGAGACAAACACTTTCGTCCCACTTAGTTATGAGAACACTCACTTTTCATGTTTCTTTTCAGCTTAGGTTGTATTTAGTCCCTAGCTTGCCACTGTAACTGTATTTGCTCTTAGAAACATTGCTCCTGTTTGTGACCTCAATAACAACTATTTTCCTATAGAGATTCTACAATCCAGCAGTTACTGAAGCATAAATGTTTCCTAAGCGTGTAGTTTGTGTACTTCTGTTTATTGACATTTTAGATCACTAAACTTAATTAAATCTGTGCACTGCTGACCCTGTATAAAATGTAAATGCATGTTTTTCGAGGCTTATCTATGCTAGAAGGCAAGAATTCCATATAAGTAATGGAGTAATTACAGCAAATAGATGTGTTGGGTTCCCTGCCCCGAAGAGGAGGTTTGTAGCCCTTATCTACATAAAACCAAATGACATTGAAAAGCCCTCTTACTCTTTCCCTGCTTATTGCTCAGTGTAAGATATGAGCTGACAATTGTTTTACTAGCTGTGCTTAAGATCCCAAATGCTATACAAAGCAAGTGAGTTACAGCAGCCTATTGAGAGGCTAGGAAAGTCATTTTGGCACAACTCCTCCAGGTTTCAGTACAGTCAACACTTGGAGCACCAGTTACTTTGTTTTTTGGGTGGGTTTTTTTTTTTTTTGATTGGTTGGGTAGGGGGTTGGCATATTCTTCATTATTTAGGAACGCTACATGTTGCACAATTTAAAGCCACATTACTTTCTTTGCTAGTGTAACTTCACAAAAGCCCAGATTTAATTCAGCCACATTTTTCAGTTTGTAAACATGAAAATATTCTGGCGTTTTGGGTTTTTTTTTGAGATGAAATACTTTCACCTTCAACTAAACAGAATTCACAAGTCTGTATGTTTTAATTTATTCCTGTGAATTCCAAGAGCAGTAATACTAAAACCTACATTCTTTTTCAAGGAACTCAAGTAGCTCAATAATGACAGCAACAGATTGAGAGCCAGTAACATACTGTTTCTAATCCTCTCTAAACTATTAAGAGACTGACCTCATCCAAATCACCTCATCTCACCATTTCAGTCATCTTAGCTAAAGAAAGATACAGTTTGCGTTTTTCTCTACCAATCTAGCCTTAACTATCTGGCTTTCTGTGGCTTCACATGATTACTTGGTAAAAAGCTATCAGGTAGGCTTGAAAGCCTTTTTCAAATGCAAACTTCCAGGTAGGGCCTTATGAAAACTGTTACTTTTATTTAGCTCTGTTACATTTTTTACTACTTTCTTGAAAGGGTCAGAAGCTTCACAATAAGATTCCTGGATCTATGTAATCAATGGGTCCAATTATGAAAATATACATTCTTCAGTATAAAAATTTACAGCCAAGACATAGTAGAAACTTACTTTATGACTCTACGAGCATCTTGTAGGCTATACTTTCCTTTTTCCCGATTTTTTTTTTTTTTTAAATATCAGGTCAAATTGGATGTGTCTTTCAAATTTTCCAAATATCCATGGTTAAAGTCACAATTACAAAATTTTGCTAAAAACAACAAGGTAATGATAGAAGCTTTATTATATTAATTTCAATGAGTTGGGTTTTTTTATTTTTTTATACCTGAGAGCTCGAGAGCTGAGTCAATCCAATAACAGGTTGACCAAATCAACATGTATTAGAACCTGGAAGCATGCTGTAACTCAAATAAATTGTGATTTTTCCTTCTTTAAGAGGTAGCTAGACACATAGCTAACTTCACACCCAGTATAAATTCAGATATCTATTCACCAATCTGTAGTTTAACAGCGGTTCAGAACCCCCACTGCTTTTTTACACACGGTATGAATTTATGTAGTTGACACAGGTTTTCATTCAACCTACTTCAACTAATATATGGTTAATTCAGTATTTAAACGGTACATTCCTCTTCAATAGGAAAGCATTTTGCTAACAGCATCAAATAAGTATTTAGAAGTCACATTTTGTGATATAGAAAGGTATGTATAGACATTATCATTAATACTCCTAATTGTACAATTATTAACTCAGTTTACTCTTCTCTAAAACTTCTTATAAATTATGATAACTTCAGGATTTTTAAGTACTCGCTAACAGCACAACTTCCCTGATGCAGTTACTTCCTTTTTAAGATCCCTGGTATTAGGGTAATTAACATAGCCAGTGTGCTTCTAGCGATACAGCTTTTGCAATTCTGATTCTCTTTCCTTCAAAATTAATGAGAGACGGGGAAGGGCTACAAAAGACTATGCTATAATGGCCGCTTATACTCACTTGAACTGGGCAACTGCTGTCCTTTTTTTATTTTTTCCTGTTTTCCTTTGAACGTGGAGTAGAAGAATATTAGACTTCCAGTAAAGGATGCTTGCCTGTGTGAAACCCAATGGAGCCAGGCCGATTTAAAATATTGTTCTTACTCCATCCAGTGGCTTATTATTATAACAGAGAGAGATTCTGCAGAGGTAGAAATGACTACAACAAATATCAAAACAAGAAATTAAGAACACTACCTTAGTCTTCCTCAAACACCTCGGAGAACAAACCTCTTAAGGGTGACTTCTCCTTCAAAGCATAGTATGACATTGTTGTGGGGTGCTTATCTTCACTCATTAAAAGGAATAGTTGTTTTTTTTTTTTATTTATTTAAGTTTTCCTGCAAGCACAATTAGTCTTAAAGCGAGCGCTAATAGCGGTTTACTTGCCGTAAATGTACCTTTTGTAAGACCCAGCTGTTGCAAATCACCAGCGCCACCTGGCGGGCCGCCCGCTTCATTACGGGTTCCTGGCCGGCCCAGCGGGTGGGCAGGCGTGCTTCCACTGCCACGGGAGTCTCTTCGTGCGGATCAAACCCAAGTATTACCAAAGCAGGGAACAGTTATTCGATATTAATGAGAAAATATTATTTCATTAAGTATTATAGCTTCAATTTGATAAAAGATATGTTTCAAGTTAATTTACATGCTTGTATTTTTTTTCAAAGAACAGTTGGACAGGGTAGTTATTTTTAATTTGGATTAAATTTAATTGTATATGGCTCATCAGCTACATTCTGGACAATAATTTTAGCACTGTTGCTGTGTGTTTCCAGTCAAATGGAGTAAAAAGTTTAGTCAGCTTGCAAGCCGGAGGTCATTAGCTTTTTCACTAATAAAACCAATTTAGCTTTCACCTGCACCCTATTTCAGGCCTGCCACAAAATATCTTCACTTTCCTTAAGGATATGGAAGCTTAGGTGTTCTGTGTAAGTGTTTATGAAAACTCTAGGAAGGTCTTTTTCTTTGGGTTTTATTTAACCTTTTTTGTTAATGGTATGTCATGTTTGTTTATGTAAAGTACATTATGTTCCAGCCTTTTTTTATCTTAGCTATTCTTACACAATGTTTCAAGACGTTGGATGCTATGCTTATATTGGATTTCTTGTTAGTTTATGTTTCATCAATTTATTATCTACTAAGTAGTCTTGAAAATGCTAACTAGGGATTATGTAGTTCTAGTACTTATGATAACCAAAAAGCAACAGAAACAAAAGGAAATATGAAATAATTAGTTATAAGAGTTGTATTTCAGTTCATAAATAGTTGATGGTTCAAGAAATGTTTTTTACTTTTAAGAGCTGTTATTACTTACACATACTGTTATGAAATCTTCAGGCTAAAATTGTTCCTAAAGGGTGTAAATGAAGCTCTAAATGTGTTCCCTTATTAGGTGTAAAACTACTGTTACAAATTATATGATACATGGGTAACATAGCAACTTTATGTGGGAATGCAACAAACATAATCAGTCAGTTTTTATTGATTGATGTCTATTGCTTTATTACTAATGGAAATAATGGAAATATTAAACTGTACAATAGCTAGCTGGAACCAGGACTGTGGAGTGTCACTCTACTTTTTTTAAGTTTGAGTATAGCTATTCTAGTTTGTAATAGGAAAGAGTATTGAATTGAGCTGTAGCTATTTAGTTTTGCTTCAGTTCTAGGTTTTCCATTTTTAAGACTGCTTTTAACCAGTTCTTTTACTGGTTAAACAGTATATACTTGTGATTTTATTTTTAATGCTAATCTGTTTTACTTCATCCTCCTTAAAAGGCAAACAAACACTTTATTAGGTAAAACTAATGGATGCTTTTTTTTTTTTTTTTTAAGAAAACTTACATTATATTGTTTAAAATTAAGTGGTCCTGTTCTGATTGTAGAGCTGCATAACATACATGAGACTGCATGAATCAGAAAATGATGTTTTTGAAGTTAATGGTATGTGATATTTGCCTGTTCATATAGAGAATTAGGAGACTAAAAGTTGTTGGATTTGAGGGGGTTTTTGGTACTTTATGCACTAACTAATTTTATTTTCAGCTGCCTGCTTGCCTACCAGTTTACAAGCATTATCAGCAACCACAGGAACTGAATAGCTTCATTCTGGGACTGGGAGGGTGAAAATGACTTGACCTGTTGAGCCCAACCTTTTTGTGATATTTTGTTTTTTTCTAGTGTAATTGTTTTCCCTTTATACTTACTTTTGTAAACAAAATGAGAACTAAAAGCAATGAAGTGAGCAGTACTACCTAAGATGGTACAACTTGGAAAGATGAAATGAAGGGTCTAATCATTTGAATATGTTGTCTGTGTATTTGCCTAGCCTGATAAAATATTCTGATGCTTTTAGTCCAAACTTCACTTGCTACATAGTTACAGTAATTAATAGATTTCCTGGCAGATCAACAGCTTAGAGCCTAGGTTTAATTATAAAATTCTAAACACAATTGATTTTTTTATTTCATTGTTAAATGTTCACGCTCTTTCTCAAAATACAGAACCATTTAATCTTGAGTGCAAGATCTCACAACGTGCCTCGGTGAAGATGGCCTGTAACCATATTTGCTGCTTTGTGTTTATGATGCAAACAAATTACGTTACTGAATGGCCTGAAATGTGTGGTGCACAAAGCTTTCTGACCATGGAACTTAAACTGCTTCACAGTGAGTGACATAACATCAGCCTTTACAAAGTCCTACCTTAACTGAATTTAGTCTAGAATCTACTCAGACTTAGGTGGATTCATCTTGGTTTTTAGATTCAAATGTACCTCTTCAGAAAACCAGTATCATCACACTCTATACAAATTGTGATGTCATACTAAGATATGAAGTTACATATATTTTCTTGCCTACATGTTAACTTGGGCAACGTTTACTAGAAAATGTCAGTGTGAATTTGGACAAACTGCCATAAAATATCTCAGCAGCGATTGCACGTAAATGCTTCCTTCAGTTCAAGTAGAAATGCAAGCAGTTCTCAGCACTGAAATGTTGTTCTTTAAATATACAGGCTTCCTTCTAGGGATTAGTTCAGTATTAGGAAAGCAGCAAAACAGTTATATTGCTCAGTACTTGGGATGAGTTTTTGGTGGACTGAGTCTGCCCATTGCAGAATGTCTTGAGACATATATCTGCTAACAGAAACTACCAGGGTGTTCTCTTCTGCTAGTTAGTTCAGTGTGAAGGGAAGCAGTAGTTCCACTTCAAAGATTTTCACTAATGAAGAATAAGGTGAAAGAGAAATTAAAATATGGGGGGAAAAGCAACAAACTGATGAAAGTTAAAATTGAGTGCTTTACCTAAATTCTCATATACTCCTTAACATGATAGTGTGCTTTGTGTACCCAGGAAATAGTACTATCAAAAGGTTGATTTCAACATTATTTCCTTGAGTTTTTATTGCTTTTGTAGTATTTGCTTATGGCTTTGCTTGTATTTTCATTTCAGGTAGTACTGTATTCATAAAATACATGTAAATATGTATTTTGAAGCTACTTGTTCAACTTTTTGGTCTTCGTAAACCCTACCAACATGGTAACGGTCTTGTGACAGAGTATCACACCCTTCCTCATGTGGTCAAAAATACGGCACTGAAGTTGTCTTTTTCAGTATTATTAAGCAGCACAGTGAAAAGCTTTTGGTTATTTGGTCTCTTCCTTTAGTGACAATTGATATATTATTAAATTATTCCTATAATATATACACGTATAAAACCTGAACTACAAATTGAAGAAACTTTCATGCATATGTTAATTAAATAACAATTTATTCCTGATCATAGCAAGGGGAACGTAGTTAACTTCTGTTAGACATTTGAGGTCAAATGCTCTGTATTTGAAGTGGTAACAGATATTTTTTTTCACACTGATCATATTGAAGAATAGAAATATTAAGATTGCAATAAGCTTGTTTTTTCCTCAGGTATGCAGAATGTCTTTGTAATGTCTCAGATCTGTTTTAAATCAAGTGTGCTGATTTGAGCAGCTGGGATCTGGCTAAGGTTTAAATGATCCTATTTAGATGAGTAATAGGACTTGAGAAATATTCCTGAAAATAGCTATTTTAAAACACATCACTGACTAAGTAATGAACCACTGGATGTCACTGTCTTTCTCCAAGTGCAAAGCTGAATTTCTTTTTTTATTTTTTTTTTTTAATATACTGTGATAAAGTATTAAGGTAGGCAATTAGTGGCTTTGACTTTCTGACAGGCATGGCTTTACATGCAAAGGGCTTATGAAAAAGGCAATATGGTTACAGACAAGACATTTCAACTGGCAAAACAGTGAAGAACCATTCATGCCATCTGACCTGAAGTCCCCCATATAGGGCACCTGGTGAAGAAAACAGAGACTGTATAGGAAATAGTGGGGCAGATTTCTGTGGAGAGGCTGATTCCTGAACTGGACCTTAGCTTTCCCCATTTCTTTTATGAGTAATCTAAAACTAGAATACAAGTACTGCTCTATTTCAGCCTCTCCTGAAAACTTGTTTGTGTTTTATCATGAACATAGTTTTGTATATCTTCTGTTCATGAGGTTTGCACTCATACTGTTTAGTTACAACTGTAGTGTCTTTTAATATCTTGGTATTTATTGTATGTTGGGTACCTTTTAAATGAACTGGTTTTGTAACAGGTTTGTGCTTTACCTTTCTTTCTTTCTCTTTTATTACTCAGAGTTGGATGGGGAAAGCATGTTCTGCTTGTGTAGTTCTGTGCTACTCAGTTTTCAGTAATTTCAAAGGGAAGCTTCTCTTAATAAGTCTTTGTAGATAGCCCACTGATGCTAATGAAGTTAAATCTTGTTTCTTTGTGTTGATTTATATGACTAACTACTACTAGGCTACATTTTCAACAAACTGCCACCTGAAGTCTTACTACAGTTTAAATTCCATAGAAACAGGTGTAATTGTGAAAGAAGCATCAAAGGCGCCATTATTTTGCTGCAGAGTGTATTATCTATGTGAGATGGTGGAGCAGATGTGCTTTCCACAAATTACAATGAAGTTCAGCATGCTTTGGACCTCATGTTGAAGATATTGTTTAACCCCCCTTGTGCCTCTGCTATGAAAATTTGAGAGGGTGGATTAGTAGAACTGGTAGCATTTCTTCTTGAATAAATTTAATTCCATTTAACTTTTTAATAGTTTCCATATTACTTCTAGTTGCAGTTTCTCTTCTGTGTAGCTCCTTGAAACTTGTATGTGTTCTTGATACACTCCTCCACTTTGTTAGCCTAACCAGCTTTTAACCTGTGTTATATATGTATATTCTTGTATTAACTTCAGAAGAAATGCTTGATGAAGACAATTCAAATATTGTGTTCATATTCTCTGGCCTGCAGGCAAGATGCTTCAGCTGCCCACAGGCCTCTTTTTCTCTTGGGATTTTTCTGGGTGCCTTTAAATGCTGACAGCTACAAATACAAGCAATGTTATTTGCAGAGTAACAAAACTCCTGAACCTCCATTTCCTGAATATTTATGTTTTGATGGCTTATAAGCTTTTTTGTCTATGTTTGGGACATACTCTTGTACAGATCTAGAGCTGGTTTTCCCCAGCAATGGCAGGTGTTTTCTCTTTCAGCTGGATGCTTGTTTCCATGGAACTTGCAGACTTGGTTTTCTTACTGGTCTGTCAGCTGAGGTTATAGTCAGTAGCTGAGGCGAGGGAAGTAAAGATGCTAGTGCTTTGGTTCTGAACAATTTAAACCAGCATAAACCTGAGCCGCAACTGAAGGACTTGGTCATTTCTCTCTCCTGTTCCTGCTTCCTTGCTTCTTCAACAATATTAGAAAAAGACTTCTGTAGTTCCTCATTACCACTTCAGGCTGGATTAGTTTTAATCATAATACAGTGTCAGGTTCTGTGTAACTGTAATGACTCCTTTCTGAGTGAATGACTGATTGCAAAGATAATGGTTTTTCTGGATCATGCCTTTTTGAGCTGTACCTTCACTGCTATATCATTTAGACTTAATTAAATTACTTGCAGGAAATCGGAATACAGTGCAGGTGATGTTTTCACATTAATTACATACCATATAAACCTATTAGAAATTTTTCCTTTGACTTTTATATTCTAATGATGTTTCAAGTGAATTTGAGCTTCAACAATGGAGGATCAAAGCTCTTGCATACAGGATCTTTACCCTCTCTAAATCCAAGATACATAGAATAGTAACTTTCCTGAGCAGTATGCTGTGGGGGGGGTTGAGTTGTGGTATGTAAGTATTTTGTGCAAGCTGAGTAATATTTGATCAGTGTGGCACAGCAGAAAATCGCTACATGCTGTGAAGTTAAAGCTTTTATATGAAAACAAACTATGTCTTATCAGTTGAAGAGGCTTGTTTACGTTTAAGTTTTTGACATGCTAATATACTTGCTCACTCCTTCAAAGAGCAAACAGATGTGGAAAAGAGTTTCACTAAACCAAAGTTGAACCAGATGCTTGTGTGAGCAAAGTTCTCCCTCCGTAGGTCAGACCCTCCGAGTTAAATTTGTTGAGCTGCATACAACTGCAGGTAATCCAGGGTTCTGGAAAGATAAGTCCTTCACTCGTTTCCTATTAAGGCAGGAACCTACAGAGCCAAAAAATAAGACTTAACCATGTTTTCACAGAATGTTTGAAAACTGCTTATTAATTAGTAGATACATCTCTAGTTAAGCTACTTGCATTACAACTAAATTCCATTTCAGACTTAATGGGTCCACACAATCAAATCGGGTATAGTATTATTGTAATATAGACTGGCATCACTGCTCTACCTTGCCTGTTTGTTTCAGGTGATCAATATAATGTTATCCAGTGAGGTTTTCTTCTTCTCTACTGGAAGTAGAAGAGTGTTAAACATCCAGTAAAGGATGCCTGTCTGTGTGAAACCCACTGGAACCAGGCTGATTTAAAATATTGTACTTGCTCCATCCAGCAGTTTATTATAATAATAGAGATAGATTCTGCAGAGGTAGAGGTGACTTATACAAATACTGTCAAAACAGAAATGAGGCATGCTATCTTAGTCTTCCTCAAACACCTTGGAGGATAAGCTCCTTTAGGGTGATTTCTTCTTTAAAGCATAGTATTACATTGCCTTGGGCCATTTACTTTCCCTTATTAAAGGTGGTAGTATATTTTTTTTCCCTTTATATTTTCCTGCAAGTGTGATTAGCCTTAGAGTGAGTACTGAAGTATATGACAGCTTACTTGCTGTAAATACACCTTTATTACTGTGACTAAATTATACTTACTTGCAGCATACAGTAGGGCTGGTTGCACCTTTCACCTTGCCGAGCGCAGCATCCTTCAAGGTGTCAAACTTTGGTTTTACCACACTGGAGTGAAATTCAACAGCTTCTTTATGTTTATTTAGGACATTGAATTGTTTACTTGGGTAAGAAGCAAAATTACATTGCTAAGCTAACACTTGCATGCTATAAAATATTGTCATGTTGTTCCCATATACCCAGGATAGTAATTATTCCAAGTGAAGACAATGGATCAACTAGGATGTTTTACCCAAGTCTTAATTTCATAAAAGTTTTTCATCCCCAAATGTTTCTATAAAGCCTTTTTGAATAAAGGCCCTTTTGGATGTTACCAGTTGCATTAACATTGCTAATCTCAAATTTTTCTGTAGTTACCTTCAGCATTTTCAGATCTCAGCAAAACGTATGTTCTTATCAGTAACTGATCATTTTTGAAATCTTAATCTACTTTCTTAGTTAAGAATTAAATAATTCTGATAAGTTATTGTACATAATCAAACTTGACCCTTGCTTATTCTCTATCTATAGATTTCTGATTTCCTGAATTACATGTTGACTGAGGAGACTGCTAAAACCTTAAATCTAGGAAACCTGTTACTCAGCCATAAAGCATTATGCATACACAGACACGCACACATGCTTTTCACAGTTTAAGTGGGTAATCTGACAATAATGTAGTTGCCACTGACTTGTTCCAACATAAGATCTTTACATATCTACAGATGCCAACTGCTGCACTTAGGGGGTTATGTCTTGCTTCTTTGGGTTTCAGTGACATTGAATGCTATGCTGTATGCCAACTTTGAAAGCAAAAACTAATTCAAGCCAGCTGTAAATGAAGAATCATAATCGATTACCAGGTTTAGATGAAGAGATGATTCATTTGGCTGCTTGAACTACCCGACCTGGAAGCCGCTGATTGAAAAGCTCATATCACTTCTTGGGGGGGGGGGGGGAGAAGTGTGTGAGTCATGTAGTTAATTAGGGCAGGCATCCATTACCTAATGCCTTCTGCTGAGATTGTTTATTTTACACACTTAGCAGATTTAACATTAAGATATTAACATAACTGTTAAGGCACAGAGTCCTTACCTTGACAACATTCATTTCCTTAAGCAATTCACTAGCAAGACAGTGTGACCTTAAGAGTACTGCATTCTGTTATCTAGTTATGTTAGTCACTATTTTTCTACCTTTGACTACAAGACTTTTAAAACCTGTATTGGAGCACAAAAGCTCTTTTGAAACCCTGCGTGTTTTATATCTGAATTTATGCTCCGGCTGTCTTGTTCACTCTCTGTACCATATCAATGTTCAGTGATTGCAAGAAAGTTGAGGCTTGAAGAAACAGATGTGTTTAAGAAGTTCTTCATACTTCAATTTCTAACAGGAAAATGCAGTTCAGGGGTTTTACCTATGACTTTGATTACTTTTGTACTGTATTTTGAGCTACATCTCCCTGCTACTGTCTCACTTGTCATTAGTTTTCTTGCTCAGCTCCCTAGCCATATTTCTGGAAGACTGACAACCTAATCTGATCTTTCTGAATTTAACCATATCACTATATATGATCCTAAAATTAAATTATTGGCTATCTTCTGCTTATTCTCAATTTGTTATACTCTTATGATTACAAGGTTTTCTAATGCTGCTCAGTAGCTGGACAATTAATGAAAAGTATAATGAAGCTTGAACTTCAATTCATAAATTTCTCAGCACAAAATGTGAAACTCTAATAGAAGAACAGCTATGAATATTCCACTGTACCTATGACATTACTGATTTATTTATTTATTTTTTAGCTCGTGTTCAGTGTATTAGAAACCTGAACTGGAAGAGTTACTATGCTTAGAGTTGGCTTGAATTCTAAAGGATTCATGCCTCTGGAAATACAGCACATAAAGTGAAGCAATTGCTCTGCTGACTGTTGCTTTGTTTCCTATAGTGACAGAATAGGATAAGTCTCTAGGGCCAGCTACACTTTCACTGTAAAACTCTCACAGAGTTGGTATTGGATATATTATTTCCACTTCTGTCCTCTTGTGTTACACAAATACAGTATGCTACCAACTAGAATAACATAAATTGCCTAACTGAAGTAATACTTAGGCTGTACCTTAAATTAAACAGCTTCCCTGATCTCAAATTACTTACACAAGGTACTGCCAACATTTCTTTTTTCTTTTTTTTTTTTTTTTTTTTTTTTTTTTTTTAATTTTTAGCACAAACTGTTTTGGCAGTTGCTTCCCAGTTTGAAAGCAAGCTCCAGTTAAGGCTTTTCCTTAGGCAAACTTTAAATGTGATGGGAGGAGTAGGAAGAATCATCCATTGAGTCAGTTGTTTACCACAGGTTTTATTTTCTTTGAGAGTGCTTATGCTGACTCCTTATACACCTTTGTAATGACAGAGCTACTGTATTCCTATTTTTCCTTCAGGGGAATAAATCAAATATGCTTGATTTTTATGCGGAAAACTGGCAAAAGTTTATTTAATTAATACTTCTTCCAACTGAATATGAATTAAAATGAATTGGAGCACATTGGGTTTAATTTCTTTGGCTGGCATCTTCAAAGAAGTGAAGTGTTTGAAATAGTTACATGTTGAGCACCTGCCTCTCCTCAGGAGTCCCGAAGATACTACCCTTTAGTATAGTCATGTAGATCCTAACATATTTGGGCTGCCAGAAAATTTGTTTGTTTCTGATATTTTTTATTATCATTTTTTTCTAGCTCATTATGTGCAACTGATCTCCTGCATAGAACTTGCATTAGGTCTTAGAGCTGCCTCCTCCTTTGTCCTTGCATATAGTCACCTTGCTTCTGGAATTACAGGTGAGTGAAGCAAGCTTTAAAAATACAATGCAGAAGGCAGACATTAATAGCTGATAGACTTTAGCTCCATTAGAAACATATTTTTCTTGGGGATAGAACTGCTGAAAATATGGACCTAAAACATGACTAATAAGGCAGACATATCAGTGAAAGGCATTCAGATTAATAGCAATTAATTTACAGTGGAGAATGAATAAGAGGAGAATTTGTATTTAAATTACCATTCATAATTTGCTATGCCGTTTTTTTCAGGTACAGAACGGTCTGTTGCTTTAACACAGGTTTCAACAGACCTCTATTTGAAATAAATCAAGATGTACTTCAGATTGTAGGCATTTGGGATATGACTTGAATGACCAGAATGCATGTATAGGTTGGGTGTAACTTCAATACTGAGCTGGGAAATACTGTGCTTACACTGCGTATAAGGCCTGTATTGATAGTCCTAGTTCTTGCTAATATTTTTAATACTTGCTCTTAAATATTTTTCCTCAAGCATGTTGTGTTACCAAAAGTTTAATGGATAGCTGCAGTTACATAGGGAAGCATAGCTATATGCATGTGCTAAAGCTGTCTTTTTGAAATTTTTCTGGAGTCCTACGACAACAGGACAAGAGGAAACAGCCTTGAGTTGCACCAGGGAAGGTTTAGATTTGATATTAGAAAAACTTCTGCACCAAAAGGGTCATCAAGCATTGGAACAGGCTGCCTGAGGAAGTGCTTTGGTCACCATCCCTGGAGGTACTTTAAAAGACACGTAGATGTGGCACTTCAGGACATGGTTTAGTGGTGGACTTGGCAGTGCTGGGTTAATGGTCGGACTCAGTGATTGTAAAGGTCTCTGCCAACATAAACAATTCTGTGATTCTATGATGTTTATATTTATACAAGTACTGAAGCATTAGGGATCAGTTCATAATGACAGTCTATGTGCAGTCTAGATTTCGGTTGGTTGGTTGAATGTAAACACTACAGATGGGAAATTAAACTTCTAGTTTTCAACTACTGTAAAATAGAGGATTCTGAATGAAAGCCGATATTTGTGTCCTAGTCTATTTGAAGGATTTACTTGGAATGGGTGATGAATTTTCAGAATAGGAAGTGAAGTGCCTGTGTTCCCCAGTGAACATAGAAATAGTTACCACCTGAAGCAGCAGCTCAGCTGTCTGCAGTGTCTGTAATTGATTGTCTATCCTACAGGACATGGTATAGCTCTAGTTAACTAATGTTAAAATAAAACTCTTGTGGAATTTGATGATTTTTTGATCAAGCATTCACAAATACCGGGTTTTAAAATAAATTGGTTCTCAACATTAAATGTGCAAACAAGGCAGAAGAAACCATATTAAATATCCAGTATCTTTGTGCTGCTGTTTTCTGGGGGTTTGTTTGGGGAGCAGGGAGATGTTGTTTTTATTCTCTACCTCCAGTTGAAGTGTATCTTCATCAGGAATTTGTGTGCTGTGCTTTTCCTTACCTTTATAGTTTAGTTATGGAAAATGGAAGTCCAAGCCTGAAGTGAATATTAAATATTCTGTGATATGTGATCACATATTTACTTATCACATACTGAATGTATAGATTGCATTAAAATATTGTGGTATCACACATCTCATTTTTTCAGCAAATAAGCTGAATAAAACTGAAATTAAACTGCTCGAAGACAACTTTTCCTTTGAGCTACGTGCTATAAGCAGAAATGATAGCTGTCCATCAAATGCAATCTTACTGTCATGTCATGAAGACCCTTCTTGATCTTAAAACATCACTGTGACCTCATATCTCTGTATACTGCACGTGCAAGCAAGGAATGGGAATACAGTTGCCATGGAAAAAACAAGTTAAATTTGGAAACAAACAAAGCAAGACTAATCTGAGTACCACTCTGTTTAGCTTTTTCAAATGTAATAGGTTTCAGAGGGAAGAATCTAGGTAAAACATTAAGGGGCACATAGCAGTTAAATTTGTAGCAGAGAAAATGTGTTACTCCCTAATGTATACTGTACTAAGGGATATCATCTTCCCTAGCACTGTCAAATGCAGTTTAATGAATGCTTTGAGCTGACCTGCGGGTTTATTTCTGGGCCTGGGCCTTTTAAACTACAAAAGTGATGTAAACCAAGCTCGGTTTTGTAAACAGGCTTTAAACCGCCATCAGAGGACCTTAGCTTTCAGGCACACAGCAGAGCTGCCTGTGATGCTGTTCCTTGTGCTGCTCTGCAGGGAAGGGGTGCCAGCCGGGCTGGGGGCTGGCTCCCTGCAGTGCTGGGGGCCCAGGAAGCCATTGCCCCCAGCCACCTTCCCCTGCTGTGAGGGGGCTGCAGGCTTTCACCGTGCCCCTGACCTTTCCCACCATGGACGCTGAGACACCTTTGCCGATTGTTAAATCTTTCTGGAATTGCTTCCTCTTCTACCATTGTTTCACAATACATTCAACTAACTTGCAGATAATGTGTGGCCCCACAAGCATTAAACCCACAAAACTGCAAGCATTTGCTTTCTGAAGAATTGATGCAGATTAGGGAACTATCCCATAAAGTTGCTGTTTGATATCTTTTTAGTTCAATCTTTTCAGAAATAAGTAGGAATACAATGTTTCAGTATTAAACATTCCAAGAATTGATACAAATCAATGTGGGATGTGCATAGAAGGCAGTTGTTCATTTAATCAGCTTTGTCAAAAGAAAGCTCGATGCAAGAGCAGGAGCATCATAAGGGATGTTAGTCTATTCAGTTTCCATCCAAAAACAATGGGCTCCTACAGAGACTGATTTAGACAATTTTTTATTAACAGTTTAAGTTACACTTGTTCCCTAAATCAGTCTCTGGAGGAGCCTTTCTGCCCATTAGTTACAGAAAGACAAGTATGGCGACTGTTTTGTGGACTATTGTGATTCAGGACTTCTTAACACAACTTTGAGTTGAAGATGACTTTTATTTTCCCGAATGTAATGGTATCAAGTTATCTGACTGCCATTTAGAAAAAAAGGACTCTGTTGAGTGTAACTTGTTTGATTCTTAACTTATTGCTTAAGCCTTCAGCAATCCACTTCCACTTTTCTATGTACCAGCTTACTATCAGTGATCTCCTGACATTCTTCCACTATTAATTGCCAATAGATAAGGTCAGATGTTCATCTCTTCAGTGGTTATATATTGGGACATGCCATTGGTTGAAGTTAAGGCAATTGATGGATTCCTATTTTTGTGTGAAGAAATCTAAACATTAAAAGACAAATAAAATGCCCTAGTTGGCTCATTAAGGTGATAGGGGGGTTAACTACTGTGGTGTGGATGGAAGTGCTGCCATTATGGATAAATTACTTGAAAGGGATGGTTTTGTTTTAATAGAAGGCCACAGGAACAATGAAGAGCTGAAAATGGATGACATAAGGCTGACAGTAGTCAGCCACTCAATCCATACAGCCTGCTTATTAATTGTAGAGGAATGCAGGCAGTGGGTTGATGGACATGGATGATGTGCAGCTGAGACCTGGCCTCAGAGGCAGTGGGTTGATGGACATGGATGATGTGCAGCTTTAGCTTATTCCCACTAAGTGGTTAAATAGCCCTGAGTTTTGGGAGAATTGGGGTCAGTTGAAGGAGGAGCAGCAGTGTGGTCTGGCCTCTGGAGGAAGGAGATACAGCACAGACAGTAGAATCTGACCAACAGTATAAGCCTTGTTGCAGCCTACTAGTTTGTTTGTGCTGCAACAATTGGTGCCCTGTGTGAGACTGACTGAGTTGGACTCCAACTACAACAATTTAGTTAACTTACTTTTAATATTCAGTATCTGTACTATATATCAAATGGTGACTTGTTTAGAACTCTGTGAGGAGTAGGAGGCTTTGCTGGGATATCCCAACCTTCTCATCCATACAGGGCTCATCTGCAGCTCGTTAGGTTTGGACTGATTTCCACAGTTCCAAGTGTCTCCAAATGTAGTGATCAAGTCTGCTTACTTCAGGTTCATGTTCTGCCTTAGCCTTTGTGACCAAGTTAAGCTGAAAACCGAAAACAGTTTGTTCATACCAGTTACAGCATTGGAGTTCATCAAGGATTTATTAATGATAAATTCAGCTAGGAGGGCATCAGTTTCCACAGAACTCCTGCAGCTGTCAGTAATGCAAGCTTGATTTTGTATAGCCACCCACTCTATAAATCGCTTCTTATTTGTGCGGTTCGTGTCCCAGTAGACTTTTGCCTTGCCCAGTTCATGTTTTTCCTCATTAGCTACTTGATGCAGCAGAGCATAGTATTAGAAGTGGACACTGTTAAAAGTTTGCTATGGTAGGTAATTGAGGTTATCAATTTATGTTATAAATGAATGCACATCATGGCATGTACCCAAGATCTCTGAAGTCAGTAATCTCAACAAATTAGTCTTAGAATCCATTGGAATTTTTGCCTATGCTTTGATCCTGGCAACAAATGAAAGAAATCAGTCTTGGGGAAGCTGAAAAGGACAAGTTTAATACAATGACAGTGCAAAAATACTCTGAGCACAAGTTTTTGGTTTTATCACTTTGAAATTTATTAATGATGTATTAACCCTTCATACAGGATGTGGTTTAATAGTTAGCTTATGTATTCATAGGATAAAAATGAAAAACTTCCTTACTTTTCATGAGTGAAAGAACATAATAACTAAGATTTCTTGTAACTGTACTTGAAACAAGTTCATGGGAGCATCCAGAAATACATGAAAAAGTAGTCAGAGTCATTTTGCTTCGAGTCTTGATACTATGTCAGTAGTGTTGATGCTATCTAGACAAGCCTTGATTTTCTTCAGCAAGTGGCAGGAGCAAGAAGCTGTATATTAACTGGCCCAGAGCATCTGAGTAGGAAAGAAATGGGAAGTAACATAGGGTCAGACTGCTCATGAAGTAAATAGGTCGCATGTGATTTTGACTGAATAAATGTAGTTATTACTTAGCAACTCAGGAATATTTGGATGTAATTGCAGAACATTTTTGTTGTATGTTATTCAGTGAAGGTATATTGTCAGGCAAGGAGGTGAAGAACCCAAGGTTTGTTAATATCTGAACTTGCCTACTGTCGCACAGCAGGCTAGCCTGCACTGAGCTTTGTTCTGCGGCTACTTTAAATGAACCAATTTAAAGATGGTTTTGAAATATCTACACTACTGTAACTACATGAATAGTCTCATTGGACACACTTCAGGCATCTGATATTTGCTACTGTTAGAAACAAGATATGAGCTTAGCTATCCTTTGGTTTGGTATGGCACAGCTGTAAGCTACTGCCAGGCATAAGTGAGGCACCTTAAGTTTAAAAAGAAACAAAGAAAGACCACCTGTGATTAAATTCTAATTTTTCATGAAACTACCTGCAAAACTTGTGCTCTACAACACTGCAGGACTACTAGAACTGACTGACAAGGAAGGTAGTGTTGTTCATAGATTCTGTATAGTGGGCAACATTGGGGGACTAATCAACCCCCAAAAGTTTCATTTTTAGCTTTCTAAGTTTTAAAAAAGTCGGAAAACTTTCTCTGTAGAACAACACAAGTGAGTCTGTTCTTGGAGTGGGAGCAGCAAATGCTGTCAGGTTTTTCTGTTGTCCTCACAAATCTGGGCATTTAGTGGTGGCTTTTTGTGCAACTGTAACCTATGTGCAGCCTTTGATACCTCTTCAAGAGCTGCTGTACAGTGAAGTATAGCCCTATATTTATCAAAATCAGGAGAACTCGGACATTGTTGTCAAGTCATTGCACTTAAGTGGCTTGGCATGTTAAGTCAGGTATTCAGGGAGTGGTTATTTGTGGCCACCAGTGGCTGCTTTTACAGAAAAACTGACAGCTCAACATCAATAAAGTGACTTTTCTGACCCTCTAACAGTACGGGACCCAGAAAACACCTTGTGATTCTTTCATTTGTGAGAATATACATGCATAATAGTAGCAGATGGTGGTTCAGTGCCCAAAATAATGTAATGCTTATTATGGATAACTGAGCTATCACCTCTTCTACATTTTTTTTTAAGCAAAAAAACACACCACCACTCAAACCTGTTGTGTGCACATGGCAAGTTATCTTTCAAACACATGTGCTACTTTTTTTTCAAGTGGCTACATAATGCCACCAACAAGGTGTTCAATATGTTGCAGAGAAACATTTAGCTAGCAGTTTGCTTGCTCTGAATGTCTAATAAAACCATGTTAAGATCATTAGCTGAAACTTTTGTTAATGTTTTGTGCTTTTGTCTGGAGGCTAATCTGGAGGAAGGAAAGCAAGAGGAAAAATTAAAGCTTTTGACATACTGCAGTTATGGTAGACATATGATTTGTAGCTTAGCAGCTGTTTGCCACAGGAGAACATGTAACTATTGAAGCATTTCCAGAAAAATGCTTCTTTTAACAGATTTTTTTTTTTATATTTTTTTTTGGCCATAAAATCACCTTTGGATCAAAATCTCTACAGCTTGGAAGAACTTTGGCTTTATTAAATCAGGATGCTGCTTCACATTCTACTTGGATCTAATTTTCCTTTGGAGCAGGTGTAACTGAAAGCCAAGTCTGATTGTCACATGTGGTTTGGTTTGGGGTTTTGGTGGGGGGTTTTGTAACATGATATTGTAAATCCTGCCAAAAGATTCTGTGGGTCAAGAATCCTGGTTACCAGCATCTGCAGTGTAAGCTAATCTGCACGTGGGATGGGGCAATGGAGGCTTAGCACCTTTACTTGAATGGTTTGTTATTATCATAGTCATTAATTTTAATTCCCTACAACAGATCTTTTTACTTCCAGCTAGTAGATAGCTTTGTTTGAATTATTTATTCAGATGGATTCTAAGTCAAAAGGAATTTTTCACAAATTCTCTTCAGTGTGAGTAGCCTTCGTCAAGACTGCTTTTAACAGGTCATTGACCAGTGCTCCCTTGAAAAATTTGTTGTCATTTGACTGTGGTATTTTTCTATATGAAGTGACTGTGCTTTATCTAACAAATTCCAATGCAAACCTTTTTTTTTCTTTCTTGCTGAAAAGGTGCATGTAACATTGATATTTTTGGAATAAAATTTTATGTAGGACATTTATGTAAGGTATGCTGTGTCTGTAATTTTCTTCTAAGGAGAGGATATGCAAGCAAATATGCAGGATGGCTTTGGGTTATGCTTGTTTGCTATCAAGTTGATGATGGGGTAAAACCTGAAGTCTCACATCACAAACTATTCTTTCTCAGCCTGCTCCTGCATTAGAGACATTTCTGAGAAACTTCACCCTCTATTTGACTAACAGTGTCTAATGTGTACAAGAAACTACTCCAGTATGCTTATTTTCAAGAAATGCAACACCGGATGACTAAAAGTGCAAGTTAGGCAGAAAGAGTTGGCTGTGCTTATGTTTAGATGTAGGTGACGCTTATATTCATGGGTGGTTATGTACCAGGAATATGAAGGAGCACATTGTATTTTATCAAATCTTATGTTTTCTTAAAATAATTGGCTGTTAAAAGAGTTAATCAAATGATGGGGGGAGATGTCAAACTGAGACGACGGGCCCTTTTCCGTGTTGTCAGTATGTCCACTGCAGCAATAAAACATCGTGTATTCACTGAAGGGCAGAAACTGATCAGCTGACTTCAGGAAACTGAAAATGTCCAGGTTGAGTTTTCAGCTGTATCCTATTGAAGGTGGTATCAACCTGCATAAGTCTGTGATGGGGTTCTTTAAGCATCTGTGAGACAGGTGTGAAAAGGTATACAGGATGACCTGAAGGCTGAATGAGAACTAAAACATCAAGTTTCAGCACAGTTCTTGTCGAGATAAGTTCTTTCTAGCCCTTAGGCACTTGTAACTGCTGCTATTTTATGTTTCATGTCATCTGTAGCAATATCAGTTCACTGGCCATATCTATACTTATAATGGAATGAGTTGCTGTGGTATTAGGTAGTAAGACTTCAGCATATACATTTAATTCTGTATGTTCATCATTGATATACTTGTGAAGCCTTGACCAAGTAATTTAATTTGTGCGTTTCCTGTTACTGGGGCAAAACTCTTTTTCCCAAAGTTGTCAGTATCTTCTGAAGACATATTCAAACATTAGTGTTTCTTTTTTTGGTGATCTCAGACTTGGCTATCTCCAGCAAAAGGCCAAAAGCCAGGGAGTTGTCTGGCATTGATAAATACATGACGCACCTAAATGGTGTCACCCAAGTTCCCACCTCTGAAGTAATCTTGAATGATAAGCAGCAATTGTGTCCTAAATACAACACTTCAGAGTATTTAGTCACAGGAGGCAAGTTATCATTGTCTTTGTGCATCTGATAGTATTTTTGACCATAAACCAAATGGGAAGAGAGCGTGGATCAAATGGGAAGAAAAGATCTAGGATCATTTCTGAGAATATTCTGCTAAAAGTGACAGCTGAGACATGTGTGACTATCACCTATCATGGGGGAATATGGAAAAAAAATGGTGAAGCCATAGATATATTCTGTCACAATTGGAGACAAAAGTATAACTGGGAGAAGCTAGTGTTTTGCATTACCCCATGATGTGATTTCTCCTTGATCCCGTGAATTGTTGTAGTTTCTAAGTAAAATGTAATTAGAAAGCATGTGGACCTCCATGTGGTATAATTGAAAAATATGTTTAGAAAAATAAATCACTAACAGCTAGCTTTTTTAGCTGTTGCTTTGAAATTCTCTAATTGGATTATTAGCAGATGGTGCCATTTCTATTGTCTTGCCTCACAGCAGTCTTTTCTGAAAAAGGAAGAAAAAAGTACTTTTTATTTCTAATTAGAGGACTGTTTCATCTGGAAAATGTTGCCTTTAGTACTCTGCCTGATACCTCATCTACCACTATTTGACAATAGCTAATTTCACCAATTCGTTGCTAAAGAATATGGATTGTAACTTGTTCCAGAGAAAAGTAAAACTTATCTTGCTGGGTTTCTCTCTGGTAAGTAGAAGGCACCACTGCGAAATGTTGCCTCTCCAACATGTGTCTGTGCTGAAGACCCTTTGTTGTTCCTTTAGAAGTTGAAATGTCATATTAGTTTTCTTTGGGTTTGGCGAGAATATATTGTCTGTGAAGGTAAAAGTTCTGCTTGTAACTAATCAATTATCTAGTTGTTGATTTTCCCTGAATGATACATAGCCAAACAACAAATGATTAGGTATAAATAATTAATCCTAGCAAGTGGACCATAATTTCGCAACAAGACTTGGGACATATCTTCCGGTGGAGAAGAAATCAGTTGTAGTATGATGGGAGCAAACAAGCAAAAACTTAGTCCTGAAATAGTTAATTTTAAGGGGTGTGTGGTTCTACTATTTACTGACCAACTGCAACTTACTTTGCCCTGTAGAGCTTGGTTTTCTGTTTGGGTTTTTTTGTTTTGTTTGGTTAGTTTTGGTTGTTTTGTTTGTGTTGTGGTTTGGTTTTTTTTTTGTTAAAGTGGGTGTATTAAGTCCATTTTTACTATAAATGTTTAGGATCAAAGATTCCTGTTACAGATAATGAGTTTACCTGTCAACTTTGGGAGGAAAATTGTCCCATCCTTGGATAAACTTGTGTTGTAGAATGGCACATTTATGAAAAACTACTTTAAAGCTTCCTCAGTAAAGCAGAAAACTCCTACTGTAACTTAAGATTTACAAGAGTAGAGAGGACACATAGTAGCCACTTAAGTGGCACATGAAGAGCAGACTTTTGAGTTTCCACAGATCCAGAACTGCGAACCTAAATTTCTAAATATCAAGGTCTCTAACAGTAAAAATTACTAGCGAAGTGTTTGTTAGTGTACATGGATGGAACCTTTGGAGTCTTGACAGCATTTAGCAATTTACTATCCATCATGCCTGAACCATAGCAGGTTTTATACATTTTGTTTGCCTCTACCAGCATTGATGCACCTGCAGTGTGCCCTTACTATACTGCAAAGGTCGTGGGAACTCCTCTTGACAATCACAAAGTATCTTGGAAAACAAATGCAGCTTTCAGACAATTCTGCTACAGTTGTTTATTAATCTGGGAAAATATTTGACGCACTTATTCCCAAAAGGGAATAAGGTTTTGACCTGTTTTGATTCTATTTGCTCACCAAATTTGGCCACCAAAACTGTTAGTAAATGCAAATATTTGCACAAATTTACGTTTCTAAACTAAATCTAAAAACTTGTACCAATTGCCAAATGGATACAGTGTGTACAATGGGTTATTAAGTGTTATACACTTAATCAGATGCATGTAGAACCTCATATGATTGATATGTTTGAGTTTTCTATAATGGACAGGAAAGACATCTTCAAATCCACTATTTATTTTTCATGTCTCTACATAGATGTATTTTGCAATAAAAGAGTCAACATTTCAAATTGCCGTTGTATACTGAAGTAGTAAGAACATTTGCGATAAAAGCTGGAGAGGAAGAGTTGTAGTAAAGTTAATCTTAATCAAAACATCAAGCAGTTTGCTGTTTGTGGTATTGACCAATAATCTCTTTTAGGCTTTGTTACAACATTCTAACCTCTGTGTCTGGGAATAGTCTCAAAAGGAAATATAATGGTCCCTTTTCCTTTAATGGCTCTCCTGTGGACTATGAACTATGGAGTTCCAATGTTGGTGATTAAACAGTAATCACTATCTATATGCTGTTTCTTACTGTAGGAAGATACTGCTGTCATCTAACTCTTCTGTTTTGCTTTCTACAGTGAGACCTTGCAGCAAGAGGTGTACCTACTCGTAAGTTTTCATGTGTCCTGTCTTCAGAAGTGGTGGATTAGTGGGTCTGATCTGTGCAGGATATTCACTGTCCTGAATGCTCTTGAGTAACAGTTTCTTAGCAACAATGGTGAATGTGGGACAAAATAGAGTTCTGAGTGATTGAGGTTAGGTAACGAAATGCCTTGTGAATTTACCTAAACAAAGTAGTTGGACTTAAGGGTTGGAAACCAAAGATTTATAACTTGGATAAAAATGTAATTCACATTGTTGTATGCTTGTGAGTTTTTATTGTTTGGATTTAAGAGTTACCTTAGTTTATTGTGTCATCTTGTGAAGGTTATGTTTATATTTCTGGTTTGGACAGCTGTAGTAGTGACATCACTGTTGCAGCACGTGTTTATAGAAATTATCAGGCTTGAAATCTATTAGGAGGTTTTTATTCCTTGGTTAACTATGTCTGGTTTTAGATTTCAAGGTATGTGGTGGGTTCTCTAGGGCTGCTGCTGCCTGAAGCTACAAAACTGGCTGTATCTATAATGCAGATACTGATGGTATGGAATGTTCCTTGTTGTAATAAGCTAAGTAAAAGAAATTGTGAAGTTGTGTTGAATTTCTCTGTATATACTGGAGTTGCTTACTGTCTGTCTTCGAAAAGGATGCAAAGAAGAGCCTGCATAAAAGCCAAAATTGTACTAGTAGGCATTAAACTGTGAATGCCACTCCAGCTGTGCTCGTATAACCCTGCCCAACAAAGCTGTGTACACGGACATCCAATTGACTAACTTTTTGCAGTCCTCAAGAAGCCACTCCAGGCAACAGAAGTAAAATGAAAATTTACAGAACATACTCAAGCCCAAAAGAGAAAAGCAGCCTTTTTTTTTTAGGTAGATCCAGGGGATGGGTGGCAGAAGGAAGGGATACGAACCTCTGGTGGGAAGATAGGCTAGGAAGGGAAGAGAGCAAAGGGCAGGCTCACAGCGCAGGTAATTCACATCTGCCCTGTCATGCATGAGGCAGTGGTTGGGACTCAAGCAGTTGTCTGTGAGATTGAAAAGAAATCTGAGAATTGTAAACAGAGGGGGTAAATGATTTTTTTTTTAAATCATGTTTGGGTTTGCCTTGGTATTTCCCTTTTTGATGATGTGCTGTTCATTAAATCAATTAACTTATCAATTGCAGTTAGGGGAAATCAGTCCACTCAGAATCATGTATTTTGCATTAACTTTCCCATGCTTCAAGGTGAGGGCTTTGCTGATGTTTCATAGCCTGTAAACTTTGAAAACCAGACCTTCTTGCTCTCAAATTTAGACTGAAGTTTGGGTTGGAATAATACTTCTGTAATGATAATACAATTAGAATCTTAGTAAATCCTGTCTTGCATGTACATCTGGAACTTTGGCTGTTAGTGGTAGAAAAGTAAGCATCTTCTACAGCCTGATTCTTTTACTGAAGCTGTATTTCAGTAAATAATTAAACTGGGTTCACCAAGAACTACTCAAGAAAGCCAGGGCCCTCAGGGCATCAACAGACTTCGACATTTCAGACCAGCCTCACCTTGGACCCCCACATAATGCTGGCATCTTGTGTCACTCTAACATTAACTTGAACAGGAGAACAATGTTAAATTGATATAAAGGTATCATTACATTTTTTTTGTAAGGGTTTGCCAGGGTGTCTGTCAGACCTTAGCTAGTGGTTGTCTAGTCTCAGCTGTTTCCTTTTGTTACTAGAATAAAATTTTCAAGTGCTGCTTTTCTTTCTTATTACTGGATTAAAACGTAAATTCTGAGTTTAAAAAACATCCTTGATCCTTTATAGTATCTGTCACGGTTCTCATCCTAAATCTCCTGAAGTTGTTCTTTTGACTCTGCTTTCTATAGTGGTGTCTGTGCTGATTCAGAACCAGCTTAGTTTTCTGGACTAGAGCAAGTACAGCTAAATCATAAGATTATTACCCAGACTGGTCCTAGTACTGCTATGAAGGGTAGCCAAATAGTGCACAAGGATGCCTTAAGCTATTATTTCTGCATAGCTCTTCCTGAGCCATCTAGAAGCACCAGTTCATTTGAATCTTCATTCAAGAATCATTAAACGTGTTTTCTAAGGATACAGCAATCCTTATTTTTCCCAAGAGGACTAGCTGTCTATTCTTAACAGTTCACTACATTATTTCCAGTCTCCTTTGCTGAATCTGATACAGATCTGGTATAGATCTTAAAGGGTTGGAGTCTTTTCACCTAGGAGCTTTCAATTATTTGAGTCCTTAATGGGGTGAGTTTTTCTCAAACGAACTAAACTATAGGAGCTGAAAGGTGAATCATAGATGAACTGCTGTTTCTAAAACAAAGACAGGTAAAAATATGGATATGTGCCTGAATGGAAAATTCTGCTGAAAGCTTATCTTCTGCATTTTCTTCTATGAAATTCTGCCAGTAACTTAAACAATGAAAGCTTTTCTTCCAGCAATGAAGTCATATTACTATCCTCTGGCAAAAATTGCTTCTTCCAGATTCTGAAAGCAATACTCAATGCTATGCTGCTGAGTTACTGAAAACCTGGCATTGCAAAATTGAGGTATAATAACTGATCAAGCAGTTTACCACATCCTGAACTGAACAAAAAGTTTACGTCAGCTGTTTCTGTCCTGGCTTATTTACAAGCATGTGCGATCATGGAGAAGGGATTAGAGTAGAAAAATATGAAGACAATATCACTAGCACCTACCTTGCTTATAACTGTTTATCTGCTATATTTCTATGGGATACAAAATAAGTAGCTGTATTTTAAAGGAAAACTTACATTGCATTCATATTTCCGAAGTAATTTGTGGTGTTGCACCACCAATATCTCTGTGCTTGCCCTGCATTCTGTGCTTCTGTGCTAATTTTCACAGCCAGATCTCTCTTTCATTGAAGTGAAATTCAGGGGAAATGGCAGAATAGCTTAACAACTCTGATATTGTGCTGCTGTTACATTTAACAACCCTTATTTGCCAGTTCCCCAAACTAAAAAGCTAGAGCATGTGTAACTGTTGAAATAGGAGATCTTTGGTATTTCTGGCAAGTTCTATTTTTATTTTTTCAGACTGTATCCTTCTTGATTACTTTTTAATGTGATCAGCTCCCATGGAACTGGAACAATTCTTGCATAGTAGGTGAAAGCCAGTCTGGAGACAACAGTGTCTCGTGCATGTGAACTTTTAAGCTTTTGAACCTTTATCTTGTTTAATCAAAATCAGGCAAGATCAAAATATTTTTTTTCACGGCCAGAGATCCACTGACTGACCGATGTCTTTTGATCCTCTAGGGGCCTGGGTGGGATTTTTCTTTTTCTTTTTTTCCTCTGTTGTTGTGTTTCTTGTTGTTGTTTGTTTTTTCTTTCACAGACTCTTTAATCATAGCAAGTGTGACTGGGGTCTTAAACATATCATACAGAAGTGTTCCAATGCTTATGAATTTTTAAGATCTTATCCATATTATAAAAAATCTAATTAAGTCTGCCAGCTCCTGAATTTTCCTCCCTTCAAGTTTCCTTTGCTGTTAGTGGGGGGTCAAAAGCCTTTTAGCTTTGTCTGTGGAAAGATCTTTCCATCAGAGTTGGTAGGTACTGATCGTTATGTTTCGTGAAACTGAAGCCTTGACCATGTGCAAAATTAATGCCATCCTTATGGGCAGGACAGCGATAGAAAGCAGAGATTATAAGCAGCAATATGGAGCCTGCAGACACAGCCTAGAGACAGTAGGGTGGGGAAAAATTTGGGATAGAAATAACAAGATCATATAAAAGGATAGCATGAATTGTATTAACTTCAGAACAGGTACCTCACTCTAGAGCTGTACTAAGAATTTATCATTGGTTCTTCAATTTCTCTCCCAAACTGGACACACCCAACACATAGCGTCAAAAACACTGCATGTACCACAATGCAATTACTAAAAAAAGTTAACATCTTCTAATCATGCTTGTTCACAGCAAGCTTTTTGGTTTGTTCCGTGTTTCAGGAGTGGATTTGTGCATGGAGAAAGTATTTACAAATAGGAAACAGGATGAGAAAATAATTCTGTACATTATACCTGTCTAAGTCTGGAAAGTTTTGCTAGCATCACCTGAACTTTACAGACAGATTTTTCAGCAAAATTTGAAGAATAACATAGTCCCTCTAAGACTTGTTTTTTCTGCAGATCCTCTTTTTCAGGCTATGCAGTGGATAACCTGTAGTTCTTTTGCAAATATTAAACCCTGTGGAGGAACTATAATATCTCTTCATCTGTTTTGGTTTTTTTTTTAATTTAATCTTGCTAGTATCTAACCTTGCAGTCTTGAAAAGGTTAGGGTGCTCTGCTGCTGTGTATAGCTGTCATAACACACGCAGTTCAGTATCGTGATGGCTGGATGAATTCTGCAGAGAAAGAGGTTAAAGCAAATTGCGATTGTTAAGACTTACTGTTAAGGCATTCAGCTACAATCTTGTCATGTTAAGAGTCAATGATCTGAACACTGTAAGAAACAGACGATTATTCAGAAATGAGGGAAAGAAAATGAGGACATAACTTTTATTTCACTGGATATCATCAAACAGGATTTTTTGATATAATATATTGCACTGTTATGATTATACTCTTAAATTTCCTTGCAAATCAAAAGGAAAAAAATTGTCCCTTTGTTAGGATTAATGAGAGAACCACCAATATTTGTGGGACTTAAGCAAAGTTAAGAAAATGTTAATATTATTCTCTTTTAAATACATGATGACACTGTGGAAGTCCTCTATTTCTTTCAACTGGACACATTTTGTGTTCCCTGTGTAGTTCACCAATTTTCCTTGGTTTATTTGTATTGATAAAATTGGTGGTGGGGAGAAGCTAACTTTTTTCCTTGAAAGAGGATGGAAATGCTACAGCTGTTTGGTTTGATTAATGTCTAGCTTCCTTTCAAAAATCTCTCCAGCTTCAAACCATCTTCTTTTGCCCTCCCCCGCTGTGTCCCACAGGCAAGGTAAACCCATTGCCACAGAAGCTTGTTAGGGGTTTTTAAGGAGACTAAACTGAAGCTTGAAGAGTGAGGGTGAAGGCTGCTGCCTACAGGTATTTGAGGGGGAAAGAAGAGGTGTATAAATTCTACATCACATGGATATAAACTATCCATAGATTAATTTTGGCTTAAAATTATGTGAAGATTTTGACTAGACCATTCTCTGACCATTTTCCTGTAAGACTGTCGTGAGGCCCAAGGGGATGGATCTGTTTATGAAATGTAGCTACATGATCTGCTGGTCATCTGCGATCTCAGGAGAATGAGTCATTCCATAAAGAAAAAGGACTGCATTTCATTTAAACTCAGTTTTGTGGTTAGTTACTTCACAATGTTGGTTTTACATAACCTTCCTTCAGCTAGGTGGGTCGCTTTCTGAGCTTGCTATGATCTTTCTAAAGGTTTTTCTCCTAATTCTGCTAACTTCTCCTGCGTTGGATATACATATAAAGGGGGGTTGTGGCTTAAATACTGCCAAGTCATGACAAGAACTTGGCTTGTGTTAGGCTGCAAGAAGAGTGCAATGCATCTGTCTATGCTGTATCCTCAGCACTGAGGAGAAACAGGGTGAGGCAGTGGCTCTGTGTGGAGTCTTCTGTATCAGCCAAATGATTTTACTTGAATTGCTTTATTACAATTAGTAGGATCACTTTGATCTGAAACTAAGCCATATTTATATGGCTTATATAATTCATATTCCTAAATGAACCTACTTAATTCAGACATTTTGTCAAACACAGGCTGATGCATCATCTTGATTCTTTGTCTTACAAAGATAGACTTCTCTTTTAAAGGAGAAAGGTCAGTGTCATGGGTGGTAAGGAACAGTGCTTATAGCCTTTTGCCTTACATCTTGCTGATATTGATAATCTGAGCTTTCCTCTTACTCTGGCACACTGGTGTGACCATCATTCAAATGTCATTTTTGTCTAAAACCGGAAAGTTGCCAAGAAATCTTTGGAAGCATTAATGTTGTCCATCTGTAGCTTCTGAAGGTAGAGGGGCTTTGTAAATAACAATGAAGTTGATTGACTGGAACGTGATCAATACATAAAGACGTCCAGTTGGACTTTGTAGATTGTCATAGGTTTAGGTTTAAAGAAGGAGGGATGTGGGGGATACTATCAATATTCTTTAGTGATATCCAAGCAAATAGTCCTGCACACACTTGAATGATCAAGACAAACATTTATCTAAAGAAGCGGAGAGTAAATTCTTTGATGTGTTTGGGTTTTTTAATCTTGGAGGTAGGTAAGCTAGCCAAATTCATCCCAACATTTGGTACCTGTATCACTGACTTTCCTCACTTTACGTTACTGGATGTCTTTGCTTTCAAGATCTCATTGACATGACACTTGTTTGGTTTCATTGTGTTTTTTTTAATTTAAGTTCAGTAATAATAAGAACCTGAAACCAACCTCCACGCTGGTCAAGCACTTGTCAAGTTCTGCTTAACAAGTTCTAATATAAACAAGGGGGGGGGGGGGGGGGGGGATGGCGAGATACCCATCTGCAAACATCCGGCTAACTCATATGTAAATTCATAAACTTATCACTTAGCAAAAGAAAGCAAACCTTTCAGTTGTTTTTAAGCAGCCCACAGGTCAGCTTTCCTGTCAATGCAACATCCCTTTGTTTTCCTGATCCCCTTTTTGTCCTGCTATGTCTGGAAAATGTGCTCCCATTGCAGTGAAAGGCATGCTACACGTGTTTGACAGACAGCCGTGAAATGCTAATGCTATGATGTGAATGATATTGTGGCTTCTCTTCAAAATGTCCTGTCCTTAAAGGATAGTACTGGTGATATGAGATTAGTAAATATCAATGTTGTAAAAATTATTAATAACGTACAAGCTACTTATGTTGCAAGGTAAACTTGCCACATAGAAACTGCCTGCTTCTCCATAGCCTATTTGATATGCACTGGCTAATCGTTCACAGTGGATGCCTTTGGAATGGTAGAACATGTAGGCAAATATGTTTGAGGGCAGTTCCTATCTGCTTGGGTATAGGTTAACCTTGTGTGACAACACTGATTTCATAATGTGTCAGCTTATTTGACATGGCAATTACTACTTACTAAGGAGTACATCTTCCAAAATAATCTAGGTGACATGAAGCCTGTCGTCTTTACTGTGCAGCACTTGTTGACAATAAACAGAATTTAAAATAGAGTGGACTATCTTAGATCAGGATCTGAAAGAAAATGTTTTTGACAGTTACCCTTTACCAAAGATTTTTTTGCCAAATACCAATTAAATGGTCCAATAGAGATTACGTAATATATTGTATTAGATCTCAATTTTGAATGTGAAGTGCCAAGCTCATTTTGTTGTTTATTCTAGTTAACATCTGTAAATCTGTATCTGGAAAAATAATCATAGAAGTTAATGTGCACATTTAACTGAACTCTGTGGAGGGTTTTGACCTGGATCAATGTTATTTAATATACCAAAGTACATTTGCTTAAGCTGCCATATGTTTTACTTCCCAGTTCATAGGCAAACTTCAGACAGTTAACAGCTAATTGCTTTAGTTCTACTCTTCTAATAACTTTAATTTTCAGCCGCGTGCTCCCTACACTGTCTCCCTCCCTTGCCAAAAAGAGAAAGTGTTTTGCTTTAAAATTCTTGTTGATTGTTTCCCCAGGAGAGGAGGATTGGTCCCACATTATTTGTAAATATCGTTTAATCAAGGGTTGAAGGTTGAACTTGTCTAAGGACAGAACAAAACTTAGGGTGTAGTTTCAACTGCACTGCTAAGAGGGTTTTAATTCAGAGAAATGTTTTGCTTTAATCTTTCTTGTCTCAACATGTGTCCCATTCTTCCTCCCATAATTTTTTTTTAACCTTGATATACACTTATATGCAGTATACCAAGTTGTTAATATGTTGAAGTTCTGATGAAAGGAAATTGTGCATAAACCAATTTGTTTTGGCAAGAGTGTGTGCCAAAAGTAGGCCCTCCCTTGATGTGTCAATGCAGAAATAAACACAGGAGGGAGGAAAAATGCTGGAGAAACAAATACAAATAGAGATCGGACATGGCAATGCTCTAAGTTTACAAATAGTATCTATTAAACAAACATTAAGACTGGAAACTTAAACAAACTGAAGTTCTCCAGACACATGAAAGCCCTCACTAGTAAACCTTCAAAGAAAACAGAAGATATGAAACTGAAGTGATGAGGTGATTGTTTCTCTTCGCAATTTGCTTTCTTGAAAGGGGTTAATACCCGAGAGTTCTTCACATTGCAGTGGCAACTTCAGGGATTCTATTTGGCCTGTGATCATAATCTTCTTGTCTTGACCAGCCACAAAGAAGCCTTTTGCTTTGTGGAATACTTGGAGGATGTATGTTTTTGTTTGCTATTTCATATCACATGAGTGTGCTTGCAGATCAGGCTTTGTGACCTGTTACGTACATGGCTTCCTGGGACTTTTACATATGTACTAGGAGTGTCTGGACATATAAAGAGAAATCACTTCCAGAAAAGATGATGTCTTTGGTCACATCAAGCTCTTAGTCACCAGAACAATCAATACACTTGCAGAAATCTTGGAGCAAGAGGTTAGCAGTGCTGATTGCTTATTAATCTGCAGTGATCCAGAGTGAACCATAGTCTGAAAGGGCTTGTCTACTTTGTGCTTCCCAGTTTTCAGGTATATGGAGAATTATTTTCATAACTATAGAGCGTGGTTCATGTACAGACTACAGCACAAACCAATGTTTCTTACCATCACTTATCTCGGGTTATAATGCACTAAATACAAGATATCAGGGCAGCTGACCAGGTGAACTCCTAATAAACGCCTGTGCTTTGAATCTTAAATAAACATGAATACCAGTTCTAGTCCTTGAAGTGCTTGCTAATTCTCTATCCATTAATATAAACGATGTGAAAAACACAGAAATGACCCATAATTTAAGTACTACAGGTATATAGATTATACCAAAACTATAAGGCAGATAATAAGATCAACAGGTTTATTTCCCCGTTTACTGGATTAACTGTCTTTCAGAAATTAGAAAATTCTATCAGTGAAGCAGTGTTGAAATTAGTTGTTCTACAGTAGGGAAAGCTTGTACAATCCTAGTTCTGTGAGGGCGCACTCTTATATACCATAAGAAAATGTATTTTTTTGTTTGAAGTACAGTAACTTGATGCTTCATAAAGATTAGCAAATCTGGCTGAAAAAAATGGTCATAAAATGCATGTGATAGTATTGAGCTGGGTGATCCCAATATTCCATTAATTGATTTGTAATGAAAGCTGGTCAAATATTCTTATATTTAATTAATAAATAAATAAAGAAATAAAAAAATCTGTTAATCTTACTTTAACCCTTCTGACTGGGACTGCTTGAATTTTGATCGGTAGCTTTCCTGGAGCTGCTGGGATTAAAAGACTAAGAATCAGATCTCAGGGAAAACTGCTGGCCTTTGTGGTTGGGGTTAAAAACTTGAATGTGAAACTAGTTTAGTCTGAAGATACAGAATGAAGGCAAATTAAAAGAAACCTGTTAAAAAAAAGTTATGAAAAACACAATAGTGTCAAATCAGAATCACTTTGTAAATTGACCACTGAAATTAAGCTTGCACTTAATGAAGCAGTTAGGGCTAGTGATGCTCCTGGTTTTTTTGTTATGTGGGTAACAGAGTTTGACATAACGTGGCAATGCTGGGTTTTTATGGAGTGGTGTGCTATGTTTTAGTTTAATCTAGACCATCAGAAGACTTGGTCATGCAGTGATGACAGTGCTCTGGGATGTGCTCAACGTTTGAATTCTTTGCTACTTTCTTTACAGCTCTCCATTCAGTGGGGAGGCAGAACTCTTACCTTCTGTGTTATTGCCAATGAAAACAATGGAAAGAACGTTGCTAAATAAATCAAAGGATAGATAGGCAGTTTCACCATGATGTCTTTTCTCCACAGAAAGATGTAGTGCTGTGACTTGGTGCCAGAGAGATGTAGTAAACCTTAGTTTGCCAAATTAATATCCTGATATGTATCATGTTGTGTCCTATAGAATGTCTATTTCAGGTGACGCCAACTTTTCCAATTTTGAACACCAAATGATTGTAAACAATTGAATCTTAGAAGAGAAAGTGCTAATAGCAAATGTTAAGACCAAAAAATAAATTGCAAGCCTGGTTTCTGTCTGTGCACTGCTTGTGCAGTGATATAACATGACTGATTTAGGTTTAGCTAGCTCAAATTAGAAAGGAGTTCACTTATTTCTTAAATGCTTTGAACAGTTCTTTAACTTGTATTCCAACAAGTGTGGCTGCAGCGTGTTAGCCTCTTTGGACAGTCAAGTAGTCATGGGTAAGTAGCATGTGACTACTACATGACCATCATCCATGACAGCTTGGCTCAGTTCTCTTGCGGATCATTTTTTACTAAGTGATTGCAGATGTCTGGTAGGGATTTCTTCACCTCGGTGGTTTGAGGAATTTATAGGATTGAAACTGTTTCTTCCCTGGGGCCAGCACTCTTGGGGGAGGGGGGTGGTGGAAAAGAGTTTTGCCTCTTGTCCTACATATCTGTTACTAAGATAGTATTTAAGCCACCATTCATTTATGCTTTTGAGAGGAATGTCTAAGATGTTCTCACCTGTATCGCTTCTAGGGTAATTACATGTTTAGGAAATGAAACAGGCTGTTTGGCCAAGGTAGATGCATGGCTCCTTGCGTTACTTCTCTTTGAAAGCAACTGCTGTCTTAAGAGCACTCTTACCTGGAAAACATTGGTCACATTCTTGTCTTGTTTTCCGTGGTGTCTGTACAACATGCTAGGTACTAAACCAGGAAATTCATCTATGTAAAGAGTCCTGCACATACCCCAAAAAAATTTTAATGGAGCTGTTTTTTATCCTGCACAAGAGGGAAAATGTGATACTCCATGGCTTTATAGAGGTTCATATACGATGCACCAAAAGCTGTTAGCATGCCTCTCTCTGAAGAAAAAAAGAATTCAAATGCTTCAATTAGAAGACTGTAACTCCAAGAGTAGAGCCCTCAAGGAACTGAAGGGAGGGAGACTTGCCTTCTGGGAGGTACTGTATCAACAGGAGGGATGTGAGATCAACAGGAAGAACTGCTGCAGAAAAGGGCCCCAAGGATGGATCAAGCAATCCGTAGATGTACCTTAAGCAAAGCTTTTCAGTGTGACATTCCATTCCCACCCTCCCCACCACTTCTAACTGCCAAAAATAAAAGAGCTTTCTGGTTCAAGGTCTTATTAGAAGTGGTTTGGAACTATAAACAAAGATTGCCCTTTTTGGTTTCTGCTGTGTTGAGGGAAATACAATGGTGTGCTATAATTATAAAGAAGAAGATGGCATCAAAGATGCCAGATTCCATTATCTTCCTAGCTGGAACAATATGTAGGCCCCACAGTTTTTGGCTCACTGGGTTGAAAGTGAGATGACTCATATAAAATCTTAGCCTTAGGAGTCTTGTTCATTCTGATAATTGGTAATTTAATTAACTCGAATCTCTGAAAACTAATGAAAAGCAAACAGAAATGTATTTCATTTACCACTCCTGTAACTGACTCTAATTGAGTGGGAGCAAGCTTAGTCAGTTCCATTGCAGGATGAAACAAGTTGCCTTGTGCTTTCAGAGAAGGTGGCCATTTACAGTCATAAGGAGACTCCATTAGCATCATAACAGTCTTATCCAGGGATGATAGTGAGAGAAAGAAGTAATACACCTGTTAGAGCATCTGCTTTCATTTTTTTTAATCTAGGTATATCTTACGGCTATAATGGGGCTATTACAGCAGTTAAAGTAGCTATTGACCAAAAAACAGTCAACAACTGACCACACGGATTTACCAGCTATGGTAAAGGGATATTCCCATAAATGAAATATTCAACATAAGTGTTGACTTACTCAATTCCCAGGCATTTTCAGTTTCTGATAAGACTAATAGTGGTAGAGGGAGGTAAGAGTTTGTTGATATAGAAGAATGTGTTTGAATTACTGCAATCCCCAAATTAAATGAAAGTTAGATAGAAATCTTCCTTACTTTTTGTTTTATTTTGAAAGCTGCTGTATTGAAAGTTATTCATGCTGCACTACAACATAGATTTCAACTGTGGAAAGAAAGAGCTATGAACTTTCTACCTTAGGTTTGATGGGCTGATTTAAAATACTCAAGAATCATTGCTTGGAAGACAGAAGTGCGTGCTTTTCCATAACTATCAGGCATAATAAAATCTAGACAGATGATGTCACTGGCAGATAGTAGTTGGATAATCAAAATCATCATACTGGCTCCAGTAGTTGCTTTTTGCCTGAGAATTGGCTGTTGCCTGGTCTTTACCATGAGATTTATTTTTTTTTTTTAAACTGACACCTTTTTTTAACCTCTAGTAAGCATTTTAGTTTATCAAATGCACAGCAAGTCTGTGCATATATCCAGGTGTTAAAATGTAGTTTGTGGCAAGTCTTCTTCCTGCCCTCCACCCCACCCCCACCAAAACAAACCCAAAACAAAATAACACACCAAAAAACAAACCCTGTATAATGTGTAGGAAAGGAGCGGTGAAAGCTGTTTATCCTCACAGGAGTAACAAAGTATCATCTATTCTAATACCCTTTGCTGCTAATTCTGTCACTTAGTTTGCACCAATATAAAAACAAAAGTTAGGTGCACTGGGCTTGAAATGTAGGAAACTACCTTTCATCTTCACTTGTTTCACTTGCAAACTCTTGCTCTGCACTTGAGGGATGTACGTATGACAGTAGGTAAAACAGTACATCTTTTAAATGAGTTATACTTTAATTCCATTATGTCTTCTTTAGCTATTAATGTAAGATAACAAGTATACCAGCTTTGATGCTGAGTCAGAGAACTGTACAAATAATGTGGAATTTTAAAGAATTACTTGCAGTTGTTTCTTATGAGGCCTTAGTTCCCTGCACACTGTACAACAGTCATCATTTACGTTAGTTTTTCAAATACCAAAATGTTATCTCTTGTATGGATCCATCAACTACAGCATTGCTAGAATGCTGATGTTGAAAATTCATTTGTAGAAGTGTTAGAAACAACCCATGGCTTTATTGTCCCATGTTGTAGCAAGCTATTCTTCAACATAAACAGCTCCTGTCTTTCATTTTTACTGTTTATCTGGTTTGGATACACAGTAAGCTAGGGCTTGGACTGTGCTATTAAATTTCTGTACTAGACACTGAGCAAAATTTTCTCCTTTTGTTTTCTGTGCCCCTAGTTGCACCATTATGAAGTTTGATTTGTATTTACTGAGCCTCTGTGTGAGTACTGATAGAGACTTTTTTCCTCCGAGTATCAGTTGCACTGCAATAGATGCTGCAGGTAGGAATATGAGCTGGTGAAAAAATGAACTACAAGGTAATGCAAAAATTCTTTCTGTGTTTACCAGCGAGACTTCATGACTGTTTTGCACGTTATTATCAGTGCTCATCACTTCCCATGCTAAGAAGCTGAGGTTTTTCAGATAATTAAAGTGACAGTAGAGGTTATTTTCTTTGGCTTTGGTACATTGGCTTCAGAGGTTGTGTGTAGTTTTCAGAGTGCTGAAATGGAAATATGTTGCATTGTCAGAAAAGTGTTTTCTGAGCTCACAAACTTTTTTGGGGGAAAGTCAAAGTGGATAAAAATGTATGTAAATACTTGAAAAATATATCCCTTACGATTTAGTTGGAATTAGGGTGCGTTGTAATACATCTCCTTACTGTCTGCCCACCCCCCAAGTTATACTTAGGCAAAGTATGTGGAGTGTTTGCTTTGTTCTCAGTTTCTGTGAACTACAAGAATGGCAGTAAAATACTAAAATTCTTCTTATGGTAGTTGATAGTCATTTATAGCTTGATCAGGAATGTCACAGGAGAAGAGTGCGTTTGTGTAACAGTAAAACTTCAGCAGCACTAAAGATGGAGTTTTTAACTGCTAGAATTTGAGCATCGGCTGAATACATTTAATACACATAAGTCAAATCGACAGAAAAATACATAGGCGCTAGTAGCTCTGTGGAACTTACTGACGGTAGCATTCTCTGATATTGCTCCCCTCCTCCTGCTCTTAGTAAGAGAGTCTAAAAATAATTTGTACCAAGACTTGGGCATGATATGCTTTATAACGCTAGTAGATCATTGGACTTACTGCAGTTAACTCGTACCTATATAGAGAATTCATTTAAAATAGTTTAACATTGAAAAGTTCAGCTGTGAAGCCTTATTTCCAGAAGTCTGAAATTCCTTCAGTGATTCTTGGAGTACTGTTGGTGAAATCAGTCCAAATTAAATCCAAAAATAGAGACATAGATCCAATTGGCCACAGTGCTCTGAATGCTGAGCACTTAATTACCAGTCTTTACGGCTGTTTAGAGTAGCTGAATATTGCAGTTCATCTCAAGAAACTTGGGTTGACTTATTTGCTCTCAGAAAATCAAAATATTTACGTGATTTATCGCATGCACTCGATAGGCTCCTAAATGTCTTTCTCAGGTCTGAGAATGTGCCATTGCACTGGGTGCCTTTGCATTACAATGCAGAGATGCATCTTCTTTTCACTATTATAAAATGAACTTATGTACAGAATTATATTGTAATTATATTGCAGTTAAATTCTGATGTTAACTGCCAATAAAACGGAGCTTTATTGACTGCTTCCATTGTTTACACATAACTGAAACTTCTTTTGGGAGGGACCAGGGAAAGACAGTTGAGTTCTTTCATAACCTCCCTTCTCGCCACGTGTGCTGACAGATGGTCCTTCCCCTTCCCTCCTCCCAGCCGAGGCACCATCTCTACATGCCCTTGTACTTTTAGGCTTCCACACAACGTTTAACAACGGAACGTTCTGTTTAGCCGTTTCAATGTATGTTTTTATGCCTAAACCAAATACATACATTTTCTTTCTGTGAAAAATGTTGTTGATCTAGAAGCATTTTAGGTTTAGTCGATGTGAATTGGAGCTTAAAAATGTTATCACAGGAAGTTCTTCTCTGTAACTAGCAGTGCAATTTATGAACTGCTAAGCTTAGTTTTTCATATTGAAAGGAATGAGAAACTCGTTCCACACTCTCAACAGCTGCTGAGTTCAAGCAATTGGGTAAAATATAAAAGATTTTCTTAAGATATGTTCTGTGGGCAAATTATCCCCACATATCCCCCACATATTTTTTTTTTCTGAAATTGATTTTCTCAGTCACTGACCGAAACCCAGTGCACACTGGTCAGTTGTCAAGGAGGTATTTCAGAACTGCCTGCCACATGCACTGTAACGATGATTGCGGTGTCGGTAACTCCCATTCAGAAGAAATATCTGATCAAGTGATCCTCCAAGGAGTCTGCTGCTGATGGCTCTGGGTAATATCCTTGGATTTCAGCACTGAGCTATGGCTGTGCTTCTCTGCAGAAGAGTCATTTGCAATCCCCTCTTCCTTCATCACCTCCAACAAACTAGTCAGTGTTCCAGAATTTTGGCTGTGCTTCACCTTTGTGTCTATTTGTTTTCTTGCAGTCTGCTGCTTTAATGCATAGCAGTTAATAAAATAACAAAACCGTCAGAAAGAAAAATACTGTATGAGAGTGCTAGGTGGGCTTCCTAGCAAAAGTTGAAAAATTAAGCAGATTCTAAACCAAACATACATAACTGTCAGCAGTGAACTGAACGAATACAAGGGAATTGGGCTGCGTTACTGAAAGCTGAACTTTCTCTTTGCTCATTTCTTAGAAAGCGTATCTGAAGCACAATCACATTAGATGCAACCAGATATGTTCTTTCTTACCTGCTCAGAGAACTGATGAGATGCGGGTGTTGTTGAAACTCATGAAGGCACTTGGATTTATGGAAGTTGGGAAGACCCTAATTTTCACTGAAGTCTGTACGTGCTGTGGTCCCTTACAAGTGATGGAAGAACTGTGTCTTTGCAGATTTGAGCACTCAGCAAATACTTAAATCAAAATTTGCTACATCTTAGAGCATAAGAACAAAATGAAGAAATGTTTTAAGCAATTTAAATCAAGTATATAATAAAAATTCCAGGTAAATTGACCACTGAAATTCACAAATTTTGTAGGTTTTTTTGTGTGTCGTGTTTGTTTTTTCTTTGGTTGGTTTTTGGTTTTGGGTGTGTTTTTTTTCAAGCAGAGATGGAAAATAACAGAGAAATGGTGATCTTGCTTATTTCAGGTTCTTGTAGATTAGTCTTATTCCGCCTCACTTGGCAAATCCATCAAAAAAAGCGAAATTGACCATTTGCTCCTCCTTTGTAGCTTCAGTGATCTCATGGGGTTTTATTCCAAAGACCTATGGAGTGGAGTTAAACCTTTCTATATAACATAAAGACGACAGAAGAACTTTCAGATATTTGATGGGGGGGTTTTTTGTGTTTGAAAGCATCTGCAAAATACCACTACAGTTAGGCAATGAAAAAGTTATTTTCTGCAGTTATGCCATACTGCCATACTCAGAGGTTTTAATAGCATCCTAACTGTAATTTTACAGGGTTTTTTTTAAGCTGTTTATGATCTTGAGGTTTCCACCTTTAGAGTGAATGGATTGCTTCTGATTTACAGCTCAGTTCTCAACTTTTGTGTCTATTATGTATATCAAGTGAGATGATGTCAAAACCACTCAAGAGAAATCAACTTTTTCATTTGCTTTTCTGATCATCATAGTCTTTGAAATAGATGCTTACAATGTAAACATAAGGAATTTTAAGAAAAACCTAAGACTATATCAAATCTATTCCAAACCAGAATGCACTCTATCATACTAATACTATGTTTAATGGTTGCCAGGCTAAGCTAGTAGGCTTTCTACAGTGATCCGTATTCTCTGGTGGTACATTAGTTTACAGTAGATTTTATACAAGGGTTATACTTCTGATGAAGTTGTGTTAATTTGTATCATTTCAATTACAAATGTTTTTGCAACTCACTTGGAGGTGCAAGTCATTTGGATGTTCTTCATGCTGTTTTCATGCAAAAAAAGAAAATCTCCCTCTGTTGAAGAATAACTTTTCCACACTAACTCCTGCTTTTTTATAGTGTTTTGTACTGACCTCTCAAGTGGCCTTTGTAGCCTCTGAGGGAGCAACTCTGTTGCCTCTGGGCTGTTCATGTTATTGCACTGTGTTCTGCAAGGGTAACCAAATATTTGGGTTTAAAAATTTGGGAAGTATCATATGAACTGAATGCTTTATGATTTCATGGTAAATGGGGGGAAATTGCTTTTAATAACAAATATTAAATTAAAAGTTAGAAGAGGATCTATTGATTGATGATCACTATTGAGGATAGGTTGAATCAAATATAAATTTAGCCATCCCTATATTAAATGTGCATCAAGAAAACAGCTCTCAGAACGCTTTCTCTGGTAGTTAAGCTCCTATTCCCAAGCAGCACTTTTGTCATGAGTATTTCTTTCAGGGAAGGGTATTCTTAGATTTCTCCCCCAACTCTGTAATTACTTGGATAGAAATCTCCGGATATTATTATTTTTTAATGATTCCAGCTTTATCAGCATCTTTTTCATATTTATTTATTCCAGTCTGCATCAGACCTCTTACTCTTAATTGCTTACCCTCATCTGGGCATTGGAACTACTGTAAAGTGAGGTAAAGGCTCGGTGGTTATTCTTCCTTTCACTCTTCAAGATATAATATTGCCAGTAAACATTGAGGCACATAAATTATGAATTAAATGCAACAGAGAATGATAGGTAGGTAGGTTAAGCCCACTGTTTAAGACATTAGCAGAGCTGAGATCAGTCTTCTGCGTCATGCTATGATTGCAATCTGCTCAAGGCAGATGGAACTCTTAAATCCCGGGGTGTCCATTTTCACCACCAGGAGTAGTTGGAAAGCGGCTTTGCTGCGCAGTGGTGCTGTCGCAGCTCTCCTTGCAACGGTGTCACACGATCTGACACACTGAGCAAAGGACTTCGGGTCACCGTGTGTACCGCCGGCTGCTCATACACCTCCGACTCGTGGTGCTCGGTTGTTACTGAGATAGCGCCATCTAGTGGTGACAGCCTGGTACTACCAGTTAACAGCTGCCTCTTACAAACTTGTGGATAGGTTTGCAAAGACCTACTTAGTTTTCAGTTCTATTCTAGTTTGCTTTAACTTTCACTTCAAATATTGATTCAGCAACGATTCTTCAAATTCTGTATTGTTGGCTCTCTAAAATTAGTGTGAAGCTAGGAATGGGACGAATCAGTCAGAGCCTACAGTGCAAACAGAATTTAAAGCAGACTGCCTTAGAATTAAACAACCTCTTCTATAAGTCCTTTGTCATTTCCTCTGTATATCACAGAATGTTTGGGTTGGAAGGGACCTTAAAGATCATCTAGTTCCAATCCCCCTTCCCTGGGCAGGGACACCCTCCACCAGCCCAGGCTGCTCCCAGCCCCATCCAGCCTGGCCTTGAGCATCCCAGGGATGGGGCATCCACACCTGCTCTGGGCAGCCTGGGCCAGTGTCTCACCACGCTCATGGGAAAGAATTTCTTCCTTATATCTAGTCTAAATCTCCCCTCTTTCAGCTTAAAGCCATTCCCCCTTGTCCTGTCCCTACAGGCCCTTGTAAAAAGCCCCTCTCCAGCTTCCTTGTAGCCCCCTTTAGGTACTGGGAAGCCACTATAAGGTCTCCCCAGAGCCTTCTCTTTTCCAGGATGTCTTCACAGGAGAGGTGCTCCAACCCTCTGAGCACCTTTGTGGCCCTCTTCTGGACTCATTCCAACAGGTCCATGTCCTTCTTGTGTTGGGGCCCCAGAAGTGGATGACTCCAGGTGGGGTCTCACGAGATCAGAGTAGAGGGGGAAGAGTTCCCTCCCTTGACCTGCTGGCTGCGCTTCTTTTGATGCAGCCCAGGATCCAGTTGGCTTTCTGGGCTGCCAGGCACATGGCTGGGTCATGTTGAGCTTCTGGTCCACCAACAGCTCCCAGTCCTTCTCCTCAGGGCTGCTCTCACTGTCTGCCCAGCCTGTACTTGTGCTTGGGACCGCCCCAACTGATGTAGGGTTATGTTTCCCCTTTTCCAGTCAGTGGGAACTTTACCGAACTGCCATGGTTTCTCAGATATGATAGATAGTAGCTTAGCAACCTCTGTCTTCCAGTTCCCTCAGGACCTGTGGATGCATTTCATCAGGTCCCATGGTTTGTGCACCTTCAGGTTCCTTAGGTAGTCTTGAACCTGATCTTCTCCCAGAAGAACTCTGGGCAGTTCTTCATTCTCCAAGTCCCTGCCTTTGCCTTCTGCAACTTGGACAGTGTGGCTGGAGTTGTTGAGTACCTTCTGGGTCCTGGGTAACCAGGTCTCCTGTTTCCTTCTGGAGAGGGCTCGCATTTTTCCTAGTCTTTCTTTTATCACTGCTGTACCTATAGAAGCTTTTCTTGTCGCTCTTGCAAATAATGTCAATAAATACAACTAGTTTATGGTTTATGTGTTCATCTGTTGCTTTTGAAACCCTGTTTTCTTACTTTATTTCTGCCTGTTCAGCAAGGGCCCCACCTGTAGCCAGGCATATGTTTTAGCGATATATTCCCTTCATTTTTTCCTGTGCATTAGTGTTATCTATATGTGTGATCTTCTGGTTCAGCTGAATGATGGCTTAGTCTATCCTGTGGCTTTCAAGAGGACCCAAAATGGGAGAAACACAATGACAGTTACAGGAAGCACAACTCTCAAGCTTTATTAGAGGTGTTAATTTTCTGTTTGCTGCTCAAAGCTGCTATTGACTTAAACGGATGTTTTGTACGGGCTGGAGCATCTGGGCCTGCCTGAAGATAGATGCAGCCACTGATGGCATTTTTAATAAAACCTAGCATCCACATTTTCTATTTAAATACTTTTCTGGGAGATGCTTAATGCTGCTGTTTAAATCTTTTCTTAGAGAAAAGATACATTTACAAGAGACACATGTAATGCTATGACAATTCCTTGAAGAAAGACAGTGTGTTTTTTCCTTAGCTCCCAGCCCTATGTAGTACGCTTGTAAAAGACTGACTTAAATGTCTCTAAATCTGGAAAACTCCATAGATAATGGAAATGGCTTAACAGAAATAACACCTGGTCTATCAATATAAGCTGTTCCTTTAAAAAAAAAAAACAAACCAACAACAACAAAAAAACCCCAAAACAATAAAACCCCAAACCAAATCAAAGACACACACACAAAAACCCAACCAAAACACAACAAGCCAACCAAAAAAATCCTCACACATCTAGAGAAGTCTTTGGCTTCTTAGATTTCTCTGAGAGTAGTAGTGGGAAGTAAACTGCATCCTCTGAACCTCTCTGGTGGTCCTTCTTTTAGATGTTTTAACTTTTTAGTTTTGGACTGGGGAGTGACAATTGCTAAGTAAAAAAATACACATTCTGCCGTCACAGAATCTGCTGCTTTCCCACTAAACTGACTAATAAGGTACCTTATCTCCTACATTTTCCATTTCTCCATTTTGGTGTGGTATAGTCATGCTCAGTGCAAATACTGCTAAACTTAAAGATATTTGATGCTATTTTCAGTACTAAAAGTTCACCATATACTTTGACATTTTTGCTTCATGGTTTTGTAGAATTTGATCTCTATCCCTAAATCCAAGCTTGCTAAATAGTTAACAAAATGAAGAGATTATCTGAGAAACTCAGTGAGGGTTTTATATACATTTATGTATTGTGGTCTTCAGCTGGCAGAGGCAACCTTATGTTTGGTTCTTGCACAGTACCTGGTTTTAAGCATGGGTACTTAGGCACAATTCAGAAGATGTGAAGTGTGAGTTATATAGTAAATGGATAGAGGCACTTCCATAGGGTGAGCCAGAACTAAGAAATCAGTTTGAAAATGGTTGTGCATACATCCATTGGCTTGCTTTCTGAGCAGATGTGTATGAACTCTGGTGTGCTGGATGCAAGCTGTGTAGCTGTGGTTACTACAGAGCTGAATTCAGATCGATTCTGCGGAGAGTTTGGGCATGTTCGCTGGGCTCGGTGTTGTACTAACTGTGGTTACACAGCTTTGGGTTGGCTCCACGTATAAGCCAAACGCAGCAGAAGACTAGATATACACTGAAATATTTGGCTCAATTGGGAGGGAAATTTCTTTGAGGAAATTCTTTGAGGACCTGGGACTAGTTAAAGAGATCAGCGAAGGTCTATAGGTGTCCAGAGGGAGTCAGGTTTCTAAATAACTTCACGAATACAGAATTTCCTATATAGAAAGTTAAATGCTTAGCAGTTTGCAAAAGAACTGTACGGGCACAGTGTCTGACAACTCAGCTGCAGCACGGTGTGATTGCCTTGTATGACAGCTGACACACGCTCATACGATGCTACATAGGAACCAAATATATTTTAGTAAAATAGCTGTATGTGAATGATATCCAGCCCTGTTTTTTCTGTGGAAGACTCAGTGACTTAATAGATGGAACATAACAGCAAACAAAGAACAGTGAATTATGAGCTTTTAAGTTTTTTTGTAAATATGTGAGCAATATTTTGAAAAGCCAATTTAGTACTCCACTGATTATTGATAGTAGCATTACTTTAGATCATTGGCTTTACTGAAGTAGTGGCAAAACATGTAATCTGTTGATATTACCCTAGAAGAAAAAGCATTATTAACTAATCTTTGTTTCATCTTTTAAATTATCCGTAAGTCAAACAGTTCAGTGCTGCTGCGCTTACACCAGTTCAGTCTTATAATTAGTTTAAGATACATAGAAAGCAAAAATGCTCTTATGAGACTTAGTTGTAACGACTGGAAGGCTCTGAACTATGGCCCATTTAAATGGCACTAACTGAAGCCTGACAGTGTGAAACGGCTGAGGCAGTATTTGATCAAATTTCATTTAACATAGACACACACAGATGAAAACATGTGTACTTCCAGCAAAGATGTAAATATGATACTTGATATCTGGAAGATTATTGCCATTTGGCAGATTAGTTATTAGCATATTAGAATAAATCATAAAGTAGTACAGGTGAAATTTCAAAAGATTACCAAAATTCTTTATCTTGGGATTTGATAGACCATGTCAATAAGTAGCTAGCAATTTCACTGTCAAGCCCAATGCAGTGCTAAATAAAAAAGTATTTAGGTTATTAAAAACGACATCAAAACCTTTGTGTTCTTTATCCAAAGGTTTTAATCATTCTACTATTTTGCTCGTGCAAAAAAAAGGAAGACTTGCTTCTGGGCAGTGACAAAGCATTATGGCAATATTCTCTGGAAGTTCTAAGCCTTGAAACTTTGAACAAATGGTGAGCCAAACTTCGACTCAATCGTTCTGTTTCAGAAAATATTTTATTGCGATCATAATTGATGTCAATGGTGCACTAAGAAACTTTGTGGAATGAACATTGCAATATAGAAGTAAAATATTCATACAGAATAACCAAATTAAACCGTTTCTGATGGCAAAACCAGGCTCTGCTTAAGGGACAACAGATGGTTTTTCATCTACCATAATTTCAGTGTTTAGTATTACCCCAGGAGGAACGAACTACAAGTCTAAGGTTTTGTTATCTGCCACAGATGAAAAATTGCTTTGAAACTGTGCCAGGAAAATACAAAATTAGTTTGTGTAACACAGATTCCATAGGTAAAAACTACATGGGGCAGCTGCAGATTTGGCGTTTATTTTATTATATTCAACTTCAATTCACTTTTTCAGCTGGGCGTAAATGTACACAGTTCCACTTGGGAGGTCTGCTCCCACCTTTTATCTCTGAAAGTTCAGGTAGGTTTTTCTAAACTTAAAATGCAAACACCAAAAATTTTCATAAAAAATACATGGCCATTTCAAATGCTAGCCAATCTTTCTCATTTTGTCTTTGATAGTATACTCTGGATGTTAGATAAAGAGACAGACTAAGAATGAATTATTGAACATTTATTACCACATTAATAATAAATAAAAATGAGTTATCAAGAGAGGCAAATCAGTATTTTAAACAGATAGTTTGAGTTGAAAAAAATATATGTAAGAGTTTTTCTACTAAATTCATACCAGTATCAGTATGAAATCTTTGAGCTTGTGGTCTTTAACTTCCAAAGTGCTTTTAGTGACATAATCTAGAAAAAAAAACCTTAATTAAATGAACCTGCCCTTATGCAGTAGTGTTTTTAAAAAAATAATTGACTGTTGTAGTTGTACAAATATAATAGCTACAAGTTAGGATGCTGTCACATCATATTCTGAAAACTAATAATAATTTCAATAATAAAGAATAAATTTTAATCTTAATATATTCCATTCCTTATGGAATATTCACCATTAGCACTGTTAAATTTTAACATTAATTTAATATTAAAATATTGTCAGTAATTTGTTTCACAGTGAATCTCTAAAAATTAGATAGACCATCCATTTGACATGTTACCATTGACAACGGTGGCAAAAAATATTATTTAATTCCTTCATTCTGCTTAGAGCACGCGCTTGCTTCCCATTTTCTACCTTGCTATGTTTACTGTGACTGCAGATTTTCATTAGCCTTAGCAGCTACGTATTCAAGACGGGGGAAAGACACATACTGGGTCTGCATAATAGGGAATTTGGTCAATCCTAAGTACTTCAAGCTTTTCTGCAAGCCAGTACAGAAAGAATCTTTGCTTTCCTACTGGGTCTTTTGGCTGTTATCTGCCAACTGAATGCCATGAGTTGTCCAGCTAAGGTGCCGTAATGTTCTTTCATTTTTGTTCCAGTTGAGCTAACAAATCGTTTTGACTAAAAGGATAACACTTTGGATTTAGCTTTATTAAGCTGCCTGCTGTGACTAGAGAATTGCCATGTGACACACAAATACTGCAACTGTAAATCTGATGGGGGGCGGGGGGGGGCAGGCTAACAAAAAAAAAATAATTCCTAAAAGCTTTTGGACAGCTACAGTTCAGAACCAGTCTGTGCTTTATGGCCAGTTTACATCATCTGCTCTACCAGGCATCAAACTACTTTTCACGTGGGCGTCAGCTTGACTTGTTGAACTCCTTTCTGTGGAGCTGCTGCCAGTTTTTCTTTTTGTTTGTACTTTTGTTGGTTGTTTGGTTGTTGGGGTTTTTTTCTCAGAAGCACTCTAGTAAACAGGAGGGCATTAAGTGACTTTCCTTGATGACAGGCTACTGTAATATTTAAACTCATCAGGAGATCCATTGCTGGAATGTTTATCTAAAATAGGTTCTGTGTGAAGTCGGCAATAGCAAGCCTCTACTAATAAAATCTTATGTAGATTTGGCGGATATTTGAACTTTCAAAAGCTCCTTAGATAAATGCAGATTTCTATTTCTAAACCATTCCAAAGTGAGCTATTGTTCCCTTACTTTGCCTGAATTCCTGATTAATGGTCTGCAGGAATCTGGACTCATCATTTCTGAATAGCCATTATAGTCTGGAAGAATATCTGATTAATTTTGAATTTTGGTACTGTTCTTCCGCGTTCTTTTACTTAATCCCAGGTGTTGTCAGCTGCACGTTTATGAAGTGTATTTGTGTACATAAATGGTTGATGAAAATAAAAATAATTACTATATTGAATAATCTTGGAACTATCTAGAGTTCTAAAAAACAGAAATAAAGAAATTACAATGTTAGTGGAGCAATATGTAGCTAGGTGAGTTCTAGGGGCTGTAGGCGTAATTGTACAAGGTCAAAATCCTTGAACTAGGAGAAGAATCTATAGGAATTACTGTCCAAGGTAAGTTTCTCAAGGATAGTTTGTGCCTTAGTGGTTTTGCAGTCCGATGCCCAGGCTGAATCTTAATAAATACTCCCCTATCTTCATGCAATTTCTTTATCTCTAAAAATATGTTCTCTAGGAATGAAATGGTATTGCAAGAATGTTAATTTCTTTTACAGTTTACAAAGCTTTATGGTTTTCAAGGTCTATCCCACATAGTCTTACTAAAGGATGTAAAGTTAGGTGTTCCCCAGTAGCACGTAATTTAACTACAATCCATGAAAAGTGAATTGTCACCATAAAATGTGATAGTGGGAGAGCAAATGGATGGGTTTAACAGGCTTGGATCCTTGAAATCTAAGGGAATTTGGAGAGTTCTAGAAAAGCATACATGTTTGCTTTCTTGTGACCTGTACAGCTGTTTGTGATGGTTTTTTTTTTATATATACTTCAAGCTAATGAGTTAATTAGATTTGAAAAAAAAATAAATTTCAGCTTGGATCAGTTCATGTCCTGAGGCCAGAGGAAGAAGTGCTTAAGAATCAATTTATTGGTTGCTGATTAGCCTACACCCTCAAGTGTAGGCAAAGTTTACCTATTTACATATGTCAGTTATTCAACTGATTGTAGGATAACTTGCTATTCCTCTGATTCATTTTTTGTTGCTATTTGAGGATTTAGATGAGTTTTCTTGTGTTACCTTCCTGGTTGTTAAGTTCTCAGAATGGAATATTGTGCTTGTACTTGTGATCCTATTAAGGTGCTCTTTGAAACAATGGCCATTTCCTTATCTTTGTTGGTCAAGATTTGAGGTTTAGAATAATGGTCAGGGTTTTTTTTTTGTCTTGTTAGGTCCCTGTTAAGGTTTACATTTGAAATGCTGTCAACCCTCACTATATATTGGTGGCTGGCCCTTAAAACATTTGCTACCAACCATGTGTTACTGTCTAGTTTTGGTAGTTAGTGACACAGCTGGTAACGTAGTCCACGTTTCTGTGAAGTACCTGGAATTTATTCTATATGGACAAAATACCTTTTAAAAAAAAAAAACAAACAACCACACACACACAATGTTTTGAAGCCTTAAACTCTCCCTGATGAATTTACTTTAATGTTCTAATATCTAAAACATCCTACAAGTTTAAACATAATCCTGTCAGTACTGAGTCCCTGGGATTTTGATGAGCCTGTATTGAGTAGAAGAGAATTGATTACTGAGTCAACTGAAAATGGGTAAATTAAGATCAGCTGAGAAAAAAAATTAATATAGTTCTCACTGTCTTGAGCAGACTGTAAGAGACAGCTATCTAGGCATACCTTCAGTTATTTAAAAAACACATTCAAACAAACCCCACAAATCTCTTAATCTTGTTTTATATGGTTCCTTAGTTGATAGAAATCCTAAATCACAAGAGAGCAATAAAGGGGAAGTTAACTCAATAAGGTCCATTCTATTTTTACTTGGAATTGTTTTAAAGTAGCAATATAGTAATACAAATGAAAGGAAAGTTTTCATATTTTCAGATATCTTTATTTCATTTATTAGAATATTTCCAGATGAACTTGTGACACTGTAAGGATGATATTGCTGCATGCAGTTGGAATACATCTAGTGTTGCCCTATATATCAAAACCAAGTAATTTTCAGGGTGAATAGAAGAGGAAGACATGACTAACAGCTGTAAACATGAAATGCATGAAAGAAAAAATTTACTACAGAAAAAGTGGTTAAATAGTTTTGCTATGGAGCAAGAATATAAGCATATATATGTATATACAGTGTCTTTATATCCCAAAGCAAGCCCTAAACTGAAAAGGTAAGGAAGTTAAGAAAAGAGGAGGTGCTGGAAGCCCAAGGAAATTGTTGCAGCAAGCTGGCATGTATCAGGGGGAAAAGGAAGCAATTGGCAAGGGATCAAAGTTTCTCAGAACTGTTAGCCTTAAACTGTCAGAAAGCTACAGAAGAAACAGTGAGTGTGAATAGTTCAGGGTTTAATATTTTGGAGTACTTATGTTTTTATTGACTTCGAAAATTTATTATCTTGAAATATATATAAAATCAGACTGTTTGGCAGCTACTTTTGGATGTAGGCTTACTCTTTCTGGTACAGGGAAAGTCTGTCAGAGCTGGGAAAATGGATTGCAGTGTATGTGTATATCAGTTATAAGATATGATATTTAAGCTGGGTATACCTTAGTAGAATCTATTCTTTGTTAGTGTCTTACACTCAAAAAGTCCTTTTTTTCTTTTCCCTCTCTTTTTTTCCCCATCTCCATGGAACATAAGTTCCTATAGCTGGCTTGGAGTAGCAGCTAATGAGCTTAAAGATGGCTAAGAGAAGGTTCTCAAAATTAGACTCCCAATTATAGTAACGGACAGGACATTAGAAATCTTTGCAACAATAGGTGAAAATTATTGCTTCATGACTAGTAAGAAAAACAAAAAAGCCTACATCTATTAGAGTGAGTAGATTGATTGATTGTTCACAACATAATGTTAGAAGGAAAAAAAATACCACACTGACCTCTGAAACAGCACTGAGTGTTATTTAGCTGCAATACAGTAGTAAAATTGTCAAGTAGTTAATTAACAGAAACTTCATTTTTCTGTTCAGTGAAATTTAGCACGATACCTAAGGAAAAATTAAATCAGAACTCAATTCTAGACTGACTTTCTTGTTTTAGCTGATAACTTAGTGTCTCAAAATTGGTTCTTGATTGTTTTAATCAAGGTTACTTTTTTGATTTCTACAGGAAATTGCTTTTGGTCCTGGTATTAAACTGTCACTGATGTGCTACTTTAACACTCCATAAAGGAAGTAAACATTTGTCTTGAAATAACTAGTGAGAGTTTGTGAGTGCCAGCTGGCTTTTCTGGGAGTTCCTCAGAAAGGAAAGGGAGCTTGAAAGAAACAAGATGATCTTGAGGGGCTTTTTATATTATTATTTTTAACCAAGATGTACCATTAACAAGTTCATCAGTAATCAGAGAAATTTAATGATTGGAGAACTTTACTACTTCCCCTCACCACTGAAGCTGACAGGAATGCTAGGTATCTTAAAGTTATTCCCTGTTTATGGAAGAGTGTATTAGCCAGTTATATTGAAATGTAAATGCTAAAACAATTACAAAGAACGCTTACAAATAACACACACATAAAGTGGGAGTCCAAGAGATGCTTCAGATGTTTGACTGTTTTGGGGTATTGCCCAAAATATGTTACCAAATGAATGGTTTCATCAATTAGTGCCAAATGGATAGCAGAGGGGTTGGAGGAGCTATAAATACCTCATGCCACCTATAGTTTCTGAATTTCTATGACTTTCCATGTTCATTTCCACTATTAAACTAAAAGCAGTTCATGCTTCCCCACCCCCTGTGTGCAGTCTTGTTCCACAGCAAAAATGATGGAATTTGCACCCACCATAAACACAGCAAAGCTGATAGGTCACAAAAAGCAGGTAAGAGCACAAAGCAGGTAATGGCTGCATCATGAACGATGAGCTAAAATCATGCATTAGTCTGCCTTCTGAAACCTCCATGGGTACTGTTGTTACAGAAGGTGCTTCAAGTTTCTCCAACAGAATGTGCATGGATGGGAGACTGAGATGCAGCCCCCCACCCCCACCCCACCCCCGTATCACTCTATGGTTGTTGGGGAAGACGTAGGGGAAACCCAAACAGTGATCTAGCAGGTACATCTTGGTCTCTGTTGCAGTAGGATTTAAAAGGCATGTTCATTCCATAGTAGTAAGGCTTGGGGAATAAAAATTCCAATTTTTACCGGAATTCCTTTTAGGAAATTCAGATACAGTTATGTTTCAACTGCAATAGAGAAAGGGGAGGAGTAGGCAGTGATTGCTTCTCCTTGTTGCTCACTGTTAACAGGTGTGAAATGTTAGATTAAGATGTAAGTGCAGCCACCTATATGGCCATTGCTTCTAATTCAGGACCCATCTTGGAAAGCTAGTGCTGGTTCTGGGAAGTTAACCAGCTGGTGAAGCTATCTGCAGATCTGTCAGACGTGATGTGAGGCAGGAGGAGCCTGTCCCTCAGGCAGCTGCACAGGCTTAGTCTGAAAATAAAACAGTTTGAGCCAAGTGACGAGTGGAGACGTATCTGTGGAGGGATTGTGCCAGTCAACAAACCAACTTTGCATGCAGTAGGTTGTATGGATGTATCGCGTTAGCCGAAAGTTTAGTTTCTTCTGAATAAGAGTCAAATTTCATTTCTTGCTACAAAGTGGAGACTGCCAGATGCGTGCACAAAAGTGGGATCTCATTGTGGAGCAGGTTGTCAAGCATCTGGATTAGGTACAGACACTAAACTATATTCACAGTATGCAGAACACATCAACACCTCTAACTGTCATATTTTGGACCACTGTCACCACCTGTTGTATTCCCCCATTGTTAGTTCCAGCAGGTGTGGAACCAAAGGAATTTTAGGTCCAGCATTTCTGGAGGTGCTTTCATTCCTTACTTTGATTAGAAGCACATAATTCAGATGGAATACTTACTGACGGAAGAGACACTCATTTATAATGTTACTAGTAGGAGTTGGATGACTATTCACAAGCTTGAAGCAATAGCTCTTGCTGTCACTTTCCTCTACAACCTTTTGGTAGAATTTTTCTTACCCAGACTACTGTATGAACCTTTTTGATGGAAACATCCATCAATCATTACTTATTTAGGTGTTACTAGACATTTTTAAAAGCCAAAACTAAGCTATTTTCCCTAGTAATTAATTAGAATCTATTTAAATCTTAAAGCATTGGAAGTTTATGAGGGTTGGTGCACATCCTGCAATGTCACATGATAGTATTGACTTCAAAAGCATTTTCCAGTCTATAGTAACCCAACTGGTTTTAATTTTAAGCTGAAATTCCACTGTATTTGAACCTTTAAAATATAATGGACTCCTAAGGATATACTTCAGAATTAATGTAGATGTAATTCCATATGCAGAATATCTCTCTCCATAAATGACACCAATGATCCTATTAAATATTTACATTGCATAATTTGGCCCTAGATTTTATAAGCACACCGAGTATGGTTTTTCAGTGCAGGAAGGGACAAATATTTTTAAGGAACACCAAGCACAATTTTATTTTAAGAGTAGTCTCCAATAGCATCAATAACAAATGATCACATAATTTTTCAGTAAAACAAGAACTACCATGGGTTAACAAGAAAATAGTGTGGGGTCTGTGGTTTTTATTGTTGTTGTTCTTGGGGATCTTTGTTGTTGTTGTTAGGTTTTTTTTGTCCAAAATGAGAATTTTGGATTGCCTTTTAAGTGTATGATGCTTAGAATTTCAGTTAGTTATTTTGACTTGGTGTGATGTGTAGAAGTAGTTTAAGGCTAAGACATTTGCAAGATAAGAAACATTTCCTATCTTTAGTTCTTTTTAACAAACAAAACTGAAGACAATGCAAACACGCTTCATATTTAAACATACTTCTTGATGACTGGTTTTGAATTAGCTGTTTTAGGGGGTGAAGTCTGATACCTTAGTGGCTTAATAACTGGCTTCAAAAGGAAAGTCAAAATATTCTGACAAGTTTGTCCTCTCTATAGCAAATGTGTGTACCTCGTTCATCCTTCTAATGTATATTTTTTGTCTACTTCATAAGGATGTTTCTGGAGTGTTTCCCAGTCTTGTCTTTCTGATATGTCTATGGGTTGTCAGTAACAATTGTTTTAGATTTCATGTATATATTTAAGTCTTGTCAGAAATACAAGTTACGTTTTTGATTATGCCAAACATTCATTTATGTCTACAAAAGAATTCACATCTGAAATGGGAGAAAAATATGTCAAGTCTGGAAACCCATGAAGACAGAATGACAGAATTCATTTTTCATAGCCAGCTGTTGGCCAAATCCTGGAATATGACAGTGAATCAGCAGATCAAATTTCTGGTGGCCAAAATCAGTATGAAAGAGTCCTATATATTTCAGCTCTGACTAGTTCTTTGGTTTAAGAGTCAAAACCAGAATGAGTATTTCTCCTAATATTTGCTGCTTTAATGGCATGGTTATTTTCTCTTAGGAAGGTGACAGGTTGCCATAAAGTGTTTTGAGAATACAAAGTACTTTCCTGTAAAAATACACATGCTTACAGCTCGCTGAAAAAAAAATGTCTCTTCTCCTAGGCTTATCAGAGCTGCAAGCCTTCCTTCTGCTTGCACAGTATCAGTCATAATTTTGTAGAGTTGTTAGTATGGCATCCAGGAACTTTGCCATAATTGGAACTACTGAGATAACTAAGGTCAAACAATGGAATAATTTAAAGAACCAGAGGAGCTTTCAGAGATCTCCTTGATTAAATGAACTTGGCTTTAAATGAATTAGATAAAAGAAGAAATCAAACCAAACAACCAAAAAAACCCAACCAACCAACCAACCAAACAACCATAAATAAATAAATAAATAAACAAACCAAAACTACCCATCTTTGTTAGTTTTTTAGCTTTTCTTCCCTGGTGGAAATCAGAGCTTTTTTTTTTTTTTTTTTTTTTTTTTCAGGTACCAGTGAATACTCAGGGCATTTTACACGTTGCTGATAGCTCTGTGGCATAAGGTTCCTGATGGTCTAGCATGTAACTTCTGGTAGAACACTCAGCTGTGTTGTAACTATAACTTCAGCTCATTGTGCTACAACTTGCACTTCATGGACTATGAGATATTACAGTGTGAACTTTTACAACTGCTCTGAAGGATTGCTCGCATCGAACAATTGGATTGTATACCTAACAAGTGAAGAAAGATGGGGCAGACGGAAAGGCATGGCCCAATTTTTAATGTCAATAGCCCAGTGACCGAGCTGGAGGCCAGCTAATGCCATTGCCCCAGAACAACAGCAAAGCATTCAAGGGCAAGCAAAAGCTTTCATTGGAATGTAAGTAGAAGTGGTGTAGTTGCTGATGCCAAACCGTGAACAGTACACAGATGAAGCTAGCATGGTAAAAAGTAGTATTTAATTATTATTTTTTTATGTGAAGTATTTGTTCCAAAATTACCTGGTTTTAGATTATATTGGGTATACCAACTTCTGACAGTAAGGTGAAAGGCATAGAAGAACCTGGGGCCTTGGAGAGCTCTGGAAGAACTTGTCACTTCACCAATAAGTCTGTGATTTCAGGATATTTCTAGAGGAACATTTGAGAAGTGGTTTTAAGAAACAGTGTAGGAGGAGCTCAGGAAAAGTTATGGCATGTGACTGTTTCACTGAGAAATGTGGTTTTGTCTTAAACCCAACATTTAAGTTGAGGTAAAACACAACATGCACCTGGAAAACACGTTCAGCGCTGTGTGACTCGGACATCTTTCTGTCCTTCCTTTAGTCTACTGGAGAGTAAGCAGATAAGCAATTTCTCATATATCTCTTAGCATTACACTTTGGAATCCAACACATAAGGATGTGCTTCAGGATACCCCGGTTCCAATGCATATCACACGGCAGCAAATTAAAACAATGACAGACACTGAGCTGTTATGATAGGTCATTCGGGTGTATTAATCATTAATAAATGGCTTGTTAAATACAGCTGGATAAATTCCATGCCTGATATCCTTTCATGCTAGTTAGCTACCTCAAGATTTCTCATGTCTTCCTTGGAATTCAACATTAATCTTAGTGTCTTTATTTTCAGTTAAACTCATGGTGGCGAGGCCAGTTGTAAATGAAGAAGATGTCACCACCTGAATGCCTCCAGAGGGTTCATTGCATATATTCTGAATAACAGGATAATGTATTCAAACATGTATTCAAGCAAATAAGTCTTCATTTCACAGGCATACAAATGAACTACTAATAATCACAAGAAAAAGTGCTTTTGTTACCTTATAATTTCCAACGCCTACTCTACCAAGTTTAATATCATTAGGTGAAGGCCTACTGAATAGATAGCTCCTTCTCCTGGTCAGTTTTTCGTACAAGGATAAGTAAATACATCTAAAGACATCAGAGCCTAGGCTGAAAGATGTGTGTGAATAATGAATGTGTAGCATGTATCTAATCTATTTTGACTTGAGTGTTTTGAAAGAAAACACCTTACCACAACATTTTTTCCCCCAAGAGCAGTTACCTCACGGCAATATTTAGCCAGTACAAATGTTCGCTTTCAGAACGTCATCATCATGATTTGTTTTTGGTGGAGCTGTTATTACAGAAGATGTGGCCTTCATTAATATATTCAGTTAATTTAATCCTGGGCCTGGATTTAGCACCAAATCTGAACCTTTGAGTAACTGTTTTCTGTTACTTAGTTCTGATCCTCAGTTGTAAGAATCGTGTCATTCTGAAGGTCTCTCCTTGTACGATAGATTTCCTTCCAGTGTTAGTTGCTACAGAGAATGAATGTGCAAAACTCCTGCTGTGTGATGCTTGAATTTGTCATCCTGCATGTTATTATTCCACTTTCTTTCTTTGAGGCACTTCCAACTTTTATAAGTCTCTAACCTTATTGGTGTACTACCTAGGTAAGAAGTGAAAAGGCTCTTGACTGTTGTGCAGCTTTGATCGGGACAGATTATTTTGGTTTAAACAGCATTTACACACTAAAGCAGTTTAGCATCAGGGTTTTTTTATACCAGTTGTTCCCTGAACATGATGAAATCATATAAGGCTGTATAAAAGAGCTCTGTGTTATTGTAACATGTGTTGCTCTTCAATACGAAGCTGGAGTGGTGTAAGAAGACATCAGTCAAACCAGCTTGTGCTCATGGAGCCATGACATTCTTCTGACTGCAGGCTAGAGCTTTATAGATGGGATGCACACAGTTGCACAAATCATAATCTTTACTTGTGATAGGAAGATATTGAGAGCTAAACTTTGAGAAATTTCCTGTTCCAAAAAAAGGATTAGTAGAATCTGAATTCATGACACATAAAATCTGAATTCCTGATACACAGTCTAAGTACTTTGGGACTGAACTGTGTTAGTATTTGTGCAGATGTAAAGGAGCTGCAAAGGCATAGTGATTCCAAAGCTCTGAGAGACAGATGGGCATGTATGTGCACACTCGCACTCTATGAGCAATAGCTGCATAATGTGTCATAATAACAGAAATTTTATAACAGTACCTTAGTGGGTGATTGACTAACCTTGTAATTTCTAAAATCAGAATGGAGAGTTATGTCTGGTGAACTGAGTCTCAAAAAGGTTTGCGGCAGTAAGACTAAGGAATTAGCAAACGTAAGCAGAGAAGAGAAACACGCTGTTGGCAGCATATCAAACGCTGCATTCATTCCTGGAGTTTGTGCTTATCAAAATGCTAGCAAGGGAATGGGCTTGAGCTGGGAGGGACCTCTGCTGTGGTGAGAGTAGCTGTTGGTCTCAGGTCTGAAATGGACTTTGAACAACTATTTTTAAGTTCAGTGAGCATTGTTGGTAACCAGATGGATTGCTAAAAATCTGTGAAGGGTGGTAGTTGTTGACTACTGTTAGTGTCTTGTCATTCCTTTCCATAAGCCTTTAAAAGCCAGCTGCCATGTGCTTTTAGTCTATATATATAGTTTTGGGTCTTATAGCATGAAGAAAAATAATCTTAAATTTCTTGTATTGTATCACTGTGGTTAGCACTGACCATAAACAGTCTGTACTGAGCATAATAAAATAGATCAGAATTATCTTTATCAGGGTAGTGGGTGCATAAATTCAGAAAACAAGTTGATCTAATTAAGGTATTGACTTCTGTTCTCACAGGTGATACTTTTTTCCCCTTATTTTACACTGATTATGGGCTTTGGTTTTTACAGTGAATAAATAGAACAGTAAATATTTAAAAGCTAGTTTAGCAATAGGTAGTGAAAATTACATTAGACTTTTTCCATCCATAGAGGCTTTGAAAGCTAATCTTGATGGGTGCTTAAATAACTGTACAGATTTATATTGGTTAGTGTTATTGTATTGAATGGGCTGATAGCTTTCTCTGCAATTCAGTAGACATCATAAGTGGTTGTTACCCAATTTTGGAAAGCATAGGGAGGAATTCATTAGTTTAAGCCTAACGTTGTCAAACCCAACATACTTATGAAGCAAGTAATTTAGATGCAATGAACTTTTAATATATTAAGGAATAATTTTGGTATTCATTATCTGAATAGAAATTTGTAAGAATGCATTTAATTTGACAAATGAACAGTGAACTGGTAACTAAATTAAGCTAAAGAAACTAATGAAGTAGAATAGGACTTCAGTAGCTAAAAAACAAAGCTAAAAACTACCACCAAAAATAACTCCCACAATGCCATGAAAACCCTCACAACTTTTAAAAACTGTTCGTTTGCTTCTTAAAAGTATTTACATTCTGGATAAAGGCAATCTTGTGGATGTAAGAGTTCTTGATAATTTTAAAGATGTTTAATGAAAATGTGTCTCCAAGAGTTGAAAAAAAAGTCAAGTAGTCTGTAACTACAACCAAAATGTTTGTATTAAGTAGATCCAGAATACTTAAGAGAGATTTTGGCAATAATTCCATGTAAAGGGTCAGAAGGCCTACTACAAAATCTGGGATTTTCTGTATCTGTATACACAAGTAATAAAGTATACAGCTTAACTTATTTGATGATGGTTAAATTCTTCTTAGGCTACATCTCATAACTGTGCTGCTCTCTTAAAACATTCTTTGTGACTTCTTGGAGCAGTTTTATTATTGCCAGGGTGCCTGAGAATTTTAAATGAGACTTTAATATGTAATAAATTTCAACAAGAACAAGTCTTGTACTTGATTATAACACCAGACACTTTAGGGTTAGGAAAAAATCTCTACAGCTCTAATGCATATTTAATTGGAGGAATGATTTCAGAAGTTTATTTTACACAATTAAAGTTCTCCTTTCTACAAAGCTTTTTGAGGTGGGGCTAAACAAGCATTAATAAATAAGATAGTTGAACAATGTTTCCAAACATTATTGATTGTAATTTTATTGTTGATTATAAATTTAGCCTTCATCCAGTTGCCCAGATTTGAGGGGAGGATTCATCTGTTCCTTCTTTATTGGGAGATGATGGTTAGAATAGTAAAAAGAAATCTCTGAATCTATGAGTTTGGCTATGATGTCTTGTGCACTTGCTGTCTAGATGATTCCTCTTTAATATTTGTGTACATACAGAATATACTGTGCAATTTTCATTTATCTTTCTGAGTTTTCTCCAAAGGCTATCAAGGCTCTTACAGTAACAAAATAGTGTAGGTGGTGAGGGATCCATCGATGTCAACACATCCAACCCCTGTCCAGAGGGGGCAAATTAAATCACAGTATCCAGGTTATTATGGAACACTGTAGCACTATGGGCCAGTGGAACAATTCCCATAGTCCTGTTCAGGTGCCAGGAGATCTCAGGAAAGATCATTAGGGAGAGAGCTGTGGACTATGGGAATGTTGCGCGTTGATGACTGGCTGTGCGTGTTCTGCAGCTTATTGCTCTCTAAAGTCTTCTATGAATATTCACCAATTACCTATTACTGTTTCTTGGTTATCTGGCTACTAGCTTTTGTGTACCAAGTACTTTGCATGCTTTGAGCACGATTTGTTAAGACATGAGTGTCTGCTCTCAGTATGCAAACAAATTCACCAGGTCCTTGTGCTCATGTATTATACTGGGAGGAAAAGCTGTAACGTTCATTTCACCACTGAAGTGAACTCACCGTGCCACCACGAGGGTTTTCTGGCGTTCACTGGAAACAAACATATCATAGGAATTCAATTAGGTTTTAATATAAAACATTTTGCAGTGGAAAAAAAAAAGCAAGCAGAAGTAAAAATATATGTAGACCCTTTCTTGGCGGAAGAGATGTGTTGTCACAGCTCACTGACTGCTTTGCCTGCCTTGTTACGGGGAAGTGGTCTCACTAGATTGGGTGATGCCACTTGTACTAATCGTACCATTTTCTGCAGGCTTTTATTCAACGCTGTTCTCGTGTTACTGTGTGCATGTGTGTATGCAAGTTTTTTGCTCTTGTCCTTGGATGGGGAAGAAGAAGATGCTCTTCTCAGTATAACTGGTAAAAATTGTTTGTTTGGTTGGGTTTTTTTTCTGTGGCTGTTCTGTGCCTCTTAAAATTTGCCAGTTGAAGCACATGAGCAGTAATTTGACTTTTCTTTAGGGAAGTGTTTTGGAGGTTTTGTTGTGCTCTAAGCCTTTGAAAACATTAGTGTTTGTGCCTGTTTGTGAAAACTCAAAAATCTGATGGTTCTTTAATCCCCCACTGGTAACTGGATTTGGTGCAAGGATAGTACTCCTACCCTTGTAATTTTTTTTGTTATTTTCTACTTGCCCTTAATATTTCATGCACATTATGATTATCTTACATATGGAAAATCAGTGCTGTATGTACAATGTTTCAGGTTTAAATAGATGATTAATTTACTATTTAAAAAAGGATGTACATGAAAGAGTACAGCGCTCTGCCATGGAAATAAACAAAACTGGAGTGTTTCCTCTAGCATAAAAAAAAAAAAAGCATCTGTACTGTGTAAGACCTGTCTAACAGTCTTACAGTTGCTACAGCTTCAACTTCAGTAACTTTTCTTGTTTTGCATTGCTAGCAAAAGGGTTCTGTAATGTTAAACAGTTGCTCTATTACAATGCTAAATTTGGACAAATGAGATTTAACAGATGAGTAAGTTTGCATACACTAAGTCAACCATGAAGCAACCATTTCTGAAGATCTGGACAAGCATATGATAAAGAAATATTTTTTTTAAAAAAAGATAGTCTTTTCTTCTGTTGCCTAGATCTAACTTATTAAGATATCATTGTCACGGCACTGATTTGTTCCCCAGTCTGTTGTTTGACCTTAACATTACTTGAATAATTTGTACTTTATTTCATGGGGGAGTTTATGCTGACAAATGGTCCGTATAGTCAGAGGATTATGATCTACTTGGTATTTAGTTTTGCCACAGCATAGAGTAAGACACTAAAGTTATCTTCAGAGCTGAAAGTTCCAACACTAATTGCATTGAATTCAACCTTACTCATTTCTTGGAGCCTATCAGCATCCTGATAGCTGCCATGGAGCTGTTAAAAAACCCATACAGATTGGTTCAGAGCTGCAACTCATTGATGCTGAAAATTCATGGTGGCCCATTGTTCTGTTGTGTCTTTATTTTCTGTAACTTCTTCATCTAGATTGCAGCCTGCAAAATGTGAGACTGGGCCAGATGTTACAACACCTAAAGCCTGTTCTGGAGGTCAGATTTAAAAAAAAAAAAAACACCTACCAACTGTACGATGCTGAATAGCTTAGGGAAAACGGACTTTAAAATCTGAAAATACACCTTTGAGGAAGCAATGCATGGTATCATCATGGTTAACTTAATGAAAACTTTTTTAAAATACAGTAGCTTTAGTTCAATGAGAAGCACATTCTGCTGTGAGCTTTCCCTTACTTTTACCTGGTTTTCTGTAACTTTGGTACAGTAAAACTTTGCTCTCTGAGAGAGATTTCACGTGTTCTAAAATAAAAACATGAAGTACAGCAGGGCATTATAGTAGTCATATATCTCTCCAAAATGGTTTAATGGTTTCCCTTTTATTTCAGTTTTCAGAAGCGCCCCCCCCCCCCCCCTTTTTTTCCCCCTGCATCTCGTTTCAGTCTTCAATAACTTCTTTTCATAAAATGCATCAAGTCACAGATGTTACAGGACAAAACAATACACTGACAACAGCTCAGAATTAAAGACCAACTTATTTTAGTCAGACACTAATAGATGTCAACTAAGGAAAACTTGCAGGGGTAAGTGAGCCCCTGACTACCTGGTTTGAGTCTTTACTTGATAATGGCTTTAAATACACAGCTTATAAAGTAGGTAATAGCAGTGATTGTGCTGGTTGACCTATCTACAGGAGATAAATTACCAAATGATTGGTGAGTGAGAATGCAGAGACACACTAGCATTGCTCAGAATGTCCTAAAATGGCAGAATAGCAAGCACCTTAGAGCAACAGTGAGGATAAAGGTGAACACACAGCAAGGGAAAACTTACTGTGCAACTTGCCTGAGTGCTGTCTCAAAACATACATGCCTACAAAAGGTACGTTTTCTGTTGTCTTTATGCAACATAGTAAATTTGACACCACAAAAACCTGATGGTATTAAAATATGATGGTGGATGCTAGGCTCTGCAGAAAAGTTTGTCATCTTAACATAGAAAGTTTGCTTGGCTATAAAAGCATGCTTAAGAGAAAGCCATTGCCATAATAGCAACCAGATTGTATAGTTGTGTAATTCAAATGTGTCTAACATAAAGTGTAATTTTGACATTAGTATGTACTTTTCACATATTTTAAGAGTTGATGTTAGCTGAAAACTGGAAAAGTGACGTGGGACAGGTAAGCAAAGATAATGTTTTAGTTTTAAGAATGGAGGCCAATAACACAGCATTGAAAAGTAACAGCCAGAGTTCTTGCCCTTTTATACTTGGGCAGTAACAACCTATGTTCTAAGGAATGGACTTAAGGTGTAAATAAGCAGAAATGGCAGTCATAGCTATAGTCAAGATAAATATTCCAGCTGTCTATGTTGTTCTGATATTAAAAAAAAAACAAACAAAACCACCACCCTCTTCTGTTCCATGAATTAGCCTTTTCCCCTGCATGTTTGTTCAAAGATTTCAAATTCAAAATGCTATGTAAAAAAATTAATGTATTTGTGTGAAACTGAGAAGGGAATAGTTTAGACTTCCAACTGGAACTTAAAAGCTTTTGTCTGCCAATTTGCTAAATCTGTCTCTTGGCTGGTTTTGCTTCTAGAAATGCTACTTGTCATAAAATAGCTTGTCATACAATTTCACACTAGCCAGGTAAATTTGCACCTGATGGCCTGGGCTTGAACCCAGTCAACGTTGCATATTTACAAAAGACAAATGCTGTCCTAATTCCTGAAATCACTTACATTTTGGCACAAGGAAGCAGTTGTATCACAACTAAATAGTGGAGAAGTCTTAATCGTAAACTCAAGCTGATAAAGAGCGAGCAGGAATCCAAGCTTCCTACAGCAAATACTTTCCACCTGCTTAGTTCATCTTATAATCCAGTAACACAATAACTTCATTTGCTTTTTTTTTTTTGGTCATATATTTTATATGTTCTCCCCAGATGAAAAACTAACTTGCTATTGCTCCCTCAAACCTTCAACTGGTTAATGCTTGTTTAGTCACTTGTCTTGATTATGGTTTCCTGTTCAATCTACTTCAGATAGTTAAATATCAAGAACAAGTGGACCAGCTGGTATTTTGTACTCACCACCTGGTGCAAAATAAAGGCAAAGCTGTTATGGCACAAGTAACCGTAATCCTGGAGCTGTGTAGTATCCTAGCTTGGCTGTTTATCAGTGAACTCACTAAAACACATAATAGTATGGGAGGCATGTGCAATGAATCCTGCAGCATGTTACCAAAATTTCCATTGGCAGAGATAAAATGAGAGAGAAGAATAACTAAAAATCAGACTAACAATGCAAATGAAAATCATGATTGGTAAAGTTGCAAATATTTGTTTGTTTGACAGTGATTGTGGAGGAATAAGGTTTTTGCCAGACATTCAGCAATTCTAATCATACTGAAACTTAAAATTCAATAATTGATTAACCAGCACAAGACAGACAGATAGATGTTTTTGGGTTATGGTTTTTTAGGATAACAATCATTTTATGATGAAATGATTCTATAATAGCAAAGTTGCCTTGAGTCCAGATTTACTCTCCAGTTTTCAGAGTGCTAAACAATCTTTTAATGAACCCAGAAAATCACTGGGAAATTACTTGGATTCACTGGGAAATTACTTGGATTAATAAAATGAAAAACCCAAACCAGAAGAAAAAAGTATATTAAGTCACTCTCAAATAATTTGCATAAATCCAATGAAAGAGACTACTGTTATTAAAAAGTGAGTTTAAGATTGACAGTATAAAAGTAATGGGAAAAAGGTCGCTTTATAATAAAACTATGGCTTGGTAAAATGATCTTGATAAAGTGCCTGCTGAGTCCGTACAAACAGCATTGTTTTCAGTATTAGTATCAGCAGTTTTGCATGTGTATGGTTTGGGTTTGGGTTTTTGTTTGGATTATGTCTTCATTTGTGGTATTCTGTTGTGTGCATGTATATTGCTTTTAAGGTAACCAGCAAATACTAATTCTAATCTACTGGACTGTATTAATTAACTTATATTTCTTTATACTTTTTTAGACAAAATTTTAATTTTTATTTTTAAACATACATGGAAACTGAAGTATGACCTTTACTAACATAATTTCCTATCTTAGCCCTTAATTGTGAGGATGATGTTCTGGCAAAGGACAAATACACTTTCTGCACAGCATCTTGGACAAGCATACCATCTGTGATGTGAATTTTGCTTTTCCTCATGCTTAAAGGCGTATGATTATATATGACAGTCAGTAAAGAAGGCACAAGGTCCAGTAAAAGACATTTTAAAGAAAGGGGATGATAAAGTCAATTTATTAGATTATTTCTATTGAAAGGGTAACCTACAATAGCACTAGACTTCTTTTAAATTATATATAGTGGGTATTTATTCTAAGGCATAAAACCTCAAGCTTAGATATCATCCTGGATATGAAGCCAGGTTTTAGAGTGACTGTAGGTTAAATTGGTATTTTGGCATTCATTGATAAATTTTTTCCTAATAATGTGAAGAATCAAAAGGTTAACTGCCTAAGGCCTTTTTTTGTCATTTGTATTCTATTTGTGAAGGGGATTGTTGAAGATGAATCATAAAATGGTTCAGTACCTCTTGAAGAGAAAATGATAGAAAAGGGAAATAGATTATGAAATCCTGAGACAATTCGTATATGAAGTTATATGATTTCAGGATTTATCTGCAATTTCTTCCATCATGACAGTGAATGAGGTCAGTTGTGCATGAATACAAATGTGTTTGAAATCAGGCCTACTAGACACATGATAGATGCACACTATCTTTCGCAGTTCTCTGAAAGTGTTGCAGAGGTAGGATCATGGCATATGGTAATTTGAAAGGTGTTCTACCCTCTTTGCATCCCGCACTACTGCAGGATTTGGAGATCAATCGTAACACTCCTGGATTAGTGGATGAGTTGAACGTGAGGTATTGGTTCGCTTTGACAGTGATCAGTGACTATGTCTTTTGTAGTGTCACCGACGTGCTAGGCCTTTGTTGGGATATGATATTTAGATTCCTAACGTTGCTACTTCATTCTGTCATTTTCTCCCCCCCTGTCCTATGTTGTACTTGTATACATTCTCCATTTCTTTGATGTAAGAAAAGTATGGCTGTGACACCCAGGACTGCTTCCGTGGAACATAGCTAGGAGCTTCTGACCCCGGAATGCACTCAAGCCATGTTTGCAATAATTGCAAGTCTGACATATCTGAGAGGGGCTGGCAGGAGGACATAAGGTTCTTTTTTTTTTCCGCCACTACCGAGGTGAATTGTAAGACTTGCCACCAAAGAAAGAAGCTTTATTTTCTAGATTTGTTCTTTTGATTGAGAGAAACAAGTTGCACTTCAACACCAATGTTCCTCAACAATTTCAAGTGACTTCTCTTGAGAAAAGACAATTATAACCAACAGAAAGATTGGCAAATAATGTGTTCAGCTTAGAAATAACCATCTTTTTTAGAACAAGAAATGTTGTTAAAATTCAAGGCTTTCATTTGTGCTTTTAAAATGTTTTAACTTTTCTAAAATTCTGAAAGTCTGAGCAGATCGTTCATTGTGTCTGAAAGCACAAACAAGTGTCAAGTAACTTTTGAGTCTGTTGTAGCCACCGAGTTCATGAAATTAACAGCGTTTGGCTTTCCAGTTAGTAAGCACGTTGGATAAAGACTGCTTTCATTCCAATGAGTCCAGTAATCTAGAGCACGTGAAAGATCAGGCTTGAAAACGTCAACACAAAGTACCTTGTAATAAGCCATCAGGAAGTTTTGCAGTTTTCTTTCCAAGAGCTGGCTTGAAAGAAGCTCTGTGAGACAGACCTCTGCGACTGAGGAAATCAGACACATCCTTTTTGCTCTCTGTCTGGTGTGGCTAGTCAGCTCATTGCTGGTCAGCTCATTGTCCTGACATTTACAGTTTTATTGTGAAATTTCTGCAACTGTTTTTTTTCGTTTGTTTGGGTTTTGGGTTTTTTTGGTTTTTTTTTTTTGGGGGGGGGGGGGGCAAACAACCAAACAACCCACACAACTTATGAACTAATATTAAATTTTTCACTTCAAAACTTGGCATACGACACTTTCAGACCTCTCCTTGTTCGGCTTTCCATCCCTTTTACACAATATGCAGAGTAGCTATTGAAGAGTACTGGTAACAATACTATTCTACAGCAATCCAGATCAACATACATACATACGTGAACACAGGGGAAATTTGGAATTTTCTCTAGTACTTTGCTTTCAATTACCATATTTATTAAAGACATCCATAATGGGGGGGGGGGGAAATTCTACTGTCAAAGACCACAAAATGTTCATGTTAATAAAAATATTGCATATTTACAAAATACTTCTAGTTTTCAATATTTAATGTAGACTTTAACTTAGACTTAAAATAATACTTGAAACATGTTTTGTAAAGCTCAGACTGCTATATAACCTTGTGTGTATTATAAATCTTTATTAACTAGTAAATGGGGGCCAGAAGGCTGACTTGCCAAGGTCAGGGCCTGTAAGTAACAGAAACAAAATCCAGGTTTTCTGGTTCCTGCTTTAAGCACTAGATATTTCCTTTCTGTAGTCAAAAGAATTTTTTAATGTTAGTGTGTTGACATAATGGGAATCTAGCTGCCTAAGCTTTACGTTGAACATACTTTTAAATTTCTGATATGTTATTAAAAACTTTTGAGTGTCGGGGTTTGGGAAGCACTATATTGTGAATAGATGAAGACATGAACCTCTGAGGCCAGCACATGGTAAATGATATTATACTTCTGTTGCTGCATCTTTGAAGGCAAAATTCTAGGAAGCTACTTATGCTTCAAAACAAGACTGTTCTCTTTGGACACACTGAGCAATGTGAACCATCCACAGTGGAGATAATGAAATATTTCACATTCTGACAATGGCATTGCTCAGTCTATGTGCAAGTGTAAATAATACTCAATGAAAATATCAAAATACAGAAGTTATTAGCAGCAGCCTTGAATGCTTTATTTTCTCCAAAGCTGCCAAGACTTTCAGGTTAGCTTCATCCTCCAAGACAGTGTAAGGTAATTAAATATTTTTTTTCAGTGTGAAAAGGCCTGATTTAGGGTTATAGGTATATATTGCCCCATCCTTCTCATCTGGGCTCCAAGCTGAGGAACTAGTCAAATCTTGAAAATGTTAAATATTTATTTATGAAGATGATAGCCTTTATCTAAAGGATTGCTTTGGTCTCAAAGTATGGAGTTAGCTCTTTTCAAGAGGAGTATTCACCTCTGAGCCTACTGCTTTGAAAACTTTTGCATTTAATACACTTCAGTGGCTGAGCTAGAAGCCTGTATTTGAATTTGGTTTTCTGGGTACCTTCCCTGTTTACCTCTCAAATATCTTTCTGGGGTGATAAAATGGATATGACTTCTTTCTGAATTTATTTGTGGTGAGTTTTTGTTTTGGAACTATGTGCAAGTAGCCTCTAAATGTAAGAAACTATTATGATTTATTGTGCTGCAAGTTTGTGTTATTACGAACAGTACATCTTCAGCATATTGATCCACTAATCTTGCTCCTAAATTGTAGTACTTTTAATCATTTTCCACCACTGAAACTACTGTACATTGTTGCTTATGTGTAAAGACTGTTAGTATTCTGTATGTTGAAGTCCAAAGAGAGAAAGCATTTTTACACCAGAAACTGGTAATGCCTTGTATATGAAAACAGCATTTCTAGACTGTCTTAATATTGATGGTAAAGTGTAGCTATGATCGTGCCCCTTTAACTGTGTTGGGTTGTTGGGTTTTTTTTTTTAACAATTGCCAGTGTAGACAGCTATGAATTATGAATTATTATGCCTTGAATAATAAAAAAGGAAACCCTAAATTTCCTCTTACGCAGAATCTCTCAAAACTGCTTAATGTCAGATTTTGGCTGAAACGAAGCAATATAAAGCTAAGGAAATACTATTTCATACAGTGGTGAAGGTCACAGATTATACATTTTGACTCTCCAGACTCTCCTGTAACCATTGCCAAAATCTGCTATCCATGCATCAGAAGTAACACCCTCAGCCTGAAAGGATGCTGTGTTGTGTCCTCCTTAGTCTTTCATATATTCCACAAATATTTAAATTATTTGGATTTTCCAACCAATTTGGTACTTTCTTACAGAAGCCATATGCCCTTGAAACAGAATGAAATGGATTGCATGTTGCCTGCTATGTGCAAGCTGTGTTCTTACTGATTACAGACCTTATTTTGAGAACAAAATGCTCATATATATTAGGTAGGTTTTGTGCGCTAAAAGCATGTAATGATAGGTCTAGTTTTGGGTTTTTTTCTCCTTTTCTCTAGTATTTAATTAAATGCTGAGTATGAAGTAGAAAAAGCTACAGAAAGTTCTGTGTGGCTGTAAACTGCATAAGACAAAGGTAACACAACAGTTAATACTCTGTAGTTGATGGAATATGTGGCACCATAAGTAACAGAGGGAACATAATATGGAAGGCTTTCTAGGTTGTTTCTGTTGTATGATACAAATCTAATACAAAAGAACCTAATTTAATTTGCTAAGCTTTTAGTGGAACTACTTTCCCGTCTTCTTCATAAGCTACAATTTAAAATTCTTTAACACATTTAAAATGTTTTCAGCCATGGTGAAGGTGGGTGATCCCTCCTTGATGTTAGTCAGTTGGCTTTCTGGTAATTCCCAGTTTGACTTGAAGCACCTGAGCAATAGGATATTAGGAACTAGAATAAGGAGCAGGTAAATTCCGTACCATCCATTATTAGAATTAAACTGACCAAATAAACTAATTTCAAGGACAATTACAATTCTGTCCCTGAATCTAAGCAAAAGATAAAAAAGATGGTTTATTAAGTTTTATTCATGATCTTCTATGTAATTACTATGTATGGGAGCCCCAATCTAAGTGGAAGACATTCTGTTTCAGTTCTTTGCCACTCAGAGTTACTGCCCTTTTTGCATAATGTGCGGTGAATGGTGGTATGCCAGGTGATGCTGTGACATTAGTTTTCTTGCATGGAATCATCATCTTTATTATCACATCTCAAAATGGGAATGATTCGTGAGTAAAGATGTACAGATTGCTAACATTCATGGGTTTATTATGATTGCGGGGAATATAAAACTAGCTTCCATTGCCAGATTTTCTAATCCCTCTCATGTTTCATCCCAAGTAGTAGCCTGTAGTAATGTCTTAGACTTGATGGTTGTTTTCATTTTATAGTTTGACTATTTTAAGAGCAGCTAATGCTTATTTCATTAAGAATACTATTTAAAAGCAAAGACACAGGTGAAAACATTGTTTGCTCAGCCTAGCAAATACAAATAAAACACGTTATAGATAAAACCAAAAATAATTGATATGAAAATATCTTTATACCAGCCAATATTCACCGTTTAATTGATAATTGATTTTCCTCTTGAAACTGGAGTAGAAAATACTAGTTTATGAGAGTTGTGCCATTAAGCTTCTGAGGGCCCGGGTAAGCTTCTAGTGAAAAAGTCTGATTCAACATCAGCTGACACTATTTTTCTTCTCTGTGGCGCTATCATCTTCCTGCTGTTTATTTTGACTGTAGTTTTGGTAATATCTGCGGATGCATCTTCAAATTCCCCATGTACAAAGCACGTCTTACCCCTGCAAAAGCCTGGTGGGCCCGGGATGGTGAGCCCCAGGGTGGGAGCACCTGGTGGGCTGCCGGGAAGGGGGCAGCCCTGCTGCTGCCTCCGCCATGGGGCCGTGGCTCCAGCCGTGCTTCTGCAGGGCTGGACTACACGCGCTAGGACAGCGTAGCAATATTGACACCGGTCAGATTAAACCTACAGTCTATTTCGAGCTTCCAGTAAAAATCAAGTTCAAATTCCTTAGCATTGACAGGGTGCTCAAGTGTCAGCTTTATGTCCTTTTTAGGTAATGTACTGAGATACTTTATTTAACTTGGTATATGTCATTGCTTCCCAAATGATTGCATCAGTGGCTTTAAAATTAGGCGGAGTTTGAACTTAGCATGTTTAAAATGCACACATCAGATTGACCATGTGACTACCCATTAAGTGATGTGGTGGATATGCTTGAGAGCTCCTCTTAGAGCTGTTCGGGAGCCTTGTGACTCAAATGGTAAGATTCAGGGCATGATGCCTTTGAAGCAATCAAAATTACTTATGTCCTCTCCACCCTCCTAGTTACTGCTGGCGACGGTGGAGGCTTTGTTCTGTTGTGCAGGAAGTCCTGCAGCATAAGGTTCTGTGAGGGTCTGTCATTGCCTGAACCAGAGTACCATCTGTTGAGATTCCTTAAATTAGTCTTATTTTTTGCCCATAAACTTTCAGATTTCAGGACTTCAGCCATCTGACCAGGCCTTGCTACAGTTCCCATCAAGTCTCTAGACAACCGACTATTGTGCATGCAGAAAGTATGAGCATTTGGGAGCCATCAGATTTACTGCACATGTGTAGGCCACATGGACAACACAAGTGCAGTGAGTCCTATGTTTCTTAGGCATGTCACACTTGCCACACAGTGTGTGTGCATGCGTAACTGCCCAGGAAGACACTGACAAGAAATATGGTGACGTTACACATACCACACAATGTAATTTATCTTGAAATTAACTCTAAAACATTTGTGCTTGCATGTTTTGTGAAGGTGTTGGAAGTTCAAAGTTTTCTAGAGAAGTGATTTTCTTTCACTTAACTCTTCCCAAGCAGCTGCCATGATCCGTTTTTGTCCATCCTGCCTTTCCACTGCTGCCAGAACTCAGCTCTCTTCTAGACTGTAAGTGGTATCAAGGGTGCTACTGCAAGGTGGAGGTGGTGGAGGAGTCGGTGGGGATATTGATGACAGGTTCAAGAGAGAAGGCAGCTACAGAACTGCTTAGGTGACAGCACTGCTTGAATGTAAATATACTCTGAGCATCTGTTTAGCAAATGTTCTTCTTTTACTTGAAAACAAATAGATTAAATAAAAATATTTATGTATTAGTTTTCAAATTGATGCAAAGATGTTCTAAATACACTGTAGTACTCATTTTCAAAAAGAAGCTACTATATTTCTTATTGCAGAAGCAGCAGGCAAGATTTAAATCCCTGTGAGTAGACCGCACACCTTTGATAGTAATCTTGTTTGTAAGGAGTTTTACATATATGGAAATGTTGGTAGCTTCTGACACTTCAGAAAATAGTATGGATAAAAACTGTCCAGCTTTACATAGCTTAAAAAGCCCCTTGTTCAAATCAGTATAAATAAAAAATAAGAAACACTTCATAGATTCCAATTATTCCATAATCTGTTGTTTTGTGCAGTTTTGTGTAACACATGCTGCACTGACCTCTGCCAGCTCCATGCTAAGAGATGAACAGTGACTTGCTTGCCAGCTTCTAGCAATTGCCAGGAGCCAGAAGCCATGGTTGATGTGTGAAGGAAACACAGCAGAGTCAACACTGCTTCACTGTGGCATGTCTTGAGAATATGTGACCATCTCCTTTTAAGAGCTATTTTAACTGGAGCATAGGAAAACATGTCTTTTAGTTTTTACAATAATTAAACGTAATTCAAGGATAAGCTTGGCTTTTGGCTCATCTATTTTTCTGCCATTTTGTCTGGTTTACTTGCCCTTTCCAGGGAAATTTTGTTGTGAGGGATTAGCAGTGAAGCATGGAATATGTTGACTGCCATGGATGACAGTGTTGAAGAGGTTTTGGGGAGTGAGTTCAGCATTTCTTAGAATTTGAAGTTCATCACAGCTAAACATTTGTAATTAAAAAAAAAAAAAAAAGCCACCATTAGGCTACAATGTTTGCATTACCTGCAATCATATTTACTTACCATCCAACAGCTTCTGTACTGCCATCCTGAGGCAAGGTGTGCCTCTCCATATGGCTATCTTTGTAGCTGGGAAGCTGCTTGCTACTAAACTAGAACAGGAAAAAATGTCTCTCTTTGGAATGATGTTGTCTGGCTGCCAAGGAAAGTTAGGTTCCAACAAAAGTATTTTCACTGCTTGAATGAGCTAAGGATGGATACCTTCAGTCTGTGTGGAGGAGACTTCAGAGCTTTCAGAGTACTTTGTCTTCCGAAGCAGTGTAATTTCTGTCTTGTCTGGTCTGAACCAGCTGTTCCTTGTTCAAGAGCTGATGTCTTGTAGGCTAACACTTGATGGAGGGTGCTTGCCTCAAAATAGATAGCGATGAGTGTCAATGACATGCCTGGAGCTGTCCGTGCTTTTGCCCTCTCAAGAGGGTTAAAGGAGAGGGACACGGTTCAAGCTTCTACAGTTATCATTGCTGCTTTGGGTACCTAAGGCTGGAGAGGGGTTAGTTGTGGCTTTTGTGCCTTACTTCGTCTGTTAATGCTGGAGGTTGAAGTGATCTTCCTCTGCCTTTTGCTCTGGGAAAGGAGGGGTTCCTTTGGGGATCCAGGCAGAATGACACCTTCCCAAACTTTTGGTTTCTGTAGATTTAGGAGAGGTGGGAGAATAGTATTTTCTAATCTTTCCTGAAGCAGCATAAGCAGCCACTTAAAGGGGTGACGGCCAAGTCCCTCTGTGCATTTTCAAACCTTGTGTCATTTGTCACTGAGCATTCTCGCATTGGATACTGCTATACAAGGACCAGTTAACTGCGCCTGGGGTCTAGTCATGTAAGTGGTTCAATCTCAAGGCTTGATCAAAATGGTCTCTCTATAAAAATGAAATTTTTCATCTAAATAATTCACTATAAAATGAGAAAATCACTGTTGCTTTTTCAGACAAAGACCAGGAGAGGTGAAGTTTAACTTGTGTTCTTGAATGTGCTCTTTGGCAAATTTCTCTCTGCAGGGAAATGCTCTGGAACATTGAGTCTGCTTGTTAGGGAGGGCAGTGGGCAGGTGGCTGCTTTGCTGGCCTTACAGGGGGACATTTCACTGGTTTGGGCAAAACCAGCTACAAGGTGGGCAGGAATGCCTCAGAAAATTACAAATTTCTGTAATCAAAACACGATGAACAGGTATTTACAATGTGCTACTGCACACTGGAATGTACATCTGTATCATAAGGTGAGCATCTTACAGGGGGGATTTTTTTTGTACAAGCCCTTCACTTAAGATACCAAATTTTTAGCGTTCTCAGCTATTTTCTGTGAACAATTTTGAGCACAACCCAAGCAGCTGAACCCTAATGTAACGCAGCCTTGTCAAATCTTTTGGAGGGGTTTTGAGAGTTTCATGGTAATGCTGGCCATGATCATTGTGGAACCGTGAAAAGGAAAACTATTCACTGCCTGCAGGAGCAGAGCCTAGACTCCATAGCCATGAACCAAGGGTCTGTGATGCAGATGAAGGACAGATTATCAGTGTCCTGAAGTATGCGATGCATAGATGTGCCTTTCCGTCTGTTTTTAAGTCTGCAAAATAAGGGACTAGGTATTTTGAAACAGGTTCTCGTGACATGCATACACCGGCTTTGTTTTGGGTCAGGCCCTCTCTATCCCTGTGTGTGCTACTGCAGGGAGAACCTGCCTGCTCCTGGGCTACCACGTACCTTACCCATGTGTTTCCCAGAACTCAACACCAGCAAGTTTTCAGGCTGTGCTGCATTTTTGTGTGCTGTCTTTAGTAGGCTTTAGGTACAACGTTCTGCGCCTCAAACTGAACCGAGTCAGGCTGGAACAGCCACGGGAAGGCAGCCCCCTTTACTTAGTCCCTAAAATTTTTGCCGGAGTTCAAGCAGGGGCCGAGTTCCCGGGCTGGGAGCGCAGCAGCGGCCGCAGCGAGGGGCCCGGCCGGTGCGGGGGGCGAGCGGGGCCGGTGCGGACCGGGCTGCCCGCGGCGCGTCCCCGGCGGGCGCTGAGCGTCCTCCTGCCGCCGCCAGGGGGTACTCGGGGAGTGGGAACGCGGGGAACAAAAGGAGCCGAGTCCCCTCCGCGGGGGAACGTGCGAGCGCCGGTCCCCGCGCTGCGCCCCGCACATTCCTGGCCGAAACCCGAACCGGGGAAGGGGGCGGGCTCGCCCCGACAATGGAGCCGCGGCGCCAGGCGGGGTGGGGGCTGCGGGGCGCAACCGGGGCACGGGGGGCCGCTGGGTGCCGCTCCGCCCGGCCCCCGCGGCCGCGCTGCGTTACCGCGCGGCACCCCGGCCCCACTGCCTCGCTGGGCCGCGCCCCGGCCCGGCTGCCTCGCCCCGGTCCCTCGCTGCGCTGCGCCCCGGCCCCGCTGCCCCAGCCCGCTGCCTCGCTGCGCTCGGCGGGGCCGGCGCGGCCCCGAACTTTCACCCTCCCTCCGCTCCAAAAGTTCAGCAGTTTGGTGACGTCAGGGCGCCCGCAGCCAATGGGCGCTGCGGGTGATATTTTGGGAGGGGGGAGGGGTGGCACCGCGCCGCGGGCGCTCGCCCGGCTGCCATGCCCAGTGAATGGGGAGCGGGCGGGCAGCGCAGCAGCGGCTGGGAGCGCCGCCGCCTCCGCCGCCTCCGCTCGCCGCCTCCCGGTCCCGGCTCCGCCGGCCGCCAGCGCGGGGGCGCGGGCCCGCGGCGGCAGCAGCCGAGCGGTGGCAGGGAGCGCCCGGGGAGACCGCGGCCGCCAGCCCCCGGCGGGTTACCTGCCCGGCCCAGGTGGGGCCATGCGGAGCGGGGGAGGCTGCCTGGGAGGCTGTCGCCGCCGCTGATGGATGTTTTGTGTGCGTTCGCCTCCGCTCGCGGCTTCGCTTTCATCTGAGGACGCGTCTGGCTCAAGCTCTGTTGAACTCTCTGCCTTCTGGTACCGTTTGCAGATAAGAGAGAGAAAGCCGAGCCCGAGAGGCAATTCCCCACCTTCTCCCACCTAACGTGACCCTTTCAGGCGCTTTGAAGGTTTGCTGGAGCTCCGGCGAGGATGGCAGCGGTGGGCTCCCTTGGGCTGTGCTAAAAGCCTCTTGTTTTCTTTTCCTTTTCTTCTTAGAGGCGTTTCATCTTTAAGGGCCGGCCGCTTGCACACACTTTTATACCCGCTGAAGCCATCAAGAAACCATGTCGCCTGGTGGAAGAAGTGCTTTTTTGTGCCTTGGAACGATCTTGAGCTTTGGGAGCTGGATGCCTGTGGGAGGATGCCCGCATAAATGTACATGTATCGCTTCCAACGTGGATTGTCACGGACTAGGACTCAAAACTGTACCGAGGGATATTCCCAGGAACGCAGAGAGACTGTAAGTACAAACCCTTAAGAGCTCCTCAAGTACTTGTAGAAGCACCTGGGATGAGTTTGGCAACACCTGCCTATGAGTGCAGGGCACATACAGCAGCACTTTCAGTGATCAGACACGGATTAATGTTTTCAGGAGGGAAGGGGAGGAGCTTTTCAGCAGTTACAGCTGCCCTGCTGCTGTTACTGCTTTTAAAAAAATAGTCAGGTTCATGGTTTTTTTCAGTTTCAGTTACTGTCTGATCGGGTTTTGTAGTGACTTGTTTGTAATGGAGTTTACGGCTCTACCCGGAGTGCTCCCAGCAATAATCGTTGTCAATGCAAATGCCAGTTTAATATGCAATTAGAAACCTGGATGTTTTCACCTGGTGGCTGGTAGCAGTTTCTCCTTACTTTCTCAACACGGTGACTTCAACACCGTGGAAAAATCAACTACTGCCGTAAACTAATTGAAATGGCTAAGAAGTCACATTAAAGCATCCTCTAATTTCTGTCTTCAACTGCTGCAGGGAAGCTGGCTGTTCAATTTTTCATTTACTTCATGGTTTATGATAGTAGTGCAATGTTGCAGAGTGTTTCCAACGTCAGCACGGGAGAATGTAATGCGTTTGTTCAGAGTAAATCTTCTGTATCATAAGTTCTCATGAGGTTTTACTTTACTTTTCACTCACGAAGGCAAACTTCAGGCCTCTGATACAGTTCTGGCCCTCGTGTGGTGCAGCGGACGGCATCTCCGACATTGCTTAATACATGGCATGTGGCACACTTCAGGGAATGCCCGGTGCTAGATATGAAGATGTCCAGACTGGAATGTTAAGCAGAGCTTCAGCACAGCTCTGCAGATGACCCCAGGGCAGTGCAGTCAGTTGTGCCTGATGTGGACTGGCTGATAACTGAAAACGGTTTTGAACTTGTAAGCAAATGCCATAGCTTGTATGGCCAGACTTCCTATTTTATTTCCTTCTGGGTCATAGACTTGGGGAAACTGCAAACTCTTAAGCAGTTTTTCTTCTAGTAAATCAGGCTAGATGGAGTTACTAAGCTAACAAAGTTTTTGTGCATAGAGCACTCTTAAAATCTGAGTTCTGTCCCCAAATGAAATTTTATAGCATCCTTGAATGTTTCTAAATGTGTTTTATAGTGCTGAGAGCTCTTAAATGATAGCGCTGTGCAGATTTCTTGCTTCCTTGTTCTAATGTCTTTAATGTTTTGTGGCCATATCAGCCTTCCTTGTAACCCTAGCTGTGTGAGCAACACTTCTCACATGTGAGTGTTATGGGAAGGTTAAGTTCTGCGTGAAACTGTGTATCTCTAAAATTGATGGGTAGCAACCTGGCAATTTAGAGACATAAAAACCCCCCAACAACCCAACCCCAAAACAACAAGTACCACAACAAACCGCTACCGAAGTAGTATTCCTAGCCAGCCAGAGTAAGTACGTGTGGTAATGCAGTGTTTTGTATGCCTCCTTGGTGGGGTGTGTTTGCATGGTTTTAAGAGTCAAAGGCTAGAACTAAACTTACAAATTTCAGGCTAAAACGATTCGCAAATGTAAGGTTAGTTGGCCACCTGAGAAGAACTTAAAAATGGTAATTTATTACTGCCTAAGCTTTAGGGGGCCTGAATTAGTTCTGTTACTGGGTTTCATTTGTGAGAGTTTACTTAATAGAGATGTTAACTTCCCTTGCCTTCCGTAAGCAGTTAAACCAAAAGAGTAAGTTGCTTGGCATTGGTATGTTAAGTGATAAACAGAATGAAGGAGAGTGTAATCAGTGTGCTCTGGGTCCTGATAATTTTTGCTGTTATTTACAGATTTAAATTTGAGATTAATGGCTGTGTGAAGAACAATAGTAGCTATTTCACAATATTCGGTGTGAATACTTAACCTCAGAGATACACTACTGATACATATGAAATGTAGCCCTGTTGGATGGTTTGTTTGTTTGGTTTGGTGTTTAAATCCTTGTATTGGAGTACTCGGTGGCTGAAACATTCTGGAAGTAGTATACAAAGGATCACATAGTAACACATCATTCCATATTTTTAAATACTGTCTTCACTTTTCATTCTGTTAGTCCACGTGAGCCTTTCACTGTGTTTATAGTGTTTGCTATTGTCCTTATTACAAGTGTGTTTTAAAGCTTGTATCAGTTCTTTCAAATCTACATTTCTAATTGCACTAACTGGAATTTTCTAATGTGAGCAGCAGAGAGAAAAAGACTTCGTATTCCTCAGAGTCTAAATTCTGCTCGTAAGTGAAACATCAGTCAGCACTGGATATATCAGAGTACCTAATTTTTGTCTGTGGTCCATGGCAACCTGTGACTATGACCCAACACCGGGTTGATGCGTAGTCTTTAACTAGTTTAACGTGTAAATAAAACCAAATAGATTGTATCTGAAATGACAAAGATGTGTTTAATCTTGGATAAATATTTATATTTGGGAGATATAATTTTAACAGGTTTCTTGATGGCCACACACCAAGTGACTTTTTAGAGTCTTGTGCTATGAAAAGGTCTTCGCTTCTTTATGCATTCTCTTGAGCTAAAAATTCTGCATACCTGTTCAAGTTGGAAACTTTTTGCTTTAATTAATAAGAGATCTAATGGCACCACTTAAAATATTTTGCCATTAAGGTTTTTGAGTTATGTTTGTATAAATGTTAGAGATTGTTTGGGCTAGTGGAGCCAAGTTAAATATTATTTAAATTCATGTTAATATGAAACCCCAGGAAAACTGGAAGTGTAACACTAAGGAAAAAAAAAATGGGAAAGCTCTTTGGGGAGGGAGTATTGAGCAGTTTTAATAAATGAACTACTGATCATCTCCTGACACCTGAAGAAATGGGCATCACCAGAGCTTTGATTACTGGTCCTTCATGAGAAATGTGACGCTTGCTTTCTTTACTTTCTTGCTGCATTTTTTTTTTTTTTTTTTTTTTTAGTGCTTTGAAGGTGTAGTTTTTTGTAAAGAGTTGTACCTGTGATTTCTGTTTTGAGGGGAATCCACAGGTTAACCAGTGGTCACAGAAACAGAATTGTAAATCTATCCTAAACTTTTTTTTACACATTCATCTGTAATAGTAGCTTTACAAATATAGCAAGTAGTATTAGGTTTGTGTTGCAGTCTACCTTGTTATTACATTCTATGATAGTCTTCTAATTGTGTGGTATAGATGGAAGCTTTTGCTCGGTTAGGTTTTGTGAAGATCTAAAAAGAGGTGAATGCTGTATACTACTACACAAAGAAATTATGCAGTCTGGAGAAAATAAGGGGTGAAACAAATATTTGTCGCTTCCAGGAGCGACTTCTATTTGCCTTAGTTCTAGAGAAGGAACCCTCAGAATAGCCATCATGTCATACGAAAGGAGGTCTGAGACTTTTCCTCAAATTGCAAGATGGATGTTCCACAGAGGACCTTGTGTGTGAGCAGAATGATATAGCTGACCTTGTGGATTGTCATTAGTATTTACTGATCCATTCCGTGATTGCTAAGTAGCTTAACATCCTACCAGAAAAAGTTTATAGTCCTTTTATGGAGAAAAATAATAATGGAATAGTTAACTTTTGAGGGTGGGCACAGTGATTTCTTTTTGTAAGCTATGCAACTGATAAGATGTTTTGTGCTGATAAAGGAAGCAGAAGTTACGGGTTGAGAAATTCAGAATATGTAAATACATCCATAAAAATCTTGAATCTTTAACCTTTCTGAAAAGTTCCTTAGGATTGCTTCATCAAGCTCCTTTAATCAGACTTTGCTTAGCAGTGCCTCAGTTCTTATATGTGATTATTTATGTAATTGTCTTCAGTGGAAATGTTTTCTATAAATGTAAAATATTACACACATGGATTTTTGTAACACTTACTAAAGCTGATAGTCAAATTTAGTTTGAGATGGTGTGTAAATGCAGTGAGCAGATCAAAGCCACCTGCTTGGCCATTGTGGTGTTTGGCTCTGAAAGCAATAAGTGTTACGGAGAAACTGCTCAGAAGTCTTCTGGGTCAGTACCTGCTTTCTGTTTTAATATATGAGCCTTTGTGGTGTTCTTCCGTTCGTGTCTAGCTATCTCCCTGTCTGTGTATATGTATAAATGTTTCTTTGGAGAATTTAGCTATGTTGGAGTTCTTGATGACCTTATACTTGTTGGCTTTGAATCTTGTCAATTATGATAGCTCTCCAGTGTTATTTGTTGTTTTGTTTTGTCTTTAACTTTGAAGAGTTCTTTACCTTGCTAAATCGATAACGTTTGCAAGACTAATCCGTTCCGTGCTTTGTCTGAGTAGCTAAATTGAGTGTGTCCACATTTAGGTGCAATTTAGAAGCTTAGTCATCTGCTTACTCTGGAGTTTTCATGTGGTCTGGGGTTTCTGTTATACAAATATATTATTATGGTGTTTTTGGCCTAGGTGCATGTAGCTGCTGAAGTTGCACTGGCTTGTAATAAGTCTTCAACTTCCTCAATTTTGTCTCCAAATTAAATCTAAGCTCCTGTCTTGAATGCTTCCATATTACGGCAGAACGCAATGTTAAACACATGCAAATATAATTATACTGACTCTTACGTTGACATTCTGTTTTTCTAGAGTTCTTCCCACTAGGGATTACCACTCATTTGTTTGTGTAGTAATAGTCTCCAAAACCTTGCATGGAGATTTTTAATTTATTCCCTTCCCCCCTTTCCCTAGGTCATGTGTCAGAAAGTAGACATACATGGCTTTGGCTTTGAAGAGCTTGCTCTTAGAGCTACTGATACTAGGAAAACTTGACTGAGCTGCTTAATTTAATATGGATATGCCCCTTTACTAATTTAAAGCTGAGTACTTGTGCTTGACATGCACTTGTATAAGGTCAGTCTTGCACTATTAAATTTGTTATCTTGTTTTGAAGTGATGGAAACAGGACGGAGGATGAAATTAGCTACTGTAATTTGGAAGCTACAGAAATAAATAGTGGCCGTTGTCCTGTTGTCTGTATTTGTTTGCACAAATTTGTATCGAAGTCTGAGATCAAAGAGACCAGGCTACTTATTGCAGAATTTTTTAATTAGTTGCTCTGAGACTATTTACTTTCATATTCTTACTTTGGCAGCTGAGTATTGATTCATGCAAAAGAATTAAGTGAAAAGAAAGTTAGCCCTCTAAAGAACAGCCGTTGTCTTTTGGGAAGTCCTAAAATATAGATTACAAGTGTTGCTTTTGTCCCTCAGAATTTGTGTGGGCATGAGTTTGGGGAAGTGTGTATCAAAGTTGGTATAGCGTACCTGTATAGGTGGATTGCAAGGCCAAAAATAAGTAAATCCTGATACTTTTTTATTTGTACAGTAATCTGTATAAAAATTCTTCTTGTACACTATGTTGATTGTTCTGAAGTTGTTTGACCTTTGTAGTAGAGTAGTATGGGTAATGTTTTGGGATGTCACTGCCAAGCATTTCTTTGTTTGTTTTTTAGTTCAACCATTCACAGTTATGTTGGAAACAAAAATAACCTGTCCTGCATGGGCGTTAACATCTGATACGATTTGTTTTGTGCATTTCATTAGTATCTAAGTTACTCCTCGGTTTCCACAGAGCAGAAAGAAAATGGTTTTCCCCCCGAAATCTCCCAAGATGCTTGGGGAGTTATAAGGATGGTGGGGAAAAGAACTTGGCTCTGATAAGGATATTCAAGGAGTAAGTTTCAGCCATTGCCTGTTAAGAATTGAGCCTGTTTACTGGAGAGGCTGCTCACAAGCCTTAAATGAGGATGTGTCCCTCCCAGGAACTAATAGCTCAAATGACTTGAAGATTAACACTTCTAGAACTCTTGCTATAGTTCTTTTGGTGCCCACGGTGCTCATTTCCATGTGCTGCCTGTTGCTGCAGCTGATCTTTTAAAATGAATAACGTTTTGTCTGATGATGGTCTAGTGGAATCAATTTTTCCTTGATTAGAAGATTTAATTATTCCTGGACAAAGATGGAGAATAGAAGCCATGGATTAATATTGTAGTTATGTTGGTTTACACTTGATTCACTACAAATTAATGGAAAATGTTTTTTCTTTGAGTTCAGGTTGAAATATGTCAGGATCCTTTCCTAGTCATAACTGTGTTGCTCTTTGTTTCCCACATAGTACACCTGCTAAAGATGGTGTAATGTTCAGATAAATCTTCCGAAGTTTGAACTTGAGTTGAGCTTTCTTTCACCTTTGGCTGAGGGCTGTAGTTGGCCACTCAAGTAATTTTTCAAGCAATTGAAATAAATAGATACATTTAAAAAAAATAATCTACAGATTAAGTTAAGAAGTAAATCACCTCCCCCCAACACCCCACCCCCCCCCACCCCCCCCCGTAATTCCTGATTTTTCAGTATTTTTCTTTTTGCCTTACTTGCCTCTCTTTCTCTAAATTTGAACCTACAAAATATAAGTTATCTTGCTACTGAGGTAACATAACTACCTATTTCCAATTTGGAATGATTATGAATTTGCAAGTTTTGGAGCCTCTTGTCTTGTGAGGTGAGCACCCTGAGGTGCTGTGCTGTAGCAAACGTGGCTGAAGGGCTGATTTTTTTTCTTTCCAAGTTAACCTGGAACACTTGGGTGCTTTATATGAAGTGCTGGTCTGCTGCTCGACCTTGCTCTTGATGTAAGCCTCACTGTCTTGTAATACTACAGCCATGAATTATCTCAAATGTTGTGTTAACCTCAGGAAGACGTTATGGATGTTTTTCATGAGTAACGTAGTACCTCTTGGTTCTTTCACCTGTTTGCTCTCTACGACTATGGATAGACACTGGATCAGGTAAAGAATTTCCATGGCTTGGTATTGAAACACCCTTCAACAGTGGCTGATCTTCTGTAGCTGGGGAAAAAGTGTGACTCTGAGCAAGTATGCTTCTCCAGGGCTAGCAGATCATATGTTAGTTTTAACATATGAACATTTAGCTTTCTGGTGGAGTTTTGATGAAGGCAGTGGTAGGACTCAACATTCACACCCATTGTCTTACAGTCCCACAGTTCCCTAACGTTTCTTTTCCTGTTTGGTTTATTTTTTGCTCCTGCAAGACAAAGCAGTGCCATTTGTCCTCTTCAAGTTGAGACAAAGCAAGTTTCTAACTTCAGGTGAGGAAGGAATCAAGATAATTTGGGGGAGAAAACTAAAGCGAACTTCAAATGGCAAAGCTTTTTGAAGAAAAATGATGTTGACGACATCATGGAGAATGGTGGGGAGTAATGTGTGGCTATGGTTTCTTCAGGTGATTGTCTATCCATATGCTTCTATTACAGAATATATAGATGTATATATCTGTAGATGAGCAGTGGTGTTCAGAGAGCATTATCATGATAGAGGTTAATTTTGTGCCCCATCTTGTGAAGTCTTTGAGATAGGCTGGTGGAGTGTGCGCCCTGTCCTTGGCTTTTTTTTGCTTCTTGGGTGACAGGGAGTTTCTCTTATTTTTTGTTGATTCAAGTGCATTGCTGTTGTATGGATTTTGGCTTGGGGTTGCTGTTGTCACTTCCATCCCTTGTAAGTTCATTAATGGGTTTTGTTTGCTAGAGTGAGGCTATATCAATTTGACTTTTTTGTTTGTTTTTAAGTAATTTTCAGTGTAAGAAAGGGCTGGGTTCTAGTAATATTTGGGCTGCAACATGGCCCAAGCTCTTCTGTTGTCAGTATTTTTGAAGTCTTTCCTCAGAGATCCATAATGCTCTGCTTCTTTTCAAATCTGTTTTCAATGCTGTCCAGTCAGACATATCATTTAAGACCGTGTATGGCTCTCATGAACAGCAAGAACTTATTCTTCCCCATCGAGAAATGGCCTTGAAAGCACCTGACGGTCTTTTCTAAGGGTACTAAATGCATAAAAGATCTACCTACCTATTTATGTGAGGGGAACAGGTTTGTGGTCTTGTACTCGGAGTAAATTTAGCATGGCTTGAGGGCCATCTCTGTAGAAAAGAGACTTCAAGAGACTGATTTTTACCTCTCTGCCAGTTATTTTCAGCTTTTTCCTTTTCTTTTCTTTTCTTTTCTTTTTTTTTTTTTTTCACCCCAACTGAATCTGGTCTGTCAGTTGTCTCTCAGAATAAATTTGTCTTGTATTTCGGTTTTACACCATCTGTTTGATGGCTGCAATATATGTTTTTAATCTTATGATTGATAGATTTCTGGAGCTTTTAATTAGATTTTTACCTTTCTATATGTGAGTTGCTGCTTTTTCTGAGACCTTAATTTAATTTTGTTCTCAGGTGGAAATCATTTTAACTGACGGCGATATTCTTTTCTGCCACTGATGAAGGGAGCATTTTCAATAAACATCAGTTTGGCTGAAATGAGGAAGGAAACTCAGTGTTGTAAAGCTGGTCTTGTCTTGACTTCCCATCAAGCAACCTGCAAAACCTATCTGTAATGTCTTTCTAAATTGGTTTCAGAATTTGTGTACTGTTGCAAAAATTATTCGTAACTTCTTATGTCAAAGGGATGGCCTAAGGAGAGGCCTCTGTTCTTCCTGCAGGTGGGTCCATGTAACCACATTCCTGCTTTCAGCTGTGGTGAGGAAACCACCTTTTGGAATTACATCAGGTTACTAATGAAGACCCTCAAATGCCTATGAAATGCGTTTTGAGTCCAAGCAACATCGAGAATTTTGGGAGACAACGTTCTTACTGTTGATGCCTCACTAGCTGCTAGGTGGACCTGTGCTCGTTCCAGTTTGAGCAGCAAGGCTTTTAGCAGCGATGCTATATTTAGGAGTTTTATTGGAGAGACTTTAACCCTCCTTCTGTTGTGTGGGGATACTGTAGTGACATTATGCTGTGACTGTACATTCAGGCAATCACCCAAAAGAACAAGACAAATCAGTTGCCTGTAATTTTTCAGCATGTTTTCTCTGTGTACCTTCGCAGTTGTTCTTGTCCACGTAGACAGAAGTTCGGTGGTTCTTTTTCAACCAGGACTCGATGTAAGTGGAGGGATAAACTACTCTGGAGTTAATGATTTGGAGATCAGTAACCGATTTTAACAGCCTGTGAACGTCCTTGTAGAAGGTGGTGGGGGATGGTGATGAACTGCATTTCTGATTTTTTTTTTTTTTTTTTTTTTCTTTTCCTTCCATTTTAATGCCCTTGCTTTGGAGGAGCTGTCCTCATTTAAAAATAAAAAGAAAGGTTGCTTTGCAAAATTTTAAATTTACTCTCATCTTCATTGTATCAGTTAAAAACATGTAATGCAAGTCAAGGTACATCAGAGCTGAGAGCAGTGCCTGCTGTACCCATCAGTGCTGTTTCATCTGCTTGTCTTCAGCCCTTTTCTCTTGTGTTTGCTGAAAGCTTGTTGGGATCTTTTTGTGCAATGTTTAATATAAAGAAATCTTGATCTAAGGGTGCTCCTAGGCATGATAAAAGAAATGGTGATACATTTCATATTGGTGAATCTGAGGTCCTGATCTCCAAAATCACAGCACTATAAACCACACTTTTTAATGTCTGGCTCCAAACACTTTTTTTTCCAAGAGCTAGATTCCGTCAAGGTTGGCTGCTTGACGGGGGGTGGTGGGGGGTGGTGGCATGGAGGGGAAGCGTATGTGAATGAACATTCTCATGAAATGTTTTGAAAGATAAGCATTTAACTGTTATGGAAATAACATGCCGAAAGCAGAGGCACAGGTGCATTGTTGTGCATACTAATAGTTCGGAGGACTGTTTCTTAATCCCTGTTTTTTCAGTTGGTCTTTTTCCTTTATTCCTGCGGCAAGAAAGGAATGTGTTAGTTAACTTGTACAAAATAAATGAATTAGTAGCTTGTAAGGTATTACTGGTGTATGTTGTTCTGGGACTCTAATAAATGACCTTTACAAGTTTTAAAAGATGCAGACGACGAGTTGAGCCTTTTGCACTTTCTCAGGTTATAGTCAAAACTAAGTCAGTTAAGCCAAACTGTCCTGCTGTATTGTTTTCACTGACGTTTTCTCTGGGTATGTGCTGGTGAATAATGAGCACTTACATATTTCAGTAGGTTTTAAAATTGAGGAAGCACTCGGTTGTCTGTCTGGCAAAAATGGTTATTAGCGTTAGCAGTAGATAGTCTCATATATTGCATAATACTGACTTAATACAAAAACTTGTTTGTGGAAAAAGCTTTTCCAAGTCAATGTGCACCAAAATAGAAAAGACTTAAATGCCTGACTTCAGGTTTTCTTTAGAGATTCCAAAAAGCTCATCCTGAAGTGGAAGACATTTCCTTAGAATTTTGTAGTTATGTTCCTTGGGACATACTCTCTTGTAAGAGGTGGATGACCAAAGAAATTTTTAATTGTTACTCAGAGCTGTATGTAAGAATATAATTTAGTTTTGCATTAATGATTGTTTTCCCCCCTTTACAATAAGAAAATAGCAAACAGCACAGAATCCTCATCTACCAAAGACTTGATTGTCCGTTCTCTCTGTTTTAGTATTTATGTAGCATATAAAGCTCATATAACAAATATGATGACATGATATCAAGCCCATTAAAATGAATCACTGCACATATATGTACTGGTCATCCACACTTATGGAAACACTAATGTTTAATTAAAACACTTGTATTCTTTTTATATGACTGAGGAATTTTAGCAAGAAAAAGCTGTAGCCCAAAAGCAGTTTAAATGTCTTGTACCTTCCTGTTAGTTGTAAAGCATGTTTTGCCTGGCCTTTAGTGGGACCTTAACTTACCCATTTTCCCCAAATGTATTTTTTGTCTGTGTGGTAGTTTTGGGCAGACTAGGGAGGCATTATATTAAGTAGTTGTTTCATCCAGATTTTTCCAAAATTAGCATTTAAAAAGAAAAAACGAAAAAAACCCAAACACGTTTTTTTCTTGGTGAGGGTGGCAGTAGTTGCAGCATTACCTAGTGAGGTGGGAAGTTCTGGGTCACAAGCTTCTCTGAAGCAGTTGTAGCATGATGAGAAGAGGCTGGCAGCCTCATCCTCTTGAAGTGGTAGAGCTGGTTAGGGATGGTGTATTAGAAATATAGCTGGGGAGTGCAAAAGAGAACTCATTGTAAGGAAATAGTACAGGGAAGCAATTCTGTATTTCCAAAATGCCTAAATAAATACAGTAGGGAGGTAAGCTGGAGACAAGAATAAAGTGGTGACACAAATCATGGAAGAAAACTTCTTGAGCAAAAAAAAGTAATTTTCCAGAAGTGGAAATAGATATTGAGAAATAAAGCCCGAAGGCAAAGGCCGGCTCTTTACAGTGAGACAAAAAGACACATCTGGATATAAGTTTCTCAGATAAGAATGTGAAAGAATAAGAAACAGCCCAATGCTCCTTTGGAGTTGTGTTTTAATAGATAACACATGAAAAAGCAGCAAAAGATAAGGAGCAATCAAAAATGTTTTATGGATTTTTTTTTTTTTTGGGTGGGGTGGGTGGTTTTCCAGTTTTTTTTTTTTTTTTGTCCTAGGGGGTTCTTAGCTAATTGCTTATGATTTTGTTTTTTTAGAAGTTGAAAATGAATTATTCTCAGTTGATGTTAACTTTCCAGGGTTGTTCTTTGACAGTTCTTAAGTATGCAGTAAGCTTAGTGCAAAGTGGTTTTATAAGCATAAGTAGTGTCAGTAACTTGAAACACCAAATATGTGTCCCAAGTCATGTTTAGAAAAACTTATGTTTTGTGTTCATTTTACAAATATTGTGAGATCAATTCCAGCAAGTGACCTGTTGAAAACCAAAAGTTGGAGGTGGAGGGGTTGGGGGTGGCGGAACAGGGAAGGCAGGAATCTACTTCAGAGTATAGAAAACTGCTTGTGGTTGTAACATGTGGATACTAACTTGGTCAAGTCAAATACACAAATTTCTTCAAGATTTCATATTGCTTTTAAATCTATTCTGCATCTTTTACTGCACTTCTTGGCTTAATCTGCTCCTTAGTAGCTACAATACACGCTCAGTGTGGTACTTCTGGAAGGGATGGAGTTGGTGAAAGCGAATGCTTTTTAAATTAAAAAAAAAAAAAAAACCTAACAAAAAACTTGAACAACAACAAAAAGAAACCCAGAAGAAAAAACATAAGGACCTCCATTACATTTCCAGGAAAAGATCTGGGAAGAATTTCTAGTCTGTGCATGTCTGAAGGTGAGCAAGGAGATGAAATCAAGGCTTGATTTTCATGTAGGGCTTCACTAAAACAATTTGTTGCTAGAACTTTTCCCTAAGTCATCAAGAATGACAGCAGTCAGAGGCAGGTAGGAAATATTTCAAGTCTGAAGCATCAAATTGTCTGTGTTAATAAAGAGCACTTAAACAAGTAGCAGTTTTTTCACTGCATTATATTCAGTCATATACCACATAGTTAAGTGAAATGCAGACTTAAATGCAAACATCAGGTATCGTCTCTGTGGAATAAAGTAATATGAATTTTGCTGAAGTTTATATGCAGTTCTTCCCCCCCCGAGCCTCTTGTGATTGATAGTGTATAGAATTAAAAAATAAAAACCAATAAAAAAAGGCAAGTGTGTAGAAGAGTCAGGGTAAAAAACAAAAAGAAAAATAGTAAATTTTGTCAGTCCTTGTTTCCCAATTCATTTATTGCATTCTAGAAGTCCTTTGTTGACACTAGTGTTAAGCACACTGGAGAAATTACTAAAATTTTGGGAAAGTGCGTTTGCCATAAATTGTACTAATGATGTTAACTCTTAAGAATGGTCATTGTTCTTGGAAGATTTTTGTGAAGTCCACAGGTTGTGTTTTACTCTGATTTACAAGGTATTACTAATTGAAATAATGAATGTAAATTCATTTGGGTAACCTTTAAAGTCCAAAAGCGATGAAGATTGAAGTGCAGGCACATATCTGTTCATATCCTGATGAGATTGTCCATTTGATAGTTGAATAAAAATATGGCCCAAAGCATGTTTGACATTGTCTGATTTTTACCTGTGTGACTGCTTGGTCTTTGGCATATCACTGAACTGATGGAGCTACAAATATCCATACGGCCAGCTGGTGCATGCTGGTTATGAAAGATTTGGTACAGTTAGAGGAATTAAGTAGGAATGGTTAAATAAAATGCAGAATTGAAAAGAAGCAAAAAAATGAAGTTTTTGTATATGCGGCTGTTAACCCTGGCTGGGTTTTTTTATATGAATAGAACGATGCTTGGGCTAATATGACACAGTACTGTACTTTTTATAATATGCACATCCTGGCTTCTTCATACTAAATCATGTTTCTGTAGCAACTGTGTTTTAAAGTATTTGCTGTAGTTTTCTTTGTGCTTCAGATTTTAAAGCTTCATATGAACCCCTCGCCTCCCCCCAGAACAGAAACCAACAAATGTTCTACCTTTTTCTTTGTATAAAATGTAGAATCCTAAAATCTTTAAGGTTGGAAGGGACTTCAGGAGGTCTTGTAGTCTACCCTTGGCTCAAAGCAGGGCCAACGTGGAATTCAGACCAGGTTACATAGGGATTTGTCCAGCTGGGTCTTGAAAACGACTACATCTTTATGCAACCTGTTCCACAGCTTGATTCTGCTGGTAATAACAGGTTTGTTGGGGTTTTTTATAAACGGCCACAATCTCCCCTGTTTCATTTTGTGGTCATTTTATCTCTTCTGCTGCATACCTCAGTGAAGAGCCTTGCTCCATGGTCAGAGTAGCCCCTCGGTACGTATTGGAAGACTGCTCATCCATCACCCAAAGCCTGCCCTTTTGCAGATGAAACAAGCCAAGCTTCCTCAGGCTCAGCTGATGTGGACAAGTCCCTTGATCATTTCAGTAGTATTTTACTGGACTTGCTCAAGTTTATTGGCATCTTTCTTGGATGGAGGGGCCCAAAACTGGACAGTGTTCCTTGTGTAGAGAAAGACATCGTTCTCCCTTAATCCGCAATGTTTCAGCATAGAAGGCAGTCAAGCTGGTCAAATGTGGTTGATCGTTGGTCAATCCGTTGGCTATTTTCAGTCATCTCCTCTTCAGTGTGCCCAGAAATCGCTTCCAGTAGTGTTTGCACTGACTTTTCCAGGGACCAGAATGAGGCTGGCCAGCCTGCACTTTGCCATATCATTCTTTTCGATGTTTTTAAAGACAAATATAATAGTTACCTGTATCAGAGATGTCACAGCAGGGTGCACCTTATCAGCCAGGTCTCTGCACCAACGGATCCATCCTGCCCGTTCGCTCAGGCATGAACGGGTCAGTATTTCTTAAGAGATGACTTGATCTTCTGCCACCGCTGGCTGTTTCTCTCCTTCTTGAACCTTGTCTGTAGACACAAAGATTTGGGGTATTGTGTCACTGAAGGCTTCATGCAAAGAAGGCATTGAGCACCTCCGTCTGTCACTAAACCATCCTATCTTGCTTTTATAGCTAATATACTGCTAGAAGTTTTTCTTGATGACCGTTGCCAGTTTGAATGCGAAAATGCACAAACAGTGTAATGGCAAAACAATAAAAGCTTTGTTTCCCAAGAATGTGTGCTGCTTGAGTTATTGGGAGGAATTGGGCTAATGAAAAATATCAGTAACTCTTTAGTTTCAGGAATCAATATTCAATTGTTATCACTTGAATTTTAGCTCCACATTTTGAATGTACTGCCAAGTTGATTTAACATATAAAATAAATCCTTTGGAATGTATTACAAATTAATCTTAACAAAGAATGTGTGCTATATCCTCAAAACAGTTGCTCTTAAATTTGTGGGGAAATTATTTTTCTTCTGTTCTTCATGGACTTCTGGACATCTCATGAATTGAGTCCTAGCTTTTGATGTAAATTCTAAATGGTGTATTGGATCCTGACCTGTTTGGTTCTTAGGGGACAAGAGAATTTTTGTTAGTTTGTAATTGCATTGTTCTGTGTGACATAAAAATGTTATGCATCCCTTGTTGGAAAATACCAAAAAATGAGGTTAAGAGAAACGCACCTTCCCTGTAGATTACATGGGGTATTGGTTTAATTAAGATTCTTTTCAGAGTATTGGGTTTTATGCTGATTTGTTTGTCCCACATGTGACACAAATGTGTACAGTTTTGAGCTGGTATGTGGTGGCCACTTTGAAGACTTAGCAGGAACAGAAACTAAATTTTGTTTGAGGTTCTATGACTAGAAATACATACTTACCTTACAAAGCAGTTGGACAGGAACAAATCCTAGTGCTGTCTAACGTGGGTAACAGCTGTCTTTTGAAGTGCATGGCAGTTAATTTTTCCTAAATACAGTATGCAGTTTCTCTACTGCTCTTATTGAATTCTCTATTAATATAAATGAACAAACATCTGATGACTTGAATGAAGTTGCAACTGGTGCTCTAGATTTCCTTCTACGTAGATTGCAGTTTATTTTCACTTTGTACATCTTTTCATTTTGTGTTCATGTCTTCCTGCACTAAAGACGAATGGATCAATAAATATTTTCCCAAATACTGCCCGTCTAGGACCTGTGTTTGTCATTGACCTGCAAAATTGGCTACTGCTATAAAAGTTTTGGACATCAGAGGCGATCTTCAGTTTTGTGGTTAGGAATGCCGCTGTGTGTGCCAGGTTGGCACCTGAGGGTTCTCTGAAAGGGGGGAAATGTTGTTGCTCTGGAACTCTTACTGACAGTAACTAGCTTTAACCAAACGAAATAATTGTTTCTTCTAGAAGGAGAACCAACTTGAAGTGACTTCTTTTCTGACCAAAAGCTTTACAGGGTTAGGCCTGGAGTCTGGTGGTTTTCCAGATCAGAAAACAGCGTAACTTAAAAAAATGCATTAAGTAGAAGCTTGTCTTAAGGCAAACACACCACCTGCAGTAAGACCATCAGGCCGAGAGTCTTTTTGTATACCTGTGAACTCATACAGTGCCCATACCTCACCTGCTCAAAACCCGAACAAAACCGTTAGTGAGCTGTACTGGGAGTGAACTGGTCCTTGTGCTGCTGGCTTTGGCTTCGATGTGCCTGGAAAAGCATAACGAGGCAAGCAGAGCTGGCTGCAAAATGGGCAGCTGATTTAAAACCAACCCCAACAAACTATAGTCTTGGAAGCATTAAGGAATTAAGTTAGGGATTCACCTGGGTACGTTCAAAACTCACAACTCTGATGAGGGCCCAAGCTTTGAATTATCTTGGAGACTATAATGCATAGGGGGTTCAGCAGGCAGCAAAATGACATCTGAGTAGTAGGAACTTGCTGCAATCTAGTAGTGTTGTTTGGAATTTTTGCATCATTTTATATGAAAGGATTTGAATTTTGCATAAGGATTTTTTTTATTTATATGTAAGTATTGAATTATTGATTTGAAGATTGTTGCAAGACTTCAGCATTGCCTTTGTTACTGGCTCTTTTGTAAGAGTTGTGTTTTACTGTGGTGGTGATGTGTTGTCAAACCCAGTTCTGATCTTCTGTATTAGAGAAATACAGGCTCAGAGCTGCCTAAGATGAGTGTGTATATTTTGCAAGGTGTGTGAGTCTAGAAGACAGAAGCCTGTAGTGCGAAGTGGCAAGTGGGTGCACTTCCGAAGTCATAAACATGATACAGTCTGAGAAAGAAGGGGGAGATTGAGAATGATGTCTGGATGCTTTGGAAGAGTTGAGTGGCTAAGGAGAGTAATTATCAACTGAAATCTAAGTAATGTAAGGAGGAAACATGCACTCCTAATGCTCTTTGAAGCTACGTACTGGAACGCTACAGAGAATGTTGATGCTTGAAAATATTTTAAAGTCTGTCTTAAATTTACTAGGTTGTCTTTAAGGAAGAATGAAAGAGGAAGCAATTCAGAGGAATTCTTGCAATGAAGCAGGATTTGCTCCAGTTGCTCCAAGCATCACTGTTTGTAACAAGTGTGTATGTACTCTGTGTGACTTAATCTTCAACATCTAACAAAATATGTATTGAATTAAATTGTTATTAGAACATGGCAGGACATGTTTATGAGTAAAGGTCTCTTTAATGATGTCTTGTACCATTCTAATCCAAATCATATTTCTATTCCCACTGAAACAATTATTTCCATGTCTGTTTGCTTGAAGGTGCCACTACACCTGCATTGTCATGTGGGTGTAGTGGCATGTTTTAGGCTAAAAATAAAAATAGATTGACAAGAGAGACCTAATACCAAAAGCTTCACCAAAGCTGGTGTAGATGACAGTTTCAGTGTCTTTTTAAGTGAGTGGTATCAACTTTGCTGCTGACACACCAGGAGAGACCTTTATTTCTTAATGTAGTTTTCATAGTTGCTTTTGGACGATGGGGCACTATTATCTGAACATAAAAAATGACAAAGGATAGTAGCTGGGCTTGTGTGCACGTGGGGTGAGAGAGATGCACTGTGTAAGGTCTAAGATCTGCTTGGCCCGACATACTATGCAAAATGCAGGAATTCTGCTCAGCGAGAACTTATGTAGAATGAATGTATCTGCATGTAAGTATTTGAAGTTAAATATAAATTAAATTCATCTTTACAGTATAATTTTCCTCATGCAATTGACCCAGATGATTTCTTTTCAGAGCTGCGTTTGCTTCCAACAGTTCTTCTGAACGCTGATGTGTTTGAAAGCCAACCAAGACTAGATGTTAAGGTTTAGCTTTTTGTAGTTGAAACCCACTAGTGAGCCCATAATCAGCTGCCAAACTTTATAAAGGAAACATAAAATATTATGCTGCCCACAAATACCAGCTGTAAACCACTAATGTCTGCATATTAGTTCAGTAACTTCGCAGTCACAAAGTTTAATTGACTAATGGGGTAACCTGTGGCCATCTGCAGCTTTGCAGCAGTGTTAGACCTGCTGCGAACAGGAGGAGGAAGTTTTACATAGGGGTTCATCAAGGTTCCAGTCTGGTTTTCTTCAAATGGCAGATAAGCTTCGAGGGAGAGCATGCTGGAGCACGCCAGTGTTTGGAAGGTAAATACTGCTTTCTAAAACAGAGGCAGAGATGGCAGTTACCAGTCTGGAATCGTTTGAGGAAAGCGAACTTCATCAAGAACGGTTTTTGTAGAGCATTGTCCAAGCAGTTTTACTTACAGAGATGGAAACCTTTGACTAGATACTAACCTTCGGAAGGGATTTAATAGGATGATGGATGTTATGTATACAATGGAGGCTGTGCCCATCTGCAGGAGCAGGGGAGAAAGCTGTCTCAAGATATGTATTAGTTAAGGAATGGGGAGCTGCACATTTCACCAGGGGAAGAATGTTGAACAGCAGGAGTGTTCTTGGGGCTGGAAGGAGAGAGGAATGGAGCTGGTGTATGTGGGACTGGTCTTACGGACTGGGTAGGAGCGGTGGTGTGGTAGAGAGTTTGTTATGTATGGGATAGGAATGCAGCTCTACATACAGTTGTTCAAGCTGAGTAAAGTTGTGCGGAGAATTAAGTCTTATCAAAACAGATGAAAAACAGGACACTGTGCTGTCCCATATACCTCAGCTGATTCTTACCAGCGTGGGAGAATTCTGACCTGCGTAGTGCGTGGTGTGTTGCTAGACTTCTTCTGAGGTACAGGCAAGGGGACACTTCTGAAGGACTGACATCAAAAGTAAATGGGAAACAACATGCAGTAAAATGCAAGCTACTTATGTGTTGCTTACTTCAGAGTCAGTGCTTTCCAATGCCTCTTGCAATCAGGTCACGCTGATGCACCAGTGAGTAGTTAATGATGCACCAGAGTGGAAGAACTGAACTGAGAACGGAAGAGGAAGTTAAGCTGGAAAATCTGAAAAATGTAGGCAGTGATTGAAAGGTATTCTTGGAGAAAAGCATGATTCGATCAACACGATAAAGGCCGATGGAAAAGAATGGCTGGTACATGGGATGAAAGTGCCCTGTAGTTGTTTTGTGGGTTTTTCCTTTAATGGACCTCTTTTAAATATGGCATAAGTCAAGGAAGAATACCCTCTGCCTTGTTCGTAAATTGAAATGAACAGATTTCCCACCCCCCTCATCTCCTTATCACTATCCTTATCCTTAGTTCTCATCTGTGCTAAAGAAAAAGGTTTCCTGACAGGAGAATATGTTCCTTCTATTATTTATGTCCTGTGCTAAGATGCTTAAACTAACTCTTAAAAGTTTATTTGTTTTTAAACCATTTTATGATTGAAGAATTCTTTTAGTATTATTTTTGCATTTATCAATAACTATCAGAATTAAATTTCAATATTATAAACATCTTACTCCTGCTGCATCTCTCATACTGCTTGGCTCCTGCTGATGTCTTGCTTATAGCTTAAAAATATTCACTATAAGATTGATGCAAATGCTTGGAAAAGGTAATGCAAAAATATTATGTATTCTGTGCCTATATGGCTTCTATTTTTAATGGCAGAATTCAGTGAAAAATTCTCATTATGGACAATGTATAGAATTATTGGTCCAAATTGTAAAGTTTGGGTTGTTGGGTGTGGGGTTTTTTTTCGTTTTTTGGGTTTTTTTTTTTTTGTTTTCTTTTTTTTTGTTTTTTTTTACGTAGTCCTTAATGTGTTTGTTCTTCCTGTTGTCTGTGGAAAAGATGGAGATCTTAAACTGTAGCTGGTTTGTCCCTGGTGCAAAACCTGTAGAAATTCAGGCTGGGGTTTTTGTCAGTAAGAACCATGAGCATAATCGTTGTCATTGCAGACAGACTAGCCTCAGTTATGAAGAAGCCTTATACTGTACTGAATTTAGTTCTTTGTGTGGTTAGTTGTGTAGGGTTTTTGTTTTGGTTTGATTTTTTTTTCCCCCCAGTTTTTCAATTCCAGTAAGTGAATGCACCAACATGTTAAAATGACATTAAAAGGAGCTTAATTCCACATCTGTTTGCATCTGAGATCTTGGGCATGCACATGAGAAAACAATTATATATATTTCGGAATATGAAGAATTATTTCCTCAGTTAATTGAATACAATTACCTGTAGTCATCTAAATGCTTATAATTTTGATAAGTGAAGGATAGTGTTCTCATTAGGAAAAAAATCTTTTGTTTTCATTGTTAGAAGCATTTGGAGAAGTTGGTAGATACACTAAAAAAATCAGTCTTGTGTCTTCTCTGAATATTGAAAAGGTACCTTTTAACAAGCTTAAACTTCAAAATACATAACTGCCTTTATTTGGCAATGTGGTTCATACTAGAAAAATTAAATTTGTTACCATGACAATTTTTTTCATTCGATGCCTTAGGAAAATATTACTTCATGTCAGCAGAAAAAAATAATATCTTGATTGAAAAGAAATAATCATTTATGCCTGAACACTCATGTGTTTCTTAGTAGTTCTATCCTACTGATAGGACCCCATGTAAGGTGAAAAAAGTCAGGCTTAAGTAGCAGCCATACTGAAAGGCTTGTATGGGAGTGCGTGTTTGATAAAAAAATTCTGGAAACTGTGCCAGCCAGAAGCACTTTTTCACTCTGTAGGATGGTATATGAATGATTACAAGTGATTAAACTGCTCTCAGCACTTTAAGAACTTCCACATTTTGTTTGCAGTATTCCTTGCTAGCCAAATGTAATTAAAAATAATACTGTATTCTTGCTTTTTGTTACTGAATTTTATTAGAAATGGGAGAGAACACGAACCTTCTAAATACAAGAGGTTATCCCAGTGCACTTTTATACAAGAACTATGGGAAGAATCAATTGCATAGGAAAAACTGGATTTGTGATCTCACGTTCTCTTTTTCTATAAAATATGTCTAGCCTCATGGCTATTTTTTCATATTAGATTGTTTTCATTTGATGGCAGTAGACAACAAAACTTGTCAGAATGTATCGTTTGCAATCTCATGATATGTAGAAAAATACTAAATGCTTTTTGGGGTAACAGTTTGTATGCCAAAAGGCTTGTATTTTTTATGTTTAGCAGCTTTTGGTAGACATAAAATGTTTACTTCAATATTAGAAAATGTATTTTTTATAAAAGGCTTCTTGTATCTGGGAAACTGATACTCAGAAAAGAAATTTGTGGTGACATGATGGAGAGTGTATCTGTTTTTGTTAATTCTAAGTTTGCGGCATGTTGCTTATGTTAAAATAAGCATGGCAGAAGATAAGGAAGAAAGATTAGCTATTTGCCTTGTCCCTGTTGGACAGCACTAGGCAAGGCAGAACAATCTGGACAGAAAAAATCCCCCCAAAACCCAACCCCCAAACAATGGCACATGCCCAGCTGGGACAGCTGGAGGGATGCCTACCGAAGGCAAGCCTAGAGGAGAGAAAACAGCAACCCAGGACCTATAGCATCAGCAGGTATTCGGTATGACCTTGCGAAATGACAGAATCTCTTTACATTGGGAAACAAAAGGAGTTTTTCTTGGTTTGCTGTGACTCTGCAGGCACCACAGTTAGTGTACGGAGAGCTCTCTGTAAGTATAAGATCAGTCTTGCAAGAAGGATTGGTTTATAAATTCCTTTATTTGTGATTAGACCCGACTTTGAATTACATAGATTTTTGTCTCCAAGTGGAGTGATTTATTTTGATGTCTGTTCTATTAAGATGTAAGTTTAGACTTAGATGAAATTCTTCTGTATTTTTGGTGCACCGACTGCAAAGACAAGCTGCAGAAAAGTGGGCAGCTCAAGGTCTGGTTACAGTGGGTTTTCCCTGTCATGGAAAGGCTGGCAGTTCTTATTAATTTTGAATTTAGAGCATAAATTAGCACAGACTGCAAGAGTGTGCAGGAGGTAATACTTGGTATGTGACCACATGATGAAAATGTGTTGGCGCATAACAGAGGTGTTAGGAAATTGAGAGTTTAAAGACAGAAGGTAGGAATTGGCAAAGGGTGAACACACATGGGAAACAGGTCAGTGTGATTAACAGTATCTTCTTAAAACGATCATTTCCGAAAAGCTGGGATTGGGAGGCTGCCCAATTAGGATCTTTGAAAAAAAACACCTCTTAACTGCTCTATAACTTTACAAGTCTTGTAATCATCTGGGTAGGACCACGCTTAAGAGACTAAAGTTAAGTCATTCTCTGCTTAAGGTTTGTGTAGCTGAGGTGTTTCTGTGACAGGGTAGACTCACTTGGGGTTAGTATTGTGATCTTCAGAGTGTGATCTTCATTTATGGGCCAAGTACTCTGTTTCAGCTGTATTACGCCAATTGTGTCTTGAATATATTTAGCCTCTTACAAGATTGTGGTCTTGAGGGAGCAAGAAGCATATAATGACCACCACTACTAGAAATAAAAATGGAAGAAGCTGCTTGTATGAGAGCAGTGTGCTCAGAGGAAGAGGAAAAATGCGTCAGGATTGATGACTTGCTTTGTGAGATTTTAATGGAAGCATTAGTTTGTGCAATTTGCGCAGCTGATAGATAGATGCTCTGGGTGGTAAAGATACTTTTTGCGAACAGAATTTTGGATGTCAGTTACAGTGTCTGAATGCTGGTTTCTTTTTCCTCTGCAGTGATCTAGAAAAAAACAATATCACAAGAATCACAAAGACGGACTTTACAGGACTGAAGAATCTCCGCGTCTTGTGAGTATAACACAAAACTTACCTTTCTTTAAAAGACTATTTTGGGGTGCTAGTACTAAGAATGTCCATAATTCTAGAGATCAAATGCTAGTAATTTCTGCATGTTATTCAGTTATTAGTAGTATCTTAAACCAGGCAACTGGAACTGTTTGTGATGTGAGTCAGTTAATTTTATTTTCATGCTAAAGTCTGAATGTCGTTTCAGAGCTATTTGATTGTTTGTGTTTCTCACTGGCTTTTAATAAACACTGTGGTGAAAATTCTGCTGCACTTTACAATCACTTGTGCATAAATCAATTATTCTGAAACACTAGCAAACAAGACTTTCAGAATTTGGTTGCTTTAAGGTACAGTCCCATTAATAGCACTTTTGCAGAAGATGAAGCAGAACTTGATTAAGGATACCCGTGGAAGTTGGACACAAGGACACCTGTGATGTTTTTTTAGTCTAATTTGAAGTAGTAAAAAAATTCTAGATGGTGCTGTCTCTTGATTTGGAAGGATCAATCAGGTGCTTAACTGTACTTCTAAATGAGCCTTGAACATCAAAAGGGGAAACAGTCTATAGCACTAGTCATTCCCTTTTTCTTGTTTTCTCTTCTATGAACCTCAAATGACACCATTAATTTAGTGATGAAAATTAGGATTACTTCACAGATATTTATTGTAGTCATACATAGAGGTTTTTTTTTTTTTTTTTCTTAAGAAAATAATCTTGGGTTAAAAGACCAAGATACAGATTTCTGAAACTGTTTCATTCCTTTCAGGAAAAGTTGGAGATTCTGTTTAAAGTGATTTCATTTTTCCTCTTGAAATTGCTCTAATGCTGTCTAAATTACATCAGGTAGTTTAGATCCCTTTCACATCAACATAGAAGCAGACCTAGATATCGAGGCCTCTTGCAGAAATACTGTGAGGATCTGGTATTTGCCTTGTGGAAATTAAGTTAATTGCATTCATTTTATATGTAAAATCAAATATATAGCTTTAAATTGGGTGTATATGGGGGGTGGGGGGGCAAAAAAAAAAGCCAGACAAGAGAACCAAATAGCTTTGAATGTACTGTACTGAGCTAGTTGAGGTTGTGCTCCTGGGTTCTTAAGTGTTTCTGGAGCTCTTGTTTCAAGTTCACTGTTGGTTTCTGTTTCCCTGGCCCTGTATTTGGGCACTGAGCGCTACGGTAGCGATGCGAGGTTCTCCGTGAGAAACATTGCCATGTCAGTGGGGAAATTGTACCTATGTGTAGAGCTGTATGTTTAAAAGCAGTGGCCAAGATGTTTTTATTGAAAATGTTTCTGAAATGTGAAAAAAGGTATTTATTGATGTTAACAGTAACCAATGGTAAAGTTCAGTTTCTAATTTTACTTTGGAAAAAAAAATTATCTAGTTCTGTTTCTCAAGTGCCATTTATGCAATAGTGACGGCATTCTGTGTGTGCCATCTAGTTCATAGCAGTATTTTACTAAACTGTTGCACTTAATTCCAAGTTTTAGTGACTAAAATAAAAAACTGACCTTGAGTTGGTCCCAGCACTGACGGAGGCAGGTTGGTTTTCTCACTCCGTTCACCCCTTTTTCTGAAACAAGCAGCTGTCAGAAGTTAAGGAACACGCAAGTATTGTCACCAGCACTCCCCTGAAAATTCCTTTCTGTAATTCTTAAGGCTGCCCTCTGCAGTCAGTGTTTTCCTTGGAGAATCTTCTAAGATAAGTCTTTAAAACTGCAACTGTTGAAGTTACAACCGTTTAGTTGATAATTCAATCAGTATATTTATTGAATCCTGCTGATGAAAGGGCAAGTCTTTTCTCCTACTACCTTAATACTTTCAAACAAGTGGTCATACACGAAGAAAACATTCCAAATCTATTGGAAGACTTTCATTGCTCTGGTTTCTCTCATCTCTAGTAGTGGAGTCATTTAGATTTCCTTGGCTCCCATCCCAACTGTCAATACCATTTTAGAAATCTATTAAAATACATGTACTATACTATCATTAATGTCAGCAGTTGGTTTGCTTTGGTTGGGTTTTTATGGTGTCAGACATTGCCTAATGCCGCTGCAGTCATTTACACTGAATGCACTTAACAATAAGCAAAATATGCAACTGCTGTCTTTATGTAATTTTTTTTGTTCTGTGTTCAGTACAGGTTTATGTAACTTGTTTGTTCAGCCTTTGAGTAGTGAGGAGAAGTAGTCAGGATTAAAACCAGAATACATCTATTCAAAAAAATAAAAATTCTATTGGTTTTGTCTTCCAACTTAGGAAGACCGTCTGAAACTCAAGACATGCCATTTCATTGTTTAACATACTAATTTTTGTTGATTGTTGCATATTTCCCTGTTCTACATGTTCCCCTTCTGGTGATGTTTGAAGTTTTCCTTGTTTTACTTGATGCAGCTTTTTTTACTTTGTGCACTTCTGCTCTCTAGAAGTCCTTCAGATTTTTCTTTGCTTACTTTTATGGTCTCTTCATGATTCTGGCTATTCTACATTGCTGACACCCTATTCTTTCCACTTTTTTTCCCTCCATGGGTGAGGGGGGCATAGTGGGAAGCACAGAAGTGTGAAGCCTGTCCCAAAGTTCCTAGAAAGGTGGTGTATTCCTGTTTTCAGACATCAGAGTGAAGACAACAAGCAAGTGATAGAACAGTACAACAGAAGAAAACTTCCAGTATCAAACTGACACCACACTTTGTGCACCTTATCCTTTTAACTTATCCCTTATAACCACCTTTTTTCCTTTTCCTCATGCAGTTTTTCCTCCCCCTGCTTTTAGGAATGTGCCTCTCTGGTTCACGTTCGGGTTTTTCAAATTTATTTCTTTTAAATCTTCAGATGTGGTCTTAGCTGTGGAATACTCTCTTGCTGTCTGTTTTCTCAACCACTGTCCAACTGAACAGCTCTGAGCATCCTCATAGGATGGAGCGTGAGGAGTGGCTGTTAAGAACAGGCAATACTAGTGCTTTTTCACTAGTTAGTCTTGGCTGAGCCCAAACTTACCGTCTGTTAAGTTCTTCCTTTCCATGTTTTAGCTAAAGCCACATAAAATGTTCAGAGAGCCTGGAGATTTAGTCCACATGTCTAAGTGCTCTTACAGAAGCAGAGCATGGGTGTGTGCTGGAGCACAGCACTGAGAGAGGGAAAAGGCCTGCTTAGGCTGGGCTATTGGTGTCTCTGTTCCTTCGCTTCTACTTTACCTACAGAGAGCATTTCTGCCATGTAAATGAATAGTTGTTTCCTGCACAGGGTAAATCAAAGAGAAGTCATTCTCCATTGCTTATAACTTCTCCTAGTCTCGGTCTCAGGGGGTGAATAAAAGCAGGGTTGGACACAGCAGAAGCCTGGGACTTCTCCCTTGTGTTCCCGCACTGTTGTACAGCGGGACTCTATACAGTTGTCGCAGCTGCCGTAGCTGTATTTCTGGAGGGATTCAACTCCTTTGGATTCCTTACAAATGGTTTACTCTGGGACAAGTCTGAAATCTTTGCAGAAAGTCAAGGCTGGACAAAAAAATATGTTGACATTGAGTGGGTTCTTGCTATGGGCTGTAGGAGTCAGTTATCTCAATTAGATTACAAAAAGCGAGAGTAATATACTAAGAGTGTAACCTCTCAGCATGTTTATGATTATAAAAGTTCAGGTACCAAAATGTTTACTAAATCTGGTGGTCAGGAAGCAATTTTTGAATCATTTTCCAGTTAGTGACCGATTCTGTCCAGATTTTTTAATAATAATCTCTTAATTATAACTGTTACTGGTACTTCTGTGAAAAGCAATTTTGTAGCCTATGTGAAGAAAAGCAGGGAAGCTCTTTTATTCTTTTGTCTTAAAATTAACTGATATTTTTGGAATTGCAGACACTTGGAAGAAAATCAGATTAGTGTGATAGAACGTGGAGCATTTCAGGACCTAAAACAACTTGAACGGCTGTAAGTATCTCTATTTATATACTGATGGAAAATCTACATTTTTTTTCTACCTCGCTGTTAATGGTAATTCATAATATTTCATGTGTATAAAATTAACTTCCTTTAAGAAAGAGTGGTGGGTATCTACCTAAATTAAAGTATACTTTTAAACACAGTTGAATTTATATTTCATGATAGCTAATGCTCGAAATAAAATGTACAGTTGCTTGCCAAGAAAATAGAACTGTCAGTGACACCAGAATCCTCATAACATTATCAAAAGGATGTTATCTGGGCAACTCTTAAAACTGATTTGTAGGTGAAAAAAAATTTGCTTATAATAGTCTTACATTATAATATATTTTTTTACATATTTGGTTATATATATATGTATAAATACACACACACACACACATATATATATATAAATCCATGCTAGTGGAAGTTGCCGGTGTCTCCTTTGAGAACCACAGTATTTCTACAACTGCCTTTAGACTTAATTTTCTGATTAGCTTAATTTCCTTTAAAGTTGTGTAATGCCACTGATAGCAGTGGATTCCAGGATATCACGCAAGACTTAGTGGAAAAAAGGCTGTGGATTTCCTTTGCTTTTGATAGCATTAAAGTCATTGTTTTTTGAAAAGGGTGAATATAAGATATCTCTTAATCCAAAATCCAATTTATAGAAAATTACTGGCCCTCCATGAGTATAGGCTTATATATCAAAAAGTACAAAAGTAATCCTATATCCAATTGCTCCTCCTTAGTTGGGTGTACTGGTTAGCATTATCATAAAGCTAGGTTAATTCTATCTACTTATGGTGGGAGCAGAACAAAATCTCTGTAATACTGAAATACTTCTGGGAATTATTCTTTCTTAGAGGTAGGTGACTAGAACAAAATTGCAAGCTGGTTTGGAATGCCTGGTTGTTAAATGGAGAAGCAGGGGTTTTATGTTTGAATGTTAACTTGGTTATCTGCAAGGCATTAGTTGTAGGACTTGATGCTTTCTAATTGATATTTTCTAAAGCCGTTTCAAGAGTTAAGTTCCCGCTAGCAATTGTTCAAGGGAAGTTTGGAGTATTGAGCATATGCCGTACTAAAACTGTTTCAGATGATCTCAGGATCAGATTTGCATTGAAGTTGTTTAACTAGTGCGTTGAACTTTTAAAATCAGTTTACTGAGGATTTTTGTCTTGAATTACAAAGCTCCATTTATGGCAATAAGGGAGATGAGTTAAATTCTGCTTATAACCCATTTTTACCTATATTCAATTAGAAAACACATTCAGGAAAGAGTTTTGCCATATCTGATTGATTTCACACTTCTTGGGCAGTAAAAAAATATAATCAGATTAATTTTCCAAAATTAACCATAGCTTAATACTGTAGAAGAGTTTGTTCATGTTACAGCTCACCTTTGAGAGTCATTATCCTAGCTGCTAAGTCCTTGTTTTAAGCTCATTTTATGTGTGTGCATGTGTGTGTACAGATAAATCTTTCTCATCTATTTAGATAAAGATAGATTTAGTTGGACTATGAAATGAGTTTTGAAAACAATCTGGGAGAAGGGCAAGCTATTAGTAACCAGAAAGCGTCACCTCGGTTTGCTGTTTTTCTGTACAGCCTGCTCTGTTAGCAAATGACCATAATGTATTTTGTGAAACCCAAAGTTAGGAAATATGATACCTTTAATAGTGTCTCTTTAAGTGTGTGATGTTTGAAAGCCTTTTTATTCTTCTCCCCCCTCCCTCTCCGTGCAAACTTTTAACTTGGCCTGTTAAACGTACTGCATCTCTGCTTCTCTTTTAGGATTGCCTGTCATTAAAATATTTCCTAAATTAATGTAGTATGAAAGGGAGGCCTGGAAACTTGCAACTTTTTGGTATTTTAGCTTAAATCATTTTTAGAACAAAACTATAAATCTGGTTGGTTTAGGGTTTTTTTTTTTTGGGGGGGGGGGGGGTTTGCTATGAGTCAGTAGGCTTTGGAGAATGAACTGTGGAAAGTTTGGCATAACTTATAAAGGCTAAATTGCAACATTTTAGGTAATATTAAAGTTATTTTATTAAGTATTGTCAAACATAGCAAAATGTTAATGAAGAAAGCATGCTGGCTGGATTTTAAAAAACTGGCTTTTTTCCATTTAATTTCTTTCAAATAACAAATAAAAATTGCTTATATTGCTTCAATTTTGGAATAATGTTCTTTTTTGATCTATTGAAGTGAATGCAAAAGCAATCATTTACTTCTTTTTAAACAAAGCAGCTGCATTGGTTCAGACTTTAAAAAACAGGAGTAATTTCTCTTTCTGGCAAAATACCATATAGAAAGGTCTTTCATTCAAAGTAACTGTGGAAGTATATTGTTCCACTCCCCACCCCATGGTAATCATTCAAAGGGCATAACCTGAAGTGAATATTATTTTAGCTCAATGTATTTTCACTTGTTTGGCTATTTGAAGCAAGTCCATTGTTATTAACTGAGTAAATCAGTGGAACTTTGTTTGAAATGTCCTGGATAACCATCTAATAAATTTTAAATAAAATATCTGTGAAGATGTTAGACACTGCTGCCGAAAGCACCATGATGATGGCTCTCTAGTTGCTTGGATTATTCTCTTTTTTAAGATTTTTTTATATATATATTAGTGTGTGTATGTGTGAGATTGATGCTCACAATTCCAATGGAGCATCTACAGGCATTATTTAGATATAGAGCAGGATATTGTAAAAATTGTATATTAAATTAATAAAAGTTGGGCAATATCAGTTGAAGGAAGCACGTAATGCAAAGTACGTTAAAATGGCAGACAGTACAAAGCTGAGAAATGAAGTGATGGTAGATGGTAGAAGCCACTTACTACTTTGGCCTATTTGTACTCAACTTTCCCAAATATACAGGAGTTGTAACCATTGGCTTTTAATAAAATTCAGTGTGTTTTAGTGTAAGTTGTCCAGCTGAATCCTAAGATTTGGAATTCTTGAGAATGTCTAGTGGTGCTTGCCATAGTGGAAAACCAGAAATTATTCTAGTGGGTTTATTCCAATAAGTTTCCATAGTTTTATCCCAAAACATAAAGATTAGTTGTGAGGTAGCTGACCGTAAAAGGTCAAGCAGTTAAGAGACAACATTAATATATATCTATGTATCTAATTGGTCACAGAGCGTACTGCCTTCTACTTGTTGCACTGTTGTTGAGTGTCAGGCAAATCAGCAGTGCTCATATGCAGTGTAACAGGCTGTAGAGCCTGTGTGACAGTGTGACTTGTATGTCTGAGGTGCTAGCACCACCTCGGTGTGTCGCCTGTCAGGCTTGTTAGCTTCTCCCGGGCTTCTCTAGCTATCACCTTTCCTCTAGCTCTGAAGTGCTTCTTTCCAAAAAATACTACTAATTGATGTTGAGTGATAGGATTTGCAGGGCAGCATGCATCTGTTCAATAAGCATGTAAAAAGCTATGGAAAAGTTCTGCTACAACTTGAAAGTGCCAGTTGTAAATTTTGATAGGTCTGCCCTTCTTGCCAGTAGCAGGGTAACAGTTTCAGATCAACACCTGTGCTTGTTGATGTACGGAAGGTTTCAGAAACCGAAGTTCTTTTTTTCTAGTTGCTTTCTGCAGTTTTTTCCTGATAGTTAACTGCAAAAGGTCTGACCTTCATCCTCTTTCCTCATGGGTTTTTTTTTCTCTCTTTTTTCCGCTGTGGTTTGAAGTAGCGTGCGTATGGCCATACAAACACAAAGCTCTACTGGCACGATGTATTATACCCAAATTTATTTTGGATTTTAGCATTTCACCTGTATGCTTTGCTATTAACACAGCATATGATTTTAAGAGAAAATTATTATGAAATTTCATGTGCAAAGAGGATCAAAACCAAAGAAGCATAGTAGTGGGCCTAAAAGATGAACCAAAATTTCTTCTAGAGACAGATATACATTACACATTTATGTGAAAAATGAAGCAGGATATCAGACACCAACCAATCCTGACTTTTTCCACAGCCATCTGCCAGAAATTGTCACGTAACTGTATTATCTTCAAAAGAATGGACTTTGGCTGATGGCTTGTTCTTTCTACTCAAATTAGCGTCTTTAGCTAGCATAAAAGATCTCAACATCTGAAAACACTAAAAATGTGTTTTTGTTGTTTAGAGGAGGGGGGGGGGAAATGTGTAAGCATGGCCAAATCAAATCTTTTCAAAGTCAGGAAAAAGAATTAGTTTTTGGGGAAAAAAAACAAAACACAAAACACCCCAAAACAAAACCAACGAAAAATCTACGATCCAGATTTTAACCCTAGCGTATACATGTATGAGTTTGGTCTTGTGGGTGCTAGGACAGAGGTCAAAATAGAATATTTTTTTTTTTTACCTTTAACTGCAGAGATGCTACTGTGCATTGAGTCTTTGTAAGTAGCTTCCTAAATGCTTCATTAAGGTATTAAAGTATGCTTATTTGGCATAGTGTACTGTAAAATTGCTATAAGTGACCAAAGATGCTATGGAGAAGAATAAATTTTTATGTGATGCTTCACAATCTGGATTTCATAAATGGAGATTGAACAGGCTTTAAATAAATCATGTAATACAAAAAGCATCTTCCATAATTAACATGCTGAGTGGAAAGATTGCTAAGTGCTTCAGAGTAGTGGGCAAAATAATAAAAGCGTTGGACAGTTCTTTGCTGTTGTAAACAAAAGCTTATTGCAAATCTTTGGCAGCATGGACAAATCTATAGTGTTTAGGCAAGGCTTGCAGTGCGTGCAGTTTAGATGTTTTTCTGGAACTGCAAACACTAAACGTTTATGAAGCCATGTAGATTTGTAAGTATGCAAGACAGTTTGAATATAAACTTCCAGAAAAAAAGCTTTATTGTTTTGTGTCTCCATTTCCCTATGACATTATGAATAACGTATCTAATCTAATTGGAAATCGGCAATCATAAAACGCTTATCTGGAAATGCTGGAGATCAAAGACACACTAAAATGGATTTAGACCTGTGATCTGACGTGTAATCACTTTCATTACTTGCATACTTCCTTCTTCCTTTTCAAGCTACCACGCCCGAGTTGGTGGAGTACCAGGTTTGCTACCAAACTCCCCAAGAACAGGCGCTGCTTTAGGACAGAGAAACGATAACCTTTTGCCTGTATTCTGCTACCAAGCCAGCTCTTCACAGTTGGCCTTCCCCATCTGCGGAGGGTGGGAATGGTCAGTTGTGGCTGCTAGAGTCACCCTGAGGCTATGGTGTCTTTGCATTTCAGAGGGGTGCATTTCTTTGCATTCAAACCAAAGGTGGTAGCATCCCCGGTTCACTCCTGAGAAACTGGGTGTAGCATCTGCCAAGTCTTCAGTTACTGTTTCACACTGGGCAAAAATACTGCTGCAGCAACCCCCCATCGGCAGGGCCAGATGAACCTGTGCTGCCTAATCCCAGACCACAGCCTGTGTTGGTGACGTGATCTTTTGTAAATGGGGGAAACCAGTTTCTAACAGAGACCAGCTACTCTCTGTGAGAGCTGGCAAAGAATATAAAACAAATGAAATTCAGTTCGTGACACTTTCAGGTGTGTTCTTGTTCTCCTGATTTGAAGAATAGTTCTGGTGCTGCCTGCACCTGTGAACTAGCAATATGAAGTTCCTTACTGCATTGGCTGATGACTGAAAGTTCAAGTAATATTTTTTCATGTTGGGTTAACATTTAATTAATATTATTAATAATGTTTGTCCCATATCTTCTGAGAAATTATTCTAGTTAAAAAAAAAAAAAAAAGGAATTCTATAACCAATGTCTGAAAAAGTAGTCTTTTTTTTTTTTTTACCTTGCATTTTCAAGCTTAGCATTGCCTTTCCAATGAGTGTCCGTGTGACTGTTTACATTGTGAGAAGTCCAATGTGATGAGCTAGAATGTTTTTGGTGTGCATACCTGAAGGAGTGCTTTTGGTTTTACTCCCGTGTGTCAATGGGGCAGTCATGGAGAATGGAGCATGCCGTACCGCAGAATCTTCCAAGTATTATTTGAGTCACTTCCATTCCTTTTTACTCTCTAGTTTGGGGTTTGGCCAAGGCTTCCTTTTCGGAAGGAATCTCTCGTAAAGTATGTAGGAAAATTATGCATTTATTTGGAGTGACTATTTGGGTCAACTTGCATGGGTACATCATTACTCCTTTCTTCAAGAATTGTGTTGTTTTGGAGTGTGGGTCTTTCCTTTCACACAGCCATAATGTCATTTTTACTGCTTAAGTGAGGACGACATTATTAGAAGTCCTTCATCTGTGTAGTTTTCTCAACCCGATAGCAGTAGAGGAGCAGCAACACCCTCAAAGAGCAGCTGAGTTGACGAGTTCCTTCATCAACTTATTGCACAAAAAGAGTTCCACAGTTTGATCCTGCTTCAGACTCAGAGCCAGAAGTCTGGAGGAAGACTAAATCTTCTTGGAGTCGTATGTGCTCTGGAGAACTCTCTCTTTTGTCTTAGTCTCAGAGAATGGCTGGCCCAAAGCAACATCATGAGAGCCATCTTTGAGTTCTAGTTCATCCTGTGTGGCAAAAGCCAAACAAAAGCTCTTGGTTTCTGATGTCCATGTGAAGGATAAAGTTGAGTCTCTAAGTGTTCATGTGTTGAGGTGGTGTACAAATTCATTGCAGGGATATGTTGCATCTTCCTGTGGTGTGCGGTTCTTTGGCCATCAACATGAGAGGTGCCGCCTTGGGTTGCTTTTCTGAGAGTGGATTACTACAGGTTTACTAGTCTTTGTCATTACTTCTACTTGCTCATTGTTCCACCACGCTTATTGCACCATGCAGTGCTAGTCTTGAGTGCCATGATCTCCTGCCTTGTGTCATCTTTCCATGTACTGTAAAAACGGGGTGACTTGCTGTTCCCCGCACAGCCGTGTCTTGCCAGAGAACTGTTCGTCTTTGGTGTGTAGCCAAAGCAGAGCTAGTCTGCAGCAATGTGCTTCCTTTCTTCCAAGGGGAAAGAGTCTTCTCTGCTTGTGGACTGGGTAACACCTTCACTTGAAACCTGGGATGTTTATGACTCATTCTTGGAGCTGACGTTCTTTTCCCTGGATATAATCTTGGAGCTCTCCATGAAATCTTTCCACTTACTGGTACCTAGATTCACCAGTCCTTCAAAGCATTGGTATCATTTCCAGCCAGATGAAACTTTTTGGAGCTGCCGTGAGTTATTTAACTGACTAAACTATGAGCCAAGACCTCAGGCTTTGTCCTTTCCTTTTGAAAGGGCAACTTGTATGAATTTGCCTCTCGTGCTGTTGGAATTAACTGTAAAATAACCTGCATAATAAAATTAACTCTGTTAGCAGAGTGACTTAGACCCAGGCCACTCCATCTCTCGTCATATTTATACAGCCTTCCAGAAAACTGCTTCATGGGCAGTTTTAATCCAAATGCCCACTCTGAAGATTTGTAGAAGCACCTTATGAGATTGAGTGACTGTGAAATAATACAGTACAGGCGGTTCAGCATTGAAGAATAGGGAAATGGCAGCGCATGTGTGTGTGGGGAAATCCTGAAATGTTGGAGCTCATAAAAGACTAAAATAGAAGTTCACAGGTGGTCATCAGGAGGTTGGCTGTGTTCTTGAAAGAGGTATCTATTGAGTGCAACTAAATATGCAAAAACCTCATCCAGCTAAGGAGTCTAGCTGAAAAACATTGAAAGCTAGCAAAGCTGGTAGAGGAGTGTCATACATTCTTGCCCTGTTCTTATGTCTCTGTATGCATCTGCATATTGGCACTGTGGGAAACAAGATACTGATTTAGGCAGATTTTAAATCAGTTGTAGGCCTGGATGCTTTCTGGTTTTCATCTGTTGCAAGAAACTAAACTGCTTATCATCTTTTCCAAATCTTACTTTGCTTCTACTGATTTATCTGTCTGCAGTTTAGGTACTACGGGTATGTTGTCCTTTTCATGGCGAGGGGACTGAGACACTTTGGACAGTTCTGCTGCTTTTTCCTGTCTAGAACAGAGGTATTTAATGGGCTTCCAGCTGCCCTTCACTGCAGGAAGCTCACGCTGGGTATCTGACTTCAAAGGAGTGCTGCCAACTCACCCATAAGGAATCCTTGTTTCCTATAAGACTTGCTTAACAAAACCCCAGGCAAAATCAGTAGCCTCCCTAAGGAATGTAACGATAGAGAGAAGATAAAATAATGGGTACAAATTTTATTAATGAGATATGGTGGAAACTGCTATATAAGATGCAAATGGTGGATTACATAACTGTGTGGTCGATACCTCAGTTTACCTTTAGAATCACACAGGACAAAGCCAGTAGCAAGAATTTGGTAATTCTTGGTATATATATGGGGGAATGTGTGTCTACAAATTAAAAAATGAAATAGTAAAATAGATATTGACAGCTTGAGTGTGAATAGTAAATTTCAGTAAATCATTGGGGAGGAATGTAAGTACTATGTCTTATCAAGTCCCACCTTGGCTCAAGCTGACAGCTCACCTTTTAATTCTTGGAAGGAAAGAAGGAAGCTCATTAATTTTGTATTGCTTTTGATTCAGCTTTATGTGCTGCTCTTGGCTCAAACAGCCAAAATAATTGTTCCCAAGATAAGGCTTACATACTTCACTTATCTGTCAGTAGTGTGCACTGGTTATTCTGGAAGATTTCACTGATTATTTTTTTTTTCTTACACTACTGCCAGTAATTTAGAGATATGTTAGTTGTTCGTGTAAATGACACACTAGATGTGGTTGCGAAAGACTTGGTTTTAATTTTTTTTTAAATCTAAAAGAACTCCTTGCTGTTTCCAGAATCCAAACATACAGTCAATATAAAATTGTTGTGGGGGGAGGGGGATTTGGAACTATTAGTCCAAAAAGTTACTTTTGTTGGAAAGGAATGTTGTAAGATCTCCAAAACATACATTTCCATATAGAGTCAAGCTTCTTGCAGCAGTTAAGGACTGAAGAAAATACTCAAGTATGGCCTATTTCATGCACATACTCAGTTCATATAGTGAATAATGTATTCTGTCACTCGTATTAAATTTTCAAGAAAATGTTACTTTGTTTTGGCTACAGTAGCATGACACTGTCCAGTAATGATAAATCAACTTTCATATGTAGTGTGACCAGTAAATGCATAACCCAAAGTGAAATGTACTTAAAACTTTAAGATCATTTTAACATTTTTTGGAGTCCAAAATACATGAATTTCCTTTAGAATTTTGTCAATTTCTTCTCTAGTGCAACTTTTCAGTTTTGGCCTTTCCTTGAAAATATTTTGTTGTTAACTTTTGCAGCATAGTCCAGCTGTGTGTGCTACTGATTGCTGTGGCCCCGCTCCATCGAGGCGTTTAGACAACTAGGTATCGGCCACCTTAGATACCAGTGTGATTTCTCACAACTCTGAAAAATGTCTGGTCCCAAGCACAAGAAAGGACAACGTGTGTTCAAAAAAACCTGTAGCCACAAGTTTGGTCAATAGTTACTCATAAGAATTTACTGAATTTTCTTTGAAAGGCGTACAACAGGGCTGGGATAGCAGTATAACTTTGAAACTAAATAATTCACGCTATTTTTCACAAAGGCAAAATAGAAAGTGTTTTTGGGGTAAGCTACGAAAATCCTCAGAACATATATTATACACAAGGTTAAACTTGATAGTATGTAACACATACATAGTATGTAACACATAGTGAGCATGCAATATATATATATACACACATACTTCTGTAATGTCCATGTGTCAGTATCTCAAGATTAATTAGTGTTCATCTTCTCATGTCAGTCGGGGCTTGCACATAGAACTTGTGTTTTTTGAGGAGAGACAGTGCTTCAAGTGTAAGTAGAATACTGGTGTAGGAAGACTTGGGTGGAAAAAGTAATAAGCATGAAACAACTTCTAGAAGCAAAACCTGCTAATTCTGAGAGGTACCCAGTCTACATTTTGCCTATGCAAAAAGTCAGTCTCCTCTTTAATGTCTTAATAAAGCTGACTGCATTTCTATTTCAAGTAGTTTAAACCACATTTTGAAAAGGTCAGATAATTTTTAGAAACATCATTGGAAACATTACTCTTACAGAAGAGTAGGAAAAGTCTTTAATATGAAAAAATACGTTTGGGCTTTTTTTGGAGGCATACTTTGTCATTCTGTGGGCATTGCATACTTGAAAAACAGTAGTGCTTATCCATGTAATGTACCCTGATCATGGTATTACCTCGGATGAGAAGCATTTGCAATTCAGACCTTGATGTTGGTTTTTTTCCCCCAGTTTTAAAGCACGTAAATTTAGCTTTTATTGAAATTAGTCAAGCATTATTTCAGGTATTGAAATATGTGAAATTTTCTTGGTACACAGATGAGCTATTGTTTGACACACATATAGGTTATATGCTTGGGAATAGTTCATATTTTTTATGATCATTCAAGAAAAAAGTAAAAATTGCCTTGTCCTTTTCTATTACCGTATTAAAATCATGGCACCTGTCTGCCACAAAGTTCTGTGTTTGCTGTGCTTGAAGGTGCAGGATTGAAAAAGTAGCTGCAGATTGATTCAGGAAATAAATCCATGGTCAGCTTGGTAAAACTTGCTCCATATCTATCAACAGTAGGTTCAGTAATGTGTGTGTCCTTGCACATCGGAAAGACACTTTTTTTTTGGAACAGTAGTTGATGTGAGTGGCAGAAACATAAACGATAGAAATTTCATCCTTTGCCTTTTACTGTTAATAAGCACCTTGCATGAGCTAGATCTTTTGTGCACAATCTGGAGATAAAATGGAAGGAACAGGTAAAAAGGAACAAGTGTATGCCTTGATCAACTGACAGTTTGTGAGTCCCCTGTGCTACCTGCTGCTCTGTGTTTCTACTGGACCATCTTTATTTAGCAAAAAAATTCTTAAGCCTGTAGTAGCGATAAACTAGTTCAAAGATTAATCCCTCCTTCTCTCTCGTCCATCAGTCAAATGTTTATTTTTATGGGACTGTTGTTGGAATAAATTTTTAAATGATACAGTAGCTGTCACTTTCTTAGCTATTGGGGACTATTCAGTGAATAAAGTAGTTATGGGAAACCATTTACAATGATTCTTTGAAGGTGTGTAGGTTTGAGGATGTATAGTGGTTATGCCTCCTAATTGGGTATATGCATTTTGGAAAATGATAGTTCCCAATAACTGTGTTTATGTACTGTGGACTCCCAGAGGGCACTAATATCCTCAAATTTTATAGTTTACTATGTCTGTCTGTAGCATGTAATCATATAGGTACGTATTACTCAGCCATTGTTGGACAGCCAGACATCTTTTGTTATTGCTGATGCAAGAGTGAACCTTTTTTTTTTTTTTTTCTTTTGTAAGTATTAAAAAAACCCCAAACATTGGCACCCCTCTTTTGAAGGAAGCCATTAGCAGCTCTGTCAATAGGTCTGCACAGGAGGAATCCAAACACAGGAGAAGTGCAAGAGAGGCAAAGGGCAGCTAGCAAGAAAGCAGGATGCATGCTTCAGTGAATTGGTTTTGGTTTGCATTAGTACTTCTGACCAGGGCTACAAAACAAAGAGGTTTATTTTAACAACATGAAAATAAACGAGCCTGGCTTCATCAAAAACATTTTCATAGTAGGTCACTGACCCATAAGAGCTCATGGAAAAACAAATTTGGGTCTCATTTATGTAGACAAGAGGTTCTGTAACCACAGGATTCTTAAGCTTCTGAAAGCAATGGTTACAAAGCGAGTGGAATAACGACACTTCCACTACAATGTAACCATAATTCAGCTGGAATAGCTGATCAGCACTAACATTACATCCGAGTTTTTAAACATTATTCTTTCCTGTGTCTTGTTTGATTTTAGCTGTTTTTTATACTTGATGAAGATTTATGGGAGTATTTGCTTAAGCAAAACACTTAAGGATTAAGCAGTCATCTGCTCCAGGATCTGTAGGAAATACTTAAAGGCCTGTGTTACTGTTGGGTAAGAACTGCTGCATCACTGGTCTGGAATAGTTTGGATAAACTTGGTTTAGCTTTAATAATTCTATCAAAAAGGTTTGGCTTCTTTGAGCTTCCTCATATTAGAAGGATTATACTGCTTGCCATCTTAGAAATACTGTAAGTGTTATTGGCTGAATTTCATGCTGTGGAGCACAGCAATCCTTAAATAATCTTGTTCCTGAGTGAAATGATGATGAATTCAAAGTACTTAACATCTTTCGATTCTCAGACAGTATATGAATATGTAGGTTTTGAAGCTTTTCTGTCATTGGTCAGACCAGTGCAGTCTTGATCTTGCTTTTCCTCTGGCACAATTGCATTTTAACTCTGTCCATTGAACTGGATCTCACCTGAAGCTGCAGCTTTTCATCTAGAACAGAGCAAATTCCTGTTGGCTTGTTAACTTTGTTAGCATTATGTTTTCATTTGCTTGGAGATGATCTCTTATCTAGATCTTCCCCTTGGTCTCAGGGTGTTACAGCATGAAGATCACAGGAAGAAGAGAGAAGATTCTTGGGTTCATGCAGATGTTATGGATATTACATATGAATTTTATTTTTTGTTTTTGAGAGTTCTGAGCAGGATAGGTGTGAGGCAGTATATTAGGAATACAAGAGAGATATGGGAACTGCACTTCAGAAAAACTGATGCCTGGCATTTGAAAACTTGCTGGGAAAGTGGAGATGGATCAGAGGTAATTATCACAGAAATTGGGTGTGCCTAGTTTTTAGATAAGAGCTGCTTTAATGACAGTGGATTTTTGTGGCTGTTTACCCCTTGTAGCTTCCTAGTAAGAAAATGTCTTTTGAATGAGTTGTTACAGGTAATTCCCACAGGCTTGTGACAAAGCAGTCACAAGAGCTGCATTTTTGTTCTCAAATTTAAGTCAAATGTATAGTGTGCTTTTTGTTCCACTTAATTATTTTCTTATATTCATTCTGTTGGCTTTGGAGGATTTACCCTTTGTTAGGCATCCAGTTTGATTTCAGGCAAGAGATGATTCCACTAGTCTTCCTTTTTTAATAGTTCTGCTTGGCACATGCCCTGGGGAGGAAGCAGCACCGCATCACCACAGAAGCATTCTTTACTGTATATGGAGAGGCGTGGTGAGCCAGGCTGGTATCGAGTTATTAAAACAGATCAAATAGGAAGAGCATTCTATTTCTTCGGGTAAAAATTGCAATAATAGTTACACTTGCAAGTTTTCTTGCTAATTATTCACAGCTATTTCTGACTTCTGGAAATGGTTAGTTTGATTCACATAAACTTTGAACACTAATCAGCAGGGGCAACATGGCATGGAGATGTGAATGTTAAAATTTCCTTTGTGATTTCTTCTTAGGGTTTCAGCCTTGACCTGGAGAGATTACTCTCTGGTGTAAGAAAATGGTTTTACCATGTCTATTTTACTCTTACTGCCTGTATGAAAACTGATGAACTATTAAAAATGGTGGATGTTTTAGGGATACTGCAATAGATTTTATTCCTTGGGTAAAAGTCTATTGTTTTCATGTAGTCTGTGGGGAAATAATGAGAAAGTTACTATTTTTTTTTTTCTCATTCTGTATTATGGTTTAGAATATATAAAAAATAGGAAGATTTTATGTGAATTCCTGATTTTTTAAATATATATATTTGAAAAAAGAGAGCAGAAACAGATGACTTCTGCAGAGACCTTCTCTATGTTTGACGGTTTACTGATTAAGCTTTTTTTTTAGTTTTGAATGATAGTTAAGAAAAAATTAAATTCTTGTACACTAAAGGCTGATAAAGGCAGATATAAACTACTATCCTGCATGAATGTCACTGATAAGTTTTATAAGTATGCTACTGGGTTAAGAGATTGTCCATATACTTTTGCTTGCTATGTCTGGTTTTACAGGATTTACTTGCTGTTGACATTGTCATTAATAAATGCTCTCTGATACTTAAGATTTTCTATTCCTTTCTTCAATTAAGTTGGTACCAAGACTTCTGTCCATTTCTGTCTGATGTAAGGTGTTGATGTCAGTCTTTAATGCATACATTTTATGCATTAAATTATTAGGCCTCTTTTGTTTCTTCATGTTGGTTTTGGGAAAATGTTGACACTTAGATCTGTTCCTCATACTTCTTTTTTTTGTGCCTATGTTATTAGCTTCTTCCTAGCCTGAGGACATCTGTGTGTAATGGTTACATACTGGCTTTACCCTCCATCTTAATGTCTGGGTTTTTTGTATGAAGAGATTCTAACAAAAAAAAGGAAAAAAAAGGAAAAGAAAAAAAAAGGTATTATAGAGCTGCCAGTTTGTATGCTGCTTCTTTGTACAAAGCAATGTAGTCCTGCTTCTGATAGAGGGTAGATAATCTTTTTAAGTCTAATGAAAGGTTACTAATAAAGGTTATTACTTCTGACAGCTTTGAAAACGTGAACCAGGACCACCCAGTCTGCTATGTTTGTAATAAAGGATCTCAAGCTTTTGTAAACAGTTTTCCTTCAAAAAACAGCCCCTTAGTGACATGGAGTAGTATCTCTCACAGGTTTTGGAAAAGCTTCTGTACTATCATGTCACGTAAATAAAGTAGTTCATGTATTCGACACCGTAATCCTGTAATATGGTTGTATTGGACTTCCTTCTAGCAACCTTATTGAAATTCCATTATATATTGTCTGGCTTTATTTCCTAGTGTAGTAATATAAAGAGGTGCTGACAGAAAGTAATGGATGAGTTTGACTTTTTTTAATGGCTGCTGCATCTTGAATGTTTTCCCTTATAGAAAGGAAGTGATACAAAGCAAAGGAAGAAGTTACATTAATGACCACAACATATTTCTTGATACTAATAGGATTTACTGGTGAAACCATTGAATGAAATTGGCTGTGCTTCTGCTTTACTGCTTCCCAAGCCAGTGCTGTTTGAAAGAGTAAACTTAGTAACTCCTTAGAGTTCAGTAATTCCTGTCTTTCTGAGTGTCCTGTTGTGCATTAATTAATTTTTTTTGCTTCTTAGTTATACCCAAGCTTGTGATGTAACCGCTTCTCCCTTAAAGTAGCTCTCAGTAACTACTTCAACTACATCATATTCCCTGAGGCTGTTCTCCGAGGACAATGCTATAGAGCTCTTAATAACAAAGGAGAAAAAGCTATCTTGTTTGTTGCCAAAAATGAGAACCAGATGTTCTTAGTGTGAAATAAAATAAATGACCAAATTGGAGAGTGAACCCAAAGTTACTTGGATAATTTCTGGATATTAAAGGCTGCATACCAGGACTGCTCCCTTAAACCTACCTGGTTTAAAAATTTAGGAACACTGTAATTTTGATATTTTTTTTGGTTTGTTTTTTTTGTTGGAGAATGAGTTGTATAATAGGTAGTAATGTGAATATAGATGTTAAATCAAACTTGAAAGTTGTTGAACTTCTGTGGAAACGAACAGAGTGCTATTTATTTCATGACAAATATGCCGTACTTTGATTTGGTAGTAAAGCTGTCGATGCTCAGTAGAAAAGCAGACACAGAATGTGGAGGCCAATGGGTATCACACATTCATGGGGCTAAAACTAGGTAATTGCTACATTCAGAGAGACAGTAATAAAACTGACAGTTTATATCATAGCCTGTGTATCAACTTAAATTTCTGGGTGGTGGTGTGTGTTCAGTAATATGCAAGAATACTGTTAGTAAATATAATACTGCAAGACATTTTCAATTGAAAGTGAAGATGCGTGTAAGAGCTTTTTGTTGTGAGATCTTCTAGTAGAAGCCAGGTCCCTTCCTTTTTCCTCCATAGCTATGTAAATCTGGTGATTTCTGCTCATGCCTTGAATATTTGCCATTTGCATGAAGCATGTTTTACTGATGTTATGGCATTCAAAATTTTCAAACCAAGTCAGTAGCATAATGAGAAATCAAATTGCCTTGGAAAATTGCACAATTTCCCAAGTTTGAATAAATAAAACTTGCATTGCTTTTACATGGGGCTTTTATATGGATTAATAGTCTGTGGGTAGGAGGTGAGTGACTCTCAGAGGCTTTGAAAAGAGCATGGAGGAAATTTCTCATGTAGTTAGTGGCTGTGTCCTCACTGTAGCTTTGCAGAAAAGGAGGCTCTTTTCCAACTATACTGATCGTGCCTTTAATATAGATTAGATTTAGCTCCTGTTTGCTTTTCTTGCGAGTGGAACTTCATGAGACAACAGTACCCAAGCTGGATGCAACCCTTCCAATTGTGTAAACATGAGGGATGCAGCTGAAGCCAGCACCCCAAAGAAAGTTTTCTGTCCAGGAAAACATGATCTCTGTCTTGAAAACAACTTGAACGTTTTCCTGTAAAAATCAAGGTTCTTTACTTATCCAGCAGTTATTCATAAGCCAAGAAAAGGAATAAAGCGAAAATATAATAAAGGAAAAAATAACTTGTGTGAAGTGTAGGTCTTTTCCTCCATTTATTTCATAGAACGATCCTGGTAAGTCTTCAGCCTACCTTTAGGCTGGTAGTGTTGTCTCTTTCCAAGCTCCAGTGGTTGTTTCTTACTCTGTTTTTTAATAGTCAGGGGAATCTTATTAGCTAAGTTTCTCCTATCCCAGCTTCAGAGAGAGGAAGAAATACTGTTAGTCTGGTTGGAGCCAGGAAGGTAGGAATTTCACAGTTAATAACTTCATTGTTTTTTTAGGGGCCCTTGATAGTCTGTGATTGACATTGAGGTTGTTTCCCTCTATCCTTTTGCCTTCAGGACATAGGAACCCTCAAATGGGAAGTAGGCTGAGGGAGGAAAGGGAGAAACTGGCACTTGTTATATATATGGGCAAAATATTTTTGGGAGGTGAAAGGGAGTGTTTCTCCTTTGTTGAAACAGTGTGTTTGATGCTATATGTGGCTGCTGTAAAGAAAACAATAATAAACTGGAGGACAATGTTGCATGTATACTTCTCATGACTTGTAAAGGTCAGAAATTCTTGATGTCTTCATTTTAGGCCATCAGAATACTAAAGCAAGAAAATACAGTTTGTAAGATGATAAAGCTGTGAAGTATAGACATGTATCTGTTTATATTATATGAGAATCGAAGTCAGCATCCGATATAACTGGGAGGAGCAAAAGAGCTTACTTGGAGACATGAGGGTATCAGCTGGGGCACAAGAGCTTTGGCTGAAACAAAATGAGAAGGAAGTAATGTTCATAGAAATGTATGCATAGGTATGTGGAAAAGCATGCATTGCCCATATACATATGTCTTTATATACCTATCTCTTGATTGCAACTGTAATTGTGAATCTTTTACTTTGCTCCTTGATGTACAAATAGGCTTTTTAAGCCTTACATTGGGAACCCGTTGAATTTGTGCAGCAGGCAAACCTCACAGTCTAAAGAGGTGCTGCAGGAATGCTTTGAACAGAAGCTTAAAATCTACATTTGTATTGTTTAGTATAAAATAAATTTTCTAGTATTGAATTTAAATTGTTTCCTGGTGAAACTGAACAGAAAAAAGAGCTGTACCAAAAGCCAGAAGATAGTGGCCATATTAGCTTGGACCCGAAATGTGAGTAAGCCAGTATCATGTCTCCAGTTGACACTCTCTAAGGAAGAGCAGAGGAAGAAAAAGCAAATACATAAATTGCATTGTGGCAGAGATCACTTCAATCATTAATTGGGCCTTTGTAATGAATATTACTTAATATTTTTTCTTAATTATTGTTCTTCTATACCCACATAAACTAGCAACTAATGATACACGGCCAGTTGTTACACAATTTAACTGCATGTTGTTTGGGGAAATTAAGTCCATTTGTTTTTTGAAGGTACCACCACCAACATTCGTTATTTCCAAGTTGGGTTTTTTTTTCTGGTATTACAAAAGATGAGAACAACTATTTCTTATCACCTTCCCTTGATTCATAATTATACAGACCTTTACTGTATTCTCCCTCTGCGCTTTTCCTCGTGAGGAGTCTCTGTCTACTAAGTTGTTCCAGTATGGAAGCTACTTTTTAGCTTTGATCATCCTTGCCATCTTTCTCTGAACCTTATGGGATCCTTTTTGAGGTGGAAATTCCAAAAGTTTTCAGTCCTCCACATGTGCATACACCATGGATTTACACAAATAGTCATCTTATCCGTTACTCTTCTAATAATTTGTAACACTTGCTTTATGAACTGCTACAGAGCAGTAAGTTGATATTTTCATGGGTCTGCTTCCTGGGAAGTGATTTTCAGGTTGGAGATTGCTGTTATATGCATGAACTTAAAAATCTGTTTCCTTGAATATATGTTAAGTTTTACCTGTAATGAATTACATATGTCAGTTTGCCATTTGGGCACTAAATACAATTAGTTCTTTCTGGAGTTTGTCATCAGCCTTCGTATCACCAACAAATTGTGTCATCCCTTACACCTCCAGCTTTTCAGGTCACCTATGAGTATGCTGAACAGTTTGGGCCCTCATAGGAGTACCTTTTTTTTTTTTTTTTTCTTCTGATGGTAAGCTTCTTAGTCTTTCCGGTTCCAACTGTAGTTGATACCTGTAATAACAGCATCTGGCAGATCTAAGTATTAGCTGAGTAACCGATTCCGATTGCTCCTGTGAAGTACAGTTAACAGGTTAGAAAGCAGAGGAAGGGTCAAAAATACTTGCTTTTGTGTGCCTGAATCCAGCTTGCAGCCCAGCACCTGTAAAAATCTTGAGTGACTTTAGCTGCAACATACAGTCCCTGATGATGCTGTGGAAGACTCTGGTCATCTTTGGGCAGGAATAGGCAAGTCTCTTGGATTTGAAGGTTGTTTTTTGTTTGTTTTTTTCTTTTTTTTTTTTTGTTTTGTGATTTCTTGGTCTTTTTTGCAGCTTTTTCTCTCCATCCAAGTTCTCTTTTTTTTTTTTTTCCCCTGTCCATTTTTTAGTAGTTTAGTACTGTTTCAGAAAAGTAGCCCTTTTAACCAGACTGTTAACAGCAGGTAAGTCTCAGTGTGTAGCTCACCAGTTTCATTCAAAGAAATATTTAGTTATCTTCTTGGAGGCAGTCTATCATTGTATTTGTTTTGTTTCATGTCTATTTTATGTCTGCCTTGAAAATAATGTCATGCAATATCCAGAATAATAGTCAAGAAGTAGCCTGAGAAATATATCTTAGCAAGACATCAGCATTATTTCATTTCTGCAGCATTAAAGGGAGGAGTTACTCTTCTTTTATGAAAAAGCCATGGGCACATTTAGCAGGTATGAAGTTTTCTTACCTAAAGCTGTAATCCGTAACTATTGTAGTGGGCAGAGAGATTATGTATATATATGATGTTACAGGCATTATTATATATCATGTTAAAAGTTTTATAGAAGTTCTTCTGCAATACCCCAGCACTTCATACACTGAAGTGTGTATTCCTGTGTAAGAGCATTAGAAGAGCTGAAGCACTTACATGCCTGGTTCAGTATGAGGGATTTTAAGGCCATGAAATCATATTGTATTCAGACATAATTAAATTCTAGATAAGCTTATACCCTGGACTGAATTTTTCACTTTACTAAGCAATCTAAGTTACTAAAAGTGTACCAACGAGGGAGCTTGGTGGAGGAGCTCACCAAGCCACCCCATCATTTACCAGCAGCCCTGGCAGACTGGGGAGGTGCCAGCAGACTGGAGGTTAGCCAACGTGATGTCCATGTACAAGAGGGGCAGGAAGGAGGATCCAGGGAACCAGAGCCCTGTCAGCCCGACCTCGGTGCCAGGAAGGTGATGGAGCAGATCATCCCCAGCACCATCACACGGCACGTGCCGGACACCCAGGGGATCAGGCCCTGCCTGACAGCCCCGATCTCCTGCTACGAGCAGCTGCCCGGCCTGGTGGGCGAGGGAGAGGCTGTGGCTGGTGTGTCCTGGGCCTTAGTGAAGCCTCTGACACCGTCTCCCACAGCCTCTCCTGCAGCCACCGGCTGCTCATGGCTGCCCGGGGGGCTCTGCGCTGGGGTCAAAGCTGGCTGGGCGGCCGGGCCGGAGAGCGGTGGGGAATGGAGTCACATCCCGCTGGCGCCGGGCACTCGGGGGGTTCCCAGGGCTCAGGGCCGGGCCCGTCCCTTTAACATCTTTACCGAGGGGCTGGGCGAGGGGACGGGGCGCACCCCCAGGCGGGTTGCAGGGACACCAGGCTGGGGGACAGCTGATGTGCCGGGGGCAGCAGGCTCTGCAGAGGGACCTGGGCAGGCCGGGCCGAGGGGCCCAGCCCAGCTGGAGGAGGTTCAACAAGGCCGAGTGCCGGGTCCTGCCCCGGGGGCACGACAGCCCCCCCAGCGCTGCGGGCTGGGGCAGGGGGCTGGGAGCTGCCCGGCGGGGAAGGGGCTGGGGGGGCTGGTGGCCAGCTGGGCAGGAGCCAGCAGCGTGCCCGGGTGGCCAAGGAGGCCAGCAGCACCCTGGCTCGTAGCCGGGACAGCGTGGCCAGCAGGGCCAGGGCAGTGCCCGTCCCCCTGTGCTCGGCACTGGTGAGGCCGCCCCTCGAACCCTGGGTTCGGGTTTGGGCCCCTCACGGCCAGAGGGACATGGAGGGGCTGGAGCGTGTCCAGAGCCGGGCACGGGGCTGGGGAAGGGGCTGGGGCACAAGTGCTGGGAGGGGCGGCGGGGGGAACTGGGGGGGTTTAGTCTGGAGAAGGCTCTGGGGGGACCTTATCGCTCCCCACAGCTGCCTGACAGGGGCTGTAGGCGGGGGGGGTCGGTCTCTGTGCCAGGTAACAAGTGACAGGACAAGAGGAAACGGCCTCAAGTTGCACCAGGGGAGGTTTAGGTTGCAGATTAGGAACAAATTCTTCACAGAAAGGGTGGTCAAGCCTTGGACCAGTCTTGTCCAGGGAGGTGGTGGAATCACCATCTCTGGAGGTGTTTAAAGAAGACATATATGTGGCACTTAGGGACAGGGTTTAGTGGTGGCCTTGGCAGTGCTGGGTTAATGGTCGGACCTGATGATCTCAAAGGTCTTTTCCAACCTAAATGATTCTTTGAATGTTTTATAATAATTTCAGAAGAAATAGTAGTTCACTTCTGTAGTGAATTCCTGCATACAGAAATAGTTTTTTAGCCTTTACCATTTACTGCTCCCTAAACTTTCTCCAACAGAAGCATAGGTGAATATGCATTTGAGTCTAGCGAGAGGACATTGTGCTTGTGTGGATGCCTTGGAGGTGACTGATGTACGGACTCCTGGAAGCCCATTGCTTACATGTTGAGAACTATCGTGTGCGGTTGGCGGGTTGGTCAGCTTTTATGCATCACTTAGGGGGACTTGAGGAACAGACTAAGAAAACAGAATCTGCAAAGTTTAATTTCCCCTGCATAGTCGTGGTTAAAGTAATCTGGAAGATGGAGGGAGTTGAAGTGTGTGGAGGTTGTTGACTGTAGAGTCAGCATGTGTCTAATCAGACTTAATAAGTTTTACTCAATGCAGGTATTGCCAGAACTGATATGACTCCTGGAGAGCCTCTCTGCACAGTTCTTCAGCTTCCAGGAGGTTTTATTGGTCTGGACTCCATGCTGTGCACATCCAGGGTTGCTTCTTTCTGATCCAGCGCTGGAGCTCATTTGTTCTGTGGCATTAGATGATTATGCATCATTCCGCCCAGTGCTCTGAATTCCTGGAATACTTTGCAGGTCTTATTAGCTGTAAAACATCCAGTTCAAAATACTTCAGAGACTGAACAGCTGCTTTCTCATCCAGCAGTCCCAGGTCAAATAACCTGGACCAGATCTTGTCTGGCTCTGTGCTCCAGATTACTTCCTTCCTCTGGGTGTACCTCAGTACATACCTTGGTATGGTGGTGGTTGGTGCTGTGTGTGCAGACATGTGCTGATTGTATGGTGGATGTGTTTCTAACACAAAAGAAGAGGATCAGAGTTTTTAGTTGTAGTGTGCTATGAGTCCCAGGTGGCATTCCTAGTTTGAACAGTGCAAAGGATTTGGTGTGACAATCAAAATCTGACTGATTTTGCTCATGAGAAAACATAAATTATGTTTTCTTTATTTTTAGTCTGCTGTTCAGGTTCACAAAACTAATGTGTCATTCCATCACGACGTAGCTAGTTGTAGTTGCAAAAATGGCTTGGCTTTTATATCCAATTTCCAGATATCACATCTTGATGTTATTTCTATTTCAAATCACTAATTTTAAATCCGGTTTTGTTAATATAGTGCAGTCATAAGAACAGTGTCCACAAAATCATTTTACAAGATTTTTGGCTCACTTTGTTTATGAACTTTTTGCAGACCATTTTTGTTTTATTGTAATAATATATGGCCTTACCTTTTCCAAGGTATTTGTTAAGAAATCAGAAATACAGTTCTAATTAGAATTAAACACCTGGCAGGATTAAGATTTAGGCAGTAACATGATAGTGAAAGGCTCTTACAGGTAACAGGCTTAGGCAAGCATAGGGTATTTCTATACTGCCTTTTGGGTCCTTTCCTGTGTGAAGGGGCTGCTGCACAACAGATTTCTTAAAGTGTGCTCAGCCTGTGCTTTGAAGTTCCCCTTAGCAACAGCTACGTTAGAGCTTGCCCTGCCTTGTGGTGGCATTTCTAATGTTTGCTTCACCTTGCACTTGAAGTTTCCTGATCTGTCCTAGAGTTTACCGATAGATGAGGATAAACAGAAGTTCTTGTCAAATGGTGTGGTGGAACTATTCCACTACATCTCATTTGTGTTTGGTACTTCTCTGTCAAACTGGAGGAAGCAGTGCTCATAAATGGCCATTCAGAACATTTGCTCTTTTCAATAAATAATTTTTAATTACTTCTATGTCTTTTTTACAAAACTTACACACATCCAGTCCTGTACTTCTGTATTGAGACTTTTCTTAACAGCCTTTCTCTCAAGTCCAAGTAAGAGAAATTAGAAGTAATTGGGATTTTTTCCTAGGCTGTTGGTGGCTTTCTTGCACAAAATAAATATAAGCATATTAAATGTATCCTATATCAAGTATGTCTAAGTTTATATGAGGTGATCTAGTCTTATGTTTAGGTAAGTATTGCAGTAGAAGTTATTTAAATACAGTAGATGATGTTCAAGAGAAGCAAACCCCTGTTCATTCCCTGAGTTTCCCTGTGAGTCAAATTATGTATAAATTACTTTTGGCAGATTCCAATTTGAAGTAGATCTTAGGAAGTGATAGAAGGGGTGTTGGGAGAGTCCCATAGCTTGAACCAAGACATCAGTAGTCATGGGCTCTTCAAATGCTTCTTGATACCTCAGATTTGCTTAGTTATAAATTACTAACATAGCCTTCCTTTACTAGCAGCAGCCTTTGTTTGTGGCACATGTATTGTGCACTAATAACGTTTTGAGACAGTATCAGATGCAGTGCAGTGCAGGAGCACTAACCTCTATTGATGGGTTATTTTGAAAATCAAGCTTACATGAGTTAAGGCAAAGGAAGAATGTCATTATGTTACTGGTCTTGTTAGATGGATTTTGCTTGCTTACTGCTGCGGTATAAAAACATCAACATGTCATTTGTAACAATATAACATTAAAAATATTCGTTTAGACCAATATGAAATACTTAGTGCTAGTGAACAGTAGGTCTCAATGTGAGCTTTTCAAAAGCATCCTTGTGTGAACTTGACTTCATATGATATTTGAAAGAAAAACAGTACTATGGTAGTGTCAGGAGAAAATCTTAAAATGCTTAGGAATGTTTAAAAGGGCAACTGAGAACTCGGTTCTTTATGCATCACAGGTAGGGCAATGTTAACCCATACAAATAATAGGAAATAATTTATAATATTTGATCATCTGGATTATTTTGATAATAATTTAGGGATTTTTTTTTATATTAGCTTTTTTCCTCAATGAAGTTGTTTGTTTCACTGCAAATTGTAAATGTTAGACCTCTGAAGTTACAAACTGTAACACTGAAAATACAACTTTCTGTTAATACATAGGCTGTCTTGTCTGCTTGTTGGTGTGGAACCTCTTATTCTAGAAGCATTCTGATTTTGCTTAGTTTCTGTGGCTTAAAACAATGAGGATGAAGTCAACATTTGTGGAAGCCTTGCAAGTAGACATAAGAATATTCTTAAAATATATTCCTTGGATGTTGCTTTGAGATAAGTCAGATAACTTTAGGATTGACAGTGGATAATTGCATGTACACTGTGAGAGCTTAAATGATTATCGGATGTGGTAATAAATGTTAGGCAACTGTGGAAGAGATGCATTTCACTGGCAGTTTTTTCATTCCAATTGATAAACAAGTTCAACATGTTTATTGTTTCTCAAGAATTAGTGGTACTCTTGTTGAATGAGGATGGAACTGAAGAATGCTAAGCCCTGTATTTTCATAAGAATTTTTTTTGTTGTATTTCATCCTGCTCAGTAGATAACTATTCTAGAATATAAACATACTTACCTGAAAAAGTGAATTTGAGGATTAAGTAGCACATTACTATAAACCTTTAAATTAAACAAGGTGAAGATTAAGTTTAATTAGTTATAAAAGTGTGAAATTTCACATGGGTAAGGGAATCAGGTTAAAAATCTTCCCATGCATTTTCCCAAATGTAAGCCAGTGCTTAATATCTCTCATGTTGTTGTTGAGTGTTTCATGTACTGGTTTGTTCGTTTATCTCAGAAATGTGACTGGGTAGTTGGTAAAAGCACTGTAGAATAACCATTTTTTGTAGCTGTTTAAGTGAGCATGTGGCGTGTGGCATAACATTTAGGCTCTCTAAGCAAGCTTGCAAAAGCAGCCTTTGATCTGTTCTAGGTGTCAGAAAGAGAAGTTAATACTCCCCTCTCACCGTCAGCCCTTTATCTTGCAAGACATGTTCATATGATGAAAAGTCTGCTGTATGAAAACCCCACAACATTAGTTTGTTGTCTGAGGAAGGCCTTGAATTTAAAAAAGTAATCTTGAATTCTGATAGTCAAGTTACTCTGTATGGAAGAAGACTGGAAACTGGATATTGGGTGCTAAGTGTCAGTAGATTTCCAAAAGTTCTAGGTGTATTCTGAGATCAAAATCTTAACAAAAATAGATCTGTTATCAAAGTGAACTTTAAAGGTAGATTGGGAACATAGGGGGCATAAATACAGGTATGTATATGAACGTATATGTGAAGTCAGCTTCCTATTTAGAATAGTGGAGGTGTATGTAATTAATTAGGTCAACTTTATGATGTAAATTACATTCATTAGGACTGTGAAAGGAAGCAACTATTTATTGTCAGACAACAGGAAAAGGATTGTAGAAAAATTTTTTCTTTGCAGAATCTAAAAGCAGTTCTATTTATGAGTTGTGCATTTTACGAAGAGAAAGCTTAGGCTAGGCTGAAGTAACTTGTTACAGCCTATTTCTTACTATTGGCCAGTTGTGTTCATCAGTTTAAAACTTTACACAGTAATTGGGTAAAATGGGCTAATGTAAAAACATTAAAATGTTCTCTAAAATGTTTCTGGAAGAATCTTAAACTTTATGTTTCTGTTCCAAATCACCATGTAGATGTCTGGTTACCTGTGCATATGTTTTATAATAGTGCTTATATTTTCAAAGTGAAGTTTTAAGAAAACTCTAAAAATGAACAACCGAACAAATTACTGTGTATATCCTGTAGAAATAATAGCTAATCTGGAAATAATCTCAGTTGGTCAAGAAAACCCAGGTACTTCCCGGTAACTGTTCCTCAGAGCTGTGAAAGCTGACCATGGGGCCATATGATTCAGTATTATTAGTACGCATCCAGAGGAATATTTTAAAAATATATTTGTATACTAATGCATATTAAAATATTCAAAGTTTGTGGTGACTGTTCACCTGACTCCCTACCTCAAGAATGTAGACAGGTGGTCTACAGATGGCATGGTCTGTTTGGCTTGTGTATGGATTATGTACACAATGCATTCTATGCTTAGTTCACAGCATGAGGTTTAATACAAAGGGACCTTCATGTGTTTATGCGTAATAGAATAAGCTGCTTAAACTGGAAGATAATCTATTTTTTTTTTTTAATTCTAATTGTAACCGTTTAGGCGTCTGAACAAGAATAAATTGCAAGTTCTTCCAGAGCTGCTTTTTCAGAACACACAGAAGTTAACTAGATTGTAAGTATAATCTGATTTGTATTTCTATTGTATGCCTTATTACATGGATTTGCATGTCTGTGTTTTGACTGCGATGAGAGTTTTAATTTTTGTGATATTAGAATTGCTAGATAGTAAGTATTCTTAAGATGATGTGTTAAATTTACATGTGTGTAGTTGTAATTCAGTAGAGCATAAATATCAGAGGGAAAAAGAAACAACAATTTTTTTCTGTTTCTTATATATTCACTATGATGACTTAAAGGTGAATTATTTCAGCTTTGTATGTAGAGTTATAGAAACCGTGAAAAGTGGCAACTTCTCATATCCAGTGTAGTCTAGATGTCTACGAAGAGAGATTGCATACTCTTATCTAAAAATGAGCATGTTGACATAATATAGATTGTTATCAAGTTTTTTTTTTAGTTTTAAAAATTATTTTGTTAAGGCAAGGCATTGCCAGGCAGACTAGCAAAGTATGGCAGCTGCCTCGACAGTCAGGAAGATGAGGAAATAAGGAGAGGTGAAGAATTTTTCATCTTGAAATTTTTAAAAGTGTGTTATAGGATGTTTAGATGGCATCAAGACCCGCTTGAACAGCAAGAGAAGACTAACATGAGCTTGGCTTTTTTGGGGGAAGGCATGGGGGCGGTGATGGGGTGGAGAGGGTGGTGTTAGCACAATAACTGGATGATTTATAAAATACATTTTTAAAAAAGAATAGAAATAAAATGGATGAGCAGGTGCCTGCACAGTTATTACCAAGTAAAGAATGGTCTGCCTCTCTAAAGGAGTAGTGAAAAGCTGTTTGGAATTGCTTCCTAGATCCTGCTCAAGTTAAACTCCTGATCCAGACAGTGTTTTTGAAAGATGTTGTATATGGTAAAACTGTTTTGTTTTGGTTTTTTTAATATACTTGAGTTTGTTTATGGAAGACCAGATAGTAAGACTTATGAAATAGCTAGTGAGATTGTAAAGTTACTACAGGATGGCTGAAACGTTGCTACATCCATGTAAAGTGTTTGTAATTGTTTTAATACCTCTATATGCAACACAAAAAACCCCAACCCCAACATTTGGGCAGTGCAGTAAATTTTTCTTTCTGTGGAAATACAATGATTTTTGAATCAGTTGACACTTTAAGAAGGTAGCCTCTTTATATATGTTTTAAAAGCAGGGAAATTGAACAGTGTTGTGCAGTGAGTGATACTGATTCAGTTTTGGAGAATTTCTGTAATAAACTTTGTTGTTCAAATTTGCTCATGAAAAACTGTACAAGTAAGGGAATGACATTGTTCTGGAGATTAAAAAAAATAATTACAATTATAGTTGTCTTTTCATCTTAAAATCTGCTTGAGAAATCTTTGTTGGACTTGTTTTTACAAGCTTTGTTGCAGCTTTTGCATGCACTAGAAAATATTTGCTCAGTGGATTTGCTAGGGCTGAGCGATTTGGCTGTATTTCCTAATGTTCTTTGCATGTTTTTGAAATTGTGTATTTTGAAACTCCTCTTGAGTATAAAGCATAAGCCAGTACTTGCAGATACCCTAATATAGTCTCCAGAAGACACCACATGTGTTTATTTCATGGAAGAGTTGCTTCATGTAGGTTGGTTGTCTAAGGAGATGGTGGTGTTTTCAAGATAAAAATTTTAATACAGTTTACATTATCCACTAATACAAAATCCACTTGAACACGTTGAAACTTCCCCTGTGACTGGTCACACTGTATATGGCTATCACTAGGCTGAAAGGAGCTTTCTGGTGCTTTGTGGTTTTGAGGGAAGGCTGTGTGTTGATAACTTGTGTGCATCTGTCTTAAAGAACCTTGCACAAAGAAACTGAGTGAAAGTAATTGATGCTTTTCAATACCTGAGTGTGTATTTTTTAGTACATGATATAATCAAGATACATTATAGTCCTTAACAGCAAGAGTAACAATTTTGCTTTTAGAATATAAAAATTGTAATAAAAACACATAAAATAGAATGATTAATATGAATACTGTATTCTGTGATGCCTCCCAATGGATGCTGTCGAAACATGTCTTTATTCACTGACATTCATTCAGAGTCTTGCTTACTGCTTAATAGTGCTTTAGATAGATCACTTTAGCACAGTTTGACTGTAGTGACTTTCTTTTTTCTTTTGAAGATACAAATATTATATAAATATATTGCATATTTTAAGTAAATATATCTTAGTTAATTGAACTGTTATACAACTGAACTGTACTTGGAACCATGTTTTCCAGTGACGGGGTAAGAACAAGAAATTTGCTACCTAGTAGAATTTGTAAAAATCACACATTTTTATTTTTATATGTACTTTGAGGAAAAATTAAAATATGTGTCTAAGGTGGTTACTTTCTATTTTTTGGGGGTGTTAATGTCTTGGTCCTACTGCTAGTAGATTTGAGTTGAGCTTTCTCACTTCTGTTATGACTTGTCTTAAATCCAGCCATGCCAGTCTACTGTGTTCGCAACTGGCTTTCTGGGTAAAACGCTTCAGTGCAGAGGCATGATGCTTGCATTCCTCTCCCACAACTGCTTTGACCTCGCCTTTCAAGAAGAAAGCATAGCTGAGAAAGTGATGAAAGGGAATAAAAAAAGTGAAGCAAAAATTGATAAAGAGGGATGGATGTATGGATGATGTGGATTTTGTGGAATTTATGAGTGAATTAAAATGAATATTGAAAAGTGTAGATAATACTGATCTTAATTTTCCATAGAATAAGTGTGTTATTTCTGCTGCCGTATTTTCAAACTGTTGACTCTGGGCTACTAAGCTATTAGTCAATTATATTATTTTTTAATAGTTACAATCCTGATGAGATCTACAAAGTCCAAAACAGAGTATTTCAATTGTATAAGCTTGCTACAGCTCAAATGATGCAATATCTTAACTACTAAATACTGCCATGCAGCACGCCCATAATGTACATTTTTGTTTTATTTGTTGAAACGAAGAGCTCATAATCTTGTCCACATAGCAAATGCAGATGAATTCAGCAGTGATTCCTACCACTGCTCTCTTGGGCAGGGATGCAGTGAACCGTAACAGCTTACAACTTGGTTAATGAAGATCCAAACTCATTTTTTTTTAAACTGTTAAACTAAGCACGACGGTGACATTTTAAGTTTGATAATGTGAAAGTTGGGCATATTTATTAGCATTAATATAATTTGGTGGAGATGGACTGACCTGCTTAAGCATGCAGGAATTTGTGTGCTGGCCAGTTTCAGGGAAAACCTGTTAATGTTTGAGGAATAGTTAAAGGTTGCAAAACAGACGTGAGGATTTTTCTCTTTGTTCCGTCAGCTGGGCTGGAATCTGCCAGTGACTTTACTGGAGAAACAAACTTTTAAATGTATTTCAGTGCAGAATCTTTTCAGTCTTCTTGCTGCTGGAAAATAATATTGTGGAACATTAAATTTTCCTGTCAGTGGTGTGCTTGAAAAGCTAGAGAACAAACCTGTTTGGGGATGTTGGGTTCTTTTGTTTCCTGTGCACGCTCTTTGCACAGTTGGGGACAGCCATGCTGTTGTGTCCCTGATGGTTTCCTTGTTTGCCACCATAGCATACTTATGTCAGAGCAGTGTGTATTTTCACTGAAATGAGGTTTTTCTGATAACTAATAAAATTTGATTTAGAATTCTTCTCAGATTATAACTACTTCCTCAGTCAATTGCTTAATTTCCAGGTACCTTTTGCCTTTTTCCTCCAAGCCTCTCTCGAAATGCTGAACTACAGGATATCCTTGTATCTTTTACAGTGTTACTTAGACTTCGTTGTCACATCTGGTTGATATTAGAAGCAGGAATATATATATAGGGGAATAAACCTTAGATGGAATGTGAAATGTCCCACAAAACTAGTTTCTTGTAAGGTTTTGAGCCTTTTCTTCTAGAAAGAGTGGCTTTGAGCCTCATGGATTTTGTTTGCTTTTAGTTTAAATAGAGTTTCAGATGGGGAATGAACTCTTGATTGGATTCTCTATTGGAAATATTTGCCATCGTTCTGTTGCCTTGATTTCCTAGGTTTTAAAGCTCCTTAAATGTTTTATCTGGGATAAATGATTAAGTAACTAATAATTCAAACTGCAGGCACTTGAAGTGAGAAAACTGAACCAAGGAAAAGGCACTTTTGATAAATTGAGAAATGGAAACAAGAAAGGTATTTTTTTGTGGTTTCAGATACAGTTTACTAATATCTAGCCATAAAGGAAAAGGTAAATTAATCTTAATACAAGTGATTAAATGCACAGAAAAAGTAGAGAAAACAAAAGCATGTCATTTAATAACTATAAACCCAGGTTTTGATTCCAAGTTAATTATTTTATAATATCCAAAACAACTGTGAAATTTATCAGCAACATTTGTAAATATAGCTTTGTGCATGCTGGAATCATGAGTTTCATTTGTGTGCAGAGCTGATGTACAAAATGATCATAGTGCATCTGCTTTTCAGTAAAAGCCAAGTATGCTAGTGGTCCATGGGATCCTAAAATATATATAAAAACAAAACAGAAGAGGGACGCCCCAACCCACCCCCAACACCCCAACATGTAAGAATATATTTGTTTCATTGTTGAAACTTCCATACCTAAAGCCAGCTGCTAAGTAGTCAAGATAAAGTTCCTTTGGCGGATAGAAAAATTAAAAGTGCTCTGAACTCAAGTCTTGCAGCAAGAATTAATGCCTCCACTGAATTTATAGCCATGGAACATTTGTTGGGTGTATTTACTTCTAATGAACTGTCTTAGTTGTCACTTGACAAAACAAAGCAGGTTCTGGAAACTTAAAGATACTGCAATCTGATACCAAAAGTATCAGATTAGTGGACGTATCCATTAGACTCTGAAATTGAGTAATTTACTTTTTAGCGTAATGTATCAGAATCTAGAATTCAGCCTAAAACTGAGTATTGTAGTGAGAGCAGAGCCCTGGGATCCTGAACTGAGGCAGAGCCAGTTCGTGGCTGTGCATGCATAATGCCTGTTGAATCTCAAGGTGTTAAAACTTTGTAGTTATGGGTGTCCTAATGTTATTGTATATATCTATGGTTATTTTCAAAGCAGACTAAAGTAGCAAAATCAAAGAATGGAGATATTGTAGATGAATTATTTGTTTTATTAAAATGGGTCAGCCTCTTATATCAGCAATAGCCACTTTATAACAAGTTGCTTGTTAATGTGGTGTAAGTATTTGTAGCACAGTGAGATTTGTCAATAAAGCTGCACTAGCGGGACTGCTTTTTCTTGTATAGGGGAATATTTTGAATGGTGGTTATGACAGATGGGGGGAAATGGTGAGTAAGTACTCGTAGCGTACAATACAAATTCTGTGGGTAGCCTTAAAAAGGGGCAATATTCAATTCTAACAGAACGACAGAATGCTTGAGGTTGTGTGGTAGGTTGACCCTGGCTGGGCTCTGGGTGCCCACCAGAGCTGCTCTATCGCTCCCCTCCTCAGCTGGGCAGAGGAGAGAAAATGCAGCAAAAGGCTCATGGATTGAGATAAGGGCAGGGAGATCTCTCAGCAGCTTCCGTGACAGGCAAAACAGACTCAACTAGGGGAAAATTATTTTAATTTGTGGCCAATCAAATCAGAGTAAGATAATGAGAAATAAAAAAATCTTTAAAACACCTTCCCCCCACCCCTCCCTTCTTCCCAAGTTCAACATCACTCCTGATTTCCTCTACCCCCACCAGCAGTGCAGGGGGACGGGGAATGGGGCTGGGGTCAGTCCCTCACACACTGCCCCTGCTGCTCCTTCCCCCTTAGGGGAAGGGTCCTCACACTGCCCAGCCCCAGGGGGGTCCCAAGCCCTGCCCCAGCCTGGGTTTCTCCCCACAGGGCCACAGGCCCTGCCCGGAGCTTCCCCAGCGTGGGCTGCCCACAGGTCACGGCTCCTTTGGGCACCCCCTGCTATGGCATAGGGTCCTCCACATGCTCCTGCAGTGCTTGCAGCACCTCCTCACCCTCCTTTTTCATTGACCTGGGTGTATGCAGAGTTGTTGCTCTCATGTATTCTCACTCCTCTCTTCCACTGCAATTGTTGCACAGATATTTATTTCCTTTCGTCTTAAACAGGTTATCCCAGAATGCTGGGATAATGATGGACTCAGCCTTGGCCAGCAGCAGGTCTCTCTTGGAGCTGGCTGGCATTGGCTCTATCAGATACAGGGGAGTTTCTAGCACCTTCTCACAGAAACCACCCATGTAGCTCCCCCACTGCTTGCCACGCAAACCCAGTGCCAGTTGGAAGGCACCTCTGGAAGTCACTCTGTCCAGCCAACCCCCTGCTCAAGCAGTGTCAGCTGGAGCAGGCTTGTGCTGATGTCTGATGGCTTTCAAATATCTCCAAGAATAGTGGTTCCACAACCTCCTGGGGCAACCCGCACCAGTGGTCAGTCACCTTCACAGTAAAAGTGTTTCTTTATGTTCAGGAAACTGTTTTGTGGTATACGTTTACAATATGTCATACCATATAACTCAGGTGATTTGAAGCAAACTGAGTTTTAGATGGAGAAAAACATTTTGCAGTAAATACATTAGGAACGAAGCTTGGGTGCTGTTATTTGATTTCTAAGCTGGAGGTCATACAGCTTCAGTCCTGAAAACATAGGATACTTATTATAAGTATTATAGTTTCCTAATGATGTATGTATCTCTTAATTGCAAATTGATGTTTCCCAGGGACATGTCAGTAACTATCAGTAATTATGCTTTGCTTTTTAAAGTGCTAATGAAACATTAATTAGGTAATACTTCACTGAAAGAAATTGAAAAGGGAGATGTATCGCTTTTCCTTTAGGTTAATGGTTGTCAGGGATTATCTGGCATCTGCCTCCATATACAACTGCTTTTGGAAGGATGAAAGAAGAGAGTGTGAAATTTTGTTAATTTGCACTGATCCACTGTCATTTGTAATGACATTTAAATTGTGTTTTATCTGTTTGTATTTAATTTATTCCGTAAAAGACTCACATAAGTAAATGTAAGTACAGTACCTGGAGGAGTACCAGGAGGAATTGAGTATCTGTTTGACCTTTGTTGTTATTTTTTAAAGGGTAGATTAGAAACAAGAAAGGATGCTTACACAAGCATACACAAAATGTGCTGAATGTTTCTGAAGACTTTTCAGGCAAGCTTTTATTATTTTTGCTGGCTTTAGTACCTTCATTGATCAATTCTTTTCCTTGAGTTAGGTGTCAAAACCACACTAAAACTGTTTAGAAACAGTGTTTTACCCTGTAATTCATATACTTTGAAGGTACTAGTGGGAGGTATGTATTATTGTGTCGATGTGCACGCTTAAATGTGGCTTTAATGATAAATTTATTAGACACTGAAAACCTATGTAGTCTGTTTGTTTACCATATTGTCTTTTAGTTTTATTTTTACATGTTACTGTTTGCTCTCTCTTTTCTTGATATGTCTGCTTCCTTACGATTTTAGTGTTTGTGCAGTGTGTATATTTAATTTTGTGTAAGTACATGCATTAGGTATTTCCTAGCAGGAGTAGCTGGAACTGTTCGGTTACTGCTTTACTGATGAAGCTGACCTTGTTAAACATAAATATGAAGGTTTACTTCTAGATTCACTGTGCGATACCATGTCGTTTTATTGCACTGTGCCTGCAGTCAGAAGTTGGCTCAGGTAAGTCAGTGTCTCCTGGTTTGTATTTGACAAGTGTAGTGTGTATTAGATTTTACCAAGTCTGCTTTCCTTTGAATGCATTTATAGCTAAAATGTTTATTGTACCTAGGAGGTTGTTTCACATGTGTATGATGTGCCAAGAATTTTCTGCTGAAAGCCTTACTAGAACTGTCACTTGTAAACGTGCCTTTCCAGCCTGATCCTTAGCAAGCTACGTATCATATCATGACTCCTGATCAAATTCAGAGCCTTTTATCTCGTGGATGTCAGCAGAAGCTGTCTTTGGAAAAGCAACCAGTTCATAAATTTCCTTAGTGTCCTTTTTATTTTCTGTTTGTTCTCTTTCTAGAAAGAAAGATCTCACAGACTGCTGACTTAGAGCACCATTATCATTTTACATTAAAGCAGGATCCTGACAATTCAATTGTTACATGAGTCTGAGTTATGGCGTTGCCATGACAAAATAGCATGGGCTCGTAACAGTGTGTTTTTGTGGTTTTATCCACATCCAATAATTGTAGTTTTACTGTGTATAGATCACAGCAGGTCTTTTTAGAAGACAGTAAATAATTACAGTAAGTGTTTGCTGGTCTCTAGGGTGCACTTCTGGATTGAGAAAGATGTGCATTAGGTCAGAGGCTTATGCTGCAGATAGCTGGATGACATTTACACCATTTATCAAGCTGGAGTAATTTTATATCTTCTTTTTGGCTCTAGTTGTAAATAATGTGTATAGCAAATTTAATACAAATACACCAGATTTGTTTGGAGAGTCCAAGGTTTTTTCCTGTCTAAATTAGTGCGGAAGATTAATTTAAAACAAATATGAATAGACGGGTTTTTTTAATTATTGTGAGAGTAGAAAACAAATGAAGACATGTCAAGAAGCCAGAAAGCTCCCTCCTCAATGCTACTTTTTCCCCTGTGTGAAATCAGTTATGTAAAATTATACTGTGCAGATGTCTTCTTTCCCCTCTTAGGGGAAATAGGCATGATTGGAGAAGAAAGGATGCTCCTTGCAAATATTAAACCTGGGTTTTAGTGGCATCTGTCTTCTAAGGAGACAGCTATTGCCAACTTTTGTGATCAGGTCATCTTATCACGAAGCTAGTTAAGGTAGTTTGTGGAAAAGGATTATCCATTTCCAGAAGAAATACCGCACATGCAGATTAAGGATAAGTCTGCTTTGGAGATGAGTTGTTTTACTCTATTAGCTGAGTAACTGCCGACTTTAATTTTCACTGTTTTTTCCAATGCTTTTAGAAAGGTAACATGCTCTTTTGGTTGGTGTTTAGCTCAAGAAGTCAGGAGGCTCCTAATTTGTTAGACTGATTTGCTACTAAGTGGTTTGGTAGTCTTACAGTGTTGCTGAGTGTCAGTTTTTCTGAATGTAGGATTTTTTAAAGCACTCAAACATATTCAAGTTTCAAATCACGTGTCTGGTAGATAACATTAAAAATGATTATATTGTTATTTCCTGCTTAAAACAATCTTGAACTGGAAAATGCTTCGTTTATTTTACTAACACCAGTAGCAGCCTGTCCAGCTTGGGACTTTACATCAACAGGGCTGTTGTACATAGTTCCTGATGCTTCTTAAGATTCTTCTTACTCTTAGTATCAAAAAAGAAATACTGATAAAATTCAGTATGTTGTCAGTCCATCCAATTAGATGTTAATTCCAATGAGAGTTTTTTCTTTTCTCTACAACCAATATTTGAGAACATGCTGGGGATGTTCAGAAAAATTAGTTTTTCTGAGTTTCCACAGGCTGTTTTGCTGCTTCAGCTGAGTTATAGCAAAGACAATTTGATCGGGACTCCATGGTTAGTCATCACCTAGATAGCTGGAAGCACAGTTTCTGAGGGTGGTCATGAGTGCTGTGCCAATTCTGAAGTGCATCCTTTTTAACAGGCTTCAACTTCTGTGTTTAGAGTGACAAGTTAAAACTGGGGGGAAAAACACAGTGACTCAGCTTCTTGTTATGATGGCTTTCACATGACTGAGAGCTATTACAGAGTTCTCAGAATACAATAATTGTGGGTGGGCGTTACTGGCTTACCATTTTCTGACATTACCCTTTAGAACTTTGTTCCTTTGCTTCTGTTAGCACCAGCTGAAGTATTGTAGCTCCCTACAGCATTGTATTCTGGTTCCTCTGGCTTGGTTTGTGGGGATGGCGAGGCTGGGAGGCATTGTTGCTGGTGGCCTCTGCAGAGTGGGAAAGTCACAGGGCTGCTTTTACTAAACGTGACAGTGGATTGAATAGCTGTGTAGATGGCACTCAGAAAATACTTAGGTTTTATCGGCAAGTCTGTTAGTACTGCAGGTATTCTGACCTGATAGTTTATAAGCAGTTTCTTTTCTGGAAACTCAATAGCCCTGTTAGTCTGACTGTGTGTGCTCGAAGTTTGTCAAGAGTCGGATTTACTGCATTTGCTATGTTAACGTGGCTTTTTGGCCTTGCTTACTAGAGCTAGTCTGCAAATGTCCACACGTCATGGTGTACTTGCCCATAATTTATTGCTATAAGGATATTGCTTTTCTTGTTTATAAACTTACTTTTAATTGATTAATTCATATGTGAGTATTTTTTGTACTTTCCCCATTGGCTGGTTGTTGAAAGGAGCTGAAAAGGGGTTTGCTGAAAGCTCAGTTTTGTAAATGGCCCAGAGCTGCTAGAGTCCTGCCTACAGTTTAGAACGAGCAATGGAAACTCACTTATAAATTTTCATTACTGCAACTAGGATAAAATGCAGAACAAATATAACTTTTTTTATTTCCCCTCTTTTTTTTTAACAGAGGATTAGAGTAGGAGTGTTGAGCATTGTTTTCACATTTGAGGGCATTTCCTTACACAAGGTGAATGTAGGATCAGATTTAATTGGTGACCTGAAGCACAGACTTATCTGCATAACAGGAAAAATATAATAATGATAATGTAAATACTTCCATTGTATTCTATAATAGGCTGTCATCCTGAGGTTAAAGATCAATTTGCATTTCATTGTCTTGTAAAAGTCCTTTCAGATACTTTGGAAATAAGTTGCGAATAAGAATTGCTTTTGGTGTGCGAGTGCATAACAGAAATAGGGCACACGATTATAATTCTAGAGGTACTAACAAGGGTTAAATTAGAAGTGCTGCACATGAAGTCTTGATTTTGATCAGTGACTTTAAAAATGAAAGGCCATTTCCCATCACCCGTTTTTTGGCATCTAGCTCTGCTGCCTGCTTTTTCACAGCAGCAGAACTCTTTTACCTGCAGAGATTTATTGTGCATTCAAAGTACCTCCTGAGTTAAGGTTATTGTGGGTAAAATGATGCAAAACCAAATATTTCCTAGTTTCAGTTCTCATTTGGTTTCCTTCTTGAGGTCTGTAATGTGTACAATGGGAAGCTTAAGTTAGGCTTGCTTGAACTTTTCAATATGTTTCACAGGGGTAATAGGGCATGCCTGTTTAAAGTACTTCAGACACTTAAAGGTCACCAAAATGAATACTGGTATTACTTTTAAATGCACTAGGTTTGCTTTTGAAATACAGTCATAAATGATCCAGGGTTTAATTATGATTCAAATCTCCGTCAGTTGAGAGAAGCCATGGGATTGTAGCCTGAGGCATATGTGTGCCTGTCAAAAGGGTCAATGTGGAGCTGAAGCAGGAGGTATTTGATCTAGAGCCTGATGCAGTTTCATGTCCCAAGCACAGTACATTGTAAAACTTACAGGAGTAGAAACTATTTGTGCAACAAAATTAAAATAACTCTTGCAAGTCATTAAATGTTATGGTGCTACAAGAATATATTGGCAAGGGCCATTTATTATCATCTCAGTCTTATGAGTAAGATGAGGATGTCATACAAGGTGTGCCTTTAAGATGCTTTTATTTTCGAATTCAGTGAAACACACTGAAAACAAAGGTGTTTAGCACCTTGTGTTATAAAAAGTCCATGAGTTGATTTTTAATGTTTCCCTTACCTAATACTTTGGAACTTAGTGAGATTATTCAGTGATTGCTGCTGTTGAGATTTTCTACAAGGAAAATGCAAATACTATTGAGAAAATTTAACAAAGCATATTTTGAAATAAGTACCTGTCTTTTGCTTTGCTTTGTTAAACTCCCTGATGGGCTCTTACTAGAGATGTATTTATGAAAGATTTTCTTCAGGAAACAGCTGATACGGGTTTACTCCATCCCTATTGATATATGAAGGAATGTTAAGTTTAATGTTTTGAGTGGTTTACATGCAAGGTACAACGTCAACGCTTAGTGAATTGTGAGGGGGAAATGTTGAAAAAGAAGGCATCCAATACGAGACCAAATGTTATGATTATACAGTTGGTTTCTTTTGTTGAGAGAATAATCTTGTGTCCTGCCATGCAATCACATGAATAGAACTCCCTGTTGTGTTAGTTCTGATAATCATCACTGGGTCAGTCCTGCCTCAACATCTGTTTTTTTGTACTGCTGGAAGTGGAGAATTTTACTGAATGCACTAGAATGTTACCAGTCTCCAAGCCCTAAACTAATTTTTCTATAACTAGCTTATGCACATATTACTTGTATCTTTGAAAACATTAGAACAGGATTTCTGCTTTTTTTCTTGACTCACTTGTGCTCATACCATCCTATTCTACTTTTTCCCAAGAATTGCTCAGATAACCCCGTACCTTATATTCCCTTACTGGGAGCAGATCTGATGGGATATTGTGTGAGGCTTTTTTTAGCACTTAGGCTTTTTCTCCAGAAGTGGCAGCTGTTCCAGTGGCTGATCTTGACGTTATTTGAACCGGGTACTTGTTGGTCAGTTGGAGGTACTTCATTTAACTTCCCTTCCTTTACTCTAGAGGCCTCATATTTCTTCTGCTATATTAAATACTTCTGTGACTGCCAACAACTACACTTGACATACCAGTCCCAGGATTTTTTCATTGCAATAAGATTGGCTGTGATAAAACATGTAAATCTAGCAATGTCATTTTACTGGGTTTATTGAGAGGACATAGTGGCACATCGGTGTCCAAGGGAGAGTATTGCTCCAGAAGACAGTGCCTCACCTGAAGCAATTGTTATCCACTAGATCTCCATCGTTCTTTTTTGTCATGACTTCTGTGACTGGGAAATGCGTGTGGTACAGCGTTCCCATTTATACTAACCCTTCCTATAATAAGAACAGAACTGCACTAACATTGCTCAGGTAGACGGTTTAGTTTTGACTTTCAAGGCAACGTTTATCAAGTGTTTTGATAAAGTGTAATTTATATGCATCAGTAATTACAGGCTCCAGAGGGACCATAGCAATAATGTTGGGTTTTTGTTTTTTTTTTTTTTCCTGACACGACAGGAAACAAATTTCCCATAAGCCTGGGGAATGCAACAAGCCACTTGCCCCTGTTGGTGGTGGACTTCAAAGGCGAACAATGTTTCTTTTTACTGGCCTCAGGTTTTTCACTATTTTATCTTCAAAACTGGTATTTCAATTGCTGGAAGGGCATTATTCACTGCTTATTACTCTTTTTCCCAAATGTCATTGCTAGTTTTTAAAAATGAGGACCACCTCACTCTCTTGCAGCTGCAGCTTATTCCAGCTCCTATTTAATGAGGCAAACCAATTTCATTGTGTTTAAGTAAGTGCATGAACACAGACGTGATCGCTAGATTGTCTGGCCTGTGGATAGCAGTGGCTTACAACAGGCCTTGTGTCTCACATCAAACTTTCCAAAAATACGAGCTAGGTTATTTTAAACTTTGGAGTTAAAAGCTTGGAAATTGGGTATGTAAATTAATACAATTTTATGGAAAGTGTAAATAATATACCTTTAAAATTTGAGACTTACTTGTAACCAGTTTGGTTTTTAATATCTCTTCATTCACTTCATAGAGTCCTTTCCTTCAAAATAATGAAATTAAAAGGGGAGAAGGATATCTGTCTTCCTTTAAGGCACATTGAGCATACCAAGATGTATGGAAAAGTGAGGATTTATGACTCTAACATGACACTGTAGCCTTGTCACAAAAATGAGAAAGCAGCTCAGTTAGCAGAGAATTTCTATAGTGTTATTTCTGTGTGTGTATACCAGTGGTTGAATGTCAGTTTGGAAGGAAGAACGCCAAAGCAAGCTGTCCTTTAGGCTTTCAGCCTGCCATGTCCCTTACATAAGGTGACCTGAAAGGAAAACACAGTTAAAAACTGTGGGGAAGCAATTTTTATTGATGAAAATTTCAGATATTTGTACTAAAACAAGCGCTTTCACTTACCAGTGAGTATTCAGATGCTAGAGACATTGGTGACTACACTGAAAATTTCTGCTGAGTTGCATAGCCATTGTCTTATTAGTTCTGTATAACTTTAAATTGCACTTTTAAAATTATGCAACAGTTAGATACTTGACTGTTTTTTTTCAAGTAACTTTCCATGGAACACAATGGACTTTATCTGTACAGGTTGTGGAGATTGGTTGTAGAAATAGAGACAGTGGCTTGGTTTGAGTCAGCAGTCCCTAGGTTGTTAAGAGTTGGGTTTTTTTCCCCACTAATGTGCCTAACTTTTAAGGATTTCATATTTAGTATTATATTGGCAAGCTCATTTGTTTCTTTTTACTGTAGAAGGAGATATTTCTGGTTTTCTTGCTGTCATTTAAGAAAGAACGGAGCATATTAACCTCATCTAACTTTGAGGCTGGCTGTGCTTTGAGTGGGAAGTTGAATCATATGACCTCCAGAGGTCCCCTACAACCTGAAATAATATGTGGTTAAATATATTTACAGTATTTAATGCTAGGGTTTGGAAGCTTTTAGCTGTTTCAAGGTTTGGTAGTTACTGTGATGGGAAACTAGATTGTGGTGGGTTTCTTCTTTTTTCTCTCTGTCTTTTCTCAGTCTTTTTTCCATCTTTTCTCGTTCCCCCATTCTATTCTGAATTTAAGATTAAATGTAGTAGACAGGATTTTTGTGGGTGCTGGAAGATACTGTGCTTAAGAGGTGCAAGATTGCACTCATCACCAGGATCTTGCGGGAGTGTGAGATGAGGGTTTTCAACTCCCACAAAATTTGAAAGTCAGCAGGAGCCAGAATTGATGAACTGCTGCTAAAGAAAGTAATTTTTAGCTATCTTCTACCCTAAATTGTGCTGTTTGGATCTGCTTGTAATATTGGCTTTGGTATCCTTTTCAGAGGTAGGGTGTACCTTGGTGTTCAGTATTTTTACATTTTATTCCGCAACAGCTCACAGTGGGAGAAGGTGATTTGCTAGGTCCTTTTGCTGAATGTGACCCCATTCTGCTGTGCTTAAAGCCACCTTATAAAAACAGAATGACTTAGGTAGTAGGCTCTTTTAGGATTATTATGTAATATATGCACATATAAGCGCTTCCCAGTTTTTCCTAGAAAATTTTTTAAAAAAGCGGGGGGAAAAAAAAGGGGGGGGGGGGAGGGGCGGGTATAGATCTTATATCATGTCCTCAGAGTTTTCCTTCCTGAGAGCCTTTTCGGAGTGGATGTGGCATGGTAGCTTGAAATGTTCCTATGAGAGCAGACATTTCCAGGATTTTTTTCTGGAGGACCTGTGTCTTCCTGCTTTGTGCAAGAGGAAAAGTCATGAGATCCCCAGAAAGATGTAGTTTGGGATTGGTACTGCTCATAAAATTTGTAGCCAGTCTTGTGGGTCTTGCAGTAAAGATGGCAGCTGCAAGTTGGCCACTAGCCCGTTTTCGTTCCTGGCCGCAGTCTGGGCACTTCTGGCTATATCAAAAATGTGGGTATCCATTTTTTTTCAGAACACACATTACTGATTCTGCCAAGTTTTACAGTTCTGCTCTGTGGCATTTTTGTGTGTGTATCTGATGGTAAAATTTGTAAGAAGGGCAAATTGGTCTCAACCTTATGATACCTAAGAACATAGCCTTTGAATTTAAATGATATTAACTTAGTTTCAGTTTGCAACTACAGAAATAGGATTGTTCTCTCTCTGATCTTAATCTGATGATTTAATTTTCAAATTTATTTCCAAACAGCCTCTAAGGTAATGTTACTACCATGTCAGCAGTCTATTTAAATTACATAAAAATCCCAACTATTTTAAAAGCATGGTTAAAGGGAGATGTTATCTTAATGTCCACTGGGTTATGTTGAATTTCAGACACGTTTTAATCGACTACAAAATTATGCCTATGTCACAAGTGCGACTGGTAAGTGAAGCAAAATGAATAGATTCAAATAGGCCCAAACAATATGTAAAATGAGATGGTGAAGCATCAGAGCTGGGATGACCCTGTGAAGACAAATGTCTCCAAATGAGTCTGTAATCTTTACTATCATGTGTGCTTATTTAAAAATACGAAGTGTATTCCATGGTGTTTTGGAGATAAACATGTTACAGCGTGCATGTTTTGAAACTTGTGGTAAAGCTCCAGCTAAGGAAAATGTAATACTATTTCTCGCATGATTATCAATTCATCTGATACTGAAGGGAATGACTCCTTGGTGGTGCCTCCAGAAAGGCTCAAGTTATGTTAGTTACTTAATTCAGTTACTAAATTACATCCTTTTAATTAAATGTCTAACTCAAAAGATTTTTTTTTCTTTGCAAGTAGTGTTTTTTTTTAAATAATTCTTTTAAAAAATAATTAAATAATTTTAAAAATAATTAAAAAATAAGGTACGGAGTTTGTGTGGGAGCCATGTGTGTACAGAATCATAAGAAATACTCCAAAATCCTAACATTTTTGTCATGCAGATTAACTAATTACTTTAGCGTTCTCAGCTGGTCAGCAAAAGAAATGCTGTTTAGACTGGTATGTCAGTGACAGGTAATATGTGAATTAATTGTTAACTGAATGAGACAAGTACTTGAATTTTAGGAAGGTTTATTCTAGAAGAAAAAATATCTTAAATGGTTTTCTCTTTTAATATTTATTTTTTTTTAAATAAAAGAGAAAGTCAGATTGTGAGTTGACTAAAGCCATTTAATATTATTTAGTGGCTCGTCATTTTACATATTTATAGTCTGAAGCTAGGCATCGTTTCAGAGCCGTGTAGCTCTCCTGCCCACAAAGAGAAGTGGGTAATTGTCAAGATGGTTGAAAGCTATGCTACTCTACTTTTCTTCAGGGCATGTATGTGAACTGTCATGTTTGGGTTTTTGTTGTTGTTTTCTTGTGGGTTTTGGGTTTTTTTTTTTTGTTTTTAAACAAGAAACCAAACAAAAATAGAGGTTTGAACTATTCTGCTCTATTTACAAAAATTTTGTTTTGTGCTTACATTTCCCTCTAACAGAATTCAATATCTCTGTTACAGACCTGGGTTAGATCTTAGACAAGTTGTGTTTGTGTCAGCATATGAATGACTAGGTATTGAAAAATGAGTGTTGATAATTCAGAAACTCTAATTAATGTTGATTTTATCGTCAATAATTCCAGATAGCATAATTAGCCTAAATTATTTAATTCTTAAATTATTATTTACTTGGTTACTTTTAAGGGGCTGCAGATCATTTTGTGAGTCCTTATTTTTACCAAGTAACTTCTCATGATTCCATGCATCCCAGTTTTTAGCATGCAACTATGATGCTTTTTGAAAATAGTGCATTTATGTATTTCTTAACATTTCATAGGGTCATACGTTTTATAGTTCAGAAGAGAAAATGTAGAAATGGCATTTGAGGCGCAGTGCTTTTATTTCCTTTGATTATCCCTATTGTACTTCGGTATTTGAATAAAAAGATGGGTAATGTCTTTTTTACTTATCATCGACTCTAACTGCTTACTGAAAAATATATTTAGAGACTTCTTATGGGAATTGGGGCTGGGTTTTTTTCAGGATTTTATGGAAGTATGGAAAATTAGTAGCTTTATTTCACTTGTGCCTGGACATAAAATATTAGAGGACAAAAGAGCGATCCATTCCCCGAAGACAGTAGGCAGAACCAGGGTGTGACAGCCTGGACAAGTCAGTCACAGGAGGATCTTGTGGCAGTCGTTTTATTCTAGTATTGCAATTCTGGTGTCTTCAGACTGACTAATAGCCGACAGAAGCCTGGTCAGGGGCCTGCTGGATTTCTGAGCAGGAGGCTCCATGTAGTGCGGATTTCCATTACTACTAGTCTGGGATAGCGCCTGCTGGTTTACTGCAGCTCCACATTTGTGGGTCACACTGTAAACTAATATGAAAACATGCATTTCTTAACTACCTGAAATAAAAAATAGCAATAAATGGTATCATTATAAAAGTTTGAGAAGACACGTAGTCCTTTTGAAGCTCTTACCAAGAGACTGTTAAAAAAACCCATCCAACCACACAAAATCCCCTCAACCCAGACAATTAAAAAAAAAAAATAAATGTCTTTTATTATGATGTTTTTACAGAGCTTAGACTCCATGTTCTAAATATACCTAGTTGCAAACAGTCAGAAGAGCAGCTGGGGCTTAAATGCTTCTGCTGTGCAGAGGTGCCTTTATACTTGCATATTTGATCGCGTGTCATAGCATGGGATTTGTTTGAGGTGTCTGCGGAGTCCATCTCCTGTAAATCTACATGATTTTCTGCTTAGCGTTTCTAACTGTTAGGTAATAACTTGGGAAAACAAAAATCTTGCATGGAAAAACTCTTTCTTCAGAAGCTACCAGTCGAGTGCTTGGACTGATTTTTAAAGTAATGTTGGCAAATATTAATTATTGGGTAATAAGGCAAAGAATTTTGGAATGTGGTGAGCAAGACTCAGTATCCTGATTGGAATTTTCACGTGAATTATTTCAATGGCTTGTGTTGTAAATAATTGGATGATATTTTTGATTGGGTAACTTTGTGTGGATCAGTTTACCGTTAGACACTACTGGTGTTAAGAGTTGGTGATTTTTTTTGTTTGGTTTGGTTTTAGGTAGCCAAACATCTTTATGTAATGGTTGTTTCATGTATGCATATATTTTACTGACTCTCTTAGGAGTTACTTTTTTCCATCACTGATGTTGTATGTTGTGCTAATGCTGAGTTGCTCTTGGAAACCTTTTTTTAATATGGACGTTCAGACTTATTCAAGAAAAAGTAATGCTTGATGAAAACAGTGTGTAGTGCAACAGCCAAAACACATTATAAATATGCACACTATTGTAGATTTCATTAAAGTGTTACAATAACGCTACTATTTGCCGTGGGATTGTCATATTACTGGGCTATTATATAAACAGCTAACTCTTGAGATTCTCGGGAGTTTTTGAATGAAAGCTTTCGTAGGCTTAAAGATTGCTTCTTCTGGTTTTCCATAGGAACATTAGGAAAATCAGACACTACTCAATTTGTCTTAAATTGTTGAAGAATAAGAAGATTTTAAAAATACTGATTTGTGATCATACTGTTCCTGAAGTACTGATGATTTTTCAGCAGTTATAAAACTTAATTTTATACAGTGCTTAAATACTCTCTGAGTGTATAGGCAGGAAACAAAGGGTTTAGCTGTCCTTTGCCTTGAAAAGTCATGGATTTTCTTGTTTAAATATTATGAACTTAAAATGGTAAAACCTGAATGAGTGATCTAACCACCTTCAATTTTTGTTGTAATTTTCTTCAAAGCTACTAATACTGTCCACTTTTTATGCCATAAATGACATGGATTGTATCTTTCCCATGGTTTCTTATATTAATACAAAAGAAGAAAATAAATCGGAGCTATTTTTGTGCACCACTGAAGAGAATGTGTGATAGGTTATTAGGTGAGCCTGGAATGGCAGCCAGGCTGTTGTTTTAACTTGAGAGAGAAATGTTAAGATTTCACTTACCTGTGTGCACAAAGTATATATATATACATATATTTATTTATTTATTACATTTCAAAATCAAATGTTTTAAAGTGTGTATCAGGTAAAGGCACCTGCTACTTTTGCTGTAATTTTGCAGTTTGAAATGCAGGTCTGCAGAAGAAACTGCTTCCCCGAGGGAGTTTTTACTCTGATTGTGGGTCAGTAGTAAGTGTGGAAGGTTTCCAGCCCTGACACTGTGGGCTATAGGAGGCTGTGCTGTTGCAGCAGAGTCCGGGGAATGGGTGTTATGATTGACAGCCTAAGGATACAGCAAATAGTTTCAGTATGGTGTGGCTAGTGAAGTCGAAAGGGCAAGTTTTGGAGAATTTCAGCTATGTCATGGGAAATGGCCACAGCCAGACTTCTGATTAGCAGTAGAGTGCAAATCCTTTGGGTCATTGCCAGGGTTCAGGAGGGCAGAACACTGCTGGGCTATCAAATTGTTGCCATACTTTGTTTAAAAGAGAAGGGGGGGGGGGGGGAAGGAAAAACCCAAGAAAAAAGCAGATTTCTCTTTTGGTGTCAAGCGTGCCATCATTTTAATGCTGCTGCCATGTACATCCTAAGCAATGCATGGGGAAAAATGGGCTGGAACAAGTGCATTTAAATCATGAAGATATTGGGGGAATCTGAGGAGTTAATAGCTACTCAGCTGCTTTTTCTTTGGACTAAAAGATTTCTCTCATGAAACAACACTGATTTTTGTCTTACAAAATTTACCTACAGCAAGGGTAGTTTTCACGTATTAGCGATTCCAAAATGGTTTTGAAGTGATTTTTCTGAATCCTAAATTGAAAGAAATTGTGTGGCATATTGAGGGAATAGGGGGAAATATTTTAAAGATTCTTTTTTCTTTTTTTTTTTTTTCTTTACAAATATAAAAATATTCTGCAAGGACACTAATTACGACTGTAGGCTAAAAGCCAAGCAGAAAACTGAACCTACTCTCAATACACTAGCATGCATTAAATTTTTCTTGTGTGAGGCAAGCTGTCATAAATACCTGCTATATTGGTTAGACCTGCTGTGGGTGTGATTTGTGAGCGTACTCAAGTAGAAGTTTCCTGGTTCTGGGACATTGCAGTTTTCCAAGTCAAACCTCTTTATTCATTCACCTCAGTTAAATAAACAGAGGCATTTTGTTTTGCACTTCTGTGGTTGCTTCCCAAACCACAGTGTTACGGATCTTGGAACAGCTCTTTTGTGAAGGTATAAATAGAATGAGGTTGGGCCATGGGTCTCTGAGACAGGTGGTGGCTGACCATGCTTCTTGCCACAGTCAAAACCATTAATTTACCCCTCACCCCATTTCTCTATTGCTTCTGAATTACTCCAGGAACAGGCTGTACATTGGGTTGATTGTGCCAGCTTGTTTCACCATAGGAACCCACAGCGTAAGGAGTTAGGCAGGCCCTTCCTGGATCACTTCCCTGAAAAACAATGAAATGCGTGGGTGCTTTCTGTTAAGCATCCCAAATTGCTGCCAGAGCTCTAGACTCACTGGCATTCTTCCTATCTGAAGTTTTAGTCTAAATGGCTGCGTTCCTGCTGCCCTTGCCCTGAGTCAGCCCGCTGTGCCCTGCGGTAACTCTTAGTGGCTGCGTTTGCTGAGCATCAGGGTGCTGGGAGCTGCTGGTGGAACTTGCTCCTCTGCCTGATTACCAGAATTGACTGGGGTGGGGGGGAAATAATAGCCCTTTACCTGGGTTAACTCTTAAGTTACCCAGCCTTGTTTCCCCATCACATGCATAGGCACTTCTGGCAGGGCAGCTGAAATGGGGAAGGCTGGTTACGCCAGAACCGCAGCTGAAAGAAATGCTGACCAAACTGTTTCCAAAGAGCCTCTGCGTCAGGCCTTACCTAATACTGTGATTTATTTCCTGATGACTGGGCTTCTTTTATTTATTTCTTGTTCCTCCTCGCACAATACTAATGACATTTCCAGTTGATCTTTCTGATTTTTCATTTCCTTACATGTTTCAACTTTCAGTAAATACAGTTCTATTCTTTACTCATATGGAAGTTACAGAAAACTTTCCCTAAAAGTGAGGCCTTGCAATTTACATGTCAGTGATTATTTTTTGTTGTATTACTCTGATTGTTTGAATTAATCTGTCCAGCCTATTTCTTTAGTAATTGCATGGCATCTACTGGTTAATGTTTCAAGAATAATACTGTCAATGAGGAGAGGTTTGCAGACTTCTCTGCCAAATGCTGCCTAGATCTTGGAATTCTTTCCCACGTGGAACTTTCCTTCTCCCACTTCTCTGCGCAGAACAAGGGGAGGGAGCAGTATCGGCCATGACTCACGACACAGAGCTTAGTATCTGCTGTGGAAGCTCAGAATTGTGTTTGCCGCAGCCCGAGTTTTAAATAAGGGAGTATTTGCTGACCAGCTGAGAGCTTACATGAAGCGCTTGGCTGGAGGAGACACTTTAGGTCTTCACAGTGCTAATACTGATGCATGTATGCTGTTTAAACCCCCCAAACCTGTGAAAGTGTAAGTAATATATAAAAAGTGTTCAGAATGAATCTGTGTTGGTTTTCATATATTTTTATAAGGTTAGGTTTAAGTAACATCTGCAGTCTTGTAAGCTGTTGTTACTGCCTGAAATTCATGTGTTGTCTCATGAAAAATGTGAATTTCTTAAATGAGATTTTTTTTCACTAAAGAAGTAGCGAAACTAGAAGTGATAGCCAGAAGCTGCAGTGAAATAAGATTGTTCACCTGTGGTGACATCTGAGTCTCTGGTTTGGTTGGAAACAGGATTTTGGTCATGTCTCATTCCTGAAGGATGAACAGAATAGATGAGCATGAAATGCAGGTGTGTTCTATATTGTCACCAGTGTCCTCCATTGTGGACTCTGTTTGCATAGAACGATATGCAGGATCTGAAAGGTATTTCAGAAGAAATCTTAATGCAGGGATTAAGAGGCCACCACAAGAACTCCTAGCCACTTAATACTGCAGTCAGAGGATGAGGCAGTGCTATGCTGTGGAGATGAATGTGTTCCAGTGTAACCAATGACTAAAAATACTGGTGGTTGAGGCAAATTTTGGGGTGTGAAGTGAAGGGAAGAACAGGTAGGAATTGCTGGACAGCCTTCAAAGGATGGAGACGTAACAGAGCCACCTGGCAGTATATATTAATAGGTCTAAGTTTTCTGCGTTATTAAGATGAAAACTTAAAAATGCCCAGATGTGTAAAAAAGATTTGTAGTTTAAATGTATGAATACTGTAACAATTGGCGCACACAATGACATTGAAGTATGGTTTTAATTACATTGTTTTCATGTAGTACTGTGTGTGAAATATTTTGATCTCACATAGGAGGAAGAGTTAGGTCTGTAACAACTGCGTGAATGGTGTGAGAGAGCTTTTCAGTGTATTTCTGTGCCTGGAAAAACTGGCATGTTGTTCCCTGTCATCAACTCAGATGCGAAAAGGAAATGTACAACTGCTGAAAGTTGTGCAAAGAATATGGTAAGAAATCTTCTGTCTTTGAAGATCTCCATATGTAATGTACTCACGCATGTTTTGAAGATGACTTGGTTCTTGGGATCCCTGAAGGTATTAAGGAGGAATGCGAGGATGTATCTAGCAGGCTTGTCTTTGGCAACAGTTTAACAGCACACAACAAATCATAAAGCAAATGCATAAATAACTTACTGTCTGTCAAAATTTAGCATAGTTATAAAACTGTCCAGCTGCGTTTTGTGACCTGTGTGGTCTGTCTTCTGGCAATTAACATGCCGGAAGTGTAACAGCTAATGTTCTAGAAATCTATGTGTAAAGAACTGTCTGAACTGATGGGTAAGGCTTGTGTTGTCAGAGATCGGATCATGTTGTTTTAATAGCAAAACATACATGTTTTTCCTATTGGCTGACTTATTAAAGTGAGGCTAAAATTCCAGACTAATGTGTCTTCAAAGTAGCAAGACTACTAAAGTTCAGCTGCTGGAGGGAGAGGTGTGCTTGAGGAACTATTTGATGTGAAAATACGTGGCTTGAAATGAATGAAAAGTTTCAAAAGGAAGAATGGGAAGGAGTGACTGTAGTTCACAGAGAGATAGGCTAGAAATTGCACCTTTAATGAAATTGCATGCTGGGCTCAGAACTAGACCTATAGCAAACAGATAGCATACCAGTTAAAAATAAGAAAAATCTGCTTTTGTTTAAGTACAGTCTGACTCCACTGTAGCCACCCTGCTGTCACTGTCGCTGCAGCACGCAGTACTTCCCAGCCCGGCTGCTCAGCAGGCTTGTTGTCAGTGTCCATCAGCTGCCTCGTGGAAACCCTGCCGTTTTATGGCATAGTCATTTCAAATACTCACTCTTTCTAATCACTTCTGAAAACATATACAGCTTGTTGTTGCAGTTCATGACCTACTTCCATATTAAGCCTCATAAAGATAATTAATTTTCAATGGCAGTTGCTGCAAATCATGAGAACTGTTTTGCTTGTGTGGCTTTGAGGAACCGCTCTTCAGCACAGAGCACTGTATGAGGAAGAGATTCCGTCCCTGCTCCTCCAAGATGACAATATTAAAGAAGGACCTTAAAATGAAAGGCTAGAGCCAGATTCCGTTCTGAGATTGATGGAACAGGACTGCTGAATGAGCATGGAGTAGAAGACTCGTAATGGTGAGAGAGTTTGTGATTTGCACCTGGATGATGTTCTTAAGTGCTGGGAAAATCAACTTGTTATGGAATTGTGTTTCTGTAAAGAGGATGCACTAGATATATATTTTTGGACATTTAGGTTTTTTTCATACTTTTACTTGTTTTCTAACCTTGTCTTGATTTTTCTGGGACTGATTTGTTGCTGGTTTTTGCTTTGCACCTTGCCCTTTAGCACACAGTTACTTGGATTGCTATGTATGGTTTTTGTATTGCCACCTATACAAGGTAGCTAAGGCTGCCAGATCAGGGCTGCTATCCAACAGCCAGCAGAAAGAGGACAGCCAGGGGTAAAGAGAGAAGCTGGTGAGGTTTTGGTATCTAAGTGCATTTGCCTCCACTTTTCTGTAGTGACCTGCCAGGTATTCAGGTGGGTTTTCAGTGGCCTTATTCTAAACTAAGGTGAGCTGTGAGACATGCAGATTAAAGCCAAAATAGTACTTGGCTAAAGTGCTTCTGGTGAAGTTCTGCCGTTTTGCCACAAAATGGATGGAACTTTACTAAGGTGTTCGTAAAAGCTATGGGGATGGCTTTGACAGACAGGATCAGGAGGAGAATTTAGCACTCGGATGACTCTTAGCTGTCTCATGGAATTCCATGCAGAATTTTCTCTCTGCTGATTAAAAGATCTCCTGAGTGTGGGGACTGTGAGGTTGAATTCAGAGAAAAGTCTGCTGCTTTTATAGTAACAACACATAATCAAACATGGTATTTAATTTATGTGAATATTTTCTGAGTGATACGTGAGTTATAGGAGGAGAAACAGACTGTAGCAATCCAGTAGAATTTTTTTAGTGGAGTAAATTTTGATTTTCCTTTGATGTAGAACGTGGCCTAGGATTAGCGGTGAAGTGTGCTTCAGGTTTTAGTCTTTTATTCAGGCAATCAGAAAATTTAGTAAGTAGAGTAATATTTTGCAAAGGATTGAACCGATTGATATTTAATCCCACTAAGTGATCCTGATTTTGTAGTAAAGGTTTGAAATATGTTTCTAATAAAATCAGTGACTGAGTTTTGGGAAATAATGAAGCTTCTTTATTAATTCTAGATTTGATTTTATCTATCTACTCTACTAACTTTTATATCGATTAGTCTTAACTGTTATGTTTTGAAAATCTCTTCACACGAGCATTTGGGCAGGAGTTCAGTCATACCTGCCTTTATGCAGTGCGTTTCTTGCACTAGGAGCATATACAGTACAAGTACAATAGAGCATAGGCTTAACAGCAGTAACAAAAAATAGCATGCCTGCTTTAAAACCAGTTCATTTTAAAATCACATTTTCCATGTTTATATGTAGATATGATATTAGAGCTTAAACTTGCTTTCCTGTTTATGTTCGCGATGCTTTCAACTGTACCGTACAGACCATTGATGTTAAACTCACCTGTGCATTATACACTGGATTTGTATAAGTGTTTTTTGTAATTTGTATAAGTGGATTTATATAAGTGCTACCATTTGTGCCTGCAGGTAACATGCCCAGTTCCAAACCTTAGCTATAGCCTCTGATGTTTTTTCTGAGAGAAGCTGAGCTGAGTCAAGAGACTCATTTAAAGCTTTGGAAAAAATTTGGCTACCTTTGAATAAAATGCATGTGTTTGTCAATTCCTTGTCACTTCGGGTATTTTTTTTTTCTTCTCAGTTGGCTTCTTGCTAGCAAAGCTAGGCTTGTGAGCCTGTGTCCTATGTCTCAGTAAATGTTCTGTGAAATTAGAGTTTAGTAAGCTCATAGTTTTCTTTGTCTGTTTCGATGTGTTCGGGTAATGAGAATGTGATGCTATTCATCAGTCTACATTGAGAAAATCTTGTGAAGCAGAACTGTTGTGGCAGAGGAGAAATAGTTGTCAGTAGATGTAAAATCAGAGATAAACCGACTGGCAGTTTTGGTTAAGTGTGGGAAAATTCTTTGGAAATACATCAGGAGTTTGGATGATAAATGACATTGAGCAGGAGAGGTGGCTTTTGTGTAGAACTTCCCTTGCCTGGGTTTGGTTTGTAGGGCTGACTGCCTGCAGGCGATTAGGAGTTCCTGTGGAGCATTTTTTCGTAGTTATGGTTCATGTCTGTGGTTGCAACATTTAGGACCAGGACTGTAGTCTCAAATGGTGCGTGGTACTCCCTCAAGCTCCGGACCTCAAGTCAGGAGCAAGGTGGTGACTTCTCAGAGGATATTGACTGGATGTGTATAAAGAAGTTATGGAGTCCTAAGTATGTTTGTGAAGAGAGCTTTAAAACATTGAACTTTGCAAAATCATAAACAGATAAATGTGCATTTGTTGCAACAGACTGATTAAAGAATTAGCCTATTACTTTGGAAATTTAAAATAACTTTAGCTTGTTTTGTTTTTAAATGCAAAACTGAAATGAAGAAATATGTAGTGTCAAAAGTGTTAGAATTTTGGTTATTAACAGCTTAGAGCTAACCTGTTTTTATAAATGTTCTCAAATATATATGTGAGAATGGGAAAATATTTATATTGGTGATAAAAAAAGCGCTGTTCTATACTGGAGCCAGCTCTCACAGTTAAGATGCAAGCTTGTAAGACTATATCTTGCAGAAGTAAGAAATAAGTCTATTCTTTCAGCTGGGTGTATGAGTTTTATCTCTGCTATTTCCGTTGTAAGTGTTCTTTATCCTAACTTTGACTTGGTTGGTAATATTTATTTGTTGTTTTTTTTCTACTGTTTAGTTTGGATTCTGAGATAAAGTATGCATCGATTGTACCATAGAAATGCTAAGTCGAAGGTGCGGTTACCGTAGTCTCTCACTTCTGGATTGAGGAGTGCACAACATTTATTTTGACTGCATAATTTTTATGTAATTTGTGACCAGATAAATTTACCATTTTACTTTACGTAATTTGGTGTAAAGTTATTGTCATGTGTCTATTATATGAATTTTACAGAATATATATAGATCTGCATCAATCAACATTCTTTATACAATCTGTTACTTGATTTGTCTGATATTGTTTTTTCCCCAAAAATGTGTGTTGTGTTTTTTTTTTTTTTTAAATTGTAATTTCATCTGATAGAAGAATGCATTGGTAATCACTGCATTTTTGGATACTGACTGTATGATAAAAAAGCCTCTTAGCTTGCTGCAAAAAGAGATTATGCAGAGAAATAGAAAAGTAAATATAAATTTATACAGGAGATGAGATTAAATCTCAGAATTATGTTTAGTCATTTTAGGAAGAGGACTTCTCATCAGCTTTACTTCAGAATGGATTTATGCTGTTAGCGAACTTGTGATGCAGAAGGCTTCAGTCAGTCTTTAAATAGAAAAGAGCGTACAGCTGTTTGGTGGGGTTTTTTTGTTATCCTAAAAAGGCAGACAGGATTTAAAGCCCAGTCCTGCAGCTTCTCCCTTGTTTGCAGAAGTATGAGAGGGACAGACAAGAATGGGTTTTGTCTGTGCCGCTTACCAGTGACCCACACTTCTGTGACCCACACCTAGCCTATATGCCCTTTTGAAATAGCTGACAGATGGCATTTCCTCTGAAATTACAATAGGAAGTATTTGGATACAATTGTACAAGTTATGCACAGTTACAGAACATTTCTGTGAGTGCCTGTGGGCCGTGAAATCTTGCCTCTGCTGGCTGAACAATGAGGATAAATGAGCTTGTCCTAGTAAGTGTTAAGCAAATGCTTGCAGTTGTGTAGAATAATGACTCTTGTTCAACGCTAGCAAAGAACTGCAGAGATGGGTGTAAAATAGTGGCATCCAGGGGTAGTTAAAGTGGGGAATGGTAAGTTAATGACTGCTCCTTAGAGGTGAGTCGGGATGTTGCGCTATGTAATATAAATATTCTGAATACTTGCTGTTGGAAACCAATGTATGTTTTCCTTCCGGGGTTTTTAAAATCCCGTTAGCCAAATAACCCAAACAATTTTCTTCTACTTATTTAGGCAGGATGCCAGCTGTTAAAGTTGTCTATATTAACTATCTGAGAATTTGGAAGAATACATTTTCTAGGTACTTTTCATTCTTGTGAAGTACCAAGTATGTTAAAAACTAATTCCCTCTAAGTGTTAAGTTAGACTTACTTTTGTGTATAGATCAATAATTTCTAATTGAAAATTGTCTCATTACAGGGCGATTAATTTTGCGGCTCAGAGAAAATCAATGATAATTGTAACCTTCGGACAAAAGTGTCTGATTAAATGTAATTATTTTGACTGTAAAGATGCACAAACTTTTGCTGATTATGGAGAGCAGGAAAAAAAAAAGTATTTTTCCTAGACTGTTTTTCAAAGCTCTTAGTTCAGTGCATCTTCCTTTCTTGTACAAAAGCTGCTACTTCTGTCACCTTTTGACTTAATAAAAATCTTTCCCAAATAAAAGGGTAGAGTTATTAGTTATTTATTTGGACGGTAAGTATGGTGCTCAAGCTGTTTATTTTGGTGTGCTCCAGAAGGTGCAGAAGGCCAGGATGCGTCTGCCTCCTCTTCGTGCCTGCAAGGGGAAGGGGTGAAAAGCAGTCCTGGAGCCTGAGCGGGGGGCATTTGGGAAGTTGTCATTATGTTTCAATCCTAACAGAATTGCTAGAACAGGGGTGGCTGATCCCCTGAAGTGGAACTTGTTACTTTTGGCTGCCTAATGACAGGTAATAACTACAGCTACTTGCTTAATACAGGGCAGCTGTGTAACCTACATGTAAAATTCTAGCCACAAATACACTGCAATTTATAAGCTGTGGAATACTGCCATATCACAAATCCTGCTTCAAATATAAGAAATAACAGAATGTAGAACAGATAAACTACAGGTATAATAGATGTTCATTCTCAATGATTTGTTAGGTGAACAGGTAAATAGTTGAAAAAGGTTTGTAAAGTGACAGCTATTAAGCTTCTTGATTTAGGTACAAGTAATTTCTACAAATACACAGCTAGTTTTCTTGTTAGCATGAGGTGCTGTCATTTAAATAGTTAAATCTCTTTTTTTGCTATGGAAGATTGCTCCTGCTGCTTGTTTGATACTCTTACAGGTGTACCACGGCAGTGAGGGGATTGGGTGTACCACGGCAGTGAGGGAATTGCCACGTTCTTCCTCAGCAGCAATGGCAGGATGTGCACTGGCCTGCTGCTGGCAGTTCTCTGCCACATCAGCAGGAAGAGTTGCCGGACATGGCTTAACAGTGTTCAAGGTTTGAGAAGATTACAAATCCCCTAACAAACAAAATGAATGCATGGAGAGGATGGGCACAGGTCACATGGAGAGGAAATGGTGTTTTGCTTGTTTCTTTTCTAATATTGGAGTTATAAATGCATGTGGGTATATTTAACTACTTTATGTTTGGGGGTTCTTTTGATCCTTCAAAACTTGCCTTAGTGGGAGGCATATAGGCAAGCACAATTTTATGAGTGATTTTTGCAGCAGTAATAGTATTTGGGAGATCAATATTCAGTATATAATTTGCTGTAATAAGCAGCTAGTTCCTCTGGGCTTTTCTTTTTTCCTGTTTCTGTTTTTATTCTTTGGGGTTATTTGGGGTTGGTTTTGTTTGTGTGGGGTTTTTTTTGTTTTGTTTTGTTTTGGGTTTTTTTGTGTGTAAGAGAAATTCACTTTTTGGTTTGCTGTCATACGAGCTTCTGCCCAGAGATTCAGCTGCTGGTGTGCTGAGCTATGCAGACCAGTCCCATTAAGAAGATTTGGACTTTTCTTTATAACCTCACACAAGCTGAAAAGCAGCTACTTCAGCTGATTGTATTCAATTTACTTTAGTTGTTGGGTTATATGACATGTGAAATATTGATATATAAAACCTGCTTGTCCTTGGATAAAGCACGAAGAACAATTTATACTGTGTAATGGCTTCAGCAAACTTTGTTTACTTTTATCAGGCAACAAGGATGTGTTTTAGTTGATTGAGTTTGCATTTTACTGAAAATTATTTTTTTTCTTGGTTAGGGTGTTGTGAATATTTCAAAAGCAGTGTCTGTAATATCTGACAGATCTGAATTGTGAATTCAGATATATGTCACGAATAGCACATAACAAATTTTTACATTTCTAAATATTTCTACTTGTCTTTTTCTATGAACACAATTATTATATAATTCAAATAATTCAATAATAAGATTAATTTTCAGATAATCCATAAGATTTTGCAGCGTCAGTTCAACCACAAAGAAAAGTCTTCATTTTGTCCAAGTTATTAGTGAAATTCAAAACCTGACACTTATTTAAAGATAAACTAATGTATAGGATAGAGTTAAGAGAAAGTCTCCTTGAAAATTAGATAATGAGAATCTGGCTCTGAATGAGAAATGAAAGCTTGCATTTAGGAAATAGGTAGGACTGATATCTGGGCCATTATGCAAATTCAGTACTTGTTTGTAATCTGAATTTTTATTCCATTGAAGACTAATTTTTGTTTATTTTTTGTTTATCATATAGAACCATTTGATTACATGATCCAACTTTTTGTTGTTTTATGGAATTTTTATGTAAATGTTTTGTAAATGAATAACTTCCTTTTCTAGTTCCTCTTATTTGCAGACAAACCAAATCTCTTTTTTTTTTCTTCCCTCCCCCCCCTCCCCTTTTTTTTTTCTTCTTCAAAATATCAGTCATCACTTAATATTTTAGGTCTGTAAGGTGTACCCTGACTTTCTTCAGGTAGTGAGAACCAGAAATACAGTATAGGGTTTAGGAAGTTGGGGGTATGCAGAAGGTGGTGCTTTCCTGTGACCGCAGGTTGCACAGTGACACTTGTTCCCATGTAGTGGAAGTTCTGGCTGCCTGACATGCAGAACAGGACTTGTATTTAAGTCATCTCTATGTGTTGAACTGTTGCTTGGCTGCTTGCTGAGTTACTTGTTGAGCTCTATACTCTGTGTGAATAGTTTCAATAACTGCCTTTTCTTTCCTCAGAAGACTGTGAATGTAATACTGTCATTTGCCACCTATAAAATTTAAATACTAATTGAATGAACCAAAATTTAGAAGTACTTTGAGATTTTTTCACTTCACTGCAGGTTGTATGTGAAAGAATAGAAGGGAGCAAAAGGTAAAGGAGAAAATGATACATGAATGAGTTTTATTAGGTTTATTCCCATTGTTTTTGAAACGACAGCTAGCAATTTGCAGAAGGCTGTTCTGAAATAATCCTTAGAAATAATGCAAGGGGAACAGGAGTGACTAGTGACTTTGCTTACCCAGTATTGTGTTTACAACTGTTGTCTCAAATTAAAAAAAAAAAAAACACCAAAAAACCAACAAACCGAAAACTACAGAAAACACCACAAATCAAAACAAAACCCCTCACCAACCCCCAAATCCCACAATGGAAAATGATCTCTGCATGATTATCTCTCATTCAAGCCCCATGCTGTGTGTGTATATCTTCCTAATGTTTTGGTTTGGTTGGTTTGTTTTGTTGTTGTTTTTTTGTTTTGTTTTGTTTTAAAATACCTTGCAGTTATAGTTACAGATGCTGCAGTGTGCATTGGTTGATATTTAAATAGCCAGTACAAATTTTTGGAAATTAACTAATAGCTGTTAGAGAGTACCTATGGATTGCAAAGTTTCATCTTTCTTTATTCTCTCCCTTTTCAAAGAATCATACAATTAACTCCATGAAGGTTCTGAATCTTGAGCAAGTTTTACAATTAATGAAAATTCAGTGTTCATGACGGCTTGCAAAAAAATCTTGAAAACACGGTGAAACTTCTGCATGTGGATTTTGCCAGCTGCACATCCCCATCATTTTAGTAGGACTCAACTACCCACAGCTTTACAAACCTGTTCAAATGGAGCTGACAGTTAACTGCTGGCCGGAGATCTCACTTGGTCTCTCTTAGACTTTGTATTATATGGTACATGATGGCTTGGCTTTCTTGCCAGGTGGTACATATGCTCATAGAAAGGTACTGTCCAAAGAGAAAAGATAAATATTGAGTAATTAAAATGAACTCAAATGAACGGTGTTGGCTCTGTATCATAGAGACATGGCAGAACTGGATGGAAGAGTTTGTCTCCCATCCAGAGTTTAGTGTCTGCTCTTCAAGACTCTGCTTATTCATAATGATTGTCATAGGAACTGCTTCTGACATATCTTTGTCAACCAATTTTAATAACAAAAAACAGAGTATAAGGATATTTGAAATGCATGATATTACAAATTGCCTTTAAAGAAATAGCAGTAGAGTCCTCAACAGCTAATTAATTAAGAAATTTAGGAATGAGCTATTCTTTTGTGCTGTATTCTGAAGGAAAAATTGTTATTCACTTTTAGACTTTTTAATGTTAATGTGTAATAAAAGCTACTGAAGAAAAATGGTCCTTCAAGGCTTTACTAACAGCTGTTGTGATTGCCTTGGCATCACCATGAATTGCTTGTAGCCATGATCTCTTTAATTTTCTTTGCTGATGCATTGTTAGGATGTCACCTCAGATGAGCCGTGATTGTATTTGCATGTTTTCTTAGCTGAATCATTGGAGATTAAATGGTTGCATCAACATCACTGTTTGCACACAGTTAGTGAAGCTGACATACTCTTGTTCATGCAAAAAGCTCTATTTAAAAAAAACTGAAACCCCACAAACAGGTAATGGATCTTTATATTATAATATATATGTAGTTAGGTGACTCAGGTCTTATTTATAATAAGTTTTCAAGGGAAGTGCTCAAGTTGAGAAGTAAAAGGCTAGAAGGAGTCCCATGGACTATCTGTATATGAAGTATATGAACCACAGAGGTTGTACGTAGTATTGATATATAGTTTCATAATGTGCAGAAAACAAATCATTTCCCACAGTGTTGTAAAATCAGTGGTATGATGCATTTCACTCACTGTAGCATGATGAAACAACTATCTGACAAGATCTTCTTGGTAGCTCTGCAGAGATGAAATTCTGAATTAAAAGTCAAGTAAAAATAATACTTTAAAAAATAGCTGGAGATGAGAATTAATTGTACTAAAAGAAGTTCAAATGTTTACTTTTTAAAGGAATATTTGCTGTGTATAGTTCAATAAGTTAATGCTTTCCATATTCTATGTTCAAAAAAAGAAAAAACAGAATGTGTGTTCTTAAGCAGTTTCTTGACAAGGGCTAGTCCCATTTCTGCCATTAACGAAGGATAATGTCTGGAGTGGCAAATGTCCAGAAAAAGCAATCCACTATAAAGGCATATTTACTTCAGTCAGAGAATTTGAGCTGTGGTTAAAATATCAATATTAGCTTAAGAAAGTATTTGGCAGAGAGAGAATCCAAAACACAACTGGTTACCTTACTTTGTGCGTGTGTGTTTAGGTGCTTTTCACTGGTCATCACCAAGTCACTTTTAAGCATATGGATATACCTTAATCTCTTCAGCTTGCCAGGACTATATGTAGCTCTAAAGAAGAGGTTTCTTCACAATTATTTTTTGCGAAGCCGTGGTGTTTAGTGTCTCCATTACATGCAGTTAGAATGAAGATTGTTGTGCTGCTGCTGGAACTGGTTCATAGGTGAAGCTGGGTGAGGAGGAGGAAGCAGACTTGCATGCATTTAACAGTATGTGGTTTACCAGTTCCTTCCTGTAATATGAAATCACCTGAGTGCGCTGTATCACTCGTGATATACCATTGCACATTCTGACCATTGGTGGCTCTCTGTAACACTCCGGTGATTGTAGGTTTCCTGTAAATGCAAGGCTATGGCATTTGTGCATAAACCGTTTTCTGGAAGAATTCCTTTCTTTTTATTAACATGCTTGTGTAACCAGTTTGAAGCTCTCAACTCTCCTTTGCACCCTTCCCCCATGTAGATGTTTAAAAATAAAAATTACCTCAGTCTTGAAGTGGGAAGCTTAAGAATCTTTGTGGGTTATTAAAAAATATATGAATATATGTGGGGCATAAGTATTGGTCAGATAGGAAGCCTAAATTCAGATGACTCCTTTAGGAATATCATTCTGGAGGGGAACAGTACTCTTCTTGATTCAGCTAAGTCATGTTCACTCTCCACACTGCTCATTTGCTATACATGTATTTTAAATTATTTTAATATTGTAGCCAGGTTTAACCTTAGTTCCTCAGCTAAAGGAGTGTTTATGCTTCTTCCCTTACTGTAGAGTTGAAGTAATTAGTTTGTGTTTGGCAATCAAAACGTTTTCTGTTTTGTACAGAAACTGACTGTTCTGACACATCCTTTGGTATTTTCTAATTAGAATTGCATGAAATACAGAAATTTTCTCTTGTAAATAGTTTATGTAGTCTGATACAGGCGATATAAGAGTAATTGGAAACGTGCTTTAATGGCACAGGATGCTTGAGTGTCATGTGTCCGTTCTCACGTGGTAATTCTCAAGAGCTGGTTATGTGGTGAAAAGCCAAGAAAGGTTAATCTTTTCTTAAATGAGATTAAGATAGGTAGCAACATGACTCAGATTCTGAATATAATTAGAGATAAATGCATAAAATGCAGGGCTACTTGCTTCAACTGCAATGAAGAATAAGATTATTTTTTTAGAGTAGGGTCAGTGCAAATTTTGGAATATGTTCTGGTGCAGAAATGCTTTGAGTGAAGCTAAGAACAATTAATGGTAACTTGATCACATTTTGCAACAGTTAACAACATTTTCAGTTTTGTAGGAGTGGATCTTGCAGCTTGGGTTACAGAGTTTTTTTTCCTTGGCTGAATCCTTGCCTCTGAAGACTCAAGGGTTTTTTCTTCTGGATTTCAGATAGTAACTCATTAGTACATTGTGCATCTTCTGTGAACATAAGGATGCTTACAGAAGTATTTACTAATAATTACAAGTACTGATAAGAAATACTTTGGGCTTAAATGTTAAGAAGTTCAGTTCTTGAGTAGCTTGAAGGAAAGGATGTTTTAATAATGCAAGAAGGAAGGTAAAGCTATCAAGACCAGCAGATTTCCCATATATTTTCCACCTCCATATAGAGAAACACCGAAATCTCTTTTCAGTGCAGAAAATTTTGAATTAATTCTTAATCAATTAAGAATGATTGATTCATTAAGTTCAGAATTTATTTGCCTTTTTTTGATATAGTGTTACCTCTCTTTAGGTGATCCTAATAAGTGGATACATATTATTGTAGTGTTACCTTGACCTGATGGTTTTGTGATAAATGGCTGTGGCATTTTCTAGATTCATCCTTCCCAAAGTATTTTGAATTATTTTGTATTCGTAATAAACATCCTAACTCAGAAACTGATAATAAAGGTCTGTTATAAGTAGGAATTAAAAATGTCAATTTGTTTGAACAGCTTGTGTTGTTTTAGTACAAATTGTTTGGTGAGTACACAAGGCTCCAGTTCCATCTGAATGGCACTAAATTATGCTGAACTAATTATATTCTTGCTTTATGCAACCTGACATTTAATTACAGAAATTAAATTCTACGTGCACACCTCACCTCCTGAGTGCATGACATGTAGCTCTCTTTCCATTAGCTATTTTTCACCTGCTTTATCTTCCTGTCAACTTCTCATTTGCAATAAAAATGTATTTCCATGACAGCTTTTACCTGAGATGTTCCCGTCAAGTTGCAGATGATAAGCAATGTAAACAGTTGACATAGGCACCAGGTTTTTTATTATTTTTCAGTGTGTGTGTGTGTAGTAGTTGTAACTGATAGTGTTGAATTCTTTCCAATAAATTATGATTTGACCTTTTTTGTTCTCCATGGAAACAATCTTTTTATTAATGCTACCGTTATTAATGTTACCATTCGCCAGCAGCTATTATGATGTGCCTGAATCCATAAGCAGATATTAAACAAAAAATAATCCCACAAAAGCATCGCACACCACCACCACCACCACCACCCACCCATCCCCCCACCCCCCCACCCCCCCCAAGAATACCATTTATATACTGTGTTCTAAATTGTATTTTCAGGTTTGGAAATTTGGACGAAGCATTAGATTGAATGGTAGAAACATCAGCTGAAACCTCTGTTTAAAGCACAGACTGGTATGATTGAGCAGAGCAGTTACCTAGTGAAGGTTTGCTGCGACTGTAAAACTTGGTCACTTTGGCATCCAACCCTGTGAGAGACAGGGCTTTATATCGCGTGAAGGGCTATCACGGGATGCTCACAGGAAAAGCTGTAATGCATGACCCTTTGCAGCTTGTCACTGGTAGCTCTAGAACCGCTTGCTGGACCTTGCCCTTGCATGGGGTTTGCACGTGGATGGTGGCGACGCGCCTGGTGTGCACAGCAAGGGGCAGTGAGAGGACGGGCGCTCCAGGGCACACCTGTGGGAGAGTTAGGGCACAACTGAGTAAAATGCACGTGCGAGAAACACTGGTTTGGTTATGGATTTTTCTTCAGGCTAAAACAGAAGGTACCGCTGAGACATTTTTCATTTTCCCGGACAGCTGCTGTGTTCAAGCATCTCTCTGTTTAGTGTGTGCGTGGGGCTGGCTCCTGACATGCTGCTGGGGTTTCCTGCCTGTGCGGAGAGCAGCGTACCTGGGACTGCCACGGGGTGCGGGCATGGGGTCTGCTGAAAGGCACTTTTATGCAATTCTATAAAGTGGGTGGGAATTACTTCTCCGTACCTTTTCCTAGAGTCAAAATATTTCTAAAGCCATAAAGTGTCACAGCATAGAGAAAAATAGTCTGTTTACTAAATTTAAGACCTAACACACTGAAGCGTGTTAAAATACAAACGGATCATCAGAAGACAAGTTTAAACATTTAAAACATGACACGTTGTGTACAGTTTTAAACTGTGGTAATCTCTGGGGTGAAGAAGCTCTCAGAAAATGAAAGCTTTTAATCTTTGTTATTATGTTGCATTTTCCCTTGCAGTATTGAATTTCAGATTAAATACTCTAGCTGAAGAAAAGCTGTAAAGTGTATCTGGAGATCTGTGTGGCACATGATGATGTCCTCTGTTTCTACATGGAGTCATTTTACAAGTTGATCATAATCTCAGATAAGTTTTTCCTGACCTCACTGATTAGCTATTTTGCTTTTGTTTTTCTGGGTGCTGTTGAGTGCTTTTGGAGATGTCTCAGACTCTTTGTAGTCTTTGAACTACTCTCGTGTAATTGTGCGAAGAGATGATGTGTTGTTAGACTCAAGCTAGTCAGGATAAATTTAGGCTATTTTGTTAGATACTGGTTCTTAAAAAGGTGCTGATGTTCTCCAGCTTTGTACTACAGTTGAAGTTGTGGATGACATAATGGATGAGAGGATATATATTGGCATTTATTCAAGTTTGTGTGGAACGTACAACTTTTCCAGTGTAACTCTCCATAATGGCTATATAGAATCGAACCTATGAAGTCTGACATTCAAGTGCCATGCAAGATAAAACAAGTGTCTGATTTTCACTGAGCCTTTTACTCTGCTGTCGGAGGAATGTATTTTTCTCTTTTGTTTGTGATCACTTTGGATCAGTGTCAAAGGCAGTCTAAATCTGATGTTCATGAGAAAATAGCTCTACTTCAGGTTTCTGCTGTTTGAGGCTATAGGGAGACAAGTTCTTTTCCAAGCGGCAGTCATTTCCGAGTGAAAAACATGAGTGAGGACTGAGCTGTTGGTCTGATCAACTGGCCTGTTATTTTGTCAATGAAGAAGTAGTAAAATTGTCCAGGATCGTGAGGTTTGTTTGGTTGTCAGTCAACATATTAACACACCATTATTTACCAGATGCTGTCCTAAAGTAGAGCTATAGGCATTACAGCTGGTGCTGTAGGACATTTTGGTTGCAAAGAAATGAAAACAGTACCCGCAGTCTGGATAAAAGCTGAAGCATTTTAGTCTTTTTTAAGTGTCCTTTTAGTTCAGAGAAAAGGTTTTGACATGGAAGCCCGAGCTGTTCTATTCAAAATCACTGTAATTATGGTTGTTCTGAGCCTAAACACCAGAAGATTTTTTAAGTGCTGCAGTAGAATTAACAGCTTTTCCTTTTTGTCTGTGGACTTTGAAGAAAATGAAGTATTCTGTGAGCTAACATATTATATTGCCTATTAAAAAAAAAATAATCCATATTATGTCACTGAATACTTTGGCCAAGCATAGTTTTAAAAGACTGTACTGTATTACATCAGAATGCTGCTTTTTGGAGTGTATAAAATAACTGAATGTTCCTCAAGCCTTTTATTTTTGTAGATTCAAGATATTTTATGTTTTGGAAGGAGTATTGCACTGTCAAACATGAGAAGCCTGGAAAGCGCTCATGTAAAAATTCTGTTGTCATTAGGCTTTAGCTAGTTGGAGAATAACCTGAAATGTAGAGTGACAGTAAAAACCCAGCAAAGTAATTAAGGGCATGATGGGTTTAATTTGTAACGTGCATTGATTACACCGCCTCAGCCTGACGCACAGCCATCTTTTCATTGAGTTGCTCTCCGTGTTTACCATTGTCCTGACATAGTTGTAAAAGACCATGAAGCCTTTTTGGACATCGCTGATTGAAGTTCATTTGACAATTACATATTATGCAACACAAAATTTGCAACTCAAAACATCAAGAGGTCCTTGAGGTGTTGGCATGTGAGTGAGCAAATGTTGGAAGGCAATGGTGTTTGAGTAGTTGCGTTTGCCTTGTGTATTGAACGTGCTGAGAAAGGCAGCTGCAGCAAGAGAAACGGTTTGCTAAGGGGAACCTCGAATGCCGCTAACTCCCCAGCCAAGTGATCCGATGGCTGGAGGGCACGTGGGGGGTGGTACACTTGCATAGCTCTGTACATTTATCTAGTTAAATTGTGGGAAAAGCAGAAAAGTGAAGGTGGTGATTCATGTTCCTGAAGAGCTGGGTTGTAAATTGAAGTATAACTTCTGAGAAGGTGCACGTTTGGCTGTTGATGAATTTGTGAAGTCAGGAAGGTGCTTGCAGGCGTGAAACCTGACTTCATAGCTCCATTTCTTTTAGATGTTACAAGGCTGTGTTTCATCTGGCTGCTGAAATTCCACACAACAAAAATGTGCTAAGACCAAGGAAAAAGGTATAAATTTAGGTCATATTTTGCAGGCAGGTATGAAATTGAGCCGCCTATGGTCTGAGCATGGCATCTTGATTGTCCTGAGCATTGCACTGACTACAAGTTTTGTAACGTACTTGTGTAAGTAGTGACTATTAGTGACTTAGTAGCTGTAGTTGCATCTGCAAATATCACATGTATGTGCCTTCATGATGTGCTCTACTAGTACTATGTACTAGCTGATTATTCCCTGTTATAGCAACAGATTGTAACATATTTAAGTTGAAGTGTATTGTCTTTTGTGATCATATTGCTAGGAAGACCTTAGTGACATCTTCAGTTTCTTTTCTTCTCATACATGACTTTAAATGTGCCTCTTGCTTGGGGATCAAAGTGTGGATGATCTTTTTAAATCAAAGAAACTTGTAGATCATGAGAGAAATACTGAATAGCAGAGAAATAGCATGTGTTTAACAAACTGTTACGAATTTCCTTTAAGGGATTTATAAATTCCTGCAATCTATTAAAAAAAATAAACAAACCCCAAACCTGCAGCGGTTGAAAATCAATAGTATGCTATAACTGTAATCAAATTCAGCATACGTTGTCCTTTTCTGTTGTGTGGTCTACCTTTTAATAGGAGGCTTTTCCTTTTTTTTTTGGTGGCTCCAATTAGAAGGGTTTCTTGTGCTAAAGGTTGGTTAGGGGGAATTTAGATGACTAGAGCTCTTCAGTTCAAGTTACAAAACATACAAGGCTGTTCGGTAATTACATTTCCGGTAGCTGCTGCCTGTAGTAGATGAAGAGGTTAGTATAGAGTGGGAAAGACTCTTGGAAACCAGTATCTTGAAAATGTTACAATTCAGTGCCTTATATTGAGAGGGGACTAGGGAAGAATTAAGTCTATTGTAGAGATATGATAATTATACTTCACTGTTTCTAAGGAAAAAGTATCCACACAGTTACAAAATCTCACTCTTGACATGGAAGGATCATAACCTTCTTATGTCGGAAACTTCAGCTAATGCTGCAAAAATGAATGAAAGATGTTAAAAACTTCTCAGAAAGATGCTGTGGTACTCGAGAGATAGTGATGTTATAGCAGAGCACTAAGTTGACATAGTGCAGTAGGGTTTCTGTGCTTAATAAAATGTAGGACATTACTTTTGTGTACAGAATATCCCAGTTCTGGAGTTAATATTGAAGGAGGGTTCTGTCAGAAAGCCTTATTTAAAATATTTTCAGTAATATGAGAAGAAACTAGAGTTATGAAATATGTAGTGTTTTATTTTGTTTGTGACAAGTTTTTAAAGGAATTTGATAAAACTTACAAAAATATTATTGATAACTGTTTTGGCAGTGAAGCTTCCTTAATTTTAAACCAAAATCAGGTTGTTTAGGTACGTTCAAGTTGATAGAAATTGTAGTATAATTCCAACAGTAGTTAAAAATCCCAAGTATAGTTGGTTTAACTAAAAGAAAAATGTTCTTTGCCTTTCCGCAGAAGGATTTTAATGAAGTATCTGTATGCATTGTTATAACATCAAGACTTTGTAGGTTAAACATTTTAGTGATAGAGCCTCGCTTGGTGCTTAAGTTCAAAAGTGTATGGTATGATATAGTAGTAAGCATAAAATCCTACTTTGAGCAGCAGGTGGGAGCAGGGTAGAGGCAGGGATTAAAGGCACAAAGTTCTTAATACTGAAGTCTAGAGAGAAAAGTTGGTCAGAAAGCCAGAAAACATGAAGGTTGCCTAGGTAAAAGTTAAGTGGTGAGGAAAATGGCAAAGTGTGCAGGGACAAAGAAATGAAGCCATTGTTAAAGAGCTCTAGCTAGAGCAGAGTATCTCCTTCCCCCCTCCCCCCCCCCCCCCCTTTTATTTTTTTAATTAGCTTGGAGATTGGCTATGTAATTTTTTTTTAATGTTTTTGTTAGGAAGTAATTTTTGTGAACGAAATAATGTTTGTTTTTGTTATTTGGGTTTGCAAATTACATGTGAATAGACCTCAAGTTGGTTCAGAAAATAAATAGACCGCAGGGCGCTCTCTCACTTTGCTTGCCACCACTTCAAAAATTCTACAGCTTTTTCTTTAGATCACTGAGACCGTTAACTAATTAAATTTGGTGTCTTTCAAATATCCTATTTCCAAAGTGTGTTTATTAAATACAACATATAATTTTCTTCTTATTATACATTTTTATGGTTCCTTAAGTTTCAGAAATTTAAGAATACTGCACTGAGTGAGAAAACCTGTTTAAATGACGTTGTAAAGAAAAACAGTGATACTTTGTGCTCAAGTAGTTTGTACTTTGGATGTTTAAGATTATCCTATTGAAGTGTCAAGGTTTTAGCCTGCAAATGTTTGAAGTATTTGATAACTGAAGGGAGCAGTATCGAAATACGGGAGCAGGATCCAGAGGACATCTTTAGTTGGTGTCCCTGCCCACTGCAGGGGAGTTGGATCTAGCTGAGCTCTTAGGTCCCTTCCAACCCAAACCGTTCTGTGATTCTATGTGAAGACAGCACTTTGTAAAGAAGGGAATACATGTTTCAGGCTGACTTTTAAAAGCTGAGATGATGCTGAGTTAGGAAATGTAACAGAATAATGTTCTATGAGGATGACCCTCTCCCAGGAGACACTGTTCCCTGTCTGAATGCTTTGTAGTTTTATGGTGCCTGAAACCGTGAGGTATACTATTTAACCATCTTTATTTAAGTTTTTATTTTTATATATATATATATATATATATATATGCCATGCTGTTACAACTCACCTAAATCCCACTTAATTAAACCCCAAGCTGCTGCAGCTAAATGTTTTATTGATCAAGAGAAGCAAGTCACATGCCACAGGCAGAGAACACTGCCGCACCAGTTTGTGAGACCTCAGAGACCTGCACAAAAAGTGCTGCATCGTCCTTGAACTAGTTATGTCTTTAGTTGCAGTAAGAGGTAGAATGAAGAATAGTCCAATTCTTATTTTACAGGCAGGAGAAATGATTCAGAAATGGTGCCCGCTCTTTATGGCTGTCAGTTCACTCTGATCATCTATGGAAAAACATTGTCAGACATGATCTCAAAGCAGTGATGTACACACACCCCTGCTGTTATCCTGCCACTAGTTCTGGCTAATCTGTAATAACTGAGGAGAAGTAAAAACCTAACCCCCAAAGAATTAAGTAAATTCAATTAATAAAATCAATAAACTAAAAAGAAAAATAAAAAAGTCGGGTCTAATTGGGGTTCAAAGATACCGCTTACCTTCCAGATGACCAACTGAAGCCTCAGAGTGTGAGATTTGATTTTAGCCGTTGTGTGAGTGCAGGCGAGCCAGTGCTGACAGCTATTTGTTATGTTGAACATTTAGCTGTATCATGCTTCCATATAGACTGCTATATGTTAAACAGTTGTCTCTGGGTGCTACAAACAAGTTTCTGTACAAAGTTATGTAGCATTTTTTTAGTATACAAGAAGATTATTTACTTTTTTTTTTCCTGGTCAAATGGGAAAATCAGCTGATTGATGTGGTTGGAGAAATCCATGATGTAAAGAACTCCTCTTTGGTGTAATCTGTTTATATGAACACATCGCAAAGTGCCTTTTCTTTTTCTTGAAAAAGCAAGTATTTCTATTGAAATAGCTAACTCTAGATAGCAGTCCCACTGCAAGTGTTAAGGAAAATTATAAAAAAAATAAATAATCCAGTTTCTGTGATAAGTTCTTTCATGCTTTTGAGAGGCTCTTCCTGCCAGAAATACTGGTGTGCTGATATACTCTGAGGAACCCTGCTGCAGGCTTACAGCTCAAATGATGAACATTGAAGTCTATTATAGTGTTTAAGGTCATAAGGGTTTTCTCCTGTGGCTGCTGTTTAATCTGAATGTTCCTTTGAGGCTTTTGAGTGTGAAGTGGTGGATGAAAACGTACAAATCCAAATTTCAGGTTGTAGGAGGACAAATAGCATGCTGCAGGAAAATTCCTTTAATAAATGTTCCCTGCCATGGATTGAACTGTGACATTTTTGGGGACTATTTTATCCTTTGAAGCTGTATGTGTCTCTCTCTGCTCCCACTCCCCCTTTTTTTTAAAAAAAAAACATGATATATACCAGTCATCAGATTGCATTCTAGATTCTGGTTTTACTTTCATTACATGGCAACATGCTTTCTCCATTTATCTTGCTAAGCACTGCTCCAGACTGTGAAGAAAGGTTGCTCATGCAAAAACTATGCTGAAGTGCAAATGTGGACATTTTCAGAAAGCTGCTGTATTCATTTTGCTCAAGCTTTCAATTGAGTTTAAGGTATGAAAACCTGGGCTTTTATCCAGCTGGCCAGACCTCTTATACCATCTGCTTTTGCAGATATTACACCTTCCTTTGGATCTGCTATATATAAGGTATTCACAGACACTGTGGTGATAGGCACCGTTTCGGATGTCATCAGTGATGAGGCAGTGGGATAGCTGCCTTCAGTCAGGTCGGACCTGGTGAGGTGAGATGTGGCTGCGATTTTTTGTAAAGCCAATCCCCCAAGAAAAGGATGCTTTAGTTCCTGTTTAGGATAAATACGTCATTAACACAGAGACCTAAGTAGAAAAATGAATTCAAATGTTTCTGTTACGTTAGGTAAACTGATGCTGTTTTACAGAAAACGAGCAATGTTTACAAATGAATATATAAGAATAAAATGTTTCTCATGATAAACCCCAGAAAGTTAGCCTTAGATAGATATTCAGTTCTTTATTTGGGCTTTTTGATGGGTCCTTAGGTGAAAAATTTGAACTCTGATTTTGGGCATGTAGGTTTCTTCTGGTTGGGCTCGCCACCTAAAAGCGTTGGATGCGGTGGCCTGAGAGGATCCAGTGTTGGATCCGTGCTCACAGGTGTGGTATGTGTGATTTGACAAGGAAGTTATGGTGAATATAATTCTCCCTCTCTTCTTTTCACTCACCTTACAATCTCTGCACCAAAGTGGTGTCTGCCGACAAATGTTTTTACATTTCAAGGAAAGCACATTTGGGCTGATTTCTCCATACATGGATGTGTGGTTCACACGGTTACATAATTATATATTTTTTTTTTTTCCCCAAGGCATTTTACATATGTTAATATAAAGCTACCTTCAAAACATAGCTCTGATTTATTTGTGTGCAAAATCCTTGTGGAATCAGGCTGCGCGTAGCACAGATGGGAAATGCGTGCGCCATAGAGGGGAAGTTCACAAATCAGATCCTTGAAAGTCGTTCAGTGAGCAGCAGGAGGAGGAGTACTAATTTCCTGCAGGTTTATTTGGGGACTGATCAACTCATGTCTAAGGATGCAGTTTCTTGAGATGTTGGCTTGAGAGCAAGTAAGCTGCTTGCATACATCATCATCCCCCTTCCTTTTGATTTCCCATTTCTGCTGGGTTGGAGCTCTCCAGGTTTTGTTGATACACTTGATTGTGGGCCTTGCTAAAGTCATCTGTGTTACCGATAGACTTTTTTTTCCCTTCTGGAAAACAGATTCTTCTATCAATCTGATTATGTGAATTAAAGCTGAATACCACCCACCCCACACCCCCCCCGCCCCCCCGCAGTCATACTGGCGCAGCTGAGGGAGTGCTAAACCACCAGGCATGGGCAGGAGAAGGCAGGAGTGTCTCTGAGCTGGGCACTTAGGAAAGCTGGTTCTGACTACGGGGCCACTACCTCCACTGTTCCCCTGTGATATTTACTGGGGTACACAATGAGCTGCAGTGGGGAACTGACTTTCATGTCCTCCTAGTAAAATAACCATGAAGCCTACACCTGGTGTAGTTTGCAGCACAGTTCTCCAGACGGCAGCGCTGGTACAAGCGCAGGGCATCGTACCGCGCTCCAAGGGCTGAAGCAAACAGTGCAAGATGATGAGGAAGCCCAGTAGAATTTGCCTTGTGTAATGGTAGTGATTTATCTTGATTTGTTTGAACAGTGACTTGGTCAGATGGAGCCCTTAAGGGGCATGAGAAATTTGTCCATCTGTAAGAGCAACTAAGAATGGTGAGAGAAAAAAAAAAAAAAAAGCTGCTTGTAGTAATTCTTGCCAATTGAATAAAATGTTTTTAAAGGAATGAAATCATAAGCAGATTCTTATGAAAAAACTCAACATGTTGTCTGTTTGAATTAATATTTAGCAAAATATCAAATTATTTCTTTTTTCTAAAGCTGTTAGATAGCCTTCACTAGGCCAATATGAAGCAAGCACTTCATCAATTAACAATATGGGATGATTATGTAGAAACAAACGTGATATATGACAGTTTAAAAGATGGACGCAAGAGTGATAGGTTTATTAACTGTGGTTTATCAGGCAAACTAAAACTCATATTCTCCGGAGTTGAATTTGTACTATCTAAGTAGCAGCCAGTATTAAATACAGACTTACCAGGAGAGGCCTGGGGGGGCAATACTTTGTTCATTTACAGACTTTAAGCCCAAACGAGTGAATTAGTTGGCTTGTGTGTCTGCAACACCACCACACATTTTTGTACGTATACAATTAAGTACGATTTGTAGTATTCCTTAAGTACACACAGACATCTTTGGAAAAGGGGAGTCATAGCATCAGGCCATGCATATGCACATGAATCACTCCCAGGTATGATGAGCTGCTTTTGAGTTGGTTTATTATTATTAATTTATTTATTTATTGAGAAGAGAGCATTTAGTAAAATGGAAAACACCTAAGCTCAGGTTACAAATAGTTTTGAAAATGACTGCTATGAATGGATGGACAATAATTGTGATAAACCACTTTTGTCAGATTTGGCAAAATTAAATACTCTGTGAAACGGCCTTGATTTCACCAGCATTTTTTTGCTTCTGAAAGGAATGTTGATGGATACTTCGGTATCACCACTTGCCCATGTTTTGACATTCTTATCAGTTATGTGCTCTTTGGAGGGTTGTTTGCTTTCAAATGGTGTTGCTTTTTGGAGTTTTGGGGTACTAGTATTTTAAAATTATGATTTATAGGGATTTTGGAGGATCTCAAAATATATATAGAAGTTTCACTTACTTTTAAACAGAAGTTAATTTCAAGATACTGAAGTCCTTTTCTAAATGGACTTTCCCTCTTCCACTAAACTTTACAATATATTTTCCTGTGTGTAGTATGGTTCCCCACCATGCTTTTCCTCTGCGATTGACAGAAGCATACTGTGTGTGCATTTGGGTAAAATGTAATGTTCCAGAACTCAAATTCCTGTCTTTGAGATGAGTTTTATTTGTGCACGTTTATTCTTTTCCAGCTAAACAACTATGAACCATTTAACAGTTAATGACTTCTGAAAAGAAGTTCCTTTAGTATTATGCATGTGAAATGAGTGTATTTTAGCATCTACAAAAGTTTAAGAAATACTTTTAAAATAGGAAGATGTTAAAACCTTTTTGGGGTGTGACTGATTAATTAGGAACATCTATTGTTTTTCACATGTGAAGATTTCTTTGAATTTTAATGTATTCTCTCCAGTTTGGGAAAAGCAGGTCTGTTAAATGAGTTTCAGAAACTGATTCCAGGCCTGATTTCTTCAGGCCAGGGTTTGGTATGGGAGGAATGCGGTTATCCTGCATTCTGTGGCCTGGAAGCCTCCTGAGGATTATACAGTCAGAGGATGCTTCCCCCCCCCCCCCCCCCCCCCCCCTTTTTAAATGTTTGTGCACTTCTCATTTGACTTTATGACTAATATCGGGAAAACTTATTTGCTTGCAGATATCAATTTATTCTGTTTTGGCACAATGGCAATGTTAGTTGATCCCTGACGTTTGTGGCTTGCTATGTTAATGGCATGTTTGTGTAAATTCTCATAGCCTTAGATTTCTCTAAGATTTGTCTTGTTCATCCAAAGCTATGATGGTGAGAAGAATCTCACTGGAACAACCAGAATCTAAGAGGACTGTCTAGGAGCTCTAGTTTATTTGCAAAAGTGGATAGTAAAACATTACCCAGGTTGTGCTATCGCATTTTGCAAAGATTACTCACCAAAGAAAGGAAGACATGCATGTGTGTGTGAGAGATTTGAGTCTGAAGAAAGGAAGCTCCTGAAAATACTATACTGAATGCTAAGGCAGGCTTGTTTTAATTTCAGTGCCTGCAATAATAACCACGTAAAGAGCATAAAATAGGCAGTCTGAGTTGAGCTGGGAAAATTGTGGGGTAAGACCTCTGTTTCTGCAATGAAAGCATGTAATAGAACTCGATTGTACACAAATTTATACTTATGACAGCCTTCATTTTACGTTCTATTTAAGAGGATCTCTGTATCTGAAAATGAGTAACAGGCTAGCCCAAAATAAAACAAACATCAGATGTGATGCTCTTTGGTAATGCATTCCACAACCAGCCTAATCAGAAGCTATAAATCAATAAGAAAATAGGACGTGCCACTAATTAGTTAGTAGAAAATTCTACCAATCGCCTTTCAGCACAGACCCATTCCGAAAGATCCCCCACTTGTTGAAGGCATCTTTTCAACTTCAATGTGTAAAAGACAGATCTGTTTTTAAGAAGAAAATTTATGTAAATGGTATGAAATTTGTTTCTAACTTGAGTAAACCAACGTATCACTAACTGAAATCAAATGTTTGTAAAGTGTCTCTGGGATAAATCTAATCCTGTCTGATTTCTATTAACTGATTTGTTTTGCAATTTAATGGCTGTCAAATTTGGCCCTGAATGTCAAAATCATGTTTAGCCAGTGTCATTGCCAAGGCAATCAAACAAGCAGTGTTCTTGGTAAATAAAACTTGGCAGAAGGCTCACTAGTGCATGTCGTGGCTTAAACCAGCTTTAGTCTGTGTATTTCACACATCTGTGTGATTTTTTTTTTAATGCCTATTACCTTTTATAAAATAAGCACAGTTTTGTTTGTGATTACTAGGTTTTACACAAAATGAAATGTTTGCCTAGAGTTCAGCTCTGTGGTACGTAGGATGGAGCCCTTAATACCTGTGCTAGTTTTATGCTTGAACACATACCTATGCTTTGTAGATGCCAAATATAAATCTAATATTGAAGAAGCTACAAAGTAAACATTCCTTTTATTTCACAACTGTTATTTGATTTAAGTCTTGTTATTCTGTGGTATTTTATTATCTGTGTCCAGCTGTTAATTAGGACTTTTGACATACAGAGCCGCAGGGGTGATCCCTGAAGAAAATATTTTGAAGTCTTTCACTTTCTAAACACAATTTATGTTTTTCCAGTTTAGGTATTTGCATATAAACTGCTATTCTGATGTACATTCTTGCTGAGTTGCTTCATAAGTCTTTTAGATTGTTCCATCAGAATTAATACGTGCAATCTACATGAGAAAACTGATGCAAATGATGAAAAAAATCTGTTGAATGAATGATTTTTTCTGGAAAGAGCAAGCATTAGGAGAAGCAGCAAGTTCTGTGAGATGTGAGTGAATTTTAGAGTATAATTCTCCCATTTTTTTTTAATTTTTCCCCTCTCCCCCCCTTTATTTACATTTAGTTACAAACATCTCAAATATTCTTCTTTTAGCTCTGTGATGGAGGATTTCTGGTTTTGGGAGGAAGAATGGGCATTGCATCCATACTTAAGTAATGTTTTTGTGAGAGGACAGCATCATGTAATATACGAGAGTATCTGTGAAACAGATGGGTCCCTGAGGTTTGTCTTTATTGGTGCTGAATATCAGGCATATCCCAAAGGATAATGCATAGGGCACTTAAGTCTTCCAAGAATTCAGTTGTGTCACAAAAAGCACAATTCTGAAGGCTCAATGTAGCCTGAAAACCTGTAAGTCACATAGTTTGGTCAATAGAAATCCAAGTTTACAAATACATGGAGACAGTGCTCAAAATGCATAGAATCCTCTTAAGCTTGCCATTCAGGCTTTAAAGGGTTGTGAAAGTTGTCTCTTCATGTAATTTCAGGACTATGGATTAAAAACGAACAGCACCATTCTCTCTGCCCTTCACTGCCTCCCCCTCACCGCAAAATAAGAATAAATAAACAAATAAAATTAAAAACCCACCCAAAACCAACCAAACAAGACCCCAAAATAAATCAAAACCCAACCCAAACCTCCAATCCATGCTGCTTGACTGAGTAGTTCCTCACTCTCCAGTGAACAAAGATGTCATTCCATAAAGCAGAGATAATAGCTTGATTCTGTAGTAAATAATGTGGATATTGTATGCTACTTGCATAAAATCACTTCTGCCTGGATGCAACAGAAGATCTGCAGGTAGATGTTAGTGCAGCACTCCGAAAATCTGTGATGTGTTAAAATAATGATTTTTATTTTTTTTTTTTTTAATGGGCAAAGTGGGGGTTCTTCAACTCCGGGAAGGAAACAAATTGATTCAGCAAAAGCATCATGCATTTCATTTTTTTCCCCCATTTGTTCCTCCTTGGTCCACCTCTGCTGTTTTCCCTGGCACTAGAAGTTGGAGATACTTTCTCCTCCCATGACTTGGCCGTGTGACTATGTGACTTGTGGACTAGGTCATTGGGTAGCTTTGGATTGCTCGTTCCTTTTAGAAATTCTGTTTAAAAGATGTAAAATACCTTAAAGTAGGCACTGACATAGAACGTAGTGTCAGTATGTGTTGGTCAGTGCGTGCTAGTAGGTGCGTGGAGTCAGGTGTGCCAGCTAAAATGCCTTAGTGGCATAAATCCAAGAGGACGTCCCCACGGAGTGCAACCTTACTTGTACTGCTCAAATCACTGTCAGCTTCAGTAAACGGCTTGTGCAGGATATGTAAAAAACAAAAAAGGGGGAATTTCCATGCTTGTTCTTTGAGTGTTTTGTTCTTCTGCTTTTGATAAAATGATTCTTCAGTTTGTGTAATCATTATGCAACCCAGGCTTTTCTAAATGGATTTTGTTTGTTTTAAGCGAGGAGACAGATGTTTCTTGTAAGAACTTTTTCAGTGCTATATAACATAAAAATACAAAATATTTTACTTGGTGCTGAAATCCATGAACAGTCATTCTGTTTATAATTTTGTGCTCTGGTTTCTTCACCGGTTGCTTGGACTCTTCATTGAGAAAATAAAGAAACAGATACTCTCATTACCCACAGCGGTACTCGGGAGTTAGCATAGTGCTTGTAGGAACATCTATAATGAATCCTGGAAAACATCCTGAAGGATTTTGAAGTGTCACCTTGGCTACACTGTAGAATATTAATTACTCCCCACACACAGCTCCACCCTTGTTGGTTGCATGATCCTTGAAAACATAGGAAGAGTGAATCTTGAGTTGCAAAAGTGAGAAAGGATAAATCATGCAGCTGGTTTTAGGAAAAAGAAAAAAATAGTGATTTTTCATAAACTGCTCTTGCAGTATTTGACACCATTGTCTCTGAGAACGATGAGGGTGTTTGCAACGCACCCCTGAAGTGCTGTTAGAGGCCTCCTGCCCCCTCCCCATTGTGCCTGTTCTGCCATCGCCGTGCCTGGTGCTCAGGGTGAGCGCTCAGCTGATGTTATATACATATATATAATGCTAAATGTGCCCTTGGAGCTGCTACAGTTGCTTTGGACAGGACACAGATGCTGCTAATCTAGTAAAATAAACCTCTCCACCTATTCCAGCACTTGAGATTTTGAGGTGGACGAAGTTCTCCAAACTCCTTAATTGGGAGAATTTGGCTGTAAAATTGCTATATTGCTCTTTTAAAGAGTGCCGGGAGCAGTGGTTGCCAGTTGTCGTGTCAGTGGCTTAATTGGAGCTTTGCATCTCTGTACTCTGGGAGATGTTTGTTTGGTTTTAGTCTCCCTTCCAGGTGGTTAGGCAAGGAACCAAGCTCCCTGTGATCACAAACCACACAGGCAAAAAAGGCTGCGAGCACTGATAGCTTGTTCCCTTGATTGTTCGGTCACCAAGCAAGGGTAGTTAGAGGCAAAGACTATTTCTGGCATAACAGGGGTATAATTTGGAGGAATAAACTCTTGCCGTATGTTCTAGCCATTTTTTTAACTGCAGTTTGCGTTTCCCTTAAATATGACATGAGATCTTAAGCTCTGGCAGCAGATGAATACTACATTCTCCTAAACAACATCAGATAGATATGCATCCCGGGATGTGGTAGCACTCAGATTTCCTCCCAAAAATTCCTTCTTAGCAAGCAAATGTACAGAGTAGGAAGTGAAAAACGTCTTCTAGTGAAAGATTCCTGACATCGTTCTTGCTACTAGTGCAAAAGAGGAATGATCTTCAGTCGCTGCATTTCATGCTCATACTGTAGCGAACACTGAAGGCAGTGATGCTTTAAGTAACTTCTAGGGGATAAAGAATTAAAAAGATCTCATGTTACTGTAAACCCCCCCCCCCCCCCCCAAACAAAACAAAACAAAACCAAACAAACCCCCACCCCCCACCCCCACCCCACCCCCCCCAAAAAAAAACCAACACCAAAACCAAACCCACAAACAAATCCAAAACAACTAAACCCACCAAAAAAACAGTCCTCTGTCATAAGATCATAGCATTCCACATTGCAAGGTATGGAGGGGTATATTTGGGACTGTGAATATAAATGTAAGCTATAAAAATAAAAAAACAGAATACTTAAAACTGAGGTGGGAATGTGAATGATTGAACCAGATTATCAGTCTTCTTTTTAATTGCTCAGAATATGATTAATATATTGAAAGTATGTTGCAGAATGGGCAGATAGTGTGCTTCATAGTGGTACCTATTTCTAGTTTCATAGTATTAATTTTAAGCAGATTAGTGTGTCTATACATTTTGCTTCTTTTGTGGTTTTATCACTTTTGTTAATTCTGTGCAGCAGCAAATCAGCAAAAGACTCAGAGCAAAGAAAAAAAATTGCCACTTTGTGTAGAACTGTATAAATTACCCTGTGATAATTACCTGCTGAACTGTGTTTGACATACTGTAGTTGGATTAAGAAGCATATTTGATACAGCTGACAGTTCTGTTCCAATATTTTTGGGAAGGGGAAGATAAATTCTTGGCTAATGCAGGCACATATACATAACGTAAAAACAAGCTTGGTCAAGATTGTCAGGATATGAAAGTTTAATATATTTGCTTCAGGCTGCAATGCCATCAGCTTTAGAGAGAGAGTGCAACAGTGAGGCAGAAATGTTCTGTGTAGCACCCCAACCCAGATAGTCACGTTCCAATGCTTTTAGCATGAAATACATTGAAATGTGTTGCTGTTTATTATATTCTGAAGGCTGAGCCTGACTTGTAATTCTAAGCAAGTTATTATGGACAAAATGGGTGCTTCGTAGAAGGTGCACATTCATTCTTTTGTTCATGTTACACTTTCCTTCCAAACTACTGCTGGTTTTCTAGAAGAATTACTAGCTGGCCTGTTAGTCAGCTTTACAGAGCAGTCCTGCTGCAGCGGGTTGGTAGCTGTAGCTAGCTTGGTTTGCAAGGATCCAGAAGCTAACGAAGGACAGAGCCTACATGCCTCTCTTCAGACCGCCTCTGTCAAGCTACTCTAAATGCATCTCGACAGATTGCTAGGGTCCGCGTTCATTTTCCACGTATACTATTTTGCTTCACTTGAATCTAGAGCCAAAGTTGTCCAGCTAGCATTCAGCACTCCTTTTTTGCCTCCTGAAGTGTAATAAAAAGGAAATTTATCATTCAGCTGAGTATTCAGTTATGGAATTTCCTACGCTCAGTTACTCATTTTTAATAAAAGTTTTAAGAAATGTTTGAACTGAAATCCTCTTGGAATGAAGGAACAGTTTATTGGCTCATAGGTTCTGAAGTCAAGTTGAAGGGCCAAACTTCTGAAATAAATTAAATCTGTGAAGTGTCTTTTAATTCATAGACATGTAAAGAACTTTACTGAAATAAATTAAAGGGCAAGTCTGAGCTGAACTGCCAGTCTTGAAGAGCTTTCCCACTGCTTATCTTCCCATTTTATTGAGAAAACAGGATGAGACTTTGAATTGTTGTTTTGCCAACATCTGTCTTGAAACAGTCTAGCACAGGTGTTTGTGAGGAATATTTTAAACAACTAAATCCTGTATGTTAGCAATAGTGTGCATTGTATTGGGCAGTGATTGCAGTTCAGCGTTCATCCTGAGTTTGTTTCATGGTCGGGGATCCTGCTCTCAGTCTGAATCAGAGAGCTCCGCTGTGTTACAGTAGAAAATACATTGACTACGGGCTTCGCTTTGGATTACATGTAGACTTTAAAGATCCACAGGATTATTGTAGAGCTTTTTGAAAGTCAGGACCAAGATTCTGAGCTTCACTCCCAGTTCTCTGTGGAGGGAATTATTGACTGTAGGACATTGCAAATTTTTTCCCCTCTTTTCAAACAACCCAGTGGTAGGAGCAGTGAGATACGATATTGTTTGTTTGAGCCTTAGGTTGCACTTAATACGCTAAGAGCAAGCAAAGACGACAAAATGTTTTCTCATTGTCCTACTGGAGAGTTTATTGTGTGGGTTTGTGTTTTGTGGAATGATGCAAGACATTATCTGGACACATACAGCGTGGCTCTACTTAACTAAAAAGAAGAAAAGTCTTCTGAGGGACGTATTGTTCATGGTGGTCCAGAGAGCTTTCCCTGAAGGAACAGAAGAGGAATGATTGAGAATATCATATCTCTCTGAGACTTGTGCTAGCACAAATTTCTGAGATATGTCATGTTTCATAGCAGCTGGAGTAGTTGGTTTTATTTTTTTCAGAACATTTCTCTGCCTTTTCCATGTCTTTTCTGTATTTTCTTAATGTTCTGTTGATTCCCCTTTGCAGAATGCAAGTACAGTGAAAGAATTTAATTTTCAAAACTACTATATTCAATCGAGTATAAAATTAGAAAAAAGAAATACCTCTTTTTTCCATGTCACACAATGTTTTTGTGAGGGTTGTGGAAATAATATTGTTACATGGGAAGATGGGAAGACTATTAGAATATGAGGAAATTCAGCAGTTCAGAATCACGAAATAGCTGCAGTTGGCAGCCCCCCCAGAGATCTGGTCCCACCTGGCTGCAGAAGGTGGCATCAGCTAGAGCAGGGCATTTATGGCTATGTCCAGCTGGGGTCTGAGCATCTCCAAGGAAGGAGACTCTCTAACCTCTGCGGGCAACCCGGTCGATGTTTGTGGGGTGGGGAGGGGGAAAGGGGTGTGTGTGGAGGACACAGGATGGCTGCTTCTGTGCATTAGATCAAACAAGTGGCCTTCTAGAACCAGAAATGGCATAGTTAGGAAAAAAGAGGGGGTGGGGAAGGTGGGGTGGGGTGTGGGGGGGGAGGGAGACGTTCCAATGGGCAAATTTTCTTTGCTTATAGAACACTTACCACATCTTGTTATCATTGCAGACAGCAGCTAGCTTACTTTATTGCTGGTTTATTTAGGAGAGTACAGAGTTTGTTTGTAGACCAGACTTTTTAGCAACTTTATGATGAAGTAAGTAGAGTACAGATTCTGTCCCTTTTAAATGAACTAAGTACAATTGGAAATTTAACCAGATATTTTTAATTATCCATATTTATCCAAGATGAAATCGCGGTGCAAGACATTTTTAGTTCAACATCAATTGATGTAATAAATGTTTGAAGCTTAATGAAAGTGTAGTTGCTTATAGCTTTAAAAGAGATTTTTAAAAAAATTAGAAATTGTGCAAAGGATGAATAAATATAGTTTAGCAGTATTTAAGTATTTTTAAAATTGATAAGCATGTTAATATATTGAATTATTTCTTTTATCTGTTACTTTCCTTTCAGAAATGAAAATAATTACAAAAAGCTCTTATTTATTATGTATTTTTCCCCTCATATTGTGTTTAGTCTTGCAGCAAACCCCTTATGTACAGAACAGTAATTCAACAAATCGGATGTTAAAGGCTGCAAAATGAATGATGGGAATTCAAAGCATCATGTGTAATAGCTGAATTAAGCACAATGCAGGGTTATATGGTAAGACGTGTTATTTTTGGAAGAGGATCTTGGAGAAACAGGATATGTGACAAGTTATGAAAGTCTGTCATTTCATAATTCAGACTAGTCTCTAGAATACCATAAAAACACTGAAGTGGCAGTTGTATCCTGTTCTGAAGACTGTGTACACAGGGTCACAGAAGAAAACTCTGCTTTTTCCCTCATCTTTCTTCCGCTGTTTATACCTGTCAGAATGAAACCGGTTCAGCAAAAAAATATACGGGATGTCTTTTATTGGTGTAACTGAGCACTCCCTTCCAAAATAAATCTGAAGTCATGTCTCCCGCAGAAAAGGAGGTACTATGTATGCAGCTGGGTCGTCCTTGGCTTGCACAGTTGGCTATCAAGCCTTCTGGCTGAAGAGGAAAACAAAATCCAACAGCCATGCTACCCTGCCCAAGTGGCTTCCTAGTTGTAGAAGGAAGCATTGTTAGAAGTGAGATGAGTACGAGTATGGATTTTCTCCCTGGAAAAACAGGCATTACAAAGGTACCAAACACCTAAGCCCGCTGCAGCAATCCTCCCCGCAGTCGGTGGGTTCGTGGGACAGCGAGAGAGGAACAATGCTTCGAGAAATTACGTCCATATTTCAGACGTATTTATATATTTTTATTTTCACAGCTGTGGACTCTAGGAAGATTTGCTACAAAACTGGGGAATCATAGTCTTAAAAAATTAACAGTTCTTTGGCAGTGTACTCTAGTAATGAACCAGGAATGCAAGAGACTGGGAGCGTGCTTCTGGTTTGTGAGGCTCTACATAGAGGTTTCTATGGGATTCCTAAGGAAGGATTATGAACTTCCTGCTGTCAGAAGCCTGTAGTTTTCTGTTGGAACCAAACCAAGGCCCCACCCCAAATTTCCTGTTTTTTGAACAAAATGGGAAGATACTGGTAGGCAGTGGAGTCTAGGATCTTTTCTAAAGCTGGTGAATTCGGGTTTGTACTGTGCAGGTAGCTGATTATCACCCAGATGTTTGCCTGTTGTATCAATATGCTGGTATATTTATTCAATTACTAATAGAGATGATGGCCTGCTCTAGAGAATTTTTGCTCCTTGAATTTTTTTTTCTTTTTAACATTGCTCTGTAATGCAGATCCTCCTTTTGCAATTTCACAATTTCTTAAGCTGCTTGAAAGTATACCAGAGTTGTGTTCCAGCTTGGCAAGGTTTAAATTGTAGCACTGCCGCAGAAGTTTTTGATAGCTGGATTAAATAAAGTGGCGCTGGAAAATACTTCTCTCCTTCCAAAACAGCAATGAAAAGTTAGCCATACATTGAATGGCTGTTCCTTTGCAAAGTAGTTAATCTTTATAGCATGTTGCTCAAAAATATGTAAATGTACTCATAAATTGCCAAGTGTAAATTTAGTGGTGATTAAGTGAAATCATAAGTTATAATTTGTAATGTCTTTCAATCTGTTTTTCTGCTTTTCCTGGGCAGTATCAGGTTTTTTTCCGAAGGTGCTAAGTTTAGTTTATAAATTGGAAATCTGTAGGGAAAGAATGCTATCTGCACTGACTCACTCTGGTGTCTGGTCTTTATTCCAGGCCTTATTGATGACTAAGTATGCTATGAATTTAGAAAATCTACAACCCAGTGGAGGTGGCAAATTGCCTTCTGGTTTACCTCCAGTGTTTGTGTGGTGCCTCTTGACCTTTTCTACACTAAGTTTCTTTTGCACAGCAGAGCAGTGACACAGGTGTGGTCTTTCAGACAGGAATGCAGCCTTTCTGGGATATCATTTGTAAAACTCTCTTGTTTTCCTCCCTTGGCATTCAGAAGTACGTTATCTCTATTTTGATTTTTTTTTTCCCATTAGCCCTGAGAGCTTACATAGGTGATAAACCTTTAAGATGCTGTCTACAGACTCAAAAAATATTTGTACGTTTGTGGGGTTTTTATGTTCTTGTTTAATGCAAAAACTCTGCTGGCTAATCAGAAATCCCATGGGTTAAAATGTGAATAAATGCATACTAGCTTCATTTCAGCTTGCGTGTTATCAGTGCAATTTAACAGGTGGTAAAGCAGGACTTAAACTGAGCCTGGTGCGTATTTCCAGCGCGTTGTTCGCTAGGACTGCCACACATTATGCCCTATGGCCAGTGCAATGGCTGTTGAATAATTACAGTTCAGGTACCCCAGGCTCGTCTCCAGTTATCAAACCTATGAGGTGTTATGCATCTGCAAGTTGGGAAAAAGTTGATACACCAATGGACTGATTTAGAGTTGATTAAAAATAACTAAAACATGAAGTAAAGTAATGGTCCTTAGTTTAAAAATGGAAAGCCACTGGAAAGGGAAATTGGAGGAAAAGCCATGTGTGTGCTGTTGCATCTGACCTAATGCCTTGTTCCCTTCTTTTCCTTGGGAACTAATCCATTCAATTCTGTGGGATGTACGCCAGTGCTCCGTGGTACTAGCTTCAGTCACATCTTAAGGTTATTTGATGTGATGGCAAAAAATGTTTTGTGTATGTAAATGACAATATAAGTTGAGGATACAAGGGGGAAAAAAGCCAGGGACTGCACATAAATTTTAAAACTGTATTTTTCTTTTCTGTAGTGATTGTTGGTCTTTAGTAAGTGGATGGGTGAAGCCCTGTTACCCTTAGCACTGTGGTGCAGCTGAGACTGTGTGTAACTTCACTGTGTGTTACTACATTTGTGCTCTTTTGTGGTCACCATATTTATGATTTCATCCCATGGGAGTCAGTACTCGCTGAACTTTTGATTATTCAGTTACCTTTTCTTGTGTGTGCTACAGGTACCTCCAACTAATTTGGCTTTAGTTGCTTTTTGTGTTTCTTTCCATTAGCAAGCTCATGGACGTAATGCTAACTCTGAGGATTGATGCAGCTCCCTGCCCTCACATAGGGCATCCCAAAACCTGATACCAGGTTGTGGGAGGACAAGACCTTCTGGATCTGTTGCTTGATAAGTACACAGGCAGTCTAGTAAGAAAGTTTCCTTCCCTACTCTAAAGTTTTACTTTTCTTATTTCTGCAAGGAATTGAGTTAGCTCCCAAAATAGGTGACTTTAACTCCCAAAATAGGTGACTTGAGTGTTAGACTACAAGTAGGTCTTTGAAAAAATAGGACTTTTGTCATGCACAATGATGTGCATAAGTGCTCTATATATGGGATGCAGTTATGCCAGATGGTGCATCAATGCCTCTAAGAGCTATGTAATTATTTTGTTTTGCTTCCTTCATCTCTCTTGACTAGGGCAACTAGACAGCAATCTCTTCGCTGTCAGTAGTGAGCTTCAGTACTAAATGAAACACTTTTGTGAGACACCTAGGTTAGCAAATTATTTCCACAGCCCTCTGCTAGTGTTTTTTTTCTTTTCAGAAGCCAGGTAATGAGTGTAGGAGGTAGAAATATCTCTGCAGAGAAGCTGCTAACAGCCTTGGTGTCCCTTTTGCAGCTTAAGAATTAATAAACTCAGGGCAATAATTCTGTTAATCTTGACCTGGAAATGTGTTGTTACATAAATATGGGCTTGATTTGGAGTTGTCCTTATCTTTGCTCGGGGTACTTGTCCACAGATCTGTTGAAATCCTAAAAATAGCAGCAGATAAGATACAGGACATGCTGTTCGTTTTTTATTTATCTGAGGTGATGCCATCAAAATAGTAGTTAATTTTTTCTAATTCTATGGAACTTGAGTCTGTAGATTTTGCTGCTCTTTCACCCTCGCCGTTGGCATACAGGAAATTTTTCAAAACTGTTAGTAAATTTGTTTTGCTGCTACTTTTAAGATTAATTTCTCTGTAGTTTTGAAAACATTTCTCATCTGTAACATGCAAATAAATTGTATGACTTTCCAGACACTTTGAAAAAACTTTTAGGATTTTACTTGGTTTTTTTTCAAAAGTTTTGTATGTTTTAATCCACTGAAATAAATTTGTGTTATTGGAGTATTGTCTACCACCAAATTAATCTGTACCAGTACAACTATTTTCAGCTCAATTTCTCTTAGTGATATGAAATTGTTTTTTACTTTATCAGCTAATTTCTGAACTTAATATCTCTTTCCACTGCTGAGAAGGCATCAGAGCTGCTGCTTTGCAAAATCTTCCAGGGCAACGGAGACAGAAGCTTAAATACCTGGCAATTAGTATATTAGAGCTCTTAGGTTAGTAAAATTTATGGTTGCATAAAATACTCTTTTCCCTTGGTTCCATTTGTTGCATAAGCAGTTGGCATTCTAATTGTAATGGATATGATGGATTTAAGATGAGGAGCGTGGTGGCTAGGTTGGAAGAGTTTGTAGGTATCTGTGGAATAGCTGAGGAATGTGGGCTGACTCCATCCAACAGGCTTTGTGTTCTCCAGCAGCCTGGGACAGTTCAATGCAATCCTGACAGTGTTTTGTCTTCCCTGCTGTGCACAGATTGAGTGCGCATAGATGGGTAATTAAGCTTTGAACCAATAAACAGATTTGAGAGACTGGTGCTTTGAAGAGGAAGAGATCATAAGAACAATTTCCTGTTAGTTGCTTTGCTTCAGCTACAGCTTAGTGTGGAGGCTCGACTGTGTTAACTTACGCTAAGCCCCCTCCTGGCATCCAGCAGCAGCTTGTTTGCAGTGCGATGGGCAAATATGACACATAAGCGCACATTATCATCCTTCTGTAACGGCTCAAATTCATGAAGGATTTTTCCTAAATCAAATGGGGTGATTTGTACTACAATGTAATATACTGCCTTTTCCAGTGTTCTTTTTTTTTTTATGCTTTGCAAAGATTATAAAATTAAATTTGCCATCATTAGGATTAACACCTCTAAATTCATAGTTAGTAGAAGCCATACCCTTTCACTGTTTTATCTTTGGACAAAATCAGGAGCAAATCAGACTAAAAAATATTAGAATGCAGTCTTACTTTTTGATACTAATGGAACTACTTTCATCATACAAATGAAGCTTCATATGTGAAAATGTTGCCCAACAGTCACTTAGCAAGTAACATCATCATCTCTGTCAAAGTAGACTATCTACAATCCAGAACTCATTACCTCTAATATTTCTCTCATACTGTCATGGTAACAGAGTCATTGCATAGAAGTGATTCTCTGTAGAGACAGTAAATTGCACCTTCAGATACACATATACACTATGTGTATATTTGTATTTACATACATGCATGCACACACACACACTCTTCATGTAACATCTCTGAACTGAAAGTATTAGTACTGAAGGGTACTCCACTCAGCGCAAATACACTATAGATTGTTTTTGGATCCAAGTGGAGAATTTTTGTTTACTATTTGGAACTTTGAGGTTATACCAAAGTTTTGTGTTATCGAACGTCAGGAAGATCATTCTCCAAGTAATAAATGGAACTGTCAGAAATTCTTTTACCTCCTTTAGAAATATGCTGTAGAAAGAAGTGTCTTTATAGATGAACACATGCTTCCTGCTGACTCTGTAAAGGAATTTCAGGGTACACAGTAAACTTTATTTAAGAATTTATAGTTTCCTGGCTCACATTTATGGTGTATAGATAAGAATAATCTCTTTGTTTTAACACTGCTCTGTTGGTTCATATTCTTTTCTCGTCTCCTGTCTCCCTTCCATGGGTGGTTTGGGTTTTGTTTGGTTTTTGTTTTTGTTTTGTTTTGTTTTGTTTTGTTTTTTTAATAATGAATCAAAAAGAAACAATATCCCTGGGGAGGACTTGAGAGCACAAGATAAAGTTCAGAACCAGAAGATTGTTTTCTTGTATGGGACAACACCTGGCTGACCCTTTGTTGTTTGAATGTGGCCTGAAATTCTTTGTGGCTTCAGTGTAAAACCTGTGCCTGCCCTTGCCCTCTGGCAATTAGCAAGTCAGCGCGGAGGGAGCTTGAGATGTTTTGTTTCAGAAAATGAGCAGGTGGGTGGTGGTGGCTGGAAATGTCTTTAGTGTTACCACTCTGAGAAAGGAGGCAGGCAGCATGAGAGTGACAATGCTAACAGGCTTGAGATTGTACCATGTGAAATGTCTTGGGCTCAAAATGAGCTTGCAGCAGTGCCCACTTGCCATACTGCACCTTCAGTATGTTTCATTTTAAGGGTTGATTTAAGTATCTGGTTTTTTACTACACGGCTGAGATAATTGTCTGCTATCTGGGGTGGAAGGAGAGAATTTCATACCCCAGCTGAGTGGGGCTCGCTCTTTTGTTTCTTCCTTTTTGACTTCAAGGCAAGATGTGACCTCCTAATGCCTAAAGACTCTTTAACCTCTGAGCGCCTTTTTGGCTAAAAAGCAATTTACTGGCAGATACTAATTGACCTGAAGAGAAATGCATCCCTAGGTTTTACTTTGTGACACTCAGTATATGGGTCAAATTGTGAATACTGCAGAGGTATCTATCATCCATGACATTCGAAAATACCAGTAGGAAAAAAAATATATCCAGACACTTAATTTAAAATTAATATTTTCAAAGATCAAAGTAAGAAACCTCACTTAATAGAGCAGTGGTGTCTTGGATAATTAAAGTTTTTGAAGTTTTTTTAAATACAACTTCATTCTTTTGAGATGATGACGGACACTCAGATGAAGGTTTGGAGTTCTTTAGATTTTTGTTTCTTTGGTCAGTATGTGATTTCTGTTAAAGTTCCTTTGCAATTTTTCAGAGACAGGTTCTTAGTGTAATATAAATTTCTTACTTTGTCTGTATGAATGGGGGATAAACATGCTGTTACGTAGCAAGGATCAGAACCCCCCAAAAAGTGAACCACTTAACATATAAACCCTAAGGTTTTCAAAGTCTGTTATTATTAAGTCCTCAGAGGACCTAACACACTGTCCTCTACCTTGCTTTGGGCATAAGATTGTCTTAGAAGGAAGAATAATTTGTGAATCAGAATGTAGAAATTTAGTGAAACATCTTCTTAGATGTTAAAATATCAGCTGTTCAACCGCTTGAATTTGAGCACAGGATTTGTATAAAAGGCACCTCTTTCTGAGTGTGTGTCTAATGTATCTGCTCTGTTCTTGGGGTTTGTTCTTAAAGGTATTTTGAAATCACGTCTCATGCACAAGCGGGGTGTCTGAAGACCATAATGAAACAACAGATTTTTAAATCACTGATCACCCTTCTAACAGAGAGAGCAAGAAGAAAATGGTGGTGAAAGGGAAGGAAGAAATGTAATTTTCACTGAGTGGATTTTTGCTACCTGACAACCCTCTCCCAAGCTCTTTATAAAATATTAGGTTTGCCTTACACAGCTGATGGAATTCACAAAATATTAAAGCTGTGATTAAAACCAGCCAGTTAAGAGTTTTTCCCTTTGGTGCTCAGGAGAAATAGGAGTTGAGGGAATTGACAATGAAACAGTGCAAGTTTTCTGTAGGGACGTGGCTAAGAATTGGTATTTTAAATGAGGTGGAGGGGAATTAAACCCAAATGCAAACTACAGTGCCATTACCCAAATAAAATGAATGGAATGCATTACTCTGGGAGAACACCTTCCTTCTTTCCCCCCACCCCATCCTCAAGTCCTGCAGCTCTGCAAAGGTGAACTCGGAAAAGCTGGGAAAGATGGTAGGAAAAAGTCAGAGCTGGAAACTCTGAAGAAAGGCCTTTGAAAGGGGATCATATTAGTTCTCAGGGCCACACAGCAGTAGGAATTTCCATACCAGCAAAAGAATTTACAATGTGCAGCCTATACATAACTAGCTTTTGCAGCCTGTAAAACTGCGTATTTTTCCAGTAGTAGGGCTGGTACACTCTCCGGCAGGTATCCCTACTTGCCTTCATCCAGCGCCTGGGACGCTGCTCTACTGTAATGCTGGCAGTCCAATGCAGTGTTAGATCTTGGAGTGCCTTAGCCTGGTAGGAGTCCCTGTGTTGGAACGCAAATTTGCAGACTTTCTGTTTTGAGCTGTAATCTAGTATTACAAGGTTAGCAAAGATGGTATGATACTCTGAGTAAATTACTTGCACATGCACACACATCACTATGCTTCGCCATAACATAAGCCGCCTTTTGGAGCTGAGCATAGCAATATTGTCCAAGTTCACTGTGAAAAAGATATTTTTTTTCTTTTGTTTTAATGCATGGTTACTTTTTGATAACTGAGGAATGTGTTTAGTAGGAAAAAAATATATTTTTAAATGTTATTGAGACATCTAAGTAATTGTAGTAGACATGATAATTTATTATCCTTTACTGCAGTGGTGTTTCCAAGATTGAGTTAAAGGCAGAAAATGAGGTGAATGTGTGTCTTTCCGTTTATAGAACTGAAGAAATGGTGGTCCTGATTTCAGATCTGTGTGCCCCTCTGGTTGCTGCTGCTGCTAGTAATGCCAGCTGCTCAGGAGACCTGAACGTTTGGCCTGGAATGTTGTGAAGGTCACACTAAGGTTCACTGACATAACCAGTAATATACCCTGGCATCGTATTTCCAGAGCTCCGTTTCACATTCAGACCAAGGTATTTTCCTTCTGCCACTTCTTATTCCCAGCCGAGTGGATCCTTTTCCTCAGAAGTTCTGTCAGAGAACTGCCTTTCCACAAATGTCGTGGAACTTGTTATCCTTTGGAAAAGTTTCCTTCTCTTCGTCAGCGTTAACAGTAGATTTGCAGTTTACTTTTTGTGTTAGACAGGGGGGTTAGCGAGGATTTAGATGGTCCTTTCAGGACTGTTTTAACGTGCATTTGTGCTCCAGATTTGTGCTGTCTTGCCGTGCCTTTCTTTGTCTACGGGAGGCCGAGCACCTTCCCTGGAAGGTTCCAGCTGAACCAGAATATGGCAGCCAAGACAAGATACACAAGAGAGAGTGTTTTCTGCTGGCCAGACCCAATCCTCCCCTCTCCACTTTAGCAAAACCACTGCAAGTCAAAAAACAACAGGGCATAGCCCCTTGTCATACACTTACTGTTTGAGGATGGCAGAAGAAAGAGAGATCCTTTGTTAGCACATGGCGGAGGTGGTAACGTACTGCATTACCCATCTGTGCCTTTTCTTGGGTGGCGATAGGAGAGATTACAGACACAAGCAACTTACCGCTCACCTATTGAGTAAGTAGACCAAAGCATTGTCCTTTCAAAGACACTGTGTAACGTGGATAGGTCCAAAAGAAAAGCACTAATTATTCAAGTCGAGAAAATGCAAAGGTCAGAATATTTTTGAGTTCGTTCAGTTGCTTAAATGCTTTGTAGTGAACTGTAACTCTGGGGTTTCAGAATAGAGCAGTTTTTCAGGTTTAGTAACATGAAAAGAGTTTTATGAGGTTGAGTATAAAGTGTTTCCAAATTATGCTAGGAAAGTATATGTAATTACTTTTTGAGACTGTTCTCAGAAAAAAAACCAAAATCGTTTGGAATACCAGATTGATAGATGGATATTTATTTTTTTTTAACTCCACCCTAAATAACACCCTTCAGAAATAAAAGTGCAGTTGGTTGTTTCAGTGATTAAATCTTTGAAACTGCTTAAAGGCTCTGGAATTACTTTGTATTAGGAAAAATAGCAGTCATGCATGGGTAAGTTCCTACCTGTTCACAACGCTTGTTTTGCATTGCTCATATCGATAGCTTCATTAGCTTTACCGTTTATAGTAATTTGACTACAGTACATGCCAAATTGAATGATGTTGAAACTCAAGACTGTAGAGGATACAGACTGCTGAAAGCATTGAGTCAGTTTGCAGCATTGAGGTGCAGGTTGTTCAGAATGTGGAAAACTTTGCTATGTTTAAGAGCATTTCAAAAACTGGAGGATCCTAGTATGATGGCTATTGTGAATATGTGATCACATGAGCTTTAATTCAGAGATGATATTAATGTTTTCAAAATGTGATTATTAATTCTGTAGTCTCTGGGGGTTTTCTTATTGCAGAAGGACATCTTGCAAATGTTTTTATTCCCCGGTATTTTTAAAGAGAGAATATTTCTTTGTCCACAGGAAACTTGATCTCAGATACATGACTTCTTTAGTAAAATTAATTAAGAACACAGTAATTTTGTGTTTCCCCATCCTCTAATGAAATTTTCAATGGAACTAAAAGTGAATGATGTCTTGACGCATTTCCATTTGGTGCATAGGAGAACTAAGAAATTCTAGGACATGTAAAGATGATATGTATATATATATATAATGCCATTTCAGGTTTGGGAATGTAGTTATCTAAGAGTAATTAAAAACATTGCCTTGCAGTTATCAGACTGTCTGATCTGAATCATAGTCATCGTATATGCAGTTAAAAGTATGGTGGAAAGAAAAAGGGAGATAAATCTGTTAAGAAAAAAATTGATACCTGATCCTGCCTTTAGATGTGCTTAAGTGATATATTCATGTTGCGCATGGTTTTGCTTCTGATATTTTTTTGTTCTGTGGTTTGTGTTTTTTTCTTTCAATTGCCAAAGCTAGTCCAGATGCTAGAAGTGTCAGACAAAGCAGCGATTCCAGTCAACTTAAATTCAGATTATTGATTTAAAGTGTCAGTAGCAGCATCAAAATACATTATATATTTAATGTGTGAACTGACATGTAAAGTCTTTGAGTGGCATTATTTTGGCGATGGGCAAATATTTGGCATGGTTTGAATTAAAAATCCATCGTTTTTTAAGCTAAGGTAGGTGGAAGTGTTTGTGAATATTAGTTTAAAAAAGAAAAATCTGAAGGGAATATTGATTGTCAGGTTTTGTTACAGGTATTTGGACCCTACGAACCAGTGTGTTCCCCAGAAATTCCTCTTTCCAAATCAGTTGTTTGGATTGATGTTCAAGAGAAAGTAAAACATGAATTAGAGGATGATTGGTAGGAAACCAGGCCATGACTGTAGTACAGGCATCACTGGTGGTGAAATCTTCTGTGGAAAAAGTTTTTCACCATTACATAAATTCCTTTTCTTCCCAGGTACATTTAGCTGAAGATTATTTTCTTTCACTTGCCTTTGCTGTAGGGTTTTTTGCTCAGTTTGTTGCCAGAATTAAGGCCATTAGCATTGCTACCCAGTGTAACACCGAGTTAAGGCCTTTGGGGTATAAAAATAAAGTCCAAAATGACTGCAGTATTTACTTGGAAAAAAAATATCTAATATTGATCATTGTTCCATCCTGCAAATCTATAATAAATGAATATATTTTGTATGAGTGGTCTGTAAATTGAAAACTACCACATGTAGGTTGGTAACCTGAAGGTCTGTTGTTATTAGATGAGTTGTAGGCATTGAAGTGAAGGCCTTTGCGCAAGGAATCAACTAGCATGGCCATTGCAAAGTACAGTTTATACTGCGAGTATCTCTAGTTGTATGTGAAAGATTGTTGAAAATCTGCTTCAGCGTGAGCAGTGGAAATATTTTAACATTACCACTACTGAGAACTTGGTCTTTCAATTCTATCCCCTTCTTCCCTGCCTCCAAAAGCTTCAGTTAGGTTAAAACAAATGTCTTCAGCTTTAAAATATAAAACCATAAAACGATGAGTGTAAAGGTTGAAGACCCCCACCACCACACACACTTTTGATTAAGCCACTGTGTTGTTTCCAGGTAAGAGAAAAGATGTCTCATTTGATGACTTAGAATGATCTGTTTTTTCTATTCAAAAAGTAAAAACTAAATTCAAAAGAATCACTTAAAGTTGCACGTTAGCACCTGCTTTGTAATTGCACGTACTATGTCAGCTCTCAAACTGAAATGTTTCAGTCTGAATTTTTTTGGTAAAGCTTAATTTCTGGAGTCTGAACCTACCCTTTCAGGGTTAATGGAGTTCTAACCTTCTAAAAGCCGGGGTTTATTATGGAAAATGCCTGGCTTCCACCAGGAAGGTGTACTTACCTTCCAGTACCAATGTAAAAGGTATTAGGAGTTACGAGTCTTAGAATATGAAGTAGGAAGCAACTTGAATCAACACAAGGCACTGTACTGGGATTCAGAAAACTTGTTGTATTTATGGATTTGCTGGTATTTAGCTGTGTGGACACAGGCAAATATTTGTTACTGATTGTCTTTGCATCATTTTTTTACTATCAAATACATCAATGTACAGCATTTCTTTAGTGGATACAATTTTTAATTGGAATCTCTACTGTGATAATAAAATGTGACTGCTGGCAACAAATGCTGAGTGTGAAACACTGCAAATTGCTGCAAAGCTACAGCTTTTCTGCTAGAATACAGCAAAATACCTGGAAGCAAATCCTTGCTTCTGTGAATAGCACAAAATTGACTGTATACTGCTGCACAGATTTATATTTTTAAATAAAAAATTGATGTTTTTATTGCATTGATGATGCAGTAGTTACTCAATTCTTTACTTATTGGAAACTAAAGAAAAGATTAAATCAGCTTTTGCTTTACAGCCTTTAGCCTTTGTCTTTAACCTTTGAGGCTGGTTAAGCACCTACACCTAGTTTGTTGGTTTATCTGACAACTGCGTATTTGTCAAGGGCAGTAGAATGGCAAAACATTAAACATCCCCATTAGATATTAGGACTTTGGTATGTGCAGGAAGATGTATCTGTTAAACCCAGTTTAAAGGAGAGGTGTGTAAAGTGTTTATTGCACCCTGAAACAGAATTTTTGCGTTAGTGATGGTACACTGAACTTACTTTTCATGCTGTGACTACAGTTATAATAAAAGCTCTAAATAAAACCTTTCAATAAGCATGTGTTTTTGTATGTGTAGCAGAGTTTGATTCTTTGACTCCTTGAGTGTTTTGCAGCTAAAGGAGTGGGGTGGGGGGTTGTGTTTGTGGGATTTTGGAAAATGATTAATATTTCCTGAGAAAAATGAGATGTTGTTGGGAATGTATAGAAAGACAGACTAAATCTCTCCTGTTTCCAGCATACTGTCAACTGGCTTGAGTAGTAAATTTTTTAGTCAACAGTAGTTCTACATACGCTGGGAACAGAAATGTTCAAGTCTTGTACAGAGAGTAAGGAGCTGAGAGTTGTAAGTGAGCTGAAAAGACCAGGATTCGTTAACATCTGAGTGAAGTAGAGGTCCACAGGTGAGAACAATATCCTCTTGTCATGTGCCCTTTCAGCACAGCACAGTCATTCATCATTCTGCTTGGTGCTGTAACCCGTGTGTTAGGAGTTATGTTTTCCTTCTAGGCATCTTTTTTCTTTTTTCTTCCCCCCACCAGAATAGCAATGCTATTTTTCTCAGGTATTTGCTTCTACTTTTCTTTCTGAATCTTCCATAAATCTTTATCTGTTGGGCTAATTACAAGTCATTACTAAAATAATTAATTATAGGCTTCAGTAAAGTTAGTATTGTTAAACTGTGAACAATTGTACATTGTTTTCTTTCTTGAGGTTTTCCTTCTGGCTGGCAAAGAGGTATGAACGGGCCACTGGGGCTGGAGGAAGAGCATCGCTGAAGTAACGGTGGAAGGGTTGGCCAACTTCTCACTTACCCAGTTGTTTGGCATTTAGCTTCATTGCTAGTGCAGCACAGATGTTCAGCCAGTGAGCATGAGTGCCGTGTGTGTCTAGATACTCTTATTTACACCTCTCCTATTTTCATTCTATTCATACATAAAATAGAACAAAATCTTTTCTTGTCCCTTGGTGAAGTAGAAGGTTCCCTTAAAGCAAAACGTACTGTGGTTTTACGGGCACAAGGGGAGTGATGCTTCCCAGCCTTGCTGGCAGAAATATTCCAAGTGCATGTTCACTAGTTTGTGTGACCTGATAGGGAGAAAAAACTCCATGACTCTTCTTATAGATTGTCTTTTAATTAGCTTTATAATGGATTCCCATTGACTTCCTCTGTGTGAGTACTACTCCATTAGCTCATTACTATGATTTTAAAGCAGCTAATTACAATCATAGCTGAATAGTTACATGCAGGTATTTCAGCACATTTTGATTCTCATTTTAGCAGTTTTCTCGACAATGCATCTTACTTGTGTCTCGTTTATAGCCTTTTTACAAATGAAGTGATAGTAACTGAAATGCCTTCCTCTCCATAAAAGTGAAAATCAATAGTCATCTGTAAAGAATATAAGTGTACCACCATTGAAAATGGTGTAATGACTATGAAATTTGTTCTTGTCCATTTCTGAATGAGAATGTAATACTATTCTGTAGCAGTTGATCCCTTCAGGTTTACTGGAATGAAACCCAAGAAACAACAATAATTGGTAGAATTAAATGTCAATCTCAGAACTCCCAAAGTCTGTATGGTACACAATGGCAAACAAAGGCAGAGATTAAATGATTCAAATTTCATACAGTGGACCATAGGAAAATCAAAAGTATTTAAAAAGTGGGGATGACAATGTTTTTTTTCTTGATGTGATCGTTACAAAGAGTTCAGTAATAGATTGTCATGTTTGTAAAAGAAACATGTGAACTGAGCAAGAACTGATTTCTTGTCCAGTGGGAAGACAAGTCTGAGGTTGCAAGGAAGGCATTTGTTGATAGGGGGATGAAACTGATACTTCATGGATAACTAGTGAGAGCAGGAAAAGGGTGGAATCTTAGTCATGGAAGAGCTGTTGCTAGTTTCCCCACCTTGCTGATACTGGGTTTTTCTGTCTGTGTGTATGTGTGTGTGCAGACTTGCCACCTGAAGGTTGAGGACATGGCTCGTTAACACGTTGGTACCACATTTGTGTAGTCTGCATATTTTCTGAGAATAATTTCCTTGTGAGATTTTGTAGTTTTAAGATCTGGTTGTAAAGCTGGTGCTGCTTACTTGAGGTTAATAAACCTCTCCCTGTTCCAGCTTCCCTGATGTGCTTAAAGATAGTGTTATTAGGTGGATATGGAGTGCTGGTGTTAACATATTTTAAGTGTGTAGTTCTTTATGATAGTAGATGTAACAGTGATTTAAAATAGACTCATGTCTATTTTGTATTCTCCGTAATTTTGGTACGGGTGGTTTTCCAGCGTGAGTATACAGTGGAAACTTAGAAATCTTAACTTGGAAAAACGCAAACTGGCTAAGTTAGTATCAAACCCATAATATTAAATACACATTTATAGCACAATTTTTTTGACCTATTCAGATTTTGAGACTTTGTGCTCCTGGAAAGCTTTATACATGTGAATGCAGTAGTGTTTTGGAGTAGTGTAAGGGAGGTTCATAATCTAAAGCAAACCACCACTTGGTTGCAGGTGTGTCATCATCTTCCATTTATGCAGAAATAACAGCTGCTGTGACCAGGATGCAGTGTGTATCCTAACACTGAACTGAAAATCACTTAGGCTTTTGTACAAATTTTACAGATGACAGAGTGAGAGCAAAGGTTTATAAAACGACGTGCCTCCCGAGCCTCTAGAATTAGGCAGCACCTGCAGCCCCTGGCCCTGCCATCACCCCAAACTACCCAGGAATGTTTTGCTGCTCCAGTGGGAGGGTTGCAATCTCCACCCCTCTCACCCCAGCCTCCTAAATTGTGATTTACGTGGTTTACTCTGTTCAGAAGCTCTCCCTAAAACACTGAAAGAATGGGCCAGGGGGTTGTATTTTTGATAAAGACATTGTGTGCTATCATCAGCTGCAAAGTCTCCCTGAGTTCAAGTATTTAGCGTGATGATTTCAGGTAAGGGCTGGGTGGTTTATGTTCTCTGCTTGGCAGTCTTTCTAAAAGACTTTCAGCAGAGAATGATTTTGTGTGGTGGTGTTATTCCCACCTCCACCTGAAACCATGCTTCAACAAATTTGGTAAATAAGGAAAGAAATCCTACAGAGAAAAGGAATCCAGGTATTCTCCTGGAAGTGCTCTGCATTATGGAAGAGTGACTCTGACTAGTGTGACAAAGAACAAGCATATAGCTGGTATTAGAACTCAAACTTCCATACTCATTTAAGTAAAATCTTTATGAGTAGAAGCAGAACTGTTTGTGGTGCGTGCACATGAGTTTTCACCACAATAGAGGAGGCGTGCAAGTTTGTGACTGCTTCGTGTGAGACACATGCTGCAGTTTATTTTCACTGTGGTTTATACAGGACTATTTTTCAAAACACCAAATTGTGATGTTATAGAATACACCACATGTTTTTGTATTACGATTGCAGTACAAACGTGCACAACTTTCATTTTTAGTGTGTCCGTCTTCGTATGGTTGATGTTGTAAAGTGTCTTCATTTTGTGAAAAACTCCTTCGCCCTTTGCAATGTCAACATGAAGGATAATGTCATCTTGAAAACCGTTCATTTGTTTTTTTAAAAAATGAAGGTAATTTTTAAAATGAAACTTGAATAAATCATGTTGAACTTAATTAATAGTTTTTACTTTTAGAGTAATACTTTGTTTTAATGTTTTTCTTTTCACTGTAGCTTATTAGAAAACCTTACCAGCTTATTAAAACATTGTCTATATATTCATATAGTTAAATCCTTGAACACCTTTTCTGATTTTACAGAACAAGTTGGAGTTAAAGCATGATTTCTTATTACTGTACATCTTTATAGTACTTCTTCTCACTCTGTAATCCCAGTGGGATTTATTTTTCTGTGCCCCTTCAGTGGCATCTGTGATAGGCACTAAATGAATGAACGCATTGCCTTTTGGTGGTAGATAATAATTAAGAAGGTGCCTCAGATTATTTCTGGATGTGAATTTCAAGAGACTTTCTTAATTTTAGCACGCAGGTTTCTATCTTTTGATGAGCTATACAGCCCTCTTCTAGTTACAACACTTAAAGAATGTGGTCTGCTAAGAACAGATGGTGTCATTTAAGTTTTATACTGATTCTACTTAAACTTTTAAATGAAGTCCTTATGCTTTTAAATGTTTAGTTAAGAATTACTGATTGTTAGCAAATTGAGAAAAGTTGGTCACAACTGATTACCTGTTTAGAGACTGAAAGAGGTAATTGTCTCAATTTTAAAAACTTTGTAGTCATTAACATCATTAGTGGATTCCTGTCATCTTCCAAAGGAAACAGTGAAGCTGGTTCATGAGCTGGGAATCGTAGGTGGACTTGGGCTTTTCCAAAAGGCAGGAAGTGGTAAAACACGCATGTGGTTTTCTTTAGATAGGAAATTAACTCTGATTCTCCACCAGTGAAGCTGATACAAATGAGAAATCACTAATGTATGTGTTCTACTGTGACATTGTCAAAACAGATTATTTGAAAGAACAAAAGTGATACGGTTCTGTCAGCTGTTTCACTCCCTTTATGCAGCTACAGAAGCTGTTGTTTGTATAAACTGCCTTTCATATATTTCCTGGGTTTCAAAGTTACTGAAGAATATTGTTCGTTGTTTACACTTGACTTCGCTTAACAACTGCAATAATTCTGTTACTTTAACTTGCACTTAGATATCTGGGGAAATTCTTTAAGAACAAACAAACAAACAAAAACCCACACCAAACTGAACCCTCAGAAATCCTGAATATGGAATGCTAGGTGAAAAACTGTCTACAAAGAGGTAAATAGATAATCACAGTATAATACTCCGCGGCATCTACATGTTCCCAAATGCAATGCAGTGTCCACCTGATGGCTGTCCCTGGGAGGTTACTAATAGCAGAGCCTGTGATGAGAGGGAAAGAGGCCGGCCGGCCTGCCTGCCCGCCTGCCCGCCTGCCTGCGGGAGCTCCTGCGCTTCCTGTGCAGCGTGGGGAGGCAGCTTTGCTGTGCTGCCACGCACCCCGCCCTCAGCATTCAGCCATCCTGATTAAGGCATCACAATTTCTGTTTGCCGTGCCAGGCTCAGCAGAGGCAGGACTTCCAGTGTGTTCCCTACCGTGCTTCAGTGGAAAGTCAGCCCATACGGAGAACCTGAGCAAACCCGGTTGTTTGTGCAGTGGAAGGAATTCTGGGGTGCTCCCACGATAATTTTTGCTGTCAGGGCTCTAATCTCTGGCAGAAGCAAAAGACAGTAGGTCTAACTGCTGCAAATGATTTCCAAAGGGATCAGGTGCTCAGTCCCTCTCATCATTGTGAATTTGTATTTAAACTTCTTTCCTAACTCACGGAACTGCAGAGGAATTTAGGGGTAGCCCAAAAGTTTCCTTGGTCAATGAAACATATCTTTCAGCACGGTTCTGTGTGCCCCTAAGTGTAAAGCTGCTGCCTAAAGTCTTTCTGGCTGCAAAATATGTCAGCCTTTTTTTGGGGTGTGGTTTTTTTTTTTATTATTTATATTTGTTAACTTTTTGCCAGTACACACTGAGCATTAGTAAGGAATGCTGCTGTCAGGGTTGTTCTCCACTATTTGTGATAGTTTTGCTAATTTCAGATTTGGATGAAAAATGCATTAGCATGAACACCCGTGTGTTTACACTGTGTTATAAATATAAACCTGTGTGGTTTGGTGTGTTTGTTATCTGAAAGGCTTGCAAATTTATGTGCTACTTGGTATTACCAAAGACTTTATGACTATGGAAGTTTGCAGAGTTTATTTCAGTAAGGGGTAGAGAATATTATTTGGGGTGTCAGAATATGGACCGTTTTATTACCATGGCTATTGTGTGGTTTTTTCAATTAAATGGGCTTTGGTTATACGAGTGTACTTAAGTACCCACCAGTACGGTGTGATTACTTGTGGATTATATGTGGCTCAGCCTATTAGATGGGAACTGAAGGCTATGCTGCTAATGAAGAAGTGATTCCACTAAGGAGATGCAGATGTGCCATGAAGTCTCTGTGAAGCAGCATGTTCTGTGTTTTCTGTTTGTTTAAACAGAATATGGTCTCGTTTTGAAATATCTGAATAAACTTAATCAGCCTCAGGAAATTAATGAACTGACACTACCAAAGGGGCAGAAATATTGATTCAATCACTAATAAGAAAAACTTAATAATGAAATGTTGCTTTCTATTAATGTGTAAATTAAAAGCAGATGCTAAAGATGAATGAATGCATGGATTAATATTGGGTTTTGTTGTCAGAATTTATGCTGATGGGAAATGGAGGAAATGTAACCTTACAGAAATATTTTGTAGTGGTTGTTAACACCTTATATTCTTTCTAGTGCTTTACTGTTTCATGTACTGTAGTATAAATGTGTAAGCTGTTAACAGCAGGATGAACATTCAGCAAGTTGAACAACCACCTGCTTCCATAACTGAATCATTATTTAAATTCCCTCTGCATTTCACAGGTTTAAACACTGTCAGGGATTCAGATTTACAATGCAAGACATCACACAAAACTTTCATTGCAATACTCTCCCTAGTTCTTGCATGCCATATGTATCCAGTTTGGCTGCAAGTGGATTGTACTGTAAAACAAGAAGTCCAAGGCAATATCTAATAGGGCTGGGCATCAAATGGAGAGGGAAGTAACAATTTCCTGAAGTTTACAATACTGAAGTACTTATCGCATGAGAAATTCCACCCCCTGCTTGCCCCAGGAAAGTGTTTGGAGGAGTAAGAAAACTATTTAAAGAACTTCAATTAGTAGTAAGGCTGAACCCTTCCAGTTTTCACTGTATCTCAATCTTTGCGGTTGATAGTGGTGATCTTTCCAAAATAAAGTGCTTGTTACTCTTAGGCAAATATATTGTAAATACAAGTAGTTTTACCTTTAAATAATAATAAATATATAAAGTACTTGAATAAAAATAAATTGTAGGCTGATTAAAATTAAAATAAAGCAACAAAAAACCAAAATATCCCAGCCTTCTGCCAAAAAAACACCAACACTCATCTGATTTATAATATTTCAGTTTGATATAAAAGTTATTCAAAGCTTCAAAGCCCTGGAGTTAACAGCTGCCTTTGTCAGTAGGCTCCTAGATTCAGCAGCGGTTTAATGTCATTTACAGCACCTGCCCACCTTTGTGGCAGGTGCAACTCTTTCCGGAGTTTAGCTGTTTGGGACTTCTATGAATACAGCTGTTGAGCACTACTCCTATTTAGGAGGCCCAAATTTGCTAGTCGTTTGCAAGAGGGCATGTGTTCCGTATTTGTCAAATTTGTAAGCTTTAAGAACCACGATCTGACTCAAAGAAATAAAATAGCTTTTTGGGCTGTTCTAATGACACTTACCTAGTTTAGCCATTTTCCTCTGTTACAGGTTCAAAGTGTTGTAGATGGTTGTTTCGTGTCCAGCTCAGCCTGCTGTGTCTTGCTTCTTAACTAACTTGTCGTTGTTAAATTGGTGGGAGCAGAGTACAGAAATGAAAGCAGGCAGAGAGTAAAATCTAATCGTTAGTTGCACGTTGTCATGAATAGCCAGGTAGAGACATGAACAGTTAATGTTGTGGTTGAGCTGTAGCTAATAAAATAATGATGTGCATGCAAGAATTCTGTGACTACTTAAGCCACACTGAAAACTTTTTTTGTTTTTTTAACCTTCTTTCAGGCCTTTGCATCTAGGTAAGGAGGAGGCATCTGGTTTTGACTGGATGATGAGTGCATCAGTAATTTGATAGCATCATTTTTCTCTTTTAGTTCCTTCTTTAAACACAATGCGTAATTATTGTGGTTTTGGCCAAGCAGCTCCTACAAGACATTCATGTCTTGACTGTAAGGGATCCTAATCCTGGTATTGGAGTTAAACACTTTTCAGATGTAGTCCTAGGATGCTCTGGATCAATTTTTGCCATCAATCAATCTTTCACAGAGAAAATGTGCATGTTAAAGGGAACACAACCCTAATATGTGTTATTTCAGGCTGGCTGGACTTGGAGAATATTTAGAGATAACAAAACTAGATCTCATTGTCACAGGGTGAGCATTTGTCTGATTCACTAATCCACAGGAGATGAAACAGTGTCTAAGCTAGGATTTGTCAGACCCAAAGCATGTAGAAACTGGGTCTGTCACATGCGCATGGTTCTTTTTTGCCTGACAGTTCTCCAGTCTGTGTTTCCAGCCGTTGGCTTCACTCTTTTGTACCAGGTATTGAACCCCCCAGCCCTCGTGGTGTTGGCAGGAAAATTTCTGAATTTGGTGGGAGACAGCTGCTCCATCCTCTTTGTGTTGCCCCCACATCCCTGCAGGGGCTGAAGCTCCGGTGCATGCGCTGGAGCCCCGGCGTGTGCGTGCGCTGGAGCCCCACTGTCCTGCAGCATGAAGGAGCCAGCCTGAGAGATCTTCAGGGTGCAGGAAGGGGACTGACTGCTGTCTGTTATTATCTTGCAGACACATTGTTCTCAATTTTCCTGTTCTTAATAAAGAATTGTTAACAGAGGTTAGGACTGGTGTTCTAACTGCTGATGTCCTGCATTTGTGGATTCATTGACTAGACAAGCTTGAGGAGCTGCTGCTACTTTTCTTCTGTCTCTGTCCTACCAGCTCACAGTGCAGGCACAATTAGCTTTTTACATGGAATATTGCTAGTCCTCATCACTTCTTCCTGCTGCATTCCCTGTTTGAGAAATGTGTTCAGCTTTTTACTTTGAGGTACCTTACCCTTCCCTGAAGGCTGTTTTGTCTAACTCATACGACCTACCTGACGGAGGAGAAGCCTGTATGTCTTTTTTTTTTTTTTTTTTAGGCCACTATCCCTTGCAGTTTCCTCTCTGTAAAACTTGGTTTGTCATCTTGACAGAAGAGAAAGAGGGTGTAGGACACCTGATACTGGTGTGGAGTGGCTGAGTCTGTTGTATTCTGGACCATCAGTTGATGTTGTTTGTGTTTAGCTTCTCTTAATATGGGGTAAGGCAAAAATAATTGAAACTTCATAATCCCAAAAGAAGAGCTAAGGATGGGATTTAATGAAGACAACAGACAAGCCCTGAAATCCTGACAATACTTTACTGTTGATTGATTTACTTTGTTACTAAAATATATAGCTGACATTAATGCTGAGATAAAAAGAAATTCAGGGCATGTGATCTTTGTAATGCTGATGCACTGTAATCTGTAAGATTGCGAATGGTGTGTGCTTGAATCTCAGGTAATCCTGTACTTTGCAGCTTTCATACTTGAGCTGCTTTCTCACGTATTTCAGAGAACTACAAAAACCATATTTGGGTTTAGCTGTATTGCTTTTGTTACAATAACATTTAGAGGTTCTAATGAAGAGTGGAGAACCATATGTATTCAATAAAAGTATGGTTTGTGTCTCAAGGAAATAAATTAGGAAAAAAACCCAAAGTCCTCAAGTAAGCCCTCCCATCAACTGCTTCAATGAGAAGGCTCTTGTGCCTTTCAGTTTTAGACCTCAATCCTGTGTTCATTTTGTTGAGTAAAAAAAAAGGAACATCACGATTTTTCAGCTTCCTTAGTTTGAATTAAATGTAGTCTTCTGTTATATGGAACCTCTGAAGAAACACTGCCTGGTTATAGCGTTTTGCAGCAGCAACGCTAAGTTGTGTTTGGTAGTTTACTCACATGGTGCCAGAATCAGCCCTTTTAATGTTCTAGGAGATATCAGGATCAAGTGTGCTCTTGTTAGGGGACTCTGCCCCTGTTCACCTTTGCAGTCTTTTGACTGTGTGAAATGACTTAAAATAACTTTGTCAATTTTTAGTTAAATACTTAACGTACTTTACATTAGTGACGGCTCATACTGTATGGATTCACTTCATAAGAAACATTGCTTATTTCATCAGGTGCTTTTCAAGTGGTTGGTTTTGCGAGTAGGAATTTTTCAGTTAAATGCTTTTGTGTGATTCCTAATGTCAGTACCAGGCTCAGTTCCTGCAGAATGAAACATCAATGCAATTATAGGCCAGAGGTGCAAATGCCCCTAGCCTTGGGAGAAACAGGCTTCATCCATCAATTAGAGGCATTTAACAGTTCCCAAGGTAATTTAAATGTTTGCAGTCAGTAATGACAGCTAATTCTCACTCTTCCAGTCCCAAGGAGCCATGTTACTGCTTACCCCATGAGTCTCTTCACATCTCTCCAGGTGGTCGAGAGCTGTAACGCTGACCTAGGCAAACTCGGTCTGTGCAGTTGGGGTTAAACTGTACTTTGTTGGAACCAGCTTGTCTTCGTTGAGCATAAAACATTCATACTTGGGCTTGCTGTAATAATAAAATGCTTTGTATTAATGGAAAGCAACTATAGAAATAGTTCTAAGGTTTAGATACAAAACATAGAGGTATGATACAGCTAATATAAGAATGCATATGCTGTCAAAACAAGACACAAGTGATGGAAACCATTTGTGATTGTGAAACCAGAATCCTTACCATTTTTTGTTAAGTTGACAATTATCCCTTAAGTTCAAATAGAAATGAATTGCGATAAAAGGATGAAAATAATACAAAAAAACATGCTATACTCAAAATATACAAATGTTATGTTTCATGTTTTCTTTCATCCAAGTATTCCAAGTTGAGGAGTAAAATGCCAGAACGTTCCCTTAGTCTTGATTTGTTTTAAAAGAGCATTGCTTCAGAAGCTATCTGAAATTCCAATTATGTCTCTAATTTGTTATTTCTGAAGCTATTAAATTTGACAGTATATCATATTCAACTCATCTGTACTGCTGTGCTGTGTCAAGACTACGTCCTTGTTCTCTGTTTCTAGCTGAACTGATATTGTTTGGAACTATTAATGTAAAACCATTGGAAAAAAAGGGTCTTTTCTATTTTTTTCTGTTAATTTGATGCTTGAATTGGCATGGGTCTAAGGACTTCAGTGGAGGTTTAACCCTCATTCGTACAAATATTCTTGAGTTACTCAGTTTATATCAAGTTCGTTTGACTTGTATTGGCAGTGACTGCCCTTTCAGAAAATAACATGGGAGGGACAGGGGGCCTACGTTTGGGCACAGAAGTATGTAAATGGATATTCAGTGGGTTCTGCAGCTTGAAAATGTGTGGCCACCAGTAGTTAGCACAGGAGCAGACAGATGTTTTCAAGTGAAGGCGTTTGATTCTTTTACCAGCCTATAGAGTACCAATTGCATCCAGGATTATATCTGGCCAGCATAACTGCTGTAGGGATTTCAACATGTTCACCATAGAGCACACTACTTCAGTTTTCATACTGCACTTCATTGTCGTCCTTTGCTTTGCCTGTTCCTGGGATAAAGAAAAAGGGTACAGGATGTAATGTAGTGTTTTGCATGTGGTCTTACTAGAGTGAAATGCCTGAAAGTATTTTTTTTCCCTGAAGGATCTGGGGAGCTACAGGCCTGTCAGCTTGACTTTGGTGCCATGAAAAGTTACAGGGCAGATCATCCTGAGTGCCATCTTAAAGGTCTTTTCCAACCTAAATGATTTAATGATTCTAAGATATTAAGATTTTAAATTAGGCAAATACAAGAAAATAAATTAACTTTCTACAGGAAGAAAGGATACTTTTTTTGTTGTTACTGTTCTTTTTACCCGAAGGAGTGCTAACAGCATCAGCCAGGCTACTTTAACTTACCAGATCACTTCTACTAGTTGATGAGGGCAGTTATTAAACTGAAAGGATGGAGTAAGTAGTGTGAATATTGAGACTCTCCCATATGAATTTTGTGCGAAAATGGATGATTTGCTGAAGCCAATATTTCTTCATTTGTATTTCATTTAACTAGGGAAAAAGTCATACCAGCAATGCCAGTAACTTAACAGCAATCTTGAGAAGTATCCAACTATCTGCTTTGTTTGCTGGAATTTTAGGACTGTAGTGAGGTGATGAAATCAAGTCAGCGTTGGTATATTATACCCTGTACATTCAGCGCTATTATATAGCCTGTATAGGCACGTCTCTTGGTTTGACATCTGAGTCTTCCCTTGGCAAGTGATGAGTGTGTCTGTTGTTGAGGTACTTGTTGTGGGAATGTGAATAAAATTAAGCTAGATGCTCAAAGAAAGACAGTGCTGTAATGTCTGGTTTGCGTTCAGATATTACTGTTGTGTGGACAGACCTTTTTTGGTAAGATATGTATTAAGTACATTTCTTTTGAAGATCATAAACTTTAAAAAAATATTCAGTCGGGTGTGGTAGTTTTAGTGTTTTTGTAGACAAAGAAACTGAAAGTCAAGAGAGTATGGGCTTTCACTAGATCGTGTAGTGGGTTATTCTGTCCAGAGCACTTGGTGTAACGTAGGAATGGAAACCCTTTTCTGAGGAAGTCCTCATGGGTGCTGAGCCGGCGCATTTGTGTTCACATTCTTACTGAAGATAGAGCCATTTTCAGAAAAACACACTGGCACCAAAAATTAAAGAAATATTATAATTTTAAAAAAACAAACCCCAAAAACCTCAACAATAGATCTGATGCTTTTCATAAAGTGGTGAAGGAAGTTTAATTCCAAAGAATAGGCTTGAGAACCTTCAGTTGGTTGGAATGGCTTTCACATGCGCTGGGTTTATCTCCGAAGGCTACTTATTCTGATAGGTAGTTTTAGAGAAAGAGGAGACAATTGATGCCTAACCCCAGTGAACTGGGAGATGATGCTTTTAGAGTTCTCAGGCTGCAGAGTGAGATCAGTAATCTCTTTGTAATTAATTTAAAACAAGGTTTCATTGCAGCATGCACACAGCTTTGAGCCTGGTAGCTTGAGAAAGCCGCTTTCTCTGCATTAGCAAACTGAATGTCTATCCTTCCCTTGATATCCTAGGGAGCTTGTGGTGGATGGCGTGATACTGTCGTCCACAGTGGCAGGAGTGACCCGCTGCATGGCAGGGTTGATATTTTAGCACTGACAGACAGCAGAAACCCAGAAGGCAGAGCTGAGATTTTAAAGGGGAAATAGTTGATTTTCTTGACTTCAGAGTTCTTTTAACAACTTTGGACTCTAAAACATGTTTATTTGCGGAGGGGATGACCAGTTGATAGCGACAGTGAAGTATAGGATGCCTTTATTTCCTTTCCTTTTGTTACACTGTATAATGGCTAAGGAGGCTAACAGAAAACCTCCCACCTTGAAGCGCTTAACCAGATTTCACAAAGACTTTGTGTAGGTCCAAGGAGGAAAAAACCTGTGATCTTAATCTGTGCACCTAATTCGTTAGGCTAGGTTAAGTTTAATGGGAAGGATGATGGAATGTAGATGGCTACAGATTTTATATAAATCTGTTAAATATGATTTGATGCCTTTGTAATAACAAATAAAATACCCTGATCCTGCCTTGGAGATATTTGCTGTAGTTAGAGTATGAAGACATTGCAATAAAACATCTGGCATTCATTTCACTCCCTAAAGGACTAGAGGCAAGATACAAAAGCCTTTGGCCAAAGGTTAATTTGCTCCTTTTTGTATTGCATTGTGTTTAAAGGGCTAATAAAAAATTGTCCTGTGAAGCTGAAATTCAGTGGTATTTTGTGTTCTAAAATAAATGACAATACATTTTCTTACAGGTGGATTATTTGTCTTACTATTGTATTGAAACAGACTTCTCAACGTCAACATGTGCAGCAGGGGTTGAGATTGGGTGTTTCATACCTGTGTGCCAGTACCAGACCCCAGACCTTGTGGCAAGGAAGGTTAACTCATGGTGCTCCAGGCAGGACTGTATTTTTCTTCAGGAATGTTTGGTGACATCCATCCGAGAAGTTTTTCTGTGTATGGCGTACCACTTAAGATGTGTCTTGTTCCAACAACCCGTGTGTCAGACTTAAGTCTTGGCCTTGCAGATCAGGATAGCGTGCTGGATTGCGGAGTGGGAGGAAGGCATGGTGCTAGACTGTAGATGGAACAGAGAAGGAGATGCTTAGGATGTGGCTGTTCTAAATGGGTGTCCCTAGTGATTTCTCATATACAGAGTAGAAAATCTTTGGGGTTTTTATTCCCTTTTCTTCTTGTGATGTGTTACCACTTTTGAAACTGCATTGACTTTCAGCTTTAGGTGTACAATGAAGTTGCAGCCAGGCATAATTAAAATTACCTATGACAGGATTTGAAGACCTCGGCTTCCATTTTTATTCTGTGTAAAAGCTGGACCAAAGATTTCCTATAAGTGTTTCTGGGAGCCTAATTTTTCATTTTACTACTTTGATCAATTTAACATTGATTTAATTCATAATGACTGTTTCCTTTATTACTAGATTGTAAGCTAAGTGTTGCCAAATTATCTTTATTTGTGTGTTAAATTGGAATTTTGGAGATGCTTTGCATTCCTTTGGAGGGAAGGTTTGTCACATGCCACTGTAAGTCGTTAACAGATAGCTTATTTTAAGAACTGATGGGCCTGTCCCTGCCCTGCCTGATTATCGCTGTGCCCCCTTAACTGCTGTGTATTGATTCCAATTAACATGACTGACATCCACCACTGAGGGTGAAGTTAATCAACTAGAGGATCTCCTGTTGTGAATTCATTTCCTCCTCTGAGCTTGTCCTGCTTAGTGGAGCATTTAAAGAGACTAATGCAGACACTGCACAGACATGTCCAATCTGTGCAACAAGTCTAAGCGTTGGAAACCAAAATAGCTTTTTAAAAGCTGACCTGGCCAAACAGAGTTGATACACTTTTGAAAGGTCAAACAAGCCACCTTTTCCTTCTACCTTGATTATTGATTGCTGGAAGAGGTCATCAGACTTGGTCAAATTTCAGCAGATATGTTTTTCAGCTAAATAGTAGCTGCAATGAAATAATGGGAGATTTTGTCACAGATGGTGGCATCGGTTCTTATATTTGCGCATTCGATGTGAAACATTGAATGTCTTAGAAAATTATTTTGGGGATAGTAGAAACATGAAGGTTACTGAAGCAGAAACTTTTCCAAGTCATTAGTATGTATGATGGACAAAACGTTTACATTCATAGGCTGAATTGGTGACTGTAGTTGAAATGACAGAGTATCCTATGGGGTACAAACCAGTTACAAGTGGCAGCAGTACGTGTTCAGCACGTTTTCGGATTGTCTGAAACAGCCGTCCTTACGTAGATCACTGCATTTGGCCCTAGCTTGAGCTGTGAAAGTTGGCAGCCATGGGCTAAGATGTTGGTCTAGGTTGGCTTAAATAGTTAAGACAGAAATAGAGAAGGAATTGGAAACCTGGAATAGGAGTAGTGAATTGATAACTATCTTGATTTCCTATGCCAATGTAGCAATTTGTAGCTGTTAGAATGTGAGCTGCCATCTGGCTTCACAGATCTGTATCTGGTACTAAATTACCACGAGTGGTCCAGTTCCTTACTGAAAGTTTGTAATTGTGACAAGCAGCAAATAAAAAGAAAACACTGCTGAACCCACAGATAAGGCTGATACTCCCCTCTGGAGGTAAAAATTGCTGGGGCTTAATAATTTCCTAGTGATACACAAAGCTCAGCTCCTTGTACAAGCTACAAATATGCGCTGTTTGTTTTTCTAACCACATAGCTTGGGTGTACTCATGTAAGAATGATGCTCGCTACTGTAGGACTGCTCTGTCAATGAAAATGCTTTTTTTCCAAGTGATTTTTTCCTTTACTTTACTTACACAGTTTCATAAATCTTAAGCCAAGTGCAACTGTGTGAGAAACAAATCCAGGATGTACTAACAACCTAGTTGCCATTGGTCTGGTTTTATACATTTTAGTTTGCTGTGTCTGCTATGTTTTTGTCTTCCCATCACATCATGACATCCACAACAGCAACAAGCATAGTAATTTTACTTGGCTTGTTTTTCCTTCTTGGCCATACTTAGTATGTGTAACAGGTGTGTAATAAACTATTGTGCAAGTATGATGAGGACTGCGTTATACAATCTGTCTCCAAACCGAGTCTTGCTAACTAAGTCGTCTGCTCTGTCTTCCACTTTCTTGCAAAGTTGTTATAAATTGTGAAAGATTTATTAGCCTCAAGCCCGATTGTCTCCAACTTCCATGTGAAAACTCCTGGCTGCAAAAAATAGGTTATGGAATGGTCTTTGTGTTTCAAGAGCTGGTGAAATTCAAGGTGAGTTGTTTACTTGGGCTACGTGTGGTCTTGCATAAATTTTAAGTTTTGTGATTCCCGGTTGAATACTGAGGTTAAATTGAACAAAGACATCATTTATCTTGAAACCAGATTTATGCATAACCTTGAATGGTTGTTGCATCAGCCTTCATAAATTAAATGCTGAGATGGGAGATGAAAGGCTTTCCTCTTCCTGAATGTAAAGCTGGATATTCACAGCCAACCCTGCAGAAAATATCACTGGCCCTTTGGTTGCAATTGCTACTCTTAGTCACTGAGCAGTGAAGGAGTGAATCTGAAGCATTCAAGCACTCTCTGTGCTTAACTGGAAATCTTTATAGTCCAGCTGTTTATTTAAGTTTCTAGTTTACGCCATAGTATTTCACGACAGAAGGTACTGCACTGTCTGTAGTGGCTTATCCAAGCAATGTATTTCATAGTAGTAGCACAGTGAAGATGGGGAGTTAGCCTTACATTTTTCCTTGTTATTTTTGGAGCATGACTGCAATTATTATGGCTAGCAAAATTGGATAACAGATGTTGAAATCAAGGCAGCCTTTATTGGAACTTTCCAATTCAGAGAGTAGCTACCAGGGAACCAGGAGAAACAGACTGGTAGTATTTGGAGAAGATGCAGGTGTTCAGTACAAACTTAGGTGGATTTTTTTTTTATAAATGACTAGATATTAACACACTTGTCATTTCCATGTTTAGATCTGCATACTTATTTGAGAGCCTATATTGCAATTAAAACCACATTCTGTAAAAACTTTGCTGTCTCCTGTCATTGTTGCATTCCTAGCATTTTGGTGGTAGCTAATTATTAAGAAATGGAAATACCAAAATAAAGAGATTTGTGCACACGTTTCCAAATTAATAACCTTAAATTTATCAAACATTTCAGGTATATACCTTTTCTATTTTAAAACCAGATTATTGCACATTGTATTGTATTGGAAACTTCATCTTAATAGTTACTCCCCGTTAAACAACATATATAGCAGGGCTTGTTGTGGCAAACGCTTGTTACTCCATTTCAGCAATGCTGATGTTTCCTAAATGGAAGGAGAAAGAGACTTCTTTTTTATTGTCATTATTGGGCAGCTGTTTTTTTTTCTTCTTGTTTTTGGCTTGCTATCAGCAGGTGTAATAAATGATCTAACGTTGTAAAAGGGGGAAATGACATTTTGTTTACCAAGCACATTAGATACTACAAGCACAATCTCTCTAACTGAGAGGAGGAGTATCTTCTGTGTTTTGATGAATGAGTTCAGATTTCATCTGGTTTCCCATAGTTACTGGGAAGCGATAGCGCAGTTAGCAAAGCAGCAAGGGGAGGTCTTCTGCTATTTATAGGTCCAAAACCTCATTGTAAAGATTTATATCAAAGTATTTCACAAATAGTAGACTCTCAGTCTTTTCAGCAAAGGCAAATGCAGACGGTGGGATATTAAAGGCGCTGGGCAGGCCATTGTCGAGTGCCTTAGTAGCTGGATGTGCTTTTAAAAGACAGAAAACTGGGGAGACATAAATCATATTGAGTGGTGACTATTTTTAAGCAGAGTCAGAAAACATGGTAGATACTGTAAGGCAGTATGGTCTTACAAAATAAGATTGCATTTCTTGGTCATGTAGGTTACATATAAGCAGGATCCATAGGACAAATATCTACATTAATCTTCTTATGGTCGAGTCAAGGAGGGGGAAAAAAAATAGTATTTCCTTTAGTGGTACATTTATTTCTTCCTCCAGTTGGGCATAGTTGTTTAAATTTGGCTCTTTCCCCCTCTTTCTCTTTTTTTTTTTTTTTTTTCCTTTTTTCTTTTTCTTTTTTGAATTTGACCTTTTATCAGCAGGACATGAAAAGTGAGGGGGGAAAGCAGTGTGGTACTGAGAAGCAAAGCACTTACACCTTCTGATTCTTTGATTTTCTGTATGCTTTCTGAGAAGAGGTGTAGGAATCGGCTTCAGTCTTAATTATTCTCATTCTTGCACAAGGATTGTGCAGAACGTATGGCATATGTATCATAGGCTTCTTCCGATGTGGGGGAGAAATTGTTGCTGGTAAGGGGAGGAGTGATATTTCACTTTCAGATCTACCTTCATGTTTGGTCTTAGTCTTCTGGAACCTACCTGAATCCGCTGAAGAGTGTATTTTGGTTAAAGCTGTTAGGTATGTACAGTTTATTTTGTGTGCTTCATGTTACAGTTTTTGGCTTAGAACGGGGACTAAATGGAATCTAATGGTTTGTATCAAAAGTTTAAAGAAATATGAACATGATTACAGTTAGGCAAGTCGCTCATTGGTATTATCAGTCCTGTCATTTTCTGTCTTTAACAGGCTTTGCAGCCATCTTATGTCTACATTTAGATAAAAATAAAACCACAAATACATAAAATGATCATAAGTGTTGCAATTATAACACAGTTGCGGTTATATCAGACAGGTACTGTGCTTGATAAAGACTCCTTTTAGGTCATGTGTCTTTGATAACTTCTAATGCAGGGAGCCAACCCTTTGAAATAAATTGATCTTTTAAGCAATGATTTTAATAATGCAGCTGAGAACTTTTTTGTTATGTAGAACAGTTCTTCCTAGACTCAGCTTTGACGATTAAATTCATTTTTCATGAATTCACAGTGCTTCAGGCTCCTGTGAAACCTCGCTTAGCTTCTGAGGATTTTTTTTTTTTCAAATGTGTGATGTGAATTGTGTAAAGCTTTTCCATAATCAGAAAGGTAATTTAGGCCTTTTCTGACCCCCTTCCCCCCCCCCCCCCCCCCCCCCCCCCCCTTTCCTCTGAAGAGGGAAGTTTCAATAGAGTTGGAAATTCTCCAAAGGCTCTTATACAACGGGTGCATTCTGCTTTAACATAATGCAATCTTTCCACATTTTCTGTTTTTCCTTAATTAACGGGTGGATGGAAGGGGTGTTAGATTCAGTTTCACAGAAGGATTTTATGCAACCACACAAGGCAGTGTGAAAAAAAGAGAAGAAACTTTGTAGGCAATAGTGGTTTTGAAAAGTTGACTGCATTCTAGCACAGTAGCTTACTCCTGCTGCAAGTTCTACAGTATTGCTGGAAACACTTGTGATTTGGTGATCCTGCTGTCTGTTATGGGTTGCCTAAATGAGAAATTTTTCTCTGGCTTATTAAATAGGACTTTCTGCTATGGAGTGGGATTTGGGCTGCCCCAGTGTCCATTTAGGTTGTGTTGCAATGTTGCTGTACCGCAGCTTTGGGTATATGCTTGTACAAGGAGGAAAACCTCCAGCTTGGTAAGTGTAGACCCTTTAGCAGATGGGTGCAAATGTGGAAACTTTTTTGCAAGACATCCATGCATAAACTGATAGCTTAAAAAGTAAGGCCTGAACATGTGTAGCAATGCATGGCTGCAAATGTAAGGGAAGTAGCTGGAGATTACAGACAGTAGGAGTTTGTGAAGTTGGGAAGCATCAGGAAAGGAAATATTTGACCACTTTAGCAGATACTAGCAATAGGGCAGGAGTGAGGGGGAGGGAAAATCAAGACTGGATGGGTGAAATTTTAAGTTGTCTGTTTTTTAAAGGAGTAGTTCATAGAGCTTAATTGAGGAACAAGAACGCGTGTCTGATAGTCTGTGTTCTGCATAGAGAATGCTGTAGACAGTCATAAAGTAAATATTGATTGCCACTAACCTCTTTCCCTGCAAAGCAGAAGTCTGTTAGTTGAATAACTGGGTGTTGCTAGATGTATGTCGTGTTTGTGTATAACAGATATTCCTTCTGCAGACAACTGGAAAATGAAAATCAAAAATCCCAGATGGAAGCTAGACCTGAAGGGATACTTCTCAGCATAATCTTATGCTAGTGATTACACTCTAGTTGGGTGGTTATACAAGTGAATTTAACCTTAAGGAAATCTTCCGTTTCTGTGAAAGACATTCTGGTAGTGTGGAAGGGAAATATGTTGAGATACAAACTACAGATTTACGTTTCTTTAAGAGAATGTCCCTCTAGTTTGTGCATCTAATTTTTCTTTAGCTTCCAAATTCAGAAGGTGAAAGCTGTGAGATACAGATCTGAGAGAAGGGGTTGGTACACCAGATGGTTTTGCTACCATTCAGAGGGACCTCACCAGCCTAGAGAAACAGGCCAGCATATTTATGGCGCTTGGCAGCATTCTGCATCTGGGGAGGAGTAACCCCCTGCCCCAGTACCTGCTGGGGGCTGGCCAGGTGGAGAGCAGCTGTGCAGAAAAGCGCCTGAGGGTCCTGGGGGACAAGACAACTGTAAACCAGCAACATGCCCTTGTGGCAAAGGCAGTCACCGGTATCGCCAGAGGGCTGAGGGAGGTGAGCCTTACCCACTCTTGTGCAGCGGTGAGACTTATCCTGCAGGGCTTTGTCCAATGCTGAGGTGCCCAGTACAGGAGACACATGAACTTAGTGGAATGAGTCCAGCAAAGGGCTGTGGTGTTGGTTAAAGGATTGGAGTGTCTGATGCATGGGGAGAGGCTCCAAGAGATGAGACCGTCCCATCTGGAGCAGAGAAGGCTCCAAGGATCTTACCAGTGTGTATAAATACCTCACAAATGGGACTAAAGAAGGCAGAGCCAGTGGTGCCCAGGGACAGAACAAGAGGCAATGGGCACAAAATAGAACACAAGGAAATCCATTTAAATGCGAAAGAAAGACCTGTTTATCTACAAGGGTTATAGAACGCTGGGACGGGTTGTCAGGGAGGTGATGGAGATTACCTTGGCAGTATTCCAAACCTGACTGTACGCAGTCCTGAGCAACACACTGCAGCTGCCCTGGCTTGAGCAGGGTGCTGGGCTACAGATCCAGGGGTCCCTTCCAATGCCACCCATCCCATGACTCTGTGGAAATTGGCAAGGATGCCAAACCAGCAGGAGAAAAGAGAGTGTGTGACAGGCACAACTGTTAGAAGAAAACCATTTGAAGTTGAGAATGTGCAGCTACTTGAGAGATTTTTGAGAAGGGACTTCAAGTTTTGCTGGACACACAGAGATAGCAGAGACACTTTGCTCTTGGGTACCCTTTGTCCTCAGTGTAGACAGCTGGGTAGGTGGTTGATATTTGGGCAGCACAGGTTAAAAAACATGCAGCTTTTGAAAACTGATGTTTCAGTGCAATTTGTAATCCACTTGTGTGAGACTGTAAAAGGCTTGTAATTCAGGGAGACGGGATGATGAGCTAATTTCTGGTTGAGAACTTGAACCGGGACTTGTAACTGGGACTTGTTTCTCCTGTGCTTCTTGAAATAATTAAATAGGTCCACCCTGCCTTTAATACTCCTTACTGCCACCCTGTGATGAGTGCACGGGAGAGTTGAGCGCTACCAGTTGTTTGTAAAAGTTGTTCTGTTTGTGGTGTGGTAGGGTAAATACTGGCATGAAAAGAAACAGAGCTTCCTTGTGCTTTGCTGAGTTTTGCATGAGGGAATGTAGCTGTGGCGCCTGTTTCAGAGGATTTTAGTGAGAGGCGGTAAAAGTGTAAGTATTTGTTTTCATCTTTATAAAACCATATTTCACTGGTTTGTAAAGTTCAGAGAAGCAGTTTGGTCAACTATGAAATAAATATCAAAACATAACGAACAAGTAAAGCTCAATTTCCTTTAATGCTTTTTTTCTGTAAAAGACAATTGCTGAGATTGGGCAGAGTCACATCACTATTCACTTTTTATCCCTTAAGGGGCAGCACACAGAGATCCTCAGTTTCGTAGGGTCTTTTGAGCTTTTTAATCCAACGCCTTTCTGCAAAACTCTAAACATCTAGAGACTTCTTCCTCAGAGCAGAGAGGAGCAGTGGAGATGTTCTACCAGCTGGACTACAGATGAAGAATGCACTGAAAGCTTAATCACGGTCATGCTTTACAATAAACATTCATCTTCTGTCTCAAAGTGTGCAGGAAATTATGGTGTCGAGGGAAAGGAGGTTTTGCATGGAGGGGATGTGTGTACCTGCCAAAACACAGACTGGAGCTCTGTGAGGAAGATGAAACAGCTCTAGTTGCAAAGTATTCCCACCCACCCCCGCCCAGTTTAATTTATTTTGAAACTTGTAAATATTTGTGTCATTCATCATCCATATAGGTTCTAAAATTAAGCATTCCCGAAACTTGGGTATAATATTTTGAGACAGAAAGCTAACATTCTTATTCAGATTAACTGCTGTTTTATTAAACCAGTATACAGAGATGCTGGAGGTATACACAAGCTAAAAGAAACATGCATTTTGTTGAACCAAGTTGACAGGCCATGATTACAGATCATCTATTTTTGTGATGCAAACTGGAAATTAATATAAACAGTGTGGACCAAAGCAGGCTTATGTTTTGGTTGGTTTTGATAGGTGCTGTGTGGAAGGGATGTCTCTGTAAATCAGCTCCAAGATTTATGCAGTGATGTCCTGTGAAAATAGTCCAAGTCAAGTCAGTATTCATTTCTGAATGTGTAACGTTTTGCTCTTTAAACTTTGAAATAGGCCATACTATAGCAGCTTGCATTGTTAAGTGTGATGCAGTGTACACTGTGTATAAAATCCAGTGTTGCCTGAACATCATATCAGAGAGCAGATAAAATTCCAAATATGTAAAGAGTGGGCAAACTTTCTGACGACAGTATGATAAATCCTGTGGTAGTTACAGCTAAAACAGGCTGCTAATATGCATCTGAGCTCAGGAGATATTAAACTATATATAGATTCTGCTATTCCTAACAGATTGTTGTTGAACTACCTGACACATTTTTGATGTTACATGCATTCGGAAGAGCTGAGCTTTACATAATTTCTAGTTAGTGTTAGTTATGTGAAAACATATTAAAATGAGTGGCCTAGTTAGAGAACTGTCACATACACTAAAAGGCAGGTTTGAAGATTTCTGCTGAAGATGCAGAAACACTCTCGATACACAAGGCGTTCTTTCCTTTACTTTTCTTTTGAATTCCATATGGCTGCCAACTACAGTAAGAGTTAATCTGTCACAGCGGCGAACCCTGGAACAAGAGCAACTGAAGTGTGTTCGCTGTCTGCAAATGTTACCTGTCCTGCCGATGCTGCCGCAGCGCTCTCAGGCACTGGAGAGTAGAAGGACCAGGGTCCTGGTAACTAAACATCAGTCACAGGAGAAATCCCATTCATTTTAGCATCCTTTGGCTAAAGACTGCCCAATGCAAACAGCCTTCAGAGCATTCCTCAGACAAACTCCAAACAGATGTGTGAACACGTGTACGCCGAGAGCTTTTTGAGGCTCAGTTCTGTCTTGTATTTGCTAAGTTTAAAGGTAAAGAGAAAAGCTGGTGCTTAGGCAGAGATTCTCTCGTATTTTATGCTCTGGATTCTAGTGTGAGAATAAACTTGGATGGGGTGAGGGGGACGTGACAGGACGTAAATGTGTTGTTAATGTGACTGATGGAGTATGTGCTCTTTCTTCATATGGTTCTGTTACTGCTGGAGGTGCACAGGTCTTTTGGCTGCACAGGTCCAACTGGTTCACATCAAAAGAGTTGAAGAAGAATGCATCACATGGGCAAATTATTTCTGTCTAACAACTTGCTGGGAAATCGTCAAATAACTTTTTCTGAAGTTTTTAGCTTGTTTTTCAAAAAAGAAAAGCAACTGAAAATAGGATCGTCTTATTCAAAATTTTGGGTGTTGTTTTCCACCTGTGTTACTTTGTCTGTAATTTCCAGTATTTCACAAAATGTGGCAAGTAAAGCTGAAGATTATTTTTAGTATTGTCCTTAGAACAGCGTATTAGAACTGTGCTTACAGCCAAAGGATTACTCTGGATTTTCAACACCTGAAATGTGTCTAAGTTGACCTTCCTTTTCTCTTTGGATATTTAGTTGCATGTCTTTGATAGGTGATGTAATAGGTCATATGCTGTTCAACTATTTCTGGGTCTCTATGTGTATTTATTACCTTCTAAATACTAGCTTGGTGATTCTGTTCTCTTTGTCAGGGGCTAGTAATTATAGTAGTTTAGATCTAACCTCTAGCATAGAGATGAGAATGTTCCATGTTTTTCTTACTTGCAGGGAAATACTCAAGGCAAGTGCTCCTGACCATTAGAAGAGACATGTTACTGATGCGAGGGGAGCTTTGGTTTTCCTCCTGGCTATCTATGTCTTTCAAAGAACTATTGCGAGCTATTTTTTGTTTTCTTTGTACACACATTTACAATTTTGGGATGTATGGGTTTTCCGGTTCCTTACTGAGGCTTTACTCAGATTGACTACTCCACTGTCCTTTTGACATCTCCTATCTTTCACTCAATAGAGTGGAATAATAAAAGTCGTTTAACTCTTGAGAACCACCTGAATTCTGATCACAAAATTGTGTGTTCATAATGACGCACCTGTGACAGCAATTTCCTATTGAACATTTTCACTGTTAGTGTAGTTAAAGATTAATTTTCAGAGAAAAGTATCTGCAAATAATGCGGTGTAATCATGAAGCCACCAAGTAGCTGCCTACTCTGCTAAACAGCTCCAATCCTTTGTAGGACATATACAGGAGTTTTGTTTGATTTTAGCCACTTCAGCAATAACTGAAGTACCAGAAAGTGGTAGTCACAGAAGGTATTTTTGCCTGCAAATGCCTTCAGTTCACTAACAGGATTTCTGAGCCCAAAGGTAGTAACTATGAGGCTTGACTTTTGGAAACCATTGAATTTGGGAATTGTTCACAAATGTGCCAGGTTTGGGAGTGGATGATGCTGAGGTTGGAACTTTTCAAGATTTAAGTTGAACATAGCTGCTTACTGAAGCCAATGACAAGAAACAGTCTTTAACAGTAACTGTTAAAGCTCCTAGAAAGCTGCTGTGTCCAGGGGCAGGCGACTGTGGTGGGAAGCGCAGGGCTGGGGCTCCGCGCTGGCTCCCAGTGCAGGGCTGGGGCTCCGCGCTGGCTCCCAGTGCAGGGCTGGGGCTCCGCGCTGGCTCATGGTGGCTTATGGTGCAGGGCTGGGGCTCCATGGTGGCTCCTGGCACAGGGCTGTCCCAGCAAGGCTGCTGCCTGGCATGGGCTCAGCAAAGAGAGGCTTAAATTTTCTTGCAGCATCTCTCTACCCCTCTTCTGTAGGTGCAGCCAGACCAGGGTTAGCAGTGTCCTGCTGTGCTTCTGTCTCCTTAAAGCTGGTGGGTGGGTATCGGAGGCAGGGGGGACCCATGGTGGTCGGCGTGAGAGGTCCTGGGGGTCTCTTCACCTGCCTGATAAGTACATCCCTCTGAGGAAGCACCGCATGGTGCTCCTGAGAGTCTCTTTGCAGAGGGAATTATGCTGGCAGGTGTTTGTCGGATGACATTAAAGGTCCTGAACCTTTCTTGTGTACCTGACGGGGCAGTTCTGTGCAGATGACATTCTTAACAGGAGCGGTGTTTGGCTGCATACCTGTTGTATGTCCCACCAGGGACTGGGGGGAGGTTGATCTGAGGCACAAATACTCAGCCTTGTGTTCATTTACTCTGGATCGCCATCTGAAACCGAAAACCTTTCTCTAATCTTCATTTCCCATTGGAACGGCAAGGTTGGAGTGCGAGTTGCAGTTCCGTTTTCAGGGTTGGACAATTCCCTCATGGAAAGTTTTTCCAGGAGCCAGTTTACAGGGTTGTGGATGAAGCTGTAAAATAAAACCAGCCCTACGCAGAGACCTGGACAGACACACTCACCCACCACTGCACCAGTCTGTGATGGAGGCCAGCGGGAGCCGGTGCTGGATCCCGGGCTGGAGCAGCTGGGGTGAGCACGGGAACATCTCCCCCTGCTCATGTGGAGCCCAGATGAAGTTGCCGGGTGATCTGTGGGGTCTGTGCGCGCCTGGTGCTGCCAAAGTGAAAACAAAACCCAAAAAACTGGAAGGTGGCTTGTTTAATCACAGCCCCCCATTCTGTGGGAGCACGTTGGCTTGCTGCGTTGGGAGCTTGAGAGAGGGACTGCACCCACTGAGTCTCGGAGCAACAGCCCTTCTCCTCTTACTGCGACAAGTTAATTAAAGTCTCCATATTCAATCCCTGCCCCCATCTTTTGTCTGGCCTGGATGTGCTCATGAAATATTGCAAAGTGTGTTTTGCATGACCATTTTAACAGGAAAAAAAAATGATTTGCTGTGACAGGTCGATGTTTGCAGCAAGCGGGCGATTTGTTTGATGTTCTGCGGTACCAGCAAACTCGCTGGAGCTATTTTCTACTTCGTTTGTTGATGTGTTTACTTGGGTTGGAGGCACACAAATGGTTGGCGGTACCATTTGTCAGGACCAGCCAGACAAGCAATACAAACTCAGTGCAGGCCTGAAATCCTGCTCAGATACACAGGTTTTTACAGAAAAGGCTCGTATTATGTCTGATGTTGCATTAGGGTATAACTTTGCCTCTGAGAATATTTTCTCAGAGAAAGAAAACTAAGCTCTATAAAGACTCATATGACTAAGATGCCTATCTTTAATATTAGGACTTTGAATATGTGGCCTCTGGCACCCTTGGATCTTTTGTGAGAACATGTCATTTAGCAATTCAGAGCTGTGATTTTCACTATTTCTGAGTATTGTTCAACTGTACTTCAAGTCGCATTAAAAAGACAGTAATAAACTGAATTTACTTTGAGTGACAAAAACTGTGTATGATTAAAGGAACCTGATTTTGAGGAGGTAACCGAGAAAAAAAAATGCTCATGCCAAACTATCCCATGACGCTTCAAGAAAATCAGACATAACTAAGGATTGAGTTATAACCTATTGTATCTTTAATCCCTGCTTAACATTTCAATAAAAAGAACATGTCTCTATTCAGAAATTAAATTCTCTATATTTACATTTTCTTTATGAAATGGGAAGGAATGAAGTAATGCCACTGCATCATTCTCTTTTGCTTGACTGACATTTGATTTCACACTCTTTAGTCAACTCATGAGTTTTATTTTCCATAATAAAAAGAGATTGTTTTCTCTTGCATGTTTAAAATCCATTGCTTCCCTTGGATCTTCAGCCAAGGGTTGACTGGGGTTTTTTTTGGGCCCCCCCCTTTTTTTTTCTTTTTAATCTCTGATTTGGTTATTTTCCTGTTACAGACTCTTCAGTCAAGATTTTTTATTTTTGTAGGGTTTTACTTACGTGCACTTTAAAGTTGTGTCAAACTGTACACTAAATAGAGGCTTTGAGAGCGATTTAGACCAGCATCTTTGAATTGGAGCACAAAGGGAGCGTAAGCAGATGTTGTAAAGCACTTTGATCTCTGTTATGCCAAGAAATTTGGTAGCGGTGTCTAGGCAAGGTCTCTGAGAGGCCTGGGATGCATAGTTTTGAAATAGTTGGGAGCCCAGACCAGCAGTTACAGCGTCAGAACCTGGGAAGCAACTGCATTTCAGGCTGGGAAAGCCCCCCCCCCCCGATTCCTTCTTTAGCTCCCCCCTCCGTGGGAAGTGTTTTCCATTGGTCCTTATGTTGGGGAGGATATGTTTTTGCATTAAAAAATATGTTTGCACCTATTGTTTTAGATCAGGACTGTCAGAAGGGGGGCGAGCATGACAGTGCAGAGCCCCACTTTTCTACATCGGAAGGCTTGTGGTTTTTTTTAAGGACGCAAGCGCTGCAGTGTTGGATAGCAGAGCTGTTCTGCTTCCCCGGGGATGAACATGGTGTTCCTCCAGGTGTGCCCACAGCCCAGTCCGTAGCACCCTGCAATTGGGTTGGAATGGTGGGGGCCAGAAGTGAAAGCACTTAATCCTGCCTGAGAGCCGTTAATGCCTGTTGACATAAACGAGTGTTGAGGGTTCTCAGCAGTACTAAGCTGACACCACCACAGCTAGAGGCCGACTTTAAACAACTTTATTGTATTCCTACTTACGTCCCAAGCCTGGAATTTGGGTAGAAGCTCTTGTTATTTTGTAAACCATATTTTAAAGGGGAGGCTTTCTTGTTTCTGATATATTTAATCTTCATGTCTGCTGTCTTCACAGGGCCTTCGGCAAACCTTACTCATAAATGATTGCAGATGATTTCAGAATATTTTATTGTCATTTCCTCTGGTGAACCGGGAGCACAATATTCTTAGCCTCTTTGGAGGAACTTTATGCAGAGTAAATAATTCATCTATGTGCAGAATCATTTTATTATTGTTTCTATTGCAGAAACCTACAGTTTTTGAAATCACATAAAGAAATTAAATCTGAAGAGGTTTACATAGAAGCATAAAAAAAGAAAAAATAGATGAAAATCAATATTCACACACTAGAAGGGTTTTATCTTTTTTCTTTTCTACAATTAGATGCTGCAAAATAGGATGAGAAATAAGTACAAACTTTCTTCTGCTGTATTCACATATTTTGGTTAGACTGTAGTAATATATCCCTGTCTAATCCTATCCCTCCGTACGTACTTGGAGAAAGTTAAAATGAATTGGTACCATTGTAGAACACAATGATTTGCTTCGATGCATCAATATTTGTAAAAATAGACGGAAGAAGGGACTCTGCGACATGGGTCCTGTTTTCATGGAGGAGGTTTGTGTGGCCACACGTTATAGAGCTCTCTTGCAGAAATACAAGAACAGAAAAATGAAATATTAGTGCTAGTTTTTGGACAGAGTCCTCAGTGCAACGGAGTGGGAAATGTGTAACATAACAGGAGTGTTGGAAGAAGCAGCTGAAATGTTTCTGACTCTGCTGGAGAATCTAGGAGCATTGGGAAGAGATGCCCGAAGTACAATCAACACAAAACCAGCTGTAAGCTGCTTGTGTTTACAGCAGTTAAACAGCAGCTGAAAAAAACACCTGGTTTTTGGATTTGGATCTCTCTGCTTATTTTTGTAGCATCTGGCCAGATCAGAGGCTTTCTGTCAAAAAAGGTTGAATGAAAAATATCCAAGGATCTAACTGAATAACAGTGCTAGCTGCCTTTGTGCAGATAGTAATATTTGCACAGCACAGAAGTGCTTCTGTTGGAAATGGTGATAAAAGTATAACAAAACTTTTATATGTATCTCTTCTGATCCCTTCTTGGTATCGTAGTTTGAACAGAAGGAGAAGGAAATATATATGAAGGAAGTCTTACGGTGAAATTGGTTTTTCTGTTGAAGTAGTCTGGAGTACTGTCTTGGACTGCTTATTTCCTGCGGTATTTGAGGAAATTTTAGTGCTCGTTAGGATTTCACGAATTGTGGTGATTTCCATGAGATGCTTATAATTCCTTTCCTATTTAACAGAGCCATGAGACAGTGTTATTTAGATTATCATTTCCTGTCTATTATAATTATATAAGAATGTGTATATAAAACTAATCATATATATTCGAATATCTTAATTGCATATATCTACACATGTATTTAAATATGTGGATTTATATAAGAATTGAATAATTGTGTTGGAACATGTTTTAGAATAGAAAGCACAACTTTTTTATTTGATCAATAAAGGCCAGAAGGCTGCAAAAAATTAACTGATAATATTGGAGGATATTTTAGGAAATTCTGGATATTTCTGGGAAATAGGGTAGAATGGGCTCCTAGCTTTCATTTCTTAACTGTAGAAAGAGTGTGTTTAATTTAGAAGTTATGTGTATTTCCAATACTCGTAAAAGTGCTAGTGAACAACCAGCGATGCCTGCACAAGTGTAGCTGTGTTTTTTTACCATGGAATATAGAGGAACAAAGACAACTAAATAGAAAGGTACCTATGTCAGAGTATACAACAAAACTAATGAGAACTAAAGGGTAATGGTTTGCTTTTCTCTTTGTCTTTTCCTTCTGTAGCACGTGGCAGATAAAAATTTCTATTGTTACCAATATTAAGAATCCTCAGCTGTGTATCGACAAATGCTTAAATGGTGACTCCAGGTTTTTTGAAGTGCCTATACATCCATATGTTAGCAGTCATCAAAATGTTATGCATGCAAATGCCGAAATGTGGGGTTTTTTTTCATAGAAGGACCAGTTTAACTCTTCCTCCTGCACTTTGAGTCAGGAGTCCACCATGCTGCAGTACATGGTTGCAATGGCACTCTCTTCCTCTTGAAAGTAACATTTACAGATTTTCTGTTACATGCACGTTAAAAAATATTTTTAGGTTGTTATTTTTTGATTGTGTTCCTCCTGTTGAGAGGTGGTGAGTGCTCTCCTTTCCTGTTCCTGTTCCAGTTTTGCTTCTCATAGCCAGCATAGCCAGGGGCTTCCCTGAGGTCAGCTAGAATTGTTTCCTGGGGAGCCCTCACTCTGGCTCCAGGCTATCCATAAGTTATCAGAAATCACAGAATACAGTGCATAGCTGCTGTTTATTAAGCTTTTATAGATACTTCATAAAATGCACTTAAAAAGTGATGTTTCAGATTGATCAAAAAATACCTTCTTGAAATGCCTGATGAGCTGGGAACTCCCAGGTCCTGGCAGGGTCAGTGAGCATCATTCTCAGCAGGTGGGTGCTGCAGGATCCCAGGGCCTGCTGTGACCTAAGCAGGTTTCCAAGCCTTTGGGACTCTTCCTGGGGCTTCAGAAACATATCCTGAACTCAGGGTTTCTAACCAAGTTGCTTGTAACTCAACCCACTGTGCTTTTCTTTAACAAAGGCTTGCTTTATATGGAAGTTTCTGATAAGCTCCGATCAAATGGGGTGTGTGTTGGACAGCTGGTTGGACAAATCATTTTCCAGATGATGTTGAAGTCCTACTTCCCCAGCTGATTCTCTCTAGCCTGCTGCAGGGGCTTTCTTTGGAGTACTTTGCTTTCTTAGCCAACTGGCGTAGAGAGCTTCTAGTCCCATAAAGCAATTGCCTGCATCTCCTTCTTCCAAATATCACTTGTGAATGATACATTAGAATATGTAATTTTATATGCTTTTGACTGAAAAATGCAAGAAGCAAGTGTTGAGTCTGAGTGAAGAGATGTAAATGAGTGGAAGATGCTCAAAGTTTCCGATTTGATTGCCTGGAAGTGTAACAGGGTAAGAAGATCTAGTTCTCTGTGAGAAATTTTCTCATCATTCAGATGATGCTGCGGATTATTGCATCACTCTAAAAACATGGCAGGAGACTTGAAATACAGGTGTTGAGAGCAAGGTAAAATTGCAAGAGGTCAGGGACCACAAGGTGATGGAGCGTTTGGCAGGACTGGTGTGGTTGCAGATTGCAAAGCAGCAGCATTAGGGAGTGCTCACTCCTTCAGTAAGCTTAGAATGTAATCTTGCCTCTTCTGTCCTCTTCCTTTTTTCCTTCAATCATTCCACCAAATTTAGGATAAACGTTCTGATCTCTTAACAGAAACCCTCTGCTGTTTTGGCGTTGAGTGTGAGATGGCTGTGCAACTCATGTAGCCCCTGTTACTCAGGCCAGCCACGTTAAGTTTTCCCTTACACAATACCCTGTTCCCCAGCTTTCTGTAGTGGCCCATAGCTGCTCTTTCCCGAGCAGTGTGGTGACAAGAACTGGAAGCAGTGTTCTGTAAGAAGTCTCATCGGTGTCTTTGACAACAGCACTCTTGTGCTCACGCGAGGGATCAACACAGAAGCTGCAATCGTTTGCTTCAGAGAATGGCGTGAGGTCACCCAGTTTCTGTGGTGGGATGCAGACATATGAACAACCACATTTCGGCTGAAGCCTCTGTTTAAGTGTAGAAACAAACCTAAACCCAAATTATGCAGCTTATTAGTGAGAATCTGTAAACAGCTGATCTGTAAACTGCTTTTCTTCTTAAGCAGTCTTAACATTGTAGGTCCCAGATATATACAAGCCCCTGAGTATCCTGAATCATATTCTCAATTATGAATACTGGATTTTTATATTAATTTTATCTTTAAGAAAGCACAATATTTTTTTTTAAAAGAAAAATAGTTAAGTAGCATCTTGTATCCATTTATTTCAAAGGAAGAACTAGACTTCTGAAACTAAATCCAACCCGAACACCTCTATGTTCAGCAAGCAAAGGAAACCCAACCCTGTTTCATTCCGCCTCTGAGAGCGGTTGTAATGCCACAAAGATACATTATTCATCTGGAGCCCTTGTTTGAGGGGGATGTGATAACATTTCATGGTAGCACACATTCAGAAACGGATCTTCTGAACGTGCCTGACTCTGGCGGTGCTCCCCAGGCAGGCAGGGACCAGCGGCAGCAGGCAGGGGAGCAGGCAGGCTGCTGGGGTTTGTCAGTGCCTTTGAGAGCTGGGACCTGCTAAGGACAGAGGCTGTTTGTGCCTTGGCCCATCAGAGCTGTGTTGTACCAGTGCAGCAGGGAGAGCAGCTGGAAGACCCTACAGCACCTGCCCGGGCGATCTGTATCACCAAAGATCCGTGGGGAACAGCCCCAGTGAGCTGGCAGCCTCCCAGTTGAGGGGCTCTCCCAGGGTGGGATAACTGAGCCAGGATTTTGCAAGGCAACAGTTTGGGATGTATTCCACAGCTGGATATTTTTTAAGCTTTATATATTCTCTTTACAGTCACAAATACTATCTTGACTTCAGCATTCACTCGGATTCATGTAGCTTAGGAAAGATGTTCCATTTCTAGAGATACTCAGTGGGGCGAGTGGGGGTTTGCAGGCACCAGAGATGAGAGGGTTTGTTTCTGGGAGGGGCTTTTTAATGTTTTTAGCTTTGGGCTATGAAGTGCTGGAAGTGCTGCAGAATTCTTACTTTTATTTTTATCTGTGCACCAGGCAGCCGTCCATGCTCTCTGCCCTGCCAAAAAGACTTCAGCATTAATGTGACAGACCACCCTGCCCGTGGGTGAGGGGTGTAATTCTTTCTCAGAGCAGAGATCTTGAGCAAAGGCTGCTTATTATGTCGAAGCGCATGTGGTTTTCTGACACGAGTTACTTGGCAGTCCAGAGAAAATATTAAACTTCACTTTACTTGGAAAGACCAGGAGGACTGAAATGCATAGTAAAAAAAAAAAAAGTCTGCATTTCATTTCTTCCCCTCTGTCTCTGTCTTGGAAAGTCTCGGCGGTGCTGAAGAGACATCTTCCCTTGCTCCAAAGTACATCCCCGTGTTTGAGCGCACTAACCTATCTCTGTCAGGAACAACTGCTGGCGTTTGTGCAAGGATTTTTTTAATTATTTTTTTTCATGGTTGCCTGTTGAATTTATACATGGAGATTAAAATGACTGGTATTAAAAAGGAAGTAAAACCTCAAATGCAACTATTAAAGAGCTGGGAATTGCTGTGATCCATGCTCTGTTTTGCCAATGGCTCTTTGGCTTTGCTTGTGCCACACAGCTTTTAAAACCATATTTTTAATTTTAGAAATATGGGGTTTTTTTAGCATCAGTATTAGTATTTGTTGTTATGAGGGGGCTGTTTTTTCATGTAGTAAATTCCATTTAAGGTCATAAATTAAGAGTTTTAAAAGTCTCTCTCCCGCTAAAACAAACAACTTTTGCATTTTAAAATACACTTAATTATTGGAAATAATTAAAATTGTGTCTTCTAAGGATTTGATTCCTTTAATCAAGTTTCCTACTGACAGTAATGGAAAATTTTCTTCATGTGAGGATAGACATTTAACGTGAAACAAATGTTGAGTATTTACTTTTTTACTTTTTGTTTTTATAATAACATTGATATTGGAACCTATTTTGAAAAAGGGTTCAATTTAGCAGGTTTTTTTAGACAGAATGATGCCATTGTGCTCTGAATACTCGTGAGAGAGACCAACGACTGTTTACATTCCCGTTTCTGCCCATCATCGTGCTGCAACCTGATAAGAAAGGAATTGGGGTCTGCACCTGTGTACACGCCTGCGCAGCCCCGGGGGTGCCGCAGTCGTGTGACGGATGCGGGGCAGCCTGGGACGGAGGTGAGAGAAGTTCACTTCACATAGGTGTAACAAAACATGAAAGGTCCAGGGGAGGGGGTCAGGCAGGTCTTCTGACTCTTCAGTACCCCAGCAGCTTCCACAACTGCTGACTTAAGCACAAAATAATCACAGGAGCAATTCTGGCACATTCTTGCTGGCATTACATTCATAGCCTTTTATTTAGCAACTGTTTTCTGTTCCCTTTTCCCAGTGTGCCTCAGAAACAGTCCTAACATCTCCAAATGTTTAGAACAAAATTGCTATTTGCTGTATACACAAAACAAAGAAACAAATAAACCCCTCTTTGACTTACTGGCTATCAGTAAAGCTTCTCAGTAACCAGGCTGCCACTGGGATTGTCTTGAAATTAAGTACTTCATGCCTTGATTAGTTTTTTGAACTTTTGTAGAATCACAGAATGGTTTGGGTTGGAAGGGACTTTAAAGATCACCTAGTTCCTAAGCTCAACCTGCTGGCTGCGCTTCTTTTGATGCAGCCCAGGATGCAGTTGGCTTTCTGGGCTGCCAGGCACATGGCTGGGTCATGCTGAGCTTCTGGTCCACCAACAGCTCCCAGTCCTTCTCCTCAGGGCTGCTCTCACTGTCTGCCCAGCCTGTACTTGTGCTTGAGGTTGACCCCCCCACGTGCAGGACCTTGTACTTGGCCTTAACTCTGTGAGGTTCACACGGACCCACCTCTCAAGCCTGTCAAGGCCCCTCTGGATGGCATCCCTTCCCTCCAGCGCATCAACTGCACCACGCAGCCTGTGGGCATCAGCAAACCTGCTGAGGGTGCGCTGTCCGATCCCACTGTCGATCCCCCTGTCCCTGTTGCTGACAAAGATATTAATTGGCACCGGTCCCAGTATTGACCCCTGAGGAATGCCACTTGTTAACATTTGTTTAGCAAGCTCTCCTCTCGCCAGCCCAGCCTTGCAGCGTTCTTCGCTCTCAGAGCCATCGGTCACAGGTAGGACTGAAACCGGCTTCTGGGGCTCGGCGTTTACAGCCTCACTGCTGATCATCGTAGCAGCTGCCTTCCTAAAAACGATGGTTACGCTACACGGAAGGCTTAAGACGAGAGAGCTCGTGATCGAAGTGCTGTTGGATTTCAAAGCCCTTTAGAGGCAAAGTTAGCAGGGAACCGAATTCTGAATTTGAAGGAGAATGATAGGAAAAACAGCTGCAGAATTTCCTAGCACATTGTGTATAAGCAGTCTTTTATAAAATGAAAAATTACCATTTCATTGAACTGACATAAAATTGGCTTGTCAAACACTGAAAATAAAATGTGTTTTTCCTTTATTTCTCATTCCTTTTATTTTTTTTTTCATGATTTAGTTCAATTTTCAGCTTTTCCATGTAAAACCCAACCACTCCTGGAATCTTTCTTGAAATGACAGCCAAGAATTTCATGTGAATTCATGACTCCTGAAACGGAAGGTTTAAGCCATCAAATGCTGTGGGACTTGCAGTAGAATTGCTGTCTGTAACCAGCAGGTCTCGGTGCATGCAGTCTAGCTGGGGGTTCTTCCTACTCCTGATGAATCAGTCCTAATTCTTTTAAACTGCTAAATAGCAAACAGCTTCAAGATGCATTATGAAGCCAACACTACATAGCACAGGAATTCAAATGAGTAAATAGCAAAGCAATTCAGCTTTGATGTACCTAGATGTGCCTCTAGGAATCTAAAACTGCCTCTGAATTCAGTGCTTAATCTACGCACTGTGTTTGAACTTATACAACAGCCTAAATATTTGGGTGTTGTGTTTTAACCATGCTGGTTTCACTGGGGTTTGGAATATGTGTTTTCCTATAAAGTATATGAGTGTAAAGTGCAGTCATGTTCTTGCTGCATCGATTGGAAAATGAATTTATCATCTGACATAGGGATAATGATGTGTCCAGATGCGGGTATCAAATAGCGTTGAACTCTCGCTGCATTGAACGAGCTTGAAACTAAAGTGCAGCTATGGAAATTAAAAGCATCATGTTTGTGAACAAGTTATTCCTCCCCCTTTACACGCTCGGTTTGTGCAGCCAGCACACACACCCTGCCACATCCTCATCCACTGCTGCCCTGCAATGCACCAAGGTCACAAGATGCCCACTAGAGGGGTCACCAGGCTGCTTGCAGGAGGCTGGACTGTGGCAAGTCGCAGATCCCTGTTTATTTGTGCACCTGAATTCACGTCTTGGGCCAGCACTTAATTTCTGACCTCCTCCTCCGAGCAAACAAAGCCCTGTATTTGTCTTTGGAGTATCACATGTGGAAAAATCCCTAATAAAATACATCCCATGACAGGGAGCTTAAGTAGGTCCTGTGTCAGGGTGGCTTTATGCTTTTTAGGGAGGAGTTGAGCTATTCTGTGGTTGTTGAAGATTTCTTGAGCAAACTGATAATGTTGTAAAGGAGCACGGTTCACTCAATGGGGAGAGCGTTAACCTGAGTGCATCCTCCATGGCCCTCACCAGTTGTCTGCTGGAGTGTCCTCACCTTGATGCAAGCCTGGGAAAATCAGTCCTAATCTGTTGCCATCAAAATTAATTCATAAAGACTTGGGTTTTACCTTCTTTGTATTAGCATTGATGGGATTTTAGGCAAGCATTTCCCGAAAAAGGCGTTGTTTAACACTGGGTGGTCTAACATCGCATATGATTTTTAACTCTTCGTGGGTTTATTGCAGTTGAAAATGGTGCTATTTGCTTTCAAGCAATTTTGCTTAGGTTTGGCAAAGGCATTGAATTTGTTATGATTATACTGCTAAACAGCATTAAAGAATTCCAGCCAACTGCCGCATTTGCAGAGGTGGGATTTTTGTTGGAGTAGGTTTTTATTAAATTTACAGAATAAATTTAATTAAAAGCCAGTAAGTTCTAACATCTTATTTACAGTGAGTGTACAGATTTCATGCATTGATAGCTTTGCATATTTACTTGGCAATTTGTTAAAGTAATTTACTTTGTAATTATTTCATGATTACTAATGCTTTGGTGCCTCGCCACTTTTCTCTTAAGTTAAAAATCCGTTGTTGACTTTGCGGCTCTCTGATCTTTGCAATCTTTGTACCACTTTGTATAGGATAGTTCTTTGTACCGATCCTCTAATCTTTGACTTTGTTCTAACTTCCTTTGCTCTGCTTTTGTCTCTTCCTGATTCAGCTGCGTGTGGCCAGCATAAGAGAAAAGATGGTGGTTAAGATGTGCTTTGGTCCAGCAAGATAGATCAGCGTATGTTATTTTTGATGTTACTAGGTGGATGTTATTTCTATGTGGTTTTTGCATAGAAATAGTATTTCTTATGCCATAGGTACTTTCTGACCACATATAAAGAACAGGCTTTTGTCCCCAGAGTGTTCCTAGCCTATAGGATTAACAGAAGCAGAAAGGATGCCCACAGAGCAAGTCACTCAAGTGATTCAAGGTATGCGTTACGTCTGTGTTATGTTGCTTTTCCCTATATCAAATGGTGTTCTTCAGCTCTTAAGAATTAATTCCCTTCACCTTAATTCCGTGTGGATTTTTACCTTCAGTTCTGGGCTGCTTTATATAGGAGCAGTTTATGACTTCACTGCAGTTGGTACTGAATTAGGCTTTTTTTGTGTGTGCCTGAAGAGAGAGAAGCGGTGGAAAGGCTGACACGTGTACTCTTCGGGTGAAATGAAACCTAGATGAAAAGTGAAGTAAGGCCAGATGGAAGTGCTGTTAAATATCCCTAGTAGCCCAGGTCTTAAAGGCCTTTGTAAGGCTTTCCTGCTGTTCAGCGGGGAATGTATCCCACCGTGTTATTTGGTGCAGTCATAAGTAACAGATGATGTGTTGCAGGGAGAGCCTGGTATGGCCCACGAGGTTGTGTTCTGGTCCTCGGCAGTGAAATGTTTGTACATGCATTTGATGAAGATGTGTCTTCCTGTGTTAGACAAATGAAGAGTGTCATTTGGGCAACCCTGGGACTTCTCAGTGCTTCTCACCTCAGATAGCATCCGTGCTCCAAACCTGGGCTGGATTATGTTTATCTGTTAGCTCGCAGGGTGCTTTTTACTACTGTGCCTGCTGCTTGTCTTGAAAAGAAAACTTGAAGTGGTGTTGCTTGGTTTCCTTTGGCTCTCACTCCATTCTCAGCCTTGTTATTCTTAAACATACTTCAGCAAACTGCTAGAAGACTTCTACAAATCTGAAATGGTTTGTGGGATTATCTGGGATGTATACTTTAGTTAAGTATGTGAGATTTCTTCTTGCCCATTCTCGGTTAGATTTAAAAGTTATAGCTTGAAAAGCAACTGTTGGTAATGGTAATTTATAACAGCCTGTGTCCTGGAGCGTAATTTATGATGAAAAAAGCCGAGGATTTAGCAAGTCTAAAGCCTCCCTGTCTGTTGCTCTGTTTTAAGCATTGTGGGATAATCTAGCATATGCTTAGTTAGTCACTGCTTCAAATGTAGAAGTATTTTAACTTTGATACCTAATGTTTTTTGCAGACAGCTTAGATAATATTGCGTGTGAGAGGTGTGGTGTGTTGTTACATTTGCCATGGCTGTAGAAGAAGAGACAGATACCTGATGGTAACCTTTTTTTTTTTTTTTTTTTTTTTTTTTTTCCTTTTTTCTGTGGAGCATAGACTAATTTGGCTGGTTTTGCTTGGAAACGTGTATGCAAATCAGGTTAATGATGTCTCCTGTATGCTTTTTTGGTCACTGTGGGGTGGCAGGGTGTACGTAACATCGTGGGGCTCACTCGTTATGCCACAGTGAGCTGTGCTCTCTTTTGCTCTGGCAAAACGCAGTCTGGGCTCGGTTTGATGCGCAGCCTGGATCCTACCTGGCCACCCTGGGGACCTGCCTTCTTGCTGTACTGCTGCATTTTGGCCCTGCACCGGGAGGAGCCTATGGCTAAAGGTCAGGTACTGGCATTGCTGTGTGTGACTGCAGCTTTCTCTTGCCTTGCATGTCCTTGTATTTCTTGTCTGCCCGTAGGTGCTCCGTGTCCCTCCCCAGTAACGCCGGGTTTTGCTTTGCCAGCACCTTCACAGGGCTGGCGGGGTCAGCCTCTCCTGTTCCTGACTGTGGGCAGGGAACTGCTTTTGCACAAGTTATTCCTTTGATACAATCTGAGAGGAAAGCAAATAGATTTGCATCTCTTTAGTGATGACTGCTGCTGAGAACTGTTGACCTCTGTATTAGCCCAGTTCACAATACTGAAATCTCATCCCATGGGTTACTTCTTTCCTTTCAATATTGTTATAATATATTAAACACAGAGCGTTCGTGTGGTGATTTATGCCAAGATAAATTGCTAGTTAGATACATGGGAATTTAATCTCACAGTTTTAGAATCTGGTTTTTTGCTGCACACTAAACTGATGCTTCCTCTGCATGGAAGCATCTGAAATTCCGTGTGTTTTATTATTTCTTGCACCATTTTGACAGACTTAATGTAGTTCAGAGGGTGATGTTTTTATTTAAATAATGCAGGTGTGTTTGTTCAACTTTATATTTAGTGGTCCTGGCTTCTTTCAAATTTGTGACCAGCTTTGCCTCACATTTACATATTTTGTTTTCCAGACACAGGGAGAGTGAGAGAAAGCATAAGGGTTTCTGCATTTAGAGATGTCGTAGGACAGTGAGCTGCCAGGAGCAGAAGCCTTGCTAGGGCTTGCAGAGCAGCTCCCTGTACCAGATTCCCCATGGTTTAAGAAATTCTGGGAGGCCAATTTTTCTCAATGCCCGTGCTTGCTTATCCACCTAGCAGCCTGATAATGAGAGAACTAGAAGTTCAAGAAATAGTATAACTAGAAAAATGGTAGGTAAATGTTTTCCTCCTACTCATTTTGAGGTGGAGAAACCCTTTTATTCAGTTTGGATAATTTTGGTAATAGAACTAGGATTGAGCTGAAGTCTGGATTATAAAGATGCTCTGATATAGTGGCTGCTTCCAAATGACTTATAATTCTGTGAATTAAATCTGTTTTGTTTATTAGAATTGTCAGTGTCTTTAATTTTTCCTCTTCTGGTATAAGCTTTTTAGCATCTGCACTTCTGTGTAATGATTCCAAGATTTTTCCTCTTGTCCATGTTTTACTGAACTTCTTGTTAGCTTGATTTACTGTGTTCCTAATCTTATTTCAGAATTCATGTAGCATATAACTTTCTTCAAAAGTTAAATGTTGGGTAAATGGCATTGCTTTGTTAATTTAAATTTAATCAATGGGAAATGTGCAAGCACATTGAAGATCTCAGCAGGTCTGTGACTGGAGCTGTGAATTTCCTTACAGAATTTTGGGACGCTGTGTACCAAATGGATGCTTAATATTTCGCTGGGAGGGGCTGTCATATGAATTCTCTGAAGTCAGTGATCCATTTTCTGTTAAAATTAACTTAGTTGGCGTGCGTGTAGTCTGTTTTATTATCTTCTTGTAGCATTTTCTGTTCTGTGTTTTTGCCATGACTTACAAGTCAGTGTTATAAATAAAGCTACTGACGAGTGCAAGCTAGCTTGGAATGTGATTTGGAGAAAGGAACTAAGCATGTTGACTCGGGTAACAACTGCAAGTATGGCTTTCGTCCTCGTGAGTATGAAATGCTCACAAACCAAAGGACAGAACAGTTATTGCATTTGGTCTGAGGGTATAAAATTGGGTAGAACCATGGCTTTTATCTGAGAATAGCCGTTGGCCTATACAGAGAATAAAGGACGTAATACACGGCAGCATGTAGCTTGTCGTTAACTGCCAGAGTAGATGCATGTGGTCTGAGATTTTGGTCCGCCTCTGTAATATCACATTACTTCTTGCCTATTTTTTATGTAGCTACTGGTTCTTTTTTAATGGCAGTGGAGGAATGGATAAGGGTATGGTAGGATGACGTATTTGCACTTGAAACAAGTGCCAGTCTGGGGAAAAAAAATGAGTGGAGTAACATATTTCAATTGAGAATGTAAAGAGTAAAGAAATAGGACATTATTACGTGCATAAAACAATACATGAAGAATGAAACAAAAAATTTTATCGTGGTACAGGTTTAGAGGTGTGATATAGATGGGCACTGTCTGACCTTAAGCAATAAGGTTTGCCAAAGCACGTAGCTTTGTGAGGGACTTCGTGTTCCCTGGCGTTTAACGGGGAGCAGCCAAGGGCAGCTGAAGGGTGGCCCAGCCCTTCCCGAATGCAGCACCTCGCTGGGGATCTTACAGACAGCAAAATGAATCCAAACAGAAGGAAGCTCTCCTGATTTGAGTTTTTCTATGTGATGAACACATTGTAGGAGCATACAACATGAAAGTAACTCTTTGGATTACTCTTGTCTTCTTGATTCAGCGTATTGGGAGGGAAGTGTGTCTGAGATCATCTCTGAAGTTTGCTGTTTAAGCGTGTAGATGTAGATGAAATGAACAAATTTTAGCTGGTGTGCTCAAGAATCACAAGGTCACGAGGCTGGTATTTCTACATTTTAAAGGTTAAAACAAAAGCAGAAAAGCTGAGGCAGAGGTCTTGAGCCTTAATTGCATGAATAACTGTATAAATGACTGGGACCTGAACTTTTAACAGGAGCAGGCTACGTAAAGATGCTGATATGTTCTTGAAGGTTTGGTATTGAAGTTACAGGCATTTCTGTGCTGAAGAGTGCTAACATAAAGTCAAAAGGACAAAGCATAGCAATGTGGTAGTTAAATACATTCTAAGTAAATCTGTTGAAGTATTTTCTCCTCTGGTTGTTCTGCCATGAATTTGGCACATTGTTTTGTATTTCTTGCAACGACACTGCCTGTTGATGTAAAGAAAACTGCATTCCTTATTTGCTGGTCACCATCCACATCCTTCATAGCATAAGGCTCATAACTGGCATAGGTTTCCACCCTGAGTCATGTATTTAGTAAACATTTAATTCAATTTGGGTATTCACCTAGGGAGGAGACTAAATGAGAGAGGTCAAGCAGCTGCTGAGTGTTGAGTAATTCAATACTTTGGACATGTTGAGATTTTAATAAACATCAAGGTAAATGGTTTGAAATTGGAGCTGGGAGTTGAGACTCCAGAAAGAAAGGGTTCGTCTTTCAGTTTTAATTACGAAACCAGAGAGACCTCTGTCCTTTGGTTTTGTAAGCTGTAGGAAGGTATAATAAGCTGTGTTCAGCTTTGATTCTGGATGTGAGAATATCCTTCAGGTACCGATTAAAAAGGCAAAGATCTAAAAATATTTTTAAAACCGTTGTTTTGGAGGCTACTGACCTACTTCTTTAAAGAGTCCGCAGTGTAAGTAGTACATGCTCAGGATTTAGGCTGTCTATGTTACAAAGTCAAAAGAAAAGTGCAAAGAAGACTTGGGTGCTGTGCCTGCAGTATTCTTAAGCCTGGTTATGTGCGTGTATTATTACTAAATTCAACTTTTTATTTAGGTTCATATTCATAAATACTGATTTGGACTGAGATTTCCATGTATGTTAATGCATCATTAATTTTTCTAGCGTTGAAGAATGCAGTTTTGCTTTCTGGTGTCAATCCAGGATGATGCTGCAAAGGACATTTTCAAAGTCTGTTGCTTCACACGTGTCACTTTGCTGTGTCAGGGAGGCGGAATCCCTGGACGTGTGTGATACAGAAGCTATTTGTCTTCAGAGTTGCAGAACTCGTCCTCAAAACTGAGGGTGCGATCCATCATTCACTTTGCTTCCAGTGCAAGACTTTGTCTCCTTCAGTTTTGAACGTTTTTTCCCCCCTCTACACTGTCTTTATACTGGGAGGGAATTGGATTCCCTGTAAACACCTACTGAGCTTTTAATTTTTTCTCCCCCACATCTGCCCTTTAAATTCTTTCTTGTCATGTTTCTTGATAAAAACGTGTCTGCAGATGTCCAATAATATGCCAAAAATACTTGCTGTCACACTAACCTGTGTAAATCTGTTGTTTCCTTAGAAGTCCCTCAACTGTTGTGCTTGTATGCATTTGATCCGTCTTCTTTTTCACTTGTGGTATGGCATGTCTTTTGCTATCTGAGTATCATCTTTGTCCCCCTTTTTATCTTTAGCTGCTTGAAGTCTTGGTGTATAATTTACAATTTTTAAGCTACAGTGGCGATGAATAGCTTTGCACCTCAGATCCAAGAGATCAGAATGGTGCCGTAATAAAAACTGATAGGAAAATCATTTATTCTCATTTTCTCCCACATCATGAGATTTATGTGCAGTTCTAAGGTGTAACAACATCTGTCCCATGTGACCTTCAGCTGGAAAGTGAGTCTCCTTTGATTCACGGTTCAACCTTGAATCTACCTTTTATTCATTTCTAGAATATGTAGAATAATTCATCCCATCATGAAAAAACAAATTTTTAATGTGATCTTCCCTCTGCTGTGCATTGCTTTTGCTTGTAAATCCACCGTGGAGGTGATTTGCAAGTAAGAAAAATCCTAGAGATTTTTCCTTTGTTTTGTGTTACATACAAACTATAAGCAGAAAAGGTGTTAGCTTGGTTAAATCTTCATGTATTTTGGTTTGTTATCAAAACTGTAATGGTGTCTCAAGAATAGCTGCTTCAAGAATAAAGCATTCAAAACACACAGCTGAAACTTAGAAAATCTTTTTCAAGTGCTGACTTTGAAATATTAACCTTAATTATATTTCAAAGTATGCAGTAATCAGCCAGTGATTTGAACTTTATTTTGTTTTGCTGAATTGATCCTGTTGAAATACTGCTATCAGGGATGATTTGTGTGGCTAAGGCTTTACTGAGCAAACAAAACTGTAAGCATTGTCCAACTGGTCAGACCAGAGATCGTTCTGGTCCAGCAAGCTGAGCACCATGTGTTTAGCATGTCAGAATGGGCACGTGAGCACTGTGCTTACCCGGCTCATCGCTTCACCGGTGTCCACAAGCACGATACTGAAGATATTCTGTACTCACAAATAGTAGCTGCAAGTTTCATTGGTTTCGTTTGGGTTTGTTTTTTAATTGTCATTGGTATACCTTTCCCCCCACAAATATTTTCATTCCTGGTTTTGAAAACAATTATTATTTTTTAATTTTATCTTCACAAGGTGTTCCAGCAAGAAGCACCATGCTACTGTATGCTGTATCGAAACATACATTTTTGGCTTCAGATGCACTTCTTGGTGATTTTATTTGACATACTTTTAATTCTTCTCATGCAAGAAACGGTAAAAATTGTTCTTGTTTTCTGCTTAATATTTCGTGCAATTCCAATATATCCACTCCTGAATTATTTTCTGAGCCAGAAGTCCACAGCTGTCTGTCCTTGTTCAGGGAACGTTCCATCTTTCTGAGTTTTCTCATCATTATCTTGGGTTTGGATGTGGTTACATTACCCTGCTCAACTTTGATAAATATCTTCCACTTTATCCTTCATTCAAGGAGGGTTCCTGCTGCCCTTTGCAATTAACTTGTTTTTACAACATTGAAAAAATCTGAATCATCTGCAAACTTTGCTGCCTCACATACTCTCGGTTTCATGAATACATTGACCAGCATCAGTGCCTTTGGAACCATACTGCGAACTAGCTGTCATTGCAAAAACTGCCTAGGTATTCCCATCTTCTGTGCCTTGCCTTTTTAATTTTATTAATGCACACAGGTTCTTTCCTTTTATCCTGTGACTACATAGTCTTTGTAGGTGCCTTTGGTAAAGGACTTTGCAAAAAGCTTTTTAGAAATTAAAATATGCTGTAACAACAAGGTCACCCTGAATAATACACTTGCTAGCTACTTCAAATAATTTTTTTAGTTTGAGGTAAGACAACTCGATAGAAGCTGTGCTAACAGGTCTGCACTGTATTAAGTCAATATCTAAGTCCATTAATTCCTATTCATATTAATCCCAATTAAATATGAAGATTTCAGGACTCCATTTTATTTTCTTTAAACTGCTTCCGAATACTGTCTTTGCCTTTGACGCCCTCGGTTTGTTTTCTGCTGAAGTCAGTCTTGTTCTGTACTTGTTAATGGAGAAATTTTACGCTAAAGACCTGATAGCAGCTGGGTGGAGTAACATCTGAAGCTTATAATGAGCATAAAAGAAAAGAAAATATATTTGTCACTGTGTCAGAAGTGCTGTTTGAATGACACCTATTGCAGGTGATTTTTCTGTGAATTCTGTCAGTTGTTGTAAAGCCTCTTCCCCTGCCTCTTTCATTTCTGACAGTTCCTCTGACTCTCACCTCATTTAAGGAAAAGCTCCAGAGTGGGAACTCACTGAGCTCCAGTGTAATTATTTATAACTAACTTTTCTGCTGTGGCCTTAAGTATCAGAGGGGCATATCTATTGTATCTTTATCATCTTTTTGCCCTTAATTCTCTATGGCAGTTTTCTTGCTTTTGAGCGCTATGAAAATGAATGTAATTGTACATTTTATACCTTTAGCAAGTTGTTTCTCAGAATCTGGCTGGGCTTGTCTCATTAATTTTTATTTATTATTGGAAAGATGGTATTTCTCTTCTTGGAGATCCTTATATGTCTTTAATCAATCTTTATGCTACTTGAAACATCTGTTGTTGTTTTTTTTTTTTTTTCAATTTATGATATCTAAAAACGTATAGTGTCTAAAAATTACTTCCCATCACAAAATGTACCTGATCTATATTGGGATAATTTCTACTGCCAGTACACATATGAACATGCTTTTGATATTGGTCTGGTTGCTTGTGGTAATTTTGCTCTTCTTAAAGGAGCGATGAACTAGTACTTGCCTCCAGTTTCTGCTGCTTATTCCTTTTGATACGCATTAGATTAGGATTCTGCAGGATTACTAGCCGAGATGTGCGTTGGTCAAAGAAATTGTTGCAGTGGTTTGAAATTTCAGGACCTATTAATTTAGGATGCTTAACATTTAAAATAAATTGAAGAGTGTATAATTATTTATTTAGATAATTTCACGATCATATCTTTGTTATTTCATTAAACAAAATTATCTTTAAAATATCTGTGCAGTCTAGCAGTGTATGTAAAATAATACTTATATGGGCTCTATCAACATAGAACATGCAGATTTGAGGATCATATGCACATAAGTGCCTAGACCATGCCACCCGTGAGCTGCAAAGCTTCTGGAAAATGTCTGTGAGGGTCAGCTTTATGCTATTCTGCTGCTGATGTCTAGTACCAAGAGAAAATATTTTAAAGTAAATTTGAATCAAGTGCCGCTGCTTGGTTCAGTGCATCCTGTAGATATTTCTGGTTTAAAAATAAATTGTGAAAAAGATTTTTCAGCTGGTTTTACCTTTCTTTTGATGTAGCTGATGTAAAATTTAATGAAACTCTTAACAAAACCCGAGTATTTTTTTAGTAATAGCTCTTCATTTAAAAGTTACCCATTGCTGCCTTGGCTTCTAGCTACAGCTTGTCTCAATCTTGTGCTACGTTACTACCTGTTGACCTTTGCTAAGTTCAGATTAGTTTGATCTTTATATCTCCTATGCTGGAGGTTATGTTTGTGTAATATACAGGTAAAATTTCATTGCTGTGTCAACATTTATTTTTAACTGTGCAAAAAGTAGTTGTTTGCCTGTCAAATAAATGAGGTCAGCAGCTGAGTTTCATAAGCAGTGTTGTTACAATTTTCCTCTTTATTTACTGAGCTCAGTGGGTTCTTCCACCTGATGCTCAAACCAGCTCCAAGCAACATTTAAAAATAGCAGGTTTGTGCTTTCCTGTATTTTCGCATTCGTTTTGACCAGTAACTGAAGTACCAGCAACTGGGGATGTCGAAGAACAATAGTCATTTCCCTTTAATTTCAGGTGGGCGACTGGCTGTAATGAGACACGAAGCTGTGGTGTTGGTTTTGCCATCGCCATCCCCTGCACAGACCACATGAAATGGCCTTAAGACAGATTTCAGTGTTTTCATTACAGATGCAAAAAGGTGTTTTCTGCTTCCTATAGGGTTAAAATTTCTCCGTGTGATCCCCTGGTGTCCATATGGCAATATCTGTGGTGATTACTAAAACAGTTCTATCAAGATTATTAATTGCATAAATAGAATGTATAAATAAAAAATTGTCATATGACTTTGATCCTCTTGCTGAAATTTTAACGTATGATGATGTGCTGTGGTAACATGCTGTAGTAAAAGCAATAACTGAACCATCAGACCACAGTTTCCTACTAACATATATTCCTCATAATTGTATTTTTCCATGGCTTAACAGAAAATTCACAAGGGGATGGTCTCACTCTTTGCACGGCTTGCTGCTTCATAAATCAGTGTCAGCGTTTTAACTTAGGGGCTTGTCAACCAGCTGAGCTTGTTGTTTCTTAGTGGGTGTCCATGGTACAGAAAAAATGATGAAGAAGGAAAAAAAAAAAAAAAAAAAAAAGTAGTGCAACATGTGATGCTTTTTCCAGAAATGAGGAATGAAGATATTCTAGGGATCTAAAGGCTTTGAGGTTTATTTGTGGTTCTGGTTCACCCACTAGGCCTGCAGAGTACACCACCAGCAGAACACTAAGCTGGGTGTACCATCCCCAGATCTCAGGTTTCTTAACTTACGGATGTACTGGGTTTGAGCTTATATGTGCAGCTGGTGTTAGAGGTATCAAATGGAGATAAGGACTCAATTCCTTTGGCCTACGTGAGGTGTAAGGTTGGCACTGCTTTCTTTTGTGAAACAAAGTCTGCCAGGGGAGGTAGAACTAGGATGGCATGGCATAAATAAGAGGGAGGGTAGCTTGTGTGTTTGATGGTGGGTGGGTAGAGGGTTCCCGTATATAGACAGGCAGGGAGGAGGACAGTCTGCAACGTCTGGAGCTTGTGTGACTGGGTGGGAGGCTCACTGTGAGCTGCACAGGTCTGGATCAGAGGAGCCGTCATTCTCCTTCAAGCATTTCTAGGCATGTGGAAGAGGAAAATGTGTTTGGGAGAGTGGCCACCACAGATCCTCCAAAAGTAAATCACGCTTGCCCACCCTGCCTGCCTTCTGTGCTGAACTTACTGGGTCTGTGGATGAGCGGTGAGCAGTAGACATTGTCCACCTTGATTTTGGTGAGTTCTGCACCGGGGATGGTGTAATGCCCAGCACAGGCTGGGGACCAGCCTGGGGAGCAGTTCTGCTGGAGAACTGCTGCAGAATCGGGGTGCCCCGTGGGGCAGAAGGCTGTAAGAGCAACATAATCAGTAAATTGAGGTGATTCTTGGCTTGTATTGGGCACTTAGACCAAGTGTAATACTACAACAGTCATAAATTGAGGTGGGGGAAGATGTGAACTAAATACAGGGACAGAAAATGTCACTATGAGGATAATTAAGGTGGAACAGCCTGGGGGGGGGGAGGCAGCAGAATCCCCCAGCTTAGAGGGTTTCCGTACCAGGCTGAACTGTGGAGCTGACCTTGTTCTGAGCATCAGCTTGGACTAGAGACCTCCTGAGCATCTGTGTCCAGCCGCACTGATGCTCCAGTATACTCTGATGTAGTTGTGATGTTGTGTGAGGGTTAGGTTGTAGTGCTGGTCCAGCATTCAGTAACTGTCACGCAGTTGGGTATAAATATGGAGGCAAGGGGCACTGCAGAGCAAAATACAAAACAGAAACCCTGAAGCAAAAAAAAATCAACACATACACAAAAAAAAGCAAAACACAGGAAAGCAAAGCAAAACAGAAACAGGAAAAAAAAAAAAGAAAAAACCAACAAAACCTGTATAACTTGTAAAAAAGACAACACCAAAGTACAAAGGAGAAAAAAAAACCACAAATAAAACACCACATCACAACGAACCAACAGGAGAGGCCATTTTTAAATTGCAACAGATATCTAATGGCAAGTATTGGATCTGTCAATGAAAATATTTCATTGTCTGGTCAGTAATAAAAATACTTTCCTCTGCAATTCAGCTTGCAAGCCTCTTAGAATACCAATAGTAAATATTTAATATTAAAGGAGTGTTATTTCTCTAAGTGGCAAATGTTTATGTTCCCCTTCTTCCATTTACAGGAGTAGGTGAGCTGTATTGATCTCACACCAACTTTAAAGATGAGCACTCTTTTGGATTAAAATCAATTTTGAGTTTTTCAGTATGTAAAAGTACATTGGGGGAGATTGGGAGAAAGAAACATTGAGTGGAGATGGAATTAGTGAGAGAAATCTGTGTACATTCTTACCTAAAACAATCCTCACATTTTGATGGAAAATGATTATTTCAGTTACAAATATATCCTGTAAATTGCTGTACATTTTCTGGATGATTCAGCATTTGATACTTAAATCTGAAAAGATGTATTTGTTTATTTGTTTTCCTTTGTCAAATTGACAGAAAAAAACACGGCGAATGAAGTTTTGTTTTTTGTGGCTTTGTATTTATTAAATATTTATACTGAAGCCCTTTGTTTTGGTCATTTGCACCTCTGCCTTCAGGGAAATATTTTTCTAAATATCTTCTTAAACTTTGTTGCCACAGCCAGATGAGTTTGGGCGCTTTAATGGATACACATATAGAACAAGTACAGGGAATGGTAATTACTCAGGGAGCAATGCATTTTTTTACTGATGTTTTTTTTTTCTAAGTAATCTCAGAGCATTTCTGCTGAGGGGAAAAAGATGATAATTTTCAGAATTTTTCTGCAGAAGTTCTGGCAAAATAAATTAACCTTTCAGGATTAAATGAAAATGCGTGCAGTCAAGTGGCTAGAAGTGAGTTTGTACGCTGCCTTAAATTCAGAGCGGGATGTCTGAAATTGCAGTAATAGCAAGCAACATCTTCACTCTTTTCCGTTTGCTCATCTCCCATCGAAACATGTAAATACCAGAATATTACCTCTGAGTCAATGGGCAGGTTGTGATTGATGGAGCTGCTTTGGCGCTCTGTGGCTGACAAGCAGTAAGGCCCACTTGGGTCTGGCTGCGTGGTTTGGCCCCACAGCCGCAGGCTGAGCATCTGCCTGAGGAGAGGCAGCAGCCACGCTGCAGCAGGGCCGGCGGGGGCTGCCCTGGCTCCTCCTGGCAGCTTTCGCAGCCCTTTTGAGAAAGCAGCGTCATCTATAGCAGTGCCTCAAGCAGATTTCATCAGCTAGTTTACTCTTCTTTAATTTTTAAGCATCAAACTGTCACTGCAGGTATTGTGCCTTTTAAATTTTCTAATTACTTTCCACCTCCTTTGAGCAGTGCATCTTACCTCGCTCGGCTGTGATGGCAGCGCCTTCATCAGCCCCTGGGAAAGGTTTCAGTATTAATGCCAGTGCAGTCACGCATGGTCAAATACCTGCCTAGGTACCAGTGTGGGATTTGCAAACTGCTGCTCATCTCTTTGCATGCTTCTAGACCTTTTTTCCTTTATATGAGTCTTGAAGACCGAAAGCTTATAGGTGATGGTAGGTTAGGTTTGGATGATCCTGTAAGTGCTGTGCAGTGGCCTGTGTTTGTTGTTTGTACAGCGTTAGTCTCTTCAGTGATCAGATGCAAACACATTTGGATGAAGAAATTTTTTACATTCGTTAGTGCTTTCATTGACAGTAGTTACCACGATGAAGACTTCAGTTGTCTTAGCAAAAGACACTAAACCTGAAACCACAGGTTCATGAACAAAAATAAAAGGTTTACATAGGAACGTAGAGAGAGAAAAGTGATTTGCAAGTACATTTCCTCTTCCCTTCCTGCTTCCAACAGGTCCTTTGCCTTATTAAAGGGATCAGTGATTCATTGAGCATATGGCAACAAATCTGTTGAGTCGATAATCCGTGCTAAAGCAGTGGCAATTTCAAAAAGTTAGGTTCGGTGATTTATGGGGAAAAAAAGTGTTGCTTTCTCCCTTTCTCCAGATACTTACATTAAACTCTGTACAAGAATGCTGCTTTTCATCTTGCACATTTTAAGCCTGTCTCTTGCGGGGCTTGAGCAGTGCGGCTCCCGAGAGTTACCTGTGGCGACACGTGCTTTGCAGGGAGCCCAGTAACACACTCAGGGTTCAGACAGTTGTTGCAGTGAAAACGTGCTATCAGTCACCCGCAGCAGACAAAGGTCAGAAATCGGTCTGAGCCCTTCTGGCACCTGCTACCCTCACGGTCCCAGGCTTTTTCCCCTCCTGTTTCTGAGCAGGTTGCTCAGTTTGGTGGCGGGAAAGATGAGCAGCCTCTCCTCTTCAGATAAAAGGGAATCTGTTTATGATTTCCTTTTGAAGTCAGCCCACCCAAATTGTTTAGCAACTTGGACTGATGAACATGGGTGAGCAGTGGCCGTGATACAGCTACTTAATCATTGCATTTTCAGCCCAGTGAATACACATCGCTCAATAGCTTCATTACACTCTCTCAGCTGACGCAGAGGTGTCTTCCAGCTGCCGAGCTGCTGCATTCACTGGGTTTTCATAGCAGAATAGCAGCCTCAGCATCTCCTGTGCAGCCTGCTCTTGAGATCTTCATCTGGCAAATGCTATTTATATAACTAGTTTAGGTTTGTTTCTGGACTATGTTTTTTTAGATAATAATGGAAAAACACTGGGTGAACTATTTGAATTTAAGGATTATTAGCACTACGTGGTCCCTCAGAACTGACGTGCTCTGAGGTGGGTTTTTTCCTTCTTTTATAAACACTTATTGCAGTCTTGTAATGGTAACCCATAAGTGCTAAGTGGCAAGACATAGCTTGCACTCTGGTAAATCACATTAATGAGGCTTTAGAAATGCAGGATCCTATGTTAACATCATATGTTTGTGTGCAGTTGAAACGGTCTTGTAGTTAAGAGTTATAAAGTTGCAATTATTTCCAAGTAAAAATAGAGAAAAGTGTTTGTGATACCAAGTAATGAAGCCAGAGTCAGAGTTCTTAATGTGATGACTCCCACAATACAGGTGTATGTGACCGTGTTATCGCAGTCCCATGCCCTTGATTTCAGAACTAATCCCCGCTATCTTGCCAGGAATGCAGCTCGAAGGCAGTCATTTTCCACTCGTGGCCACAGAAGGAAGAAAGAAATGGCAAAAGCCAGCCAGGAGTTTAGGAGTGTTGGAGCAGGATCTCCTCGGGTCTGATGTCCATCCTGCTGCAGCCTGGCTGGGTGACATACGTTAGTTCCGTAAGATATAGACACAACTGTCTCTGCATTTGAGTAGAAAAGGTTAGCTATTGCTAAAAGCCATTTGGTACTCTTAATTCTAATCTAACAGAAGGAGGTTTCATAAAATTCTTGTTACAAGATTCAAATCATTACTTATGAATAAAGCTTTCATTTGGAAGAAAAAATGAAGCTTTAAAGCTCTAATGGATATAAGAAGGTTGAAAGCCTGAATGCTTACATGTGCCAAAGTTGAAAAAATGATTTGGTGAAAAAGATGGTAATAAAATCAATACTAAGACTTTTTCTGAGAGGTCTGTCTCATATATATTCAGCCCTGCGTTTGATACTGTTGAACTATTAGGTGCCTGTTATTATCTTTGATAAACAGTACACGAAGCCAAGTCCCCATTTGTGGGACTTTGGAGATTCCTAAACCAGGATTTCACATTGATTGCAAAACGGGATTTGGAAGAGTATCTAGGAGAAATGTTTGCTAACCATGAATACGCAATTACAAGAACTTTGAAATGTAATTTTAATGCAGTATTGGAATCTGTTTTGCACTTTATTTCTTCCCTGCATCATTCATAAAGCTTTATCTAAAATATTGATTGCTTGGCTCGCTGTACTAATTTTGGCTTTATTTTTCATGCGTGGGATAAAGAGTAAAAGTGACTTAATCCTCAAAGGCTGCAAGGAATGTTGGATCTGGCACTGAGAAAGAAAATAGTTGGTTTGCAGTGGGAATGGTATGGAAACTAAATACTTCTAATGCTTCCTAAAACAAGAAAATTGAGCAGCTGATGTTGATGACTCGCAACTTTCAAACTTCTTTCACAAATAACTTAATAAAATTGCTAATGTATTTTGTCAGCTATTTTTGCAATAGTTTTGTGCTATTACTGAAATAATACATCATCAGATTAGTTCACTTTTACACAGAGAAAATGCAATTTGGCAGATAGTGAAAGCACAGGTAAAATTTAGTAGTATGTGGCCTCACAATCGTGAGTGTGTAAGTGGGTGTAATGACACCAACATGTCTGTATGTAAACCTGAGATACTGCTTTAGGTCTGGATTGATAGCTGCTGCTCTTCCTATATGGTAGTGCCTGGCTGTAAAGTGCACATACACGCATCAGTGCAAAAAAACTACAAACACCAGTGCACCAGAACACACGGGTTCTGTCTGAGAAAACATGTGGATTTTTAAAGTTCCTCTGTGGAGAGGGACTTGAGAGTTGGGATTGTGGGAATTTGCTTTCTATAAAATGTAGATGTTCCTTTACAAAGCTCCTGCAGACAGCAACGCAAGTCATGTGAATTAAGTTTTATATAAAATTGCACTGGTTTGCTCCCAAGTTTTTATACAGTTATGATAGGATTTGGCTTGGTTTAAACATATGTTTGACATTTGTGGTAAATCTAATTGATGGTTACTGCTTTTATGGTAGATATCCCAGCATATTTTAGACCAAAATTTAACGCTAGTCTGTGTACATCCCTTCTAATGTCACTTTTGTACTCCTGCAGTATTATATGGATTATGATTAGGGCGCTTCCTGAAACTGGAATGCTTAAAGTTTGCATGGAAAGAGATTGATCCCTGCTGGTTTTGTGTTATTGTCGGGTTTCTGCACCACTGACTGCATAATATAGTAAATCTTTTTCTCCCATAGTTGTGTATGTTTGTATTCCTACTAGAAAAGTAATGAAAAAAAAATGTATGAAAACAAATGATTAATGTTATCCTAGTGAACTATTACTGTGCTATAACTGTGATAGTTTAAAAATACAAGCCTGGGAGGTAGTACAGCTGGGAAAAACACAAGCTTGGAACTTCAGATACTTTGGAGGATAAAAGTTGTTTCGGTTTTTTTCCTCAGTTGTTTCAGTTAGTAAAATACTGTATTTTTCTATAAACATGACTTCAATGAAGTATTATCATAGGCCATAATTAGGGCTAAGATGTAATGAGCTGGAGCTTTCGAGGTGGTCACTCCTTTGCTTGTCATTGTAACTTGTGATATGTAGGAGGCCTTGAGACAGATGGCAGGCAGAAGCTTGGGTAGCTCGTTCCTAGCTAGGGAAGGTTCGTTTGGAAGCAGGGATAGAGATGGATACTTTCTGAATTACAGATATGACTGAGCAATCAAAAGAAATCTTTGTAGTATCTGGTTGGTTTGATTTTTTTTGTTGAGAAGACTCAGTACTTATATATGTGGCTGAACTAGGCTGTACCTTCACAAAAGTAACTGTGAAATTGTTTATTTGAAACAGGTAAGACTGCAGGTTTTGTGTATCTCAGTGGTAAGGAGGGATATGCTAGTTAACGGCAAACTCTGAGGGAGGCATAGAGCCTGTTAGATCTGCCCAGGAGACCTCTGGGGTCACTAGCCCCTGGAGGTGGTAGCCCCATGCAGTTTAATCCCCTCAGGCTCCTCAAGACCCTGTTTTGTGTTACTGCAGCTGTAACAGGCACATAAGCTTTTTTGTTGTGATATTAGAAGACAGTGCCTGCATTTCATCTCACTGGGCTCCCAGGTAATAGATCTCGGAGAGGACTGCCAGCACCTTCGAATTCCACTCCCTGTTCTCTGAGATCATCCTCTGTAAGACTTCCAAAGACCAAGATTAAAGAATGTATTAAGAATGTATTAAAAATGTATTTTGTCTCTTTAAAAATGCATATGTCATTAATTGCTGTCATTTCTGCCTCCCTTTCTCCTCTTGTATGCATTCAGTGATGACATACCCTCTGCCCTAGCAAGTAGTACCCAATGCTGCTATCCATTCCTTAACTGAAGACTGGCGGAGGTGCTGGGAGTAGGTTGTGGACTGATTGTACGTCAGTTGAGATTGAAGGGTGACTGGCTTCACTGTTAAGAAAATCTTCCTATTTCCTTGATGTAAAGTGATGGAAATCTTTATAGAACTTCTGCTTACTCTAAGGTCTTTATCTGGGGCTTGAGTATTTGAATGAGACTGTAATTCAGATTAAATTAAGAGAATTACAGATTTTAGCTTAGAAGAACAGGCCATGAACAAGGAAAGCCACTTTCACAGCTGGTCCAGCGCACAGTAATTCCATCAGTGGGCTGCTAGCATCCTGCTTTCCCATTAGCCTCTGGCAGCTCTGGGTCCCTTTGGGTTTTGTCCAGAGCTACATCAGTTAAATCAGTGGTATCTTTCTCCAAGCTATGCTTTTCTTTAAAGCTTTGGTTTGTTTCTTTCTCATAATATTTTTCTTTTTAGAGTTGTCACACTTAGAACACTACTTAGGGCAACAGCTTAAAAGTGAAGAAGATTTTCTATGAAGCCTACTGAAGGTGTTGCTTTGTTACAGGTCTTACCTGTTCCTGTTCTGTGGCAATGATTTATGGTAGTGGCAGTGAGGTGGGTCTGGACTGATGTGGGACCAGCCAAAATATAGCTGTTAAAGGCAGGGTGAGCCCAGGCTCTGAAGGACAGCTGAAAGGTAATCAATTTGTTAACTGCAATAAGATCACGAAATCAGGATGTGGCTATCAGAAGTAAAGGGATCGCACAGAGCTGTTCAGCCTGGAAGGGGCTGTGGGGCTGCCATCGGGTCCAACCCCTTTTCTCCTTTCTTCCTCATGTTGGTGACAGTCTCCATGCCAGCACTATGCCTGGAGGAACACCAGAGCTACAGCGTGACAGAAAGGAACAAATAAAGAAATGGGATTTTGGGGTGCAAAAAGGAGTCAGTCCTTGTTATGTTTGTGGCCCCACAGTTTCGTTAAAGCAGGGACTCGTTACAGGCTCCTGTGGCTGTATGGATGCTGATGATGTATGATGATGGAGACGTCTCTCCTGGGAGCACAATGTGCTGCCTGCCGTGGAGGCAGCCTCCAGGGAGGGGGCAGTAGCCCTGGGGCTGGCAAGGTATTGGGTATTTACTGGTTGCAAACTTTAACCTAGTTCATTCCTGGAATATTAAACTTTTCATATTTACTCTTGTTATGTCTGGCGAGTGGCCTTTAGAAGTCCCCCGCTGGTGCTGCTCAACTCCGGTATCTTTACGGTTCCTTTGACTGATCTGACAGATCTGGGCAGGCCCGGGTTAGACAGGGCTAACGCCAGACCGAGCTGTTTTCTCAGCAGCAAAACATGTCGCTAGGAAAAAAGACAGTCAGCCTCCCAGTTGCTCGCTTTATTTTCTCATCGCTGTATGTTGTTAATGTGCAAATGAGCGTGTGCTGTGTACACATGTTACACAATGGTGGTGTAAGTCCCCGCTGAATGTAAAACAAACAAATGTTCTTTCTCAAAATTTCCTAAATTCTAAGTGGAAGAAAAATTACACCTTTGCTTTGGAATGATGAAATGGTTTCAAGATGATCTGTAGAAAATACTGGATTATGGTTTGGACTTTTAATCATTTCTGTAGAAAAATATGTGTGTGTTATCATTATTTTTCCATCTCCCTTGCCTAAGAGGCGCGTAAGGTTTCTGGCACTTCCTCTCATGCATCTCATACAGTCTAGGAAATTAAATTGCAAAAGAAAGGAGGAATGAAAACTAAATGACACACATGGTTCTCATGTACCTTACGGCCCAGTTCATTTGGCAGTTCTGTATTTTCCTGTGTGCTTCACTGTGCTTAGCTTTTTGTAAATATTGATTTGTAAGATGAGTTTCTGATCGATTTGCACCTGAATCACTGGCTGCAAGGATGTTTACGGAGAAGTAGTATCACCTCCATTGCATATATGGTGTGAGAGAAACTAGTTGCAGGAAAAAGTGAACACCCGAGGTTGGTTTCTGCAGGAGAAGAAATATTTCCAAAACTCACAATACTCATTCATGTTAGGAAGATATTTTTGTGTCATCGTTTTACTCTTCCATTGATTTTGGGCAGTGAAACTCAAGTAGTTAGCAGTGTTGATTTGGAAGTATAATAATTCGGTAATCCTGGGTTACAAAACCTGCAGGAAGATGTCATTCAAATGATATTATCAGTCAAAACCCAGCTGGATTGGGTTGACTGAGGTCAACTTCTCTGTGTAAAAAGGAAGTTCTTTTTTGTGTGTGTGGTTTGTTTGTTTTGTGGTGTTTTTGATTTTTTATTTTAAGTATGGTGAAATATCTGTTGAGTGAGCTTTTAACTCATCTCTTTTTAATATTTTTAGAACTTTTTTTCTTTTTGAAGTCAAATGTAAAATTCAACAAATGCTTTTCAGTTAATTCTCATCTAAAGTGCCAGTTCTTTTAAGTATCTCAAGTGTAGTCAAGCTGAATCTCCTTCACTTTGAACTTAAAATCTGCTTTACTTGGCTGAACCTGTTATCACAACAATTTTTGGTTTCTTCTTCCCAGAATCTTCCAACTTTATCTCTGTTCCTGTATTTCATGGGTTTTTCATATACAACTGAGGAACACAGATGGCATTAAAAATCAATGGAACTTAGTTACCAAATCGTACAAGGTGCTTTGCCAGTCCTGCTGTCTTCACTGCATTTGATGTATTCTCCTCTGAAATACTGCCCTTCGTTCTGACTTGGTCAATCTGTCTTGTCTTACAACCACTTTGAGTGGACTTCCCTCCTCCCACTTGCCTTTCATTGTGGTGTGAAGACACTACTGAGAGCATCAGAGGGACTGCAAATGCAAGCACCTTTTGTCCTTGAAGACCTTAGCTGTCCTGAGGTTTCATATAGTGCATATTATCCGTATGAACTCGGACTTGTACTACTGTGTCTAAACCTATAGTCATAGTCAGGATACAATGGGGTTACACCTAGAATCCTGAGCAAGTGAGAATTGATTTTTGGGTCATGTATTTATTTGAATCTCCTCTCAATATTTGGTTAGCCCTGTTGGGTTTTTTCTGTGGTGTTATGGGTGTTTTTCCTTTTTTTAAGAACTATGGAAGGAAGTATGTGGTGTGTCTGTGTAACCATAGATTTAAAGTTGTGCTAAATTACTTGGCTTGGGATAAAGATTAAGTTTCTCTGTACAGATTTTGCTATTCATTGTGATGCAACAAGATCACAGGAACATTGAAGTGACAGTTCTGTCCAACTTTGATGGAGTAGGTAATGTAGGGCAGTCTTTGTCACTACTTCTTTGCTAACTAAGCCTCCGGTGTGAAATGTTTCAGAGCAGAGAGGTAAGGCCTTGGATGCTTTTAAGATATTTTTTTTTTGTCCTTTTCAGAGGTTTCCCAGTAAAGTATGTAAAGCAGCAGCAGCCACTCCACTCTAACTTAATGACTGTTCTGTAAAAATAGATCAGAATAGATCCGTGGTTGGTCAGGCTCATCATCATGTTTCTGCCTGTGGTCACGGTAGGAGCTTGGGGACACGTGGAAGGGGTGTGCAGCAGTGTAGTGCCTACAGTCCCTGCGTATGCTGCCAGCCTCCAGCCCTTCTGTGTCCCAGGTTCCTGGAGGCAGCAGGTGTCTTGATGGTTAATAATAATCCCAGGAGAATTTTTTCCATTAGTTTGACCAGTGTCTGTCTGAATTCGTGTTAACTTTTGCATCTAGATCTAGTTTGGGAAGAAGGTGTCACAGCTTCACCGTGTTTGAAGCACCATCGCCACTGTGGTTTTGCCCTGCTGCTTTGATGGCAGCTAGCTCGTTGGGTAAGGAGCAGTGAGTGCCTGCAGCCTGGCAGGCTGTGTCACACGGGAATTCATACGCCTCTGTGGCAGCCCCTCTCAGTTGCTTCTCTTAACAGTCCTGGCTCGCTTCGGCGTTCTGATGTGGCAGCTGTTTCTTCCCTGCTGCCCTTCTCTGAACCTTTCCCAGTTCTACCAGTAGGAACTTGCCCAGCTGTTTTTCAGCTCTTTCTGTAGCGAGTGTAACAATGCTAAACGTTACATCGAAGGTGGAAAGCACACCTGGGATTTAAAGATTGATAAAATGACTTATGCTGTGTTTTGCTTTACTCCCGATAATATGTTTTTTTTTTTTTCCTTTTTTCTAAATAAAACGCTATTGACCTGTTTGCGTGGCTTTGACTTATTTAGTCCTAGAAACCCTTTCAAATTTTAGGTGGATAACCTCTCACCCTGACAGTATCCTATGGTTCACTTCACTGGTATCTTCCATAGTCTAATGATGCTTCTGAGGCATTCCCCAAACTGAGGTGCCTGCAAGGAGAACTTCCCTCAGCAGGAGCATGGATACAAAGAAAAATTTTTCTGTCTTGTACTGGCATTATCTCTGAATGTTACTTGTATACTTTGATAATCTCATGGTCCTTTAGGCCTTCTGGCAGGGTTCTGGCTTTTGATAAAAGAGTATATTACTGGTTTTAAGGACTTCTGTGGGTTCTTTTGTGAGTGTTGGTTTTGTGTTTGTTTTTCTTTTTTTTAACCCCACCTAACTGTGTTTTCATACTTAACCTGTTGGAGTTCATGATCCCTCTTGTGTTATTTGGACCTTTTGATGCTTCTTGAAAAAAATATTTCCTTTTTTTGTGTGGTATCCACTACTATATTTTCCAGCTGCGATGGCTTTCTCTTGGTCTTTCTAAAGTTCTTTTTGATAAATGATATTTTCTCCGAATCTTCAGTGTGGTGTCTTTAAATAGTTTGTGCTGCCCACCACGGGCTTAGTGTGTCAGCAGCCTCTTTTAACTCCTTTTTAAGAATTTAAGAAACTTCTTTTCTTACTTTCCTGTAGTTTATGCTTTTCAAATTAAACAAAAAATCCACTAAGCTACATCCTTGCTGTTCCAACAGGGATATTGCATTTGAATGTGCCGTGGTCAGTACTGTATGATGCTGACACTTACCCAGGTACCGCGGACTGCTCAGGGTTAAGTGAACTCTTGCTTTTCTCTTTGTGGGTTTCCTGCCTAGTTGCTCGGTGAAGCTGCTCTAATCATATCCTTGGATGTAGGCTTTGCGATGCCTCCTGATGTGACGTTATCTAGTTTCCATGGAGGTAATGGAAGGCTCCCATTACTGTTGTGTTTTCATCCTTTGCAACATTTCTGCCTTCTTCCTGTATTTACTTACACGCTTCTATTTCTGTGCTTGCTGTTGCTACCGCTGGCACAGCGATGTCAGATGTTTTTAAAACATATCCAGAAAAAGCCGTATGTGACTTGAACCTCTGGTGCAACCTCTGCTCGCATTTCAAGGAGCTTTCAAAAGATTTAAGTTTAAGTAAGATAGGGTGCACATTAGCTAAAGCTAAATTACAGGACACATTCACACATTCTCCCTAACATAGGAAACAGCAGAATTATCTGATAACTCATGTCTAAAGAGTGATTGCTGCTGTGCTTCCCCAATCACATTCTACTGTTGTTGCATGTCCATGTGCACCAGACTCTGAAAAGAGCTGTCACTGCTTGTCAATCAGCATTATCGAACACTGCGACTGCCAGCAAGTGTTTCCTGTAATAGTACCCTGCAGCGGTGCCGGGTGCACGGGTGGGTTTGGGGAAGCAGAGCCTCCTTCCCTTTCAGTCTTGTCTTGTGAGCTGTGGGTGATGTGACAGCAGGCTGCGTACCAGCCACTAAATAAGACACGTTAGAGATGTACAGAGAAGTTAATAGAAGTGTGCTGCAGGAGAGATGAGGATGGGGAGGGAGATGAATGGAGGAGGAGGAGAATTTCCCTGAACGTGGGGGAGCATGGAGCACGGTGTAGAGCCACCTCCTGTCTGTGCTGTGCACCCATGGGTGCACGTGTGCAGTTTGTACTGCATAGGATATTTTTAATTGTCACATTATTTTTTTTTAAAAATGACATTTCTACTACCTATTTGTGAAAATATTGCATACGTGTAATACTGTGGCTGGATTTTGATTTACCTTTGGTAACCTGGCTTTCTGTGGAAGCCAAGCTTACACTGCTATACCCTCACTCATGTGGGGGGACAGGAGTTGATGCTGATCATCTCCCGGAGGGACTGACACCTCTGATAGAGAATAGCCTGAGAACATGGAAATAGCTGGAAGACAGGCTTCAGGGCTGGCCAGAATAAGGACAGGGCTTTATCATGAGCTTGATTTTCTTAACCAATGAGGGATCTACTGTTTAACTGCTACAACGCAATGAAGTTTGGGTCTGGCTTGCTAACACAGCACGGTCAGTCAGGAGGGGCACAGGCATGGCCAAGAGAAGAGGTGGTTTTACGTCTGTTACTCACAGAAATGCACTGCCTTTGCTTCTGCTTTGCCTTGTATTCCTGCATAAAAGATAGGAGTGGTAATTTACTTGGCTTATTTTTCTCTGCTGTTTGCAACTCTTTCTGAAGTTAGACAAACTTCAAGAGGGACAGGCTAGAAAACACAGAAACTGAGCACAGGTTTTCTTCCATGGGCAGATGAAGGAACTGAAGAATGTAATTTGCAATTAAAACCAGAACAAATTTACACTTTCTGTTCCTGATGAGCTCAGCTTTGTATTTCCTTTTGAAAGCTTTCCTTAAAAAGAAGACAAAATCTAAAATCATATTTTCCTGTAGAGCATAATTACTGCTAAGTGATTGTGCAGAGGCAGGTCTGCTGGTCACTGCCAGGACACTTGCCTGCCTTGCCTAACAGCATCAACGGGAGCAAGCAACAGCCATAGAATGCTTTGCTGGTTAATAAAATCCATATCATGAATCTGAAGTACCAGATCAAAGTTTTGTAAGGGAAAAAACCCAACCCATAAGCAAGAAAAGAAGCTGACAGATGAGGCTTATGCTGAAGATGTCTGTACATCTCGTTAGTTTTTACGTTTGTTTTATACTTGTCAGTTTTCCTTGCATCAATTTTTTTGCAAAAATGATTTTCCTTTACCCCACTAATATGCTAAGGTGTTCTCTAAATATAAAATGTATTTCTTTATAACATGTTTTTTCATGCTTTTTGTTTGTTGAGTAACTTCATAATGCTGTTAATGTAGTTTGTTTGATCTGTTGAGGTAAAAGCAAGATGGAAGAATGTGAAAGAAGGGTTGGTATTTTAATCTTCTTTGCTACTGAATGTAATTTGCCCTTACTGTGCTTTTATTAAGAAAAGCTATGCCTGAAAAAAATTGCTAGTAACACATTTTCTGGCAGCTCCTCTACCTCTTTTAGCTTCTTTATTCTCACTACTTAAAAAAAAAAATATATATATATGAATGATGTATAAACATCAGCAGCTTTTGTTCTACTTGTCTAGAGCTTTGGTTTTATATTTTTTCACATACATCTGTAATAGCCTGTTCTTCCTCAGTCTGAGGTCTTATTCTGAAAGTATATTAGTAAATTTGGAGAGAAGAGCTATTTCTAAAATAGCCAATATCCCCTTGTTTTATTTTTGATGTCTTTTGGAAATGAGAGTAAATTGTTCGTCAGGGCTTTCAGGAGCAGTTGCCTGGAAGGAAAGGTATTAGAGGAGGAAAAAAGAAGGAAAAATAAAACTGAACTTTTTTTTTTTTTTATTGAGCTTTATAAAGCTTTTCCTTGGAAATTATTTGTGTGTTCATTCCTTTGTATTTGAATGTCTAGCTGATTTAACTGTAGAGAAATATTTACTTAGGGATTAATGAAAGACCCTTTTATATTACCAATTAATGTGCCTTCAAGATAATTTTCTCTGTTTAAAATCCCACAATGCTGAACTTTTAATCAAAAGTTTGAAAAATATAAGTAAATTTTCTATGAACAAATGCATATCTAAATATTAAGTAGTACACCTCTCTGCATCCTTACCATCCCAGGTTAGCAGGGGTGGTACAGTAGTTCGTCAGGGAATTGGCACTACATCTAGCTTTTCTTGCAACTCCCTGGAGTCAAAGTAAGGGACCTCTTGCTGTTGAAACGATTCTTTTGTTTTATAAAGTTATTTCCATCACTCTAGTTCCCAGTTTAGAAGTCAAATTGTAATTTTGCTCCACGCTGGCCTCATCGGCCATGCTTATCCCAAATGGCTGTTTGAGGAGGGGACCACAAATGGCAGCTCTCCCCTCAACCCCTTGCACTTCTTTGAACCGAGAAGGCGCAGCCCAAGAATCGAAGCAGCCGCAGTGACTAACCATGCCTTGATTTCCCTTTGGCCAACCTTTACCTGAGGTGAGAAAAGTGATGGGCAAGGGCTGCGTCCTTTACTTCGCTGGCAGGCCTGCCAAAAGTCAGATGTTCTATCGCACAAATCTTCTCTTGTTTTCCCCCACATATCTTTTTCTTTGACATTGAACAACGATGGGAATTTGAGTTCCAATGAATCCTGTATCACTGAGAAGGAATTTCAAAAGAATTTTTTTATAGTTGAAAGAGCATTCCACAGCATGTGAGCTGTGATTGTACGTATGCGCAAGCACCGTTCACAGCCTTGGTCTTCATAGGTCTCCGGAGGGATGTAAGTAAGCCTCAGCAAGCTCATTAGTTAATTCTCTCCATACAAGCATTTATTTTTCCTGCCCCCTCTTCTCTTTCTTTTTGATTGGTAGGGAAACCCTAGGATCTGTCAGTGAACTTTTGGTCTCAATAAAGCAGTTATACAGGGTTTGGTTGGAATTTCTCTGAACTTCACTAAGAGGGAGAAAATGTGGAAAATGCTTCCTCCAAGCAAAATATGAACAAAATGTTGTGATTCATTAAACTCCTTCCTATTTGCCTGCAAGTGAGAACCTTACAGTTATTCAGCTGAGTAGTGCATGGCCCTGAGGGGGCAGAGCCAACAGAAAAAGAGATGGCATTAGTCCAAAGAGCAAAATGCATGTTTTCAGGAAAATTAGGAAATTTTGCTCCAGGCACATCCCTACTTGCACAGTGACTTTGTTATATTGGGATTTTTATACTGCTGTTTACTTTGGTTTTAAATAAGAAATGAAGCTGCTTTTTGGTGTCACATGATATTTGGAGGGTGCTCCACAGAGCAGACCATCTGCTGCAACGGTTTTGTATGCGTTTAACTTCCCTAGTTGAAGTGGTTTAAGTTATACTGACTGGTCTGAGGGCCAGGTACCTTGGCTGGTTTTGGAGAAGGTTCGCAAGTACTTGATCTTTGTTTCTGAAATACAAAATGCTGCTTACGATAACCTATAAATAACTGCATTGTTATCACTTTTCAGTATTAGTCTAGTATCCCATTTGTACGCTGTTGCTTGGAAAATTCAAGTCTTTACCAATTTCAGAAGGCATTAATTAGCTCCTTGTTCTTCAGTTTCCCTTCGTGCCAGTGCACATGCAAGCGAGGTGTCTCAGAGCAGAGCTGTGGCACCTCTGTCTCCAGACCCCCCAGATGCATCAGCTGTGGCAGGTCCCCTCTGCTGGACACCAATGATAGGTGATCACTGTCTGCTAACAGGGCACAGGATTATATGGGAGTAGGGCAAAAAACAACAAAACTCCAACCCAATAACCAAGACAGACCTGATCTTTATCTGATCAAAGGCTGTTTCTTGAGACTATCCTGTGTTTGGTTTATATAAATTTCTCAACTGTTTAAAAAATTAAGCTGCCTGCCTACAGATGAACGTGGTAAATTTCAAGAGACACATGCAGCAAAACTCCTGCAGGTATCACCACATAGAGATTTTACGTGAAAAGTTAGAAAACCAAGGCTAGCGGCTGCCTAGAGGACATGGGAAAAAGAAATACTGATGCCACATGGATCAACTTTGCATTGTGGGGAAAAAACGTTGACTTAGCTCCAAATGGTGAGGAGAAAAAGCCATGAGCGCTCCAGGAGCTGCGGCGCCAAAGGAAAGAGCTTACAGCAACTCCCAGGGAGGGAGGCAGGGGAAATCTGAGCATCACATGGCCTGGGAAAAGCTGATCTGCAGTTGCACTCATGGCTGTTAGGTATGTGACAGTAATTTCAACCCCCGTGAGCCTGCTAGTGGCATGAAGGAGAAACTTGGCCAACCTATAGCTACCCACAGTGAGCGATGGAATTTCTGTTGTCTCTCTTCGCTGGGATGCTGGTGGATGTGTGATGCAGGCTGTTTGCTTCTTTCAGAAGCAAAGAAAAAAAATTACTCGTTTGCTTTATCACGCCTGTGTCCACAGATGCTGTCAATGAAAGCATCTTTGAGGAGCGTCCATAGCCAGGTCATCAGATCGCTCGTAGTCCCAGGCAGATGGGAGCTCTTAGTTTATTTTAAGCTTTTGTTTTCCTAGATGAAAATAATTGTTCAGCAAGTTGGGCTCAGAGTTTTAAAATGACTTGTCTTGAGTACATTACAGCACCCACATCCTATTGAATCACACTGTGTGTAGGCTCTTGGCAGGAGTGACTTCACATCTGGTTTAAAATTTTTGAATCTCTCTTAATATAATAAAGATAATGTTTATGAGCCTTTAAAACTGTGGTGTGGGAAAGGGTCGGCTGACTGCTGAAAAGCTGGTGTGATGATGAAAATGAAATAACAAGAATAGACATGGTCTATATTATAAAAACATGTCTGACATGAAAACAATGGCTTCTTCTAATCCTTTAAGGCTGTGACTATGGTTTGTCCTGTAGATGCTGCCTTCAACTTCATTTAACTTTGGCTTGGAAAGAGAAAGACTATATAAATACAATAAGCTGATCTTTGGTGGGATAACTTGTGGTGCCATGCTGCTATCAAAGGGAACAAGCCACTGAGAGCATAGCTGTAGGGCAGCTTCTCAGCACTGCAACTGCTGTGTGTGTCTAGACTTTGCTGATTTAGCTGTTAATCAGGTAGAGGAGATGAAGACACTAACCTAGGCATTCAGTGAGGGGTGAAATGGAAGTTGATGAATAATGTCCATATGGGTTTTTGAATGTAAGCTCTGATTTTTGTGGGTGAAGTATTATGAATCATCTATGGCCTGCTCAGCTGATGTGCATGAAGAAAATGTTAACTGGGTAATGCAAAACAGACAGGTATAATTAACATGCAATTAGAATTTGTTAAAATGTAAGTGCAGTAGTTATTTAGCTTAGGAAATGCAAACAGTTGATTGTTCAGTAACTGTTTCAGCAATCCTCCACCTTAATAACATCTTTCTCCCCTCCTCTGTTACACTTTCAATAAAATATTGGGAAAACTTCATTTATATTGATCATCCTCTACTGAGGAGCAGGAGCCTATTTGCTGTATTTCACTTGTCAAGCTCTGCAAGGCGTCAGTAATGCTTGCTTTCTAGTGAGACAATTAACAATGTTAGTTAAACTTAAACAAAAGGGAAGACTTCTGATTAAAGTCTGCATTTGGCAAAATACATGCTCTGAACTGATGAGACAACTTTTCTAAAAAGAGGGAAATTGTGTGTTTTTATTGGGTAGAAACATTCAGTAAAATTGTTTTAACATCCTAATACTTTATTCCAGAGTCCATGTAGTTTTCCCAAGGATTTTTCAATAGCAATTAAAGTGAGTACTGGCTGTAGCACACTTGGCTGTTGAAAATCACTGCCAGACCTTGTTTTAAAATTTAGAACTTTTGCTCTCAGTCACTATCAGTTACCAGGCTGCTGAGGCAACTAAAAATTGGATCCCAGAGAGGGTTCAGGGACAGTTCTTTACCTTCCTGTGTTTAAGAAGTGGTAAAAAAAATTCTAAAATGTGCAGATTAATCTAATAAAATGTTTTTCTCCGCACCTGTTGAAGGTTTCGATCTCCTTCTTGTGCAAGTAGATCGACAGATGTGTTGGAAGGGTGTTCCCTGAGAGAAGTGGATCTGTGTTCACAAACAACTCTTTTATTCTTTTATTGCATTTTTCTATCTGTCTCGCTGTCTGAAAAAGGTGTAACATCAGTGCTTTGGTTTTAAGAAAACTGAGTCAGGAAAGCTGTGGTTTGCCAGAATAGTTTCTTTGAGGAATATGTTTTTAAAATTACATGTTTTTTTTCCTAAAGGAAACATAAAATGTGGTTCTGAATATAAAAAATCGGATCATATGAACCATGAAAGTAATTTTGACACTGTGATTTCACCTTCTGTGGCACTGCTGCCAGTGAAGCATTTTGCTCAGTGTTGCACGGGCTTGGCTGTTTGTGCAACCATATGCGAGTGTGTATCAGGAGCAGATCTGGCATGCAGAACCCCCAGGGTTCTCTCAAAAAAACCCTTGCAGAACCAGAGCTGAACATGTTTTATATCAGGTGTTTTCTACAAATGTGGTCTGCACTTGGCTGATATTTTTTTACCCATTTGAGAAGTTAAGATGGAGTATGGTAATTATTGTAGTTCTGTAATTATTAGTACTGTAATTATTATAGGCTATAAGGGGTCAACATTTTGTTGTAAACATAATGCAATTGGAAAACTTATTTGTTTATAGCAAAGTATCATGAGAAGGATCTTAGATGCATTTAAGGTAAACAAACAAAACCAAATCTCTAGTTAGCCTGAGGCTCAGAGTCATCATTTTTCCTTGAGATTGCCCCAGTTGTTTGGTAAATTCAATGTTCTTTCATGTTATTGCCTCAATTGAAAAGCAGAGAAATGTGAAACTAGCAAGATGTTGATGTTCTTGACATAATAAATGATGTAACTCAAAGGCCAAGCCAAGCTTAGATAGCAAGTCTGCTCATGTAATTACCGATGGTTTTCTGTTGGACTTGCAGGCAGTTACTTGGTCGTTTTACAGGTCAGCATCAAGCGCCGTGTTCTGTTGCATGTCTTCTTACTTATATGTGAGCATAAATGCCTCACGACTACTGTTTCAAGATTTTTTGGAGCAAAATCTGTTTAAATCATTCTCTTGGAACATGTACATTTGCTACAGCCACAGTGTAAGCACCTGAATTGGGCATCTTCAGGTCCTAACAGTGGGTTAGCAGGTCCAGTGTTCGACATGCTGAATAAGCAGAACTAAACAGTCACCGGCCTCTGATTCTGATCGAAAAGACGCCATCTGTCTTTTCCATGCAAAACACTGCAGTTTGCTCCTTCCAGAGGGGCTCCAGTAGAGAGAGATCGGTAGCTGTGAAGTGATAAATGTTACTAATTAACAGGTGGCCTCCAACATTTGTAGTCGTTGCTGATCAGATGGTGTATTGCCCACGTTGTGTCATGGACCGCTGTGTGACAGAACAAGGAGGTAAACCCCATGTATCATTTTTCGCTTTCAGCAATGGCAATAGCCTCACTAGATAAATATTGAAAGAAACTAGACACCAGCACTGCTCTGCATGGAGACCAAAACCTCATGTTTTGTTGGTTCAATTCACTTAATAATTCTCAGCCAGTTGAGAAAGGTAATTCCTTCATGTGGTTGTGAGAGAAGTTTTCTGAAGAGCTGTATTCTGGTCACTGACCAGAAATTTCCATTCTTCGTGAACGTTACTCATGTTGAGGCTCAGGACAGGAAATATGTCCTTCAGACCATGACAAACGGTGGCGGGGGATGATGACGACTGAGTGTTACCCTTGGGAGAGCAGGGCAGCTCCACTCAGCAGGACCGGGGAGCAGGGCAGCACGGCTGGCAGGTGGGTGCGGGGTGCTGGTTTGCAAGGGCTGAACACAGGAACCGACTGCTTCAGCGGTTTATTAACTGGTCATGGACACTCGGCTGCTGTAGAGTTGGGTAACCATGAAGGCTACCCCAGCTTCTCATGCAAAAATCCTCGTAAGACATCAACAATGCTACAATCTTTTGGCTCTTCTTGGAAGAGAGATAAAATGGATGGAGGGTTGTATTATGCACGCCTGCATTAGTAAGGAAAATCGTCTCTTGAAACCTAAAAGAGTACATAACCTGAAAGCACGCTGAGCCCATCCACTACCTGATTAGTACTGCCTACTGATGCTCTCTTAAATTCTAGTGAGGCAAGAGTGACATTAAAATTAAAATAGATTATTTGGCACTGTTTTCCTACTGTACTTAAATAATTCCCACTCTATTTGAATAATTTCCCTGTGGTTAAAATATCACTACGGGAAGATTGTGTGTTATTTTCAGTTAAACCGAAAAATTACTATAGGGCTATTTGTAAATTGTAGTAGTGGCAGAAAAATCAATTAGATACTTACTGCAAAAAAACATTACATCGATTGCTTTTTTTTCTTTCTTTTGCTTAATGCAGAATGAATGGGGATGACAAGAAAATCAAGTTACCACTCTAATAGTTTTCTCTAGAATTAGCAATTGTATTTGTTAGGAAATTCATGATAAAATTCATGCTTTAATTGTTTCACATCACAGTACATGCAGCCAAATGCAATAGCTATAAGGATTGTGAAATTATGGTCATGGCTTTCTAGTATCTTGCTGTATTTTAATAATTTTATTTATTAATTCAAAAATGGTAAATGCTTCCAGGTGTTGGTAGGTACTAAGGCGAAGAAGGGAGAGCTGCTTCATAATTCATTTGGCTATCAAATATTTTAGTATCTTGAAAAAGTTTGAAAGGAAACGGGAACCCTATTTAATCACATTTATTATATATACAACTATATATGACATAGATTTATAAACATATGTATAATGTTGCAGCAATAACCACATACTCCTGAATTTCCTTCCGCTTCCTTCTCCTTAGTGCTAGTTCAGAATTGTCTGTGTTTCTGAATGACTGAGAAGGATATGATATTCCTCAGGGAACTCTGCTATTCCTAATGGCACTGAAATCTCTTGGGTACTTGGGAATGGACAGATGTAGCAGATCTGGGGTTTACACTCATCTATTAAGCCATGTGAAGAAGTCAAGTAGACCCAAATCAGTGCTAATTCAGCTCTTTTTACTACACCAACTGTTTTCAGTCCCAAATTGTTTTACTTAGATCTGGCACCCACAGACTCATGTGAGCAGCTTTTCTTGCTGTTACCTACAAAAGATGGCAAACAATAACTGTCTGTAAGCAACGTAGCATAAATACTGTTAGATGCTAAGTGAAGTCTTGAGTTTAAAAATAAACTTCTGAATTTTGCTACAAAAATAGGCTCATCTTCAGGATGCTTTGTTGTCCTGTATGCTACACGCTGTGTCTGGATGTAAGGAGGAACTTGTTTTCCAAGGAGACATCAGTGGTCCTCAGGCTGCCCAGACGGATGGTGCAGTCTCCGTTCTTGGAGGTTTTGCAGACCAGACAGGACAAAATCATGAGCAACCACATCTGAGCTGAGATCTGGCCCTGGTTTAGAGGAGGAACAATGCAGGCTTCCCGTCCAAAACGAATTATCCCATGACTCTAGGGTCTTGGGTGAAGAGTGGGAGGGACAGCAGCCCTATGTCTACTCTTGCTAGTTGGGAGTACGCAGAAGAAGATGCTGCTCTGAAAACCTAGACATTTGTTCTGGCATAACTTTTTTTACTGGTCCAAAATTATTTTCCCATCTATTCCTTGTGATTTAGTGTTATTTCTGTCCTTGTGAATACGCTTAGTAGAAAGTCATGCAATTAACTGAGTCATCCACATTAGTCACTCCATTTTTATTGTATGAAGAGATTTCCTTATACTTCCCTTTGCTTTTTTTGTTGTGACCCTTCTGAAATTACACATTTTCTTTCTGAGAGAATCAGAGAAGTGGCCAGTGAATCTGGATTTATAATGCAGTGTATTTTAAATTAGTTTCTGAATTCAGAACCTGATTTCTAAAGCAATCCTCACTAAGGATTTCTCTCTTGCCTTCTCAGTATGCTTGGCTTTCATTATGAAACCAGAACTCTTAATTTTTTAATCCAAACCTAGTAGGATGATAGCTTCTTTTTTGGAGTATACTTCCAAAATAAACTTCACTTTTTCCGTAAGTTGTCTACATCTGTTTTGTGAAATTTTGTTTAAAGAATTACTCAAATACGTGATGATTATCTGTTCTGACTGATTGAGTCAGAGTATCAAATGCACAGGCACACGATTAGAAGGAACACTCGCGCTGGGGGTTACACCGTTAGAACGGCATGTTTGAGCACTCACACGTAGCATGCAAACGTCGTACTTTATAAAGTGATCATTTTATCGGGGCAGTGCGGTATGTATCATTTAGAATATATCAGTAATTTGGAATTCAAATGAGTATCTAATTCAGTGATTGATTGCATTTAAAGTAGAGAACAATAAATAATTCCAAGCATTGCAATTCTGATTAATTTCTTTACTTGTTTGTATGTTCAGAAAATCCAGTGGGATTAAATGGAGAGATGTGTGACTGTTGTATTTGGGCCAGATTCACGTGTGTTAATTTGTCACCTTAAAACCTATTTGCACTCACTTGTAAAACATTGCTGTTATTCTGGTATGATAGGTAAAGATCAAGAGGAGGCTTTAAAATCAAGTTTTGTCTAATGAAAAGGGTAGAAGAAGTGATTTAAAAATCCGGTTTCATTGGAGTGGCAGTTTGGTTTGATTGTTGGGGGAGTATTTTGGTTTTTTTCCTTTTTGTTTTTGCTTGAGGTGATGGAGACAGTTCCACAGAAAATCCCATTTCAGTTTCAGTAATGTGCAGGTGGCATCAAGACCCTGGCTTTATTTCAGGCACCTAAGTTGTATGATAGCGTGATGCTACTGGCACCAGTATCACCTTTGAAAGCAGCCAGTCCCATGAGCGAGACCTTTCAACCTGGCTGGACTAAAGCTTTCAGTAGTTTAGCTGTTTAGTATTTCTGGCCGCCTCTGAGCCATGGGGCAGTGCTCATTTGAGGGTACAGTTTAATACAGTGTAAAAGTATCAGTGATCATACACTGTTTGTCCTGCATGTGCAAATGATCGTTTAGTGTTTAATATAGAATGTATATCCTTTTAAAAGGCTCAGAATAGGTAGGTTGTAGTATTAATAGTTCATCTAAATTAGCAGTAGATTAGCGTGTGTTATACAACAGATCAGACATGAACACAGGTCTGAAATCTATGGAGAGACTCACATTCGGTTTCTGGGGCTTTGGCTCATACCGTGCATCTGAATTTTGACTTAAGTAGTGTTAATGTGTGTTCTCCTTTCTCCCGCCCTTGTAATCTGAGAATTCTTGCAATAAATGATCAGTTTAGCCAAATATTTATAATAGAAGGGAAAAATAGTTTAATTTGCTTGTGTTTAATGGAAATTATGATTCTTTTCACAGATTCTGCCCATGAAATAGGACTGAGGGACTTGGTTCTGGGAGGTCCCGAGGAAGTCAGGCAGGCCCTAGGACTGCTGGCCTCATTTGTCTTTTCCTGTTACATAATGTAGATGATTCTTAGTATTCCTGTTTTAACTGACAAGAAGAAATATTTCAGCCTTTTTGTAGTTTAGTTGGAACTGTGTGGTGCTGCTGGAGACATCTGGGTAGGGATAGACCCTGTTTATAGTATACTTCCCCCAAAAGGCCCAGTTGGGTAGCTTGCTTTAGATTTGTATTAATGTCATCTTATTTACATTAACAGTAGATGTGTTCAGTTCTTCCTGTGCTGTGAATACCCGTTAATTTTTCTGGATAGAGCCTATGTGGGTTGTTCCACTGAGCGTTAGGCTTATTGGAGGAGATCAGCAATGTGCTAAGAAGATCCTGACAAAGTTGCTCAGCTGAGCACCCCAGCAGCGCTGGAGCTTGCCCAGGGTGTGCGCGTGCCTTTTTTGTATGTCCCCATAAATATTTCTGTGCAGATGTAAGCGTCTCCTGTATATTGCATTGGGAGTAATTTACAGATGTCTGGTAGATCAGTTTACTTTGTAGCCCCATATACTCTTTCACCAGATGACTTGGAGCCTCTTTTCAAAGTGATGCTTGAGTACACAAAACACAGGGAAGCTGCTTGCTGTGTGGCTTATATCAATAGAAACAAATTTATTTTTGGTTACTTACAAACATGTAACTGTTTGAGGAATGAATTTCCAAAGAAAGGGAAGTTGAATAGATGTATAATGGGTTATGCAGGCTTCTGGCTGGAGACCTTTAGGCTTTGCGGTATGTGTGTTGTCTTATTTTCATTCAGGTGCAATGAGAAAAATACAGAGCTTTCTTTTTCTGGGGAGCAGTGCTAAGAGTTCATTGTCTGTCATTGAGATAACATTAAATCTATCAAGGATCAGTAGAAACATTAAAAAGAAGTTGCGGATTAAAGCAAAACCAGACCTATACAGAAAATAGCACAGGATTCTTTCCTTGAATGATTTTTTTTTTTTTCTTTTTAGCCTGAATTTGTTCCAAAGTGGCTGTTTTAGAAATAAATTTCAATAATAAAAAATAGTGTGTTGTACGCTGTGAAAATATAGTGAACTGAAATGGTAGGGTGCAAGTCGAGGCCGTAACCATCTTAGAGTTAGTCAATATGAGGAAAAAGTAGTCTAAGCAAGGATACTTTTATACCTAGGAATGGTTATCTTAACCATTGGTAATGTGAAGACTTGACAAACCTGTGTTTGTGATTCCCATGCCTTCTGTACGCAGAGTCTAAAAAGAAACAGAAACCCCCCAAAGTTAGTAAGAGAAGGGTTTGCAAAGACACGCTTGTGCAGCTCGGGACTGTGCAGCACCAGCAATGCAAGACGTAGGCCAGAATGGCATTTTGCAGCAGATGCTGTAAAAAAATCAGCTGTTTTAAAGCTATTTAGACTTCTTATTATAGAACTGTGAGTTTGCAACAGATCTCCAGATAAAACAATTAAAATTGTCTCTCTTAATGGTGTTGCCCTCAGTTTAATAATGAACTGACAGCACACTCTGTTGGCGAAAGCAAGCTCTTTGCAATTCTTTCTATGCATAAAGATGGTACGTTGCAGCTCTTCTACATGAAAACATGCGAAGGGCTGAGGTTAAGTACCTGACAGGAGTCTTTCTGTAATTTACTGTTAAAGGAAGAAAACATGAGCAATCTTACAGATTGAATCAGTCCGTGATGTTAGGGCTATTGCATATTGTACTTGTGATATTTGTGAAATATCTGTCCTCCTTGGTGCTAGGACCATCTGAGAGCCCATATGGAAATATTTCTCGCTGAACCTCTCTGGAAGTGCATTCTCTTCTTGTTATTTTGGTTTTGTCATAGTGTCTCTCTTTCATGCAATTAAATCATACAATTAAATTTCATGCAATTAAAGGGAGGGAAAGGGAGGATGGGGGCGAGACTGCCTTTTTCTACTGGAATTTTTTTGGGAATCCCTGTCTTTGCGAATAATTTCATGGAGTCTAAAGTTAGACTAAACAGTGTATTAGAAATGTATCATTGTATGGAAGATTGCTTTTGCCTTGGTAAACAAAAGGGGGATAGAGTTGCTCTGTGTTTGATGTGCCTTCTAGCTTTGCATAGTACATTTAATTCTTCCCAGAAAGTCCTCATACTAATAAAGCTCTTTTGAAGGTTTTCATCAATGTCTGTGTCCAAATTACAAAGTGGTTACTAGGCACACACACAAATACACTAAACCAGCTCACCACCAGGCTTTCTGCTGTTGTTTAAAGCAAGCATAACATTTATCCAGCTTTTCTCTTCTGCCTAACAATTCAGAGCACAGCATGGTTTTATTAGTTGGTAGATTGCAGTTGTAAGTCCTTTCCCTTCTGCTGCCATCAATTCTTGTTTTTCTATGAGGTTCATGCACCATCGAAGTCCTAGTGGGAATGAGGCCAGAGGGCAATGTTGGGGAGCTTTGGGGTTGTCGCGCTGTAGAGGGAAGAGGGAAGGAAAGGGAATTTAATACTGATAGAGAAGAGGATCTTGTGCCACAGTTTGCAGGGAGAGTTAAAAGATTAGACAATAAATTTACTTAACAGAGACTAATCTACTGGGACTGAACTTCATATCCTGTTTTGGGATAATATATTTCCTTCTGTGCTCTGGAATGAATCTGTCATCTCAAGTCTAATAATGAGAGGCAGAGGATTTTTAATCTCTGACCCCCTTCCATATAATTTAATAAAGGGCTGGTTTCTTTATTTTATTTGGAAGCTAACTTATTAAACTTTTTCTTACCGCTCTTCTGAAAAACACCATTCAGGATTTTGCATTTGAAGGTTTTTAAAAATGGAATTAGGGTTTTATTTAATTGGGGACATTGTACTTGCAAAATATTTTCATAGTCCTGGTTTCAGAGCACAGTTGTTTATCTCTTAGCATCTCTGTTGAAATGCAGAGATGAGAAGCAGAGTCAGGCAAGCTGTTTGCACATTCTTGGCTCCGCACCGTCACCGGATTCCATCCGACTGGGGTAGACAGAGGCGGGAGACCTAAAGCTGGCGTGTGACTTTCTGTAGCAGGGAATGATCGTTATGTGGGAAGCTGAGTGGGGTTTCAAATGTGGTAACCACATGCATAATTAGCTATAAAATCACAAAACTTGTCCTCCTTCCTCCAACTGACTGCCTCTCCTGTGGCAGTGATTGCAGCTGCTGTGGAAGTGCTGCGCCACTGCCCTGACCCATGGATTTTGCCAAGCCACTGAGTCCGGTGCCATTTGTTGGAAAAAGCGCTCCTCAGCTCTTGGGGAGCTCTGAAACAGGCTTTGATTATAAATCACTCAGTGGGCCCGTGAAAAGTTGTTACTGCCAAGGAACATGTTGGCAGGTCACGCTGAGATCTCTCTTCTTGCTGTACCTGATTCAGGAAGAAATGGTGTAATATAGCCAAGTGCAAGGCTGGCCTCCCAGCTGCAGATTTAGAAACAAAATACAAAAGGAACAGAACCCGCGTCCTTTCCATAAAAGTCTGCCTGAAATTTAGGTCTGTGTTAAATCAGTGTGAGGGACTGGCATCTCCTAAGGACCTCTCTCCAGTGGATGTCTCCAGGAGCAGTCAAGCTCCTTCAGTGCAAAAGCCCAGTCCCTGCTCATCACAGATACTCAAAGCACTTCTGAGATTCTGCTTCCTACATAAGCCTGTTTACCGTACTCTTTCTAGAAAAAGCTTTTTCATATAACTTATTTTTAGCTTCAGAGTTTTTACTTTTTTTTTTTTTTTTTTTTTTTTTACATATTACAAAAGGACTGAACGTGGCAGGAGATGAATTTCAAGTTGATCACGGTGAATTTTAGAGACTGAATTTGAGAGAGTAATGCAGGCTTTGCAAGTAGCCATGCAGCCAAATTTTTACATTTCTGTCAAAAATAAAAGTATGGTCTTGACAGTGATTGAGAACTCATTTTCATCCCTCTCAGAAGCTCAAGTCTAAGCAGGCATCTCTTGAAACTATTAAGTATTGAAGTGGTGACTTTCTTTTTAATTTTCCAGGTTGCTGTATCCTGTGTCCAGTTCATGTTCTGGACACTGAAGTTTGCCATGTCGATAACGCTGAGGTGTGGGAGGTGAAGTCTGCACAGTTCATGCAGTATGTTGTTCAGTCCTTTTCAAAAAGGCATTTTAGAAAACCTGGGCATAGGTAATACAGCACATTATTTGGAGAGTTAAAAGTACTAGTAATAACATAGCAGACGGTCCTTTCTTTTTTGAAAAACTGGAACTCAAAATTCAACATACTGGTATGCTGGAGTCCAGCTGCTCGGTGAAGCTGGTGAATGGTTTGCAGTAACTGAAGTGGAACTGTGCTACTTGATACTGGGCTGCTCAGCGTTGTGTATCGAGCATGCAGGAGCAAGCATGGCTCTTCTCTGACTTCCTAGGTGACTTTTTTTGTGGTTGATATTAGATTAGTAAATTAACAAAATCTTGGATTTAAAACCAGAATTAATTTAGGAATGTCAGTCCTCTAGGGAACATGATTAAAATGTGAATATTTTGTCATAATAACCAATTTCCATAGTAACAGCAAGTCATAGACTCATCAGATTCCCCAGTTTCTTTTATATCCCACTGTTAACTTGTTTTTGAACAGCTTTCCTCTTCAGAGCAAACCCCAGTAACTCTTATTTTCCATTAGCTGTAACAGGTCCGGTAATTAGAACAGTAAATTTTGTCCAGTAAATAGAGCATGTACTTAGCTGTGATACTGCTGTTTTCATAGCAGAAGAAAAATGGGTGACAATGGCAGTTTTAGAACTGATACTATTATTTTCGTATAATTTAAACAGCAATTATGTAAAAAACCACACCTGTTTTGCTTCATCTTGATAAACTACATATTATGGATGCCTCCACTATATAGTATTTTGTTTTCAGACAGACTTATTAAAATGTCTTATGCACAAACTACCTTTGCTCCTTCATTTTGATTGTATAAGTGGAAGACAAAGCAGATAGATGAGAAATGATTATTTGTGAGCGGTAATGGGAACAAAAGCACAGGTTGAAAGAAAGATGGTGTTTTTTTCACTGGGAAAGGTGATTTTCTGTAGCATAGAGACAAGAACACTGGATTGGAACATCTGGAATGTTTGGCTTATCCCCATTAATCTTGAAAGTCAATCTTGTGACTTCTGTGGATTTATTTCCCCCTGCTTTTTTAGCACTCTGAGTCATTAGATTGTCTGCTTCATTATATGCATTAGCACATCACACTCCATAAATCTAAATAGTAACTGCTATTCTCATGAATGTAGCTATTATTTTTGGGTTGGTTGTCTCTCTGTGAATTCATATTCTATTTTTTTCCCCTGATTTTTTTTAAGGTTCTAAAGTTATCTGTTTGCTTAGTAACAAAGACCTAAAGCCACATCAGTCACCTCAAGGAGGTCTGGTGCTTCATTCAAAGTAGGCAGACTTTCCAGTCACGTTTCTGAAGAATTCTTTGAACTGTTGCTAGATGGTAAACTTACTTTAAACACAGTCTCTCTCTTTCTTAAAAAAAAAAAAAAAAAAAAAAAAAAAAAAAAGAAGAAGAAAAAAAGAAAAGTCACATGTGGAATGGGAAGCAAGGGACCCTGTTTCACCTCTGAGTTGTCTCTCCAGGTCAGGTCCAAGGGGCTTTTAATGGGCTCCTGGGGCAGGTGCCTGTATAGTTTGTGCTTGTTCTATCAGTAAATAAATGACTTCAGTCTCCAGGGGCTTCCAGCAACATTATAAATTCTTATTATCCAAACAAAATCAAAACCAATCTCTTAACAGAAAAAGCAGGTCTTTTGTTTCCTTTTTTTCTTAAATTCTTTTTAAGGCAAAAGAAGTCAGGCAAACTTGCTAAAATATTAAAACCTTCAGGCAGATTTTGTTCTGCTCCTGTGCTTGGTCTTCTGTAATTTACTAGTTAACGCACTGAAGCACGTGGGGTTTTTGAAGAGGAATAGAAATGCAAGGGATTCAGCATTCCTAATGTACCCTACGAATACTATGAATACTATGCAGTGTATTTTCTTTAGCTAGGGTGTCCTTTCAGCATTAAGAAGGTTTATTTGACTGATTCTGCAGCAGGAGGGGAGAGCAAAGTGGTTTATGCTTTACATTCTTCCCCTTACTAGGGAGCAGAACAAGCAGAGTAGGCTGATGTCTTCCTGATGCTAGATGTCGCTTTGCTAAGATTTTCTCTGTAAGACACAGTTTTGGGCTACGCTATTCTAAATTTTTAAGTTAGTGGAACTGTTTAAATAGTGATAAATCATTCTTCAGGCTGGCCAGAATTAAGAGGTCATGGGCTAAACTGCAGAACTGGAATGGTAAACTGTTTTGAATATCTTTGCAAACATTTTCTTCCAAAGTGTTTATTTGTTGTATTCTGGGTGTGTTAACAGCTGAAGAGGTTTTAATGTTTTGATGTCTAAGGCTAGAATTTTAAATAAATCTGAAAGTCTAAGAAAGATTGTTACTCACTTCCAAGTGCCACTTGGAAAGAGTTTTTCTGGCAGTAGTTAAGGTCCTCACCCTGTTAAATAATACTTGCGGATTAGATGACCTGGGTGCTCCTCTTTCACTTTGATTTTTGTCCTGTTTTGTCCCTGACAAAGTTACCCATAAGAAGGAGTTTTCTCACAGAACTCTATGGCAATGTGGAGGGATCCTAGTCTGATAGTAAATTAAGCCCCCAAATGTGGGAGTTTTTTCTGTGCCGTGTGAAATGACCACATTTGAAGAGACAGCTGCTGAATATTCACTTTCTAGGAATAAAAAAAATAAATAAATTGCCTACCTCCAGCAATGTTGCAAAGGTAAAGGTGGTCGCTCGCTGTCACAGAGTAGCTGGTCTCCTTTACAGGGTCTTTCAGCTTCGACAAGGTAATGTCGAGAGCCCTGTAAGATGCGTGTCCGATTTGCTTTGTGTTAGTTCACATGTGTTTGTGACAATATTTGCAGTGCCTGCCACATCTTAAGCACTGTAAACGTGGTTGAAATCAAAGCATAATATTCAGAGTGTGACTTCTTATTTGAATTATAGAATAAATGGTTTGTGGTTTTGTTCAGTAGATAAACAGGGACCATTAGGTTTGTGAGCAGTAACTGTTGCATGCAACAGGCTCTTTAATTCTCATGTTCTCTTTCTTGAGCTTCTTATCACAAGCTGAAGAGCTGTCTTCAGATGGATGGAAGAAGGTATCTGCAAGTTTGGAAAGTACATAGAAGCGACCGACCTTATTTTTGCTGATACTCTTAGCCATCCAGCCAGTCTCAACTTTCTTCATTGAATTTGTCTTTCCAGTCTTTTGCGGGCCATGGACTGCAATCTGCATGGACTTAATTTAAATTATTTTTGTTAAAACACGATTCTACGTTTATAATAATAATGGGAAACATAGTGCAGGATATGTAATAACTTAGGGAGGGGAAGGAAAAAGATGAAGCTATAGTCAACAGTGCAAGGCAGGCAGAGAATAAATGCTTTCTTGGTGCCAAAAAAATCTGAATTAGGAAAAAAAAGAGAAGTCAACACAAATAGCATGTAACTTCATATAGTTGCTGTAGATGATAGATCATTTCTGCAGTGAGTTGTGAAGCTCTCTGTGAGAACTGCCTGAAAAAAAAATAATCAGTTTTAACTGTGTATCGCAGTCACTAGCATGAAAAAGATGCTTTTAGCTGCTTTAACGTGGGAAAAATATGTTTGCTTCATACCTTCACAACTACAGGAGTCAATAAATTTCCTAGAAACAACACAGCTGAAAAAGGTGATATAAAGTTTCCCATTGTGGTTCACCTTCAAGTCTATAAAATATAACCGAAGTAGTACTTTTCAGCAAGTTTGGAGGATGTGATATCTGTGCATTATAGGAAAAGTTGCAATATGTCTATCTCTGTCACTCAGACCTCTCCGTGCAGCTTTACATGGTTAGAGTTGATCTATTAGAAGCTATAGTTGCTGGAAAAGTTATGAAAACATTGGCTAATATTTTACAGACTTGAGTTTATTTTTCCAAGGATTTTACCCTTCATTTATCTCAGAGCCTTTCTTTAACAAACTGGGTGGTGAAAATATCATGTTTCATTTGAATGATGGTACATTGGACCGAGCTTTCTCCAAAATGTGTGATGTACGACATGGAAGTGTGTGGGCACCGACTCATATAGCAAGTACAGAGTGTCCAGCGTGACCTAAGCTCAGTTGCTTCTCAGTGTGCTGGTGTCCCAGCAGGTGTGTGGCTGAGCCTCTGTCACTGCTGGAGAGGGAGGGGGTGCCCTTCTCCTTACAAAAAAACCCGAATAAACCAATGATGTAAATTGTATTGTGATGGTTTGGTACAGCAGTGTCTGTAGCTAGGTCTGAATCAGACATCAGCTATGAGCTTTGTTTGGTGGGATAAACAGTGTCTCATGGTTGGGAGCTGAAACGGGTGAGGTGAGACCTGGGTATGAGCTTTCTCTGACAGAACAAGGCTGCTTCCTTCACTGGCAGAACCTGAAATAATAGAAGATGAATCTAAGTACCGTTTTGGATACACATGGTTTTAAATGAAACTCATATAGTTATTTGCAAGAAGCGTGGGTTCTTTCCTTGGTGTGACAAGGCAAATAATTCTCTGTGAAGTTCCACATACTGTAAATTTTTTCAGGCAATGTAGGTAGATAAACATTGTGTTTTGTTCAGAGTGAGATTGCGTATAACCAAGTTCTGTATTTATTACGATACAGACAAATAGTTATACAATAATCTCACATATTTAAGTGTTCTAGTTAGAGAAGCAAACCCAAAATATATTAGAAACCTATTTTGAACTATACCAATGGTCAAGACAGTGTATGACAGTCTTTTTCTTAAAATGGCTGTGACAGAGGATACATGTGGAATACCTCTCTTAACCGCAACCAAGATGTTGTAGAAGCCTTAATATGAAAATTAGAAAAAGAGGTGTTCGCTTTACAGAAGTATTCTTAGACTGAAATTCATACTGTGAATATTTGTGTGAAGAACAGATGTTAATCCAAATTAGAAAATGCCTAAAGACAAATACTGAAGAATTTATAAATGGGATTATTTGTTCCGAGAACCTAATTTTAAAGGAGATACTCCAGTTTTCAACCATGGAGCCATTCACGGGCTCCAGCCAGAATGATGTATGGATCAATTTTTTAATAGTTCAAGTGCACTTGATGAAATGCTTTCAGCATTTAACAGCGTCAGTGTCAAAACTTTAGGTTCTTTAGGGAATGTGGCTGGCAAATTCTTTTCTGTTTCATAATCTGGGCATATATAAATGAAATAGATCAGAAAAATTATTTGTTGTCAGGGCCAATAGGAACCTTTATAACCTACTGTAATGGAACAGTTTGCTCTGGAAAATGGGAGTCAGGTCATTGTAGGTCACAAGGTCTGAAGAAGTTGCCGGTTTGATACCGTAAATGTGGTCATTTGCATTTTGGTTGTTTAGCCTCAGGAAGCAGAATTATCTGCAGGGTAGAGAAAGAGCTTAAAAGAATGTTGGTTCACGGCTTTCAGCTTTTGATATCTTTAATTCACACCCTGGGTGCCAGTAGTGGCTGTGACCAGTGTGTCTGTCCAAATTTCAGGAGCGGAACATAACTACGAGGTTGGCATTTGATAAGTTGTCCTTAGCAGTCTGCAGGGCTGTAATGCAATGAGACTTCATCCCAGTTCATTACTGGGGAAGGAGCCCCAGCATTTTGCTGGCAGACAAGAAGTGGCGATACACCAGCAAGTCGGGGACGTTCTTTCTCTGAATAGCTGCAGGAGGCCAGCGCTGCTCCAAAAATAGGCAGCTCTGTCCTGGTAGCTGGAACTGGGCTGATTTAATCTGCTTTCGCTCAGCAGCCTCTGAAAGTGAGGAGGACTGGTGGGGAGTCCTGGAGGATTGCTGCTGCTGTCTCCATCCTTCTCACCATGCAAGCAGCACGGCGCGCAGCAACCCAGCGATGCGGGGGCATTCGTCTGGGCCCTTAAACCCGGGTTTATAAGGACAGCAATCCATGGGCTGCTTGAAGCAACTAGAAAAGCAATTAATGGAGTGGATGCTGTTAGGCTGGGAGGCTCGGCCATCAGCAGAGGGCACCATATCCCGCCGGCACGGCTCCTACCTGGGCGGCACACGGGCCCCTGCAGGTTTGCCTTGCTGCCTTTGAGGAGCTGCATCAGGACTTTGATCCTCAGCAGAGATCGAAGTTCAGTGTACATGCTTTCTTTTAAGGCCGTGGGACTGTAAACATCATTGGAATCTTGCCGTCTAGTGTTAAAAAGAAGATTTTGGGTAACCAGCCCCAGCATCGAGCTCTGTCTTCGCAGCATGCGGGAGCTCGGCCGATCTGTGCTGTCATTTCACAGGGCTCGGAATTCTAACACCAACAAAAAACGTCTGGTTGGTTGGTTGGTTTATGGTTTTTGTTTGCTTGCTTGTTTGTTTTTTGATGGAGGAATGTCACCGCAGACCAACAGGGGATGCTTGTTTGGAGACAGATGTTATTGATTCCATATTGCTGAGGAAAGGTATCCGAAAATGAATGAGCAAAGCTGTTCTAAAAATCACACCAGCTTCTGGCTTGCTTTTCCATGAGACTTGCAGTTCAGTTTATTGACACTAACCCCTGAAAGAGCAGGAAGAAAGACTGATGAAAATGAATGGCTTGGTTAGCAAAACAAGTATTTAATTAGTGAAATGCTCACAGGTTTTATTGGAAGGCACGTGGTGCCTGCAGTGGCACGATGCTTCCTTCCCTCTCACAGTATGGCAAAATGTCCTCAGCTCCTTACTATTCCTAAAGACCATGCAAGCGTTTAACTGACATAAATTACTATTTTGGTGAAACAAAATGTTGGGGTTTTTCTAATACAAGAAAGGAAAGGAAGAGTAGGCAGTGAAGCTACAGAATATCAACTGTTTTTCAAACTATACGTTAGCTTTAATGTTTTCACCGGAGTGCATCACCCCACATAATTCTTCAAGCTTTTTATAGCTTTGCTAATGATGTTCTCATTTCTTGTATAATCTGTTGCAGTCTTACACATTAGATTCAGTGATGACTTTGCAGAAAACGTAGAATATGATGTTGGCCAGGATTCCCTTCCCTGGAGGTACGAGCTGCTCTAGTTAGGTGAGAGAGGGCAAAGGGTTTCTAGTTTTTCCTGGCAGTGGTTCAGGGCGTTTCTGTCTTTGTTGTGACTCTGCAAAAAGCCTTTTATTTAGTCTTTGCATGAAATCTTCTTGCCTTTCTTTTTGGAATTAGCGAAAGCATTTTGTATCCTTAGAGATTTTACATTTTTTTTTAGTAGTGTATGTCAATGTGGCAGAAACCTGAAAATAATGCCATGTATGGCAGGGAGAATACAGAGTCTGGGAGATTTGCGGTTTATTCAGAGAGAACGAGATTAGGGTATCAGTTGCTAATCAGGCTACTGCTACAAGAATAATCTGATTTACTTTTTCTGATGATATTGAAAGGAAAAAATCATTTTATATGCCAGAAAAATGTGAGTATTGTTGTTTTGATACGTTGTCATGGAAATGTTTTAAGACACCAAACTCAGTTAATAATACATAATGTTGTAGATAATGCATTAGTTAAATCAATGAGTTATACAGGTCAATGAACTGAAACTGATGTTAGAAGGAACTGAACAGAAAATTAATAATTTAAGCTGTACTGTATGTATTTTCTAAAGCTGAAGACAGCCAGAAGAGATGGATAAATACAGTCTGATGGATAGAAGGAAATGGATAGAGACAGATGATTTGTGTAATTCATCCAGCTGTCAATTATAGTAAATATGAAAATATGGTTTTGTCCTGGATCAGCCTTCTTTGCTTATAGGTTAGCTTCTACTCTGCCTTTTGTTGCTCTCAAAAGATTTTTCAAAAGGTTAAGGCCTCAGGAATTTAAAAATCCCCATGTAAACTAGGTGTTTTTCAAGAACTTTTCTGTTCAGTTGTGGGAAGCACACGTTGTCAGCTTCCCTTCCTTCACTGCTGTCAATTGAGGAGATATTTTTTTAGTAGACTGGCATGGATTGATAAAGGATTTATGGAGCATCATGTTTCATGATGTGGAAGCGTGGGCTGAGTCCTGGCACAGGAGAGCATCCCTAATGCGTGTGGCGTTGGCACTGGGGGATTATGGCAAGCTGAAGCCTACAAAATCTTACCGTGTAACACTGGCCATTAAGCAATCAAGTGTGCTGTATCTGCAGAACTTCTAGATAGATCCTAAAATGATTTTATTTGTTTTTCCCTGACTGCTTTAAACCAAGTCAGTGACTGAAATATGTAAGCTGCCTAAGATACCTGTGCCATTATCCCCACCTCCCTTATATAAATAATGCTTAAAAATTAATATTTGCCTACCTACAGCAGCCAGACCATTGAAGTCTTGCCCAGTGAAATTAAACAATGATTAAAGTAACTGGGGGACCATATCCTTTGGGGTTTCTTGTGAAACATCAGTAGAGCCACATGGAGCAGATCAGGTGCTAAATTTTACTCTTCAAAAGGGTTCTGTGGAGCAGCTATGGAGTGTTAAGACTCGCAGACCTTTTGTGTTTTATGAACTACTTGTTTAGGTAAGCACTGAGCTATTTTCTGCTGTAGTCTGCACACCAGCTCTGAATGCCAGAGATCAAATTAAAAACTATTTCCTGCCTTCCCAAAGGAACTACGTTACCTATAAACCTTGTTTACCTTTGGGCCATGATTAACAGTCCCCCAGAAGAAAGGATTTCAGATAGCCTGAAAAGCAAATGCAGCGCAGTCATGCATGTGCTTACAGTATCAGCATGAGAAGAGGAAAACAAGGAAAAGATATTTTAAATTCTGTGATTTCTTGATTGGTTTGTTTTCTTTCTTTTTTGTTTGCCACTTATCTAGCAATGGATGGCATGAGAAAATAGTCACACTGTGATTTTCAGTGGAGAATAACAGTTAGGTTTGTTCATATTTCCAGGGTATTTTTACTTTTTTGGTAACTCATGTCCTGGTTCATGTGCCAGCAGAGAATATCTATGTAGAAGTCAGTTGGGTTTTGAATATCAGAACATCCATATTATATGTTTCCTAGAGGACATTCCCCCCACCCCCTGGGGTACAGTTTCCTATCCCGGACTGTCAGTTCCATGTATGGTACTACTGAGATTTTGTAGGGGGTGGTGATGTAGAAGAAAAAATCAAGTTGGTGAGTAAGATGAATAAAAATACCTGTTTGTTCAAAGCGAGTGTCACGTACTGTAGGTGTGTATGTCCTAGACTTCAGGAGAAGGCAACTAAACTTCAAACTTACTCTATCCAACGCTAGAGTAATTCGCAGCACAGCTGCCTGTGTGGACAGGTTTTAACGAAAATCACCCTCTCCACATGTTCAGCTGCTGTGCATTTTTTTTTTTTTTTTTATCTTAGTAACGTGCGACATGAGCAGCTTTTGAGGACAGAGCCTTTCCATGACATTTCAGCTTCACTGGGCATCTCAAGTTTGGTATAGTGAGGCCAGGATCTTCTCTTTCTTTGTTAAAAGTATTAAGATCTTTACAGACCTGGACTCTCAAAACCAGCAAGTACCTCAGTGTGATGTTAAAGAAGTTATTCAAAATTGAGAGGTTTATTGTTTTGTTTAGGATCCCCAAAATCGGTATTATTTCCTAAGTGCCCACCATTTACATAGTTCAGATGAGATGAATCGTGTCTCTCTGTACTGGATTCTAATGACTCATTAGAAAGGAATTACATTGAGAGCTCATAAGCTTGAGCACACAGTTTAGGTTCCATTCTTGCTCCTGGCTTCCCAATAAACAGTGAAAAATCTACCAGCATTCCAGTTTCAAGGTTAAAGCATGAGCAGTGAAAAAATCTTTGCTAAAGACAAATATTTTAGATTTTGCCAACAAGCTTATGCAAGTGGCATAAATTATTAAAGAGCATGACTTCTGTGTCCTGTGGCATTTTATGAAATTGAAGGGTATTAGACAAGGCACGTAATTATTTCTACCCTTCATTCTCTTATGGCTAGTCCATATAATATGAAAAAAAACCCAAACATGTGAATAAGATACAAATTAGCACAGAATAACAAATGGGATGGTGCAGTCTTTCCCATAACCAGGTGCCAGAAAATGGAAGAGACTTGATTATTTGGCAAGTGTAATTTAACACAGTGCTTACAATTTAGATATAAATTCTAGACTCTACAGGTGTTGCTTTGAAGTTTTGTAAATAGAAATACAAGTAGTTCTGCTAAATGTTTTGGGGTTTTTTTTTCTGTCATTGGCGGTTTGTGTGCATTTGAATAATTTAAAAATAGCTCATGTATACCGGTAGGGCAGTGGTATCAGAACACTGGCACTTGGAATCCAAAGTCGACAGACAAGCAGATCAGTTTCTGCATGTGTTTTTGGAAAGGTTTAAGGAATTTGGTAGTTAGTGGAAACAGCATCTGTCAACTATTATGGTAGTGTTGCTCTTCCTCCTTTAGCAAGCTGTCAACCAGAAAATTGTCAGAAAATCAGGCAAGTGTATTTTTTGTATACAGGCCTTGTCAAGTGGTAGAGGCTCATTTGTATCTTTGCTTGGTAATGACATTGTAGATTCGTTTTAAAAATCCAAGCAACCTATTACTTCACTGAAAGACATTGAGTTAGGACAACTGAAAATACTTGCCTTCTGCTATAATAAATATTTAATAACTCTACTGTAAATAAGAACCAGTTGGAAAACAGAATTTAGTAGCAGGATACTTCAGATTTCTCTGAAGTGAGCTAAATGCTCCTTTTAGCAGTCAAGCCTTTACAGATGTCAGCTGAGGAGAACAAACATCTTCATAATTTATTTATCACAAGTGAAAGCTGATTTGCTACTTGTTCATGTATATGTTACTTTCATTTAACTGCCTTCATCATGTCCATTTCAAAAAAACCAGTAAGCTGAGATTCTAAAATAAAAAAAGTTTCTGCAGGTGCTCAAGGTGGACCTTATGCAAGAGAATCTAATAAAGGAAAGGCACTGTACATCTGAAAGAATTTTCCAGGCAATGCTCTTTTCTCATGCATTTGCATATAATTTTGTTGATGTTAAAGTCACCATAAATACAGCAGGCAGTTTGTCTATGTGTCTCCTTCAGAGATTTCAAAAGGCCAATTTTAGAACTAGGTGTTTGCAAGAAATGTATTCAGACCTATTGAAGATGAGGAGCTTGGCCCCAGTCTTTTGGATTGATGGTTATACTACGTCTTTGAAAACCTTTCTTGCCATGTGTGACCAAGAAGTATTTTTAAATTCTAGGATTTTAAGACTGAGTGAAGATTTTACGCTAACTGCAGTAAGGATCATAGGAATGATCACTTAAGAATGGAAGGGGTGGGGAGGGGCCAAGCCCCAGACTGTTCCATACCCTTTTGTTCCCTGCTAACATTCAGAGTTGACACTGCTGTGAAATTTTTCTTCTGAATCTAATGTTTACTTCAGGAAGATGGTATTTAAGAAAAAAAATCCCCCCCTTTATTTTAGCTTTAACCTTCTTAGGATCACTCAGCTGCTAAATTGTGCTGTGCGCTGTTTGAAAAGAAGCAGAAATTGCAAGATAAGATCAACTGCTCACCTGGGGAGACTTACAAAAGTTTCATATTTGAAGCACATGTTCCAAATGCTAGTCAGGGATGGATAGCATTAAATTCTTACATCTGGCACAGAACTGCTTGCTTTTATGTTGGTTTCTTTTCTTGTTTTATTGTTTAAAAGGATAATAAAACCTCACAATAATATCTCATAATCAGTATAGCATATCTCCAGGCACCTTTTGCATGTTGTATTTGCCAAGAAGAACATACGTCGTAGTTTATTTTGCCTACAGAAATGTTGAAGGTTTGCATCTGGATCCCTTTGGAAATAAATTTATTATTTGCACCAGTGCAAAAAGGAAAAGGAAGATATTCTGCTGCACTGGAAGAATATATGGTAATTCATTTTGGCTGGGTGGTAAACAGAATTAATTATCCAAGCCAAAGATACACCTTTTGGCATGGCTTCAGCTGCTGCATATTGCCATAAATTTTTCAAAGCCAAGGTTCCAGCCATTTTCATTTGGCATAGGGATTATCTCACTGACATAAGTTAGGTCTGAGTAAACTGAAGATGGTATAGGGAATAAACTCAAAATCCACCTTAAAATGAACAACCAACTCCCAGATATTTGGTGTATTTTAAAGCAAATTTTAGCTGTGCTTTGCAGATACTGATTTTCACTTCTTGTTTTTAGGATTGTAGGAAACACACTAAGAGCAGGGAGTGCTCTAGTGTCTTCAAGAGAGCTTCTGAATTCTGTCCAAATAATCTGCTTTGTTTCCACTAATCCCTTTTCATTCTTACGTCTAATTAAATGAAGTGTTGATGTCACTGGACTATTTATCTTATATGTTTCTTACTGGCAACTGTGTGTTAGCTGGATAAGCACCACTGCACGTGTGCCAGGCTTGTACGTTCCTCTCTAGAGATGTGCCATGGGCCACAGTAAGAGGCAGATGTTTCAGGTCACTAAAGCTTTTTCTGACTCCATACATCCAAACTGTTCTTATATTTCTGCTTATATGGCTTCTGCTCGAGATTTTTTTTCACCTGTTCAAATTCCTGTATAATTTTTTAAAAGCAGCTGTTTCTGTAGGAATCTGAGGGAATCAATATCCATCTGCCTTTGGAAAATTCAAGTCAGAATGCTTCCAGCTGGTGATTCTAGGGTCTTTGCTTCTCTCCAGTTATGTTAAGATGGCTGAGGTTAGTCTTTTCTACAGATATTCTTTAATCCTACTATTAGTCTGGTGCAGCTACTTTTAGGTCTCTAAGGGAAAAGTTCTTGTAAAGGTGTCAAAATGTTGTCCCATGAATGTGTAGATAGTATTTCCCATAGGAGGGAAGCCATGCTTTGAGTAGTGATATTTGGTCATGTTTACACAGTCTGGTAGCCTTCTTTACTGGAGCCAGAAACTGGACAGTGATTATGTGGACTTCTGCATCTCCTGGAGCCTGCGTCTTTTCAGGCCCACTCAGTATATGACTAACATAGGTGATTTTAAGTGACTTGTTTTGTCCAGACTTACAGCTCCATCACCTTGACTTAATCTTAGATGTTTTAGTCTAACCACCTGGAATAGTTGTGCACTGTTTTATTTTTATTAATGCATTGTAAATGTGTTGATATTACTAGGGTTGGGATTTTTTAACTCTTTTCTGAATTATCTGAAAGCATTCAATGAATATGCTGCTTTTCCTAACAGAGTTCTGATTACTAACTCTTTTTTTTTGCCATGCACTTACTAATGTAATGAACTATTTTAAGTGAGTTTGTCTTCTGCTAATGTTTGTTCTTATCAGTTGTCTGAATGAGTCTCATAACTCCATGCAAATTGTTCCCATCAAATTATATTTTTAAATTATGACAATGCTAAATCCAGTTAATAATTTATGGCATGTTCTATAGCATAATTATAGAGACAATTTTGATAAATCAGGTAGCTATAACTAAATCATCCAGGTATATCACTGCATCACTATAAAATATTTTAAAAATCAGTGTCGCTTTGAGAAGTGCTAGTGTCAGTTAAAAATGTCAACAAATTTAAGGGGAATGCAGGAAAAAAAATCTCATTTAAAAATTTTGGTTTAATTTAAAAGTTAATGCTGAAAAGTGTACAATTGAAATACAGTTTTCCTTATATTACACCCACTGATGACTGTCATGAGAGCAATAGGCTAGACATGGGATTAAAATTGTGTTATTTAAGTAATTTACCAACTACTATACTGCAGTTCTACTCTTTCTTTAGACTGCTGGCTCGAACTACAGACTTGAGAATTCTTACACCTTAAAGACATTTTGCTAAACAAATATTAATTTAATATTAGGAGTTACAGAATGGAAACTATAGCCTATACAGTACTTATAGTATTTCAAGGACTGAATTTAATATAAAATGCAATCTTTCATAGAAACATATAAATTGAATCTTTAAAGAAATACTTTCTTCCTAAATCTTTTGATATAGACAGGCATTTTCATCAGACATGCTGTGAATAGATAATGTGAATGTCAAGGTGTGAACACGTCTTGAAACAGTGCTTTAATTTGCCATGGGAAGTTATTATGCTGACTATAAATTATGGGATTTCCCTGTGCTAAATAAATCCAAGATGAAATCTAGACAAGGCATTAAGGAAACGAAGCATTGGTTTAATTCCTTTGTATTCCAGCGTTATGGAAAAACATGTCTTGGAATTGGAATTGATTGAAACATTTTAGACCAAATACGTTGACAGTGAAATCCTGTTGTTTTTCTGTATATGCTCAGGTATAACAACGCACACTCAGCTGCCAGCAGGATCCTGGGAGGGATGTTTGCATATTCAGCCGGCCTTTGCTAGATCCTGGTCTTGAATTCCTCTGGTATTATGGATCAGAAGCTCATGATTATGAAGCCTTGTCTGTGTCTAAATTGTTTTTAATCACAGCAATAAGTGTTGCTTTTCCATGGTGTGGTCCCCTCAAGATCCCTGCAGAACCACATTCGGTCCCATTTGCCTTTGCTAGAGATCTCTGCTAGTTCCTGAAGTGCTTGGTTTGTGAGGAGGTCAGACTTTACAAGGGCTCACGTCACCCATCTCGTGTTTGTACGTTCACTTGGTGTGCGTACATTCACAATGTGTAGAAGGTTTCATTTAACGTAAGGGTGTCTAATGTATTTTTTTTTTTTAAAAAAAACTTTGGTTGTATTTCCTTATTTGATATGTGACTTTTTCACCTACTTTTTAATTATGCTGGATCAAACAAATAAATAAATATGGATGATTTTAAAACTTGAGGTTGAGATTTAAAAAAAAAAAACCAAAACACCACCAACCTCTACTCACATTAGAACTGTTGGGAGGAAAACAATTTGGAGATGTCATTTATATCTTTTCAATTCTGCATAGTCTTGTTCATCACTTAGTTTCCTTAAAATTTGCAATTTATGATCTGTCAGTGTGAGAAGCCGTCGTGAAGCAGAAGCTATATTTCCATCCCACAACATACATTTGTCTTCCCAATCTCTTCAGTAACAAGAGCAAACTGCAGTCTTGATATAGGGGAACCTGATCCTTGGGAGTTCAAATCCCTGCATGCGAGCCTCTCACTTAAGAATCACATATGAGAAAGGGAAAATCTTTCGTTTTTGATAAGATACTTTTGTTCTAAATATTTTTCAGGTGGGATTTTGTTGGTTATTCACTAGGTAACTTAAAATCATTTATAAAGTCAGGAAAAATCCCTTGCCTTGGGATTCACGGGGTTTTGTCTCTAAAGAACCGAAAGGAAACCCTCACACCAGGTAAAACGGAGCTTTCTAGAATGCTTCCACGCTGGTACTAATCTGTTAAAATGACGTGGAAGTTTTGATAAATAGTTGTTATATATAAAAAAGGAGGCTTTTCAAACGCTTTGTTGATCAGTCGTTAACCAGGGCTCTGCCATCTGTCATAAAGAAATTTTAAAGAGAAATTGAGCAGATCTTATGCCTCTGTCCATTAGGAACCAGTATCAATCGGTTCAGGAAGAGTATCGAGGGTCATTAGCTGCTGTTATGGCTGAAGCACTAATGTGTGCCTCATGCATCAGAGTTAATGGTGCCTACAGTTTTGCCTTTGCATCCAAAGGGTCTTCAAAAGTCGGATTTCCTTTTTTCTTCTGTGAAACTGTTAAAAGGGGAAACTTTGTGGGCTTTTTTTCTTTCTTATGTATTTAGGAACTAAAGAATGATCTCGGTCTTTCTCATTTAATAAAAAAATAATTCTCAAAACTACCTCATCTTACAAAGCTCAGCTGAGGAACAGGAAATTTTTCTGACTTGGTATTTTTATTTTCCTGTTAGAGATTTTTTTTTTTTATGACTGTAGTATGTTTTTTAATCAATTTCTATGACTACTCAAAGCAGAAAGCCCTGAGGCATGTTTTATTTGTCAGATATGACCAACCAAAGCAAGGGTTAAAGAGAGTCTCTGAAAAATGTCAGGTTACGTAAAACCACATGGCAAGTGTTTCTAAAGTGAAAGGCATGTGAGAAAACAGGTCATAAATCACTACATCTCTAGAAGATGAAGTCTGCAGTATTTATTATCTAGGCACCATTTTGATTTGCCAGTAAAGAAGCTCCTTGTCGGGATAAATACTGCAATTATAGTGATAACGGCTTGGAGCTGCAGCATCCACCAGTGGGGCACACTAAGAGAACGAGCATCCTGGTAACATGTTTCCAGATACAAAGGTGAGCATTTGTCTCATAGTGATTTCTTTCTTATGGGAAACTATACATAAACCATTGAAGAAAAAAACTGAAGGAAAAGAGAGGAAAGGGAAAGGAAAAAGGAGTTGTTCAAGTTCCACAAGGAGGGATACATACTTTTTTGTTCTCCTGTATTTTCTTGATATTAGCAAGGAAGAGCAGAGAGATACGTATTTTTTATTAAAACAGAGCTTTTGGAAAAAGGTTTTAGATTTCTTTTCTAAAGGCATAATTTCATATGCATCTATATAAAAGCATACTTTTTTTTTAATGTACATATATACATATAAATTTAGATCTAAATATCTTTAAAGCTCTGGCTAGAGCCAAGCAATTGAAGGCAGACACAATGTGAGCTTTCCCGCTCTGCCTCTGTCTGGACCCACACATGCTTTCCCAGTCCTCCAAAGCCTTTGAGCAGAGGCTGCCAGATGGAGCAAAGTGACGCCAAAAATATACATCTCAATATGAAAAAATACACGTTTGGTTCATATCTTAAAGGTTTCTGAGCAATCTGAGAACGTTTTCAAGGTTTTCAGGAGATCACAAATTTTAATTTGTGGCAGATAGCAACTTTTTCATTGCAATCTGCTGACGCTGCAGATTAGCTCTGTGCTGGTTAGTTCTGGTTTGGTTCTCTCTTGTGCTGTATCTGTCAGGCATCAAAAATTTTTTTTGCTCTTCAGGATCATTAATTGTCCCTGAAGAAGAGGCCATTGTTTAGTGACATCTGCAAAGCATGTTCAGTACTCAGGAAATACTGGCTGTGTTCTCAGCACATCTGGACCTGTAGAAGGTGACATATGTCAAGCTGAAATTGTATGACACATTTTTTTAAATGATAGTGACGATTCTGAGATACATTGGCTGTGTGATTTTTCTGGTTTTGACTTTCATTTGGGTTACAAATTTTTAAGAATCAAGTGAGCTTTTATTTAGAATGACACAGTATGATACTTCACAGGAGAACAGTGTATATACTAACCAATTGCAGTTAAATTTCAAGTGAAACTTTTTTCAACTAATTCTTTTTTCTATGTTAAAGAAAGGTGTGGAAAGTTGGGGCTTGCTTCTTGTTTTTTCAATGGTGTTTATTCCTTTCTTGTAAATTGTAAGATGTTGGTATATTCCCTGGGGTCAGCACACTGAACATTGGTTCATGTGATCATCATGGTGATGGCTTGGGTTTTATCCCTAGTTTATTCTTTTCTGGTTTTCTCCTGAGTAAGTCACTTTATCTGTCCGCATTTTTGTTCATCTCCTGTATAAAGTGGGAATAACGATACCGTTACTTCCATTGAAATAAAGTAGAAATTGCTTCCTCAAAATCAAAAAGTAAAATTCATATGTTGGTGAACTAAGGTGCATTCCCCCCCCCCCCCCCCCCTTTTGTTTCTTTAATTATTTAAATAAGTGGGTTTTTATTTAAATAAGTTGTCTTGAGGATTTTCTTCTCAACTTGACTAAGATGCCTGTGGAAGTATCAGATATCTTGTTGTCAAAATAGTGAAAAATGCTGTCTGAAGATATTTTTTATATTTCAGAGACAAAAAAAAAAAGCTTGAAAGTTTCCTGAGTGATGTGTGATTTCTCTCAGCAGGAAGCGAAGAGAGAATTTTATTATCTGACCACATTGATGGAAGCTGTTTTCATATGTTGCAGCCAGCAAACCTTTTTGCTGCCAGCAAACACTTTTACTCCCCCTTACTCTATAATTCTACATCATAGACATGGCTGGCTTTCTTTGAATAAGCTTTTCCAAAACACAATGTAGCAACTTGGAATAAAAAGATCGGTGTTAGGGATTCATTCTCTGCCATTTCAGATATGTCTCCATCTCCATCTAGTGTGGCTCCCTATGACAGCACAATTCCCATTAATTCTGTCAAAGACGAATGTGAAATCATACAAAGTGCAGCAAGTATGAGTAGCAGAAGACACGATAAATAGCTCTTGGGGGTGTACAACACACAGGAAGACAAAGGAGATAGCGCTTCAGCTCACAAGGAAGAGGCATCATTTCTCAGCATGATTAAGTGCTTCCATGGAGCTGTAGCAGCTACAATAGCTCTTACATCTGGTAACTTAGCTTTTATACAGTTCTTTTGCCAGATTTTTCAGTATTTCAATGAACATATGTATGTTTATATTGGAGAAAGCAGTTTGCTTTAATGTCATCCCTTCTGAGACATACTTGGTAATAAACAACTCCAGATCACGCCTTACCTTTTCGCATGGGGAGTGAACTCAAAATGTTATGCTGAATTTCAGACTTAACGCTATTCATCAGTTGAGATTACACCTGGGTTTTTGAAAAAATGTGTATCCCAGTGCAGGATTAGTGTGTGAAATTCAGGCGCCCCAAGTTTGTTATTTTCTTAATTTTAGGTCCTGATGTCTTTTGATTTTTGTCACGGAAGTGATCAGAGTTGAATGAAGCTTCATGCGTACAGGTTAGGGAATGTGAGGAATTGGTGCCATGTGTTTCCCATTGCGGGAACCTTTATGATATCATCGTCAAAGAACATGTTCAATATGCCTTCCAGACTTGGCATGCTCTTTAGATTGCATGATCGGTTGGGACTGTGTCAGTAAAACATTCATATTCCCCTGGGTGCACAATTACTAAGATATTGAAAACATTTCATCTATAAGAGGAAAGACTCCCCCCACCCCCAAAAAAACCCCAAACCAAACAAAACAACAAAAACAAAAAAACCCCAAACAACAAACCACCCCAACCAACCAAAAAAACCCCACCCTTTATATTCCTGATGAAATTGTATACAGTATCTCATTGAACATCTTGACCTCATTTTGCCGTGAGGGCTTTAAAGAAACTTCCTATTCAGTGGACCACTAATTCTTACCTCTCCATCCTTAGGTACTCACAGAAAAACACCTTTTTTGGCCCCAGCTGCTAGAAACAAAGTCATCCTTCTGTTAGCATATGGATAGCAGCTGTCATTACCACTAGCCAGTTATATTGTCTGCTGTCCCAGTCCTTTATCTGTCCAACTCTAGACACTAATTCAGAAAATAAGAATAAATAATCAAGGCATGTGGAACTGTGGCCAAGCTTTTTTTATTTACAACACCTGTTGCCTTTTATAGGGTTGGCACAGTTAGTCTAACCCACAGTGGTCTTCTAGATTTCTTGATAACTGGACTTTCTGAAATGTGTCTGCAGTTTTTGGGGAAACTTAATTTTTATTTTCATTAAAAGGTTAAAAGTAAAACAGAAAATTTCACTGCATATCTGCTGCAAAGCAAGGGGAGGAGGGGCATTTGAAGGAGTCAGAACTGTGCACATTTTTACATTGCAAGATGAATGACTGTGTTCAGCTGTAGTGCTGTGGTTCCCCCACCTCTGTTGACACCTGTGCCGAGGCAGGAGACATGAAACACCTCATAGAGAAAACAGTCCCAGCTGCCCTCCTCCTCTCTGTTCTTTTTCCTCTCCTCTTTTACTGATTTGGATACTCACTGCATAATAATAACTAGATAGCCCTGGATTTTCTTTTCTAAATTTTCTAAATGTTGTGTATTTGGGGGGGGGGGGGGGGGGGGGGGGGAAGAGGGGAAAAAATGTGCCTCCCTATTTCCTTGGTAGTTTCAAAAGTTTCACTGGATTTGTTTCTTAATTTCTGCCTTATGAAACCATGTCAATTTAAACTGAGATTTTTTTGATGCTTCAAACTAAGTGGAGCTTGCACATTCAGTATTTTAATGCAAGGTCAGGTGAGTCCGGGCTGACTCGTAACAGGGCTAGTGGCTCTGTCACTGTGCTTTGAGGCACCTGGTCTGTGGTGTTTTGAGATTGTACTGACCCAGAGCTGCTCAACACAGCCATGTACATCTGTGCTTCTTTAGGTGTGATCTTGGAAATAAATCCTTTATGTGAGTTTTTTAAGGCACGTCTAGGTTTGTTATTTTCAGATTAACTGGTAAAGCTAGAAGTAGATAGGTTTTGGAGAATGCAGACCCTTCTTCAGGTCAGAAAAAATTTCTTGTTTTCCTGACTGTGATAATTGGTTTAATGAATGATATTTTATCTGTCTAGAAACCTTGTTTTACCTTTGTTCTTATACTGCCACAAACATTAAAACTGTTTTATTTTAGGTTAGAATTTACAGCAGTTGTCTGTGTTGAAATTTAGAAAGCTGGAAAAAGGACAAAGATGTCTAACAATCTTAATTAGAACTATAGAATAATTTAGGATGGAATGGACCTCTGGGGGTCATGAAGTCCAATGCCCACTCTAAAACACAGTAAATTATAAAATATACAAAAAATACTGTCTCTCTTTTGTCACAGGAAACCCATAAACTTGAACCTTGAAAAATGGAACACATTTCTTGCAATTGTATTTATCTTGGTCTTAGCATCCATTTCCATCTTCTGGGCTACACAGTGTCCCCTGTATGGTATGGCTGGCTTTGCTACCTGTAACAGCAGAGGTGGAAAATTATGTACTTGTTCCCAGTATTGGTGATTTTATGTTCTATCTAATAATAATTAATCGTTTTCTTGAGAACTGATTGGTCTCTAGGTATCCAGGTAATTAATGCAGGATAGAAAGGAGAAATGGAAATATATCCTCTTAATCAGCTATATGCGTATTTTTATCTTAATTTGAAATAATTACTTTCTTGTAGACTTGCCAATGATTTTTCATATCCCTGTGTAAATAAAGCATTATAGAGTTAGAGAAGAGAAAACACATTTTGGATAAAAAGGCAGTAAAGAAAATTTTAATCAAAAATGATTTCTCTTAGTTCTACATAGAACCACCTTTTCTCCACTGAAAATTCTTGGAGGCTGTGTGAAATAGATAATTATGCAGGGTTTCTACTTGCTTGGGTTTTTTCTTAATCATATTAGCAAGGGTAATATACAGCTTGTATTATATGTAGTTTACATATAATATCTATCTGTAAACATACATATTTTACTCAAAACCAAAATCTATAGAACAGACCTCTGAATGTTCAATTTTCTGGTGAAACTCCTCAGTTGAAAATGAGCACTGACATAGTTAAAAGTGACTTCAGTGCAGTGCAAGAGTGATAGCCTGAGCTCTCCCCCATTTCAGTACTGCTAGGGTGAAAGGTGCGCAGGTACAAGGAAGCAAATAGGTAGCTGAAGATGTTGTAGGAGTCTACAAACATTTGTTGTTCCGGCAGGAAAAGCTGAAAGTCCTGTTCCAGTGCAAAACCTTTGGATAGGGGCACAGCTGCCATTTTCTTAAAATGTAATTTTTTTAAACCTTGGCACTGGAAAGTGAAGTGACCACTATGCTTTTTGCACCTTCTTGTTCAATATATTGTGCCCAAAAGAATGTTTCTTCATAAATATTAGACAGACATAATTGTAGGGAGAACAGAAAATGCTTGGGGCTGAGTTCTCACCAAATATCATAATTAGGTTGTATGTAAAGAAGAAAAAGCATCATTCTTTGAAATCTGGGGGTTTTTTGGCAGCACATGTCCAACTTTAGTAACCATACGTACCAGCAGAGACAATGTCATTCCCATGATTTCTTTTTCTTAAAGCCTGCATGTCAAAATGAAATTAAAAACCTGCCTGTTCTGACACGTCTTTTCAAAGACCGTGAGTGCCTCTAAGTGGCAGGAGTAAATAGAATGTCAGAGTTAAAACTTCATGTAGCGCACTCCCAGTGGGATTAAATGTCAACAAATCTGTGCTGAAAAGACCTCTCCATCTGTAATTTCCTGCGTTGGAATTACCTACCACCCTTTGGAGGAGAAAACCCAAAATGTAGGCATTGATTGTTATGTGAATGCTAAGAGATACTGCAGCTTCCCCAGGTGGAGTCCTCTCCACCTTTCAAGACATCCTCAAACAAACCCATTTTTAGTAAATCTGTGTAAGGAACCACACCTGTGTTTTTCAGTGACCCTAAAAATATTCCTATTATTTGACCTTTAAACACTCTGATAGACTAGAACCAAATGTATTATCAAAACCATTAGACTTTCAGTTGTGGGTTGTTTTTTTTTTCTTAATTTATGGCCCTACTCTCCACTCAGTAAATTATCTGTAATGGGCAGCTGATGGGGGAGGTTGGCATTGTAGTCAAGTCCTTGTAAAACTCTGTGGGCTCAGCAACTGTTACCTTGACAGGGTACCTCTTCGTATGAAATGTCTTTGGAACAGGGTCCTTCTGCTCGGTGCTTAAGGCACAGTGGAGTCCTTTTCCTTTACTGTAGCTCCAAACTGCCACTGTGATATCCATACTTAGTTTTAGGCTGGGATGACTGATTTCACATGCCGATGCTATGATTTCTTCCATCAGCCAGCAAATTCAACCTGCTGCAACAGTTACAAGTGCACCCCAAAGTGACAGTTCTCTTTAGGCAGTGCCACAACCATTCCAGAAGAAAGCATTCCATTTTCTTTAGTCTTGCTAGAAAGCATTAGAAGATTTTATTTTCCTACACAGTGGCTTTAACTAGATCCCTTTTTCCTTAATGGAATAAGTGTCTATTAGATGCCTAAAAGGACAGTGGAAGAATAATTTTTTCCAAACTTAATTTGTTTCCTACTTGACAGTAACATTCCCCACGCTCTGTCCCTGACAGTTCCTTTGGCAGTTCTGTAAGTGTCCTTTTGCTCTGTAAGATTTAATTTCATTTTCCTATATAAATGCTAGTGTGAAACAAATATTTTATGATTAACTGAGACAGTTTAAACCATTTATTTTATTATTATTTTTTAGCCTGTAAGTAAACTTTATTTTGTTATCATGACAAACTTGATTCCTCCAACCCCCCAAAAATCCAGAACTTTGTTTTTCAATAATAGCAGGAGTGGAAGATTTCCTCAGGTTTTAAAACTGCACTGAAGATAAACATTTGGTTTGTATGTTCTCAATTAGTGTGAAAATGTGCAAATGTCACAGATTGTTAATTACTTGAAACTAGAAATGTGGAAGAAGAAAAGGAGGCGCTGCAGGTTTTTTTTGATGTGGACATGCTTCAGAGGATTGCAGTTTCCCCATAACTCAGGGCTGAGTGAAGGTGGGGGGTGTCTCCCAGGTGGTAAATTTGTACTCTCTAGCCTGAAATTTATTTTAAGCTGTGGAAGCTGAGATATTGGCTGTAGGGTCAGTTTAGGAAAACGCTGCCAGCAAAAGAGTTATCTGGGCCTGGTACTACCAGCATGATATAATTAAATATGTTGTTTGGCTAGCAGATCAGAGTGGGAGTTGGAATTAGGATTATAAGAGTGGAGCTAGCACAGCCAAACAGTCAGGCTGTCAAATCAGCCCTTGTATTTACATTCTTCCTTATTTAAGAAAGAAAAAAAAAATGTTCATGTTGTCATTACCTCTTGAAAGAAGGTCTTAAAAAGTACGACACTTGGAGGAGAAGGTAGGAGGGCAAGATGGGGTGGAATGGCAAGGCAAGATTGATCCTTGAGAGGCTCAGGGAGTGAAGGGAAACATGTTACAAATGGTAATAAGGCAAGTTAAGAAAAATGATACCAGATGTGGCTGTAATGCCAACAATCAGCAAAAAATGTAAACATATATAAAGCTATAGTAATAAAGCTGTTACAGCTGTAATGTTCAGGATGGAAAGAAAAATGAGGTCTCTTTTTAACTTCAGCTATATCAGGCTCTGGCCTCTACTTATATTTATTTTTCCCCTTGTCCATTTCATCCTTTTAGAATAGTGATCCATCTTCACTAAAATTTGTTAGAGACCACTTCTAACATTTTTTTATAAAAGTAGAATACAATACTGCCTACGTTTTTCACATTAAGCAACTATTTGTGTCAAAGAACACTTCTGAACTCTTCAGCATATTTCACAACCAATTAAATTTCTAAGTGCGTGGAAACATTTGAAAATTCATCCCATTCAATTAAGGAAAACTTAAGGCTTAAGACTGGATCTGTGCACCCCTGCAAACACATGTGCATGCATGTGCTGTCTTTCCTTCTCTACAATGTCACAGTTGCTTGATCTGCAGTGTCCACAAATGCTGGCAAAGTAGATGTAGGCCACCCAGGAGGCCACGAGCCTGCCCGTGAATCTTGCTCCAGTGGATTTGTGGCTCCCATGGTCTACCTGGCTAAGACTTTAAATCGCTTGTCTTCTATTCAAAATATGCAGTACTCTGCCCTGACAACACTGTAAAACTTGTTGACAACAGGGTGAGCATATTAAGGGCAAACCGTATTTTCTTATTGACTGTAGGAACAAGGAGTCCTTTCTTTTTCTAGTCTGTTTTTTATATGCAGCTCTACCTCACAAAGATAATTTTCCAAAACACCATTGAATTTGTGTATTCCTAGGGTGTATGGAGTGATCCATGCCTTTGTTTTTCACTACTTATGAGTTTAGTGATTCAGTATTGGATAATTAGGATTTGTTTTCTGTTGATCCCATGACTCTTCCTAGCTTTAATAATGCAATAGTGTTTGGATCATTTGTTATTAATGATGAAAGTTTTCAGGACTTTCAGTTGTACCCTGACCAGTAGTTTTTTGGGACTCCCTAATGTTTACAACACATCAGTCTCGTGAGTTAGTGCAGCCCTAATACACCCTGAGTGTGAATGGCTAGTAAATCATCTGGCTGTTGTAAGAACTGTAAATTTTGCATGTAAATGTGCAAAAAAGTATGACCTTTTGTGGTTTGTGGTGTTGACTCGCTAAGTTTGCACCACGCTTCTCGCACTTTATGGGCTCACATATATATATATATATATATGATTAAAGGGAAATACTTTTTAATAAGCTGTTTTGTAGAACTATTCTCTGAACTTACAGGGGGAGTGGATGCATCGTAATAGTGCTTGGAATTTCCAGTCCTGATTATTATACAGTCTTGTTCAGTCTTTTCCTTATTTAGTAAGGAAGCTTGTAAGATTGTTATCTGACAGATGTTGTTCCACTCAGCTTCAGCATTTCATTCACGTATTCTTCCAGTCATTATCATGGCATAAATCTTCCTGTCTTCTTCTCTTCTGATTTGTTGACTACATCATTTATTTGCATTCAAGTGGGAAATATCCTAATGTAAAGGCAAAATATTATGATTGTTTCCATCAGGAAGGATTCAGCTTTGCTTTTGGCTGTATTAGCTGAGATGACTGTGTACCGCAAGCATGACTGCAGCAGGATTTCCTTCTTGCAGTACGTGAGAAGCGTTGCTGACAAGAAGAGATGTAGAGAGCAGCAAGATTATATCTGCTTGCTTGTCTGTGTGTGTGTGTGTGTGTTAGGTGTTGGTTTTGCCTGTGACAGTTTGATTTGCTGCTACAAGTAACCATGCGGTCACTGTTTCTGAGATATACTTTTTCCTAAGAATGAAACAAGATCTGAAATTTGTGATTTCTACAGGTATATCAATACATCAGCTCAAATAGATTTCCTTATTCTCTCTCCTCTACACTGATTACATGAAGTGTTCAGTAATTCAAATTTCTGAGTCATGCTTCAGAAACAGCCAATTTTCTTATTAGTGATTTGAGATTCCTTGCTATTACTACTTCATGCAAAATAAAATCACTAATTCTGTCTGGGAAACTTTGCAACCTGCGTCGGTTTCTGCTTCCTAACCTTAAGTATATAGAAGAGGCAGTCTTAAAACAGGAAAATTATCTTCAGAAAGAGCAAAAGCTTTTGCATGTTGCTGCTACAGCAATAAGAAGCACAACCCAGCAGGTACTTCCTACAGTATGTAAGCATCGATATTTCAGTAGCTTCATACTCGCACTTATCTTGCTCGTACTTGATCATGTGCCATGGCCTCCTCCTTTCACTAAGCCCTGTGTGTCAGAAGCACCCGTGGTCAGGCTCACCTCCTCTGTGTCCAACTCACATGGCTGTGAAGGGGCAGAGCTGCAACACTGTCTCCTAGCTGTGGTTGTTGCTCTTGGAGGGGTGCTCTGCTTAAATCCCATCTGATGTCACGTAATGCAGCTTGAGCAGCACCATAAACCTTCCCTGAAGTATTGATCTCATGAGTTCGTCTAGAAAGAGTCAATGGTTTGAAGCTGCAGAATAAAGTGTATTTCATCAGAGAGGGAATTGCAGAATAGTCATATAAGGGAGAGGAAATAGGTGTTGGAAGGGGGTGTGTGGAAATTGTTACAGGATTATAATGAACCACTTCTCTCAAGTGCTTGTACAAATATATTCTCCAGAAGAGTTTGAGCTGAAAAAAGTAATGGCTCCTGAAAGCCATTTGGTATCGACGTGAAAATAGGAAAAGAAAATGAAGTGCTTTATGCCAAACCTCTGAAAAAAACATAGCTTTGAGCTATGGACAACAAATGCAGTCGGAGGGAAGGAAACTGCTGTTGTCAAGTGAACTTACTCCTGAGCAATTTGCTATGATTTTTGTTAATCAGATCTATAGGAATGCAAGATAAACATTTGAGGTGACAGTGTGCTATCACAAGTATCTCTGCAATTCATTGGTATGCTGAAATAGTTGTTCAAGATCTACAGTTTATTTTCAGGTCTTATCGGTAGGGCCACCCACAGAGCAAAGCAGCTCCAGTAACTAACGGGGATTGCTCATTCATTGTCTTATTTCTAATGTGTGTGAGGCCACAGAAGCTGCTGCTGCCCCACCAAGCCGCCCAGCCTGCACCAACCTCAACAGCACCGTGGAGATTCCCATCGCCAAATGAATCGTCCGCTGAAGCAGCTTCGCTTCGTCTGTCACAGTGGAGGAGAGTGGGGGCGATAATTCAGTGCAGGCAGGAACCCTCTCCAGCCCTTTGCCCTTAAGATAAGAATGAATAAATAAATAGTGACACTGTGGTCAGGGAGGCAGGTTGTTCAGAAGGGAGGCAAGAAGTCAAGCGTGGGAGTTGAGAAGCTGGTGTACACTGGGAGGAGGGAAGACGAACGTGTGGGAGGCTGTTATTTCTTTGTTGAGTGCACCATTAAGTTTGCATTTTCGCTCTGTAGTTAACACAAACTGCAGAGTTTTTCACAAGGAGGTTTAAATCCCCAAAAAGCCTTTTAAAAGTCTCATTTTTTTTCTTTGTAAAATCTTATTATTTTAGTCCAAAATGACATGATAATTCCTCTCCTGGCTCCTTATTTCCTTTTAAGGAAATATAAATGTTTTTGTGAGAAGAATCTTACACCTGTAGTAAGCAAAGTTTAAAATCGGCATTAACAAATGCAAATGTGTGCTTTTCTTATTTTGGCTGTGAAACAGTTCTGGGTGACCTCCCAGCAGCTCACGGCAAGCCAGCACCACCCCGCAGCGGAACGCAAGGTGCCCAGACCCGCTGGCAGGGAATGGCCAGCCAGAGCTTAGCGTGTAGAGGTGCCAGTTGATTTTCAGACACGTTAGGGGTTGGTGGAGGTGTGACAGGCCGGGTGTGTAGGTGAGCGGTCGGTTAGGGATGGTGGGCTCAGCTGCTCCTGGTCCCTGAGGAGAGGGGGGAGGCTCTGCTCCTCCCGCCATGCTCTCCCCAAGGTGTCACTGTTGGGCCATGGGAGGAGGATCATCACTTCGGCCAGACCTTGGGCTGGACCTTGGGCACAGGGGCAGCTGTGGCCATGTGGCTGCTTTGCCTGTTGACATCGTGGTCAGTGTTAGGTGATAGCCAAGGAAATACCACAGGCTTGTTTACTATGCATTTGAAACAACACTCCTCTCCTGCTCAATAGAAGTGTTGTTTGCCATTCGTAAACACTCTTGCTGTCCATCTGCCCCAGAACTGAACTCCTGACAAAGCTGGTAGGAGGATCAAGGAGCCATAGGAAAGTGTGTGAGTCTAAGGTGGGACCTCACATACCAGGCTGTGCCCAGGCCATCTTTACTCTCCTGTATCGATGTCCTCACGAGGCTAAGCGGCTGCGGGGCAGCACTACACAGGGCAGTGCGCTCACCTTTGTCCTCAGAGACTGGGTGGTGTGGAGCGGGGCCCAAAGCTGCTCAGCCACTGCCATGGCTGCTGTGTCCCTGTGCAGAGCTGCTCCTCTCCGGGGAGGCTGCGCCACCACCCCGCTCCCCTCAGGTGCCTGACCGTGGCAGCGTGCTGGCTCCCAGCCCATCTGGCACTGCGGCCAGGGTGTTCCTCACCTCTTTGTTGAGGGAACACAGCTGAGAGCAAGGGGACAAAAAGGATGGAAGATGGACTGGGCAGTCCCAGGGCTGCTGAGGAACCAGAGCTGGAAGAGACTGTCAAATATGAAGGGAAAGACAGGTCTGTCGGGATACTGTGTGGTATCCCAAGTAGGTGAGCTACTTGGCTTGCAGTTAACAAAAACATAACACAAATTAAATTTGTCCTAAATATGGTTTTAATTTCTGTGAGGCCTCTGGTGTCGTTATGCCAGTCGCCCTCGGGAGTGCGGGCAGGGAGCGGCCAAGGGCTGCTGCGGCCCATTGGTGCTGGTAGGCGTCCCCCGCGTCAAACAGTCTCTGCTGCCATAATGAAATAATTACAGAATCTCAGGCTGTTATCCAATTACTCTGACATTTCACCATTCTTTGTCGTTAACTGGATTAAGTTCATTGTAAAAAGATTAGCTGTGGAACAGAACGGAGCGTAACGGAGCGAGGTGCCTGGATGGCACGGGCCTGGCGGTGGGGACGCAAGGGGCTTGGGCGGTGGGGTGGCTGCTTGCAGCTCCCAGCCGTGCCCCGGGGGTGAAGTAACTCATTACACGGAGTAACACAAAGTATTTTAAATCTGTGACAGTGTTGTGGAAATCTTGTGCATCCTTGAGACAGATTTTTCTAATAAATAATTCAGAGTAGTGGAAAAGAGAAGTGTTTCTGTGCCCATTTTCTCTTTGTAATTGCTGCCTATTGCTGTCTACGTTGCCACAGTAGTTAATGTCCGTTTTCTAGAGTAACAAAACATCCTAAATCTTTTTGTATTTGAGATGTTGGAATTGATGTAATGTATAATAGTTGGTGCAATGCTATGCCTTCTCTCTGAAAGATGGGTTCTTAAAAATTAGTAATTATTTCAGTTATTTCCTTCACAGCAGGTTTGTTACTTTCACAACACAGTTTTTCAATTGCATTTTTTTCTTGTCTTCTCTCTTCTTGCTTTCCCATTTGGATCGGCATAAACATTATGAGTGATGGTCGTTATTAACCAGTCAGACTGCAGATTTCCATTTCCAATCTTACACTTCACTCACATTAACCACACTGTCACTAAATACATTTTTACTTTGATTATTATGATCTTCCATGCATGATGGGCCTTGATGCGTTTTCTCCACACAAACTCCAGCATTTCAGAGGCTGCTGGAGAACCACTTTCTGTATTGCAGTACAGGAGCTGCAACAACAATAATAAAAAAAGGAAATGGAGCTTGTCAGAGTTGAGAAAGGAAAACAGTGTATTAACATTTTTTTCAAACTATTTCATTCTGCTTGTTTCTTTCCTGTCAAATCATACTCTCATTGAAGTCAATGGGATCTTTGCTACAGAATTAAATAAGGACATAATGGAACATTGCTAACATCACTACCCTGGATTTTCCCTTCCACTTGCTAAAATGGTTTTCTTCCCTTCTTTCATTTTTATTTTTTTCTTTCAAGGAAAGACAGCATAATAATTATCTGGAGCCATATTTAGTGAGCGTAATTATTGTATATTTTTTCATATATATTTACTATAAAATGATAAATCTGATTTATTTTAGTTGTGGATAAGATTTACTATTCTATAGGCAACAGTAGTTATTTTTTAAAAAAATACATTAACTGTTTCAGCATTTTATAAAGTAAGTATTATACTTTGTAAAAAAAAGTTAATACCTGTGCACGAGATTTTCGTGCACTTACCACAGCCAGAATTGCGAGCTCACAGTCTTCCTTCGCAGACCTATGCTGGAATTGGCTTTAGTTCAACAAGAAGTCACTTGAATGTGAAGTCTGGATGGGAAAAAAAGTAATAGTCTTAGAAAATTTCCTTGGTGGTAGTGTTTGGATTTGATTCACTAGGGAAAAGAGCTCGTAAGGTTTCTTTTCTGTGAAATTTAGATATTTCAATATCTTTCTTTCCTTATACTTTTGGGGAAATTTCTAAGTAAGATTTAAAAGTGCTTCAACACTTATTTTGTTATTTAATTAACAGGTTTGCCAAAACAAAGCCATTCTTGTTGTATCTGTTTTTTGAAATGAGAAGCTTATTAGGAAGATTGCGGTTCTATTACATTGCAGTTTTCCAATTTCTGCTATGGAGCCAGGTTTCAAGCTTAACTAAGCGTAACCTTTTAGTCTTTCTAAATGGGGCTATAGTTGAGTAGTTCAAATTTTGGAATTTATAAAATTTACTGTGAAAACTGCAGCTCTTGCTTATGCTTTAGTAAGGCAAGTTCATTTCCCAATCAGAACCAATCAGCACTGAATTTATACTTATTTCTTCTGTTTACTAGATGAATTGCTGAAGGACTGAAACTACTTCCTTTTCACTGCTGTAATAGAATAGGTGTAGGAAATAAGACATACAGAAAGCTTTCAGTTTAAGTTTTCCCAGATTCAGCACCTAATTTTCCTTTAAAGTATACAGCTTAAGCTGCTGCATTTTTCCACTTCGTGCAAAATAACCCTGAAGTAAAGCAGATTTTGACAAATTCCTCCTTGAAGTGCCAACCAATGGCCAATAATTGTAGCCTTTCCCAGCAGGTTAGACTTGACGCTTTCTTAACTTTCTTCCTACCTTTCTTCTACCATCATCCCATGATTTTACAGGTCCTGTCTTCCCTGTTTCCTAATTATGTCCGTGGAACTTGATCATTATATGAGTAATTGGAGTTCTGATACAGGCTTACAGCATGCATTACAATGTAATATGAAATGTAGACACTTCTGCTCTAAGTGGAAGTGACAGATCAGAGCTTACAAATTGCATTCATTCACTTAAGAATCGCCTGGGACCTCTAAATTGATCACATGTGTTGTATGGATTATGTAATATTAATTAGAGTGGTATCCAATAGTGCAGCTGTGGTCCTTTGATGGTTCTATTAAGTCTCTGTTTTCAGGGGGTAGTAATTCAGTTCTGCAGGTCTTCTATTTCAAGGGAGGAAAACTTGAAGTTTAATCCTTTTTTCATTGAAACTGAGAAGGGTTAGCATAAGTATACGTAAATTTAAGAGTGTATGAAAGAAAACACAGTGTTTGGGAGGTCTCAGAATTCCAGGTACTTTTGCACCTATTCTCAAATTTATGTCTTTACAATGAACACTTTTCATCTCAAAAATGAATATTTTCTGGTTTAATTAAAAATCATAATGTACTTTATTCCCTGCTCCTCTAGCATTATTTTTTTATACATGGGGTGATGATACTTTTGTGTTTCTTGAAATACGTTGACACTTCTTACCCTGTATTTTTGGCTTAGATGTATAACATACAGCATTTGTGATTGACGTATGTGATCATTATTAGAGAAGGATTAAATAAGGCATAGGTGATACATTGTTTGTCCAAGGCAACATAAAAAGAAGTTACATCTTTAAGAGTAAGGCCACATCTTCCTGATTTCTATGCTCAGTCTACAATTTTTCAGCAATATTGACTTGATGTTAAAATATTTTTATGAGGGTATGAACATGATGTAGTTATTTTATGCAGGATTTTTAGTTGCTCCTGGATTGGATGCTTATACTGAACCATATATGATGTTAATGTTTTAAAGATAATTAGAATTAATCACAAACTTTGCTCTAAAAGTTAATGTCTGCTAAAATTCAGAAGCAGCATTCTAGGGCTGATTTAATTTGCAGTATGAGTAATATACCTTTTATTGCACACCTCTAAGCTCCAGTCTTTCTAAAATAAACTAATACTGAATAGTCATAAACCAAAGAAATTAAAGGACTGTATTCACTTCCTACAAATTATATAAAGAATTAAAATACTGTATTAGAGCTCTGTAGGCTAATGAGCCTGGCTAGGTGTTGGTGATTTCATCTGCAGTATGACTGATACTAGTAAATTCATATATGTGATACTTTTTTTTCCTTTGTGTAATTTTCAGTTCAAAACAGCAACTAAGTGGTGCTCACAGCACTTCCCAGGCTATTGGAGCATTAATACTTAGGCAGTATAAGTCTTACAACATGATCGATTTGCACTGTTTTCCGTAGACACGATGTGCAAACCCTATTATTTAAGGACTGCATGAATGCTTTTTATATATTAAGAAGTTTCCTGGTTTATTACGTAGTGATAGAAATCTGTCATTGTGGAGCTATTTGGGATTCCTTTTTTTTTTCTTTTTTCTTTTTTTCTCCAAAACTTATATTAATATTCATGTTGAAATTACAGGCTACAAGTAGCATGTCTGCTTTTGTATCCTGTTTTAAATGTGCCCCACATTTTCTTTCTTGTCCTTTTGCATTTTTACTTAATGCTATGTTTGCTCTGAAGTTTGCAGCAACTTTTCATAAAGCAGTTATTTTCCTTCTTGTTACTTTCAGTATCCTGCAAGCCTGAAAAGCTGCACTGCAGAGTCCAACTCCACGTGCACATTGCAGTTCTCCCACGTGCAGTGCTAGTTATTTCCTCAAAACAGTGGTGCTTTTTAAGTTTACAAAACCATTGCAAAGCAAAGTCCAAACCTATCTGTGTCAACCTTCCTCTAGTGACATGAAAATCAGATTTCCTTTTTTTCCCTGTTTGTATGCCACTTTAGTTTTCAGTATATACAGTGCAATTACATATGTACGATATAATGACCAATGGTATTTATTTTTTTCTTTTGAAAATACAGAAAAAAAATTTGGAATGACCCACTAGAGTGGGAGAAAGGTAAAAGTTCTCCACTGGGATCACTTAATTGTTGTCAAGTTCAGAGATATTTGATCACAGGATGTCAGAGATATTACATAACGTTATAGTTGGTTAACAACCAGGTTCTTGTTAGTTGCAGAATAAACAATACACATGAATACATATACCTTTTTATAGGGGATTTTTGTTGTTGTGAGAACTGGATTTATTCATTGATGCAAAGATTGTCAATCTTTGTACTTGGTACAGAAAACTAATTTATTTTTTTAAAAATCTTTTGCTGAATGCAAAAGATTATCCTTGTGTTAAAGGAGCTCCTTGATTCTGAAGTGCGAATGGTATCACCTGCTGGGTTAAATTTTAGCTGTATCACAAAAAGTAACTAGAATTAGAAAGAGTTCTTGCCATCTTTTCCCTAATTTATTTTGGCTTAGTTATATTTTAAATATGAACAGATACTACCTTTGACTTTTAGAAAATAACTTTTTAAAAAAAAAAAAAACAAAACAACTTTGGAAATGCTTTAAAAAAAAATAAAAATTTGAAATTCTACAGTAGTATTGTTGCCAGTAGGAAAATATCACTTCTACATGCAAACACAAAGTATTACCTTATGCTTATTCAAGAGAGCAGTGTTTCCAGGAGTGTTTTTGTTCAAGGATGTACTTAATGGATTTTATTTAATGGAGTTGCTACAGCTCGCTGCTTGCCCAGCCAGCTGAAAGTCTGAATTCTATTTGTTATGTCCTGACTATAAAATGTTATTTTTTGTAAAACGTTTTTTTTTAACTTTTTTTTTTTTTTTTGAGTAATCCCATCTTCTGAAAAACACATAGTGGCTTTTATTATTCCTAAAATATATTATAAAATGCCGCCTTGGATAACACTATTTGGATGTCTCCAGTGTGTGGATTACAAAGCATTCAGAGCAGGATCTTTCCACCTTATTAGTAGCACATGGATTTGTGCTTGTTTAAAACCCAGGCTGTTGTCAGGAGCAGCTGCAGGTTGACTGTCACTCCTGCTGCTGGGCTGGGTGTGTGGGGCAGGCCTCCTCCATCCCCTCCACACCTCATGTTATCTTCTGGCTGTCTTGCGCCATGTAATCTTACTGCTATCCTCTTGTGACTGTGTTACAGAATAGCCGGGGGAATGCAGAAGCCCCTGCTGCCTGAGGCGTTGAGTGAAGATGGAAGCCCTGAGGGAGACTCCTGGGCTTCTCACTGCCTCCTCTGGCACTCAGGGCTCTGTGGGGAAGGGGTGGGCATCCTTAGTAGAATCTGGAGTAGCATTTCGACTCTTATGTATCAGTTAATTTTCTCTCTACTAGCTATAAATTTTCCATCTCCGTGAAGAATTTTCATTTCTATGATAAAACAAGCCTTTTTTTTTTTTTTTTTTTTTTTTTTTTTTTTTTTTTTTTTGTAATAGCTATTAGATGGACAAACTGGATGCAGTATTTTGCAGCTGTTGGTATGCTCTATGATCTGTAAATGTGTGGAGAAGACTTTTTCCATCCATGAAGAAAGGCTTTAGCGAGCAGGTCCTCCTATCTAATGTGTCCTACTTGACCTCACAGGTTCCCAGCACAACATTACTGCAGTATTCTGTGGTACAATATTATCTGCTATTTCTCTGTAACTTTTTCCTCAACTTAGATGTTTCTGGAGCAGGTATAATTTTATGCATTTGAAATCCTTCTTCATCTCCCTGCCCTCCCCCCCCCCCCCCCCCTTCTTTAGTAATGAAGTGATTTAATATTCATCTCTTCCCTAAATTTCAAAGTAATGAATGAGGAGGGAATATGCCTGTTTCCAGAACAGGCGTTGCTGTCTTTTCTTTCGCTGTTGGCCAGCGCCAGAGCCCTGCCAGCAGGCATCCTCTCAGGCTGCCCGGCCTCAGCCAGCTGTACGGAGAAGGTTGCTTTCTTGGGGAGTCATTAAAGCATGTTCTAAAACTGCTCTGTCTCACTCCATTGCTGGTTTTGCTGCAGGTCTTAAAGCAGCTTTGCCATAAAATCTAGTGGATATGTACATGTTTTAATCATCTGGCTTAATAGGGTGGCTCTTGTATTAAATACGCTGCATGGCTGAATGTTTGAACCATATTGTACTACTGGAAAATCCATCTCTAATGAGATTTTTCTGGAAGTTAACCGAGTGATACAAAGAAATGAAGTTAAAGGGACAATTTAACAGTCTGCTGTTTATACAAAAGCAAAACTTTTTGGAAGAGTAAAGACTTTTAACTTGAAATGCTTAAATCAAAGAAATGAATCAAGTAACTTTTTATTACTGAGAATTTTGCTTAATTCTTTTTTGTATCTCAGCAGTTTCATTTTCATAAAACCTTTCTTGTATGGCTAAGCACTGAATTAAGACATTCCATATTTTTTCTATGTGAGGGACTTCTGGGGTATTTTTGGAAGAGGAAGTAGGCTGATTGTGAGGTGTCAATGGGATTTGCCGTCTATTTACCTGGCTTGTAGAGATTTTCCTTCAAAATCAAAAATATTGAAGGATCCCCAAAGCATCCAACTACTTTAGGATGTTTTTATATTACTTTTTTAATGCTATTATATGGACAAACTGGATGCAGTATTTTGCAGCTGTTGGTATGCTCTATGATCTGTAAATGTATGGAAAAGACTTTTTCCACCCATGAAGAAAGGCTTTAGTGAACAGGTCCTCCTATCTAACGTGTGGTACTCGACCTCACAGTTTCCCAGCACAACATCACTGTAGTATTTTGCATCTTTATTTTACTTAAAATAACAAATAAAACTTGATAGATTTGATCAAGACTAAGACTTACTTCTGTGAGACAGTAGTTTGTATTTTTCCTACCAACAGCTTTCATTCAATATTGCTTTAAACTTTGTGCATATTGAGAGTAATGTTCCATCATCCAGCATAGATTTAATACCGTGATTTTAGTTCTCAAGATATACACAATTTTTAGAGAATGACATAAACTATTAAGTAATTGTTTGTGTCCCTTCCTAAGGGCGCTAAAGAGGAAATGAAACAGAAGAAATGCTGTTATGCATGACAAATGGGCAAGGCAACACTATTAAATAACTAGACCACTGATAGTTAATGAGCAAGCTAAGTGTATTTTAATACAATAAAGCAAACTATCTTATTAATATTTATTTGGTTTTCTCACTCTAAGTGTTTGAGGTTTTAATCCAGGAGTTCACAGGCTGCAGATCATGTTTTACTATGTGTAATAATGCCATTTATTTTGCTGTCTCTTGTTCAGGGTCAATTCAAATGTTTGCAAGTTTACCAACTCATTCCTGTACCTCCAGCTAAATGTCTGACACTGTCATTATTTATTACTGTTCTCTTGTTAAGCATGCTGGAAATGTGGTACAGGTTGTTTGGTAGTGTAGCTCCTGGTGAATATCAAGTTGGTTCCATTACAGTAATAAAGCCTTTTTTGTGATTTTTATAAGTCAGTTGCGTTGATTTGGTGAAAGCCTCATATCTTCAGCCTTTTCCTGTGACCAGTCTCTTGGTTTCCTGTAGCTCATACACAGTGTTTGCATTAGTCAGCTGGGACAGTCAGTGCTGTATTGACAGCTTCACTGTTGATGCTGTGTCTAAACCCCTTGCTCATACTAATGTTTCTCAGGTTAATAATATGCAGATGAATACTAAAAAAAGAGACCAATGTTGATGATTTTCAATGTTGTTACTTGGCTTCCTGATAGAATTTATAATTTTCTTTACCATGCTTCTCATGGCACTTAGTAGCATGCTCTGTCTTTTAATTTCCTTGAACTGAGAGGACCTAAGCCCAGCATTGCTCCAAGGTGAGGTGGATTCCCTTATCGACAAACCCTACCCATTCCAAACTGTACTAAGTTCTATTTACCTGATGGATTCTTAGTATCCAGACAGCTAAAAAAATATCTGAGATGCTGGGAAGTCTTAAATGTAATGTGTCTTCTGCTAGACCAGCATCCTTGTTTTGTTAGCATTGTGTAAATTATTTCTTCAGATACTGTACATGGAAACCAAATACATTGCAGAATCTTGCAGCAGAACAGCTTAATCATATAGCTGCTAAATAATAAAACTACAATTATATTATTTTATAATTTGAATTTCATATTAAATATGTCAATCACATATAGACACATTACACTGTCAACGGCTCTATGGGGAAACATCTTTGTAAGCTGAGTGAGGCTCACCTCCCAGACCTGATACCTGATCAATGACACATGACTCCCTCAGAATGGCTCCAGCGGTTTCTTGTGTACAGTTGTGTCAACAAATGTCAACTCACCATAACGGTGCCTTTTAAGTCACCAGCTTTATTGAGGCATTTGAAACTGCTTAAGAATTCAACTTCATTTTAGCACAATTTTTCAGACTAGTTCTTCCTTTTAAGCAAAAGTCAAGTGGCTAGGGCACTAATGACTAATGTAGGGAGTAGGACATGCACATCAGACCTCCCTTTGAGCAAGTTTTAAAGTATACCTCCTACCACCATGGAAAGTGCCCCACTTTGAAATGACCTGCAGTCATTCTGCTTGGAGGGACTGGTCCACCCTCTGTGAATATGCAAATACAGTTTAGTGATTTCTCATCAAATAATGCTTCCTAAATGATACATCCCAATCAAACTCTTCATTTTCTTTGTCCCAGGAGTAATAGGGAGAAAAAGACCTTAAATGTTTATGTACCAGCATAAGTGGAAATGAAGTAAACTTTTTTGCCCACGTGCACTTGTGTCATGTAAAAGCACTTAAAATTGTGAACGAAGCCTGTGGTAATGGATGGGTTTGCTCTTTTAATCTTTAACATTAGGCAGAATCAGGTTGTGAGTGGTAATGCTGAAGAATTATGTGGCAGTTGCAAAATGATGTCTCGTGTCCTCTTCTACCCTTTGCAATATTGCTAAATACTAGGAAAATTCTTAAGCTGTGGATATTGGGAAGACAGACTGTTTATTGGAACTCTGCAGAAATACATTTTCCACCAGACTTTAGTTAAGCTGCATTTTTTTAATGATTAATCTAACAAATAGCATTTATTAACTTGGCTACTAATTCTAGTATTTATATTAAATAATACAAATAGTATTTGTACTATAATAACAGTGTAAGTGGAAATCTTCAACTTGGAAGGTGTTCTTAGTAGCGGGGATCTCCATATTTCTTGAAGTAAAGGAATACTGCAGACTCTTGGTAGGATGAAATCCAGGCTTCTCGGGTGTCTGAAAACTCAGACTAAAAGTGAACTCCCCAAATCCTTCCTTCTTTTTAAAACTCAAGGATAGCATTACAGTATGGGACTGCTGAAACATTTGAGATTTCACTCAATAATCTACACTTTAGCTTTAAACATCATCAGTTACAGTAATTAAGATTAATAGAATTCAATTCTGAGTAGGACAAGGCGTGCAGACTCTGAACTCTTGCTTGTATCTCCAGTTGTCCAGTTTAAGGAGTATGAAGAGCACTACATGGATTCCCATGAAGTTGTACTAACTACTCCTTTGCTTCTTTTTGGGAGATTTTCTGAGCAGCACAGACTGTGCTAACAGAAATTACTGTGAAGGGCAAGATATTAATGAATGTATTAAAACTGAAAGAATTGTTTTTGCCAACTGATTATTTTGCAGGACAACTTTAATGTATTTTAAAATTATATCTTTTTCTCTTTAGCAAATTATCAAATGCCTCTTAACATCAGCATGTTGTAGTGTTAAGGTGAAATTTGGGCAGGTGGAAGGTTTATTTGTTGCTTGTTAGCTAAAATGTATCCCTTGACATGCATGGCAAAGTACAGGTGGTGACAAATTTCTAGAAAATGTCAGGAGTGGAGAGATGACAGAAAAGTGTGGTGGCATTAAACAAAAGTTTTACTAGATAAGTGAGAATTTATTTATTAAACACTGTGATTTTTTGGAAACATTGTTATGTGTAAACTGTATGTGTACATTAATGCTAATGTTAAAATTGCTGTAGTGTGATTTTTAGCCAATTGTTGATGCTGCTCATGGGAAGTGATTTGTATGCATGGCACATTGTAACGTGTTATACAGGGGATGTTAGAGAGAGCCCAGCGCTTTCACGTGAGTAAAAATAGTAGCCAGCATGTTTTCTGGCTCCCGTAGGATTCAAAAATCCATTGGATTTTTGAAGGTATGCCTCCTTTCAAGTGGGAAAATGAGCAGAAGAGAACGACAAATATGATCCTTTTTTATTAGGGACCACACAGAGCAGTTTTTGTGTTTTTAAGAGAGACAGATTAAGGTTCTCACTGAAGAGTTTGGGAGTGTTTTCACAGATACGTTATGCAAAGCATGTTCTGCCATGTAAGATTTATAATAATCATCCAAGGGTTTTGTATGATTTGGGTCTGTTGGATTTCAACAGCAAATCCCGGCTATAGCAGTGACAGGCAGAGTGCTTCTCTGCTCCAAGGATTATGTTATCATATCCAGAAGGCAGGAGATGACACTCAGTGTGTAGAACTGGTCAAAGAGCTCTTGGGATCAGAACATCCACAAAATACATACATTCATGGTATTTGTTGTATCTCCCAGGCAACACCCAGGCATGCCCCACGTGGGAGCCCTGCCTGCCATGTGTTTCAGAGACCCCTGGGGAACTGCTTGTCATCTCTCAAAGTGAGCGCAAATATGGAACGCCTCCAGTTTCACCCTCTTCACCAAGCTCAGAAAGCAGAGCCCCTCTTCTATTATAACTAAGCATTCATGCTTTTTTGAACTCTGAGAAAACAGCTTTTGTTCCAGAGTGGAGCTGTAGTTTTTTGCAAAATCTTCTCCATTATATGAGGTACTGAAGGAAAGAAATTAAGAGAAGTAGTAAAGTGATGATGATTGAACAAATTGGTGGGCCGTGTGCTTGCTTTCCTCTCTTCAGGCTATTACAAACTGAATTTAAATGGAAAAGTAAGCACATAGCCAACTGTTATGTATGTTAAGAGAAAATTGTGTGTATACACATCACATCAACAATATTTTCAAATTTATAGTGCTTTCAGGAGTGTGATGAATCTATATCTTTGCCTGTGTTTCCAGTGAGTACTGCAGGAGCACATGTCCTTGGTCAAAGAACAACCTTGTAACTGTGCTTCTGTGTGTTGGTATTGCCTGCACACTGTTTTCATTCTCCCCTTTGCCATGATACAATGGTATTGTAGGGTGGGAGGTTCTTTCAAGGCTCTGGTGGGTGTTTGACATAAACTACTTTTCCAGTGTTCAGCTCACTCCTTGTATTACATAGGGACTTAAGATGTTCTGTCCTGTTGTCATACTTTATTGTAAGACTGTACCGATTCATAAGGAAAACCTGTCTTATAATACAAAGGGGTATTAAATGCATTTAATATATGGCAGTGATTTTTTGCCTGGTGTTCCTGTCTTGTGGGACTAAGTCACCACAAAATGTGTTCTTGGCAACTCAGAAAATTAAGATGTGCGTACTGATGTGGACTCCTGAACTGAGACCTTTCAGTGTAGGCAGCATTTTTTAATTAATGCAACGGGGAGAAAAAAATTGAGAAAATTGGTGTCGGATCTTTGGGAGCCAAGACTCCAATGTACTTTTCCTACCTCTGCCAGTGGTTTGGTGTGCTGTCACTGATAATTCAGCATCTGTATCCATGATATGTGAAAAGCAATTCCCATGAATATCATAGAGCTTATTTTAATATTATTACAATATTTGAATGCTTTAAATTAGTTGCCTAGGAAGGCAAGATATTATAATGATGATATTTAACTCTGGCATGGCTGTACACTGGACAAATCCCTATTAGCAGGCGCAGTCTTGTAGTAAATAGCACTGGAGAATTGCAGAGAAAGTAGATGTCCAATAGCAGGAGTGCCAATGTAATTATATTTTGTTCTTCTGTATGGTTACTCCTAGGGGAGAAGGAAGTCGGTAATTGAAATGATTAGGTACCAATATTATTGTGGTATTAGCTGGCACACAGGCAGCACTTGAACCTTTGTCACTTTATAGTGGAGCTTTCTATATGATTTACTTAAGGTAGAAGTATTTAGAGTAATTAAGGAGAATAAGGGCTTAGCTGTTTAGGGGTAATAATAACTATAGTAGAAACAGCAATAGTAACGGTAATTTGAGACACCTGGTGACAATCTGGCCCTCTTTATTTCTGCAAGGGTACAGTTAGAACCCTTGTAGTTTTCAAAGCAACTGTATTATTTCTCCAACTGACAGTTTTTATGCAATCAAGCGCTTTATGCTTAACCTCTGTTAGTATTTGCCCTTATTTTTTCCTGACCTTCAGTGTGTGATTGTCATTTTATGTTCTAGCCAAAGTCCTTGAAATGTGCCTCTCCAGAAAAGGATTCAATATTGCTGTTCTGTTCCCAGAAGATTGCTGGGTACTGTGAGGGTGGAAACCATTTGCTATTACTTAATGAAAAAATGTCCTCCATAAATCACCTCTTCAAGTGGAGCCCACAGTGAAACAGCATGAGTCTTTAGCACTGCCAGCACTCTAATAGACTTATATATCCTGGGTACTCATTATTTGCTGGTTGTTAATTATAGAGTGTATTTAAGACAGGAAATCTGGTGTGCTTCTTAAGGAAAAAGCAGCATGCCCTATCCTACTCTTTAAAGGGAGAGGGAACAGGAAAGGAGGGGAAGAAAATACCTTTTGTTTTCATTTAAAGGAATGGATTATCTATTTCACCTACAATGAAACACATTCGATGTTTTAATACATGTAACTGGCTGGGGGATTTACTTTTTAATCGTGAATATTGATGCCAAAGGGTTTTAAGACCTCTACAGAGGTATTGCCAAGGTGATTTGTGTGCATCTTTGAGAGAATTTATTTGTCATTATGGGTGCGGGTGTGAAGAATGTCCCTGGGGGAGGAAAACCGGAACTTTAAGATCTTTATGCAGCTCCCTGCTTATTAGATCAGTTAATCTAATTAAGTGGTTTACTCTGACTTCACGAAGGCATGAATCAGAAGCAATTCATCTTGAAAGTCAGTTGTATGAAATCATTATAGTGGTAGTGGGGAGATGAGGGCTAAAGCCAGCGCCTGTGAAACCAGCCACTCCTACTCTGCTCCAAGAGAGCACTTTCACATTTTACTTTTGCATGTATGTCGCTGGATAAAGTATATAAATAGCTTTACAGCAAGGATTGGCAAGCCAGCTTTTACTTCCATCAGGCAACCCTTTTAACTGCTGTTCTCTAGTCCTGCTTCTCTCTGTTTTTGCCTTTCTGGAAAGTTTGTTTTTCTTTCTGTCAATGGCACAACTGTAAGAGGGAGGCTTGAGAGACTGCTGTCCCTGGCACAGCCACTAATGACTCCCTCTTCTGACCGAGAAAGGCAGGTTTTCTCAAACAGAAGAGGATGTCTGATGCTAGTTGCCTGCTGTCTAAGCTATCTGACAAAAAAGGAAGGGTGGAAAGCTGAATTTTTCTTCTCCTTTGGCTGAAAGAGTGCTTGCTCCTGTTTGAAAGGAAAGACATGGAGGGTAAATGTAAAAGAAAGAAAACGTGGTGCACAGCTGGAATTTCTAACCAGGCTTTGTTATTCACCTCTTTCTGTTGGCATGTTATCAATAATGGTAAAAAGCCACTGGTTCGTTATAAACTAGCTCACAGGTGATCTTTGAAATAGTGCTACATTTAGATACTGGGGAATGGAAAACTGCTGTATTTGAGATGTTCTGTGTGAGGCTGCCACACCCAAGGGAGCACAGAGAATAATTGTAAGAGCAGAGGTTTCTCTTGATTTCTTGCTGGCTAATGATCCTCATTTGTCAAAACGCTGGAGGGAGAGGCAGCATTCCTTTCCTCATGAAAAATCTTTTTGTATCTTAATTTCTAATAATGTATACACACGTTGTTCAGTGCATATGAACTCTGGAAATTTTATTCTGTATGTTTATTCTTGACTCCTCTCAAACATCATTGAGTATGGAAGGTGCTTAAAAACTGACTATTCTGCTGGAGTAGTTTTTCAATCCTGTTCAATACATGTGTTTTGCCTTGCAGCAGAAAGGATTTGATATAAAACTGGTGACAGACTGTCTCAGTGGGCAGATTCTTGTCTTCCTGCAAAACAAGGACTGCGCATACTCAAATTGTTGTATCAGACCAGGATATCTTCTGCAAAAGTATGGGTTATGACTTAAGAGTGCTAAAGACAGTTAACGTAATGAGTTCCTTCATGTAACTGCTTTAGTGTACCTATTATTATTAATTTAATTAAATGAATTTAATTAATTATTATTACTAAAATCTGTAGGTTTTAATAAGGCTAATTACATGCAATTTGTAGAATAATCTGTCAGGCTTTAAGAGCAACAGTATTAGAGAACCTGTATTAAAAGCCTCTATTTCCTTAAAAATACTTGGGGCCTTTGAAGACACTCTTGTTTTGAGTTAATCAATGTAACTTAACCATTATAACATTTTAACTGATGTTTAATAGTATATTTACATCAATGTGATATAAACTTTATTAACAGTTTTGTAGGAGGTGAGCAGCTTTCCAGAGTGGTTTTGGTAGTGGCACTGGCATACTTGGGGATTAAATTTGATATTTGCCTCCACCAGAACTTGTGGAAGAAGAACTTTTCAAATGACTAAGACAAAATCTAACTAAAATTAAAATCTGACCTGGCATGTTGCCTGGAATATGCATCAACATCTCTGTATTACAACACATTTTGTTGAGTACAGACTTGAGTAAGTTTAGGAACACAAGTACTATACACGTACTGTGCTTGTGTACTATGTTGAGTTCTGCTTGAGGCTTTAAGAGAGTATGTTTCCTAAGGCCATACAAACTGGAAAATTGTGTGAAATTTATCTGGCTTTTAGAGAAGGCAATTCCCAAGATCAGCAGGGTCACTGACAGAACATGTGCAATAAATTTTTGAGCATTAGCACTCTGTTGCTGTCTTGATCGATAGAGTTGGATGCCTACATGGAGATCTATACATGCAGAAAACGTATGATTAGAGGACAGCAAAGATATCTTGGTCTTTAGTTGTTGAGAGAAACCGGGACCTCTGGTTCCGGTTAAAAACACACACCTGTGTTCAGCATCAGCTCAGAGGGCTGGCCCTTGCTCTTACTGTAGCTTATGAAACTTTGCCCCAAGTTCAAAGGTCCTGGCATAGGAAAATTAAGGGACATTCCTACCAGTAACAGAATACTGTCTTCCATAACAACCTCACAGACAAACCAGTGAAGTATGGGCTAGAGAACTGGAAGTTAAGTACATGAAAGCTGGCTGAACTGCCAGGCTCTCAAAGGGTTGTGACCAGCAGCATAAAATCTGTCTGGCAGTGGTCAGCTGATGGTGGTACCCCAGGAGTTATTACTGGATCCAGTACTGTGTAACATCTCCATTAATGACCTGGAAGGTGGGACACAGTGCACCCTCAGTGAGCTTGCAGGTGATGCAAGGAGTGGTGTGATAGAGTGCTGGGTCGGGTTCTGGGTGACCTTATACAAGAGAGACACAAACTTCCTGGAGACAGTCCAGCAGAAGGCCACGAAGATGATGGACTGGAGCATGTGACTTAAGAGAAAAGGCTGAGAGCTGGGATTGTTCAGCCTGGAGAACAGAAGGCTCAGAGGGGGGTTTTATCATTGTGTATAATTACCTGGTGCAAGGGAGTAATGACAGGGGAGCCAGGCTCTTCTCCGTGGTGCCCGGTGCAATGGGTCCAAACTGAAATACAGAAAATGTAGCTACTTGGAAACAGAGCGACCTGTTCAAGTTGACCGTACTTTGAGATGGGAGTTTGAACGAGATGGTCTCCAGAGGTTCCTTCCAAACTCACCTGTGACTGAGATGATTCTCTGTTCTGTGATTTGTATGCAGCCCTTTGTAATGAATGTGAGGGTACTTGGTAAGATTGTTATGTTCCCTTTACACCTAGTCTGTTTCTTCACCTTTCAGTGCTATTTTTAGATAGAAAAATGGGTTGAGATCATATTCTTGCCTAAGTCTGTAGTAACATGCTGCTAATCAGAGTTCATCCATATCTCCTGCCTCAAAGGCTTGTTTTGCTAAGGAGTCATCCTCTAAATATTTTTATTGCTTTGTGGTCTTGATGAAGAGTGGGAAGCTTGGCCTGCGAGTTCAAGAACGGTGTTCAGACAGCCACCAGCTGTATAAGCGTGGCTGATTGCCTAAGATTTCTGTAAAAATATAAATCCTAATTTTGTAGCAATTTTATGACCCTTGCTTAGTCTTCACCTCAAGGTCTGTTTCCAGATGCCCATTAGGGTGCATCTGAGTCCACTGGGTTAAGCTGTTCATGGAATTTGTCTATTGCCTGATTCAGCACTGTTAGCTTAACCTGTATAAATAACTGCAGTGCTAACTTGGCTCGTTTCAATGGGCACAGGTCTGGGTGAGTTTACCTGAACCACCCCAGTGGCATTCCAGTAGGGACAATAATCTCTGATGGGACAGCAATGGCGAGCAGCACTGCTGCTGTTGGAAAAACCAACCTCGCCCTGTGTCCATCTTCACCACAACAGTAATTGCTGCAGAAAAACATCTGCTTACCTGTCTCATAACTAGGTGCAGTCATCATGGCAAATTTACAGAGGTCAGAACCGTCATAAAGCAAGTTGGAAATTTTGACAAAACACAAAGGAGAGATTCTTAATGCTGAGATTGGCAGTAGCCTGTGCATTTGTGTGCTATTAATTAGTACCTCTGCATTTGTTAAGTTTCAGTGGGAGTTATTCAGACCTATGCCTTTGCAATGATTTTTCATAGTATTAAAAGCATTGCTCTAAAAAAATACATCACTACAGTTACTGTGGGACATCATTATGTTGTGCAAAGGAGCCTGCTTAAACCTGTGAACTCCAGCTGTGACTTCAGCACATTAGTTACTGCCAGGAGGTGGTGACAGCCTGCAAGGTTGTTGTGTGGCCAGGGCTATGAGGGTCAGGGGCCACCCCTGTTTGGAAAACTACATCTAATAGTTGGCAATCCATAATAGTCTCGTAAAGCAATCCTTCTTGCGGTGTTTGTGAAGGGACTGTTATGTGCAGCCTGATTTCCTGAAGGCATGCTGAAGATACGGGGACTTGAATAATCAGGTAGCATAGGGAGCAGCAAAGAATAAACTCTCCCCTGCAGTGAGTGCAAAATATGGAAAGGACACACCAAGTCAGGACTTGAAAATCCACTGCAGGGAGAGAAGATGGAAAGGATCCCCATGGCCTGCAAACCCTGCTGGAAGAAAATCTGCTGATTTACACAATGGCTTTGCTCCGTTTCCATCCTACCAACCAGACAGGAGCTTGCTTACCGTCCCAAAGCAGTATGTTAGTAAGTTAAATAGTTTAGATGAAAATTATTTGGTTTTCAACCTATTTTCTGTCTACAAAAATAGCATCTATGTTAATACAATCCATCTTCTTCCCATGTTCCCCTCAAAAAAAAGATGAAAGAGGAGGTGTCTGAAATGTCTGGGAACCGGGCAATGAAGTACTTTGCTATCACCACAAGGAGGCTGAGGGTCTTTCCATTTTCCTGTGTGCTTAGTATTTGTTACAGCCTTTGGATAAGGAGTGAATACTGGTGTATCTGGCGTGACATATACTACCTCTCTACAAACTCTTTATTTAGAAAATAAATAATATGTCATGTCAAGCCTGTCCTGGCAAACTCACAACAATCCAACATATATGAAATGTATATTGTCTAACTAAAAACACCAGCTAAAGTCCAGCAGGCTCAAGTACTGATGCGCCTTTTCAAAGTTTCCTCAGAACAAAAAGGTATCATGAATAATACCTTTTTCTGTCTCTCAGTGAAACCAAGATTAGAAAGAAAGCCCTATCTATCTTTTCCCATAAACTCTTCCTGAAACACGCTTGAAGTGTTAGAAAAATTAGTAGGCATATGATAAATTGGCCACAAGCCACAGATGCAGTAATCTGTGTGCCTTTCTAAAATAACTGTCTTAAGGGGAACTTTTATGTCATTTCTTAGCTACTCTTGTTATCAGAATAGCTTTGCACAGTGGCATATATCATGCTTTTATTTTAATTAAACGTGCCTGGAAGAAGAGCTTGTAAAAATGTAGCTAAAGGTATTTTATAGAATTTGAACTTGAGGTCATTTTCTTCTATTCATCTCATTTGCATTCAGTAGCTTCCTCACATTCCCTGTGAGCAAAGGGTGCTAGGGCAGAGGATGTTGGCGTGGGTAAAGATCATGGCTTTTGCAAGGCAGCAGTTTCTACTTCAGCAGACTTCTTGGTGGCTTCTATATAATAGTCTTTTACAGAGGAAGAGTGGCCATTTATTTTAGGAACTTTACCTCTTTTCAAAAAACAGGTGAATGTACTTTCTCACACATCTTTGGTCTACAAAGTGTGTCTTTATTTTCCTTCATGACATCCCCAGGCAGCCTTCTCAAACACTAAAGAGTACAGATTGGATTATGCCTAAACCTTAATATTTCTGGAATCACCTTTTAAAAATGTTTTATTTTTTATTCTTTAGTAGCAAAGAGGCAGATGACCAAAGTGCCCAGTTCCTAAGAATTATCTGGAAGACAGAAGCGAGGGCAGTAGTTTCAGTACAAGGTAATATTGAAGTAGAGGTAGATCGGCACAATGGAGTTTTAGTGGAAAGAGCAGGTATAGAGAGGGAATATTAAATGGACTTGTGTCAGGACTCATTTTTTATATTTACTAGGGACTTGCCTGCTTGCTACACAAGTACCCTTTATTACTGTATTGAATTTAAAAATAATCTGCTCCTTGGGAAGATACCATTTTTCCTTTCGTGTGCTGCAATTTACTTTTTATTATCTTCCGTCTAATATCAAAACCATAAATGATATACTTCATTATCAGTGTTGCGGTATTGCAGATTAAGAAAGTATTTCAGTGCAGTGACTTCTGCATGGAGCATTAGTAATTTGGCTGCCTCCCTTGAAGAAAACCAGGTAGGTTTACAGTAGGTTTGTTAGCTGACATTTGTGGTATGGATTTGCTAGGATGGAAAAGAGTGATTCCATTGGAATTTTCAAATTAATCTTCTAAACCATCTATATTGTGCTGTCATGTAGGACAAAGCCATTTCTCTTGCCAAGTCATGTAATCTTTAACAGAGAAATTTCATACAGACCTTGTATTAGCTTTTAAAATAATTCTTGCAAGACACACCACTTTGTTAATGCTGAGGCGTGAGCAAGCTGTTTTCCATGAGATATTTCTAAGTTCACTTAAATACAGAGAAGAGGTTGTTTCTTCAAATACAGCACTGTGCAACCACTGCTTAACTTCATAGGGCTTTTATGGTAACATTGAAAGCTGGGAGATCAGTCACTCTGTGGAAAAGAAGCCTCATTCTGGCAAGTATATTTTAGTTGATTTCTAAGTTTGCAAGGTACAAAATACATACATATTTTAAAAGCGTATTGGGCATAGTTTTACAGTACATGAGCCAAACTGATACACATTTTCGTCCCACTACAACTGCAGATATCCTTCCTACCCATGTTATTTTAATCACTTAGTATAAAATATGAACAAAATCTGAAAAAGCCTGAATGATTCATATGCATGAAATCTGATTACAAAGGGGATGGTTCAGGAATCAAAATTCTGAATAACCCAGTGGTTCCAGTATAGCAGAGCTGAATTTTTACATAGACATAGTCATAGCTATTCTGAACTTAAAATACCACATAATGTGGTATGATTATTTTTGATTTTTAAAATTTTTATCTGATGATAGTAATAATTTGAACATAGAATCTTTAGGTTTAAACCTGCAAAGTTAGTAAGGAGCTGTTAGTTTTTCTAAATAATGGTTGCTTCTTCATGAAATGTAGCTGTTCCATGTTTATTTTGAATATGTTATAGGTGTCTTTTAGAGCCTCTGCAACTGATTAATCAAATATGGTCTGTGCTTTAATGATAGCATTTGAAATATATAGTTTATATATGCAATCTAATAGTTAGTGCTCCATTTATGTGTACTTACACATGCATCTATGTTACAATTAAAGAGGGAAGATAGGGGAGTTAGTGTTACTGAGCTGCTCCAATCCTTCCTGAATTTTAACCATCTTGTCACCATTTAATAACATTATAACATACAGTGGAAAGTTCAGATTATTGAGTTTGGGGACACTTTAAGTTCTGCTTGCATCTTGTAAAGCAGGAGGGAGTTATATGTTGGTGTCATCGTTCATCCTGCTGCTGAGTTTCATTTGAAGCATTGCTTACTGCGGTGGCAATGAAGGTCCCTTTTAGTGTTGCCACACTAGCAGCGGGGCTGTTGAGTCAAGAAAGCCCATACTGGATCAACCCCAGCTGGCAGAATACGTCAGTGTAACATTCGGCAGAGCCACCTCTGTAACAAGCAGCATGGCCGTGCAGTCAATGTTTGAAAAAAAATATATTGCTCCTTGCAATATATATGGTATATCTTGTTTCATTGGCTAGTTTCTTTCAGATACTTACCCACTTCTAACTAATCTCTAGGAACAGGGATTGAAAACACAAATAATTTCAGATAGCTCAGGCTGAAAGAGTAGTAAGTTTTTCTGAAGCGTTAATACTTGTCTTGATAGAGACTTGTCTTGCACTGGGTTAACAATTCACATCACGACACTTCTATCGTTTTGTGGTTCGTTTAGCTTCTGTTAGCAATGTGGTTGAACTGATACATCACTTTTACCTGGTTAAAAAAAAAAAAAAATATATATATAATTGGCCATTAAACTGTATTGGCTTCTGTAATAAGCCCAGGTATCCCTTTTCTGCTCTTTTCTTGCCTGTATTGAAGAAACCTCTGCAGGCCTGTTTGATGCGAGCATTAATCACATGGCAATGCAGTTAAATGCAAAATTTTGTTCTAAGAAAAGGTATGATAAAATTTTAATTAATATTGTCAATGAAACCTTTTTCTGGAATATTTACTGCTGTATGGATTTGCTTAAAGCTCCAGTGCTTCCATGTTAAAATGAATAATTTTTTACTTTCTAAAGCAAAATTTATAGGCATGATAAAGGCAGCGTTATATCAGTCCTCATGTTTAGAATCTCTCTACAACTGGAATGTTGGACATTTTTACTTATTTTAATATATCTTAATTTTTGTTTCCTGTTATTACCTGATGTCATGTGAAAATTTCTTCATGTGGTTCTCTTCTTCTCTAATTCATTAGATTTGGCATGGCTGTTTATTGTATCAGCTTGGCATCTGGCTATTATAGCTCATTTGAAACAAACACTATGCTTGAACAAACACCTACAAAATTAACCCTTATGGTGTAGACAGACTGGTACAAATACAGTATGACTGTAGTTCTTGCTTTGTAAGAATTACTTCACCAAATGAAAACTTTTCTGTATTCTCTTGTTAACCTGCTCCCGTTCAGTGGATGAAATGTTTAACAACATTTTCAAAACATTTTTAAATTCAGAATTTTTACATCTTCCGGTACATTCTGCTATCAAATGAAGCTTCTGTCTTACACTGAAGGGGAAAAAACAACCTAACCCCCCCCCCCCCCCCCCCACCCTCCCAGCCTAAAAAAACCTTTGCAGATTGCAATATAAATAAAGCAGTTTCAGTCTTGTTTGGAAAAGTTGTAAATCCCTATGTTATAACTAATGTTCAAGGGGAAGTTATAAATCCTTATGCAACTGCTGATAGTCTCACCCAAACTGGTCAGACTTCTGAATGTATTGTAGAGGAATATAGTACGTTTATGCAGAAGTAACTAGTGTTATATGAAATTAGGTATTTATACCTGTGATTAAAAGCCAAGTAGCACAAATGTGCTAGGGCCTTTAATTCCCAGTTGTTACATGATCTGGAATTGGACCTTCGTTATTTTCTCTGAAGTAACGTAACCGACCTTGGGGTAAAGATTTATAATCAGTGAAGATGATAGAAAGAGGTTATTTTGTTTAGTTAAAGCTTCTTCAGAACAGCTGGAAATTGACAAATGAGCATTCAGGAACAATTCAAGATTACATTCAATTCAGTGTCCATTAACAGCTTTCCTTTCCCATGTTGTCAGCTAGGATCCCTGTACCCAGCCATTCCACAACCAGTGTTGCAACCTCTGCTAGCAGATTGCTCTTTGGCCTTCAAATGGGCTAAAAGAACTATACCAGAAGTATCTTTATCCTATTGTCAGAGCATAGAAAGTTCTACATGTGTGATCTCATGGACTTTTATAAATACATAAAGTAATGTGTCAGCATAACAATGGCTTACAGCTGGGCTGGCCTTCCCTTCAGAAGTGCAGATAGCATTGGGAGTTTTCCCATGTAACTCTAGGATGTGCCTCTTAATTGGATGAGTTTGTTTTGTTTTGTGTTTGGTTTTTTGTAAACCTGTCTTTTTTCCTAATCTTGTGATTGCTGTTGGTAAGATATCCCTTCTTCATTTGTTCTTTAAACTGGCTGTTTGCTGTAATGGCCTCACATGCTCCATCATCTGGTGCTTTCCCACTCCTCTGCTTCCCTTCTTCAGAGTTTAAAACCAACTTGTTATTAAAAGTTCCTTTCTTATGAAGGGAAGATCTAATAGCTATTCAAGATCACTTTCTATTGGGTACAAAAATTTATGTTCATATTACTTATTTTCAGTGAAGTGGAGAAAACCAACATATAGTTCTGTCCTGGCAACCTGTAACTTTGTTCGGTTCCTTCTACTTCTCCCTCTTTTGGAAAACCAGCTCCTCTCTATGATAACAGAAAGTTATGAAATATTTGAGTTAGCAGTTCATTTTGAATGTCATCAAAATCAGTGCTTGCTAGGACCTCGGGCTGAGTTTCCGTGTTGCCTAGTGCAGAGGACACATTGCTGCATCACTGCTCGTGCTCTGAGTCTACCCAGTGTGGCAGCTTTCTGAGCAGAAGAGTTTGGGGACAGAAATCTTTTTGTTTGTTTGTTGGGGGTTTTTTTGGTTGGGTTTTTACTTTCTCTACAAAAGTAAAAAAACCTTTACTTAATCTATGAATTCGAGCATTCAAACATGAATTCATCCTGCCCAATGAGGATTTTGGGGTTATTCTTAATGATTTACAGCTGTACTGTGTGAGAAGGGAGAGACATGCAAACTAAACATAGAAAAGATATCTTTTTTTAATAACAACATGCTAAAGCACTGTTATAATACCAGTACTCCCACCAGAGGCCTCATACATATGCATGATAGGGGACCACCACGTGGGAGAAATACTATAAGCATGGGGGAGAGAAGTGAATATTGATAAAACATGTCACAAACTGTGAATAGCCCACAGGACATATATATAATCTCAGTGGGTACACTTAATTGAAACAGATTAAAATCTAAATCCATGCACTTTATAGTGTTTTTTATCTTGAAAGGTCAACTGGTTTTTGACACTCCTATTCTCACCAGAAACCTATGTAAAAGACATTGGGCAGGGTGTCTTCAATACATTTTATTTAGAATGGACATTTATGACTGGTCATTGACCTTGAGATTCCATTAGCAGTAATGAAGGGCAGCCAGTATTGCTTTGTGCAGAGTACAGTAAATGATGCATATACATAGATGAGAACACGTCGCCTGTCCCATGCTGTGTTGGGATATACCACTGCACTGGCACTGCATTCGTAGTTCCAGAACGATAAAAGGAAGCAGTGATACTAACAGCAGCAAGACTGCTTTGGAAATACTTTTAGTTTACAGTGTGTTGGAATTCCACTTTTTCCATTACCCTTCTTCCCTTCTCTCCCTCTTCTCACTCTTCTCGTTAGTAAGTTCATAAGGCAAAAGTTCTAATTTTCTACAGAAAAAAGGACAAACACTCTTTGCCTAGTCACATGAGTTTAGTTGACTGCTGTCATAAAGAGATATTAACAAGAAATAAAACACAATAAAATGTTTCTAGAGCACCCTTACATGAAAATGTTTTAAACTCCAGTTAATCAAAAAGTTTCAGATGGCTCCGAGGGACGTTTAGTGTATCAGAAGCACAATGTATTGATTCAAGGATCATCTTCTCCATGTTCAACTAGTCCACCCCAATGAGCAGAAGCTCAAGCAAAAGTGACAAGAAGGAAAAAGGAGTTCCTGACAAAACTCAAATCTAAAAAAGACATATACAAGAGATGGAAGCAGGGGAAGTTGACTGGAGAGGAATACACACATGCTGTCCAAGTGTGTGGCATGGGACTAAGAGAGCCATCCTGGTGTCTCTTGGTTATTTCTCTGTGATGGGGTGTGAAGGCTGGTTACAACCCGGAGAACTTTAGAAACAAATGAAATCTGCTTCCTCCTCCTATGACTTCTTCAGCCCCTTTATATTGTTTGGTTTCTTATAACGAGAAGTCCCAGTGTCTTAAGTTAAAAGTGATACTGGCAATAATTGGGCTGGTTCATATGTGACAAAAGCACAGGAGAGGGGAAAAAAAAAAGTATATTCAAGGCTGCAGACATTCAATCTATGGTAATGTTCACTGAGAGTAAAATCCTTGTTGGTCGTCATAGTTGGATTCAACCTGATACAATGTTTAATTCTCTTGGTTTTCTTCCTTACTCCCATTACTTTCTTATTAACATGGCAGTGAGAGTTTGTATGTGTGTGTGATGTTTTTGTTGTTTTCTCATATAATGAAATATTTCTCTTTACTGTGTCCCAGAACATGAAATTTCACTTATTTAATTTCGGTTTATTAAAAATGGTGTATGTATAGCTACATGTACTTCAAAGAAAATTGACTAGATAACATCTCAGTCTAATCTTCTTTGAAATGATACAAGAACCTGATTTAAGCATGAGAATGTAAGCTGCTCTTAAATTATGGAGAACAAATGAAGTTATAAGTTTCATATCTGAGTAACTTCTATTCATTGTTTGTGTCTCCTGCCTGCACTTGGATAATATTTGCCTAGAGAAAATAGCTTCAGCAAAAATTTGTTTAGCCTAAAATAATAGATAAATCCATAGTCCTGGTAAATTCACCTAAGAAAATAGATTATTCTTGCCCTCCTTTCCATCCTTGCTATGCAATAGTCATTTAGAATTAAACCATAGGTTTTTGTTAAATCACTAGAAGACTCAAACAACTGGCATTGCCAGCAAATTAAAACCATAAAGATGATTGGCATTGTGACTTTAGAAAGTACGTTGTTTTCTTAAGATAATATGTTGCAAATAAAACCAATAAAAGTTGACAGCTGAGATTTCATTGAGCCGTGGCAGTATTGGCTAAAGTATGGAGGTTTTATAGGTCATTTTGGATAAGTCTTATTTTTAAATGTAAAGTCACCTGAAAATCATCTGTTTCCTTGAGAAAAGAAAGTTTGCTTTTGGAAATGAGGCTTGCCAACCTTTGTCATTATACCAAGCTGAAAAAGCAATTGTGAACCCCCTACAGACTCATATTTTTCCCTTTCCAAACAGAAGGGGGAGAGAAACGTTGCCGCCACCCAAGCAGCAAACTATACCCATGTTCTGTTCTCCAGCAGCCACCTCCAAAAATCTTTTTTTCCTGAGACATGGGGATCTTTTCCTCTTACTTTTCAAGTCTTTGCGGCATTCCTGATGTGACGTGCTTTTGCTGAAAGCGGACTGCTGGTGTGTAGGGGAGCTGGATGAAACTGCCTAAGCCTAAGCTGCCCATAAGACAACAAAGCTCAGGACCTTAAAGGACACTATTTTTAAACTAGGCCTGGAGCGTATGGAGGTTTCTGGTGTTAGGATCACAGTGCGGTAGACAGCCTTGCCCTTCAAAAATGTTCGGTCTGCTTTAGCGTTGGTTGGTTTGTAAGCACAGTGGAAGAAAGGCTGAGGAGGCAGAAAGAAGGGCAAATGCTGACCTCTCCTTCCCCAGCAAAGCGGAACATGGCAGGTCAACTTGCTATAAAGACCTCTTTTTTTAATTAGGTGCACTTTTTTATGCCTTCTCTCACAGGAGGAGCTGAACTTCTTTAAATTTAGACCTGCTGGAAGGATCTAAGGAAATCTTTTCTGCTTATAACCAGGAGCTCATGAAGAAAAGGACTCTGATAACTACTAGATGTATCTTAGTATTTTGTAACTTCTGTATTGCACATTGAAAAAATGACATGTTGAATTTTAAGGTACCCTGACATATACTGCTCTAATGCAGGTTGAGTAGTACTGGCCTCGGCCTTGTACTTCTGACTCTGGTTTAAATGCTAAAGGTTCCCATTTGAAGTGGAAAGCAAGAGATGCTATCCGAGTTCTCGATGTGCTGTGCTGCTGTTGTGATGGTAAGGCAGAATACACTTTGGCACAGGTAGGCAAGAGTTATTACACACAGAGAAACTCTTCTACATGTAGTGCCTGTGACCAGACACACCAGAGGGGTGGCACTCGGTGGGTAATCTTCTTTTTGACATTTGTAAGCATTAAGTCAATCCCTTATCCAATAGACATCGACTGTATGCATCCTTGGCTCATTTAATCTTAGCTGATTTGATTAAAAATAAAGTATTTATTATTACTATTACACATAAAAAATATTTTCTTAGTTTTAGACAATATTTGTGATAGGTTTTCTCTTTTAGCCTACAGAATACTAGGTAAATGAAAGAATAATAGAGCATTATATGCTAACAACCTGTATGTTACTGCGACTTTCTTTTCTGTATAATAGCACACTTAGATTTGAAGAAACATCTTTATTATTTTAAATATAAGTGTATTCACAAGATATGTATTCTCTAATTATTCTCCCTTGGCAAGTATATTTTTAATAATAATTCGGCATTTAAGTAAGATACACCTCTTTACCTTGTAAAACTGAAAGTAAGAACTAATTAAAGTAGTAGTTCTGTTTTATTTGAAGAACAGTTATTTCTTTTGGAATGTGTTGTAAGCCTATTTTTAAAGTAAATTAACCGTGTTCTGTGTTTATAAAATTGAATTGTTCATTCTGAGGTCTTAATTTCAAGTTTACTGCAGCAAAGTTATGGAGTGGTATGAGCAGTGGTGCATGGGGAAGCCAGGGAGGCCAGTGAGAGCAGCTTGCAAATGGAGTATCATTTTCTTTTTGAAGATATGTTTTCACAGAGGTGTATTAGTATTTTTTAATATATTGCTGATGCTGGCAATTGCAAGTTAGAGTACTGTGAAGCATCAAAGGCCTGGAAGAACTTACCCAGAAAATATTTTCTGACGCTTCTGAACCAAGGTATTTTGGACTTAACAGCAAAACCAGGTTTCCTGCAATCTGTCTTTTTCAGAGAATACTGCCTTTGAGATACTGGTATAAAATATTGTAACAGCTAAGTAGGTGAGTTTCATGCAGTCGTGTCTGCCATTCAAATTGTCAAAAAAACCCCTGTAACTTCTTTTTTCACTTAAAAAAAAAAAAACAAAACACCAAAACAAACCAAAGAAAAAGCCTGAACAACTTCTCTAGTAATGAGAAAATATGCTCATTAGGGTATTTCAGCTTTGATTCTGTCATTTCTGTGATTTGCAGTCAGCTACCAAATCTTTGGTCTCGTTACACTGAGGAAAAAACAATCTTTCTCTCAAATGATTAGGTATAATCAGTCAGACATTTAAATAGTCTAATATGACTTTCCTGTTAAGGATGACTGATGGTTTGGTTCTGCATTAGCTCTTTTGATTAGGTGTTTCTCTTTTCTTTGAATACATGTACCTCTCTGTGAATCCTTTTCCAAGCAGAACACAGCATATTTTATAACAAACCTGTATAAATAAATGAAAGAAAATGAAGAAAAATTAAATTTACTCTCTCATAACTAATCAAATCCCCCCCATAATTCATAAATGTGGAACACTTTGGTAATTACCAGGGGTTTCAGCTTTGCTTCATGGTATTGCTTAAGCTGAAACTAGTGCTGCCTTTCATTTTTAGTGGATGAAGAACTTGGGAAACAAATGCTTGTTTAAAAGCTGCATACAACCTGTCAATTTGTTGTATCGTGTTTCGTTGTTTCTTGGGTTTGACATTCCCCTAGGAAAGCTAGAAATTAAAGTAAGTTCTGATAATCACATAGATACTGCTGCCTCCTAATAGCAATATATTGAGATGTCACGTCTGTCAGCCATGTTTGCATGAAATGAAGTTTAGTCTTAAATGATGTATTTAAGTTAAAAATAGTACCCATGTATCTGCAGTTTCACGAATGACCATGAGAATTAAATTTAGGAATAAATCAAAGAGGGACAGATAAAAGTGAGTATGTACCATGAGATAACAAACCAATTTAATGTCATCAGTGCAGACAAAAGAAAAAAAAATGCAATTCTGAATATTGAGAAAAAAGCGTGTTCATCATGGTCAGAGAATTGGAAGCAGTTTATAATATTACTATTATAAAATAGTATATTAGGGCTTAAAGTCAACCATTAAAGAAAAGAATGAACTTTTTTTCCGTTATAAAGCATGAATTGCATTATATACAAATAGTGAGTGTTGTAATTTTTTTTCATTCCCTAGCCAAAAGCCTCCAGCAATAGCATAGCACATAGACTGTTGCTGCTATTGACAAATCTAATGACACGTTGCTCATCTGTCAAATTTTGCATTTAACTAGGCAAGTAGAATATCACAAAGCTGCTCTTCATTTGCAGAGAAATGGCCTTGAAAGTAAGCAACAGTGTAAGACACCAATTCTAACACAGTGGTCCCTCGTTTCTGGTTAGCTGTGCAATGGTGGCAGCTGTGGACACGTGCACACGTATTGTAACGAAGTGACTCTGCTTATGGAGAGATCACAGCAGATCAATCAGGTGGAAAAGCTCTGGCTTTTTTTGTATTATAACATCTTACTTAGGCCATCAGCTGGCTGGAATGTTGTTTGGTTTTTTTCTCCTGAAATGTGGTTTATTAGATAGAAATTTAGAAACGTATGATGAATTAGCATTTGATATTCCCTTAGCCTTACCTGTTGACTACCACAGTATGGGGATAAGAAGCTACACAGAAATGATTAGCTGTGATGTTCAGAGTGTAATTGAATGCTCTAAGTGGAATAATGCCATTTCAACAGAAAACAATTGATTGTAGTTCAACTACATGAAGAAAACAGTGGGTAGGTGCCCTGATGAAATAAGAAATTATTTTTTACTTTATTTAAATGACGGTATTTCAGTATGTGAGAAACATTTCTATAAAGACAGCAAATTCTGCTTGTGTTAGCCAACTGAAAATCAGTTCAGATCTTATATATTTATAAGAATAGTGGACAGAGGTAAGATGAGGTTTATATAAATTATTCCTTTTTTCCTGACATATCAGCCATTACTCTTAAGATATTTTTTTTATTTATTTAACATAACAAACTGATTTATATCAAGTCTATCCTTCACTGTCACAGAAGATGCTGCCATGGAATTCAGCTAAAGAAATTGAATTAGTGTTTCAACAAAGGAGAAAAATTAGATTGGCATTACAGAGAAGCATTTAATAAGGATAAGAAATGAAGTCAAAGCACAATGCATGTCTCTTACTGTTGTTCCAGTGTATTTTTTAAAATACTATCGGCAACTTGGGAGTGGGGAGAGTCTGGGGAAGCTGACCAGACATTAAGATGTTGCTTGACATGAAAAAGTGTATAGCTGCTACTTTTCTTAGTTCTGAATGACCACTGTCAAGTCATACTTGGCTTTTAATTACAGTTTAGTAAGGGTTTTTACAAAACCCATCACAGATCATAGAATGACTGTAAAATAGGCAAAATCTCCCAGCTGGAGTGTAAAATACAGAAACCTGAAATTTAAATTATGCAAAGGCTTGAGCTGGACATTCTTTTTCTAATAAAATTCAGTAAATTGTTCATCTGAAAGGAAAGATGAAGAGTAGTAAATGCTTTTATTTTACTTAGGGTCTTTGTATATGAAACTCCCCTGGGATGATTTTTATCTTCAGTTTTTCCTGTATTTGTTACTAGGCAATGACAGAGAGAATCGCATCTGAACAGAACTTTTTCCTTAGTCTGTTTTTGGCACAGGAAGAGGCGTTTTGTGTTGTCTGATCACCTGCAGACCTGCTGGGGGAGTCTGCTAGCAATTACAAGGAAGGCACTTTTGTAACACCTCTCACTTCAGAATATTTATACATTTTTACATGAGTCAGGCATTTCTCACCTATAAAGGCACATGTTCCTTGTCATGTACTAAGGAACTGAGTCACTGACACAGATGATGAACCTTTGTCAAGATTGCAAAAACATATTTAGGATGGAGCCAGGAATTATGCCAAGAAACGGGGCATCCGGTGTTTTTGTTTAACCCCTAGATGAGGATTGTCCATCCTTCTGACTGCAAGAGACACTTGTTTCTGTTTTTTTCTAAGGCTGTGTTGTGTATTTTGGTACTTCTGAGCTGGCAACATGCAAAATTGGGATTGATTATTCTAGAATTTCCAGTACAGCAGGTATTTCTGGTCAATGTTACTTAGATTTGCCTTTCACTGGGAAGCTAGTGAGGCCAGCTTGGGTGGCAGCTTGCAAACTAAATATAATTGTCTTTTTGGAGATATGTTTTAGTAGTAGTGGGCTAGGTTTTGGGGTTTTTTTCTTTTACTATTAGTTTTATTGCTGCTTGCAATATCGAGTCAGAGCACTGTGAAGCATCAAAGGACTGGAAGAGCTTCTTCTCCAAAATATATTTCTGACAATTCTGCACAACTTCTTCAGGTGTGGTCTAGATTTTGGAAAGTTATGTTTGGCCTGAGGTGGTGGATACAAAATTGAAGCAAGTCCAGGATGGGAGTAGAAGTCCCCATTGCTGGTGAGGAAAGAACCATGCAATTGAAGGGGTTATGCTACCGTAGTCTGGTAGTTTTTATAGTAACTGCATGTCTGGACAGAAAAGTTTTGCTTCATTTTTATTTGGAGGAAAAGGCATAATAGTGAGCCTCAAAGGGGAAAAAGGCCTATAATCATTTAGGTTGAAGTGCTTCTTAATTCAAATGGTGTGCTACTTAGAGAATTTGATAAGAAGGATTAGAACTGGAAAAGAAAGACATTTTTAAAAGCAGAGCTATTACAGGGTTCATTACTTTATTTATATGTTCTCCAAAATCACATGAATGGAGGAAAAAAATGAGAGAAAAAAATACTGGCAGCAGTTCAGAATGTCAATTACTACTTTTTTAATCCTCTTTTCACAATTTATTTGACATCTTGAACAGTAGCCAAAAAAGCTATTATAACTATAAAACATATTCATTGGTATAAATCTCATTAAGTTGAGCAATTTAATTAAGGTATTGACATGCTTAATTGATACGTGCAAGGAGAGACCATTTTCATATCTAATTTCCATATGCTTTCTGCTTTTAAAAAAACTAGCTCCGTAAAAATGTTATAGATTCAGCTAAGCCCTGTCATCCCAAAGGAGCACTTGCTACCATTTACCTTGATTTAGAGCCAACTACTCTTCTAAGTGGAGCTCCATTAAATGGATCTGATGTATGCCTGACTCAAACATGCGTCAGCTTCTCTTATGATCAATAGTGGAATATTTATATTAATAAAGCACCCAGTTAATTAAATAAAATAATCTTCTGGGTAAACTGAAGATACTAGGGGATGGGCAGAGAATCAATATATGCTGCCATTTGAACATTAACTATGTGCTTTGAAATTTTATGTTATCTTAGCAAAGACGGTTGCGGTGCGGAAGTCTCAGATGCACAGAAACTCCCAGTGCAGAAAGCCCCTAAGCGTCCCGTGCAGGATTTGCTTATCGAGTCAGAGAAAAACAATTATACAGAAAAACTTGAATCTCTTTGGCTTCTGTGACTTCATTCCTACAAACACATTGGAAATCCTTCCTTTTGGATTGGGGCTGGACCCAGTCAAGTAGGTATTTTCGCAGTCACCTGACCCATTCCAGCCTTGCCAGAGAAGGAGCGCATGTAACTTACCAAGTAAGGGTTTCTCAGTGATAGTGAGGGGTCATTGGTCACCTGTTTTGGTTTTGAAGAAAATACCCTGAAGAAATTCTCAAAATTACCTTTGAAGGCAGTTGGCTACTCGTGAACACATCTACTTCTAGTGTATTACATGTTTCAGCCAAAAGGACAACTGTTCCTCAGCCTTTCCCAGCAGGGTGGCCTGCAGCTGCCACCATGAATGCTGGGGCGAGTGGTGGAGCACGCAGGGGTCGTGCTGCCCGGCCTTTGCCAAAACCCTCGCAGACAGAGCCAGGAGAGGGGTTTCTACAAGAGTGTGTGACTTGTTAGAAATGTAACCATAGATCTCAGTCACGGATTCACATCGTTATTTACCTCTGATAAGCAAACTGCTGACCTCGTGGCATGGATGTTATTTCTGTAACATGCAGGTGGCCTTTGAAGGAAGGAAGTTCCCTCAGGTATTGCTGCAGTGCGCTGTTCCTGCTTCATCCTACCTTTTATCTACATTTTAAGGCTTCCGTGCAATAAAGCGAGAAATGTTTCTGTAAATAGTATTGCAGCTTTAAAAGAATTCCTGACTTTGATAACCAAAGGAGATGCGTGCAAGGTGAAGAAAATCTTAATATTAATAGGTTATTCAGTCAGCTTAGAACTAGTTCTGTGTAAATATGCTACCATCTGCTTAGCCAGGGGCACCACGGCATTGCTAAAAATGCTGCCACCTCTAGTCCAGAGGCGAGCAGTTGTGCGCCAAAGCCCTCAGTGCAGGTAGAGCATGGAGCGTTCCCGCTCGTGGGCTTTGCTGGCCGGGACTGGGCACCTTCCTGCTCCCTTCTCGCACTTCTCGGGGTGGGTATAAAGGTGATGACTTAAAACTGAGGGAATTAGAGCATGTTCATTTGGGCCTTCTCAGTTTTAAGAATTCAGATGTGCTGGGCTGATCAGCAGTCGTTGCTGAGCGTGCAGTGATTATTGAATGTCTCACGGCCATAACCTTGGGGTCAGCATCTGAATGATTTCAGTGAGGCCATTCTTTGCTGACTTCTCTGTGAGAGGTGCTGTCTACCATACAAACAGAACAAAAATCATCATGTAAACCCACAGGGACGTAGCATATGGATTAATGTATAGAACTTATTAAAATATAAATCAGGAATAGTTTTGGGCTATTGCAGGAAAATGGCACTGATGTTTTCCTGTAATGTATGGTTTTCACATGGTTAAATTATTTCTAATTACCAGGCTCAGTGGAATAGCTGAAGGAATAGTCTCCTCTGTCTTACAATGATTTTTGTCTTCTACTAGCTAATTTTAGCATGTCAGCATTTACTGAAGATTCTTGGTTTTGTTTGTATTTTTGTATTAATATAGAACCTTCTGAATAAGACATATGTTTGGTGTGCTTAATACTTCCAAAATATGCTTCATATACGGAGAAATATACTTGGGCTCCTGTGTAATATTGCTAATCAAATCATGTATGTTACGTGTGAAAACTCAAAATATTTAATGGATATAAAACTATGCTTCTGCTGTATTATTGCCTTTGGTATAGTGCTGGTAATGCATCCCAACCCTACCATTTAGTATTTGTTTTGCCTTTCTTCTTTTATGTCACTCTTCTGTTCTATGATTTAGGAAGACTGAGCAAAGAGTGCAAGCTAGAAACAACATTGGAACCATATGTGTTATAGTTGTATGTAATCTATATCATAATCATATGAATTTACCAGGGTGGGATAGGTGTAGTTAGAAAACCACTTTCTGAGTTAGACATAGTTCCCCAGTATTTAGAGTTCTCTTCCCAGAAATTAACTGTTCAAAGAAAGGGAAAGTGATTGCATCTGAGCTGGGATAAAATCAGATTCCACCACAAATTCCTTTCTGGAACCAAACAAAAACCTTTGTGTCTGGAACTGTGATGTAGAAATCATTGTATTTTTTTTTTTGACTGACTCTTAGTTTCTGCCTCTTGATCACTGGTTTTGTGTATGTACATCTGGAAGTAATGATGTGCATAAATAATATCAGGATGTACACTTTTCAAGTTTTATAATGAAATTAATTATATTTTTTTATCAGATAGGTCTATTTGTGTCATATGAGGCAAAACCCCCTTACTAATGTTTTTTCAACTACTTTAGCAAGCTTTTGAACAGAGGTGTCATACATTGAAGAAAATTTTGGGATAATTGCAAGACAAGTATTACTGTATAGTTTCTCCTGGAGATTTGCATGGCTGTAGTGGACTTCAGAGAATCATCATCATTCCCAGCACTGATGAAATTAAATCACTGTGGAATTTGATATTATTTGATTTGAGAGTGCTTCAACAATGAACCAGCAATGTGTAGACTTCTTGTTGCTTCCCTTTGAAGTCTGTCGAGCAGGAGGGCCTCCTCCCTCTCCCTGGTCAGCTTTTTTACATTTAATTTAATTTTCTGAGCTGACATTGTCAATCTGAAATTCAGCAACGTGCTTGACAGTGAGTTGGAGGAAAGCTGAATTCATTTTTGGAAGTGGCTTTATGCAAATAGATCCTGGTGCAGATCGCTGAAGCAAGGCATTTGCTGATGAATCGGTGGTGCCCTTGATTCCTTGTTGTCTTCAGGAGTAAAGCTCAAAATGTACCACAAGAATCTTTGATTTGCTGTAAACAATTCATACATGCCCACATCTCCCTATGAGTATTTTTGGTGTTTGGGGATAAAAAAAATGAACTTGTTTTCAAAGTAGAGCCTGTAGATTTTCATAATATAGTGTTAGGTTGACTTCAAGGAACTTAACTCAGCTTGTAACTTAGTGAGGCCAGGCTTGTTTATAAGTGCAGTGAAGTCGTAGGGAGACTTGTTACTTCTTGTGAATTGTCTTGATTTTAGCTTAGACTTCGGTAGGATTTTAGCTCCTTCTAGGTGATCTACTAAAGTATTAAAATAACAAAACACTCAATAGGCTGAGTGACATGATTAGAAGTTTAACATATTTTTTTGAGGAATTTATGCTTTTGTGGGCACATTAGCTGAAAGGTTGTTTGTGTTTCTATCTGTTACATTAGTTAGCATGTATATTCTAGTAGTATATTGTCGCTCTCTCTGCTTCTTCCAGGTCTCTCTCCATTTGGCTGCTCCTCTTCCATACCCCTTAGAGCTATTTAACTACATAGCAGGAACCACCCACAGCTACACCTTATCCACATCAGCCAACCCACCGCCCCTGAAGCCAGCCCACAGCTGTATATTGTTAATTAACCCAGCTTCATTCCTCTACAGTATACTTTATTTTCTGTATTTTAAATACCTTTATGCTACTCTTATGCCTTTTTCTATAGCATAGCACTGCTGAATGACGAAATTTCATCATTTGATGGAGTTGGAGGCTTGAAGGTGCTTCGACTACCTGGATAACAGTCACTGAAAAAAAGAAATGATCTGGTTATGCTTCAGTGAATCTTTCCTTGTATGTGTGTATAAGGTAGCAGAATGAGGGTTGTAGATATCATTCAGCTGTGTTGGTCAGGGTGGACCTGCTCTGAAATAATTGAATAGCATGTGGGTTTGTGGAGCCTACCATAAAAAGAAACTAGTATTACTTAAACAGTTGCATCTTGCATGAATATCCCCAATAGAGTTAACCACTTTGTGGTATTACGTCTTGGTCTAATAAATCTAGATGTCATATCCACACTGAAAAACGAATTAAGGCAACAAACCAGTCTGTAGTGTGTGTCCTTACATCTGCAGTGTTTCACAGGGGCTTTCAGTGACTAAACGATTCATAGCAGGAAAGATACATAAAGGTGACGTTGTGGTAAGAAAAATAGAAGCCAAAATATTATGAAAGAAAGAAGGGACAAGATGTATAAAAATCTTTGGTCCTTTGTCTGGGGCTTTAGTACCTATTAATGAGTACAGACTGCTGAATATCACTGCAATAGATATCACTGGTCTAATATTATAATTTATTTTTAAAACTTCTACTACAGCTAAAGCAATAGTGTGCCTCTCTTACACCAATACACTTTTTACCACAGAATAATAGCCTCTTGTTAACCAGGGCTTAGCTATAAACAGAATGTTGTTTTTCTCACTGCAGTGCATTCAAATAATTTGCAATTCATTTCTACCTCACTGGAAGAAATGGAATGTCACTGTGGCTGTTTTTACTATCCATGGATTCTGTGTAATTTTTATTACTTTTATGTAGCCAGAGAAATGCCTACAGTGATCATGCAAACAAATCAAATAATTGGCCTCTTTCAGGAGAAATTTGTAAAAAATAAAGCCTAGATCTTTACACATGCAATTGCTACTTACTGCTATGAAAGTAATCTATTTTCATAGCTGAAGTAGAGGATCACAGCCTCAATTAAATAAATACTACTATAACCATCGTTTTCATTCTGCTATGTGATGGTTAAGTGCACAAGAATATAACTGGTCAAGAAGGTATTTTTCTGAATAGATCAGTCAATTACAAAAAATTGTTCACTGTAAAAATACTTATCATTAACAAAGGCAGAATAAGGTCAAGAAAGATCATTAAAGAGCAAGTCTTCCTCCAGATGTTGGTCTGTTATCCAGTGATGGTGCAGATTATGAGCTCATGTTTCAAACTGTATGATTTCACATGTTTATCTCCTAAAATAAAAACTCATCATATTTTTTAAAAGATACAGCCAATAAACTACAAATATCTTTTTGCTTAGTGATCAGGCTGGGATTAAACAGGGGCTTAGTTTTTGTCCGTGGAGATCAGAGGAGGGTAATATTGCTTACTGATGTTTAGAATTTGCAAATGCATAGATTTTCTTTCCATTACGGTTCAACAGAAAAAAATGTAAAACAGAAAATGGGTCAACAGTATGAAACTTGGGGTTTTTTTTTAAATTAACTTAAATTGAAGGAGCCTCCATATAGCTGGATGTCTGCTTTGGAAAGTATTAAAGTTAGTAATTTTTGAATTCATACTGTCTTAGCGGCAAGCAATATTTACAAAACCCCAAAATCACAGGGTGAATCATTTCTTTCCACTGATGTCAGACTTTGCTCTAACCTGTTTGAGGTGTATGTTGTTCCTACAAAATCATATTAGTGCCTCTGTATTGTAATCTCAGTTGGAGAGAAGTGTAATAGAAATGAATGCATAGAAGTTGGTATTGTGTAGGGACAACATCACGTTGGGATCGCTTTGTTTTGTCAGTGATCCAGTGGCACATGTGTAGTAGTACTGGATAATTCCACAGTAAAAGATTTTTCTATCCAAATGAATCTCTCTCAAACACACAGTCAGAATTGTGCATGCTGTTTCTCTGCTGGCAGGCCAGTCTCACCACACGCGGTAGGACTCAGTGTATAAATTGCATAAAGTGGAATACCTAAGGTATATATATGACTTTCAAGGTTGGGGGTTTTTTTGTCTCTTCCTGCACTCTGCTCGAGTAACTTGCTGTAGCCACATACTGCCTCTCATTGTGTCTCATTGTCCCCTTGATAAAAAAGGAAGGATTAATTATATTGCCATTTTGTAAAGGACTAAAAACCTACATAAAATCTACAAATAAAGAAGCCTTATTGTCATTTATTAGTCAGAAGCTTGACCTTACTTCTAGAGGAGTGCTTGTCTTCAAGTGTTTCTTCTGAGTCCACTGTCAGTCACTTTCTAGTTCCTGCTCATGGATGTATCCAAAGTTGAGTATAAAGATATTGAGGTAAAATTTAATTTTTATGCATATGTTCCAATAGACAAAACAGATGCAGCTTTCCAAAATGAAAACTCTGATCTCTCTGAAGATGGGTGGGTTTAAAATAAGTCTCGTAAATGCTGTCTGATTGCTATTTGCTTGGCATTTTGGAAATGGCAGGAGGCGGGAGGAAGAATTGTTGAAGTCATAAATGCAAATGTTGCTTTTAATTGGGCATTGACACACAGATTATTTTTACAGTTCATTTAAAATAATGCAAAAATATTTACAAATTTTAAAAGAGATATCCTGGTAGATTTATTTTTTACTGGTTTTGTGTTTGGTGCGTTGACAGCCAAATGTAGTAGCACTGTGTCTAATTTAGTGAAACAGGGTGGGACTTTTTTTTGTTTGAAGTGACTAAGAAAATTTTAAAAACCTCTTATGAAGCCTGCACAAATGTGTGTGCTCTGTACTTTTAAACATTTAGAAAGACTTCATCAGATACTGAGTGATCCCTGTAGTTGTGTCAGGACAGAAGTCATGAATCTGTAAAAGTCAATGCAGGTCGGATCCCTTGAAGGGTCTTAATTAACAGATGGCTTTTAATTTGGCTTTGGAGAAGGGTACAAGATGGTGCTAAAATAATTATCTGCTTCTGAGATCTTTTCCCTTCTTGATTGCTTGGTGAACACCCTTCCCGAATCTTTAAGCTCAGGCTCTGTTCAGTGTCCTGTTCTTCAGAATGAAGGTACATGTGTGTGACTTGGGTTAATTAGACTACGTGAAGCTTTGAGTGAATGGTGAAGTATAAAGTTACCATCTATCACCTCACAGTAAAACCAGATCAGCAAAGAAATCAAGGTGCTTATCTTCGGGAAGTTTGGCAGTCATACTTGCACAGTAGTGTGTGACAGCAGTAAGGACTGGTTTAATTGGAAATTTTGAGCTAAATTCCCTCACTTAAAACAAACAAGAGTTTCTCAGTGGCTTCCCAGAGCATTAATTGATAGCCAGACAGACAGCTGTATTATATTTAGCAAAAAACCACTCACCTTGCATTGTTCAGTGTACAAAACATCTGTAGGACCTGCTCATTTTGCAGAACTCTGGTGCTGTCAACATCATACTTTCATTGCAGGAGTATCAGGGAGGAGTTTTTTTTCCTTTTAGAAAATCAGCAGCTATGCCAAGTTCCACAGAGTAATGCTATGCAGCGCAATTGTTCTCAAGCTCTTGCCTTGTAGCCCGTCGGCAACAAAGACGTACCCATTTTTCCTTTTAGACAGAGCTATAGCTACAGCTTTATGGTAAATACCATATTTTACTTAACAGAAAAGGAGAAGCCATTGCTTCACCGAGTGCCTAAGGCCCCTCCTGAGTATAGAGGTGCTGATGTGAGTGTCAGACTTGCCACAGCGTGTTCTTATTACTGTTGTAGTGGGCTGATTTGGTCAATGCTTTTCCGATCTGGAAAATGATAAATATCTTGAATTTATCTCGCATTCCTCAACAGCTCACTCAGTTATTTGTTAATTCACCTATAGAACAGGAAAAACTCGTAATATTGAACAGTTCTGGAAATATTAGGACAATAGCTCCTAGACAAGAATAGCTTTTAGCATTTGAAAATGTCAAATATTAATTTTAACCATTAAAAAACTGCCACAATTTTGACAGAGCAGGAAAAATTCTTCTTCTGTTCTTTGTTGTAAATGGTAGCTTAATGTGATACAAAGACATTTAGAAAAATGTGGTTGAATATATTCAGAGTCTGTGTTGATCTGATTTCAATGTCTGCATCCTTGAGCTTGTGTGTACTGGCACTTATACCTCCAGATACATTTACCATGCAAGTAATTCGGTTCCATTTCTTGCATACCTCAAGCATGGTGATTACTCATTTGGCTCAGTCTTCTTAACACATTTTTAAGGCACAGCAGCCTCTGCAAGTGCACGCTTACTGCAGAGGAGACATCTGCATCCTTCTGTACTGCTTACTGAGAGTAAGTGGCTGGAGCTGCATAGGAGGATGTGAGCAGATTAGCTGTAATGTTGTTGCTCACTTTGAAGGGGAATTGTATTGATGGGCAAGAAGAAATGGTAGCAATTGGAAGGGAATCTGTGCTGCAGCCATTCTGCTGCTGGTTCGATGGTCCCAGTTATGCCGTGCTTGAGGTTAAGCAGGGTTTGAGGCATTGCAACCTGTGGATTGTAATAGAAACTGTGGGAGACAGCAATGCTTCCTGGGGAATGTCAAGCCTTTAGTTCAAAGAAAAAGACACTGTGAATGTGCTGGAATATTCTGTGCTGGAATTGTTACAGATATAATTAAGTAAACTTTTTTTCCTTATGGATTTTCTTGGTCTTTCTACCTCTTTGCATGTTATCTGTTTTGTCTTGCAGTCTTCCCATAGTGAGTATTGGTCCCTTTGCACTCTCTCTTCACTGGCTGTAGAAGTTACCTTCTCTCCAGCTCTTGCTCTATAAAAAAGCTGACTTGTATCATTCCCCACTTCACTGACTTGCTTATCTTTTATTATGTGTTACTTAGAGATACCTATTCTCTTTGATTTATACTCTCTAATTTCCCCCATCTGTTACTCTTTAATTTTTTAACTGTGGTATTTAATTCAGTAAAACATTGTAAGATAGAGTTTATGTGTAACATGCTGTACAAATGAAAACTCATTCTAATGAGACAAATTGCACTGACCAGTTTGTGTTAAGTATGTGACCTTTTGCAGAGTAGTTCAGTCTGGTTTTAGTCCAGTTGTAAAGTAATCTTGGTTTGAAGAATAGTCACTGAACTTCAGTAATGCACAAAACCTCAAGAACTTCTTTTTTATTATTATTTTATTTTGGTAAATGCATGAGTGAAATGTTTTTAACCCAGAAATCCTATTTGGTGAAAGAATGTGAACAAGGCTACCGAGATGGATTAACTAATTCTCATTTTTCTTGGCTGGGCGTTCTGTAGCTGGAGTGAAGATAGTGAGCAAAGTATTTATTTCTTAACATTGGTGGCAGCTGGCTCTTAAAATCAGTGTTCATACCTTTCTGTTAGTTTTATTTTGCAAAGTAAGCAAAACAAGCTTGTGTCAGGAAGAGGTGATGGAAAACAATTGCTTATTTTGCACTTTCAAGCCCCACATACACTTGAATCAACCACTTATTGTCTTATGGTTTTGTATCAGCTGCTACAGAGAGAGTTGTGTGTGAGCTCTACATTATTATTCCAAGAAGCAACTGAATTGTGAATAAGCTAGAAGGTACTTGAAGGAATCAGGTTAGTTATTCTGGAGTTTCCTTCATTTCAGTTGAACATTGGTCCCATGTGTTAATGGTTAACTCTGTGAATTTACAGTTTTATTATGGGATCAACATACAATAACATACTGGGAAAGATACATGTTTGGCTGTGAAGCATCTGCTCTTGATAACTAGTTCTTTAAGTCTTTGCGTTAAACTTTTTAGAGATCAAAGGCAAGTCTAGTTCTTTGTAGGCTAACACTGAATGGCAATCTCTCTTTTAGCCCATTTGAGCGGGAGAAATAATAAAAAAGTAGTGTTCAACCACAATAAATACTTCTTAATAAAGCACTTTTGAGGAAGTTCTTTGTTAAAAAATAGTCTTTTTAAATTTTAGAGTCTGTATGCCAAAAAAGATCTGGGAAACAACTGGTAAATGCTCAAAGGGCTTTTTTGTTTCTGAAAAGGGAGACAACCTAAGCATAATGCTCTCAGTGTTGATTTTGGGGGGTTTCATATAATACATCTTATTTTCAGTACCATTGTAACTTTGCAAGTTGTATTAAGGTAGCTATTTTAATGTTTTAGATCTGTAGTTCAAATGAAGACTTGATTTATGAATGTTCATAGGGTCTGTGTTCCAATTAACTGATTTATGTTCTGTCACGGGGAAAAAAAATAGTCTTAATGTATTTTATTGCTATCTTAGATAGCTGAAATTTCACTTAGGATGCAAAAACCAGCGTTAGAGCAGGAAGCTAAAACCAGCATTATAGCAAAGACTGCAGAGGCACTTAGAAAACGTCAGCAGTTTTGGGTGGGTTTTTTTCCTTTCCAATCCTTTTATCAGTAAGACTCTTGCAATTCACATTTGAAGATCAAGAAAACAATATTAGACTTTCAGAGGGAGTTAATCTGTGTCCAAAGCACTTTAGCTAAATTAAAATAAAAACTAAAAAATCTATCTACTTGTGCCAGCTCTTGTTTGAATCTGGGTTAGACTAATGTGTGGTCTGCTGTGCTGTGAGGGCATGTGAGCCACAGCTGCTGGATTTTGTTAGCTCCTGTGTCTCTCATCTATGCAAACTTGAAGTCAAAGTTCTTTAATATTTCTGTGGCTCTGTTTCCCCATCTCCGGAATGAGAGTGCTGTTTCCTTAGGGACATTCACTGCACGCTGCTGGCTGTGGAAGCTGTTGGTCAAACGGACCCAGTACCGTCACCTGCTGTGCTTTTCACCTAGTTGTTCCTCTGTGATCTACTGCCGAGGGCTTTTCAAGTGTGTTTCTATCAAACAGGACCCCTGTATGAAGGAGGCAGGGGTACACTTCCAGAAGAGACTGCATTTTACCAAGGCTGTGGCTGGTTGCAGAATCTCGGTGACATTTACATTGCATGAAAGCTGTGTGGCCCATTGAACTGGATGAAACTTGCCTATATTTATCAAAATAAGAGGAAGAATAATTTAATTTAAAAATATTAGTTTAGCTCAACATGTCTGTTTTATCAGATGCAAATGAACGTGTTTCCATTGTTGGGCTTCCTGTTTTCTATCCAGAGGAAGCTTTGTGAAGGAGGGTGCTGCTGACATATTAGCACATTTTACTTTGTCCTTAGGTCAAGTGTTTTTGTCAGCTCTCTAACATGTCTATTAGGGTGAGGATTTTTGAAATTGTATGTTTCGCTAAAGCTGGAATTTTTTAGACTTCCTCCTTAGGATCCATCATGCACCCATGCATTGGACTTGTCTTTCATTACATAAATAGGTGGCTTGAAACCTCTGTCTAAGAAATAGGAAATGTGTTAGTAATTATAATTTATTTTTCTTCAGATTTATTGTTTATTTTTTCTTGAATACCAAAATTCTTCTGTCTGTTTTTTTTTTTAGGATTTTGTTTTGGCCTCACATTAATTTAATCTGGTTTTCTGCAGTTACTAGTAATAACTAATATTTATTTTACATACTGTCAATGAGAGATTCCCATTATGTCCGGTATGAGAAGCAGGGAACAAAAAGCTTAAACTTTTAAGATAAACTACGTGGACAAGTTGCTTGTTACAGCCTTCTACTCCCTCAGAGCAAATTTTGTGAAGTGCCCGGGCTGAGCCTGGTTGGTGGGTGCTTCCTTACAAAAGGCACCTAATGAAAGTTTGGCACAGTGTTAGGAAGCAGAGAGGAACACTATACCTAACCATCTCAGAAAGGGACAATTATAATTGTGAGAAAGCAGTTCCGGAAAATGAAGCATGCATTTGTGAATTTTCTTCCATGCTGCATCACTAATGCCATGCAGGCCATCAGTTCTTCAGACCACTAGGGATATTTATGAAATCAGTCCACGATCCTGGAGATTTAGAAAGGCAGTATTGCTAGCTGGAGGAGAGTGCCTAAATGGAAAATAATAGTAATAGTATTTATAAAAAGATTGTCATAGAAAATGGATGAATTTCCTAAAGTCGTCTGGTTTTGCCTGACTGCAACTGAGAGCTGAGCGTAAAGACAAAGTAGAAAGCAAAAATATAAATTAGCCATTTAGACCACAATGATATTAGGAAAAAAAAAAAAAGCTTAATAACCTAATTTATTTTGAAACCTGATTTGAAATAGTGCACAATAGAATGCTAGACAAATGCAGCTTGAGGTGTTGGTGGGTGTAGTGTGGTTTTATTTGATCACACAATTTACTTTTTCAAGCCCATTTTGTTCTGCTTTGTGTGGCTTTCATATCTTACTAATTTTTGCCTTCCTAAGCCATTTTGTCATGGTTTTTACCGTTGTCCGTAGCTCTGCTGTGCCTCACTGTCACACCAAAGTGACTCCCTGTCATGAAGTCGGTCTTCAGGATAAGACTTTCTTTTTATAGGTCTGAAATACACTTTACTTTCGACTCTTCTCCATCCGGGTTGCCTGATCATTTGTCTGGGTTGAAGGTCTGTCTTTAAAGAACTAATATTTTGTTGCCGGCAAAAGAAAGGGGAGGTGAAGGAAGGGTCAGGGTGTGGATCAGTGTTAAACAAATTGTGAAGGTCACAAAGAATTTTAATCTGGCTTGAAAGAAAGACTTGTATCCAGCAGCACATTTTTGTTTGCGATAGTCTGAATGGACAATTGTGGCTACTTTGAGAATTTGGTGTAGACTGCATGACTGGTATAAATTGAATTAGTCTCATGACAAGGACATAGTCCCCTCTTTTTTCTATCTGTCTGATGGAAAGCAGAAGAAAGCCCTGCGTGACACGTCTTGACCCACAATGTCAATGTGGGCTTTTGTGACAGGCTCTGATTTCTGGCCTGTCATTTGATAAAGCCAATTTGGTGGAGACTAGGAAGAAGGCTTGCTGCAACACAAAATGTACTTACAGAAAAGAGTATCTGGTGGTGAGTACAGATGACTGCCGTTCCGTCTTAATAGCCATTAGAAAGCCACAGTTTCTTCCTGAAAATGGGGCAAAGTCTTGGCCTTGTATAACACAGGGACACAGACACACCAAACCATGCACTGTGTAATATCCTGCACTGTGGCATCACCTTTCTTTGTCCTTTTGTCCAGCCATCCCTGTGCCTTCCATTTCCTCCATTTGCTTATTTCTTATGTTTTTCTTTCTCAATCTTCTGCCTGCCTTTTGTCATCTTACACTTTTCTCTTCCCCCCACTTTATACCCTGCACTGGAGTGAAATCAGTCCCTCTCTTCCATGCTAACAGGGTACCAGCAAAGAAAGCATTGTGAGTCCTGCTTTTCCTAAGACCAAGAACATCCCAACTTTCTGATTTTGTGTCTGTTTCCCTCCCATTCCTGATGCCCTCCTTCCTGCCTCCATTGGCACTGGCTGAGGTGGAAACATTTATAGGACATCAAAGGAAAAAGCAACTGAATGCAGTTTGTGTAAGATAAAAGTGCAACTTGCAGTGCTTATTGCTCTACTGCACTCACAATGCAGATCTAATGATTTAAATTGAAAGATTTTGTAATGTTTTAAGTACTAGGAAGACAGTATGAATTGCTGCTGGTTTTGTTTATTTTAAATGACATTAGAAATGCTCTCCTTCCCATTGATACGCAATGCAGTGGTCTTTTTTAATGCAGTGCATCAAGATATTTTCACTGTAAATTTGCAAAACTCACAAGAAAATGATTGTCATGTTTTTCCTGAATACTAATTTTAAATAAGAGGCTGTAATCTGAGCAGGGGTAGCCAAGTATTTTTGCAGTCATTAAACAAACAGGAACATGGTAAGAAAATTATATTTACGCTACAGGGTTGCAATTTCAAGGGATAAGATTTGGCTGCAGATGCTCTGACAGTGAATCATGGCATTGTTGCCAGTGTCATGACCACATCTGAGTGATGTTTTCTGGAAGTTCCATCATTTGTATCACAAATTCTGGTGGGTTTTGTTGGAGAGTCGTTTCAGCTTATGCCACAGAGGAGATGAAGAAAATTGAAACCATTGTATGGCGTAACAAATCCAGAAACATTTACTTTTCTGAGCATGTGTATGTTCCGTTATCTCATGTAGATTTGGGAAATGTGCTCTCTTTGTTAATATGATGTATTTTTTTTCTCTTCCCTTATTCAGAGACCTGAGTGAAAATCAGATAAAAGGAATCCCTAGAAAAGCCTTTCGAGGAATCATTGATGTGAAGAACTTGTAAGTGACAACTTCATTAATATTAGTGGTGAAAAACATTCTCCCTGGGTTACATCTGCCTGTTACTATTGGTTTGAGTGCCATGTAGTTAGCTCGGTGCAGCACAAAAAGGGAGCTGTGGACCCTGCTGTGTGCCTCACATGCTGCTTTGGTCTTGTGTCTTGTGTGCACACTTTGCAACGTACCTGGGCAAAGAAAAATGTATACGTAGGGGTTTTACCCCACCCTTCACTGTAGTCCTGCAAAGTCATGGTCCAAGCCTTGAAGCAAGATATGCATAGGAAAAGAACTGGTAGAGTTTGGGGATGAAATTGAAATATTTCACTTTGATTAAATTCTCTGTCCCACAGCTAGGGTGGGAAGTAAATAGGGCAAAACGTGGCATACAGGCACAGTAGTTGGGCACGATTATCAGAAAATGAAAAGATAATGTGAGAAATTAACTGTGCATGCTTTGACAGTTTGTATTAAAAATGAAAATAACTTTTAAAAGCCATTAAAGAAAATCAGGTTTTGCTGTTTGTACTAATGAAGCTAGTCTGTCTTAGCCGTTTTCTATAACATATAGCCTGAAATACATGTAAATGAAGACTTTCAGCTCTGTATTTCCAGAGCTGCTAAAGGCTCTTATATGTTACAAACCAGAAATATATTTCTGTGCACGCCCACACGCTAACGCACCGTTGGCATTGTTAGAGTCAACACAAGGTGAATTGAAAAAGGAAATAACAGCCAACAAGTTGGCAGAGAGTCAGGATTTCCTGAGAAGACTTGCAGCCACTCTCAGAACCATTTCAGAGCCATTAGTATTAGCACTGTGTTACCACACCAGTAGCTGGAATCTGATACCCCACCATGGTAAATATTGTCAGCATAGTGTAAATAGTGTGGATTTATCCTTTGTGTGTTTATGTTGTAGAAGAATTAGCTAGAGGAGGTCTAAAAAGAAGCACTTTTCTACAAAGCGTCTTGCAACATACACGTGTTTTCATTTCTTGCCCCAATGAACAACCTATTTAGTGTCCAGACTATTTTTTTTTTTCTACAAGCAGCATGGAAACTGTTAAGGGCAGTCAGTCAACATGTATCAAAGCACGGCCACATCTGCATTCAAGGGCAAAGCACAATTCTTGTACTTTCTCTGGTGATACTGCATTGCAGGGACTATCACATCACTGGGGTTTGTGCTAGGGAGACAGTACTGCAAAAGACCAAAGGAGGACTTCCCCCAAACTGGAAAAGATAGGCACAGGAGCAACCCTGTGAAATGCCCCCTGCTTTCGAAGCACTGTGCAAGGTGCTTTTGGAGATTTTGGGATAGACAGAATGTGAAGACTTCTACACATTGTCTAACGTTTGCAGCTGTTTCTGCAGGCAATCAGCATGCTAACCTTGTGTTCTTCAATGGTTTGCTGCTTCCTTCCTTCATATTCAACAGTGACTTTAGCTTTTCAGGTGTGAAGGCTTTTTTACCTCAACATCAGCCTGAGAAAACATGAGAAAAATTGAGGAGCCAATTAAACTCATCTAAGTCTGTACGGTAATGTTGTTCTTCAGTGGAGGAGAATCAGAGGACCTGTGTGAGCAGGCCTAGCTTTTAAGACACAGGAAAAAATGTAGAATATAGATTATAATGGGAAGATGTTTGTGGATTTTAGACAGAAACAGCGCTCTTTTGTCATGTTAGCACGAACTTTACTTACGTTATGTAATCTAGAGCAACAGTAGATGGTGTTTTGTTTCAGAAAATCTAGCTTTCCCTACTGTAATTCACCATTAGTTGTCTAACGTAATTTAAAATAGCAAAGTTTACATTCAGAGATGCATTTGCTTCTGGCAAGCTGTCACAAAAATCACAGGTATTCTTTGATTTATACACCCAATCTCAGTGCAGAAGGAACCAGAGTCTCACTTTTGCATGAGCCAGTATCAAGGCATGGCTGGCTGGAGTGCTTACAGGAACTCCAGGAATGCTGGGACCTAAAACTTTAACCAAAAAATGTGACTGCTAAGTTAGGCAGTATCTATTATTTTGATGTAAAAGATACAGTGTGAGAAGTGCTTCCTTGCAGCCCCCTTTTCTGTCTTTCAGGAATACTGTAGTTATCACAGCATCATAGAATAATTCTGGTTGGAATTGACCTCTGGAGGTCATCTAGACCAACCTCTGGCTCAGCAGGAGCACAAAGCTTACTAGTCTAATGAATAGTTTTGCTGATGTAAGCCACAAGTACTGATTGTTCAGATAAATACCAGAAGAAGCAAACTTTTCACTCAGATCTGTAGTAATTTTTTCTTGATAAGGAATGGATGAATTGTGCCCAGAGTGGTTCATTAGATCAGATGACTGTTGCTTCCAGACACAGAGTAGTGGCCTATGAGTTGCTGAGAAAAATGGGACAAAATCTTGAGCCAACTTGCTGCTGGCATCTAAATTTCTGCAGCAGTAACTGTAAGGGTGTGATGCAAGTTGAACCAAGTTAATATTTAAAGCTCTTAAAGCTTTAAGCAGTAAGCTTAAGCATGCCAATTCCCATTCTCAGTCTAGATTTGGCAGCCAAATTGCTCCCTTCTGAGTCACAGAAATGACCATGCCAATGAGCACAAGTGTTCGAGCAGCTAGAGGAAAAGAATGAGTCTTTGCCTGTCGGTGCCATTCAGCTGTTCAAACACCTGCACTGCTGATCGCCTGGTGACTCTCCGACACATGTGCCAATGTGATAGCGACAGAGTTGGCCATTTCTATGGTTATCCCTTTGCAGGTTTATTGTACTCTCTCGGAGTTCTTCTTCCTTACAAAGTATGTTTTTGAGGGATCTTGGAGACTTTTAGACTTAAGAATAAAGTTACATGTTCTCCTACCCTCCCCAAGGCTTTCCAATTTATCTTTTAAATTCACATAGGGAAGGGCTGGCATGGAATTGTCTCTTTCTGTCACTTGACATCTAACATGGCCTCGAATTCTTCCAGTTTCTACATAGTTTCTAAATGCCATGGCAAAAAGTAATAGCTCTGTAGATATTGTAATAGGGACACAGCAAGTGCTAGACCACATGAAAGTCTCCAGATTAATGCTGTCTTTAACAGCAGCTTGGAAAGCTTCCCTCAGGAAAAAATGTGGAGACGTTGATGCAATAGCCTAAGCCAGGGCATGAATTCCTTTTGGACACAAACTCTGAAATATGCCATCTCTGGGCTTAACATAAATTACTGTGGGTGCCATTTGGAAACCCTGTGAGAACTACCCTATCTCAGCGTGGCCACAGCAGCAAGCAACACCAAGTGGCAGATTGCAGCCAGTTGGAGCATAATGGTGTAAAAAGAGTTCCTGAATTTAAGGGCAGAGGTGCTGCTGCGTTTGCTAAGTGATGAGAGTCTTTGGTGACGTCCCTTGAGCACCAGGGCTGCAGAACTGGCTTGCTACTGGTATGATTTTGGGCATTTAAAAAAAAAAAAAAAAAAAGGTTAAGATAATAGGAAAGAAAAAAGAAAGGTGTTACAGAAAGTAGTGTTTTGGGATAGTTTTCACCATACCTTTCCTTTTAAATGGTAAAAGCTTTAGTAATTCCTTAGCAAAGCAGTGATCCCTGGAAAATGGGCTTGTGTAAGGGCTGTGCTAAAGAAGAGCTTTTCAACCTCAGGGAGGCCAACATTTTTGCATGAGACAAAGCCAAAGCAGAGACTGCCAAGATGAGGTTTTAAAACTCCCGAGTGGGGGAAATGTAGCTGTGTGAATTATTTTCATATGAAGTGTTTTCTGCTGTTTGACTATAAAATCAAAGGAAGAATCTGCACATAAAGAATATGTTAGTAAGTCTATTTCTAATTAAAATATATATATAATTATACAGCTTTTAGAAAGTTTCATGAACACATAATGTCCATTACCAATAGTGAACTTGTAAAGAAATTTGGTGTAAACTAGCACTTTGAACATTCTGTGGAATAGACACATAAATGCTGCTCCGTGGCCCTAAAATAATTGAACAAGAAAGGGCGAGAGAGGGCCAGCTTGCGGCACGCACCTGTATTCAATTTCTGTTACTTACTACTTAGAGAACAGGAAATGTTTTTTGCAGGAATCTAGCCCCAAGTAAGCACACTTATTTTAAGAATTAAAGTACATGTTTTGGGGTCTTGTTGAGCTTTTGGCTAACTCAGCACTGTCAGCCACGGCCTTCCGTCAAAAAAATATATAGAGCCGCTTCTTGGATTGCTGCACATTTACCCTGCTTGTATCACATCTTGGCATTCAGACGGGAGTTCTCTGGTGAGGCATTCCTGCAGTTTCTCTTGTATTAGCCTGGCCAGCCCACCTTGTCAAGGGCAGCCAGATTCCCAGAATAGGAATATGCAGAGGCTGACTCAAGTAAAGATCCTGTAACTGTAGCAACCATTCTTTTGAGGTGTTTCTTGTGGTTATTGGCAGGATGCTCCCAGCTCTTCCTCTTGCTGTGCCTCTCTTCAGGACTGTGAAGCTGAGCATAACCAATTGAGCTGCGTGGGGATTGCAAAGCAGCGTAGGAATGGGATTCTTGGAGGCATGATGATATCCAAGCTTGTGTTGCAGGGATCGTTCCTCCATAAGAAATGCACAGGACAAATTTCAAAAAATTACTCTTTCTGGCAAGCTGCTGTCCTGTGTTCTTTTGCCATCTCTTGACAGAAGTTTATTCCTTTGTTTTGTAGCATTGCAGTGAGGAAAAACAATAGCCCAAGACTTAACAGCAAGCAGAGATCTCTCTGCAAGTAAAATGGCAAGACTCTGGCTGTGTATTTCCCTAAGCTTTTGCCCCTTTGTCACCCATCCCTACCTTGCACCGTTCAGACAGAAGGAAAAGCCTCTTGTGTAAGCAGTGAGAGTGCAAACATACATCTTGCATATATACAGAGTGCACAGTCTTGGTGTCAGTGTCTATAGAATCATAGAGTCATTTAGGTTGGAAAAGACCTTTGAGATCATCAAGTCCAACCTGGGTTACTGGGTCTTTCAAGTCCACCACTAAACCCCAACTTCGCATCATCAACAAATACACTGAGTGCGCACCCCATCCCCTTGTCTAGCCCCTTTGGTAAAGATGTTAAAGGGACGGGCCCGGCCCTGAGCCCTGGGAACCCCCCGAGTGCCCGGCGCCAGCGGGATGTGACTCCATTCCCCACCGCTCTCTGGCCCGGCCGCCCAGCCAGCTTTGACCCCAGCGCAGAGCCCCCCGGGCAGCCATGAGCAGCCGGTGGCTGCAGGAGATGCTGTGGGAGACGGTGTCAGAGGCTTCACTAAGGCCCAGGACACACCAGCCACAGCCTCTCCCTCACCCACCAGGCCGGGCAGCTGCTCGCAGAAGGAAATGTCTGTGCATCCTCTGTGATCACATCAAGGAGCAAGTGCTGGTGGCAGGGCTGGGGGGTAGGAACTGTCCTGTCTCCATACTATCTATAAGGTTCAAGCTCTTTCACATCAACATCTCCCAGCCCAGGAAACTGCATGATTCATGGAAAGGAAAATGAATACATATGCAGTGGGGATGTGTGGGGACACAGCAGCAGAGCAGAGGGGGAGCCAACCCGACAGTGCAGATACCCCGCTGGAACACCACACAGAGCTAGTGCCACATGAAATTACACAGTTACTGTTTTTTGTGTGAGGAGTTGCTGCCGTTTCTTCTTCATTCACTGGAACTCAGTTCTGTGCATATTCAGCTTCTGCCTTTTACCATTTGTAGGCTTTGACTGTAAAATAGAATTTTGTAGCATTGGGATTCAGAAAAACACAAGCTAACAGGTTCATCTGTCATGATAATACAGGCTCATTGCATTTCTGTCTAAATATTTCTTAGCCACACGTAAGATAATAGCTCTTATTACTAGAACAATTACTGCAAGCCGCTTTTCTTGCATCCTGGAGCCACTTAGGAAATTGTGGGTAATATCCTTCTTTATAGCCCTAAAAGTTACTTTGGAGGAAGAAATTGAGCATTTAGATTTTTTAAAAAAATGTAGAAATACGTCAGCACATATGTAACTTTTAACACTTCTGTAAGTTAGTACACATCTAATTTCTTAGTGGTTGCATTACCTGTGCAACATAAAAAATCAGAGCTATGTGAGTACTGTAAAATATTTTTGTGACTATTAATTTCAGTTTCTTATTTCTTAAATGGCTTTTCCTGGAAGATACTCTTACTTTTTTCTGCATGAATCTACTATTAGCATTGATCCATGTGACTTTTACAAAAATTAAACATCTAGATTGCACATTCAGGTTTTGGAAAAAGCTGAACTTGCTCTTTACGCTGAGGGGTATTTTGCATTCACTTAAAAAAATGACGCAGGCACATTTTTATGTTTTGTGTATCTATCACAAACAGCAGTGCAGAGGATATTTGTAATTTTTGCCATTCAGCCGTAGAATAAAAATAATTAAACGTACCTGTCAAGTTAAAATAATGAAGAAACCCAAGGAAATAATGATTGATTTGTGTGTAGCCATTTCACTAGCAGAAATCAAGCAAGTGATTGTGAGTTATTTGCTGTACATAAATATGCAGTATATCTCAATGAAATGTTGCACTAGAAAACTTAACTCCTTTAGTCTGGTTTCTCAAGGGAAGCTATTATCCAGAGCCCTCTGAAATTCCTGGCCGTAGTTTCTTGATATTCATGTACAGTACTCTATGTTACTATTGCAGTTTGCAGTAAAATAAAACAAAAGGAGGAAGGCAAACTGTTGGCCAGATTTTCTACTCATTTGGTGTAAAATCTGGAATAAGTCTACTGAAGCCAGTGGTTGGCCTCAAATAAAAGCAATGAAATGGCTGAAGGAGAATTGATTATCATATGTTGGCTTGTGTATTTGCTTATGTATCTTTCAATGGGCTGAACAATATGTGTCTGCATTTGATGTTGTGCATGAAAGGCACAGTATATTTCAAATATGAATACATGAAAATTTGAAGAAAGGATGAACTTCTATTATGGAACAGGTTTCAGGTTGCTTTGATCTCAGCTGGTATTTTTGAGTGTTTTCAGAGCTGGCAAAACAGGTCAGAGGTAATGAAACAGTTATTTGAAGACACTCATTAGAAACAAGCCTTTTGTACTCTCTAGGGGTGAAAAGATTGTACTACTTCAATCTTAAAAATTTGTAAATAATTTTCCTCCTCCTTATCTGTAAATTCATACTGCACTCAGTGTATTCCAATAGTATATTCCTTTATATCTCCTGTAATTGATATTCATTGTGATAGCGACCATAACGAATTCAAGAGAGATCTCTGTGACCATCGCATTTGCCTTCTTAGAAATTCCGTTGTAGTGCAGCATTATTATACGATTAAAATAACACGTTACCATCTTCCCACCTTCTACGGAGAAATATCACCTGCAGCATGAGTTAGTTTTATTAGTTTGAGCTTTTGCCGTCTGTTCTAGCCCATATAAAAAATGCAAAAAGCATACAGTATTATAGAATCATAGAATCATTTAAGTTGGAAAAGCCCTTTAAGATCACAGAGTCCAATCATTAACCCAGCACAGCCAAGTCCACCACTACACCATGTCCCTGAGCACCACATCTATATGTCTTTTAAACACCTCTGGGGATAGTGATTCTACCACCACCCTGGGCAGCCTGTTCCAGGCCTTGACCACCCTTTTGGTGAGGAAATCTTTCCTAATACCCAACCTAAACCTCCCCTGGTGCAACTTGAGGCTGCTTCCTCTTGTCCTATTGCATGTTACTGGGGAGAAGACACTGACACACACACACACACACACACACACACACCCCTGCCCACAGCCCCTGTCAGGTAGGCACAGAGAGCAGCGAGATCCCAGAGTCTCCTCTTCTCCAGGCTAAACAGCCCCGGTTCCCTCAGCTGCTCTTCATAAGACTTGTGCTCCAGCTCCATCACCTTTCTCTGGACATGCTCCAGTGCCTTAATGTCCCTCTTGAAGTGAGTGGCTCAGAAATGAGCACACATTTGAGGGGCGGCCTCACCAGTGCCGAGCACAGGGGGACGGGCACTGCCCTGGCCCTGCTGGCCACGCTGTCCCGGCTACGAGCCAGGGTGCTGCTGGCCTCCTTGGCCACCCGGGCACGCTGCTGGCTCCTGCCCAGCTGGCCACCAGCCCCCCCAGCCCCTTCCCCGCCGGGCAGCTCCCAGCCCCCTGCCCCAGCCCGCAGCGCTGGGGGGGCTGTCGTGCCCCCGGGGCAGGACCCGGCACTCGGCCTTGTTGAACCTCCTCCAGCTGGGCTGGGCCCCTCGGCCCGGCCTGCCCAGGTCCCTCTGCAGAGCCTGCTGCCCCCGGCACATCAGCTGTCCCCCAGCCTGGTGTCCCTGCAACCCGCCTGGGGGTGCGCCCCGTCCCCTCGCCCAGCCCCTCGGTAAAGATGTTAAAGGGACGGGCCCGGCCCTGAGCCCTGGGAACCCCCCGAGTGCCCAGCGCCAGCGGGATGTGACTCCATTCCCCACCGCTCTCCAGCCCGGCCGCCCAGCCAGCTTTGACCCCAGCGCAGAGCCCCCCGGGCAGCCATGAGCAGCCAATATATTTCACAGTTAATCATTAAAAATACATGCTTGATTAAAATGCACGTGCATGTTCCCTACACAATGCAGAATGCATTTAAGGTGAGATATGTAAAACCAACCAAGCAGAGTGTAAGTCTCAGCAGTGGACATTTTGTAATAGAGTAATCTTTATGTTTTCACTTCTTCAGCTGGCCTCACGCGAAGGTGGCAGAGAAGTTGGTTACTTCGTTTGCCCCTTGAGAGCTGTGCCCCTCCTTTGCAGGACTGACTGGCTGTGTCACAGTTTTGCTTGGGGAGCTGCTGCTGGCTGTACTGCCTGAGCACAGTTTGGCATGTTACCCTTTTGCTTTTCTGTCTTCTAGTTTATCCACTTCTGAATTACTAACCCTTAAAATCTACCTGCCCTGATCTTTCTAAGTAACTTCTCTTGTCTATCTTACAGTAAAAATCAGAGGGAAAAAAAGCAAGAAAGTTGAAATGCTGTGCAGCCTGGCTTCTGGCAGGCAGGCAGGTGTAGGGAGGAATTGTGTTTTCGTTAGTCCCCAGCTGCCCTGTCTTTGTCCATCAGGACCATCGTAGCTGCTGCAGCCATAGCTAAAAGTAAACCTATTAGGAACGTAAAGGTTAAAACTTTACATTTAATTCAGAAATTGCATGCTTTTAATCACAGTTTCTTCTCTGCCTATGGTGAATAGGCGTAGCATTTTCTCTTTGTATTGTAGGAAGGGTAGGCAGCGCGTTCACCAGCTGCACTTCCTGGCAGCCTGAAGTACGGCATCTTGGGGGCAAGGGTGTGTGCCCTGTCCCGAGGGAAGGCTGCCCTTAAACCCCTTCCCTTGCCGAAGAGCCTTGTGCTGGATCTGAGGGTGAGAAAACTGTCTTGAATATAGAGTTAAATCTGCATTTTTCTAGAATACGGTGCATGTGTGTACTGCCTCCTGACTAGCTGTCCTCTCTACCATTTTATCATGATTGTCAGGAAAATTTTTGCAAGTGTTTTGCAAGTGTCATTACAATCCTGAAACTTTTGCATATATCTCTCTTAACATCGTGAGGAGTAGTCATTATTCAAAATTACCTTCTTGGGAAAGTTTTGTGGGTTTTTTGCATTGTCCACTGATGCTAAAAGATGCTGCTTCAGCAGTAACCTTGCTAGCTGGTGAGCTAATTTCAGCCTTGCATAGTGCATTATTGCAAATGCTCGGCAGTAGTGTTATGTCAGCCCTTCACATGGTGAACTGCAGGGTTTGGTCCCAACCTGCAGGATATTCCTGTATTTTATGAGAAGAGCTGATAAGAGGAATGCTGCTTCCTTGCTTTATTCCTGAGCAACCTGGGACGGTTACAAATGCATCGGGGAGCAATGGCAGAAACATGTGCAGACTAATAACCTGCAAATTCTGCAACACACGTGATAAATACTGGAAAACTCCAGAACCATTTCGTGAAGTATTTGAACGTATGTCATATTCCGTAATGTGATTAAACTATACTTGCATTTTTTAAATACATTTCAGATTTGTAATCCCCTTTCCCATGTCTCTCGCTAATAAATAAAACTCCAGGTGGACTAAGCAGCATAGAATGATCTTAAATCTGTTGAATGTGCTAAACTACCACTTGTACTTTACTTGAGATTGATTTCACAGATTGAAAATGCACCACTGATTATTTTTTTTATTATTTTATTTTAAATGAAAACATCTGAATTAAGCACAGTGGATGTCAGCTCTATTTTTCTGTCCAGTTGCATTTCAGGAAGTATTTGTTTCATGGATGCCCATAGTTGTGGGCTCAACTAGCCACAAGGGATCTGTCACTGACAACTCATTAAAAGCCAAACTGTCACTTCTGAGAAACAGATTTCCTCACTGTAAAGGTTGCTTTCCCTCCAGTAAAATGTCAGATAAATAAAAGCTGAAATAGCTCTTAAGTGTGCTCTACCTATAAAATAGAAGTACATAAGCCAGCAGTATTTAGTAGTAGAGAATATATGTTTGGTGGCATTTAATATTTTTTTAAATTTTCCTTTTTCTGATGTGAATCAGAGCTGTCTACCTCCATAGTTTTGATTTACCTTGTTTCTGTGTTTGGTATATTCACTGCAATATATCTTGTATTTAATACTAATTTTGGGGCAAACCATAGATTTTTAGATATTGCAAATTAAGACAAATTTAAACACCAATATTATTTTTTTTTCCTTTTCTGGAAATATATTTCAAACACCATTTAAAAGATGCACCTTCCTTGTGAAAAAAATAAAATCCTTGTAAAAAATCCTAATGCTGATAGCAAGAAAGATGAAGTGTACCACACAACCCCAAGTCGTCCTTTCCATCTACTTCAAATTCTGTTCTGATCTTCTTTATGCTTTGTATTTTGCATAATTTATTGCCTTCTCCTGCCTAAGAGGGCTTCTTCTGTAGCCATTAGTAATGCAGCTCTGCAGGTTGGCCATCAGTGAGGGTTTTGAACAGTGACATGGATGTGCTGTGTCCCGTGAGGGAAGCAGCATAGCTGACACAGCGATGCAAACTGTTTGCACAGGAGACTGAAAAAGTCCAATATTTGGGTGGGAGAGCCCCGGTCTTGATGGTCACTTTTAAAATTTGTAGTGATTTTTCTGTTTGATTGGGTGAAAAATGGTTGAAAAATCAGTTTGGGGAATCTAGAGATTTAAGTTGTATATAATTCACTTGCCTAAATGTGATATTGGTGCAAATTTTTAAGTGAGGCTACAAGCTCCATGTCCAGAGCTTGGCAAAGGAATGGGATCCGTTACATGGGGTTTGAAATCTGCTACAAAAAATCTGGGTGACTATTGATATTCCCAGAGATTACTTGTCTGCTCACTCATTTCAGCTTTCTGGGTTTATTATTCTTTTATCCTAACAAAGCATAGATAAATTTTGATGTGGCACCCATGCTGCAGCACTGCTTTTGTACAGAGAGTAATGAATAGCAGATTTGGCCCTTTTTCTGTTTTAATAGTCTTACAAAAGTCTCTTTGACAGAAACAAACTCCAGAAAATACCATGATTTAAAAACAGGCTATGTGGTATTCTTACTGTCCTTTTGATATAAAACTTGATTAAAATGGGATGTGACATCAGTTGAAAAAGTATGAAAATCAAATTTTCTTTATTTTATATTTTTTAGGCTCTCCTCTGCCTATAGTTTATCTTTGTGTAATTTATGCTGTCTTTGTGCCATACCTTAATTTTGAATACATTTGTTGAAAATTTCCTGTAGCATTAATCTATGATTGTCAAAAGGAACTTTTATTCTGACAAAAAAAAGATACCACTGGTTTTAATTATAATTCTAAATAGCTTCATAACCACTGTGAACTCTGAATTTACATCATTTTTATGATAGCCACACCATTCCAGGTTTATTGATTTTGTCATTTGCTTCATTACATTTAATGCAAACCTTTTGTATAGAATTATTCCGGTGCTGCGCTGGGCACGGAGGGGTCAGCGTATGCAGTCTCTAGCCAAAACAGCACTGCAATATCATTTTAGTACAGACTTCATGAATAAATGGGGGTTGTAAATACTGTCCACCAGCAGAACAAAGTTTGTTTTCTCCTCTTGACCTTTACAGCTGGACAAAGTTAAAATCATAGCTTGAGTAGGGGGTTTTTTGTTGTTTTTTTGTTTGGTTTTTTTTTTAATAATTTCTCCCCCCTGTGTTGCAGCCTGGCTCTTCAGTCAGTGCAGCTCATGACTTCCAGCTAGAGAGAAAAGGGGTCTTTTGGCAGGAGTTGGGCAGTGCCTCTCGTTCCATGGCAGTGCCACCCTTTGCTGCCAGACTTGCCTGGCCAGGCCAGTTCCGTGCAAAATGGAGATCTTGCCTACAGTGAAGGGATCTGCGGGAGTGGTGACCTGCTGCTCAGAATCGGTTCTGAGGAGCCAATGTGCTTTTTGGCTTTCAAGGGAGAGATGCTGTGGGTCTCTGGAGTCTCCAGTTGTTTTACCATTTCACTGGGATTGAGTTTTGATATTTCATTTTGTAAATAGGCACCAGTATTCCTGGATTTGTTATACTTTTTAAAGTTAAAAAAACTCCCTCAGTTCTTAATTAATACTGCATCACTTTTTCTGGATAACACAATTACAATTTTTAATCTAACTTCATTTAAAGAAAAGTGATGAGAACCTGGTGCAAATCAGGTAAGTAACTGGATTCTTGTTTTCTCCAGGAGGCACGGAGTTAGGCTCAAAAATTAATTTCAGTAATTGATTGGGGGACTGGATTTCCTGCACCGCTCTTCCTTGACCACAAAATAAGATGGATGTCCCCCCTCCCTGACCCCACCTCAGCAAGGCTGCAGCTTGGCTATTGTCACTCCTCAACTCAGCTGCAGCTTTCTGTGCGAGAGCCGAACTGGGTATTTAAAATGACGATGACGACAACAAAGCCTGTATAGTTTCTTGCCACATTTAGAGCACAGAAGGGAATGATTATGTTTCTCATTCAGTGATTCAGTCTGTTACATGGCTTTGCTATCTTGCAGTTGGGTGGCTCCAGGAGATAAAGTGGCCATAGGAAAATGAAGCCACCTGCAATTCAGTTCAATCCAAAATTGTTATGCCTTGAAAGGAAAACATTTTTGGAGGAAAAAAAATAAAACTGTAATGGTATCATTGTATTTTTAGCCTTTTCATCATAAATTGGTTTTATATGAACATATGTTCACGGTGTATGTACAGCAAGGGATTTTATACAGTTCCTTTTACACAGCTAAATCACTGCCTCATTTGAAAGTGTCCTCAAAAGAAGCTCAGGCCATCTAAATCCTACATGGATGTGAACAAGATCCTGTGGAGTATCCTCATTTTATTTTTAAAAAAATCATGTTTGTGTCTGGATCTGCAGCGTTGTCTTCCAATGTAAAATAAGGATCTAACTCTTACGTGAAGCACGGAGGGAATCCTCCGGCACTCAAATGTCTGTTATGAGATGAACAGGAGTAGTGTAAAGTTGATTACCTAGGTACAAATCTGAGAATGTCTTTAGTAAAATAGCTTTGAGGTAGGCAAGAATGAAACCCCTTTTGTTTAAGAGCAGACGACATGGGGTGAATATGAGACAGCAGCATTGGAAAGGGCTGTTAGATGATGGTCTCATTTGTACAACTGATTTCTACTACCAGATATAATTTTCCTCCACTTTTTTTTCCTACGAAAAGCCTGTGGGATCTAATTTTGCTTTTGTTTAGCCTTTGGTAGTCCCATAAATGTCAAAGAAACAAATGAAAGAATTCTATCTTCGTGTGGAAGTAACCTCTGCTCCAGTCTTTTGTGGTTTTTTTTAAAGCTCTTTTTGGAGTTATTTTTCCAAATCATTGAACAGTAGTACAGTAATGCTATGATAATATGCATACACAGCTTGTCCAAGGTGCTGTTTTCACATTTAGAATTCTTCTTCCTCTTGTTTTACTAGAAAAAGTGACAATTTCTTAATTGTTCTTTTGAAGGAGCATGAGACTTTCAGGAATGATCAAGATTATTTCCCTATATAATTCTGCCTCCATATCCAGTCTATCAGAAATTGTTTATAAGGCAGTCATGATATGTCAATACTGGAATATAGAATGATGCTTTTCAACACCCTCCCCCCCCCCCCCCCCCCAAAAAAAAAAAACAAAAAACCACCAAAAAAACCCAAACAAACATCAAATGACCAAACCACTAAACCCTAGAATTTAACTCATGTAAATGAATAAGCTAACGGGTTATATGAAACAGTGACGTGGTGCACAGGTTTTCTTACAGCAAACATTTTGTGTTAGGATCCCCAGAAGCAATTCCTGCTGCATGTTCAGGTGCACAACACACGAGTCACCGCATCCAGTCTACTTCTGAATGCAGTGACACGGTGTACTTTCCACACACATTAAAAATTACTTGTCACGATGTGTGGTGGGAAATGGATCTTTCTGGTATGAAAAATTAGCTTTAGAAATGAGATTGATCCCCCCCCCCCCTTCTTTTTTTCATCTTCTTTCCATTTTCTTTTGTGACCCCTCAGTAGCCCTGTACATGAGTTTCACCCCTGAACCTGCTTTATTTTGTATTTAATTTATATGCTCAAGCTCAGGTCATACGCAGCATCAGCTATTGATTAGGTCCTGCTTTTAAAAACAGTCTTATAAGGAAGATGACTGTTACAAGGAGGTCAAGTGGTTTGCCTGGAATTATTCACGGAATAAAGGGACTCGCAGTTATCTGAAGCATTTTGGTGGAGGGGTTGTTTGGATTTTTGCTCTCTTCCTTGAGCTCACGTTGCTTTTCAAAGGTGCAGTGCTCTCACTTCTTGTGGAGCAGCTGGAAGGCATAATTAAGGGTTAATGTTCAGGCGGGGGCATAAGCAGTAAAGTCTTGCCAATAAGTTAGACAAGCAGCACTCTCAGGAGAATGACGGAAGGATGGGAGAAATGTCCTGTGAAGCCAGTTGTGCAGGTATCCGCTTTACCTACTTACAAAAGAGTTGTTGCTTTCATTGTGAGGAGGAAAACTTTGGGGTAGGGCTTTTCTCTGGCCTCTTTATTGAAGTGCTGTCACATTTTAGTATGAGTTAGATGTCTGAAATTTTGTTTAAAGGCTCAGGTAAGGTTACTGGTATGCTCTTTTGATCCAAACTTGCTGCCTAATCCTACTAGGGAGTAGAAGTTTTCTTGCACATGACTGCCTTTTTGTTATGACAGTCCTGGCAGAGGAAGTAGCTGTCTCCTCTAGGAATATATTTATCAACTAATGTCAGAAAAAAAATACTAATAAAAAAATACCACCTAGCAAGAAAATTTCATGGATTAAGTTAACTTTTAAGATTCTTTGTTAATGGCTTCAGTTTTGTAAGGCTTGTGGAATCATTCTTCAGTGGCTACTGAGAAAACTAAACTCTGAGAAGAGTTTAGACATGTAGCCATTTATATTTAAGAATCTACAATATCTAAGGTCATCTGCAGGTTGCTGTTATTAATTTCAAAATGAAATATTTTTCTTTTAAAAAATTAAAACATAGTAATTTGATGAGAAAAATATAACTGTAATAATAACTATTTGTCTATCCATGAAATTCTCTAGATAAGCCTGCCTCTCAATATTCCTGCTGATGTTAGATGTCAGGTGTAAAAATTAGTGAATAATGCTAATCATATATCTTCTAATAAGCCATCCTCTATATCTTTTTTTTCTTTTTAAATTGGGAATGCAGTTGTTTCATGATGCTGTTTTTTACCAGTTTTAAATGGACTAATTCTTTTACACTGCTGTTCATTAGAAGTCCTTCTTTTACACATAAAGGCAGACTTCCAAGTTCCCTCACTCAAGTCTCCTGCAAGGTGGAATAAAGCCCTTTGGAGGTGACCTGTTGTCCTGGTTTTGCAATGCGTGTTGTCTTGGAGATCATGGCTGTCCCTTGGTACTAGGATTTCTAAACTGTGACGTTTCAGATCCAGGGTCAAGTTATTCCTTGTCCAGCAGTTAATCTCTCTGAGCAAATAGTGATCCAGAAGGAAAGCTGAAAGACTTCAGCACCTGTTATGCTGCTTGCAAGTTCTACCAAAGAACTAAGCTTATGTGAAGATATCGGTTACCGATACAGGTTTTGACAATATTTTTACTTTCAAGTACTGCGGTAAAAATTTAGTGCTGTTATGCATGTTTTACCTATATCTTTATAAGTTTACTTCATAAGAACAATAACATTGTCAGTAAGTATCTATTGCAGTGGGGGGTGTTCAGCAGTTCTGATATAAACTCTCCCTGTTCTGTGGTTACGTTGATACTGTATGTGTCCTGAGGCCAGGGAGGCATATTTTAATTTAGAAATGATGTAGGTTAGTGGGACTGGAAGTGTTGTGTTCGGTTCCTGAAATTTTGTAAGACCTCATTATGCTGCTGACAGCTGTGCATCTGCAGGGCGGATGCATAAATAAGTTAAAGGGTGAGGGACTCGAATACTACAGCAATCGCACAAATGCCAAAAATAGATTGATGCCATTTGCTTTTATGAATTAAAAGAAATAGACCTATGGTTTCATGTAGGTGGAAAAAAACACTCCCTGGTGAATATGCAGAAGAGTAGTCACGTATGCTCTGTTCCCTGTTCCTGCAGGATATATAGTAGTGCCACAATGATTTGGTAAAACATTGTTCAGAAAATTAAAGATCTTCTAACATAACTGAATGTAGTGATCCAAATATATTGGATGCTTATGGTTCATATGGGTGTTCAAATAGGAACATTTGTTCCAAAATGCTTGTAAACGTAGATCTGCAGGATGTATTGCTGTCCTTACCCTGGGTGATAAACACTTCACAGATGACGTGAATTTGGCTGGCTTGAAAACAATAAAACAAAATGGCATTTTTGTCAACTGCAATCCAGTTTACTGTGTATTTTCATAGCACTTTTCAAAGTATTTAAAAATTGATCTAATTACCAAGTCCCCAGATAACTAAGCACATCATTCTTTTTGGTTCCCATTTACTATATCAGGTCATTTATTTGCTTTCCTTTCCTGCAATCTTTTCTGGGTTTTCTTGTGATTTACTTTTCTTTAAAATTCTTTTTTTTCTGTCTAGAAACATGTTATTATTTCCTAACCCTTCTTGTTCTGTACATGCCCTGTTAAGTGTTTTGGGTTTTCATTTCTTATGTGCAGGCATTTCATTGCCAGCACAGGTGAGTTTTGCTAGTGGTCCAGGCCTGGTGTAGACTTGGGCAAAGGAGTGGGTGGCGGAGGAAAACACGAGTCACAGAGACATAACTTGTGTGACATCGTCTTTATGAAATATGTCATGAGGTTATTAAATTGAATATAGACAACTACTGGAGAAAGAAGGGCGGTCTTCAAAGTCATGTGTAACTGCCCAACAGATATTCCATGTCTATGAGTGGTCTTCAACAGTGTTGATAATGAGAAGTCACCTTTAGGCTGGCGTGCTCTGGACTCTTGCATGAGGCTCTGAATGCACACAGAAATGAGGTTCCTCCCCCATGGACCTTACCATATAGCACGACAAGGCTAGACAACACTACACACATATGTGAAATGAAAGGCAGTCAGTGTGGAGCAGGCTGTTTGGTGAAAGTCCAGCGGTTAAACCTAAGTGCACACAAGCGTATGGCCCAGAGCAGCTTCTAGTCAAAGGTCTTGCATTCTGCAGTTTCTCCCAGCTTATCCCCTTCCATACAGAAATTATTTCCTTGTTTTGGGGTCTCTGTGACAAAGGTGCTTTCACATCACTAGTCTCCTTGACCCAGCACCCTCCCAGTCCTGAAGCCACTCTCGGGGCTGCTTTTTAACTGAAGGATCTTCTTTGATCTGGAAAGGATGGTTTCTTTTTTACACAGCATTTGCTGAGGATATCCCACTTTGTAACAGTAGGAAAATAACAGATTTTAGTACTTATTTGAAGCCTTTACCAGTCTTCTCAGGAAAACAGGAATGTTATTTGCTTACTCATATATAAGGACATATCTAAGTACTTATATACGAGTAAGCAAATGTACTTACGTACCTACAGGAGTTACATATATAAACACACAGAGTGCCCAGAGAAGTGCAGAGTACTATATTTATGAACATAGTACAAATATAAATAAACGTATAAAAATGCACAGCAAGAACCCACCTTTTTGTAGGGTAAGTGGATAATTCAGAAATCCAAAGCACTTATTATGTTAACGTATTTTTTTGAAATCACATGGGAGAACAAGCAAATTTGGAGCGTTGAAGTATAGAGTCAGACCATAAGAAGTCATTCCAGTGGGAATTTGGATGTGGAACTTGAATTCATTGCCTTGAGTAGTGAGAATGAAGTTTGATGTAAATGCCTTAAAAGCTCAGAAACCCCAGGCGGAATTCTAATGTCTGTCTCCCAGCCCCAGCACCGACTCATCTAAACTGGCTGGTGTGCTTAGCTGGTATTGATTACCAGTCAGCCACAGATCTGACTTGCAAAATGAGATATGATACTAAAAAATGACAGCTATAAAGACTGTTAAAAGCAGATGATGATGACATTGCGTGTGCATTGAAGCAACCACTGGAAAACAGCTTTCAAATATTTGTATAGTATCTGTTGCTGGCCTTGTTTTATATCAGTAAGAGAGGAACAGCCTTAGGAGCATAGTTACATGATGTACTTGGCTCTGCTGCTCTTTTTCAGTAGGCATGAGAAGTCACATACCTGCAAAGCAGAGAAACGTGTAGTCAGAGGGAGGAGTCAGAATTTGCAGCTGCCTGTGGACCTCAGCCATTTAGGACCATTTGTGCGTTATAAACAAAATCCCTGGCTTTGACAATGCCCAGAGATGTAGGCTAACACTCTTGTTCACTCACAAGGCAGACCTGTAGCTAAGCTAAGTGGCTTCTCATCTTAAAGGAATTGAAAACACTTATTCTTCATTGGTTATTCTTCAGTGGCCAGTTTAGAGTGGAAATTACTATAATAATTTAAATTTCATGTCTCAAAGGTGAGTTGCTGTTGCCTGATCAGTATAAGAGAAAAGAGGTAAAAACAAACAAAAAAAAATGAAAGCAGCACCCCCCCACACCTTTTATCATTTGGAGTGGCATGTATCCTAAAAGTGGAGCCCACAGCTGTATTGAAGATGAAATAGCCTGCTCTTTGGAATACTGTATAAAAGTTTCTGAGCCTGTGCTAAGCAGGATCAGTACTGGAAACCCATATCAAAGTGTTTTAAAATGAATGCATCGTCTTGAAATATGTAGTGTTCCTTGACTATACTCCAGTGACTGTGGGTTTTAGTTATTATTTTGGCATTTCTTGGATGTTGAGGAAATGGATACAACCAAACTAAAAAAAAAAAAAAATTCCCCCAAACCAAAATGGGGGACTGAGATATTCTAAACTTTACTTCTCTCTCCAGCTTTAACTGGCCATTTTTAGTTTTTTAAAACAGCAGGATAAACCTGACTCAAAAAAATTATTGGTGTGTTATCCTAAGATACTACAGTTCATGAGTGCAAGACATTAATTGCTTGGGTATGCATCCACTAGGTATTAATATTAATTTTGTAATTAATAAAAAAGTCACTAAAACAAAATAACTCTATTTTTTTGCCCAAAATTACCAGCCCTGTAACAAGGTTGACACTCTGCTGTGACTATACTCACAGCATTTACTCTTTTGGGATTATTTCCTCCTAATTTTTGTTTTAAGAGCTAGAAAACATCTCTCAAATCATTGTATAACTGCGGGTGATAGAATTAATCTAATGTAATATGTGATTTCAAAGGGGACAGATGTCTGGAGATTGAATGTCAAGATTCCTTTTTGCTCTGTCATCTTCCTAACTCTGTAAAAGAGGTGCTTCTGGTGTCTGGCCCTTGGGCGCATTTACCTTCGCTTAGTTGCCGAGGTCTATTACATTTGCTCTCTGCTACAGCCTCTATCTCTTCATGTAATTTTCATGTTTGCTGAAAAAGTCTAAGCCTCTTAAAGGCATGAGAGCCCTAGTTTTCCTCTCAAAGCTGAATTTAGTAAATTATTAATAATAAAAATGTGTAAACAAAGAGACACCAGAATTAATATGATTTCCCCTCAGCAGCCCTGTTAAATAACCACCTTGCTTTGCTACATCCCACCCTTCACCCTGGCAGCACACACGAGCATCTGTAGCCCCTTCCCTCGCCAAGCCACGCGCTGGCTGAGCTCCTGCTGGCAGCGCAGGGCCAGCTCCAGGGCAGCCCTTTGGTGGTGGCCTCGGGGCAGCAGTAGTTATTGGTGTCCAGAACGTCTCCTGTCCTGCACTGTGGGTAAGAACCAGCAGAGCAATAACCCTGCCTTATGCTGTCACTCTATAGTTTCTTGCAGTCCCCTGTCCTGCTGAAGCCATGGTTTGGAAATGCTGGGCGCTCCAAACAAAGGTGTCATCTGTCTTTGACAACGGACCCTGATAGAAATTTTAATATTAAGGGATGAAGCATTCTGTGTCTTTATTTGCTAAGTTTTGGCTCTGTAATGAATTTGTTGCTACATGGACCATACGGACATAATCATTTTCAGGGGGAAAAAAAAAAAACAAACCCCAGTTGCATGCTGCTGTATGGGTCTGCTGTAACAGCAAGCCTCTGGGGGCTTGTTTGGTTTTCCTCCAAAATGAGCATGATTTATGTGCTATTAGTTCCATGTCAGTATGGTACACCATGGTATGACATACCGTGATGGTACATGAGCTTATGGCACACATCTTGACATGCGTCTCAGGCAGCAGGACCACAGGGGGCTGCCCATGGCATGGGTTCAGCAGTGCTGCGGTCCTCAAGGAGGGATGCGGGCACAGGGAGCCTGGTCCCTGCGGACCCGCTGTACCAGTGTCTCCCCTAGAGCACCCCACAGGCACGCTGAAGGGTAGGACAGGGGTTAAGATTTGATGGAAATGGTGGCCGCAGATGTGTGGACAGAGGTAACTTCCAGCCATCCTTGAAGATCAAAGGTGGAAAGCAGCAGTTACTTAGCGATCCGATTCTACCTGCAGCAGCTAGGTGGATGCTGACCTGCACCTTCTCTGCCCCGTGCTCTGTGTGCATTACAAATTTCTACGGATTAACTAGATTAAATATCTGCATATATATAAGTGCCTTAGTTTCAGATTTTCCACAGTTTCCTAGTAACATCCCTAATGATATGATTTGCTATTAATATTATTAATATGATTCCCTAGCATGAGCTCCTATTAATAAGGTGAATGTTTAGTAACATTTTGGAATTAGAACTTTTCTTTACATGTGGTATTTGATACTTGTCGACTGAAAATAACAACAAATAAACCAAAGATTTTTAACTAAGTGCAACCCTGCTGAAAATGTAAAAACCACTGTAGTAAATAACTTTCATATTCTCTAACACCTACTTTATCTTCCTTATTTCTTCCCCTTTTCCCCTTTGGGGCTATGGCAGAGGAGAACAACAGATGGTTATCAGTCAGGAGTAACTAGGGAAACCGCAAAACCTGCCCCAATTGCTATGGAGACAGCCATTTCTGTGCTTGGTATGCACTATTTGTTACACCAGCAACCAGAGTTAAAAAAAAAGAAAAAAAAAAGAAAAAAAGAAAAAAAATTGTTCTAAACCCCCCGACATTGAAAGGAAATCTTGGATTTGTGTGTATTTATCCTTGTGGGAAGAGACAGGAGCAGTCTACATGTTCATTTGCCACTTAAGTTTTGCATTATGCTAATGTGATGTCTGTTTTTTGACAGCAAGATTTTGAATTGTGAGTTAATGTAATAAAAGAACTTAAGAGTAAATACTGAATACTTTTGAATAGTTTGCGGAGTAATTATTTATAAGCAGCTCTTCCCCTCCAAATCAGACATTGCTCCCTCCTTATTTGACAAACTGGCAACATAGGTCGGGTATGAAAACTGAAGGCAGAGAATATGACTGTGCACAATTATTTCATGCAGATGTTCAACCGTAGCTGTTGGCAATACCATTTCTTTTGGAAGAAAAAGAAAAAGGAAAATTGGAACACCTGTAAAAATCCCGGAGGGAGATCTCGGCTTGATCACAGCAGCTCTGTCATTTGTGTTTTGCACCACCGATTTACTCCACTTGAGAATTATTTTAATGGTGAATGTAATGGACCAATTCTTTAAATTTTCTAATACAAACAAGATTTTATGGAAAAATTTTAGTAAACCAGCAATAAAGAGTAAAAATTAAACATGAAAAATGCATTAAACGCATCTTTGAAAAAACTTTTTATTATTTCAATATAATTGAATTTAGTGTAACTTCAAAGGACCATCTTACACCATTTATGGTGCCTATCCATTCAATTTAAGGATAAGGTCTTCAGTTTGGTATGTGAGAAATTTTACATAGGTGTATGGATGTCACTGTCCTTTGAAATGTTAACTTTCTCAAAGTTATGAGGACTGGATCGGAGGCTGGACAATAAATGTTATAGAGTGTGTCTCTAATTCTTACAGGTTATTGAAAAGCTTCAGTGCCGGGGTGTAAACAGTACCAGAAAGTGGTGGCATAGACCCAGCAGTTTGTATTAAGAAAAAAAAATGGAAAGAGTTTGGGAAAAATATTGTCCAAACAGGTTCTTTTAGAGATGTAATTAACAAGATTCATTTTTTTTCTAACAACAATTCTAAGCTACAGCAAATTTACCTTCCCATGAAACAGTTATTGAAAATTCCTTTAAACACTTTAATAATATAACACCTTTAATACGGATACTTCTGGTTAAATATGCAAGTCTTTTCTTAACAAGGAAAAGGCTTTTGCTTAATCTCGGGTCTATAACAGTAGATATCTTTAAGAGAGTAATTTTGTATCTGTAACAGTAGAACTTCCTTAAATATGTAACTATTCTAACACTTCTTATGCTAAACAAGTAAAATATGAGAAACAGAAATCTGAGAAGTATTTATTACAGCACTTGTTAATACAGGCTTTTATTCAAATATTTAACTAGTTCCTGGCCAAAATATAGAATGAGGTTATAGTAATTAAACTACTGACGCAGTCTAATTAAAACCCAGATTAACACTTGAGTTCTACAGTGGCCTCAGTAGGGTTTGTAAATGGAAAAAAAAAATAAAATCCCTCACTGAAACAAATAAAGTACAAAATGCTGATTATACAGCTCATTATTGTGAAAAGTTGATTCTTGAAGGACCTCTTCTTCATGAATGTGAGTATGGGTAATTGCAGAAAAAATATTGAAAGCTTTTATGTACAGCATGAGGTTGCTTGGTGTACTATGAAGAAACATTGTTAGTACTGTAAACATAGGGTTTTAAACATGACTTAACTTCTACTGTTAGTAAAGGGTTAGATTATTTTGGTTTTGGAAAATTTCACCCTGGAAGAATTCAATTATTTAATATTTTAGAACAGTTTGAGGTATATTTTTTTTTTAAGAAAAGAATCTTAAATCTAGTAGCATGATAAAAATTTTATCAGCTCTGTTGCTGGAATTTTTTATCTCTCAAATGTATTTGAAAACTAAATATTCCCTATTTTTGTGAGCAAAACCTCAAAACCTTAGTGTTTAAAAGATCATTTCAAATGGCAAAAGAATATCAATGTTGTAAAATCCTATTCCTTTCAAATGTTATTTGAAATTTAACTCTCATGTATGATAGATAATGTATAAATCTAAGTGGATAAACGAGAGTTATATACTACCAGGGGAACTGTGTTTTAAACAGTTAAAAGTGGTGTCTTAGCCAAGCCATAGCCTGTCCAGTGATATAAATCTATTAAGATGCAGTGTTACTTCTCTTTTCATAGAGAAGTGATTTATGTCTCAGGTTGTTTTTTTTTAGAACACCAATTTTAAAGATAGACAATGATCAATCAAATGTAATTTAGTCATATAATTTTCCTGCCTTTTAGTAAAAACTGAGACGATCTATTGAGTCATGGTTAGAGTCAGATTATAATAATACATAAAGCATTATGTATCATAGCTCTACCATATGAAAGATGCCTTTTTCTCCGAATAGTTTTATAAATTCTTGCATCGTTTATAAGCATTCTTCTGTGTCACGCTTGACCTAAATCCCATACACCCATACAACATTTTCCTTGCTCGAGTATTTTGCTCTGTACTCTGAGACCTTCTGGTATTGCTCTTTGTACCTGTTTGTATTGTCTGGTTGCCAGTTGCCTGCTGTGGAGATCTCAGATCCCTGGAGCCTCTTAGGTGAGGTCAGAGGAGGTAATTCAATCACGGGCGAGCTGCTGGGTTTCCCAGGCTGGGATCTCAGCTCACTGACATAACGGTGAGAGCCCTGCTGACAATGTCACCCAGCCCAAGTCCAGTGCTTTGTGTCTCATGCATGAGAGAGGTGGCATTTAACCCAAACTCCTTAACACAGATAAAAGTTAGGGGTCTAACTTTTATCTAACAACAAAAATGTGGAAGTTCAAAGTTTGGTGATGTCTGTTCATTCCTTGGCTTGTAGCTCTTACAATGTGCCATATGTATTGTGTTCACACAGTTCAGTTATTGTGGCTTCATTCATCCTGCAGCCCCTCTCAGATGCAGAGGCTCACTTTTGCTGCCTGAGAACCCTTATTTTCTTCCAAGGCAGTTAAATCATGTGGTAGTTATAGAAAAAGTCTGAGCTTAGTGCTGTATTCCTTCAAAAGGCAGGAGTGAGCAGGGATATTAAAAGTGACTTTGCCCATTTTAAAATTGTGTCTAAAATCAGAGTTTGTGTTGTCTGACCTTTCCCCACCGTTATGTTAGGCCATTACATGCATAACATCCTTTTCGTAATATTGAGGAGAAAAATATCTTCTAGAAAGGGTATGAATGCTGAAGAATAGAGATGGCATTTGGATCTGAATAAATGCTTTTGCTGGCTGAGACCATTGTTTAAATTTACCAGTAAGCCCGGCGCAGCTGATCCCTGTCTCTGGCGGCGGTGCCCGGGGTGTGCGTGCATGCCTCATCCAGAGGGCAGGGGTGAAGCAATGAGAGCAGCATCACATGCTCCTCAAGGAAATTTATGTGTCACCTCTGCTGAAATAGTAATGTGTTTTTTTTTCCTCTTTCTTTTTAAATTTGAATTTTGACTTTCTTTTCATATGATTAGTTTTATGCAAGTAAGATGTTCTTCCCGACAAATGTTAGGCCTCTCTGTTCTGTGTGTTAAAGAGTTGCATGCACAGCTCATCCACCTTGAGTATGTGATGTGGCTGCTAGCCCACATCCCAGGAATTTTATTTTGTCTTCACAGGTATAGAAATATGTGTTGAACACCTGTCTTTGCCTCTCTGTAAGGCTTTACATGAAGTTTTCTCAAGACTTCAAACTAACACGTTCACTTGGCAGGAAGATGTTGTTTAGACTTCGAGCGCAGATCTCACATCTTTGCTTAGCCGCTCGCCGCAGTGCTGTACGGATGCAACGAAACAGATTTTCTGTCTTTACACACAGAGAAATAAATGGGGAGGTGAAGGGTCTTAAAAACACTCACGCCTAATTTTAGGACAACTAACAGTTATATTCTTTTTGAGAAGAAATTCTCATGCTTAGGGTTAAACACAGATGTGAGTGCTTCGGCGTGGGAGACATGAGCTCTGTTACAGAGAAGCGTTAAACGTGTGGATGGCTCCCAGAGGCCGTACAGGTTTAGTTTATGGGGCACACAGAATCGGGGTGTAGCTTTAAAGAATATTCTCCTTATTTACGGACTGTCCTTCTAAGTGCATGCCTTCTGGGCGTCCAGAGGTTTCCCTTGCTGTGAGCCTGTGGATTAATCACACAGGCTAAAGCAGGTTGTTAGCGCTAGCATGACTGGACCTATGGAAATATGATTAAGATTGTCGTGATGCTTTTTCAACAAAAATCAATCTATAAGAGTAGCGTTTTTTAAAAAAGCCAATACATTGCCTATGAAGCCCTTTAATCAGAAGGCTTTGTGACTGGCACGCTGGGTTTATTTGGTTATTTTAGTGTATTTGGCAGAAAAATCGATATTATAGTATAACTAAAATAAAAATAGGGAATATAGTACTTCCCATAGAAGAGAGGCGATTCTCAAGTTGCATCTGCTTTCTCTTCATCATGCTAGCACATGCCAACTTTATGTTTAATAAAGCCAAGTGTAAAGTACGTAGTTGTGCAACCAGTGTTATATTTAACTCATTTTAAGTTTATTCCTCCTGAAATGCAGCATTCTTTCTGTTGCAGCAACAAGTTTTTAACAACCCACACAATTAAACAGGGATCTCAGGAGAAGCTACCCAGCACCCACTGGTCCTCCCAGCAGTCAAAAATACAGTTTTTAGCATCTTTGCTAGGTGATGGGAGAAATAGAGAGAACATAAATAAATACATATGAATATAGTTATATATGTAGGTGTATCTACTGTACCTAAACTCTTATGGTAGAGAAAAATCCATTTTGGATAATTTGCATCCCTGTATCTGTCAGTATAGGAGACATCACTGAAGTTTTGACAAATTCAGCATGTTCTCCAAAGTCATGAGAACTATGAGAAAACATTGCCGGGCTTTATACTTGCTAAGCTTCTTAGGAGTCCTTATAGTGTATCTGGGTTTTCATGTACTTTAAATGATAGGGAAAAAAAAAAAAAAGTTATGTTCATGGAGACTGGACTACATTGCAAAGGGTAGGTTTCCCATAGTTGTCAAATAGATATATTTTCAGTATGTTCAAAATTAGTAGATTTAACTCAATTTTTAAAGAGGGTGCATAAAGATTATATTTGCTTTGTCTGTACTTTATTATTGTATAACAAGAAATCTGTGACTAATGTCTATTCAGACCAAGAATGAGGTACAGCAAATAATTGGAAAGTTGGTAAAACTGTACAAGTACATGGGTGTAATATGTTTGCTATCTCTGCTTATGTATTATTTTTTAATACCAACCAGAAACTACAATGCAACCTTGGTATCTTTGTTCGTGATACTTTACACACACTGGTCAAATAGTCCTTGCCTCACCAAATCTAAAGTTTATGCTGTGCAAAGGACAGTATAATATAGAGTCAGGAGCCTGCATCTCTTTTTTTGTGAAATGCAGCTATTTTACTTATCCATGGGTAGGCACATAGTTTTATTTCCCTATGTGTAAAATCTAAGGGATCAGATGTCAGAAAATATAATCACTGAATTTTAAATTACAACTTACAACTTTAATTTTCTAAGCAAAAGAAACAGTGTAGCTGTAGTGGTGTATCCACATATATTGTAAAATATGTTTAAATTGTGCGTATGCAGGGAGACAAATGAGAGAACTCCACCATCCAAATATTAAATTACACGTTTTGAAACAAAATAGTGTTTTAAGTGTATGTGTGCATAATGCTTTCTGTCACTGGTTTGCCCTCCCTGATGCAGTTAGGCAGAATCTGTATTTAGTCAGAAATCTTTCAATAGAATGGGCTACCAGATGGGGCCAGTAACAATGCAGAGAGGCATCGAACCACCACAGACATTTGGTGCTTAGAATAATAAAAAGACTATAAAATTAGATTAGTGGAGTCTAATTTGGAATTGGTGTATTCCCTATGCACTCTCACAGCTCTTGGGCAGATAAAGCCTGGAGATTTAGTACTGTCAGGACAGAGGACTCCAACTTCCAGTAAAAGAAAAAGAGGCATTCTGGGAGGTCACGGAGGGCAGCACAGTGACCTCCAATGATTTACAGGCCTTTAGCTTAATGAAATTGTTTCAGTGACATGACGGTAAAAGCTCATAATGGATTGGATGCCCTAATGTAATGAAATTACTCCCTTCTGCCTTTAAAAAAAAAAAAAAAAAAAAAAAAAAAAGACGCAATTAATATTTACTGAGACCTGACAGGCTTCAGTGTGCGGTAGCGTGCAGCGCTGTCAGACAGCAGCGAGCGGAGCCGGAGCAGCGTGGCAGCCAGCAGCCCTGCGCCGGGTGGCGAGCAGGCGCTGCGAGGGGGTGGAGGGACACCTCGGGGACAGGGAAGCCCCCAACCTGGCACTCCGAGGCAGCTCTGCCCGTACCGGCCAGCCTTCATCCTCTCCCTTCCTTTCTGCAGGCAACTGGACAACAACCAGATCAGCTGCATTGAAGATGGAGCCTTCCGAGCCCTGCGCGACCTGGAGATCCTGTGAGTTGACTTGGTGCTGTGCTGGGGCGGCGGGGGGCGGCTCTCCCTGTGCTGCAGTGCTGGGTGAAGCCAGGGGCTTGGCACCCTCCCTTCCCACCTCAGACCCGTGGTGTAGGGAGCAAAGTGAAATTTCGCACTTCCCCCAGGCTGGGGTTACTGCTAATTAAACCACAATAGACGACTTCTCTGCTGCCGCTCCTGAGGAGCGGGGATATTGCCGTGCTCGCTGCTGCGCGGAACAGATGGGGTTCAGCAGCATGCAAAGTGCATCCGATGTGTGCTCTGCAGCCAGAAAGCTGGCCAGGTCTGCATAACGTTGAGTTGTGGATGGGTAACAGGTTTGTGGGGAGCAATATTACAAGATATCTGACCATCGCCCTAGACAAAAAGCTGTTTAAAAGGTGTTTGGTATGTAAGAGGGAGGAGAGACGGGCGTTTGGCAGGCTTGTTCAGTGCAGTCATTGGCTTTTGGGGAGGATCCTTCTCGGAGGGCTGAAATAACACCACGTTGTGCTCTTCATGTACCACAAACTTTACACATCGGCTGTTAAAGCTGCAGCGCAAACCAGAAAAAGAGGAAAAAAGGGTTTGACAGTGAAAACAGACTCTAACAGAGAAAAAGCACATTAGATTTAGAGCACCATCATTGTAATGTAAAATCCAATATTACCCAGAACTCCGCATCTGAGCAGATAATTTTCTTATTGCTAATAGTTACTTGGTCACTTAGACACCCTCTCTGGCATAGGTTTTGACCATATGTATTGATACAAAGCTTTCCCTGTTACTTGAAAGTTAATATTGCAAAGCAGAGTGTGTTAATACATCTGAAAGCACACGGTCCTGAACCAAAATGGAGAGGGAGCTGGTGGGGGGGGGCACCAGCCAGCAACATCTGACCTGGAGTTAATGCTGGTCCAGCACAGAAATAGTATACGCTTAAATCCAGCAGGGAAGGCCTGCTCAGAGTGCTGGAAAGCCTGCCCTTAAATTTCTGGGTAGGAAACAGCAAATGGTAGATGGTTAAAGCAAGTACCTGCCTCACACAGTCCGGGCACCTGAAATGCAGCAGAAGCAAGACATGGCTTTTGGCTTCTGAGAGCCGGCGAAGCAGTGGGCTTTGCGAACAGCGCTGTGCCGCGCGCCACGGTGGTTTTGAGTACACATGTGATAATACAGGGAATTCTTCCCCAGGGGATCTACCCACTATACGCTGATGCTCAAAGGAGCTTTGCCATCGGTTTCAGCAGAAGCGACTTCAGGTTTCTGAGGGACCTGGGGGGGTGGCGCTGCGTGTTTGCCTGTCACAGCCTGCTGCGCTACCTTTGGCCCCTCTCTCTCCCAGGCTGGGACGTTGATATTAATCAGATGGTGTGTGTTGTTCATATTGAGCTAACAGTAAGTATCTGCAGGGTTTCTTATCTAGGAATTTACGTTATCAAGAGTATTGCTTGAATCCTATATTAATAGCACTTTTCAGAAAAATTAATGTGTTGCCACTACAAAGTTTTACTTCTGTTTCAGATTGGAAAGTCTACTGTGTGGTGAAAGAAAGGAAGGAAAGAAAAAAATCATTAACTCCTATAAAAGTGACTTTTTTTTCTTTTTTTGGATGGACTGATTTTCCATATCCACAGAGAGTGAATCAGTCCTCCACGGACAGTAGTTTGTGCTATAACTTTCCCTAAAATAGGCTGGACAGTAAATGGAGCCTTTTTTGTAATATACTGAGTTCTGCAGGCTTTGAAAAAGTTCGTGGGAATGTATTCCTTCTCCCCAGGTTGTAGTAAAAGTTGAATTTACTTTATTTACCTCTTTGCTTTTAATTGGTTAATTCTATGCCAGTTATAGAGAAGATGGTAGGAGAAGAGGGGCATATATAAAATGCACCATGATCAGTTCTTTAATGCATTTTTAATTTTCAACACAGAAATACTGCTGCAAGAAAAATCAATCTTAAGTCTAAAAGATAAGAAAATACATTGATAGTATCTATTTCTAAAGGTATTTTTCTTGCAGTCACACAATGTGTTATATATACTTCCAGCCTAATCGGAATTTTTTCTAAGTTTTTCTTAAAAGAAAGTTTAAGCATTTACTTGCTCTATCAAAATAAATTTGCTTAACGCCCCAGAGAATATCATATCTTCAGCTGTAAAACAGTCTTAAATGTTAAAAAATAGAGTGATTTGAAACATCAAAGAATATTAAGTGAAATCAAATCTCATAGTTTCAAACCCACTATGTATTTTATGCAGATATATTTTAACCTGCAATGCAATATGTAGAAAATATTTAATTATTCTGGCAAAAATTAATCTAATGATCAGTGTGAACAGTTTGCAAGGATATCAAAAATGTATTTCTTCTTTATCTTACTGAAATCTTGCGAACTTTCTGGTATGAAACATTTACATTTCTGCATCTTTGCGCACCCGCCTGTCTACAGAATTCTAAATTCTGTAGATAACTCTGAGCAGAGACAAAATGCTTAGCATTACTCAAAAACAAAAGAAAAAAGAAAAAAGATAAAAAAAAGCATTTTCTTTAAAAGCACTTTGATTTCTGGATTGCACTTCATTCACCTGGAATTCAAAAAACCATGAGTGCAAGGAGCTTGGGGCTTTGGTAGATGTAGGAAGAGAAAGAAGTTGTGCGGTTATCCTTCAAAATGAAGAGCACTCCCTGGTCCACCTCACTTATTTCTCCTCCTTAATAAGCTGTTTTCATTCACTACTTTTCTTTTTCTGAGTTAGGAATACATTCCTGTACTAACAAATAGCACAGAGACAGAGGTGAAAACAAGACTGAAGTTTGTGACTGATTTCAGTACTTGACTTGGTGCAATGAGGTGCTGACTTCAGCTGAAGCTTGGATCAGACCAAGGCACTAGCTTTGGCTCCCAACACAAACGCTGTCTTTTGATCACTTTGTTTACGAGCTTCCATCTTTTGAATGTCCTCAAAAGTGTTCCTGGTCCTATGATCTGACCTGTGTAGACCATAATGCAGGTGTCAGGTGCTACTGATGACTGAGTTTTGGGTTAAAAAGCTGCAAAATTGTTGAGTATGAACTGCTTTGATGTGCCTTTTGTTGATTGTCTTTGCCCCTGCAGCAAGGTGAAAATAATGTCTGAGAAATGGCATGCAGAACTGACATGCTTGCTTACACATCCTTTCCTGGTAGTTTTGCACTGGGGCCGGTTTAGTTCATTTTTGTGTCAGATTTTCTGTATGGCTTCCCATAAAGGTTTTGGTTCTAACCTGTTGTTAAAATAGGGATTTTTCTTGTTGGCATACTTCCTTTCCCCCTTTTTGTAACATGATAAAGTATATTTCAGTTGGTTTGTTCTTGCATTCCAAGACACAAAAACGTATGTGCAGCCGCTGAAACAAAATGTAAAAGGGACATGTATTTGTAAAGTGGTGACAAAGGTTACTAAGTTACTTATGACCTGTTGGAACAGAAACGCACAGAAAAGTTGAAGGAAATTGGTGTGAAACTTTCATTAAGTGTCATTTTTAGTAGGAGAAGGTTTTCTGCTCTGCTTAATTTTTAGTTATGTCCTGTGGCCATAACTGGCGATAACAGTATTATTGAGAATATGTTAGTGTAGCTGTAAGCACACTGAAAGATTATTAAAAAAAAAAAAACTTCACAAAACAAAAGAAAAAAAAAAAAAAACCAACACCAAAGAAGTCTCCAAAATAATAATCCAGGATTCTTTATGATTTGTGGCAATATGATGCTCATATTCTTTGTAGCTTAGAAATGAGTCCATACCTTTATTTCCAAATGTCCAAAACTATGCAGTATAGGAGAAAAACTCTTTCAGAGCTCAGAATTTCACCTTCAGTCTCTTAGGATACACGAATAAAAGGAATTAATTTCAACAAGCTCAGTCAAACTGGATGAACTGGTAATACTGTGTGAATGAACGTGCGGTTGTCATTAGACTGGAAGTGCTGTACAATACTTGTGTCTTTAGGATCCATTTCTCAGTAAGATACAGAATTTAATTTAGCAAAACCCCCTATTAATTTATTTATTATTGTTTTGCCTCACTGGGGTGGCTCAAACTGTGCAGTGACATGGCAGTTGTGCCATGTGGACAGGATGGAAAGAATCACGAGGCACCGTTGGCAACTTACGTGTAGTGTTTTCCTTGTTCTATATTGTAAAAGCTGGGTTTCATCCTGCTTTGTAATGATAGCCAGAGGGAATGGAGCTTGAACACATTTTGTTCATTGCAGATTTTCTGTTAAAAAATATTCCCAAACCCAAATGATTTTATCCTACCGAGAGCTACATTTAGGAGGTCTGTGGATAGTATTCTATTAAAGAAGGCAAACGAGTTCTTACTGTACAGTGCTAAGATGGAATGAGTTTGGGTTTTGTTTGTTGTTAGTCTTGTTCATTGTGGCAGGTGTTTCACATAGTAATTCTGAGCCTGAAAATCCTATTTGCTGAGTTTCACCTGCTTTTTGAAATGAATGAGCACTGACTCTGCCATTGAGCCTGTAGCAACAAACGACACACGCAGGAACCCACCATTCAACTCTGGGTGCTTTAGTGTGAAAAATCATGGTAATTCACTCACAAGCAATACTGAAGAAGTGCAGGTATCGTCATGCAAATATTCACAGCAATTTTAAGTTGCAACTTCAATTCCAAATGAACCCTAAGACTGAATCTTCAAAAAAACAAAACAAAAAAAAAGTTGGTTTTTTTCAAATTGTAAAACATAAATGAAAACACACCACCCTTTCATCCCCGAAAACTTAAAATGAAAACAATAGGAGTCTTAGAAATTAAAATTGTTCTATCAGCATTTGTATATATAACCTTTTCTGTCCATACGTTTGTGCCTCACTCTTCCTGCTCCAAGACAAAAGCCCAGAGAATCAGAGAGCTGCCAGTGCCACGTGCTGGCTTCTCTCGAACTGGGATTTGGCACCGAGCTGTGTTCAGCAGGACACGGCATGGTCAGTTTGACCAGTTGCGGTCTGCACCCCCCAGCTCTTTGTACGTTATCTGAGACATCAAGTCATTGCAAGCATTTTACAAATGGAATACTGTTATTCATGCTTTCCTTTTTTCAATCCAGTATATTCCTGTTATAAAGGATTCAGTTTCACAAAAAAAAAAAAAAAAAAAAAAAAGAGTAATCTGCGCAATTTCTGATAGAGATGTCATGGATGAGTGTGCTTATAATACACTACCTTTTGTCCTAGCAAACTTTTAACAACTTTTCTCAACATGATTTTTTTATTATTATTATTTTTTGGTGCTGCAGCCAGGATTTAATTGTTCCTAGAGTTGTCTTCTGTATGCTGAACACTCAGTTATATAGTCAGTTTTACTTATTTGCAAAATGCTATTCTGGGCATGTCTTAACTAGATAGAAGATTTTTATTTGCATTCCCAACCTGGAGAGTCAGGGAGCGAAAGTCATGACATAATTCTAAATATATGAGATGTCATTTCTTAATGAAAGCCTGAAAATGCCACACGAATGTGATTTCCTTCTCTATTTTGCTGGAAATTATGATCAGTTGAGGCAATCAGGATCAAATTTGAACTCTGTAAATTGTGTTCCTATAACTGATACCAAAATACCTAAACACAATAATGAAAATTAGATTTCTATTTAAAATGTTGTGCATAGCTGGTTTACTTAGTCATACTTGAGTATGGTAACATTAAAATGATTGGGGTTTTTGGGGGTTTTTTGTTGGTTTTTTTTAACTCAAGGTTATATTTTAGCTCAAATGTATATAAAAATAAAATTAATTTAAAGCCTTTAGTTACTGTATCAGTCAGCATGTACATAATACGTGTTGTAGAAACAAAACTGAAGAGAGTAAGCAGTATATGAGTAATTGAAGTATCTACTAATTACATGAAATTAGGTGGAAAACAAGGAGTATGGCTTTACTAAAGAGTATCCTCAGTTTTCTGTGTCAGCCTTGCATCACAGACAATCAAGTTATGCTGGAGGAAGACCAAAAGTCAGGTTGGCAATTGAGAAATGGTGCACCCAGAGCACCGAGGTATCAGTGGACAAATGTTCATCTCGATTTTTCTTTACTCCATGACTTATTAGACTGTCCTGTAGTTTATAACCTTCCCATTCTTCCTGCCTCCTGTATTGCTGTAGGTCTTCAAGGGAAAGAGAAATGCTCCTGAAGACCTGGCTGGTTTTATTACAAGGTTTCTGTTATATACATTAGTTGGACATAAAATTACCTACAGCAATGCCTTTTTCTGGAGAACTTTTAGAAAGGTACTGCATCCTCAATGGACCCTAGTGAAATGAGATGCGTAATTAGCATAAAGGATTGATGGAGGAAAGATGAGGTGCTTTCATGGTTGCTTGATAAGAAATGGTTTTTGTTGCTGATACATGTCGGTGGGAGATCTGGTGTCATTGCTCAAGATATGGAAATGAAATCTGAGATAACCTCTGTTCTGTAACATTACAAAATGTGAGGTTTGAAGTACAGCAGAGTGAAAGGAACACTATCCAGATGGCACCGTGGTGACAGGCTTTATATCAAAGACCAGCTGAGATAAAATAAGAGCGGGCAAGAGAGGGCCTCTGAAAATCACTGATGCCTGTTACAGATGTAATGTAACTCTCTCTTTATGGGGAGAATATATTTGCATAAATTCATTGATCAATGATTTTGCTAATCCTGCAATATTTCAGGCATGTCCCAGCAAATTGATGAACGTTTCTATCAGTCCTCGGTGCGGATGCCTAATTATATTACATATTTAGAAAAGATGGATTTTTCCCTTCCTGGAGCATATGTAGCAGTTGAATGCTGTGCTCTTTCTCCTTTCCTGCTCCCATTAGGTTGAAGGGTTTTTTTTCCCTTTAAGAATAGCCTGGAGCCGTGCAGGCTGCAGAACTTGTCAAGATAAGAACAGTGCCAGGTTAGAATTATTAGTTTCATGAATCACTGACCAATATGCCTTTTGAGGAAGCCCACGTTTATGGCTTGTGTAGGTTAGTGCTGCAGTCACTGCTCTGAGAGACTCCAAAGTCAAAACTCCAGGAGACACAGATATCTGGCAAACCTTCTCTCCCATGATATTAATTGTTTCATTTGCATGCTCTGCTCATCTTGTGACCTGCCCTGCCTCTCCTTTGACTAATATAGTTTCTTTGTCAGTAATATAAAAGATGTAGAACAAGCATTTTGACTGTTGAAAGTCAAATGAATGTGAATGACTTAATCCAGAGGACACTCAACTGTATATTTAATGCAGACATGCGGCTCAACACCTTAGTCTTCATCTCAGCTTCTGGTTATGATTGGAAAAAAAACTCTTTGCAGATAAAGCTGAGGTGATGGCAGAGTTCTGAGGGGAAGTACCAAGTTCAAGGTAGATGAATAGTCATTTTATGCCATAATTTGCAATTTGCTGTTCTCCAGAGGAGCTGATGACAATACTACGGTAGCTGGATGTAATCCCCTTGGCATTAATAAGGCCTGTTTGGCTGGGGGAGGAAGCTGCATGCCTGTGTGGCACAGGTTTCCGTGATATCAATATCAAATACACCAGGACCTCCTCAGCCCTTCTGTGACACCAGCTGGGGCCCAAAACTGGTGGCGAGTGCGGGAACTCCTGCTTGTTCTGGGGTCAGTCATCACAACAAATGGATGATTTTAAAAGATGTTTCAAAACACATAACGGTTACCTTCTTTTTTTCTGTGTGCAATTAAAGGTATTGTTTATGACCTACAGGGGTATAAGCTGTCTTTTTCAGAGGCTGCTTTTGTCCTTCTGCTGTACTGGTAGGACAACACAGAGAAAAACTCTGTGTTGTAGCCAGGTTTTGTACAAGAGAAGACTGAAAAGCCTGTTTTCTCTGGAAAGAGAGAGTAAAATTATGATGGGAGCTTTGTGTACCAGAATTGTTGGTCCACTACTTCAAGCCTTGTGTCAGATATTTAGCCTTAAACTGCAGCTGCTGGGATCAGGGTACTGTGCATTACTTATTACTAGCATTATCCAATATTTTTAACTGGGGCAATAATATTGTATCTATAATAACCTAGAAATCAAAATAGTAATATGTAGATAGCTTGCGAGTGAAGTAGGTAATTACATCTGCACCTGAAAAAAATGCATAGGTAGAAGCTTCCTCTGACCTGCTGTTCACAAGGTTATGCATGTAATGTAAGTATGTATGTGTGTAAGTATATATGATGAAAAGAGCATGTATGTTATGGTTAAATCAGGGAAGACAATTTTTAAAAAAGTTAAAAAGAAAGGCATATGATTAGCATAAATTAGGCTTTCTTTGCATAGCGTATCCAGTTCTATGTTTAAGAAAAAAGAAAATTTAAAAGCTGCATTAAGGGTAGAAGTATGAAACAATTTTAAAGTTATTTGAAGCCAAACAACCACAATTTCTATGTTAATTTCATTATCATAAGTGAACCAATTTCATGTTAACTAGTTCAATGCTTTTGAAGCAGAATTACATTTCTTAAGTTTCTGTTTTGGGATGAATAATCTGAATGCCTTGTTTTAGTGTGTATGGGTGATGGATGGCCACGCTTAGGACATCTGCAGATCCTTAGAAACAAATTTTAAATGGCTGTAAGGTCATCCAGAAACCTCTGTTGTGATATACCATGTTGAGTATGTTAGAGATACCTCAGCAAACAGCTTGGTCAGTTGAAAGAGCATCAAATGAGGTGGCTACATGAAGCCATTGAAGCAAACAATGAACAGTAGTGGCATTAACTTTCAAAAATTGTGTGAATCCTTCTTCCTTTCCACAGTACTAGAGGACGTGAGATATCTATGGTTTGCAAGTGCCAGACTGTGGCTGAGATTGGGGTTTATTGAGGGTAGAATAGAAGAGAACATTGTGGAAAACCAGTTGATGGCTGTGATAAAGGGATGTAGGGGCATGCACTGAACAATTTGGGGTTTTTTTGTTCACCAGGTTGGTAGTTTAGGTTTGTTTTTGCGTGTTTTGCCATTAGAATCTGAGGTTGTATCCGTCACGGAAAGCGCTTTGTTGGGAGAAGGGACGGTGGGAAAGCAGCTCTTGTTCATGGCTTTCGGCTTTGGACTTGGCTAGTGATCGATAAATTGCCGCAATGCAGCATCTCTGCGACGACACTTGAAGGCCGCTGAGAAGCCCCCTTTGGTGCAAGAGGAGGCTGCGGGCTGGGCGGGCTCTGGGGAGGGGGTAGTCCACTCCGCAAGCACCCAAGCTTCTTACTGGCTCCTTGGGCAATTTCAGTGATGTCTTAAAAGGGTTGGGTCCATTTTATCTGCGAGACACCCTGTCTTCCCATCCACGGCTAGGGCGTTAGAAATCAGGTGAGGCACTTCAGCTAATACTTAGGCTGAAATAGTTAGGACAGACCGTCCACAATGGCAGTTACATTTTATTTTGTGTGCATGCAGATGTAACAGAGAAACAGCCATGTATGGAGAACGATTGACTCCTTTTATTTAGCTACTTCTTGCGCTTGTAGAATATTCCTGAACAGATCGTGAGTGCTTCGAATTTTTTTCTGTGTGTATTTTATTTTGCAATTTTTCACTCTGTGGACTGAACGCGAGTGAAACACTGTGAGTATTTGCTATTCCAATTGTTATGGTTTCTTAGCTGTATTGCATACGCATGCATCAATATAAGCAGGTATTGCTGCTTCTCATGGGCAGGTGGTGTTCGGGAGAAATTTAAAAATGGGAAAGGTAGGTGTTTTTAAACATGTTGACCTTTTCTTGTGTGATGTACACAAATGCTGTCTAATGTATTATTAAAAAAAAATCCTGATGGAAAGCAGGTCCCTTTCCAGCTTCACCAAGAAACATGTAATTGCCCTTGTCGAGGAACTAGGTGTTGTCTTTGTTCTTTCAAAACGTTTCTTTCCTCTGTAAATGTAACTTTTCCTTAACAACTGTTCATACATGCAAGTCTAAATTACAGAATGTGTTTATCACCCATTCTCTGTTTCATTAATATGGATTTATATTAGCCTATGTATTAGCCTTAATTTTCAGCATGTATGAATTGCAGGTAGGGGCATCACGTACTGTTAGAATATAAAGTCATTCCACAGGTATGGTCTGCGTCTCTTGCATTTTGGGGAGGTACTTCTGGCAGTAAAGGTGAAGTTCCCTCTTTAAAAGATTTGCTTCTATTCCTTCCTCTGCTGTCAAAAGCTGAGAATTGCCTTTGCGGTTCCGTGCCACACCAAGCCCGTTGTCATGTTGCTGGAGCTATGCAAGGTCTCTTCCCGCTGCCCTCTCCCAGTGGGAATGCCAGTGGCCTTGGGAGCTGAGGCGCAGCTGAGACACTGGGCGCCTGAAATCAGGGGAGGTCCTCTGGCAAGAGGAATAAGGGACATTATTTTGCCTGCACAGGACCTGGTAGCTCTGCTATTGGAGGGAAATGGAAACCAGGGGTTCTGGCAGCCCGATCTCCTTCGATGCCAATTGCCTGCCTCCTAAAAGGCTTTTGTAAAACCTTTTGTGCTGACACCTAGACGCTCAGGCTAAACTGCTGCCGGTGCCATTGCTATTCGTCATTATATTTCTACTTCTTAAGCAGCGGTCTGCAGCAGGCGTGGGGTTTGCCAGCTTGTCCCTCCTTTGGTCCCAGTGGCCAGCATGGGACTTGCAGGAATCCGCAGCCCTGCAGGCAGTGCCGCATTGCGGCAGTTGATGAAGTGGCACAATGACCGTCCCAAAGAGACTGAATATTGTCACATAGCCCCTTAACAATGGATGCACAAGTCCATTTTTTGTTACTTTCTCTAGCTCCGAAAAGACAACTTCTGTCTGCCATTTGGAATGACTTTTCTGTTCCTGGGTGTGTTACACTGACAAGTATGAAAAGGGTATGTTCCTTACGGTAGGGAAGTCTATCAAAATAGAGGCTTGAACCATATGGTTATAGCATTAAGCTTGTAGTGTATTCCTCAGTTTTGAGGAATGATACTTTTCCTTTATGATCCAAGTTTAATCTTTTTTTAGAATTTCTTTTGGTGGAGTTCTATAAGAAAACCACAGCACTCAGCTGACTGAGTGTTGAAACCTTTTACCTTGGAAATCTCCATCATGAAATGCCTTCAGCCTGAATAAATGGCAAAATTTGCTTGCTCCTTTCAAATTATAGAGTTGGACTGTGTTATTTGAATTGGATTATTTTTATAAGACTGCTTTACCGTCAGAAAGTACTAAGCAGAAACAACTGTTCGGGCAAGAACCTGGAAAACCGTTTTATTTTGCTGAAATACAGATGCATCAAACTTAAGGTTTGTATGATCTGACTCTGTCTTGTTGATTCTTTTTCATCCTTTCCATAAATACACTCCTGAAGGCTTTCAGGCCTCTGTATGCATCAAGAACCCAATCCAGTTTCCATTGATTTTGCAGGAGTAGCACAGAATCCATAAACTACAGTACGTGACACGCATGCATGCACTTGGGTAACACCAAAGCCATATTTAGTAAGAGACATCTCTGTATCACCTAAAAAAACCTCCAACCAAACAACAATAAAGTGTATCTATCTAAAAATTAATTTATAATAAAGTAATAATTATTAATTCAATTATATTAATTCGTAGAAGAAGAGATTTTCAAATGAATCTCCAAAACAAAATTTTGATTAGCTGAAACTGAATACAATTATATTTCTGATTGCTGTGGCTCCTGTGAAAATCTGCACCTAAATAAATAGATTGCAGGGGCTAGATTCACTCCCTGCTGAAGTCAGCAAGGGGATTTGCACAGACTTCAGTGGACATTACTCTAAGTATCATGATAACTGGACTTATTCCCAACGGTTCTATGCAATAATACCAGCCTTAGAAATTGGGTACCATAGAGAAACATCAAAACCACCCTGATGATGTAAAACATTTATTCAGTGTTTTCAGAAACACTCTTCTTTCTCTGAGTTCAAATACTTACAGATAATTATGGATGTAATTGGGACTTAGAGCCACAGCAGTCATTCCCAATACAGTGTACTGAAAATGTGTAGCCTTTGGGCAAAGACTTGAGAAAATTACTTGATTCAGAAAAAAGTAAAGGCAGTGTTTCTTGTGCCGTTCTTAAGTTTAGAAAAATAACTCAGTGGAGAATCCTTAATTTAAAAATAAAGCGGTAGCAGAATAATTTCAGCCTGCGTTCTTTTGTCATCGTGCCAATGCTTTTATAACTAAAATTTCCATTCAGGCTGAATTGAATTTGTATTTTCTGCCTAGAATTAAAATGTCATGTAAAAGATTTAAAAGCTGATTGAAATTTCTCTAAAAAGCTTTTCCAGCTCTCACTGAGCATAGGTGTTAGAAAGAATTGGAGGATGCAACTGGTACCTGTATTATGTACACCTAATAAAGGTGATTTGATTGTTTCACAAAATAGATATCTCTTTTTGTATATAAGAAGAGCAGCCTTTGTTAAAGGGGAAGCGGTAAGATGTTTCATGTAAGATCATGTGGATGACGTTCTTGACTTAATATCTAACAAAGTTCACACCGTAGATTAATTATGTACCCTTATTCACTGTATAAACTTTATTGTATTTTATTTTACCTTATCTTGGCTTAGCGCACCTTGTTTTATTTTATTCTATTATGTTATACTGTTTTCTACTTTATCTTGGTTTAGCATATTTTATTAATTTGCATGTTGGTGTAAGTAAATAGATTCAGGCATAATGATACGTATGTGCGCATACAACATAAATGCAGGGCTAAAGATAACACAAGAGAGCTTTGAGCATCAGTCACCAGACATAAAAGTCACCGGAGTCCCTAATTTTGCTCTCACTTGTGTACATATGACAATACAATCTTTGATTGTACAAGCCCCTACGATTTTTTTTTCTGGCCTCTTTTACTCATTTGCACTGATTCCTAGTCCCAATCTCTTTACCCAAACAGCTTGCCCAACCATTTTTTTAGCTGCGGGTCCTGTCTTTCCCTCTCCTGAGCTCCTGACCTCACCAGTCCCAGATGCCAGCCAAGGCACAGCCAGTCTCTAGGGAGAGCTAATGCAGCAATTACAGGATTTAAGTTAATATGCCCTAAAGTTATCACTATAGGGAAATGTGACAAAACAGCCTTTTTAAACAAAGAACTTGTTATTATAATAACCCAGTTTCCCCAAAGCCTGATGTTCTTGAAAGTAATCTCAGTCCTTGAAGGGAAAAAAAACCCTGTCATAAACATCTGGCCTTTATAATAAGCTTAAATAGTTAAAATCTGAATCTGACAGTTATGTGCAAATTAAAATCAGCCACAGAATGGGAAGAATCAGGCAATTGAAGGAGTAAACACTGCTGACAGTTCTGTGCATAATTCCATGCTAAGCTTATTTGTGGTTTTTTTTCGTACATTTCGAAGAAGAACATTTTCTTTCCTCTGTATCCTTGCAACTAGTCATATTTCTGATGTCAGCTTCCCAAGTTAACAGCACTAGAGCCTCTCATGTTGCTGTGGTGAGAACATTTGCAAACGACTAATACTAGAACAGAAACCACAAATTGGCAACTAGTTATTTTTATTTATTTCAGTGGATTTTACGTGTCACCTGGAGACTATTTAGAAGGTTATTTGCCTGGGCTAACATTGTGTTTAAAAATAGCGCTTGTATAGTGCCAACTCATTTTAGAGTTGGGTACAAATATTGAGACAAAAACCCAGCTGTTATTGCTTTTGCTGCTAATTTGAGGTGTCAGATCAGAGCTCTACTGCTGTATGTCAGTGAATAAGGCCCCTTGTGAGATCATTATGTTTTCTAACAGTTGAGAGTAATGGATTAATCAGTGCAGCATCAGTTGCTTTCATTATATGCCCACATGGTAGTTGTGGGCTTTAACTTAAACAGTCTGTGGGGAGATCAAAGAATTGAGTACAAGAGGCACTCAGGGCTCACCAGAACTCTGAAGAGATCCAGTTGAGTGTTGGACCTTGCCAAATGAGCAAATCTTGGATGCCTTGAAAGCCAAGGGTGAGGACAGTGCTCAGTGCTGAGGGATGGAGTGCCGAAGCCATTTTGTTTTTCCATCAGAGGCCATGAGAAGCAGTAAATATTTAATTTAATGCAAATTCTTTCTGACCTGTGTGAAAAATAGCTCGTAACAGCTATTGAAAATATAGCTTCTTTCACCCTACAATTTCAAAGTTAATTGCAAACATTAATTATGGCACTGTAAAACGTTCAAGTCTTGGTTTTATTACTAAAGATAGATGTAGATTCACTTTTTGGAATTGATGAAACGCCCCTTCTGTTAGTCATATTAGGTGGTACATAAGGGCTGGAAGGGGTCTGAAGTTGTCACCTACTTTCGTACCCAAGGGCAAGACCATCAAGTCCCATGCCACTCTTGCCAGGGATTCATTTAGTCTTTTTACTACAGGCTTCCGCTGCTGATGGCTGCACACCCCATAAAAGCTCTTTTTTGTATTTTTCCTGTTGTTATTTTAAGAAACATTTCCCCTATATCTAATCAAATTCCTCTTTCTGAAATTTAAACTGTTACTGCTTTGCTTAACCCTTGTGGAATACAAGAAACATAGAATTTGTTTTCCTTTTGCAATGGCATTTTATGTAGTTGGAGAGTGGTTTAAGAGTAAGTGATACAGATCTGCTAACACAGAGGCCTAAGGTTCTGCCTCTCTTAGTGTTAAATTTTGCTGCTAATGCAGACACCCAAATTCATGTTTCACTTCTAGTATTTCAGACAGATCCCAAGGTCCTCTTCTTCATGTGCATAAACTCTGATGGAGAGATGTCTAATCCTGCATGGATTGAACGGCTTCAGTCCATATGTACACTGTGAAAAGATTCCTTCAGGTATTTTTAGTTACCGACACTCCACTCTCCTCACAAAGCTTTGGGGTCTTGGAGAAGTTGTCGTTCTGTCAGGGCCAGACTGTTGTGTTCCCTTCTGAGCTCCACTGGCAAGTTGGGGTGAGCTGCTCATCTTTTCTTGCATCAGTTCACCCACTTCTGAACAGAAATAACATTATCAAGTAGACTATTTACATGAGAGGCTTAATGATGCTTGGAGATGCCTTGGTTAAGTCTTAATAAATTTTCCAGTCTCATTTACTGGATGTATAGTTGCACTGCGGATAGGAAGCCTGGAAACCATGGCAGTTGTAGGAGAAGCAGTAATCAGGGAGTATGACAGTAATTCACTCTTGGGAATGTTACAAGCCTGCAGATGCACCATTTGTAGCTATCCATTGCATGCACATAGATAATAATCTTGCATTAGGCCCAATTACATGGTGGTGTGGACACACAACACACGGATTACATACAGAGCCAACGAGCACACTGTGATGAAGCGGCAGCGTAATTGAAGGAGACAGAGGAAATGTTAGACTTGTTAGTGCTACCCGTGCTGCAGTGCCTGATGTGGCTGCTCCCCACCAGCCTGGCCTGTTTGCTTTTCTGCTCGGTTTCAAAGTCTCACTTCACAAAACTCACTCTCACAGAGTCAGGTAACTTGGCACCTTCTTTCTGCAGTGCGTTGAGCAAGTTTTGAGCAGGAAAAGGAAACGAACATCCTTGTTTAACTTGCAGTGAAGCCCATAGACTCATCAAAGTACGTGCTGCCGAATGAGGACTGTTGTTTGCAGGATTTCTGCTATCAGACTGGGTTCTGTCAGAAGCCTGTAATGCATCTCCATTGCCCAAAAGCAAAAGGTATTAAAACCCAGAAATAAAATAAATGAGCTGTTGCCTTTTCAGATCTTATTCTCCATTTACCTGTCAGTAAACATGTCTGAATATTTCTTTCTAACTGAGAATTTTGCAAATGCTGGAGTGTCCCATGATCAGACAAATGTGACACAAAAGCAGCCTGGTGTGCCTCAGAAAGCTGAATGGCTAGCACAGCAGACCTCTAGTAACTATGGTAGGTACTTACTAAGACTTGGGGAAAAGTGTTAATCCAAAAAAATATTGTACCATATTATTTCTCAATTTGATTAGCTGTTTGTGCTAATCAGCTGCAGAAATGGCATGTGAAAGAAAATCAGTCTCTGTTACCATCAAAAAACAAAGGGCATCTTCAGCATACGACATGTTCTCCCCTTCCCCTTTCATTTTAATCCATTCAGACTGTAAACAAGAAGCATCGCTGTGGGTATTGTGCTGATGCACAACTAGTAATGTATGCACATTATGAAAGTGCCTTGTACTTAGAAAAATGGACATTTGCATAGTGGTTTTCCTTTCACCATTGATAAAATAGGAAACTAACTTCTTTTAGGCTGGGATGTAGAAGGTGGTATTGCCATCAATTTTATGTGTTTAACAAAACCCTCAAAATTTCTATGTGTTTTTCCACTTGAAATGTGACTGGAAAACATTAAGACAGCTACTGTTTTACAATGTACTTCTTGAAGTACTATTTGAAGACATGAAATAGTTAATATTTCAGATAATTCTGTTGGGTTGTATAACTTTTTCTAACATCATTGCCAGAAGATCCTTTTGGTTCATGTCTAGCACTTAACTGGAACAGAGCAGGGAGATAAATTGTAATGAAAGTGTTATTATTTCAGATTAATAAGTCACCAGGCATTCTGATATTCATTATATGCTCTTAATTGTATCATTAATTGAATTCCAAGTAAGAGAAACAAAATCTCTGTGTACTCTGTAATTTACAGAACCGAGAGTGTTTCACTACTGATCTGACAGCCTGGGATTTCTGCTTTCTGAATTACTCCAAGGAACATGAAAGGCTGCTTAGAGTTCCTGAGTTTTTAAAATAAAATACTCGTATTCTTAGTAGTGTTCAAAATTTAAATCCTTTCCTTTTTTCCCCAAAGTGTCTTCCATAACAGTTGCATGATTTCTTCTAGCATTAGGAATATAATGGTGTTTTTTCTGCCTCTCATCTAGTCCTGAATACCTGTATTCCTATTTGAGAGGGTGGAGAAGGGGGTAAAGAATAGTGCATAGGTATTATTTAAAAACACACACACAACAGTAACTTCTACAGGTTAATGATTTTAATGTAGTTGCATTGAGTCTGGAATAACAACTCTCTGTCGGAGAACTACAGTGGTGAACATGAATTTGGAGCAAGTCAGAAGAGAATAGAAATGCAACTGCATGTAGTTAAATTTGCACAAGAAGTTTGAGGAAGGAGAAAAGTAACTGCTTTCAAATCGTGACAGGATTGCAGAACGAGCATTCTTTCCTTTAAAAAAAATATCAGATTAGTAGTGGCTATAAATCGGCTTTATTCTTCAGAAGGAAGAAAGCAGCTCCATGCGTGCCTCTAACCAGTTTGGGCAACCGGCAGAGCTGTGAGTTAGTAGAGCAGTTCCTCTGGGGTTGTAAATTGAAGGCAGTAGAACTATGACAGTTCATTCCAGTGGAGGATGTACCACCTCGAAGATTGCTGATCCCACGTTATGCATCTTCCAAGTAGTCCTTGGAGGATCCTTAGACCTGCTGCAGTCTGCTTCTGCTTAGCTTGCAAGATCTGATAAGGATCACAGCCCAAGGTGGGAAGTTTGCTGGTATAAATAATATTGTCTGTAACCTCAGTTTCCTGATTCAGCATTTTGGATGTGAATAGCTTGCAAGGAGAGGACTTCTAAATGAGAGGACAGTGCCTTTTCACAGGGGAAGGGTATATTGGGTTCTGGAAGAGGTGGGAGGTATAAGGCTGAGGAGAACCCAGCAGAATACAAGCTTCCCCATATGATGTTGGAGAGTCAGAATATTCTGGAAGTTTTCTGTTTCTCACAGTTTCATGGTGTTTCTGCATCTGTTTCTATGGATTTGGATCTTAGTTGGATCAAAATGAGTCTATGGCCTTGGAGCAGCTAGCAGACCACTGGAGCAGGATTTATTTAACACACTCTTTGTGTGTTAAAAATGCCACTGTATCATGTGCTTACCCCTTTCAGGACACATACTCTTAAAAAATCATTGCTGGGAAAGCTTCATACCTGTGACAGAAGGCTTTGCAGAATGCCTCTAGCACACAGCTCTACCTGAAAGTGTCCCCATTTGAAAACCAAAAAGTTCCTACTGTGGGAGCTGTGTGCTCTGCCCAGCCAGAGCAGCAGGGTTACATCCCTGCAGCTTCAACCGGGCTGTAAGACTGTCAATCAGTGCCCTTTGCAGTGTTTGCCCTTTTTTGTTCCAAAATAATTGCTGTTATCTTAGATGCTTTATTGCCTTCATGTCATGATGGTTAACATTTAAATATCAATGAAATAGTATGTTACTAAGTCATCTGCGCAACAGCCATCTGCTAGTTATCCCTGAAATTTGTGTTTAAGGAGTATATTAATTCAGCACCGATTCTTAGAAGGAGGGTTATATATTTTTGATGAATTATGGGAAACGTTTGCTTATTAGGGGCAAAACCTGAGCCGCACTCATCTGATACTTTGTGAGTAGAAATACTGTGCAATTGGAGTAATGCTTTGTCTGTTAAACAGAAATATTTTAAGAAGTTTAAAAATATTTTTGATTCATCAAATCAGACAGTTTTCCTCATCCAGGTGAAAAATTGCACTCTACCCTCAGTTAATGCAGAAGGAAGCTCCTTGTCACATCCTGTTCTGCCTGAATCCAATCCACATCCTTTTGAAATCAGTTGAAAGTCTCCCTGGAACTCCTATGGCTTCGTTTGGCTCCTGTAGTGCCATGTGTGACCTATACAGGCATCAGCTATTTTTGTCAGCTGGCTTTACATGTGGCTTTTATTCATCAGTGTATACCTAAAATCTTCCAACCAAGTGCATAGCTCATTTTTAGGTAACAGGCAATTGAGGTAGAGGGTGAATTATATTTTTACATTTACAGAAAAAAAAATGATGGTGCAATTAGAAATTCTATTTGTGAGCCTTGTTGGAACTTCCCAACATGCATGTGCAAATGCAGATAGCAAATAAATATAGATATTGAGGGCTGGGTGTGTTGATGTATGTATATGTATGCACCCTTGCAGGAGGTTTTGTTCACTTTCTGAAACTGTTGTGCATGCGTGTTTTTGCTAACTGTCCACAAAAGACTTCAGTGTGCATCACTGGCTAAATAAGGTGATCCAGCAGTAGCAGTTGTAGGACAGAGAGGTTCATTTTGCACCGTATAAACTACCACAGTGGGGCATTTGTGTTGTCATCATGACATCGGCAGGAATGCAAAGGTAGAGCTTTCCAGGCCTGCAGCTGTACAGCGATACTAATTGCGTTCACCTCCAGCGCAGAAGCCGCAGTAAGGCAGTGGCACGTGCAGGCTGTGATACACAGCTGATGAAATGACTGGGCTGATAGCTGTAAGACCTTGCCTTCAGGTTTACTTCTCAAGTTGACAGGATTTCCTTCTTCTTCTTAGCCAGTGAATTTATAATAGAATGTGTTTGAGTCTTTGTATATTGAGAAATTAAATACACAAATCTGTAATTTTGTACACCCATTGATTCCAATACTTAGCAATGTATTTCTTGTGCAATTTTTGGCAGCGTCAAATTTTCCAGAGGATGTGGAATGAACACTGTATTTTATACTATAAGCCATAAGGCACTGAGGCCTATAGCTCTTACCAGCCTGGTGTGTGAACATGTGACTTAACTGACATAGATCTCTGGCAACAGATCTCACATGCAGATTCCAGATTTCCAAAACTTTGCTTTTACTGACACAACTTGCTCTGCTGGCAGATTTGGAAAGGAAGAGTAATTTTGCTCTGTTGGTGTAGTTTGCTGCTATGGGTATGTCAGCTCCCAAGCTGGCTCCAGATCAAGAGTGCATCCGTCTGGTAGAGCACTGTGCTGAAATACCAGCTACCATCCTGCTAACGAAGTGGTCACGTTCCGTCTTGCTGGGATGCAGTGCAGCAGCAACAGCAACACGCTGCTGCCAGCATCAGAGCCTGCTCACACACCTCTCTGCAGCGTGGCTGTGTGCAGCCACGTTACTCTGCAAACTCCTGGCTTTGCCAGTATGCGTGTGTGTCTTCCTGCATGCCAGAAAAACAGTCTTAATAGGGTATAATCTAATTTAGCTTTAATCTGCTCATGTTGTAAATGATGGTTTTGCCAAGGGATTTCTAGGCAGAATTGTAAAAATGTTTTTAAACTGGCAGATGACCAAGAGGGCTGGTTAACTTCTGTAAAACTCTTTGAGAGCTTTTGATTAAAAGTTCTATGTAAATATGTAACATCGGAACAACTAAATAGTTTGGAGAAATGTAATGCGCCTTTAGCTTGCTTCAGCAGGTATTTTCTTCAACACATACACAAACATACAAAAGCACTGTCTCCTGCCAAAGTGGCCCTGTGGAGCGCTGGGCTCCTTGTATAAAGCAGCAGTTGCTCCATGCCATGGTGCTGTGGCCACCACGGGTTTCAAATGGCAGCTGCAGCCAGTGGTGGGACCGGCCACACCAGGACATGGAGTCATCACTGGCACCATCAATTCTCATGACAAACTGGGCTACTGTATTTGCAGGTTTGATGCACTTGGAGCACAGCAGTTATGCTCTGTCGGAGTGTTTTCCATTTCCTGTGCCATCTTGGTAAACTTTTTAGCTTCTAATTTGCTAGAGAGTCATTGATATAATTAGGAGCTACATAAATGGGAGCAGCACGCTCAGCTGATGATAATCGAGTCAGTTCATTTTTCATAAGAAGTGCTAAGGGGGTCCCTACCAGTAGCTAAGATCATATTCCCTTTAAGCTGTGCTTTGATGGAGCAGCAGAAATCCTTACATGCCTGGGTCATGACATGTTGTGTTATGGGCTGTTCCACTACCCATAAATTTTTTTCGTAAGGAAACCAAAGAAAGGGTACCCATCCATCCATGTGTTTTCAAAAGGGCAATTTGAGCTGTCTGTCTGTGTAAGCTGGCTGCACTAACAAGCCTGTGAAAGTCAACTCCTTTTGTGTGAGAGTGAGCACTTCAAGTGCAAAGCTTTCATGCTGCAGTGTGCAAGTTTGATGTTCCTCCACTTGAGTTGCACCAGGTTTTCAAGCAACGTGGCAGCTTAACCAAAAAGTATGACCCATTCCAGTAGCCGATAAAAACTCACCTCCTGTACCCCTTGGTACTCAGACATGGCAAATAGTAACCTTCATCCATTCTTACACAGCTTGGTTGATTTGCCCTAGCAGTATCTTCCTTGATACGACACAAATTGTATCAGGTGTTGGTCAGCATGTCTTATTGCTCGCAGCCTGGCAGATTTATTATCAAGAGTTTTAGCAGTTTCTTTCTGTAAACAGTGTGTTCCTGAAGACATGTAAATAATTGATCAATCTATTATTCTCTTTTTTCTTTTTTTTTCTCTCCTAACAGTACTCTCAACAACAACAACATCACGCGCATTCCCGTTACCAGTTTCAATCACATGCCCAAGATCAGGACTCTGTGAGTAATATCTTTGTATATTATAATAACAACAACAATAATAACTATAATAGGAATTATTACAATAATGATACTGATACTAATAACAACAATGATAATAATGGTGTAAGCCAACTCTTTGGATATCTGTTTTCTTGTGATACTCTTATTTCAGTCTCTTCCCGATGTGAGCAGTCCACCCTGCTCTCCTGAGGAGCCGGTGGCTGGAGCAGCCTGACCCTGGGAGGGCCATGGCGGGCAGGGCAGGATCTCCTGTCCCTCAGGGACACCCGACAGCAGGGGAAGCCTCAGACACCTCTGTGGGGACGGGGACAGCCGAGGCCAGGCTGGGACAGCGGGCAGCAGCTCAGACGGGCCCCCAGCCACGTGGGGACCCCACGGCTTTGGGGGGCTGGGGCGGGGGCTGGGCTGCAAGCCCCGTCAGGGCTCTGTGGAAGTCCTGGGCCACCGCAGGGCTGGGACAGCCCGGGGAGCCCCTGGTGAGGCCAGGCAAGGTGGGGAAGACGGCTGGGGCCCCCAGGGCCCTGGCAGTGGTTGCACGGGGATTACCCAGGGTTAAGTATGACACAGTTTTATCAAGCTCTTGAAATTACCTGGAAACAAAACTGGCATTATTTTTTTTCCTGTGGAAAAATCCATAATGTGAAACGTGATCCAAGCTGGAATATCTTCAAAACTGTGAAAACTGCTCAGATGGATCAAGTTATTTAATTTTGTTAATATCCTGTATTTAAATCCAGTTTCTTCTTTTCAAATTCAGAATACTAATTTCTGAAATAAGAAATTTTTTTAAGAACTTGAAAAAAGCTTCTTTTCCAGATACTTTCTGAAACAAAATGTCACTGATATTGATGTATTTTTTATAAAAGCTTCTCTTATGTCAAATCCATTTTTCTATAGCTGGGCATCATTACACTGGAAAAGCTCTGATCAACTTTGGTAGACCAAAAACAAAGACTGTGAAATTAGACTGTGTGCATTTGTATAATTTAGGCATAGCCTACCAAATACATTTTATTTAAATAAATTATTCCTTTGAATTCTTTTAGGGAGTATGCAACTTCAGGAGAAGTCATGTTTAAACAAAGTATCTCTGGGGTTTTTTTCCTCAAAAATTTCAAACCCAAACAAGATGTATTTAGTCCTAAAAGCAAAGAAAGTGAAAGAGTAGCTAGCCTGAAAATTTTCTGTGACACTGAAAAAATAAAATGCTTCAAGGACGCCACATACGTCTGTGTAAAATCATATTAAATAAGTTAGCAGAACTGAAGAAAAATGGCTCTTACTCATGTCAATCTATGTAAGATAACCTGTGATTTAGATTTACATTCTTCATTAATGGTGACATTCATGGATCTTAATGTAAGTAATTAAATGGATATTAGATGTTTGTCTTTTACAAGAGAAGGGATAAAGAAGATAAAGTGTGTAGGGTTAAGGTTCCTGGAGATTTGTCTTTTCTCATTCAGTCACAGTGGTCTAGAACATTTGCCTGGCTTCTTCAGATTAGTCAGTCTTGTCTGTTACCAGAGCTCAATGCCTTCTGTCATTTTCTTTTTAGTTTAATTTCAGAGATGGCTTTGTATATAGCTCCCTGGAGACTTACGCTGACTAATCCCCCTCTGCTGTAATTAAGGGGGGGGCAGGGGGGAAAAGGGAAGGAAGTCATAAATAGGATTTATAAAGGGAAGCTTTTATATTGAATTCTGAGAGCCACATTTTATAGAACATGAATGCTGAACCACTCTAAAAGGATTTGCTGGAAATTTAATTTAGGGTCTATGGCTAAAAGGGCACCTTTGCAAACTTGCGTTCGTATTCATTCACCTCATGTTCTGTAAAGGCAGTTTCATCAATATCAAGTGGCATGTTTCAGTCTCCAAAGACTGCCAAATAACATGCAGTACCCTTCTTAGCAGTTCAATATAAGAATAAAAAAAATTTACATAGACAGGTGGAAATACAGTAAAATGGTTTAGTTTTCTGTATTTCCTTCCATCTGTTTCAACAGATGCAGAAAAGTCATGAAAACAGCAATTAATATAAATACAGGAATCAAATAGCATTTCATAATTTCTTTTGCTGATTCTTCATATTAAAAATTCTTCCTCTATCTCCAAGTCATCCTAGCACTATTCACAATAAATAATTTATTAATTATAATTATTAACAAAAAAATTTGCATAGCTACATATTACACAGAATTTTCTGATTATCTTCTGTTCAGAATTTAGGCTAATACTGTTTTGATTTAACCAAGTTTTGCGTAAATGCATAGTAATACCCTAACAACTAACGTACATCTGAGCACATGTAAAACTGATCAGTGATTGTTCACCTGTGTAAATATTTATATAAAGGTATTATTTGGAGGAAAATGTTAATATTCTCTCTAGTTTCCTGAGCTTTGTTGCCCTTGATAACCTTTTCTCCTGCATTAATATACAACCTCAGTGAATAGTTTGCAAAAAGGGAGAAAGCTGTCTGAGGCGTGATGGCTGAGTAAGACCTACTATCTAATCTCTAGGTTGTTAATGCAAATTTAGTCCAAGTGGACCATGTTCATTATAGTTTGGTGACTCTGCTGTTTTCTTTAAAAATCATCATTAGTTTGTACACCTTCTCAAATAGCTTCATACTTGGACATGCTGGGGGTTTTTTTTGAGAAGCTCTTGTAGGGAATCTTTGGTCTGAATGTTACTCAAGCAGGGCCAAGCCCTTTTTCCCATCCAGCTGAGGCTCAGTGCAGTGTGGATAGTGTTTTCCCTATGTGTCCCTTTTACACACTAGCAAGATCCATTAGCAGGACATTTGGGGCTGCCTGTGCCACAGCTGCATCTGCTGTGATAGTTCTGTGGATAATAAGCTTTTTCTTCATGGCTTTCAAAACAATCTTCTCATTTAAGAAGAAGAGAGAAGGAAAAATAAAGGAAAAATGAAAGAACAGAGAAGGAAAAATAAAAAGCATATTCAACTTGAACATGACATCTCAGGGGAAGGAAAGAAAAACAAAACAAAACAAACAAAACAAACAAACAAAAAAACCAACAAAAAAAAAAGACCAAAAAAACCCAAAACAACCCAAAACCAAAAAACCAAACAGGAAAAAAAGAAGTGCTACTAAGGTTTGAAGCACTTGAAGAATTCTTTAAAGAAATCAGTTCTGTGGTAACCTTTTTTATTTAACTGTCTTTTCTGTTGCTAAGTTTCATTGATCTTTTAGCCGTGATTGGAAGTGACAGGAATTAGTTTTTATTGATCTGCTTTCCTTTGCTTGAAACAGCTTTATTTATGTTAAAGCATGTCTCCCATACCTATTTACTTAATGGTAAGTGTCCTGTTGTCTCTACATGTATGAGTGACTGCTGAGAGAGGTAATTGCATAATTTCTTTTAATTTTTTTTTTTTTATTTAAGGGTAAACTGAAAGTGTACCAAGTCACTTCAGTGCTTTTCATGTTCATAGGGAATTGGTGTATGAAGTACTGTGAAAAGTCTTTTTGTGGCTATATTCACTGATATAATTATCAAAAATATATTCTAATAAGCTGCTTTGTTAAGCTTGATAGGCTCTCTAAAAAGAGTCTCCTCTCAAAAGCAAACTTAGAATATCCACGCAAAAAAACTTGAAGAAATGACAAGGTAGGGCTCTGCTGAGGCGGACGAGCTGACAGGGGGGTGACAGTTTGCACTAGCAAAATGGGAAGACCCAGAAACCAGCTATATGAACCTAATGAGGAAATAACCCCAACTCACAGAACTGGAAAGTTGCCCCCTTTTGTGAAATTACTCCTGCTTGCCTACATCCATATGGGGGATGCAAGGAATGGCATGGGATGAGCTCCACTTCAGTTCCTGGAGAAAGATGATTTTGAGTGTCGTTGTTGACTGTTGTGGTGGAAAGGGATAATACATTGGGGATTTAAATGAAATGCTTACTCTCTGAGTTAGAACAGTCTTATTTAGTGTGATTTCTGACTGGACATTTGTTCTCTTTTTGTTGTAAATGTATTTATTTGTTTTTTTCAAACAAAAAGTGTTACAGGCAGATTAATGGTTCATAATAACAAAACGTTTTACTAGCAATCTAACTTACTGCAGTGTCAGTTAAATAGTTTCATAATCCCTAAACACAAGATCTTCTCACCATTCTTCTAAAACAATTACGTTTTACAGTGCTCCCAGGAGACTAGCATCTTCCATCTCTACAGGATAAACTCCTAGTTCCAGATTTGTGGTCTTTTACTGTGACTGCCCACCCTAGACGTACAAATCTGGGGACTGTCAGCCCAGGCGCCACTGGTGACCTGCACTACTGCTGTGCAATATGAAGATCTCACAGATAGAAAGTTAATTTCTACGGTGAATGGACAAGGCTAAGTCTGTGCACACCAATTGTGTAGGGTTTTTAAAATGTAATGCCTGTAATATTAGTGAGTAATGCTTTTTCTAACCATTTCTGACAGGATTTTCAATCTGGTTTATCATTTCAGCTTCGTTAGAACACTGCAAATATATGACTTGTTACAAGGAATGAAATAATTAATATCCTGGGCTTTTGTTTTGACCTAAAGTTTGGTAGCTATTAAAATCACCACATTGCTTCCTGAACGCATCATCATTTTGCAGACTTCCCCCCGTGATGTGATAATGCTGCAGATCTCTAGTGCCAGGCATGAAGCAGGCTGGGAAGGGAGCTGTGTGGCTACATCTTCCATTACAAAGAATGGCCCTGGCATTGCTGTGAGGCATGACACTGTTGTAGACCCCTTCTTTGTTATGAGTTGAAAATTCCTGTCTAGAACCTGTGTACTTGCATTAAATTGCCACAGTAAAAAAGGCATTGATGAATTTGTACAGGCAACACAGGAACGTACAAGGTATCAATAGCCTCTGGTGTGTGAGGTCTCTTCCCCCACCCCCTAAGGAAAGAAAAGAGGGAAGAATCACCTATTACCTTGTGTTTCAGCCTAGTCCTTGTGCTTATACAAACCATCCTCTGAATTCCCTCAAAGATATCACATTTATGCAGTTATTTCTGATATGAAATCACAGGCAAAGTGATTACTGGGAGGGACCTTAAATTCTGCATGCTCTTTTCTGTAGAATGGCCAGCTCATGATTACCTGTAGGCAGGTCATTATTTAACTTTGTTCTTCCAAGACATTATAAATAATAGCACTAATTTATATGTGGACATTTGTATATTACATGGCAATATAGACAGTTAAGACCTGACTCAGCTGTAACCAATAACCTGCAGTGATCCTACTGGAATGGCAGCGAAGAGCCAGGCAGACTTGTACTTCATTGTGTCTTACGTTTAAAACCCTACCGCTGACTTCAGGGTTGTTCTGCCTTTTGTAGGCGGCTTCACTCCAACTTCCTGCACTGCGACTGCCACCTGGCCTGGCTGTCTGACTGGCTGCGGCAGAGGCGTACCATCGGGCAGTTCACCTTCTGCTTGGCACCTGTGAACCTGCGGGGCTTTCTGGTGTCAGAGGTTCAGAAAAAGGACTTTGTCTGCTCTGGTAAGGATGCCAATTATTCATTTATTTATCAGTCAATATCTACCTATATTGATATTCACATAGAAACTATGGGTGGAAAATCACTATGTTGTGTTTAAGTGCCATTCTCTAGCAGTCCTGTTTGTTTTTATCATTGCTAAGCTGTATGGGAGTAGATCAAATAGTTAATTTTTTCAGCTTTATAAGAATTATTGGATTCCAGTTAACATATCAGTTCTCCAATTATTTTTTCTACTTTAGCATTGCCAATGATACCAGCATAAGAAATCAATTAAGTGTGGATAATTTGGTATTTCTCAAGGGAAGAGATCTATAGCTGACTGGAATACCAAAGAAAGGAAATAGAAAATGCTAATCTGACTCTGTTGAAAAATGATTGGGCTATAGAACATGAGGAGCAGATTTCATCCCAGGGACTGAAGCAGGATTCTTAAGGAGCCAGTGCACTTCGCTGTTCTACAGGTTTCCGCACTGATAAATGAGGCTGATGATACACGGCCAACTCACAAACTACGTGCCTATATATTGGGCCTATTCATCACGTCTCTGGAACTGCACTTTTGTGATAGAAATGCATTGCCTTAAAAGAAGAAGAAAGAAAGACTAAAAGAGAGAGAGAAAAATGGAAAAATTGGGGAAGGAAATCTCTGAAATAAAGGAAGAGATATGACATGGCAGGGTGCATGGTGTGGAAAAAAATAAGGATGAAATCAGACAGAAGTCTGGAGATAGTTTTGCAGGCCAAGTGCTAAGTAACACAGGGAGCTTGTTACGAAGCCGATGAGAGTTCTAATCTTGATAGACTGTGAGTCTTGTGGTGTTGTGTCCTTATCTCTCACAGCCTGTGAGCCCTAAAGCTTTATCCTCATGGTACATGGGCTGACTGATGGAAACACAGTACAAGTGCTCATGGTAGAAATGTTTTTAGGAATGCCTTTTTTTCTGCAGTTTCACTTATATGTGTCAAAGAAAGAAAAAAAAAAATGGAGTTAGAGAAGAAGGGTATGATCCCCTTAACTATACCATGGATGGTAAATTAATGCCCAGCCAGCCCTGCGTGTGTGCAGAAAATGTTATGGGCACATGGAAAATGAAGTTGTGCAGCAGTGATTTTTGTGACGTGATTTTCAGGAGTGCTGAGCAGCTTTTACGCAGTAGTGGAGATTTGATGATGCCCAGAATATCTGATAATTACATCAGAAGTTCAACTAAAAGTTTAGAAATCTGACAGTCTTGGGAGGGGAAAGATAAAATAAATGGATGAATGAATGAAGCTATTAGCAGAATCTAATTTTACCAAAGAGGCAACCGCAGTATTTTTTTCTCATGAAATGAAGTTTCAGATGGGGCATGAGTTCAGCTATTTGGATTCATGATACAGTGAAGTGAGGGAAAAAGAGTTGTTTAAATCAGGACAGGAGATAATAATTGTTAAATGAGAAACATAATGTGGACAGTACTTATCTAATCAGAATTTTCTGTGCAGACTATGACTTCCAAAAAAGAAAAGGGTTTTAAACACTTGCCTGTTGTACCAAGAACATAGAACTCTCAAGTTTTTCCTGCATTTTTTTTTTAAATAATAAAAATTAAAGGAAGGAAACTTTCAGTGAGACAGTCCCATCAACTGTATCTCCTAACCATCATTTTGGAAATGAAATACACTGAAAAAGAAATGTATTGAAGAGCTCATTTTAGTGTAGAATATAGCAGAGAACTCAGTGAGTGCTAGTTTGACAAAAAGCTACATGGACAGCTAGTTTAAAGAGGATATAGATCTTCTGTGCTCCTTATTACAGTTCTTGTTCCTGATTTTACAGCATAATTTGTTCATGTTTGACTATGAAGTCAAACCAGGACAGGAGGTGAATAGTGAACTGAACTTGTCCCTCTGCACAGGAATTTTATACGATTTAAGCTTAAATGAATCACTGTAACCAACCTCAAGCTGGCAGTGAAAGCTGCCTTTGCATTGTATTTATGAAGAGCTGAAATACAATGTAGTGAACTACTCAGTTTAAGTATAGGCTCAGCATTTCAAGCACTTGTGTTTTTATGGCAGTGGTAATATCATCACAGCAAAAGAAAACGCAGCTTTTCCTCCACTGTAAAATGGGCTTCTTTAGAACATTCCAGTTCAAAACTTGTGCTGTTGCATGCTTCAAAGGAGAAAGAATAGAATCAAATATTTTGGAGAAAGAAAAAAAATAAAATAATTTGGAGAAAGAAGAAAAACATCCTTGAAAAACTGACTTCTGGTTATTTTTTGAACCCTATGCAAGAATAGGGTTTTTTTCCTAATTTTATGACAAATGTTCCTTTCAAAACAAATTTCGAATGCTATATACCAAGGAATACCCTAAGTTGAAAAAGAAGAAGTGAAACACTGCTAGAGAGGTGCCATAACTGGACCCAAATTGCTTGATTCCTTGTGGACACTATGCTACCAGTTTTGCACAGTGTTGTTTATCTCTTTTTAGGTGCAGAGTCTCTCAAGATAATGTTGCTGAAGTCAGACTTATGTGCAGATATATCTGTGTAAACTGAGTCATACTTAATGTCAACTGAGAGTCAGTCTTTCAAAAATGTTGTTCAGCTTGTGCACATAAATTATAAAAATGTTAATTGAAATGGCACTTGTGTGCAAATTGTGAGCAGTGGAAAAGCAATTCCAGGTTTCACTTGTTCATGCCCATGAGCATTTGGCTCAGAACTGTAGGTGAACTTGTAGGGTTAAATAGTGTGTAGTTGCCTGGAGAGAGGTTTTCAAATATCGTCTAGTTGCATTTGTGCATTTGTGGAAAGGCATTAATAGAACTGAGCCGAGTTGGGACTAGAGGGCCCCTCACCGCTGGGGGAGAGTGCTGAGAACTGCTGGCAGTCCTGTCACCCACCAGAGCCTTCTGGACAGCTTCTTCAGGAAGCTGTCCTCTCCTCATAGGAGAGTCTCTCCTCCAGAGCCACCCCTGACAGGGCAGCCTTCCTGGACCTTTGCCTTGAAGCCACCTGTTCCCAAAGAAATCTCCAAACAGACATTTATTTCCTCCTGCACAGCTGCTTATTGAGCTCTGGGATGTTTGGTGAGATAGTCTCCTACAAGACAGTATGTTGCAGAAGGGGAAATTGTGTGGCACCAGAGGATGAGTGCCCCTGTTGATGTGCTGCACATAGGTGCGTTTCTCCTCTCTCCACTATGACCTTACAATTCACTGCTACATTGCTGTGACAAGAGAAAACAGTATACTAAGCAAAGAGTTCTTGTCAGTTGAAACACTGTGCACTCTGATCCTTGGGAACTGTTTTATATTCCCGTAGCTAGCAGGGAAGCATCTGGGGGTGCTGACTAACGCTCGGTACCTCTTAGAGCCTTCCAGTCTTTGCTTGGATCAGACCCAGATTCCTTCCATGTTCAGATGTTTCACTGTTGAACTGGCTTCTCTAACTCTGTCTGTCTCAAACATGTAGACTCTCTCTCTCTCTGCCTATTTGTCTCTCTTGGCCTCCTCTGACCTCCTTAGGAGAGTAATTTTATTTCATTTTCCTCTCATGTAAGTTTTATTATGGCTCTTTGATTTTTCTTCTACTTTTTCTTATTGAAGTTGAAATTAATTTACATATTGATCAGTTATGTCAAGTCATAATGTGTTTTCTCACCTGTGTTAGTGTGGCTGTAAACCTTTGCAAACTGATGCAGTGGGTTCATGAAGTTATACCATCAGTAGCACATTGGTCTTTTCAGTGTTCTGTGCAGGGCCCACCGAGTGACCCTATTTGGATTTTTTTACGATTATATGAATCATTCTGGGTTTCCTAAGGATATACATGAGAAAATATATATGCATCTGAACTGCGTGTTAGAATAAAGCAGAAGCATTCAGGAGCATTGTGTCTTGTAGTGTGATGTGTAGCATACTTCAGCCGCTGCTGTTCTCTGCTAGCTGCTGTCAGAACAGCTCAAACGTCATCAGTTCTCAACTGGCTGCTTGCAGAGGAGATGATCTGGTAGGTAAGCAGGCAGAGACAGTGAGTTGATTGCACCAGGTGGTGGAAGGAAGTTGATTTTTCTCTTTTTCTGTTGCTGCCCATTTAAAGGTGCGGGTTGATACAGATTTGTTACAGTTTTGGCCAGTAGCTTGAGGTATTCTTCAGTGGACAGCATTTACAATGGAGTATAAAGATTGAATGAAATTTCTTAGAACAGACCAGACACTTACAGAGCAGATAGTTAATGAATTCATGGTTTTTTTCATGTAAGTCGCACCAGATTCTAAAACCTGACATTAATTTGGAGCTGATTTGTCCTGTATGCCTTGCAATATGAAATTTAGCAAAGTTTAAATGTAAAATATGTGATTTTTAATTACCTTCCTAAGATAGTTTTCTTAAATAATTAAACAAGCATTGTAGAGAGAGAAGCTGGATCCATAAATCATTCTTTTTTTCATTAGAAAGCATTTTCTCTGATTCTTGATCTTTCATTCCCATTTGGAGAATCTACAAGAATCTCATGAAAATCAAGATATATAATTTGGATAAAATAAGTTAAAATTCAGTCTGAAATTGATGTAAGAAATCACTAGCAGAGCCAAGTGTCTAGTGATTTCTGGCTAAATAAACTGATACTGATTTTAAGAAAATAGTTCATCGTCTCAAATCTCGGTTGAAGACCTAGAGTTTCTGATTCATACACTGCTACTGCAGCTGAGGTATAATAAAGAGGAATATATGCTAGCTTCCTGCTGCTTAATGCAGACTGGAAGCCGTAATGAGGAAGCAGATTTGTTTGTTTAGGTGAGGTCAAATGATCTTAAAACATAGCTGTTACTCTGTCCCAGACCACAAAACTCAGTGAATTGTCTTGTTCCATTTTTTTCCTAATAACTTCATAGCATATTATTGAGGAGACAACCAACAATGAGTAATGAATAAAATAGCACTCCTCAAGCTCAGTTTCTTAATGAGAACATTCAGAAGATACCAAAGGAAAAGTGTGCGGGGAGAGGAACTCCCCCCAGTCTGCTGCTATTTAAAAGACTGTGCAATAGTGTATTTGCATAACTAGCAGCAGGTCTGCTGCTTTCAACATGGGACAAGGAGGTGCTGCCAGCACAGAAGATTGGTGCTCCCTGGAAACTAAAGAGCAGGGATGACTATTTGCTAATGATGCAGATTTTGATAGTGCTGGGGGGTAGCAATTGCTCCTGAGGGAGCAGGGCAGTTTCTCTCCATGCAGTCCATTCCTGTTCATGCAGAGAAGGGCTGCTACTGGCCCTCAGTTTTAATGGTCACAGGAAGCTGGGTAACTGAAGTGGGAGGAGCAGACGGAGGAGGAGGCCTTTTTCTCTGTGTGGGTGAATGGTCACTTTCTGCTGTGCGGGATACCCTCATTCTGCAGCTGTGTTATTGCTTTTAGAAGTGAGCTTAACCATTTCATCTAACTTTGACCTCTTTCCAAAAGAGTGACCTGTGAGTCATTCTAGACAAATAATATTTTCTCACTGTTAAGTAGGTTCATGCTTTTTGTAGCTGTCAAGAGACCCAACAACTCCTCTTACAATGGAGTCTGTGCAGGACATTCAGTGTTGTATGACTTAAAAGCCTTTTGGTAAAAATTGTGCTTTCAGTTTGGTCTTAGAAATTTTTTGTTGAACTCTGATAGAATTTTTACTTCCTGTTATAATTTGCTACCACAAATTTAATACTGACATCTCATGTAAAGAAACATTTAAATACTGTGTATTTGTTACTTGCTCCTCAAATGACTCCTCCTATAGGACATTTGGAGAGACAGTAATCGCTGTTTATCGGAGTTTAGTTTTCTGTTTCTATTAAGTGTCTTAATACAAATGTAAATTTACTCCAGCACTAGCAGTTATGTTGTTTTCTCCTGTAAGAATGTACTTGAATTGCTTCATATGTAAGTTGCCACATAAGGTGTTTTCATTTGGGGGACCATCTTGCAAATCCGAGGGATAAATATGTATTTACTCAAGCACCGCCAAAGCTGAAAATTGGCTTTAAATTACAACAAACTTAGTTTTAATGTCCAAAAATGATGTCTTACCTTTTTCAGTATAATTACCTTTTTTCTGGAATTCGCTTTTCCCCAGAGCAGTATGTGTAGCTCTTTAATGCTTATTTAATGATGGCAGGTTGGGGTATAATTATCCAGCCACTGAGCTTTTGAACTTTTGCTGTAAGAAAAATAACATAATTGGGGTTTATGTTAATGTCCAAAACCAGTGGCTTGTTTTATTACTAGTAGGTTGGTAGTATTTTGGTATGCAGTGGATGCGCGTCATGGTGGTCTGTGCTGCCACAGATGGGTACCACAGCCTGGTTCTGAGCTAGTGCGCCCAGAGCAGCGGTGTTCAACACGAAGAAACAGGGCTGACTCAGAGTATGTGGCTGACCCTTTGTATGGAATCTGCAGACTTTTTCTGTTTGATTCGTGTATGTAACTGGCAACACGTTTATGGATCCTTGTACCAGCTACTAGGAAGAAAATTAACTCTATCCCAGATGCAACTAGGACAACACTCAATAAGAGTAATTAAAAAAAAGCATAGAGCTGCTTATAAAATGACTGCAGAATTCCATAAATGAATAGGAGGCAAATACAAAGTTGCGTACAGTCAATATCAGATTCATATAAATGTTTACTGCCAGTGAAATTTAGTGATGTAGGTGCATTACAGCCATGGTGGGCTGCCCATGACTGCCAGACACCCAGCTGCTCTCACTCACCCTCCTCAACAGGACTAGGGAGAAGGTCAGGCCTGTTCCAGAGCCTCTCCCCGCTCCTTGGTCTCTGACTTTGCTGCTCCCAGGGCTGTTCCTCACACTTTTTTCTTCACTCCTCACTGCTTGGCACCGCTTCACCCTTTCTGAAACACACTTTCACAGAGGCAGCACCAGCTTCACTGAGGGCCGCAGGGCTGCTGTGGAACTGGCCAGAATTGGCGGGAACTGGCTGTGGCCTGCAGCAGGGCCGCTGTGGAACCGGTGGGAACCAGCTTTGCCCTGCAGCAGGGCCGCTGTGGAACCGGTGGGAACCGGCTGTGCCTGGCACGGGGCAGGACCTGCCTCTCCTCACAGAGGCCCCTGTTGCCCCTCTGCACCAGCAGTCCGTACCCAAACTGAAAGTATCTCCTGACTTGTTGAATTAATTCCTTGTATTTGTAGGCAAATGTGATTAGATCAGAAGAGCCATAAGAATTTTATTCTGTAAGTTCCAGATACCATAAAGAGCTTGGATATACCAGAGGTCTCTTGCAAAAGACCAAAGGCAGCAACCTCAGGCTGTCCCAGGAGAAAGACAAGGAAGGTCACTATTGCCTTGCATTCCTTAGCGTGTTCCAAATGCCAAAGAATTTGGTCCAAGGAACTCTGTGGAAGCTCTGGGAAGGGTGCAGCGCCTCACATTAGTCCTTGCCTGCTCATCTGGACAAAAGTGCTTCCTCACTGCAGATCTGGCCATTGAGTGAGCTCCTGACCAGGCCGGAGCCCATGGGGGTCCTTATCAGTAGAAATGTCGCATTCTGACAGGCGTCACCTGCGTAGCTGTGTCAGTCTGTGATGCTGCTGACCGCAGTGAATCCCATCTTCCTCCTCCTCCTAAGGACACCAGCTTTTGTACTGAGGCAGGTCAAGTCCTGTGTTGGCTGCAGCAGGAGGCAGGCACACTTTAAAAACAACAAAGTGAATTGTGTTTAAAAAGCCCTTTTCCAATACCAGCAAATCAATCCCCAGGGACTCAAAGCATAATCTTAAACTATTTTTATCCCTTTTGTAACTTTATTAAACTTCATCATAAAACAGGTGAGGTTCCTTAATGGATAATTTGTTTAGACGGCCATTCCACAACTATACTTCTTTCATAGGCTTACAATTGATCATGGCCATGATCTATCATTTAACCTTGTACAGGTGGCATCCTTTCACTTAAATAATTTATCTTCCTCTTCATTTTTAAGCTTGAATATATTTATAAGTCACTATTATTTCTGGACCTATTTTTAAACGTCACTTCATATGGCACCTTCTAGACTGCTGATACCAATTGTGGAATTGGTGTTAACAAGATGCCATTTGAACTGCAGAAGAACATCTTTCAAGACTTATCTAGCAACATTATATTTTTTTTAGTCTTTAGCCTGTTTTGGAAGAACAAATAGTATACAAACCCCAAGAACCAAATACATGCTGACAGCCTTCCTTGTGGTGCAGTGGTCAGAAAGTTAAATTCTGGCTGCTTTTAGGAAGTAATCCATGTGTTGACAAGGCTGGAGAAAGACCTTCAAAGAAAGGCTCAGACTGGGCCCAGGCCATAGGAGACATTCAAACTCTTAACTTTTCAATCCCTCCTATGGAAGACGTAGCTGGAATACATTTCCTGAGAGGAAACCAACTTTGTCATAGTTTTGAAAGGACTTAAGTTGTATCAAAGATTCTGTTTTATTAATCCTTCAGAAGAACAAATCTACCTATCAAGCCTCAGTTGTTATAGGTGAGCCTGCTTCTTTGTTCTGTTTGCTTCCATTTTGTTTAGAAGTATCCCATACAATTTTTGTACTATTATTGTTAATTAAATAATTCTAATTTTAGTGCTTTAGGATAAGACAATGTGAAGTAAGGTCTGATTTTCAATGGTGTTACTTTACTGATATTTTTTGACACATGTAACATATTTTTTTGTAGAATATAGTAGGCTTCATTCATTATGCCAGACCTTCCTTTCACTGCAGTTGGCTATTTCCTTTTTTATTCCTCAATATTTGTTTGTAAGCCCATTGGTGTTGGCTTTGCCTACAGAGCAGTTGTGCTCGTATGCCATGAATTTTTATCAGATAAATTTACTGTTTGGGAATGTTCAGCAAAACAGTGAACTTGAACCAAATAATGAATATTCATGACTAGCTAATTTTTTTGTACCATGAACTTGATGGTATTAACTTCATCAGCCAGGGGCTGAAGTCACCAATCATAAATACTTACTGCTGTGTTCAGCAAAAAGCTGTTGAACAACTATAGATGGAAATATTTACAAAAAACATTTGCTGCACATTCCTGTAGAATAAACATATTTGTACAAATTTTTCTCCATCAATGGAATATTTGCCATCAACAAGGGATGCTAACTTTGCAGATAGTTGTGATTGACTTGCCCGTACATACCTCTCTGCAGGACTGTACACACTCAAGTGTATTCTAATACTGGGATGCAAACACCATTCAAGAGCAATGTATCTGCTTTTGGTGTCTTTTTGAGACTGAGTTTAGTGGAAACTGTAGTTCATGTAGTAGTAATTGGTTTCATGTGTCCCAGCGTTGTAAGAAGTTCCAATGGGTTATTTAATTGAACCACAAAAGCTCATAATATATCCACAGATATGCAATACTTGTAGTGTTTTGTTTATTGATCAATAATTTCATGTCTGCTACACTTAAAATGGTTCAAAGCCACCACAGATTTTGAACTGGTAAATTCTGTCAGATTTATCTTAAAAACCATTAATAATTTGCACAAATAACTAACATTTTCCTGGTGGAAAAGGCCTGTAAAGCAATTGGAAATTGGATAGGTAAGGAGGTAATAAAGCACACTACTTAGTATGCTGTAATTGGGTGTCAATGCAAATGAGATTATTTAGTTTATTTAGTCATTGCAAAATTTATTTTAAATGCCTGTGAGATTTGAACTGTTCAATTATACACCATAACCATTCTATCCTAATTGTAATATCAGCCTATTTGCTGTTCTTAAAAGGCTAGAGGCCAATGAGATGCTTATTTGAAAAAAATGCTTAATTTCTCTTTAAACTGCTGGGTCCTAAGTATCTCCCCAGTCTCCTCTGTCACTCTAACCCATAGTCTGACACTGTAAAATAAAGTGGTGCAGGCCAATGTCAGGCCATATATTAACTACCATAATCACTGAGGCTGTCATTCCATCACATCAGGAACAAAAAGTGTAGTAATTTTGGTTAATCGTATTCCTATCCTAGCTTCCATGTTTTGTTAGTGTTGGTTTTTTAATAGCCAAATGTGTAATTGATTTGATGATTTTTTCTCTTAGAGAAAAATATAATTAACACGGTGAACTAGTGCTGCTGTGTAACAGAAAGTCTGAAATGACAAGATGACAGATAGTAAGAACTTCAGAAGAGAAAGAATATAAATGCAGCTGGCTTGTCTATGGCCATTTCCTTTTGTTGCATCCACGCTGAGGAGTTTACTGCACTTGTGAAAGATACAAATGGGAATCTGAAATATTTTTGCTTTTCCTGTGTCTTTTCTTTTGAAGAAGTATTGGCAGTAAAAGGAAAATTAATTTTTAGATGTCAGATATTCTTCTTTAGAGGCTGTATAGCCTTGGGGTCTTTGATCTATCTGTATGCTTATACTCTGCATACCTACAAAAATCATACCCAAATTTTAGGTTTAAAGACCTTTAAATTCCATAGCCTCCTTAGTCTTGTCTTCTTGACCAGTCCTTTCTTCACCAGCTCTCCACAACTATACAAACAATAAACTGATTAAGTGCTTTTGGATTTTTTTGTGCTTATAACACTATAGATCTGCTATGGAGCTAACAGTGGATCCTCATTTAATTGAAGCAGTTAAATCAAAATCAGATTTGAAATTCTGTTTATAGCATTATTCAAGAAAACTTTACCTTAACAGATGACTGTTTGTGTAAAAGATGATGGAATATATGCTAGATGCCTGTTGAGTGTCCATGTGTAATACAGTATTTTGTTCTTTGCAAAGGCAAAACATAACCAAAAACATTTGTTAATAATGACAGCAATTTATGGACAGCGTTTTTATTTCATTAAATTTGTCAGAAATCCACAGGACAGATCTGCTTTTGCTCATTAAGAGGAAAGAATTGCACCAAATATAGATGCCTGTATTCAGCATGGAATCAGAAGTATTATTACTCTTAAGCACAAAATGTCAGTCAAAAGTGGCAGAAACTATTACTAGAGTGCTCTGCAACACTGCATCGTACAAAATGTGGAGGTGATGAACTGGGTTCCACTGAATCACCTACTGCTGATTTAGATGCAGTAGAGTCAGGAACAGCCTCTTAAAACTCCAACTGGCAATATGTTTTTTGATGCTGTGCCCTAATGAAAAGGGAGTGTACTACTGCTTCTCTAACCCACAGTGATATGTTGTAGTGTTACAACTGTGCAAAATGGAATTTCCCCTCATACAAAGCTTTCTCAGAAAGCACATCAGACATGTGATGATAAAGGGTGCGTGGAAGATTTGACCTTGCTGCCAACTTTCTTTTTGCCTCCCAGGGAGCAAGGATTGCTCTGAAGTGTTTCTTCCCAGTTTGATGGTTTCTCCTTATCCCTAAGAGCTTGCAATAGCCTGTTTGCACTTCCCTCATTCTTCATTTTGTTTTGGGACTTGGGACTGCCACAGGGTGGGCAGACAAAGAGAAAATTTAAAACACTTGTGATCAGGTTGTAAGAACAAACCTCTTGTTCTTATGCAAACAGAGGCCTGTCTCATTTTGAGGAAATATAAACTACTTTTGGAAGTAATAAAGTTAAAATCTTACAGAAACTCTGTGAAAGGCAGAGCTGGCAATGCTGTTGGTGGTATGCAGCAGAGTTCCATTAGTTTTGAAGGAATTCTATTAATTCGCAATGATGGTATGTCTGCCCTGCATTTCTGTAGTCAGAAGACAGACCCAAGAGAGCTGCTTGTCCTACCTGTTACACATGTACATGTTTAAACAGTGAAGTTGTGGTGGTGTTGTTCAAATAGCTGCAACTTAAATACTGTATTACACACCTGGGTTTATATGTAAACTATGTCAAGACAATGTCTAATAAGATTTTGAAACTGGAACAAGTCAAAGTTCAAGTTGCCTGTTAAATATGGGTTTGATTTTTTGGGCCATATGTGTTAGGATTTAGAAGTTAAATACATTATTGGACTATCTTTTACAGTAGATTTTTACCAATTTGATTCCATGTAGGGTGAAGCTGCTCTAATACTGAAACCAGCTCTGTGTTGAGATAAAAGTCTGTTGCTGGTAAACTCCTTATCTGCAGCTGCCATAGAAGTTGGAAAGTGGGCTATAAATAAGTGTATTTTAGCAATGAGAAAGGATCATTAAGATCATCTCATGATGAAAGCAGCTTCCCACTCTCATAAAGAATGAATTTGACTTCTACCCATGCCATAGATGTCCTGTGAGATCCATTTTTTTCCAAGATGGTCACTACCTCAGAAAATACTAATTTTGGATGCCTGAATGGGGGTTGCAAGGTCTAGTCTACCAAAATACAGTCACTTACAGCTCTGATTGTCATCAAAAAAAGCTATATTTAAAACATACAGTGCTATGAAAGCCATATTTTTCTCCTGCTGTCCTGACAGAAAGTCAGGTGGTGACCCAATAAAAAAAAATAAAATTCAAACCCAATACTTTAATTTGGCAACATTTTGTACCCAGTTGAAATGGTGTTCTTATACTGAAACTCAACAGCATACTTTAATATTAGGCAGCTCTGTCATCCCTGGCTACAAAATAATATTTCAAAGGGATGACCACCTGTATGAACTAAGGGAAAATCAGACAAACAGAAGCAAATTCACATTAGAATTCAATACCTTTCTAATGAAAGGCATGATTTTGTACTAATTGTCTTTTGCTTTCCAGGAGGGTGCCTTTGCAAGTGTAAAGTCAGCCTGTAGAAGTTTTCAGCTGACATCTTTTCAAACTGTATCTGCCTTTCAAAATAATGATAGAGGTGCCACTGAATGTCTTTCTGATGTTGACTTTTCATTGCTGTTTACAAGTCCTTAAAAATGTGTAGGCTTGCCATACAAGTTGAAGTTGTGCAAAGTTAAGGGTTACACCAGGGATATGTAGACATAGATCAAGAGAGAAAATTCATAAGAATGTTGCATTTTTATAAAATTTTAATTTCCATAATGATACTGGATTGCAAATTCGTGCAAGCAAATATTTTTGAACTTTTGTTCACCTGCAGTTATAATTTATGGAAGTATGAATCATGGGTCTTTTTCCAAGACAAACCCCAAGAATGCACAGATTTGTGTATAGGTTTCCATGTTTTCACGTGTATTTGTGATTTGGCAATTAGGATGTTTTAATTTTTCCAACAAAAAAACCAAATATGTTTTGGAATTATAATCTACTGAAGTCTAGAAAGACACCAGTTCTTCCTGTTTCTATTAAGATTTTGTCGCTTCTTACCAACACAAGCCTTCACATTCAGCCTTGTGTATCTGGTCAGAAAGATACTTGAGGTTTCTTGTGTTATATGTACTTTAGAAATATGACTCACCATAAATAAGTCAGTAACTGCTACATCTTGATAACCTCAATTAGTGTAGCAAAACCATTTTTCCTGTGTCTAAGTGTATGTATATATCAAAATTTTAAACGTAAGAATCATAACCATTTGAGCAAAATTGACATAATTGCTACATTTTCAAAAAAACTTAATGACAATTAAACTTAAATTTAATGGATTGACTAGAACATATATAGAGCAATGTCATCATTGTAAACCATTGTAAACCATTGCTCTGTAAGTAGTTTATTGTCTTTCACAGGAATTATTAGATTAAGCAAGGATTTGGAGGTTTGAATTCACATTTTTCTGAATTCTTCATGTGTTTCCATTAACATTGTCTTATATTGAAAAAAACTAGCTTTATATTTCAAGTCTTTATGCCATAACAGGTTACCTCATTTCAAAAACATAAGTCATCACTAATGACAGTCTTCTCTCAGTATGGAAGAATACTCAAGGAATGTTTGTGTTAAAGATAAGTTTTGGAAATTCTATTTGATCTTAAGGCTTATTTTTAAAACTTTGAATAAATTGATATGGTTGATCATGGAGGGGACCAAAGAAGCATTCACAAGAGAAAGAGATTGATAGAGTCGAGACTGAGCAAGAATAAGAACACAATAATCTTTTGCACTTTTTCTCTGCAGTTGATTTGTAGCACATTAGATTCACTGAATCCAAATAAATTATTACTTAATATAGTAAAAGGATCTGTAAAACTCAGAGGCTGATGTATTTTGTTGTTAAAATCTCAGGTGCTCATTTTTCAAAACTAACACTTAATGTTTTCATTATGTCTCAGGTTCCCAGTCTGAACCTCCATCATGCAGTGCCAGTTCCATCACTTGCCCATCTGCCTGCACCTGCAGCAACAATGTAGTGGATTGTCGAGGAAGGGGCTTAACAGAAATTCCAGCTAACCTACCAGAGGACATCTGGGAAATGTAAGTGCCAATGTTATGCACCATTCTTTTCCATGTGTGTCCATTTTTACTCCATGTCATAGCCTCCTGTATGGAAGAAAGGCACATTTTGAAAACTGTTCTGAGCAATTGTCAGGTATATTGTAGTCCTCCACTTTAGTTCTTTTGATTTAAGGGTTCAAAGGTTCAAACCATTCTTTAATGTAAATTAAGATGTTGTTTGAAGTCCCTACCGCAAAGCAAGATGACGTTCTTGGTGTATTATGTTCAGATTGTGTTTACATGTCACAAAACTGGGATTACAGTTCCACAGCCAGAAAAAGGAAATACACAGGTTTGGGTTTTGGCGTTTATTTTGTTGTTGTTGTTGTTTAGTTGAATTGTTTAGGTTTTAGTTGGTGAATTCCCCAAGAGATGGAGGGATTTCTTGTTAGCTTGGTAGGATGCATTTGTAATGAACGGAAGTACGACATCAGGACACATTGTCCCTGCTGATTTTACCTTCTGTCTCTTGCACATTTTATTATATTCTTTAAAACTTTTTAAGTTTTTTGTGTTGTGAGATCAGATGGTGATTTTATAGACTGGTTTGTAATTCCTTTAGGAACTGAATCTATTTTTGTGGTCATGACTTCATACTACTGTAGTCCTGAAATAATGTTACATTAAAAAAAAGTTGCTTTTGGTTAGTCCATAGGGAATGACGATCACTTCTTTCCCTGTTTAGGTGCTTGTCATACAGAGGTTACTGAGATCCAGCCAGCTATTATAGTCTACATAGTGTGGATTCAAGTATCTGTATAGCAACTGGACTCATTCAGCTTCTTGTTGCTATAGAAATACGGCTACATAGCAAAATTGAGTAGGATAAAGCTTGAGTTGAATTGCTCATATGTAGCCTGGCCCACTGTGATGTGCCAGGAGTGTGACGATTACGGCCAGTGAAGATGATGTGCAATGTTGTTTGCTGATGATCTGATCTACACCGCCATTCTTATAAGTCACTTTATCAGTTGCTTTTATAATTTAAGAATCAACTCAAATTTGTTTGGATTGCTACCTCAGCACAACAGTTTAGGGGTGGCTTGCACTTGATTGTGCATCTTCACAGAAAAAAAATTATTAGAAATGAAAAAAAACAAAGAATAAACAACGTCTTGAAATTAACATTATTTAGAATGTATGTAGAGCATGTAAAAATGTTTACAGGAAATACAAACTCTTATGCAAGCTGTTCTGAATGCCCATTACCTGCTTGCTTACTTTCTGACAAAGTTCAGAATGTATCGCTTGGGTTCATTTCTGGTATATTGTGGCACACAAAATATGCATGTCATACTTGTTTTTCTGTGCCTGAAAGTCAGTTAAAGTTATCCTGAAAATATAGATTGTGTTTGGCATACTATGAATATTCAGTGTTTAGTTCTGTGTCAGATTCTGTCAGATGGAGTACAAGTTTTCAAGAGTGGCTGAAATGGTTCAATAATAAGATGCAGAAGATAAAATTGTGCCAGACCTGCTCAGAAATTAGAGTTGGGCTAGGAGAATTGTAAAATTTTATTTTGTAGCATTGAAGATGCTAGCAGAAATCAAATTATCTTTGTGGCTCCATGCCAGAGTCACACAGAGAGCAGTATCTGCAGGAAGACTGAGATTGGTGTGCTACAGCATCCCCCTGGCAGCTGTGCACCTCAGTGTGAGAAAGCAAGTGAAACTGTTCACCTTTAGTGTGGTTATAATAGCATCGAGTATCCAAGTCCTGTCTCCTTTTTGGTTGCTGTAGCCCACAAATCTAGTCCCTGTAACTTGTGGTAAAAGCAACTTAGAACTCTCCTTAGGAGAGCAAAAAGTGAAGGAAGGCTTGGAGAACCTTTAAGTTAGATAATGACGTAGCGAATCCAGATGCATCTAATGTTTTAAGAAACTTTCATAACCTGGAGGTTATAAACCTTCTAGATCCATAGAACACATACAAAGCTCTTAGCTCACTATTTAATGATTTAGATCTGTCAGACGTCTTGCATTTTAGGCAGTACTTATTTGAGTCTTTGTCTGTAGATAAACCTCTTACATCACTCTAATCCTACACATATGCTTTGCAATTCAGAGGCACCTCACATGGAAGTAGTTCTGCAGAACTTCAGAGTGTAACCCTCATCAAAATATTTATCGCTCACTTTCTGTGGATCAATCCTGTGAAGACTTCATTTTTATGGAATAGATATATATATAAAAATAAATAGAAGAACTTCTATCAATTTACGATGAGGGTGGTGAAACACTGGCACAGGATGCCCAGACAGGTTGTGGATGCCCCATCCCTGGAAACATTCCAGGTCAGATTGGATGTGGCTTTGAGCAACCTGCTTTAGTTGATGATATCCCTGCTCATTGCAGGGTGGTTGGCCTAGATGACCTTTAAGGTCCCTTCTAACCCAAACTTTCCAATGATTCCATGATTCTATCAGATTAAGTCTTAGCAAGTGACATCACTTACATACATTTTTTCCTACTGGTAAAATGGTATTTACATTTGGTAAAAGTACTAGTAAAAAAGAACAGTTAACCTTATACACAAGGGTGAAGTAATACATATTCTCATATAAAGTAAAGGATATAGTCACATAGCAAATTGTTTCTGGAAAGATGGAAGAAGCTGCCACAGTGTTTTCCTGGAAAATTCCGGGCATAAATTCTTTTGACCAAAATAGCCGTTCTGGTTTATGCAGAAGTCTGTCATACTGCTCAGAAATTCAGTTTGTTTGAGGCTGCTCTCAGCTTATTCAATATAAAAGCCATCCAGAGGTCTGGTTCCATCTACACATCGAATGACTGTCTTTTGATTTTATATGATAGGCAGAGTAATACTCTTTTGCTGTAGTGTTATAGCAATGGGACCAAGTAAATTCTCTTTCCGTGCTGCAACCCATATCCCTTGCTCTCACACAGCAGTACTGTTGGGGTTTTTCCCTTGGGATTTATCCCCCATGACTGACGTTTATTCAGACCCCTGATACAAAATGTGGCTATGTATTGGTGCTGCCTGAACACTTCTTTCTGGACTCTGTAATCCTATGATATGATCCTTGTAATCTTTCGGAGGTCTGACTCTTACTAGAAATGATGTTCCTCCTATGGAATATAGGGTACCGACAAACTATGTGACTAGGTTGCTATGACATAGAATCCTGAAGGATATTACTTGAAATGGTGTATTTTTCATTCAGCTGTTTCTGTCTAGCATTGTAAATAATCATTCTGCTATAATACATTTCCCCCATAGGCTATAGTCCATTCATAATATTTATATGATAGTATTAAAATGCTGTGCCTTCCTCAGTTCCTTTTGGGGCACTTCCAAATTCCTTTGCTTGGTTATTAGTTGCATTCAGATACAGCTTTCTAGTTCTTGTCTTTCCCCTTAACTCAGTATTTCTTTGTAAGCCAAATTGTATCTAGTAAGAACCCTTGACTGACAAACTGTTCAACAAAAATGAAACACACAGCTGTTACTCTAACACGGTTATTAAAGGTGACCTACATTTCACTCTGTGTTTTGGTATTAATTAAAGATCTTTTACCCAGCCTTCCTGCATTTCTTCATTAACATGGGTAGGCAGAACCTTCTCTGACAAAGCTGCCAACAAGTCCTAAATTTGTTTTTGATGATAAAAACCTATCACAAAACAGGCAACTCGCTTGTCATGGAACATAAACCAAGTATCATATGATGCTAATTTTCCCTTTCTGCTGACCTCCTCCACATGTGAGTTAGAAGTCTGTTGTGTTACTTTATGACACCTCTCCCTGAGGTGCATCATCCTGAAGGCCCTCACTGCAAGAATGTTTTATTATTAAATAAAGAAATTTAGGAAAACTTGAAATCCATATCTCAGCCTTGCTTTTTCATAATTTCATAAAATAGGTAGCTAGAATTTACACATGCAATTCATGTTTTTTTATAAAGCCTCTTGTTCAGGGGGAAGCTGACATCAGCAGCCAAATTGAGGAAAAACGAGTTACAAGAAATTGAAGCTGAGGAATACAGACTGTGTATTGAATATTATAAAAGATTCTCTGCTTGTAAAGTGGTTCTCTTGTGTTTTTCAGAGGAGGAATGATAGTGTTTGTTATAGAGAAACACATGAGAATAAGCACAGAAAAGTTTTGCATGAATACTTGAATGAAAACAAAACTCATTAAGCACCTGGAGGCATTTGCTGAAAAAGAAATGCCAAAACAAATATGGCTTGATGGTTTACTGGTAAATGAACAATATAGTCATTTCACTACATTGGAATGGTATCTACAGTAAAAGGAGAAGTTTGCATTTATTTAGAAACGGTGAGAGAAAATGCATGCAAGGTAAAGAGGGAACATAGTGTGAATGCAGAATGGACTTGACCTTGGAGGAATATAGGGAGGGAGGGATGACGTACAAACTAGTAGGAGACAAAGTCTCCAAAGAATCTGTTTTTCTGATCAGACTTGATTGCAAGCTTGCAACCAGTGCCTGCCAGACTGATGACAGCCCAGCTTGTAAAGACAGCAAAGCCAGGACAGACCTGTTAAATCTAAAAGCTACCAGCTGTGTCTCTGAGAGTCACTACCCTGCAGCTTGTGGGAGCCTGGAAGGGTGTTGTGAGAAACAGGCTTGCCACAACAGCGGATTTCACTCAGCATGTGGTTTGGGCTGTTGTTGGCTCAGGACATTGGGCTGGGTGGATCTGAGCTCTGGCACGCTCTGCCCTTGCTCAGTCATTAGTGTTTGGCTGGTTTTACGCCAGGGAAAGGACAGCTTTCCTGCACTTGCAGATGTGGGGCACTAGGAGTAATGGCATTGCTAGCCCTGTCTGTATTGTTTCAAACACTATTTGCTTCAACATGCTGCCTGCCAGGTTCTTTTGATGCCTCCCAGTGCTGGAGAGTGATCAGTAACTCCCCGTTACTCATTTCTCCACCTTACTATGCTTTTCCTCTGTCCCTTCTCTAGAATGAAGTTTTCATGCTGTTTGTCTATCTCAGACTGATCTACTTATTTTATTTTATTTTTTATGGATTGCCACGAACAAGGCTGTATGTTAGGATATTAATTCTGGGCAGCTTTTATCTGAGAATTCTGTACACCTTAAAAAAGTGGAGCAGGCACTACTATTTCTGTTCTACTGAAACTACTGGTTTGTAACGTGTGCAGGACCTTCCTGAGCAAAGACAAGGAAGAGCACACCAAAGGCTGGCCCTCCTCCTGCTGTCTGTCCTGGGGTGCGTGGTGGAGGGTGCTCAGGCTGGGATGCCCAGAGCCAGGCAGGCTCCTGAGCTGCCTGAGCAGCAACCAGCACTGGCACTAGGCACTGCTTTTCTGAAGGATCTTCAGGTTGTGTAAAAGAAGGATTTGATTAATTGCTGATGCTGAGGGCTGGATTGTGGGTTGGGACAGAAACTTGTGGGAATAAAGACTAGCTGGGCCCAGTACAGAAACTGTCTAGAAAAGAAAGCTGAACTCAAATGAGGAAACAACAAAAAGTATGATGAGATTGGGAACAAAGGAAATCTAGTCAGGTTGGTAGAAGTTCTGCAAGTCTGAGAAATTGAGGAATAATTGGTGATAAGGCTCGAGATTTCTGGTAGTGAGCCCGGGACACAAGCCATGCAGGGTGGGCTTTGGGGATGTGGCAGGAGGGCTGGGAATACTGGGTGGCATGGAGCAGGGCTGGGCAGGCTGTCAGGCCAGGACACGGGGGTGCAAGTAAAGATAGAGCTGAGGAATCTCTTCCCACCAGAAACCACACATATCTTCCAGAGCCTTTTTGCCTTGTCACTGTGTACTGGAGAAATCCAACAACAATTTGCTTATCTTTGTCCCTGTGAACTAGTGACCATCTATGCAGAGATTAATAAACTAGACAGGGATTTACTGTTTTAACTCCTGCTGTTCCAGTTAGACGTCAATATACTTTTGTTACATGAGTTTCCTTGTGATGGAATCAGTTATTTCAGCTTTTGTTTTTAAATCCACCATAAAAAAATTTAAAAAAAAATTTGAAAATGCCAATGGTCATGTTTGTAGCTGCAGTGTTCATTCAGTGCTTTTGTATATATTTGCTGTGGTATGCACTTTATTTACAGCATAGTCTCATGTTGCTGTTAAAAGAGTGAGTTTGTTTCTTGTTGTCTAGGGATGCATCAAGGTTGTGTAGTGGTGGAGTCTATGTATATAGGATCTGTTTTATTTGTTGCAGAAACAGGAAAATTCTGAAGTGGGGACTGTGGGGAAGATAATCTTGTGAATGCTGTTCAGAGAATTGGGTTGTATCTCTTCTTGCCAGTGGTTTTATTAATTGATTCTGGGCAAGTGACTTGCACAAACTTTTCATGGGTGGTCAGTCACTAGTGATGTAATCCTCGGTTTCTGGCTGACTCAGCTGAGATATGCAGAAAAGCTGAGAACTCACAGCTGCAGCAAAAGTCAATAGCAGCTATGCTTTGAACACGTTGTGCTGTGCAACGCTAATTACTTTGAAAAGCCAAGTCTCAGTCATCTGCAGACTTGTAAATCAAACTCCAGAATCTAAAGTATATCCTTAGACCTTTAAACTGATCTTAGATTTCAAACCTGTGCTTTTTCATATCAAGCTTCCTTTATCACTGTTACTTCACAATACTCTCTGTCTAGTGAGATTAAGAGAAATATAATTGTATAAACCCAGAGTAATGCTGGATAGGATGTATCTAAATCAGAAATTAGGACCTTTTGTTTAAATGCTGATGTAATTCCTCCAGACAGTGTAAAGAGGCTGATAGTCCCTCAAGGAAAAATGCTTAGGCACCCGTATCTGGTGATATAATAAGCACAACTTCCCGTCTGGCTTCTGAGCAAAGTAAAATAGGATGGCAGCCCTTCTACCAGCATCTAGGTTTGGTTTGAGGTCAGTTTTGAGTCACTTGTTCTATGTTGGTTTGTCATTCTCAGTATTGACAGCTGAATTGGTAACTGATATTTTTCTAGGTATGAGTAGTGCTTGATTTTGGTGCACAATTTCTACTCACAGGAAAAATGCTAGAGTCTGAGCACTAAGGAAAAATCTAGTGCACTCAACTGTTGGTTTCTCATGGTTCTGTCAAAATGGAAACAAACATACTTTTCTGCAAGAGAATCACTTTGAGAACTGCTGACATGAGGGTACCACTATGTTGGGCAGTGTTGCAGACAGACCTGTAGACAGACAAGTTGTTGCTTTTGTTGCTTCCATGATTCTTTTTGGAAGAAATTACTTTCTCTGTTCTTCAGTACTTGTAGGAGTGTGTATTATAGGAGAGCTGGGAATTCAGCTCTGAATCTTGATGAAGCTTTTGCGATTTGAGGAAGGTGCTCAACAAATTCTGGGCATTTAAATTGCCAGTATATTGAATTTTCCGCTGATTAAAATAAAGTCAGAAAAGCTATTATAAAAAGATTGAGCATTGGTAATCGATTTATTGTAATAAAATTATTTAGTTCTTATATCTTTCGGCAATGAAGCTGGTGAAGGGTCTAGAGCACAAGTCTTATGAGAACTTTGGAACTGGGATTGTTTAGTCTGGAGGAAACTTAGGGGGAACCTTGTTGCTACAACTACCTGAAAGGAGTTGTAGCAAGGTGGGGGTTGGTCTGTTCTCCCAGGTGTCAAGTGACAGGACAAGAGGAAATGGCCTCAAGTTACAGCAGGGGAGGTTTAGATTGGATATTAAGAAAGATTTCTTCATGGAAAGGGTGGTCAAGCCTGGGGACAGGCTGCCCAGGGAGGTGGGGGAATCACCATACCTGGAGGTGTTTAAAAAGACATAGATGCAGTGCTTAGGGACAGGGTTTAGTGGCAGACTTCTCAGTGCTGGGTTAATGGTTGGACCTGATGATCTTAAAGGTCTTTTCAAACCTAAATGATTCTATGATTCTATGATATAAATTATAAATTAACTGCCCCATAACAATTTCATGTATATTAACGATTTGTTTTGAGGTTCTCAGCTTCTTAAAGGCTTAACTTAAAAACTTAAAAGTTTTCTTTTTTCAGGAATATAAGTGTGTAGAAACTAAAATTTGGTGATAGAGGAATGACAGTTCTGCATTTAACTTTGTTCTTACTCCTAGAAGAAAATTATAATCATTTTCCCAGGCTTCCAGTAAATACTTTAGCCGAACCCAGCACAGTATTTTTGAACACTGTAATAAATGTTCCGTAATTGCCTCTGGTGGCAAGTTCTCTGGCTAGGGAATCAGGTTGGCTCCTGTAGTTTAATCATATAATATGATTTTCATTCACTGTTGTAGATTGGCTCTGGACAGCTTCACATGTCAAATCTGACTGCTATTTTCTGGATCTCACTAGGGAAACTGTGTCATTCAATATAAAAAAGTTTCTATTATCAGCCCAAAAATATGTAGAAATTCTTCTATTCTATGCGGGTGACACAAACATAATGAAGAAATAATAAAAATATTTTAGTTAGTAGAGAAAATATAAGGTAAATGTTAAGAATAAAAGTTTTTTTGTGTGCTAAGACACATTAAGGAAAACAGGAACTTATGTTTCAGGGTTTTAAAACAAGCTATAACTGCAGGGTGTTTCTACTGTAAGATCAAGGCAAGGTTTATTTCTTACATCTTTACTTTTATTTGTAAAATTGAGTGTAACTAATGTCATCTATAAACCTATGATGGTTTTGGTTTTATAAACCTAGATTTCATACACATGATAAATTTCATTTTGGCTGTATAATTTTTTACCTCCTTCTCTCCTCTCTATAATTGTGAGATTTTATTTTTTTTAAAAAAAAAAAAAAAAAGAAAAGTTGTGTGCAGGTTAAATTTTACTCAGGCAAGTTGTGTAGGAGTTAGTAACCTTAAAAGGTTTGTAGGTTTTGAGTTGTTAGGTTTTTTGGTTTGGGGTTTTATGTGGGTGTTCTTTTTTTTCCAGAGACATCAAATCAGTCCAGCAGGAACATAAGTTTAGCCTTATTAATAAAAATGGTTGTTGTTAACAAAAAGGCATATATCTTTTTTTTTTTATCTAATACAAATGTCATGCAGAAGCTCCTATTTTGGCAAGAAAAATGAGGACATTGTAATGTATAATGAGTATATACATCCTGAAGGCCAATTCTGAAAGTGTAGAAGGAATCACAGAAAATAAAATACAGAGCATAAATTCATAACTTATAAAATAGAAATAAAATAGACTAATCAGATTTTTTACTGAATCACTATTTGTCTTTTGGCTTACGTATGGTGTTCTGTTTATTTTGCTAAAAAAAAATAGGTAAAGAACAAAGGATTTGAGAAATATTTATATTAAAATGACGGAATCTGTTTTGTTGACAAATATTACAGGCAGAATTTCAGCTACCAGAAAGCTATTTAATTTTCCTACTTATTTCTTGTGTTTTACCTTTTCCTTGTCAGTATTTGTAAATGTATGTTAAAAATTGATGTTACAGGATGTATGGAGCTCTTCACAATAGATTATAGATTAAAAAATGAATTTCCTTCCTTTTCTGCTTCCATTTCCACTAAGTCTAAAAATACAATTTTGTGTTGCAACTTGATAAATATAATGCAAACCAACTTGACATCCTCAGATCCCTGAGCTAGTTGTTTTGCATTGTTGGAAAATGTGGAGAGTGATCTGGGCTTGAGGTTTCTTGAAGTAAATGGAAGTCAATAGAGAGTGGGCAGGACTGACCTACTGAAGTAATAAATAGCAATGTGACTTGTTAAGGGGTTAGTCTTTCTGGGATCTAATGGAACAAAAACTTACTCTCAGTAAAGCAAATATCCAGAGTCTTGTTTGTTAAAAAACATTCCTACTTGTTTACATTTATGAAATATAACTATGGGCCAACTATTGCTTTCCAATAGACATTGTAGAAACTGTGTGTCTCTGGAGGAGACTTCAAGGTTCAGATTAAAAAAAACAAAACCAAAAAACAACAAAAAAAACATCCACAACCAAAACCCAAAACAACCCCCCCAAAAACAATCAAAAAGATAAGAAAAAGTGCTCAGCAGAGGTCTAAGGTTGAGTGAGGCTCAGAGCAGATGCTGCATTGTTGAAGTAAATACAAGAACCTTATCCTTTATGCAGCACCCTGTGGAATTGTCTCCTTAGAGCCTTCTGAACTGGAATCACTGGATGTCTAAAAAATCCAAGAGTGCAATCCATGTTTCCACTGGTTTTGGTACACCACATCATCTTGGAAGAGCAAATGCGCCTGAACACGTGCATACTGATTGAATGAAGGATGCAATTAGGCTGCATTTCAGCAGTATGGAGTTGGAAATTGCCAAATCACTCCAACCTAATGATTCTCTCTTTTTCTTGCATTTATGTTCACAGCCACATGCCTGTATACAGGTGGAATTCTTTCTGCAAACTCTGATCCCATGTCCACGTGACCCAATGCAGTCTGCTGAGATGGAAAATTGTCTGATCTAGAATAAAAGCTGGGAGACATTGTTTTGTATTCTGCCCTAGAACAGCTTCTGTTTAACCTTTAACATCCTCACCGCTTGTACCCACTGGTGGTGGCTCACAGCGGAGCTCACCTGAAGTCCCCACTTTTACATCTGGGCACAACCCACAAACAGTTCATGCAGTTGTGGCATTGCAGTGAGAGGGAGCTCAAGCACTGGCAGCATGCTCAGTGATGCCTGCATGCTCACTCCAAGAGTGAAGCAAGGAAAGAAATGAATGAGACTGGCTGGAGAAATAGCAGTGAAAGGTGATGAGAAGGGCCAAAAATTCCAGCTGGGAATGTAGAGTATTGAGTGGTAGATGGAGAAACCTCGAGGTCTGGCAGTATATGACTGCGTTCTGGCTGTTTATGTTAATATAGAAATTGATGTTATGCTAAAAGCTGTTTTGCAAAATGCCAGTCTATAGATTTTTCTGATGTCTTCCTGTTTGTCTGTACCACATTTGATTCAAAATTAACATACAACAACAGAGCTGGTAGATTTATAATGTGACTGCCATTACAAATTCAGCATTTACCAGCAGATACCTGACCAACTGCTCAAATACAGAGTTGTGGCAGCTTAAACTAAATTCACTGTGGGATTCAGTATCACTAGCACAACTTTTAGATGAACGCCGTTTTGTCAGGGAACATATCAAAACATCTGGTTTCATTCTCAAAGATGTCTTTTGGTGGGCAGAATTACCTCTGTAGCTTCCTAGGTATATTTATGTTGAAAAGTCACTTCATTATTGATAGAATTTTGTCTACTGAAGATCTGACCTTAAGTGAATAATTAATAAGCAGTCCTTTTCAAAACTACAGCAGGAGCTTGACAGCTAGACCCTGAAAATCAACAGCAAACATTGGAATATGAAGGGAGACTCTAGTTGTCACCTCGTATTAATATAGGCAGACAGTTTACTGGCTCTCAGCTCTCGAGTTCCTGAGGCAAACTCAATGAGTGGGATTTATAATACATATTATTAATTTTGTTTGGAAATCATTCAGGTACTACGATGAAAGGCAGCCATATAAAAGTTTTGGAGAACCATATGTGTGTCCAGTTTTTATAGTGGCAGTAGAGTCTTTGGCTGATGTAAAGATTGAAGGCTTTAACTGTCTGTTAAAACAAGCAGTTTGCACAGATATTCAAAATGCTGAACGTCCTGCCATTCCAAAACACTTTGTTTTCTACTTGTCAGAGAACTGAGGGGTGAGAGGCAGAGCAGCAAGAAGGCCATTCCTCGGTCATGTAGGTCCGTAAACACTTTCTGAAGCAACAGGACTGCAGGTTTTTTGCTTTGCATTGCGCAGAGAAGTGCCCTACGTGGTGCTGCAGTGCTGTGGTGTAAAGGGTGATACTGTGGCTTCTGCATTTTTCACTGCAGAATCAGCCACAGCAGGGCAGGATTCCTTCCTTTCCACCAAGGGTGCCTCCTGTCCAGGGCTGCCATTGGGTAAATACTTCAGTGCAGTTACCCAAAGCTGTTGTGCATAGTAAAAGTAAAGAGTAAAGCTTATCTATCAAATGAAGAGGCAAGACTTGGGTCAGGACAGGGATCAAATCTAGCCTATATTTGTAGTAAGAAGACCAGATTTTAAGTATGGTTTATTCGTCTTAAATACTGAAAATACATCTGTGGACTTTTCTCCATCAGAGTCCAAAATGTACAATAAGAGGTGTAAGTCCAAAAATATGAGATAAATCATAGAAGCATAGAATGGTTTGGGTTGGAAGTGACCTTAAAGATCATCTAGTTAAGATCATCTACAACCCTGCCTTGGGCAGGGACACCTTCCACTAGACCAGGCGGAATGTCAGATAATGGTCCAAGCAGCTTTTATAATCCAGTTGTTCTCACTCCTTGGCAGGGAGGAACAGTCTCTCTCTGGATTGGTATGTGCTATAGAAATTTTCCTCCTTCCTATTATAAATGGCTCTCCCAAGCCCTGGCTTTGTCACTGTGGGGAATGTGCATGCTGTTTATTTCCTGCAAACAATCCTTAACCAGCTCCCTGCAAATCCCTGCTTATGGGACAGGAGAAAAGTGAGGATTTTGCCCTTCCCAAAAACCTTCACACAGGTTGTGTACATCTTGCCAGCCATGAATGTGCTACAGGTTACTGCTACACTAATCTAATCTAATGCTTTCTCTCTCTCGATTTATTTTGGTTACTGGCTGCCTGAGTGATACAAGCCTGAAAGATCCTCAGCCCTGGGAACAGAGTGACACAATCCAGGGAGCAATCTGGCTCATTCACTTCTTTCGCTGTCTCCCAGCAGGGAAGTTCATGGCTGCCCAATGCAAAGGGATGTTTCTGACATGTCTCAGGCAAGAGCTCAGTGGCACTGTTAGTAGAGCATGGCTGTCTCATTTGTAGGCTCTGTTCATCTGACAGCTAAGAATTACCAGTACTGATGCTTCACTCCCTCTCTTTTTCTCCAAGCTAGTGATTTGTCTATGTTATGGGTAGGTAAGCTTGACAAAACATTACACATTAGCAGCTGAGACGGTGTTTCAAATGGGAAAATTGCTAGCAAACTGCTCCATTAGAGACGCAAATAACAAATTCTTTCTTTCCCTCAATGAAAGAGAGATATAGTTAAGGCCTAAATTAATACGTCTGTCTGCCCCACTCTGCAGGAGGAATCACTCTTCAAGACAAATGGCTTCGTCACTCGTGAGAGCGTGGGCTGGTTCTGCTAAGGCTGCATTAGGCAGAGTTTTTTTATCCTTTGTGTTTTGCCATCCTGGGTGTGAGCAGTACAGGCACCAGATGAGGAGGTGATGAAAGGATTTGCACCTCAGTGAACTTTGAGATGGATTAGTATGGGAATTCAAGTGCTTACTCTTTACTCTGGGATAGTTTCTCATATTTGATGGCAGTTTCCCCCTGTTTGTTTTTTTTTTTCTCTTTTTTCCTCCAATATGTTTACTTTTTACTCTAATTGCTGCAAAGTCATTCAAAGAGAGTGGGAAGAAGGAGGGCTTTATCCTGTCCTACATCATGTTATTACAAGAAAAATGCATCTGAATCCATTAGGCCCCTCATACTTTCCGATGTCTGATAATATATTAGAGGAGAGAAAGGAAATTGTTCTTGTCCTTTGATGCTGATGTCAAAGACTCTAAAATAAAGCTTTGAGAGGCAGACAGAGCATTGCCATGTGTCAGAAGTGGGGAGATATGCTTCAGCTCATCTAAGTGATACAGCTGGCAGCAGGTGACATGGTACAGTGAAATGGGTAACTGAAAGGAGGAACAAAAGCCCCTGAGAGGTTTGAATGTGGCCAAGTTATCAGTTTTCTGAATTGTACTTGTGGAGTCTTTTAAATAGATGTTATTATGAAATACCAGAGGGAAATCGAGGAAAATTTTACTGAGATAGGAGAAATCTTAAACATGGGGTATACACAAAAAAACCGAACTCGCTGAGATTGCTTTGCACTAGCACAGGTAGTTTTATAGTGTATGACAGCACTTCACAGCATGCAGGGATAGACCATGAAAAATACAGTTTTCCAGGGGTCATGTTCTAGGTAAACCAGGTAATTTTCTCTGAAATAAAATGTGGCTGTAAAATTTAGATTAGCTTTTCACTTTTTTGAGAAAAAAATTACAACACTAGATAAGAACTCCGTTTGTCACTCTATTTGGAAGATGGCACCTCTAGCAGCAGTTTCCTATTATATCATGAATAACACTGGTTTATAATTAAGCTTTCATCACCTAGAAATTGCCAGCACCCCTTCTGGCAAAACCTAGTGTTTCCTAGAGATTTTTAATGCTATACTGCCCTTCACGTGTCATTTATGAGCTCAGAGGAGGTGAACGCACAAAGTATTAGTACAAATAATTTGTTTTCTGTTATTTATTTCATATAACTGCATTGTGTTTTTCAGCCTATGTCTGCCAATCTGTAACATGCATTTGTGAAAAAATAAATGAAAGTCAAATGAGTACTTTGTATTTTTAAAATACCTGCTTATTTAATGCTGCACTTTATTTAATGTTCCAAGACCAGCTGCATTTTGTGCCCAAGTTGCAATCCACCTACAAACACACCCTGATGAGAGCACGCAGTACTGCTTTGTTGCTTCTCTGGTAGCATCTGCACAATGTAGTACAATGAGCATAGTGTGGTATGTGTAGCCTTTAGTCCTTCATTTACAAAGAGCTTCATACAATAAAAAAATGTAAGGTGTTAAGGTGAAAATATAGCAGCAGATGACAACAGCCTTGTCCATCTATTTCTGTACAGGCCATCTGCTGCAAATTTAGTAGGAAAAGGTGAAGAATTCAGTACTGCTTCAGAAGGTAGCTCTCTGAATCAACTCTTTCTACATTCCTCTCCACATTTTCTAGAAATTTCATTTTTTCTTATCAGTCAGGTTCTGTGGCTATTCTGATTTTGGCTTTTTTTGCCCTTTGAGGGCAAAATTTCTGTGTACGTATTTCCACTCTTGAGCCACTAAAATTTCCATGGAATTTTAAGTGCTAATAAAACGGAGTCATGTTCTTCCCACCCCCCACTGTATTTGAGGTTCCCTGTGAGGACTGCTATGCTATGCTTACGTGCAGCATGTGTGAACCCCCAATTTGCATCCATAATGCAAAGAAATTGAACAGGCATGGCCCTTTTGTTCCTAGAAGTGTCTGCACAGAAATACTTGGGAGGAATTAAACACCAAACTGGCAAGCTGACAAAAAGCCTTTATGGGAAGAGTATGTGTACTGCTAATTCTGGTGACAAACACCCAACAATAGTAGCGTGCTGAAGCTTACAGCAATTTACATTTCGCTGTGGACTTGCCAGAAATGAAGCACGTTATATTTAGACCAACTGGAAAGGAAACCTCAGACACTAATTCAAATCACAAAACTAGGGATAGAATTAACTCTGATCACAACCTTTAAAATAGACTGCTAGAGAAATAAGAGTGCATGCACATAGACTGTTCAAGTTGACTATGCAAGTTTTACAATATTCATTACGTAGAGTATAACTGAGCTGGCAAAATATCTTATTTTCAAGGGGGCGGTTTGGGGTTTTTTTTGTGGATTGAAAGCACAATTGAAAGATCAACAGAGGAATACACTGTACAACAGAGGGTTGATGGACCTTACACATTTACTCTGCATTATTCCCAAATCCTTTAAAAATCATGATTTAGTTTTCTCTGCATCTCATTTTATCTCCATTCCTGGTTTTAACATTTTTTCTCCCCTCTGCATTGCTGCAGCAGCTCTAAATGACTAGACTGAATTATTCCATCATTCCAGTATGGTTTTGTATTTCAATTCTAAACCATTTCCAACCACAGATTTTTGCTATTGAAACTGTTTCTTTTTATGACATTTTTGGAAAAAATACACAACATTTGAATAACAAGTAAAAGCTAGGTAAAGTTGGATTTTGCTTTTAGTTCCAATTCTGATTGTAGGAATTTAGCTGCCATAGTAATTTTAATTAGTTGTATGAAGATCCACTTTTACATTTCTAATTGAGATTAATATTTAGGGTTCATCTGAGGAGAAGACAGTCATTTTAGCAGGAATTTGGGGAACTTGCTGACAAAGACTTGAAAATACTTCTGGGAAGGAACGGAAATTAATCTTAGTGGATACTGTATGCAGTATCTTAAAGCTGCTTACGGTTTATGTTAGTGATACATGCATTTATGATACTTCATAAAGAATATTTCTTTCAAACCAAACCTAGAAATGAAAACAGCAGCATTTACATGTAGTTTGGACCATATTTTAGAACACCTTCAGTATTTTGTATTTAAAATGGAAAGATACAGGGATCTTTTTGCTTTGCTTTAACATAGACACTCCCCCTCACTTAAAAATCTGGATTCATATTACAGTTAATTCAAGTTTGGTTTTTAGCATGTTCCTACAGATTTTTGCTCCTGAGTCACCCTGATAGTACTATTAATCTGCTTATTAAAATTTCACAACTTTAGCTTTTAGTTTGGATAGCTATGTTCCATTTACAACAGCTAGTCAAGAAAAGCATCTGATTTTTCTACCTTAACCTCGATTAAGTAGTAAGAAAAATATGTCTACTAATTTTATTAATTCCATGAGCTTTAAAGATGAAATTTCTATAGCCTGAGACTTTTTTCTGTACAGATTTAGTGTAATCAGTGAGATGATTTTATTTTCTAAGTTTCTAAGTTTATTTTCTAAATTTTCTCCATTTACTGGCTTTCAAAAGAAAAATCTGTTTCACATAAAAACTCTTTTGTTTTATATTTATATAAAATATTGCTATCATGTTTAATGTTATTCCTGTCCTATAATTGTGTAGTTAACACATATATTACTTTGTTTGTTTTCAGACGTTTGGAACAAAACCTCATCAAAATCATTCCCCCTGGAGCTTTTACTCAGTACAAGAAGCTTAAGAGAATGTAAGTTTTAATAAGACCAATGTGCAAGAGCAATCATGATCTTCTAGCTTCAAGTTCAGTGTCTTTATTTTAGAAACATATTGGCAATTTCTATGTTGAAATCACTGGGGATTGCACAAATAATCTCTTCAAAGTGTAAGCAATAGTGGAATTTGGTTCAGGATGCCTAACAGTGCATGAAATCCTTAATAATGCGTAATTTCACTTCCTTTTATAAACAATGTGAACTAATTAGTTGCTAGTCTATTCAAACTTCAAATCTACTTCCTCAGAAAAGATTTTAAGTCATATTTTTTTCTCATTCATTCTGGTATCTGTTTGTATCATTTCAGTTTAGTTGCCCCAGCCACAGCAGGAGTGTGTATTCTTGCGAAGTAGTTAGGATTTTTCTGTAGTGCATTCAATGTCCTGATGTTGGAATGGTTTGATTGTTTACAAGAAAACAAAGAAACCTGCTGGAGCTTATTTTCTCTGTTTCTTAATCACCAGTAGACACCCAGATAATTCTTTTCTTAATAGTTCTTGTGTTTTCTCTTTGGATTTTAAAAAAATAATCCTAATTTGTAGCAGCATTCTCATGCAGATAACCTGGGCATAATCCCTGGTCAGTGTTTCTTTTCATTTTTAAGTGATATATGAGACAAGTTGTGACAGTAGTACAACAATAAAATGGTAAAACAAGTTACTCCTCCTTCACTGTAGTATCATGATGTTGATGGGTACCACTGGACCAGTAACCTCCAGAAGTCATTCAGGCTTTGTGCCTTTACAGTTCTTGTTTTCTGATGTGAATAATACTTACTGGAAATAAGAAACTGTCAGCTCATTTCACAGAAGACACTGGATTATCAGATAGCTAATTTTTGGGGGGACTGAAATGAGCTTGTGCTACACCTTTGTATTTAAGGGTAAAATTATGTGTTTGCCAGTTCAAATTTACCAACTTCCTAGAGCTGGAGAGCTGTAAATATGGATGTTAATATTTAACAGGTCAAATCATCAATCTTACAGAGTCTCTGTTCTTCTGTCTCACTTTCAATATAGCTGTATGTATTTTTAAAGAAGTACTGTATTAGATAGCAAGACGGTAATTTCAGTGAAAAATGATAGATCCCTTTTCAGTGATCTAACTTGTAACTTTTTCATTATTAAAGTCACTCTTATTTCTTTCTGAGGTATGACTAATTTTAGATTTTGGCAATGTTTTACTGTCTTTTCATTTTTCATGATTGGTGAACTCTAGTTTTATGGGAGTTGACCAAAAAAAAATGTTCTTTAACTTGACTAGCTGCTCAACCCAATGCAGCACTTACTATGTGAAATGGTTAATGTTAGAATTTCACAGCAGAATTCCATTAGCAAGTTGTGTTAACAGCTTTCTGGAGTATAATTGGCATACTCATTGAGACCTGAACTCATAGTTAAATAGTAAGTTATTGTGCCAGATGATCTGTATCAAAGCTTAGTTAATGTGACAGCATTTTGTGGAAAAACTTGGGATAGGCAGTTAGGCTGCAGAATGTCCCGTAAGAAACATGATGCTTTGCCATTTGGTTATTGACCTGTCTCCTTGTTAAAGTTTTATTCCTGCTGGACAGTGAGGCTTTAAATTGGGTATCACTATTGTTACATAAAGTTTAATTGAGAACATTTGTTCCACTGTTTGAAGAGATTATTGACATCATCTTTTCAATGTGCAAGATTGACAGTATTGTTAACACAAAACTATACTTTGGCCAAGGACAACCTCTTAAAACAAAAAAATTATCCATCCTTTTCCTTATAGAGGAAAGACATGTTTGAAGTCACGGAAGTCATGAGCCTTTCTTAATTTCTTTCACTTTGATTTCAGTGAGCAGTGCAATAGCATGAAGATTATTGATTTAATTAAATTATGCCCTACCCAGGGTACAAATTAAGAACAACAGCAGCAACAGCAGCAGAAGCAACAACAACAATAATAATAATGATAATAATAAAATTCAGAGGATAGTACTAGCATAACATTGTTAATTGTATTGTATTTTTCTCCTTCTTGTAAATAAATATTCAAGAATGTTAGGAATAATAGACTGCTCACTTGGAGCACTCTCAGTATTTTGATTGTTTACTGATTATTTCCTGCAAGATTATGCAGTTTCGTTTTCTTAAATAAATGGATAACTGAGATTAATTTTTAAGTAAGAGCCAGTTGTCCAAGATAATCTTTATATGCCTTGATATTAATAGGTCAAGATGGTAGCAGAAAATGTATGTATATTAATCCAAGAGTCATATTTGCATCTAGCTCAAGTTTGCTATTTAGAATGTCTTTTTAATAGCTTCCAGGATGGGACAGTAATTTTGGTGATTGAGTTTTACCAAAAGAGCTGAAGTCCTTTATGTCTTGGACTTCATCATAATTGCCCACGTCTTCTCACACAATTAATTATGTAAAGCTGAATCTATCTGTCTCGGAAAATTTGGCACCTGTAGACTTCAAATATGCAGTTGAATTATACAATCTGGGATGATGGTTCCCCTGATTTTGGGGCAAATGTAACAGGACCTAGCTCTGTGCTCAATTATTCAAGGGCTTTAGAAGAGGTTTGAGGGGCTTGAAGGAGATATGTCTCATCTCCAGAGATAGAAGTTGTCATTATTGCATGAAGAGTCCAAGCCCAGACATGCCATTTTGAATCCATTTACATAGCAGTTGTGCTTGTACCATAGTTCTTTAACTTCTAGCCTGTGAGTTCCAAAGCTTATGGCATTACCTCTCATTTTGTCTTTGCTTTTCTGAGGCTCTTAACTAATAAGTTTGTAGCACAAGACCAAGAGCCAAGTACATGGAGCCACTTTGAAAGATGTGGTTGTGCCTCTCTAGCTCTGATGCTTGTAGTGACATTTCATGTTGTCAAATTAATTTACCATATGTTAGAAGAAAACACATTGAGATTTCACAGCCTTCCCAGTAGCTCTGTAGCACTGCTACTTTTGTTAAGCAACTTCTGAAAACGAAACCATATATGACATGGATTTTTGCTGAGTACGCTTGTCAAGTGAGAATGGTCCATTTTACATGTTTAAGATAATCAAGTAATCTGTTTCTAATAATGTTAGTCAACAGAGGATATTCATCTAATACTATTAATAGTTTTGCATTTGGCTGTATCTAAAAATAAGTCTCTTTTGTTTCAAAACCTTTTACAGTAAAGACATTTAAGCCATACAGTTATATGTTCTACAGTGACTCACAGGGTATCCTTGCTCCCCTGATGCAAAGTCAGAAACAGTTTATGTCCCTAACTGGTAACAGCACAGCCACTCTCCAAAGTGTGTTCAACAGCCTTTGGAGAAAGATCTCTACTGTGCTGTCAAAGGTGCAGGGAGACTAGTATGAGCTGACTAATGTATTCCCTGCCTGGGTGGAATCCTGATAGGTTTTTTACATTTTCAGCTAAAGAGCCACATTTCCACTGAGTGATTCAGAGATGCCCTAAACTATGAACATGAGCCTTATGTGATGTAAATCGAATTAGTTGTGCAGGTTAGAAAAAACCATATCTCTTTGTCTTGCTGTAAATCAAGCACAGAATAAGATGATCTTACCAAAGCAGACCAAATGAAGGGAACAAAAGTACAAGGACATAATTGAATGCCATTGCCTCAGTCAAGTCAGAAGGAGATGGAGCCTCCTTATCCAACAGCAGTGGAGCTTGGGCTCTAATGGAAAGGAAATAACGTGTCTAATTATCTTCTAATGCTGATTGTAGTGCATCTGCATGAAGTGAGTGAGTGTCATCACCCAGCATGGCATTTATGCACGTTCAGGCACCATTAGTTATACACTCATTAGCGTCCGGACATGGGGAGAGAGAAAGGGTGGAAAAGTGGAAATGCAGCAAATCAATAAAATAGTGCTGAAATACTTGTTTCAAAAACTAGATGCCCCTTTACAGATGCTTGTCATTGTTCATCAAACTGATGATTTCATGGGCTGTAACAGTTTTTAGTATGTTCCTCAATAAATAGATAGCACAGATTCACATCAGACTTCTGCTTAGATAAGAATTAGTAGATAAAAAACAGCAAATGCTGCCAGGCAGTCTAAATAGGTTTCACAAAACCCAGTATAAAAATAAATATTCCTGCTTTCGTTGTCACAAATTTGGCTGCCGTGAGTTGAACTGAAGAACCAGAAACCTTTACTGAATGCTCTCCTTGTAGGCAGGATATTGTAATAGAAAACATCAGTAGATTGCAGAGCAGTTGTTTCATGAGCCTTATAAAAGAACCAAAGAAAATCCCACTTTATGTGGCTAGATTTGAAAACAGTTAGAGGACTTCATTAAAATTTTAACCAGCAGAATTTGTAGCTCAAAACATGTATAGAATGGGAAACCTTCTTACTTTCCAATTCCTACGTTATTGTTCATGTGTCGTTTATTTAGAGTCTGACTGGGATCCTCAGCATGTGCTCCAGGAGAAGGAACAGTGAAGATGTACCTGACATTTTACTCCAGCTTCAGCTATCAGTGAAAAGATTTGATACTACTGATACAAGCTGATACCAACTGTCAGTGAATGCAACGAGGTGGCTTAAAGTTACGCCTGTAGCTAAGCACCTGATTGAACTGACTGACAGAAAGATTACTTTGCAGTGACAGTCATGATAGGGCACCCAGTTCTGAGCATCTGGGTCCCAAGTGTAGTAAATGTGGCTCTATGTATAAAGAAATAGTGGCATAGTCTATATTTATTTTTGTGTACTTGATTGGTTATGATTAAAATTGAAGGGTGTTTTCCAATCCAGGAGCACACTTTGCCTTGAAAATGACAGCAGGCTGTAGCTGAATTCCACTCACGTCGTGGCTGAAAAGGGTGGAATCTTGCTGGGGTTCCCTGACAGAGTCCACGATGCGCTCAGTGTTCCCCACAGTCCTGCTGGCTTCAAAGAAAGGTCCATGATTTCCATTCAGATGCTTGAAGGCTTTCCCTAGTGTCTGAAAGCTCTAGGCCAGGGGTCCTCAAACTTTTTAACCAGGGGGCCGGCGCGCGGATGAAGTAAGTGGCAGGCAGTCATCTGCAGCTGCTCGGTTCCCCCCCAACCCCCGGGGGGGGGGCGGGGGGGGAGATTCTGTAAATACCGGGGGGCGGATTGAGGACCCTGGGGGTCTGTATATGGCCCACGGGCCGTAGTTTGAGGACCCCTGGTGTAGGCAGACCTGCCAGTGCTGTGTCAATCTTCCTCTTGCCTGCCTCACCAGAGCAAGGTCCTGGTAGAATTTGATGCTGCTTCTTTCCTCTAGGCCACTAAAACCCAGCCACCACTGGTACAGTGCCAAACTCCTCGGTGACACTGGTGCCTGCGTTAGGATTGGGAGCTGAGTAGTCTGTTTCCCATCCCTTTCCCACTGGTATTAAAAAGAGATAGTGTGGGAAAATGTAGCGGAATGAAGCTGGGTTAATTATAATTGATAATATACAACTGTGGGTTGGCGCCAGGGGCGGCACATTGGCCAATGTAGATAAGGTGCAGCTGTGGCTGGTTCTGTTAAGTGGTTGAGAGCCGATGAAGAGAGAGCAGCTGAGGAAGAAGAGAGAGAGGAAGAAGCAGAGAGAAGAGAGAGCAGGCCCTGGATGAGGCAAGATGATGTGAAGGCAGCAGAGGGACTGTATGTAGTGTATGCTGGTATGAGATGGTAAAAGACCTTGTCGCAGCTTGATAGTTTGGAGAGCGCTGCGACGGGAAGTCTTACGTCAGAAGAATGTCATCATCATAAGAATGATAGAGGTTCTTCCAAAGAACCTTTATGCTTTGTCACAGGCTGCTCCTCGTGCTCGATGGCCACCCCACAGAGTTACAATGTGATCTCCATTCTTAATAGCACTTATTAACACATAGTTTTATCAACTGTGTTTATTCGATAGGCTGCCTCACTGTAGTTATTCAAAGCTATTCATAAAACTCTTTGTTTCAATGTCCATAAAATGAAAGACCTTATTAACAGGGGAGCTGCTGAATTACTGAGGCTATGGCCTGTTGTGCTGACCGATGTTTTTCTGCTCATTCCTGGAATTTGTCCTTACATAGCTCATAATTTCTCTGAGGTAATATGATCTTTTAATTCTGTTTTTGTACCCAGTATATTCTTCTAATACAGCTAAAATCTTTTCTTCAGATTCCTGTTTACAAATACTTTTTTAATCTTCCCTTCTCTTTACAGAGACATCAGCAAGAATCAAATATCTGACATTGCGCCTGATGCATTCAAAGGCTTGAAATCTCTCATTTCATTGTAAGTAGAAAATAGAACTGAATGGGCATTTGGGGAGAGCTTTCATGTAAGAGAAATAAAAATGATAATGTGCTGTCTGGGAGAACTTAGGTTTGTGTGCAATTGCCAGCGTGCGTGAAGCATCTGGTCTTTTGTAAATGAAAAATTGGTCATGAAGGTTAGGAGGAGGAACTATTTACACATCTCTAGTATATTATTTTATATATGGATACCCCCAAGGTTATGGACTTGTTCACTTCTTCAGATCAGTGCATTTGTTGTTCTACTGTACCTGTGCACCTGCAGGCTAATCCATGCCCCTCAACTCATGGCACACAAAATCCTCATCATAGCTCAGGCAGTATTTGGTGGTGTTAATCAGGGAAGGGTTAGGGAAAATACTTCTATACTGAATTTTTCTTCTTTATTAAAGAACTGAAATTGCATTCTCTTGTGAGTTTTTTGGCTTATTTGTTTTTTGGACTTTTTTTTCAAACTAGTTCGGGAAGAACTTAAGCTCTTAAGAAAATGTTTATATTTCTGTAATGTGTATAATTCTGTAATTACTACTTTATTAAGCTGGAAGGGGACTAAAATGTGACTTCATACAGGAGATAAAAGGAAGGTAGGATCTCTTCACAACCATTTGTTTATCTTTATAGAACACAGAAACTGTTTTAGCACCAAGTTGAATTTAAATGCAGCTATATTTCAACCTAGCTACCCACAGCACTATTAAAACGATGGAGCTTTTAATATGGGTAAAAGGAGCGATACAAGGTCAGAAGCTGCATATGGAGCATGAACTAGAACAGAGTGTTAGAAAGAGCCCCAGGTTGAGAGGAGAGGGTAGCTCAACTGGAATGATATTTACCTGTGTTAATTTTACAGTTTTAAAACATTTAGCTCATTAATATTCATATAAAGCAGCTTGATTTTTTTTAAAGTGTAGTTTATTTCTAAAAGATGCCATAATTTTATTCTCTGAATACCAGATAATTCTAACATCTGTATAACTTGTTGACTAGTGCTAATATTAGAAGATTATTCAGTACTAGACTTATATGTTGCAGTGAACTTCTGAGCCAAAATGCAGAAGGATGGGCCTTTTTTTGTGCCCTGAATCCAGCTGGGAGAATGCCAGAAATATATATTAAGTGTTGCTAGCCTTTGTTGAATAGTTAGGGTGGTGTTACTCAACATGCTGTGGAAATGGTCAAATCCCTCAATGCTGCCTGGAAACGATTCAGTAAGAGAATGACATTTACTGAACACTATAGGTTTTGGCTTAGTATGAAACTGCTGCTGATGCTGCAATGCTACAGCTTTCTGTTCTTGGCAAACCTTCTGGCTAGGAGCAAGCTGGACAGGCAAGACATTTCTACTGGAGTTGACTTCCTAATGCAGAAGTTATTCAGCTTTAGCTATAGCTAATTCAGATACCCCCAGGTGGCCTCAAAAGTGGGACAGAACCTATCAGAGTGGACAGACAGGAAATGAGAGTATAAACTGAGCAGGAATTTAGTGTTTTGACTTGCACACAGAAGCAAGTGAAATGACTGTATTCTCTGCCCAGTCATCCAAAATTATATTGTAAGTGATGTTTAAATATGTTTATATTCAAGTGGGTAAAAGAGTGCTGAAGTTAAAGCTAGGACGTTATAGGGGGGAAGAGAGATGGCTGAGAGAGAGGTGAGTTGCAGCACAGAAAGGCCACATTAAGGGAGCTGCCTCTGAGGAGTCTTTCTTTTGTTCAGTGTTTGTCTCTACCTCAGTTTCTTTCTGCCACAGCCACACAAAGCTGTTGAACACACAGTCTGTTTCTCCTCTCTTTGACATGATGGTTTCTTGGACAGTATCAGCTTCAGCCTTGAAACTGTCAGCCGCCTCCTCTAGGTTCAGTTGTCCATTGTACTTGCCATTGGCTTTTACTTTCTTTTTTTTTTTTTTTTTTTTTGCTCTTGCTCTTCTGTTTTGCTCTTGCTGTTCATTGCAGGTGGGTCTGTTAGGCAAGAGTTAGTTCCCAGATGTTTCATGACCTGTCACCCAGACCTCTGGCAGGTTCTTCCCTGCTGGTCGCTTCTGTAGTTGTTCAAGTTTCTGAATATTTATAGACCAAGGTTCTCTGCTGTTCTGTGGAATCTGGGTTTCTCTGAAGAACTGTCCCTCAGGCTTCTACTTCTGAGAAGTAGAGGATCTTTTGTGTGATCTCTGCTGTAGCCACCAGTCCAGTTCTGTCAACTACAGAAGGACGAGTAAGTGCAACAGAAGATTACTCCTTTGAAGTGCCAGCCCTCCCAATGAAACCATCAAAGGGGAACAAGGAGGTAGAAATGAAGTAAGACAGTTCTTTTACTAGTGTTTTCTCTTCTAAGCAGCTCAGTCTTTTTGGTGCCTGAGGCCCCAGTAACTTTAGTCAGCTGCATGCCCTGAAGGAACACCGCTCTGCATAGAATGCTTCAGCTCAGCAGAGAGTAACTTTTACTTTTCATGTATGTAAGTCAAATGTGATTGGTGGTGTACATTTTAATGAGACACCATTGGGGTTTAATCTGTGCACAGAGCAGCTGGACTTTTCAGCTGAGTTAAAACAAGAATAAAGCACGGGAATATATTAATGCACAAGTGAAAGTAAGCAACTTTGTTTCCATTAAAAATGAAGTACTGCTGTACTGCCTAAAATAGTTGCTTTTTTTCCCCCCTCTGCATTATTCCCATTTTCTGCTCCTCCCTTTACTCCCTGCTTGCATGCAATTGCAGTGCTCCCTATGGGTCTAAGAGAGCGAGAGTGCTTATCTGGAAGACAGCCAACTTTGTTAGTATAGCTGGCTAATGGAGACCTATATATAGTGGGTTGCTACTCTACTTTCTTCTGAAGTTAACTTAGGTTAGTGTTTCCAGGCAGAACTGTTTCTCAGAGTGCTCTGCCTATTGTACCTATGTAGAGATGGAAGGAAAAAATGGTTTATTATAGTTTTTGAAGCACAGAAATATTTATTACAGGAGCAGTTTCCTCTTAAATGTATAAAACGTAAATCTTTTAAAAGTGCTAAAGTTATCCATACGCTAGCAGGTTCTAAGCTTATGTTTTAAATCTATATATTTTCTCTAACAAGAAATCCACCTTTGGGAGTCAAACAGATCACAAAATCTTAACACTTGAAATAAACCTTTTCTACCTTAGGTTTTTTCTGCATTTAGCAAAAGAAAGGCAAGCGATTTCCTTGTAGGGACTTAAGAGTTTTCCATTTACACAAACACAGGGGGGGAAAAAAATGTTGTTTTCTCCATGCCCATTTTTCAGTGGGATTTTGTTCCCAATGCTTACAATGACTGTGTGGAACAAAGAATTGCTACTCCTTTTTCCTCAAGAAATATTTGGGCATGTATGTAATTTCCCCCCACCCCTGCTTGTGACAACAGTTAAGGAACCAGAATCATTCATCTTCAAGAAAACTTTTTTCTTCTTCCTAGAGGTTTCTGGCTTTTTCTTTTCCCCTTGTTGTGTCAGATGCAGGTGGCACTGTGAGTCACTGGTCAGCTCTGGGTCTGTATGTTCTGTGGATTTAATTCTGTTATAGTGTCTGAAGTTGCCTTTCAATATTTAGGCACTAGGTCTTAGATCCTCTAGCATATTTTTAGTATGAACCAAACTTCAAACATATTTATGGATAAAACTGAAGATACAGTAAGATCCAGCCTCTGGTCTTGAGCGAGCGCAGTCGTGGAGAGCTTGCTATAAAGCTGTTGTGGAGAACGGAGGGTGTTGTGGATCAAGGCCTGAGGTAAAGGGTCTTTAGTTTTAAAGATGCTGCTGTGGGATTTGGGAGGAAGAAGTTATGATGCATAATTTCAGTGACAGCTATGGGGCAAGTAAACTGCTTATCTATACCGAAGTCTCCCCTCTTGAAAAATGTGGAAGTTTTTCTCTGTCTCAAAGAGATGATACAAGGGTGTATACTTTGAAGGCTGTGAGATGTAGTGACACTGCAGTACTCGGGACCATATGAAATATCCAAGATGAGAAACAAACAGAATTATTTGAATCGAAAAACCAGTAAGCAGTACAGGTGTACGTAAGCTGTGGTAATGTAGCTGTGGCTTTTGTGTTGGAGGGATTAGTCTTGCCATCCAATACTTATTTCCGTATAAACATGGGAACAAATAGTACCCTTGCATTGAGAAGTGTTGCAAATTTGGTTGATTGCAAAAGAATGCGTTATCTTAATTTTAAACAAAAATTTGAGAAATGTTCTTTGTAGTATGTGGTGTTTACTTTACAGAGCTAGAATTGCACTTTGGTGTTGGAGTGGTTAATAACTCAGTGCATAACATGGGGGCTAAGTTATGAGCAGTTTCACGTTTCAAGGTTGCTGTGTGCACTTTCTGAATTAAATTAATTTTTCACTTAAGCAACTCAAAATCTGTCTAATATCAGTGAGAGGATTGTATCAGCATTTGATTATTGTTAATAGTATCAAAGATAAATGTTATTTTTAGGGTCAGTAAACTTTCCACAAATGTAGGTTTGGAAGGCCATATCCAGACTGTCTGGGGATATTTTATGAGATATGACAAAACAGTCTAAGCCTTCAGTGTATTAAACTGAATGAATAAATTTCAGACCACTGCAGAGGGAGAATTCCTTTGCTTTTGTTCATATACTGAATTAAGCTAGTGAACAATTTAAAAGCTTAGATCAGCCTGGGCACAAAGACAAGAGACAGATTTTGACACAGCAGTCCCATTTAGACCATCATCTCCTGGGTGATGATGTATGTGGTGTCATTCATGGTGATTTGAAATCTACAATAAAACACTGTCTATTGCAATAACTGCCAAACTTATTTTAAGGTAACAAATTACTTTAGATAGTTTTACTGTGATTTATTTAACCTAACTTGTTCTGAAGAAATATGAAATAGTGCAGGGGAAAAAGATTACATGTCTAAGTTTCTTTCAGATATTAGAAATTTATTGCTGTTTTTACCCCTATCAATTCCTCGTCTTTTGAAAACTTGAATACTTACTGAGCCTGTGCCATTGTACATAGCTTGGGAAACATAATTCTTCCTAGCAAGAATTGTTTTCACAGTCTGAAGGAAAGCTAAAACCATCCTGAGGACTGAAAAAGACATTGCACAAAGTCAAATTTTGACATTTCAGTAAAAAGGTTTCAGTCAAGCCAAAATAAGGGAACACTTAGCTCAAAACCATATGGTCTAGGGCAAGAGATTCTGTGCTAGACTTCCATACCCCCAAAAAGGTCTGTGTCACCTTCCAGGGAAAAATATCTTTATTCTGACTTAACGAAGCGGCTAAATTGCAGCTACATTTGCATGTAAGGTGGGCCGATGAACTGTAAAATGAAGACAAGATCCCAATTATTGTTTCACGTCCTTAGAAGGTGGTATGCTCAACTTCAGTGCATATGAAAGGCCATGTGTTAGTAAAGTCTTTGCAAATTCCTTAATTTTAAAATTATGCAAGAAGTCATTGTGTATAGAGACGGTGAAGAATCTGTGAGACTTTGATGTTTCAAGACCCTGCCACTGAAGGTTTGTGACATGCTTAATTACATTCTCACCCAAGATGACATACTTGTTGCTATGTGTGCTTCCAGTGCTTTCTTTGTCTGGTATGTCCCAAGCTTCTAGATGAATCTATGCAGTGACTATTTTCACTGTTTAATCTTTTAACTATTTAGAACATCAGGTGGGTTGATCTGCAAAACTTGAAGTTTAGTATTTTTTGATTGGTGGTTTACTATTTAATTGTGTCTTGGAATAGATACATTTGGGGGGGAATATTAAAATATCATGCCAGAATCGGGCTGAAGAAACATAACCGCTCATTATGACTCTATATATTTGTATAATTTCTTATTGCAGATCCATAATAACCCTTAGCTGAATAGGGTGCTTCTTCCAGGGGTCTCCTCCAATGCTTGCAGTGCAGCCGGGGGTCTGTGCTTTACGTGTGTTGCCCTTCCCATTGTTTGGAAAGTTGATGGCAGCCTGAAAACTGCTCCAAGTATGAGTCAGTTTGCCAAGTACTTCTGAAGAACTGCAGCTTGTGTTTTGTGGCCATGCTGAAAGCATTTAGCTGTGAACTAGCAAGCTGATGGCTCTATGTGCTGCTAGGAATATAGCCTTCAGACGGCTCAGCTGCACCTGTGCTGTAACAGCATCTTGCTGATGTTAGAAAGCCACCTGCAAAACATTTGAGAAAAGTTTGCTTGAGTTAAAAATGCAGTACGTGATTCTTCACACTGGTCATTCTGGTATTAGATATACCTGCCTTGTAAAAAGACAAGAATAAAATTAATGTGCGATAAAGTCTTATGTGTTTGCACATCTTTACAACTGTTACCATCTTTCTAAAAGAGACTCCCATGTCTGATGAGAAGAGAAAGAAAGGAACAGTAAGCAAAAGGACACCAATTGGTGTCTCAGCCAGTTTTGGCTTAGTCTCTGGTTGCTACTTTTAAGATCAACATTGTGAATATAGGATTAAGCTGTAGCTCTCTCTTCTCTTTCTCCAATAATGTACAGCATATGTATGGTAATATCATCCTCATCTGACAGTAAATGGTATCTATCAGACCTGTGCTAACTTGATGTCCCAGCAAAGCTGAGAAGCAAATGAAAAAGCAGGAGCACACAATGAGAATTACAGTAATTACTTTTGTTATGTTCTAATAAATATCATTCTAATTCACTGATTCACTATCTATTTGCAACAATTAATGAGCTGATCTCATTTTTATTACATACTAACCTTGTTAGTGTATTTTTAAGAAAAAATATTTTGGGCCTAAAATTTTAGGGAGGGTTGTATGCCTGTGCCAAGCTTGCACAGTAGCCAGGACACCTGCATGTCCTGCAACATACATGAGGGATGCAAGTGAACATACGTTTTTAGAACTTGTAATGCCATAGGCAAATCTCCTGAAATTTATCTCTGTTGGTAAAAGCAGTGGAGATTTAGATTAAGTTCATTAATTGACTTGGCTGAGTTTCCTGTTATAAGGCCTTTTAAAGTTATTCTTTTGTTTGGGGGTTTTGTTTGGTTTCTTTTTTCCTCAAAGCCACTATCCTGGAAACATTGTGGTGCACACTAGTGAGATGGGCTGAACGACAGGATGTAGAGGAAAGTGGCTGCGGTAATGGGGTGGACCTAACCTGGGCAGCCTTTTCTGCAGGCTGACTCGTGTTTAGTACTGTTAGGAGTGCAGCAGGTGGTACATTCAGAACAAAAGCATCTTAGACTGAGAACCTGGCCAATATTCATGTTTGTTGGTGGGGTATCCTTTCCTGACTTAAACAGGAAAAGTGAGACCTCTGAGGAAAGCAAAAGTTTCTGTGCTTTTTATTGGAGTAAATGGAAATAAGGAACTGAAGAAATGAGATGAAATGCATTATGTATCTCCCCTCCCCTCCTCTTTGCTTCTTTCTGGAGGACCATTTGACTCCAGCTCTGGTGTGGCAGGCAGACAATGGCATTAGCTAATTTGGCTCAGTGTAGTGCTGAACATGAATATGAATTAGAGACAAGTGCCTGAGCTCTCATACTGACTTTTGTTTAGCTGTTAATTTGTTCGAATGTTAATGTGCCACATGCACATAAGCCCAATTAGGTTTGAAAATGCTTATTTTCTTTTCATGGCTTCTAAAAATTGGAAGCTTTGTTTTATTTTATAAGCTCTTTTAATCTGGTTTATTTCACTCAAAATAATAAAGAGTATGTATAAACACATCCAAGGCTTAAAATTCAGTGGAATGCTGCACTATGACCTTCTGACTCTTAAAAGAAAACGAAAAATTAATGTCTTATTTTGATATTTGCATTTAGTGGTACCATAACTAACAGTACTGGGTGTGTGTTGAACTCTTCAAAGTTTTACTTTACATAAGTGTTTTTACCTCTACAACCAGAACAACCCCTTAGTCTGGAGTGGGGATTTTTTACTTCTTTCCATAGGCATTTTGTAAAGCTTATCTTCTGAACTCTTTCTTACATGCTATAGTATTATGCATTATCGATCAGCATTGATGATCCTGCTACTCCACAAAACTAAGGAAAATGTTCATCTAACATCACAGAGCTTATAATTAAACTTTGTATACAAATGATGCACTTGCCAAAGAAATGTTGTTAAGAAAGAGTGGAAATTGAAATGGAAATATACGGGATTCTGTGGGCATCAACTTACTATTTTAACCTTTTATAAATACTTTGTTTGCAGAGCTTTTGCTTCCTGATACAGGTGCTCACATCAGTTTCTTTGCTCAGAAAGAAGTCTGTGAGTCAGCCATTTTATGCTGTTTTAGATGCTGGTTTAGAGCCCAGTGAAATTCAGTGACTTGAATATTAGCTCATATTTGAAACAGTTATCTAAATGGACCTGCTAGGCCTTTCAAAGTTCAGCCATCATTTCTGTGTAGTTTTTGGTAAAGTATAAAAATCTATGTATGTTGCATGAAAATTTCTTGAAGTAGGAAATTGTGGGTGCTTTCTGAAGCTGGAAGTAGGAAACAATTAGAAAAAATCAGTGGTACTAGCATTCAATACTCACAGAAAACATTGACTGTAACAGCAGATTAAAAGCCAACCTTCTGACTCTGCAGTAGATAAAGAGAAATTATGTTACATTTGTTTAGAGAAAATATAATGCTAGATATCATTAGTTTCTTGGGTAGCAGTTCAGTTCCTGCTAAACTATAAAAGTAGTGAAAAATGAAGCTTCAAGTTTATATTTTCATATCTATGTGCTGTTATTTTATTTAGATTAATTTTATTTAGGCTCAGAAATGAGCTGATCTGGGAACTCTCCCACAGAGGTGATATACTTCCAATGACTGATGAAGAGTGAACTGAAGTAGCGATACTCTGGGAAGGCCAGAGGGTATTGTAAATGGTCCATCATGCTAAGTGTTTGTTTTTCAGTATGTTCAATTCACCATAATATTTTAAATGTTGAAAGACAGGGTAAGCCAGAATTTCAGCCGGCATCCAAGCCTCATACAGCTATTTGATTCATTGCTAGCATATTATTCCACATTAAAAATTTAGGGAATTAACCAGTTTAGTGACACATAAGCAACAAAGTTTTGGCATGAGCTGGTTTATAACCATTTACCGTGTCCTATGTAGAGCATAGAATTTACATATATACTGTTCTTCCCAGTTTGATGTCTATCAAAATGTTTAGGTAAGGCATAAAATTTTCAGAGAGAGCCTAATCTTCTTCCCTTTTACCAGGACCCATATAAGGTCCTAACTCACTTTCTGGTTTTGACAAATTTCATCAGCTTGCAGAAATGACATGAGTAAATAGTTTAGCCATGATTGAAATTCATGTATTCCTGTCATATATGGTTTTGCTCTGATCCCTAGGTAACACATCTTAGCATAATGGTGGTTTTATCTGTTTTTCCCTTTAGTTCAACTTCTGAGGATACTATATGTGCATTTTTCCATTAAAAAAGGAAGCATTTTTAATCTAAAAACTGAATCATGGATACCAGGTCATATATATTTATGCTTGAATAAATATATGCAGTGAATCTTGTTAGTGTTACTAAATGTTTACTGATTTTTATGACTAAACTATATGTAAATTATTTTTGAGCTTCTGAAATATATCTCTATTTCCAGTTAAGGCTGACTTTCTTTATATTACCTAGTTGAAATGGTAACAGCAGCTGGTGAAGCCATAATATTTTATCCAATGATGCCTGTGTCACATTCATGCCAGTTATTATATCTTAAGAGATTCAGTTATATGAAAGTTAATCTACAGCCAGCTTATGCTCCCTGGCTTTTAAATTCACTATCAATGAGCAGAATTCTAGGTTTGTGCATCATATAATATGCCATTCAATGGTTAAAATATCTCTAAAAAAGGATAGAAAAAAAATCCCTCAACAGAATGAAAAATATTTCAGATACAGTTTTTGGATGATGTCCAGTTTCTACATTAAAAATGCTTTCCAACACCAGACGAAGCCTGAATCATAACGACTCATTTAATACCATGTGCTCTCTGAGAAGAAAATGAGATCAGTAGTTAAATGAAATGCCCACAGATCCTGGGCATGGTGCACAGGATCAATAAAGATGATAATGCAGAGATGTGGGAGGACACTAAACTGGTCTGTTATTTAAGATTTATTTTGTCTTCCTGAATCTTTCAGAGTGCTCTATGGAAACAAGATCACAGAGATTCCCCAGGGCCTTTTTGATGATCTTGTGTCTCTGCAGCTGCTGTGAGTATGATCCCTTCCTCTTCTTTATTTTACAGACTAGCTAGATTTACTGTTTTTTCAGCTTCTGACATTAATATAATCACCTCTTCCACTGAAAACTCACAGGGATGTGCTAGTCTGTTGTTTCTGTGTCAGGCAAGAGGGAGGCAAAGGGCTGGGGGGAAAAAAATAAAAAAGAAGGTGCCAACAGTTTTATAACACAGTGTGTATAATGGATAATAGACACAGAGGATTTAGGTGTGGGGAGGAAATGAGAGGCTCGGTGAAGTCCAAGAAAGGAAATTTGGTCACCGGCTGATGTGCGGGTGGAGATGCCATCTGATTGTTTTTACACATTTAGCATTTGTGGTTGAATACGTAGATCCTTGAGGGCTACTGTGTTGCAAGTACATGCACATGCAAGCAAAATGCAGTATGAAAGATCTTACTGTTGTGAGCCATGCTTAATTCCATATTCTTATTATGCCAAATGTGGCTTAGCTGCAAGAGAAATGACTTCACAATATATTGTGCATTTGAGTATTTTACGCTGTGTGTGATTTAACAGACAGTCAGTCATGATCGGGGGGAAGGTAGATATTGTACACTCATCAGTATTTGTTAATGTAGCATAAAAAATTTCTGAAGCCAAATGTGAAATTGCAAATTTCACTCACTCTTATCTCCATAATCACATTGGGAACCAGTAACTCCTTCAAAGAGAAGCAAATAAGCTATTTCAGCCAGTCAGTAGAGGGACCAGAAGAGAAGTGAGTTTAGTATGTATTCCTAGTGTTCTGAGTACCACCATAGATGATGCACTCAGAAAGTAAAGCTGATATATGATAAATTCAGCAGTTCTGGTTTGTACCACACACAACCCTCCACCTCCAAACAATAAATTAGATAAGATATAATATTTAAAAATGGCTTTTAGACATGTTATTTTAGGCCTTTCTGACTGTCTTGACGTAACCAGAAATGGGTACAGTCTTTGCTGCAGTTGTGTGCTACATAAAAATAAGCATGGATTTGGATTAGAAATCCATGAGCACAGCCAAGGAACTAAAATATGAAATAGTTGAAATTGTTCTGTATGTTAAGTGAAGGACTACTCAGATGTGTAATTTATCCATAAGACCTTAACTTCAAACATGGACCACAGTATTCTAGAGAAGGACAAGCAAGAGTACAGTCTTTGAGCTGCAATGGTGGGAAGCTGTTCATCTCCTGCACACAGCCAATTATTTTGTCGTCACCTTTTGCACATATTTGTTCTGGCAGCTCCCTTCCTCTCTCCTGTCTTATAACTCACAAGATTGTTAGTACTTCAGTGTCTTCACAGCCAACCTATGCAGTACGAGAACTGTGTATTTAGGGGGAAGGCAGTTTGCCATATGTGAGAAAAATAAGCATGAAAGTACTTTGAAGCTGGGACTCAGTACACAGTGATGTGACTGGCATGTTAGTAGTCAGGCTCAGGTTGTGTTCAGTACAATGAAGATGCTGCAAGCAAAAGGAGAGCTAAAACTTAACTTGTCACTTTGACCTCTGAGAAAGAAACTATATGAAAGAAATCTGAGCCTTATCATAATCCGTCCCCCCCAAAAAATTTATGGGTACACATTCAAAGTGATACACAGTTGTTCCGTCTAACCAGGACACTTTACAGAAAGGATCTTTTCCAGTAGGAAAAAAAAAAAAATCACTCAACACATGGCTCACTGTGTCCTATAAAAATGTGGGTCTAGAACATTTTGCATAAAGCTTTAAGCAGGTTTCAACACCTTTATACTATAGTCCTTGTGTGCATGTACTGCAGGCTTTCAATAAATGGCATATTTAAGGTGAGATGCAGTTGTTTTCCAGTCTGATTTAGGTCAAGTGATGCCTTTTTGTTAAAGGGGAAAAATCTATATGCCAAAGAACCATTAAAAGGTATTGTACTCAACAATTTAAACATTCTCAAGCTGAGAAGATGTAAGAAGGTTATCCCCTGTTATGGGATTCGCAGAGTACTGTTTGAATGTAAAGTGGCTTTATCAAGGAGAGTGTTGAATGATCATGTTTTAAATGCAAACAAATGTCTGCACACTTTTCTGATTGTGGCTTTGAAACAGCTATTAGGGGATTGCTTGTAGTATTTTAATGGATACCAAAAAAATAAATGGCATTCGTTGGTTTTAGACCTGCTGTTGAACGTTTGGAAGAGCGCCCTATGATTAGATCTAATTTAGTGTTCAGTGGGCACTAGATTGGATTTCTTCTTATTAGTCTGGAGACACACTGATAAGAACGCTCTGATTAAGGTATCCTGGTAGCCAGTATAATTTCCTAAGCTTGAGCTGGAGCATTTTTGAAAATGCACTGGCATTATGGTAAAGCAGGACATGGTCAGAAAAAGGGAGTCATTGTGGGTCCTGTATAAAATCGCTGAGATTGTATTTAGAAGGAAAAAAATATTACTGTTTAATTGCAGAGTAGATAATATTATTTACTGGTTTGGATAAGACTCATCAGAGTTTCTCAGAAATGTCATTATCCTTCTCTCTAAATATACTGTCATAGTATAGGCCCAGATTATTCTGCTTTTATTCTGGCAGAATTGTTTTGTGGAAGTGCTTTATATCTGCAGACAGTACCACTGCTGTCAGAAGCACTGTAGAGTAAGCTCAGCCCAGGCATGACAGCATCTTCAACTGCCCCATTTGACTTTGGTCTATGGGAAGTGAAGAAATCGGAACAAATTTTAGATAACCTGGCTAGCACTAGAATTCTGTATTTCTGTCATATAAGACAGAGATATGTAAGCCAATATTATGTTGTATCTGGCAAGAAAATAATCAGGCAGGCTTAGATAACAAGGGGGGTTTTGTTGGAGTGTGTGTGTTGTGGTTTTTTCTGACCTCTATGGCTTTAATTTAAAATGTTGCATCTGAAGACTTTGTTTCAATTAGCTATCGTAAGTAGTAAACATTCTTCATATAAATAATCACAATTGAATTTCTAAATTGCTGATTTCACAAATCTTATATCTTCCTAAATATGCAACTGTAACCAACACAGCAGCAAACAATATTATAGAAGCCCAACTACACATCTGTTCTGTGGAGAAGAAGCTTTTGTTGGACCATGTTATTTTCTTTATCCTATTTGAAGTTGCCAGGAGAGAGGATGCTAGAAAGCTACTGTACGCTATCCTCATACATTCTTCTTTTAAGGAGGCTGGATCAAGTGTCTTCTGAGAATTTTAGGTCAGTTTGGATTTTTAGAGCTGTATGGTTTACAGTTTTCCAGAAAGGGATAACTGAAGTCTGATATTTTTATTTTTTTTTACCAGTTAACTGAAACTTTTACTTCATTGGGGCAACAGTCCATCCAAGCTGTAAAACAGTGTTTCATTATCACTGTTTGTGTAACTTGCATTTGAATATCGAAAGAATAGAAGGAGTTTCAATTTAAGGTGGAAGTTTTCAAGTAACCATTAGCTGTGGCAAGTTTGAACTCAGGTCCAGGAGCCCTTCGACTAACCCTGGTCCATCTAGACGTTGGAATATATTTAAATGTCCTTCTCACCTGTCTTTCAGTTTTCCTGGAATGTGGACAAGCTCGCTCAGGAACACTTGATTTTGCCAAACTGTCTGCCAGTCACTGCACAGGGGGCAAAACATAACAGTGTGAAGCTCCCTCTTTTTTAGCAGCCTTGTGGCAGGTGAACCGAATGGTTGCTCTGCTTGCTCCCGAATGGGCAAATGTGCAGAGCCAGTCTGCAGTGAAACAGTGAGTCAGGTGGCTCAAGACGTGAGCTGTGGATAAGGGGCACCAAGTTTGTTAACTAGTATTTTTGATGTCTAAGTAATACACTATCCTCTCTGTGACGGTGTTAAAACAAACGTTGTGGGGGGCTTTTTGTTACAGTTATACACTGTGTGCTTCACAGTGCTCTACTTCCTGGAACAAGAAGGTATCATAAAATCTCTACTATTTAAAGAGATTGTATAGCAAAATAATATAGGGCGATGAAATCTCATTTCTTAAGTGCCTGGCAAGTATCAGTTTTCAATAAATCCTTTTCCTTGAGGAAAATTACTTTGGAAAGTTACTGATCATACAGGTGCTCAGGCGTGTTGATCCTATATCTTATGACTGAGATCCCCATGGCCTGCTGGGCAAGAAAGTACCCCTATGGTAGACTCTGTTTGGATGTTCTGAGTAGATACACTCCTGGGGTGCATATATATATTGAAATCAGAGGTTTGTTGTATTCCACTCTCGTAAAATGAAGCCAAAAGCTTACAGCTTTGTTGTCCTCCTCCTAATGTGTGATCATTAGGGAAAACTCAGCATTGGAGTTGGAAAAGACCAATAATCATATTGGTGCCTGGAGTCTGACATATGGACAGATAAAGTAACCTCAAAAGTGGTGAAAAATTATACTTCCAGATCCAATCACCTAACCCACATTAAAATTAGAACTAGATCTAGTATTTACAACTTCAACTGACCTTTATTTAAAATAGACCTGTATGAAGTGACAAATCGTGTGTTTACTTTCAGAAACTGCTATTATCAGTCTTCCCAAAATGCAACCAGTCAAATTTTCCTTTGAGAGTTTTTCCTTTTTAACTGCTTTGTATGCTGTTTCTCCTTGGATGAATAGTGAGATACTCCCATAGTTCTTTGGTGAGGTTGTTGGAAAATATCTCCGTGGCAAATTTGCCAAGTTTGAAGTGCTTTTGTTGACTGGTAATTGAAAATTGACTCCAGGTGCTTAAGACCTTAAAATAGGATCTACCAATTATTTATTATATACTTTTTGAGCTTGTTAGAAGCTCAAAGAAAATCCAGTGAAGCACAAACCCTTACAAAGTATTAAAAAAATACAAAATTATTACAAAGAATGTACATTAGCTCAAATATTTTTGTACTGTATATATTACATAGTTATATGCATAAGTATCATTAAACAGTGATGCAAACATTATATCAGTGTCAGAATAAAGAAATTAGTTTTCCATTTCCAGGTCATTTATAGCACAGTAGTCTCTCCTCCCCCCTGCCCCAGCAATCTTCTGAGCTTTGAGTGATGTAGAAAATCTTCTTGATTTTTCTCATGGAGAAGAGACAACAGATACTAAAAAAAGAGACCTTCTGACTAAATGTGAAGGGAAACATTTTCACAATGACAAGTCAAGCAGTGAAGCAGGCTGTCCAGAAAGTTGTGCGTTCTCTCTCCTTGAAGATTTTAAAGACTGGACTGAACAGAACTCTAAGCAACCTGATCTGACCTTATAGCTCACCCTGTTTTGAGTAGTCTAACAGGACAAGAAACTGCTCAAGCTTCCTGCCATTCTGAATTATCCTGTGATCTGATTAAGTAATTATTTTTCAGATAAAGCAAATATCTGCATTAAATATCTATAAATTGGTCATGCTTTGAGTAGGGTTTAGACCAGATGACTTCTGGAGCTCCTTTGCAACCTATGTCATTTCTGGGTTCTGTGATTCTGAATTCTTAGCAAAATAACATATGAATTTTTCCCTTGGGTTACTCAAAATATTTCTGGCTACAGCAGACGTACTACACAACCCTCATCCTTCTAGTTCGGGACACAATACACTCTGCACAGACCTGTTTAATAGCCTTATAATTGTTTTCAAGCCATTTGCCTCAAGCTTTTTTTCCTTCAGATTTCTCCATTTAGGCTGCTATTGTGATAATACTACTAAACTCAATAACTGCTGTTAAAGTGAGGGATCAGCATCTGCCAGACACAGAAACACAATTACAGTCAAGCACTAATGAAAGACTGCAACAGCATCTGCCTTTTCTGTGTCACTTCTGTAGCCTGTCTGCATGCAACTTGCCACAACAACTGCCAGTTCATACGTCAGCGTGTGATTTATTAGCTCGTCTGACGCCAGTGCTCCAAGCTGAACTCACCTGATAGAAACCCTCCTAGTTGTTGTTACACGAGGAGCTAACTTCCTGGTAGCACAGGAAGTTGAGAAACTGTGTTTATTCTCTTGTGCATCTGACTTATCACGCGGTTATCTAAAATTAGCTGTAACCTTATCTGCAGCCATTAAGTTGGACAATATTGAATTTTGAATAACAGATGCCCAGATGCTATGGCAACATGTACTTATAATTCTACAGGCAGTAACACTAGTACCACAGGATTGTTTTGTGGAGGGTGTTCAACTGGAGTTGCAGTCTTTTGGATCAGAAATGAAAGGAGGCCTTTAACACCTCCAAAACAGGACCATCAGACTGTGCTCTGTGCTTCCTTCTTGACTCATTATCAGCTTGTGAATTTTCCATTTTAATTTACATTGAATAAATTTGTCATCACCATCATCCATTTTCTTGAACATGGGGAAACATTAGAAGCTGGTTCAAGCAAGCATGATGATGATTTCATGCTGGTTATTATCAATTGAAGCACTGACAGACTCCTCAGTGGTCAGTCATCACATTAGAAAATGTAAATTTTAGTAGATGTCTAAATATCTTGACACAGTGAGAGGCAATCAGATTGCTTCCCTACACTCCAGGCCATTTTAAAGCATTCCTGGAACCTAATATAATTATTTTGCCAATAAGTAAGCAGAGGCATACACAATTCTGTCGTTAGATGTTCCTTGTCTTTGACTGCTGGGATGATGGAGTACTTGACTGGATACTTCCATACTGGCACTTCAGCTGTTCTCATGTGATAAGTTGTGTTAAATCAAAGATGATGCTTGGTTCCCTATATGTTTCAAGAGAAAATGCTACAAAAAGCATGCCAAAAAGTGTTTTGACTTTTTCTTAAGAGGTATTGTCTATCCTAAGGAATGTTTTCTGCCAAGAGTCTTTTCTTTGCTTCCCTATAGTGCCTTTGAATGTGGGTGAAGTCTTTGAGTATTGATATTCTATAAGAGTCATGTATATTGAGTTTGTATTCTGCTGTTACTTATACAAAACTGTTACCCAGTTCTCCTCTTCCATGTAAGTCTCCTATGCATTTTATATCTTTCTTTTTCTGATGAGTTCTCGTTTTTCCCCAGTGGAGTCTGGCATGTGGGATGTGCCAGCCAGTTCATGGGATGCCAGACGTTTTTATTCTCATCATGTTGTCGTCACTGTCAAAACACAAAGCTAGTGAAAAAGAAAGAGAATTTTTCCAGTGGCTCTGTGCAGCTTTTCTCCCTGACACTTTCCTTTTGGCTCATTAATGTACCTAGAATGATTTCTGGACCATCCTGTCACAACAGAAATCAACCTGCAGTCTCCAGCCTCTCTTAAGGTTGTGAGGCTGCTGTTTCATTCTCTGAGTTGTGTAGTTATTTGCTGATAGTTTGGTTACTTGACCTCACTGAGCTGAAAATACAAACATTTCTAAGGGTAAAAGCCATATAAACATCCCCATTTGCCCTTAAAAACCAATTTTTTCAATCATTTTGGTTTTGGAGTTCAAAATGTTATTTAAATGTTAATCACTTGAAATTATGTTCGGGCATATAATTCAATTATGGGACCATCTTAATTATGCAGACGGTGCTTAAGAGCATCTGATACAATTACAGTGCCAATTCAGTACACACTCATTCAAAGGGCTTAGCTGAAAAACACATTATTATTTCGATGTGTGTGGACACATTCACTTTTTCGGGAAATGGGTTCATGGAATTGTAATACTGCTCTGCTCATTACTCTCGATGGCGTGTAAACCACAAGGTCTTTAACCATTCTCCTGTATTCTGTGGTGGTCCTGGACTTGCAAGAGATTTCTTCATGTTTATAACATATCCAGAGGGATGAAAATGGAGACTTGAGTTAATAATCCATCATTCCTCTGGGTAGTAGGAGGTTTTATTTCTACTTGAATTTTTAACCTCTTTTTGAATGCTGCACTACATCTGGAGGTCATGTGTAAATCTCATCCAATCAAGCTGATAACAAAATAGGAAAAATAGCGGAATTTACCTTCACCATAAATTGGAGGAGAATAAATACCATGTAATTCTTGCTAAAATAGGACTCAGCTTTTAATATTGTCTCTTCCTTTGGTGTGGGTCCAATAAAAGGAACCCTTAGTATGTTTTACAGCCTGGTTCAGTGTTTAAGGAAGATCAGTGTTTCTTCTTCCTAGTTTTTAAAAAGAACCCTCTTGTAACCACTTTTAACTCTATGTGAGGCCAGCCTTGTATACCTAATTAATAATTAGATGTCATTAGGTTGGCTGTGATAGTGAGAAAAGATTATGCAAAAAATTAGAATTTATGTTGGAGAATATCCATAGAGTGGATAGTTTAAAATAACTGAGAGTTTTGAAAGGAATATAGACCTTAATGCTTCTGGCAGGAATCATCCTGTAACTCACAGGAAGTAGGAGGAAAAAATTTTAGGGATGATTTATTCTGCTTTCTCAAATTTTTTCACTCCTCCCCCCTTCCCCTCTTCTCACTGATTCTGATCAGAAATAGGACATTAGTCTATCTCATGGTCCCCTGAGTATGGCTACACCTATGTTAGTATTGAGCACGCTATTTGTCCTCTTTAGATGTAGGTGCTGCACATATATGCATAGATGACGTACAGAATAGGTGTTGTCACCTCAGAAAAGCTGTGTAGAACCTGAATTCCCACTTCTAAACAGTCTGCACAAGCACTTTCTTTTTCCAAATTACTTTCTCTAATATGTAAGGGAGAGAGTGTGCCTCTGTATTTGTGACTATGTATAGGATCATTTTCTCTCATTTTTGGTATTTGGCTCTCACAGAAATGTCACAGATTATATCACCATGAATCTAGTCATTGAAAATTCATGCCAGGAAGACTTGTCACGTTCTAAGTTCGAATTTCCAGCATTGGGTTTATTCATGTTTTGTTGAAACTAATCAGAGAATGAATTTGAAACCTGTGTTCATGGCAGTTCTAGCTCAGCTTTGCTCTGAGGGTTTGTTAAGCGGGATCAATGATGGTTAAACTTCAAGCCCACTCTTTGCACAGGAGTGAACGGCATCTGTGCAACACAGCTCTGTTGTGTGTGCTCTTCTAAGCATCACAAAAAGACATGCTGGTTGTCTGCATATACAAATACAACTGTAGTTGAGTTGTAATTCTCTTACTATGGAGATTGTTTTGCTTTATACTTTGTTACAAGTACTGCTTGCAACATAAAGTACTACTATAAGGTTAGAAAAAAATTAGAACCTAGCCAAATAAATCAAAGTACATAATTGCTTTCTGTTTTCTTCCTGTGTAACTCCAGGTACCAAGTCTCTGTCATGGAACAACCAGTCTAAGCTAATGTGCGTTACCTAAAAATAATGTTGGGACCAGTGCACAAGGACAGGGAGTAGAAACCCAAGGATTTTTAATGCCTAAGTGCATGTCTGGGGATTTTGTTCAAAAGTCAGTGGCTAATTCTGCCTTCTGATAACTTGTTAACCTATTCTTTATGGAAAATATAATGTACAAGCTTGAAAAGAAATGCATAATTCATGAGAATTGAGAAAGGATGAAGATTGCTTTGGTTTGGACATACAAATGGCTGTAAGAAGCAAGTAGAAAGGGATAACATTGATGTTTACTGTTGAGACAAAAATCTCCTAAGTCAAATTCATGGGAGGAACTGTTCCTGTTAGCCTAATATGAAAATTACCCTGTTACTTCTAGTGGAGTCAACAGCAGTGTGGAATAGGTGTCACATAAAGAAATACAGATTCCAGAGGGGTCATAGTAGTGCTGCTTATGATTTCATAAAATTATTTTAGCTATTAGTTAATTAAAAAATGTGACCTCATTTATCCATCATTGCCTTCCATAGGACTTCCTCTTATCTAATGTCAAACTTTGTTTTCCAAAACATATAAAGAAAAAAGGTAAAATGATAGTTTACTTTTCTATAGGCTAGAAAGGTGAGTTCTGCTCTGACACACTCCCAATCCAAAGCACTGCATTCCTGTTCTTCTTGAGAAAAGGGCTCTACTCAAGTATGCATCCATCTTTTATGTATCACAATTACTGTAGCCATTTACTGCAGTAATGAGGCTCTGCCAAAATGGCAGTAGGAGCAGAGAGCTGTGATTAGTGCCCAGTGTTCCAAAGGCTTCAGGAATGCAAATGCAGGGTGCTATGCAGGGGAAGCACCTTCTGAAGTTATTTTTTGGAGCAAAAGAAGAGCATCATGTGCAGTTACTATGCATGCATTTCTTCCCTGATAGGTTGCCCTGATGTCTGTAGTAGTGTATGTGCAGCTTTTTGAAAATGGAAGCTCCCTGTGCTGTTAGAGGTGTGTTAAGATGGTACATTTGCTTGCTATGAGGGTGTCTTTTCTTTTTACCTATAAACACACTTGTTTTCTGATTTAGTATTAGTGTGGTGCCTCTCGGAGAGCCACAATATTGCAATATTAAGCCCTTCAAATTCATTGACAAGTAGCAAGAATTTTGTGACTAAGAGAACTGAGTTAACAGCATGTATTTTTTGCAATGTACCCTTTTTCTCAGGCAGATAGTAGTCAAAAGATATGGATTTTGGCATTTGTAAGAATAGGTCATTTCCTGCCTGTTTTCCTTCTAAGTGTTAAATACCACATATGTAGATGACAATGACAGTTTTAAGTGTTCTCTGGTTTGATTGTCTCAGAGGGAGATCCAGCTTGTTGTTGGGATTGTATATACTTGTTATACATGACAGAACTCTGGCTGGGTAATCTAAGAGAATTTACAGAAGTACTGTCCAAGATTTTCTGGCTGAACTGATTAGCCAACTGGTTGCTGTGTTGATGTGCAAAATGTATTAAAAAAAAAAAAAAAAAAAAAAAAAAAAAAAAGGATGTAAATTGTCTTTGTACTGCTTTTCCACAACTGCACAGGAGCCTGGTGTAACTGGAATGGTGTGGGTTGGTAGAGTTGTAGGACAGTGCAGTGGAAGGGACCGCTGGTGATCAGTAGCCGTGAGACTGGAGAATCCTAGTTCAAAGCAGAGTCCCCTTGTTAGGTCAGAGCAGGATGCTCATGGCTTTGTTCAATATCATCTTCAAAACCTCCAATGATGGAGACTGCACAACTCCTCTGAGCAACCTGGCCCACTGCTTGACTATCCTTAGGTATGCAGTGAGCTTGCCTTTCCGCATGTTTTAGTCCAAACCCTACACTTCTTTCTTCTTATCTCTGAGGAGAATCATGTTTTCTTTCTTTCCTTGATCAAATTAACCCTGCACTACTTATCAAAAGATGTCAAACTTCCAGGTATTTCAGTTAGACTTAAGACAGCTGCTGGCAGAGAAAATTGGGAAAAAAAAAAAAAACCCACAAAACCGAATGTGCTTCTCATTGTGGACTTTGTGTGAGTGTGTGCATGGAATAGCAAGGTGGGGTAATATTTGCTATTTCTATGTATATTGAGGTAGGCTTCTTTAAACATTTGTGTAGAATTCTGAAAAAATGGGAGGGCTGGGCATAAAAATAATCTCTCTTAACTATTTTAAGATAGTTGGCACTGTTATATGTTTGTATATTCCACAGCTATGAGAGTACTAGTGTTGACTGTGGGTTTTTCACCTTTTTAATGTAACAGGCAAATGGAGACCTTTAAACGTGAGTTGGCTTTGCTGACTGGGTTAATATTTTTTTTAGTTTTAACCCCAAAGTTCAGTCTATCTTTATTTGATTATTACAAGATTAATGAATTATAAACCTTTCCTCTGTTTTCAGGCTTCTCAATGCCAATAAGATCAACTGTCTGAGAGTAAACACGTTCCAAGGTCTACATAATCTCAAACTGCTATCTCTTTATGACAACAAACTGCAGACCATCAGCAAGGGGCTCTTTGCACCTCTCCGATCGATCCAGACCCTGTGAGTATGCAGGCATATCATAAATGACAGCTCTCTCTTTTTCCTCCAGAGATGTTGCCTGTCTTTGCAAAGGCTTTGCATCTGACGTTAAGACAATTTGGAAGAGACCTCAAGGTGGTAGCCCCTCCTTTTCTGACAGAAATAAAAGGAGCAAAAAAAAAAAAAGAAATATTGTGTAAATTCAGCACAGCCAGGTATTGATACAGCCTGCCCACAGTGACATAAATGTCATGTGTATTAAGCTCCCAGAACAATTAATTAATACTGTTTCTTGGGAAGATTATATGTAAATTTAACTCTTAAGAATACATGAATACAGCAGAATTCTATTAAAACTATTGCCTAGCAATTTATAATGAGCTAGTGAGTTGGTATCTCTCCTTACTGGTTCTGAGTCCTGCTGTATAGTTCATAACTTCTGAAACCATATTTCAGCTGACATTCCACTTAAGGAGAATGATATATTGTATTATTTGATCCATTAAGAAAACCCACTAAATATTTTTCTGAGAGTCTTTGAATTGGAGGCATTAAAAAGGGATCAGAAGCAAAGTTGGAAGCAAAAGTATGGAAATTACTCAACATTTTAGAGAAGAAGGTTTCATCCTAAAGCTGTGAATGGTAAGATAATAAAGTAAATACTTCAGAGCTGGAGCTGGCAGCCTGATAAAATGAAAAACAAGGAAGAACCCCTCACCCAATATTGTGTATGTGTGTTTATATATATTTGTTCGTGCATATATAGATTTAAGGCTCTGGGTTTATGTAGTATGTAAATACATGCATTTTCCCTATTAAAACGTGTATGCATATATACACACACTGCAATATATATGCACATTATGTATATATATACACATATACATACTGTAGTCATGGAAATGTGTATATATATACACATGCACATATATATATTTTAATAGTAGAAATGCATTGGCCAAATTAGTTTTTAAATGTTCTAGTTCATATAAAGATGAAGTAATAAGGATGCTTTCTAGCAGCAGGGTACCTGCTACCTCCTCAGGCAACCTTAGGCCAGTAGGTATTGCTACAGACCGTTAAGGCGTTGGAATAATCATGTATAACTGCTCTTCACAGTCCTGCCCCCCCACACCTCTACCATGCTTTCTTCTGCTGCAGCATGCTTTATATGTACAGATATATATATATGTGTGTGTGTGTAAACAAGGGTGACACAGAGGTTCATTTACAGAGGTATAGAAGGTTTGTCAAGTTAAACAATAGGCAACACCCTTACGTTATAAATATTTCTCCTTGGTTTCCATGGGGTTTTGTTGGCACTCCTGGTGGCCATTACTTAGAATGGAATTGTTGCTTCACATCAAGACAGTTTTTCATTAAATGTTTTGAATCATTCTCCCATTTTTAGTATTGCAAGTGAGTGCTATTTTCTGCTTTTTTTTTTTTTTTCTAGAGCTACAAAAACAGTCCCATATCCTATCTCTATAATGCTTGCTTGTTCTTTGGACCTTTCACACCAGGAATGGCTCTACTGCAATAGTAATATCTAGTTTCTTCAGGCACTTGCTGCTATGGATGCTTTCACTTCCCAGTCCTTGACAACCATTGCCCTGTATTATTTTATACTTATTCTGTTAAGTGGCCGTTCATAAATATAACCACAAACAGAAAAGAAAAGAAGTTTCTACAGGTGGAAATAACACACTAACAGTAACAGAGCACAGTTCTTGTGAGACTATAATTTTACACCTCTGTTCAAACCAAATTTAAACATCTGTCTTTTTTTTAAATGGTCTTTGCAGTTACAGGAGAGCCGTGTCCTACTCCCTTGGAAACAAGAGGGATTGGAAGTTAGAGGGACTGTTGCAAGTAAACTTAACTAAGATCAGAATCAGGCTCTGAGAAAGACCTGACAAATTCTCTTGATAATAGTGCTCAACTTTGTCAAGCAGAATTAATCATAACAGCAGCAGAGAAATGCTGTTTCTCTCGAAGATACTCCAGCAGATTTCTATCAACAAGTCTAAATACCCAGTTAAAATCATGCTATAATACTTCTTTCCAATTGTGTGGGAAATAAGTTGTGCAAATTTTGGTGAAGGATAAAGTCAAGTTCTACCTTGCATGAACGGTTCAGTCTCAGTAGTAAAAGTTTTTGCTCCAGGAAAAAATGCATAGAAGGGTACTACTATTAGGCATGATGAGTATATGCAGATATCAATTTCACTCTTGAGAAAAGACCTCTAGATCACTTCTGGCTTTGCCCACAGATCCAAGGCATCTTACTAATTCACATTTTAATCCCTAGGAATCTGAGCTTGCCAAGAAAATATATTTTAGGGTACAAAATGATCTTCAGGTCAGGTGCATCTAAAAAGGTGCATTTCTTTCAAAAGGCAACATGTCAAGCTTTCAGGAGAAAACACTGGACTTTGTAGACAGGAGGTCTGTGTCCTTTAACAGAGGCTTTGCTATCTTAATTTTTGTTTCCTCTGTGAAAGGACTTGCAGCAGGCTTAATGAGCTACGAAATGTGATCACTCACAGAATTCTCCCATTCATGTGCAGCTCTGTGTGGTTTCCGCCAGGCCTGGGTTTTTGGAAGCTTATTCAATTACTCTACTCTTCAGTTTTGCGTTTGTGAAAAACAGTGATGGAGTACAGTGTCACAGGTCACTTCTGATTAAACATCCCATCCTTCTCGCAGACATTTAGCTCAGAATCCATTTGTGTGCGACTGCCATTTGAAGTGGCTGGCTGATTACCTGCAGGATAATCCGATAGAAACCAGCGGCGCTCGATGCAGCAATCCGCGTCGCCTTGCCAACAAACGAATCAGCCAGATCAAGAGCAAGAAGTTCCGCTGCTCAGGTAATTCATTTATCCAGGCTGTACTGCACTTTCAATTCAGAAATAAGCAGGTCCAGAGAGCCTACTAATTGAATCTGCAGGACAGTGTTTGCTATAATGGATATTATAGAGCATCTTTTAAAATTAAATTTGGAAAATTCAGTTAGTTCTCCAGAAAGCCAATTACATTATGGATAAAAAAAAAAAAAAAAAAAAAGAAAAAAGAAAAAAAAAAGAGGGAGGGGTGGCAGTCTGTAGCTGTCTTCTGTGTGTCTTAAAAACAAAGAAAAGAAAAAGAGAAAGCCTTGTGACATTTAATTTTAAAAAATTACTAGGTTATAAATGTCAAAGGAAGACAGTGAAAAAGTATATGAAGCCATATAGCAAATCACATAGTTTGAAGGGGTAGAAGGTGGATGGATCTTCATTTGTATTCAGGCAGAACTCTTACTGACCTTAATGAGAGCTGAGTTTCAGGTAAGTTCTCAGACCTAAAAGGCTGAGAACAGTATGAGTGAGATTTTTATACAACTAGCAATGGGTATTTCTGACCTAGGATGTGAATGCAGCTGGGGTAAGGGGATGGCATCGAATCACATACTGTCATAGATCATTGTTTTTTATATATATCCACATGTAGCATGCACTAATTTAAGTAAAACTACCATCGAAGTTGGTAAGATATTTGTTTTTAGTAAGTTTTGATTCAAAACTTGTATCATAGTTTAGACAAAGATCTTGTGTTATGGGCTAGGTGGAAAAATATTTCCACCTAATAATAACCTCCGCAGTAATGTAAACACTTTTTTCTCAACCCTATCCATTCTTTCTTTATTGTCCAGCTATCAGTAAAAGGACATTCATTGCCTTACACAGCACCACTAAGCAGACTGCTTCTTCAAGTGTTTTTTTCTATTGTTTGTATGTATTTTAGATTACTGCATGTTTGTATACTGTAAAGACAAGCAGGTTTCGGTGAGCAAATCTATTGGTGTGTACTGAGAAGAAAAATTGCTGTTATTGATGGAGTACCTTGCAGTGTTTTCTATAAAAATTACTATGATTTTTGTCTTTTTCCTCTGAAAAAAAAAAAACCTCAACCGTGATTAATTGTGTTCCTGGTGGTAAAAGATTAATGACTCTGGATGGGGATGCAGCATGAAACTGAATGGCAGCAACCCAAAACAAGCCGTTGTGCTTTGTGTATCTCTGCAAGCAATATGCTGAGCTAAACCTTCTCTTTCTGGGGAAAATAAAATAAAGATAACTTCATTTGCAGTGAGGTTTTCTTGGGCATGCTTGTTAAGGTCTTCAATCACTTGTGATTCAAGCCACAAAATTTATAACCAGAACTGAAATTATGACATACTTTTATCTAGGTTTTTGGATTGTGTCCATCATAGTAACAAGATAATTAGTCAGTAATATTTGTATTTAAAGAAACTGGAAATGAAAATGCATAAATATAATTTAGAAAGGAAAGTAGACTGAAAAAACAGATCAGTATAAATCTGTACCCAATTTGCCATTGTTATTTTCTTCTGCTTTTATTAATAGGCTAGAGAAATTAATGTTATGTATGTGCATGCATGCCTTGAACAATGGTACAGGCTATTGGATAACGCAAACACCATCTGATATCATTTATGAAAGGTCATAGCTAAGAAGGGCAACAATGCAGAACACAGTACCTGGTGATATTGAGAATAATATTTTGTGTGAGTTCTTATCTTGGGGGTCCTTTCCTTGAGGCATTAGGCTGTTCTTCCCTTGGTCTCCTGTTCTACGAGTATATCAAAACCACATGGAAAAGGAATAAACCTGACTTATGAAGGAGAGCAGGGATTGCACAGCTTCAGAACAATGATTTCAGCTGGATGAAAACTAATTCTATTCAAAAGCTCAATAGAGAAGATATCCTTGCCTGTAGAGTTTCCAGATGGCAATGAGATACATTGAACTCGACTCACTGTCTGCTCACATGAGACAGGGGAAACGTCTAATGGTTTAGAAGACTCTTAGTTTGTAAATCAATCAAGAGAACAGACATCCTTGGCACCTGTTCTACTCAAGTTGTCCCTTTGAATCATGGCTGCTTCAGACATGGCATTTAGCAGGAATTTTCCATGTTTTCATCTTGAAGAAGATGTTTCATCCCAGGATTTAACACAGCACGTCTCTTTGCAGAAAAGTCCGCGAGGTATGAATCTTCATCATTCAAAGTCAGACAGTTGAGCAGTGCTTTGTGTTATCCAGGGATGAGCCTGCACAATCCCACTGGGATGGCAGAGCTTAGTAACTTGTCAGTGTCCTTGTTAGCTGTGGGATTCTTCCTGTCTATTTTTTCATCTTTTGCTCAGTGTATGAGAAAAGAATTTTTATTTTTAATCCTTTTGTAAATATGCATCTTTTTTCTTAAAGGGTTCTTGTTTCAGGATCCTGATGTTTTCATGTAGTCATATTTTCATTTCATTTTAATACGTATAGTACATGTCAGTGGTCAGAAAGATGATTTTGTGGGGGAAAGCACACTGAATGTGAGGGGTTGGTTAAGGAAGCAATGTGAGGCGTTTTATCATGACCTGATCTTTGACCTTTGGCAAGTGATGAGGATGCATGGAAAGGGTGAGCTCTGTGGGAGCAGAGGTACACAGCCAGTATCAGGATCACACCCATGAGTAGTTAAACTCAGGTGAGCTTAATACTTCAATGTCAGGGAAATGACCAGTTTGGAAGTTGTAAAATCCTGAGGTCATCCTGAAGTGATGTGTGTTTTCCACTCTGATTTGAAGTCTACAAAGTATCATAAAGAGGACTTGTCAGGAAGGACCTGGCATGAAAAGAAATGTGATTCAGTAAAATTAAGAGAGAGGAAAGGGAAGTGCTTTTTGTGCAAGGATAGGAGAGAGTAGTGGTTATCAGGAATGGGGAAGAAAAGCTGAGATATTTGAAGTTTCATCAGTCTGAAATGGTACAGGAACATCAGGAAGGTAATGTCACATTCAGACATGTGGATGGGCCAGATAGAACTGTATTTGATAAAGTGAAATTGTGAAGACAGAAATATGCAGCATAATTAAAAAAAAAAAATCAAATCTAGAAAACTTTGTTCTGCATATTGTTTCCTCCAGTTTTTATTCCAGCTCCCCACCACCCTTTTAGATAGTTATTTAGCAAGAACAACTTGCCGCCGCCTTTTTGATTATTGAGGCACTTTTCCTAGATGCTATTTCCTCCCTGAACCAAATGAGTCAGGCTTTTACTGATAATGATGGAGACACATCTGCAAAGGTTATGAGTGGCCATAAGAAAGAGATTCTGTGCAACAGGTAGATAATGTACATAATTCTTTTTAAAAGGAGAATTGGAAGCATTATAGCATGAAATGAAGGAACAGCAGGGAAAGGGGCATGTTTTTGCCCGGGGCTGTGAGACAAGCAAAGCTGTTGAATATACGCTATCAAATATGTTTCAGCCTCAGATTGCAATAGATACAATTTCCAGTGTTTTTCTGCCTTTCATGTAATGTGATGCACCAAAATAATAAAAAACCTCCCTCTTGCTCAGCTCTCTCCCCACAGCTATAGAATCTGAGACTAAAAAAGTTTTTTTCTTGAAAAAGAAATTGGTGGAATAGGCTGTGACTAATTACCTCTCTCTTCTGTTTAGAAAAGTGAAATACTGTCATTTTCAGTGACAACAGTGATATTCTGTTGATCATTTTTGGTTTTGGCTGCATCTCTCCATTATGAACACCAAAGTAAGGATCCAATGGTATTTGCCAGTCTTAGGTCACTGGAGGCTCCCACTCTTAGTAGGAATAGGGGAAAAAAAGAACAACAAAAATCTTCTGCCCCGTAGCATTTGATTAAGTTCACTACACAGCAGTTTTGTTTTCTAAAGGAGCACTGGGCTTCAGGAGGAAGGGAAATGACTCTATGAGCAGATTGTGTTGTCTCTGTGGTAGCGTATTGTCACTTCAAGAGTTGGCAGGATCCTTGATTGCTGTGTGACACTGTGTATGAAATAGCTTTTGCAGAGAGCTGCCCTTGTATTCAGCTGTGTATCTTTTTATTTTCCCTGTGATATGTTTGTGTTTTTCAGTATATTGTGTTTTTCAAAAGCAATGAAAGTTCTACCTGCTGTACTGACACAAACCATTTCTGCTAATGATCGAAGAGTGTCTATATCTACAAGCAACACATCACAAAAGCTTTTTATCTCCTGATTCTTAGAAATAAGGTTGCTATTTGAAATATCATGAAGTAACCCTTTCTTCCTGCTTCATCTTGCATTGGGGCATGCATTGTATCTAACTGACTTTAGTTACTTCAGTTCCAGACAGTACTGTACAAATCAAAAGCACAGGGAATAACAGGAGGAGGACAATGAACCATCTGCCAGTACAATTCTGTCCTTTTTGGACGCTGCTGCTTGTTAACCCAACTCAAATCAAAGCCAGCTTCTGTAGTACATATGGATCCAGAACTTGGATATTTAGGGCTAGTGTCAGGTCTCCTGTGTTATCCCCTCTTATTAGATAGCAATGTAGTTGCTCTTTGTTCACTCATCATTTTCTAAGGCATTTAATAAAAACTCTTCTTACTAATTGCGGTTTTCCTTCTAATCCTTTATGTGTCTTTTCCAGTCTCTGTCTTCATACATATTCACCTTTCTTGGGTTACCTGTCTACTTCAGAACAGAGTTCCTACTGCTTGTCATCAATTGAAGTTTCCTTCTCTCTTCTCTGCGTTGTTTCAGTTGTAGAAGCACAGAACTGCAGTGGACAGAGCGTTCCTAGACAGGAGAACACAGGCTGCACGTCGGGGCTTTTTGCCAGGTGCCTACAGTTTACACGTTCCCTGTCCATTGGTCCCCCTAGGTTATCCCCTTCTCTGCTCTTAGTGGCATGTAAACACTACTTAAGCTCTTTGTGCTCTCAAAATGAAACATGTAATGTCTTGTTACTCCTCAGCTAGTGTTTAAATGTCATGAAAGGCAAGTGAATTTAATTCAGATCTTACATAATTTTATCTGATTGAAACACTTTTCAGTTGTTTCCATAATTTGCCAGTCACTGATGACAACTTTGCAAATTCCTTCCATTTTCAGTGAACAGTTATTTAGTTATGTATTCATATTCTTGCCCTTAGCATTTTCTGTTTGATGAAAAGCACTGATATCCACCTGCTACTTTCTGGTTCATACAGAGCTGCAGTGACACATGTGCTCCGGGATTTGCGATTATGCCTGCCCTTAGCGTGCTGGTCTCCAGCACCTCCTGCCTGAGCAGGCACCAAGCCCTGACAGCTTGTGGGTTTGTCCACACTGGAGGTGACAGTGGTGGGGATTGGCAGACCTGCACAGGCTGCTATAGGCCTGGTCAGGTTTGCAGGAAATACTGTCTGAGGCCAAGCTCCACCACTTCTGCTCACCAGGGCTTTTGCTTGAGTAGAGGGAGGGAAAGGACTATGAAACACTGCCTATGATCTGGACAACTGGAAAGTTTAACTGTATTCAGATTTATTTCTGCGGGTGTTTTGAGGGGATTGTTTTTTGGTTTGTTTTTTTTGGTTGGTTGGTTGGTTTTTTGCATGTTTTGTTTTGGTTTTATTCAGTTAAATGCTGTTTGCTTTACTTCCCCCACCCCCCCCACCTGCAAAAGACAGACTCAGCAAAAGTACCTTCAGAAACTCTCTGAATATAGAGAAACTAAGGATATGCATATGCATTTGCTGTGTGTAAGAATAATTCTGTCTGAATGGAAGGTTGTCTAACAGCCTCAAATCACCTGCAGATTAAGTCCTAGACTGAAGTCATAATTACGAACCTGAAGTTTTCACCATACACTATAACGGAATATATTTGAGCTTGAGTTTGCATTATTTTTTTCTGAAGTTGAAGTCATTAGAGAACACAACACAACTGCTATGACTAATATTAATGGAGCTGAATTCTCTTGTACTGTAGAAATGTTCTTGTTGAAAAGTAATTTGGCTGTACTGTATACTGATTGTAGCCCTCCCTTTTCTGTAAATCTTTGATAGCAATTCAGATCTTTATGTTAATATTTGTGTCAGTGACCCTAACCCTTCACTAGCTCTTGATGAACACTATGATGACGGTTTCTTGCGCTGCAGTAGGGGAAACGTAGGCAGTATGGAAGTCATTTTACTCAAGGAAGCATAAGCTTAACATAAAGCAGGTGGGTCTGTTTGGCAGAGTATGGCTCTTAATAAGAAAGTAAATTGTCATGTTCCAGTTAAAAAGTTTATTTTAAGGCTGTGTCTCAATTTACTTTTAAGTTGAAGCAGTCTTCAAAAAAAATAAACATCTGAACTGCTTTGTTACCAGCCAACATACTTATTTGCAATTACAGTAGAGGCAATGAAAAGAGGGGGAATGAATGTTGAGTCAAAGATGCACTCATATCACTTATGCATCCAAGTAACACAGTTGTCCTAGATTCCCCATGTAGGCAGAGTAGGGAGATGGATAGATTCCTCACTTGAGATCTGAGCTGTCCTGTGGAGGTGTCTTCATTAGCTATGGCAGAAAGCTGAGTGATTACTCTTGTAACGAAGATACCTCAAAAGTTAAGGTATGACAGTTTGTTTTCTCTCACATTGCTATCACGTCTGTTGAGATTAAGCTGAGCAATGCTTATCAGACATGCAAAGTTAGTACTTTTTTGTGTGTGTAGTGATCACTTGAATAGAATAAAGAAAATAATTGGAAAGGCATTGGCATGAAGAGAGCTAGTCAGCTAAAACCAGTGCAAGAAGGTTTGAGTTGGCAATTGGATGAGAAATTGTCATTGACTGTTCTGAGACTGCGGCAGTCACCTGAGGTGTTACAGCTTGATGGGACAGTTAAAAATAGGGTCCTATATACAAACTCTTAGCAAACTGCAGATTCAGTGAGTGATAAACAAACAGATTTTGGATTACCAGAGGTGAAATAATACTAAGAGCAAAGCGTACAATGCTGCTTGGATGTACAGGATATCTAAAGGGTGGGGTTCTTTGTGAAAACTGGCAAATACCTGGAGATATAATAATTCCTTTTTCAACTTTTTCATTTTTTGCAAACATTTGTGCAGAATGATTTATGTACCTCCAAAGGCTTATGGAATATTTTTTTTAATATAATTTACAAAATACCTTGCTTCCCTGTTTTTTCCTATTCAACTTGAGGGGAAAAAAAAACCACACAAAAAAAACCAAAGCAGAAGGCTATATCCCTGCACATTTTTTGTAATAGTCTGCAACAAGCAGAAAGGCCCTAGAATGTGCCTGTGGAGTATTTTGCTTCTCATGTATTCTGGGGACATAAATTAGGGTTTTGCCAGACTTTTCTTTGTGTACTGGTACCTCTTGTTCATTGTAGTTGATGATTAGCTTAGGCAGTTATTGTGAGCGGTGTTTAATTAGTGCAGCAGAGGAATAGAGACTTGCTCAAAATATTCTCCAAGGGTTTCTCAGGAAGACGTTTGCAGGGCTCTGACTGCGTTTGTTTCTACTAGGTCTGAAAGAGTTCATTGACAGTGAAACTACTGAGTTTATGACAGATAGTCCACTTAATACTGTAAATCAGTATATAATATAAAAGTCTTTGGAAGATATGAACTACTACTTCTCATTGCTTAACAGAGTACTGTGGATGAATTTATTTGAAGAGCCCATGCCAGAATTGCCGCATTATTAAACCAGTGTAGGAATAAGGATACGGAACTCTGCATCCTTCTTCACTAGAGCCATCCAAAATTATTGGCAGGAATGCTAGTTATAGGTATAATTTCTAAATAAATGAGGTGTGGATTGCAGCATTATGCATATTTTGAATGAATCATGGAAGAAAATTAATGCCTTTTTGTGTCATGATGCATGAGTCACAGAAGAAAATTAATAATCTAAATTTTGTATCAGTTAGGACTCTGGCTAGTTTGGCAGCTTGTGGGGATTGAAGGTTTATTGTGTTAGGTTCCCTAAAAAGCTGTTTTCAGTTCTTTATTATATTGTAAAAATAGACAGTAAATCAAATTGTCTTACTTTTGTTGCTGTACGTAAACCCACAGTATGAGGTGACTAAGTTAATACTGTACTTATTTTCTGGAGTTACTTTCCCGAGTAATTGTGTGTTGACTTTCTGCATAATAATGCTGGTTCATAGCAAAATGGTGAAGCAGAGCCCCTTGTGTATTATCTGTCATCTCTGCTCAAATACTTGCATTGTTCTCCATGTAGACAATGAATAATCTGCTTGATGCTGACTTCGTTCTTTGGGCAATGCAAACCCCTTACTAAGGAAAGTGGTTTATTTATTTATTTTTATCAAAGCACAAGCATTGACCTTCACTAAGCCCAGCAAAATGTTCTGAGCAGTTGCAGAGGACAGCCACTTCCTCTCTTGTTCATGAAGCCTGCAAGAACATTTGGGATGTGACTTTCAAAAACACACTCCACTGGCATAGCTCTGCAGACGTTAAAGTCAATGGAAGTTTTATTTCAGAGGGACCAGTCAAACCAAAACTGAATGCCCTACTTTATACGTCAAAGTTGCAGGAATGAGTTACAAGAAGTAAAGCTGTTTGAAATAATGCAGAGTGTTGGAAATAGAGAATGCTTCCATCAGCAAATTATATACAAAACCCAACAAATATTGTGCGAAGAAACAGAATAACAAAATACTCCTGTTTGCCTTAATATGTCTGTAGTAGCACGTGTGCTACCTTGCTGTAAAGTGCGGTTGAAACAAAAAAACCCAAACAAACAAAAAAAAAAAAAAAAGAAAAACAGACTGTCAGTGTAAGTGCCACCAGCATGAAAAGCCTCTGGGAACTGAAATCAGGCTCAAAGGGGGCTTGGGGAGCATTTAATGCCAGATCTTGGCCCTCAGCTCAGAATCTACTATTGTTAATATAAGCTGCGGTATTTCTAAGATTGCATTTAAATAAATGGAGGAAAGCAAAATGTCATTCATACTGAAAGGAGACACCAGGAGAGAGTAAGTACCTAACAAAGAGTAGCGTAGACTGGGCATGCAATACGTGGTGGAAGTTGCACATCCTTCCTGGAAGGAGCTGGTTGCAGTCCTTTGGTAGTGTTTTCTATCATATTGGTTCTGTCTCTGAATTCGCCTGGGCTCTGTTCTTGTACACTAACCCCAATTGTGCTCCAGGGTGTTCCTGCAGTTGTAGCGTAAAGGATGACCTCTTGTATCCAGCACCTTTTTGCATGGGTGGAGTGGAGAGCAGCTCTCCGTGAATCTTCAGCTTGTGCTTCTCCATGCTGCTTCCTCTCAACGCTCTTCTCTCTTTGGCGCTGCCTAACTCTGACTCTGGCTGTTCATGGGGTTTTCCTTTGTGCTTGATCTAACCATGTGGTAGAACAATACAAATTGAACATGGTTCTGTCAAGCACCATGGAAGGCTGCATACTCCCTGCCGCATGGCATGCTGGGATACTTCTGCTGTTTTCAGAAGCATCAAAAGGTGAGAGACTCCCATTTCCTCACAGGAAAAATGGAAAAGGTGAAGTGTTGCTTAACCAGATTCCTGGTCACTGCAGGGGGCAGCCCTAGTGATGTTTGCGACAGACTTTCCAGAGGGCTTGCATGCAGAATAACCATTTCGAAGTAATTAATCTGTTTAATTGCTCTTAGAATGAAGATGTTAGGCATCCTGTTGATTTAATATGATTCAAGGGTGATTCCAGCCATACCTACAGAGATGAAAAGTCATTTTTTGTCATCTTACCTTATAAATAATCTAAGCTACATCTTTCTGTATGAGCTGTCCAGTGAGTCCTCCTACCTGAGGTACACTTTGGATGCTGTTTCTATAACAAGGTGCCTGCTACTTAACGTAACTCTGGACCTGGTCTGAGCAATCTGAACGTGCTGGCATTTCATTATGAAGAAGTATCCTACAAAAGAACTTCAGAAGAATCTGCAAAGCATTATCTTTTGTCTCTTGAAATGACATGGGTAACATGGCCTGTATGAAAATAGTATTATCAGATAGTTACATAGCACAAAGCTGAGTCAGTGTACCCAAACGGGCCGTTTTAGCTATGACAGCTTAATAAGAACTTTGACATACTTTTGCCTAACTTCCCCCCTATGTAAAGTAGAGATAATTACACCTATTCGTGAATGACTTTGAGAGCCTCATACAGAAGTTTTCTTGTATGGAAATAGTACCTCATCTTGTAAATTTGTTATATATCTGTTGTGGAGCCATCAGAAGAAGAACATCTAAGATACTTAGATTTTTATCTGTAATTACTGATGAGAGTTAATACAAGCAATGTGAAGTTATGACAAACAATGTACCTCTTTTTTTTTCCTGAAAACCTATGAGAATTGTGATCTAGTGGTTACTTGAAATGTTGGGATTTCTGGGGTTTTGTCCAAGTTTTAGATTAAGTGATCTCTGTGATCATGTTTTTGGTCCCAAATTTGAGGCAGCTGCATCCATCTTTTCTAGAATTAATATATCAGGTCAGTATTCAAGCCCCTGTTGAGACAAATTGTTTTTTTTGTCCAGAACAGCACTCCTTTTAAGTCCTTCAGGCAAAGCCAAGTTTTAAAAACTGAAATCCAGTTTGCTAAACAGTGCTTGAAAAGAAGAATAGGACAAAAAGGTATTTGTCTCGGGTGCTTAATTTTTCCATGTGGGTATTAGAAAGGCACCTAAAATTTTTGAGGAAATGTGGTCTCAATACTGCTGTTTTGTAGAATGGTGTGTGTTTGTTTTATGATACTGAGGAACTGCAATGCCCTGGTACCTGATAGTGGTGTCACATAGGTTATGAAATGAAAATGCTATCAAGAGTAATGAGCAATTCAGATAAACACAGTTGCCTCAGTTAAACACAGGCTTTGCTGTTGCCTTGGCTACTCATTTTACAGCAAACTTAATTCTTCCTAACTTTGGAAATTACTAGAAACTCCCAGGTCATGTTTTACATTCAGCCAAGCTTGACAAAGTTCTCAGCTACAGTGCACACATGCTTTCAGGTATAAGAAAACGACCAAATGGTTGGTCTGGAATAGTAAAATGAAGCCAAGCGTTTCTTCTGTGCCTGTCCTCCATCTCTTTTCAATAACTGTCCACAGGTGATTTTACAGTGTGCAAGAAGTACTACATGCATGTGATGGCTAGTTGTATGTCCTGAATCCTGTCATGTTCCCTCAGAGCCCTGCAGCAGCACACTGATAAAGCCCTGTGTGTAGGAATGGATATGCGCACTTAAATGGTTCTGTAAGCAGATGGCTGAATTTCACATCAATATCCCAGATGGGAATATCTTAATAGAGCAGCCACCTGCCCAAGTGATCTCAAGGCTCAGGTCAAATAGTAAATCCTATCCAGTCTTTGGCAGGTGACTCCTGCTGTCTCACAGTCTAATGGATAACCAAGTACTTGCTGAGCATGTAGATGCTATTGGAGTAACTCTTACTGAAACTCACTTTAGAAGAAATAAAAAAAGGAAGGGGAAGACGAGAGAGAGAAAGAAAAGTACAAAGGTGATGCTTGCTCCCTTCCTCTCCTGCTGAACTGACAGGGCTTAACGCTGTTGCAAGTGTGGTGTCAGTGTGCTGATGCCCAGGCAAGATCAACTTCTTATAGCTGATGCAATGTGGGAAGTTGTATGCCATCAAGAGTGAGACTGCTGTCATAATGTGGTAAATAATCTTTATTTACTTTGCCAGAAAGCTTAAGAGAAAACCAAAACCTGATTTCCACCCTCTAATGTTACATACTCCCTCTTCTCCTTCATAAAGCATTTTACTTGCTTTCCCATCTTTTTTTCCCCATAGGAAGATAAATCTTGTATCCATCATTAGACTAAAAATTATACTTCATTTTTTCCCCTGTGTAACTTCACGATGTTTGTGATTGTTCTTTCAAAGAAAGCTTTTACAATGAAGATTAGAAGTACTTCTTCAAGGGTTAATTTGGGGATTTCTGAGACATTTTCTGATAACTGAAAAATTTTGGTGGTTTTTTCAAGGTGTACTGTAATTATAGCAGTTTTAATAAACTCTAGTCCTGATAACTGTTCATCTCTGGCATTATTTCCAAGGAATCATAAACAACCAAAGGTAATGTCTCATAGACCTAAGAAAGAATAGCTGTATGTTCTTATGGTCAAGCTAGAACATGATCATCACTTGATGTTTTAGCCTGACTACCAACACTGGAATTTTTAGGACTGGAAATATTCTGTGTATTTTTTAAAGGATAAGATTTTAAATGATGGCTGTGTGGGGAAAGTCTTAAATTGTATTTTTATAATACTTTAAAATGCCCAGTGGTCCTAATATTTTAAGTGATGTGCTGTCAAGCTAAAAACCAGTAGCAAAGTCTCACTTTAGATGTATAATTTACAATAAACATGATAACCTGCAAAGTATTTAGCACCACAGAAGTGGTAATGTACAAAGCTGTATGTGATGTTTCTCATAATCTAGTTCGGAATTACCAAACTAAACCGAAGTGTGTCTGTGGAATCAAAATGTTAGATTGCCTGCAGAACTGCTTGCTTTCACTGCATCACCCTGTGGAGGTAATGTGTAACATAAATTAAAATAATAGTGGGTTTAGGTGACTTTTTTTTTCTTGCAGAAAATCGTATGCAGTCATAAAATGAGCAGTAGTGTATTTATCAGTCTGGGAAGGGGAAGCAGGTGATGAATGTCATCGAGTCTCTAAAAATAAATCTCAGCTCAGGTTTAAGTTTTTATTGATGTTTTCAGGTTCTGAAAAACTAAACTTTTTTTCAGATCATTCCTGAGAAAGCTTTTCAATCAACTTTTAAAACTCTGGAAACATTAAAAAATACTTGTTGGTAGTTATGATCACTGGGCACTGGACAAAGTTCCTGAGACAATTCTGGTGCTTCCATTATGAAATATGAAGTGTGTGGGCAGGTATTGCATGGCGGGGTCTTGGCAACACTTTGCTTGCATACACAGTTATTAATACTCCTGGTTCCTTGAAGCACAGAGATCAAGTTTCCAACCTGCTGTTATTAAAAGAGAAAAACCAAACCTGAAAAGGACATATTAGTTCACTGAGCCTAATTGGAAAAGCATTTCATTAGAACGGGTCAAAAAACTAGTCAGAGAGGTCTGGCAGTCATGGTATAATGGTACGTTAGGGAGTGCTTCTCACTAAGTATGGTCTACCCGTTCCTTAATTAAAATGAAAATGATTTAAACTGCTATTACTTTCCTTTGGTGTTTGTTTAACATAGCTAATAAAGGTATCTAATTGTTGGATATTTGACAAGGTTCTATCGTAAAAGGTTGCTTTCAAAAATAACTCTTATGTCCGAGGCCTGAAAATTCTGGCCTTTTTAATGACACCTTTAAAAATCCTTTGTCATTTGAATGCACCAAGATAGCTCCTGCTTTCATAAGATCCCTTTTCCTTGTTGCTGGACTAAGTTCCAAAGGGGAAAAAGTGACTATGCTGGAGCTCATTTGAAGCAGACTCCAGCAGCTAATTAGATGTGCTTCCAAAAATACCTCAACAGGTAGGCTTGTTAGACAAGGAATTAATCTATGAAGGGAAGAGTGAAAAAACAGAGGCTAGTCTTGGGGGTAATTTGAGAAATTGCTGAACAGCAATCTTTGGCAAGTATTAAAATTGTGTTTAGGGGTGGGAAGCTGACAGAAGGCAATGTTGAGTATAGATTCCATAAAATCTCCGATTGCCACAGTTATCAGGAACTGTTTGCTGGAATACATTTTCCTTTTGTTGCAGGGTCAGAGGATTACAGAAGTAAATTCACCGGGAAGTGTTTCATGGACCTTGTCTGTCCTGAGAAGTGTCGCTGCGAGGGAACAATTGTAGACTGCTCTAACCAAAAACTCACCCGACTACCCAGTCACCTTCCTGAATATACTACTGATCTGTAAGTGCTGGCTCTCCCAAGATGTGCTTGGCAAGGCATGTTGCGTTTCCGAGTTTTTAAAGGCTGTAAGAGGGACTCAAACCAATTCAAGCCACCTTCTACTTTAATCCCTGTTTGAAAAGGGGGAAGTTAATTTTATTTCAAAGGAGCACCACAACTCCCTTATTTACTTAGCATTCATGCCAACTGTGGGAATGAGAAAGGAGCCATGGCCCTGTGCATCAGCTGCCTCTGTGTGTCTTCTTGAAGTGTTGACCTGTTATGTGGTCCAGGCTGTGTGGTTCCTTTCCATTCTCCCTTTGAGTCCTTTGTCTTTGCATCTGGTCATTTTTAAGAGCTGGATTAACCCTTTAGAGTTAAATCTGTGACCAGGAACTCATTCCATCTCAGCAGTGCCTGCTACTTGGGTGAAATGGCTCTCACTAAAACTAATGTATGGTTAAGCTGATTTTCTGAATGTATGGTAAGTGATTTTATGAAATTTGCTTGCTTTTAGAGATTCTTACAAATTATAAACATATACTGCTAAAGAGAGTAGGAGAAAGCATGTTTATTACTTGGTAACTGAAAAATCTGGTTCTTTTGTTATATCAGCAGCCCCTTCAAACACAGTTCTCCTTTTGTGTTAGCATTCTGTTTATTATACTTAAAGTGTTCTCTTTAAACCATAAAAATTGATGATCTGAAGTTAAGATAGAAAAATATGAGTGTCATCCAGAAACACTGCAAAGTCTCTACACAGGAAAATGGAGCTACATGTAATCAGAGAAAGAATTCTGCATTCCAAGCCTGCCAAGGCAGTGGCCATTGCATTAATTTTGAAGACCAGTAGACTTTTATGGGAAAGTCTACTTTATGTAATCATTTATCATAATCAGTTATGAAATCAGATCCCTTCTGCTTACATGGACCACATCTCAAATTGCATGTCTTCCGTAACAGAATGTGTGAGGGAGGTTTAGTCACGCAAACGAGGCTGTGTAATGGTCAAATTTAATATTCCCTTATCCTGTGCGTTGGAAGAAAGAGGAGTTCTGACCTTGTCCCTTGGCATTACACTGTTAAAGGCATCCTAAGCTTTTACTATAGATACTTTTCTATGTTCCCTTTCCTTCAAAGCTAAACTCTTTTCACTCTAGGAGTCTGAGAGGGATGGCAGATAATGTCTTGTTTAACAAAGGTCATAGTTCTCTGTGTGGCAGCCCTGTATGTCACAGAGGTATATCTATAGACATCTGTGAAGTATTAAAAATCTTTTTGTTTGTTCCTATTCAGGCGTTTGAATGACAACGATATTTCTGTTTTGGAAGCTATCGGACTTTTCAAGAAATTGCCCAACCTCAGAAAAATGTAAGTTTGAGTCACTTGCTTGTTAGAATACATGCTGCCTTGGATTATGAAGAAGGATGGAGGTTTTGTAGTTTAGTACTGTAATAGCTGAAATCACTTTTTTAATGTGAATTGAAGGAAACAGAATGAGTTGTCTGTTAGATGGACAGGCCCAGGTAAACCACAGAGACAGATGAAGATCCCTAGGCTGACATTTCGGTGTTCTTTAGGCTGTATTTCTTAAAGTCTTTGACTTATGAAGACTGAAGGGAATTCTGTCCCAGAATTCATTCAGATGTATGCTTATTGCTAGAGATGGCTACAGATTTTAGCATATTGATTTTGTCTTCTGAATGTGTTGTGTGACTCCAACTAGTGTGATTGTTTCAAATAGTCAAAGGAAAATAGTATAAGATATAGATGATGGCAGCTTCTTTTGATCATTATTGTTTTAAAGATGAGAATCAATTAGTTAATTTAGAGATCAGTCATTCAATTATATCTGTATAATTCTGTTGAACAGCCTGTCGTGGTTGTGCCACAGCCTGACTCCTGGCACTGTACAATGTATGTATTTAATAAGAGCTGTGTTTTGGAAAGTGAGTAATCTGTTAGATACCTCCTAATAGTCTTCTAAATGGATCTTTCTGAAGTTATTTAAAGTTTTAACCCTCTGGCCCTATTGCTAATGTCTCATCTAACTGTTTACTTTTAGTAAGAATTTATTGCTAGAGTCAAGGTAATTTACGAAAACCAACCAACCAGGCATTTTGTTCTGCATTCATTTCACATGGCTTCTGCCATCTGGAGCTTCCTGGCCATTTGTACCCATGTAAAATCCCAGGGGCTTTGGAGACAACTGTAGTGGGATTCTTATGTCAGTTTTATTTCTGCAAGACTTTCAGGTGCAGCGTTGCAGGTTTGGGAGTGGGGGTTGTATGTGCAAGCACAGGCCACCAGACTTGGGGAATTAATTATGTACATTGGTATTGGCCTAGTATTTTGTGAATGAACCATAAGTTGTAGCTATGGTGCACTTAGAAAAAGTTGTTGAGATTGTTGAAGCACTCCGTTTTCTATGTAAGTAGACAGCAAATGAGAATGAAAAATGCATGGTATATTAAAAATGTACACAAATTGCAAGCATCTGTCCTCATCAAACCTTCAGGGTTTATGTTTTGAAAATTGGAGAGGTGTGATAGCTGAAATAATTTCTTTCATTTTATTTAATACTTACTGTAGTCAAGTTATGGTGCTGTCCTTCCTGTTCCCATCAATCACTCAGGTGCGAGGGATGCCTCGACAGGCTGCATTGTTAGGCATAAATGCAGCATGAAACAGAGTTTTGGGGATTTTTTAGGCATTTGTTTCCTGTGAAACAAAAAAAAAAATCTTTCTGCTTTGTTCTTGGTAGGTGAGGAGAACTGAACTGCACAGGTTGAGTTCAAACAGATGGCAAAAAGAAGTTGTGCCCTATACCTCATAAAATGTGTGTCTCATGGATTTTTAGTGACAGCCTCCAAGCAGAGGCTCTTTAGGTAAACTTTGTATTTGAGCTAATTCTTTTGTTCTACCTAAGGTTGTGAAGACATTTCTGAATTTGAATAAAGGGATTTTCTGAAAAGGAAGTTTTTTTGTGGAACAACATTTTAACCATAACCTTGCCCAGTAGCTTGATCCTTAAGAAGCCAGATGAGACTTCTTTTTTCCTAGTCCCATTTTGTGAAGGGAAGGAGTTACTATGAAAAATAAAATGAGCAAACAAACATCCCTTTCCTTCTATGTTATTATTTGGCCTTTACTAAGTGTCCTTCTGCTAATAATAGGCACCTCTCCATCACGCAAGAAGGAAAATGAAGGGAAATGCCAGCGGATGGGATTGCTGCTGCTAATGGCCCTAATGCAGCAGCTCTGTGTGTGTGGCAGGAATGATGCATGTGGTCTTCATTAAGTCTTACTGCTGCTATTAAATTAAGGAGGAAGAATGCTGATCAAACCCCCATTTTTCAGTGTGTATAAGGGACAAGAAATTTTACTGTTATTTGATTGGCAATATTGACTCTCTCTCATCATATTCCTTGTCTGTTCAAATGTTAAAGGAAAACAGCAGGTGGAGGAACCTTTCTGGAAATTTCATTACTTCCTAGGCTTGAGAAAACAGTTCAGAGCTTCAAGTAGTGGACTGTTAGCCTAAATCACCTTTTTTGTTGGTTTGGTTTTTTGATTTTTTTGGTTTTTGTTTATTTAATCTCTGTAATTCTCTTTCTTCTGAAATTAATCTGAATATCTGAAATCTGGATATCTTAATAGGCATTTGAATGATTGCTCTCTGAATGTCCTTTAGTTTAAGACTAGTGACAGATCCTTGTCAAGGAAATTTGCAAAGAAACTACTTGCAGAGTATTGTGGTTCCAGTGGCTAGTAAAGCTCCAGCATAATTCCAGAGATAGAGGGATTAGTTCCTCCTTCCTCTTGATGAGTGTTTCATATTAGTACCTCCTCATCTTACATTATGCTTAAGTGTAGCTTTGATTTATAACATAAACACTGTGAGGAGGTCTGCAAATTGGACCTTAAGGAGAATTTACTTGCATTCTAGATGTATGCTCACATTTGTTCTTTTGTCACTCAAGCTCCGTCAATTGTCTGTGTCTGTATGTGTGTTGTGGCGTATCACAGTCTCGGGTTTTCTAATAAGATTCCAAAGGGAAGTAGTCATAGATTTGGCATGGACATATTAGGGTTGCTTCAGTGTGTATATGTGTAAATAGTCTTTAATTATATATTCACATAATAGCTTTCAGTTGGACCCTTGCTCCAGCCCCTTGCTAGGTTCCTCATCTCCTGATTCGGTGCAGTTCCTATGCTCACCATGCTTTGCCTCACCAGAAGGCCAGTGTCCTGTCCCTCTTCTCTGTACTTCTCTCTAGCCACTGACAAAACTACTCTTCTTATTGAGGTTCCCTTCCTAGCCCTCACACACAATTACTCCACGGCCTTGCCTTGAGCTGTTTGTTTATAGCCTTCACAGATGTCTCTGGGGCCCCTTCTCCATCCAGCCAAGGACGTTACTTCCGAATACTGCCTGGGACTGGTAGAGTAAGTACTTTAGAGAAATGTGCCCAGCCCCAAACTTGGCACAGACACTGTAGCTTGGTGTCATGCACTCATGTTTTATGAGACAATGGAAGATGTCATTCAAAGAAGAATCCAAATTAAAAAATCTCTGTAAAATTAGTGTCTAAAATTCAAATCTTCCAAAAAATATGTCTTGCAGTCTCCTTGGATTGTGGTAGGAAACATAAATATCTCTGTTAAAGACTAAGAATTCAGCTAAATCCCAACATTTTGTCAGGGAAGATGTATCCTTTGAATGGAACACCTACATGGTAGTTACCAATTAACAAATTTGAATTCAGAATTTATTTGAGTGCTTCAGGCTTTTCATAAAAAAATATTAGAGTTTTGAGATATGAGGAAAATGGTATTTTGGTTAGCTTTATTTCCTGGAATAGAAGCACTTCCTTCTTTTGTTTAAAAAAAAAAAAGAAAAACAAAACTAAAAAGTATCTACTTCTAAACATGAAAAGGACACCTGACAGTTCTTTTAAATTTTTTATTCTTTTATTTTTTAAAATTCTTCTAAATCTTGCCAATTTTATAAAGTAAATATATAAAAAAGAAAGGGGTACTGTCAGACCACCTTTGCAACAGGTTGTACTGCCAACCCCACCTCTAATATGTAATTATCTTTTGAGTGTCATTTGTAAATATTCCTCCTAAGCTGTATCTTATTGTACTATGTGTCAGCCCAGGATTTAACCCATTTTACTGCAAAACAAAATTAAGTCTTGATATAGAAATTTGAAGGTCACAGATCCATAATGTAAAGTTATGCCATATTTTACTTAGGAATTAAATTGCTAAGATTGCCCTGCTGGTTTGTATGGTTAACATGTCTGCATGTGCCTTTAAAATAAAAAATTCGACTTCAGTAATTAGCTGCAGAATCCCATATACATAATGCTATTTTCATAACTTAAATTTTAATCCATCTTTATGTTTAGTGCTTTTACAGTGGAATAAAGAGGTTGATGTAGATTCCTGTAGACAGATCTAACCCGGTCGAGAAGTAATTTACTGGGATCTCTAGTGGGTTTTGCAAAGTGCCCTGACCTCTGTGTTGCTTTCATTGCATTCTTACCGTACTACCTCACCTGATCTTGCAAGTGTAAAGGGATGACTTGTTTCTGAAAGCTAAAGTCACATTACAGTGGCTTCCACGCTCCCAAGACCTATGTTGCTAGTATTTTTCAGGGTGGTTAGAAAAGAGTATTTTGAATCTGCTTGAAGTGCAAAAGAAATACAAGGATGTGTTTCTGAGCTCCATTAGAGTGGGAGCAGCTCCATGACTTGGTTTTTTTGGGGTATCCTATCCCTGTCAGGTGGAAAGGCTCCAGGACCTGCTGCTCCCTAGCACTGGGAGCTGGAGGTTTCTGCCTTTGTGCAGAGGAAGTGGAAGTTGCTAGTGGAAGTTCTTCTCACTCAACACAGCAAGATCTTGCATAAGGCAGGGATGAGGGGTGACATTACTGTTGGCAGAGGTAAGGTTTTGACACTTTTGTGGAAGGGAACAGTTCTTTGCTCCCAACAACTAACAAATTCAGCATGAAGCAAACACTGGGACTACCTCAAGTTGTTAATCAGTGAAAATACCCTCCAGTGCTTGGGGACTTCCATGGCAGTGGGAGCCTGGAGGGGTCTTCTGGCCATGGCAGACAGGTTTAAGCTCCAAAACCCCCTGGGTACCTATCTCGGTGGGAGCACAGAGATGCACTTGCCTGCTGAAGTGGGATGCTGACACATAAGGAGAGCCTGCAGCTCCCAGATGTCAGCTCCAGAGCCTGCCCACTCCCCAGCGCCTACATGAAATCAGTGGGACTCACAGTTCCCACTCAGGTCCCAGCAGCTGTTTCTGCGAGGAAAAATTGGCAATGAGCTCACATTCAAAATAAAAGGTGAACTGCCATACTACATGCACTGCTGGGGAGAAAGGGGACTGAACTCTTTTCTCAGAGAACAAGAACAATAAAAAAAAAATTACTTCAAAACCTGAAAGGGACATCTAACAGTTCATTATGTTAAGTCTTGCCAAAGTTACAAAGTGAACGTAAAATATGGACTTGTAATAGGAAGCGTCAGGCTGTCTTGGCAATAGCTGGTACTGCCAACCCCACCTCTAGTATATAATTGCCTTTGGAGGCTTAATTTGTCTGTAAATATTTCTCCAATGTTGAATTGTATAGAGTGTCAGCCCAAGATTTAACACATTTTACATGCAAAATAAAATTGAATCATGATGAAATTTGCAGACTAGAAGTCAGTTTCAAATAGAGAATGTCAAGTTTCTTGGGGAGGTAAAAGTAGTTTGTGTCCTTGGAAACAGCTGTTACCTGCTGTTCTTTCCCCTAAGCATAAATTTTGCGATGGCAATTGAGGTTGCAGTCATGTGTCACTTGTTATATAGAAACAGACTTTGGTTTTGGAAATTAAATTGTAAAGAGTGTTGTGGTACATAGCATTTGGGCTTATTGTGTGCCTCTCCCTTTTTTACCAGTAAGGCCATCATTCTGCTCTCCTGAATGCATGTAGGAGTGTCACTGGGCATACCTGTCTGTCTGTAATATTTAAGACTTTCAGTGCCATCCTGCTGCTGAGAACAACTCACCCTACATAAGCCAGCTAGACTGTTGGTAAAAGCTGTAAAACCTTCTCAGCATCCTGCAGAAGAATGCAACAGCACTGGGGTTTTCCTCCTAACATACACTTAAAAATTCCAAACGTTTCACCAACAGATGGAAATATTCTAGAGAAACTCCCACTCAGGCTGTTTGTATGATAAAACTACAAAGTTCAAGGTGAGACCAAGCAGAGCCTTTGCACTCCGACTGCACACTGGTGGTCATTCTTGTGGGAAGGTGTGTTGGTAACGCAGTGATGAATTAATTGCATGCTGGAATGTTAAAATTGACCCAGCAGGTACAGCAGGATGAATGGTTCTGTTAAACCTGAATAGAGTCCAGCTTGTTCTGTGCTCAGAAATAATATTATTATAAACTTTAGCCATAAAGTAAATAAAATCTGACTGAAAAGTGAGCTGTGTGAACAGTGTCACCTTGATAACTTCTTAGATCTGTTAATTTCCTATTCACTGCCCCACATAAAGTAGACCTAGGCTTGCTGAAAATTTCTTTTGACCTCTTACCTAAAATAAAAGTCTGGAAATAGGATTAAATGTTATTACCAAGACAAATCAGGAAGTATTTACAGAAACAATACCCTTTCTTGAATGACCAGGTTGACTATAGGCTCCCATTAGGGTCCTGCCAGAGGGCACAGATAACTTGGGAGATCCTCAAGACTCGTTTTATTTTCCACTGTCTTCCAGTATTTCAAGAAGAATTCCTTATAGAAGCTTAGTGTTGCAAGAGGATGAGGCTTTTCTATAATGGGAGTTTGCTATAAAGTCTGTCAGAAATTTTTTTTCTGATTTAAAAAAAAATCCTTCTCAAGTTCTATGATCATGTATGAAAGAATCTTTTAGTACTGGAAGGATGGAGTAGAGCTCTCTGAGCTGCAGAACAGGCAAAAGTTTCACTGCTTTCATTTTTCAAGGTTTGTATCAGTTGATTATCTTTGCTGGGAATTCTAGACCGAAAAGTATGTTATTTCTTGTGTTTATTATTCTAGTAGGTCAGACTTTAAGGAGGATAGTTTTTTTTTTTTTTTTAGTGAATGTCATCTACCTTTTTTTATTGTTGTTGTTGCATTCTGGTATGGGAAGCTTTCATTAAGGAAGACAAATAAAGAAATCCAGGCTTGCAAAACATCTGCTTTGATAATACCCCAAGAGGGGATTGCAGGGCAGTGTCATCTTTACCTATATTATTGTAAAGCTTGTCTTTTCTCTGCCTTGCAACTTTGATTTCATCATAGCATTTAATCTTGGATTTTCAGATCTTTTGCATGGGAAATATATATATAATTGGCTTCTTCTGAAACTGCTGGCATATTTTTGGATAATTGAAATTGTTGAAATGATCAGGCATTATTAACTCAAATGAGTGAAGCTCCCTATCTACAGAAGTTCTTTGGCAGCAATTAAAATTCAGATGGTTTGGATTGTATAAAGGTGCCAATTTCTTTGCAAATTACAGCCAGCCTTTTTCTCCAATATTTGCTCTCTTCTTCCTTGAGTATCTAATCATCTGTAAGTTGTACAGATGTTTTAATATATGTGACTAAATATCTTCTAGATGGTAAAAACTAACTAATAAAGCTTTGTAACTACAAATATAGGTCAGTTTGCAATCTGTGAATTGAAAGTCAAAGACTTCGTTTATTATAGTAACCTACCCTCCCTTCCCACCACAAACATTAACTCATTTTTTCATTTATTTTTGTGCAAATATGCATCATGGCATGATCTTTACCGGGAAAGGGGTCACTGGGAGCATTTATTTATGCCAACATTCAAAAGAGATGCTGAGCTCTAAACATTTCCACTAGAGCAATAGCTCAGCCCCAAAATTAAATGCATATGTCAGAATATCCTTCCTTGACTTGCTTTGACACTGAACATAAACTCTTCTTGTGAGTGTTAGCACAAAGTACTAAACTTCTGGAAAGCAAAATCTGCATGTAAGTATTTCTATATGTTTTCATGTTATTTTTGGCTGATTGCTGGCATACTCCTATTCTTTCTGATCACAGAATGCACAAGAGGTGATGGGCCACATGCTTTAGGGCCCACTATCTGACAGTTGTTCTGCAGACATAAACCAGCGTACTCAAGTTTCCCACATGAAACATATCTCCATGACTCAACTTTTTTTTTATTAAGTGATGACTTCTGCAAAGAGCAAGACCCACATTATTTCTATCTAAGGCCAAGCTGTCCTGTTGCCATGTCTTCTGTCAACTTTTATCCCAACAAGATCGCCTGTTCTTCTCAGCAGAGTAGCCCGGGTGTTAATCTGATACCTTGTCATTTGTTTTATATCACCTGGAATTGGATTTTGAAACTATTACTCATGCTGCGTGTGGACTGGGATCATTTCTGGAATAATGTGCTATTCAGTATGAGTAATAGTGTTGGAACTTGGCATCTTCTTGGGAGCAAGAGCATATATTTTACTTTCTCTTTTTTTGTTGTAGACAGTAAAACAAAGAATAGTGTTTCCTGTTAAAAACTTAAATAAATAAGATTATTCATCATAAACTATACAGGTCATCATAGGAGATGCTTGAAGGACTGAGGCCCAAGGTTTTCACGTGCTTAAGGCCTTTTATAAAAATGTTTTAAATAATTCAATGCCATTTATTTTTATGCATCTCTAATGGCATTTTATCATTCAGAAATTGTCTGTTCACTGGGTTTTTCACAAATATGAAATATTCAAAAGGTTAATTTTGCATTTCATCAGAATTTCATTTGACTTTGTAGATTGACGTTTTCCAGTGTTGATCTATAAGCAAACATCTTGAGACTGTATAGGCAGAGTAAATATTTAGAAAATAATGCTGTATATTGCAGTAGCTGTGAATTGGGAATTAAGTGATACTCATTTCATTTTGAGTGGTGGTGTTAAATTTAAGTGCCTGGGAGGTCATGAATGCACATATTAAAATTTATATTAGGTACATGCAGTCACATAGTTTTGGCTGTTACTCCAGTGTTGAGTTTAAAAAGAGTAAATGTCCTGGTACACTAAATAAAAGTGGTCTGCATTTCAGTGTGTGGTACCTGTTTCACTGGTAGTAGCATTAACCAATTCTTGCCAGATGAGCACTGAGTCCCAAGCATGGTCCATAACTTCATGGACATAAATCAGATTTTAGAAACCCCCCACTTATTTTATCCCTGAGACCCTTACAAGCAAGAATGACATGATTTGTTAAAGACCTCGTAGTTCTATTAATTTCAATGCTCTTGATATATCTGATATAGTTGTGGTTTTGATGAGTGAAGAGGAGCTGTTTGTAAGTTCAGTAGGTGTACTTTTGAACTTCTGTGTGCTCTCCTTGCTGAAGGGATGTCTCTCTAGATAAGCACTAAAAGGCACATATTCTTCCCATCCTCCTCCTCCCAGTGTGATGACGTATGTTTGGAATAAAATGCTAATAATTTTATTATTGTGACTGGTTGTGTCCTTCCAGAAACCTAAGCAACAATAAGATCAAGGAAATCCGAGAAGGCACGTTTGATGGAGCTTCAGGAGTGCAGGAACTGATTCTGACAGAGAATCAACTGGAATCAGTGCATGGACGAATGTTCAGAGGCCTCACAGGGCTAAAGACATTGTAAGTGCCCACACTTGTCTTTCTCTGTTCCTCTCTAAGTTGAGTGGCAGTGCTCAAGTTCAGCAATGCCTGCTAAAATATCTGTTACTACACAACGAGCTCTAAGGCGGAGTCTTGTATCACTATCATGATGTTTTCAATGTATTTCTAGTCCTGGGTAGGTTTGAGATTTATCTGCTAGTTCTGTGAAAAAAACAAATTTTAAAGAATTTCGGGAGTAACATGATGGTGAACCTGTCATGGGTCAAATTTAGACACTTTCAATCATTTAATACTTTTAATATTTTGTTATTTTCTATGGAAAGAAGGTATGTAGGAACATGTTTACTATCTATTAGTCCATCATCCCACTCCATCTCCACCCAAACTGGAATTGTTGGTCTACTTAAACCAAACCTCAGCCTAGGCTAGGAGCCTAAAAGCTTTTTAATACCCTACAACTTTATGAAATCATTAGGTAGGGAGTGAAGAAACACTCAAGTTACTGCTGCCAACAAAACAGGCATAGCTAAGCAACTTTAAGGCAGGTATAACCAAACTGTGATAGGTCCTGCTGACAGAAGGTAACTGGCCACTCACTATGCACCAGGTGTAGTGGCCCATGAGCACAGGCATCACTTTGGACTAGCCACAGCATGCTCTTTCTTGCCCACACCAAGTACCATAAAAGTTATGTCTGGGCATAGTATTAATGGGGTTGTGGTTGGGGAGAGTGTGAAAGAGACATAGAGCCCACATGCATAAGAAATCAGTTTGGTATTACTTTTGTGCTTAGCCAACCTTTGTAATTTATTTCTGAGAACTAACACTTGTACATAAACTCATAGTACCTAATACTAGTTTATTTTCATGTTAAAAGTTATATTGGAAGAAGGATCTCAGACAAGACTTCAAGATGGTGTCCAATCCACCATCCTGAGAAGCAGTCAGGGACTAGGCTTCTGGTTACAACAGACTTGTGCCAGGCAATACGTATGATTTGTACATGAAAAATCTCTCTTGCAGTCCTCCCTAATACAGAAAGCAAGCACTTGACTGTGTGGATGCTGTTAGTACACAGACCCTAGGAATCAAAATGTGATTCAAAATCTGCAATTTAGTCATTAGCAGCAAATACTTCTTATGTTACAATGTATCATGGCACAATTACTTCAGTCCTTACTCAAGTGTAAAAATAAGTTTCACTTCAAGAATTTTGGCCTGTAATGGTGAATACAGACCTTTTCTTTTGCTGTTCCTTTAACAATTTTTTTCTGTAGCCATCTGTTCTTTAATTTAATGTACGCACTTTACTAAGGGGTTTGAAAATACCGTCTATAGATACTAAATTAATTTTTATACTGTAAAGCAGCCTGTGGCAATGCTCCTAAACAAAAATCAGCATTTTTTAATAAAAAGATGCTTAACATTCAAGCTATCCTGCTGACCTGATTTACATTTCCCCCTAGCTGATAAAGCAGTCTAAATATACACAGCATGATATGAGGATCTGTAAGGATAAGTATTCCTTCAGGAAGGGCACACGTTGCATGGTGAACCATGATACAAACCCAAAGGTTTTGGCTTGAGGGACATGTATTTCTGTCCATTAATTGACTTTGAACATGAGAATTGTGATCTTTTACAAAGATGCCACATTGGACAAGGTCATGGTCCAGTTTTTAAAAGACCGTATGTTTCCTGAAATGTAATAAATTTCTGTGCAAGACATACTGACATCCAAATTCAGTCACCACATCTTGAAGTATGACTGCCTGATACTTTACATACAGAACTGAGAAAATGTTTCCAACTGCAACTAAGCCAGTAAGGGCCTTACTTCTCTTATTTACTACTCTATTCATTTTAGAGCTTGTGGTCTTGACCTGGCTTTCAGGCAACTTCGTACTCCATGTGTAAGTCTCTGTGCCCTGTGACTCTTTTATGACATAGTTTCACCCCAGTTGCAACACCAAAACTCTGAAGACTGAAGTGCCTGTGACAGTAACTTTACGTAGCAAACAGTAATGCAAAAGCAATGTAACATTCAGGTGTCCAACACTGTGTTTGTGATTACACTGTGAATTTCTTCCCAGCCATATCTAATCTCTCTTTGGTGTTTTTCGAGCGTCTATCGATGTAGCATCTAAACACCCAACTGGTGGATACCAATCTGAGATTTAAATCCAGACTTCTAAGGGAGTCTGAATTTTCGTTGCTCACTGCATGAATTTGATACCAAGGAATTAACCCTCCTCTATTTGGAGGATCAGTTCACTGGAACAGCAGCATGAGCTGCATATATTTGGTGGATTTTTGGTAGTATGCTTTAATTACTGAATAATTTTTCGCCTAAGTAGGAATATCGCAGCTGTGTAGTGATTTTACAGACCCAGATGTTGATTGGCATGCAGCGTAACAAATACACATGAGCCTTTTTTTTGCTATGAAGTGAAACAAGATACTAGTCTTTCAGTTTAATTGGGCTTTATCGTCGAGTTCATTGTTACCATAACAACTCAGAGATGTATCTTCAAAAACACAGCACTGATTCATCTGGTACAAACACTGAGCAAAGACCATTTTATAGGATAGTTACTGATTTCTGTCTTGTCAATTAATGATTATAATAACATTTCAGAGCTTGTGATAGGTCTGGAAATCTTTCCTAAAGTATTCCTTGATTTCTGCTGAGGATGCTGTTTCCTTCCGTACTTATGCAGTGCGGATTACAAAAACATCCATGACAGGACTAGAGGTAATGCAGCTAGTATCGGACCGGATGCATCCATGGGTCCTGAGGGAACCAGAAGATGAAGTTGCGCAGACACTATCCATCATGTTAGAGAAGTCATGGCAGTTTGGTGAAGTTCCCACTGACTGGAAAAGGGGAAAAATAACCCCCATTTTTAAAAAGGGAAATAAGGAAGACCTGGGGAACTATAGGCCAGTCAGCCTCACCTCTTGGAGCAGATCCTCCTGGAAACTATGCTGAGGCATATGGAAAATAAGGAAGTGATTGGTGACAGCCAGGATGGCCTCAGTAAGGGCAAATCATGCCTGACAAATTTGGTGGCCTTCTACAACGACATTACAGCATTGATGGATAAGGGAAGAGCAAGTGATATCATCTACCTGCACTTGAGCAAAGCATGTGACACTGTCCTGCATGACATCCCTTTCTTTAAATTAGAAAGACATGGATTTGATGGGTGAACCACTTAGTGGATAAGGAATTGGCTGGGTGGTTGCACTCAAAGAGTTGTGGCCAATGGCTCGATGTCCAAATGGACACCACTGACGAGTGGCATTCCTCAGGGGTCCTTACTGGGACCAGCACTGTTCAACATCTTTGTCAGTGAGATGGACAGTGGGATCGAGTGCACTCCCAGCAAGTTTGCTGATGACCCCAAGCTGTGTGGTGCAGTCAACACACTGGAGGGAAGGGATGCCATCCAGAGGGACCTTGACAGGCTTGAGAGGTGGGCCCGTGCAAACCTTATGTAGTTCAACAAGGCCAAGTGCAAGGTCCCAAGCACAAATACAGGCTGGGTGGAGAATGAATCGAGAGCAGCCCTGAGGAGAAGGACTTGGGGCTGTTGGTGGACCAGAAACTCAGCATGACCCAGCTATGTGAGCTGGCAGCCCAGAAAGCCAACCGTATTCAGGGCTGCATCAAAAGAAAAATGGCCAGCAGGTCGAGCTTACCTACTCTGCTCTTATGACACCCCACCTGGAGTACTGCATCCAGCTCTGGGGCCCCCAACATAAGAAGGACATGGGCCTGTTGGAGCAAGGCCAGAGAAGGGCCATGAAGATGCTCAGAGGGCTGGAGCACCTCTCCTATGCAGACAGGCTGAGAGAGTTGGGGTTGTTCAGCCTGGAGAAGAGAAGGATCCAGGGAGACCTTACAGCGGCCTGCCAGTGCCTGAAGGGGCTACAAGGAAGCTGGAGAGGGGCTTTGTACAAGGGCCTGTAGGGACAGGACAAGGTGAATGGCTCTAAGCTGAAAGAGGGGAGATTTAGATCAGTATTAGGAAGAAATTCCTCACTGTGAGGGCAGCGAGGCGCTGGCCCAGGCTGCCCAGAGCAGCTGTGGGTGCCCCATCCCTGGGATGCTCAAGGCCAGGCTGGACGGGGCTGGGAGCAACCTGCCCTGGTGGAGGGTGTCCCTGCCCATGACAGGAGGGGTGGAACTAGATCTCTTTAAGGTCCCTCCCAACTGAAACCATCCTATGATTGTCACACATTTCTGGCAGTCTTTCTCAATTGGCCTCTGAAATAAGTCTTCATTTACTCTCATATTTACTAAATTAAGACTACTTTTTATTTCAAGTTTGCCACTACTCACTTTTGATTGCATGCTACTTTCAGATGTGGAGCTCCCATCAGCCTCTAACATTCTGTGGAAGAAATGAGTTTTAAATTCATGAAACAATGTTTATACAAATCTAGCCCTCCTATAGCCATGTTGTACTTCAGCAATCAATAAAAACAGAGTACAGTGCTTGCCAAAACATCTGTTGATGCCCTAGATAAAGGACCTCCTATCTGGAAATTATACCTTCTCCCAGTAGTTCCTAATTCCCTGTTTTAATCTTTGCAGGATGCTGAGGAGCAATTCTATCAGCTGTATAAACAATGACACCTTTGCCGGACTGAGCTCAGTGAGGCTTCTTTCTCTGTATGATAATCACATCAGCACTATCACCCCTGGAGCCTTCAGCACATTGGTCTCTTTGTCTACAATGTAAGTTATCTTTTTATGATATGAACATGTTATGATGCTGTTCTTCCATGCTTTTGTTTTAAGAACACAGTGTATGGGTTTCAAAATCAAACTACTTACTGCTCATATATGGAAAATATCATTTAGGGAAAGAAAAATTCATCCTACTGAAATCGCAGGTTTGGAGGATTCAAGGTGTGCTTTAAAGAAATATTTGAATTGCTTCAGCTGAGTGGCTGAAAAAACTTTGAGGTTGCCAGCCTCAGACAGGGGGACTGTATGTTTTGCCGTGTCGTAACCTAGTGCAATGCACAGCAGAAGTTCATGTAAAACAATCTCTGTGGATTCACAAATGCATAGCCTATTACACTTTAGCTCCCTGAAGTTGCTTTAGTTTCAGTATAGTCTTAATTTTGTTAAGAATGGCTTCTTGGATTTCAGTCAATATCTGAATTTCAGTTGGATTTCAGTTAGTTAAATATCAGAAGAAATCTAGTAGCTAATGCTTAGATTTTCAGAGGAGCCTAAGAGGAGAAAATACTCAAGTCCTGCTGAATGTGAATGTGAAAATCCTGACATAAGCTTTTCTGATAATTCTCTTATATTTCTCAATCTTTCTTTGAAGTTTTTCCCTTGCTTCTTAAATATGTTTACATGCTTTTTGTAGCGTGTCCATTGTAATAAAGTACAGAATGATAGATATGGAAGGTCTGCTCTTTGTTTCCATCTGTGAATGGGACCCTGATGTTGCTGTTAATGGAAATTGCCCTGAAAATGCACCCTAACTGTCCAATCAAAATAAACCACTGGTGCTATTGCATTTCAGGTTTTGAAAGCATTCTCCATCATGTTTGGGAAAGAAAGAAGTGTTGCATCTCAGCTGGTTTGTTGCTCACACTTTCATTTTGTTGTTACAACTTTTCACCAGCAAATCAGTCACTATTTTGGCATTAGCTCCATGCAGCATAAAGAACCCAGATTTTTCTTCCATTTACTTTCTGTAGTCCCAAAAGCCTCCTTGAAATTGATGGACGAAGAGATAAAAATTACAAGATTATTTTTATTGACTGTTTTCAAGTCACTGGTCAAAGAGAGTGGTAGTCGCTGAAAGCTTGTTCTTATTGTGCTGCAAGCAATGCCTGCCTGCTTCTCACACATTTGTCTCCTTCCATGGATCCCTTAAAAGCTGTGACTCTCTGAATCAGTCTGTAAAGTCCCTACCTTGTTTGCATAGAAGCATCTTTGTCACATTTTGTCAGAAGGCCCATTTTCCTTTTTTTTTTCTGCTGTGGATCTAACAACAGCAGTTAAAGCTGCTGCTAATTAAAATGCATTGCTTTGGCACTGCCTTATAATCATGTTGGTCATGGCAGGTTCCTAGCTGTGTCTTGATGAAAAAGTTTGTGATGTGACACATTTTCATTCTGTGCTTGACCTGCAGACAGGAGAAGGTGTGCTTTTGACTTCCTTAGACATTGGTTTAAGGCCATAGTGGTATTTTGCATATAAATGCAAAATTCAGATGTGTTAATTTCCTAGCAGTACTCCATTGTAGGTGGATATATTATATGACAACACTACTGAAGATAGATAGTATGACTGCTTTTCCTGTTCAGCCCACACTTTGTGAGTTAATCGGGTATTGTAATTACTTATTTTTACATCTATTAATATGAGCCAGAAATTCATACAAAGTTTAAGGTTTCAGTTTTCATCTTGGCATATTTACGGCATTAAAAAATATTGCTGCTTTTGTTATTACTCTGAGTCAGCCTCATTGATATTATCGAAACACAGACAGCTCTGAAAATAATGCCCTAATGGTTTTCAGAAGGGGAAGAACATCTAGTTTGTAAGTTATTGGTAAAAAAATAGCAGTTTCTTATTTGTTACTAGTCAAACTAGGTACTGTAGCATCCTAATTTGAAGTGCACTTCTGCATACAGAGAATTCAGTCATGTGTTGCAGTCCTTACACAGTCAAGTGGGTGTATTTGCAAGCAGAACTGATTTCCCATGAATTATTACTACAATAGCTGCATGGAGCTAATGCCAGAATGATAACTGGTTCATCAGAATGACATGGAGCTATTCTAGTATAGCTTTAACCTGAATTCCAGGATATATTTTCAACCTAATTTCAACAATATCCAGATGTGTTTCAGCATGTTTTTCCAACAGGCCACTAGAATCCATTCTAATAGTTAATATTCTATGGCTTCTTTGCAATTTTTAAGAAGCGTTTGTAGTAGGATATACATACTTCATTCCTCAAAACTTCTATTCCCTTTTGATTTTGAAAACATGTCTATGTCCTTGAGTAAACACTTCTGAGTTTAATGTTAATACGACATCTTTGCTAAAAGCTTGATTCCTTTGTTTCTGTTTGAGTGGTTAAATCACAATCTTATGTGTGAGAACTCTGATTACTAATTATGAATTTTTATTTGGCTGCCCAACATTGCTGTTTGTGATTTGAGAACTCCACTTGAATAGCCAGATTCCAGAATGAAGCTTTTTCAAATAATTTGCCTTCCCAGACCTACAGTTGCTTTTCAAGTAAAGTAGGGAATTTCTTGTCTGATGTGATACTTTATAGAGAGCCTTGATCTCACATTTTTTCCCAAAAGCTGTATCACAGTCTTGCTGTGGAAAGAACACATATGTAGGGACATGTATGAACTTCATACTACATTAAAGCAAAAAATCACTGCTCTGAAGTTGGAGAAAGGATAAAATTTAGGTGTTGATACAGTGTCAGGAGCAGGTGTATAATGTGTGACAAGGTAAATTTGTCCTTTTTTACACAGAGTTATTTGAACAAACAGTAGATTTTTTTTCTCTCTATTAATTTTGTATGTAACAACTTATTTCTTTTTTAGTTCTTAAGAAAAAAATCATAATCCAGGGATTTAATACATTTTAGGCCATATGTTAACCTGTTTGCCCAGAAGTAAATGGGCGTTTGTGGATAGTTACTGCTGCTCAGCTAGTGAGCAGTAGCACATTAAGTCAAAGCAACCTCTCCCCTGTAGGAAGGGATAATTACTATTTTGATGGGAGCATTTTGTAGACTGAACGTTTAAATGTTTCTGAAAGTTCTTTTTATATGTCCCAGTAAGATGCTTTCTAGATGTGCAAAATGTTCTTTATATTCAGAGCCACTTTTTTTCCAGAAACCTGATTATATACACCTGCTGTTTGTTTCCAATTGTGGATTATTTCATTCTAAGGATTTGTGTCACGGAAGTTGTTCTGTGAATATGATCTCACCCTCTTCCGTCAGTGGAACAAATGGCCTTTGAAGCATTGGTTCACTTAGCGTTGGAGGTTTAAACATTTGGTTTAAACACTATGTTCATGCCAAAGTATGTCAGTATGGAAAATATACAAGGCATCCTGCATGTGGTCTCATTATGGATTAAAGAAAATGGAAAACGCTTCAGAAGGATATTAACTAGAATTAGAATAATGCTGTCAGTGCTTTTCTGCACGTTCTGTCTGAAAGCTCCTATGTAACCTGTTTGTTTACTCACCTTTATACAGCAAGTTAGCCTTGCCTTTGAGTCCTAGACAACATGAAATAGGTTGTTTTTATTATTGAACGTTATACTGAGTTTTCTCCTCCTACAGAATGTACAACAGCCTGTGCTAGATCTACATGTAATTACACACTCAGAGCTCCAGGGTAGTGCAGTGATTGAAGTATGGGGTTTTTTTACAATGCAGAGAGCAGCTGTAAATCATATTGTGGGTATGTGATGTTGACCTAGAACCTATATAATTGAGGAATTGGTTTGGGTTTGTTTTCCTGCTGCAACACCTCAACTGTGCCATATGTTTTAGTCTTCAGTAGTGTTTTCTGGAGGAGTTGCTTGGCTGAAAACCTAAGGTGATTTTGACTACTTCTTTAGGTTTGTAAAAGCGCGTTGCAAGTGAAGACTTACAAGGACTTCAGCAACTATACCTACATTTGAAGTGCCTGATTCTTTAAGGCCTGAATTTTTTTGTCTTTAAGATACACTATGCTTTCAAGAAATCTCATTATCTTTTTTTCTGTGCTACCAGACTCTCAGACATACTCACATATGATGTGAGAATTCCATCAGTGTTAGTTTAGATACTTCATTTTCCATACGGGGGGCCCTGACAGCTCGTTTTTCTTCAGTGAGGGAACCTCAGACTGAAGCTATTGATTCTCCCTGTCTTTGTACATAGGATAGTCAGCCTTGGTTTTTACCAGGGATATCAGCCTCTTTCCTTCATCTGAAGTTTAGTCATAAGGTTTCACACAAATTATGGATAGGCATTTCAGTACAGGACTCCAGAAAAAAGCTTTGGGTTTTTTCGTGCTAAGCCAGCTTGGCTACACGTAGTGGGTGTTACACGGAGGTCTGTGCGAAGGGCTAGCAGTGCGAAACTTTTCCATGGCATTGCCTGAAGTAATCACGTTGAAGATCGTGCATATGTGAGTGCAGTGTGTGAGGTGAGTTTAGACTTGGGTGTGAGCTGTAGCTTGGGTTGAAATCCACTACAAATACAGCCCTGGTAGTCATGTAAGTATGTTTAAATAATAGCTGTAGCAGTAAGTACTTTGGTTTATAATCTTATACATATATACATGTGCATATATATATTTTAATTGCAACCCTAGTCCTAGTACAAAACCTGCATAGAACTTCCCTGATCTGTATAACAGAGGAGGATCATGCCGAAACAGATGGTAGGAAAGGGCTTGGACTTGGAACCCAGCATATTTCTGTAGTTATTTAAGTATTTCTTTATGTTCATGTTTGATGCGATTATGTCTTGTTTTGTTTCAGCAATTTGCTGGCTAACTCCTTTAATTGTAACTGCCATTTGGCCTGGTTGGGAAAATGGTTGAGGAAGAAAAGAATTGTCAGTGGAAATCCACGCTGCTTGAAACCCTTTTTCTTAAAGGATATTCCAATCCAAGATGTAGATATCCAGGACTTCACCTGTGATGGTAAGACAATCCAATTCAGTTTGGGATTTATGATGATGTTGGCACCTCTGTGAGAGCCTCCCTTCCTATCAAGCAATACTCCATGTAAATGTTTCAGCTTAGTGATGAGGAAGAGCCATCTAGAGTTGAACATCATTGTTCCCTAACAGGAGTTTATTTTTATTCTTGATTTCCAGTTTCTGAATTTCTACTGTCTTCACCTAAATATAAGAATGAATTTATTACAGACAAATGCTCTGCTTTGTATAATCCTAGTATAATCCCGGCCCTTCCTCCCACTTCCTTATTTATACACTTAGGTATCACTCTGAAGCCAGTGGGAATGGTGCTTGCTCGGCAGGTCTTTTAGTTTTGGATACTGTCTAGTTTCACCAATAACAGGTGTGAATACAGGGGAATAAAAAAACCTTAGATATTATTTGAAACGTCTCAGTGATGCTTAATGCTTTGCTGGGTCCATATAGGTTTAAAAAATATAATCCTGACATCTCTTTTATTCTTCAGGTAGTTCTTTGTCTTCTGATCAAGCACATTTTAGAGAAAATAGTAAGGATAAAAATTGACTGATGAATCCACTGCTAACTTGACTTGTAGGCTGTGATTGCCTGTTAAGACCAGATATGCTGGAGCTGCAGTTAGTCATAGCTCTAAAGAGACCTTAAGAGTGATAGAAGTTTCCTACTTGGAGTAGAAATTTGTTCCTATTCTAGTCAAGCAATCTGGCAAAAGGCCCAGGTGCTTGGGCTCAGAGCTCAAGAGACCCAAGTTTAGTCATTAAAGAATAATTCGCTTTTAGTTTGGGAGGAAAAAATAAATTCCTGGTCCACAAAATGACATTCCATGCTTGGGAGCTTTCTCTATCATAGTCACTGAGACAACTGTGGTGAATGGAAGGTAGATGGTGGCAGGGTGTAAAACACAGCACAGGAAAATTGAATATGCTGAAGAAACGTGCTTTTCTGGAGGATTATGAAATTTTTTGAATTTTATTTCCAGTCATTAAGGTCAGCTGGAGAGGAAAAAAAAAAAGAACAACCCCCTTCGGTGTTCTTCTGTTGGCTGGTTGTGCTTCTCCATCCCTTTGAATATAAATTATTCCCTACCCATACATTTATGGGTACTTTTGTTATCTTGTACCAGGATTTCCAGTCTTATTCTTTAGTCTCAATGCTCATGGGTACATCCAGCAGAGAGAAGAAAGCAACAGATCTGTCTCAATTAGTCCTTGCATCAGTTCAGAAAAAATAAAAATGAGGCACATAATGACAGCTGACTGTGTGCTCTTGGATTGCAGCACTGTGTCTCCGTGCTGGTGAACTCAGGCTGCCTGCACTCACAAACACTTGCGTGGTTCCTCTCACTGTCATCTAGAGAATGTGCCATTAAGTATCTCCTTTCATATGCATCATGAGACTATAGCATGCATTTGCCTGATGTTTTACAAAGCCTGTTGCTTTTGGGGAAAATACATGCTTTAATGTTCTTAACTTCAAAGAGTTTGGTTCCTTGCGCAGAAACCCTATTGTTCTTCAATTACAGTATTTAATCTGCTGTTTATGGACTTTTGAAACCGTTTTTGGAGAAAGTAGATATTTTTATGTGTGCACAGATGGATCATCAGCAGTTAAAAGTATGCTGTTCTCTTTGTTGTATGCCTGGTTATCCTTGTCAAAAACAATGAGGTTTTACAATTGAGATGATAAATGAAGTGCCAGGCTGACTTAAAAAAAGTAAAAAAATAACATCTAAAAACTGAATAATAAAAAAAAAAAATCTTCCTAAAGCAGAGTGGATAGTGAATATCATCTGTCTAGGTGAATTTAAGGGCAGTATTCTGGTCAAGTTCTCTGTTTCAGCTGGTACAGTAGGGGTGGGGGAGTGTTTGGGATTCACATAACTAATTTTACTGTAATTTGCAAAATTACAGAGAAGTAGATACTCCTAAGAAAAAATATTTATTTAAAAATATTGCTCTTCAGGTTTTGAACTGTTGTTCATATTGCCTAAAGAACCTGTATGAAGGCAGGTTGATCTAGAACACTGGATCTACTTTAGAATATTTTGGTGGTTACCATGGATTCAGGGATGTCTCTCCTTAGTCCTTGTAAGCAGTTATCTTCAAAGTGTGTGACTTTGGGCTGTAAAGCTGACTTCCTTACTCCATTCCTCTCCCTCTGCAGGTAATGATGAAAGCAGCTGCTTGCTTTCACCTCCTTGTCCTTCCCAGTGTACCTGTGTGGACTCGGTGGTACGTTGCAGCAACAAAGGGCTGCGGATATTGCCCAAAGGAATTCCCAAAGACGTGACTGAGCTGTGAGTTACCTTTTACATAGCTCCTTTCATGAGAAGTTCATGAAATTACATCATAGTGGAGCTTTGTAGGTCCTTGGGGGTTTTGCTTTTGAGTTTAGTGACTGGTGTTTTGTGCTTTGGTGCTTTCCATATGTTTTGACTGTTATTTTTATATTTATTTTTCCCTTGACTGAATACATTGTTCTGTAATGGGAACAGAGTTTATCTATCCTTGTACCCATTAATTCTGTGTGTAGGGAACAAATGCATATATTAGTATCAAATAATCCTATAGTGCTTCTGAGAAGCCTAAGCTCACAACAGGCAGTTTGAAAGGATGATGAAAATATGTTCCTGACTTACACAGCTGTGAGCTAATTATCCTCGGAGGAGATTAAAAAAAAAGAAAAAGAAAGCCAGTGGTGGAAGCAAACAGTGAATTCTTTTCTCCAAACCTCATGAAATGGCTAAAATAACAGATAATTAGATTAAATTGTAAAGTAAATTCATCCTACTTGAGAACCATCTTTCTAGTTGTCTTTCCATCTACCCCTCGCTATGACTTTATACTGGATTTTGGTTCTTTCCAAGGAAATAAAATACACTGGTGGAACTGTTTGGCTTAAACAGTTGGCAGTAGAAATACTGAGCTTTTCCCCTTTAGGTCTTTATTCAAATCTATCCCAGGTGAGTTGTTACTGAAACTTATTACAATCTCATCAACATCTCTATGTGAAAGTAATTGGTTGAGTTAGTTGGTATGTTCAGTGAATTTTGTAATGAACTAAAATCTGATTCTGCTATTTTTTAGTATCTAGTACTATTTTTACTGTTTAGTAACAAGGCAGCTAATGAATGAGATACACACCTGTCCTGGTTTTAGCTGTGCTTTACACCCTTCACAGGGGGAGAAAGGAGTTTTCACTGTTTTTACCAGTGTTGTAGTCAAAACCAAGACTTTGTTGCTGAATGAGGAGTGTACTGAAAGCACATGTGGTAACTTAAATTAACATGGAAATTTTGCATTAGTGAATGCATCCTTGAAACGCTGTTGACCAGAGCATGGATAATAGTGGTTTGAATTAAAAGCCGAGTCCTGGCCTTTACTCCCTTATATATTGCTATCAGTGATAAAAAGTCTGCAAGGTGATTTCTGCTCTGTTCTTGTTCAGGTTTCATTGCATTCAAATGTGTCTTGCTGACAATAAGATATCACAGATGTTACTTTGATTTCCACTGCCACACTAAGGAATTCTTATGTTTGAATTTTGCATATTGAGTTTTACTGATACTATCTGATACACTGACGACATAACTTTCACAAAAAGAGTGAAACTAATCTCACATTCTTGAAAACTGCTATATTTCTTAAGCTATTTCTTGGCAAATGAGGCAATAGCCTGGAATTGAGCAGTTTGAGTTCATAGGAGTTTACGTGACTGTCTTCTTCAGTAGGAGCCTCTTGGCTGTGCAAGCCTCTACTTCGGCTTTCTGCTTTCAATCCAGAAATGTGTCAGCAGAACAGAGTCAGCCATGGGCTGGCTGGCTCTGAATATTTCATGTTCTGCAAATATAACCTTGAATCTGTCCCAGCTGTCTCAAAATTCAATCCTGATCTCACTCTCCTCTTAACCAACATATACTGAGCTCCTTATTTTAATCGATACCAAAAGATGAGCTGCAGGTACTGAAGCTAAAAATTTCACTTTTGTGGAAACTGTGTCAATAAATAAATACATACATAAATCTTATCAATCATACTTGTTTTCCTTCTGCTTCCCAATTAAGATAAAGATGTTGCCTGTAATCTAGAAAGGACTATATCATCTGGGTCCCAAGCTGCTCATGTGAACTTAAGTATTTTTATTGTTCTGGATTTGAGAATTGTCCTTGCTGCTGTGGTAAACAGCATCTCCTGTGGAACCCTACCTCATGCCTCATTTTGAGGACAGGTGAAACTTGGCAGGGAGAACCCCGTAGCTTTCTGGGCACAGGGTGAAAAAGATTTATCTTGTTCAATCTGTTTGTACTCCTCACACCAAAATACCCCCATTTTCCTTGGACGATCCTGGATCCCTTGAACTATGTCCTAAGGCTGGAGTATCTTCCTAAAGCTGTTTTCTTTCTGTGGCAGGAGTTGATACCTGTGTAGCACTTGAAACCAGAGAGTGCGTAAGTTATCTGCTGCAGAAGATACCACGGCTTTTGCTTGGCTAGAGAGGGCTGCAGCACTTGCCAGGGCAGGGGTGCCTTCACCTTCCTCACTGCTACCACAGTCACAGGAGCTCAAATACATTAAAAACCCTTTCCCTGTGTTACCGCAACCCATGCTGCCTTTCTCTCCTTCCACACTCATGTCAGAGACCTCTCGGCAGCATGCGGGGGTGTCCGTGCTCCTGCCAGGCACTTGCACAAAGCCACAGTCGCCAAGGACGGAGGTCATGCCAAGGAGAGGACAAGGGCATAAAGAGCCCCTTGTCCTGGCAGCCCACAGCTCCCTCCCTCAGGGATGCCTGAACGGTGATATGATACGGGGGAGCATTTTAGTGGCGTTTTTAAAAATGCACCGGTCTGACATTTATAAACTTCTATTATTGATATATTAATTTACAAGGCATGTTAGCTGCAGTGCTTTTTATTGAACTGCAGTGTGTTTTTATACAATATGGTTTAAGAAAAATAACTGCCATGTATCTAGATAAACCAATATGTTACAGCTGAATATAACCTTCGCAGAAGTTCTTTTAAATTCTTTTAGAGGTCTTAAAGTAGTCTTAAACCAGGAATTCTTTCATTGTAACAGGTATTAAATAGCAATGTGCAAAAATGAACATACATCTTGCACAGGCACATAGGGAAAATGTTACCCTTTGCTGGGTCGAATTTCACTGTACCTGAGGTCAGCAAAAAAAGATCACCAGCAATGTTTTATTGCATGGTGGACTGGAGACATAAGCTCGCTCCTTCCAACTTTCTTCATGAGTTTCTGTTTTGGATGTGTATATACACAAAACATGTGAAAGCCATTATCTCCTTCTTATTTAGAGGCTGGAATGACAGGAGACATCCTTGTGTTTGGTTTGTACCACCCCTGGGAGGAGGGATTACCTTGGCAGGGAAGGCTTCCATCTAAAATAGAGTTGAAAAGATCACTAAGTCTCCTGGCTTTTTAAGAAGGATGATGATGCAACAAATTTCTGTTTCTCAGCTATTCCTTCACAAAACCCCATCATCATGGGCAAGCCTTCTTTCAGCTTCTTGGGAACACGGAAATATTATGCTGTTTCTTGCAAATTCCTTTGCTGTATATTTACGTACTCCCTACATTTTTTCCTACTGTTTGCTTGTTCCAAAGAGAAGCCTTGGGTTTTTTGAACGTACACAATTTTCTCATCCAGATGTTCAGAAGTAAAATGTTCATGCAGTGAGCTAGTTTGGAACTTAGCCTTGCTGCTGTTTAGTGTTTTAGGCTTTCCTTTTCTTCTTCTTTCCCCCCACCCACCCCCAAATCTGTTTGAACTAAGTTTCCCATGCTCTTTTTCCTTTTGCATATTATCTCAGTGTGTGAACACTAGTTTTTTTCTTTTTTTTCACAAAACCAGAGTCTATTTCTAATAAAGTCTTATCTGACAGCATCCAGCTGCTTTTATGGACCTACAGCAAATAATATTTTGCACTGGGGAAAAACACTGGAGGCAATTATGTGGATGGCGTGTGCATAAGCTGTAACATAATGAGCATGGTGTATTTTAGAATAAATATGTACTAATCATGTCATCTCTAGACTCCAAATGTCATGACACTGAGCTATATGATAGCACTGATGGGAAAACCTGCATCCATACATCACTGTTAGTGATTATTTTCTTCCATTTATATTAATATATATTAATATTTGCATTACTTTTGCCATTTCTCTTTCTCTCCTCACAGACTTTCTCTCTCCCATTTGTGTTTTTTGTTCTGAGTGTTAGGTTCGTTTAGCCTGCAAGCTCATTCAGAACTTGGCACAATGGTTTCCACAAGCAGCTGACCTGCTTACTAGCAGAGGGATCCCACTGAACTTGTAGCTCTTTGTTCCCCCCCCCTAGCTTGCTGCCTGTTTCTTCCTCAGCCTTAGCATGGCACCTTCATTCAGCTGAATGTCCAGTTGCCGAGATGATTTTGACAGTTGCCTCCCATACGTTTGCTGCCACATTTGCTTGGAGGTATTTACCACCAATCTCAACCCTCCTATCCGTCTTCAAAGGCACTTTTGATTTCTCTTGACTTGTGACAAAAAATGGTGGCTCATACCTGGGCCGTGCAAATTGTTGCGATAAATATGCTCTAAGCAGTTAGTTATGATACATGTAGAATACTGTAAGAATTTAGTTGCATTTTTCAGTATGCCTGTATTGCTGTTGATCAAAGGGATAACTGAAGTGAGGTATCTGATGGAAATCATCTGGTTGAGTATGGAAGTGCTTTGGCTTCTCTGGCAATCTGCGCTATTTTACACATTGACCGTTAACACAGACGTCAGTGAATTTATGTTTCATAATAAAGGAGAGAAACAGTTTGGATCAAAGCTTAGGCTTACACGGTCCTATATCATAAAAGGTTTTACAGCCTGCTTAATTCACCGCAGAGAATTCTCCCATTGAGAAAATAGATCCTCCCGTTGAGAGAATGGGTAGTTCTGTAGAAGGCTATTTTAGTTACAGCTGATCTGTGTTTCAAATCTGATGGTTTAGAAAAAGTAAATGGTATCAATACTATCAAAGAATGTGTTCTGTGACTGATGACGTTTGAGTACATATTGGAAAGGCGACTTCAGCACTAATAGAGACTAAAGGTAAGTTTAACTTTAGGGCCTTCACTTTTCTCTCAAACACAGCCATGGTCCTGTGCATCAAACCTGCAGGTTGTTGTCGTGCATACAAATGCAGCAAAATCCAGAGTCCAAATCTGCCAAAACTTAAGAAAGTTCAAGAACCAGATTTGTATCTAGATACATAGTTGAATATTGTTTCTTCTCAAGAAACTGTAATTGAAGCTCTTAAAATTCACATTTTGTGGATGTTTCATCTGTCACTGTTCAGTTCTCTTCTAGACCACCATTTTTAGGAAATGAAACTTGCCTCAAAATTTTAGGATGTTGGGTATCTGCATTAAGAAGTTTAGACTATAACTTAATTTAGACCTGCATAAAATTGTAAAGTATATTCTATTTTTTTTTTTTTTTTTTTTGTAATGTAACATTCTAGATGAAGTATTTAAAGAAATAAAGGAAGGGCTTTGTGCCTTTTCAATTACTGCCTAAGAACTGATTTCTCTCTCCAATTTCTTCTCTTAGCACAGATTGCTGCTGTGAGCTTGACTTTATGGCTGAATAGACATTTCAGTACAAAAAAGGTTCCAAGTGATTCAAATCGTTACATGATGCTTTGGCACCTTGTGCTGGTTATATCACTTCCAATCCAAGTGGTTTCAGTATAAAAATAGACAAGTTGGAAAAGGAACAGCTGTCATCTTTTATGCATAGTTTTAAATTTTTTATGTGTGATGTTAGTGTGTGTGGAAGGTGCTGGATGAGCCCCAGGGCTGCTGCAGGCACTGGGCTCCAAGAGCGGGCGTGGTTGGTGCAGGCATGGAGCAAGGCATGGCCATGGCCCGCAGCGCCAGCCATCCTGGCCAAACAGCTACCTGTCTGCAGCATTCAGTCATGTTCTAGAAGAAGCCTTTCCTGGTAGGCATTTGGTGGCATTTTATGAGAACATGAACACATGGGTTTGGGGTTTTTGTTCAGTTTTGGCTCTGGTGATTGCTTGTTGCTTACAAGTCATTGTTGAGACTTCAGGATTCCCAGCAGTGTTCATGGAGCAAAAACCAATTTCAAATTTGATACTTAAAATACAGAGTCTAGAGATTTTAGGAAGCAAATGTGGTTGTTTTGGATACTAGTCAGTGTATCTATGTTAAGGCAGCTGACACCCACTCTTGACTCTGTCTGTATATTAATAACTTGACTCTGAACATTAAAATTAGACATACATTTTTTTCATTCATGCCAGAATTTCTTTGCATACCAGATGCCATGTACATCATCTTCCTTTGGCTAAGGTTTGAAAAGAATTAAAAGTACAATATTCCCTCCACATCATTCTGTTTATGGCTTGTTTTGTTTGGGCAGGGGGTCTGTAGCTTCACCCATGTTTTTTTATTTATGTATGCTTATACATAAATACACAGAGTTTTGTAATTGGGCTCTGCCCCTTCACCCTCATGAATTCTTTCATTCACTCTGTCTGGTTTCCAGCCCTCTTGCAGCCCCCATATGTCATCTTCAGCCCAGCAAGGTGCAGAGCTGCTGTCCCCGCGTCCCCTCCTTGCTCTGACAGAGGCCTGGCCCGCAGTGGGCAACAGTTCACCTGCAGCAACTGGTTTCTCCAAATATTGCACCTCAGTTCCTCCTGATTCTTGGCATGCTCTTACACCCTAAAAGCTCTAGTTATTTCAAAATCATTGCAGCTAAATGTGCTTTTGAAATGAATGCCTTTTGCTTAGAAAATACTGCTGTTCTTTGTATAATGTGGTGAAAGGTTTAACAGTGGTGAATTATTCTTAGGCATGGATGAAAAGTATGTAATCAGTAATTTTTCAGTGTAATATTCTGTTTGTTCAGAAGTTATACCACTGGTGTAAGTACTGCAGCTTTCTGCTAGCACATTTATATAACCATCAAATAGCTTGCAGTACAAATCCAAAGCTATTTAAAGCGGATCTTCTGTAGGAGTTTAACCCCAGGGGTCTGCATGTCTATGTTAGGCTGAATAATGAAGCACTGGATTAAAATGTGCACCTTTGACTTTTGATTGCACCAGAAAGCAAAACAGGGGAGAAAAACCTTGGCTAGCCATCATCAGTTTGTTCAAATTTCAGGCTGCTTCATACTGAGATCAACAAGAGAATACCCTCAAAATGTATTTCTGAAGATTTCAACACATTGCAAGAGTTGAGTCTCCTTTCCTAAAGGAAAATCATATATAGCTTCCAAATGCATAATACATGACCTGAATTTGATTTCCTTTGAAAATCCTTTGGATTTTACATTTGGAATAAAGACTGGAACCTTAACCTACCCTTATGCACGGGTTTAAGATTTGTGACTTTCTGGGATGAAAAAGAAGGTGCAGGCTCCCAGTGGCCTGTTGCACCCATAGCAGACCATGTCTGGGGAAATGAGACATGATTTGCCCTGTTTAAATAGTAACATATGTGGTTGAATTCTGAGGGTCTTCTGCGTAACAATTTATGGTGTGAATTTGCTAAGGACCTCCATTTTCAAAATAATTTATAACAAATTTAGTCAAAATGAAGCAAGTGACTTTACACTTGCTGAGTATGAATATCCATGGGAGGTGTAAATGCAGTGTAACTAACCTGTACTCTGGTTTGTGATAATCTGCATCAGCAGAGCAGCTGCCACTACTTTGCAAGGGCTGACTGTTTACTGTGCAACACTGGCACTCGATGCTTGTGATCTTTGTGAATGGAGAGATTAATTTGTTCAATAGTTTGGGTTTTTTTCATTAGGGAAGGATTTTTCTTTTGGTTAAAAATTCAAAAGCCTGTAGTCCCACTTGTCCAACCTTATCCTAGCAGCAGCTGGGTCAGCTCCAACGCATGCTAAGTAACTCTGCCTTGATGGGATCCTGTGCACAGGCAGAATGGGTTACCATGAGGCTGGGGTAGTTTAGTTGGAGTAATCTAGTTGAAAAGAGAGCTGAAGCAGCAGAAAATGGTGAGAGGGCATTGTGCTGAAATAGAAGAGGGGGAAAAAAAATGTGTTGGTTTTAAAATGTATTATGTAAGAAATTCTGTTAGTGTTTACAGATTTTATTTTTAAATAATGTAAAAATAAAGTTTGTGTGAAAATTTTCTTGGATTTAGTTTACACAAGTATCTCTGTGTTGTTACAGTTAATGCAGAGGGGGAACATGCAACACAGTAACAGTCTATTATTGCTGTTTGCTATAGTAAATGCAGAATAAGGAGGTCTGTTGCCAAAGAAAAGGCAATTGTATGTGTGGAATAAAAATTCTTAAAATTATTATCAGATTATATTTTCAGTAGTAGAGGCAGCGCATTAAGTGTTCTGGTGTCTGTGGGCTGCATTTTCTGGATGTGCTTGATTATCTTCCAAAACACACCACGTCGATTGCATTTGCCCATGTCTACCTTAGGAAAAATCCCCCAAAATATCTTGTAAGGAAGGGAAATACCATTTCACACTTTATCCTCACCTGTGGAGGGAGGAGTGCCTTCCTCCTACACAGTACTTTCTGAGGAGGTTGGATTTGTGTCCTAGGTGGATATGGTTTCTGGCAGAGGTCTGGAGGATTACTTTGACAGTGTTGTGGCACCACAGTGGTCAGATTCCATTGCAGACTTGTATCTTCCAGGGATGCAGTTTCACTCAAAACCCAAGGTTAAGGGAAAGAATTCCAGCTCTGTCTCTGTCATTTTATAGTAAGCGGGAAAATCACCATATCCCATTGCTACCACAGATAGCTGTGGAGTCTTGAGTACCCAAGCTCTCTTCTAGGCAAACTTTGGGAAGGTATTATATTCGTTCAGGATTTTTCACTTGGTTTACTGAATGTTCATGTCCCTTAGTGGACAAAAACTGAAAAATACAGGTACTATATGCCTGTGTGAGGACACAGGATTACCCCAAAAGACTTTAGCCCTACTGTACATCTGTCTGAATAGAGACATATTCAGTGGTGTCTCAAACTTCCACCCTGGAAACATAAGCTATTTTATTAAATACACTTAGTGCTTGTAGGAGGAGCCTGTATTCAAAGAGAACTTGGTCTTTGGTCTTTGATTTGTACCTAATTTTCCTCCTGTACCAGCATAATTTGAAAAGGAAAGGTAAGGAGGGTATATATGCCACGGTAGGAATTGCTGTAATGGATGTGGCATCAAAGTCATGGGTGTCTGTGTTGACACTGGAGTAAGTGAGACTTTTTGCAACACAGAGACCTGGTGGTGCAGCTCCTCTTCCAGTTCTGTCTCTATGAGGAACTTACATGCACAAGACAAAAACTGTTCAAACAGGTCAGTCTGCACTCAGCATTCTTATAGAAACTTGTTACAGGTAACTTTACGTTCAGGGCACAAGCCATACAATTTTTCTCCCCTTCTTCAGTTACTGTCATAGAAGAACCAAATGGCCATTTCCGTTTGCTGTAGGCCAGAAATCCTTTATTTGCTCCCAAGCCTTCAAAAAAAAAAAAAAAAAAAAAAAAAGCTACTGTTATGCTTTGCATCTGGGATATTTCACTTATAAAGGACAAACTGTTATAGTTTCAAAGCAATAAATCAAAAATAATTTCCTTAGTGACTGCCTTTATATTTTCCTCATTCATGGTGCAGATTGAATGACAGGAGTTCTTGTTAACATGTTTGTGTAACTGTCAAATCTGACTTTTTTCAGATACCTGGAAGGAAACCATCTGACTGCTGTGCCGAAAGGGCTGTCCACCTTCAGACACCTGACACTGATGTAAGACACACGTGGTTTCATATCAAGAAAATCACATGACTTTCTGCACTGTGTTGTAGGCGGAACATAAATAATTACTATTTGGGGGGGTGTGGAACCCACAAAACAGAAAAACCTGATGTAATTTGAATTTGGAAAGAATTTCACAGTGGCCACTGCTGCCAGTAAGTGTTCATAAAGAGTGGAGAAAGAGCGAGGTGACTGAGAGCACCAGAGACCCTTCCTCTGCAGGAGCCTCCAGCCTCTGCAAAAGGACTAAACTCTTGCAGGCTGCTACAGTTTCGCTTGGCAGATTTATCTGTGTGAACCTGTAAAGGTCATTAACAGAGGAGGCTGCATTAATTTGTTCTAGGTGAGGCAGTATTTATAATGCTAAGGCAATGAAAATTTGCATAGCTGTTTTTCTGCTATGAACAGTCATACAGATCGGGACACAACTAGACTGTTCAGCAAGTTGCTCCCTGAAGTATGCAGGAGCAAAATTTCTTGGCTGAACTATTTATCAGAAATTTTCAAATGCTGTTTGAGTCAGCTGTGTAGATACTCAAGTCAAATAGGCAGAACAACCACAGACAAAACCAACATGGACCAGGAGACTGGAATCCTCTGTTTTAAGAGACTGTTTTATTTGGAAATATCCCTAATTTTATTTTTTTTTTCAAGGGAGGGCAACAACAAAAACAAATGTTCTGTTTGAGCCTAAAAAACTTTTTTAAAATGAAAAATTACATAATTTTTTTCTAGTAGCTGTCAATGTGAAGGGCACATGGAAATGGTATGCCTATAATATATTGCAAAGCAAGCTGGTACAGTAAATATTCAGCTGTGCTTGTATTATTTAATAATTTACTCTTCAAAAATTTTGCTTGTATTCACTGATTATTTTTTTTAATGCTGTATGCTGGAAATATGCCTTAGTATTTCTGAGTCTGAAGCTTTTTAGGGGAGTCTGATGTGCTTTGCTTTTAGAGCTTTTTCAAAGTTGATTAGAAAATATATCAGTTGATCATATGTGACTTTTGAATTGATTCAAGTATTTTGCAGATATTATTTATTTTTTTAAAAAACACATTTCTCAATTCCTACATATAAATTATATTTTATCTGTGTGTTTCTTCAGTGATTTGAGCAACAACAGCATAAGCGTATTGGCCAATTACACCTTCAGCAACATGACTCAGTTATCGACACTGTAAGTAGTCCAACATTTTGGTAACAGTTTTGATTGCTTTCCAGGCACCATCTTTGGTGTTGAACAATTAGTATATGTCTTGTTACTTAAGAATGTGGCTTACCATGCTTCTGTGTGGTTGAAATAGTAGTGAAATAATCAAAGAAAATACAATGTTGTAACTGTTCTCTCTTCTCCCAGCATTTTGAGTTACAATAGACTCCGGTGTATTCCAGTCCACGCGTTCAATGGGCTCAGGTCTCTTCGAGTGCTGTAAGTACCACTTCAGTGCAGCTGAGTTGCAGCTTATTAGAATGCTGTTGGTGGCAGGGAGGTTTTTAATGAGCAGATGGCTTTCACTTGATCCAGTAGTCATAAATATTTTCACACAATTAGCTTCAATGTACTTGTATTTAGGTGCAATATGTCCAGTAATGACTAGAGCAGGTGAACGCTAAACTTTGAAAAGAACCAATTACATACTTGCAGGATGAATGACTTTTCTGATAGTTCAGGGACAAGAACTATCAGGAAAACAGGCCTCCGAGCGACTGCATAGAGTCTGCTTGTCTCTTCTATTTGAACAATGTTTGGGTGCCCCACAATAAAGGACTTTTCTCTTGGTCTGTAAAAACTTGATAATATTTTACAGTGCAAGTTCCCACTGGATGCTTCAGCAAGAGCGTCTTTACTGAAAACTTGTGTATTTTTATAATATTTTCTATTAATTTAGATTTGTGAGCAAATTTTTACAGGAAAGAATGCAATCTGGAGAGAAGTTAGAAGTCCCCACACTAAAACAATGAGGAAGTCAAGCCAGAGGCTGGGCGCCAGAAACGCTGAGATGGTGGCACACTGAGAGATGTCCATGTGTGATTTCTTTCTGTGGAAATTCTTTTCTGCACTCTTTATTTCCAGTGTAGCTGCTTTCAGCAGCATTCTGGACTGAACAATTTGTTTACAAACTCTTCTGAAAGTCATCTTCTTTACATTGCCACAGAGTGTGGGCTGTGGGCCTGTTCCTTGCAGTAAGCAGTGCCCACCCCCACCCCAGCTTTTCCTAAGCACCTTCTGCTTCCTGCTTCAGTCTTGTGTTTACTGTCCCTCACTCCCCATCTGTCCCATCAGAACCAAACCTTGAGTTGAGTTTGCTCAGTTGTTTGTGTGGACATGTGACACCATGTGCAGCTGTCAGGGCAAGGTGGAGAAACCATCTTCCTCCCCATGGCCCAGCAACACAAGTGGGTCATCCTTACTGGCACAGTAAACAGGAAGCAGATAAATTAAATAGCTTATCTGTGATGCAATTGTTCAGTCCACTGAAGGAGAAAGAGCTTTGAACACTAAAAGATCAGGACAGAGGAGCTGAATAATATGTCCTGAGTGCTTTGAAACTTCTTATGAGTAATTTCTATTTTTTTTAAAAACTTAGGTGTCATTCACATGCAGAAGTTTCTGTATGTGAAGTGGTTGCTGTGTGTTGACTCCCCAAGTGTGGCATTAAGGTGTTGACATGGGCAGTATTGCAACTGCAGAAGCAATAAGGCAATGCTGTTTCTCTGAGCTCTTCCGCAGTTGTTTAATGGTAAAATACATATCTAGGTTTCAACCTCCTTACAAGACAGCTTTAGGTTCCCAGTTTTCATTAGTAAACCCAAGGAAGGTACATGAGTTGAATTTGGTGTTCTAAGTTTGGCTTGAGACTGTGATTTCTAGTGCACTAGGATGGTCACATTTGAGCTGTTACATGGGTCCTGAAATTCTGCCACGGATTAATATATTCTGTTTCATGGCCAATTAAATTATTCCATATGGAGCTGTCTTCTGGCCTGCTTCTGATACTCAAGCTAGTTTGGGACTCTCTACCCTGAATTGCAGTGTAGATATACCATGCCTCACTCTTTCCAACAGCTACAATTTGTCTTCTCACTTCTGTTCTCGCAGGCCATGTATAGACAGAAACAAAGAGCAGTATTTTAATAACAGCTATTATCTTTTGGCTTTTTAAAATATGTGCTAATCAAATAAAAAAAAAAAACCTTTCTCCTTCAAGGGAGAAGCCTTTCCTGTCTTGCACAGAGTAGCACAAGTGACATGAAGCCTAAATGGGAATTTCTGCCTCTGCTTCATGCATTTGGAAGCCTCCAAATAGATTTGATTTATGACGACCCACAAAACTCTGGTATCAGCTACAACTTTTGCCACGTGTCATCTATGTTGTTATTAAAAATCAATTCTCCAGAGAGAAAATGGCTTCCAAGTGACAGTGTGCAATCTGTTATTGTCAGTTATTTATTATCCATATTCTTTGGGGAGTTTAAAAGAGAAAACATCAGCAAAACAATTTCCTTGTGGGTTGGGGTTTTTTTTTTCTAAATAGGAAGAATATAAAGGTCTCATTACCTTTGGCTGTGCATGCCTTTGAAGGTAGCAGACCCTTCTCATACAGGCTTTTGTGTCTGCCAAATTCCTTATGTTTTCTTTACTTTTTACCTCTATAGTAAATAAAATACATATTTGAAAATCAGAATAATCATAGATGTATGATGAAGTTGATCCTTGACAGATACTTGGTTCTGTCCTCCCTCTCTTACATTTTTCAGCACAAGCCCAACTGAAAACTGCACAGTCAACATGTTTATGTTTACGCCTGAATATATATCAGTGTTTACATAATCAGGCTTTTAATCCTCAGTCTTCACGTGGCTTATTCATAACGGCAGCCAAAGTGTGCTGGGGAGCAATTTCAATGTAGAGCCTTAGGATTTTTTTTAATAAGCAAAAGTCAATATCAGAAGTTTTTTGCACCAAAATTATTGCAGTGAAAAATTGTAGGTTTGTTGGGGTTTTTTTGGTTTGGGGGTTTATTTGTCCAAAGCTTGGTTTTTTTAGAAGATAAATGTAAACAAGTTAAAAAGCTGAGATTGACACAAATTAATTATAAATATTAGAACTCTCTGGTATGCCTGAACTGATTATTTTTAACATTATTTTTATTGGTGACGATATTGTAACTACTGATATTTTGTCCTGATTTAATTAAGAAGCAAAGTCCAGAAAGAAAAATACTTTCTTAGATCACTAAACAAATTTTCCGTGTTATGTTTATGAAAAAAAAAAGTTAAAATGAGCTACAGAATGTTCTACTAACATGAGATAGTCTAGTTTTACTAAAAGCTGATTGCTATTTACTACAGTTCAAAGCTCACACAGACATAGTCATATGTGTGATGATAAAACTCACACTAATACTCTTCAGGCACAACCTTGGAACCAAGTTGTGCAATATACTTTCATTGTTGGATGCTGGACTGATTTGACCTGACAGAAATATTCTTTGGCTTTTTTTTTTTTTTTTTTTTTTTTTTGGTGGGGTTTTGATTTTGTTTTTTTTCGTTGCAGAACAACTACTTGTATTTGCCCAGTCAATCTGTAAAAGGTGCTATTCGTAGGAGCACTGAGCAGTGACACGGTGTCTTCCTGTGACACCTGGGTTGTATTGGTTCCTGCAGGGTTTGGCATCCTTTGGGGGGTTCATTGTAGGTGGTTTTGCTTGATGGGAGGTGGCTCTAAGCTCAGCCAAGCTCTTAGCCACATTTCTGCCTTTACAGAGTAGATCATTGTTGACTGAAAAAGCATCCCCTTTGTATCTGTAGTAACATAATGTTATAAAACAGTAGGCTAGGAGGCTGGACTTGGGAACAGCTAGTAAAAGAAAAACCAACCCAAAAAGCCCAGCCCAAAAGGGTATGTTTTATTCATTTCCTTACCTGAAAACGAAGTAAAAAGTTAGTGACATTACACGTAGAAGAATTTTTTTTTGTTCCAAGAATTCAAGTGTTTTGTTACTCTGTGCTCTGAGAGGAGACCCATGTCACCTTAAATTCATATCTCTGCTGTTTAACAGCATTTAGACAAGAAGATACCTAGAAGTTGTGCTTTCGAGGGAGATCACACACAAACCCAATCTCCTGCTACGAGCAGCTGCCCGGCCTGGTGGGCGAGGGAGAGGCTGTGGCTGGTGTGTCCTGGGCCTTAGTGAAGCCTCTGACACCGTCTCCCACAGCCTCTCCTGCAGCCACCGGCTGCTCATGGCTGCCCGGGGGGCTCTGCGCTGGGGTCAAAGCTGGCTGGGCGGCCGGGCCGGAGAGCGGTGGGGAATGGAGTCACATCCCGCTGGCCCCTCGAACCCTGGGTTCGGGTTTGGGCCCCTCACGGCCAGAGGGACATGGAGGGGCTGGAGCGTGTCCAGAGCCGGGCACGGGGCTGGGGAAGGGGCTGGGGCACAAGTGCCGGGAGGGGCGGCGGGGGGAACTGGGGGGTTTAGTCTGGAGAAGGCTCCGGGGGGACCTTATCGCTCCCCACAGCTGCCTGACAGGGGCTGTAGGCAGGGGGGTCGGTCTCTGCGCCCAGGTAACAAGTGACAGGACAAGAGGAAACGGCCTCAAGTTGCACCAGGGGAGGTTTAGATGGGATATTAGGAACAAATTTTTCATGGAAAGGGTGGTCAGGCACTGGACCAGGCTGCTCAGAGAGGTCGTGGAACAGCCATCTCTGGAAGTGTTTATAAAAGACATGTATGTGGCACTTAGGGACATGGTTTAGTGATGGACTTGGCAGTCCTGGGTTGACGGCTGGACTTGATGATCTCAAAGGTCTTTTCCAACCTAAATGATTCTATGATCAATGTGTGTACTTTAACTGCCCAAATGTTTAGGATTTTATTTGACCATTTGCTTGTAAGGATTGTTGGTATAAAAATGTGTTCCTGTTGTTGATCCAAGAGGAGAAACATTTTTATTGCACTGTTGAATTCTCTTGCCACTATTTATTATCATGGATTTTGAGTTTTTTAGCATTCATCATTTCATTTTAGCTGCATGGGTGATGATGTTGCTGACATGATTTTTTTATTAAGGTGCAGGCATTTGTGTCCAGGAAACATACCTCAGTGTTTGAGATATGTAGTCAAGCCATTAATTCCAAATGCTTTTTTATTTTTGATGGTTTTACCTTCTTACAAACAAATGACATTTTCATTCTCCAGCTTCTCTTAGAAGTTTCCAAGACTTCTAGAAAGGAAATGCATCTCTTCAAAGTGTAAACACAACTGATATGACATAAAGATAAATACAAGTTCTGCTGTCAGTTCAGAGAGAATAGTCTTGCATGTCTTTAAGTAATTTAAAAGATCAGAATCTAAGGTCATTATGAGTGGCTGCTAATTTAAATATGCTCATTGCATTGAAGGAGGGAACGTTTGATGGCAAGTTATTGACCAGGTCTGATCTTGCATCCTCATACCAACAAAAATACTTATTTAATAGCTGTGGGGTATGTCTCAGTCATTTGGTCATTCTGTATAGAATTAGTGAGTGCTTTATCTGGAGTTACTGTGTGGGAGCTCATATCCTTCCTGTTCCTGTTTGGATTAATTGCTTGGAGATCCATCCTTACATATGCCAAGTATTATTACTAATAGCCAAAATCTAGGTATGATTAAAAGAAAATTTCAGAATCAGGATGTTGGAAGAGGAAGTTTTTAATATACTGGCATCAGGAACTGGAGACAGATGCCAGCAGGATAACTCTGCTGTAGCTTTTGTGATTTCATGCTCTGCAGAAAAACTTTGCAGTACAATAAGATAGAAATTGCAGCTGCAGTGAGCAGCTGTGAAATGTGATCGTAGTAACATTGCTTATGCTCAGATAGTTCACAGCCCACGGTAGGGCCAGCCTCATAGGAGGCAGCACAAAGGTGTATCTTCCCCTGGCAAGTTAGGCTTTCCTTGCTGTGTGTATGCTGGTGTAAGGGTGTGTAAAGGTAGAATTGTTAGGAATTATAAGGCGTCATGTAGATCCTGGTGAAGCTTATAGTGGTGTTAGGGAAGAAAGGGTGCAAAAAGAGATGCTTTCATTTTCCTCTGGAGCTGTTGTGTATTTCTGTGGCCCCAGATGTTTGGTTTGTTTTAAATAAACTCAGTGTGCACCATTTTGAGAATCTGTACAGTCACAGAAATGAAAAATAAGATGTGATTGCTGTGTTCTGCAAACCACCAGGTAAATTGGAAAATAAATGACTCGAGGGAAGGAGCTGCTACAAAACTGACACACAGCAGGTTTCTGTTTTCCACCCTCCTCTGCCACATCTGGAGCACTGACAATAATTCCTGGACCTGGGAAAGAGGATATAAAGAATACAGCAGTTTTCTATAACTTAACCAGCTCATGGGAGAAGTGCAAAAGAAAATGTAATTTTAAAATATTGATGTCTTTTTCCTTTGCACATTTTCTACCAACTTTTGTTGAAGAAACGGCTAGTAAGATGCAGTGGAATCAACTCCTGTTGGCTCTTACAAATTCTTTCTGTCTGTTACTATGTGAAGTAGCAAACTAGTATTCAGTGACACGCAAACAAGAAAAGTTAGAATAAACTATAAATATTTTTATCTGTGCTTTTTTTTGCCACATGATTTTCTAGTGAGGCAGAGGATGCAGAAGCTGAATAGCTGATTTTATTTATGAAATAAAACTTTACACAGTGGTGTGTCTTCTCTGGTACATTTTCTGGATAGTTTTTATACAGTTGTCACCTGTAGCATCCTGTGCCCTCCCGCACACTCATTTGCTGCTGCATATTCTCCTGTCTGATCATAGCCTTGGTGCTGCAAGAAGTGATCTTCCTCTCTATTTGTCTGTCACAACCTCCAGTGCTGGTGCCTTGCTTTGTAGCAGGGCCTTCAGTTGCAATTGCAATGAAAACCACAGGTAATCAGAAATAATGATCTTTTACTCTTCTGCCTGCCACTTTGAATACAAGTATTGTGCTCTACAAGGTGCAAGAAAAATCTTTCCATTTATGCTTGCCTATGTAACACATACCTAATACACAATAGATAAATGTATTTCTTAGAGAAGAGAGAAAGTGGCTGCTTAAATTGTCCTGGAAACAGTGAAGAACCCTTTCACAAGGATCCTGAAAACCCTGCTAGAAGAACATTAGTTTCTTTGTGCCAGGTGAATAATGCCCTATACCAGCTATTTTCAAGCATTTTCCCTGGTAGCATAAATGTATTTCTGAAACAGATTTTAAAAATACCACACGAATAGGTGTTTCCTACTGTAAAGGGAATTTCCTACTGAATGGGAAGCTAGAATGTGAAAGTGCAGCTATATATGCCCTCATGGACCTTTGTTCTCTCCTAGGATCTCTGTAAAGTCAATATTTAATTTAACTTTCACGGTTCCTATTTTCCCTGTTCTGTTTTTTTCTGTGTTTCCAGCTAATGGAATTCTATAAAGGAATATACATCTATATGTGCAAGTCTGCTTGTCATCAATACACTTTTAACAGCATAAATAGTATGTCACCTTTTTAATTTAAAACATTAGTCACCAACAATTCTGATTGTATCATTATTTTAAATGCCAACATCTAGAAGTAGAAGTAATAAAGCATGGAAGCTCATGAGTTGTGAAGCATGCAGAAACTCCCAAAGAAGCAAAATTAAATGTCTGTCTTAAGCACCAATTCTTTCACTTGTGGAAAGAAGATAAACTGCTGTGGTTTGATGTTTGATGATACTGTGCTTCTCTCTTCTTCTAGGACACTCCATGGAAATGATATTTCCAGTGTTCCTGAAGGTTCTTTCAGTGACCTGGTGTCCCTGTCCCACCTGTAAGTACTTCTGTCTGAGCTCATCTGTTTGATTGATGGCTTCAGATTTATAAGACAGTAAATATTATCACAAATTTAAGTTTGTATGGCTTTTCTGGTTTTCCTGCTCACTTTCCATATTATGCTCTGGATATTCATAGTGCATCTCTTCAAAGGAAATAAAAAAATACTAGAACCTGTTGTTACTAGTTACCAAAATATTTTCTTAAGGAAAACCAAATGAGCAACTGTGACAGTTTCCTCTTCTGTGGACTTTGTGCTTGAGGCTTTTTTTCAGCATTGTCTATGTGAAATGCAGAGTGTGTTATGGTCTGAGAGTGAGACAGGAAACCTCCCACAAAAAGCAAATATTAAGCAAATGTGAATTCTTTGCCTAATAAGTGTCATATGTTTTGCATACTGAAATGTTGTCAGTATATGAACTTGTTGATGAATCACTACTTCAGACATATATATTTAATCATATGGAAATTGGTCATTTCACAGCATTAATACTTCATTCCATAATTTGCAAAAATTATTACACATTTCAGACATTTCAGGAAATTATTGTTGTATTGGTGTAGATCCAGGATATTTTTAAATGCAATTAAGTTGATGAAAGAACTGTGAAGACAAATAACTGCAGTTGTTATAATATAAACCTGAAGTGAAACACTTGATGCCAAAAGAGTGAACAGAAAATGTTTTTTCACTGAGATAATGTGTGATACTTCACATTATTAGACAATGAATGTAAAGAAAAAGTGATTTTGTGTAGCATGTTTCTTGATTATTGTCCTCAAGTAATAAGAAGATTGTGCGTCTTGGTCATTTTGTGAAGTGACTAGTTTCACAAGCTGATATGGATATTTTCTGCTCTGATGCTGCCCTTGTGCATGTGAGTTGATGTATACACACATTGAGACATACAGACAGATATGTGTGCATTTAACCTAAGGTTTATACCTAACTTTCTCTCTTTACAACCTTACACATGCCCTCCAGAATACTTACCTGAACACAAGGTTCAGTTCATATTTTACATATTTTCTGGACAGCAAATATGTCCTCGGACTGCTTATTTCTGTGTAACAGCTTTCTGTCCCCGTTTCTGTCTGGGCAATAAAAAAGAAAGATATCTCAGGTGGGTAGGGACAGAAATCATATGTGAGCGACTTAGGCAATTTCAACTTCAGCTGAGGAATAACCTTCTCTCTTTCAAGCTTACATCTTGGTATCTAAGTCAGAGAAAATATTCGTTTTGCACAAAATTTATTTCTTCTTCATTTTCCCAGTATAGTCATTTTGTGTGTTGTTTTGGAATAAAAGTCTAACTGAGCTGAAGTCCCATACCTCCTTTTGGAAGTGCTGTGGCACCTTCCATACTGGCAATCTGGCTTCTGAGGGTATTTTTAGAACTCAAGAGATAAACATATCATGCCCCATTTGTTTGGATTTTCCTCGGGGTTTACTTTAAATGAAGTGCAGATACAATTTTCCTGGGTAAACTGTTCACCTTAGGGAGTGATAAAAACCCCTTTGGCCCAATACAATCACTGCAGTCTATCTGTTTAGATATATGTGCTGCCAGAAATGTAAAATACACAAAGCTCAAATGAACAGTAATAAATAGGATCCATAAAATAAATAAGACCTGTCTGGGGTGTAATTTGCACAGTTGAACAATTGAATTTTACAGTACAATTGTGCTTTCCAGTTTCTTAGAGAGGATTCTGGAACTTTTAGCAACAACAGTGATTTTGCTCTTCACATTCCAGAAAAAGCTATGCTTATTCAAACAAAGTCATACATAATGAAAAATTCATTTTGAGCTCTTCCTGATATATAGATCTTCAAGGAGAAAGCATGCTCTTGGAATAATTTTGAAAATGATACAAGGCTTGCTACTTATCAAACTTCTAATGTATGGGAGAACAAACTTTTATGATAAATTTACAAGCTGTGTGGCTAAGGGTAGGATAGGTATTAGGTCTGGAGAAAGCTGATACTACCAAGGTGTTGAGCAGGATGATCAGCCTGAGCCTTCTGCAGCAGTAGAGTTTGGCAGGGGGTGGGGGGAGAGGAAGAGGGAGCGTATCAAATTAACCTCTAGAATGGCAAAGAAATATTTGTGTAGCATTGACAAAACTATTGATTTTAGTTGAGTCTTTTGCAATAGCTTTAAATTGGTCTGTAATAAGAAGAACAAAACTGAGATCTAGCTACTTCAATCACTTTTTCCATAACTGTTTAAAGCCTACAAGAAAATGTTCACCAAATTTCCTTCGCATTGTAAACATCAGATTGTTGTAATGTAACTATGATGACAAACTGTGTAGCTGGTATACCTCACTAAAGACAGCGGAAGGTTTGTATGTGGTATACACACACTAGTTTTGCTTACTATGTATTGCTTTATTTACTTCCGTCATACAGTCATCTATTTAAGCCATGACTCTACTAACTCGTTTAGTCCAGGGCAATGATAAAAATGTTACAGCACTACTGAAGGATCACATATATCAATACTTCAAAAGAACCCCAAATCCATTGGAGTAGAACCGAGACTGCTCAAGTCAGTTCCTGAATTTGCTGCCCTCTCCGTTCACTGCTACACACAACTCTGTAACTGACTCAGTTTCCCAGACACTGCCCACACATAAACTGACTCCTCAGCCCTCCAGGGACTCCCTAGAGTATTGCTGGGCACAACAGGTATTTCTGTCAAATATATTTTCGATCAACAGCTCAGATTCCTAATCCTGTTAAATCATCTCATCTTTACTCAGATTTATGTTAGTTACCTATAAAAATAAGCTGTCCCCTCCTCTGTTTATCCACGTTATCATGGCTAGCGTTATTTTAATTCACTTTATTCTAAGTTGCCTCAAAAAAAAAAAATGGTCTGAACAGAAATATCTGCACAACATTTTGAAAATGCTTGTGGTGGTATTTTATTACAGCACAAGATATTTTTACCTTCTGGAAATACTTTGCTATAATGGGCAAAAAAGTAGAGACAGTATGTTAGAACTCATGAATGAAAACACAAGAATTCACTGTAGTTCCTAGAAATGAAGAAAAAAACGAAAACAAAACCACAAACAAAAGAACGGAAAGATACATGTGATAATTTCTGCAGTTGTACAATAATGGTATTGGTAATCATTTCTAGTGCCTATACAGCAGCTAATGTAGTTTACAAAAATTCATTAACATGGTTACTAGCTTTCCATTGTCCTCCCACTCCCTTTTTATATATGGTAGTTACTCAACGCTAAAGTTAATTTCTCGGTCCAACTTTCACTGCTGGATTATGTTTGACCTTGGACAAGTGAGCCAGTTGATCACAGTTACAGGGTCAAAAAGTCAACCCAGTAGTTTTTTTCCATTGTAAGCAATGGATTTACAGAAGGAATGGATGGCTTTTTTTTAATACTGTGCTGTACCACACATTTAATTTTGATGAATGAGCCCTAGACAGGGTTTGAACCTATGAACTCTCATTATGAATCTGTCTAGGGCACAGTGGGTTCATTAGTCACTCCAATAGAAATCTATCAACAAATTTACTGGGGTTTCTATCTTAATATCCTGTCTAATATGTTTTTATTTGAAAGAAGCTTGAGTTTAAAATGCCATCTTAAAATAGTTTATAACATATGCAGAAATAGTAAAGTCTAAAACCAAATTTGAATTACTGGTTTCTTTAGTATCTCTTCCGTATGCTAATATTTATTTAGTTAATTTTCTTCCCATGGCAATTCAGGTGTTTTACAGCTAAAGCTTTACATTTACTTTCAGCAAAATAAATTTAGACTTCCAACCTGCATTTCTTCACACCTTCAAAAATCATTTTAAAACAGAGTTTTCTGAAGTCTGGACTTTGTAATTGGCTGATTGCCTGTAAAGACACTTTCTTTAACAGAAAAAATAGTATAAATGAGCCAAGGTAGCACCTAAATTTAAGGTAATAAGTTTTGTTTTCTTTTGGATAGATCTCCTTGAATAATGAAAATTTCTGTGAATTATAATTACACTATGTGAATGCATCTAATTCTACCATATGACCTAACTCAAGTGATGGGTTAACCAGCAAATGTGTTTTCAAAGCCATAAACAAGCTGCTCAGACACCAGGTTGCAGTTTCAAAATTAGGGGTATCCTCTGTGTATGTTTCATGGTGAGGAGGCATTAACATGATCATCAGATCCAAACTAAATTACACAATTCACTGTTAGATTATGCTCCTGAAGGCCAAAGACTTAAATAAAAGAAACCAGCGTGATAAATTTTTAGAAAGCAATATGTCCGGTGACATTGCTCAAGCACAATTGTTTGGAAAAGTGATTTATTGTTTGAAAAAGTGATTGGTTGTTCGGTATTTATACAACCTCCCTAACTAATGATGGGAAGAAAGGAGAAGAGTGGGAAAAGTGGAGGAGATAAATCTAAAAAACTTCCTAAATACTCAGAAGATCTTTCCAACATTTTCAAGTAAAGCATTCTTGTAAAAACGTAGAATAATATGTGCCTGAATGACATCAGGGATATTGTCTTGCTTGCAAGTCAAAATAACTGCTGTTAATTGTTTTACACTACTAGGGCTCTAGGTACCAACCCTTTGCACTGTGACTGCAACCTCCGCTGGCTTTCCGAGTGGGTGAAGGCAGGGTACAAAGAGCCAGGGATAGCCCGCTGCAGCGGGCCGGACACCATGGTGGACAGGCTGCTGCTTACAACACCAACTCACCACTTCCAGTGCAAAGGTAGGAGCGAGCTGGGAGGCTCTTGGGTCTGTCCTCTTGCTTTGCCACATATACAGTGCTTCATTCTCATATTCTTGAAAGCTGTTTTGTTTTAAAGTGAGTATGCGGAGGGAGTTGGGTTTGGCTTTGGATTTCATTCTCCGAACCATCACATTACAATGTGATGATGACAATTCAAGTTGCATTTTCAAGTGTTCTTTCACAAAGTGCAGTTAACTGCACCACTGGAAGGAAAACCAGCAAACCTCAAAAGCATTAGTATTCCTGTAGCTCGCACCAGATTATGTAATGGCAAGTTAGCATATAGGATGTTTTTAGAACTTATTTGAGCAAATAAATTGGTCTTGGCCGTCTACCTACCCAAGAAAACTCTGGTAAAATAAGAGTTATTTTGAAAATATAGAGCACCCTAGTTATTACGTACATTTACTTGAAAACTGAGAAACTGAGAATTCTTCTGGAAAGCAAGTATTTACCAAAAGTACAGTTTTATTTGAATATCTCCAAACTCTCCTCATCAGCTCTGTATCAGAAACTGTACATTATGGAAAATGTTTAATGTCTGAATACAGTGTACATTCCTTCAGGAAGGGGTTGAGGTGTAGCTGTTAACGATGAAGCATAGTCAATGACAGAAGTATGCTGCATTAGAGAGCAGTTAGACAAGTGATAAGGAGCACACTTTTTTGTGGATAAAGTTGCTTATTACTGAATGTAGGTTAGGATATACCTGTATGTTCTCATTGTAAAAAAAGTTTTGGAGGTTCACTGAGGTTACCAGCAAATATGTGATGATGGAGCTATATTTAAGGTGGAAAAGGTGGGTCAGTAGCCTCTCTTAGAAATGGAAATGAGGGCATAAAGCCTGTTTTTATGTGTCTCAGAGTGCCGTGCACATTTACAGTACTGCTTGGCAGCATGATTTTATAGAGGCTGGGATTAAACTGCTGAACAAACAAATGATGGTGTTGAGGTGTGTTTAGAACAGAGGTTCCCAAGCCTGAGCTGAATTTTATGTCTTTTCAAATACATCTTTAATAACTGTAACCTTATAATTTAATTACTTTGAAATGTCAGTCTCAAAACTAACAGAACTCTATAATTATCAAAACTACAGACTTCCTAATAGTCTCTCAAATGTGAAGTACAAATATACCCTAAATACTAAAAATACAGAATAATGTACTTGTTCACACAAAGTGAAACAAAGAAAATAATCACATTTACATATTAAACAGGGTCTGAAAATTAATCCAAAAAGGGAAGCTAGATGACTTCTTCATTCTGAAACTGTGATTCTTTTTCTCAAAACTAAGCAAGCAACTCTTAGGCTTGAGATAAGTAAACCTATGATCCAGACTATTAAAACCAGCTGTATTGTTTGTTATGTAAATATTAGTTTGGTCCACTAGAAAGCTGGTGGTGGGTTTTCTACTATCCCAGCTGTCTCCATGGCTTGCCTTATCTGAATAGGAAAGGAGAAAAAAGTGTTGATTTGGAGGTGGCCTTTGGACAAGCAGAAGCTTTTAACGGTCTGGATGAGTGGCAGTATACTGCGAAAAGCTCCAGGCCCTAGAAAAATTCACCTTTTCTCATCAGAACACCCACATTTTGAAAAAACAGTGCATGATTTGGTAGTGTAACTGAATCCTTTTCCCATGTGCATCTTTAAGATCCAGTGCCTTGTACTGTTACGTCTGTGTATCAGTGATGCTTTTTTATGGTAAAGCAAAAGGATTTATGATGATTTCAAGTGCGGGTTTCCCCTGGGCTGGAGCTATGTGCATGGCTGTGACAGGGCACGGTGCAGCCTGGGTTTGTCCTGCACCTGTTTGCCCTCTCACCGCTGAGCTGTAGCTGTGACATGTGCCTGTCAGCAGAATGAGACTGTCTGTGGGGTGACACGGAGTGTCCAAGGGTATGTCTGTACTCTGCCTGTGTAGATTCAGTCTTAGCTCAAGTACTGCTAGTGTGGAGCTCAGGGTGGGCTGAACCCCCCATCTCCCTGAAAGCCTGAGACATTGCTGCAGAAGTGAGCCCATGCTGGGCTTGGTACCTTGACATCCTTCTATAAGTGTAGTCCATAGATGTCCTCTGTGACCTCCAGTAACTTTTACATAAAAAACCAGAGTCGAGTTTCACTTATTTTTGTTAAAATTATGTTCTTAGCCTGTGACTGCGCAGAAAGTTGTGTCTCAGCAGAGCCAAGAAAATAAAAGTATGTAATGTGCAAGTCATGCACACTCAGCTCTGCTTTTTATTAAATTGTCCTCCTAGTTATGCAGTAGAGGAAAGGAATGTGCTGGGCTGAGGGCATTTTGCTATATGGATTTATAAATCAAATCCACAAGGGCAAACTAATGAACTACTTAACTGCTAGGAACTAACACCGTTCTTATTAGCTCCTACATTGATTAGCTTTGATCTACGCCATAAGAATAAATGGAAAATGTACGTGAGTATTATGGAATAAATAAATAATAGAACAAAATCTGGCGTAGTGACGTCTAAATCTAGAAAAGCAGCACTGCTGCCTGTCTCATGAGCTCTCTGAGGAGCTACCTTCATATATTCTTCATGTATTCTACCTTCAAGACAAAAGTAGCTCAGAGATGTCACATTCCACCCAGTCAGTGCCAGAAATTCAGATGTTATTTTGTCTTGCTGTCCTAACTCCAAGTTAAAAACATGCATGGCATTTAGACAGACATAAATGCAAAGATAGAAGAGAACCACAACAGTCTCTCATTTCATTTCTTGGATTTGGTATTTCTTGTGTGTTTTTCACTCTTTATAGCATGTCACACTGCAATCAGTGGCCCTGATAACACCACCATCAGTAAAGGGTAAGGGTATAACATTCACATTACAGGTGCTTTACAGCTAAGACTCCTTGGTAACCATTTCTGTCATATTCTTACCCCCTGTTGGTGCTGTTCAGACATTCAAAGTTAATAATGAAGGTTTATATCTCGTACAGGATGATCCAAAGCAAATCCTTGACTGAAAGGGATTTTTTTAATCCCTAGTTTTGGTAACCTTCTAGAGCTCCACCTTCTCTCTAACATCAAGTATAAGTTTCTTTTCTTCACTTTCAGGATGTTTCACAATTTACTCCATCTCATAATTTATCATGCAATAATGGAAGCTGTGTGCCCACTTCTGATTAGCACAGGACCTGTTTTAAGTTATTTTAAAATGTATTTCCTTAAAAATGAAATAAAATTGTATTAGGATCTTTACTGCCTGATATAATTTAAGCCCTTTGAAAATGTTAGGGTTTATTTTTTTACATGTAAGAGCTGTTGACTCATTAATATGCAAAATGTAGCCATTTCAAAATCCCCATTTCTCTAACTGTAAATATAACTGTCTAAGTTAGCTTTCTGTAAAATCTCAACAATATAATACTGATTGACTTGGTACTCCAAATGTACTTAATATTCTTTGGTCTGTGTTCTTTTTCCTGCTCGCCCACAAATATCACTATTTCTCTGGAAGAGTTCTGTTAAAAAACATGGATTATTCAATAGTTTAAATATGGTAACATGTATTTACTTTAAATCTTTGCATATTTATCTTTGTTGCATTTTCCTGAGATAGGTGAATGTTGATAGTCATTTTTCTGGGCAGAACAGGAAGAAAATAAGTTTTGAACTCTGTTAAAATAAAGGATGGTAGAACACTTTGCACCTAAATATTCCCATAAGCCTCTGACTAAATCTTTCTTAGGCATGTTTTTTATTTCTCCTGTTGCATCTGCACTTTCATTCTTGTTACCAGCCATAGAAACATAGAAATGTCATTTTATAGTTCCCTGGGGGTTGCTATTGCAGAATTTCCAGCACTGAGAGAAGGAAAAATTGCAGAAAGCCATATATATATATCCAGAAAGCCCACTCTCTGGAGATTCCCAACATGTTTGTTCAGAGCTGATGTTTGCATGTCCAGGAGAATATAAGCATCATCAGACTTGCCTAGCACTTGATTTAAGTACTTAAAACTTCTCTGATCCCTGGGAATCCCATGCTGTTGTGTAAAGTCGCACCCACAGCATGTGCGTTTGTGCCAATACAGGACGAATGCTGCATTAGGAAAAAATGTACGTGTGAGTGTGGGAAGTATTAATTTTGTAATCCAGGTCTCTATTAATAAACTGTGTTTTGCCTTTCCAGAGCTGGTAGATATCAGTGTCATGTCCAAGTGTAACCCCTGCCTCTCCAACCCGTGTAAGAACAATGGGACATGCAACAATGATCCAGTGGAGTTTTATCAATGTACTTGCCCTTTTGGCTTCAAGGTATGACTACAAATTAACTACATGAAAAGCAATAGCGTTCCCCATCCCTTCTGTTTTCTTAATTGTTGTACCATGAGAAGTCGATTTTACAGGGAATGGAGCTCAAAAGATCCCTTACTCAAGCACGTTGTATGTGACCTTTCAGCTGTGCCCTGCTACAGATTTTATCCTGTGCAGTTGGAAAGGCATTTCTTTCTCTCTCTGTGCTGTGACTATACAGATTTTTTGAGCAACTTGCTCTAGTTGACCTTGCTTTGAGCAGGGTGGTTGGACTAGGTGATCTCCAGAGGTCACTTCCAACCTTGGCATTCTCTGATTCTGTGATGTAGAGATCCATACAAAATGGCAAGTTGATTTTATCTTCCTTTTAATTTATTTTCTTTTGCCAGCAACAAGATAACTGTTTCATAGGCTGCCAAGCCAAAGAGGAGGCGGTTTCGATGAGAGTTAAGGGCCGATTTAGTGCCAGAATGTTGATACCTGCTGGTTTACATACATCTTACAGACTGATCAGCAGAAAGGTGATCACTGATCAAACACAACCACTAGCTCAGCTGTCTCCAACTTCTGAGCACTCATGTCCATGGAGTGATCTGCAAATGTGAAATCCTGTAGATGCCAAGCATTGTGAGCATGCAGTGTCAGTTTCTTGATAACACATTTGAAAATTGGAAACTCATGTCATTGAGTAATGCAGTTTCTTCGGTTATGATGTATAACTCCTATTGTTAACACTGCCTCATGAGAGCTTAAGGCTACCAAGGCTTTTTTTCAGAGTTGATATAACTGGAAACCTAGCTCAATACTCAGTAGCTGAAGGATTAAGTATAAGTAATAAATGAGGCATATGATCTGTTCATAGCCTGGGGGGGATCGGATGTTACAGCCAAAGAAGTAGGTTGCATCCTGTAGACTGTGATTTTATTTGCCTCATTGGATATTTGTTACAGAGTCTTGGTCAGTTGAAGCAGATGCTTATAAAAGACAGAGTAATAAGAGCTACTGGGGGGGGGAAAAAAAAAAAAAAAAAAAGGGGCAAAACCAGACATACATGTGGGAAGTCAGTACAATTATCCATGTCTTACATTTCAGGTAGGATTTAGGAATTATGTTGGTTCTGATAATATCACCATTTCCCCTCTCTGTTTGCCTAGGATACATCCCAGATGGTAACAGAGTAATTGTAGATCCCTGAAACACTGGAAAAGGGAAGATGTAGAGCTTATTTCTTCTATTTCACCTCAGTGCCCACACACCTAGTACTCAAGAATAACAAAACTCTCCTAAGTAATCAAATAAGCTATTGGAAATTTCCTCTCATTAAAAATCCTTCTACCATTGGCATATCAACCAGCAACTTTTCTAGGATCTTAAAAGAACACATTGTCAAAAATTCATTTAACTGAAACTGAGTACTTGGTAACAATTGATTTGTCTTTGCAAAGAGGGAAACTGTGGCTGTTTATCTTCTGAGGTTAATAGAAGAACAGTCATTTTAATTTGATGTTTAACAGACTAGATTAAATTCTTCAGATGGTACTAGGGGCTGTTAAGATAACTTGAAAAGTAAATGCTTTCAAAACTAGCAGAAAAATACACAACTCCATGTGTATGTCTTACTCTATAAGGCAGGTATCATGGAATAGCTATCCAGGTTATTCAAAGTAGAAATTTGTTGGTTATGAGCATATCTTTTTTTCTGCCTTTAGGTTCTTTGGGTTTTGTTAATTTGTTTGGGTTTTACAGTATTTCTGTATTAGCAAATGCACTAGTATAGATGCATTTATACTGCTGGAAGACATGTTTACAAAGGGGGGATTTATTAACAAGAATAATCAAGAATAATCCTTTAGTTATACTAGCAATCACTTTCTAGTGTGCATTACACCTCTATGCATGGTTTTACTTAGAAAGGTGTGATAAACTCTTCAAGTGACTCAGTTTATGCATCTCATAGAGCATCCAGCTTTTCTCCTCCCTCACGCACTTTCTCAGTTAATTTCACTGTGTCAATGTAAAACCTAAAACCACTTGTGAGTTTGTAAGCACCAAGCTGTCATCCAAGCATGGCAAAGAGCAAACAGACCCAAGCATGCCACTTAGAGCAGAGTTTAGAAATACTGACTGGATAACAGCACAGGGAGAATTGGTGGAAATTTAATAAGCAAAAAAGAACTGTGTGTCTTTACCACAGGTTTTTGAGTAAAAATGAAATATGACAGGTCCAAATGCAAACCATATGAAAGGAGCACTCTATCTACCATGCAGTTCTCCACCAGAGATTCATGCTAATTCAATAACAATACCTTGCTTCCTTCTCACCAGCCAGCACCAAACAGCTCTATCCATCTGGAAGCTATTTCCTAGACCTTGATAAATTGCCCTAAATCTGCCCTCTCAGCATTTGTTTTTCCTTGTTTGATGTAGATTTTGAAAAAAATCCTGTGTGGAAGAGTGCATCAATAAAGTGAAAAACCCACCCTTTTTTCAAATGGAAGTTCATTCAAATGAGCTGACGGCTTTATCATGTTCCCTGGAAAGGGACAGACAGTTACACACTGCTTTCTTGGTTTCCTATGCTCACGCTAGTCTTCCAGGAAAAAAAAAAAAGTAGGCCAAGTAGCAGAAAGCCACCTAAGTTACCAGTTGCCATACTGGTACCTGATGGAATCAGGAACTTCTACCAGTTAACTGTAGTCACAAAAGCCTGTAGTCTTATTTTTCACTATCACATTGATGATGACTCAGTCTCTTATTTTTCATGATCACAAAAATGTTTTTCCTGCTGAACTTACACCTTATGAGGCTTTTAGCAATTTGTAATGTTGCCCGTGATGGCTCTGAGTAAACTTAAAAGTGAGATAACTCATGGACCACCTGAGCTGAGAGGCCAGTGGGCCGAGCAGTTGTGTTTGATGAGGACAGAGATACAGATTACTCACTTAGGAACAGGGAAGGCTGTGTGCTGATAGCTATCTTTGCTGCTGCTCTTTCCTTAAAATGGGTGATGAATGTGTTTGCTATAGATAAGCCATGGTTGAAACAGTGCTTTTGCAGATGTTCTTTGGGGACAAAGCCCCAGAGACGGCAGGAGGCGGTGTGAGAGTGCCACCTACGGCGGCTGCAGGCTGCACTAGCTTGAGCTCCAGGGTGTCACCAGTGCTGGCAGGAAACGTCTCTTAATGCTATGAAACTTGTGTTTTCATATTAAACACAGACATAGGTGTAATTATCCAGCGGCTTTTTTCCTCTCTTCTCCATAGCATTCTTTGAAAGATTATTTAAATAATATGTGTGGTTTAGATTGTGAAGTATGATTACAGGCAGAGAAATGAAGCTTTCTTCTGCTTTAAATGCTGCTGGCCACCTGCAGTGCAAGTGTGTGAGAGTGCAGCTGTTGGCTGGTAAATAGATAACGGTACCGTACTAATTCATTTATCCTGCAGAGTGTGTGGCTTTTATGCATTCCCATTGATATTGTAAAATCGAGTCTATGGCTGTTAGAATTCAAGAGAATAATCAAACTTGCAATCAATAAGCCATTGAGAAAGAATTTACTGAAATAGCTGAAGTAAAAACTAAAGTGAGGGAAACCAACACTTCGTGTATTTTGCCATTGCTGTATTCTGAAAATGCCCTTTGGGATTTTTTGGCTGATTTTTGTCTTTCATACATTTTTTTTCCTTAAAACCAAGGTAACAACAAATGAAGGAGAATAATTTTCTTTCTTCCAAATAGTTGTAGAACTGGGGAAAGAGAATTTCAAATACATCTGTGTTTTATCTGAAATGAAAGACCATTGCCAACCTGGAATATGAAATGTGGTACCTGCCTAGGCAGCGCCGCAGCCTCTTTGCTTGCTCAGATAAATGGGAGCCTGAGCTGTTGGGCTGCAGGGTGTTTGTCAGCTCTGCATTCTGCTGCTACCGAAAGCTGTCTGAAGTGGCAAGTGAAGAGAGGTATAATTAGTGTAGCACATATCCCACACTTCAGCAACAGGTACCGGTGCATGTCTGTGGTAGAGTTACTCTGTAAATTTTATCCATCTCTATTCACCTCCCTGTTGAGTTCAGCCAGTGTCCTGACTTTTCTAGCAGCACTGCAGTATCTTGAGGGTTCAAGCAGGTTCACCAGTCACCCAGAATGACAGATAGAATCGCAAAAATCCTGGGTAAAGCTCTTGGGCTTTGGAGAGACGGTATTCTTTGCAGCCAGACTCTTGTGGTGGGAGGCATTATCATGAAGCCAGAATGATATTTAGTGAGGAAGCTGGCTCCAAAGTTCTGCTACGAGTTTGGCTCTTCCTCCTCCTTGCCCCCCGCACCAGGTTCTGAGCCCTGGGAACAGGAAACAGCGTTAGAATTTGAGAATCTCAGAGCAGAGTGTCTCTGGGACACATGGGTTTTGTGTCTGTCTCATCTTGTACACAGATAAAACCGATGTGCCAGCACTTGAGTGGATGGATGCAGCTAAGCAGAAGCTGTGACTGCTCATAAGGGCTCATAAGCAGGTTATATCGGTATGGGCCCTATACCATTAGCATGACTCGGGGCTCTGCTGACTGGGTCATTTGTTCGTGAGGGTGCACAGGGGCTTGCATTTGCTTGGAGCACAGGGAAATGAAAGTTGCTGGACACAGCAACTGTAGCATCACATGTAGCGTCACATGAAGCAACATGTAGCGTCACATGAATAATCTGTCAGAGTCCTAGAACGATGGTTGTGTGATGAATATTCAGCACAGAACTGGTCTTAAAACATAGATAGGGTAGTGTTTGCTCATGTACAAATATTCTGGGCAGCTCTTACAGCTCAAGGCCAAGAACGTCAAGTTTACTCCAATGGGCCAGTTTCTCAGTTATGCTGCTTTGGGTGGGGTTGTATGAATGCAACCGAGTGTAGAGTTTGGCTGCCGCTGCATGCAAGCTGTGTGAGAGTCCATGCCTAGACTGTTAGGCTAATAGTGTTTGGAAATGTGACTCCATGCTTTTGTTTCTTTGGATCTATTAACATACGCATGTAAGTCCCCATATACACCATTCAGTGCACAAAATAAATCCCTGAGCTGGAAGTGCAAAAGGAGGAGAAACTGGAAGGAGCCCTCGAAACCAGCCTGCCCTCATCCACGTGAGAAAGGAAAGCAAACATCTCTGCCTTCATGTGTTACTTTGTCTTGGCCTCTTTCCTCCCCCAGTGTCAGGGTTGGGGGGACAGGCAGTGGAATGTAAGCTCAATGCCAAGTTTTCCTATGAAGAAATCAGCGCAGAAAAAAAATAGTTTGTGTGAGGTGATTCTGCCTTGTGCTTTCATTCTAATAAATTCTGCTGGAGCATGTGTTTATGCATACTGGGGTGTTTTGGTTTTTGTTTGTTCTAACCATCTTAAAATACTTATTAATGAATGTTGAAGAAGCATTTTCCACTCCTAGTAAAATAAAGCAGAAAGCCTTTAGGGATGAGAGGTAAATGGGTGGCCATGTAAAATGAGTAGACCTATATTTATGTATGGATTTTTAGGACAAACACCAGTGTCAGCAGTAGGTGGTTGTAATTTCATATAATGCTCCTAGGGCAGAAAAAACCTGCAGAAATCACAATATTTTCCTGCATATGCTTATTCTACAAAACTTGCCATGCATCAGTCAGACTTGCGTTTCTTTCTTTTTGCTTTTTCTGTTATAGTAGGTCTAAAGAAAATGGAGATTTACATCTAGAAGAGCATAAAAATGAAAGGCTTAAGGAGGGATTACTGCCACAGTTGCTGGCTGAAGGTGGTGAGGCATGCGTGCACCCACCACAAGTCCTATAAAAAACATAGTAATGTATTGTGGCATGCCCTAATGAGGACTCTTAACAATAAAGAACTCTGAAGGAGTTTTTCCATCTTTGTTAGGCCAACAAGAAAGCAGATGTTGAGCAGCTTCAGGCATGTGCTGTGTTTGTTCAGTGCTGCGTCAGAAGAAGTAGATGAGCAGTTAAGGTGAACAGTAAGCCATACCCACAGGTGGGCACTGTCATACTCATTCTTTTGTCAGTGTAGATTATTCCCCTTTTGTCTTTACTACTGGGTTTTTGGTTTAGTTCTAAATGCCTTAAGAGACAAGACTCCCAATCTTTCTTTTCCCAGGCTAAAGGAGAACTTTTTATTAGTGTTTAGTCTGAATTTCAGGCTCTTGTTCTTATATTTGCCTGGTCCTGTTACGCTAAATAGGAATTTTTCTTCCTCTGTGGTTTGTCTGTCTTTCAGGTGATTGCTGGTTGCTATAACTCTGCTTAATCAAGTTCTGTTTAACCAGCTCTTAATTTTCTGCATCCCACCATTTCCACATAATTGAATCAGTTGAAGTAGTTGGTTACAGCTGAAAGTCATTGTTAGATTTTCTTGTGATTGTCTGTCATCTATTATCCTTGAGGCTTTCTTGGCATTGACTATACTTGATGATACAGCTTTGGAGTTTCTTTTGTTGTTCAGGAACATGAACAGTGGTTGTCCTAGGAGGTTAATTGCCTTATTTTCCCCTTTCCTTTGGGGGGTGATGGAGCTGGTGAAGTTTCTGTAAGCAGGCTGAGCTGAAAAGAAAACCTTATCATGTGAGACTAAACCCTTGCCTGTTAATAGAAATGATATAATACCAGACCAGCTTGAGAATTAGTAGGTTACTGTGTAGGGGTAAGTGCATGTACACTGTAGGTAAAGTTGTAGCAAAGCTTTTGGCACTCCCTTGCTGACGGTGTCGGGCTCCAGCACTGAGCTGGTGCAGGGCAGGCACCTGCCTCCACAGCCCCCTGGGGGTCCCCTCGTTGTACTGAACATCTCTGGAGTATGTGTTGTGCTCTTGCTCATTATCGTAGCGGGCATGTGTGCATGTTTGATTTCTTCACTAGTCTGAACAATTCATTTGCATGCTTGATTCTGAAAACGTTGCTCCCTGTCTGGATTACCTGTCACACACGGTTCAACCCACTGTCAAATTATGGTTTTGGTATATGCTGGAAAGGATTGCTGGTATCTCTGAGCTGGCCAGCCTTGTAGGGAAGCTTTACAGAGCTTCCACAAGCAAAACAGATGATCCAGGCACTGTTGTTGATACAACACGTACTTCGGTGTGAGACCTGTTACCAGTACAGAACTCTTCCAAACCAAAAGCCTGCATCCTTAACAGACAGGAATGCACCAGCAAAAGTTTATTCAAATGGACTGTGACTCTTCCAGAATCTTTAGCTCTATTTCAGAAATCTAGTGAGTTCTTTGGAGAGATAATCACGTAAGTCCTGTCTCATGTTAGGGTTCGTTGGGTTCCTGCATGTAATGTGTCCCTCCTCTCTCGTGTAGGCTGCATTCAATAGCTTAAGTAATAGGCATAGGTTAATTGTCTTGAGCAATAAGTTTAAAATACAACAATTATATTTTCTTTATTTCTTATTAATAAGAATTGTGTTCTCTATACAAATGTCCAGTCTTCATAGCTTTCTCTACAGTGTTCATGTTAAAAATAAAGAGGCACCGGCTTTTGATAGCTTAAGAGGGAAAGTTTCGTTGTCAGGGCAACATGTTTTCTGAAATAAATAGGCCCATTAAGTGTTTTGAAGTTACTGTAAACGTTTTACTCATTCATGAATATTGGTTGAATTAGCAACTACATACAAACTATTCAATGTCCTTTTTACATCAAATGTTTTGGGTTGGATTTAATGTACAGAGGCAAGATTGGGCAAAATCAACTATTTTCAGTGTCACTAATTTTCTTCTACATCTCCCAAAACACTCACACCATGGTCTGCATCAGCCAGTTCATCGAGTAACCTTGGAAGCTCTAGAGCACCTGCCCCATCAAGCTTGGCACTCTTGGCTCAGTTCAGATATGTGCTGTGTGAATTGACTCTGTGATAGATTAATGACATATCTTCTGCCATTGATTAAAAGCCCAAAATACCATTGAAACCCAAAGTGCATATGTAAGGAGAGGTTTAGAAGGACAATCAGGATTTACATGGTAATTAATATAATTACAAAATAAACCTCAGATGTCCACTGAGAATTAAATTTTCATACTCATAGGAGAACTAGTTTTTAAAAAATAATATGATGAATCCTTGCACTATGACTTTGACAGGCATATTCTTGATTACTAGCTACAGAGGTAATGGAAGGTGTATTATACCCTGGAGGATCATAAATCTTTCTGATTTAAATAAAATGAGGCTTAAGAGAGCAGAGTTTGCCTAATTTGGTATAAATTGACAATTGTGATTTATTAACAAGGACAAGGAAGTCACTAAGAAGTGCTGCTGCCATACCCAATTATTGTTTAATCAGGTGCCAGATGAAGCTAGACTGGCATAGAAGATAACTGTGCAGTGCTGAAGATGCCGGGGTATAAATAACCATTATCTGTATTTTTACTTCAGAGACTAACACTGCAAGTTTTCAGAGGGAGTTAAATCAACTAAATGGCTGGGGGTGGGGGGCTGGGCAGCAGCAAAAACAATATCAATGTATCTTCTTTTCATAATCTAGCTTCTATGCCATTGAGCAAATAGTATTTGTCATGACACCTGTGAGCAGCAGGCAACTTTGTCAATGTAAGTACAGCTGTGCAATCAATACTGTACTAAAAAAAGAAATCCGAATTGTCTAGGTAGGTTCAAATTTATTTTAAAACTTTTATTCACAACTGGAAATGGATGACATTAATAACTTTTTCATGTTAAGTTAATTGGCTTGTGAACAGCAATCCTCAGACAGTACATTTTTATTACCCCATTGGGGCAGATGACTAAAGAGAAATAGTTAATTCATCATCACTGTGAGTGCCCTGACCTAGAGGCATCCAAGGCATGGATGTCTGCAGCAAGGTCTGCATTCAGAAGGAGGAGTCACAACATTTTTGTGAACAACAGATGATCAAAATCTTTTAACTTCCACCTGGCAATCTAAAAGCAATCTGATCCAAAATTACTGTGGTATTATCCATGCCTTGCCAAATAATTTGTATATATGCCTAAACAGATGGATCTAACATACACCCTGCCAGCTCTTGTAGTTGTTTGACCTTGCCAATGAACGTCATCTACATCTTTTCCAGATTGAGGCTTAGCCATTATGTCCATGGCCAGAAAGAGCATAAACAAGGGAACAGTATCACTTGGATCTACTAAAGAGTTTCAGACTGCTGTATATAGATATCAGTGTGTAAGCTGTCTACGTATCTCTTAATATCAGTGCAATCAATTAGGAAATGAGTTTAAAATGGTTCCATTGTAAATTCCAAGTGCTGTATTTTTTAGCCCTTCTTGCAAAAGGATTTTAGATTAATTTTATATTTTAAGGTTAGTTTCATTCTTCACTCAGTTTGCAGCATCTCTAATTGTTTGAAGTATCCCTTTCACAAAGTTGTCTGTGTTTGCAGTTATCACCGAGGTATCCATCAAGTCCTTCATGCCGCAATTAGCATAAAATGGCGTCCTAACATTTGTAACTTGCTTTAAGTTTTGCAGTACACATAAATGTTTTACTTTTCGCAATGTCATTATAGCAAATGCTGGGTTTCTTTGCAATGAAAGGCTCTGAAATACACTTGAGAGAATTTTTCCTAATGAACTTTTAACTTGGTGTATGGGCTGTGTAACTGAATTCGTGGCGAGTGTTTCCTTGGTCAGTTATGCAAAATTATTCTTGTTTCTCCTTTGTATTTATGGCTGCTAAATATATTTATTATAGACGAGTTGCTGAATACCTCGTGCTTACTTCCTAGCTTAATTTTCTAGTGGAATTGAGGCTTATGTGATAAAACTTTGTTCATGAGACATCTCTTTCCCTTCCTGCCCTGGAAATATTTCAGTTTACTCTCCAATTTTCACTATTTATGACAAAGAGATAAAGGTTTGAAATGGTGAAGGAAGACACTGGTAAAGATGCCACTAGGTAAAAGACTGTAGCATCAGTTTATACCTTATTGGATAGCTGTATGCCATAACTTTAGGAAAACCTTTGATCATAGTTCTCACTTCACTAAGCGTGAAAGAAGCAAAACTAAAGTGAAAAAATCTATTCAGGACTTTTTCTGTGCTGAGTGTCTGTCTTCTATTATTTCTGTATGTTTTTTCTTCCCCTCTTCTCATCTCATTCTTTTATAACAAGTATCAGGAATCACAACTTGTTTACACACATTTAGCCCTTCACTCTGCTATTAGTCCTTTGCAGGTCTGAATATAAGAACGAGTCCCACTGGCATGCACAGATGTACTTTTAATACTCAAGAAATCAGCATACGCCAGAATTTTTCAGAAGACTGTGTTTAATAAAATACTTCCCAAGCTCTGTGGAAGCAGAGTGGCTGTAAATGTCAATTTTTCTTAATTTCTTAACATTAGGAGGTTAAAATTTTAAAGCTGGCAGATACTTGTAGGTTTGAATATCATTCCTGAATACACACTTATGGAACACAGTGTACTTCTCTGTTTCTCTTTCTGTGAATTTTCCTTCAAGCCTAGCATGAAGTGGAAGATTTACCTAGCCTTTTCCCTTAATGACCGCTTATTAATACCTAAGCAGGACACCCATAAGACAAGTGTATAAATGTTTGTGAGACTGAGAGTTGGATGCAGATACATTCCTTCCACGATTAGGAAGGTAAAGGACTAGGTTTGCAATATAGTATCTTTGTAGCTGGTAATTCTGATTTCCCGAAAAGCTTTAGCTGTTATTTAGAGCTTGATAATTAAGTTGTTTATGAAAATTTCCTAGTTCTTAATTTAAAGTCTTTATCAACTACATTTGTCTTCATCTAGTATTTTTACTAAACACATGAATGCTACCATCTGTTCTCTACATATACCATCTAAATAAATCTTACTATGAATGTATCGTATATTGTTTTCAACAGGAATAAACTTCAGTATTTCTTTTGTATAGCTCATTTTTCCAGCATGCTTTAAAACATTGTAGTCATTGAACAAGGCTGGAAAGAGGTCTCCTTATTCACAAACCATGAAACTTGGATAGAATTCTGCGTGTCTGCAGGTGCCTTCATCATGGGCTGGATCATGTTTCTGCTGCAGTCAGCAGGGATAGTTTTATACACCAGGGAGTTTATACCTTGTGCTTGTGGCAAGCTCCATGCTGCCACCTCTAATAGGTGCCCACTCCTATTAGAAACAGGTGAAAGAACACATTAAAATGGTCAGAGGTCAAATATGTGCCATGTGATCTTGAATGAAGCTTTCAGTCTCCACAGACAATACTGATTTGTGAAAATTAATTAAAAAAAAAATCATTGCAGTGGTTGAAATGGTGTCAAAACAGATGAGTGCTTTTTTTATCATATTGTCCTTTGTTCTTCCTGCTGAGGGTCTTACTAGTTTTTGCTACTTGTTCTTGGGTGTTTTACTAATGATGATGTAATGTTTTCCAGTATTGGATACTTGTAAAGGCTGGAATTTGGCACAGCGGTACCAAGGAACAGCTTGTATATACACTAATGCCCAGTACGGTTAATTACTGTTGAGTATGAAATGAAGAACTGACACTTTCTAAGCATGGTGGATAGTTTCTGTTCTCATTCACTGAAATATGGAGCTGGAGCAGCCCAAATAAAATCTGGACCAGCTGAGGTACTTCAGATTTAAAAAGGCAGCTGGACTCTGAACGTACATGTCGTCTGATTAGTTGCAGAAATTTTGTTTCAGCACCTAAACCTTTCTTCTTCTACAGAAGATGAGAGAAAATGTATAAAAGTGTTTTGGATCTGATGCTTTCCTATTGAACTAGAGAAAATTTTATTGCAGCTTAAAAAAGCTCTAGAAATAAAATATCGCACACAAAGGGACCTTCATCCTCGTTCTGTGAATTGCTGAGACAGTCGTGTCTTCTCGCCTGTCCTTGAAACAAAGTCTGCACCTCCTTTTCTGATTCAGCCTTCATTAAAAGGCTCTTTAGTCTTGAAGCAAATGTACAATATTCTCCTTTGTAACAATAGTTATTTCCAGGGAATGTAATTCAAAGAGTTTTTCCCAACTCACAGATAAATTAATGTTAGTGATGCTTGACAGCAATTCCATTTTTCCAGTAAGAACAGTCTTACTGTAAATTGAGACTAGAGAATTGCATTATTCATTTGAAAGATGTTTCTGGAATGTCTTTAGGCTCTTCTGGGTAGTGACAGTCTTATACAGAAATAAAATGGCCTTGCTTTGCTGTAGATTTATTAGTACCAATGTTTTATGCAGCTTCTCTCCTTTCACAATTCTTTGTTTTTCACAGTCTTCTGTGTTCAAGAAATTGTACTTGTTTTGTTGGCTCTCAGTGTGTTACCGATAAAGTCAACTCAGAGAAGATAATCCTCAGAGAAGGATTAAGTGCTGTTTGCCCATTTATTACAATGAGTAAACTGAGTCAGAGACTCTCATTTTCCTAAAGCCACATAGCAACTTAGTGTTGTAATTAAGTCTGATTCAGCAACACATACTAATTGGTTTCCATGGTGCCTAAGGCCCAAGAAGCCAATAATTCAGCCATGTTCAGTACAAAAATGAGAGCTGTGTCTAAGTCATGAGAAATTTCATGTGCCATGAGAGAGACTGAAAATGCCTTGCTCTTATTTTAACATTTATCTTTATTAAATTTTTACAAGAACATTCAAAATTATCCAAGTAACAACAGTAGAAGTGATGTGACTGTTTTAAACAGTGTTCAACTGTGACAAAAACCTTCAGAAAAACAGATGCTGTGGTTTCTGCTTTGCTTATCTGCAGAGGGTTTAATATTTTAGTGATACAGGGATGAGGAGTTCATGTGAAACAGAAGTAACTGATGTTAGTGAAGTATCTATAAAATAGTCAATACTACAGGAACACAGGAAAAGTATTTGTGATCTTGGAAATACAAAAAATTACGTCTTCCAGCTTCACTAGGATAACATGGTAAACACACAGGCTTCACAACACAGATGGACAGAACACAGGCAATGTTGCAGAAGGGTGGCAGCGGATTAGTGTTAATGCTGCATGGCTCGTATCCGTGAAGTGCTGCGGACCACATGGTGCCAAAATAAAACCTGCATGAGCTTCCCTTCGGCGCTTTCCCAATTCTTCCCAGAGACATTTGGGGGCTCAGGATTTCAAATGGAGAAGGACAGGCTGCTTGGCAAATGCCGCGGGGATGAAGCAGAAACCCTCTCTGCCAGGTCTTGGGTGAGGTCTTTGCATGCTGCCTGAACTGCTGTTGGGGGAATGAACTCACAGTGAGGCAGGGGGCCAGGTATTTCTGTTGCTTTTTGAAAATGTTTCTCTTCTGATTCAACCAAGGAAAAGGATGTCCCTGTTTCCTTGTATTTGCACAGATTTTAAAATGCAAAGCTGGTGCTCCTCTCTTAGGGGAGGGCTGGGGACAGAGCCTCAAGAAATACAGCTTTCCCATTTCTGTAACAAAGCTCCTCTGTGGTGTTGGACAGAAATATAATTACTGTGTGTCTCAGTTCTTCTCACAGTACGATGGCAATATGTCCTACCTGACAAAATACTGAAGCTTTCAGTGGTATTTGGAGGACTGAACTGTATGGTGTGAATGGACGAGCCTAGCACCGTGAGCAGACAGACCAGATTGAATGAACTCTATAGCAAAGTTCACACTTAGAAGCTGGCCTGGGTTTTTTAATGCCTTGATTAGGCTTAATTGAGGTTGCACCAGTTCAAGATAAGCACTCCAGAGACAAATTAAGTTTGTTTCTAGTTTTTATACAGTACTTAAATCATGAATGTAGCTTGAGCTGTCACAGAACCCACACACTCCTTGTCCTGCTGGCTTGTCACCTCCAGGCTGGGCACATTGCTGGAAATGAGCACACTAGTCAAGAGCTGAGCATGCACTTCTGATCAATGTGGGAGGTAAGAGAGAGGCGGGCAATGATTAACAAGGGTTAGATAGAGGTCACCAGCCTATGTGTCCTTCGCTCAAGAGCAGGATTTCCCAAACAGGTATGCAGCCATAGACAGACTGATCAAGCCCATCCTGGTGTGGGTTTTCTGAGAGATCTGTTCCCTTCTAATGCACAAAGCTGTGCAGTCTTGGTTCAGGGAGCAGCTAGGTTCTTTTGAAAAACAGGTAGGGAATGTTTTTCCTTCTTGAGAGCCTAATAAGCTTTTCAGACAACTTGACATAACACCATGAGAAATGCCATAATTGGCTGTAGTGAATTTACTGCAGCATTCTGTCTCTCAAAGGAGCAGCAGCAAATCCTTGCTGTTTGAGGAGAGTACACAAGCCTGGCCACCGCTCCTCTCCAGTTCTCCCAATGCCCACCAATCATCCAACTAGAGATGTCAATGTCTGCCTATTGCCTTTCATACCTGATTTGGATCTGTTGTACATGAATTTGTCTAATGGCTTTTATACTGTCTGACTTTGCAACCTCTTGTGGCAAAAACATCCCAGAAGTTCATGCTTTGGAAGAAGGATTTTCTTTTAGCAGTATTAAGCTTGTCTTGTAACATCACTAAGTGTCCCTCTATGCTGAGGGATTTAGCGTGTGACCAATTCTGCATTCACCACCTCCATGATTTTGTAAGCCTCAATCATATCACCCCCATCAGTTTTCTTTTCTCCAGACTACAGAGTCCTAGCCTTTGTAGTATCATCTTCTAAAGTAGTTGCTCCATCCCCTTGAACATTTTGGTAGTCCTTTTCTATGCCTTTTCTAACCCCACTGCATTCATCCTGCTGCAACTAAATTGTTGTCAGGTATCTGCCAGGTACAGTGTTAGGCCTCTCAAAGTCCACTCTTAATTCAAATGTAATAGTATATCTGAAGTGGGAACAACAAAGTCTCAAAGCTAGGTGGAAAAACAACTAGCAATAGATGCTGCCATGTGCAGCATATGGCTGAGGCATCAAGATGCTTCATTTTGGCAACATGGCCATCATAAAAAAATGAGACTATAGAATCTGTCTGAGTGCCACTGCTCCAGTACATCACACTGAGTAGGTTCAGTCTGAAAAGGGTTGGAAGCTGTTGAAAATTCAGTGGAGAAAGGAATGACTTCTGATGAGTGTTGTCAGCAAGGAAAGTTGGCAGTGGTAGGGTAGTGTTCAATATCGACGCACAAAAGTTACAGCTGTTAGGAAGCGATGTCATGGGTTGGCATCTGCCCTCTTTTTTAGAAACGTACAAGTAGTTTGCCATTGTTATTCCTCTAAAGTACAATGTAAATAATGTTTTTTAAGCCAAGGCAAAATAACCCAGAGACCTTGATTAAATTAATGTATCTCCTGAGATATTTTTCTCATCCTGATTGCAGTCATATATCAGCTTTCCAGTAGGTGAGCTGGCAGAGGGCCACTGCTAACGGGATCCTCTGTAGGAAGAGTAGAGCGATCTCTTGAACTTCTTGTGATTGCACAGATCCCTTGAGTATTGAGGCTTTCAGGTGTCTTTACTCCACCCTACTGTGTGAGTAACTGAAAAGCAAGACCAAGCTCTTTGATGTATTTGCTGATTTTGCAAATAGCTTGTTATAATCAGCAGCATATAATGACCAGAGAAATATCTCTATGCCTTGAAGAGCCAATAAAAACTCAGTTTGTAACAGTGGAGGTTGTTCAAGCTCATGAAGGTCAGCTGGGACTGATGTATATTTTAGGGCAACCTTTAAGAAGGGGACTGACTCAATGATGACATCTCAAGCAGGATTCGGTGTGTTCTGTACAGAAATTCAAACTCAGTTCCCACAATAAAAACGAATTTTCCCCTTTAGGTTTGGACGAAGCGTAGTAATGAGTATGGTGATGGTGTACTGTTGCAGTGTTTAACTGAGCACCTGGTAAATGCGGTTGAATGAGTGCTGACTGTGGTCTTGTCCTGACTGTGTGTGGCCTTCTACTTACCTTTGGTCATGATTAATTCTTTTCATTATAACTAACATTAGAGATTAAAGTGTGTTAGAGTAATGATGAAACCAGGTGTTTCTTTAAAACAGCCAAATGAAAGAGGCAACTAAAATCTTGAAAATGGAATGATACCAAGGTACCCACCAGTCCCGTTGGTCAGAACAGTTTCTCACCCAGATTCTCACCTAAATGATAAAAATGTCTGACCATCAATAAAGAACATAAGGTGATGCAAAGGGTCTGAAGACCACAGACCTCCTGTAAATGGTGCCACCAGTAGGGAGAGGGAGCAAGAGAAGTTGATTCAGACGATGTGAGTCTTACTAACATTGTTTCTTTTGAATTTTCCCAAATAGGGCCGAGACTGCAGTGTGCCCATTAATGCGTGCATTCAAAATCCATGTCAGAATGGAGGGACCTGCCACCTCACCGAGGCAAATAAAGATGGATTCAGGTAGTAACCCAAAGCTCATTTTAAATGAGATAGTAAAATTAAATGTTTCTACTTTGCATTAATGAACTGTAATAGCTACTTTATAGAAGCTGCTGCATGTGACACTTCTATTTGCCATACAAACTTATTAATCTGGTTTCATTCGTGTGACATGTTGTTTCCTCTGAAACAGGCCTCCTTATTTTCTCATAATGGAATATACCCTTAAGAACTATTTTGAGTGGTCTCCCTGATCTGCACTGTGTTATCTGTATGCTAATTTTCCTTGGGGCATTTCAAACTCACATAGACCCTTTCTTGTATTAGTAAAGTAAGCAACTGTTGCTTGACAACCAGATGCAAAATGTTTTTTATACTGAAGAATCTTGTAGACAAGCAGGCTTTAAAGAAACAATTAAAAGACATGAAGAGATTGCCACATCTTGAGCATTGTGCCTGCAAGAGAATAACTTTTGCAGCTGGACATTAAGGATTTCAGTTTTCCTATATAAGAAAGACACAGTATAGGTGGGGATACTCCAAGAGAAGCCCAGAAATTTTCGTGCGGTAACTGGGAGATTTGTGCTGCCACAGACACTGTTCTACAGCTAAGAAAATACAAGTTTGAGGCTTTGGCCACTAGTTGTCATTAAAATTGATAGAAAATTTAAAAAAAAAAAAAAAAAAAGAGTTGCTGAAACCTTCATAGATTTGCTCCTTAGTATTTATGCTGTTTCTTGAACAAAATACGTACAAAAGTACACCATGCTGTTGTTTCAATTGCATATATGAAAGCCTCACTTTTAAAAGCTTTTACACATTACTGAGTCTTCTGTTTTGTCTTCTCTGATATATATAGCTTCTTATCAATGACAGCTGGATGGAGACGCAGAATTGCAAGGTTTATAAATGGTGTAAGCTGGGAGTCAAACCAGTACATTCTTTCAGTTTGATTCCAGTTTGGTTTCAGCTGTGATTAGGACCGTTCCAACTGAGGTTAACTGTTTGTTAACCAAGTCAGCAAACCCATATCATCTGATGTCAGAAAATAGGATTTTTTCAAAATAGAAAGGACCAGGTGAAAGTCTGGGTGACTGACAGGACTTCAGGTGCAGTGGGAGGTTAGCACCCTTCTCCTGTTCCCCGACCAGTGGTAGGATGCCTTTGATATTTCCAGAAAAACACTGTGGCTTCCTTTTGACTCCCCAAATACCTCGTGTAGGAATGAAGCACAGAAGAGCTTCCATTTTGCCCTGTTGGTAGGATGACTGGGGAAGCAAACAATGGAAGAAATGCCCCAAAGCTTCTCTCTGGCTCTGTGCCCACCCACCCCCAAGAATCTCCCCCTTACAGAAAGAGAAATAGCACATGCTGGATACAGGACACTGATGATATTGCAATGGAGAAATGGAGGTTGATGGGGATGAAGGGACACTGTCAGGCTCTGTTATGAGTAACAATCTGAAGCTTTCCAGCTAGGGAGAACAGGAGTAAACCACATAGCCATGTCTCCATGAGGTACAGTTTAGAGCTCAGCTTGAGCACCTTTGCCAAGGCTGTGAGCAGAGTAGAAGAGCGCATCTGAGTAGAGATGTGTTTGTAGGGTCATGCTGGTGCATGGTGGTGGGAGAGGATGAGGAGGCTCTGCAGATCTCAGCATGCACAACTGGTCTTGCTGCTTGACAGAACTCCTAGGTTTTGCTCCAACCACTGACATGCCTCTTCTTGATTCGTGTTTTAGCAGGCCCAGCAATTTCTGGAGTAAAAGTTCAGGTTCAGTTTCTGTTTGAGAGAAATAAAGGTTTAGTGGTCTTCAGTTCAGGTTCCCTTCTGGTCACCCTCATGTAATACTGTTTAGATAACTTTTCCCAGCTTATGCCAAAGCAAAATTGTACCACATTAGAATATCTGAGTTTTGTCACTCAGTACTCATTTTTCAAAAATCTAGCTGATACTAAAAATGTGCTAGTAAATCATTTAATATCCATAATAATAGAATGAAAGGCTTCAGCTTATATTTTAGATCAGGTTTTTCTTTAGCATTTTTGTTTTCTTCTATAGTAGAAAGTAAAAAGTTCTGAATGACCTAAAATGAAAGCTACTTCTGCATTGTTCTCATGAAGTCTCAATTACAAATTCAGAGGCTTTGCTTCAGTTCCAAATTAACGTCATTTTTGAGATCCTTTATTAAACTGCAGGGGTGGTTTTGTTGCTTAACAACATTTGAGGCTTTTTAGGGAGGGTTTCTGCCTTTATAGTTATTTATATAGTTTCAGTTGGTCTAATAAAAGACCCGAAAACCCATATCTCGTCAAAATCTTGCTTTATAAAGTTGAATGTTCAGCTTGTGCATTGCTCTGTTTTCTCTCTGTGTTTTTAATTCAGTCAGACCATAGACCCAGCTGCTGTGGAGAAGCAGGGCGTGGAGCTTTAGCACGTTGTAGAGAAATGTGGTGTGGGGATGGAACAGTCAGAAACAGGAAAGAAAAAGAAACATTTTGAGATTGAAGTTGGTTGGTTGGTTGGTTGGCTTGAGGTTTTTTGGTGAGATATCTCCTCTCCGTTGGATGGCAGCAGTCAGAGTTACGTGCATATAAATTATGTTCATCAAGATGGGAAAACGTTGCCTTAGATTATATGCTGTGAGGAAGCGGATGTCAAAAACCTTTTCATCAGAGGCCTCCTTGGATTTTTCTGTTGTGTGGCCTGTAAAAGAAATTATATCTTCTGTATATTCTCTTCCCTAGGGAAATAAATTCATACACAAGCTCTGCTGCCAAACTTGTCAAATCTTTACTCTTGTAAAAAGGAAACTTAAGCCAAAGCTCTCTCCCTATGAAATGCCAAGCAGTTTAACTCTCAAGTTTCTGTAGCCTTAGACAAGAAAATTACCTTTTAAATAATGCTAAGAGGGTGATGTCCCGAGGCAAAGACAGGAAATTCATAGTTATGACTGAGATTCCAGCCTGACTCGCCTGCTGTGCCTGGTACCCACTAGGGCTTGCAGCAGCAGGGGATTGAGGCACACGGATTTCTTGTAATAGCAGGTCCTGGTGGGACAGCAAAGGGCAAAGGTTCAGCTGGAGTTCTTCAGTCCTTCGTGGTATCCTTTATCCTTGCACCTTTTTCAATTCAGAGTAATATTCACATTCTCTTTTTTCAGGTAGGGGCAACTTCTGTATTAAAGAACAGTTAAGTGACATCATGAGGCTCAGAGGATTAGAAACATTAAGTTCTTCCTCCCTTTGAATTGCTTATTCTAATCTGATCTGTCTTCGTTGACAAAAGGTTGCCAAAAAAAGTGCTTATTGAGACTGATAAAAAAAAAAAATATAGTCAATCAGGCATGTCCTGGACATTTAGCATGTCTGTGAGTGAGACTTTGACGAAGGAGGCAGAGCTGTCAGCTCTGCTTCACTTAGCCACAGGCAACCAGCTGATCTTTGAGAACCTACAGTGTTGGGAAACGAAGTCTCTGGATTATTTTAACTTTTCTCCATATAAAACCCCCTCCATTTTCCAGAGCATTTTCTTTAGCATTTTGCACAAACTTTAAGTTCCCTATAAATGTAAAATCCTGGAACTGATTAACTCCCTGGTGTTAATTCTGCCTAGTTCAAGGAAAAACATTGCACTTCCAGACTTACAGGCTACTCCATAGGGATGTATATGTAAAAAGCTCCTTTACAGAGAAACTGTAATATTCCTGAAAGAATTTACTATCTCTATTTAAAAGTTGATTTTTTTGAAATGTGATACACTGTATGTATGCCTATTTTAATAAACAGATGCTAAACTTTTTCATTAGTTTATGAAAAAAAATATTAATATAGTAAACATACAAAACTGTTAGTATACTTCAGCTCCAAAAGTTTACCCCCAAAATTTTGTCATTAATTTCTGTGTTCCCTTATGCCTTCATGGGCATAGTGAGGAGTTATTTATTTCTTTATTTTTAGGAAAACACAACACTTAACAGAAAATCCCTAAACTGGAGGAACAGGGAATTTGGACCTTTATGTGATCACAGCATTTTAGAAAATAGCTCTTTCCTGCACGGCTCCATTGTTTCTGAGGTCCAAATGAAATGCTGTCTCACACTGCTTCACTATTTAGTCAATACAAAGTTTTCATCATTGTCTCTGGAATTAATTTTCTCTCTCGGTCAGCTGGAACCCAAGTTTGATGACCTTCCAGTCACTCTGCAAACTTCATTTTTCTTCTAAGCTTTTTCTGGGAAAATACATACAAACAGTCCCAAACTGCAACTCTTTCAACATACAGTTCAATCCGGGTCCCAAATTGTATGTTTTATCTTTTAATTTCAGTACTCATATTTGGCACTTTTGAATGCAAATCAAAATCAAGAATCATATGTAAGCAATAATGTAAAGACTCCCTATAATACATAGGGACCAGTAGCCAAATGTCATCAATTATGCTGACATTTCCTTCAGTATGGAATGTGTCCTAATACTGAGCAATTGTATGTTAACAATCCCATATGTATTGTTACTGATGGTAACTCTACTGAGTTGAACCATTTCTGTGATAGTATTTAATAATGTCATTTTTAATTGCATACATCCAAGCTGTCCCAATCCTTTTGTGGAAGGAAAATGGTGTTATATTCACATAAAAATAACCAGCACAAAGCCACTCTTGTTGCTTTTCTTTAAATGGAGAGAAAAATTTGTGCTCCCAAACCAAGACCTTGGATGCCAAGTTGCAGCCTGGAGCATATTTTTATGGCTGAGTTATAAACCCCTGAAAATGGGGGTTTGTAATCAAAAGGGGAGACATGATGAATGTGTCACTGTATTTAATTAGATGTCTTTAACCCCCTCCCCGACAGTTGCATTGCCACAAAAGATAGTGTGCCAGCTTTTCTTTCTTATCTGCCTCCTGTGATCCTCTGGATCATTGCAGGGTCAGCAAGAGGACATATTTTATTAGCAATAATGAGATTGAGACAGGAAAATAAGATCTTTCTTATTGATTTATTGTGTCCTAAATTGGATTTATTTGGGCAGTTTGGTCTTGGTTATTCATGGTGAAGGTTTTCTAACTCTCATGACCTGTTTTTGTGGTGCCTGCAGAGCTCAGTGAAGATGACTGTTAGCATGTGACCTGTATGCCTGTTCTGTACCCATCTAGAAGATCTTACTGTTGTGGTGGCTCAAGACACATTGCCTACCCTTTTTTGTTCCTAGTTGTTATTCCCTTAGTTTCTGAGGTTGCACATGTCATGAAGAATCTAACCTTATCCTCAGGGTCCAACCTAGGATCTGCTGAGGGTAGATGCAGAGCTCTGTGCTGTACCTCACTTGGGAGCCCTGGTGCTCTGCTCAGTCTATGGACACAGGAGGAAGAAAAGCAAATGTCACGCTGAGAGCAACCAGCCCAGAAGTGCTGCAGTTTTCTTCACAGATTCTGAAGTTCTCCTATTTCTCCAGAGCATTCCCAACCTCATCTCCATGACACCTACATAAAGGAGGATAACGAACCCATGTTCACTTTGTCCATCTGACCTGAAAAAAGTACCCTGCAGCTATCTCTGCATTGAAATTCTCCTGGTTCCAGAAATCAATGGATGGCAATTAGTGTGACTGCTGTGGTGCTTTCTGGTTTTCATCCTCATCAATCAGTAGTGCTTTATATTTGTTCAGTTCCTTTTCTGCCATCAGAACTTGTATGGGAAAGGAAATGAACAGCTGAGTGAATGTGTAGTTTGGACTGGGACTTGAAACAACCCTTCCCTTCCGTGCACACACTTTCTGTGACTAGTGAACAGCAATACTGATAGTTCAAAACTGACACTTCAAATATCATTGCTGGCTTCTTAGAAGCCACTGAAATGACTGGAGCACTTAACACATGTTTTTAGACTCTCTTTAAGAAAATTGTGTCCTCCACCTCTTCATCACTTACAGCTAGTTTAAAATATAAAGGTTCTCTTAGCAACCATAACTTCTAGATCTGGAAAGGAAATGGAGATTGAAAAAAAATTGAAGTCATTCTTCAACCACTTAGTTTCTTACACTCCCTCTAGGGACCATACATCAGAGTCTTGTGAGATAAAATATTTAGTGCAATTATTCTTCACTAGTGTCCACATCATCACAGAACCATTACTAGCTCTGCCATTGTTTGTTTGTGTTTTAGTTGAATTATCTAGACATCATCAGCTCTTCTACAAATAGATGTTGGAGGAGCTGCAGAAGTACTGAAACCTTACTGCACTTGTAAAAGCAATCATTCCCAAACATTTCTTGTTTGGACAAGTGACAAAGTGGTAATGAGAAGAAAATGTTCATGTCTGTAAATTCAATTCAAGCCGTTGTTCTTTAAAGAGAGCGAACTATCTAAAAGCTGCCAAGTTGCCCTGTGATTGTGCAGCCCTCAGTAGGCAAGTATCCACATACTCACAAAGTCATTAAGAGAGAAGCCAAGAATTTGAATATTGTGATGAGTGTTTACTCTCCTGCCCTGGAGTTGCTCACTTCAGTTCAAGGCGAGGGTTCTTGACAAAGAAAGCAAAGGGAAGCACGACAGAGGCTGTCTCCTGCTGATGCTTTTATGTCTCATGTAAATAATTACATGACCCCATGAACCATCAGGCTGCATCCTTTACCAAACACATAGGATTAAAGCGCTCTGTATTTCACAGCAGCAGTGAATTGGGCTCCAGCAACGCGCTTTCATATTTTTTAATTTCAGTTTTATACCTCAAACCTCCTGCCCTTTCAGATCCATGCTAACTTTTTATTAATTCTTTTCTTTCTCCAAAGCTGTTCTTGTCTCCTTGGGTATGAGGGGGAGAGGTGTGAAATAAACCCAGATGACTGTGAAGACAATGACTGCGAGAATAACTCGACGTGTGTGGATGGGATCAACAACTACGTCTGTCTCTGCCCTCCTAATTACACAGGTAAGAAAGGGCCACAACCAAAGAACAGGAATCCATGAGGAGTTCCTTCAGTGCCTGAAGGGAAGGATCCAAATGCATGTTTACTTTATCCATGAGCATATAATTAACCAGGAAACTAGTCCCATTTTAAAGCAACCTGGATGTCTTACTGGCAAGATGTTAGTTCTACCAATATTGCCATACATGTCACAAAAATGGCCACTTCTCTGAGTCAAAATACTGATGCTTCATTTTAGAATGCATTAAAACATAGGTCTGAGGTGTCAGAGAAATCTGTACTTCTGCACGCGCATTCTCAAAATGTATTGCAGAAATATTCCCAGTCATGAGCTGAGTTTGATATACATCAGTTCTGAATCCTGGAAAATAAAGAAAAGTTTCTGTTCAAATGGTTGGAAAATAGCTTTTTGAGTGTGGCTTTCACCTGAGATCTCAGAGGTCTGCGTTTATTAAAGAAAATTAGCTTGACAATGCGCTTTTTAAATTCATTATCTCCATTTCACAAGCGAAGAAGCAAAGGCTGTACAATAAACCGTGAGCTCAGTTGTAGCCTTCAGTGTGCACCCATGGCAGTGAGCCCAGCCCAGCAGATGTGCAGTCACCTGCTAAGTCCACAGTGACAGAAGTTGGTAACTGAGTTAGAAACGGAATTAGTATCTCCAGCACCCATCCTGCATTTCAGATAAATTCCTTCCTAAGCCTTCTGCGAGAGCAGAAACCCTCCTAACTGGAACCTAAAAGTGCCATTTCCCAAGCCGTTACTGGAGCGTACCGTTGGCTTATTCAAACTGTGTTAGCACAGCCTTCCTGGCCCAGCGTGGAGTGGTAAGGAAACACCTGCAACAGTTCCTGCTCCCATCCTTTGAAATGGGTTTATTACCTTCTAAGCATGGAGAAGTAATGAAGGGCTTCTTGTACACTGGAATATATTACATGTCGGGGGATTTAATGAGGATCAAGCTTGAGTGGCTGAGTAAGGCAGGAGGAAAGCTTCTAGAATTTCCAAACTCTTAAAATACTTTTGTGGCTGATACAAAGGAGGCCCATGTAAATCTTTAGCTGAGAAAAGCCTTATGGCTTGAATGTACATTTATTGGAGTCCTAAAATGATCTTTCTGCCAAAAACTGAAAAACTGCAGCTTAGCAGAGTAAAGAGTTTTGCTTATAGGATGTTGAGCCCATTGTGCTTACTTGTGCACTATTTATGTCAGCTGTTCTTGGGTGGTTTCAAACAAAACTCTATACAAGGAGGCAGAGCCTTTGCATTTACAAGAGGAAATATATTTGCCCAGCCAAGAAAAGACATGTCTAGTAGGGAACTGAATCCAGTATATATGCAAATGTGCTTTCCTCTTCTCAGGCATATTGCAGTTTTATTTTTTTTCCAGACCAAAAAGGCAGGAAAGATTGGGATTTCTTCTCAAATGGCAGTCTGCCTAGGGGCCAGAGAACTCATATGATACTTTAGAATCAGTTTTGAAATATTTGTAATCGACTTCCAGCGCTTTTTTTTTCCTAACCTGAATATTGTTCATGCTGTGCTTATGGTTATGAGCAGGAGTTTGTTGAATACTAGACCCCAGTCTTGCAATGTGAGATACACACCGTTGTATATACCATACAGTAAGCGTTTGCTATCACAGTGCAGGCAATAGCTTTGACTACAGTTGAAACAAACTGCATTTTTGAAGAAGAGCAGGAAGTACTTCTGGAAAATAGAATATGAATTATAAGTGAAAAAGGTTTGAAAAATAGGGGTGTTGCTTAAATTAGAAATCTAAAGGGTTGCAATAGTTTGTGTTGCTTAAAAATGGGAAGAGTTTAGTGAACTGTGATAAAAGAATTGCTATAACCTGCTTTGCCTCCATTTTGGAGAGGGATATTTCATCAAACCTGATCGGTCACCTGGAAGGATGACTGCAGTGCAGCTGGCTGGGCTGAAATACCCCTGAGAGGTACACCTGGCCTTCTCAGAGCAGAAAGGCAGGGAACAGCAGAAAATGGCTGGAAGAACTGAAGTCATCAGCAAACCAAAAGTTACATATAAGCTAAGAAAATCTGAGCCATGGTTTTGAGGGTCTTCTAAGAGTTGAATCCAAACACAAGAAATTGGACATGAGCTGAAATTGCTTGATTGAATGAACAGCAGCTAAGGAAATGCCATGGAAGCAAACAGGCAAGTCATGAAGGAGCACTTTGAAAAGATATGCGTGCCTGACCTGAAAAGAGGGAGATCTATTGACCAAAGAGTTTGACTGAAGTCTCCTGTGATGTCCAAGGCATCTCTGTGTATATTGTCTTCAAATAAACCTTTTTATACTGAAGCAATACTGAAATTACTACGGCAGTATCTATTAAAAAAAAAAAAAAAAAGTAGATTAGTATGGTGTTGAATGTACTAAGAATAGTGAATGTTAATATTTCAGAGAGAAAGCGGGTCACTGGAGGAGTTGGGAATACTTATTCCTGTACTCAGACTTGTGCACTGAGGTGCCTGCCCCCCTGTCAGGTGCTGGCTGTGCTGAACGTTGTGTTAGCAAACTGTGTTTGCTTCATGGATTTTATCTGTATTTATATGAACAAAGAATGGATCGTGGAGGGTACTTTCCAGGGTAACCTTTTTCCTGTGAAGTAGTCTGGGGGACAATGAGCTCACAGCATGGTGTTTTGCCTAAAAGGGCTGTGCTATCCGTAGGCAGGGTGTATCTAGCAGGACAGAAAGTGTAGGTAATATATCTTCTTCTTGTGCCCAAATATTATACTTAGTTCTGTTGTTCAGAATTCAAGGACCAAGTTGAGAGGTGAGAAAGAGGATTAGAGGTGAAACATAAAAAAAAAACCATTGTGGAATTGAGAATACATCTTGAAGATCTCAAGAAAAACCTTAATTGGCTTAACAAAGAGTAGGCAGACAGAGCAAGCTTTTTCTTTTTTTTTTTCAACTTTTGTTTGTTTGTTTTCCACAAATGCTTGTATGGAGAATAGAAATTTCTTTAAAAGGTTCGTTGGCTGACCTTAGTGGCTGAACAAATCCAGACCATACATTTTTATCATTGTAATTATACAAGAGTTGTTTCTAGATACAAATGTGGTTTCTTGGCAGATGCTTTTTTAAAACACAAGTTACTTCTAGAGTGGTCTGTGTTACACTGAAGATCAGACTAGATGTTTCTGTACTGATAATCTGTGATGTCTTGAGCAACATTCAGGCTGTTAGTTAAAGGTGCCCAGCACAGCTCTTGCAGATTCCTTCTTTTCCTGACTGTAGAGGCAGGCAGGCTCTGGTAGCACTGTGAAGTAGGTAATCTGAATCCCTCATCAATCTTTTGGTCTTGGATGCCATAATACTTGTAAGAATGCAATGATATTACAGTAAGCACTGCATGTATGAAATAAATGCTCTTGTGTATTACAACACACATTTATGTGTGTTGTCCTGTAAGAAATATTTAGAATCCCCCTTGGTTTAGTTGACTAATAGTTAAATCATGACAGTAAATCTTATGTTCCTAAATGAAATGCAAATTAAAAATGCATGTGTTGGAAATGTTGGCTATTGACAGAGTTGCAGTATCCAGGGTTTGGGTTTTTTCCGTACCTTGGTATTTTCCTGCTTTATCTTCTGTCTGTCTAGCTTTACTTGTTGTAGCCTTTTTAGGAAACAATATCCCCAATAATGATGCATAAATTTTGCTTTCATTGGTTGGAATAGTGAAAGCCAAAGATCTTTCTTCAATTAATAAGTTTTTGTAGTGTTTTCCTTTAAAATTCTTTGACAGTTTTTTCCCCTACTCAAAGTAGATAAAAAATGGCCGATTTGTTAAGTGACTGCTGAGGCAACGAATTTCCCACACTCCAGCTCCATTTCACTCTCATATAAAAAAACCCACAAAAACAACACACCAAAAAATGACCCACAGTCACAGTAACATCCTTCCTAGTTCCTTTCCATGTAATAACTTTAAAACATTGTGGAAATACAAATGGATTCTATGAAGCATAAGTTAAAGAAGGTGAAACTGGGAAGGGGGGATAGGCAGATGGCTGATTGCTGTAAAAAAGATTCAAGCCCTTACCTGCACCACCAGGTTTCTTCAGCATTCTTAAAAGTCAGTATTTTCAATGTTTGTTGGTTGTATTTACATAACCAAACCAATACTTACACTGTGTAGCAGAGTCCTGATGGCTTTTATTGTCAGCTGTTGTCTTATTTTTTTCCTCTCCCTGACTGGTTATTTTAATCCTGAAGCTAAATTATAAACATGTATTTCCTCCAGGAAAATTGTGTACCCAAAGTCCAGCCAGCTGTAAAGCCTGAGCAGTCTGTGGGCTGGTTTACAGCCTGGTGGGACCCCTTCATAGATTACAGCTGCTTCTTACTGCTTTGAAGGTTTTCCTTCTCTTAAAAAAGAAACATACATAAGAACCTCGAAAGAGAAAGCTATGAGTTAGGTCAGTCACCCCAATTCATTTCCTTTTTTGTATTTTTTCTAGTTTTTCTCTTGTTGGCTTTAACATGTTCTATCTCCAGCTATCAATATAAACATTCCACTGTCTCCCTAGCTTTGTGGCTTAGAAATGTAGGACAAAATTCATACCATTTCTCCCTTTCGTTCGTTTTTTTCTGTTCACTACTGTCATAGGTGTTCTCGAGAGCCATCACTGCTTTGCTTATAGTTCTAGATTCAAATACAGGATTCTGTACCTCCAAAAAGAGATCCTTCCCTCCATCCCGCTGTCCTCTGTGCTTTCACTTGAAGAGGTGTCCAAACATAGCTAAAGGACCAAACAGGCTGTACCAAACATATACTACACACTTTAAAGGGGTTTATGCTTTACTTGCTGGTGTATTTTGTTTTGTTTGCTGTAATTTTTCCTTTTCTCCCATCTGTTTGATTTTAGGCAGAAGCAGGACTATGTAGTGCTTACACACAACAAAACTGGTAAATATTTCAGGTTTTGCTAAGGATCCTAAAAAGCCTCAGCAAATAGCCAGACCTCTTTGTTCTGAAACAATAAAAAATTAGTGGCTTCTACTACTGAAAATAGGTCTTTTCTAAAATACATTGCATCCCATGGCAGGGAGAGAGGAGAGCAAGTGTTTAAAATAGTTTGTTTCCCTGGGAAAAAGCTGCAAGCATTTTGTATCACAAGGGGGAAAAAAAATATCTCTCTCAATCAAAAAAAAAGCTTGAAACTATTTCTGGTTTTATGTGTTTGGAAGAGAAGGCTAAGCTCTATTTTACCTAAGGGGACCTTGTGGTGTCCTGTGGTAGATGGTATCTGAGATTTTTTGCAGTTTTGCTACTTTTAGACAGAACACTATTCACTGTTAGTGATTATGGTCTCTTTTTCTGGCATATCTGATTGTGGTAATGTTGCATGGCAAAAGCCAAGCACTTAGTCAAGCCAAACGAACTCTGGAAGAAAGAAGTTGTGTGGTGACTTGTGGCTGACACTCTTCTGCTGGAGCTCTCCCACCCGTTTCCCATCGCTAACCATTGTGAGACTGTTTTGCAGCAGTCCCTGAGGTGGGCACCAGTGACAGCTGAATGACGCTGCAGTTGATCATTGCACTGTAGGTTGTTTTTTCCCCCTTGTGATTTTTTAATTACATGTTTGATATAGGAACAGGAAGGTTCTAGGTAGTGTGGTTCAGCCTTGTGGTTCCACAAGGCTATTAGCTGCCTAATAAACACTGAAAGCTTAGCTATCTGCCTCTTCTAAAATTCTGGAACTTTAGCCATAACTTCCTCAAGATAAGCAGAGAAAATTGTGGTCAAAGTCTGGATATTTTCTTCCTTTTATTTGAAGGAGTTCTGCCTTACATGGAAGTTTCTCAGTTTTAGTTACTCGACAAATGTGAAGTATGTTTGCTTTCAGTGCAAAAAATAAAAAGGCACCCACATTTCCCACTTGCCTAACTATGAATGAGAAGTGCTGGAAGAGCTGGAAGTTTTAGCTATGTTTAGGAGCCTAAGCCCATTTCCAGCCCTGTTTTATTAAGAGAGAACCACATGTCATTGCTATCAGATTGGACTCTCTTATCTCATTGTACTGGGACTGAAGAAGGAAATAGCACAGTAACTGGCAGCGCTGCAGCCTGTCTTTAGTCTCAGTATGGGTGTCCTGTCATGTTGGAGCTCTCAGCTCCAGGATTTCCTTTGGTCATATTTCCATTTGCAAAATGTAATGTGTCATGTTTGGGGAACCAGATCGACTGGAGAATTTCTCTTTGTTCACCAGGACCACAGTGTATCTCTAAGAAAATGGATCAGCTACTATTGTCTTAAAGGATGAGTGGAGTGAATATCATCCTCAATTGGATCATTAAATGCAATCTGTGAAGAAAAGCCTCAGGGGATGAGACGTTAACCACAAGCCTGTTACTCACCTGCTTATGGGCAGGTGGTGTGTACTGCACAGTTAATCAGGCTGGGAGGAGCTGAGTCCACCGATGGGCAATTGGTGTATTCAGCACTCCGACAGCACGGTGGTGGCCACGGCACAACTGTCAGTAGGAAATAAGTAAATCTTTCTGCATATAAAGTATTCTTTGGAGCCCTCTATTGGTTCAAGGACTGTACGGGTTCATGCGTGCAGGTTTTGGTAGAAGGGGAGGAGGGCGGCTGTAGGGGGGGCTTCTGTGAGAAGAGGTGAGGAGCTGCTCCTGTCAGCCCTGCCGCTGCACGAAGTTGAGCCTGTCAGCAGCACTGATGGCAAAACATGAGAGAAGCAACTATGCAAACACCAAGGTCAGTGAAGAAGAAGAGGGAAGAGGTTCTTGAGGTGCTGGAGAAGAAATGTCCACGCAGCCCATGGGGAAGACCACACTGAAGCAGGTTGTTCCCCTGCAGCCCATGAAGGACCATGTCAGAGCCAATACCCATACTGCAGCCTGCAGAGCACCTCATGCCAGAGCAGGTAGATATGCCCTACAAGAAGCTGCAGCCAATGGAAAGCCCAAGCAAGGGGCAGGCTTCTGGCAGGAGCTGCAGCCCATGGAGAGGAGGTGCCCCTGTAGGAGCAGCTTTTCTGGCAGGAACAGTGTCCCTTCAGTCTGTTCCTGAAGAACTGTATCCCATGGAAAGGACCCACGCTGGAGCAGTTCTTGAAGAACGGCAGCCCATGGGAATGACCCACATTGGAGAAGTTCATGAAGGACTGTATCCCATGGGAGGGAGCCCACACTGGAGCAGGGGACCAACATGAGGAGGAAGGAGTGGCAGAGATAAAGTGTTATGAATGGACCACAACCCCCATTCCCCATCTCTCCGTTCAGACCGTGAGAGTTCAGATTCAGACACGTGAGTCTACAGCGTGTCCAGTGTCCTACTGCCAGCCCTGAAAGGACGTCTCAGAAAATGTATAGCATCTCAGATGTGACTGGATGCACTAGATTGTGTAAATAAATAAATCGATCCCTAATAGATTCCAGACAAATCACATAACTGGAAAACATCCATATGAAGTAATATGGCTCAAAAATGTAGGGGGTCCAGCAAAATTAGGTTCTATTCCAGACACAGTGGTTCTGAGGGATGATGCTATATGCAGGTGAGCACTGGAAGCTGGTTTAGCTCACGTTTTACACACTGTGGTGGTGTGGTGTTTGTGATGTTGAATACTATTTTTTGTACTTTGGCAGTGCACAGATCTGAAACTTACTCCTCCTTCAAGATTCAGAAATAGTGAAAGGATCGTTACTACTCTACCCAGATGTTGTTTAATCCATTATCCCTTTGTTTAATCTCAAGATTAGAGGTAATTGCTCCTTCATTCTGAAAAACAAGCCACTTTGGGAATCTCAGTGTGGAGTGTAGCTTCAGGTTCCCACTTAATAGGCAAAAACCTAATACATGAAGACTTAAATGTGAGGGTTTTAAGCATTAACAATAATGCTTAAAATTAGAATAAAGAAAAAAGAAAAATAAAGAATAAAAAGTAACTTTTAGGTTTTTGCCTAGTAAGTATTGTGGGCAGTGTTTGTCAAACAACAGCAAAGTTCATTAATAATGCAGAAAGAGTTCTGCTATTGTGTATTCCAGGTAATTTATTATGGTTTGGTATCTAACATGGCAGCTGAGTGCATTTGCTTCTGAAGGATTTTCACATTTCTCTTTTCTTCATTGCAAGTTGAAACAGTTTAGAAGTAAAAAAAATCATTTTTTTTATTTTCTAAGATGAGCCTCAAATCTTTTTCATCAAACATCAACAACATTCCTAACTGAATTATTTTCTTGGAGGAACATGCTATGTCTGTTCCACCCAACCATTTTTAGGTTCAGTGTTCTCCTGAAATTTCCAACTGGCACTGACTTCTTTTTAATAACTGAAAGGAGAGAAGAGGAAAACAAAATACAAAAAACCTTTTCTTCTGATACAAGTTATTTGATACAGAGTAATCTTTTATGAGAAAAACAGTACGGTATTTTTTTTTATTAGGAATAAAGAGAAGAGTTCTATTCTGACTTACCTGGCAATGTTCAGAAAATTGCAACATACTGTTTAACTACTCAAATATATATATCTTCTCCCTGCACAGCCTGTAAAAGTTTTCTCCGTGGGTAAAGGCCAGGCTTCCTTCATCCTTTCTTCATTGTAAGCACTTTCCTTTTCTCAAGTAATATTGTGAAATTCCTGACAGCATTTTTGCTTTTAGCCCTCCTGGACCCACGGAAGTTCTCTCGCATTAAGGATGATATTATGTTCTCTGTTTCATTATCAATTATTTCATGAGTACTCTGAATGAGAGAACAAAGTGTCACCCAACGGATGTACAAACAAAAGAAAAATCATCAAACTTACTGGTTGTAAATTGGTGATCTAGACTGTCTTTTCAGAACTACTGTTTTCCTTACAGATAAATAGGTTAAATACTGTTACTGCATGCAATCTCTTTTACTGATTCAGGAGAAATAGTGTAACTTGGGTCCTGGTTTTAAAAGTCTAATGTGGCATGAAATAAATAGCTCTCATGACAGCACAGAACGGAAAAAAAGGAAGATGGTTATTAAACGGTGTGTAAAAGTCATCTTTATTGCTCCTATTATTGTTTTGGCTTCATTCTGAGATGTGTGGAAGGCTACAGAAAAGCCTAAGCAAGTTTCTTGGCAGCTCTTCATAAGCAGTGAGCCCTGTGAAAAGTGAATGTGGAAAACCCCATGAAATTAATGATTTTGCTGAAAAAATAAGACCAGGAAAATGTTGCATGAGACAAAAAAAAAAAAAAAAAAAAAAAAGTTGTGCTTTCAGTGCTGGTGAAGGGGACAAGGGAAGCCATTTCAAAGGGGCAGGATAGCTTTTCTAGCGTTTGGAGAAATTTTTTTAATTATTTAATTTTTTTTAGGCTTGGAGTTATTTTTTAACGCATGGGACAGCAGCAATGGGAGATCCACCTGTTACTGTTCCACCTGTCAGTATAACTTGATTCTAATCTGAAAGTTGCATTTTTTGCAGCAGATCAGACCACTTCCTTCATCTGTCTAATGCTTCCCTCTCCTAAACAAGCACTAATTACTAGCACATTACCACCAGCCTTAAGAAGTTTGAAATGCTGAGGATGTGCCTACCTTTATGAAGGTACCCTCTCCATATCATACCTCAGTTCTACAGACCGCTCACTGGACGTTGTAGACCTAATACCTCTGGCTACTATGAAAAGTAGGATCTGTTGGCACAAGTGGTTTTTCTCTTGTAAATCTGACACAGTCTTAACCTGTTCTTCATTGCATGTCGATCTGTTCTCTTCATCTTTGATGAAAGAGAATACATGTGCCTTGATGAAAGCAAAATATCATTTGGGATTAAAAAAAAAATGATGGGAAAGGAAATATAGTTGTTATTTTCCTGTCTTTTATATAAGCACTTCAGAAACCCCTGTGTACCCACATTGGAGCTCTGATTTGAGAATATATAGGAGAGAGGAAAATGGGGAGGTTGGATTGTTTTCTACAATTGGGAAAGCACTACCCTGAAGTTTTCTGTTGTTTTAGCATGATCAAATACCTTCCACAAAGAGATCAGTGCTGCTAAAAGTTGGCCTAACATTAATGTCCAGTTTGGTTTTAGGTTCACATAGCTATTCAATGAGAAATTTGGACTAGACCTTTAATTGCTGCACAGAGAAGTAGCCCTGTGTCACTCTAAGAAAAGAGGATCAGATTTTTCCTCTGATACTGACATTAAAGCGTCCAATGAATATTGCACACTCAGGTCTGAGGGCAGATTTTTTGGCCCAGATACTTTCTGAGTGAATAAAATATGAGAAAGTCTTTGTGTAGCTGGTGCCTTGGGTTTTGCTTTTCAGAAAGTGTTTTATTTCCCTGGCATGCTTTCTGCAACGTCTACTGAACATTGGTGGGGCCTGAAATAATGTATCAAGAAGAATTTTCTTCCTGAGATGAGGCTGCTCTAGTTCCAAGGCATTCCCAAATGAGCTCCCTAATGAGTGATAGATGGGAAAAATAACAGGAAGGATCCTTAAATGTTCCAAGTTTTGCATGAAAAAATGATAAATTTTTTTGGATGCTATGTTTGGTACTTAGCCTAGAATTCTCCTACCTTTTGATAGTGGTGCCTTCAGAGTGACACAGTGAGTCATAATATTTGACATTTGGGGAGATTTTTACTGGATGTCTAAGCACTTGTCAAGACTGTGGAGAAGAATGATGGTTTCCTTTGAGAGTTAATGAAACTGTTCTTATTTTTTTAAGCCTGTTTCCTTTTCTTCAAAACAAAACAAACAAAAAAAAAGAAATAGAAACTTCAAAAGTAATTATTGACCATTTTTAGTGAAAGAGTAGTTGAAGGCATCTATCTACACTGTATTCAGTTATGAAATGGTCTTCCAAAAATATTTCCAGCTTTAGATCATTGAGTTCTTTTAATGTCACCAGCCAGTTACTTTTTTCCATGCTTATTCTCACATAAGATTTGTAGCACACAAGGGACATGAGGAATACCAAGATGATGAACTGGCAGTTGTCCAGGCGTCATGGCAAGTTCTGACCTGCTCACGTTCATGTCTGCCCAAAGGCCGAGGGAATCACTTTGTTAGTATTTGGGAGGGTTGGTGGGCTGTGGATTTGCGGATTGCTTAGTAAGCAGACCTATCTCCAGTTCTGCCACCTCAAAAATGCGTTAATAGCCGTCCCCAATGACAACTGTGTTCATATTTGTAAGACTTGAGCGTCTCTAGTTGCTTTTGAGAACTAACAAAGTACAATGGCAAACCTCAAGTCCAGTGAATGATCTGTTTCCCTGGTTCCCATGGATTTGCGGCATTCAATTTCCTTGGCATGCCCCCCTTCCTGAGCTGGATACACTCCTTGCATTTGCCCAAGATTTGTGCAGGGCTATATAAAGACTTGGTAGTATTTAATAGTGGTGGCTTCCTGGGATTCCTTGGCTCTAGATGGAATTGGTTGTCTTATAACTGACACTATGAACAATAAAGTGTCCACTGCTGATGGCCATGCCAGACTTGTCCGGTATTGCCAAACCCAGCCCCTAAAAGCCATGAGGATGTGTATGGCACGTGAATACACGGTTTATGCTGGTAGTACCCTCTCTCATGCCTCTAGGGCTTTTATTCTTGCTTCACTTTCTCACGTGTGCTTGACAGCTCTCAAAAGCAGATATGTTAGATATTCTGTGTTTGAAACAAACAAAAAAATTGAGTGATTTTTGCAATCACATATTATGCTTCTATTCTAATGTGAAGAGTCAAATAAAGAGCTGTTTAGCTTGTACTGCCAGGAGGCTGGAGATGTGGGAGAAATAACCTGAAGGAGTGAGCTGGGGGTGTTAACAACTTAAACCATACCTGTCACCACCAGGGTCATCCTCAAAATTGTGCTCTGTCATCCCTGCCAGATCACAAGCTGGTAAAAGACGGAGAGTTCTGATTTGCATTTTCCATCTGAATTTTGATCTTTGTAATTTGCTTGGTTTCTGTTTTCAAGTGTTTCTCTGTAGCCACTAGAGTCAGAAATGTAAGGATGTTTGAAAATGGAGTTTCTTCCAAGACAGGTGGAGCTGCAGCTTCATAAAAATACTGCTAAAACAGTGCCAGCCCACCCATGCCTCCCACATTATCTCTTTTCTCACACTATCCACTGGCTTGGTACTCATGTGATGGTATATATCACGTACAGGCACACAAAATATGTATAACCTTGAAACCCTGTAGATGCAGTCTTATGATAAAGCTGCATAGGGGACTTTGTGACTGTAGCTTTTGGGGGTTTCCATGTTGAGAGCAGCTGACCTTTGCTTTTCCTGCAAGGCTTTGGGAGGTGTGGGGTAGGTTTCTTCTGGTTTCTTGGGAAGGCAAAGATTTCTGTGGTCTTTGGCTGCATCTCAAATCCTGGGGTACTGAAGTGTGACCTAATAATTTAGGACTCAGAGAAGGGTGGTATTTTAATAAACTATCTGGGTTTGAACATTCTCAAACTATTAATTATTAAAATTTATACAAATCCAGGGAGGTGCGTGGCACGTAACGCACCATACCTAGAAACAGCTGAGCTGAGCTTACGTGTGATGGATTATTTTCTGAAAAGACATCATCTCCTGTGAGCACAATAGAGCTAGTACATTTCTTATAAATAGTGAATGTTTTATAATTGCATGCAGTCCTAAAGCTGGTTCCTATTATTGAGAGTCACAGAGGTTTTGGGGGGAAGGGTTTGTGGGTTGTTGTTCTTTTCCAGAATGATGTCCAATCAGCTGCTTTGGCAGAGTATTAACTATGGCTAAAATATCTTTCAGTGTGAAAATGTTATGGTCTAATGAGCCACTTTGATTTTGTGTCACTTCCTTGCTTTGATAGAAGAGGTTCTGGGTCAGGAACTGCCCATTTGATCCTTAGCCTGTCTCCAAGTGGAGTCTATATGTCAGTACATTTTATACCAGCCTTTCAAATTCATGTAACAGAAACAGTACAGTCACTATAGGGCAAAGGAGCCCGATTTAATGAAGTCTCATGTGGCCTCACAAGCAATTTTGTCGCTTCCTTCTGAACTACCGAGCGCTCTCCATTTAGGGAGATTTGCCGTCCCTGAACATCGTGGTTGAAGCTGCATCAGGATTGTCCAAGAAGTGTTATAGCTTCATTGCTTTTCTTTTGCCTCAGGTGAACTGTGCGATGAGGTGATTAACCACTGTGTTCCTGATCTGAATCCATGCCAACATGAGTCCAAATGTCTTCCCCTTGACAAAGGAACCAGGTAAGCATGTGTGTATGTTGGTCTCCACACACAGGCCAGATCCATCCATTGCCTTGACTAGGGTTGAACTGGCAGTGAGTTTGGGGTAAAAGTCATCGAAATTAACACAAATAGTGCAAGACTAAATTACTTCAGACCATGTCACAGTTTGATTTTAATACAACCATACATACTTTTCTGGCTTTCTGTGGTTTACTTGAAAATAATGCACGTACGCCCAGAGCAAAGAAATTATTCTGGGATAGAGCATGGCAAAAGGAGTACTTCTGGAGCAGTTACTGCAAAGTATGTGATCCTGCATCGGAAACTAAGGACAGGTTCCTTATGCATTCCTTAGGACATCCATCAATTCAGGCAGCATAACGGGGACATTAACAGATGTAACTCGGCTCTCCTCAGCCCATGCTGGCTCAGTGTTTAAAATCCAGTCCCCATTCTAACTGCTGAGTAGGAAGGATAAATCTGTGGCCTGCGCATAAAGCTGTAGGGCAGGAGTTTTCTGTTGTACTCCCACTGTAGCTGTTGTCTTCTGGGATGGCTGGCAGCCTTGGGGTGCGCTGGCAGAGGCCAGCCTTGGCTGCAGTGGGACCACTCTCCCCATGCTTCCTCTCCTGGGCAGCAGCAGCAGCCAGCTGAACTGGATGGCTCTCACACGGGAGCTGCAGTCTTCTGCTGGCCACAGAGGCACGTCTCGCTTGGCTTCTGTTAGGTTTTGTGAAGTCTGTGTTTGCGTTTGCATCCTGGGAATGACGCTGACTGTTCGCGGGGGCAAAATAAAGCCTCGTGTTTTAAATGGCAGTGAAACATCTGGATATTTGGAGGTTGGGGTGTTTTGAGAGGTGCACAGTAGCACTGTTCATCACTTGTCTGAAGAGAGAATTTCAGAGCAATTTAGCAAATAGAGACAGGCAGTTGGAAAGTCAAGCTCTATGAAAAGCCTGTCGAGAAAAGATCTTTGAATCAAAGAAGTAAGAAAGCAAGACAAATTCAAGAGAGTTCAGTGCAGGGTGAGCTGTGTTCTGCACTTTCCCCTAAGGTTGTTTTCACAGCCCCAGTGCAATCCTGGATGCTCATCGATTCCCTCCTGGGAGGGAGGGCTGTGGTTTTGGCAAGGGACACCCTCACCCAGCACACCCAGCATGTCACAGGGGAGAGATGGCAGCAGTCTTTGGTCTTCTTGGTAACTTGCAGGTGGGGTCAGGTTGTGTCCTGCGAAGCAATGGCATGTAAGGATAGTGCAAAATAATATACAGAACATTTCAGGATAGTTAAAAGGAAGTGACCCAAAATTTTAGAGCTGCTAGATATCTTAAGGAGAGCAGAATCTGTGTTAGACAGTCAGTCTGTACAACTCAAGCCTGCCTTTTGGGTGAAAAACCTCCAGACAGAAATGTTTCCAACTATAGAGGAAGAGGAAACTTCTACATGATTCAGACAGTTACTGAAACGATGCACAGGGACTGGATAAGGAGGTGTGTACCAGTACATAAATAGTCCCTGATGTTCTTTCCAGCTTTCATTCCTAGTTAATCCATCATTCGGCTAATCCAGTAGCTATGAGGCACCGTGTTATGAGGCAAAGGCTTGTAACTCAAATTACCGTATGTTGCTAGATGTATGAAGGAATGGAGACAGCTGTGGTCCTGAATGGTTTTACCCTTGCTGGAAGCATTTTCATACCTGCTACCCAAATAATTTGAGTAAATAAGATGCTTGCTTGCTAGAAAAGTGTTCTTCACAGCGGGGCCATTAACCCTTGAGGGGGAGCCTAAATAACTACTTGTAAGTATTTTCTGCTACTGTTTGTTGCATTATTCTTCCCAGTATTCACAGAGTGCTACACAAAAATCTAGAATTTCTTTACTACTTCTGTCCCATTTTGCTTTCTAGCAGGCCAGACTTCATAGGTGAAGGAGCCTGCCCAGCCCTGTACGTAGTTTTGTCGAAATACTGCTTTTTTCTTTCATACTTCAGTTGCACCAAGCCATTCAGAAATGGGCTGGAAGCCCTTGGCAACTTTTGCAGTCATGTGTGGTTGCTGATGGGTCTCAGTAAAAACAGCAGCTTCTGGTCCTCTGCTGTTGCTGATCCCTGGAGCAGTGTGATCTCCTGACCTGTGATGCACCATGCATTTAGCAGGTAATTGTGCAGCCTGACGCCACGCGCAGAATGAGTCAGGCTTTCGCACTAGCCCTCCGCTCCACTTGCAGAGGCGGGGAGTGGTAACGGCAGGATTCAGGCTTGTTCCTGAACTGACCATCCGCTTGTTGGGTTTGTGCCCTGGGTATGTGCATAGGACACACCAGTGAAGAACATCACGTCAGCATGGACGCCAGTCAGTCTGTCCTGCCGTCAGCAATAGTCAGTCTGAAACTCTGCAGAGGGAGGAAGAGATGACAAGGACGGGAAAAAAAGTAGGAAGCCAAGTTATTTATTGATACGGGGAGGACTCCATTCTGGCCCTGCAGTAGAAGCTATGATTCACAGCTTTAATACAATAGACATTGAGTGCATGCAGATGCAAATCCCCTTGGATAAGGCAGCATTTTAAATATTAGTAGACATGTTTTTAGGCTCTCTCTGATACCAGGAATGTTGCCATCACTACAAGGCTGTAGCAGAAAACAAGATTTCAACTGTACTGATGTCAGATGGTCACTGGGAAAAGGGATAACTGCTCTAATATAAATTACTCTTTACCGCAATTTGAATAGGAAAGTTTCTTTGCCACCTTCTTTACTGCACCATATTTTTACTGATACTCAGTCACTTGCTGGCAGTATGGGGGGATGGGGTGGAGCTAACATGCCATCATTCCCTGGTTGGGGACACCTTGGGTTTCTAGGAGGAGGCTGGATGAGGCACTCACGTGGCTGGTTTCTCACCTGCTATACTCCACGCATGTGTTTTTAGGTAGCTTCAGCCTACATGTGACACACGAAGAGCTCAGAGATGACTGACGCAAAAGGAATTCCATGTTTCTAAAGGAAAAGCCAAGCTTGGAAGCAAACTGGACTATTTCAGTGTGTGTTTGGCTGCAGAGAACTCTTTGCTTTCTAAGCTAAAATTGCAGGTGGCTTTCCTCACTTCCAGCCTCCACATCTTTATTGTGCAGTTACTATAGAAGAAGAGTAGTTTTCTGTATGCCAGAAAACAAAACAAAACAAAAAACAACAAAAAAAAATACCATTTAACACAATGAAATGAGTTCTAAAAAAAATAATTTCAGGAAAGGAGCATGTTTTTCCATTCACTGTATTGATGTTGGAGCATGGTATAAAATATACTTTATTATTCTAAACCTTGGAATTATTACCTGACAGCTTAAAATGCTGATTTAATGCAGCCCTGCAGAGAAAAGTGGTGGTTCTGTCATTACTGAGATAGCCAATGCACATCATAAAATTGATGCATGGCAGCCCTGAATAAGGAACTGCACATCGTTCATTATTACATCACTTTATATTGGGACTGCAGGGATCAATAAAAAGCAACAGGATTAAATGCTGCCAATTCCCTCCACAAAGTCTTTTGATTGACATTATTTGCTTGCAGGTGTGACTAAAATGTTGCCAGAAAATGTTGCCCGCTTCTTATGGTTTGGGGAAGGAGCACTTTTGGCTTTTTGCTCTGTTTTGCAATCTCCGTTATGTTAATCACGGTATTCCCTGAGCCACCAAGGTGTAAAAAAGCAATTCAGGCATGCAGAGCTGGAACATCAACCATCCTGTGGCTGCAGAGGGTCATGATGGGGGCCTCTCCTGTAGGGAGGATGGAGAGAGAAATTATATGCATCTACATAATGTTATCCATCCTGCGCCCTGCAGGTTAATAGACTTTGCCCCATTTCCTCCTTTTTTAGCCAGTCACAAGCCATGTTTTGAAAAAGAGATTGAAGGTCATATTCTTCTCATTGCTTGAGCTAGGTGGTTGCTGCAGCCCTGGTGCTGTGGCACCATTCACTGCTTGTTAGCACACACAGGACCTGCTGCTGCACTCAGGCAACTTTCACCCAGCTCGCTGGGGAGCGGCCAGGAGCTGAAATACACTGTCACTCGGAACCAAATTCAGCACAGTGACTGCTGCCTGGAAAGTGGAAATACCTCTTCTCATCGGCTTCTATGTGTCCAGTTCCTCTGAAGACGCTTTCCACAAGGAGCCTCCTCCTGCACTTACCCCACCAGGCTGCTGGCAGGGAGGAGGTAGTGGCAGCCAGGCTGGTGGAGTAGTAGTTTCTCTCCTGATGCTGCCTGCCTCAGCTTTGTAACGTCTCTCCTCTTTCAGCCCTCAGTAGCAAGCATGCTGGGTCCAAACTAGAGTCTCTTAGCAAGAGCACAAACCTCTTTTTTTATTGCTGAAGTTAACTGTAGCTCTTCCCTTGTTTTGGTTGAAGTGATATGCCTTTTGTTTTCCAGATGTGCACTAACATCCAGCTGGGAGGAGTAAAACGTGTTTTATGGACTAAAGCATGTTCATGACTAAACATAGTCTACACTATAGATTCAAAAAGAGGGCTGTTGAGCAATCCCAGAAGATCTGTTCCAAGTCAGAGACTTCGGGATGTATTTTCTATTGTCAGGTTATAAACTTCTGCGAGGCTTATAATAGAAATGCTGATGCAGCCTTCGTACAACAAACTTGAGAATTGTATAAAACACAATAAAAAGCCAATGTCTGCAGGTTCGGATGCATCCTATTGTGTTGCTCCTGCGAATAGTGTTACCCCATAGCAGCAGGTACACGCTTCGCCTTTGTCACCGTAGGAAAGGACGGGCTTCAAAGGCAGCTTTCTGTAGCCGCAGCAAGGTTTGCTGTGCCTTGCAAATGAATGGCAAACAGGTGGTGGTCTCAAAACTGATGGTATTTTTCTTTAGATTTGCTGAGTTTTATAGCTTGCTTGCAGATTGCTTCCATTTGGAAGGTGGAACCTTGCTGTGCTCTGTGTAGCTGCGCAGGGCCAACCTCAGACACTCAGCAGTGTTCAGACACTGGCAAAATCATCGTCTGAGGCATCAGAGCAACTGCTCTTGCAGAATGTTGCCCTTTGAGTCTGTAAGGTTAGGGACGATGTCGTCATCTTTAGCATAATTGGTAGACCACTACATGATGACTCTTCTCCACAGACTTGGCTGAGGAAAAGCAGTAGTATGGTGTTGGTTTGCGTGAATTTAAGCACACTGCAGAACCTCAGCTGCAGACAGACAGGAGCGACTTGAGTTTTTCTGATGGCAGGAACTGTGCTTGATGTTTCCAGGAATAATTGCTAACACCTTTCCATCTCAAAACAGATCGGTGCAAGGCTGCCTGTGTGTGCTATTGTTGTGAATGTTGAAACAAGCTATTAACAGCGATCTTCTTGTATTTCAGATGTGAGTGCTTGCCAGGTTACAGTGGAAAACACTGTGAAATAGATGACGATGACTGTGTGGGCCATAAGTGTCGCCATGGAGCTGTGTGCGTAGATGCAGTCAATGGCTACACCTGCATCTGTCCTCAGGGGTTCAGGTACGTGAGAGTCAGCTCCTCCCCCAGACCGTCTTCTGTACGTAGTGTTGGGGCACTTCTTTAACTGCTTTCGTCCGCAGAGCTAATCAGCCTCTGGATATGGTATCGATCTGTCAGTCCTGCCTGAACAGATGGCTCAGTGCTTCAAATCTTGTACCTGAAGTAGGTCTTAGCAAATGAACTGAATACAGGGGGTTGACAGTTCTTGCTTTGAAAACAGCAGTTTGCCTTATGTGCAGTGCTGCATTCGTTTGCCAGTATGTGTGCCTCAGCCATTCCTGGTAAAACACTAGGTAATACACCCAATTAATTATATGGAGATAAGCTCTGCGTGCACAAGCGTGGGCAAAGGATAATGGAAATGCATATATGAACCCTCAGACCCGGCTTCAAGAAAACACGAGTTTGAAGACTTTGTGCCAATATCTCTGTGCCTGTTGGTGGATGGTCTCAGTATGATTCGGGCTGTACATGTCCAGTCTCTCATTCTGACAGCTGCCAATATGTCTGACTCCTGGAAATCTCTCTGTCTGTCAAAGATAAGTGTGCTGTTCCAAATGGATTCACTAATCATTGCCTGAGGCTGGACACTGGCTTCCTTCCAGCTAAACCTTTCTGTGTTTGAAATACACACGAGACAAAGAAGGAATACCTAAAAAGATCAGTCTTGACAAAGCAGAAATTGCATGAACACTTAGAAATCATTTTCTCTGCTTTGTATCTGCAACTGTTTTCATTCTTCTTGCTTTCATCCTTGCTGGTTTTGGGGTTTTTTTTCCCTCTCAACATAGATTTTTGTTGCAAAGCAGACGGCCTTCCCTGAATAGGCATTGATACATAACAAGATGTCAGCCCGTGGTTTCAGAGAATCAGACGTGTTATTTACAGGCTATCAAATATCGCTGAATTTCAAAGTCGTACCCTTTTCTCCACGTTTCATTCTCTGCTTCAATCCCTTTGATGGCCTTAGGGATCTTACAAATTCATGACCAGTAAGGACAACAAGTGGCTGTCCCACAGTGGAATTGTAAATGCTCAATGTTTTCTAAATGTTAGAGGTGAGAAATGGGATTGCAAAGCCATATCTGGGGTCTAAGGTTAACTTGAGCTTGTCATCAGGTGGTAGTGACTGGGAGACTTCTGCTGCAGGTCCTCTGATTTTTAAGGCGTGCCAGTATTAGGTAGTGATGAATGTGAGGGTTTTCTCCAGGAAGGCAGGGTCATAGTGTTTGGCAGAGGTGATCAGAGTTGTGACACAGTTGAGCAGAGCAGCAGGGGTAGGTGGGAAACTGCTCTGGGTCTCTTCCTGTGTACCAAGCAGCCTTGCTGGCAATGTAGGCAGTATCCCTAGTTGGCCAATCTCACACCAGGGACTTCAAGAGTAGAACCTGGAACAGCTCAGCCTGCTCCCTTGCTCAGATGGGGGGGGTTCATCCCACTAAATGTCCTCCAAGAAGAGGAAACATCTTTCTACACAAGGCTCCAAAACTCAACTACTTGCTAGTTATTCATAGTGCCAGGTGGACTTGGGCAAGCAAAGTAATCCCACTGCCTGACAACAGCAGAGCAGGATTAACCATTTTCTTTCTGGTTTTTTGCACTAGTCTATGCCACCTCCCTAAATTTCCTGTTCAAGATGCAAGGGAGCAAGGACTGTTTAGGAGAAAAACACCACAGTGAGCACTAACAGGCTCCCTCTGCTAAGGTGGAGAGCAAGCTGGAGCCCCTTGTGTTCTCCGTGCAGAATAGTCCCTGATCTTGTTTGATTTCAGAATTTGAATTCTGCTAACAAAATATGATCTGCTCATCATTCTTTCCATGACTCCAGCCTTTAGTATTTTAAAGGCCTGCTGCTCTGAAGGGGGTTCTGATATATTTTTTTCCCCCCTTTTTAACATTGCAACTGCAAAGATGGTGATTGACAGAGTTCAGCCTTCTGATGTTCAGGGTTATAGACTCAGCTGTTCACGAAGCGTGCCTCAGGCACTGGGCTGTGTGGCAGGGAGGTAACTTTTCAAGTGTTTGAAGACTGCAAGTGTTGATGAACAGGAGAGAGCACAAGGGGTGGTCTGACAAAGGTAACTAGGAGACCTAATATGTTGATTAATAAAATTTTTTGGCTAAGTATCAGGAATCGTTTCCCAGCAGTGAGTGTGCAGAGTGACCTGCCAGTTATCTGGAGCTTATGCTGTTGTAATAAATGCAAAGACCTATAACAATTTTGTGGTTGTCACTATGCTGTATGTCAAAGCCACGTGTTAAAACTTACATCCTTGCACGGTTGAACAAATGGCACTCTGGTAATAATAATGTAGGGCCTCATATGCACAACAGGGTTGTGCACCCTAACAGTGCACCTCTGATGTCAGCTCCTAAAAGCAATAGTACTAACGTGCACTGTACCCATTTTCCTATCTTAGCATTTCCTAGTCCCTGTTCGTGTGTAGTTTTGCCCCACATAGCACCTTTCGTTATCACTCAGCAACCTTTCCAATTCCATAATGTGCTTTCATTCTGGAAAGTTTTCAGTGTATTTTTCCCAAAATAACATTCGTTTACCCCATGCAGATGAAAACATTATTGAGAATTTGTGAGCCCCATTGGATAAAACCTAACTTCTCAAACCTTCCCTCTAGCCATCAGCCTCACAGTAGTGTTGTCCTGATAAATGTTGCTCTAGGGGGGAAGCACACATTAAGGCTGCTGAGCCTGACAGAAAGCACTGTTCCTTCATTGTGTGGATGCTTCAGTGTTCTCCACTGGGGTAGTTTCTGCAAGAAACTCTGCAGTGATTATTAAAATAAATGAGATTGTACCACGCAGAATGGACCTGGCCAAATTATGCAAGTCAGGCTGTGGTCCACACTCCACTGCCAGGGATCTAAATAGTATTAATTATTTCTAATTAAAAAAGAAATGTTTAAATTAAAAAAGAAAAGGCCTTGACAGACAGTGTTGCTCATATGACTTCTAGATGGCAGTAGCAGGACAGCTGCATTTGTAAAGCCACCCACTGAAGGGGTTCCACAAGGCAGGGTGGTGCACAAGCTCTGCTGGGAGCGTAGGGAATCTTTGAGAGCAGCACCAAGCACAGACACACTGGCTTCTTGCAACATTTGCTTTCTGTTAGTGGAGGCTGTTGCGGGTCGCATGGATTTTTTTATTATTATTATTTTTAACTTCCATGAAATTAGAATTATATACACTGATTTTCCTCCTGCTTTCTACTTGTTGCTCACAGACAAAACAAAATGATTTGCATTAGGTAGAACAAAGCTAACAGGCTGGGTCAGCAGTGCTCCTTTCTGCTGGTCACCTCTGGAAAACGATTACACCTGACATTAGGCCAGGGGTGACAGTCATCTGTGGCCTCAACCCTAGTTTGATCCCATTGCTGGCTCTCCTGACGTGTTTGCTAGCCAGCTGCGAAGCCCTGCACTGGAGAGAGAGATGACACGCTTAATGAAAGCAGCTTTGAACAGGAGAGTGCTCCAGTCGGACAGTCCACTTAGTGCCTGGCTGGCAGTTGAGGACGTGGTGCTGCTGTGTCCTCATCTGCCTGGGTCTGACTGCTGTGCTGATCTGCAGTAACCACCTTAAACTGGCAAGAATTTCCTTCTGTGATCTATCTTCCTATGAGGTTGTTGCTATTTTTATTAATATTCCCTTGTTTTCTTGGAAAGGGGGATCCAGACCATTGCTTGCTGAGTGGTGTTATCCCTCCAAAGTGTGCGCTCACCCTCCAGAACGGGCTGGCCTGTGGGTGTTTGCCAAGAAGCTGCAGCAAAGGGTCTCGCTCTGGAAGGGAAGGTCTCTCAGTCTGTAACCAGTGGTTCAGGTGTGCTCACGAAGAAATGTTCCCAAGAACAAATTTACTTCGAGAAATACAGACTGAGCAAAGATAACCATTTCCCTCTGTGATGGGGTGGCCCTGGCTGGGTGCCCACCAGAGCCGCTCTGGCACTGCCCTCCTCAGCTGGGCAGGGGAGAGACAAAATGCCGTGAAAGGCTCGTGGGCTGAGATAGGGACAGGGAGATCACTCAGCAGTCACCATCATGAGCAAAACAGACTCGTCTTGGGGAAATTCACTTAATTTCTCACCAGGTGCAGGGGGATGGGGAATGGGGCTGGGGTCAGTCCCTCACACGCTGTCTCTGCTGCTCCTTCTCCCTCAGGGGAGGGTCCTCACCCTCTGCTTGGCCCCAGCATGGGGCCACCCCATGGGAGACAGTTCTCCACAAACTTCTCCAACATGAGTCCTTCCCACAGGCACAGTTCTTCACGCACTGCCCCAGAGTGGGTCCCCCCACGGGGTGCAGCCCCCCAGGCCCAGCTGGCCCCAGGGGGTCCCCAGCCCTGCCCCAGCCCGTCCCCAGCCCGGGCTCCTCCCCGCGGGGCCACAGGCCCGGCCCAGAGCTGCCCCAGCGCTGCTGCCCGTGGGTCACAGCCCCCTGCGGGCACCCCCTGCCCCGGGGGGGCCCTGCCCGGGCTGCGGGGTGAGCTGCTCCCCCATGGAGCTCCATGGGCTGGGGGCACAGCCTGCCTGGCCAGAGGCTCCACACGGGCTGCCAGGAGGTCTCTGCTCCGTGCCTGGGGCCCCCTGCCCTCCTGCACTGACCTGGGGGCTGCAGAGTTGTTGCTCTCTCATACTCTTGCTCCTCTCTCTGGCTGCTGTTGCTCTTTTCCCCCGTCATAAACACGTTTTCCCAGAGGCACTACCACCATTGCCGATGATGGCCTTGGCCAGCAGTGGGTCCATCTTGGAGCCAGTGGCATCGGCTCCATCGGCCATGGGGGAAGCTTCTGTCAGCTTCTCACGGAAGCCACCCCTGTAGCCCCTCACTACCAAAACCTTGCGATGCAAATCCAATAGACCCATATGCTGTTATTCCCCCTCACTGTACTGCTGCTGTCTGTGCTCCCATTTCCAGTGCTGCCTGCTATGCTAACCCTGTGCAACTCCTCCAAATACTCCTTGGAGCAAAGTAAATGGGGTTTATTGATTGCCAGCAGTATTGCCTGCCAGATTACACTTTTGAGATACATTTGTCTAAATGAACAGATTGGCTTGTCCCAATGCAAGATTATGTTTTTCTGGTAGAGGGTATTTACCACCTGGCTGACAGGCAGTAGTTTGCTCTCCACTCCCCGAACCCTTTGCTGATAGTCTTAGCAGCCTACAACTGTGTCCACTTACAGCACTAAGTGTCACCTGGGCAATAAGGGGTCCCAGTTAACCACAGCTCCCTGCCCTCCGAGCAGCAAGGTAGTGATGGAATGGGCGTGGGGAGCCTGGCTGTGAAATGCCATCCTTGCAGTGAATAAAGGAAGTTTAGGGCAATGCAATGAGAGAAGTGTTGAAACGCAATTTATGCTGGAAAGTACCAAAGGGTGGTTCTGGCTGAGAAGGAAACATCAGTTTGGTTGTGTATGTGAGCACAGCTGACCCCAAGTGCTGCGGGACTGGAGCGGGACAGTGCTTTAGGCCCTGGAAATTCCCAGCAGCAATTATCACCCTCCTCGTGCTTATTCCTCCAGAACAGATTTTTGTTTGCAATACCCACATCACCATGTGCAAGGCCCACAAACAGATTTTTGCAAAGTTAGGAAGCTGGTTAAGGTGTTCCATGCTGCATGGTGGCTGTGAGGAAAGGAGAGCTTTTCTGACCTGCTCCCAGGCACAAATCCCAAACATTTGCATCTTTCAAGGCATTCTTCAAGTTTTCCTTTTATAAAAGTAATAATGTAAAGCCCTGTGTGTGTCTTCACAGACATGACTGAAAAACAGAGCAACTCCATTGCTTTTGATGCAGTTCAGGATTTAGCCCATCCATATTTTGTTACGTATTTCTCTCTCTCTCCGTGTGTCCCAGAGGCAGACCAGAGAGTGGTGCGTGTTGGGAGAACAGGGACAGGGAGAGGTTTCAGTTCATTCCACACAGTGCTGAAGGTAGAGCTGTGGTACACTGTGCAAAATTGCACATGAGAAAATGTGGAAAGGAAACCCATCATCTCCATTGCCTTCTGTTACAGACGCAGCAGGTTCTGGTCGCTGTGGCTAAGCAAGATATTGGTCTTGAGGATGTTGTGGCTGTTTTATTTGCTGTTCTTGCACATGTGGTATCGTGTAGGGTCATGGCTTGGGTTTCTATTCTAATTGTATCTAAGAAGGCTGCCTAGAAATTTACTGAGCTTCCAAGCCTCACCTGCTTTACTAGAGAGGAGTGAGGGTTTTAGCATTATTTTTTTTTGCTTTGTTTTTATAAGAGTGCTATTATTCCACAAAGTGCACCCTGAATGGCAGGAAATTCCTAGCAGGACAAGTGGGGTTTCACTGTTCTAGGACTGGGCTGGCGGGTTATTCAATGCACGACTGGGTCTGCCACAATCCTCTCCCAGACAGCCCCCTGCCCCTGTGCTGACAAGCACTGTGTAACCGAGCGGTGGTGCAGGAGCCTGAGCCCGCAGCCCTTCCCGCAGCACAGCCTGGTGCATGCTCCCTACTCACCAACTACCAATTTTTCATCATTTTACTGTCTACGCGTTTTCAAGCTGTCACAGAACTTGATGCGAAGAGAGTTTATCTTCTTGCATCAGTACAAAAAAAAAGTTTTGTTGGGTTTGGACAGTGGCTGTAATAAGAAATTTGGGGTATAGGTGCAGGGTCGTACCGTGCACATCCAGCCAGAGAGCCTGGCCCGGTCCCTTTGCAGTACCCATTGTTTGCACAGGCCCAGTGGGTGCACTGGGCAAAGATTTTTCATTTACTTTTTACAGTTTAGTCTGACACATGACATCGCTGTGGAAGGTGACTGCAGCTTTTTGCACTTTCTCCCTTTTCCCTGTTCCTTCTGTGCTGATGTCGTTATTTCCGTGTAGCTGAGTCATTCTAGCAAATAACCTGTGAAGCGTGCAGCCCTGCTGAACCCAGGACAGCCTGGGCACTGAGCCTTCGCTGCTCCTGGGTGACATGGCCCAAGCCTCAGGAGTCAGAGCTTCTTCCTACATGTGCCTTTTGCTAAGCCTCTCCTATTGTTAAGATTAAACCACAGCACTTTCCTCTAGATCTGAATGCGATTTCAGTTTGCAAGAACTCAGATCTGGCACTTGGTTTTCAGCTACCTCTGACTGCAGGAGAGCTTCCTTTCCTTTGCATTCTTCTCATCCAGGACATTACCAACCACAAACACAGCTAAAATAAAGTTAACGATCCTGATGCTGTTAGAAACAACCAGTTCAGGGAAACTGCCCGGCAACTAGTGTGGTACCAGTGCACTGCTTCTGAGACTTTTTAGCGGTGCCCATCTGTTGATGATACATTCTCTGATGGACAGTAAAGCAAGTGAGGTGGCTGTAAAAAACACTAAAAATACAGAATTTTCCCCTTGCTTGCCAATTACAACAGCAGAGGTAGGCTCAAATCACGAAGCCTAGGATGGGGTATCTCAGGTTAGGGCTTAAATGGCTCCAGGTTTTTGCTGGGAACCTCTGCATGGCACAGGGAGGGACAGAAGCTATTTTAGACAGACTGCTGTACTTTCCAGAGCTAAATAATCTGGATTTATCCCTTTTTATCACAGTGCAAAGTGCAGTACAAATTGCTTTCAGTATTCAAACTGGCTCGTTCAGACCCAGCATGGGGACTTCTGTACAGCACGGCGCTGTATAGCTTTCACACAGTAAAGCAGGCACGTGGTAGCTGAATCTCACAGTTGCCATACCACAGCAGCAGTATAATGTCAGCATCTGAAAATGTTTGCTTGCTTAAAAAATAGTGATAATTAAGACCGCTTTTTCTTTCCTTTACCTTCTACAGTGGGCTTTTCTGTGAAACTCCTCCACCAATGGTTCTTCTCCAGACGAGCCCATGTGATAACTACGAGTGCCAGAATGGAGCCCAGTGCATTGTTGTGCACCATGAGCCTGTCTGCCGCTGCCTCGCTGGCTTTGCTGGGCAGAAGTGCGAGAAGCTCATCACAGTCAACTTTGTTGGGAAGGATTCCTATGTGGAGCTGCCATCAGCCAAAATTCGCCCCCAGGCAAACATCTCCCTCCAGGTATGTCATGCAGAACATCAGTTGCCAGCCTAGTGCTCTTCTAAGCAATAACACATATACAGGTATATATATCTTTTCATTCTGAAGGAACAGGACCTATTGGCCAAGATGCTGACAAAGATAGAGTCAACTTGTGAGCCAGTTGTCTGCTCTAACATTATTGAAACGCTGAGGAGCAACTAAGGCACCACTGTGCCTTTGTTGACACATATCCTGCCTCCAGAATCTCACCACTGTCTTATTCGCAGGCTGGCAATGTAACTAGAGATGATTCAGGAAACCTGTCTTCTTACTGATTTACAGCATTGTGTTTCATCCTGTAGAAAGTAGTGCTTAATAGTAGGACTTAGTGAAAGGGCTGGTCTAAATGGCCTTTCCAGACAGTATTTTGCTTACTCTTTTACTGTGCATAGTCACTGCATAAAAGGCCTGGGACTTTGTTACAGCCCTGTAGGTACCCCTAAATTTGGTTTGAGGTCTAATGTTCAGAAGGCAATGGAAAAAAGGTATCAAAGGTGCCATGCCCCTACTGTCATCTTGTGGCTGTGGATCTAAGGTATTTTGGATACTTAGTCATGTTTTTTAAGTGATGATTTTTAAGTGATTTGGAAGTTATTTGCATTCGCAATCACAAAATAAGCATTAAACTGATCATAATTTTTTTCCCCTAATATTTCAAAGGAAATGAGGAAATAATTTCTAGCTTTGTATGTCTTCTAATAGAGATATGTGTGGAGCACATATATGACATGATACATCTCTTTCTTAGGCCACTAATTGTTAATCTGGACTATTTCTATGCTAGATTCACCCTGCAAATGAAGCATAACATTTCAAAAGTTGTGAGAAGATAAATCATCCTTGTATGTTTATTTTATTGCATTTATTTTCTCAGTTTGAAAAGATTGTATTCCACAGTTGGAAATCATATCCTAGACTTACTCGATGGAGTTTGGTTGTAATTAAAATACCGATGTCAAGACATGGGAAAGAGGACCAAATTTCCACATTAGGAATAGATTTTTAAAGGGTAGTTCCTGCAAAGTTCATTCTAATGAAAAAAAAAATCCTTAATTACTATGTCTTTTCTTTAATAGCTTGAGTATACAGTTCACATGAAAATGAAGCTGGTTCATGTATATTCAAAGCTCTGGTTTGTCTTCAAAATCCCCTTTTATTTAATATCGCAAAAGAGATTTCTTAAATATGGGCACTCTAAAATACGGCTCCCCAAAGGCTCCAAATGCTATAGGTCAACTTTAAAGCTGAAAATGTGGACATTGTCTTCTTAAGTATACAAAACACATTACATCAGCCATAGCTTGTATAATAAAACTGATTATTACAGAAAGCACATGCAGATGATGTTCTCACTTCTTGTTTCCCAGGCTGAATATCATTCTTGCATCCAGTAATTAATCGCTAGTGAATTAAAATTAGAATACATTGATTATTGAGAACAGAGAGAGGAAATCTTATTAAAAAGTGTTCAAGAAAAAAAACTTTTAAGGGCAAAAGGATAGCATTTAAATACATATAAATGCAAACAGATTTTTAAATTAACTGTTTAGTTTGGCATTTAATAGCCACTATAAAAGAATAACCAAGAAATCTCAATAAATACAAATGTAAACAGCAAGGTTGTATCCAAAAATCCCATTTTGTCCCTTCTTTTTTGTTGTTTTTCTTTTCTTCTTTTGTACTATAGGGATATTTGAGACCTGGAGACTGGGAAAGCAGAGTCCTTGTTTTTTGATTTAGTGTTCCAAGATTATTTTTCCCTGAGGTACATCAAAGCTAGAGGGACAAGGGCTACTCTGTTCTGCCTGACTCTCTAAATGTCCCATTTGAAACCAGCGTGACTTGCTAATAACTTGGATTGAGTGCATAACTCATGATTATGCTGGATGTGGGGACAGGTCCTTCTTTCCTTCATTGTGTTCACAGAGTCTGTGAACAGATCAGAGCCTGCTGAAATTTGTTTGCTTATAATTGTGACACACACTCTTCCCACTGCCAGAGCTGGTTTTCTAAACCTCAACTTCAAGCTGGTGTAGTAGCTGAAAAATATATTCATGTGTCACCAAAAATACAGCAACAGTCTATTGACAGGGATCATATAAATTGCAGCTTTCACCTCCTGGAAACTAGTTCTCATTTGAAACAAGGGAGGCAGCCCTTAGTGGGAGGCCAACTGGTTTGTATAAGAGCCCACTCAATGTCACCAAGACCTTTTTGTGTCTCATAGCTCTTGCTCTCGTTGTTACTCATATATATGATTTATTAAATCATATTTGAATTGCATGCATTATTTTGGTTTGATTTTTAATATAGGTTTATTTCTTTTTCAATCATTCTCAAGCAACTTCACCTGGTTATTAATGTTTCACAGGTAGCAACAGACAAGGACAATGGCATCTTATTATACAAAGGAGACAATGATCCTTTGGCTCTGGAGTTGTACCAAGGACACGTGAGGCTCATCTATGACACGCTGAATTCTCCACCTACCACAGTATACAGGTAAAGAGCTAAGCTGTACCAAGCTTAGCTTGATTTCCAAAAAAGATGGAGAGGTAGGATTTTTCTAAGAAACGTGCATGGGAGAAGAATGTTTTATTTTACTTCAAGGTATCTCTTGTAATTAGGTAAGAAAATCAGAATAAAGACTTAGCTAGAGGCTGCATGGTTAAAAATTGGCATTTCTTGGCAATGCCAGTGATACTGTGTCCTACTGTGATACTGTTGTCCTTTCTTATTTACTGTAAAGATTTAGTTTCTGGTGAATGTCGTCCTTCAAATAGTTCCAAATAATCACTTTCTTTGATGTTGATATTTAGCATTAATTTACTGAATCAAGATAGAACAGGGACTGTGCAACTGCAGGATTAAACTGTGTCAAATAGGAGGAGAAGGGCTGAATTCCTCTACAGGGTGACTGCTTTTGGAAGAACTCTTACCTATATCAGTAGTAACTACACAACCATGAAAAAGCACAGATTACAAAGGTAAGTTGTAGGGCAATTTGACCTTCAGACACCTGACTTCTTGGAAATGCCAGACCCACAGGTTTTATTCATTAGTCACAAGAAAGAAAAGCAAATGTAAAAGTGAAACCCATGCACAGAGGTATTTCCCTAGGAAAGAGAGAATTGCTGCTCGTGTCTTCCGCTGCCCCTTTAGCAGCCCTCTCCCTGGGTTAACTCCCTTCTGATTAAAGCCCTGTTACTCCAGTTCTTTTTGTGTAAACATGCAGTTGTGACCACCATGAGCCCTTTTGGATTCAGTGTAGTTTCACGGCAATTGTGGATGCAGAAGAGGTGGATTTCCCAGCCCACCTTGCTCTTTAAGGAGGAGCATCCTATTAGAGCAAGTGAAAAGATGCCACCAAGTATCACCAGCCAGGATGGGCCTTGTACTTTTTATGGAAAGTTTTCTCAGTACTTGGTAAAACTTGAGTTTTCTTTAAGGGGAATGGTGACTTGTTTAAGAAAATGAAAAAATTCTTTCTGTATAAAAGCAAATTAGATAATACCAATGCAGTCTTGATACCAGGAGAAGCAATGGCTTGTCCACTGTAGGAATGATGAAAGTAGTTTGTTAGTGATTTTCACCAGCTGGATAGGTGTGAAAAATTTCTCTGTGTGTGGCTGCTAATCCTAATTGATTTCATGGTTGAGCAAAGCTGAAGTTGTTAAACAGTTTTATGCCAATAATTAGAACATAGGCAAAAGCTCGTTACGTGTGGGCAGCGCAAGGGGTGACAGGTCGGTGTGGATGCTTGCTCTGCATTGTCAAGGGCAGAGTGGTGGGGTGATGAGAGCTGTTGCCATCATCACAACACTTTATGGATCTGCTGCCGTCTGGCAAAGTTGCCAGAGATGGCAAGCAGCAGTGTCCTCATTATTCCTGCGCCCTTCATATTGATCAAGGAGGAGGTCTCCATTCAGACTGACACCTCATTACCATAAGATTAATGGCGTGTTCTCTACATTTTGTACTGTGTGATCTGTTGAGATGGGAAAGAAGCTGCTTAATACGATGCCCTTTCTGAAATGTCACTCTAGTCTTTTATTGGTTTAAGGAGTGGAGCAAAATGGGATTAGCATGGAGCTTGATGGGAAGAGATTAGGTTGATTGAGAAAAACTGCAGCTAAAGAATGTCAAAAAGGGCCTCTAAATAGATTAAAAGACTTGTTTTCCTTAAGGGCTGAGGAAGGGGGAGGGAACCTGCTTCTCTCCTTACAGTCGCGGGATTTAAGGGTAGAAGGTGTGAGTGGATCTGGTTTGACCTCCCTGTATATCCTGTTTGACTTTTAGCTAAAGCATAAACTCTGTTTGGCTAAGGCATGACTTCCAGTTTGGCACCGAGTTTTGACAGGAAAACACCAAATAATGGAAAATACCCCATTTCCTTTAGTCGCTTGGACAGTGGTCAATCATTTCCGTTATTCAGGCACTGGCCATAATTTCCTAGTTGTGTCACTAATACCTTTTGGATGCTTTAGAGGCTTCCTCCAGGGAAATGAAGGTCCTTTTACACCTGGTACTGGCTCCCATGAGTTTTATCTGTCCTTTTAATTGCATTGTCTCCTAACTTGCACTTTGATGAAATGAACAGCCGATTCATGTGATGCATTTTCCCTAAACCTTAAGAATTTGGGGAACCCTTTTCTGCAACTTCTACGATTTTCCATTAAAATAGGATTACTTGGAGAACCTGTAACATTCAAATCTTAGCCTCGCCGTTGGTAAAAAGTTTGCTTTCCCTGTTGCCTACTCCTTGTTGTCTTGTTTAGATGCCTCACTTAAATCTCAGTCTCAGCAAAAGTGGACTGTTTGCCTTTGAGAAGCTCTGTTGAAAGACTATTAGATTAATTTTCACAGGCAATATCAGGTGCTGCTATCCTCCAAAGGGGTCCACTTCTCGGAAGAGATGAGCACTGCTTTGGCTCTTGTTTTTCCTCAGAAGAGTCTGCCAAAAGAGGAGGAGGCCTTAAAATTCTGCCTGGTGGGAGCTTTGCCAGCTACAGCTGCAGGAAATCTGTAACTGACCTGGTCCTGTGTTGTAACTGAGATGTTTTGCTGGCTATGAAATATGGGTACTCCCATGGTGGGATGTGGGAAGTCATTGGCAAGCCACATTATCTGTAATCCTTTGTCAGAGTCTCTGTAAGATTTATTAACAGTACTTCAGAACAGTAAAATTAGCAAAGTACTTGGCTAATACAGGTAATATCCTGTAGGGATAAGATAAAACCTGTTGTCAGGCAGGTTGGGAAGCCAGCAGTGAGCAAGGCGTACTTGGTGGTAGTTTTCAATAGTGTTTAGCGGAAGGGTGCTGGAAGGACGAAGTACACAGTGTGTTACACTGCACAACTCGCCCTCAGCATACAGCCGGGGTGAAGGTTTGCACCAGCCCTGTGATGTGTGTGCTCTGAACTCGCTATTGTAGTGTATTGTGCGGGTGGCCTTGCTTCGCAAAACTGTTGTAGGAGACAGAGGGCAAGGATGTGGCATAATACCCGACTGCTGGCGTGCCGGGCAAAAGCATTTTGTGTACTCTGGGAAAGTAGGTCATCTCTGGCTATTGGAGTGGACCTCTTGTTATATCTTAGTTGCTCCTTTGAGTAGATTGAAGTAGAGCTGCAGACTCCTGGAAAAGCCCAAGATTAACTCACTGTACATTCAGATTTATGTCACATGTATTCATTCCTGTGGTATGTTTGGATAGAAAGGTTAAAGTTGACATAGAACTTTTCTTTCATCCTAGTCAGGTAAAGGTCAGCAAATGTCCAATGGAAGACTACCTAAATTACGTTGCCATTTATTGTTAAGTTAGAAAGAAATACAAGTTAATGCATGAATATGCAATGATTGAACTCACCTTTTTAAAAGAAAAGCTGACTGGTCTGTTATTGGAACTCCTCACCTGTAAGCTGCAGAGTAACAGTTTCTTGGATGTCATAGTAAACACCTTACAGAAGATCCATTTGTGAAGTAGGATTCCTATTCGTTGCTTCTTTTATTCTATTTAATTGCTCTGTAGATGCACAAATGAGAACAGAAATCTGTTTCCGAGTGCTTTATTGACCTCCTGGTTTCTGCACTGTTGAGAGTTACTCTTCAATGCCATGACAGCCCTTAGTACAGAGCCATCGGCGAGTTCTTGAAATAAAGTAAATCATTTACACAGATACCTTACTTTAATTTAAATATGCCAGCTGAAGAGGAATGTGCTGGTTTTAGTTATCACCATGCTCTAATCACTGAAAGTTTTGAATTAATAAATTTTAAAAATTCTGCAGTTTCAGCATTCAGCCATTGATACTGGTATCTGTGTAACTGTACTCTATAGGGAGACTTCCTATTTTCAGCCTTTTTTCCTACATCTGTTCCTTGAACTAGAGATAAGAACTTACTTGTAATTATTTTTTTTTCTGGTAAGTTTTATGCTACTATGCAGTCATATTGATCTGGATGCTAAATTAATCCTTCCTAATAGAAATGGAAAATAGAAATTTGACATGTACTACTGATGTAATTCCCTCCAGAGTTCCCAGATTGCCATGTTGCATACAGACTGTCATACCTTGTAAAGGGCAAGATGCAGGCGTCATTGGTGTAAAATCATGTTTTCACGCAGGCTTCCTGACAGCAGTGAAAAAGGATGCAGTTAGGAAAAGATAAGAATTAATTGTATTTGTCTTTCTGGAGAGCCTACACCCAGATTACGTTATAATTCCTTTTAAAAGTATCATTTCAGAATCTGTTTTCAAAAATGCTACATTATTAGAGGTATTTCTCATAGATTGTATCATGCAGTTCTCATGGTTTGGCTTATTCCTGCATAGCATAGATGGATGTTCTTGTGGTTAAAGCAAAAGGCCTGAAATCAGGGAGCTTAAATTCTTACTGTATCTGCCTCTTATGTGATGACTGTGGGATGACAAATTAAATCTGGTTGTCTGTGCACACAAAGTACAGAAATGCACAAAAAAAAACCAGAAAAATGTGTTTCAGAAATGTGCTGCGGGTCACCAAAGGGTGAGCTTCCTTCTCCCTCCAGGCTGTGGAGCAGCACAAGGCTTGTACCCCAGCAGCATCTGCAGACTGCCTGTGCCATTCCACCAACACAGCCTCTGCCCGTGGCGGGGCCTGGGGAGCAGCCCGGGTGGCTACTGGCTCCCATCGTCCAAAAACAGGTTCCTGGCCATGGCGCTCCCAAATTGAACTTAGTAGTGCTCAAGGACTTTGGTCCTCTACTGACATTTCATAGACTTCTCTCCACTCTTCTGGTGCTGAGGTTGAACAGTTGCTTTGGTGATGGAAGAATTTCCACATCTTCCAAAGATATGGGAGATGGGATTTTTGTGTAACTGATTCTCTTTAGCTGCAATTGCTTATCTGCAAAAAAGCCGATGAGGCTTCACCATTAATTCACTGCCTTCTAGGGAGGAATGTGCTGGAGGAGTGAAAGCATTAATTATTCTTAGGAACATTATTAGAGCTTGTCAAACTCAGTTTTTACCAAAAGTCTCTTTGCAGAGCTCACTACATGACTGGTCCTTTTCTTCCTAACACCTGCCAAGTCTGCAGCCTGTGCTGTGCCTGTCCTTGGTGGGATTGCTGTTTGATACTTCTGGATGGGCTCTGCACAAACTGTTTTTCAGAGATTCCTGTGAGACATCACTGAGCTCCTAACAATTCTGCATATTTGCAATTCATTTTATTCTCTCTGTCACACACACTTATTTTTTCAGGTACTCCTTAGGGATTTTGCATCAAATATAATGAAGGGACCCAGTATTAATCTCTGACCTGCACAGTAAAAGTTGTAAAATTTGAATGTACTTATACATCTTGCATGAGGCAAGGTGAAGGACAGATGAATTAGTTTTTGCCTTATAAAAGGCTCTGGTGTATTTAAATAGGACAAAAAAGACAAGTGTGTGAGTTCTTGTCAAACTACAGACATTGCATTTCCCTAGTTTTTCTTGGATTTTTGTGTGAAAATGTAAGGCCAAGACCTTAAAATATCATCTAACTTTTGTCATTATTTTTCGGAATCAAGTATGTGTTTTCATGAAATTTAGAAACTTCCTTCTGTTGAGATGAAGTTTAAGAAGGGTAAAGGTTTGTCTTTTAGGCTGCCTGAGGACTTAGCAGGCAAAACTTTGTTAAGCTGAATTAAAGTTTTTTCTTTGTAAATCTCTTCAGTATCTCTTGCAAGAATGATAGTTCCTCATCTCTCCCCTCTCTCCTCACCTCTGCCCTGCTCATTCTCTTTAGCGTAATAGCTGAGTACCCAGAAACACTGCGCTGCGAACCCACAGCCTTATTTCTAACCTTATACCTATGTGTAGGGTGCTTCAGGGTAAGATGTTTTATCAGAAGGTGGCAAAACCTTTCACAAAGCAAGTCAGCATCGGTGTGTCTGTGTTCCAGGTAGGGGAACACAGGTTATCTAAACAGGTTATCTAAAGCCACTTGCCCGGTAGTAGTGACAGCAATAGAAGTTACATTTGCGGACTCCCAGGTCACCACCTTCAGGGCCCAAAATCTGGGGCTATCAGTCTGAGTGACACTCATATGTCCCCTGTCAACTGAGGTCAGGCTGCACCAGTACGTACAGGTGCTGCCAGTGTGCCCAGGCTGCTGGCTTGCCCGCAAACCCATGACTGGGGCAGGCGCATGCTTGGCTTTGGCTCCCCCTGAGCATGCACCACTGAAGTTTAAAGAACTTATGCCACAGTCTGTGAAAGCAATAAACACAGTAGCTGCTCCCCTGCCATAAAGGGTTTCTGCCATTTTAACTCATTCTTCGAATTAACTTGTATTGTGACCCCTCGAAGTTAAAGCAGAGATGTTATTTGTATCCTTTTCATCGGGAATGTGGCCATCCACACCATCACTGTCACCTTTATCATTGTTGTTTGAAAAAATCACAATACTACTGCAGACCCAAATCAACTTCAAGCAGGTGGCAGAAGACAGTCCTCCTCCTCCTCCCAAATCACTTTTTAAGCAGACTGTGCTGGCTTTAATGCACGGACAGCATACGAGTGAATTGTCACTAGTCTATGTATTTTGTTAAGCAATTTGATTTGTTATTTTCTAAAACAGACACCCATTAGCTGGTCTGTACCCTGTTACTTTAGTCACTGTGTACTTCTCTGCACAGCTCCACCTCTACCTCCTGGCAGCTCTTTCCCATCTGAAGGGGATAGGAGGGAAGCCAGAGTGGATATGCTGTGTCCAACCCCACTGGTTGCTTTGTTGATCAGCAGCCTTTTAGGAAGACTTACGCAAAGCAGAGGAGTGCAGGACACATATGTACATGGAACTTTAGTGCAATAACACTATAATGCTGATTTCTTTCAGCACAGAATAATAATAAAAATGTAATAAAGTCAGCAAGATGCAAGCATTAATCCCAAGAAGAAATGAGAGGTGATGAGATAGGGATAGTGCATAACTAAACAAAAGCAGGTGGGAACACAAAATAAATCAATGTGTTAAAATACTCTGAGGTCAGCCTCTACTTAGAGTCTTAACTTCACGACATATTGGCCCCATGCAGCTCCTCTCTCTCCTGACTGTATCAGACATGTCAGAGGATTACACCTAAAGATAGAAAGCAAATCCTTCACAGTTACAACATTTTACAGTAGAAAGTGCTAACCATTCAGTTAATACCATTAAGGATTTTCAAGAGCATCAAGAAGGAAGATGTTTGCGCTTAGAAGTTTGCTGAGCTCTAGAAGTAGTTCAGCACCTTGCAGATATTATTGGTTTTCATGTTCAAAGTAGTCTTGGGTTTATGTAAAAATTAATGGTGAAACTAAAAGTTGTTCTCTACAGTGATTTGACTGTGACTAATACAGCTCTACCATCAAAAGAAAGTTGCTGCTGGAAAAAAAGAAACTGACATTATAAATTAAGGTTTTCACCTGTTTGTTAAATTTAGTAGTTGCGTTGAGATTTAGCCAGTTCGGTTCAAACCTTAAAAATGCCCAGCCAAACCAAAAGTAATTCTGAAATAACTATTTCTTCCACCCCAGCAGATAACCTGATTTAGTCATTTGGCTGTCCATAACATGGTCTTACTGTTTCTTCTAGTGAGAGCATCAGTGAAACCATGGGAGTGGTCCTGGCAGCTCCCAAGCCCTCATAAATTAGTGCTAAAGTTAGTCCACCTTCTGAGCAATCAGTTTGGTGTATGTTGGAAACACACTCTTGTTCTGCACTCTGTTTCCAGCGAGTAACTGGAAGAAAGGTGTGCAGATGGATTTTAAATGGTATTTTCAGGTCATTGGTCCAGCAGTATATTGCCAGAGTTGGTTAATACTGATTACACCAGAGGAAGGTTGAAATATGCTCATAATAGACAATGCTGCAATAAATCTAATCGTAGTCAAAATGACTTTATAAACTTCCTATGTGCTAATGACTGGCTCATGTCTTGAACTGTGAGGGTTTTGCATGTTGTAAGGCAAAGCTAATATAACATAGTGGGGGTTTTTTCTGCCTGTAAATTTCTTGTAAACATGATGACTAACACAAAGTTTAGATGTGTACCATGTGTGATGGATTTATATCCCATTTATACCAAGCGCCAGGCTCTGGATTCAATAGATACAGCCTCTGTTAGAAGTGCATGCAGAGCTGGCACCGAGGGCAATCACAGAGGTGCGGCATGGTTCTGTGCACAATTATTTCACTGCTTCTTCCCAGCAGAGAAACGTGACCCACAGCTCTGCGTTCGCCAGCATGCCCCAGCACTGCTGGAAAAGGTGGGTATGGCAGCTGCTATTCTGGTTGTCAGAGCAGTGGATTTTGTTTATTTTTGTGGAAGAAGAGGCATACAACTGGAGGTGTGTTGCCACAAATGAGGTGGAAACAATTTCATTTCCTGGCCATGTATCAGGTTTCTAAATAGACACAGCTCTTTTTTTTTTCTTGGGGCTTAGCCTGCAGTTTCAGATACAACCCATCATTCTCTGTCATTCTAATTGGAAGCCTTTTAATTGCATTCTGTAGTGGCTGTGCTCCCTGCTGCTAAATAGCAGATACCTTCATATTTTCCAGAGCTGAAAAGGGGATAGATGGTGTAAAGTATTCCCCCTGATGAAATGACTCTGTGAAGACACTTGATGGATTTCCTCATCAGAACGTGAGATTTGATACCCAGTTAAATGGCAGAGCTGCATTCAATAGTGTTTGATGCTCATGCTAAAAAGAGAACTCCAGAACCCTGTTCTGTTCCTAGCCCTGGTGGGGCAGGGGGCTGTGCTGCAGCACGTGCTGGTGTGTGCCACCCAGCCGTACACCAGCACCACCCCTGTGCTGGGCAGGACATGGCACTCGCTGCTCTGCCAGCAACTGCCTTCCTCTGGGCTGTTTGCAGTGCCATTTTCTTTAAGGCTATCTGATTTAATGAGTCCTGCCAGCATTGCAGAATCTATATGTGATTGGTTTTATACTCTGTATTTACTGGTTTTTTTATTTTATGTGATGCATGTTACAGTAAAGACACTGAGATGCAATAGCTCATTGCACGGCAATACACTGTGTGCCGTGATGTGCAAAATTGTTCTGGTGGAGTAAGATGGGGAGGCAGGAACACTGTGATCCGTCACTCAGGAGAGGCCTTGGACTTGAAGAGTTCATTCAGGCTGGTTTTACTGCCATTACGCTTGCATTTAACAAGTTCTCAGCAGAATGAAGTATTCAGCTCTGCAGAGACATGATGATACTGCAGGAGAGCAGCGCAGCTTCACTCCTGGACAGTGGGGTCGGAGGGAGGTGTCAGACCTCTTGCCCATGTCAGGGGCACTGTGAGAATCTGCTGCAAACAAGGGGTGTTTACCCCGGCCGTGAATCTGACCCTTTTATGAATAATATAGGGAAAGAGGTCAGCATTGTGTTAATTGCATGTTGTAGTGGTGTAAAAAAGGTTCTTGCTTTTCCTTTAGAAGGTCTGTAATACAATAACTTTCACTGTTGGCAGGGGTGCTGCAGGAATTGAATTATGACTGGAAATTAGATATGCATAGCCTGGCCAAACGATCATTAAGGGAGATATGGTAATCAGCTGCCAGTGTTTAAGGGCTGTAAACACCAAGAAGAGAAAGATGGTTTATTTGGGTGGTCTACAGAGTTGTAAGTAGGAGAAAAGGTATAAAACCAAGCAAATGAAAATGGAGGTATCAAGGAAAAAAATCCTACTGTCAGTGCTCTCAGCCTAGGAGACCTAATGCTCGAGTCATGTAAAACAGGATTGAACACAACAAAGGAGAGTATATTTTAAGCTGAAAGTGAACTTGAGTGTTTTAATATCTCTTTCACCTCTTATTTCCCTAGTCTTGTGTTTCATTAGCATTTTTCATACTTTTTTTCTCAACATGTGGTTTTTATTTGGCTTCTGAAGATAGAGTGCTTGAAGTGATGTATTATTGTAGAGGTAGCACAAACACTACTCCAATTATGATTTTGCCTTTGTTGCCATGGAGAAGTTTAAATCTATTTTAGGCCAAGGACTGATTACAACTGGAACTAAGGGCAGGAGGTAACTGTAACTTGGAAAGGTGAAAAACCATTAGCACTGATACCTGAAGTCAGCCTGGCACAGAATGGGTTTCACCCCTCCCAAATTGCTAACATCTTGGTGCGGTTCCCTGCAGGTCTCACCTTGTGTTTCTTGATTTTGGTACCTTTTCTCCGGTGCCTGCTCTTCCCATGTCTTGTAAGCTCTTTAGGCTTTCTTGGACATGTACTTCCACTTATTCCCTTCTACTTTGAATGTTTTCAGAGATTATCCAAGTTCAGTATCCCCCATGGCCTTCACTCCCCCGTCGCTTACCATCCTTGTGTTTGCTTTGTTCTGTGCTTCAAATGAGGCATGTCCCCATTAAGACAGAGGTCAGGAAAGTCTGGAGACTGTAGCTAATGAATTGATGTCCTCATTTGCATAATTGATGGTTATACATTTCCTCAGTGACATGGTTTGCTGTGATACTTAAAGCTATTTTGGTTTTTGAGTTATCTGTCCTGCTGTTCTCTGCTGTCTACACCAAAGGTATATTATATGTCAGTGAAAAAAACTAACCCCAAAGCCCAAATTTTACAAGTTCAAATTGAATGCTTTAATCCTTTAATGCATTTCTGTTCACTGGCATATTTATAGTGGCTCAGCTCTAAATCTCTCATGGATATTAGAGCAAGGGGAGTCAGTGTTTATAACATCTGTGTGTGCTTGGGGCTGGAGTAGTGGGGAAAGAAAATACAGCAGGGAGAAGAGAAATAGATCAAAAATGAGAGTGGAAATCAGTTATTTTATATATTCCCTCGGGTTTTATGTTTAATACACATCCTTTTCCCTTCATTTCTTTGTGTTCTGGAGTCTAAGCCCTCAGGGGAGGCCATGCCCATGGTGTGTGCACAGTGCCCTGTGCAATGGGTCTGTTGGCTCATCTTGCTGGAATTGCTCTGACAGATGAGGCCAGCTCCCTGCAATATGAAATTTTAATGACTTTTATAGAGCCCTCTCTAGTTGCCTCCCTTCCCTGTGAGGGCAGCTCTGAGCTTCCCACCCGCGCACAGGGGGAACAGAAGGTGCCGGACCCCAGGCCTTGTCACGAGCTTTGGAAGCTGGGCTCTCCTCACACACATACTATTTTCCTCTTTGGTTTCTTGGCTAAATGGGATGAGACGCCACGGCCAGCTAGCTCTCAGTGAGGGTAACCTTGATGAGAGTGATGATCATGCAAGGCACGTAACCTGGGCTGTGAAAAAATGAGTGCAAAGGAGAAAGGCGAGGGGTGCTGCTGGGTGAGGAGCAGCAAGCGCATGCCCTTTGCCGGGGAGGCAGAGGCCGGGTACCGCGGGCTGGTGGCTGTCCCTGCCCAGTGCCCAGGGGCTCGGAGCAGCCGATGGGTCTGCCACTGCGACGCTGCCTGCAGCAGTGCCCCCGCCACCCATGGCACCCGGCTCTGCCCTGCTGCCTCTCCCTCAGGAAGCGTGCTTTGAGGTGGGAGATCCTTCTCTCGGAAGGGGACCGAGCTGGTGCCCCAGCACGCAGGCTGTAACCGGACGGGAGTGAGGGTCCTGCGGGGGCTGTGAGCACCGGCCATCGAGTGTCTGGTGAGATGGGCCCTCAGCAGGCGACGAGCAGCCGTTCCTGGGTCCTGAAGGGGATTTTGATTCCTTTTACTGCTTACTTTTTCACAAGTTTAATTAGTAAATTCCTGAAAATCCTTGCTTGCACTCCCAATATTTACACTTCAAACAATTCCTCCCTTTCTTCAATAAGAATATATTGTAAACTATGTAGTACGCAGTAGTGGTGGCCCAAAGCACTGCAGTTGGAAGTTGGCTAAAAATTCATGACTGCCTTTTTTAATAGCTTGGAAAAAATCTCCGGAGCGGGGCGGCGGTTTGTTGGTGCCCCTGAGACAAGCGGCTGGCTCAGGCCGAGCAGCCCTGCGGCCCCTTCCTTCCTGCCGGCCCCTCCGCCCGCTCTGGGCAGACGTACGGCTTGATTTAACCGCAAAGCATGAAAATCTTCGCGGAAACGAAGGAGTTGGTCAGGTCAGATGGCAGGTGTGTGACATGCCGAGATCTGTTTCAGTAAATAAATTCTGAGCAGCGAGCCAAAATCAACCTGCTGTATGGGCGCGCGGGGTTCTCTCACTCGGTATGCCGGGGCCTGGGGCCAGGGTGCCCGCCGAGGACCAGAGCCAGGGTGCCCGCCGAGGACCAGAGCCAGGGTGCCCGCTGGAGCCAGGGTGCCCGCTGGAGCCGGGGTGCCCGCCGGCCCCGCAGCCGGGGTGCCCGCGGGGCGAGGAGCCGGGCGGGGCCGCGCGGAGGGATCCGTGCCCGCTGCGGGCCGGCCCGCTGGGCTCGGCGGTGCTGCACCGCCCCCTGCTGCCCGCCCGCCGCCCCCGCCGTGGCTCGGCGCTGCCCTGCCCCGCCCTGCCCCGCCCGCACGGTGCGGGGCCGCTGCCTGGCGGGCCGGTGTCCCCGCCGCAGCGCTGCGCACAGGGTGCGGGGCGCGGGTGCGGGGCGCGGCCCGGGGCACCGCGCAGGGCCCCGGTGAAGCGCAGTAAATCCCTGACTCCGGGGCAGGTATTTACGTACCGCAGGCTGTTTCAGAAGGAAGAGCTCGGTAAGGCCACCTGATCCCCAATAAGAATTCAATTAAGATTTTAATAAAACCCTTGCAGAGAGCTGGGTCAAGAAGAGGCCCCTTGAAAAAAAGCCGAGCGCAGCAAGTTTGTGCTGCGAGCTGCGTTGTGATGCGCTGCTCAGCGCCTGTGGCTTGCTTCCCTTCATCTCCAGCCAAGCCACTGTCTCCAGCTGTCTCAGACGATTGCTGAGTCTCCTAAAGGCCCGGCTGCGTAAGAGGCTCTGAGGAGAGTTCATGAGCATTTCTCTCACTGCTGGTTTCTCCCCCAGTGCTGTCTCCATCTCTCCCAGTATCCAAAGGCATCTTAACGTCTTTCTGTCAGCAGCAGCAATAAGTACTTTAACACAAGTACCTCCTGGCCAGGGATTTTCTGCCATCCCAGCTGTCCACAGTCAGCTTTTCTATCATATGTTTGTGTCTTCTGTAAAAGAAAATGAGTGCTTTCCCTCTTTTGACTTTATCTGCTTTTACAAAACTGCAGTGTTGGGTGATGACTGTACATTACTTTGTTTCTCAAAGCCCAGGCATGGAGCATTTTAATTCCAAGTTTAAAAGTGAAAGAGTTAGAACTGAGGATTACTCATCCACACATACCTACAATAAGGGACCTCTCACTCCCTTTCCAGAAAAAAACCCAGCCCTGGGTATGCTGAAAGGTGTGAGCACCATCTGGGGTGGCTGCTTCAATCGCCAGGACACACTGACTTTGCCTGCTAGTCAAGGCGCTGTCTGGAAGGAGCACACGCAGTGGAGGAGTAGGTGATTAATGCCTGCGAAATCCTGGCCCAGGGAAGAGCCAGCCCTGCCAGATGCGATAATGTTGTCCTCTGACAAATGGTCATAGCTTGGCCTTCTTCAGATAACGATTTAGTTTTGTGTGTGAGCTTCAGATATTGATCCCACCAGGGAAGGGTTCCCTGTCACACAGCCATCCATCCCACCTCAATACTCAGCTCTCAGAGCCGACGGGGTTTGGCTATACTTCTTCTTTTCATTGGCACTTCTGCACCCGCTAACAATTACAAATATGCATTTCTATTTATCTTGCACCTTTCAGCTGGAAGTCTAAGCACTTTACCCATACAAATTAAGCATTGCAACACAACAGCTAGATATGCAGGGAGTACAGAGGGATCACCCAGACGGCACATTGCTGTAACACAGCTGTTTCTTGTAATGTGGCAGATACTTAGCAGAAATCAAGAATATCTGAACAGAAAGTTTAAACCAGCTGTTTTCAAACTTATTTTTGGTAATCCGTAAAGGAGTCTGCTAGAGGTGTGGGCCCCAATACAGCGGACTCGGGTACCGTGGTGATAGGCTTGCTTTTCTGAGATGCACATACTGCATCACCTTCAGCAGTGAGTGTAGCGTAAGCCCTCAGCCTCTTACCCCAGACACGCCGCTCGCTGCCCTTGCAATGGCCCTGACGTAACAGTATTTTGAGCCAGAACATCTACTGGATCAGCTGGATCTGGATTTTTGGACAATGTCAAGCCTTTATGGTTTTTTTCTTAAAACCATTTCAAACAGTGTCATCAGCTCCAGGTTCTTGAGACCTGGCTCCCCGGGGTGCTCTCGCCAACCTGAGGATGGGCACAAACTGGAACCCAGCCACTTTCATGCAGGTCCAGAATGAGCGGTTCAGCCAGCAGAGCTTTCCCAGGAGCCATTCTGTGGCAGAACTAACTTACCTCATCTTTATGTAAAGCCACGCAGTAAAGGTGCTCATATACTGCTGTCATTTTAAGGTCCATGTAATCTTACATGAACTTCTAAAGGCATATGTGTTCGTGATCAATCCCCAAAACCTGTGGGGACAGCACCACGGCAGAGGCACGTTAGCTCAGTTTGGAAACAGCGGTGTGCTCTTCTTAAACAAGCACATCCTCAGAAACGCCTGCAGTGCTGACTTTCTGCCTGACATTGTTCATGTATAATTGGTTATGTCAGCTCTACTGTAAAACACTATAAAAATGAAACTTCTTCCAGGAACAACTGAATTCTGGTAATTTCCAAGTCAAGTAATTTATGTCTGAAGTTGGGGTCCAATTTCTATGCTACAAGGGCCTTACACATCAGTTATGCAGGACTGGCTGCTAAAGATGGGCAGCACGTCATCCAGGTTGAGAGGTGGACACATCTAAAAGGTGATTCATCCTTAGAGATGAGTCACTTCTTAAGTGTGCCTCTTCCTCTCCACTGATGATAAAGAAAACCTGGCTAAATAGCTCAGACATCTACATTGTGGCTTTACAAAACACCTGAAAGGAATCTGACCTGTGACTTTGTAACTTGCTGAGAGAGGATGCTGAGCTTATGGGCCATTTGAATGAGCAGAAACCCATTCTTAAAACTAACCTTTTACATTTTAATACGGTATTTACCACTTGTGTAGCAATCGCAGATCCAGGTTGTTGGCTAAGCAGTATCTCAAGATGCCTAAATCCCACAGTTGATGTTTCCTGTCTTTATCCGTACGTAACAGAACCACTACCCAGCCAGCAATCCTGCCAGCAGGAATTTGGAAAAGAGTGCTTGCAGGCCAAGCTTAAGATGTGTTGGCAACACTGTGCATGTGGGCAGTTTACACAGCCCGCAGTCTAATTTCAGCTGTAACCGCTACTGCTATTAGATTCTCATTATGCACAGGTGTTTGCATGCATGTGGAACAGAGGCTGTACCATTTAATTACATCTACAGCCGTGGAAAGGTCTCATCACGTCTATAACTACCAGCCTAATTTGAAACCCTCTTTGCTCGAGAGCAGGTAATCCCACCCTTGTCCCTCCTTGCTTTTAGGAGTGCATGAAGGTATTGGGCCATTTTAGAGAATTTCGACATGCAGCATAAAGCCTTGAGAACTGAAGCTGCCCTGAAAATAAAAAATGATGGTGTGATCCAAATTGAATTGTATGACTGCACCTTTTTATTTTTGGGAGACTGAGCTGAAGGTGAAGATTGTGTGTGGTGCAGACTAGCAAAGAGCTGTTAAGTTATCTGGCTTCATGCATTTGAAAAATCAGTGTTAAAAACACATGAGCAATAAATACATGGTGCATTTAATATCTTGACTGCTCAGATAGCTACCTGCTCCCTGTCCACCCCCAAAATTCCTGCTGCCTTATTCTCAAGCCTCAATCAACACGTAAGTGCTTCTCAAAGAGGAGTAGCAATGTGTCAGTTTTCCTTGCGTTCAGGTAGGACTGTATTGTGTCGAGCAAAGTACCCCAGTCGTTTGTAAGCCAAAAACTCCTGAACTTATTCTCTGGCTTTGAGAAACTCAGCCTGTCCTCATGCCTCAGCATGTAGCTACAAGATACTTCTGCTGTGAGGAAATGCTGGTTTCAGAGGCCCCTGCTGTCTCTTACCCCAAACTGCAGTCCCTCCCTGCCCTGTGAAATAATTCGAGTTTAAACTAACCATACAAGAAGAAATCATTTCGGTGATCTGGCTTGCAACGTAAGCATCAAGCAGTGTGACAGAGGGGCTGCAAGCTGCAGAGAGCACGGAATGGGGGATTTAAAATTTTTGTCACCAAAGCAAATCTATCATGTAACTACGCCCTTGCTTTTCTGCCCTGGGAAACACAACTACAGTAGCACTACCCTGCTTAGCTGTCTTGTCGAGTGTCATATATGTGTAGGTACTGCCTGCACAGGCATCAGCAGTGTTTAAATTTGTGCCTTGGAGGCTGACGCTGGAGGAAATGTTGAGAACACAGTGACCATAAAGGAGCATGGAATGGGAACTGTGCCTCACAAGGTGTGACACCGGGACATAGGATGTCACAGCAGCAGAGACTGTTCATTGTTAACATCACCTTCTAATTCTCTTTTTTTTTTAAATTTTATTTTTAGTGTGGAAACAGTAAATGATGGGCAGTTTCATAGTGTGGAACTCATGATGCTGAACCAAACTCTGAACCTGGTGGTGGACAAGGGGACTCCCAAGAGTCTAGGAAAACTCCAGAAACAGTCCTCTGTCAGCCTCAATACACCCCTCTACATTGGAGGTACAGTGAGTTGCGCTGGACTTTGAGATTTTGACATGTGTTCTCAGAAGCAAATCATCTTCCATCCTACAGAGAGAACTCTCAGGGCCGGGGGGGCAATGACTAGCAGTTTGCCTTCCCCCTCTGCCAGAGGTTGCTTTGCTCAACAGAGAGCCGGGAAACCACACCTCTGCTCTTCTGCTTCGTGCGCCTCAGCCCACTAGCACCCCACTGCACGGCCAGCACTGCCGCGCACGCCAGAGTGAGGAAGCTAACCTCAGCACAGCACAGGCTGCTTCTGTGTTTGTTACACAGCCACGGCAAGAACAATCAGTTTGTAATTTCTAAAGCTTTCAGAACTGGCTGGCACCAAAATGTCATGGTTGAAGAATACAATGGAAGTGTCACAGTCACAGCAAAAAAGCAAATCAATAGTCAGTAGGTTTAAATGTACCATAAATGAGCAGTATTTCTGCTGGAAATGCTAAAAATGGGGGGGAGAGGGGGAGGGGTATGGGGTCTGGGACAGAGATTAAAACATCCAAACCATATTAACACACAAGCTGACTTAGAACTTCTTGGCTAATAGTTTTCTTATTGGAAACTGAAGCCAGAGCTTCAGTATTAGAAAGATATTAAAATTGACCAAACTTCAGTTAAGAAGTTTTTTCACATTCAGTAGTGAATTTGGGGAGAAGGAGGGGATAAGTGGTGTGGGGTACAGATGCCCAGAATAATGAGTATCCTGCTAATTAGGTGTCTGGATATGAGAGACAGAATGAAGGCTGTACTCTACCCAACAGATTTGTTTTTGCCAGAACCGCCCTCAGCTCTGTTCTGGACTGAATGTTGAAATCTGTCCCTTTCAGTGACACAGAGTTCTTGAATTTTTAGTCAGCCTATTCTAAATACAAAAGTCAGCAGAACAATAATAGACTTTGAAAGTCTTTGAGCTTTTTCTAACAAGATCATTGAAGCCAATAGTAGAAACTCTTAACTTCACTTGGTGCTGGTCAAGCCTTTTGTAAATAATTCCCTTTGATAACACTTTTCTAAAAGAACCCTGAATATTGCCCTTGTAAATCAGAAAACTGGCTAATCTTGCTTTGTACAGAGCTGAACTTTTATAATTGGCTCCTATTAAGAATGTCACAGACTATTAAAGAGCATTACACATCAAAGATAATCTGCTGGTGAGGACATCACAATTTCTCCCTCTAGCACAGCATAAAAGATACCAACCCCACAGCAATTTATACACAGGGAGCTTGGGAAGTAATCACATGGAAAAGTTGTTAATGGATGAGCATTGTGGATCAATACTAATTCTCAAAAGGTACCTACAAAACAGCATTCACAGGACAAACCTGAGACCTGAACGAAGGACTATTGAATACCAGAAGGCATGGGCTCAGAGGAGACTTTTTTTATTGCCCATTAAAATTCTTCTTGCTTCTTTCTAAACCTTCACTGTTCTGCACATCCCGTGTCTCTGCACATAGCATTCCCATGGATGCCAGTTGCCCTTCCACTGCAGACTGTTTAGTTAGAGTAATTGATTAAATCGTCCCAGAGCAATTGTTCCTAACCTGCACTAAGCTTTAAGATAGACCTGAGCCTTCATGTGCCCACAATTTTTGTCCATCTCTCCAACTACATCACCTGGTCTAGCAACTTTCCTCCTAATGCACCGTTAAACAAAGATGCTGGTTTTAAGACCATCTTTAACGGTGGAGTTACTTATGGATAGCAAATTCAGAGGCCTTACACAGCTGAAAATGGAAGCACTTGCCTATGCTACCAGCTGTACAGCCCAAGCAGATGTCAGTGGGGAGGGCATAACACAACATCCAAAAGAATCTGCTGGCCATCTGAGCGTATGAACTCTTCCGAGCGCTTGAACAAGGTGGAAGGTACTCGCCACAAAGACTTGGCCTGGCCTCCTGAACTGCTGTTCCCTGTCTCTAGAGTTCTTCTGCATTGGTTTTGATGGAGTGCACTGCTACCACTCCCTGTCCTAACACTGTGATCTAGTAGCGCCTAACTATCTTGCTGGATCCCAGAGGTGGTAGCTACCTGCTGGCAAGTAAAGATATTCTTAAACCTCTCAGAAGGATAATTGCTATTAGACTATAGACAGGAGGAGCATCATCTGAGGTCATCAAAAATACATGGTCATCAGCCAAAAAGAAAAAACACTGGTTGGGTTTTGGTGGGGTTATTTTTGTCATATACCTCTTACGTAAGCTTGAGCAAGTGATTTTATTTTTGTTTCTTTCCATTTCCAGAATGAGGACAATGAGACTGTGCTGCCTCACAAAGGTCCTATGTAAATTAATTCTTTAAAGATTATAAGGGGCTGTGACAAAAGAAACATTAGCAATTATAATTTATGTATTATCATTGTAACTGTGAGTAAACCTTCCCTTTTTGGTTTTATCTGAAGGGATCCCGACCTCTACTGGATTATCTTCACTGCGCCAGGGTGCAGATAAGACACCAAACGGTTTTCATGGATGTATTCACGACGTCCGCATCAATAACGAGCTGCAGGATTTCAAGGATTTACCACAGCAGTCACTAGGAGTCCTTCCTGGCTGCAAATCCTGTAACATCTGCAAGCACGGTATTTGCCGGTCCCTGGAGAAAACAAGTGTGATTTGTGAATGTCACCCAGGCTGGACGGGCCCCCTGTGTGACCAGGAAATGGGAGACCCATGTCTTAACCACAAGTAAGCTCAAACGAATGCTGGTGGGAGGGTGGAAGCTTTAGAGCTAATGCATATTTCACATTTCATCTTGTAAAACCACATCTGACTATTTTTGGAGGTGCTGGGCTCCCACACAAAATTATTGACAGTCATGAGTCAGCATCCATGGCAACTCTCAAATTCCACTCCTTGTTCTGATGTTGCTCGCTCTCCAAATGAGGTCTTTGTTCTGGAGGAGCTATGGTGTTGATACTGCAGGTCATACTTTCAGCTGTGACTCTACACATTAAAATATGAAAACTCCTGTTAACGGGTATGGCTTACCTCTGAGGTGGTGAGTGCCTGCACTTACCCAGAGCAAAGCAGAGCTGCCTGTGAGCAGGACGTACGCATTTTAGGGATATGCCCACAGCAGCATTGGACCCAGTATTCAAACTGACTCCCTGAAGACCGTTATGCACACCGATGTGAACAGTTTTAAATTTCCCCAATAGATGACTTAAATATTACATTCCGAAACACCCCTTTAAAGTGCAAGTTTAAAGGATAGCATAAAGTTGCACGCGAAGGGAGCATGAGTGTAAAGCACTCACAGTTCAAAGGCTCAATAACCACATCTCTATCAGAAACAGTGGATAAATAGCTTGCTGATGGCAAGTACACAAGGAAACAGTCCAACGCAGACCAGCAGTCTGCATAATTTGGTGCTGTTTCATGAGCAGATGGAAGTACTTTTGTTTTAGAAGCTACTTTGGTTTTTCTGTCTGTGGAAGGGGCTTTCCACAAGCACATACTTTTGACAGGTAAATTGACACAGTGAATAATCACTCTCTGAAGGGCAGAAATTTAACTTGGCAGAGGTACCATTTTAAACTTGCTTCTGGGTCTAATTCTGCAAAGTACTGAACGCTGGAAGGTGTTGAGAAGCACCTGAGAGTTTACAGACCAAAGGTATGAAGACCCAAGTGAAGAAACACTCAGAGACCCAAATGTTTCCTTGAATTTCCAACTTCAACATGAAGCTGTTATGGTTGGACAGAGAAAAATAAGGGAGTTCCAGATGTTTACATGATGAGGGATTGTTTCTCTCATAGTCTAAGGAGGGTGATGCAATCTTGAGCGCAGCCCGCTTGCTAAGGAAGGTAGCTAAGCATATTTTTGATGCTGGCATACTGTCCCACCTTTCATTAATTCACTTTTGGAGTTGCCTCCTTAAAGCCAGGCCCTTTGTGTCCAGGGGATTATGGTGGCCTTCTGGCAGGTGTCTGCTTCAACACGCACAGATGAATCTCAGCGAGGAAAAGCATAAAGAGCAGGTAGTTGATGATAACAGGAGTTACCAAGCACAGCTGTAGTTAGTGGGGCAGAAAATACTGCTTCATCTAGACTGTAACTCCCTTTCTTACAGTATTTTGCATATCTTGACCTGACTGAAACTGCTTTTATTATTTATGGGTTTTAGTTCAAAGCTTAAAAATAAAATTACAAGGATTCAACATAAGCAGGGAACAACTTTAAAGTACCAGAAAGAAAATGAATAAAAATAAGAGAAAGACGTGGGTTTATGCCAGGTAGGACCTGATATAGCAAAGGTTTATAATCCCTAAGCAGTTTTTCCTTGGCTGGACAGTGTTGCTTTCTTGCCTGTCATCAGTCTATTTCAACCCTGTCCCTGTCCCAGCAGTAGGGATAGTGTCAGAGAACTTGCTAAGGATCAACACCACTCCCTGTGGTACTCCTCAGAAAATACCAAAGCTCACTGCAGGCCACGAGCCAGTGAACCCAACTACAGCTGCCTGTCAATAAGTCTGTGCATAACTTTTCCACAAACACCTTCATTTATCACACAAGTTTTCATCACCTGGTATTATTTGTAGAGTAATTCTGCTAAGGAAGCCTGGGCGTGCAGCTTGATTGTTGGCACTTAGTTCCATGTGCTGATGCTGTAAATGTGAGCTGTCTTGTGTGGATGCCAAGTGTTGGTCCATGCTCAGGGAGGAGCCTAATGTTTTCCAAAGAGATCACTTAGGATCGCAAATTCTAAATGTATTCTCTGAACATTATCCAGCACTCACCAAAAACTCAGTTTCTTCAGAGCATTTGACACTGAACTGCTGGGTTTAGTGTTAGTATCCTGGAAATAATGGGCAGAAGTGCCAAAACGAAATGTGCCTGGGGAAAGGGAACTTTCACGTCGAACACAGTCCAGCTCTAAATGCTTCGTTTTTCTCCAGGTGTCTGCATGGCAAGTGCATGGTGGCCAATGTGGCTTACACCTGTAAGTGCATGGAGGGCTACACCGGCATGTACTGTGACAAGAAGAACAATTCCTCAAATCCCTGCAGGATTTTGAAATGCAACCATGGGCAGTGTAAAATCTCCGAGCATGGGGAACCCTACTGCGAATGCGATCCTAACTATAGCGGAGAACATTGTGACAGAGGTACGCTTGGCTGGGGCCCAGGATGCTGGTCTGCTAGTTTACACCTTTGTTTTGATGTCCTTTCCATGTGACCTGTATTTGGGGGTAAATGGCAAATAGTAGAAGATAAAGCTAAGTCAGCCTCTACAGAGCAATACAGGGAGGAGAAACAAACCACACGACAGCTAGCTAGCTATTATCCAAACATACAGAAAAGGGGACACGTGCAGCAGAGTTTTCTCTGTCTCCTGAATCCGTAAGGTTTGCTGCTCCCAGGCTTGTGATGGGATGCTTAAAGGAGAAGCTGTTGCAAGGTTTACCGTGAGCAAGCCATAATCTGTTAATTGCAGTGCTGGGAAAGGAGGTCCCACCCTGCAAACCAAGGAGGTACTGCTCATCTGAAGTGGCAGTAAAGATTCTCAGCTTGCTCCCTCTGATGCAGCTGGGCAGGTTTCCTGGGGAATCCCACAGATCATGCTGGACTTGCCTGCTAGGGCAGGGGCCCAATCCTTCCGCCCTGACCTCAAAAGACTGGCTGGAAACTCAGTGAGGTCTAATTTCATCCCTTCTGCCTTTTTTTGTTGCTGTACAGAAGGAAGGAGCTGGCTTGTATGATTTTTATTTAGGTTGTGCCTTTCCTGTGAATGAATCACAGACTTTCCAAATTACACACATATACAGCCTCACCAGAGTGTATCTGGCTGCTTCAGAGTGACTGCAGAACAGCACAGACACGTGCAGGTATCCCAGATTGCTAATGCCATGCAGAGCAGCCTGACCTTTGATCCTGGGAAGCAGACACAGTAAAAGTAATTCATATTTTGCAGGAGTGTTGCAGGATTCAACACTCAGCATTCATTAAAGCACTTCCAGAACTGCTGATCAAAGCCAGCAGGCCTGCTTGGCCTCTGCCTTGTGGCGGATATTACACATTTGTGTAACACAAGCTCTGTTTTGATGGCAGGTACAAAGCAGTAAAAGATTAAGGTCCTTCTCATGCCATCTGTTTGCCTTGAATATCATACAAGTACAGGGCTGATCACTGGCATTTGGGGAATATCTGGCAAAATAGTTACCACATTTTTTTTTTTCCTTTACGTCTCTGTTGTCTTACCAGAGAACCTCTGCCAAGGAGACATAATTCGAGAAGTAGTCCGTAAGCAGCAGGGCTACACGTCGTGTGCCACTGCCTCCAAAGTACCCCGCCTGGAATGCCGCGGCAGCTGTGGCAACGGGCAGTGCTGCGTTCCTCTCCGGAGCAAAAGGCGGAAATACTTCTTCCAATGCGTGGATGGCTCCACCTTCACGGAAGAACTGGAGAGACACGTGGAATGCGGCTGCTCGAAATGCTTATAAGCCATTCTCCAGTCTCTTGCCACTTTAATCGACTCAGAAGCGCTATCAAAATGGGACCTATTTACTTTCAGAGTGAAGAAGAAGAAAATTATTAAGTATATTGTAAAATAAGCAAAAAATAGAACTTATTTTTATTATGGAAAGTGACTATTTTCATCTTTTATTATATAAAGTATCGCACCACTTTGGGTATATGTATCATATAGTGAGTTATTTTTACCATGAAACTTTTTTAACAGTTGTAAGAAAAAAAAAATCAAAAGTTAAAAGTTAAAAAAAAATATATAAAGAAAACATAGCCTAACGGGAGAAGTGTGGGGGTGACTTTATGTGTATGCACAATGAACAAATGTAAAGGTGTTCCAAGGACCCGCCACAGAACCGATACAGGCTGAAGAAATCTCTGAAGCTCTGGGTGGGTCTCCTAAGAGAGCGGATCCCCCCGGCTGACAGCCATCTCGCCTGCTCGGGCACCCTGAGAAAGCCTCCCCCTCGGTCCCTTGCTCTGCCTAACACTGCCGACGCCGTTTTGTTCCTGTACAGTGGCTCCGCTTGCTGTTCTTGAACTGGTTCCCTATAGCACGTAGACACTGCCGTAGCTTGAGGCTAACTACATTATTTGACTATTGTAATACTATAATACATTTTCTGCTGTGTATGTTGTGTTTATCTGTGTTCACATTATATTCTGCAGCAACTGTACCTATAGAGCACAGGCAGCTTTATCCAAAAGAAGGGGACAAAGGGAAAGGAAGTGGGGAAATATATGTCGCTTTGGGAAATTTGGGGGCAAAATGTGAAATAAGTGCTAAGTAATGCCTAATAAATGACGTAGTACCTTTGTGTAAACTCCTCAGCTATGTTATTTCCCAAGTTTGTGCCTTCTTGCTCCCAGCCTTGATCCCTTTTTTGTATATGAAATATAAGGAATGCACTGCTACATAGTTTGTCACGCCTTGACACTTTAACTTGCAAAGGTTGTAAAGCGCACGAAAATATTGCAGGTGCCAGAACGTACCTGCAGCGTAACGGCTTTGACTCCCACTGTCACTTGAGCCATGGGTGTAAGCTGGGCTGTAGCTGCCTGTTCATCCACACGCTGGTGCCGAGCAGTCGGCTACTTTTCCACAGCTTTTTAAATGAGCAGAAGTTGCACTATATCCATGTGAAGGTGTTCAGCCGACATTTGTCCACCTTAGCAGCACTCTTTTCTCTGCACAAGGAGAGCCATCACAGCTCCATCCTGTCCTGTTCTGACGTTCGGTGCAGATTGACCAAATCAGCCAAAGCTTTTCCCTCTGCACTGCTTTGTATCCTACACTTGTGTCTCCCAAAGGACTCCCGTTAACTTGAGCTGTGTTCAGAGCAAGCGCTGAACAGGAAATGGAAATCAATGCAGGGATAAATTCTCACTGTGAATGTGAGGCAAAAATTGACTCTGGGAGTGAGTTTGATTTTTGGAGGGTTTTTGGCAGGGCTGCCTTTCAGGGTCAGTAAGTACATGCAAAAAGCACCGTGGATACCTTGAATTTTCTCTTACTGTTCTATTCCAAACATCCCCATCAAGCGTTCCATTATCAGCATAACTTCTTTCTTTCCCTACAATAGCAAGTACTATGGTCCTTTCTTCAATTCCTCTTTCTTTAAGAGAGGTAGCCAGAGATGATTCCTAGCAGCTGTAAGCTCCTTTTGAGAATGCTCATTGGTCTCACAAAAAAGATTCCGGATCAGGCGCTTCGGCAAAGGGTGAGTAGGAAAGCGGAATCAAGCAAACAGGGCTGTTGACTGGGGCTTGGGAAAGCTACACAGAACGCAGCCCTGCCATGACAAGCATAAATGTTTGCTTCCCGTTAAAGATAAGTGACCATCTAGCCATCGTGCAACCGGGAGGCTCCAACATGCTTAGCATTCTGCTACATCAATCTCTCCTTAACTGCAGCAGTTCATTCGTATTTCTTTGTTACTTCCAGAGCAACTTGAGCAGAAGGGACATTGCCAATATAATGCTGTCCCACAAAATAAGTATCAGTTTGTGGAGCCTGCGATCAGTGAAACATAAAACAATTGCTAGTTAAATGTACCAAACTGATTGAAACTGTACAGCTCAAGAGCCAGGGAAAAACTAATGCTAGTTGCAAGTACTGTGAACTGCTCTTTATTTTGGATATCACATCAGAAGCTCGGAGCAGCTGGTGTTTGCAGTGTGCAACCAAAATCACCCAAATCCACAACCTACAGGTTTTAAAAATCCACGCAACTAACTGCACAAAGAGACTTGTGCAAATATGCGCCTGGCACACCACTATCGTTAATATTTCATTCCTGCTTAAAACACTTTAATTTCTGAAGAAGCAGCTGCTATGGTGCCAGGCGGAAGAGATCCAGACCAAGCAGTGGCTTGCAAGCCCTCTGTGTGCTCTACTGCACAATTTGTACCAGTGAACTGTCAAGGCCTGCAGAAACACGGCCGCTCTTGAACAACACCCAAAGCAGTGTTCACGTTGTCCCTTGAGCAGCAACGTGTGTGAGAGAGAAGGTGACATTTACTCGTAGCCTCGCACCTGCTGGAGGGTGCTTTAAAAGGAATGATTTTGACTGGCCGGGCAAAGCCATCAACATCTTATTAACACATCACTCTGGGATTTATTTAAGCAAAGCCTTGCAGCAAAGTGACCAGCAACAGCTCAGCGAGGCTGGCCCTGTTCCTGGCCCTTTTCTGTCATGGCACTTCATTGTTAAGCGCTGGGATAAAGAACTAAGAATATCTATTTTGTAACCAAATGATGCAATTTTTGTACGCTTTTAGGCAGCACTTGCCATTGGATAGTGATGCTTTATGTCAATGATTCTCTGACTTGCTATAGAATTATTTTATGTTAAGAAGAAAATAAAAAGCATTCAGATGTGCCAAAAATGTGAGGTAAACTGAAGTGTAATTAGCTCTGAAAGTTCCTCTGTAACCTGCCTAATGTTACAATAAATTTCAAGAACCGCGGGTACAATGCAGTAGTTTTTACCTCTATAAAGTTTTAATATAAAGTGAAGAAAGATGCCTACCCTTAAAAAATGGCAATGCAGACTGGTGTGAACTGATGTATTTTATTAATAGATTCTCATTGTGATGTAAGTTTAAATAAATTGTTGGGTTATGGAAGATTGTAACATACCTTGTGATGCAGATTATTTCTACGTGTATTTGAGGTGTTGAGTCTGACCTTTTAGAGTATGTCAGGTAGCTCATGGGAAACGATGGGGGAAACCACACGCGATCCTCTTGGACAAATCTAGTCAGAGAATGGCTGTAGTTAAACACAGTATGAACAGCAATTACGTATTTTTATGGCATCACAACCTAATCTTTTAGGAGTATTACACACACAGATGAACTAAGCTACATAGGTTTTGAGCCTGGGCATTTTTTTCAATCAAATACTTTATTTGCAGCTTTTTTTTTTTTTTTTATAAACTGTTTGAGGAAGGCCTGCAGCAAAAGTACACTACTTAATTAATAATAGAAATAAAGAAGAAATGAAATTTCTTCAATAAATGAAGAAGTATTGGGAATTGGGGTCAGAGGAGGTCTGGCTGAGGAAATGGAAGTCACCTAGCCAACAGTGGATGACAGTGTGATCTCCTGACATGCATTCCAAATTTGCTGCCACGCCTCTGTAGCTGGTTATTATTAGTGACCCAGGTGCAACAGGCCTTTTCTGCTCATTACATTCCAGCCTTAGCACAGAGTAAACCAAAGCTCCCACCTACTCCTTAGCCTTCCCTCACCCATGCCCCTGCAAAGCGCTCACATAGCGCTAATTATGCTTCGAACTACAGCCCTTAGAGTTGCCTTTGCCATTCCATGCAAAACTAGCGACAGCACCCAGCCAATAGAAACACTCAACCTTAATGAGCATCGTTAAGCCTGAACTATGAAGGTTAATTATATAATTGTAGCAGATGGTAGCATTTTCACCTAAAGCAAACTGAGCTGAGCCTACTAAAAAAGCCAGCGGGAACTGGTCAAAATTTTCTAGGTACTGGCTGAAGTAATGGCTTTGCACAACAGTTGTTTGTATTGCTCGTGGCTTCGCAGCACGCAGGCTCCTCGGCCACCGCTCAAGCAACCGCAGCCCAGGGATGAAAGGCTCTTGCCCGTGCTCCAGCGCGCAGCGCTGCAGGGATCGCTTCTTCGCCATCGCTCTGAGGCAAACAGTGCGGAGCGCTGCCGACCCCACGTTGCTCTACGGTTTTCCTAGTCAGCAGGGAACGGCTGGCTGGTGGTGCTGTTTGCAGGGTGTTGGCTGTGGGGTTTATGTTGTTCTCTGGGGGTCCTGTCTCCTCTGGTCTCTGTGACCTCCCTTAGGAGTTACTGCCCAGCTGCTCCTGCAGCTGACACAAGCCAGCCCCACAGCTCAGCGGGCCAGACTCCCAGAAGTGCCTTCGTTTCCCCAGCCCAAGGTACTTATGAGTAATAATCCCTTCGGCTTAAGGCTCAGTGAGATGTCAGACTGGATCCACTGGGTGGTGGGCACCGTGTGACCTGGGCCAGAATCTCTTTTGCCTCCCAGGACGTGCCCTGCAGCCTTCACCGACGGCCGGGTGACCTCACATGGCGTCCTGCTGGCAGCGGCCTTCGGCTCCGCGGCGCCCACTGCACCCCCAGCCCTGCCGGCGCTGAGCCGCCCGCCCGCCCCTGCCCCGCGCCGGGGCCAGACCCGCCCTGGCACGGCCACAGTCGCCGCTGGGGTGGCCGCCACCACCCGTGCCGGGGTCCCCGGAGGAGGCCGCTCTTGTCCCCTCGGGCCGCCGCCACAGTGGCGGGCGGAGGCAGCGGCGCGGATGCCGCCAGCAGGTGGCGCCGCAGGGCGCGGCCCGGCCCGCTCCGCTCGGCGGTGCTGTAACAGCACGGCGGGGCACGGCGGGGCACGGCACGGGAGGGCGGGCAGGGGGGCAGGGCGCAGGAACGGCACGGCACGGGATAGCATGGCTCAGGGCAGGGCACACCGCACGGCACGGGCTGCTCCCATCGGAGGGCCCTACAGCAACGGCCGAGCCCCCTGCCTGGGCAGGGCAGGGCTGGCCGGGCCCGAGGCCGCTGCTGAGGGCTCTGTCCAGGTGCCTCAGGCCCTGGCAGGCGTGGGGCATCGGCCGGCTCCTGAGGGCACCTGCGCCAGCGTCTGACCCCCCTCTCGGTACAGAAATGCTTCCCCACATCCCGTCTAAACCTCCCTGGCGCAGCTTTGAACCATCCCCACGCGTCCTGTCACTGGATCCCAGGGAGAAAAGCTCAGCACCTCCCTCTCCACGTCCCCTCCTCAGCGAGCTGCAGCGAGCAATGGGGTCGCCCCTCAGCCTCCTTTTCTCCAAACCAGGCAAGCCCAAATTCCTCAGCTGCTCCACAGGAGCATCTGTGTATGTGATAGATGGATTTTCTGGAGAGTTTTAAATGACAGTTTCTCAGGTTTTATTATCCTACGCCATCAGCTTCCTAGTGTTGTTCACATTGGCCCTGTGAGGAAAGGAGCCCCTGCCATCCCCATGAGCTTGGCACGGGGTCACTGTGGTCAGGAGCCTACAGCTTATCCCAGGAATCCGCAGGAACCAGCAGCAGAAAGATGACCCTGGCGAGCCCCGGAAGGACACGTGTGAGACCCAAGGGTGTCCGACACTTCCCCAGTACCAACCCTCCGCATCATGGCTGCGATGGCTCCGCATGCTGGCATAGGGACAGCTTGTGCCTGTGCCCTGCGGTGGTCTCAGGACAGTGTCATGACGGCAGCGTCACAAGGCCGCTGTTAATGGTACCACTGTTACTTTGGCGCTAGCACCTTTTGGAATAACAAATGATTCTGCTATTTCTACCTTAATTCTGCTGCTTACAGAGTTTATTACCCAACAGGGCTCTACTCCGAGCTGGTAGGTGCACACCCCTTGCAGCCCACAATACCTCTTGTCTATGCAAGAAAGCACAGCTGTTCCTCCGAGCACCTCCAGCCCTCAGAGAGCCCTGCAGACAGCAAGAACCTCCTTGGGCACGTAACAGAGGGCACACCCCGTACAAGCAGTGCTTATTAGTATGAGGAAGCTTAAACTTACACCATGATGCACAGGGGCATCCCACAGTCTCACAAGGAGGAACACAAGTCAGTGTGAGACTTGCATAGCTTCGCATCTTGTTTGTACGTGATCTTTTGACCTTCTCCTTTCTCAGGGTTTCTGTGCTTTCAAAGTGATGCTCAGGGTAGTCTTGGGATGGCACTGCCTTCTCTTACTGTCTATGACGCTTGTCCCGATGGCACCAGGATCACCCCTTTTCTGTAAAAATAATCTTTTACAACTGTTTTGTTTTACCTGGGGAGGAAGAGTACACATCCTACCTCAGAGATGTGTGGAAGTGAGGAAAGAGGGTTATGTGAGTCTCATAGGGTCAACGGCTTTTGTGCTCAGGGGACAGCTCAAAACTCACGGGGGATCCGTCCATTACATTTTCAGTCATCCAGTCTTCCAGCTAATCTTCCACCAGCAACATTTAACCAGGCAGCTCCTCTGTCATGCATCACCTGCAGAGAGGTGAACGTGGGCCCTGCACCACTCCAGGCTGCTGGCCATGAGCTGCTCTCCCGTCCTCCTGCATTAGCACCTTTATCCTGCCCCACCGCCTTGTCTCCAATGCTCAGACCCAGATCCTGCACTACCACAGTGGATGAATTTCTGCAAAGACAGAAAAAGCCAGAAATTAGTCACAGATTTCACCACCCTGGCAAAATGGCAAGAGGCTTTGATCTAGCACAGGGCTATTCCCTAGCCTCACCCTTGGAAACATCTGGAACTTAAAAATAAGGCAGAAGAAATTGCACAAGGCAGACAATAAACATGACATTTTCACTTGAGGAAACTGAATTTTTGTGAAGTGACAAGCCACTGAAGCCATGGCCATCCACTGGGAGGGTTGTTAATGACAGGCAAATGACTTAGCCCTGCCTTAGACATACTTTGCATGCAGAACAAGGTTACAGCAACCAAATACCACAAAGTAATTTACATTGGGATTTTACAACACATGAGATACTATCATGCTTTCACCTAGCATGTGGTAAGAGCATGCGCAACAGACAGTTACTATAGAGGACCTTAAACTTCCTTAGTTATATGCCAGCACATTTTGCATCTCTTGAACTGCCCTAGCTTCTTCTGGGTAAAGCAGTCATTGAATTTTTGGGATGGTGTTTTTTTTTTAATTTTTCTTTTTTTTTTTCATTTTTACTATAAGGTAAATACCAGAATATGGTTTAAGGCACTAAGACCCAGAGAAATCAAGTTGGTCATACCAATAAATAAATGAGATTCTAATATAGCAATAAACCAATGTTTGTCATGCCCCAAAACATCTTTGTAAGTAATACTGGTTTAAAAAAAGTTCTTGCCTTCAAGTATATTATTCATATAGAATCCTCTCACATGGTTTCATCCCACACAAGCACTGTATATAGTATTTTAGAGAATTTGTTAACAACTGTCACTTGGAATTGGTTATATAAATATATATATACGCACATTTATATAGCAAGTCATACATTCACCTTCAGATATGTTTATTTTTAGTTACCGGATTACTTATAATGAAAAGGAGCTAGAAGGGGAGAGGAACACAATCCAAAGGGAAGGGAGAAAAGAAACTAAGTGATGCACGATACCAGCGCTCAGCCCCCGCTGACTGATGCCCAGCCGGTCCCCGAGCAGCGGTCGGCAGCCCCGGCCAACTCCCCCTGGTTTATACACCGAGCACCACGTCCCACAGTGTGGAACATCCCTTTGGCCAGTTGGGGCCAGCTGTCCCAGCCGTGTCCCCTCCCAGTTCCTTGTGCCCCCCAGCCCTCTCGCTGGCAGGGCCCGAGAAACGGCAAAGCCCTTGACTTAGTATAAACATCACCCAGCACCAACTGAACCCATCAGTGTGTCACCAGCGTTGTTCTCACACCAAACCCAAAGCACAGCACCGCACCAGCCGCTGAGAAGAAAATTAACTCTATCCCAGCTGAAAGCAGGACGGCTATTCAAAGCAGTGTGCTGGCTGAAATACAAATAACTCCAATCTAAAAGCGCGCACAACCTGTAAATCAACTTGACCTGCATACTAAGGAATGTTTTGAGACTCTCACAGGTCTGTGTTAAACTTCTGCTAAGTTGAAGCTTGAGCTAAACCTCTACTCAGAATGGACTAAAGATATCTAGGAGTTGAGCTTGGCTTGTTTTTTCGTATATTCTGTTTTAGCTGATGATGTTCAGCTAAGGCATTTCACCTTCCTGTGAAGCAGTATCTAACAACTTTCAGATTTGCTGATCTTGATTTTAAATGAACAGCCCTCAGTTCATTAGTTATCACAGAGCCTTTTATTTATTCCCATTTTTTTACACTGGGGAGATGAATTAAGAGGGTTTGCTAGATTGAATAGCTTAAAGTGGGCATCCAGTGTATTCAAATCCAGAACTTGTCACTTTTTGTCCCTGACTGAAAGAGGCTAGGAACGCAATCACCAAATCTGTATTGCTGGGAAGACGGAATTATAATTTCCTCAGTGAAAGGCTGGGTCAGGCAGTTTTGTCCCCGTTTCAAGGCAGCAGGCATTGGGCGGCTGTCAGACCGTAGACTATATTTTTCCTGTTTTTCTGGGTTGCATGTGTATGTTTATTGCTGGCACTTCCCAGGGATGGTATTTCATTTCCTCTAGAGTCAGAAGGTGTGTGGGAAACGTATCAGAATGCAGGCGCTGGAAAAAATGCCTCAGGATTAAGGTACTGAAAAATCTCACTGCAGATCTGTTTTCCCCAGCCCCATCTGAGATGGCTGCTTGACACCGATAGCTCATTTTACACGAAACATTCCACACTGCATAGTCTGGTGAGGGGCAGGAAATTAAAGACTCTATTTTATGATCACAGTGCATACTTATGAATGGGCACAAGTTAACTTTCAGGCAGCAGCTAAATTCTTGTATTGCCTAACATGTATGTAAATACTTGTGTTTAAAATTTCAGTAGTGAACTACGTTGCAGTGAAAACCTGCAAATCCACACCAACGTTTCCTCTCTTTTAAGAATATCACATGGGAATTTCCACAATCACATGTAACTTACAGGAAGAGAGAAGTTCTGCAGCCTTGTTAATACACTCTGAGCTTCCTTTAAAGGGCAAGAAGTAAATATTGAGAAGACTTCGGAGTAAGTTTTCTAAATACAGACATTTCAGAAGGGAACCATGATAAATGGGAGCTGGCATCCACGTAAGAATTTTGGCTTTTTAAATGTAAGATTCTGGATAAAAATGAAGAAGAAATTCTTTTATGACAGGTTTTAGAATGACACCCGAAACAAATACCAGTGCTCAGGGCAGCCGCAAAACCCCAAAATGAGGCAGCTGCGCTCCTCATCATGCACAAAGATGGCCAGCACGGGCAGCAAAGTTCTGCTGGACCTACTGAGCAGGGACTGAGGACAGGTCTACGTCTGAAATCTTTCCTTGTAGTAGGGCTGTAAGTGAACGCTGTCCTTTCCTGGGCTCCGACATTTGAAATCCTTTACTGAAGGAAGGTAGTGACCAGGACTAAGCAAAGGTCGGTTGGTATGAGGTAAAAAGTTTTTTTGGTACGTGTTTAGGGGCTGCAGGGGAATGGAGGGTGAAGAGACAGTGGTTCCTGTTTCTACACAACTGGTTCGTGAGTAAACCGCTTGCCCAGGAAGTTGAGGGTTTAGTCTGTGTGCTTTGTGAAGGGTGGCTTCAACAGACTTTTGCCACAGCAAAACTCCAGACACATCAGGGGCTTTCAGTTCCAAGACAGATGATGCCCAAATCCTCCTTCTGCACCATAGCTTTTGGATCCATCCTAGATCACAGCAATCGATCTAGAATTACCTGGTACTTTATCACAAAGGTGCGGGGCACGGGGTGTGGGTGGCTGTGTGCTCCATTAGGACTTCTTGCAGGAAAATGGGAGTTGTGAGCAGTATGAGACCAGGCCTTGCCCTGTCGTGCCCCCAGCAGGCTTGCCCCTCGCTGCCCCCAGCGCGGAGGGACTCGCCACAGCCCTCGCAGCCGGGCATTGAGTGTTGCCTGTCTGCACGGGGTGAGGGAACAACCTGCCGAGGACTGAAGTTATCCGTACACTTACTGGGAGTCCAAGCAGCAGCGAATAAAAAGAGCCATTTCCTAAACCGCTTCATGTGTGTGATTGCATGAGTGCTTCCAGTCACAGAATGGTGAAAAAAAACCCAACCAAACCAAACTTTTTTATTTGACGAATAATCTGCTGACATCGAGCATTCAGGCGGTACATGTACTCCCCTCATGAGCCAGGCAGCGGCCGCACTCGGGGGCGGCACAGGCTTAGTGCAACCCCCCAGTCCCACAGCAGCAGCGCAGGCGCCTCCCGCCCCGACCCTCTGTGGGGGCCGCTCTGGCGGGTCCCGCTTCCACGCGCGGCTGGGTGGCGGCAGCGGGCCGGGCAGGGCGGCACCTGAAGCCGGGCCGGCGCGGTCCCCTCAGCCCGCCGCCGCCCCCCTCAGCCCGGCGCGGCCCCCGCCCCCGCCCGGCGGTGGCGGGCGCCGATTGGCGGGGGAGCCGTGGGGTGAGCGGCGGGCGGCGCGGCACGCCGGGAGCCGTAGGCAGAGCGCGGCGGTGCGGGCCGGGCGGGACTGCGGCTCCCGGCGGGCTCCGCGCCGCCCCGTGACGGGGCGGGGGGCAGCGCTGCGGCAGCGGCGGAGCGGGCGCGCAGGAGCCGCTGCGCCGCCTCGGCCCCATTGTGTGGCGCGGCCGCGGCTCCCCGGTGCCGGCCGCCATCTTGTGCAGGAGGGGGTCCAGCGCCCGGCCGGCGTGTCCGTCTCGGCTGGGGCCTCCGCGGGGGGCCCGGGGTCGCCCTCCTGCCGAGAGGGGCCGCGGCGGCGGCGGCGGCGGGCAGCCCCTGCGCCCTCGGCCGCACCCGAGCGGGGCCTCCTCCCCGCGCCTCCGCCCCCGGGGGCCGTCCCGGGCCGCTCTCCCCGGCTGCTGCCGTGCCCCGAGGCGGCGGGAAGGGCTGCCCTCCGCGGCGCTACGCGGCGCCCCCGGGGCTGATGCTCGGCACCTCGCGGCGGGCCGCAGCCGCCGCGCCGGGCCAGGCGTGAAGGCCGCCGCCCCCGTCCCCGTCCCCCCGCCCCGGCGCGAAAGCCGATGCCGCCGCTGGACGAGCCCCTGCCCGGGCCGCGGGCATAGCGGTGGGCGCTGCCAGCGCCGCTCCCGAGGAGGCGGGCGCCCACCAGCCGCGGATCAGGAGACCGAGGCCCAGCCCCGCGGAGCCGCCGCCGCTTCCCGCCCCATCAGGCGAGGGGCAGGAGACGCACCCCGAGCGCGGCGCCGCGCCCCGCCCGCCCCAGCCGGCTGGAGAACCGGGCCGCCGCCGCACCATGAAGATCAAGGATGCCAAGAAGCCGTGTAAGGCCGGGGGGCGGCGGGGCCGGGGGGCGGCGGGCGGGTCTGAGCCCTGAGTTCGGCCGCTGCCTGCCGGGGCTCTGCTCGCTCCTTGGCGGCCCCTCCTCAGTGAGGGTCGGGGCTCGGGCGACCCTCGGTGTTGGCGTTGGAAGGGCTTCTCTTTGAACAGAGAGTAACGGAACCCGTGTTTTGGGGCTGGGTGCTGTTTTTGACGAAGATGGCACTTAAGTGGTGTGCTGAGCACCTGCGCAGGCGGCTGCAGTTGCTACAGTTTTATTTTTTAAGGGCTAATTAACTTCCAATTTTTTTTAGAGACAGTAGTTCATAATACTTGGGTGTATGTCTTTCATTTAAATGTGCTGAATTCTCCCTGTTAGTAAGCACAGTTGTAATAATATTTCGTACTATTTTATTATGCGGACTGCCATATTTGTTTCGGAGAGAGCAAATGTTTGTATTCACCTGGGTCTGAACCAGATGTCTGAGGCTACCACTGCTTTTCTGTGGGAAGAGAGAATTGGATCATATACAGCCAGTTCCATACGAGTGGTGTTTCCCCAGTGTAACAGATCCAGCTGTGCAAGTCAGCACACCTGTTGGGCTGCGTGGGTGTACCTGAGCTGGCAGGGATGCAGGGGTTACTCTGCTGAGTTAGGCTGGTTTTTGTCATCATACTTGAAGACTTATTTCAGGGTGGGTTACTGCGTGGAAAAGATGGCTAGTCCTAAAGAGCTAGGCCTGCTGTTAGTCATATGACATGCCTGTCTCATGAAGAGCATACAACTAAGAGTATATTGGAAGTGTGTGTTTTTAATATATTGTTTGAGCAGCCCAACAAGATCATCATCAGCAAAGGTGTATTTAACACAGGAGGAACTAGCGCAGCTCTTGAAATAGCTATAGACATGGAACTGAGTTTGGCTGTGGAGATACTTTGTTTCTTGTGCTGTGTGCTAAGAAAACCCTAAATACGCATCTTGGAGCACACTATAGCTGTCACCTCTTATTAGTGCCACGGTGTGGAAATTGCTGAATTGACTGTAATCATGTTTATGAAGAATACAGTTCAGACAGCATTTTTTTCCCCCTGGTATAGCATTAGAGGAATGATACCAAGACTGGAGCAGCAGTTGGTTGTAAGATGTTCTAGTGGTTTGGCAACTTAAAATGGTGACAGTATGGCTGCTTCTGCTGCAAGAAACCTGCTGATTTCAGGAGTGTCTCTGCTGGGCCTTGAAGACTTGTTTTCTGTAGTCGTGGGTTTAAACCTCATGTTCTAATAATAATGCCAAGTGTTATCAAGAAGTTTTAACTGATTAAATATGTTAAATTTGTAGTTGGACTTCTCCAGTTCTTGAACCTGAACTTTGATGTTGGTTTTATGATGGGAGTCAGTTGGTAACAATTGGAACTGCACAAGCAGTGGAAGGGAAGAATACAGTGTCAAACTACATTGTTTATTTCATCTTGACTTTTTAACCTATTTTGAAGCTAGTGGATTTTTTAAAAATAATAGCACTTAGGCAATGAACTTCAGACCCATTGTGCAGATGTCTGTCTTGGTTAGTCGCACGCACTGCAGTGGGAGAGCAGCTGAATATTTGAAGAGGAGCAGACCCACAAAAGCACTGAGGATGGAAAAGGCCACTGATGTTCAGGGGCTTTGATGCCCTGTACTGCTGTGATTTGGCTTATTATGCTCAGCGTGAAAGCTGAATTGGACTTAAAGTACCACTTTGAGACAGTCTAGTTAAAAATTATTTAGATAAGGCAGTCGTAGACACTTTTCAGTACAATTGCAGAGTGGGTATACGTTTCTTAGGCAAAATGAGTATTTTATTGTTGTGCTTGAGCCAGATTTGATGAAAGGGGAAAATGGTTGATCATTGTTTAACAAGAGTTTGTTACACTGTTGTAAGAGCCTGCAAACTGGAATTGAGAAGATTGCTTTAGCCTACCGGTACTTTTTATCTGTGATGTTTAGCATCATGACAGAAAGCACAATTGCACTAAGCGCCATATCCGTCATAAGAGAAATGACAGTAACAATAAGGGTAAGACACTTAACAAGTTCAGAATTTCTAATGTGGATAAACTGTCTAGACATGCTTTGCGCAGGCCTCCCTTTCAAAAATCTTTACCTGACTAGTGCTGTTGCTACTTTGTTGTTGTAAAACCTGAGAAATGCAGCTGAACTTACGGAACATGGCTTCTGAGATGGACTGTTCTGAAAGAGGCTAGTAAGGGGCTATTTAAATTTCTGGTGCAGGTGGTGGGACGTGATAGGCATTTTAAATGAGGATAACAAATTTGAATTAGGCAAACCTTCTACTAAGTAGTTAGTGTTGCAGTAGAAGCTGAAGAGGTTGTGGAGTCACCATCCTTGGAGGATTCTTGAAAAACTTGAGAGATCTTCAGGTCTTACCTGGAAAAAACCGTAGTTGACCTCATCTAGAGTTGGCAATTTTCCTGCTAGTATGACTAGATGACCTCTGGAGGACCCTTCCAATGAGTAGTTGCGTGGTGGCTCTTCTGAGGAAATGTCTGTAGGAAGAATGGCTGGCAATTTCAAGAGAAACTTGCAAAGGTTATTTTGGGTGTGGAGATTATGATAAATGTGAGAGCAGAGTCTCACAGAACTGCTGCTGCGAGAGAGGAACAGGCTGTCTTCCTCTAAACGAAAGAGGAGCTGCTCATTCAGAGAGCTCTTGGTGTTGGTGGGGAAGGCAAGGCACCAAGAGGAGGGAAGTGCCAGCATGCTGTGCTCTTCAGGGGAGGTGGAGTCCTTCATCTTGGCTCTGGAGTGTAACGGACCGCTGAAGGAAAGGCAAAGAAATCTAGTATTTAGTATGCAGTATATGTTACTTGTTACAGTTTGCCACTTTAAATTGTTTATTAAAAATAGTTTGAGAACAAATGTCTGCATTTCCCTTGAGGTGAATTGAGACGCATTAATGCGTGAAAGTACATAGTAGAGATTTTCAAAATGCTGTACCAGTATAAAGAAAAGATGAAAATCTTAAGTTTATTTTCTCTCTACAGACTTGTAGTCATTGTGGACACAGTGATCCCATGCAAGATTTGTGTAGTAAACTGATGAAAAATCCATTTAGGTTGCTGAGGACTCTCTTAAACTGATTTTTCTGTTCATAGAACTTGCTGCTTTGTCTTATGTATGCTAGTATTTTCTTATTAGTCCTTGAAAGCTGATTATTAGCCTATAGCAGATGTTACAGGCTCTCATTCCAGTGCACTTGGAAAAATGTATTTCTAATAATGGGTTAATACTGCCAGGCAGAGTTTATACTGTGTTTGCATCTGTCAGTGTTAGGTTATGCCTCTGCATGCTGTATCTTCCTATAACAAAAACAGCTATCCCCAAAGAGATTGCTGCTGAAATGTCAACAAAATTAACAGGATGAGCAAGGAGGGAGAAGATGAAAGCAGTGATATTTGTCTTGTATTAGCTTTAGATGGTATCCACTTGTAGATGTGATAAACCTAATGAAGAGCAGTTACAGTAATTGCCAATTACTACCTGTCCTCCCACTGGTAAACGTAGTGTGATTAGAGATGACCGAGTGGGAAAGTGTGGTGAGTTTGGATGGAGAAGTTTTCCCATGAGGGAAGTGAGAGAATGAGACAGATGTGTCAGATGACATTTAATTCAGGTGTTAATTCTGTCCAGCCCAAATCTATGTTGAGCTGAACTCCAGATATTTTAACCAAAAACCTGTTACAAAACTAGTTAGAGGAACTCGCCTGTGTCTCCAGGGCTAAGGGCACTTGATGTGCGGTTTTGCTCTGTAGAGGCTTGTTGACACATCAGCAAAGGCACATTGCTGCCTAGCTATCGGGTTAATCCCACTTGATTTAGCAGTTCAGCAGCCTTTGGTGTGTTTTCTCTTAATTTGACCCATTAGATGTTAGCTACCTTAGACTGCTAGCTGATTTAGGTGTTAGTTTACCATTAATTTTTACTCTGCTGTATGCAGATGCTTTAGGGAAATAATGGAAACATAACGATGTATGCATGTACATAGAGGAAAATGCATTTGGAGAAACCACAAGATACATTTAGTTTAAGTTGCTGTGTTTACAAATGCAGTGTAATAGTTCAGTATAACTTTTGTATAGTTAACTTGTTTGTTTGTCAGTAATCAGATAACAGAACTAACTTTGATCCTATTCTTACCGAAGACTACGTACCAAGCTAAATTAGATAAGTTTTGTGCATCAGAACAGATAACACTGCATACACTCATAAAGAATTTTTGCTGTGCTGGCAGAAGTGAACTTCTTAAGTTTTCACGTGATTTCATGATCATTTTCCTTGTATTTTAAGCCAGTATAGAATCACAAACTGCAGCACGCTTTGGCTGTTGTTCCCCAAGATGTGTTTATACTCAAAGTGCGACGTTCTTATGTCTTAATAATACGTAAGCTTTCTTCCAAGGATGACACAAAATCTGGCAGCCTATTGTCTGCTTCACTGACAGCTGTGAATTTATTGGGATATTTTATGGTGCAAAGCTCCCTGCTTGAGTTAGGAGTTAGGTACTTTTCCTCAAAGGTTAGTTCTTGTTAATTTAATGCAGGGTTGATTCAGACTGTTATTTTATTTTACGGTGAGAAAGAGATATTTTAAAGGTATTTGTTTCAAATGTGTCATTATGTTGATAGGAAAGAGGTTACCAGTAATCTGTTTTTCAGTAAAATTACTAGTATGTGGTCCAGGTGGAGAACTTTGAAGGTCCTCTGCTGTGCTGCAGCAGAACCCATAGAAAAGGAAAATACTTCAACCTTTGTGCTTGTATTGGCACAGGAGAGACTTTTTACTGTAATTATTTCCTTTTGGCATATAAAGACCTTATATGATAAGATACAAGTAACCTTAAGATTGCTGTCAGAAACTAAGTACGCCACTAACTTGAGCAGTGCCAACACAAGAGAATAAGGCCTCCCTGTGTAGCTCTAAATAATTTAAAAAAGCAACCAACAGCCGTCAGCGTGGGTTTTCTTACTAGGCAGAACTGCTATATCATTCCTTGACCACAGCATCTTGTGACAGCACTCCTCCCATGCAGGAAATGCTTTTCTACATTGCAGGAAGCAATTTCTATGGAATCCTCTTAAAACATCATGGAGTTTTTTAGCTCCGAGTAGGTGATTCCTCAAAGCTGTCTTCGTGGCATGTTCCTGGTTGCTGTGTCTACATAGGGACCACGGTGGCTCCTGGCAGTGCTGGGAGGTGCAAGAAAATCTGGATTGGGAGTTCAGGAGGTTGGACGTTGTGATGCTGCTCTTCTCCGGTTGGAGACAGTTCAGTGTGGTGCAGAGTGTCACATTAAACCGTACGGGATTTGACTTCCCATTTGTGTTCTACTTTGCATATTTGTTTCTTCTGAGATAGTGAAAATACATGTTTTATGTACTCTTAAACAGGGCCTGGCTTGACTTCCTAAAAGCAGAATGCATGTTTTTGAAGCAGTTTTACGTGGTCTATCCAAGGCAGTTGGGCTCGTTGAGTAAAAAGCTCAGTTCCTGCTTCTCTTTTTTTCAAATTGGAGCTGACCTCTGCATAGAGGAGCTAAACTTTGAAAAGATGGGGCACTGGATTTTTTTTCTGTGAACAGCAGTTAAATTCTCAGCCAGGAATACACCTGAGCTGTGCATCACTTAGTAGAGTATTCCTAGGAATAAGAACACTTACAAAGAGGAACAGCCAATAAAAGTCATCTAATGACCAAATCCCCATAAAGAACAGAAAAAGGCCCATTTTAGTGCAGGTGCATTCAATTCCTTAGGAATTGAAGCTGCAGAATGGTGCTTATAGTTGCACAAGTCCTCAAACCTGGTATCTGCAGAGCTAGAAGCTTGGAATGAAGGTTGTGCAGTTGGTATTGATCTTATCCAGGCATGTTTCTTTAACTATGACTGCTGTAAGGATCAAGCTAATGTCTGGGGATTTTTTTTTTTTTTTTCAAAAGATTGTGCTGCCGTCATTCTGCTCCTAAATCTCTCACTCAAAGAAGCAGGACCCACAGATAAGACTATAAAAATAATTTTTATAGAATCATTTATATATTTATTTTGTATATTTTCAGCCCAAGGTACATACCATGCTATTTTTGTCTTGTTCCAAGCCAGCTTTCAAATACAAGAGTACCTCAGAATTAAATTTTTCATGGATTTGAGAGACTATAGAGGTGCTGGTATATGCTGCAGATTGCATATGTAAGATTGAAAACTAATGCTGTGAACATGCCTCAAAGGGTAGTAACATTGCTTTAAGCAGAGTGCTCGTGTGGTGTAAAGTGATGCACAGGTTCCATGGATGTATGGCTTGACTTAAAGGAGAAGTGGTGTTTTCAGCCATTGCCACAAATAGCCTGGCTGCCCTCTGGAGGGGAAGCCTTGTAGGAAACTTGAGCGCATTGTGCATTTTCTAAGTAGTTCTCCATCCTGAAATCTCAACCCTGCAAATGAAATCACTTTTCAGTAATTGGAAGAGGAACTGGTGCTTTCACGTGGGTTGCTGTTTTCATCATTCCCCCTGCATCCAGGATAGGATGGATCCTGAGCCAAGATCCACCCAAAACAGGTTTGAAGGCTGCAGCAATACGAGGGGAGTTCACAAGGTTTCCATGCTGCATCCATGTACAATTATGTTCTAACTTGTCAGGGTATTTCTAATGTTTAGAGGTAGCTTATGCATGGGTAAATCTTGTATCCTTGCAGTCCCAAAATCATAACTACAGTTCAACTGATTATGCACTTGCCAGATATATACATATGTGTATCCCCTTCTGTGTTTGGAAAACAAAATGGCTTTAATTTTCCTGGTTTAACCTGTATATAAATCAATCAAGAGTGGCTTATGTACACAAGAATCCTTGTGTAATATCTTTTTCAGGGTTGCTGGTATGAGGAGTAAGTCAACAGTACGTGGGCCCGGTTGCTTGTCAGTACTGCTCCACCTTGTAAACTAAATCCGAGCAACGTACATACCAGCCAAATCTTGACAAATTTTCAATAGAAAAATATGAAATTTCTTGGGGTTTGTTACAGAGGTGAAAACTGTGACCTATTTCCTCAGTCTCAAAATCCTTGAATTGCTGTTAAGATCACTCAGTTAATCCAGAAAACTGATGTTCTACAGCATGATCCTATTTTTCAACATAAAATATGTTCTAATTTTGATTATGGAATAAACTCCCTTAACAGTTCAACTGCTGCTGGTTTTTACTTGGTGTACGAGATATATAAACCTTGAGATTTTAAGAGGTGTGGCTAATGCTATATTTGCGAAAGCCTTTTGGGTCATTTAACATGGGATGCAGTGGATCTTCTGACAAACAGGCATTACTTGCGCCAGTCTTCCTTAAGGTCATCAGTTGAACTTTCAGAGGTTTCCCCCTCTTTCTTGTTATGGAAAATGAGATCCTAGGTATTCAGTAGGTCCACTGAGCAGGAAAAATCCCAAGTATTTTAGGTAGTTCTTGGCTTGCTGTGTCCTAGTTAAGTGCTTAATGGGTTGGACTGACTCCCACAGACACTTTCTGGCCTGTTGGGTGAATCAACCACCCTTCTTTGGTTTTGGTCTTGTTACTTTGTTGATGACAAGAGGCTGAAACTTAGTGAGCTTGCTTAATAGAACATCAGTTATTTGTGGTCAAACAGTAACATGACAGATTTTCTGATGTCCAGAGTCACAGTGCAAAGAAGTCAGGTATGCAGTTGTGAAGTCAGTTAGTGTGTGACTTTATGCTTAGTCTTATGCTTAGATCTCAGCTTTATTGAACAGACATGAGGTTTATAGAATATCTTTATTCCTGCTTGGGGCTAGAGTCTACTCCCAGAATTTATCCTTGTATTTAATTTTTTTTTTTTTATTTTTTTTTTTCAAAATGAGTAAGGTTACTGAGTCAATCGTTTTTTGTCAATATCTGACAATATTCTCTGGACAACTTTTCCTGGGAGTTGAGGCAACATTGTAAGTTTCTTCTGATGTGGTTTGATTTTTTTTGGGGGGGTGGGGGTGTGTGTTGTGTTGTTTTGTTTTGTTTTTAAGCTTCTATACTCATGTCATAAATGAACTGGCACATAGCCAACCTTGGCTAAATACATTGAAGTGTTTTGGTAGGCCATTCTTCTCAAGGCTAGATCCCACTGGTAATGTAAATCCAACATAACTGCATCCTACTCATGATGAACATGTTAACGTGTTCTCGGTTTTGTCCCTAAGTTTCATGCTTCTATAGTATATGAATTGCATCTGAAGAAATAAATTGGAACTCTACAGAATATATATATATATAAAAAAATAATAATAATCAACCTAACAAGTTATACTGTCAGGTAGGACATAAAAATATGAGCTTCCCAGCTGGCTGTTCAGGTTTTTCTTAAACTTACAAATTGTTTTAAACACTGATTCTGAGAGATGAGTGGTGAAACTCTGATGAAGATGTTGCCTTTGCCGTAGGGTTGCTGGGTTTCTGTTTCACAACACAGTTAGGAAGATTTATTGATAAAGGCATATCCAAGTCATGGTTCTAGATGACATAAACCGTAGAATCCCTGTTAGGAATTGCAGTCATCCTACAAAAGTGACAAAGACGAAATACTTGCGGTTTAGTATTGTTCTATATTACAGAAATCCTTTCCTTTCCAAGGTACAAAGGAAGAAAAACAGAACCTAGATTCAGTAATATTTTTTATCTTATGTGTACTTATTAATAGTACTTTTTATGAGCCCTTTGTAACTTCAGAGGTTATATGAAGAGCTCTCTTCAGCTCCATAATTTGGGCATCTTAACACTCTGTCAGTTTTTAAAATACATGCAAATAAATTAATGCTTCCCTCTCAAATGAAGCAAGTTATGTGAGCAAAAGATAACTGAGGAGGAATACCTGTCCTGCTGCTGTCAGCTGTAATGTGTCACCTGCTTTCTCATGAGTTTGCATTGCAGTCTTTGTGCTAAACTATGTCAAAACTATTATTTTAGGAGTGAAGGTTACTTCAATCCTTTGTTATCAAAAAAAAAAAAAGTGGGTGAATCTTTAGTTGGTATGAAAAATACAGTATGATTTGGGGAGTTCTTAGATGGACTTCCTGAGCACATGTGACAGCATTTAAATATGTAAATAGAGCTGCTCATTTTTGCATTTTTACCTGTGGCAAGAGGGGTATTTAAGATCATGCCATGGAGATAAGCACTAATTCTTTGTTCCTGTGAGGACTTTTTGTTAATGGCTTTCTTGTTAAAAAGTATAGCATTGGTTTAGTCTTAAGTTACATGTGTTGCTTTTGCACTTTAACAAAGCTAATCAATTAATTCTTGTATCTTCACAGCTTTTCCATGGTTTGGCATGGACATTGGGGGAACTTTGGTGAAACTTGCATACTTTGAACCTATTGATATCACTGCGGAGGAGGAGCAGGAGGAAGTTGAAAGCTTGAAGAGCATCCGCAAATACCTGACTTCCAATGTAGCCTATGGATCCACTGGCATTCGAGATGTCCACCTTGAGCTGAAAGACTTAACAATTTTTGCTCGAAGAGGAAACTTGCACTTTATTCGGTTCCCAACTCATGATTTGCCTACTTTTATCCAAATGGGAAGAAATAAAAACTTCTCAACACTACATACGGTGCTCTGTGCCACTGGTGGTGGCGCTTACAAGTTTGAAGAAGACTTTCGCACAGTAGGTAGCCTGTCTTTCCTTGTACTGAAGCCAATGCTAAAAGCATTGCTGATGATGAGTTAAAATAAGCAGTATTTTGAAAAACAGGGGCATGCTCAAAAATTATTATTTATTCATTGGTTTTTCAATCTTAAGTATGATAATGTAAAAATACACTTTCTGACATCATCATAAACACAAAGATCTATTGCTAACAGCTAATTAAAAGCTTCCATTAATGCAGCGAAATGCAGGACACCTTTGTGGAAGTTAACTATTTTCTGATCTGTTTTCTGTGATGGGAGATGTGCTTAAACCAGTGAGGTGCTTGAGTCACTTCGGATTTTCTTTCCTAAGCTGCCTTTAATGATAGGTTTTCAATGTTTGTGGGTAGGATTATCCTCATTAATTTAGTCCAGTGCATTGTTTAGAGATATGTGCTTAACAGTGAAGCTTCACAGTTGTGCCACGGCCAGAAAAGCTGAAGGGTCCTGGGGGAAGAGGAGGGGACTGGTGGTGCTGTAATCTGTGCCGATGTCAGTCAGTAGTGTGCAGTCTGGTCTGATTGTGCAACTTCATAATCTAACTGTGGGTTGCTTTCTAAATGTGAGCACCTCTGATTCAGAGATAGACTTCAGGGGTGTTTTTTCTTGGGTTAGCTGCCTGTTTGGACTCTAATGGAACCCCCTGCTGCAGTAAGGGAGAGAGCATGATCACTTTTTTTGTGAAAGCCCAGAGTTAAATTGGATTAACTATGCTGTGAAATTACAGCCTTCCTGCAATCCACGGCACCTGTTAAACTGTATTTCTGCTATATGAGAGAATGGCAGCTTAAATGTCTTGTGCAAAACTGAGAAAGACCCTGAAGTCCTGTAGAATTTCTGACCTGTATTCTTCTTATGACCTTTAGAGCATTAATAAAGTTGCAAGGAGAGTTAGTATGATGCCATTGAGGTTTTTACCTTAGGCTTTTATCTGCTGACATCTTAGAAATGACTGTTGGACTTCTAAGGTGGGGAAGGAAACCCACAAACCTTGAAAAGATGTGCAGATATGTAAGTTTCACTGAGATGATGCTCAGTGGGGCCTCTAGGGTGTTTGGTGACCTTTTTTTTTTTTTTTTTTTACTTAGATTGATGAAAAATGTTGCTAATTTTTGATGGATTAATGTCTGAGTATCTCAGAAGTTATCTTTGGAGTTACCACAGCAGATATTTATATCACCTGCCTATTCCTGATTCAAGTCTGAGATCTAGATTTATAGTCAGAGTAACTTGCTAATTGTTGTATTCAGAATTTAATCCTGAATTCTTTGTTGGCTTTATAGTGGGATTGAAGTTCCTGAATTAGTCACCTGAGATAGCTTCTTCAAGTTAGGCAGTACGAGTATAGTCATAAATTTGTAGCATATTTAAGCAATGTTAGAACACATTGACACTGTCTTTCTTTTTGAACACAGATTGGAAACCTCCAGCTGCACAAACTGGATGAGCTTGACTGCCTTGTCAAAGGCTTATTGTATATAGACTCTGTCAGCTTCAATGGCCAGGCAGAGTGCTATTATTTTGAAAATGCCTCAGATCCTGAGAGATGCCAAAAGATGCCTTTTAACCTGGATGATCCATACCCGTTGCTGGTTGTTAACATTGGTTCAGGAGTCAGTATTTTATCAGTCCATTCCAAAGACAACTATAAAAGAGTAACTGGAACAAGGTAACTTAAAGACCCATGTTGGAGTTGTTAGTCTATGGAACAATGAGCCTTCTTTTTCCAAAGGGGTTCCTCTCCCTGACTCCCCGCACCTATCCCTTCCCTCACTCTATGGTATGGAAGAGTATTTTACTTTATTACAACTGCATTCATTGAAGTCCATTCCTGTAGTTCTGTTAATGAGGAGATTTAACTAGTATGTTATTTATCAACCGAGGAGTGCTAGAAGTGCTCTGTAGTGAGTTTTATAGGTTGTATCTGAAGTTTTGATAATGTGTCCAGCAAACTTGTATTTCTCTTGCTCCATAAGAATAAACGTGTCCACACAACTTGAAGTAAATGATCAAGGATCAGAGTCAGTAACATGATGTGGGTGTTCAGGGAGTTTCTTTCTGATTAAGTTTTCCAGCTTACATTGTGAGAGTGTGTAACTATTTGTTAGCTCTTCCTGTAAGTGACTTATATAAATGTTAAATTGATTGACAGCTGTTTGTGTAGTGAAACTTGAGCAAGAAGGCAGACAGCTTGGTAGCTAAGCTGGAGGGCTTTATTTGTTTTATTTTGTTAATCAGATGTAAGAATCTTTGATGTGAGGAAATCCTATGAAAAAGCAACTAGTTTTCTTTCTTCTTAGTCTAGGTGGAGGGACCTTTCTTGGTTTATGCAGTTTGTTGACGGGCTGTGAAAGTTTTGAAGAAGCTCTGGAAATGGCATCCAAAGGAGACAGCACACATGCTGACAAACTGGTTCGAGATATTTATGGAGGAGACTATGAAAGATTTGGCTTGCCAGGATGGGCTGTAGCATCCAGGTAAGCAAGAGATCTTTTAGTTGGTTCTTTTGCTGGTTTGGGAGGCTTCAAAAACAAGACTTGAACTATTAATGCAGATAAAACTGCTTTTTGCAAACTATTGTAGTCAAGTTCTTATCCTAAAAGTGTATGTACTCTGTTATCCTTAAGATTCAAAGCCACATGCAGCTGCAGGTGCCTGCTTGCTAGATAACACACAAGACTTCTTTTTTATGTCGTGTACAGCTTTCATGGGTCAGAGAGAATGTGAGGTCATCGTAGGAGTGGCAAGAACAAAGTGCAGAGGTGTTGTGGTTTAACCTGGCAGCAACTAAACACCACACAGCTGCTCGCTCATTCCCCGACCTGTTTAATAGGACAGAAGTGGAAGGGGGAAATATAATAACAATAAAAAAATTAGAATATACAAAACAAGTGATGCACAACACGGTTGCTTACCACCTGCCAACTGATGTCCAGCCAGTTCCCAGGCAGTGGCTGCCTTTCCCCCTCGTTTATACGCTGAGCGTGATGTCATGTGGTGTGGGATGTCCCTTGGGTCAGTTGGAGTCAGCTGTCCCAGCTGTGTCACCTCCCGGCCTCTTGTGCCCCACAGCCTCCTTGCTGGTGGGGTGGGGTGAGGAGATGAAAACTTCTTGACTTAGTCTAAACACTGCTTAGCAACACCTAAAACATCAGTGTGTTTTCGACATTGTTCTCATCCTAAATCCAAAATGCAGCACTGTACCAGCTACTAGGAAGAACACTGACCCTATCCCAGCCGGATCCAGGACAAGAGAAAAGACGAAGCAGATTACTTTTTGACTTCCTAGAATCTTTTTAGTAGGACTGTTGTCCAGAGGGAAGGTGAATGGAAGATGACATTTGTATTGCTCTTACGTAGTATCTCTTCATATTTTTGGAAAGACTGCTTTTTTTTGGTACATAGTTGTCAGTACACACACCTGGCATAATGTTTTATCTACTTTTCTCACTTATGAAGGCTGTCAAACACAAACAGTTTGTGCCATGAGAATGAATGTAATTTTCTGCCAGTGACAGAGGGGTTTTGTCATAGCTGCAACTTTTATTTCCGTTGGGGAAGATTATTGGTGATATTACAGCTTCTTAGCCTTAAGAAATGTAAGAAGAATAAACTCTGGGAGTGAAACTAATATGTGCGTAAGAGTTCATTAAATCTTTATTCTTATTCAGTAGTAAGAGGTCTTAATTCACAGTAACTTAATTCTTCTCCCTTTCTGGCCAGCTGAGTTCAAGCCTCTTGAGAGAGCATATACTGAGAGGTTTTAATACGTGCAAACTTTACACTTTCGGTCAATACATCTTAACTCGCTCTGTATATAGGTACTTTTTATTCTCGTTTACTTTTTAAGACTGTTAGGATCTTTAAGGACTACTTGAGTTTTAGAATAATCAGGATTCTGGCTCTCTGAACTGACTTACATATGGCAGAGTCCTTAGTGGTAAAATATCATGCATAGCTATGGATTCTTGTTTTGCTTTTTCTTCTTCTGTAACTTGTAATAAATTATCTACTGTGTATAGTAATGGAAATGTCCTTCTCATGTAGAACTCTTCATTTATATAACCTACACCAGGGGTCCTCAAACTATGGTCCGCGGGCTGGATACAGCCCCCCCAGGGTCCTCAATCCACTCCCCAGTATTTACAGACCCCCCCTGGCCACCCCCCACCCCCCCGGGGGTTGGGGGGGGAACTGAGCAGCCGCAGATGACTGCCTGCCACTTCATCCGCGCGCCAGCCCCCTGGTTAAAAAGTTTGAGGACCCCTGGCCTACACCGCAGGCTGTCAGCTGTTTATTTTCTGCCTGAGGATTGCGTTCCATCCTAAAACCTTTCATCTCATCTCTGGTTTACTTCTGGTTCGAGAATTGAGGATTGGATAGATATGATGATTGAGGAAGGAAGCACGACAAGTTGGAAGATTCACCAGTCAGACTTATGCATCGATTTAATTTACAGTGACTAGATTTGCAGTGTAGCCTTGCATAAGAATAAGACTACTTTTTGCTGTAGATGGTTTTTCATGGAAGTCAGTCTAAAGAAAAATATTTGATTGGGGGTCATTATTGTAACAAGATTGACTGCTTCCTGTGAAGGAATAAATAGGCACGTTGTAGTGTTAGTAGTCAAATTGCTGTATTTAATACAGATCTAAAACGGGAGCTCCGTAAGAACAAATGTGAGACTTAAGTTCTGTTACAGCATAAAAATTACATTCTGAAATTACTTCAAATGCATATGAATCACTTTGTACTTAATGGAAGTTTTTCTTGTTCTAGTTTTGGGAATATGATCTACAAAGAGAAGAGAGAGTCTGTTAGCAAAGAAGATCTTGCAAGAGCCATATTGGTCACCATCACCAATAACATTGGATCTATTGCCCGGATGTGTGCAGTAAATGAGGTAAAAGCTTCTGATCTAGCTATAGGTTTATTATTTGGTTTCCAGTTAAACGTCTGCTAAAATGATGTATCATTTTAAACCTTCTAGTACATTCCCAAATGAAATGAAGAAGTTGGTTCAGAATATTTTGACTGCCTTTGGAAAAGTGGGACAAAGATATCTTTGCCAATGGGGAGGGTAATCTAGTGAGAAGGGCTTCAAACTAGCTTTGTTAGGGAATGGAACCTAAAGCCTGCAGGCAGGTGAGGGAGAGGGGAGTGCAGGATGTTGAGATGTAAGGACTTGAAGTCCCCTTGCAGGAACAGGATGACTGTGGGCTTGACTTAAGTCTCTACACAAACACATGCAGCATGGGATACAAGAGGACTTGTAAGTCCTGGGTCTCATGAGGAACTATCCTGACCTCCATTGGAAGGGTAATGTGGCAGGCACAAGCAATTCATACTGCTCAGTGTGCTGGGGACAGTTTTCTGACACAAGTGCTAGGCAGGCTGACCAAGCAAGCATGGTGCTGGACCTGCAGTTCATGAGTGAAGAACTGGTCAGGGATTTCAGTGACAGCCTTGAAACAATAGAGTTTGAGATTCCGAGGAAAGTGAAGGCAAGTAGCAGAATAGAGACTTTAGATAGGTTTGAGTAGAACAGGACTCTGATTTGGGGGGAATTTAGGAAGCAGGATCTTGTGGAAGGCTGTCCCAACGGCATAAGGAGTCCAGAATACCTTGTTGATCTTCCAGGATAGCATCCTGACAGCAAAAGCAAAAGGTGGGGTACAGTCTGGCTAGGGAGCAGCATTGTAGAAGAGAGGAGGGTGCGTGCAGTTGAGCTGAACGTGAGCCAGCAGTGTACATGTGCCGTCGAGATGGCTGGCCTTGTGCTGAGATGCACTAGCAAGAACATGGGCAGCAGGTCAGAGGAGGTGATACTTTAGGCTTCACTTTTCCCCCTCTTTCCCAGCCACCACCATCACCAAAAGAGAAGCACTAGCAAACTAGAACAAGTCTAACAGGTTACCAAGGCAGGGTGCTGCCCTGGAGTACCTAATGTATGAGCAGACACTGAGGGATCCAAGTTAATCCTGAGGAAGAAGCTGTAGCCTGGAACGGTTGTCACTTACCTAGAGAGGGTTACAGGGAAGACGCTGCCTGGTACAGCTGTGCACAGCAGAAGGGTGGGAAGCCATGGATGTAACTTGTAACAGAGAGAATTCTGATTGGTATAAGGCGAAAAAGATGCTCACAATGAGAGCGGTTAAGCCCTGATGTTTCAAAATGTGTGACTTGAACAACTTCAACACTTAAGTTGCTGAAAGATGTGCTTTGCGCAGTATGTAGCACCTGATGGCCTCCAGCAGTTTCTTCAAGCTGAAATTATTCTCTGATCAAAGCTTGTAGAAAGCCTTGCTTGTAGTTAAGCATTTTTAATTTTTACCAGCTCTTGAGACTTCAGATTGTTTTGACACCTGTCATCTTACTGGTTGATACAGAGGTGGTTTCCTGTCATCCTCTGTTTCTCAAAGCCCTGCTAAACAGAACCAGTATGCGTTCAGTTTTGATACGATTAGCATGGACAGTCAAGAACCTATGGAAGAATACTGAATTTAGGTGTAGAAGATACGGGTGTTTAAGCAGCAGGGATTTCCTCATTCATTATCAAAAAACTTTGGATAAGGTGAGGTTTAGTAACAGCTTTCTTGGAGAAGGCTAAGGGTAACTACTTAGAGCTGTGCTTAAAATCTATGAATGTGATAGTCTCAGAAATACCAACAGCCTTGTGAGCTGCAGTTACCCTTCTTTTGCTTAGGAGCCAGATTAATATATTTTTCTGAATTCAATATTGCAAGTTCTCCCTCAGTTTCCTTCTCTTTCTCTCATGTTTGTCTTGGAGGAGAAAGTTAATTTTGGCTATTGCTTTATGGCAAAGCTTGGTGACAAAAGAGTTAAATTGAGGGTGAAATGCAAAGTACATGTTAATAGTCTGAGCCAAATATATGCAATTTGTATTTAAGGGTGGAGTAAGTGAGTACAAATTGGGACTCATAAACTGTGCAAGTTAGCTTTATTCCAAGTTTTTTTGGTCTGATTCCAACTATGTCACAGAACTACAAATCATAAGAAATGGTTAATAGGCATACACAAACTAATATCTAACTGATGTATAAAGATAAAATGGAATTAATTATTTTGGCTTTCTGCTATAGAGCAGAGTTACGTTTGGATGCCTTAACAGTGTGTTTACTTGTCTTCACTGTGGACTAATCAAGATGGTGAAAAACAGTTGCATGTTAATCATTTGACTACAGGTTGAATTGTCATACTAGCTTTTTTAACAACTTGATATGAATATTCATCTAACATAATTAGGCATTTATTTAAGCACTAACACAATTAAATTGTCTTTGGTTCTTGCTTTCATTATCATTAAACCAGTATTTACTGTTGCTTCTACTTAATGTTGGTTTTTTTTCAGTGAATAGGGAAAATTACACAGTTCTCACTTTTTTACACGTGACGATTAAAATTCACAGCTCACATCTAGTATTTAAGTCTTAGTTTAATGTTACGCTGAGGTGTGTTGAGGTCTGAAGATGAAAAGAACATTGTTATGTCTTACTGTCTTCGGCTTCTTTACAGTGCTGCCTTGTTGCATATGGATCAAGCAGCATTGTACAGGGCTATGAAGGCATTGAGTCTTCTCTACCAAATATAAGTATTTTTCATTTAATTTCACTTTTAGCTGGGCTGTTTCTTTGGCTTAATTGCTGAAAATGCTCACTTAATTTGAAACACAAATGCTGCTTCTCTGTAAATTAAGTCCCTTAGTTGTTGAGGGTTGCACGGTTTTTCCTTTTCCCCAAGCATGCTGCGTTTTAAATTTTGGAACTATGTTTTAATTGTGGGTTGTTTGTTGTTTTTTTCTTGCTCAAGACAGTCTTTTCTTTCATAGCTTAATTTTTCAAAGCTGTGTTAAACAGTGAAAAAGACTTAATCCTTTGCTGGTTTTCTCTTCTTTTTAGAAAATAAACAGAGTTGTGTTTGTTGGCAATTTCTTACGTGTGAATACTTTGTCAATGAAGCTTCTTGCATATGCACTGGATTATTGGTCAAAAGGGCAGCTGAAGGCCTTGTTCCTAGAACATGAGGTATGCTATGGTTCATTTATTGTATATATTGTTTTACCACAAATCAGAACCACAGGTATTGAGTAACTCTTGCATGTGTGATACTGTGAGACACCAAGTACTCAGTAAACATTAAAGTGAGAGGTTTGTTTTACTGTATTGGTTCTCTGGTGCCAGGTTTCTCTGCCAGGGAAATACTTAGGTTGCTTTGGGGTATCTCAGTTCACGTTATAGGTATTTGGAGAGGGACAAGAAAATCTTAAGCTCTGTGCTAAGGTTCAACAGTCTTTCCTTGGGTTTGGGTGGAAACAATAGTAAGTATTGTATTTCAAAAGATTACAGAGAAATCTAAAGCATGGCCCTTTGAAATACTTAAATTGTTCTCAACTGAGTTTGAGCAACATCCTGGAAGTGGAGACTGCTTTTAACAAGGACGGCTTTCATACCACCACAGATACACCTTGAAGTTGTTGTAGTGATTTTATGATCTGAGATTAACCTGCTTTTGGGCAGCTGCTGCGATCTAGATCAGTATGTTATGCCGAGAGAGTTGACCTGCTCTGGTTAAAATACGGGGAATTGTATTAATTACAGGTTGCAGCAGCTGGGAAGCTTGTAGCTTCTTGGCAGTGAGCTGGCAATTTTTGTTCTCTGTTGGTTTGTAAGTACTACGGATAACAATGTTACATCTATTCCCTTTCAGTTGATTCTCACAACTTTTTTCCTTGCTTGCTTATCCTGAGACTGACAGTAGCCTGTCTTGGTGCTAGTTTCTGCGGTAACAGCAGAACGGTTCCTTGTTAGTTCTCCTCCCTTGTGATTTTTCTTGGATTAATTTTAAAATCTTGCATTTGGTCAAGTGTAGTGTCCAAATGCTTCTCTATTTCATAGTTATAGGGAGGGGGAACATCTCCCCCAGAGGGGAAATATAATCCAAAAGGAGAGCGTGGTTCTTTGTATGCAGGTAAGTATACAGTCCAGGAAATGGTGTTGAAACTTGAACATAATTCTTTGAAAATATGAGGGGAAGTCAGTGTAAGAAATTTTTTACTTACACCTTAGGAATAGCGTTGCTATGGATATTGAAGATCCTTTGACAACCAAAATATGCAGTTCTTCTAGGAAAAACAAATCAAGCCAAACCTGATTTCAGTGTTTTAAGGAGCCACTGATATGTGTCTTAAAAGTCCTGCAGTGTATGGGGAGGCTTGGGGTGAAATGTCCTAAAGTTAAGCTGGATAAGAAGGATAAAATGTTTGTTTCAGGAAGGTTAAAAAATTACTGTGAAAGATTATGTATTAAGCGTATGGTGTTCTTCCTGTAGCATTGCTCCACCAGATGCTTTGTCGTCACTGAAATGTGATTAGTGCAGAATGCAATACCCTACTTGAACCTGAAATACTCTTTTTATTTGTTTTGAACAGGGATACTTTGGAGCTGTTGGTGCTCTTCTTGGTCTGCCAAATTTCAGTTGAGGTACCAGATGTCACTGTACTGAACTATTTTCCACCTGAATGACACTTGTTTACGGCAATGGGAACTAAATCTAGGTCGAGGAGATGAAAATAGCACATTTTCTGTAACTGTTTTTAAGAAGTGATTAGCTACTGAATATTGCCATTTTAAGGGAGGGGTTTTCACTCTGGGCATTGGAAAGCGAACCACTTGGGATACTGGTTATGTTCTTTGGTACATGTGGCCAGTATTGAACTTGGAATATGCGATACAACCTCTGAAAACAAGCTTCCAGAAGAAGGAATGCTGAACCTTTAAGTGCTTGGCATGAAAATGTTGCAGGTTTACTCCTTTTTTTTTTTTTTTTTTTTTGGTTTTAAGCCTATCAGTTTTGTATATAACTAGTGAATGAAAAATTACGTTCATTAGTTATACTATATTATAAGCACAATTTCCCATGTGTACTTACAGAAAACAACTTCAAAAACAGGAAGGTACTGTCTACAAGATGAAGAAACTGTAGGCATTTGCTTCCCACAATGAGAATAATGGTTTCATTTTTATGTGTAATGGAAATAATATTAATGCTTTAATTTTCAGTGGGAAGATTTGAAACACAAAAGATCAGCCAAAGCAGCAGATAAAGCAGGTGATGTTTTGAAGGTTTTGTGAAGATACTCACCTGCCCTCTTCATGTGTTTGAAGATGCAGCTGGTATTTTGGGAAGATCACCTCCATCTTTGGATTTGGAAAAGAACTTAGTGATTAATGAAGGCGGATTTTGGGGTTGATTTGTGGTGGTGTTTTTTTGTTTGAGGACATGACTTCCAAAATGCCTTCTGTTTTGGGGGGGGGGGTGGGGGGGGGAGGTATTTGTCTCTTAAATTCTGACATCATAAGTCATTATTTGTAGAGGTACCATAAAGTCTGAGAGAACTGAAGAAATCCTTATCAAATAGACTAAATACGGGACCTCATAATTCTGATGCTTTGGCTCATTTCTGTGGAAGTTTAGAAAAATTCTGCCCCATCATACGAATTTGAAAATGTGATTTCTCCTTAATTTTATAAGAGTTGATCAGAGCCTAATTAGGTGTTGAAAATGGAAGGTTGTTAGCTTGCTTTTGGGTTTGGAAGTTTGTTTTTCAAAGTTGAGGACAGCATCAGAGTTTGTATTGCAGCACTAAATGGACCAATATTGAGTGTACTTGCAATATGGAACCATTCATCAAATTGTGGCCTTGGGATAACATCCATACTCTGGAACTGATCTTTGAGGTTTTCTGTATACTTTAAAAATTTACAGTTGTGATTATTGTAGGAAGTTTAGTCCTGAAGCCAGGGCATGAGATCTTAAACCTGTAAAAATATTATACAGTCATTAGCTGTATGACTGTGGACTAAAGAGCTACCCAATTTTATGATATCATTTTAATGTTAAATATTTCCTATAAGTGCATGAGGAACAACCAGACTAGAACACATTCATATCCTCGGGTTTAAGGCATTTTTAAAACTGATTGCTCAAGTACTCCACAGCATGGCTGTGTTGTATTCACAGACACATCCACCCAGTGTGTTAGAAACCTCTATGTGCTATTTTCAGTCTTCTCTTTGTTTTCTTAAAATTCAAAGCCCCATATTAATGTGGTTTTTTTTTAATATTCTGTGATCTTTTAAGAGTACAGTAACTTAAGAGTAGCCAGTTCATTAAGCCCAATGCCAATCGCAAATGCAGTTCCATTTATTGTTGCTTTTCCTGGTACTCATACTACGTTTCCATTGTGCTTGATTTGATGTTTCATCTTAGACATAAAGAACCAAACAAGAGTAACACTCACAGTTCAACTGATCTAATGCTAAATCAGAGCACTTCAGAAAATAAGTGAATATGGCTTTTAGAGAATGTCTTTATAAATGCTGTATACTGTTCCTTTTAAGGTACTAGGGAAAGTAACCTTTATTTGGTTATAAAACTTCATAAAAGCTTTCTGAATGGTTTGACAGCCTCCTGAAAATTTTGCAAACCAACTGCATATTTTTCTTGCAAAGTGAGGTACTTCAAGACAATGTACTACAGTTTGATTAGAAACAGTTCCTTTAGACTGTATTTATTGCTACTTCACTTCTCTTTTTGTGATATGGAAAGAGAGCTGCTCTTGAAGCAGTAGTTAGAAGTTACTTGTATATTTAACCAGAAGCGCATGTAGAAGATGATTGCCTTATGACCATGGTTCACTTAAACCATTTGAAGTTGATATGACCTAGGATGTGTTTTAAGTAAATTGTACAGAGTTACAGAAGAAATTAATGGAGTAATTCTTGAGCAGCTGTGCTGTATAGAAACTACTGTGAGAATCAAAACGTGTGCCCTACCTCTTCCCTTGAGATTCTAAAACAATTGGCTTCCTTTTGCTAGTTTTATCAGCATAATTGTTACTTCATTACAAGAGCAGCCAGAGAAGTTGTCAAACCCTACTTTAAATCCCAGGGGTCCTGTATTTAAGCCTCATTTTTGGGTTTCATCTCACTTTCTCTCAACATAGAGCTAGAGTCTATAAAGATTGACTCTACCACAAATAGACATCCTAGGCATAATAAGCAGTTACAAGATAAGCCTTAAAGTCTTTTCATCTAAATAGGTTGAAAAGGCTTGTTTCCTTTATGCAGATCACTTAAGTAACTTGCTTTTTCCTGATTTTCTCTTTTAATGTTCACCCTTGCCGTTTTTTTTCCTCAAAGCTAACTGGTTGAAGCAGCTTTAGGGTGAATTGATTCAATGTAATATGCTACAGTAGGGAAAATCTGAGGTTTTCTCAGGGCTACTGTTGTCTTCTCAAGTGGAACCACTTCTCTAGAGGCAAGTTGTTTTGTGGTCTTCTAAAGTAAAATGTAAAGTTCATTTTGAATGTGTAATTGTTTTCAGCTCAATCAGCCATGTGAGTGCCTTTTTAATTTTTTCATATAATGCCAGTTTTGCTGGTACTGGGACTTCATCCATGAGGTTTCCTAACCAGTGTTGCTTACCAGAGAAATGGCAGGTAATTTTATTGGCCATGGAGATGATCCCTTCAATCCAGTGTAGCTAGAGCCGCCAGGAAAACAACATCAGGTTTCTGGCTTCCTATCCCTGTAGCCCTTATCTAGGTGTAATGCTTTTGCATTTCTTGATCTTATCCCTCCAGCTTGGTCTCTTTCTAAGTAATACGCACAGTTTTGTTGTAGAAGTATCTCCTGAAAGATCACACAGGTTCTTAGTCAGGTAAGTACAGGTTATTTCTGGCTGAAGAAGTCCCATTTTTACATGAAGCTGTTCCAAGTTGGTATGGCTATTAACTGCTTCCACCTTTCTAGTCCTGCTTAGGATAACTGCAATTTGAATGAGAAGGGAACTTCTACAATACATTTTGAATATTTAGCAAGCTGGAATGAACATGTTTTCAGCATTCTTCACTGAAGCCAGCAGATGTTCAAGTAGAAACACCTTTTCATTCTTTTTAGTAAACCCTCAGTAAGTTTAACAGTTCTGAAGGAAGCGGCACTGATACACTTTCTTTGTCTTCTTGTAGTTCTGTCAGGATTTTCAAAGGGTGTTCAGTTATCTGACCTGCCTCTTGAAGATCTTTCCCCCTCTGTAGTGTTTGTTCTACGAGCCAGCACCTGTGATTCTACCAGCACCTCTGTCCATAATTTGAGTTATGACATGGAAACAATACAGGACCACGCTATCCCACTTGCTCTCAGCCTGTGTATTAAGAACAGAAGTTCCGTTCTGGCTTATAATGGATTAAATACTCCTTCAGTAGTACTGTGAGATTCCTACTCTCATTTGAGTTGTTGGTAGTATACGTGTAAGGTAATTATATTGCCTTGAAGTGTTGTAATACTAAGCCTTTGTCTCTATCCAATATAGGTCTTCAGGAAATACCTACTTCCAGATAAGTTGCAATAACTTCTCATTCCTAAATGTTTCAGCGTAACAGTGGGATTTTAACATTTGAAACTAATTGAAATGTCTTATTTAGAGCAAATCTGTGCTTCTTGAAGACTAGATGGTGTCTTGTGCATTCAGTCATTAACTTACATTAATACCTAAATTTGCATTCAATCTATTTTCAACATTACTTTCACTATTCACAGTCTTGGATACTAGATGGCTATAGTCCTAAGGAAACAGTTTAGTTCAGAACAGAGATGAAGGTCAGTGCAATTCTGTTGATCTAGTTATGGTCAGCTTTTTATCCTGAGTCCATTTGCGCACCTAACAAGACTAGTTCTTTCCCTTATCAGTGTTTTCCTAGCGACAGGGCTTTCTACACCCTTGTTTTGGATTATGTAGTCTTAAAGAATGTAATACAGAGCAGAGCTTTCCTGAGGTTGAAAAGTGAACAGAAATCTGTGGGTCACATTAAAAGTATTTGACCAAGGTCTGTAGGTCACAGTGCAGAGCTAGGAACACACTTGACGTATACAGTTAATGTTTTGTTTGTACTGATTTTTCCATTTCCCTTTAACGCACAGTGAGAAGAGGCAGACTTAACAGTCATTGTGGATAAAGTGGGTGAATTAAATCCTCAGACGTGACCATGGAAGATAAAGAAAAAAAAAAAAGCCTTATCACAGTATAGAGGGATAATTCACTGCTTACATTCTTTAAGTTTTACTGATACATTCTAAAGTACGTTACCAGTATTGTCATCTGTGATAAAATTCTTTAAAGAAGCCTGTTCTATTCGTTTTGTTTACTTCACACATGTAAACCATATTAAGTATTCTTAAAAACAAACTTTCTGAAAACATCTCAAAAGATGCTGTAATATATGTGTAATTGTTAATGTGCTAAAGGAATATGCTTGAGCAGTCTAGGTTTGCATAACTGAATGCCACATCCTGCCCACTTCAGTTACATCAGTGGACGATTCTCTTAAATGGGGGACTTTTAAACTAATGAGCAAGATTTGGCTTCAAGATCTTCTGCTTGGGGAACACAGTAGTGCCACTTTGCATATTCCTGCTAATGCTAAATTGTTTGTTAAAAATAGATTCTAAATACAATATTTATGGCCTGGTCCTTTTCACAGACTTAAAATCTAACATTTGCAAATATTTTATGGCCTTATTTCAAGCATCCCTTTTGGTTTTTTGAGTATGTGGACTTTGTTCATGTGGCAAGTTGTTGGCAGGTTTGGCTTCCTGTGCTGCTTTGTGTAAGGCCCATAACATTCCTGTTGTGCATTATGATATGGATGACTTTTCCTTTCTGGATTTCAGGGTTATCCTTAATCTTGTTTAGTTATTGTGGCTGTTTAAACAAATAGTATCAACTAAAACACAATTGGCATTTGTCCTCTGCTAAAACTTAAAGAAAATCAGCCATTACTGTAAACATTTGGGGAAGTTGTTGAAAATGCAAAAATATCCATTTAAAAGAATTTTAAAAGCTAAATTGGGTGAGTCTTGCCTATAAGATAAACTGGACTATGGTGTGTCAGTTGCTAATCTTTCCTGTAAATGCTAGCATTTCACAATTCTTCTAGCATCAATTTAAGAACATTGTAAATACAAGCTTTGGGAGGAGGTATGATAGTTCAGATGGTGCATTACAAAAGAATTATAAGACTAGTGAATTAGTATTTTGAGACATTAAATTGACATCTAGAAGATGAAAATTAGTGTGTTGATGTTATAGGATATAGAGGGCTTTCGATAATCTGCACTTTTTTACATTCCTGAGTTTTGGCATTAACAAATGAGTATCTAATTTTCCATCTGCTGTCTCATCATATGCAGGCCTTGTAATCACCAATTGCTGTCTTCAAATATTTGTTCTACTTATTTAGCAAAATGGATGGGCAAATTTATAAATTGTAAACCTTGTGGGATGGAAGTTCTCCGAAGAGCCATTTGGTTAAGTTGCCTTATTCTATTGCATTGCACTCATGTTATGTCTCCACTTTCTTGTTTACTGTCAGACACTGAAGATGTGATGTAAAAATACGTGCTACAAATTTTTATTCATAAATTACTGATTAATACCTTTGTGTCACCTGTTACTACAGCTCTTGTAAATGATACCTTTATGCCATCTGTAATACAGCTCTTGTAAATTGTTTAAATTATTTTTCTTTTTATAGATTCTCGTTACTGAATGTACAGATTAGATCCCTTTAATATGTCATGGAGTAATTTGGTTGGGGCCCAAAAATGGCCAATGATGTCATTCATCCCATCAAAACTGTAAATAATTCTTTACTGCTTGTTTGCATGAAGTTTGGATTTCATTTACTTTGTCATAACCCAACTCCTCTGTGATGGGCCTACTTTCTACGGTTTGTTTTCCTGGTTTTATTACCATTTGTTCTGTATGAATGTTGAAACAGTACTTTGTCTTTCCTAATAAATAATTTGAGATTGTTCATTGTTCGCCTACATTTCTGGGTTTGGGGTAGGGATTTCTGGGTGTGGTGTTCTGCTGCAGTATCATAAATTGCTGTGATACTTGATACTGGGTGGGTTGTTGCATAATACTTCATACTAGGATAACATGACGGGTGTGGTTTTCATGCTCTTTTCTTCCTCTCCTTTAATAAAAGCCTACGCTTCACAGTTCTTAGATTCAGGTCCTGTTTTTAAAAACATTTGATACCCTAAAGAGGGTTAGTTTTGTAGTCTTGAAGAAGAAAGCATGCAGTGAAGCTACTGTAAGCTTTTGCCTTCCAGATTAACTTCAGAACACATGCCGATTCATGCACACAGGTGACTCAGAGTGGAAGTATTTTATTCAACAGGAAAATACCATGTATAAACTGCATGTTACATGTAAACTGCAATGACTTCTCTGTTGGAATTGATCTTTGCTTACGTTTTGGAAGAACCAAATTACATTGATCTGATGCCTAATGGGCAAGAGGTCGTCAGGAATGAGGTCTGTGCCACAGCAGCATGTTGGTGGTGCCTCTTGTGACAAGCTTGCTGTGTTAGAGGCTGTTCTTCAGGGTTCACTGTACAAATTTTTTAGCCATCCAACCTACAGATCTTTGCTTTAAACTGTCAAAAATGAAACCCTGAAAACTCCATTCTGTGTTGCATCTGTCAAGTCTGGCAAAGAGGAGCTTTGCCCCGCAGTGTTCTTTTTATGTAGGGGAAATGAGCTCATAGCAGACACAAGTTCCTTTACAAGTTTATGGAGGGTGTATTTGTTTGTCACTCTCTTTTAATGCAGAAATTCCTTCTTTCTTTGAGTGAACTGTAGTAGCCTTTTGCAGAAGCTGGTTTGCATTTCAGCTGGGTCACTCGCTGCTTCCTGGTGCAACCTGTGCGCAAGCTCAGGGGGCAGGGTAAGCTGTGTGAGCTTCGTTTAGTTGTATCTTATCTGTGGATCTTTTTTTTTAAAAAAAAAAAAGTTTGTATGAAGCAATTGACATCCTTTTACTGTAAGACTATACAGCCAGATATATTTGAATTTTTATTGGACTCAGAAATGCAGATCTCTAATAATCTTTGTAACCTGCCTCTTCTTAGAACTATGGGTTAAAAATGAAATTTTCCTTTTGTTCCAGAGTGAAACCTCCCTGCTCTGAAGGCGTTTTGGTCCATCAGCAGGTGTTCAGTAAGCATATCCACTTTCTGCCTTTGCAGCTGTAGCATGAAAAAGTAGTAGCAGTCACCTTGTTCGCAGCAAGCGGGAGGTACCAGCGCGGCTGATCAGGTTCTCCTCTTCCCGGTCTGATGGAGCAAACAGAGCACGGCTGCCTGGGGGCTCAGGACTGCGTCTGCTGCACCACGAGCATCTCTGCCGTGGGACGGTGCATCACTGGGGCTACAGGGCCACTGGTGCTGCTCCGTGTCTGCGGGCAGGAGGGGGAGACAGTTTTTATACAACCTGTAAGTATGTAGTTGAGTCCACTTGGCAACGTGGCTGCTTCTTAATCTTACGGGGTCATGGGGCAAATTGTCTGCGGGCGGCTGCAGTAGCTCCTGGACTGGCCCAGCTCCTCACGTGGTCCCTGGGAGCTGGATGCAGAAAGGGCAATAACCGAGGGCAGCTCCGTTATGGCAGGGTCATAAGCAGTTACGGGTTCTGTAGGTGCAAGTTTCTCTTCCAAGGATGCAACAAAGCTCTTCTGTTCCTGAAGGTGCCTTTCTTGGGAACAGCATAAAGCTATGCCATGCAGAAAGGAAACGTGCACTGAGCGTGTTTAAGGTCTCAGAAACGTGCCTGAGTTGATGAGCAACTCGGCAAATTTTTAACGTGGGGACAGATACCTCTGTGGTGTACGAACATCTGATCCTCTCAACCCTTTAGATTCTGGCTGAGCAGTGTTGATTGAGAGAAGCTTTTGGCCATGGTTTATTGCAGTGTTCTGCAGTGTTTTTCTTTATGTAGTTATAAAGGAGATTTACATATTTTTTTTCTCCTCCAAAACTGCTTACACAGTGAGTAATGAATAGGGGAAGTGTTCTAGCAGATGTTTGTATGATGAGATCCAAATGGAGGAGACATCAAAAGCGACAGCATATTTCAAGCAGATGATGAAATACATTCCATCAACTGAGGTGGAGGATATACAGAGGAAAGATTCATAGCCAGACTGTAGAATCCACAAGTCCTGGAAGGTAAAGGGCCTGCAGCCTGTGTGATGTTAAGGTAGAGCAAGCCTTAAACCAAGGAAATTACTTGCAAATTAAATTTTGAGTTGTTTCTGTGCTGCTTGTCATAGTGCGCGTGAGTATGGTTCATGGGTTTATAGCCAATTTTCCATCTATTACTCTGTATTTCATCAGTTTGGCTCTAAAGTTAACTGTGGGAGATGATGCCAAAGGCCTTGCGAAACTCAGGATGAACAATACCCAATGCTCGTCCGTTAGCTACAGAGCCAGGTATCACCGAAAGCCATCAGGTCAGTCGGGCAGAATTTGCCATGCTGTTCCTAGTCACTGCCTTGTGCTTTGTGCGCTGGGATGTGTCTTCCAGTAAGACTCGCTCCGGAGCCTTTCTGGGCACTGGGGTGAAGCTGACCAGCCTGTTGTACCCCACATAGACCTTCCTGAGGGTGAGTGTGACATCTGCCTTTTCTTCTGTCATCAGGAACCATCCTTGGTAGCCATGACCTGCCAGTGGTCAGCTCCACCCTTGCCTTTGGCCAGCCTGTTGGGTCCTATGGCATCATGTGTGCCCAGCCAGCTCCAGGGTTCCTCAACTGTTTTCCTCTCCAGTGGGGAATGCCTCGCTCCCACCACTTCTCCTGAGGGCAACCCTTAGAACTGAGAAACTGAGGCAAAGAAGGTGCCGACTTCTGTAGCCTTTTCCGTGTCTCTTGTTACTGGGGTTCACGAGGCTTAACCAACAGAACAGGGTGGTTCTGTTGAAGGAGACCATTGTATCAGGGTGAGGGGTGTCAAGGTGAACGGCCCTGAGTTTTGGTCAGAGGCTGGTGGCAGCAAGGGAATGCAAGGAGAGGGGCTTTGCCCAGTAGATGCAAAGAGCTAATACCCAGATCAGTGGCATTAGAGATGTAGGAGAGGGGTGTCACGGGAGGAACTGGATGCCACAAATTCAGTTTGCTGCTTGATAAAGTACTCTGAGTGTCACTGACCTGGAAGCAGCACTAGCTGTTAACTCCAGAACTGATGTCATCTGCAGTATTTGACTTTGGCTTGAGTTTATAGCCCTTTATCGCTTTTCTGTTGTGATCAATTTATTACAGCTATTCACTTCACCTGAATTCTGTGGCAAGGTCCTGCCAGAGGCCATGTGTCCTTAACAGTCAGCTCAGGACAACAGGAACCAGAGCATCCTGCATTTTCGCATTTTGGGTAGATATACCTCTTTCCAGGACAATCCCTAGCAGTCCCTGTCTGTCACTTTCCTTACTAGAAAGAACTTTTTGTTTCAGCATCTCAGGCTGGTGGGTACACTGGAGAAGTGTAACCTCTTCTAGGGGAAGCTGAGAGGCTTTGCTCAGGTCTGTCTTTAGTTTCTGTGGAATTCTGTTTCACTTGAGGAACACTCTGCAATGGATGAATCTGATTTAAAACCTTCATGAAGATCTGTGGCTGCTTATTAGCTTGGAGGTCAGCCTGCGATCTGTGCGTAACACGGTGTTCTCGCTTTTCGGCAGGGGCTGTATTAAATGTAGGAAAGGTTGTGAGTCTTTTGGAACCCAGGTGTGTCCAGATATGCAAATTATCAAGTTGCCTCAGATGTAATCTGTGCAGGTACTTTTTATATCGCAGGTTTTTGTCTGGCTTTCTATCTGTGGAGAGTTTTTGATGCAATTTGATAGCAGACGGTACCATTTCCCAGGGGACATGTTGGAGGTACAAAGGTTTACATCGGTAATGTAAAACGAAGAGGACTTTTCAGGTCACTGTTGGAGAGCTGCACCCAGGTATGGGGAATGCTGAACTGCTGTTTTGAAGCCAGCTGTAGGACTTAGCTGGGGCTGGACAGCACAATCCTGCTCATGGATGCTGCTTTTCCTTCTTTCCATCGAGTATGTTGCTGTTACTTATTTGCCCCCTGGTTAAGCAAGACTTTAGTAAAGGATTTACCTTTCATGAAGGGCATGTTGCTGAGCTAATGATGTGCGCAAATACTCCAAGAGTAGAGCCCACCTGTACTCACTGGAGAGGATAAGGGAGGAAAAAGCCACAACCCAAACAAAACAAGCCCCGTGGTCAGCCAGACTCTGTGCTTTGCCAGTCGGTACCAGGGGAATTGCAGTTGTTCAACATGTAATAAGCCAATCACTTTTCTGGCCGTTAAATCTATTTATTTTAAAATGGCAATTCATTCATCTTTCAGTATCATGGGGTATTTAGTAGCAGCCAGTTTTTGGGACAGTCACCGTTCATTCACTGTCCCCTGGAAAGCAGTCTGCTCCCCCTTCCCCAGTGCGTCCCCTCCAGGTGTCAGTGGGGGTGCCACAGGCAGGGCCTGCTGGCCAGGGGTCCTGCCCTGCGCCGGAGGCTCGACAGCAGCTTCTGATCAGCTGGGAAAGGTGATGGATTTCAACAGCACGAGACATCTTGCTTATAAACTTATATGTGGGGTTAGTTCAGAAGCTTGCCAGGCTCTTTAGCCATCATTTGCACGAGACTGGCAGCTACATTTGTAGAGCTGGCAGCTGGAGGCCGTAGCTGTTTTGGCTTTTCTCAGTTAATCCATGACTACCTGGGAGTTAAACCCCCAGCTGTCTCTGGCATCTTGCAGGTGTTTATCAACTCAAACTGAGACCTACACGAGATAGGAAAACACTTCAGTCCTGCAGTTCCCACATGGATTAGGGTTTGATTCTGCTACCACAGGAAAACCGATGACATGGAGAAGGATGGAGTAAAAAAAATCAGACAAGTAGATACTAAGTTCTGCTATGAGACAGTTTTAAAAAAATCAGTTCCAGCTTCTGCTATGAGTGTATTGCAACAGTTATAAGTGTCTTTCACACCGAATGCTGCCGCTCTCTGCGGTGATGGGTGAGAACGGGATCTCAGGGCATCTCAAAAAAGGTGTGTGAGCTCAGCTGCTCTCCTTCCTTGGACTGGGATCTTCCATGGGGAAGGAGGGAGGAGACTTGCCAATACAAACAGCTTCTCCGCCAGACTGAGCTAGGAGCTTTAGGCAAACATCGCAGCGTGCGGGAGGCTCTGCTTGCACAGATACAAGTACAAAGCACTCCGCAGCGTCTCAGCCTGGGAAATTAGTGTAGGATTAATCTTAAGCTGTTTGGGGACAGTTCCTGAGCTGTGATTGCATTGTGGCTCTGTGTCCATTTCCTCTGCATCAACTAATAAACCCCAAATTAACCTTGACACACAAGTTAAGGGCTCGTTTCCCACCGATGGCTCTGCGGGCGCTGCCTCGGTGTGGTGATCCCCCCCTCCTGCAACTGGGTACGGTTAGTCAGGGTGGGTAGAGTCCCCTCTTGCCTGTAGCCCGTGACAGTGATGCTAGATGCTCATCCCATGTGGTTTTCTATCAGGTAGAATTGGCACTTCGTGGTGGACTTGGCAGCGTTAGGGTAACAGTTGGACTTGATGATCTTAAAGGTCTTTTCCAGCCTAAATGATTCCATGATTCTATGTTTTCCTTTAAGTTCTTCCTTGTGAAATCTGGAAGCGAAGTCTTTTCTGTTGAGTTTCCCCTGTGTTCTCAGTGTGTACCTCCTGCTTCTCCAGAGGTGGCAGCACTTTGGATGGCAAGAGAAGACTTTCTGCATCTTCATCAAAAATAAAATATTTTTTTCGAACCTTTTCCTGTTGGAGATGTATCTTAACTCAGGCTCTGACGTGCTGCTTCTGTGGAAATGGATGCGATGCAGCAGCATGTCTTGCATACATAAGTGTGATCTCCTGGCTTGCTTTGATACCAACAGGGCAGTGATTTTGGGCTTAGGCTGCTGCAATAAGTATTGGAGCTGAGCTTATATGTTCTTTCAAGTGAATATTGTATAGACATATTATGCATATATATATATGTGTGCATGTGTGTTTTTAAAGCAAATATTGAAGCCCGAGCTTGGCCCTGACACGGGATGCTTTGTGGTGAGCGCTCTTTCAGCTGAAATAGCGCAGACGGTCTCAGCGCTCAGCTGGGATGGTGTGAGCAGAGCTTGCACGCCTGAGAGGGGCCAAGGCAGGGCAAGTAGTCACTACCCTGCTATTTCGAGCAGTCCCGTGTGACTCCAAATAGCTCCAAGAGGTTCTTCTAAGAAAAATATATTAAAAAAAACCCCACATGGCTTCAGTAGCTTAGCTGCCTGCTGCAAAACATAGGTGGCTGCCTCTGCTTTGAGCACAAACCCTGGTCTGTGGCACGCTGGCTTCTGGCAGCTGCAGCAGGTGCTACTGCAGGCCCAATGCTGATGGTTGTTCCAAGCTGGATCCTGGGCATACAGCCTTGGTACGAGAGCCGTGGCCTCTGCTGGGAAGCCCAGGCAGCGCTGTACAGGAAACCTGTGGTGCCAGCCTGAAGGAGCATGGCACGGACCTTGGCAGGCTCCTGGTGCCAGGCCCAGTGGGTACCACGGAAGGTTGATAGTGCCGGGCTGTGTGTTTGGTGGCTGCCAGCCTCACATGCCTGAGCTAATCCCACTGCCTCTTCCCGGGTTTTCATCACCTTTGCAGGTGATGACTAATAGTGGTACATGGGACTGAAAATGCAAGATTAAATGTCTTGTACAGAAAGAATACTTACATTTAAGTTTCTTGATGAGCAAGAGTCTGTTTGATTGATTGTTTTACTCCAAGCCATACGTTTGCAATAGGAGTCACCGCTATAACCCCAGTTCTAAGAGCTTCTCCCTCCAAATGTGCGTGTCCTTCACCTATGTATACTTGCAGAGGGTGATCTTGCTCTTCTGAAGCAGGGAAATCCAAGCCTGCTTTGGTCACTGTTAATGATCACCTGTTAGTCTTTGCTTGCTTCTGCAGGCAGCTCTTTCTCCTAGAAGTGGTGGTTGGTTCCTGGGCGGCTGAAGCCACTAAAGACATGAACCTATCTCGGCTTAGTTCTAAGGTAATTTTTAAATATATTTGCTAAGTTTTGTTAAACTAGGTTTTATCCAACTGAGACAGTACTCTGGGACACCTGCTCAATCTGGGAGCGTTTCCATGGGCCCTGGCTTTGGGGCTTGGCTGTGCCCCCAACCCACCGCCGCTGGCACAGGGCAAAGGAGCGGCAGCGGTCGACAGCAGCGTGTGCTCAGTAATGATCCTGCTAGGGCGCGTGTGATCAGAAACCTGAAGTGACTTAAAAAAATGCATTTATTTTTTCTTCAGAGAAGGCTCGTGCAGCTGCGGCAGGCCGTGCAGGCCAGCGCGGTGTGTGGTGCTGTTCGTCTTCCTGCTGTCAGCAAGTTCTACGTGGCATGAGTATAAACCCAGGGGGCAGCTCTGGAGGAGAGGTTAAGCCTTCGCTTCTTGAAAGGGGACGCACTGGCACCGGGGTTACCTTTCATGAGCAGATGCAACGTTGAAGGTTAAAGTTGGGTTTCACACTTTGCGGGCTCTCGTGTTTAGGTCTTGCCATTTCACATAAAAACCCACGGGACAATGCGATTTGATGGCACAGTGAGGCTTTTGGCTGCTCCTGGCAATGTTTGATTAACACATCACTGGTCTCTAGTCACTTTAGTTACTGGATCGTTGGATTTGTAACAGATTTTTCTGAGTCGGAGGGTGTCAACAAAATACTAAAAGAAATGTAGCTCTTAAAAGCCTCCTGCCCAGTCACAGCTTGCGCTGGTGGGAAGTGTTGTTGGAACAAAAGCATCCCAGCACTCTGAGAGAGGCTTCTTAACAGCTCTTTCAACAGATACGAAACTAGACATTTTAAAATAACACTTTTCACTTACATATTTATTTGAACTACGATTACAGTATCATTCATGATATCATTGAAATGAGTGTGTTCTCTGAAGAAACACGAGACTGCTGTCCTACCATCTCCTACTCACACGCATACAGCAGCATTTTTCTCAAAGAGAATATCTTTTTCAGGCGCTAATAACTTCTTGGCTTTTCGTTCTCTGTCTTCAGAGACGTGGTGATCCTCTTGAGCTGTCAATTTTTATCCTGATATAGGCTTATAAATGGGTCGTTCTGAGACTATGAGAACTAAAGCTGGAGGTTTTGGCACTATGTTGTCCTTTCAGAGAATCTCCTGGGAAACTGAGAGCATCTTATTTTAAAAATAAATTAATCATTCCTTCAGCGCTGGACTCTGCTTCCCCTGCTATTTGGCTATGGATAATCTTTGGTAAACTGCTAGAAAACATACCTTCATCTTTTAAACATTATTTTCCAATCCCTATTTTTTGAAAAAGGTGGTGTTTGTTGGTTTGTTTTGTGGGGTTTTTTTATCAACCAACTCCCTTGCACCCCCATGGAGTGGCTCTGCAGGACACAGCCTCCCCCCAGCATGTCACTAGTCATTCCTCAGCATGCAGAATTGCTGGTGTGGGTCGGGCGAGCACCACGTATGTTCCACTTTCTTATCTCTATCTGTAGACACTCCTTGAAAGCCTGAGCGTCTGCAGCGCTGCCTTTTTCAGCGTGGCCCTGACAGCGCACACAACTTGGTGCTCCTCAGGCCCATACGCATTTTATTGGCTTCAGATCTGGCCCAGCTGGAGCTCGGAGCTTCTCACAGCACCTGCAGTGGTGCCTGCGGAGCCGGGCTGCGGCCGAGCCTGGGGGTGGGCTGAGATGGGCTGAGCGTCGTTTGCAGGTGGGTGAGCTGGTCTAGCCAGGACTAAATGCCCTTTGATGCCCCATGTGCTTGGTATGTCTGTGTTTCTATCACGCACAAATGAATTATCCATCCAGTGGTGTCAGTAAAAGCACTTGTGAGCCTGATGTGATGCACATAAAAAGGCTAGAAGAGCAGCAGGAGGTATCGCAGATATCTGATGGGCTCTTCTGTACTTACCTCTCCTCCCAAACCCTGCCCTTGGCAAGGTGGTGACGTGAAACTGCCCAAAGAACTTTTCTTTAATGATTTAGGCTTAACAAAATCTTCCTTAAGCCTCTACATTGTTTCCGCCAAACCTGCCGTTGGTCCTTTTAAGTCATCTGTTGTCACCTTCAGCCCTGGTGCTATTATTAAAGCGGATCTGTGTTCCTTCCCCGTAACGGCACCCTGGCTCTAGCTAATACCTTTCCTTCTAGGGCAGCTGCTCCTGGGTCTCGCCTTCGCGTGCATCCAGCAGTTCTGGTTAACACCCAGTTAATGCCTTGCGGCAGCAGCTGAAGAAAATGCCTCCAGCTGGTGCTTACATTTAAATGTTTGCACTAGCGTGTTCCCACTAGGCTAGCTGAATAGCAAAATATTGAGTTCAGTGCACTCTCACTACTTGATGTTTTTATCGTTTAAGGCTTGAGACAACTTGTAAATGCTTAAAATAGCGTGAAAATCCCTGTGCTGGCACAGACTCCTAGCCTTATTGGAAGGCTGTCTGCTGTTCTCCTGGTGCAGAAGTTTCATATGTTCCACAGGACAATTATGGTAAAGCAAAATTTTAAATAACCAAACCTTTGTGACAGTTATCACTTTAAAGGAAATCCATAACTTCAGGGTGTCAGAATAACAAGCTGATTGAAAAAAAAATAAATTGATAAGTACTACCTGTCCATCAGGTGAGTACCCTGTCTTCAATGGGCTCCACTGTAGAAGCTCCATTGATCTCCACAATTTTTCCACAAAGGTATTAAAACTTTGTTCATATGAACTGCAAATAACTATGCTATTTCCAGGTTCTGTATGTTGGGAATGTAACATGTAACAAACTTTTCTGAGCAGAGGAAGTGGGGAGAGGCGTTACGGGCAGCAGCTCATCCTGGGGCAGGGAGACAAACCTTTGCAAGCTCCCAGTGCTGGCAGGTCTTTCATGTGGATGGGCTGAGCCTGCTCCTCATTTAGCAGATCTTGCCTTAGGCCTTTTCAGGACTCCATTTTTCCAGCCATCAGTGCTCCAGGCTGTGTGTTCCCTGGAATAAAGCGAATGCAGGTCTGCCCTTGCCCTGCTGTGAAACATCTGGTCCCTGCAGAGGTACCACAACTGGGAGGGCTGTGACCGCTGTGGTCAGTAGCTTGGTTCTTGCTTGTTGCTCCCTGAAGGTCTCTTGCCTTTGCCAGCAAGTGTTTGCTTGGGAAGAAATGGGAAAGATAGCCTCTGTGTGACTGCCTCTGTGACTCTGCCGTTAGGTCCTGCAGCTCTCCACAGGCTCTCTGCTGATGCCTGCCATCCCCCCTACTTTGGGATACAGCTGACAGCATGTGCTGGCTTGTATTTTTTTGGAAGCAATGAATCTGAAATAGGAGATACCGACATGAGCAATCAGATGGGTGTAGAACCCCAGCCCCTGCCACCACACCAGGTCTGTCCGGAGGGTGGCAAGCACCAGTGTCCCAGAGGTGGCTGGCTGATGGGGGTTGCAGCCACAGCACAGGAGGACATGTATTCGTTTCGGTGTAATAGGCTTACAACAGGTGACCAAAACCTTCCTATGGATGTTTCAGACTGGTTTAAAACATAATTGCTACTTTAATTTCTCTGTAAAGGGAGCCCTCGGAAGGGACATCCGACCTACCCAAGAAAACACAACTGCCAATATATCTGTCCCCATTCTGTAACACAGCGCTGTTTGCTCCTGCCTTAGATACTTAAGCCTAAAATCTTGGTTAAACACTTCTCTTGAGGAAGAAAGAAGCCACCTCCAGGCGGGTAAGAGATATGGGCTGCTTTTACCATCATGGTATTTGTATATAATATTGCGGATGACAGAGCAGGTTTGCTCCTTGCCCTGAGCGTGAGCGGTAACTGGGGATTTCTGGTCTGGTTATAGCCTGCCCCTGCTAGTGGAACCTCGCCCTTGGCGCGGGCTGTTCTGGGAAACGACAGCTTTAGCTGTTAAGTTGGAGATGGGAGGGAAAGCCTTTACATTGCTATCTAGCAGTTGAAACAGCTAGATTTTGCATGGAAAGAAAAATCAGACATCCTTCTTCCTCGAGGCTGTTGGCACATCTTGATGCTGATGCCAATGCCCAGCGCTGCCTGCTGCAGGCAGGCGCAGGGTGTTTCTTGGCTTGCTCTGACAGTGTGTCTTGAATGCTCTAAGAGGCCTTTTGGCTACGTGATAAGCCACTTATCTTCAAACTGTATATTTTTTACTTGACTACAAATAAATACTCCTCCGTGCTGGCTCATAAAGCTGTCTCTTTGGGCAAAAGAATGACTCAAGTTTAACCTTAGCTGTTAAATCATTATTTATCTTTTATACCAATATGCACGTGCTCGCACATCCATGTACGTGTTTCTGGGAGAGAGTGGCAGTATCCAAACACATGGTTACCAGCTGCAGCCAGCTGAGGCTAAAATATCACACCCATGGTCTTATTTGGGTGCAGATGAAATCCAGATGCCCAAATGCTCAATTTCTTCACAAGGGAGATGCTAAATGGTATATAAAAACAGTTGTATCTTGGCCTTCAATACTATGGACAGGTTCAGATTATTTTTGCTGGGGCTTTAATGGCTAGTCGTTGGCTTTATTTGTTCAAATATGTTGTTTTACCATTCTGGGCAATTTTAAAATGCCAACATTACCTAAATGCATCTGCTGAATGAGGATATTTGCTTCATCTTGAAATGGCCTGATGTTCTGGCCCTTGCAGGAGTCCCAAGGCAGAGATGTGAATTGGGAAGCTTCTAGGAATATGGAACAATTTTTCTGCTTTTTCCTAGCCACAGCTTTATTTTTAGCATGCCTCATTTTAAGGGCCATGTCTGGGAGACAACGGGAGGTACTTGAGTTCCTTTATGTGGATAGCCTGACTGTTCATTCTTGATATTATTTTTTTTTTGGCTTTATGACACAGATTTTCTTTTTTTACAGCTGCGATATCTCCGTGAAATTGTAGGTGGCTGCCAGATACTCATTAGGTGTCAAATTAAAAATGAAACAAAGCAAAATGAGCTTGTGCAGTGTGCCAGGAGCATGCCAGCGCTGCCGTGGCTGGGACTGCGTTCTGGGGAGCACCACGTGCTGCCTCCACCCAGGGAGGTGGCAGGTGCCCACGGGAGCATGCAAGGGCACACAGCCCTGGGAGCAGGCAGCAGCCATGGCTGGCACTGCCCGCAGCGGAGGGGCTGCACAGAGCTGCTGCTGGCAGCTCGTGCCACGTTATGGGTCTGGGAGCAAAGCTGCTGCGGGGACCAGGCACGTCGGCGATGATCAGTAGTCTTCTGATGGCTTGTTCCTGCTCTTTTCAAACTCTCATGACCTTTTCTCATCAGCAGAAGGAGAACTATGCTTCCCCAGACCTGGCTCAAAGCAGAGCTCTGCAGGTGGCACAAAATGCATTTAACAGCCTTTTAATATTAAGAAGTCCTGGGTTTGGTCAGCAGCATCGCCAGCGTAGCTACAGGGAGAGGTGACATTAGACGTCTCAAGCAAACCAAATTGGATATAATTTGGTTACTTTGCTGTCTCTGTCCCAACTGCTCGTGATGCTTTTTCCTTCCTCTGAGCAGTAGCATGTCCTAGGGCTGTGTGATGCCCAGGGGCGGTGGGCCCGGTGGTGAGGAGCTCCACTTCACCCTTGGAGGACTCAGGGGTGTCTCTGTGTCCCCCCATGCAGCTCACCAGGCACTCAGATGGAAACCAGCCTCTTGCACAAGTTGTGCTATGTGTGTCTGCCGTCACTCTACAGGTGGCTGCTTACATCAGTTTTAAACCTAAATGCCTTTCATCAGGTGAAGTCTCATCTTCAAGGAAAAGTCATTCACGCATCCTGAATGTGGCCAGGGAGGTGTCTGCAAGCCATCCTGTGCAGGATGAGCTCACTGCTCCGGGCCTTTCCCTGGCAGGGGGGACTGGGGAACAGCTACTCGTGTGACCCAAATACTCCTGCAATTATACCCAGGGATTGCACTTGGCTAAACCCAAAACACTTCTAGAAAGGGAAGCCTACTCACCATTTTCTCTTCATCACAATACTAACTTCAAGTGTCTTAGAGGCCAAAACCATCAGCTATGCATATCAGTTTGTTGTGTGAAGTGCACTACTGTGGCTCTGCAGGTCTGAATCAGGCGGCGGCTCTGATGGGGGGATGCTGGATGCTGCAGCTCACCGCCTCAGAGCAGCCGCTGTGCCTGTCGTCAGCTGCGTCTCCACTCCTTGGATTTCCTTCCACTGGGGGACGTTAATTAAGTTGTCTTAATCGGGATGCAGGCTTGTAGCATCAGTCTACAACATAAGGAATCAGCTTTAAAGAGTCCCCGGGTGCTCCCAGACCTCCCCAGGATGCAGCTGTGTGCTCGGTGAGAAGCATCCATCTGTGGGGTTGGGTGATGTATCAGCTGAGGTACCGGTGAGTGCATGCGTCGCTGATGTCTGTGCTGGAGCCTGGAAAATGTTGCTCTGTGCTGAGAAAACTTCTACAAATACCATCAAAGCTTGTTCCTGTCAGATATCAGACCCAAACCTGCTGCCAGAAATAGAAATGGTGAGTGTGTGAAGCCTGTATGTAATGCCAGCAGTCGTCCGTAATAAACTTCCATTCAGGTTACCTCCCCATTAATTTATTTTCTTTTCCAGGACTGATTTTCCCAAGGAGCGTCATCAGGACCGACCTATCTGTTGGGTGTTTGCTTTTTGCACGTATGCAGTGGCTTCCACGGTGAAGCTGTTTCATTCTTATGGGGAGGAAACCCCTACTTCTTCCAGCATACTCTGGTAAGAGCATACTTATGGGGACACTTTCCAGGCACGTGGCTGAATGGGGGCATGGCAGAGGGTTTTCATGTGTCCCTCTCACTGCTTAGAGAGTGGTTAGCATGGAAGAGAAGCACCTTTGAAGCAGGGTTTCTCTGGGGATAGTCCTCAGGTGATTGATTAATCCAAGTCCTGGAGACCTTTTCTGTTTGAGTGGTCTCTGCACAAAACCTTCCTGCAGGTTAATCCCATAACACAGGAGAAACGCCCCATTCCACTCCTAGATCAGGATGCTCTGTTAAAAATGAATTAAAATAAAAAATCCAAACCAAACAAAGCCCATCCCATATGACAAACAACTGCATCCTAGTAAAGGAGATGGCCAGCACACGACCTGCCATGCAGAAACTGCAAACTGGAGGGCTGGGAGAGGAGGAGGGAGCCGTCACACAGGCGGTTAGTGCAACGCGGTTGGCAACGCCAAGGTGCAGCACTTGCAGGGATGCGTAGCCTCACTATTTATTTATTACCCTGCCAAGCGCCGGAGCTGGGCCGTGCTCCATGGTGGGGGCCACTGCCCCTAGCTCTGCCCCCTGCGCTTTGCCAGAGAGATGCTCACAAACTCCCCACAGACTTCTCCTGTGCAGAAACTTTTTCAGTACAGCTTCAGAGGCGAATAAAAAGCTGGGAGGATGGATTTGCCTTGGTCCTAATGTGCTGCCTTTTCTCTCCGAGGCGCTGGATCCAGAGGGGCGAGGATGGAGGTGCCGGGGAAGCCCCATCTGAGACGCTGCCTCAGCAAGCACCCTGGGGGCTCCATCAGCAGAGCCTGGGGTGCCTTCTGGAAAAGTGCAAGGGAGAAACGCCTCACAGATCAGTCCAAAGGTGTATTCAATCCCTTACTGGTGTGAATCAAAGGTCAGGGCTATGGCCTTGATGAAAGACTGGAAATGCCTCTACTTTTTTGGCACGTGCACTCCTTTTAATGCCGCTGCGTCGTGTGTCGTGCTGCCGTGGCACAGCAGCATGCCTGCCTTTGCCTGTGCTGCTTGGTTCACTCGCCGGACCAAGCGGGTGTTTTGAACTGACGGTTTGTATATGGGGCTGCAAATACTCAGATTGATCTAGAATTTGATTTCTAGCTCTCCATTTTTATGCTTTTTCTTTGGTTGGAGTTTTGTAGACATTTTAAAACAGGAAGGTGTCAGTCAGCTGCGCAGTGCCCAGCAGCTTCTTCTCAAGGCACATGAGTAGTTTTTAAAGCTGTATGACCACAAGCAGTTGCAAGCACAAGCCCAGACATAAGCCTGAGGGAGTAAACAAAGGAATATACCCTTGGATGCCAGCTTTGGGGTAACGATACATGAAGAACTCAAGACAATATAGAAAAAAATTCATGTTCTGAGATACTAGTTGTTAGTGCACGGGATAACACGCTGCTGGCCTGTCCCTGGGGAGTGTTGTATAGCAGGATGAAATCAGTGCTTATGAAATGCACAGTAAATAAAACCTCCTTCCAGAACTGCGGTGTTGCTGGAAGGACCTTTGGGGACCTTAAGCCTGGTACATTGTGGTAAAACTATATATGCTTTTAGGAGCAGTGTGGATTACTAGTTAGGTGAATACAAGGAGCTTTGGTTTCAGATTTTCAGAGTGAAGTCAATACTGAAACTCTGGATAAACCCAGGTATGATGGAGCTAAACCTTTCCAGAGCATCTCTGAGTGCGCAAAGTATTGTTGTGTCCTGTGAACCAAGTGTTGCAGGCAGCTCAGCACTGGGAGGCAGTGCTGAGGTTATTTTTAAGTTGAACTCCAAAGTTTTTAGTGGACAGGGGTTAAAAAAATAAAATCTACGACTCAGCTTTTTGCCTGCACTGACTACAGTAGGAGCCAATTTTATGTAAGGTCAAACAGGGAACTGCTATTCCAGTTTGTATTTTCTTCGTGCTGGTGTTTGTTTGCCATTATGTTCTTGGGTGTTGCTGATGTTCACAAGGACTCTAGTGAACAACTTGGGCAAAAATACGAGAGTCTGTAGTGGGGAGTAGCTTGACTAAAACAAGTGAAACATGAAATCTCTAGTTTGATCCTTTCAGTCTGGAAAGCCGTGCTGTCAGCGCAGTACCGGGGTTGAGGGCGGATGCCTGCAGGAGGGTGTAAAGGAGCAGGCGATCCCGAGGAAAGCAGGGCACAGCTCTGACCAGGCTCATTCTGTTGGCACTCCACAATGATCATTAGTGACTTTGTTCCAGCTGTGAGGCCAAACCAAAGCCTGGGTCAAGCCAACCTTTAGCATGTGGGGAAGGTCAGCTTTCAACTTTAGATCTGAGCTTCCCAGCTGTTCTGTATATTTGCGCAAAATCAGAGGCTGCTCCAATCGTACCATGAAGAGTTTAGAGCAAGAGCTAAATGCCAGGGTCCCTGGATTTTGCAGCATTTAATGTCTGCCAGAGCTGGCCGGGTGCCCTGCAAAGGCAGACTGGTCTGCTGCGCGCCCAGTGGGAGCCACGCTGCTGGGGGTGGCAGGGCTGCAGCGTGGCTCCGTCAGCACTGCCAGGATGTAAGAAAGTCCTGGGAGGAGCAGGCAGGTGGATTTGGTGCCAAGTATCACCTGGGAACACACGTGGTTTGCACCCCCCATGAGGCTTGTCTGGTGCCTGTGCTTTGCAGGAAGGTTCCTGGTACACTGCATAGTGAAATCATATGGAAACAGCCACTTGCAACTGTGGGACAAAAATATATACATGAAGTTTTCTTTGGCTGGAAATGAAAATTTCTTGATCTTGACAGATGCAAATGCATGGCAGAAACCCATAGAAATAGTTTTCTTCCCTGGCTAAATCCACATTTTTGTCTTTGTGTTGTCTCGTCTTTAAAAACAAACAAATAAATAAAAACAGCAGATTGCTTTTATTAGCCTTAACATTTACTTATTTTTAGAAAATTTTAAAAATCAAAATAACACTAGGTTGGTCCAAGATAGTGTCTGGGGTCCAAGAATCTGTCCCCACCTTCAGGGTGCCGAACTTCAGATTTTCTCATTTCCTTTCTTAATCTCAGCATCGCTAGTGTTGCCTCGGTGTTTCTTGACATGTAATCGGTACCTACAACCCAAAGCATAACTGGAAAGCTCTTCAGGACGACTGCCACAAAGCCCATTTCCTAAAGGTTTTTTTTCTTTTTTCTTCTACCTGACATTGTCAGTAAATCCGGGGCTGCTGTGGTTGGTGCAACGTGGGATTTTGGGGTGACCGCTGTCTGGGGAATCGGCCCCAGCTGGCAGAGCCAAGGGTCAGTTCTGGGCTCCTCTTCATTTTTGGTGTTTACAGAAAAGTATGAACTCGAACCTGCATGGGTGTTTAGGATGTCAAAAATAATACCCCAATCTGTCCAGCTACCTGTCCACATGTCTTACCCTCCCGGCTCCCAGGTGGTGGGTTACCGAAGTGGGTGCGCACGGGCAGACCCTCCTGGGCAGTGGGTTAGCTGGTGCAGGGGGGTGCAGGCAGACCCTCCTGGGCAGTGGGTTAGCCAGTGCAGGGGGGTGCAGGCAGACCCTCCTGGGTGGCAGTGGGTTAGCCGGTGCAGGGGGGTGCAGGCAGACCCTCAGACAGCCACTGGCATGGTGGGGACCCTGCGCTGCCCAGCGCAGAGGGGGAAGGGGGGCTGGCTGAGCAATGTGCCCGTGGTGTTCCTTCTCTCCAGCGTGTGGTTCCCATCCCCAGCAGGGAGCTAGCAGCATCCCAGATAGGGCAAGAGTGATACATGTTCTAGTTACTGAAAATGGCTTTCTTGATATGGTATTTTATTTCTTTTTTTAAGAAGCTCAGTGGGCTGCGCATAGCTTTTTCCACATGTGGCTTACATTCATCTTGCAGAGACAGGAGATTTTGCAGCATTAGTTCTACCCAGCAACCTGCCGATCCCTTGCCAGCAGGGCATCCCTCTCTCCAGCACTGAGATGGTGTTCAAAATAAGTTGAAGCTGCAACCACCAAACTGAGGTATTTCATGTTTTCCCTGAGTCTACAGGTACTTTGCTTTTTATAAGAAGACCTTTCAGAGGTGCCAAGGGGCTTGACTGTTATTGCGAATATCCCCGTTCCTCTTTCAAAATAAGAAGCAAGTTATTCTTTGGGTTGAGGTTATGTTTCGGTTTGGAAGTTTATTGATGCTGCAAGTGAGGCACGATGCACTCCTCCCCAGGATGGAGCAAAGGGGTCGTCAGATTCATTGGGGACTTTCAGTGGAGCAATAGGGCACTGGGAACTGTATCTGTGTGTAAGAGCTATGATTTGGGGTTCTCCAAGGTCCTCAAACCACTTTGAAACTCCTAGCTTTAATTCTTGTGGGCTGGTCATGACTCCATGCCTCCGCATTGGAGCACTAAGGCCCTTGAGCTGGATGCTTGAGTTGTGGAGCCCATCGTGCCAGACGCCTTACAGACCTTTGGAAATGGTAAGGGTTCTGTCATTTGTACATACCAGATGTGTTGGCCCATAGGAGTATTGAGCATGAACGTTATCCACTGAGGAGCAGAAGTAACACAAATTCTGCCAGGTAGATGGATGGTCTCTTTCTTCTGTAAAGCAATAGCCAGAATTTAAATTACAGCCTTTCAGGATGGTATGAGTAAGGCTTAGCACAACCAGGAAAGCCGTTCAAGGAGCTCATTGCTCAGGCATTTGCTGTCCCTCAGGAAGGTTTGCGTAATCCCTCTGTCCTCGGGTGTTGTAAAAGCACAGATTCCCACTTCTGGTGCAGGGCATACCACAAAGCTCAGAAATCAGGACCACAGTTTATTGCAATTCTGGGTTTCTCAGAAATAAGTTGTAAAATAGTAGTCCTGATATTAGTTGGAAAACATATGCACATGCACGCACAGACCTTGAGAGAAATGGCATATCAAAATACTTTTTACTTTAGGAAACAATGCTTCAACAAATAGAAACTCTTTCAATAGTTTCTGATGAAAAAGTGCATGTTTCTGATTGAACTCAGCCTGTCCCTTACTAGGGTGATGCAATTTAGGTGGTACTTCAAAACCCACAGACATCATCTCTTATTCCAAAGCTAGTGGGCTTTTGGCAAACTGGACCTCTGCTCTTAAAGGTATTTTAATTCTATTGAGCCTTTTATGACAGCCATTCTAGCACTTCATTTGGCCAAAGCTCTTCCCTCCTGCCATTTCATGTGCCCCAGAAGCACAGACCTTCGTCCCAGGGGCTGTGCTGGTATGCTGTTGTTGGTCATGTGGCTTAGAGCTGAGGTTTCTGCAGACATTAACTATCGTCTGTTATTTGACAGACGAGAAAAGTTATTTTTAATACAGTATGTTTGATAGACTTACAGAAAGCTGGGGGAAATGAGGCATGACGAGCTTCTGACTTTGTCAAAGTAATTCTTCAGAGTCTAATTGTATTGTTTTCTGTACAATAACAAAGGCTTTGTAAGTTATTGTGACTGAATTCAATCATGCCTGAGATACTATTAGTTTTTCTACTTAATAGTGTTAAAACCAAAGCTAACATCAAGACAGCAACCCTATTCAGTAGAGCAGAATGTACGTTTTCTTCTGCGTAATATTATTGCATTTGTTCTCTTCTAAAAACAATGTCATGATAAGGCTTTCCAAAGAAGAAGTTAGGAAACTCTTCAGATATCTTGTATTTCTGAGTCTATGCAGAGGAGAAGAAAAAAATAAAGCCCCAAGGATGGTATCAGACCTGCTTTTGTCTGGGTGTTGGGATGGGGAGGTGTGCCAGTCCTTCCCAGTGGGTGCATCCCCTGGCACCAGCAGGCTTTGGGGGCATGGGGTGTTGCAGCAAGCACAGCCATGGGGATCCTTCAGCAAGATGCGGGAGCCCAGCAGGATGCCCAGCAGGATGCCCAGCAGGATGCCCAGCAGGATGCCCAGCAGGATGCCCAGCAGGATGCCCAGCGATGCACTGAGTGACACCTCATTCAGAGCAGTGTTTTGTCCTGGTGCCCCTCCATTGCACCTTGAAGTCTGGGCTGCATTTGGAAAGGGAAGAAACTCCTGCAGCAAGCTGCATTTTCAACCATTTGTTTCTATTTTGGGACATAATATAAATCGCACCGAAAGATTTTGAGGGGGAGACAAGCCAGAGCCTTTTGAAATGAGTAACTTTGTGCCAGTCCAGCTGCTGCATGGTAGGAAAGGCTGAGAAGTAAAGATGTAGCAGCCTCTTTGGGGCTGGCTACTTTCCCTCTCCCTGGATGGCAGGCAGGTTGTGCTCCATGCCAGGGGTCCCCAGGATTTGCAGAGAGACCAAGACACCCATCTGCTGTGCTGAGGAGCAGTGGGGGGCCAGGTGCACCCCTTGGCTCTCCTCCCCTGGTCTGTCAGGTTTTCCAGAACACCATTTGCCTCGACAACTATTTTGCAGTGTTGTCATGTGCACCAGTGAGCTGGAAGTCCCTGCCTTTCTGCCCGAAGACTGGTGAAGCCATATGTAATCCCCAAAACCCGAAGCGTGCAGTGGTGTGTGCTGCATCCCTGCCCACCGCTGCAATGCCAGTTGGTGGCTGGGAGGCAGTGCTGGCTGAAGGGCAGGGAGGGCAGGGGTCCCTCCCGTCTGTGCGGTGCTGCTGCCCTTTCCTCCAGCGGTGCCCAGCCCCATCCCTGGGCTAACGCAGCCCACCTAGGCCAGGCAGAGATGCTTACCCCCTGTGCAGCTCCCCGGCAGTGCTGCATGCACAAGGTCCTCTCCGGGGGTGTGACAGACCCTAGGTGTGGGGAGTTGGCCCCCAGGCATTTCTTTTCCTGCCTTGTCTGTATGAAACAGGGGGTAGGAGCAGTGGGGTTTGCCACACCAGCAGCTCTGTAGGGCGTGTTGCGGAGCCCTGGCATGGAGCTCTGAACATGCCCGGTGGGAGTGCCAGGGAGGTGAGGGCTGGCCTGGGCTGGAGTGCTCAGCTGTACCCAGGAGTGGGACAAGGCTGTCTCCCTGCTCAGCCGGGTCGCTTCTCCTCTGCCAGCAGTGACCATCTCACTGAAGGAGCTCCTGGGGCTCTTGCTGAGCAGGGAAGAGCTCTGCTATGGGTGGCTGAGCAAGTGGGGGGAGATGCTCCCCTGGGCTGAGCCCCTGCTGCTCCTGCTCATCACTGTGCAGCACCAAGCACTTCTGACCTGCCCAGCTATTTTAGAGCCAGGCCCTCCAGACATCACCTTTAGGGAACGTAGAGTGATTTGGCTCTCTCTGGGTTGAGATTTCCCCACCTTTCTAGTCTTGCAGTCACCACCAGAGACAGGTCTTGGCTCAAGCCTTCTTCCAAGACACCCTTTCCCTGCCTGTACCTATGGGCTGCCTGTAGCCTGGCCTCTGCTAAGTACGGAAGGCTCTGCCGAGCCCTGCTTTGAGATGAAACATCTTGTGTTGACTCATTTTGACCTGGGCGACCTTCCAGAACAAACAGTTGCGTGCAAGTTACACTGGGCTCCCAGAAAGCAGCATGGACAGATTTTTCCTAGATATAAGGGACAGAGCCATGGGTAGTGTTTTCTATCCTGCACCAGATGCATGAGCTCCAATACAGCTGCTTCTTGGCTTGCCCGGGACTCTGTGAAAAAAAGCATGTGGTGGCTGACTGGGCTGGGCCGCCTCCAGCTGCAGAGTGCAGCAGGCCTGGTGTGTACCTGGCTGGAAGCCTGCAGGTACCCTTTGTTCGCTCTAAGGAGAGGTTCAGGACCTGAGGCCAGGGGAGCAGGGAAGTATGGTGAAGACCAGCTGGTGCTGAGCCACGTGCAGCCCCTTGCCTTGCAACACGGGTGGGAGTTATGGGGCTGAAGCGGCACTTGGTGAAGGATCGGTAACTTTGTCCATACCAAAACCTGCTAACTGGAACAAAAACTCACCAGCCTGTAAGTGCTGGAAGAAGGGCAAGTGGTATTCACTGGTGTTACAGCATGAGCTTCAGGGTATTCATACTGCACTCCAACCAGGAGGCACCTGCCTGGGGTCCTCACCCAACCCCAGCCAGACACAGAGGTGTGGGGACTCCGAGGCTACAGAAGCACAGCTGTATGCAAACAGCACACATGACACCACCGCTTCAATTAAAAAGTACTTAAGATGTGAGGATAAGGGCATCAGTGACCCTAGGAAGATCTGCAAAGAAAGAGGAGGATAATACCCGGCTTGGCATGTGATCCGATGGCCAAAACATTAATGTGACCTGTGTGTGCAAACGCCAGGCGACTTCAAGGAGGAGCTGAGGAAGGTTGGTTGCTTTTCTGACATCAGTTGCCATTGCTCCTGGGTTGCTGTGTTTAGCCCAAGCATCACCGTTCAAGAAAGAAATTGGTAAGGTGGATAATGTTCTCACTGGAGACCATGTAAAAGATCCAGCTGCTGGATCCCTGCAGTTCCTTCTGGCTTCATGGTCTCCAGCAATGGCAGAGGGGAGCAGCAGGAGCCTGTGGTGCTCCAACGCTGCTGCTCCTGCAGAGCCAGGTTGCTGATGGAAGGAGGCTGCAACTCTTGGCACTTGGAGGACCCTCAGAAGAAGAAAAGTTTATTAAAGGAAAGGCAAAATGGTCATGTTCTCCTGGTGCTCCTCATTCTCTTCTCTGATGCCATCATCTACCCTGGCAAACCACCTCCATGTTGCCCAGATGGCTGCCAGCTGACCCACCGACTACACAGCTTGTGCTTGCTCACTGCAAGCGGCACAGAAACGTCCTGCTCTGCCTTTGTAAACAGGCTAAAAATACCGCGGTGCTGTTCCTCTGTGGGCCCGGGAGTTCAGAGAGGCTGGGAAGGAAGCCGGGGTCAGGCCGCCTCTGGGGAGCAGGCATCACACGTGGGCGTAGAGCCACGGGACGGTCCCCTCCAGCTCTGCAGAAATGGGGGCTGGCTAGAAGAGTCCCAACATGCCAGACACAGCACTGGTGTCCTGCTGCCCCGGCCCTGGCGAGTTAGCGGTGCCAGCTCTCCTCATGCTAGTGCTAATTGTGCAGGAGATGTGACTCGGAAAGCCCAGAGCTGGGTGAGCAGCCCAGTGCAGGACAGTCTGGGGTGGTGGGGCAAAGCTTGGCTTTGGTTTTGCTGCTCTTCTGAAGGGATCCTCTCTTCTGCATCACTGCATGCACTGGGGTCAGTGGTGCAGGTACCAGTGTCCTGCGGAACGCTGCCTTCTCCAGACGCTGCCTCCCCCAGTCAGCTAGAGGCAGCGCTGTCCTGTGGGCCCCTTCTCTGAAGGACACCCTGTGTGAGGCTTGTGTCTCCATTTCCTCTGATTTCTGGAGTTAGAAAAGACGATTCTTTTGGACATCCTATTTCAGAAGCAGTCAAAAGCTAGTTTCTGTTCTCACCATACTAGTGTACAGCATCCCGGTCAGGGTAACCAGGAACTGAGTCTGGATGTCTCCCTCCACAAGTGATACAGAAGTGTGTTGCAGCTAGAACCCTCCTCGGGAGTTATTTCAGTGTGCTGTGTATGTCTGGCAGCCACGAGGGCCTGCAACATTTTTGGATTTTCCTTCATTAGTGCTTAACCTCGTTACCAGGTGCGACACTGTGCGGCACAGGGTTAATGAGCGCTGGTGCCCCATCAGGTGTCTGCCATGTGCTGTGAGCAGCTGAAAGCAGAGAGCAGGGATCAGCTCTGGTCCCCTAGCAATAACAGCAGTGATCTCTGCTGTTGTAGCTACCTGGTTTCTCCATCTCTCCCCTGTACTTGTGAATTTAAATTTCCCCCACGCGAGCCAGTGGTGGTGGGAGCCAGGGACTGGCAGCTCTGCCTGGGTCGATGGGAACTGCCTGGTGCTGCGCTGCTCGGTCTCAGACGAAGAGGGGATAGATCCAAAACTGAATAAATGTACGTGGTGGGCAATAAACGCATTAAAGCACAAATATGCTACTAGCATCCTCTAATCTCTACTCACCTGAAAACCTAAGGGACCCCCAAAGCTCCCAGCACTCAGGTGGGCACTGCCTGCCTCTCACCCCCCTGCCTTTGCTTTCCTGTAGCCCCTTGGGTAGGAGCCCCCTGCCCCTGAGCAGCAGCACCTGGCCACGCTCCCCCCATGTGCTGCTCGCTGCGAAATAAATTCAACCTGTGATCAGCTGCCTCTTCTCCAGCTGGGATGAATCTGATAGATTGTTTTAAAGACAGTAACCTTCACTGTGTAAAAAGAGTTTCAGTGTAAAAACACTAGATTTGGCTTACTTTTCCCATAGCCTCCGGCAAAACTAGAGCAGAGCATCAGGGGTGGTGTGGGCACCACAGTGTGTGGCGACTTGCTCTGCACCCAGCTCCTTCGGCTGGGCCACACTCCGGTTTATCACGGATTTCTCGCTGCCGTAATTTCAGTGCTTCGAGTACATCTGTGCACTTCGTTCACCTTCGCCCTGCAGCTGGTTTAAACTACGCGTATCCCGCATTGGTGCCCCGGCCGGGGCCCGTGCCAGCCACCCCTCCGGCGCTGCTGCGGGCGGTGGGTGCTGCTGGGTGCCGGGGGGGGGAGCGGCGTGTCAGAGCCCCGGCGAGATGCGACCAGCGGCTGCGGGGAGCTGTGACCGAGCTGCTCCTTCCCGGGGAGGATTCTCCACCCCGTCCTGGGTGGGATCTCGCCCGTCCGGCTTAAAGCCCAGCCGGAGGGTTGGAGCTCAGCCGCCCTGGGCAGGACTCGCTCGCTTGCAGGGACGCGGGAGTAACTTCTGCACAGACCAGCGACACCTGGCAGTTCACTTTCCCCATGGAAGGTTGGAGGAGGTTTATTTTCTTTCCTTGATGATTCTATTTCTTTAACGCTATTACCAGAAAACTGGGCGTGAGCCGTTTCGGGGGATGGAACGGGAAAGGTGTGGGTCCGGCTGTTCCCTCCGGGGATGTGCTGCTTCTGCTGGGGCTCGTTTAGACGGAAAACAAAGTTTTACAGCGGTAAATGTAGTTTGGGATTGAGGAAAAAAAAAAAGAAAAAGTAGTTTTCGCAAAATCTGCAGTGTAATGCTGTAGCACCTGAGGGTGCCGCACAGGCACGTATGGCTGCCCAGATCCTGCCCGCGGGGGTCCGGCACCGGCGGCTCCTCTAGAGGGTAGCAGCTGCGCGCGCTGCCGCCGCGGGTCCCGCACGGGGCTGCCGGCCCGACCCCCCCGTCCCCCATCCCCGGGGTCCCGCACGGGGCTGCCGGCCCGGTCCGACCCCCGGGGTCCCGGTGCGGGTGTGCGGGGGGACCGGTGCCGCCTTACGCCTCTCACGGGTGGTGACATTCCGCGCGCCGCCCAAGAAAGGTGGGCGGGGAGGTGGGGGTGGGGTGTCGTTTCTTAGATCAAAACCTCTGTGTCTCGCCGTGCCCGTGGGCCCGGGGGGGCACGGGGTGGAGGGTGACGCCGGGCCCCTCAGTGCGGCCGCCGCAGCCCCGTCCCTGCGCGCCCGATGGGGACGCGGCAGCGGCGTGTGTCAGCCCTGGGGGGGGCGGGGGGGATCCTGCCCTGGGCGCTGGTGCCGCCTCCCGACAGTCAGGGCAGAAGGGACCCGGGAGGAGAGACGCCGGGGGACGCCCCTGGGGCGGCTGCCCTAAGCCCGCACCCGCCATCAGCCGGGCCTGGCCGGGCAGCGGGTGCTGAGCCCCACGGCAGCGCTCGGCTGCGCGCCCCGCGCCTGCCCGGAGAGGGGAGGGGGTTTGGGCACCGCCAGCCCTCGGCCAGGCCGGGGGCAGCTGCCCGCCCGTCTCAGCTGGCTTGGCCCCGCCGTGGCTCCCGCACAGCGACCGGGTACCTGGGGCAGAGCTGGGGCCCTGGGCGGGAGCCAAAGGCTTGTAACGCTCAAAAAATCCTACAGCAACTCCGACGGGTCTGTCGGAGGGTGTTGAGTGTCGGCATGTCAGGTGCCGGCTTTTATTTTATTGCTCCCTGTAAAACATTTTGTATTCTCTGGGCAGGAGATGGAAGTGTTACAGTGAATATTTTCGAAAAACAAATTGGTGTCATGTCATCCCTTCCCAGGGATGTTCCCCTGACAAGACAGACTCGCGTGGGCTTTGAGGACTGTTCGCCAGGACCACAACTGGAAATAACGCTGCATTTCTTGTCCTTTGCCTCTCTATAAAATAAATCAAGTTGAGTTTTCAACCCTCTGTTTGCTGATGCTCCCCGGCCAAGTTTTGAGTCAATTTATTTCTCATTGCTTTGTGTCACCCTGGCAATGCGCCGAGCACAAGAGCTGAGAAGAAACACAATTAGTCTGCTGCATTTGAGGCCAGGGCTGAACATCCATACGTTGGTACGTGCAGGTCTTTCAGGTGGTGGAAAAGGTGTATTTTCAAAGGTAGAAAATTCCTTGTCTCTTTGAAATGAATAAATTGTTGACACAAGCTAAAAGTCCTAAGATGAGGATGGGTTACGTTGCCAGATACTCACCATAAGAATATTACGCACTTGAGTAATAATACAACAAGAGTGGTGGGAAGCGACCCGGAGGGATGCTGCCGGAGGGCAGCGGGGGCTGAGCCGCTGGTCATGCCACACCTGGCCACATCTGGTGGCAGGGAAGGACCTACTTGCCTCATGGCTGCTGTGTCACAGGGGTGCTGGGCAAGGACAAGCCACCATCTGTCTGCTCTCCTGGTCATTGCATTCAGTGGTGAGAGCTGGTTAGAAAGCTGATAGAAGTGCCTGGCACAAAGCACAAGCCTGAGGCAGGCAATGGGATGGCCCAGGTCCTAGCAGTGCCCGTTCGGGAGGTGGTAGTGGTGGGGCAACCTGCCAGGGTGCTGCAAAGGACCCCGAGTGAGGGGCTGCTGGGGTCAGCAGTCCTGGCCATAAGCAGAGGTACCCCCCAGTCCCCAGCACTTGTCCTGTGGTCAGAGAGCTATTAAGAGACGAGGAGGTGGTTCTGGGAGTGTTTTCATATGGATTGCTTTTCTTTTTAGTATAAATTTGCCATTCCAGCTTCTGGAGTCCACCATCCAGGAACACTTCAATGGTCAGTGTTATCTGGCACCTGCCAGCAACCTGGTCCTCGGGGTCTGGTAAGACCGGTGAAATGGGCTGAGCGCACAGGCTGCCTGCTGCACCCATCCCTCCTCTGCTGCTTCCCATTTCCCTTGATGCTCCTGGGAAAAGGCAGGACCTGGAGCTGTTGGAAGGCATGCGTGTGTGGGAAGGGAACTTGGCTTCTCTAGTGAATAAATAATATCAACTAAGTAGCTGGTTTATGCATTAAAATAAAGCTTCGTGAAAGGCAAAACACGAAGGAAAAACCCTGCTGACAGCTCAGTGAGTTTTCATTGTGGTGCCTGGTGTCTTCTGGCTGCTGGAGCCTGGGGACCACTTGTGGATCTCTGTTTGGTTCAGTAACCTTAAGTATCTGAAGCAGGAATGGTTCTGGGCAACCTGGTTTCAGCTTTCTGGGGCTGTGGCCCTGCAGACCTCACTGCTGATTCCATCATTTTCCAGAAACGGGGCAGGAGCAGAGCATTTGCAGCAGGTGCACAGAGGGCGGTGATGCAAAGAGGCCGGTGCTCATGTGCTGCAAAGCAGCTTCCCGCTTTCCTTCCCAGCTCCAAACTCTCACACAAGAACAAGGATCCTCTTGAAATTTGACCTTTTTTTAGGAAAAAACCCCTCATTTTACTCCTTGTATTTGGTAGTTGTTCCTCCTTTCGTTCACAAATTCAGATGACATCCCTGAGTCATGCTGCTCGGCCTTGCATGATGGGGCCTTTCTATTTGTTAGGCAAAGCCTATTGATTTAATTTCTGTATCATTATTCAAGCTAATATGGAATATGTCACTGATGATGGTGCATGAAATCGAACAGAGCCTGAAAAAAAAGGGTGAAGTATTAAATAAACCTCGCCAAAGGATGGGAAGGAGGTGGAGTTGAATGTGCAATAAGGTTACATGGTGCTGCAGCTGCTGCTCCACCTCTCCGGCTGCACGCAGGCTGTTCGTGCCTTCGGCTTCTGGGAAGTGTTGGCAGGGCCACCTGCGCTGGTCAAACACCAGCACTGGTTGCTTCTGGGGGACACAGATTGGAAACCACATCAAATAGTGAATGGCCAAGCTTGTGTCCAGCCCTAGGTAGCTCCTGTGTGCTGTGTAGCTGCAGCTGTGGCTCGGGAGGTGATGCCAAGCAGTTCACTTAATGGCTACCTGGGCCAGGAGGAGGATGGGACCTTTGCCTCCTAGTGCTAGGAAGATGAAAGCTGTCTGCTGAGGTGGATATCCTGTCCCTTTCACCAGCACATCTTGGCCTAAGCTGAAACAGCTGTCGTACTTGCCACTACGCATAAATATATAATTATGCATAAAGATGTGTCTGAAGGGTGTGCAATAAAGCAGGCACATCTGTACCTGGCTGTCCAGGGACTGCGAGAAAGACCTGTCAAACACAGCTTTTCTGGGCTCTCGGGGTAACTTGCCACTAGATGTCACAGCGTGCTTGGCTTTGCGGCAGGGACCAGGCGTGCCACTGGTGCTAGGGACACCCACCCACCCACCTGGAGCAGCGCGAAGCTGCTCCCTGCAGTCCCTCTGTTGAGACATAAACAGCATCTTTATGTCTGTTCTTTTCTTTGAGAGCGTTTCGGAAACATTGTTAGATTTTGTATGTCATTCAACAAAGTCAGAGAGACTAAAGAGGTGACTGAAGAGGATCGCCTGCTGCCAGCCCACAGGGGTGACCCCGACGGCACCCTCCCTGGCAGGTGTATCCAGTGGCCTTTCTCCCACTGCAGCAAATGGCAGACTCTCATTAGCTTCAGTTAATTTAGCAGGAGCACACTGTATATGTTTCAAATCTTGCTCTAAGAGGGACACGTTTTGCCATCAGTCCTGTTCCTGCCAGCATGAGGCAAGTGGAGGCCTGAGCTCGTGCAGCTGTCTGGTACTGACCTCTGCTAAACCATATCGGACTGCTCTTTATAGGTGCACAGGAACCTGTGCTGGACTCTCTGCTGCCTCTCATCTGAGCTGAATCTTTAATCAGCTCGGCAGCGCAGGGAACATTACCTTTGTGTGCTTTTTTCGTTGAACATTGTGCTGAGCTGTGGTAGAATGCATGCGTGGTCAGGGTTGGGTGGGCTGGTGATGGGACAGGCAAGTCATCTTCTAAACTTGTTACAGTTCTGTAAAAAAATGGCTGCATGGTTAAAAGACTAGAAGTCGATTAGTGTGATGCATTTGCTGAATAACAAATTATAGCATTTAAAACCTCCTGGTGGAAGTGATTTATGTGCAGCCCCAGGCTGGCAAGGCCACACCACCACCCATACCGGGGCAGCTCTTGGTGAAGTGTAGCTCTGAAGCCATGCTGGCAGCACTCTTCTGCATCTATTTGCTGTCAGAAATGAGCATGGTTTTGACAATCTGAACAAATGACACATGCAGGTGTTACCTGGGATGGACAGTGGTATTCTTTCCTTGTGTTTAGTAGCATCTCTGATGTTGAGACCAGGATCTGCCCACCCTGAGCAGGGACCTTGTGCTCTGAACTCTGGCCTTCGCCCTGGAGAGCAGCTCCCTGGACAGGACAGTGCTCTCTCCCTGCTCCCTCCATAGGTACAGGAACGTCGTGTGGATGTGGGCACGCTGAGAGGGGAGGCAGGGCTTGTGCCCCACGTGTGCCGGGAAGTAAGCCACTGCTGTCAGGACAGATCTGGGGACCTTCACAAATAGCAGAGTTTACTAATCTAGGTGCCCCAGAGTCTGTGAAGAGCTACCTAAGGCAGTATGGGCATATGAGTAGTAGACTTGTATTTCCGAACAGCTAGCTCCCAGAGTGGCCATTCCCTCTGAGTGAATGAGCAGTTCCCTGTCAGACACCACTACTAAAGAGGGAAAAGGTAAAGCAATAACTTACTTTATAAATCATGCTTTTTTAAAAGTGTATGTATGGGTCCAATCCTTCTCACGTCCAGAAAACAGAGCTGTTCCCATGCTGGCTCCACCTGCTGTGTCAGCACATGAAGATGCTCTCATAGGGTGCAAAGGTTTTTCGAAAGGGTCCATAATTTAATAAAAACATTCCTAAAAAGCCCGCAGTTTTCAAAAGTTATCTGGAAGGAAAATTCATTTTGAACCTCACTGCCCTTCAATCTGTGTCAGATTCGCTCTTGGCTGTGGACACAGTGTGTCTTATCAGACCAGCGTAGCAGAAGGCTCTATATGTTCAATGCTTTAACTGATTAGGCTACTAATTACAGAAGCTAGAGAGTTGTTTAAAGCAGCTGGAAGGAGAAATCACAGGGATTTTCCTTGAACTGCTTTCAGACCGCTAGGACATTAAACAAAGAAGAACTTAGAGAAATTTAAATTACAGCTTGTGACCTGAATGTCAGACATTGTGCTGCACATACAACAAGGAGTCGTTCTCTCTGCAGCCGACAAGATGGATGGGGTATAGCTGCAAACCACTCGCTACTATTAATTTTCACCACATGAATCTTTCTGTCCAATAACACATTATCATTTTGCTTTGTCTGGGATTGCCTTTTTCTTTTTTCCTTACCGCCCATGGCAGCAGTCAACATGTACAAATCTTACATAGTCACACTTAGTGACTGTGCCTTAATATTAGGAGTCCCAAAATACTTACTCTGCTGCTTTCTCCTTAGAGAATGAAACTTGAGCCACTTTATTGTTCCTTCCACCTCAGCAACTATCACAGCACAAGTGCTTTGTGTAGACCAGGTTGTTCCTCTGGAGAAGAAGAAGGGGTTGTTGGCTAAGGGCCACCCATCCGTGCCAGGAGGTCAGAGTCCAGGTTCAGTTCTGGGGAAATGACGTAGCCTCACCCATCTCAGAAAAGCATCGCTTCCCTGTTTCGGTGGGGTGGGAGGATGGATGCTCAGGGTACATGCAGAGAGGTGAGATGCATAGAAACACCAAGGAAACCAGCAAAAGCTTCTCTGGGCTCATGGAGGAGGCAGTGCATTTTCTGTGGCCTGCTGGCAGGGCCCAGGGGCTGGCCTGGGCTGTGTTCCCCTGCCCAGGAGGAAACACCCCAGCCTGGTGGCCGTAGCATCCCTGCAGCGAGCGGGAGCTGCCCAGCACCAGCCCCACATCACTGCCCGAGCCTCGTTACTGCCAGTGGGGGAGAAAGGAAGCCTTCTGCGTGGGGGCAGGGGTGGCGTGGGAGGGTGGCATGGTCAGCCAGGTTGGCTTCTGCACGGTGGTGCTGGGACTTAACAGCAACTCTTTAGAAGAAAAACCCCAATGCTTAAAAAATTAACATAAATCTAATTTTCTGCAGTTATTACCAAACTCAGATTAATTCTGCAGCATGACCAAACTGCTGCAAGCCCTCACACCTGTATGTTTAATATATACTAGTGTATATATTAAATCTGATTTCTGGACACATTAGGGCTTCTCAAGGACGGTGCAGCTAAGGCGCAGGCTGGGAGGCAGCTGGCCCAGGCGCTCTGCAGGAGGAATGTGTGGGCACAGAAACATGCAGAGCCCCAAGTTTCCTTCCACTTTTTTTTTTCTACTTGTTTTTTACCTGGTTTTTATTTATTTATTTATTCCACTCTTGTGCTGTTCTGTCACCCTCAGATTTGTCAGCATTTGATTTGCTGCACCAGTGAAAAAGCTGAGTCTGCAGCCTGGCAATTAAACCTCACCCAGGCAAGCCTGGGGTCCCTGGAAGAGTGATTGTTAAAAACATAAGGTATGATATGTTAAAAACAAAAGGGGGGAATTGTAGAGTAATGAATCTGGGTTAATTAGAGCTGTGGGTTGGCTGATGTAGATAAGGTGCAGCTGTGGCTGGTTCTGTTAAGGGGTTGAGAGCCGATGAAGAAAGAGCAGCCAAGGAAGAAGCAAAAGAGAGAGCATGTCCTGGCTGAGAAGGGCTGAGGAGAAGGCAGCAGAGGGACTGGCATGAAGGGTATGTTGGTATGAGATGGTAAAAGACCTTGTGCAGCTGGCTAGTTTGGAGAGTGCCGCAACAGAAGAGCGGCATGGCTAGCACGGTGCCAGGCAGCTGCTGGGAGGGCGGTGAGGGGCAGTGCCGGCACTGGGGGCTGCGAGGCAGGTAGCTCACTGTCCCAGCAGGTAGCCCTGAGCGTCACCCGCACAGCTAGATGGTTTGGCAGAGGCTTTAGCATTGCTGCACTCCTTTCCTAAGGCTCTATGAATACTCCTGGAAGTGAAGTGCATTAGCTTCTCCTCCTCCTGAAGGCAGAACCTGACTTTTTCCCATTCATCCAGCTCCCAGTTGGCTGGATGCACACACTGGTGCTGGTTCCCTGTGGCTGAGCGCAGTGCCCCCGAAGAGGCTGTTCTTGCCAGCTGGGAGGGAGCTGCAGCTTCAGTTTGCTTCTGGGCTCTGTCTTCAGAGCTGCCCAGAGTTTTAATGGTATAATGCAGCGTGCCACATCCAAGTCCTCTGGTGAGCAGTGTCTGTTGAGGGCAGCAGCGCCCTTTGGGGAAGGGGCTGGAGCCGAGCGGTGGGCAGTGCCTCTGGGCCCCGCTGCCAGCACCCTGAGTGCCCCCGTGGGTCCTGCAGCCCTCCTGGGGCTGTGCTTGGTGCCTGCTGCTTCTGCGCCACCTGCGTCCGTCGTCTCAAGGCAAGGGGCTTCAAGCACAGATGAGGCTCCTGAGGTGTAGAGCTGGTTGAAGGAGAAATTCCTCCCTGGGGCCTTTACTGGGAGCAGTTGGATGGTGGGGAGCACAATGGCTCTGCTTCAGAGGCTGTCCCTTTGCAGATGGGGAGGCAGGGATGATGCCCCCCAGTCTGCAAGTGGAAACAACCCCCAAAACCATTCTGTGCTGGGTGACAGTGCCCAGAAGAGGAGCTGCCCAGTACCTACCTGAATTAAGTATCTGGTACAACATCAGGCCTGCTGAGCCAACGGGCATTTTTCCTTTGGTTTCGGAGCCGTGGGATGGCTCTTCCATGAGCTGCCAACCAGACTCCGGGATCCATCTTCACGGTCAGGCACAGCAGTGAGCAGGGGGGCACGCGCGGGAAGGCAGGGGTGTCAGTTGGAAGGACTTGGGACTGAAACCCCAAGACTACTGAACATTTCCAGACAAGCTGTGCACACTGTTTAGTACACACCAGCAGAACCCACGTGTGGTCCCAAGGTATGGGGTCCACCCCTCGGCTTGTCCTGGAGTTGCTGCAGCAGTTGGCACTGGAGTGATCTTCTGTTGCCAGAAACGAGCACATGATGTTCAGGGAGGAGAGGTCAGGTCTCTTCCTGTTTAGATGTTTTAAAAAAATTCTTGATCATTTTAGTGGAAAAATGACTGAGAGAACGATCCAAAAAAGGAAACAGGAAATACTGCACCAGCATAAATATAATTTTGACAACTGAAATGGGAGGCAAGTGGTTGTCAGGTAGGGCTGGTAAGCTCGCTGCTGGGCCAGCAGCTCATGCTGAAGCTCAGCAGCCAAGAGACATGTTCTCACTGCCGTGCACCGGGACATACCTGCTCAGCACTTGCTGCTGCTGCTGTGCCAGCTTGGATGTGGGAGCCAGATCACCAAGTGTCTATCATCTCCGGTTCTCCCAACATAGTGCCGACAGTCAGTAAGATGCGTCCTTCAAGTGGGGGGCCGTTAGTATTTCCAGCAGTGGATGCTGAAAACTGACATTAAATAAGAAGTTTTGTGGAGGATAAATTATTTGTAGACTTTCCAGTGCCAGGTTACCTGTGTGATGAAATTAGCTGGTCAAATCTGATGTCAGCCCTGCTCTTGACTCTCTCTCCCCTTCAGCAAATCACTGAACCTCCCCAAGCCCCTTTCTGGCCATATGTTAAGTTGATGTAACGCTGCTTTTAAGTCTGTGCAATTACTCGATTACTCCTGCATCTGATTGTAAGTAATATGCCCTTAGGGCTATGATTCAGTTTTGCCCGTTGATTTGCTGTGTGACCTTGAGCACCGCATTAAAGATACTTCTAATATTCAAAGGAGATGTGCTCATTTATGCTTATGATCATGCTATCCAAACTCCTACTCTATTCCCAACTTTCCAAGCAGAGTCTGCTTTTTATTTATTACGAAATTTAAAGACAGAAGCTGAAGTTAACCTCTTCTAAAATAGAAAAGAGATTTGGGAGCTTAAATTCCATCCAAATTCACCTCAAGCGAGTTTCAATGGAGCTTGAAGAGTCTAAGAAATGTAGATACTTCTGAAAATGTCACCCTAGCTGTACCTCCAGGGTCTGACATTACACAGACACCTTTATTACTAAGGCAAGTTCCCTTTGCTGATCCAACCTGATTGCTGCGGAGCTTGCAAGGCATTAAGTATGCACATATTTAATGTCTGCTAATGCTGGAGGGGGAGGACGCCTCAAAGTGAAAACTATTGTGCATTTCAATGTGTTCTTCAAAACGCAGATAGCTCATCTCAACCCCAACAATAATAACAGCTTCCCCTAGCTCCGGGGAGGGGTTTTGGAGGGGCTGTGCAGTGCTGCTGGCTTCCTTGGTTTAGTCACCTGTATGTTCTGTGTGCTGGAGGGATGAGCTGTTAAGTCAGGGAGTGGGGTCTGTTTGAAGACAGCTCTTCTGGAACAAGGAGCAGCCAAGGGAGAAGTGCAGACAGAGGTTGTCCCGTGGCTAGGACTGGCCCCTGACTGTGACGATACAAGGTTTTTGCGCGTGTTTTCTCTTGTGGTTTTTTCTTTAACTTTATTGGAAGATTGCTGTGAAATAACATGGTCAAGAAACAAGCCTGTTTTCTGTATATTTTAAGAACTTGTACCTCCATTTTCTGTGTATATTAATTGAGAGTAAAGGAGGCTTTGAAAAGCAGCTGGTTTGTGTTTGTCCCTGGGACAATTCTGGGTGTAAGCAAAGACAAATAACCCTTTAAAGTGCCTTTGCTCCTGAAGGGTGGCGTTGCAATCTTCTCTGCAACGATGTAAGTCTGGACAAAGCTGGCTGAACTTCAGCTCTGGTTCATACTGAGCAGTTACTCCTACGGTACAAATAGCTCCTTGGAGCCAGGAGGTGAATTGCTGAGAAACCATGTACCACATAGAGTGAGTGAGGATTGCAGAGCCTGGCTGCTTGTCACCCCAGCCCAATTAAAAAACATGAGCTGGGGGACAAGAGGTTGGAGAGGGACCTCAGTAACAGCAGGATTTTGTCCCCGCTCGGTGTTCCCCTCTGTAGCTGTGGTGCAACAGATTTCACTTGTGCAAAATCTTGGCACCGCTATCAATGCATTAGTGTTGTGAGCAGGTAGTGCCAGCATGCCTGTACGTAGAAGCTCTGCCGTGCAGGTTAGTTCTTTGAATCTGTAAAGTGCTTCGTGCTCCTTGCCTGTGAAACAACTTTGAAATAAGTGTGATGTGTAATTGCTACAGATACTCCAGTTTCTACATAGCAAGCAATCAAACCACTGAAACAGTTACCCGGCGTCAATGAAGACAAGGGCGGCGATAGACTTGAACGGTTTAAATAAGTAAAGCTACCAGACTTCAGCTATGTTCTGATTATTTTCTTTGAATTTGCTTCCTTTTCATTGCTTTTTTTATACTGAGACATAAATAACGTTAAATTCCAGATCACCCATGGGTCTGAAATTTAGCTGTAAAAGGGACTTCTGCCAAATTTTACAAAAGGATTTTGCTAACATGAAAGAAAAATAGCTCATACATAATAAACACTCTTCCTGACCCATGTTATCCTTTTGCATTTAAGGTCAAATATCTCTGAAAGGAGAAAAAAAAAGATAAAGGAGATGCAGAGAGTCAGCTGCAACAACAAACCAAACCTCTGCATGAAGGTCCTCCCATCAGGGTTTTGATTTTTAAATTGTTCACAGCTGCCACTACATTTTTTCCTTGGCCCAAATAACATAAATACTGGGCTGGGTAGTGCTTTCCTTTACACTGGTGTAAATCTAGGTTGGAGCTCAAACCTTGACTTGACCATACACACGCTTTATCCCTGGGATCTCAGCAGGACAGCATGTGGTATAAAATTAATCATGGGTGTAAATCTATGCAGGACTTCTGCCAGTTCTGAATTTTTTTACTTCAGATGCCCTCAGAGCAGTTCCCCTGGACTTTAGCTGGTGCAATGCAGGCTGAATCAGTGCATTCTACTGTACCCACCATGGAGGTTCTAGCCAAGAGCAGTTATTTGGTAATAAAATGATAATTAGAAATCCTTCCACTTTTATTTAGTAGTATGTCTCTCTGTCCTGCCAGAGAAAATACCTACAGGTTTCATAATCAGCTTATTCTGCTGCTGAACTGGTTACGCATAAGGAATGAGTAAAGTAGATGTTCTTTTTGCAGATAATGAGTAGAATACTTATCTCCTCCTTATATTAACTTCTCTCTCCAAGCCCATGCCCTTATGATTCAAGGATGACTAGTGAATATTTAAGATGTGGTGGGAGCATGCTAGAGACGAGTTATGATCATATGGTGGCCAATTTCAAATTCTACTGGTGGTTAAGCAAAGATGCTAAAAATGCACTTGAAAGAGGACTGGCTAGTCTAGAGGACTGGCTAGTCTAGAAGACTGGCAGCAGGAAAGAGCTTTTGGGCAGCTGGGGGCTGCTCTGTGGTCCGTGTTCTGGGTCAAAGCATTGCCAGGCTGAGGAGGTCAGGCTGCCTTCTCTCTGCCACCCTGAGAGCTGCCTGGCATGCCAAGGCCAGGGTGCAGCATGCTAACCATGGCATGAAGCTGGCTTGGGCGGGGGGGAGCACAGGGGCTGGTGTTCTGGCATCCCTCCGGGATTTCCCCTGGGTGCAGTCAGAAGAAACATCAGTTTTCAGACATTTTTCCAATCCAACACACTCTCTTTTGACCATTTTCTAGAGTTAGATGTTTTTAGATTCTGCTGCTGCGTGGCTGAGCTTTGGGCAGCAGCGAGGGCCCTCGGGGAGCACACAGTGTGTGGGCCAAGAACCGCCAGCCATGGTCTGAAGACCAGTGACAGCACTGACAAAAGTCAGCCCCACACTCAACTTCTGAGAGCCAGTCTGAAAACTCGTTATTTTTCTTCATGCCAGATCAGCTGACACAATTCTGTGTCCTCCCGAGTAGGCATAAAAGCTGGGAAGCTGAGATGCTTGGCTTCCCCGCTGGTCCTTGCCCCCATCGAAGGGATGCTGTACCCTCGATAACCCTCAAACCTGCTTCCCTGGGCTTCCCCCCGCCCCGCCTGCTGCTAAGGGGGAGCATGCCAGCCTTTGATGTTCACTGCTGTGTTGAAAAAGGGGCCAATTTCCTCTGATTTCTTGAAATAAACTTGCAAAACCCTTGACCTTCCTGAGCTGGAGGAATATGTTTACAGATGGTTTAATTCCATTTGTCTTCCTGAGCATGTGAAAGCGCCAGCAGTGCAGTTAAGGGAAGGGGAGCTGGGCAGCTGTGCGACCAGCCCATTTCGGTATCAGACACCGATGAATCCCATCCACTTTCAGTGTGCAGCCATTCCTATTAAACTTTGGAGAGGCGAGGAACAGAATTATTTAATGGAATCCCCTGTAACTTTCCTTTATGTAGTTCATGACACAGTAGCATGCCAGAAAAATACCATCTTTTGTATTGTGTTATCTATGCTTGCAGCGTCTTCTAGGACACCAGTGCTTGCAGAATTCTAGAAAAATATCAGGCAATAATTCTGCAGCAGCTCTTTTCTAGTGTTACGCCATCTAAACCCATCTTCTTTGCACCTTGATTCCTATCTGAAGTCAGGGTATCCAGAAGAAACAAAGCTTATCAGAGGACAAAAGAGGCAAACCAGAAGGAGGGGGCGTTACTGCTATACCTAAATTAAAGTGTATGGCTTTATTTAAAGGCCTTAGCAGCTGAATAAGCTCTTTAAGACAGAAACCATCTTTGCTCTGAGGCTGTAGCGCTAGGAGGTCTCATGGGTGTCATCACCAGGTACTTGTAATAATGTCACCATTTCCAGGACTCTTAGCATGAGCAGTGTGGCAGGAGAGGAATTGCTAAGGGCAGCTGACTGAGGATAATGGATAGCAGGATGAAATTGAGAGGAAAAACTTAACTGGAATTAACTAGCTGAGAAAAGCCTCTTGATCTGTCAGATAGTGAAATTGCCTCCCAAGAGCAATGGTATGGTCCCAACCACGTGGGCATTTAAAGCCAGTCTAATGTCTATGATTCCCTGTGTTAACTGGAGTATCTCGATAATTGGAACTGACACAAAGATTTATCTTCTTTGATTGACTAGCTTTCATAGAGGCTCATCTCTTTGTGGTACCGCACAGAGCTTTCAGGGCAGCTGTTTGCACTTAAACTGCCAGAAGCTGACAATATGTATCCATTTCAGCTCTTCAAATGTGTTCTTTGAAAAAACACTTAAATCACTGGAATAGACAGTACTAATCAGTCTGCAGGAAAATGGAGCATCCTTACCTGGGGCTCACTGCTGTAAATCTTTCTGTGCCAATGCTCGGTTATCATACAGCAGTAGAGAGCCATTTAGGTACATTACTGCCAAATGCCCAATCAACCTGAAAGATTGGGCTGATTTTGGCCAAAACAATAAAAGGGAAAGGTATCTTGCCAAACGTATAAAAACAAATGGTTGGAATTTCAACAGAAGCTTCCATTTAAGACAGAGTGGGATTAACCACACTAAGATGATGGAAATGATATCCCATGCTGATTTCAGAAAAGACAGTGTGCAGCAACAAGCTGGCCCTAGAGGGTGAGGTTTGTAAGGAGGTTTTGTGTTTGGCATTGCCTGTTCATCTGTGGTGTGACCTTGTGCAATGGCAGTGTATCTCCTCTCTCGCTCTGCCTTCTCCAATTCAGCAAAGCTCTTCACAGCAGCACCTTCTCCCTGTGTTTTGGTCCTGTCTGGAATGTGCAGATTGGCCCTGGGGAACTGAAAAGCCCCTTTTGCTATGGTGAAACACAGTACTTTGAAAATCAGAATTTACTGAAATTATTAACTCTCAAGCTGATTAGTGTGTGAGGTTTATGAGATAGGCCTAAATCGATCAGGCTGGAAGCAGAGGAATAAACTATTGCTACAACATACGAAATCCCCTTGGCAGGCCTGCGAATTGCAGCACCTGGACAAGCTTCTGGTAATGCCTTGTGGCTGTTACTTTGTGCTTGCAAGGTTGTAGGAGGATGACTCACAAGCTGACTTGTCAGCTTGGAGACACAGCCTCTCAAAACCACACCAGCCTGTGGGCATGCATTGCTATGGAGAAAGGTTACGCAGCCTCAGCCTCCAGAGAGAGAAGCCAGAGCAGTGCTGCTGCCTCCCTGGCAGGGTTCCTTTGGGCAGGTCACTTCATCTCTGGCTGTTTCCTCAGACCTGTCCCCTTGCCAGTCCAAAGGGACAGCTTCACTGTCCTTCCAATGTCTGCCTCACCTGGAAAAAGGGAGCTTTATGCTTTGAGGTTTCCTCTAATGCTTCAAGCTGGCTGAAGTCTTGCTCTCCCATGAGACACTAATGGGTAGGTGTACGTGTCCTTGCTCCTCAGCAAGCTCCTGGCTGGCCACAGCCACTGCCCACCCACAGGGTGATAGGGAAGGTGTGGGGGTGCAAAGCATTGCCTCTGCACCAGGGTGAGTGTGCGTTTCCTTGCTTGCTCTCCCTGCTGCTCCTTGGCTTTGCATGGTGAGAAAAAGGAAGCAAGAGAGCAAAAGCAGATGGGAAAATAGGAGGATTCCTCCCTGGGGGACACAGCCACAGCCCTTGGTGGGAGCCTGTGGCCAGAAGGGAAATGGACACTAAGGTCGAGGGGGGAGGGGGAGTCTCAGATTTGGGATGTGGGGCTGCTCTTACCCAGCGCACTGAGATGCTGGCTTGCCAGTGCGCCAAAGCCATGTGGAAACCACTCATCTTGTTGTATCAGCCACATCCCAGTCACCAGTGCCTGTGGTTTCTGGAAGGTGCTGAGCTCCTCTCTATTTTGAAGCATTTCTTTTCCCAAGGTTTCAAGGTCTTCAAGTGTGCAGAGCCAGTTTGCCTTTCTGTATGATCAGTTGTACTGTCATGCCTCCGCTGTTCTGCCTAAGTGAGACCTAGTTAGGGAAATGAATGGAAATGAAATATGCTGAAGTTTTACCTGGAATGTTGTCAGGTATAGCACTATGAGGATAATATTCAAATTTATTTTTCAAGAGTAAATGGTCATAAAGGCGTTTGCATCTCATTGGAGCATACTTATTCAAACTACTCTTTCTTCTGCTATTAGAAGGTTGTGTTAAATATATCTTTACAGCCTCGCAGAGAAAAAGTTGAAAAGTAAAAGTGAAAATTAAGGAGTTGATAGAAAATTATTATTTAAAGATTTTTTAAAAAAAGGGGGGAGGGGGAAGGAAAAGGTTAAAATTACACTTTGAGAAATTTTGGCTTTGGGTAATATCTGCAGAGCTAGAGCCAATTGGTGCCAGAAGGAATTTTACACGGATGTATATTCCTTGTTACACTCTTCTATTAAGTTTCTTCATTCCTTCTATTGTTTGTAAAGTCATTTCAGTAGATTATATGTTCTGCTGAGCCCCATCATCTCTGCATGTGGACTTGTCGGTTATCAAGTAAATCCTTTTCTCAGAAGTAAAAAACCCCTTCAGTCCAGAACTGCCATGGGCTGGGTAGGGTGTAATGGAGAGCCCTTTAGCCGACAGACATGGATCAAATCCAGTCAGTGATGGTCCCCAGAGCATCCCAGGGAAAGAACTTGCTGTAGGAAGGCCCTGCTGCCAGGTCAAACACACTGCAGCGGGAGCAGCAAGCATCCTCTCTGCTCTCCACTTGGCTGGGGAGGGTTTTGCTTCTGCCCTGCTCTTCCCAGGCTGGTTTCGCACACCTGTTCTCCTTCAAAAAGTCCTTGAAGAGTGCTGGCCTGAAACTGGCAGCTCCTGTTACAAGCCACAAAGCTTTCTACTTCCCATGTTGTGCAAGAGTGCAAATAAATAAATATTGGTTGTAAAATGATTCAGTCTTTATGAAATCCAGTGAGACTGCTTGGCTTTTAATAGCATCAGCACTGAATTACACGTCTGGACTAGACACAGTGCAGAGATGAATTTCCTTTAATTTGTTCCAGAGTAACTCACCATTTAATTTAGCTGAGCAGTTCCTTGTTCTCCTATTCTGGAATGATGGATTGTGAAATGCACTCCTTTAAATTAATCCAGACACTTGATTTCTGTCAGCAGAGTAATCTTTCTCAGTGGTATGCTAAGTATGCCTTTAAAAGGTATGGTGAATATGAATGATATGCACTTGGTTGATGATTTAAGTGTTTACACTTTCCAAACATTGCAGAAAAAACAAATAGGGCTTAGCTGCATTTTTTATAACCTTACAGAAGTGATTATTCAAATAACATCAGGACTTAAATGGATTTCTAAATTTGATGGCACAAGTGAGGGCAACTCCCCTCTCATCAGAGAACCATCAATTTGAAATGGGGCTGAGCAAAGCTTATAATAGTTCTGATTGCAGGGCTTCCATAGATCATCCAGAAGGATTTCTATTGGAGCCATTAATGGTAAAATATTTCATGTGGGTGCTGTCACTGCTTATGCTGGCTTGATGTTGCAAGGGAGCGGTGCCTTTTTTTTTTCTTTTCTTTTCTTTTGCTCTTTTTACTTCTTAAAGATGAAGCCAGACATTTCTGGAGAGGAGAAAAGACAGAGGGTATGAATACTTTATATTTCTATACTGTCTCCTTTCCAAGAACTGCAAAGAGTTATGGTGAAGTCGAGTAAGTGATATTGATGTAAACCAACCCATCGGGTCCTATCAGCCCAGACGCTCCCTCACTTTGTGCTATCAGAGGTAAAGACTAGCTGAATGCCACAGCTAGGAACTGCACAGCGTTTCCTGGGTCCAGCTGGAACCTGACAGCAATAGTTATTCTTAAATGTGGGAGAACAAGACAAATCCTCCTGTCACTGAAATATGTGGCAGTGCTTTTTAGGCAAAGATAAATGTCCCTAAACTTTTAGCAACACATGAACTGCAGTGCACGCTTGCCCACCCATTCATTCTTGGCAGGTTTATACCTGCAGAAAATGGCACATCTAACAACTGACTGTGGCTGAAATCTGGATTCCTAGTTTGTATGTAGGGGCAGTGTGTGGGAAAGCGCGTTTGGAATCAGGGGGCCTGAAACCTTTTACTTCATCGCCAGTGGTAGACATAGAGATGGTATCTTCTCTGCAAAAAAGATCTAGATCTTACTGAGAAATATGTAAAAGGCTTGTATTATCCAAAATATTAGGCCAAGATGTCTTGCAGAAAGCAAGAAACTGAGCTCTTCTGCAGGGCACAACTTAGAAGGTGACTGCATGTGCTGACATCCTATTATTGACAGAATAATGTACTTTTTTTCTTGATCCTTTTAAAGCCTTTTACATGTGGAATGCATAACTGATTTGTTAGCTTGCCTAAGTAGCTAACGTGTACCTTCTACTTCCCAAATCTAACTCCGCAGCAGCCTATGACATTCGGTTCAGGTAATTTTGTGGGTATACAGCAAGCAGAGGAAAATGGCACGTATATTTTCTACTATGCTGACTCAACCACATTTATCTGCCTCATCGCTTAAAAAGGAACGTGAAGAGTTGAAGTCTGCTTCATACTTCTTGCCAGCCCTCTCTCAGGACAACACAGATTGTTGTGACCTGTCAACTCCATGTCCTATAATCGCCTACACACCCTAAAGAAAAATGGTTTGGCTCAATAAGGTAGGAGTTGTGTTATACCTGGATAGAAACAAGAATGTACACAACCTCAGTCTTAGGGAAGGGCTGGGTCCTGCTGAAATCTGATCTAAAGCAAACGAAGGTCTTTTGATCTGAAGTGCTTTTATCAACAGGCTTTAGTGGTTTGGGTGGTTTAGTGTCAGAATTTCTTTTTTGAACATCTTAACAGCAATCTCATTCAGATTCAAAATGTGTGAAATACTTTTCTGCATTTTGGAAGTCTGTTATAGCAAAGTAGTTCAATAACCAACCCAGAGGCTTGAGGGTCTTAAAACTAAGCTTTACCAGCCTTGGTATATTACCAAAACAGAAACTGGTTATAAAATTGGTTTACAGTAGCATCTGGATAGCAGATGCCTTTTGCAACCATCACCTGGAATGGGAGACCTTGCGCTCAATTAGAGATGTTACGGAAGATACAGCAGTGTCTCTTAATTGTATATTAAATTAAATTAGAATTAACATCCAACTGGACTTCTTTCTTCATTTCATACTGCTGTGTGATAGGACCATTGGCTCAGTTAGTCTTCAGTTCTTTCTTAGAGCTGGCAAAGGTTTGTTAACCAGAATGGGAGCTTTCAGCTCCTCTGGGAAAGGAGCTGGGGGAGGCTGAAGGACCTGATAAAGATCACAGACCCAAACCTGGGTGTTGATGTCTTCGGTAGTAACACTGGGTTCTTTGCTATCCCCTAAAATGCAAATCACAACTAAACCGCGATCAAGGCTTGGTGTCTCAGCCAGCAGCACTGTGAGTACCTGGCTGGGCTCACAAAGGACTTTTTGCAGGGGTGCGAAGCCTTGGAGACACTTGCCAGGGGCTCTGCACAAGCTGCGCGGGTCTCAGGCCACTCAGCTGCTGCAGTGCTTGCTCGCTTTGAGCCAGCCACCTCGGGTACTCTTGCCATTTCTGGATGTCTTCTAAATGTAATGCTGATAGAAATGTTGTTTAAATATTTGTGAGTTATTTAAAAATAGTGCGTCAAATAAGCAGCCTTGTGACGCCCGGCAGATATCTGGCTCAGACGAGCACTTCAGTGAAGAAGGAAGAGGTCAGCACGAGTTATGTACACAACTTAAATTCTGACGAGAGCCACGCTGGATCCATAAAACACAGCGTAACTAGCTCCCCATTGAAAAGCCCCCGTGGGTGTGGGGCCCTGTGGCGAGGGGGGTCAGTGGCACTGAGCAGCCACAGCTGGCCCGGAGCCTGGCTGGAAGGATGCTGGGCTGCCCTGCGGCAGGTCCCCAGCTGGGCAGGAGGTGGCTGCCCGGGGCTGCGGCGTGCCCAGGGGCTGGGGGAGCACTCTGTGCGAGCAGAGGTGCCTTCTGGCACCCGGAGGAGAGGCAGGCTGTGCTGGGGCTGCCAGGCATCCCTGCCCCACATTTGAGCTAGTTAGGCTCTCTTAATATTTCCCCTGCTTGGTGCCCTTCAGCATTTTTAGAAAACTTAACTTTAGGAAGGTCAAGGGAATGAATTTGCAATCCAGCCATGATTAAGGCCTTTCAGCAGTTTCGTCTCAGTATTATTAGATAGAGCATTTCAGGTCAGGATAGGTGGGCGCTGGACAGAGGGGAAATGGGATTCCTGTGATAGATGCGAAGGCTTGACATTATTCATTAATTATATTAAATATTTATTTTATGAGCTTTAAAATATTCATAAAATGTTTTAAAAGCTGCTTTCAAATGTGAAGTGTATTCTCTCAGTAAACAATTATCATGTAGAGATTAAAATAAGCTATGAGGCATTGCTGGGTTACATTATAGACTATTAAGGAAGCTGAGCCTACTGTAACACTTGAATCTGGGTTTATGTTGCCTTTAAATCAATTTGACACCAATTCCAGACCTATTGTAAAAATGAGATACATGCTTAGAGCGCCACTGTCATCTTTCCAAGGGTTTTCCCACTTTTTAGAATTACTGCAAAGGAAATGATTTTTCAAGCATTCAGAACATTGCCTGTTTCTTGGCTCTTGTCACAATCCATATAGTGGCTGCAATGGGAGATCCTCTGTAGCTGCCTGTCTAGACAGCACATTTTGTACGTTTGGAAAATGGATTTACAAGTTACTACTGTAATTTTATACTCTGCCTTACAGATTCTGATCTGTAGTCTCTCCCCACCCCCCCACGCCCCCTCCATTGGTTGCTTTATTCTTCTTCTCTTTTAAAATGAGTCTCAGCTTCTCTGAGGTGCAGATACAAGCTGTTCTGCTTTTCAGATGGAAATGGTACATCCACTTACGGAATTTATTGAGGCTATTTATTGAAATCTTTTGGCTATTATTACTTCCAAACAGCAACTGCATTTTCAGACGTTTACTATAGGTTTACTACAGATAAGCTTGGGATAGTCATTGATCTAGTGTGGCACTTGCCTGTTGCTGCTTCCTGAGCTGTTAAGACATATGGTTAGAGACAACTGTCTTTTCGTGTGCAAAATCTTTCTGCTAAAATTAGGACTGATTGTCAAAAAATTGACCTGTCCAGCTGCTTTGATTTGTGGCTGGAATGAGCACCCACTGGATCTTTGAGGATTCCTCTGTCCAGCCATTCTGCCCAACAGCCAAGATACAAAGAAGACAGGAAGAAAAATAAGTGCAAGGTACTATTCCGCTTTTCTATTCAGGCAAGAAACAGCTGTTTTTCAGGAATGATGACGGAGAGAGGATGCTGAGTTTGGGTACAGAGCTTATTGAACTCAGTCTTGGTTCAGAGCAATATCACAGCAATGTCTGAACTCCAGAGGGAAAGCCTTAGCTGTCTGTCAGTCTGCATGTTACATCACCTGCTTGATGAGGCACGCTGCAATTTCTTGGGCAGTTTTCATCTGTGATCATTTCCCTACGTGCCAAGCCCAAAGGCCGGTGTAGTGGCGGTGCTGCCATCCAAAGGGTCAGCGGCTGCATGTAGCCTCCACAGCATCAGTGCTGGCGGCATGCAGCTCCCGCTGCCTCTGTGCTGGGAAAGGAACCGTTTGGAATGGAGTTTTGAACAACTTTACTCCTTCAGGCCTGGTCTGTGTGTCAGAGGGGAACAGCAGCATGGAAGAGGTTCTTGTTAGTTATTTTGTATGCAAAGCTTTATTTCCCAGGTGTCGAAGTGTCACTTCTAGAATGGCTCATCCGTTCATGCTTAAGTCAGCCATTCTGGAGGCATGTTGGTAAGACAGAGCGGGCAGTCTGGTTTTATTTATTTAAACAGCTGAATATGTCCTGGTGAATTTGTTCTTTTTATGCGCTGCTGTCCTGACAGTCACTCCAAGTTGAAAAAAAAGTGCTCTTGGCTGGGAAGAGCCAGTGGGTGGACAGGTTCCAGAATCACTGCAGAAGACATGGGACATCAGTGACCATAGGCTGCATCTCAGATGTCAGGCACAGGTGAGATGTTTCTTTCCTGAGCTTCTTCCTCTGTGTAAAATTTAAATGTTGAACAATGGCAGATGAGTGCTGTGCTGACCTCCATCTAGCTCACTAGAAGCTGTGATATATTTTTATTATCTGCCTCCACCCCCCTCAGTTAAGTACCATTTATAATTGTGTGTCTCTGTTAGGTACTCAAAGTGAATTTGGCAACCTGGCAGGAATGACCACTTGCTGCTGGATTTCCTTCTCCCTTTTTTTTTTTTAAAAAAACTTGTGTCTGGTGGACACAAATTCATAACCAGCACAATCAATTTTCACAGGCAGTGGAGCATTCTCTCGAAGCAGTCCTGCCAGAGAAGCACAGCACTACCCATTGGTGTTCAGAACCGGCATGCCCAGGTGCCTGGCAAATCACTCGTCGCCACTTCCATGTCAGCGTCCCTTCGATCTTGTCTGCCAGAAGCAGATGCTGTATCCAAGGAGGTAGTTAGCAGTGGGCAGAGGGGCTGTGAAACAAGGCTTTGTGAATCAAAGCTAATTACAATCTGTTGGCTTCTTATGTGGGGAGAGTTGAAAGAAGATGCTTTTCCATACAATCCCATGCATATCAAATAGAGGAGCTTCGTATATTTCTTGAGATTCTGTCTGCTCTGTGAGATCGTTCGACTTTCCCGTTTTATGCAATGCCTTCGTCAATGATCACTGCTGTCCAAGGCAGGACACTATTCACTAGTGCCTGAACAGGACCTGGCCCACATCCCCAAGGCTATGCCATGGCTTGCTCTTTTGGATTTGTTTCTCACATGAAACCCCCCTAGCCTTCCCTTCTAGGAAACATGTGGCTTCAACAATGTACTCTGCCAGATCCCAGCCTGATTGCTTTGCTGGGAAAAGCATTTTGTCATTTGTGAAATATTACTACTTTGAATAAAAAACAAGCATTAATGACAGTGAATATGTAAGGGCTATGTGTGGTGCATGTGAAAAGAGTTAAGTCATCTATTCCCAAATATCTCAGGTCCAAATATAAATGGGTGTGATGTAAAAGCTTCCTTAGGACCTTTTCCACAGCTTGTCTGTTCCACTATGCAGGGCCTCCTCTAGCTGCAGTGTGATAAACCAAGCACGTGTATTCTTACAATTCTAGGAATTCACTTTAATAGCAGACGTTGCAAAACCTTTCAGAGAGGATACTTCACTGGGAATAGGAAAGGCAAGACATTACAAGCAACAACCATACTTTTTTCTGTAACCTATGCAAAATGATTTTTTTAAGCTTCAACAGTTAGACGTTAGCATTCATTTGAATTTTTGCAGTATGCTTTCAGTCCAGCTCTATTTATCCAAAACATTGACTGAATTTCAATAGAAAGAACTGAAATGAAGCCTTCAAGGTTGCATTACCAATAGAGTGCTATCCTTCCTCAGAAACTGCTGTTCATGAAAACAGGTTTTGTGGCGCTGTGTTCCTCAAGCATCCTGACCAATACCCTCTGGTGTTAATGCTTCTGTGCCGAGACTTCAGAAGTGTTGGTGGCTCTGCCTTTAGTGTCACCCTGGCCTTTGTGGCTGGCTCCTGAAATAGGAGAAAAAGATAAGTCAATGCAAAAACCAAAGTGTTTACCCTACTCATTTTTCTCGGTTGGCTGGGGGCCAGGGCTGGGATTTTTCTCTGGGACCCTGTTCTCTGGACTGAGCACTTACAGTCTTCTCTGCACTATTCCCAGGCAGGGAGGTCTGGCATGGATATATAATGTACATCCCTGGGGGGAGACTCCTCGGGGAAGCCCATGCGCCCACTACAGGGACATTTCTTCTGAGCTTTTTTAAGTTAAATGCTCTTGGTGAATCTGTGAAACAAGATGTTCTGTTGCTACAATCTCTCACTCACATTTTAGGAACTTCACTAGTTCTGGAAGAATTCTTCAGTTTGTTTAGTCTAGCCATAAAAGTTCCTTGAGAAAACCCCTGGAATTCATTATGATAGCATAGTGTTCTCCTCTTTAAAAACTGCTTGACTTTTAGCAACAGAAGAGAAAAGCTAAGTTCCAACTTGAGATTTGACCTGCTCCGATGAGAAGCAGATTGCACAATTTTAATGGAAATAGGGGCATAGAGGTTTAAAGGAGTGAAGATCAAACCAAGTCATGTCACCTGCTGGACAAAGCAACACTCCATGCTGTTTTCCAGGATCAGCGATTCCACAATATTTCCTTTCGTAAAAACATAGAGTAGTTGTGATTATTGTAGCAGCAGGTAAACAGCAATATAAAAGGACCAATTTCTTCTAAGGGATGCAGGAATAATAAGCATGCTTCACCTTTCCCTTTTAAAAAAAAGGGTTTGTGTTTTATTCTCTTGGTTCTGGTATCTGGTGTTAGAAGGGGAATTCTCCCTGGTTTTTATTTCACAAGGATTTCTAGGAGGGATAAGGGGTACATTTCCTACCATTGTGGGATGCTATGACCTAATTGGTGAAGGCTGAGTTTGGAAAGGAAGGCATAAAAATAAGAATTAATGATTACCTGACTTTGTTGGGGACCAAAATTCATAGCAAGACTACCTCTAGATTTCAGGTCTGTGTTTCCCTGTTGAGCTTGGAAATGTGAGAGCTTTATCTGCTGCAGGTTTCACTGGAAGGTCCCACTGAAAGCACCCAGGCAAAATTCATTGGGAGCTGGAGAAAATGCTATGAAAACTATTTAAAAGATTTTAATCATATTTTAAGGTTTCAGTGGTGAAGACTAAAAATCAGGTCTGAGTGGTCATGAATGACTACAGCCCGGACCAACCATACGGGTATGTTTGCTGTAATCCAACAGCTTTTTGACTGCCTTGGAGCCACACCATTTTATCTTCATTTTCTAGGGAAAAATCTGCTGTTAATTCCAGGGGGCCATTGAATATGCTTATTTTCTCATGCTTCTGTTCTCACACACATGCTTTCTGACACAAAGACCAGAATGATAACTAGATGCTACTTGTATAATATGATGGATTAATGTTTTGCCTTCACCTCAACATCACTTTAGTGTATCCAAGAATCTATTTTTAACACTATTATTTTCCTCTTCTTAAGCAAGGTTAAAGACTTTATTCAGCTCACTGTTGTCACAAGAGAAGAAAAATAGTCATGCAACCCAGGTTTTCGCTCATACATCTTGCTCCCTGAAATACACATACAAGCAGTTTGTCTAATCTGCCCTGCATCATAGATGATAAAGTTTCAGTCTTTGTCCTTTGGAAAATACTTTTCAATCAATGGATTTCCTTGTCAGGAAGGTTTTCGGTTTGTTAACCTGTTTTTTTCTTAATTTTATCTGATGATTTCCTATTTAAAATCCTTTTCTATTGAGCTTATTAATTTTTGTCTTTGTAACCGACAGTTTTTCCCCACTGCCTTTAATATTCATCTCTTTGAACTCTGTCTTAATGTATTGCCTGTGTTTTGTTCTGCGTATTTTCCTCCCAATTGGTGTAACTCCTTAATTAATCATGCAGCTTTTTACTGAACAGCTTGTTTCCATAGAAATATCTTTCTTGATGCCTACTATTATATCTATAGCTGGAGTTAGATTTCTTAATCTCCTGTGTTAACTCAAGATCATCAGCAAGGCAAATGGAAAACAATTACTTTGGGATCTTACTAAGAGAAAGTCAGAAATGAAATTCCATTCATCTTTTATTCATAAAAAGCTTCTGTTGCGGGAGGCAGTGAAAGGGAGCAATGGGAAGAAAGGAGTGAGGTGATCTCTGGTAAATGTATTTGCATGGGAAATATTCTGGTGACATCAGAATTAAAATAACGCATGAGATGTAACTCCGTTTCTTGGCACAGTGCCTGGCTCAGAGAACTTCAGGAACTTGGGCCTTTTGTGTAGTTTTGGTTAAGTATAAGTGAGGGATTTAGAAGCATTTCTAGGGTCATTTCAAAAGGTCATTTATAAAAACTATTAATTTTGTTCATGCAGTAGTTTTTGACGTTGTTTAAAATGACCTGCTCTGGGATTGTCTGTCACCGTATTTGAGCAAGGTGGAATGTAACTGGTTTGGAGACAGGACCCTTACGTGTGCTGACCTACAGTAGGTTGATGGCTGACTGGGCTTTTCGGTCAAGTTTAGTCAGCTAGTAATGCAACCTGCCAGAAAGGCTCTGGAGAATCTTCAGCAAGGGTACGCGGTTTCAAAAAAAGAGGAAATCAAGCACTAATGACTGTTTGGGGAAAAGATCCTGTTTTCCAGGCTTCAGTTCCAAAGAATGGCATATGCTTTGGGGCTTTAGTAATGTTATTGGGTGGTCCTTGGTGAGCTGCAGAGCTGAGAATGGGAAAGCCCAGGTTAGCGGGAAATAGAGTCTCTTGTCATCTTTCCCTTTGGCATGGGAAGCTCCACCAGCAGTCCCACAAGTCTGCAGCCAGGAAGCTGGGTGTGGAGGGTCTGACACACTGCAAAATTACCCAGATATCTCTTCTGAAAGTGAGACATCGTTATTCCAGACATCCTTGTGAAAACCATAGTTCCTACTTCACATATAGCTGCTAAGGGCCAGCTTCTGTAGAGTGTCAACTTACTCTGTGGGCTGAACCTCCTCTAGTCAGAGGCTGATGCAAGGATCCCCAGGTTCATTGTGCTACAGGATGGGTAAAATGATCAAGAGAGGGGAATGTGCTTCCCTCCTGAAAATCTTTCAGAAATGCTTCACTTAAATGCTATGTCACACAGAGGTAGTTGCCCCATAAGACTTTCTGTAGGCCTTTTCTTGACCAGTTACCCATACAACACTAGAAAGCTTGCCGTCAGTTTATTGTTAAAGTAACCTAAAAGAGAGAGAATATGAGCATTTTAGGGCTGTGCATCATCATCTCGTGGCAAATGCCCAAAGGAATGTGAGTAGGAAAGAGAAACTGCATGGTCTAGTTGGAGCATTTCTGTCATGTGGAAGCAGTCTACTGATGTTATCCCCCGATTTAAATTATGCATTCTGTCTCCCTAATCCAAGCACATAGCTGAGAATTTAATCAGTGCAGGGTGTATACTTTTTGTGTTGCTTTGGGTGGCTCTGGCAAAAAGCATTTTCTTAGGCAGTCATAGCTATATGCCATATCTCATACTACCTTAATTTCTTCTGTGTTGTGTAGCTCAGTGCCAATATCAAACATCTTTTTTGTTGTGCCATACAAATTGCCAGTTTAGGAACCAATTGCACAAAAAATAAATCACAAGCCTGTGCAAATTTTGTATTTGGTTGTTGCACAGAAAAATATAATGATAGCAAACCACACCCATAAATTGCAAGTTTATTAGGGTATGATGATCCTAAATGTGATTGGGGTAAATTAAATGAACAGAGAAATGCATTACTTCACTTCTTAAATCTTAATTTAGAAAAAAACCCAGCCACATGCAGAATTCTTGTTTTAAATAGAAATTTTTGCTTAGCCACTGCATTTAGTCTCTTCTTTTTTTTTCCTGCTGTTTTAAGCTCTAAACTTTAAGAGGCTATACATGACAAGAAGCTGTCCTACAGAAATTTAGAGCCTGATCTGGTTATCTGGAGTGGTTCATAGACTTTGAATTATCTTTCAACCTCTGTAAATTAACACGGCATCCCACCCTTGTGTCTGCCCAGTAGAACTGTAATGCCTAACAGTCCAGCAGATAGAACATTATTAGTGATTTGAAGTTAACTTCCAGGGAAATAATGTTAAATGTATTAATGCTTTTAATAGGTTTTTCTGAGGCCAGCCTACATGACACTCTGAACCTTGTCGAATAACCCTGTACAATGGTTGTTCAGGTTGTAAAGGCTGATCATGTATTTTTATTACAAATCAACAATTTTGTATTGCTCATCTTGGCTTAAAAATCAGCTCAATTTTTTTTTATTTTAATAAATTTAATGTGACAAAATAGACCATTTAGAGCTTGGAGGGAGGGGGCTATATTAGCATAGGCCGGTGAAACAGCATCATTAAAAGCAGAAAATAAAATCATGGGGCAATGAACTGCTGCAAGCGTGAAGGAATGGAGTTGGTTGCGAAGGTCACAAAGCGCGCTGATGTTTTCAGCACACAGATTCATTGCTCAACTGCGTATGAATTTTTCAGACCACAAACTATTTTTTGGTCTAGACTGAGTCCATATAAGCAAAATCAAAAGTAAAGGTTCCATCTGGTCCATGAAAACTGTTGTGGCAGGGGACCACGCTGCGACACAACGGCCGCACGGCTGGGCCGGCAGGGAGCTGGGGTGGGACGCAGGGCACACAGCGCCAGCTCTCCTGGTGCAGCCGAGGGCGCAGCGGCCGTGCTGGTGCCTGTCGGCCTTCGCCCTGCGTGCGGGCCAGACACCACCTGTGCCAGGTGCTTGTCAGGAAGGAAGGACCTGGAGCAGCAGCTAGTTCTGTAAAAATGTCAGTAATCCATCAAAACGGTATTGGCAAAACGTTAAAACATGGAACTTGGCCCTGAAGCCTGGCTTGGCCTTCAGTGGCTCCTGGGCTGTGGAGCTGCGCCCGCTGGGGAGGGCAGGGGCCGGGGCAGCTCCTCCGAGTCAGGCAGGGCCGGGCCGGGCCGTGGGGAGGGGCAGGGCGGTGAGGTGAGGAGGGAGAGGGCTGTGAGGAAGGGCAGGGTTGTGAAGAGGGAGAAGGCTGTGAGTAGGGGCTGGGCTGTGAGGAGAGCCAGGGCTGTGAGGTGAGGCGGGGCTGGGCCGTGAGGAGGGGCAGGGTGTGAGGAGGGGCAGAGCTGGGCCGTGAGGAGGGCAGCTGTTCTTTGGGACGCGAGGGTCAGACCAGTGCAGGCTGGGCCCCATCCCTGGGCGGGGAGGCCGGCAACTGCGGGCTCAGCCAGCGGGCTGTAGCAGATGACATCCTTGGGTGAGAGCTCAGGTGGGTGCTGCAGAGACCTTCCCTTCCTCTTTGATATTGCTGCTTTATTAGTATGATGATAGTCCCTGGGCTGTCTATGCTTCAGATTATGCTCTTCTACTAGCTGTTGCTTTTGCTTCATAGTTGGATGCGTTTAGGTAATGCTTAGTAGATTTTTCAGACTTTGTGTACCTTTGAGTATCAGCAAGCTTCGTCAGGGTTTGTAAAAGATTGTCTGTTGACCAGGGCTCAGCAGCTGTAATCAGGCTTGGCACAGCATACCCACAGCCAGCCTGATAAACTAGCATTCTTTTAAATACAATCACTTACTGGCCAGCCTCTGTTGGGTCAAATAATTCCTAACATGCATCACACACAGTGGTGTTACTGGCATTTTGCAGAACTGAGGGAAGCTTAGTGCTACACAGACAGTACACTTGTTTTGTGTTTTGTTGCTTCTGTGCTATAGGTTTATTGATACTGGCTGTGTTGGAAGCAAGCAGTGCCCTTTCTGTTACAGTGCCTCCTAGGAATTTTGCATCAAATATTTTTCAATCACATACAAGGGTCCTGTAAAACCAACAGCCATACGGAGCTTGTGTGTCAGAGAAATGTCGTATCTCTTCCTGCTCTACAGCCAGCAGGAGCAAAGCACAGAGAAGCAACGTATCTGGGGTTAGATCGCATGGAAATAAATCCCTTGTCTCTTGCCCCACTCAACTTGGATAACAATTTTCAGGTGTGGGTTTGGAAATTAGAGAGTTATGTTCGCATTTCTCCTCAAGTCCATGGGAGTTAAATACCGAATTCCCCTGAGCCCTTTAAAAGTGTCGTAGAGCAGATACTACCCTCTCTAACTTACGTAGGAACAATTAAAAGATCAGCCAGTACTGTCAAGCTAGTTAATGCGGTCTGCAACGAGAATGCCCTTAAACTTGTCTAGGTCCCAGTAACTGACGTGGGAGGCTAATGACAAGGACCTGAGTAAAGATCCTAATGTCAGCTTGGGAGTCCTGGTAATTAGCTCGGGAAGCTAATGCCAAGGAGCTGGATAAAGATGCAATTAAGGTTGCCACAAAGTACTGGGATACATTACAGTTCCCAGCTGTGATAACTGAAGAATTGGCTGCAGTTCCAAACACCAGCATGATAGTAAAGTAGGAACGAAAGGACAAATATCTTGGCCTTTTCATTTTCCAGACATTTATATTCACTATCTGCATGGAGCCTAAATTATCCTGGCAAAATTCCAAGCATTAATCGTTTTTTTTTTTTCCTCTTCCTCGAGTGGGTTGATAAAGTAACATTAGGCTTTGCTATTTTGCATTGCACAAGGGACATCAGAATAAACATTTCCACTTATTTATGATCCATCTCAGCTTTTGGAGAGTTTGACAGTTTTACAGTTCCCTGAGTGCTTATCCTGGTCAGTGCAAAAAGCCTGCTTTGAAAGCATTGCTTTCGAGCCTTTGACACTGAGTGGACAACACGGCCAGACTCTCTCTTTAAGTAAGAGGCGATAAGAAAAAATAGTTCTTGAAAATCCTGTCACAGGTATAATGCAGTTCTGAACATCCTCAGGAAATCATAGTTTTAGTGCAGCAAATGCATTTTTCACAGAGTGTGTGTAAAATGAAATACCTTATTAGCAGCTGTAAGTCATAGGGAAGCAATACAAATTTTTATAACCCCAGGAAGATGCACAGACCAGAAAGATGCAATGGGAAACTGATAATTTTGACTTCGAATGGACCCTGAAAAAGCTTCATCACTTCCATCACTGCCAGCACAAACCAGTAATCATAGGATCTAAGTCACTGCATAAAGGACCTGCCAGCTCACAGCTGAGGAAAAATGCATTGCAGAGTTTGACATGCAGCTGCTAAGCATGCCTGGTGCTTGTTGACTGCAGTTCTGGAGGAGGCTGAGGGGGACGATAGTTCGGGGTCGTCAGTGACGAGAGGAGGCAGCAGCATCTCACTGTGCTGGAACAGCTGGCTGTGCCATGCCTAATCAAGCAGGTTTCAAGGTGGGGGCTCTGTTGCTGTTGTAGGAGGACTACTGCCACGTGGGGAAAAAGAGAAAAATCTTCCTGTATAATGACAGCAATTGGGAAAGAACAAAATTCTTTGAATTTATTTCTGTTTCCTTCTAGACTGGTGTAATATGTAGTCAAAGTCAAGTCGGTTCTCCCCTCTTTTCCATTCTCTTGTCTGTACTCGCCATGGCATGGGCGGGAGAGGCTGTGTGAGTGCCTTGTAGCTGGGCACATTGAGAAAATCTGTTCCTGTAAGCAAGCACTGCACTTGCGTATTACACAAGAGTGGACAAGTACGGTCCTCGAGTAACTAATTTAGGAGTGTGGCAAACAGCAAGAAAACCTCTCAAACTGCTCGCTGGCATGGTTTTGGAAGTCAGATTTAAAACACAAATCATTTTAATTAATTAAGACCTGATCACCATATGACTGTCACCTGTCAAAACTGGAAAACTATTTTGGATGAAGATAGAAGTAAAAGTAATGTATCTAACATGGTTTTTAAAAATATGCAAAAAAATTACTTTGAAATAAGACGGCTGCATTGAGACACGCCTGTGAAAAATGATGCATGTAGACTAAGGTTTCATAGTGGGCTGAGCTGCCCTAAGGGCTGCTGGCAACTGTGCATTTCCATGCTTTTCCCTCCATGTGCCCACCACTACCCTTGTCTCGTTACTGGTGCTCATCGGAACGTGTGGCAGCCAATTCAGAGAGCTAAAGCATCACAAATCTGATCTTGCCAAAAGAAGTGAATCGTTTCCTGCCAGTCGCGCTGCCAGGCCTGCTCACACAGGCTCAGCCGTGTCTGTGAGGATGGGGAGGAACATGCGGTTAGAGGAAAGAAACAGGACTCCTGCTTTGGCAGTGGATCTGTGCAGCTGAAAAGTCATGTTGCATCCTGAGAAGAAGGTTCACTGTACTTGTGCTTTCAAACAGCAATTTGTATTCTCCCATTTTGTGTAGAGCAAGTTTTTTTAAAAAATTGTGATACAATTTGACACTCTTCTTTAGCTCAAGTTTGTGGTCATGTAGTAAGACTGACTGGCTTGTTTCACATACAGCCTCTCCCTTGATAGGAAGGTGCTGCTGCTTGTGATGAAAACATCTCGGAGAGAAAGCCTAAATCTCAGCATGGATGCTTTTTCCTTATTGCAATTCCTTATTCCTCTTAGCACTGGTACTCATTCTGATAGGGATTTAATACACGTTGTGGCACCTGGTTTCAAAGTACCTGATGAGCCTGGGTTTGCTCTCCGATCTGCAATCAGGCTAGTGCTCAGATGTGGGAATGCACTTTTTCAGGGCTTAAGCCCAAGTGGGTGAAGGAGAGGAGGTGTCAGCCAAGCTCGCGTAGGTACTGGGGCTCTGGAGGGAAGGAGGCAGTGGAGCACAGGGTGGCACCATGGCAGAGAAAAAGAGGAAGCAGGCATGAGGGCAAGGTGTGATGAGGGCCCTTGGGATGGGCAGGCTGTGGCACAGCCATTGTTTCCGATGCTGTTTTCAGTGGGACTAGACTGAATTGTCTTCAGAACAGACCTGTGTAACACAGTACAGCCAAAGGACGGCACAATTCATGTGCTTGCGTATTACTTCTCATAAACATCTGGTAGTAACCTATCACCCGTAGCCCATGGGGAAACAGCTGGCTTGCCGTGGAAATTTTGCTGGCAGCCTCTAACCTAAGGTAGAATATTAAGCTTTGCAAGAAATGATTTTTTTTATCTGCCTAATTAAAATATGAAATCAGTTCACGAGAAGGCATGTTTAAATTGCTCTGCTATTTCAGTCATGCAGGTAACGCCCAAAAGATCTATTAAAAAATTGTTATCCTTTTGTATGGCAACTAGCTCCCTAGCAGATGTGTTGCAATTGCAATAGTATTTGGAGGTGCTGCTCTGTGCTGGCTTTCTGCAAGCTCCCCCATTTCCAGTTTCTATTCAGGAAGAGCTAACTTTTTTCCAGCAAGCGTCTGAGCAGTTATTCTAATGTCAAGAAGAACTAAGCAATTGCTATCAGCTTGTGTTTATGAGTATATCTGTTTTAAAAGTTGGCCAGTAAACCTGGAAGACTTCTTTGTAGTGACTGTGCGACTACAGAAATGGGAAAGCAAATTCTAACCCATTGGTGAGGCTGGCTGGGAAGGTGCATGTCATCATTGCATGGCAAGGTGGAGTAGATAGGCTGCAAAGCCAAGCTAGAATCAGAAGCTAGGGATGGGTCTTCTGCACAAGTGGCTCATCTATGCCATTTGTCTTGCCAAAAAAATAGTGCGAGGGTCATTTCACTAGCCCCAAAGAGTCTTCAAGAATATTGTCTCTGCTTTCTCTGAAGGAATCTTACATAGGAAACTGAACTTTGGCCACTTTTAAATGCATGCCTTAAAGCATCATGCAAGTTGCTAGGACCCTGATCGTTACTTAGCACCTCTGTTAGGGCAGGATTCGTAAGTGTCTGCTGCACATTATAACAGCTGCTGCCCAAGGTGGGTGTGTTAGTATTAGCTGTTAATGCTACTCATGATTATTGCTCTTCTTTTTCATCTGTTATTCAGAGCTCTACAACTCTGCAGGGTCCCTGACAGAGCACTGCTGTGGTGCCTCATCTGTATTCTGCCATGATTATCCAATGCATTTTCACTTGTCCTTCATGCTGCACAGGCCATAAAAGTAAAGCAGTCTTGCACGTCAGTACTGAGTGCAGCCCTACTGAGAGCACTTATTTCCTTTTGAGCAATTATTTCTTATTTCCTTTTTATTTCCTCCTCTTATATTGATCATTATCATACTAATACAGGCTGGTCAGGGAATTTCCTTTCATCAGAGTGAAATTCCTAGGCATCCTTTATCCCTTTATGATTTCAATTTCCAGTAGTGTTGAGAGGAGGCAGCACAGACATCCCTGAAATATAGAGGTATCAGTAGGCCCCTTTAGGTAGTTACTTAAGCAATTAAATAATTTCAGCAAATCTATTGGCAAATAATTGTAGACATGCAGACCAGGAAGTTACCAGTACTTCACGTGTTGCCTCCTGACACAGCAGGGACATTGGAATATGTGACTGTGCAGAGGTATGGTAAAAGGCCTGAAGGTTTATATTAGCAAAGAAAATTGCCCCAACTCCCTGTGTCCTTGTCCTATGGAAGAGAATGAGAATGCCATTGTATTTTCGGTAATAATCTTTGAAAATGTCATAACTAGCTGCAAAATATTTTCTAGCCTATTCACTATTCACAGCTTGGTTCACTCACAAAATAGAGGTGTACTTTTCACATGTTGGGAAGTGGGGAAGCTTCAGCCCCTACCCAGTCACTCTGCTGCTCTGCTGTCCGAGCTCAGGAAAGCTGTGCACGGGCTCAAGTTGACTAGTTTAAAGTGAGGTCTGGAACGAGGACAGGTATAGTTTCTCCCAGCTGAGCTGGTTGAGTGAGTCTGCTGGGGTTTTCTAAGTGAAAACCACTTTGTCTTTGTGAAGACCTTTAGTGTTAGACTGGTCAACCTCCTGGCTCTTTTCTGCAGACTTGTTTTCTTTCCTGTTTTGCTCTGTGAGTGCAATGCTTCTGTGTTGCCAGTCCCCTGTCTTGGTATTAAGTAAATGCTGTGTTATGATAAAGATTATGATAAATTATGGCACAAAGTATAGTAATAAATGTAGGCATAGTGTATATAGGCTATTGTGGAAGAAATTAGTTTCTGTTCTGCAGTTTGGAGGGGAAAAAAAGGAGAAGTCATGCATCTGTTTTATGTAGAAATATCCTTATTATCCTGTGGTATCGCTTTATTCTCAGATGGAAAAAGCCATGGAGTTTTGTGTAGGAAAGCTTTTGTTATGGATGGCATTGTCCAAATTAATCAAGTGATAATGGAAATAATTTAAAGTTTAGAAGTAGAATAATAAAATCATGGCAGTTCTGTAAGGTCTGTTGTTTCTTCAGTCTGTTGCACTGATGATTTACAACTGAGAGGTTAGAGCAAAGCAAGCAGTGAATTTGAATAGGTATGTATGTGAAGTGCCTTGGAATCCTAATCTTTGAGTGTACGTGCAAATAAAATAGTTTTAAGAAGCAGGTCTGTTTCTCTAGCCTAGCATGTTACATTTTAAGGTGCTTTGAAAACATTTTTCTCTACTGAGCATGCTTGATTTTAAAGTAGTTTTAAAATGCTTATTTCAAAGGAGTCTGTCTTTTGGTTGTTGTCTGTTATGTGTTCTGGAGTACACACAGGCATTCAAAAACTCTAGTATGGGAATCATCTCCTCTTCAGTAGACCCAGTAATTTCTAGTATTTGCAGAGTTTAGACCCTGCTGGCACGTCCTTATGCTAAACATGTTTATGTTTTTGAGGAATCTGGTGAGTGTCCTGTGATTCTGTGTGGTTATATTCTGCTCCTGTGGGAATGTTACAGTACTGGCCATAGGGCTTTATGGGTTGTCACAAAATGAGCAGTTAATTCTTGACATCTGCTGTGCTGAAGTGACTGCCAAGTTGCAGTGTAGTTGGCAAGGAAATAAATATTGATAGACCCTAGCAACAGGTACTCCTGAGAACTCTTGTTCTGGGAATGCTTAGGCTGTGTCCAGTGTTACTAATGTTGTGATAGCATTTTAAGTTTATTTATAGGATCTGTTTGTGTCTTATCACCATCTCTCAGAACTGGAACGCATGAATGGGCTTTGCTGTGCGAGGGCATAGACATCTGTATCGTAGACTCTTCTCTGGTGACTCATTTCGACATATAACAGATGCTTCACTGTCCAGATCTCAGGGGTAGTTGATGGACACCAAAGTATGACATCTCAAGTATGTGTTCATATCTAGACTCTCGTATGTTTGCTATCTATCCTATGTTGGAATGACTACTTCAGAGCTATGTATGTATAAGTGCATTGGATACAAGAATGTCTGTCTTTTTAGTACTATACTAACAAAATATTCATATACAAGATCCTCTGAGAATCCACCAGATAAAATCAGCTTGCTCTTACTGTGAAAGCAGCAGCTGTTGTGAACGCTGAAAGTGTACAATTTTATGTTCTCATTGCAGAAATTGAAGCCAGAGAAGCCTGCGACTGGCTGAGAGCTGCCGGTTTCCCCCAGTATGCTCAGCTATTTGAAGGTATGATCCCAGCGTCTTGTCAAGCAGCTGTATTAGAGTAAATTGTTTACATAAGCAATGTTTCAGAACCTGATACTTTTGATAGAGGCACTGCCAAGTTCTGTAATATCTTCATCCAAACCTCTGTGTGTTCTTGCAGAAGGAACATCTTAATTAGGTTAGCATGGCCTCCGTAGAATTCTATGAAGAATCAAATCTTTCCTGGTTACTGTTAGCCTGTAACTCAGCCAAATTTCTGCTTTTGTCATTTTTAGTTGCTTATGATTTTCTCAGGCTCTTTTCCTTGAGTGTTGGGGCTTTTTTCTGACTCACTGGTTGCAACCTCAATTTGTCCAAGGCTCTCCAGCCTGTGGTCTTAAGCGGGGTTGTTTTATTGGTGTTTTGAAAAAGAATGTTGGAAAAAACATCTTGCAATTGTAAGTTTTTAAAACGGATGCTCGGAAGCAGCCAGCCAGTCAAACAATGCAATTTCAGCACATTTTCATGTTGTTAAAGCTAGAAGGAATGCTTGTGACTTGTGGGGGAGATACGGCTTTCTTGAAACTTGTGTAATTTTCAGACACTTGTGCTTATACCTTAAAACTGTTCTTTAAAGTATGTTCATTGTTACAGGTATTGAATGTAAAATAAACCTAGCCTATTTTTAAAAATATTTTTTTTTTATTGAAGAAGTACAGTTAAAAGAACAGTAACTTCTGCCTGTTCTCATTCCTACCACCCCTGTTCATTGCAAAATTAAAAATTGAAAGTCAAGCAACAGAGCCAAATTTGAAAGCTGTATACTATGAAACATGGTAGCTTATGGAAATGCTTCCTATTTGACTACAGCAGATTTTGTTGTATATACTGTCAGCCTTACAGCTTGCTGGAAATGTGCGTTGTCATGCTTCTGGAAAATGAATCCTTTGCATTACTTTGTTGTTTATGCAGTGTCCTGACTTGACTAGGAAAAGTATGCTTAAAAAGTAAGCCAAGGAAAGAAATAGTGATGGATTTTGCTGGTTCCCTTTTCTGCAAGGGTAAATCTCGGGAGCTGAAACATGGAACTCTTCGGCTGGTGTGTTGATCAGTGTCAAACAGCATGGTTTGTCAGGCTCACTACACCTCAAAGAGTGTATGTCATGTGCTGCATTCTACTGTACCATCAGCAAAAGCTCATGTAAAAATCTCCTACTTTTATACTGTACTTGAAGGCAGAAGGTGCAGAGAACCTAACCAAAGCAAAAATTTAATTTGGTATTTCTTGGCTATAGTACTTAGTCACTGCAAGCTCCTGGAAATGCAACAAACGCTTGTCTACCTGTAAGTGGTAACAGCAAGTAGGTACCTACACATGTTCTCCCACTTGCTCTAAGGAGGTTGTCCTCATATACTTCAATGACGTTTGTGTGAATATATAGTTATAGAAATAGATTTAGATTTATTTCACCTATGATAAAGATGTTGGAAAATCCAAAGTCTTTGCAATTATAACCCAGATCTCAGGTTCAGCTTCTTTGTTTACAGATATGCAGTTTCCTATTGATGTAAAAACTGTGAGGAAGGATCATGAATTTTTAGATGGAGATGCAATTGAGTCATTATTCAGGTAAACATTAATTATGAATCACCTTTAATATAGAGCCTCCAGTCTTTGTGGTTATTTGTCATTCATCTTTTCACGCCTTAGTTTTTGTCAGAGACTTACAAAGTCACTAATGCTGCGACTGAAGGAAATCTCTTAAGCACATACTTCAGTACCACTGAAGTTGGTTGTTCAAAAGCAGAGTAAGCATGTCCCTGCCTGTCTTCATCAGCCAAGGTCTCAGTGACATTATACTAAGCATCAAATCCGTCTTTTCTGTAATGTGAAATGTCTGCAGGCTGAGAGAATAATCAGTTCCCTGCAAGCATATCATAGCATGACAGTTTGCTCTTTAGAATCGCGTATTACAGAGCTCAGGGATTTCCTCTGACTAGTGAGCTTCCCCAGAGCTGTTCCAGGAGGTGAACAGCAAAAATTATCTGCACAAGGGATATGTTTATTGTTTTGTTTCCCTGGTTATTGTTTTGAGTGAGAAGCAAAGGTATTGATTTGAAATTACTGTTTTGCCAGAGCTGTTCATAGCACACAAGTGAAATTGCATCATCAGTGCAAAGTCAAACTCACTGCTCTTTGGAATTTCCCTGTGTAAGAGTGCCAGGATAGTGAGGAGGCATTCTACTTTACTACTTACTGCAGTTATTGAAGCTTTCTCATTATGAGATTGTGTAGCAGGTGAAGTGAACTCCAGGCTGTCCATGCCACACCACTTGCCCAAGCCAAGGGATGCAATAAGAATTTCTAACTCTTAAAGGACTGAAAATTTCCTCTTCTGGCAAAGTGGTTTGGTCTTTTTCTGTATTGTTATGTCACCTGAATTCAAATTCTGCTTGTAACAGGAGCACCAACAGAAGCTGTTTGTGTATACATCTCTAATGCACAGCAGATAGAGAGAACTTTGGATATATTCTGATTCTTGATATGACTTCTGTCCTGAGTGTTCCTGAAAGGCTATCGGTGTGCCTCCCTGTTAATGCCACATATTTGTTTGACAGTTAAGCAGTGACTGTCTAGTCTGGGGCCTTATTGGTTCCACAAGTTTTGATTAGAATGATAGATAATAAAGTCCTTCCAAGGATACAGATTAATGTCTTCATTTTTAAATTTTTTTTAAGAAGCCCACTCAGACTTTCTCATTTTCAAAATTAAGAGTTATCAATATACAAATTTTCACAATCATTAAAGCTCATTATATGATTTTTAATTAACTGATTAATTATGGTCCTCTTCTCTAATTTTAAGATGGCAGAACTGGAACTGTGAACATCATGGGGTTGTTAGTTGGTGCTGGTTTTGGCAAAAGGTATGGAGAACCTCTAACAGAATGTCAGTCTTTGACATCAATAATGAAGGCTTCATGGTAGAAGTTTGCAACTACTTTGGTGCATGTTTATTTTCAAGAAATTAAACAGTTTAAATTTAAAACATCTTTTTTCTTATACCCTAGACGGTTGAACACATTGAACAAGTGTGCATCAATGAAAATAGAAATAAGCCATCAGAGGAAACGGGTATGTTTGTTTGTGAAATATTATTAATTTTCTCATTAAAAATGTGTTTAGCTATTATTTCAAAAATCTGTTTTTAATAGGTATATAAAGGATTAGCAATTTATTAACTTTTCTTTCTATTCTCTTCCATCCTGCAAAGCTCTTCCATTTGCATTTTCCACTGAAAAACATAGGGATGGAGATAGAAATTATGTAAGGTTCATTTTGTAACTTTATAAGGTAGGTTAGGGATGGGTTTTGAAACAGTTTTTAGAAATAATTTGATGCACATTACTGTCCAATAGTGTGGCACCAAGGCCCCACCTCAGCATGTCTTTTATTGCTTTCCTAAGTAGTTTCACACCTTATTTAAGGCCTGAAAGCGAAATTTCATTCTTAGTGACTAAATGAAGGATAAGCAATTGAAACGGGCAATCCAGATAGTGTCAGCCAATGTCAAATGTCCAGCCAATAAAAGCTGGATAGGTTTTATCTGTGCTGGCTTTGTCCTCTCCTGCAAAAAAGTACCGTAGCTAAACCAGTTGCTATAGCCACATCTTGGCTGGTTAACACCAGGATTGTAAAGCCTCTTACCACAGGTACCATGGATTAACTGCAGGACTAGCAAGAAAATAATGTAATCTTTTGGAAAAATGTCTAGGTTTTTTGGAAGCTTCCACTCTGCCATCAGGGAAGAATGGGGCAAGAGAGGGTCCTCAGAGAAGAGACGGGTCGTTCCCATCTCTCTAACAGTTCACTGGCCAGGCACTTACTTGGAACGGGGACAAACGGCCAGTGAGACCGAGGTGTCCCAAGAGGGTGCACCAGATATTGATGCTGCTATAGTCCCACAGTCAAATACCCTTTTTACCTGAAAATGGTTGAGTTTTGGTCACAGAAGCATGGAAGAGTATTTGACTTGGTTGGCTTTAGAAAAGGGCATGTAAATTCAGTACAATTCAATTATCTTTCCAAACCTTTGGATTTGTTGCAAAACAGAATTTTTCATCCTCAAATCAAATCTGTCATCTTTAGCTGTGGCAAACTTATCAGATTTGTCAGCATGCTTGGGAATAATTTGTTAGTGTGTTCTTCAACTAACAGAATAGGGCTCAGGGCAGACCTTCAGTAAGTGTTAAGTTGCATTTCTGTATGTTGGTCTTGGGGGTTTTGGATAGGCAGAAAATTGAAGTCTGCTTTTTTGTTACATGTTTTGGTAATTTAAAGGTTGCCAAACTTTGCCCTTGAACTGTACTTTTTTTTTTTTTTTCCTTCTAAGAGTGATGACTCTGAAGATGATGAACCTTGTGCAATAAGTAACAAATGGGCTTATGAGAGGTGCAGTCAGAGATGGTCTCGTATTGAGAGCCTAGAAGGTTTCCCAGGAGAGGAAGGTGCTAGTGCATCAGTCCCAGGCAGTCCAATATTGAAAAACATTGGCAAGGAGGAGGATACTCTCTTTCTGGATTATGGCGAGAAACATGATGTGTCCTCAATTCACAGTACTAGCAGTGGTGACAGTGACATTGTTAGCTTCCCAAAACTTTTTGAAGATGTGGAAACCAGCATGAGTTCCTCAAGATGTTCCTCAATTAAGGTGGCTTCACTGGACTCTGCTTTTAGTTGTTCTCCCCCCAGTGAATTTTTAAATATCACCAGTGAGGAGAAGCTTTTGGGTAAGTCACCATATAAAAAGAGGAAGAGCCTTCTAAAGAAAATGGAGAAATTGCACTTAAGGAGCTGCAACTTAAGGAGTGGTCAGTCAAAGGCAAAACCCATAATAAGTGAACCTGTTCTTCTGGAGGGGCTTAATGAAGAAAAAATGAAGATGCTGAACTGCGTAAATATTTCCGACCTCTCTGGCATCCAAACAAAGGACAGTTCTTCTTTTTCTCTCCAGAACTGCAATAGCCGCAACCAGTCTGAAAACAGCAGCACAGTGAGCGCTCCAAGTCCTGTTAAAAAACCACAAAGCCACTGTGAAGGAAGCGGGGTGTATGCAGAAGACTCTGATTCTAGCAAGCTCTTGCTGTGGAGTGAGCTATCTCAGCAAAACCTAACAAATGACATGAAGTTACAAATGAACCAGGTGTTCCAAATACCACAAGGCCATAAACCTGGCACTTTCCCCAAAGCACTTACAAATAGCTCCCTGTCGCCAGTAGACAACTCTTCCGTCAACTGCAGAACTGGGAATTTACATGGGTGCAGGAGGAGCCGGAGCAGAAGCAGTTCCAAGGATGCCAAAGCCCCCAGGAGTCCCCTTTCAAGCACAAATAACAGGCTAAGTGTGTATGACAACATGCCCAATATCGAACTTGATAATTTGGAGGCAGCACAAGTTGGTGATGATGATGTTTTTTCAGAACTGAACAATGTTATAGAGGATGTCAATGGTCTCAAAAAGTTGGTTGATCAGTGGACAGAGAAGTTCTCAGATGGTGGGGATTTGGACTTTGCCAGTGACTTGACCTCTTTGTATCCATCCTTACCTAAAGAAATCTGTCTTGAAACGGAGGGCTCAGAAGATAAGACAGCAGACCTCCCAGCCACTGAGGGAGAGAGCAGCTGTGAACTGGGCAAGGAGATGAGTTCTGCAGGCCTGGCATACATGACAGACTCTAAAAAGACCAACAGGTTAGCTGTCCTTGGGTTTCCCTGTTAGACTGTCCCTTGGGAACCTTTCCCCATTGATTCTCTCCCCTCATAACTGCTTTTCTGGAATAAAGGATTCTTAAGTAAATCTGTTCTGGGTAGCAGGGTCTGCGCTGCTGGTACCAGGTACTGCTGGTCTGTAGACACTCGGTATCTGCATCTGCTCTGACCTCTGTAGTAGGGCTCTCATAATCAGCATGAGTACTCTAGACATTTGGAATGGGACTTCAGCGCTGCCTTGCTGTATTTCTTATTGAAACATTTTGTATTGCCAGAGCACCTCCTGGATGATAAGTACCCTGTTTAAATGCAACTAACCATATGGTGTTTGGGAACTGCAGGTCATTTAGGTGTTAGGTGTTCCATAGATGCAGGCAGAAAACTAACGAGGGCAGTGAAATAGTCGTAAGCCTAAACAATATTTATCCCACAGGCATGGGAAGCAACACTGGTCTGTGGAAGAGAGTGTGAACTTGGAAAGCCTTCCCATCCAGACCGACAGCCAGTCAGCAGCTCAGCTAGCCCGGACACAAAAGCTGGCTTTGTTGAAACTCACTGCTTTGATGGACAGATACTCCCCTTCCAGTAGGCAGGGCTGGAACTGGTAAGTTGTCTAATATTAAAGCAACCTGTGTTAGAAAGACAGGATTTGATATGTAGGCAGGTGAATTTCCTTGTCTGTCTAGATTACCCATGTCCAAAGTGAGGAATTTCATCCTGTTAAATCGCTGGCAGTTCTGTGGTTATTTCAATGGCTCCAGGATTTCCTCTGCTATGGACTGCACTTTCGCTCCTCGCTGGTGGTCATGTTGTTACCGATTTTAAAGCACGTTATTGTTTCTCTTTAAATCTGCCCATTTGCAGGGCTTTGTTAGAGGTCCTTCACAGAGATGGCAGGACCCGAGGTGAGAGCTGACTGGGCTGAGAATCCTTTTCAGCACCAAGTCCCTGTTTGAACTAAAGCCATGACAAAGTCAGTCACCCAGAGGACTTGGACATACCGGTTAGCGTCTTGTGATAGGGATCTAGTGCTTGAATATAGAATGAAGTGAAAAAAGCCTGCAGTGTCCTAAAGGGATGGATTGTATTTCACATGAGGATGCTTCATTAAAGCTGATTTCAGTTTTGAAGTGAGAAAGTAATTCTTGTAATTGCCCTTAATGGTTTTCTCTCTATCTTATGATGCCATGTATACAGGTATGTGGCAAAATTTGGGGTTGTGGCAAGTGTAACTACATCCTTTCCCATGCATTTAACTAAAACAGCAGGCAGAACTGTGCTAGAGAGCTAATAAATTGCATACACTGTTTTTTGTTTTCAGGACTGTACCGAAGTTCATTAAAAAAATAAAAGCCTCTGACTACAAGGACAAAAATGTGTTTGGGGTTCCTTTACTTCTGAATGTTCAGCGAACAAGCCACCCGCTGCCTAATGGCATACTGCAAGCCCTGGACTATTTAAGAAACCACTTTCTTGACCAGGTATGAACTTGTGGCAGCCCAGAGCAGCTCTGTTCCGTAAACGGATCTGCTCCAGGGAACCAGTCTCTGCTTCCAGCTTTTGTGAGGGACTTTCTTACCTCCTAAGGCTCTGAATAGGCAAAAGGGTGTAGGTCTGAGCAGGTGGCCTGTGAGGAAATAGCAGCACTGTTTCCTGCTGAGAACACCTTTAGTCTTGTCTTGTATTTTTGTTCCTTGCATTGCTGAAATCTTCCAGTTGGTTCTCTTGGTGCAGGCAGTCAAGCTGTCTTCTGGTGAGCAGCATGTCTCTGCTCCCTTAGAAAGTAAATCTACCACACAATGTCATTTTCCCCTTTGTTCTGTGGTTGCTGATAGTGCCAGAGCTAATGTGATAATTAATCTTGTTTCAGCTGAAATGTACCACTAAGCAGAGATAAAACATGAGAGCAGTGCCTTTAACATCTTTTCTGGATCCAAATCCGTATTTATCCACTAAGTAGAGATGTGTACGTGGCAATGAAAGTGTGTTGCATATGCTGCTGTTCCTGTAGCATAGTTGCAGAAATGGGGGACCCTGTGACATGAGACACATTAGTTAAAGAAAGGGCTTATTTTCCCCCCTGTGCTTTACAATTGCATAGGTGTGTGATATTATGCTGAAGCACAAAAATGTGTGTGTGCATCCTGTGAAGCTACAATGTAGTTCGGTGGCACATACTGGAGTGTGAGCAGTTGGCTTCTTATGGAGGCAGTGTGTTTCATTTTGAGACCATGGTATCTCATCAGTTAATACAAATAAGCCAATGGATGTAAATACTGTCTCAGTGGCACACAGTGAAAATTTCAGCAGAAGCTTTGTCAAGGTAGAGTTTGTGAGAAACTTCTAAATCTAGGGTTTTGTCTGAAACTCGATTGACATTCATATTAAAAATAGAATCATAATTTCTCTCAGAATGGCAATTGCTCTTTGCCAACTGGTAGACGTATTAGATGTATCAGATGTTAAACCTGAACCTTGTGGATCTCACAGTCTGAGTTTGTTTGCTCCGGGATAGGCATCAATGTACATTTGCTTTTGGATAAATGCAATTGGTGCATTATAATCTTGCAGTTCTAATGTGTGAACATAGCCTGCTCAAGAAAACTGACAGATGGTAATTGTAATGGTTTTAAAAATCAAAAGAGTCATTTTGCATTAAATAAAAAGCAAGCAAACAAATGTGAAAATCAGTATGTCTTGACAGCTGGTTCTGTGGGCATCGGACCTGGTTAGCCTGGGAGGAATATCTGTGCGGCTTCTAATGATACAAAATATTTTGGTGTTAGATCCCACTACAACAGGGTCAAAGATATCTATCATAAGGAAGGTGAAGGATTGGTTATTTGTCAGAAAGTTGATTCCTGATGACTCCTCTCTTTGATATTTTCTTTTACCCGCAGGTTGGCCTGTTCCGAAAATCCGGTGTTAAATCCAGGATTCTGTCTTTAAGAGAAATGAATGAAACCAACCCAAACAATGTATGTTATGAAGGGCAGTCAGCGTTTGATGTGGCAGATATGGTGAAGCAGTACTTCCGAGACCTTCCCGAGCCTATATTTACTAGCAGGCTCTGTGAATCCTTCCTCCACATCTACCAATGTGGGTAACAAAAGCTATAGTTTTCTGATTCCTTGAATGTCTTAATATTGAGCTGTACAAGGCGGTGGCCAGACTTAGGGCTAGTGCCTTGTCCTCTTATACTCAGAGGACACAGGCAGGTTGTTTCTGAAAAGATGAGTTCATTGCAGCTCTGGACTTAAAAAGTTTCACATCTGCATCTTATGGGCCAGCTATTTCCTAATATTGTGTCTTTTATGTTCTTTGAAGGATGAGCATAATAAGAGTTGCTGCAGCAGCCCTTCCAAACTGTGTTTTTTGAATGGTCATTTCCTTATGCAAAATTAAGAGAGAATCTAGTCCCCTTGTTCATGGTATGAAGCAGCTCCTTGTGCAAGAAGTCATGTTATATTGATGAAATTTCTTTATGAAGGTGCCCAATCACAGTTGCTGTGACACAGCATCTTTGCCTGGAAATGCCAGCAGCTTTTTGCCTGTGCTCTCACTGTTACTACCCTTGAAACTCAACCTGAAAAAGAAGGAAATGTGAAGTTGAAATCTGCTATTGCATATAGTTTTAAACAGGTTCCATTTCCAGTACTTGACCCTCAAGGAATTAACTCTCAAAAAGCAGCTGGGTTGGGGAAGGAACTTGCTGTAGAGACTTATGATGATGTTGCTATAGGCAAGTTTCCTCTTCTTTTGAGAAAAGGTTTTGAAAGTCGAAATAGGAGATTTCTGAGTGGGCTGGATTTCAGCCTGTTTTATGTGACACTTACTGACATGAATAAATGAGCTGCTGCTACTGCCCTGTGTATGGTGTAGGTCCCTGAAAGTTTGGGTGGGTTTTATTATTCAACCTGTCAGGCTTTTAGAATTTTGTCTGAAAACAGTTTATTTGTTTGAAGTAAGTTTTCTTTTTGCATCCACAAATCCTTTATATAAGGAGATCCCCAATTCCTATGTCCAATGGGTGTGGAACCATTTTCTTCCATTTATTGTAACCTGGCCAGTGTCTGCCTCCTGCCTCTTGTTTTGGGGTAGAGGCAGTAAATGACTGAATTCTACTCACCAATCTTCTGCCACATGTGATTTGAGCAGGTGCTCAGATTAAATTACCATCTTTTGGATATAGGAAATGTGCTGCTTTCACCAAGAAGCATGTTTTATATGTTCTGTGTATGTACTACTTGAAGGGGAAGAGAAGTGATCTACTCTTTGTAGTGGTGTAAAATCTTCATGCTAGGGTGGTGTGTGCAGGATGCAGCACGCCTACTCTCCTGCAGGAGCTGTTTGTTTGGGCACACGGTCTCACTGTGTTTTAGTGTGGATCAAAATCTGTTGGCAAAACATTGTTCTCTGAATTGAGTTATCTGAGAGCATCTGTCCTCTTCATGCCTGAAGCTGAAAGGAAATGACAGTAGAGTAGGTATCTGCTCTCAAGTACCATTCCAGAGTAGTATTTTATGGAGAGACAAGCCCTCATTTGGATTGTAACCAGAGCTGGTTCAGGATAAGTTCATTAGCATGGTGTTCAAGATAAATTGCAAGTCAAGCACCAGCATCTCTGGGTATGAATGTTCATCTTGATGGGCAATAGGAGAAAACTGTACTTGTTTGATGTGATTGTGATAATGGCCTTTGCCTTGTCTGTTGTGAGCTAGTGTGACAGGAAAATGGATGAACCTACAGTTTCAATGCTCTGCTCAGGACTCTGTTGATAGATGATTCCTCTGCAAGTCAAGTGCGATTTTCATAATTTTTTCTTTTTTCAGACGTGCCAAAGGATCAGCAGTTTCAGGCTGTCCAGGCTGCTATTCTTCTTCTTCCAAAGGAAAACCGAGAAGCTTTGAAAATCCTCCTGTTCTTCCTGCGAGATGTGGTTGCTTTTGTTGAGGAAAACCAGATGACCCCAACCAACATTGCTGTCTGTCTTGCACCTTCTTTGTTTCACCTCAACACCCTGAGACGGGATAGTTCCTCCACCTCCACAAGGTATTAGCATCTTACTGCTGGTGTTGCTGCTGTCCATAGTATTCTTTGCTGCAACAATGCTTTCTGTAGCTGGCCTAGGATCAGGGTTTGCTTTTAAGGGGGAAATAGCATATTTGTCTGGGGGTTTGTCTCAAATATGGTTGTTCAGGTCCAGCAGGAGCTGAGCACAATGTGTGGAGCTGCCCACAGTGCATGGAGCTGATCACAATGCATGGAGCGACCCAGCAGCTCAGTTGTCCAGTGTAGAGAACAGTGGTAAGGCCCCGTTGCCACGTCCCTGACCAGCCTGCATGCGAGCTAGCCTGCCTCCCTCACAACTGCTGTGCTCTTTGCGGTTGCCCACAGGTCCGGCTACCCAGGAATCCAGCACATGGCCCACTGTTTGCATTAAGGTGGTGCTGGCCATTGAAAATGTAGCTCATGCACTGGCAACATAAGCCCAGGTGCAGCCTACAGATATCTGGCAGATTGTAGCTGTTGCTGGCACTGGTTCTGCTGGGTGATAAGGGGATCATTCCTCCAGGACTGAGCCACAGGGATTCTGTAGATTATCTTAATAAGTAAAAGTATCTGGGTTGCATAACAACCCCTGTTTGTACGTGCAGGGAGGAAGGTGCCCTTGGGCCAAAGTAGACAATCTCAGAGCATTCATGCCTTATCTGGTCTCCTGAGGCAGGGCTGTTTGCTTTACTCCATGCTGCTGGGTATGGACAGAGGCATATGAGGGTAGAAAAGGACAGCTGACTTTGATGGAAACACTGTGCACCCATCAGAGTAGCAAGTTAGTCACTTCACTTGGGGATCTAAAGATGAGGACTAGTTCTGCAGCAGAAGCTGTCAGATGTGCTATTGGCATCTGTCAGGCTGGTAACCAGGCTCTGGATAGAAAACACTCAGGACTTTTCTTTTGAATGGCACAAACCATCTGAAAATGCGGATGTGTACCTACAGCCTAGGGCTGCTCACAGCTCTCCTGGGCTGAGCCAGCACATGGTGAGGGAGCCCTGTGGTCACTGCGAGGGCAGCTGGGGATGCGATGGAGCTTTAGTGGCAGCAGGTCCTTCCTGGATTGCAGCTGTGTTTGAGCTCCTGGGAGTCATACTTTGAGAGTTGTACCTCTCTGGTTTACATGAACATTACTCTGAAATACTAGGACCAAAAATAGAAACACAGTTTTCTCTTTGTTGTCACTGTTTAGAAGCCAGGATGCTTTGAAGCTTTAGCTTTTTTCTAACTGGGCATTAATGCTATACTGCAGGGTTCCGACTTCAAAGGGTAGAAGCTGACAGGTCTGACTTTGAGGAGCAGCTCTGAGGACTCTTATCTTCCACCCAATTTTCAAGTCATTTGGCAGGAATGCACATAGATAAAAGTATCAGAAGCTGGGATTAATGAAGTCATATAATGATTATGAATAAAAAGAGGGGACTGTTTCTGAAACGTGTTTGGTGTGGTTTGGGCCAAAGGATTTAAAAGGTTCTACATGGGCTTTGCAGGGTTTTAAAGGAGCTTGATATTTGAAAGCTATGCACAAACCAGTTTGCAGTCATTGCCGTCTATGGCCAAGTGTGTGATGATGTGTTTGGGGAATAAAAAGCCTTGACTTCTTGGGCATATGTTCTGTTCCTACTGGTCAGTACTGCCCTGGGAGCTTTTGGGATGTGCTGGGAGGGAATGCTGCCCGAGGACCTTGCTGCAGCAATGTAACGGTGAGCCCCTACGTGGTGTGTAAGGGTCCTTCAAAGCAGTGTAAGCTGCTGGTTTCCAGCCCGCAGGGGTGCTAGCTGAGTAGGCACCTTGTACTTGTGGTTCACAGCATCTTGCTCACAAGCCATCCTTTCACCTACCCCTCTCTGTAGATCGAGTCAGAGGAAGTGCAGCTTGGGGAAGCCAGACCAGAGGGAGCTGAGTGAGAACCTGGCAGCAACGCAAGGCTTGGCCCACATGATAACGGAGTGCAACAGACTCTTCCAGGTACGTCGCTTGCTGTAGCAAAGCAAAAGCCCTGACCAGCCTGATGTAGGTGGCCTGCTTTGAGCAGTTTGGGCCAGAGCCGTGCAGACGTCCCTGCCAGCCCAGCTGTTTCTCTGAGCATGTGGCAGGTGTGATTCCAGCTGACTGCAGTAACAAGAAAAATGACTGTCATTGCAGACTTTACTGCAAGGATTTTTAAGGGCTGTGAGAGCATTCCTCCATTTCCCCCTCCATCCACTAACTGCTGTGGGGGCTTGACTCCCCAGGCTTGGGGCTATCTCAGTACCTGTGAGGCAGAGGCTGGACTATGCTTGTGCAGGGAGGCCCTGACCATCCCTTGGTGTGGGAGAGGGTGGAAGGTGAGGTTTTGCTGCTGGGGCCTGGCTGGAGCAACAGCTGCGCCTGGCCGTGGACCCCAGTAACCTGGACCTGGGCCTTGACCCACAGACTGACTTCCCGGCTTGACCTCGGCCTTTCCTCGTCATGGTGGACTTGCCTGGTGATCACTAGACTGGCTGACCCTGGTTGCTGTCACTGGACTTGATCCTGACCTCCTCTGCTGACTCACCTTCCTGGCTCAACCTCCGACCTCATCACCATGGATGCGTCTGATGATCTGGACTCTTAGCTGACCCTGGCTGCCATTTCTGTCCTGGCTCAGGTACTGTGGGGCCGGGCGGCTGCCCTGCCAGCCCTGTTATCCCACTTGACTCCCAGCCCCTTTCCTTCAGGCAGCCGCTGGCCCTTGGGTGCACCCTGACAGTCAGCTTGGGGCTTCTTGTGCTCCACTGCAGCACCACGGCTGGGCAGGGGCTGCTGTCCCACGGCTCTTCTGAACTGACACATGACCTTGCCCCAGGGCTTCCCCCAGCACTGACACCCCCCCAAACCGGCACTTGACTTCCGAGTGACACCCACCCCACGCCAGCCTGGCCTGGGGTCCGACCTGTCTGTGGCATCAGTCCCAACCCAGCCGGGGCTCCCAAGTGACCATGGGTCCCCAGCTCCTCAGCAGTGGCCTGAACCCCTCTGCCCAGCCCTGAAGCCCCTTGGGGTGCCCTGACACCTACTGCCTGCCCTGCATCCGACAATCAGTCCTGGCAACATGGGAGCTGGCCTCATCCCTGGCTGCATTGCTTGTCCGTCCGTGTCTCCCCGCCGCCCCCCCCCCCCAGTATAGCCCCACAGGGACTCTGGAGCTGCCCTTGGACAGTCTGAACGCTCCTGCTGTGACCAGGGCACTTCCCCACCGCCGCCCTCACCTGGCAGGGCAGCCAGCGAACCCCCCGATGGGCTCGACGCCACTGCTGCCAGGACTGTGAGCTGTGGGGCTGCCCCTCGCCAAGGGGTGCTGCAGATGTGCCCCCTGCCCTGCCAGGGGAGGGGTTTGGTGCTGAGACTCGGGGACCGCTTGGAGACAGCTGTTCCCCCTGCTGCTGGTGACCACAAGAAGCCGCAGCAACTGGTTTGGGTGGCCTCGGCCATGCCTATGCCTGGACACACACCTGCTGCTGTGGACCTAGCCCTGGACTCTGATGCTTCGCCCTGCCTGGTCACTGTGGCCATTGCTGGCCATCCTGGACTGCGGCTGATGCTGTTACTGCCACTGAACCTGACCTGGCCTCGGCACCTGCTACGGGGACTTTCGGCTGGCTGCCACTGCCATGCCCAGGCCTGTCCTGTGTCTCCCTCAGGTACGGTGGGATGGGGTCCCGGCTGGTGAGGCACTGCCCAGCCCTGCTGCATGGTACTGTGCTCAGTGCCCCTGCTGCTCCCTGACCACATAGTGGGACCCTCCAGAGGGGCCTGGCCTCCTGCCGGCAGGTAGCACAGCACGTGGTTTGGGCGCTTGGTGACGCCCCCAGCACATATGGCTGTCACCAGAACTAGGTCAGGTTTCCGTTGGGGACATTGTGCAGCCAGCCAGCAGGAGGGCATGTTTGCACACATGTGCTCGTTTAAGGGCCAGACCCTTGTGTGCTTGGTGCTGCCTCGCTCACACAGCCAAGCCCTCCCCAGAGCTGTCTGTATGGGAAAGAACCTGGGATAAACAGAAACGTGTATCTTTTGTATCTGTATCTATCTATATCTCTCTATAGATGTCTATATGTATGCATATGTCAGCAAACACCTAAATCAAGTGCAGTATCTCTTCTCTGACGGCAGCAAAGCTGCGTTTCTGTGCTGCTTTACCAAGCACAGGCTTCTGACAGATCCCAAAGCAAAGGCAGGAGCCACGGCCCACTGCCTTGTAGTCACTGGAGATCGATACGCACCCAGCAAAGTGGTTTGCTGACTCTGTAGGGATTCAAACACTGTTGCTGTGAGCGAAGGCATTTCCCCTGTGTCCTCCTCTGAGGGAATGTAGTTAATTGATCTGCTCTTCCCCTGGGCTTCCTGCTCCTCCAGGTAAAAAACCGCTGCCTGCCTACAGCAGTTGCTGGCAGCTGATGGTGCTGCGCCCACAGCGCACAGCCCGACTGCTGTCCTGAGGCACTTGGGAAGCCACCAGCCACCCCTTTTTGAAGGGCTGGTACAGGCCTGTGCTTGCTTGCAGGTGGTACACCCCACAGCCTGCACTCCATTGTGCTGGTAAGCATGAGTTGTTTCACGTCTCCCTGGTGTGTTACATCAAAGTTCAGGCCTCGAATGCGATGTTCAATCTCTTTTGCAGGTAGCTGACTGCAGCCTTGGTCAGCTCACTAACAACTTCCATGAGACAAGCATCCCGAGCGCCAGGGTCCTGCACTGCTGGGCTGGGAGGAGACTGCTTGGCTCCCCCCAGCGCTCTGTGCTCTGCTGAGTGATGCCAGAGATGACATCAAAAGCTGGGTGAACCTGCTGCCACCTAGCAAATAAGGTAAAGAGGATGGCAGAGGACATCAGCATAAGCTTGGCTCTGGGAGTGTGGGTGACAGTACTGCGGTTGCAGGGGTTCCTGGAGGTGCTCTTCGGTGTTCTGAGTTCTCAGTCCTTAAACTCTACAGACGGAAGCAGAGCAGCACTGGGCATGGGTCTGCAGAGTTTGGTTTCTGTAGAGAATTGCTCTGAGCTGTGCCCATGGCCCCTTTTGTCTTCTGAAGCCATGCTCCTGTTCTCTCCTTTCTTTACTTTCCTATGTCTACTCCCCCCTGCCTTTTCCTTTTCTTCTTCCCTTACTTCCTCCTTGCGAACATAGGGAGTGCTGCTCCCCTAGGGTATCTTCCCTTACCACAACGGACATCAACACCTCCAGTTGTTTTAAGTGCCTTTATTGTCACCGCACAGGGAACAGCTACATCCTCTGCACCGGCTTAATCCCCAGGATGTCGAACCCTTTGGCCATGACAGTGGCAGTGGCTTCACACAGCAGCAGCCTCCACATGTTCACCTTCACAATCTGGCCTGCAAAACACCAACACAAGAGATGCAACAGCTGCTCAGAGCAATGAATGCTGCCTTCCCCAGGGGAACCCCATCAGCCACAGCCTGGCCCTGGGGCTGGGCACACTTGAGCCCCCTCCCATTCTCCCCAGGCCAGGCAGACTGACCGGCCCTTGTGCTTCCAGGTGCCTGGCTGCTTGCAACTCTCTACTCAACCTTCCTGCTCCCAGGCAGTCGATACACCGGCTGCGCCAGCCACCCTCAGTCCTCCCACATGGACACCACTTGTTCTGCAGCAGCAAGCAGTGTGACAATGACCTTCCCAGCACAGGGAAACACCCTGCAGATTGTCTGTACCGTGGTATGTGACACAGGCACATACAACACCCCTAAGGCAACACTCACCACTCTGCCTGTCCTTCTCAACGCAGTAGCAGTTGTCATAGAACTCGGTGAAGGTGGTGGCCAGTTCATAAAGGTAGTCACAGAGTGTGTGCAACAACAGGTCCTCCAGGATTTTCTGCAGGATCTCAGGGAATCTCAGGATGCACTTGCCCAGTTTCCACTCCTTCTCATGGTCAAGGATAAGCACCTCCTCCCTGGCTGCCTTCTGCAGCATCTGCTCATCAATATTGGCCAGGCGAGCAATAGCCCTGAAATGGTGCAAAACAGGGTCTGCGGGTGAGGGTCCCACCGCTCCGCCTGCCCCAGGCCACCTGCTGACCTTCTCACTTGCCCAGTGCTGAGTTACCAGGCCTGAAGGGAGCAATCATCCCTGGGAACGCACGGGGAGGCGCTCCCTGCGGAGCGATGCAGCAAGGCACAGCAGAGGAACAGGGAGCCAGGGGTGTGCTCTGGGCACACGTGTCGGCAAGGGCTGCTGGTGCTGCCACGCAAACCAGGGCTTAGGGTGCCAGAAAAACTGTGTGGGGTATGGTAAAACCCGAGGTCAGCAGCTGCTGGAACACTGGCTCACCTTGTTCCAGCCACCCAGATCCTCTAATGGAACTACCAGAAACTCCCAGTTTCCTCCCTGCTGCCTAAAAGCCTAGGTAAGCTGCACAGAGGAGCCGTGTCTCAGTTAGCAGAGGACACCACTTCCAATGACAAATAAAATCTTGCCTTTGCCTACGCCGGAACAGGGGTGGTTCGTAAGAAAAGACAGCTAACAGCACTGGTGCGACTAAGCCACCCCTTTCCCACGAAGATACAGAGAACGTAAAAAAACAACTCCAAGCAACTCCCTGCGCACTCAACCTACCTGATCCGTGTGAAAGCATACAGCAAATAAGCAGCTGTATTTCCTCGGTCATCCAGCATCTTGTCAAAGGAGAACACGTAATCATTTAGTCTGTTGTGGGAGAGATCTGCATATTTAATACATCCAAAAGCAACTGATGTCTGGGCAGCTTTCAGCTCTTCTGGTGTGAGGACCTGTTGCAATTTCAAAACAGGTAACAGTAAGAACGTTACACTGGCATCACAAACCACAACAGCCCTGGCCCCTCAGCCTGGCTGAAGAGGAAAGCCCAGGCTGCTGAGGGGGTTTTACGCATGTGGTACTCAGTGAAAGGCTCACACCCACTCTTCCACCTCGGGGCACCAGACAGCCTCACATCCACCCCTCGCCTCTCTTGCAGTCAAAGGGCACTGCAGCCCTGCCCGGGGGCCTTGAGAATACACAGGACCTCTGTGCCCCAGCTCGTACCATCTATCTGCCATACAGGCTTGACGACTATACTGTGCTACTGCTTCTTACAACTGTGTGTACACAGAACAAACATGTGGCCCTCCTCCTACCCTTGCAGAGCATTTTGGACAGTCCAAACACTCACAAAACCCCTCTCTGGTGGAACAGTGCCCTGTCAGCATGGCAAAGCACTTTGTGTCTGACTCCCATGAGGCCTTGGGAGATTTTCTGCCCAGTTTGGTCCAGGCTATCAAGATGCAAGACAGACAGAAATCTCATTCAGCAAAGGAATTCCAGGAAACTCAGCCACAGGCTCCAAGGGAAAGGGTGAAGCCAAGTGCCCTGCAGATCCCCACGCATCCGTCCCCAGAAGTCACTGCTAGCCCAGCAGGCCAAGGCTGCAGCTTTATATTCTGCCTCCACCTCCTGCATCGCAGCGGCGGGGGGGGAGTCACAGCTGTTGCCATCGCACCAGGGAGACCTGGACTGTACCTGCAAGGCCCAGCTCTCCAGTCCCACCCTCAAAAAGCTCTGCAGCACCAGCCATTGGCCAGCACGCTGGCTACAGCTCACATTTTCTCACTGCCATGTACTCGGGGACACTGCTCTTTCCCCATGCCAGCATCTTGCTGAACTACAATCAAATAATGACGCTGACTGAGCACACAACCCACAGCATCTCCTGGGTGGTCTGGCAGTGTCCGTATTCTCAGCTCGCATCCAGAATCTGCAAAACCATGAGCCTGTGAACAAATCTGGGAAGCTCTCGGGAAAGATAAGCCATTTGTCACAACTACCTTGTCCCGTTCCTTGTCTTTCAGCTTGTCCATAGCTCGTTTCAGCCCTTCTTCCAGCAGATCTATAAGACGCACTGTATCCCCTGAACGAGTTTTGAACTTCTTCCTGAAAACACAGAGCCAAAATGACCACCTGCATAAGAGGTGGAACATGTCCAACCTCTGCCTAGTGTGCCACGTGTGCCAGGACATGCGTCAGAACTTCTTGCAGGGATTTCCACTGTTCACACCTTATGGCTTAATAAAAAAGCACATGCCCACGAACTCCTCCATATAGAGGAAACTGACATCACACAGACAGCTACAAATCTGAAGAGAATACCCACCGGGTGGCTGGGAGGGGTGACCAGGAAGGCTCCAACAACCACAACTGTCCCACTTCCAGACATCAGTCAGGACACAATACCAGTGCCAGCCCCCTGCCCAGCCCAGCAAGTCACCTTTAATTCTGTAACAAACAGCAAACCCACCCAGTCTGCAATGGCACATGACCTGCAGCGCACACCGGTTTAGCCACACCTTCACAGAGACACAAGAACAACTCCAGAGCACAAAGGCCTGGCTTGCACACAGGGCCACCAGAGGTTCTTTTCCCAACTTCAATTTCATTTACCAACGAGGCAGGCAGAAAATAATGGAAATCATGGCCTTTACCATTGCCATCTCCCAGCAGCCACATCAGCTTCCACCGGACTTCCACCAGACATTCCCAGTGCCCCTCCCCAAATGCCAGGCAGCAGAAGCCAGGCCCAAGAGGGAACCTGACCACAGCACCAGTGACTGTGTGGATCAAGGACCAGGACACACAGTTACAAATAACCATAGTGCTCTTTTTTTTTTTTTTTTTTTTTTTTTTTTTTTTTTTTTTTTGTATGCCACATACATACTTGTCAACAAACAAGAGCAAGTGTCCTGCATTCACTCAAACATCCTCTTCAAAGGGAAAAATACAGCCCCAAACTTACTTGTCTTCTCCCAGCACCACTCCGAATGCAGCATGGGCTACTCTGGTTACTTTGGGATCATACCAGCCGATCATCTGTCCAGCTGCAAACACTGTTTGTAAATGCACCGACTGCAAGGAACAAATACCAACAGCTAGTCCTCAACCCACTCCTCCTGGTAGCACTCCTTCCAGTAGTTTTCTGCCCAGCTTTATCTCCTTCACAACGAGACTTAAAATGTTTCTTAGCTCCACAGTCAAATTCCACTTCCAACAGCTCAACCTTCTAAAGAGTGTTCCTGGCTTACAGAAGCAGCTAGTGGCAAATTCCCATCACTGCTCAGATATGGAGCTGACAACCTTCCTCGGGTAAGGAGGGACCCAAGTCTAAACAGTACAAATCTCGTTCCAGACTCATCTGTTGAGATTCAGGCTTCACCCACCTTCAGTGGTAACTGGGTCTGTCCCTAATTGTTCTAGTCAGTTCTAAGGGCTCTTCATGGAGACTGCCAGCCACCAAACACCATTACTCCAATAAGGACAAGAGTAAATATACCAACCACACTAAAAAACTTCTACATTACTGTTGCACCCTTCATTTAACACACGTTCTGATGGTCCATGACAGCAGAGACTGGCATACTCACCTGCCCGCTGTCGACAACATAAATAAGGATATCAGCCTTCTCTTCACACAACCTGTGTTTAAGAGCAGCTAAGTCAGATGTGTCGTATGTGTAACCTCCATCTGATTTCATGATCGTCAATGGGACAGGAAAACCAGGGACAAACACAATCTTTCGGCCATCATCAACCTGGACAAATCCTAGAAAAGCAATGGAAAACATTCTGTGTTGTATCGTATAGGGAGGTTTATGGGCCAGCCCAGGCAGATGCACTTCCCTTCCCGGATTATACCAGAAAGAAAAGGCCATGTCCGCACATAATTAAATAATTAATGGCTCAAAATATGAAAAAATCTAAATGAGAACTCCCTCACCAACCAAGTCATGTTTTATGCTGCACTTCCAGAACTCAAGACCATGCACAAGGAAGTGGAACTGTACAGATCTGGCCTTACAGAAGAGACCTAACTGGATTTAATAACTCCTGCCACCGGCATCCAGGTTCACCTTTACAGTTGCAAAACCAGTATCACAAAGTATGTCATTAAAGGCAGCAGAAACTACTGAGATGCAATGAGGACTTTGCACAAAGTATTTCTGAGGTAAGATCAGTCAAAATGCTTCGGATGTTGAGACTCGAACTGCCAAATCCAGACAGGAACACATAGAACTAGAGACTTTTTACGCTCCATTTGGCTTCTTCCCAGACTCAAATGCCATGGTTTTCACAGAGATTTCTCAATGTTCCCACACAGTCACAACACTAAGACGGGGAAGTCTGTCATACATAACTCCTTGACCATTTACTAAGGATACAATAAATTCCAGTAGTACCTTACGCTATTGCCTACAAAATATCACCAACAAACTGCTTTCTGTGTCAGCAAGAAAGATCCAAGCTTTTTGGAATGAAACATGTAAGAATCAATTCTGCTAATGCTCCTCTGTGAGGAAAAGCCACACAAGATCCACCCAGCACACGTGGCTGAGGAAAAGAGCAAGGGTGGGGAACATGCAACTTCAAAACCACCAGTCCTAAGCCTCGCTGAACAGGAGTGAGGTTACCTCACTCATCCGGACAGCTGCAGAATTTCTGACTCTGAGACCAAAATCCTCACCTTTATCTTCAAATTCTTTCACGATGTCTTTCATCATCTCATGGTAGAATGATTCCCCTCTCTCTATGAGTGTGATGTCCAAGCAGTTGTAGATTTTCTGGAACTCTTGACAAGGGAAACATAACAAAATACTTCCATTAAATGCACACAGTGGAATTAGTGGCATATGTTTACCAGTGGGCACAGCAAGTCCCTAAAGGCATCTTCCATCTCTTGGTCAAGCCATGAGACTAGGACTCAGGAGACAGAAGATTTAGCTGAAAGCCTCCACAGACAGCCCAGTACTTTGTATTAGCTCTTTTCTTTAGGCTTCTGATAGCAGTGTGGCAGTGATTTTCAAAATAAAAGAGGATGGACTCAGACATAAAGGTGAGGGAAGCCACACTGTTCTACTGCCGAGACATGTTTCTGAATCTGACAGTCACCTTTCCGCGACACGTCACAGATCAGTTCCCATGCTTTAATGATGTCTGGATTTTTGCTCTGCAGCAGCACCACACATTGGTAGGCACGTTTCTTAAATTCCTCCTCTGTGTCAAACCTCCTCTTGGATTCCTACAGTAAAACACACCACATGAAAAAGCACCGCCTTCCAGCCTGAACCAAGCTAACACTCCCAACAGGCTCTCCAAGCACACTCGTCTCAAGAGACAGAGGCAGCACGCTCACAAAGCCCTTTGATCATGCCCCCTGCAGACAACTCAGTACCACATACCGCAGCGCCTTACCCATGGCAGGTTACTGCAATCACTAGTAACAGTGATTCAACTCCTGTTTCTCCAAAACTAGCCTGCAATTTGTAAAGGTCCTCAATCTGCTCTTCAGATGTTGACATAATTATCACACTTCTTTGCTACAAATACCTTGTAAAAAGCTTGGAGATCCCCAATGGGAGGAGAAACCGTTAAGTAATCTGGAAATTTGTCTTGGAGGTGAGCAATGAGCATTCCAAACTGGGTGCCCCAATCTCCTAAATGGTTTAACCTTAAAGCAATTGAAGAGAACAGTAATAATGATTTCTCAAGCATATACTTTAAAAAACACGCATTTAAAAGATACATATTCTAGAAGAAGGAACACACACAATATCAGAACCAAAACCAGGTAAGCCCCCCCCGCAATTTCACTGCAATGAAGCTGCTCCCCGTTTTGATTTCTAACCCTGCTACACTTCCTCAGCTTAGTACTTTACTACACACAAAGGATTGTTTGTTATGTGCTTATAAACAGACCAATACAGACCAAAGCACAGATAGAGGTATTGCACAAATTCAGCAAAAAAGCCCACCACACCCAAAAATGGACTCTCACCTCAAAACATCATAACCTGCAAACTCAAACAGTCGGCACATACTTTCCCCAATGATAGTAGATCGCAGGTGGCCAACGTGCATCTCCTTTGCAATGTTAGGGGATGAAAAATCCACTACCACCTTGGACAGAATACCAAAGGAAAAAATGAATAAAAGGCAGCAGCCATTACCACACCTCCAGTGTTTAACCTGGGTTTTGGAGGGGGGGGCACACGTGGGAACAAAGCTCACCTCCACCGACCCTCACACCCTTTGCCGCCAACAGCACGCAGCAAGGAAGGGCCAGCGGGGAACACCAGAGCAGGCATCCAGCCTGGGGCTCCGCTGCACCCACCCAGCAGTCAGGGGTCGCTCCCAAGCTGAGCCTGGCACACCAGGCCGTCCCTGGGCAGCCCTGTCCCTCACCCACCAGAGCACGGCCTACCCCACGGTCCCCGGTCCGTAAGTCACATCCCACCTGTCCTGCTGTAGCAACCAGCTGACAAGGACATCTGCTGCACAAATCATGGCGGGGCGAATTCCAAAGCTACCTGCAGTCCAGCACGTTTCATCTATATGGGAGCAGGCTGCCTATGCGCCCGCTGCCGTACCTTTTTCCTTTTGCCAACAGCTGGTGGTTGAATGCCATTCATCAATAAACTGCTCAGCTGCTTCGACACAAAATCCTTTCTCAAGTGGACATTGATAAAACCTTTAGAGGAGAAAACCAGCAGTGAGTGCTGGGGCTGCAGAGGTGCCTCAAACTACTTTTTGTTTCCTTCCCCCTTGGATTTCTGCTTCCTCACATCAAGGACAAGGACATAAGAAGTTAGCTTGACAAAACAGCAACAGGACAACAAAGCCGTCACTAGAAGACAGCTAGTCTTCTAGCTGTTCCCAGATAACAAAAGCTTGTTTCACACCACTGTAGCCTTTACTGCAAGAGTTAGATGCTGCAAGTTAAGTCTACTGAAGTAACTCCTTTATGCACACTGTCACTCAAAGGTGAATTTATAAAAACATTTTTTTTTTGAGAAAATAAATAATCTTGCCAGGATTTGCAGCATGCAGAACCGGATCTTGCTTTGTGTCCCTTTTTTTGAATTGTTATCCTAAAACACAGTTTCACCTGGAATAACCCATGCTTGCGAGGTGACACTGTTTTACTTCTCCTGCTTCACAGAGCTAATGGATGAGCTTGTGCCCAAGCACCTGAAGAGCTGTGCCATGTGAATTTTGTGTTTATATTGAAGCCCTGAGGAATATGAGCCCCTGTATTTCTTCCTGGGCCACAGGGACAAAACAGATGCAGCAATGAATAACCTCCATGCTACTGCAGCATCTCCGTGCTGAGAGGACAAGACATCCTCTCCGAGCAAGCAACAGCGAGAAGGGCATATTGATTTTTGCTGTGATTTCATGATTGTAGCCAGATATGCATCACCAGTATTTGAAGGGAAAAAGCTGGTCCCTTAAGGATCAGTGGAAAAATTGCTAATTAAAGGGTTCACGATCGCACTTGCCAGTTCTAACAGAGGTACATTTTCTATTGCTGCATCGAGGGCTACAAAACTCACCAAGATAGAAAAAGCTAGTTCACCCTGTAAGTGGAGTTTTAAATCATGAAACAGTTAAACTCAACTCAGCTTCCCTGATCACTAACCAGTATAAAGTCACCCTATCAGGTTTAAAACATACAGTGTGCAACATGAAACTTATCTTACCAGGACCGGCAATTTCAACCTTCTCAATACACTCATTGGCAGGAATATTTTTTGATATTTTCTCAGCAATTTCTCTTGGGCTAACCTTCTGTTCCTTGGTTTTGAGCAGTATCTGAAACACAAGAAGATAAAGTAAAATTCAATCCTCCAAAACATTCTGCAGAGTGAAACAGAAAGCATAGCTACTGCAGCATTGAAAGATCCTCATGATCCTTTAGCTTCATAATGCAGAGACACACACGAAGAAAAACTTCTCTAGCAAATTTTAGATTAGATCAACTCTCTCTACACAGCACAAGTCTAAACTAGACCCAACATGTTCCTGCCTTCTGCTAAGAGCATTTAAAAAGTCCCTAAGTCAAAAGAAAATTTTCTAGGCTGTTTTTCAAAACCTGTGAAGTGGTTTGGGAAATCTGTATTTCTCTAAGCTACTAAAAGGGACAAACTCTTTAAAAACTAACATAGCTGGCACAGTCCTTCACACTGCTTCAAAATCCTGTTCACCAGTCTCACGGGTATCCTGAGCTCTGCCAGCATTCACATTTCAAGTTTTGAACCGTGCCTACAGTAGATGCTGAGTGTGGTTTCAGAGCAAGCCTGCTGATTTATGATTACAAGCAACCAAAGCAAACTGCCTTCAGTCCTACCTTAGACTCAGACTTAATAACTAAATAAAATCCAACAACTGAAGGAACGAAAGATAATCCTACCGCTGCCCAATTTTCTTCAAAGAGCATCAGAAAAATTGCTGGTAAAGTAGATCTCCTTTTCCCTCCAGACATAAATTGCCCACTGTGAGGAACTCAAAGAACACGATGCAAGTTCACACACAGCATCAGAATGGTTTGGGTTGGAAGGGACCTTCAGAGATCATCTAGTCCAAATCCAAAATTTCTCTGTCTGTTCCCAAAGCATCTTCTCACAGAGCTTTCTGCAAACCTTACAAAAACACCCTTGAGGAGGATTCTGTGAGCTAGCCCAACCCATCCTTTGCAAAACACTTCATTCACACTGTAAAAGATTACCACAGCTATTTGTTTCTGAGCACATGATTTTCCATTTTTTCTGTGATGTGTCTGAAAATCATCTATCACCTCACTTCCATCAAAGCCACAAAGAGCACGTACCGCTCTGCCAGCTCAGAATTTACACTCATGGCTGCCTGTGTTTGCTAAATGTGACTTCTACCTGAGTTTCAGCTTCCTGTTTAGGCTGTCATACAGTCGACCATAACAGGATCCTTACAAGATGGTAAAGGCTTAGAATGGGCAAGAAAAGAATACCTCTGTAGCCTTTAAAGCTACTCAAAGTGCAAACTACAGGAAAAATAAATGCAAAACCAGATTATGGGCATGTCATACCAGGTTACAGGCCCGTCATCTGAACCATTCCAGGAACAGTCACCGTACTCCTATTACTCCAAGGAGCAAGCAGAGCTCCTGGCTCCAGCCCCAGGCATTAATACGCTAACGAGCTCCCAGGACAACAATATGCATTTGTGAGGGCTGTTTCCACATGGGAGCACTGCAGGGAGAGGTTATTGCCTGGCACGTACTAGTGCTGCCCTGAGTCAGGGCACCTCCTGCTCCTCTGGCAGTCGTGGTGACCAGCTCTACACAGGGGACACCCCAAGGGAGCAAGGCTTTACGGGGCACGTACACCGCAGTCAGTCTCTAAACTCAGGCCGACAGAAAGCACATCACCTGCTGCTCTCAGAGGCAAATGACTGCACTGCATCCCCTGGCTGTGCTGATACACTGAGTGTGCTGCATGTGTGAGCACCGCCCAGCTCTGGCCCAGCCTACGCAGCATGCCTTTCCAGGGAACAAGCTCTCCAGCCAAGGCCAGTACTAAGAACCCTTATTCAGCAGCACAGCTGACAGTCTGGATCTTGACGCCCTGGCTTGAAGGGGACTGTTCAGACACTGAGTTATGCAAACAACGTCAACGCTGAGAAGACAGGACTGCTTGAGAATCCCGACCACGACTTAATTGGGGTAAAGCAGCAGTCAAAAGCATGGCAAAGCTCTGAAAGCCCGTGTCAGTGCAGTCACCCAGGGTGCTCCTCTGGCTGCAGCCCAGTCACAATATGCTAATGAACCAAGGGAAGATGACACATATTTGTGAGGGCTGTTGCCACCTCGGCACTTCAGACCAAGAGCCTGCTGGCTGGCACGTATCGATGCTGCCTGGAGGTCAAACTCATTGTAGCAGGACAACAGACATAGTGGCTCCAGATGACAACCTGGGAGAGTAAATTCCACGCATGTTGGTGCAAGTCTGATGTCAAAATTACCAGGCTAACAGATAATAAAGGTGAACTGACAACAGAATGCTAAAAAAAAAAAAAAAAAAAAAAAAAAAAGTTGCTTCTGTTGAGACTGTGAAATAAAAGATCCGTAACTACAAAGTGTCTACCTATTCACTCAAAGGCATCAATGCACTGGAAGTTTGGTGCTTTAGCACCTAAGCTAGAATGCACTACTTCTTTCACCCCACCTCCTGGTTTTACTTCAGCACAGTCCCAGCCCACTGAGTGACTATACTGAAGTGTCTCCTACTCTTGTCGGGTCCTCTTTAGTCAAGCATTTTCCAGAAAGCAGCAACGCCGTAATTTTCAAAGTAACTGCCGATACTAGCCAGGTTACAAAACCCCACCCCTTCCTCGCACACACAGGTGTCTGTAAAGTGGAGCCATTCTTAGAGTTGCCTAAAAGCCTCCAAGATCAGAACAATATAACAAACCCCCATGATTCCTGCTTTTTGCTCATTTAAAAGAAAATACAGCTGCCATCAACTATACACGGGGGGATGCCCACACCGACTCAGCAAACGCTTGGATAACTACAGCCAATAGGATAAGAACAAGAGCACAAACACTGTACGGAACAGCGCGCTCAAACATGAAAGGGCATTTGCCACGGGACTGAAAATGCTTAAAGGAGTACAATGATCAGGCAAATTCACCTGTAACCAGGGAATTACAAAGAGACTTTTGAAACAATGGCATCAGCTAAAGAAATATGAAGGACGGCCGCTGAGCAGTGGTCTACACTTGGTTGGATGCTGTGAGGTGCTTCATGCGCACCACAGCTGCGCTGGCCAGAAAACGACCCATGCCACCAGATGCCACGAGTGGCACATGCTGCAGCTGACAGAGGGCAGCTCAGGCTGCAGCATGCAGGGACCTGTGCCCCAGCCGGGCGCACAGGGCCCCTTCCCACTGCTGCGTCAGGAAGCTGCAGCACCAGCAGGATGCGTGCGTGAAAGGGGAACCCTCACTCCTGGAGATGTTCAGAACTCACCTGCCCTGTGAGAAGGGTGTGTGTGCACAAGTGTGTGTGGGGACATTATACTTTCCTGGTGTTACAGAAGAGCATTTAGAGATTTGCAGGTGTTTATCACCATTTTGTAACTGCCTAGACTTGTAATTTATTGTTTTGCTGATATTAGTTCCAAAATATAGCTTACCAATTAGTAGTTAATTGCACATCATTAGTAAATCGATGTGGCACTTAAATCCTATTTTGATTTAGATCCCATGACCGGAGAAATCTTTCTGTGTGACAAGTTACCCTCTCATACCAGTCATCTATAAAGAGGTTTAAAGGTCTACTGTGTGAGAGCCGATGAGCTGTTAGATACTCACTGAATTCTCAGCCCAGAGAAGGCAACAAGCCTGGAAGAGGTCCAATATTGCAACCCTCACTGCACTGTCTACCACCTAGCTTACAACAGACAGCATCCCCGTTTTTTCTTCTCTTTGTAAGATCACTGAGACATACCTGCGTTATGCCCATGGCGCTGTTACACTGGTAATCCCCAAATTTGGGCTGCTGACTTGGCGTCACCACTAGTGGAGGGTTTTCTAAATCTGGGTAGGCAGCTTGAATAGCAGCTCCAAAGATCTCCTGAAGACAGCTGTTGATATTAATCATGCTTTTTGCTGTTTTACTTCTTTCCTCTTGAAGGCTCTGAAAAAACAAAATCCAGAAGGTTAAATTCGCAACATCTGAGGAGCCGTTACATCCCACTTCTTTCCTTGGCTGCCTGGCAAAGCATGGCTGACAGATTTGACCGACACCTCTAGGCACAGGAGCGACAACATCCACAACACAAAAATCATGTGACTCTTCTCCCTTTGAACCTCCCAGCACAAACACCTCCCCTGAACGCAGGGCTGCATTACTTCTCACACCTTTGTCAGTGATCCTGGTGGAGGCCTCAGCTGGGCTGCCCCTTATGTGACTAGCCAAGACTCGACACTGTGGGCTTATTAACCTACTGACATTTTTCATAAAGTAGATTTCTGTTTAAGAAACCAAGAAATATCTGATGTGCCACCAACAACTAAGGCATCAGAATGCAGAGTGAGCACGCCGTCACACATCACCAGCTGTAACAAGCTGACATCATTTATTTAGCTTGTCTTAATGAGGACAAAACCACACATGCTACAGCATTAACTCTTTGTTCCCTTACCTTTTGGAGAAAATTTAATCGATACTTAAGTTTTGCATTTTCGTCTCGCAAGCCTTCCAAACTCGGGGAGACTCCCAAGCATCCAAAGTTTTTCAAACGCTCGATTTCTGCAGTTAACAACTTGATCTCGTTTTCCTGAAAAGCAAATTAAATTGTCACACAGTAATTCTTGGAGTGGTGGGAAGAAGGTGAGCTGCTGCAAGATCTCAGATACAGTTCTAGTTTTGCCTCATAAAGGTTACAGCAATGATGTTTAAGTTGAACAAATCCAAACAATTAATGCTCAAAGGTGGTTTCTATTTGTGTCAAAAACAGAGATTCTGAAATATTCTTAAAGAAGAGTCAGCAAGATAATAATCTCACTAAGACAGAAGTACAAGGAAGACAACACGTCATCCTAATAAAATATATTCCTAAAATAAGCACTTTCTCCAGTTTTTTTTAATCTAATAAAGATGTCAAAGGATTTGACTCAAAATTCCCTAAAGCCTCTGTCTGCCAGTTTCACCATCTCACAGGCCACTGTTTCTCTTCCAGAGGATGAAACCACAATGACTCACACAACCCCAGCAAACTCAAGCACCAACTGGAGACAGAAATGCCCAGGAGTACCGCGTGCTGCTGCACCGGGGAATTCACCGGGCCATTTCTGCCGTGCCCACTCACTTCCATGTTCCACACAACCCTTCCTTCCCTGCCTCCAACGTGGCTTCTCCCTTCCAACTGACATGAGGCATTCAAGAGGCATCAGGAATTTCAGGTGGACCCCTATGCTCCAAATACATTTCCCTGCGTTTCTCCATATCCCTCCAGACTTCACAGCCCGGGGCACCGGCAAACGTTCCAACAGCCTTAGCCCAACAGTGGGAGGCTGCTGCAAGGAGCAGTACTTTCCCTCACCCCACCTCCTACAGAAACCAAGTATCTGAAACTCCATCTCTGTTGTCCGATTCTTGTCGTCGTCCCCCCACCCCCCCACCCCGTAACAGGCTTTGTGCCCATCAGCCACAAACCTGGCTCACAAATAGGTGCCCGGAGGCTACTGAAAATGGACTCAGTGCGGCTAGGAGGGAGAGGCAGCTGGAAGGGCAGTGAGCACCCCCAACCCTGGCTGTGGGCATCCCCCCAACCCTGGCTGGCCAGCCCCTCAGCTGACTCATTCAGGCTCTCCTCTACCACAACTCCCACAGCAGGAGGCAGCTCAGGCCCTTCTGTAGGCAAACAGGCCACCAAACCTTATCAGAAAGGGCTCATTTACTTTGTTGCTCTTGAAACAATCAGAAGTAAGGAAAGAAAAAAAAAAAAAAAAAAAAAAAAAGGCCATCAAACCTGGTCTTATATGTCCACCTAAACAACCCAACCGCTCCCACAAATGCCGCTATAACTGCCTGCAGATGCTCAAAAACCCTAAGCTGAGCCAAAACACTCTTGAGATCAGCCTATTTGCGGACCGAGCTAAAAATCCCCGCTTTTAGGTCATTCTGCATTTGCACTTCAGCTTCCAGTGCACTTCTTTTTACAGCTTCAAGGTCTCCTCTGCTACAGGATGCTTCCTGCAGGTTCACATTTGAAGAAAGAGGACTTTGAGGAAAAAACCCTCTTTCTCAAAATCTCTGGTTTGGCATTTGGCCAACTAAAATAATTGCACAGCACAGCTGTATCTCATAACTAACTCACTCCCAATAGTTCATTGCAGCTTTTCCTTCTGCAGCCCATCACTTCTTTTTTTAACCAAGGCAGACACACCCCTCTCTCCCCAATCAGACTGTTTTCCTCTCACATACATATACATACCTTACCCCATAAAGCCAACAGAAAATATATTTTTTTTATTTTTGACTTTTCTTACCTGATCTGGTAGCATTTAATGTAACTTACAAACACATCTGAAAAAATTTCAGACAACTTCAAGTTTAAGAGAGATTTCATTTTTTTTGCATTCATTTGCAATGTTTTACAGTTATTTCACTGTAAGTTTAAGTAATCATTATTGTCACAAAACTGACTTAAAGGAACATTGGAGCAGCGACACGAATAACTGACGCCTCCCAACCCTAGAATGTGCTTTAAGAAGATAATATCACATTATCTTTAAACTGTCTGTCCACCCAGTACTACCTTCTCTCTAGCAGTCACCAGCTTCAGGTTAGCAACCCCCTTAGGAGAGCTTTGCATTGAGGACAAACATTGTCTAGATCCAGAAATTTGCATTCTGCTTTTGAAATTAAACCCACTACATATCCAAGCCCACAAGCAGCTCACACGTACTCCTCCTGCATTAAAAGACACCCCCCGGCCCCATTCCCAAGCAATAACTGCCAAAGTATTTCAGTACCATTGGCAAACTTTTCAGAACAGTAGTTCAATTTGGATTTTCCTCCATAACCATAAATGCCTCTGGCTACCCAAGTTAAGACCTGCAGGAGGTGAGATGACCAGTATCTTACTGGAGCTTCTTTCCATATTGTTAGGCTACCAGAGAGGATGAGGAAAGAGCTTCATCCACATGCACGGCCAGAACCCAGAACAAGGGGTTTCAGGAATCGCTGATCTCTGGGGCAGACGTCTGGCCCAAACAGCTTTTCCCACACAAATACAGGGTGACAATTAGTATCTTAATTGCTTGGATTTGGCCAGGAGGTAAAAAACTCTGAAACAGTGTCACAGTTCAGTAAGTCTCATCTACTTTCCCATGACTGCACCAAACCAGCAAATTCAACAGCACAGGTGCCTGCAGGTAGGAGGCATTCAGGCTGGCCCCATTTCAGATTTGGCCAAGCCCAACGTGTCAGCCCAGTCTGCCACATTTTCCTATCATGTTTTGCGTTCCTCTTCAGAAAGTTTCAGTAGCAGTCCTTATGTTACTTGAGTGGGAACTGAAAGCAAGGGGTTTCACCACTGCGACCTAGTTGCCTACCCCAATACTGCTGCTGCCATTTAAGTCTCCTTTCCTGTGCTTATCAACAGCTAATACAGATAATGAAATGAACTTTTCATTCAAAACCACTCAGCAGAAAAGCCTGAACTCATCAATGATTACACCAAGCTCCAGAATCGATGGGGTTAAGATCACAACAGCTAGGCTGGGACAGCCACACAGCCTCAAAACTGGCAGCAAGGGCACCCTGGTTCATGGGCCAGTCAGGATGGGACCTCTCACAACCCCCCCTCTCTGGGAACCAGAGACAGGACATGGGAAATGGAATGAAGCTGCATCAGGGGAAGTTCAGACTGTACATCAAGAGAATGCTATTCACTGAGAAGGTGGGGGGTCACTGGAACAGGCTCCCAGGCTCATGGCACCAAGCCTGTCAAAGATCAGGGAGTGTCTGGACAACACTCTTAGCCATGTTGTTTAGTTTTAGGTAGTCCTGTGGGAGTCTGTGATCCCTTACAACTTGAGCTATGCTACGACTCTATGACCCCCACACCCATGACCATGTTGCCAAGCTCGCCTGGAAAAAGGTATTTAGGGATGTTGTAGACAAGATATAAGGAAGAAATTCCTCACTGTGAGGGTGGTGAGGCGCTGGCCCAGGCTGCCCAGAGCAGCTGTGAGTGCCCCATCCCTGGGATGCTCAGGGCCAGGCTGCAAGGGGCTGGGTCTGCCCTCCACCTGCCCTGGCGGAGGGTGACCCTGCCCCGGCAGGGGGGTTGGACTAGATCATCTTTAACGTCCCTTCCAACCCAAACCATTCTATGATTCATTCTATAATTCTATGACCATCTGTGAACGCTAAGATGTTATTAAAAGGATACTATAAATTCTACATTCTTTCTGAAAAACAAGCTATTACATTAGACTACAGACACCCCTTGTAACTCCTCTCTCACAGAACTATCCGAGTAAGGAAGGGAGACAATGTCAATACAGTTTTTATCTATAAAACGTGTAACTGAGAGAAGGAAAGAAGAAGCTGCTGTTCAGGACATAAAATGTCACCTCCTGGATTAATCTACCTGCACAGCCCTGGACGTATGACAACTTGTCAGTAAAGGGTCATACCTGATGACCACCTCATGAGAAGCTGCAGGAATTACATGAGGCCATGCTGACATCTCCAAGGGCTCTTTGGTCAGCTGAGTACTAGAAATCTTCCCCTCACCTGTGAATACAAAAAAACTACAGCTTTTTCAATAGGACCAAAATCATCCTTACATTTTCCCTTAGCACGTAAGAATGTCTTCCAAAGATCCCACTGAGATAACACAAAAATTGCATAGGCTTCTGTCTCTAGGACTTAATGTGATACAGATTTTCTCATCATCATATTTGAAAAAAAAAAAGGGGGTGTGTGTTAGAGAATGAGTGAGCGAGCAGAAGCGAGAGAGAGCATGGCCTGAGAAAGTATGGCAAATGGACCAGAGCACCTCTCTTCTTTCACCTCCTTCTTGCTTCCTACATGTTTTTATCTCTGCTCCTGCTCTGCCAAGCCTTTGCTGAGCCGGCTCAATGCAGTAACTCAGCACACACTCCGCTCTTTGTTGTGTTATTTTCCTGAGGCTCAATGCAGTAACTCAGCACACACTCCGCTCTTTGCTGTGTTATTTTCCCGATGAGCTAACGATTCCTTGCATCTGGCTCACAACAGGCTCCAGGGCACACTGGACCTGGCCCCAGGGAGCACGTGGCTGGTAGTGAGATGACAGGTAGATTCAGGCTCCACATGGCCTCCTTCAGCCTCCTGGAGCCGAAAAACTGAACACTGCCCCCCCTGCTTTGCTCCAAAGTGACTGGAATTCGTTTATGAACTAAAGATCACACAGCACTAACAGCAAAGAGCCAACTGCCTTGCCAGAGTATCTGAGATGCCCTTCCTGTCCTAGCAGCCTCAAAAGATAAGCCCAAAAAACAACGGCAAAAAGGAGCTGCAGAGATTCAACAGCCAGATTTATTATCTCAGTATTTTAGGGCAGTGCTTACCATATGTTGAATTGTGAGTAGAAATGTACTGAAAAGTTGCTTAAGAACACACGTGCATGGCAGGCAAAAAGCACAAGCCAGAATCTCTGTTACATGCTCTTGGGGCAATATATGAGAATTTTACCTGTCGGATTCAAAGTTTTCCTGAAGCTGCCTCTGTACTCTACTGTCAATACCTATCATTGACTAAGACAGACCGGTCACTGATTTTTTTTAATTATTATTATAATCACGGCTTTCAAAGGGAAATGGCTGTCCCCATCCTTCTTCCCAGCCCTAAGCACCTTACACCTGCTGTAATCCCGTAATCCCGTTCGCAAGAGCCAGGCCCGCCACGGGCAGCGCCCCCCGGACCCTCCTGCGCCGCGCCCGGCTCCAGGCCGAGCCCCGCACGGCCACCACAGCGCGCGGCCAGCGACAGCACCGGCACAGCGCGCTCGGGCGGCAACAGCAAAGCCCCGCGGGACGGCTCCCCGCTGCCTTTGGTTTTCTGGGCATTTTTTTTTGCCGAACTTCCCCTCGGACCGTCCCCCCGCAAAGCGCCGCGAGCCGAACCGCAGGCCCCGGCCGCCGGCACGACTCGGCTCCGGGGGAGCGGCGGGCGCGTCTGCTCCGCTCTGTCCCGGGCGAGCCCGGAGCCGCCGGGTGGGCGCTTCGGCCGCGGCCCGCGCCCGGCCCTGCCCCGGCCTCCTCCCCACCGCCGCCGCCGCCGCCGCCGCCTCCTCTGCCCCGCAGAGACCCCCAGGGCCCTCCCCGGCGGCGCGGCGGCCCAGGGGCCGTGCCCCGCTCGGCCCCAGCCGAAGCCGCCTGCAGCGCAACCGGGCCCTCCAGGGAGCCGCTATCGGCAGGGCCCAGTCCCGGCTGTGCCGCGCCCCCGGCCGTGCCCTACCCCCTCCCGGCCCCCGGCCGTGCCCCCCCGCACCTGCCGCGCCAGCCGAGCTGCCGACTGCGCCACGCGCGCTTCCATCCTCGGGCGGCCGGAAGCAGCAGGCAGCGGCAGCGGAAGCGCGGCGGCGGGGGAGGGGCTACGGCGCGGCGGCAGCGCCCCCGGGCGCCGGGAGGACCCCGGTGGCGGAGGGGCGGGGGCGGGTTCCTCCGTGCGAGGGGAGCCCTGGGCTGTCAGCGCCGCCGGCCCCCGCCGTGTAAGAGCGAAGCTGCGGAGGGGCAGCCGCGGCGCCGCTCCGGAGGGCGAGGCTCCCCCCGTCCGCCCGCGGGGGGCACAGAATGCGCCGGGGCGAGGGGCTGCTGGCGAGGGGCCGCCCGCCCGGGGCTGTCCCGCCGCTGGCGGGGGCGGCGGCAGCTCCCGGGCAGGGGTCGGGGGGAGCCGCTCCCGGTGGGAGCCCTCCTCCGCCCCGGTGGGACCTCCCCTCCCCCTCCGGTGGGAGCCCCCCGCGCAGCTGGGCACGACGCTCTGGGCTTGGCCATGCGGCGGGCGGCTCTCACCCAGCCCTGCCGGCAGTAACATTCTTTTATTGCCTTTTTTACCCCGGATTTTATTTTTCTCTCCCCTCCGGCAGCTTCAGGGACAGCTGTATTTCGAACAAAAGGGCAGATCCCAGGCGCACCCGGGTTACCGAGGGTGCTCCCCCTTCCCACAGCGCCTGGTCTGAAGGCCTGACACGTGAAAAGCTATGCACTTCCAGCTAGGGACAGAAACAAAGCCCAATTTAGGTGCCAGGTGATGAGAAGATTCACAAAGGACAAAAAGCGAGAAGGCAGGCTTGTCCAGAAAGGTCACTTTATTGGAAAAACCTAAAATGGACTTAAAACCTGCAGCCCTCCTTCCACAGCCGTGGTTTCAACGGGCTCCCCACATTACCTTACCAGACCCATCACAGACATGAGCTGCAGTACAAACGGTAAAAGTGCAAGTATTCCGAACTTCACACCTACTTTTATGACCTGGCAGGAAACACAAACGCTCCACAGCTCACAGAAAATTCGTTCACAGCGCTTGGGAGTCAGAACCGGCTCCCTGCATTCCCCACGGGGTACAAAATACATCACTCGGGAGAGTCCGATGCAGAACATCATAGAAGGTAGGGGTGAGGTTCCTTCAAATTTCTTTTATTGCAGTAAAACCTCTAAAAGGTAGAGCTGTACAAAAAGTCTAAACAGCATTATTTAACAGCACCTTACGCTGCATTTGCTCTTATTTAAAATTCTATTTCCCAAAAATACATTCCTAAATATACAAACTATACAATCTTGTCACTTTAATGCTGGTTTCTGTGATGATATAACTTTAACCTAAAAATCTTCAAAACATCCACATACTGACAAAAGCTCTAATATACAAATGCCTTGGTACCTTCATAATACCACATAAATAACTTCAAAACCCAAACTGCATTTGTAGAATTGTCCAGAAAGCAAATACTTTATGGTGATCACACATCATCTGCACAGAGCGTTGGAATATTTATCCTCGGCCGTGTGAAAAACGCCATTTTCTCTCTAAAAAAAAGATGATCAGTTGTTAATGCAACAGAAGTCTTGCCAGAAATGTCCATCATCCACATTAAAATTTATCTCACCAGCTGTCACCACAAGGAGCAGCAGCACATCCTCTCACAACCTACACCTCTTATTTACATATCAGACACCAGGCATCCTTACAGCTGAACTCACAAAACTGACCTTATCAAAAAGCCATTCCAGAAAGGCTCGGGTTTTTTCCTTTTTAGGTATATTACTTAGGGAAGCAAAAGGCTGCTTCTATACTAAACAAAGGATTTGTGAATTTGTTGCCAGGTGGGGAATGATTTGGAGCACTGCTGGTGGTTTTGAGACCTGGTACAGCACTGCAGGTAGTTTCACTAACTCTCAGTCCTGATACTTTGACATATAAATACAAAAATTTTTGTTCAAGCAGAACAGCTAACTACTACTACAAAGATTAGGCTCCCTCATCAGAATCTCAATCATCCACAGAAAAATCAGAGTAGCAGTCAATGTTTCCTCTCCTTTACCAGTGACCTGTAATTACCTGAATGACTGTACTTCGAGAGGCTCCTTCCGACTCTGCCCTCGCAGCCTGTGGACATCCTTGGCAGCAGCTCTCATCATTTTATCGGCCTTGAGCTCACACTTGTGTTCTGTTTTTTCCACCTAAACAAATAATGGGAAAGAGTTGTTGTGTTGCCAAGGAAGAAGCATTTTCTCCCAACTGTGTTTCTGCCTGGTGTCAGCAGAGGTGCCCCAATAAATCAGGGGAGTTGAGACGCAGCCCTGTACATGAGGGAGAGTGTGATGCAGACAGAGGTAGGGAAGTGCCAACCATGACATGCCACACCTACTACAGACCGGGAGGCTGCACGTGACAAAACGGATGGCACCTGTGACTTCTTGCATCTGCACTTGCTCTAAGGCAGGAAATCCCTGTGCTGGTAAATGCACGGGTTCGGGACAAACTGAACTCTACAGGAAGGTAAAGGACAGGAATTCCAGCATCTAAGCGATGAAGAGAATCAGCTATGGAGTAACACTTTAAAAACAAAAGAAAACCCAAATGTGACAGAAGGCTGCTGACTTTGCTGTTTCAGGCTTATTCAGATGTTTCTGAAGCTTCACCTGCCTTATCTGTAAACACATTCCATTTGAAGCTCATGATTTTTATTTAAACCCTTTCCCCAAAAGTGGTAACACAATGAAAGTCAACTTTCACAAAAGCAAACAAAATTGTTTAATGAACTATTTGTTGAAATTCTTGGTGTGTCTCCTTTCCCTCCCTGCCCTGCAGCCTACCCTTCATAAGCAGAAAGATAGATACTATTAAGCTTTTAAAACTAGAAAGTCTGCTATCATCTGACTTATATTATTCACTTCATATGCATAAGGATCCTATCCTAAAGCCAAGTGTCATCCCAGAAAAAACTTATGCAGCCATTATTTCTCTTAGAAGAAGCAAGAGACGTAACTGCTTTCCTCCTAGCCCTCCTGCCCGTGGGAAGACAGGCACAGGCTGCAGTTTGTAAATACACCTGAGAGCAGCCAGACACTCGAGGACTGCAGCTTCTGTTATCAATTGCTTGCTTGATGGGAAGGGATGAGTGGCTGTAGTGCTAAGGCTTCAATTCCTACCTGCCCAAAGTCCCCTGTTTCTCAAATCATGTTTCTCAAATGATATTTCTCAAGCACATTGAATAAAATCCAAAGGCAGGTATTACTCACTCGTTTTTCCACTAGCCTCAGCAGCAGTCGAAATCTCTCATCATCCTTCACCCACTGTGGCAACTCTTTTTCGCCCTGACTTTGAGCTTGTTCCAGCTGCTCCTTCAGTTCCCTCAGCACCGAGATCTCCTGAACCAGCCGATCATGCCAGGTTTTTGACGCTTGCAGGTCCAGCTCCAGGTCTAGTGAAGTGCGGATTAGGCGCTCTGTACCAAAGGACTTGATTGAAGGCTAGAAAAGGAGGCGTGTATGAACACAGTGATGAGAACTGTCCCGACCACTCCCCCATGAAGGGTCAAATATATCACGAGACCCAGTTTGCCAACACCTTTCTTCCCACAAATCTGATCCTGCTTTCCAATCTGTCTCAAGACAGAGAGCACAAACTCACAAGCAAGTCTTATAGATAAACCTTTTGATTTTGGTGTTTCCACTAAACTTCCCTTGGCAGCTTCTCCAAATCAAACAAGTCTTACTTGCACACTTTGCTCCTAAGTTTAATGTCTCATCTTCAGATGAATCCACAAAGCAAAAGAAAAACCTGTGTTTTTTTCCCCAGTAACATATTATGCTGCCTTCTGCTAGTTTGAAACACAAGCTGCCTCAAGAAAACCATCTCCTTAGGAGCTCAGCATCAGTATCCTGGGCGGAATTTCAGTGATTACCATCACAACAGGCACAGGGATTCATTGTGCACCACAGAGTCACTACAACATCACCTGAGCATCTGAGACATCATTCTCCTCACCCTCTTCCCCAGCTCCTCGCATTTATTGTAAGTACATAAGAATCCTGCAGCAATAAACACTGCCAAACTGTGTTACTTCGGCTCTGACAAGATGGAAAATACCAGGAACCATCTTTCTAAATGAGTTCCAAGTGCAAACATTCCCATCATTCTGATATGTCAAAGAAAAGCAGCCTTGAAGGACTTCTCACACACAAAGAAAAGGTTGTGAATGAAATCACGTGGCAACTGATTTATCTTTGCAAATTCTTCCTTCAAAAAATGTTCTGGTCTTTGCAAGTGCCTATGCTAGAGAAAAAAACACAAACACAAAGCAGTGACTTTTTTACCCGTTTGACTCTGACACTTCGTCTCTCCATTGCATTTCGAACGAAGGGGGGCTTTTTGGATAGCGTTGAACTGTCACTATCACTGCGATTCAGCTGAAAATGAAAACCACGTATTTTTCATGAAAGAAATACAAGCAGTGCATACAGACATTATTAGCAAGATCAGAGGGTTCTCCAAGTGACTATAAGCAGTGATGCAAGCAGAACTATTAAATTTTGTGAAAGGCTACAGCGGACAGCTGCCACCCAAATCTGACTGCACAACATGCAATCCCTTTGGCATGGCCAGATACTGCCACAAGCCTTGAACTCTGTCCCTCTTTGGGAACAGACTGCGTGGAAAGAGAGACACTATGTTAGGGTATGATATGGGACTCTATCCCACTGCCCTTCTCCTCTGAAAGTAACTAGGCTGGGCAAAACAGCCCAGAAAAAAGAGCTCTAAGTAATAAAAAAAACCAATATTGTTTTTTCTAGCATCTGTAAAACATGGGACTAATGTATTACAGGTTTCTGTTTTCTCCAGTCACCTTTATTTTAAGCTAGCGGTGCAAGAGGTAGGTTTACCTGTAAGCTATCCCCTGGGTTTTCACCTGAAGAGTTGTCACGTTACACACATGCAGCCTGCTGCCTTTTGTGACTGTGCCTAGACCCTTAAAAAGAGCTCAGCTCAAGAGGGGTTTAATTCCCTTCTTAGGTTCCTTCTCAGAGTTGGGGGTGGGGGGAACAGGCATGTGGGATCTGCGTGTGCTGGGACACAGTACCTCTACCACCCAAGCACAGGCCACTGCTGCAAATTAAATAAGGTCTGTTTCCATGGAAGCACCTGCTTTTGAATCAGAGAAAACCTGCGCATCAAATCCAGCTCAGCTGTATTAAGAGCATGCCCACTTAGGACAGGTCATGCGTGATAGAACACACTGTTCGCTTGTTTGCCAATTCAATTTAAAAGACGAGTTATTTATAGTTTCGGCTGACCCTCAATCCAGGAAATAATTGTGAACAATCATTTCAAAGCAGTGGAAGTGGCATCCTGACCCAGTACGCGGCCTGTTCAGTTACCTTCAAACAAAGCACGCTGGAGACTTTCAAGCTTCCAGTTTTTTTGCTGACACTATCAGGTACTTACCTCTCCACTTTTATCAAGCTTTCAGGTTCACCTCATTTAAAGTCAGGCAGACACAGCTAACTCAGTTGAAGTTAGCACAGAACAGTCTTAAAGCAGCAGGAAAGGGGTTGATATGCAGCTTGCTTATCGCTGTCTTACTGCAGCCCTTCCAGGTTTAGTTTGGGCATCTCAACACACTGCATGTACCACAAACATATGGGCACGTATGTATTTTATAAATTTGTGCTTAATACTATTAGTTTCAAGGGAAGATACTGTCTAGGAGGTGAGGACAGAGCAACTTCCGAAGTCAAAGGGGGAAAGAAGTATCAGGTCTCTGGGAAAGGTTCAAACTAAGAGAACATTGATATCACGCATTCATTAACGAAACCCAGCATTTATAACCCCAGGATTGCATTTTCCTTACCCGACACACATACTGACTTTGTGGTCCTGGTGAAAATGTTTTTGAGCGGATGATAGTGCTACCTCTGACAAATTGAGTTTGGGGTGGATTTGCTGCTCTTTTGTCTTTCGGACGAACTACAGTAGAAGACTGTGCAAGGCTCTCTGTGTTTGTCTCTTTATCCACCTGAAAGACAGATACTGCAGCGTAAATGCCAGCTTGCCATCTTACCGATGATGCATACCCAGGGCTGTCTGACAGCCACCTGTGATGTGTCTCTGCTTTCAGTCCCAAAGGCATCGCATTAAAACCCAGGTATTCTTTAGGTCTTCTCACGCAGGATGTCCTGACACTTCACTCTTTGAACTCGGTAACTGCTACATTAACTGTATCGCTCCCTAAGGGCTCTGCATCCATTGATCGCTGCACAACACAATTGATTCCAACGAGCTTTGCCTGTTGATCCAGCACGTCAATGTGACCTGGCATTCTCACACAGAACAGAGGTAGGATTTTAGACCATTCCCTTACTTGTTGTGCATCTGCAGCACAGATCCAAATCGCTGTATGTACATGCACAGAGGGCACGTGTACAGCACACGTTTCTTAGGCTGCAACTACATTCAGAACTGACCAAGGTCAAAGCCACTGTCATGTTAGTGAAAACTGTTTTCATGAGCAGCAACCAGAAGGCATGAAAGGATGCTGTATTAACTGTGGGATGAAATGGTCACGTAGAGTTATTTAGAAGTATTTCACGTAGATAAACATCTAAACGTCAGTGATGAACTTTCAAATAACTGCTGTAGCTTTGCTCAGCCCAACAGCAACCCAGCCAGTTAAGCAATGGGAAGCTTCAACTCATCTGTCCCTCCAAAAGGCCCTTGACTTTACCTTCACTGCTATTTCCATGTGCAGCTGGGAATTCAGACTTTCTTCTGTTTCCCACAGCGATTTTCCAGCACAGAATTCTACCTCCTCCTCTGCTTCATTTTCACTGATCTCGTCCTGTTCTTCCTGATCAGGAACCTCTTCGTCCTGCCTGTTAAGAACAGCTCAGTTATTGAACTGGCCTATTGTGGACAATACTCTGGTGCTGCAGCAGGAGTTACCTCCTGTAAGCTGCTGGACAGAAACACATCCCCAAGGCAATCAGTTGTACCTGGCAGGTCCTGTAGCCACTGAGATCACACAAACACAGGTTTATAAGGGAGTTGTTGAAACTGAAGTGAAGCTGCACCAGAATGCAACCATTACAGCCAAAAAAATTCACACTGATCTTGGAAAGGAGCAAGCTGAGGGTACAGCCACGTGGTCTGAGCTTAAGGTGAGTGCATCTTAAGGGGAGCTCTCAGGACACTTTGTTTAAAAATTGATGCTGGACAAAATTGAAGCATTGTTTTAACATCCTTTTCAGCTCCTTTGAACTCACAGCTGGCTTCTCCATCAAACTCATTGGTCAGGCTTGCTTTTTATTTCAGATGTTGGCCTTGATTAATAAAATTTGAATCTGAACCATGTAAACAACAGCCAGCATTAATAGTCAAGTAAAGCCTTGCACCACAAAGCAGACCTTTCACGGACATCCACAGAACATTGTACAAATAACAAAATTAGCATAGTACTATGACTATTTTCAACACTTATCAGCTTTGCTCTCACTTCCCAAGCACAACCTCCAGAACAGAAGAAACATGGGTTTTCACCAAAACAGAAAGAGACAGAAGAAGCCTCCCACAGCTCTGTATCATCTGCTTTTTTTTCCCTGCACATGAATCCCCAAATGCTCTGATCATCCCACAACGCTAAGATGGTGGGATGCTACCTACCAGCTCTCTCCACTAGTTAAAGTGCTTCTGCTTTCCTCCAGTTTCTTCTCCACAGCTTCCAGTTCAACAGCTGTCTGCTCTAAGAGTGCTGAGACAGAGTCCTGAGGAGAGCAAGAGGCTTCTTGTGACGATACGACTCTCACAAACTGCAAAGTGTCCAACCTTTCTGGTCAGAACAGCCCCAACCAGCTTTCCTCTGGTGGCAGGAGAGTCGTAGTCTCCACACCTGCACTGCTCAAGCAGCCTATTTATTGCACATACAGTGCTCAGGCAAGCCTGTGTGACCACACCTGGTGCACCTCCCCCAGTTGCACTAGCATATGCACGTGTGCAGCTACAGGCTGAGCATACTGCATGCCATGCACCTGCAGAGGTAAGTCTGTATCTTGACTAGTTCAGCAAGTTCATTGCAGCAAGGTGAACTGTCCAGTGGGAAGAAAGGCAAGAGCTCACACATCACTTACACCAGACCACATACCACATCCCTCAGCTTCGTGAGGAGCAGATTTCAGTAAGTATTTAGCCCAGGACAAGGGCGTATCTGTAATCAACACATTAATTATTTCACTGCAGTTATGACATTTTCAAGTTCTAAATATGAACACACCAGCCTTCACTTCTTGTCTATTGTAACAGTCTTTCAGCCACATAAACCCTCTCTTAGTACTGTTTAGAAGAGATTTGTTAGATTTAAGCAGTTATTCTTACTGTTTTTTCAGTGCAGGGTACTTCAGAGTGAATGTCTCCTTGTTTACTTTTCCTGTTTTGCTTCTGCAGATACTTGTAACTAAGGAGGTTATACCAACGGGTTGATTTCTCTCCGGATCTACATATTTCAGCAAGGCTAATTTGGGCTCCACCCTGTCGAGAGCAAACCCACAGTTTTAGTGTAGTACTAAAATGAATGACTACCTCTCCGACCAGAAGAAAAAAGAACGAAAATCCAGGACAATTTGATGTTGGCAAATTTGACAAAAAGAAAAATTGCTGTGTTTATCCCCATTTCAACAGCACTAGTAATGCTTTATCTTTCATTATTTTTAACATTGTGTAGGGCTTCCAGGTTAGCAAGCGTTTCACTACAGCTGCTGTGTACAAGAATCCAGAAATACGAACAGCACTACTGCAGCCAGGATAAATTACAGCCAGAGCTTCAAAGAAAAAGAGAAAGGAACAGAAAATGAAGACTCCTTTTCATGAAATTTGCAAAAATCACTGCCTCAGACCGAGATGCTTTAGCTTTGTATGTTCCATTCCTCTTCATCTGCCTTGTCATTTTTTACTGCATTACATTTAGTACATATCCTGACATACTCAAAACCAAAGTAAACCTGATTTGCAGTTTATTTAATTCACGTCTGAGTGGATTCCACTGCACCAGCCCAGGCCGGCAGACTGCATGCTGAGCACGCCTCCTGCAAGTTCATGCGCTCCCACCTGCAGCTCGGGTACTGCAGGATGTGCACACGCTGCCAAAAGAGAAAAACCCCATTTGGAAAACAGATGCTTTCCTGAACCAAAGTGTGCTTTGCAAGGCAAGTGAAGGAAGAAATGCAGAAACACCATAAAACACGTACCCCTCCAGCCAAGGCTGATGCTGTGGAACACTCAGGACAAAATGTCAACTTTTCTGTAACTTATGGGTTGCTTATGCCCCAGCTCAACACACCCTACTCATGTTCTGGAGTACAAAACACCAGAAACAGTTCTATTAGAATCAGCTTGCTCAGGTAATACTGAGCAACAAAAAAAGCTCTTCTAACATTAGAAGGCAGCTGGCTATGGCAACGCTAGCATTCAAAAGACTATACTCATATGGATTTTAATAGTGTAGATTAATAGCAGTTTAAAAAAAATAATCCTTTAGACATCTTTAATATTCCACCGTGGCTTCCAAATTCCTGGAAGTCCACTCTCAATTACATTACAACAAATGCTTCCAAATGGAAGAACAACAGGTAGGGTTTCACATTAAATCATGAGAGAAGGGAAATCTAGTGGTCTGACAAAGTCAACAGTAGTTCTCTAACAAAACATTTATCTACTAAATATCCTGATAAATTTTTTTATTTTTATTGCGAAGAACTCTACTGGTAGAGATCACATAGCTAAGGATTACCAAGAAAACTTCACAGAAATTGCCACACTTCAGAGTTTAAAATTTTGTCTAATTAAAAAGAGGAAACAAACACAAAGGTATTAAAATAGGGATTGATACTAACCAAACATTCTTCAAGGTGACACTTATCTACAGTGCAAACATCGACTCTTAAAGTCTTCTGGCGTAAAGCCGGATAAGAGATAGAAACCCAAAATACTTCATTGTACACAAGATTGTCTGAAGCTTCCACCGGTCTCGTGCGAAACAAGCAGCTTGTGCTTTCGGAACAGGGCAGGACAGCCACACGAATGTTCCTGTTGAAAAAAAAACAAGTGTCGCAGTCAGTGCTACTGTACAGGTTTGCAGTTCCTTCATCGCAACAGTTCCATAAATCTGTAAGTGCAATTCATCCTAAGCACTGTGGACACGACTGTCCTATCCTATTCTTTGGAGTATCAGTCAACTGAGAAAAAAGGTACATCTTGTCTCAACATCAGAGACACGAAGTGGCATGCGTTGCTGTAGACTTCATCTTCCGAGTCTTGTAATCGAACATCACGGGATGTTGTTTTACATGGCTGTTTACATCTGTGCAACTTGTCATGCTGCAAACGTACTCTTCTGTAGGTAGGAACAGCTACACAAAAATGAAACAAATTTTGTCATCTTATGCAGCCCACAGCTGAGTTTAAAAAACTTGTGCCTAGAATGAGTCTAGTAGGAGCTGTGCACTTCCCCACACATGCACCTGTGCAGGTGTCCAAGGATAAGCTCTGCAGCAGAATGAACGCCCCCTCTCCACGCGATGCAGTTGCTCTGGGCGCTGCTACAGGTCAGAACCTTGCTGGCTAGTAGCTAATTCCAGGCAAATCTTTTCCTAGCAAATACAGACCTCTGAGGAAAAACCTGCACCTTATTTCAGTTTGTGGGTTTATTAGTTCATAAACATGGCTACATGTAACAAAGTGTAGAAGCACTTCAGAAAGGGTAAATTTTTTAAGAGTGTGAAAAAATGAAACCAGACTCCAGTGACAATTAAACAGATGTTTAATTGCAAATACTTCAAACATGTTTACTTCACACACTTACACTTTTTGATCTTGTTGTAACAGCAGTGCTGGAACATTACTCAGTTGGATGACCAGTATTGCAAATTGTTTATTTTTGTCGTCATATCTGAATTGGAAAGACACAAAAAATCATTATTATTTTTATTAGAGGTCTGCCTTGGATTTAATGAATGATTATTCCACTTGTTTCATTAAGAAAACAAGCAACATTACAAATTTATAAACAAGACAAAATAATGGGACTATGGCTTGCCTATAGCTTAAACCAAAACCAGTTTCATGTCACATGACTGCTACCAGAACATTCAGAATTCAGAACAGTCCAGAACATCCATCTGAATTTGGAATTCAGATACAATGGACTACAGATCTGACCTAACATACATTGCTTTTTCTGGGGGTCTAGCTAAATCCCCGTACTGTAACTAAAAGCGTTTGAAAGGCCTTATATAATGACTGTAATATAAAAAAAGTTAAAAGTAGAACTACTTGAAATACAACAGTGAAGATGTTATGGGCAACCACTGTTTTACTGTCAATGGCCACGATGAAAGTTTTGTGCTACTTATTTTTCCCCAAATCGTAAATAACCTTCCACTAAGTCACTGAAGGAAGATGCCTGTGTGCCTACCTTCCTACGCTGTACCCACCACTTGTGAGATTCGTGTGCGGTCAATGGTTATGTTTGACGTTTACTCTCAGCAGTTGTTGCCCCCCGCCCCAAGGCTGCACACTAAAGGAGACGACAAGCCAGCAAAATGCTTTCTCCAGCTCAGCACTGCCAGTGCTCTCATTGCTGGTTTGCACCCTCATACCACACTATCCCCAGCTGATTTCCACTGACATGAAAGAGGATAACTGGGCCAAGGACCTCCTGGAGACATGTGTAATTCTCAATTACACTACAAAGAGGATATTAGTTAGTTAATATTAATAGACCAGGATAAACAGAATAAGAGAACAGAACAGAAAGCACTCTCTTTTAAATGCCATATGTAATTTTTTCCGTTGAAAGGAAAAGCCAATAAAAATGTGTCACACTTACCTCATTGCAATTTGCACTTTAGCTGTCCCAACTGCTTCTGTATCATCACTGTCAAACACCATCACTTCTGACACACATGGTCTGAAAGAAATCAAAGACAATTAAAGACTTCTTTTCCTTCTTATTGAAGTGTTTGCATTTAGGTGATACGAGATCTTTTCCCTTCCATTTGGGGGTTTGGTATATGGATTTTGTAAAATTAGCAGCTAAAAGAAAGCCCATTTAAGAAGTTAGTGCAATCATCCTTAGAGGTATGTGTTACAGTGCTTATCAGCAGAAAGTCATATGCCTTCCCCTTCACTGCCAAAAAAAGCCACACAAAAGACTGCAAAAATAAGGCAGTGGGGGATTTTTGGAGGGTTCCCTTGACTGGATTTTAGCAAACACAGCTGACTGCCCAGCAACAGAAATAAGACTTAACAACTGCAATCCTGTCCTGCATCATGACAGCAAAAATTCTCAAGTTTGATTAGGTTTAAGTCATTCCTTTGTTTCTTTAAGAAATCAAACTTCCCTAAGCACATTAAAAGTGACAGAGTACACTGACTGGTCTTCCTTGAAACAGCTACCTGCATCATCTCCCTCCCAATGTACTCCTCCTCCAAAGTTTTATGCACCGAAAGTCCCCAAAATTACATTCATTGTCTAACTGACTCAGAGGCTATGGTGTAGCACATGAAAACAGGATTAGCCTTCTTCTCTTTAAGTATTTTCTGTATTACTTAGCACTCTCTTGCATTTCATTATGTCTCAGCTACAGAAGAGAAATGTATTGCTCATCCTGCCCTCAACAGTTATTACAGTCATCACAATGATACTGTAGTCATTACACAGGTTGGTAAGTCAACAACCCAAACAACGCTAAATAACATCAGGCGTGCGCGTGTGCATGGGAGGCCTCCTGTCACACCTGATCACCTCCTCCCCTCTCCGCAGAGCTGCCTATCCCATCGAGGGGACATGGGCACAAAGACACCAAACTGTCAGACCGCCTGGCTTGAGCTCATGAGGGCTATCTACAGAAACATTGCACCTTCTTGTCAAAGTTGTGCCGTAAACTTAAGAAATTACTCATTTATCTAGAGAATTAACGAAGACAATCAATGAATAAATGGGGGGAATATGAGATGGGCAATTTTCCCCCCTCTACAGTCGTGTCTTGCAACAAATGACCCCATAATTCATCTCAATGCCAATAAAACAGTAGGAAACCCCATGTTAGATGTAGCCAGACTGGATATCAATAACATCAGTACCTTCCAGGGAACGTTTCTGTCAAACAACCCCAGACGGCTTTAGCAAGCAGTAAAGGAGGTCCAGAAACCCAGCATGAGCAGTGACGCCCAGCTCTGGCTGTGAGCTATGCACTTGTGGTAGAAGTCCCACAGAAATCACAAACTGGATCCAAGCACTCGGGAACTGCATCGCAGCACGTGCACATCCATGAGGCAGTGGAAGGTGCTACCGCTATGTTGCTTAAACATCCCAAAGTCCTCCCACGCTGACTGAGGGCTGTCACTGACACCAGAACAGCTGACGGGCAGGAGGGGAACTTTACACCTGCCAGACGGCAGTCACAGTTTACCAGCACCTTCACAAACAGACCAGCTGTTCAAACAGTTCTCTGTGAGCTTGCTTTCAGCTACTTCTGTTACAGGAAGCATGGGTCAATTTGATGATCAAATTCAACCCGCTCACAGTTTTTTCAGAATTATTAAGAAATCTGAGATTGAGAGTTTTAGCCACCAAGTTATAAAAAAGGATCATAACCAGCAGTAATTCCAGCTGACTCCTGTGTGCAAAGCTGAGTCACTGGCTTCTTCCTAGAGAGAGATCTGATGTCTACCTTTGTACAGACGCCTCATATACCCCGCTATCTCCAGCAACAGACTCATCAGACACTGCAGCTGACACACACGCCACCTTCAGTGCCGTCCCTCCAGCTGTATTTATACCTATCAGAAAAGCACAGAGGAAAAATAAAAAACAGGCGTTAGTGATAACGGTCTGCATCAGGACCAGCTTTTTTTTCTTATCCTCCCACTGAATTGCATTTCCCACTCCACCCTCCCCCCCCAGGTATTGTGAAGCAAAAGCACGTTTCTGAAGACCGAGAACACAGGTAGGGTGGGCTGTGCTCAACAGCCACCACAAAATCAGTGCTTCAGGAAAAGGTGCCCGACTTCCCTGGACGACCAAAGGAACAGGTTGCACAGTCTATTGCACAGTCAATGCCCATTGAATACTTGGGTCCTGCAGCAGCGCATGCAGGGGCTGAGAGTTATGCACCGGCAGTGCTGAGCGCATCACAGCTGGCTACCCCCGGCACCTCCATGGGTGGCAGGCAATGCAAGGAGAGCCCTTCAAAGTGCTGGAAAGGCAGCGAGGTACCCACGGCAAGATGGGCAACGTGCAGAAGCAGCAGAACTTCTAAATTCTAGTGAAGTTATAAAAATGAATCAATCAAACAGCTCCTACTGCAACTCACCCTAAGCCTTAAGTATTCCCTCTGGCCCTAGCTACCCAGAGAGCTGCAGCTGGGCACTCGCTGCTGACCAGGCTCGGCCAAGGACGGATTAGGTGGAGGGGTATATCCTGCCTGGAGAGTTTACACCAAGTGTGGCTTCAAGGAAGGGGAACAGCAAAAAGCCACCACCCACCTACCCCTAAACCCAAAAGATTAGTGCACACAGGACAGAAGACAGGTCCAGAAAGGCCAGGTTAACTAACTAAACATGGAGAGGAAAAGAAATTATAGGATTTAAAGTAGCAGCCACATGCAGGGATACAGGGAAAAGGAAACAGGGAAGAGAAACCAAGGAAGTTGTAGCAAGGAGTTTTGCACAGAGGTGTTACCGCACATAAATTTCTTGTGCTACAGAACAGGAAAAGATATGCCCTGGAAACTTGCAAATTCTGCACCTTTTCACTTGACCATCACACTTCTGCAGAGATATGCTTCAGCCGAGAGCCTGGAGAACTCTGCCAAGCTCTCAGCTCTCGCTCCCTGTCAGGGCTTTAGGAGACCCACTCCTAGAGCGAGGAGGTGCCAGGCTGGCACGCCGGGCGCAGCTGTAACGCCCTAGAAGAAGTGTGGCAATGCACACCTCTCCGAGGGGTTTTCGTCCTTCAGAAGTGGTCCCTCTTTCCCATAGCCTGAGGCAAGCACATGCTCACAAACCAACACACAGTTTCCATTCCCTATTTTCTTTATTACAAAGCAACTTTGTGTTGGTTTTAGTTTGTGTTTGATTTGGTTCCCGCCTCCCAGTTTCACAAAGCCACTTAAAGAATTAAAAGTAGCTTTCGAAAAACATCGGTGCAAAAAGTGTGCAAGCTCAACACAGGGTTATGGAATAACATAAGGACTTGTTCTACAGCCAACAGCAGAGGGTGCCACAGGTAACACCAGCGTATTGAGTGCCTGTGTGCAATTTGTGCCCATTTAACCATCTATTTCTTGACACCACCACTGAATGGTATTTTTCATCTTAGTATTCCCATGAAACGCTTGGGCAGAAATAAATGTCCAGACCTTTTCTCCATAGGCCAAACCACATGAATAAAAGCATCTGTAACACAATATATCAGTCATTAACTGAAACAAATGGATCCATTTAATACTGGCATTCACAATTTAATCCATCCTCCCTTCTGCCAAGTGCAAGGGCCTGGCCCCTGCTGCACGCCTGATCACAGGCTATGCTGGAGGTATGTGGACAAGGTTAAAACTATGTTTCTTCTTTCCCCACTGCTGCTTTGTGCCTCCTATTCTATGCATTTAATATAAAAATAATTTTTTTCTCGCTGGCTGGCTTTCTAGATCAAGTTGTTTGAGTTTAACACACTGCTCCCAGAAATGCCGCTCTGGGAATCCCTTAGCACGAGGCTTGTTTACTGGGAAGGGCACAGCAGGTTGGTCTCCACACACTTAACCTCTTTTTCTCCTTCAATTACCAATGCCATCGAGCCATTTCAGCCCAGAAAGCCTGCATTTTTGACCACTTCACCCAAGCACCTTGCAGCCAGAGGGCAAAAGAGGGTGAGCAGAACCCAGCAATGGAGTGAGTACCTGTTTGCCTAGCAGCATGCTAAAGTGTAAACCTGAACACAGATGAACAGTTCTCTGGAAAGGATTCATCATGCAGCCATCCTCTTCCTTACTTTTTTTTGCTAAGGGCTTAGAAGCTCAGCCCTGCAATTCTTACACACTCACTGAATCTGTAACCTTTTCATGTGGCTAATTAAACACAAAATTTAGATTTTCTGGTTTAAGCCTTAAGTCTCTAAAGAAGTATCACACTAAAAAGAAAGTTCATGGAAGAGTTCAGAACGAACTCAACTCTATTCTATATTTCCAAGCAGGCAGGTAACACTTGCTATGTTCTTTACACTACTTTTTTCACTCATAACAAGAATTTAAAGTTTGCTCTTCACTTTCTGCTATTTTCCCTTCCATGGGCTCTCCTGAACATGCCGTGAAACAGGCCTTGAAAAGCCACATCACGCATTGTCCTCACATCCACACCATTTCCTCAAAGAATGCCAGACTGCCACATTCCAGGTTCTGCTGTTAGCTTGACGTACATTACTAGCTCGGGTATCACTCAGGTGAGAGAGGAAACCTTATTTCAGCCTCAAAGGTAGTAGAGGTCCTGTTCTAACAGCAACCAAGAGCAAATCCCTCAGATCTATACTGTTCAGCTCTACTTACAGGAGCACGTGAGCATGCTTTGTCCGTGAGGCCAAGCACCGACCACCCCAGATCCAGCCACTGCGTTTTGGGAGTTACACTGAACCCCCACCTAAAATGCCTGAGGAGTAAAATCTCATCTCATTATTGCCCTGAAATAAACTACTTACGGTGATTATTTTGTCTGCTGACTGACTAACAGCAATAATCACTTAATCTGCTTAACACCTGAGCTTTCACTTTTAACAGCCTTGACAAAACTTGAAGAGAGAAAAAGGTTAAAACTAATCGGCGCCCAGTTCTAGTAAGAGTAACTAGCGTTTCCTACTCGAATGCCTAATACCTCTTGCTCATAGGAAAATGGCAGCTTGAAGGGGAAGATCTGCACTCATGTCCTTTATTGTATTTTAAATAGCATCAGCCTTCTTAACGAAGAAGGCAGCGATAACGTTGTGCTAGTTCCCTTTATTCTGTATTTAGGCTGGTTTATAATCCTATGAAAAACAGAAACCAACTGCACTGCTGGTTCTTACAACTCCAGCTTGCAAGTTTATACTGCCTTTAAAGCTGCTCTTCGCTGTAGTTACAAATCCAGCCGTCTCACTTATCTCCGCCGGATTTAGCCTGACCACAGTCACAAGGGCTTCACACAGGCCCCAGCACGAGCGCCCTGACCGCTGCCTGCTGCTTTCCATCCACGTCAGCTCAGCCATCACTCCAAAAAAGAATGAACACCACCCCCCCCCCCAATAAGCCATATGCATGTATGAGAACATCCACTATCTCTAAATGTCTTATTTTATCATGCTCACAATCTAAACACGTTTTTGTTGCTAAGAGACCATCCCCCTCAAAACAGCAGAAATTCAAGCACAGCCTTGACGTGTCTGCTCAGCTGAAGTTAATAAATTCATTGCTACTGATTTACTGGGAACCAGAGCAAGACACTGTGCATGCCGAGGTGGCAGGGAAGGATTTTTATTATCATTTGTTAAATATTAAGCCAAAAATGGCTTTCCCAGCCTTCCTCAAAAGCTTGCCCAAAAAGTTTGTGTCAATATGGCATTATGCTCCTCCCAGCCCCAAAACACTAGGTTACATTCTGAATAGTTTAGTGCCAAATTAAACCAGGAATCCCAGCACAACCATTGATATTTGCACATGAAATCCCTGTGATTTGTGTACACAAGCATATAAGTACACTAAAACCACACTTAGATACAGTCTTCTGCAAAACTCATCAGATCAGCAGTATTTTTTGTGTACAAATTAAAATGCCAACCCTTTCTCCCAAGCAAGATAGAACACACAGTTGAATACACTTTTCAACACAAAGATATCAAGATGACAAGACAGCTTTTGAAATACTTGTTTCTCAATGCTTTATAAACTACATTAAAAATAAACGCATGCATGTGCATGCAAATAGTTCGTTACCATACCTTGACCTAGATGTTTATCTTCTGCTCTAGGCTCTTCCAGTCTACAGTTGCCACTCCCAGTGTTCAGGGTAAGTTCTGAGAGACTTGTACTTATCTCTGCATCATCGAAATCCATATGGCTTGAAAAGGCATCACCAGTTAGGAGTGGGTCTATCACCAGCGGAGAGCAAGGTGGAGATGGAGAAGAGAGAGATGACCTTGGAGATAGTGATGTCATGGATTTAGGAGTACCAGACAATGATCTCAAAGCCTGTATGCGACTGGTGGTATCTGCTTTGTGAGTTTTCGCTACTTCGTTCTCGTGAATAGTGGTGATACAGCCTGATGGTCTAAACCCAGTGGCTCCCTCTAAGAGCAAGTCAAGCTTGTTTTGATAGTCTGAGTCCAACTGCTCCAACTGCTCCAGGTGCTCATAGTAGAGATCAGTGAAACTGGCTGAGGTGGACGAATCCTGGCTGGAGGTGGCAAGAGATCCTCTGCTAGATGCAAGAGAACCAGGGCTGCTGCTCGAGGAGAGGGAAAGCATGCTGGTGGAGAGACTGAAGGAAACATGTCAGAAAACCATTATACTGTATCTCCTGATTTCTCAGGAAAGCACTGCAACGTCACCAAATCTGAGCCCCAGTGGTGCATTTTGCTGCGTTAGCTCAGGCCGTATGCATTACTGCCCACAACAATCCAGAACCACAGTCTACCCGGTTGGGTCACTTTCATAATATAGTTCAATACTCATTTTTCTACTCACCATACCAACCTCACAAGAATCCTTATTCAACCAAAACAACTCTAATGAACAGTTTCAAATCAATTAAAATTAGTGGCAACATTCTCCTCCCACATTTGTCTGGAAAAAAATAATCTATGGTTCCTGTTAATCTCTGAAGCAGACCACAAAAACCAGCAAGGCCCATGCAAGAAGATGAAGTTATTGCAACGAACTGTCTGACCGTATGGAAATGTTCTTCCATTTGCATCTAATCTTGGACCCACAGCCAAAAGGCAGTATCACAGCTGCCTGGAACTGGCCCTCAGAGATCACAACAGCCAGCAGTTAATAGAAAACTGGCAGGATTTATCTACGTGAGAGACGGCTACATGGAATCCAGGGCCAGGAGAACAAGGGGAAGAGTTCGGGCTGGGCTGTGAAATCAGTTCACACAAATTGTTTGTCTCTAGAGATCTAGGTTCAGAAGATAACTGACAGCAGAATTAATTTTAAGCAGGTGCTGAACAGAAGTCCGTTCAGACGAGAAAGCCCAGACACCAGAGCATGCTGTTTTCTGGTCGGAAGACCCAACATATCCTCCAATACTGACTACAACATACACTGTTCCTAGAAATTCCATTTAAACCAACACTCCTGCTCTGGATATTAAATGCTTTGCTCATTACTGACTGTTTAAAGACCCTTAACCATCACTTCAGATATGGATTAGCTATTGAAAAATTTCTGCATATGTATAAGTGGCTTAAGTTGCCCCACTGAAAAACAGTGAGGATGTTAATAAGCCTAATAATCCCTTATTTATTATTTGTGTGGTAAAAGCTAGAAGCTGCATTTGTATAATTATGCCCGTGACCTCATGAGAAAAAGGCAAGCATGCAGAATTTAGTACAATTTTGGCGCAACAAGTCTTCTGCATTTGTATGACAGATGTGCACTGCATCACATTTGTTCAAAAAAGCTTTTGGGTGAAACATAACTGAAAAATTATACATGCTTTTGCATTTTGGCAGTATATATAGATCTGGCAAGGACTAATAAATTTACAGCTTTCCAGTGTATTTCACTATGAAAAGGGAAGGGTTTTTAATTAATCTTTCCCCTATCAACAAGCTGGACTCAGCTTCATGTTACGCATACCTTTGAATGCCAGACATTTTGTATTATGGGGTTAATAACAAATGCTTATTCTTACGCAGGAGCATGCCAAGAACACTGGGCACATAGTTAGGAAGAAATTAGTTTCACATGCTTCTTGGTCACCTCAGAAGATCCCTAATCAGCTAGATGAAATGAAAATATGATGCCTTTCCACTGCATAAGAGCATCACATAAGAGCTATTCTCCATGGTGGCTTATTTACATATCAGTCTTGCACTATGATTTCTTTCCAGTCTTTTCGATGTCATCTTCACAAAATGAAAGAGAATCCAAGTGGAGCAGAAGCTACAAACAGAGTAAATTCAGTACACGCTGATAGAAAAAAACCTCAAACAAACAAAAATCCCACCAAACTCTCTTCCTAATAAAAAAGATAAACCCGTAATTTTAGCTAATGATGATTTGGCCTTTCTGCCTGCAGGCAGGCATTCGTCTGGAAACAGCAATCCCATGCTCTTCTGAAACTACAGCCTGAACAACTAGACCACATTAAGACTGCAGAAACATTTCTATATACCATATGAACCCAAGAGATTCAGGGATATGTCAATACATTGTCTACATTGCAAGCAACAGCACAGTTGGAATTAATTTAGAGAAATATTATCATGACATTCATACATTAACATGTAGTTGCATTACCAAGAATCACTTCACTTGCTGTGTGAGTGTTAAGCTGTCTTTAACGTACTTCATTAATGTAATACTGCAGTAATTCAATCATTAGTAAAAAAACTTTCAGCTGTCCTTAGTATCCTAAATGTTACATGTCTAAAATAGAAGGGTTTGCACAAACTCCTACTGTTGTCAGACAGAAACCCTGCCACAAGGCTGTTTATCCCATTCTAAAGCATCCATCTAAACCAAGTGGGACGTATAATCCTCGAGCCTTCTCTTGCCACTGTCTTAGGTCGCTACTATAACTGAAAGGCCGTTTAGACTTCTCAGTTGGGAGATGAAATTGTTAGCAGAGAAAGGCAGTTACACCACGTGCAGTGAAAGCACGTACAGCTTCTGTAAAAGGTTACATACCTTTTCAGCTGGGTGTGCAACATCGCAACTAATAGTGTTGTTTCTTCCAGTTCTCGGACTAGCTGATTTCTTTTGCTATTCAACTTCAATCTAAGAGAAGATAGAAAAAGATGAGCTAAAGCAGCACTTACTATTTAAAATGAGGTGTAAAAGAAGTGTCTATTTTTTCTATAAAATTCTACAAAAGTTGTTAAGAATGCCCAGTATAACGTAGGACAGAATTTGGTCAAGATGTGTTTACCAACTTCCAATACTCTTACAACATGGAATTCAATTCTGCAAACATTCACTTCAGGGAAAATAATCACAGCTAGTACTACAAAAGTTCATGTTTCTAGGACCAGATTTTATTCGTTATACACTACTGCATTCTTATACCTACTGTGCTAATAAAGGTCTAAATGCTTTCATTTGCTTTCAGTAAAGTCTATGGATGACTAAGGTTTACATGATTTAGTTATTAACCATCTCATTACGGCTTTACATGAATTATGGACTTTAGCAACATCTGTTTTATTTCACACCTGAACTGGTTTGAGACAGAAATGTGCACTTGGGTGCTCATACCCTAACTTAACAGGCCTCTGGATAAGAAATCCTTCTCCAGTAACATGCTGTTTCTTTGGCACACTAGAACAGGACCATATTCCTAAAAATCACAAATGAACGTGATCATCATATGGCACGTTGTATTTTTGTCAACATTTGTCAAATCACAGATATTGCATACTGGTAAAAGTCCTACAGCTGAAACATCTGAGATGCTTACATTTTTTCCAGCATGATAAACCCATGAAAAGACTACGTAGAAAACTGGTGTAGTCTGGACACTGAGCACGTAGAAGAAATGAAAATAGAAAGCCACAGAGTGAATGCAACACACCTATTCCATGTATATTCAAGAAACTGCAGCTAAAAGTAACATTGCCATAGCCACCCACATTAATACATCCAGATTGTAAAGTGCTTGTAGGCAACGCCTAATGCAGTATTCATCCTCCCTGCACATTCCCATGAGATCTCTCCCTGCAACACAAGTAAAAGTAGGGAGGATAGTTGGTATTTTTTTCAGCTGCTTTAGATTCACAGGATATTCCATGCAATTCCCACAGCCCTGTCAAATACCAGTTCCTACAGGAATCACATACAAGGATGCTCAAAACAAACAACAAATTTTAAAAATTTAAAATTCCATCTGTTGACATTTACCTAGCTCCAGACCACACAGCAACCACAGAAGATGATGGCTGCATACAGAAACATTATAGTACACTAACATTACACTGGGCTATTTTGAGCATCTCTTACGTTCTCATAGAGGATCCATTTGTAGGAAGCACGTTTCCCTACTTGGAGAGTGAGACCACTTGCAGGTGGTTTCTTTTGGGAGATGATTTCAGAAACCTTGTAAGCAGAAAGTCTCCTGGAAATCTGAGGGCACACTGCTATAAGCATTCAGCCAGGGGATGCTGCCACTTGCTCCCCATCACCTCTCGTCCAGCAAGGGATGTGCTGCCCTATGCCCAGCGACCTACCTCTCGGTGAGAGCTTTGCTCTGAGTGTCTCTAGCAGCCTGAAGGTCTTCCTCCAGGCGCCTTCTCTCCGTCTCCAGTCTCTCCACCTCTCCTCGAGTCCATTTTCTGGGGCTAATGAATCGCATTTCTTTTAAGAGTTCCTCCTTCTCATTAATTAATATTAAACGATCCCGCTCAGAGTCCAGCACGCCAGGCCAGGCCTCGCTGTCAAGTTTAGCCAGTTGTATTTTCAGGTTTGCTATTCTGCAGAAAAAAAAAAAAAAGCAGTTATTCCATAAGGAATGTCCAAGCTACTACTCCAGACACACAAAGGCACCCTGTGACCAACTACATCTCCCACTGCCCTGAAGGCTCTCAGCCAAGGGACAGCTGCCCTTGACCTCACGCCCTCCCTACCAGCTGCTGAGCGATGGCACCACTGGGGCGTGGGCACACGGAACAGGATTTTAACTCAGGTTTGCTCCCGATGGTAAGCCAAGTCTCTAGCTAACCTGCAGTGTCACCAGTCAGGGAACAGTGTAACAGAAATTCTGCATCTTGAAAAAAGCAGTCAGGTATGCTATAAGGTGTTTCATATCCCTTAAAGCTAACGACCTCACGGTACTTGGCGTGGAGGGTATCATGTGGTAAATATCTGATCGTTAATCAGTTTTATGGCAACGAACTGCATACTCTCCACATACGATTCTGATGGTCTGATAAAGATCAGTGGTTACTCAAAAGTTTGAAAAATATTTTTTGCCTTTAACAATGAGGAAGTTATCATATGCATGCTGCTACTGGAAGAATCCAACTACTGACTCGACACAGAGCATTCTGGACACGCTAAAGAGCTATGCTACTTCTGGTGCATCATGCACATGAGGAGTCAAAGAGGCAATATAATCCAACCCAAATCCAGAGCCACTTATTTGCATGAAGTTTAAAGTCCGTTTTCATTAGAGGTATCATTCCAGATTTCAGTCTAAAGTCTGTATCGCTAATCCTTCAGCACCATACCAACGTTATCTCAGGGAGGAAGATGATTACTAAAAGCAGTAACAATACAGATATAGAATTTAGCAAGAGCTTTGACTGACAGGAGAGGAGAGCACAGCTCATGGCAGGTAAGGAGGCTGCTCACTCCAACTGTCTGCCCATTCCCAATTTCCCAGATATATGAGCTGTTCAGTTAGCTCCACAAATGGTCAGCGCTGCTATGCAACATATAGGGAGGAGCAAAAAACCAACACCAGGATAAAAAAACAAGTGCAGTAATGTCAGTCTTCCCAAAGGAAGCTGTATCCCTTGGAGTCATTGACCTACAACTCTTCATGAACAGACAGGGTGATAATGGTAGTTTGGTGAGAAACAAAAGCACAGATAAGGTTGAATAAGTTACCGAAGACTCGCATTTTTGGAACTCACACCATAAAAAATGATTCAGTGGGGAGCAGGGAATGAGGAGGGCAGAACTCGCTGGGTGGAGAAACTACAGAAGCTTAGAAGGCAAACAAAGAGGAAAAGCATCTTGCAATATAAAGCAAGATATCTCCAAAAATAATTCACCTGACTGAAGACCAAAGAGTCAAGGCACACATGCCCCATCAGGTGATTAACTCAAGTTAATCTCTCACTCAGGTTTAGTAAATACATTAAGAAATAGAAGTGAAATGCTGTACATGTAAAATGAGAGTCCAATATTCATCTCCCTTTGAAAATGGTTTTGTCATCTGGTGACAGAATTACTGGACTTAAATTGGGCACAGCAAATAGTTGCAGCTGCTAATCTGGATTCATCTCTTTTGAGAACGTGGTTAATGCTACAGAAGTGCACAGGATGGTGCACGCTTCCTTCCTCCAGCAAACCTGCACACATGCAGGCACAGAGCAAGATCAACGCCAGCTAGCAAAATCAAAGTGTATGGAGTAAGTAATAAGGTGCAGATCTGGGCAGCAGCAGCTACACGACTGCTGAATGGCCTTGAAGAATAACGCTTTGCCTTCCAAGCTCCGGAGGCCAAGAGGAACTGGAGCCCTGAGAGAGCCTGTGAAGGATTAGGCTCACGCAGGCTGACCTGCCTCCTCCATCACAAGAGACAGACCAGAGATCACCTTTCCGAAGAGAAGCCTCACTTTCTGTAAACCCATTTCCCACAGCAGGTTGCTTACTCTAATTAAAGTTCCGTAACCGACAGTATTCAGCTCAACTATTTTTAGGTTGTCTTAGTAGGAGTTGTTTTGAGTGCCTGATTAAGTGCAATGCTGTGCTCCAATGAAGAATTAACAGTGGCATTAATTCATAATCCAAGAATTCCTCTGTGCATTTTGAAGGGATATGAGTTTAAGAGGATTGGTTGGCATTAATCTGATCACTTTTGGCATACATTTACATGGATATGGGTTTTCCACTGGAATTTGTTCTCTATGCATTTCCGAGTCTAAAGGTTTTGTTAAACTAACCTAAGTTTTACCCCTTGCAAATGATCATTCTTTTCCCCTTCTCAGTTAAAAGGAGGTTTACGCATTCTGTTTTTCCAATAAAGCAGCATCGTTACAAAAGAAATGCTTTGCAGACTGTCTGATGTTTGGCTGAAAACTCCAGCCCTTCAGCCTGCTGACCAAGTCTGAACTCCGTCCCTGTCGAGCCGTGCTGGGTTTGCACTGCAAGGAACCCAGCAACACTGGGCTCAGGCCATACCGTCAGTCTGAACGGCCACCAGCCTGCAAGACTGAACAGGAAGCTCAAGCTTTATTTAACTGTCTTCTTTTTACCTAGAAAAGGTAGTGAGATGGTTTTTTCATTGTCATATCAAGGGTTTTTTCGGTTTTTTGTTTGATTGTGGTTTTGTGTTGGTGGTTTTTTGTTTGTTTTTTTTTTAACTGGGGAAAGCTGGTACTTATCTGTAACATAGGTATAACATGTAAAATATTTAGTTTCTTGGTAGATTGTGGCGATGCAAGTGCTGTGAACAGAAGCATACATTAAGGTGTGTATCCACAACCAGTAATTAGCAATCCTAGATCAGATCAGCCTCCTCTCTTCATGAGGTAAAACCCCAAAAGATATCCAGTGGGAGGTGTGGTCTAAAAACTGACCAGTCAAATACCTACTGTTGCTGCAATGCTGCTAAAAGTGACATTAAAATATTCTGGTTTTGGAGATTATAAAACATACTTTTAAAATCCCAGAGTTACCACCAGTCGCACAAAACCCAAGCTGAAAATTTAACTCTTGAAGGAACTAAAACAGTGCACAGAAAGCAAGTGCTAAGCAACTTGGTCTGGAATTCTATGTCTGGAATTGTACGGCATAATTTAGTTGCATCTCTGATTACATATACGCTGCAGTAGCTAATCTCCTTGTTGAGATGTGGCACTGACATCTCGCTTGACATGATACCTGTTATCAGTTTCCAATCCAATTAAGCTAAAGGTTTGTCACTGCAGCTGCTCTTTGCTCTTTTTTGCAGGTTTAACATTATCTGCTCTAGAGTTCTTGTTGTCTCACCGCGCCATGAAAGGAAAAGACTTGGTGGTGGGTAAGGGAACATGCAGAATTGCACCCTGACAGTTCTGGTGTGGTGAAGTTCAGCAAGATACTCACCTACAGCTATGCCTTCAGCCTGGTCTACAACAGTGTGGACAGTGTCTGCTACAGTCCGCTTGCAAAATCATCAACCCCTTATAAATCTAATAGTTCTAACCTAATTAATATGGGATCACCTTGATTTCAAGACTTAAGTTTTACCTTTCCAGATAATGCAGAGCTAGTAAGACAGATGCATTTCCACCATTTGGCTCCCTTCATAATACGTGCATGGGCAAAATACTCTTTTTATTGTGGTTTTGGAGCATGTAAATATGCTGCTGTAGGGACAGGAAACACTTCTAACATCACAAGGAGTAATTTTCATAGGAGCAGAAGGTTCCTTGTGAGTCACTATATCCATAGTATTGTTCCAGCTTAAAACCAGTCAAGGTATTTGTTTCTGCAGCTCCTACCAAAGACCATGCCAAACCCACAGTGCTCTGATCGCTGGAGATCTTTTCATTTTATCAATTATTCATGCCCATTCAGACCCATCTTTCCTCATAATAATGTTTTTTAAACTAGACAACTTAAGACAGATATGAGGTATCAAACCTTTAACTGCAAGATTGTGTTGTATGCCCTTCATTACTTTAAATGAACTACTGTGCTGCATTTATAAAGTTCCGTCTCTTTTTAAAGAGCATACTCATTATCTTCTCAGGTTTGTCATTATTCACTCACCCCTCCTTGGAAAAGATACAGGCTAAAGTAAAAGTGCTCCATTTCAATCTGAAGACGCAAAGTCAAGTGTAAATTAAATTGCAGTCTTCAGCTAAGCTTAAAAGTAAAAAGCAATTTTAACACTGAAAAATTAACCATTGCATCTGGAGGATTAATAATTTTAATGTTGTTTTTAAAAGTCACAGAATGATTTGAACGTCAAGGCAGTCTGACACATTAGACCGTTGTAATAAAATTGCTTCACCTAGGAAGAAAAGTGTAAGTTCATGTCAAAAGCAGCTGGGCACATGCAATCTTTTGACACTGCCTCTGATACAGATCAAATTTTATGCCACTGAGAAACACGGCCTATTGACCATGCCATTACACTAAAACAAGATCATTATGAGTAACCTCAGCCTTAAAGCTCTTATATCTAACTAGAGACTGGAGAAAATTCCTTCTCTTTGCATATATCCCAAGTACAGATTGCACCACGCATCTGCAGTTTGTTATTCTGGAATTGCAAAGTCCGTTTAGAGCAGTTAAAGCTGAAGTCACCACCGGTGATCAGTGGTACATCACTGAACAAGGACTAGGCCTGCCAAAGTCTAAATAAAAATGCTTGGTGCTTTCTCATAACTGAGCTGAGTTAGCTATAATCTATTAAAAGAAGAAAATCCCAGAAAGTTTTTGCTTAAATTGGCCTGTTAAGAAGATACAACTTTTATAATCTATTCTTCATTCATCTCAGATCAGAAGGCAAAGGTGAGAACTTACATTCTTACAGATAAGCAGATAAGCTTTGTAATAAGAACTGTAGACATTGACCATATTTTGATAGGTGTTAACACACTATACATTTCTCCTTATCAGACTTAAAGCCATGCAAACATTCATTTCATTTTGAATAAGGTAAGGAGATGCCTTGCAGTACAGTCTCCTTACGAGGAATGGGGAAGCACTGGCAACAGGTAGCAAAACCACTTATGTCCCCACAGGTGTGGCCAGACTGAATTCTTTGTGTATTAATCACTCCTTAGTAATTTCTAGGATGGTTATTTATTTCTTGAATGATAACGTTGGCCCAGACAGCCTATTGCCTCACTGGCTCAAAAATTACCATGTTTATTTAGCAGTAATGCTGGGTTTCAATCTGAGTGGCACCTTTTCTAGTGAAACCTATCTTCAGAATAAGCTGTGTGACAGCGAAAAGGTGTAACAGTCCAAAGAATTACCTTCTCTTTGCTTCTTCGTATTGAAGGCGTAATCTCACTTTCTCAGCCAACTGGTTATTGCTGCTGGTAATGAACTGAGACACAAAATATAACATCAGCAACTTAGTAACCACTCCTCTTTTGATCTGCCCTGTTAAAATTGATGATGTTACAAGTTACACTTGCTCTCGTCAAACTCATTTATTAGTTAAACCAATGACAGAATCAGAAAATACTGACTTTGATTGATTTTTTCATGATTTCTTCAAATACTTAAAAACCTCTAAGATTACGAGGCTCTTTCTGGCCTAGTTAAAAACAAAAATCTACCACATCTGTCTCAGGCTTCTATTTTCATGCACACATAAATAGCTTTGTCATCTTTCTTCTTCAATGCTGTTTGCAACCTTTAAGTGTTGTATTGCATTTTGTTTTGGATGGCATCTTGCTTTGGTCGTAGAGTCTTAAAGATAAGGGACATCCCATGATGCCCAAACCTGCAGATCTTCAGTCACATGTGCGGCGCTGTCTTTAAGTGGCTGCAAATGTTTAAGTCAAGGTTCACAGGAGAGTCTTCTGTGATGTCCTGAGACATATGATGTACCCACGGTGCTGGTTAAGTCCTTGCTGAGGCTTACACCATCCTGACAGTTGCGATCTTGTCGCACATGTGGGACTGAAGGTGTATGAGTACGACACGTTTGATGGCATCAAAATATGGCACATACGCTATCATTCTCACTCATAACACGCTAAGAGCCAAACGCACTCTTAAGGGAAGAGTCCTCATTACCGCTTAGCCCACACATAGCTGCTGAATGTTTCTTGCCTAGTAGCATATCACTGCTATAAAGAGCTAAGGGAGTATTTGTATCAGAAGAAGCTACACCTACAGGCAAAATAAGACTTCCTTCCCTTTTAGTCCCACCTGGGTTGTTCTAATAGAGCTAGCGTGGGGAATCAGCAGGTTAGGTTGCCTTTAGAGATACATTAACATTGCACAGAAAAATGAAGGTCATGCTGAAGTTTACATGAGGAAAAGGAATCATCTCATAAATACCTGCCCATTCTTGGAAACTCTTACTAAGGCAGTACTACATGTAGTTCAGAGGAACGTCTCCACATGCACTGGGTTTCTCACGTATTACTCACATTTCCTGAAACATCCGTCTGGGAGCTGACGTCCAGGTACTGCCGGGGTAACAAGGGGCTGGAGCTTTCCACAGACACGCTGCTGGTCCACAGGTCTGACTGGGAACCTCTGTCATTCACAAAGCTGTCTTTTAACCTGGCTAAGCTCTAAAACCATAAAAAGTCGTGAGGTGAGCTCACTTCTGCTCAAAGTACCTGAGCAGTAGCTTTAGCCCCAACTACATGATTAAGATCTGACCATGTTTACTGTGTGCACTCAGACTCTGCAGGCATGAGATCAGGCACGGCTGGACTGCACCTCCCACAGCACAAAGCAGCCCACAGGCATTAGCACACCATCTCGCCTAGACAGGCAGACTCTCTGCCAGAGATGGCAGATGAAATGGGCCACAGTGTTTTCATGGCTTCTCCAGGTCTGCTCTGACAGCAGTACAGTCACACTGGTTCACTCTTGACCAATAAACCCTGAGACAAACACTCAACTCTAAGCGACTGCTTACTACTGTTAGTTGCTGCATTTTATACTTCTTATTTGCAGGATCTGAAGAACAAAAAGGCTGTAGTCCAACCACAATACAGAATTCATTTATATGAATAAAACTCTGGATTACGTATCTTGAAATAGAAAATACTTAAATCACTTCTCAGAAATTCAATCTGATAGCAATGGCAACACAAAATGCTATAAAGTCATCCTGTTTCAATACCTGAATGAGGTCTTGTTTTTCCTTCTCCCCTGATGTGATGGCCTTCTTGAGAGCTTTCATCTCACTTAAAATGGCTTGTGCCTCATCAAGTTTGTAGCCACCTTGAGTATCAGACATTTTCATGTCAATTCTGCACAGAAATAAAAAAAAATAATACGGAAAGCTAACACTTTATTAAGTCCAGCTGATTTAATCATCCTAGATGCATGCACCTTGACATTTTAAGAAAAACACACTCCGAAGCACAACAAAGAACACCACGCCACCACAGAAGTTAATCCACTCGGAAGTACATTAAGCTTCAGAACTCTGACTTTAGCCATATCATCTCATTGACTCCTTATGGAGGGCAAAGATGTACAAAACCCCCTCAAAACAGTACATCTGGGCAGATTGCTGCTAGTTACCTTGTTTCTAACCTAGAGAGGATAAACTTAGCCATCTATGAGAAGTACCTTATTTTCAGTCATTATTTTGAAAACCAGCCGCAGACCTCACATGCACAGATGTATTTACTTGCACAACCTAATTACAAGCCACTTCATCCTTCCCTCTTCTCAAAGGAATTCTACCACAGTTGCTATTTATAATAAATAAGATATTAACCAGTGACACTATTTAAAATGCCAGATGTCTAGTCACACAAAGGTAAGTACCTGAAACTTTTCATCCCCTTCCACTCCACCCCAAATTTTTCCTCAGTGCCCTAAAACAATGGCTCTTACAAGTAAGACAACAGGCTGTACTGCGTCATCTGTATTGAGCAATACTGAGGAAAACAGAGTACCATCTAACTGACAAGATCCTGGTTCAAAATCTTTTTGCCATGAAGTCAGTTCTGATGCGGTCAATCACACACAGGCACCGATTTGAGAAATCTGCCCCCATGGCTGTGTATTGCTTTCAGTTGCATATGCCTAAAGATACCAGCAGCAACATATTTCAGCTTCTGTTATTCAGGCAGCTATTTATAAATATAGAGGGGGATGTATTACAAGCCAGAGATATTCTACACTCAAAATAGTATCTCGAGAACAAACTTACTTCTTCAGTGTTTGAAATCCATGCTCTTTGTACTGGAGCTCTTGCTTCATGTGAGCTACTTCTCTCTTCAGTTTATTAACCTGCAGCAAGATGTACATTTTTAGAATGGCATTTTATGTAAATATTTAGGTACAGCTCTACCCTTCAATTCAAAACGTAGTATTGCAGACAGTACTCTAAACAAAGTTACCAGAATATCAGTTCATCTCAACAGCAGCTAACAGTCCTGATGGCATCCTCACCAGGATATTATCACTAGCTAGGTCTTTACTCAGTACCCAAATATTACAACACTTTATAAGGGGCTTAAGGGAAGTTCCAACCTCCTAAGCAGAAAAGCCGAGAAAAAAATCAAGAGAGACAGAAATGAAACACAAGTCAATTTTACTCAGAAATGTTTAAAACTTTCCCAGTCATTAAAGAAAACATTAAGCATCAGGACAGGAGTTACACTGCAGTGACAGAAGCCATCCTCCGACATACCAAACTAAAAGGCCCCACTGCATGAGTAACACAGCAGGATGATAATACATACTGTAAATCCACTGACCCTACAGCTTGCTGTTTTATATTCCTCCACAGAGGCCAGACTGACCTACTTTACTTTAGTCCTTTCTTCTTCCCAAACTGAGCTCTGCATGAGAGCGCACACTGCCGCTGCTAACAACCCGCACAGGACAAAACAGCTGCCAGTCTCTGGAGAGAACTCGCAGCTCTCCAGCACTGCAGCACACCGAGGAGCCAGCATGCAGCTAAACACCCCACAGCGTATCGGTACAGCAGTATGTACTGCCAGCTTCCAAGGAAGTCTAAAGTCTAAGGGAAAAAAAAGCGTTTCAAACTCCTAGGACGGCAACATTTCAGAATTCTGATAAATTATCTCCTAGATTAAGAACGGCAACATTAGCTCTTTCAACTGCTTTGGCATCTCTTTTTAGTATTTGCCATGAGGTTTGGAAATATCTGAAGATTACTCGTGGCAAGCAAAGGTCTGTTCATACTACTTACCCTGGATTTTGCAGTAGCAATCTCTGCTTTGAGGATCTCCGGGTCATACTTGGAACTTGACGATGAGCCAGAGAGCACTAGAACAAATACAATACCCAGTTCAGCAGCACTACCTTCCTCCCTGCTCTTGCACCAGCCCCACCACAAATCAAGACCTCCCATCACTCCTGCACACCCAGACCTCCACGCATTGCTGCTGTAGGCCTTTTACCCATTTTTCAGATCTCTTCTCAGCCCTCAAAGGCAGGGAAAGGCAATAGGGCAGTCAAGTACTCCACGAAAAGTCTATACCAAAGAGGCCAGAGCATGTCCTGGATCTCCAAAGTCTGGATTTGTTCCAAGTTAACGCACTTAACTCAAACTCCCAGACACATTCACTCCATTCAGTAGTGTGGCTTCCTGCATTTCCAAAGGCATTTACAGAACCGAAGGGACAGACATTGCATAAAGGTTTGCTTTATTTTTTTTTTTAGACTTTCTCATTGAGTAAACAACCCACTGAATGTTTAGAAACAAAGAAAAGCAAAGAATGAGAAGAAACTGCAAAATGCAATGCAAGCCCTTCTCACAGCCTTGAAGACATGACCAATCATACAATGTGTCACTCCAGATTAAATCAATGTCCCATTAAGAGCAGAATTCTCTTCTAAGCAGTGGTTAAAACCCTTCTGCTTCAGAAGGTACAGAAGCTCCCCAATGTGCAATGCTGTTAGAAGCAGCTGTAGGCAAGGGAGATATTTTGATCCTCACAGCCATCAGTTTATGCCCTATAAAACATGGGAAAGTATTTCTAGTTCTTTGTGTTTGGTTGTATTTTTAAAGACAGAACACATCACGCCAACGTAATTCACGTTCACAGTAGTTTTAGTGTACTGCTCTGCTATACCAGTACTTAGGTAGAGTGCTCTTAAGAAAAGGCCAAAACCTGTACTTCAGAGATGATGGATGGGACCCTAGTCAAATTAAGAATCCTTCAGTTGACAGAAAACTATTTACAAACGTTTTAACATCAGGCACAGGATTAGCCGGTGAAATTCACCACCACAAGACATAACTCAGCAAGAGCAAAGCAGGGGGATGTCAGTCCACTGATGTGGCCAGCAAGAACATAAAAAGTCTGCAATACTAAGGATTATAAAAAAAGTTCTGGAAGACTTGCAAGAAATAAATTCTCCTCTGGACAGTAAAGAGGAAATCTGGCCATCTATAAACATTTCTGCACCAGCTCTTGAAGCAATAAGTACTGATGTTTCCTGTGTGACAAAGAATATGGAGTACAAGACAATGATTTGTTTAATTGATAATCCACCAATGTTAGCTTTTACGTAGCATAAAATACAGATCCTTAGCTCCACAGGACAGTCACTCAGCTACCTGGGATGGTAAGCTCCAGAAGGGCCTGGAAATGCTATCCGAGATGATCCTTCTTGCCTTGTTTATATACTTTGGACAAGGGAATCAAGGAAAACACCATATAACTTCATTTTTTTGCATTAAGCCAACCACTACATTTTTTCACACATATTGAAGCCCATGCCGAAAACCTGCACGCTGACTCTAGTGACTGAGCCAACCGCCATAGTGTTTCATAACAATTAACCTTTACCAAATACGTGCTAGGCAGCTATTGCTTTTAAGACAAACTGAGCAAATGTGGAGAGTGACATGGTGTAACACACCCCAGTGCTCTATCACAGGACCAGCTTCAAGCAGTGTACTGTCCTAGCGGGTTCACGACTGAGAAAGTCACTGGGTAAGAGTTCACCAACTACTCACAGCTGGTCTGAGAGCCCAGTTTGTGCTCCCAAACATCATGCAGCTGCCGATATTCTTGCTGGGCCAATTCAAGCCTCTGCTGTTTCACTTGATAGATCTCCTTCTGCGCAGCAATCGCCTCCTGGGCCAGGACAAGGTAGTCTTTCAGCATGTGCTCCTGCTCCCGCCGCCATTGCACACGAGGGTCTTCTATCTGTGTAGTTTCTGAAGAGAGAAAAGAGGAGGCAAGATGAATGGAATGCAGGTTTGCACTGCTCCCTGGAGAAGATCCACCACTTCTGTCAGTATTTTAAAATAGCCCCTTGCCCCATCTCGTAGAGGAAGTGGAATAAGGACATTCTCCTTTTTTCTTAGGAGGTGACCACTGATCCACAATAAACCCCAACGAGCTCTGCCATGCTGAAACACTGTATAGAACAACTCATGATGAAATCATTGTACAGGTCTTCAAATCCTCTGCTGCTGAAGCCATCCTGGTTCTGCCTCTTACAACATCCACACAAGCCCTAAGATACTGACATCGACTGTTAAGACTTATCTTTATTGCAACTGTTTTATAACACTGCTAATAAAATACCTCTACTATTTCACTGATAAAAACCAAACATTTTCAGAAAACATCATTGCCACATGACAACATTATACTGCATCTGACAACATGAAAGCAATCACAACTCTGCCTGCCCTCTTTGGCTGCCAAGTGGCTTTTATTATAAAGGGGAAAGAAAACCTCACTCAGATTCCACAGGTAAGTAAAAATAAAGACCCATTAAATCAGAGAATGTATTCATGAAAGCATCTCAAATTGCATTATATAAACAGAATCTCAGAAGGGAGTAAACATTTCCTTCACTCAAAGCAGGCACAGCAGTAAATCACTGCAGAATTTAAGAAAAAATATGCTACAGAGTTAAAGAAAAGTATTTTTCGGTAACATGGGCAATGCAGTCATGAACGGCTACACCACTTCCATCTCCATTACCCAACACAACCAATACACTGCTTTTCAGGTTTCTAGTCAGGAAAAGGGCATAAGGTCACAGACATGCAGCTAGTCCTAGTACTAATTAGGCAAATTTATTGTCAGTATTGTCTTGGTTTTGTGAAGAAGTGTCCAAAATATTTTTCATTTATCTTTCAAGGCTGTTATATGCTCTTGTTTGGAACAGGTTCCAATATTCAGTCGACTAAGTGCTCTAAACTGTCTAAACTACTGTGCTTGAATAAGGATGCCTTATTGCCGCATAATAAATAATTAATAAAAAAGAGCTGCTTGAAACTATCAGTAGGAATCTAATCTGCATATCTTAAGAGCCTCTTTAAATATTTAGTAAAAGCTGCCATGGTGGAAGGCATGAGCAGCTCTTAAGTGAGTCATAAGGCTAACACCGCAACACATACAATGTAGGGAAGAGAACAGTTTGATAATAATCCTAGGAGCAGAACTAGTAATAAAGGATTTTACCCAAGGGATGGCCACTCAATCATCTTCACAAGCTATCTGTGATCATGCTGAGGAGAAAATTAGAAGGATTCTCCAGCAATAACTTATTTTAACAGTATTTCAAGACCTGAAAGAACACATGACATTACATTTTACATAGTTTGTAGAAGCATTTCAACAAAACGTCCTTTATGGATCCTGCTAGAAGAAGTAACATTTCAGCTGTTGTAATACTAAAGCTAAGCCTGGACCTGCAAAACTGCCCCAAAATAACCCGGGGAAACAGCAGCTGTTTGTGCCAACTATAGGTGCTGATGCCCTCCCAGACAGCACCATGGTCTCCCTCAGAGGGAGCAAAAAAAAGTCAGGAAGACACAGCAGCATATCAGCTGTAAAGTCTGAAAACTCCAGACTCATATCTCTGTTCCTGCTCCCAAATTCCATTTTCCAGATAACCATTATCCACACCCAGAAGGAGGAACTCCTTTTACTGCCCAGTTGAACCAGAAGGTGAAAGCCTGCTACGAGTTTCCCAGAAAGCTGCCCCCACATCCCCACACACGCAGCCTCCCCGGACCAGAGCGCATGCCAAGCGCCAGAAACCAGGACTCAGGACCTGGTTTCAAGCTCAATGAGTATGTGGGCAAAGTACCCACAACTCTCGATGTCTAATTCAGGACACTGGGTCATAAGTCTACCTGTACCTATGGCTTCTTCACTCTTGGATATTTCCAGTTGTGCCTTAAACGGGCAGCCCGCTCCTCCTGTAGTTGCAAGAAGGGCAGCAGAAGCTGCTGTAGGGCGATCCCTCCATTACAAGCAACCAGGAGGAAGACTACAAAAATCTACAATCCTGAGCACCTCTGTTAGGTGGCGAAACACTGATGCTGCCCCAAGCACATAAACCACTTGACAAAGTGAAGGCTTGGCAGGACGGGCAACACACTTTTGTACTGAAACTGTTTTGTTCCCATTTTTCTAACTATTCACCTCAACCTTTTCAGTAATCACCACACTAACTGTATTCCCTTGATTGCAGCTTTGATTTTCAAACACATAATAACAATCTAAGAAAACGTTGGCCAAGGGCTCTTGATCTGCCCCAGCTACTGAGTAATGCAAAATACATCCAAAGTCAGATGAAACGACTACAGAAATGCAGGTTATTACATCTTCTGTTGTCTTGTGAATTTTTAATTTAACGTTGAGCTTGTCATAAATAAACCTGATTGTTTCATGTTTGAAGAATGTAGTCTTACTGTGCTTGCATCAGCATCTGGCAAGAAAATAATTTTTTTTTGTGCAAATCAAATGCCAAAGAAGTTCTCCCAGAGAGAGACACTCAGGGCTATGCATTAATACTGTATTAGGAAAATTCTGGGTACTCAGTTTAATTTAATTGTATTTATTTTGCCTCAGAGACAAGGTTAGAAGTGTGCTCCATCTCCCTTTTTTTAATGGCTCCTGGCTTTAGATTTAATTTAGGTCTGTCCTTGGGCTTGCTTCTGATAATTAGTCTCAAATACTTCAAGTGTGCAGCAAGAACCAACATGCTTCCACCCCCTTCACACGCTGAGGACAGTCCCTTCCTGCACAGGGAATCTGCAAGAGACCTTGGAGAGGAAGAAGGTTTTGGACACTCTCCAGAGGATACTTTAACATAAACCACAAAGATGAGCCTCTTGATTAGCTGAAGGTAAGTGGATATGGTTTGCTTTATCATGATTTGGATTAGAGCTGGCATAAGAAATAGGGTCATGATTTTGTTTCTCTTCTTTTTAACCTTTTAATTGAAATTCTAGGTCAAGCCTTCCAGTTTCTGGCATCCTATAGAAGTGAAACTTTTTAAGCGGGTATCAGCATAGTCTGAAGCCTTCTCTGCACGCCCTTGAAGCCTGTGGTGCTTTTGAGTGGCACGGACCAGGGGTAACTGCCTCAGACCACCCAGGGCTCAGACCTGCCACCAGATCTTCGCACGTTCATCCTGGGGGCAACTCAAATGTACAACTCCGATCATGTTTGGTTTGTCCCATGTACACAGTGCAGTTTCTGCTAGCTGAATCACTCAGGAGGTCTGACAAGCTGCCATGTCCCCCTGCAGGCTTCAGAATGAGGTTATTCTTCCTGTACTTGATCTGTGTCCCCCAGGACCACAGCTAGCCATCCTTGTTTAGGCAAACGCCGGCGGAATAAGTTAATGCCCCAGTTTTGGCTAGGATGGGCCACAGTGACAACAAGCGCCCAGCTTCCTCCGGTGTGGGCAGGGAAGGAAGACAAATGAGAAGATAAAAATACGTCTCACACTGGAAAGAAAGCTCTGAGGGGACAAGGAAAAGACTCTTGGAAACATTCACCCATTTTACATGAGTCAAGTTTTTCTTGTGGTCAGAGGTGACCCTGATGTTCGCTTCAGAACACGGGCTGAATATTGTTTCTTTTGGGGACAATGCCAGCTCGCACAGCAGCTGCAGAGGCTTACAGCTACTGCCACAGTCCATGTCACTGCCTGGTAAACCAGAGGAGGGAACTGATCACAGGAAAAAACCACGAAGCCCCAGAGATGTTTCACTGGGAAGGGACAGGGAACAAACAGCTTCCCCAGAAGCACTGTACAGGTAAAACTGAATTGGCAGGAGCCTCTTAATCCAACACTGCTGCTTAACACAGCAAAAACCTTCAGAGTCACTGGAAGGTGGCATGCTCCTGTCTCTGGGCTGCTCTTGGCGTGGAACACCGTGGTAAGCACATCTCCCATTCCAGCACATGATATAGCAAACCTCCAAACACCAGAGGAGGGAAGGGAAGTCCAACTGTATTTAAGACTCTTCTGGAGAGCTTGCACAGGCTCTTCTTTCTGGCTGCACAGTCATGAAAACATTACATCATTCAGAAGGAAGTTAAAAAGAAATCTTAGCAAGACTTCTAAGCTCTGCACTTACAAAAGGTGTAAGAACTGTCAGCACAGGCATAAGACCCAAATGAGACTGGAAAAAGCGTTAAGATTCAGACTGTCTTTAAAAAGCAACCTCGTTAACTCTCGTGAGTGCTTTCTTGTGGAAGTGAAATGGACACAAGACATGGTCACAGACCTATGGAGACCCCAATTTGTGTCTTGCAATTTAGCAGCTTCTCAAACAAAGTTTGTTTAGTCCTCTCCCCTGCAGATCTCCTTTGCGTGCCCCTGTAGGCTTGTCTACCCTTTCTTCCCCGCTATACCTTCCTGTAAAAGGAAAAGTCAACAACCCCCACCTCACAGAAAAAAAAATTAGGATAAAGCCATTTAAAGATATGTAAATACTGTGATATTGGGATGACATAAGCTCTAAAAAAAAATATTTGTATCACCTTCACATCTGGAGACATTTGATCCTTCTATTGCAGAAGGCAGTCAGTCTGCTTTTTAAGAATAGTTTTTTTTTCACTTTGCTTTTTTAATACCCAAGAGAAGTTACTGCACCTTCCAGGTTTTAGCCTCAGGCCAAGTGAAAACGTGGCTTTTCTGAAAAAGGGAAGGGTATGAAGATAGCCAAAAGAAAGGAAACCCCCCTCCCCAAACCACCAACACCCCCCCCCCCCCCCCCCCAGAACAGATTTCAACATTTTTATTTTCAAAAAAGATCTTGTAACTTGCAGGGAAAAAAACCAGCTTAAGTTCTCAGTTGAAGGGCTTGAAGAAAATTTCAAAACAAATAATAAAAACAAAACCAAAAACCACACCACAACTTCAGGGCACTTTTGCCTTTAAAAAGTTCTTCTCGTTGCATGAATTACAAACGCCTCCAGAAAGGCCTGGGAATGGTTCTGCTGTGAACTTCTGGACTGCAATTGGAACTGTTCTGTAAAGAGAACCATAGTCACTGATTTGTTTTCTTCATCACTTTAAGGGGATTTGTTCTAGCAAAACCCAATACACATTTCCTAACAATGTCTGTATTGATATATCAAATTCTGTATTTTCTTATAATTTGAAAGAGCTTATAAAGCCTAACACTTCTGGTCTATCAAGCAATCTAACAAAGAGAGTAAGCGGTGGCTTAGTTTGAGGATACAATATAAAAACATTAATAGCCTGAACTAAACTCTTTTCCAACTTGCACACCTCTCAGGATATCCCAAGCCTACTCGAGAGCTTCCTCTTGAGTAAAGGCAGTGCAAACCCCTGCAGCAAAGGGAGCTCAGGCAGTCATTCGTGTTATCCCTGCCAGGAGAATTAACACAAGACCTTTGCACTGTTTCCAATGGTCTTGCCACAAGGACACATTCCAGGCTAAGAACAAACTCCAGATCATCGTCACCTAGTCAGACTCCTCAGCAGAGCCAAATCTTGCAGAGGTGTGTCCCACAGCATTAGCTTGAACATGACTGATGATCTGAAGACTGCAAACCAAAAGGTTTCAAATTCCTGTTGTAGAGAGAGAAGTAACTTGTACAATGGAGAAGGACAGGATCTGATTTCATGAGCTGCAGAGCTCATCTACCCTAAAACACACTGTTAGCGATTTTGTGGTTTTGTGTTCAGTATATTTTAACACAGGCACAAAACAATCACTCCGCAAAAATACAATAATGTGTCACTTACTGGTGTTGTGGTCTATGTAATAAACTCCAACCTGAGGGTCATAAGCTTCTTCCCATCCTAATGGTAATTCATCACTAATGCAGTCTGCAAAGGTTAGTGGTTTAGTATACCTGAAATGCAAAATAATATTTTGGATGAATAAACGAAGTCCCATATGTCTATTCCAAACAACTGACCAGAAAGCAAGTACCACAAGGGCTTCACTGTAGAAAACAAAGAAAGTTGAAAACTATTTTAAAGCTTTTGTTCTTATCAAATAATACTGCAAAAACTCTTCCCTTTCTTCATCTGAAGTTACAGCAAGATGAACTCATTCTGACAGAGCTGCCGAGCCTTGCCTGGCTCGGCCAGTATTCACTCAACAAAGGAACATTAAGAACTTTGCCAGAAACAATCCTCGTCTCTCAAGTGAAAGAACAAGATGACTGTTTGCAGGCAAGTCCTGTATCAAAAATATGTAGACAAGAAAGAGCAAGATGAGAAATGCAATTTGCATAGCATGAATAATTAAGACTGCAGAATCAATAGCAAGTGCTGAGGACTGTGGGACCACTTGTCATGTAACTCCACTCATTTGCATTGCAATATGTTCTGTTTCATTAATGACAAACTAGATTAGTTTCTCAGTATCACAAAAAAGTGTAACCCACTCTGTCCAAATGAGGAAGTATTTCCGCAATACTGCTCTGATGAGTTTTTTTTTTTTTATTAGAGACCACATCCAGCAATGACCTGAAGGCTTGTAAGGCTAAAAAAAAAGCTTAGAGTACCTACTCCTTGAGTAACCCCAGAGATTTCAGTCACCACAACCATACCCCTTTCCTCCCTTTGACTCTAACGAGGTTCAGCTTGTGCTAACACAACTACTAACCGACAACAGCACTGCAGGGAGGCACAAGGCAGGAAGGATTAAGCTGGCAGGTATCTCACATAGCCAGCTGCCAAAAGCATAATATGCCACAGGCCCACAGCCCCACCACACCACACGCGGCGTATCTGGAAGGAGGGCCACGACTTCGCGTTGGGGCCCATGAGCCTGAACTACCTTTGGGCAGAGGGCACGGGACATCTGTGAACCACCACAGCCCCTCTTGAGCAGTTACGCTGCACATACTATGAGCAACTGGGTCATAAAAGCAGCCATGGAGCTGTATCGCACTGTGCCACGTGCGAGCAGCATGCCCCAGGAAGGTAAGGTGGCTAAGAGGACAAGTTTCCAACCCACTGCAAGAGACTGAACAGGTTTGTGGAAAGTCTTTCATATCCAAAGGTAATTCAGCAGGGCTAGCAGATAAAGAGTTTTATTAAGTTTTAAGCACACTTGAGCATGCTTCATCTGCAGACACAGCAACAAACTGGTAGCCCCATATTAATAACTTACAGTCACTCATCAGCGAGCAGGGGAATTTGAGGAAAAAGCCTCCAACCATAAGAGGTTCAACACAAAATCAGTGTTTAATGACTAACAATTTCTCCCACAAAACATGACCTGGAAGTCTGGTACACAGTAAGAACGAGGTGGGAACATTTCTGTAAGGCCTATGTAAGCCACTGAGATCTCTACTTACCTGCTGTTGCATTTCACTTTTAACACATTGCCTTTGCCATCTACAGCGTGCTTGAACTACTGTTTTCTCAGAAAATTTCAATTTAATTTAGAGTTCTTGCAGTGCAAAAAAAATGAGCTTCACAACACAGAACTGTGCAACTTTCTCAACAAATTTTCACTGAAAGGGTTATTTTTACTATTTTTAATCTAGACTGTGTACCAAAAGCATGTTTGTCTAGAAAATAGAGATTACCTGAAAATAAAATAGAATCTCAATACTTCCGATTGCTATCCTTTATCCCATGTTTTTCCCTGTGGACCAAGCTGTCTCCCCAGCCTGAGTACCCAGTATGTGCTGCTCCGAGTTGATCAAGTCAAAGATGTACAAGGGTAAAAATGCAGAGCAACGTCAGGCACAAGCAACTCTCTAGAGATACTACAGATGGAAAGTGCTGTTGCAAACATGTCGGCCATTTTAACTTAAAACATTAGGATTAGCACCTTCACCTCTCTGAAAATGGCATCTTCTCTTATTCAACATTAGCAGTTCATGTGGACACAGGCCAGGGAGAGGAGAGGAATGGAGCAGTGCTGAACGCTGGATTATGGAGGACCTGCTCCCATCCCTCAGAGGGGCACAGACATGCTGGGACAACGACAGGTAATGGGGAACACAGCTGGCCCTGCCCAGTGCCCAGCACCTCTGCTGTGCTACACCGCAGGGACGGCCACCAGCTGAGCTGCTGTGGGCACAGCATGGTGCTGCAGACCACTGCCCGCACAATGCCTGAGCACACGTGCCAACCCACCCCAGGGAGCGGCACATCAGTGGCCTCTCTGTCCTGGCACCCATAGAGATGCTCCTGAGGGCACCTTCTCCTGCAAGCCCACCAAAACAAACGCAGAAAAACCTCAGTGTCTTCAGGACAGCCATGCATTTGTGAAAAATAAAGCAAAAAGACAACCACAAGAACTGGTCTCCACTTATTTTCTTGCAACTTCAGAATCAAGCTGATTTTCAAAAGCTGTCAAGGGCTGGTCTCAACTTCACACACATCAGGAAAACCAGCATGATGATACTTCAGCATAACTGGTGAGGACTTGTGCTGTAGTAATTATTTGATTGCCCTGATAAGCACAGCATTGTTCTTCCTTGGACAAATATTTAAAAAAATTCAGTGAAAAGTTTTCACCTGTAGTCTATGATAAAGCTTAGATTTAGCGCTTATTAGATGTCATCTGGGACAAGGAAAAGGAGGAAAGGTTGGTATTTATTTGTAAAAACACATTTAAAGTCAGGAGTAGTGTGTGCCACCTAGGCCACGCAAAGTCCAAGTGGTCTTTTCCAGTGCATCATTTGATTAGTAACACTGAAAATATTGCTGTGAATGATTGCTGGTTTGCTACTTCTATAGAGAGCTTTGTAAGAGGAGGTGTAATTTCATCCTGGGTTTGCACAGTCTCTAACCTTGCGCACCAGCTTCCATTCAGCCCTACAGATTAATTAAACCAGAAACCATGCATTTCCCATTTCCCAGCTACAGTGCGCACCATTTTTGGCGATTGATCCAAACAAACATCCCTCAACTTGGAGCAGTAATTAAACCCATACTTAAAGTACATTACGTGAGTGTATGCTGCAGGTATAAAATGTACTTTGGTATTACATACTGAGTGGTATTTTCTGTGGCAGAATTCTGCTCAAGAATCACAGCTAAGATTAAAATCAAACTTCTATATTTTATTTTATTTTTTATAACCACCATGGAGCTGCACTGTCAGCTCCAGGACTTCAGACTACTTTCATCAGGGAATGGCACTGTAGTGCCAGCTTTGAAGGTCCAAACTCATAAAGCTTCTGCTCAGCTTTTGTCCATTCCTATTTTGCTAGAAGCAGCTGAATTCCTTCTAGATGTGCTCAGGAACTGTCAGACTTGATAGGAAGCCAGAAACAAGCAATTGAAGGATGCATATTCCTATTTTCCCACATGAAGTGCAATGCATGAACTGCATCCGGCCAGTTCTTTCAGTTGGAGTTTTGGAAAAACGGGAGAAAAAGCAAGGCAGGATCAGTCTGCTACAGCAATGACACAAGCCAGCTGGAGAATTGCCAGTTAGTAGAGCTTATAAACTGACAGTATGTTCACCTTTGAGATTCCTATTTTCAGCATATCTCACAAGGAGCACCCACCACCAAGCATGGACTAGTGCTGTCCTCCCTGGCTGCTCGCAACCTTGCAACCATTCCATTCGTACAGAGGAGTAAGTACTCATTACAGGAGAAATCTGTCATTCAACTAGCTAACAGAAGAGTAATTAGTTTTAGAATTAAAGAGTAATTCCATTTGTTACAGGCAACATATGTTGTATACCTATTTCCCCAAATAACTGCAGCTTCATAACCAAGTTACTTACTCTTCTAAACTCCTGCTCCTTGCTGTTGTGGGAAAAACCGGCACAAAGCAGCAATGCTACAATTACAGAGAAAAGACATGTAATATGTGTTGTAGTCAGCATATAAATAAAGCATAAAAAGGAAAAGGAGATTATTTTTTCCTTCTTTTAAGATATGATTTTAGGGTTTTTTATGAAGACTGAAACAAATCAATATTCCAAAAGGGGTCTAAAATCAAGCATCTCCCTAAGCACGCTCACAAAGTAGCATGACAGATTAAACGAGCAAAAGGTAAAGTTTCCTTCTCACAGCAAAACGTGATTCAGTTAGTATATTATTTCTGCATAAAACAGGCCTGTTTCTGCATTTGGGAAGTTAAAGCTAGGGCACATCTACAGAACTATTTCTTTTGAAACATCTCCTTTGCAATTCACAAAGCCTCCTATCAGCCTTGGAAAAATCTCATCAACTCAGTCAAACCATGTTATCATATAAGAGGTCTGCTCTGCAGGCTAGATTCAAAGCAGCAATCTAGAAGAACGGACCCTCTTCATCCACTGCGCTTATAACTAAGGAAGGAAACCTACAAAATGGTTTATACATTCCTTACCCTTCTCCATTAGGAAAATCTCCAGATACATGCAGCCAGCATTCAAAAGAAAGCAAGGTACCCAAAAGTTCAGAAAATCCCGACTTTGCTGATCCCCAGTCACAAAGAGGGAACCCAATGCAGAAAATGTCTGTAGGTATAGCATTTTTTATTAAACCCAAACTGTTTGCGTTAAGAGACTACACTTTCAGACACATGAGTTAGTCTAAATCTTCCAGCCACGCTCGCTTTGCTCTGCGGACCAGAACTACCCCTGAAGCACTCCATCTGCTTCTAAGCTGGAGGCTAAACTTGGTGTGGAGTTTCCACAAGAGAAGCCATCCTGAGCTAGAGAAGATATCTGTACATCATACCTAACTCTGGCCTTCTAGCTCACCAAGAAGTAACTCACGTGTTCATCTCCTACCAACTCACCGGTACCTCATGCTCATCCTACCTGCGACTGTCCTTCCCCCATGACCTAAGTTTTAACCAGGGTCATTTTTAGGAACACTTGCGAACATTTTGAAAAAGACACATCAACCTAGATTTATCAATTTCCATCATATTTTCTTAGTTTCCAATATGTTATTTTTTCACCTGATTTCATTCAAGAAATACAAATTTACATGAGCAAGTGCAATTGCTCATTAGGACCCCTGGAAACTGGGTACCCTCAGCACCCACCGCACACAGCAAGTCAAGGACACAGTTTCAGAAACTAATCCTGGTAACAGAGGTAGAAGATAACAGCATCACCCAGCTTCCTAACCCAAGAAGTACCTTTTGGTCTTCAGGCAGAAGCAGGCTGAGGGAAAAGCCACTGCCCACCCACCGGCCAGCAAGCGTACCGAGACACTTCCATCTTTGCAAAACGTTTGCCCCCAATAGCTCAAGTATTTGTACAGCAAATGATGTTCAAATCCTGCTCCCACAGCAGGAAACAAAGTTAAGATTCCTACCTCTAGTTTGTAAGTCACATCATTTTTAAATGAGAAGGGTTTCTATATTTCTTATTTTTGATCTATCACCTTCAGCTTCTTTCACAGATAAAACTGGAAGCCAATGTTATCATGTGCAAACACTATTAAATGGAAACTTGCTCATCTCAGATTCAGAAATCCTTTCTATAGTCTTCAACTCCACTGTTGTCAATCAAAAACCTCATTACACAGGAAACTGAAGGCAAATAATCCTTGTATAACAAGTTTTTGATTGACAGAAGGTTTGTTAAACATGGCTGTACAGAGGTTCCTGACGGGAGCAGGAGATGGGTGAACTGTGCCACTTAGGAATCTGGAGTTAATACTACAAAGGTAACAGAAATCAGTTCTGAACTTCTTAAACCAGGAAACGTTATTTTTGAAATTATTGGATTTCAGTGCCAACTGGCGGCCTACAGCAATCTAGCAAACCCACATGCAGCTTTTTAGTTACGCTCATGGCTCTAAGTACGTATGTGCATGTACGTATATGTGCCGACAGCAGAGTGCTTGGGTCAACCAAGGCGTTCAAGCATTTACAAACCAACAGTGGTTTGCCAGTTTCTATGCTGTACATAAACCCACTTAATCCCTATGTTTGCAGGGTTCCTCAAAACCCCCTAACACAGTAAAGCCATATAAACAGTACAGACTTATTTTAATTAGTTCAGTACAGATCACATGGCCTTACACAAAATCCTTCATGACTCTATATGGGTGAAAATACAGACCGGGGGATTTCCTACAGTTTACTGTACTGACAGCAGCAGCTCACAGCAGAAGGAACAAAGGTAGTACCTGGATCACTCAGGACCTTCATGTCAGCTCTTCACAGAGCTACAGCATTAGCCACCGGAGCTAACAGCTTAACAGCTCCGTTTGTTTCTCCCCTTCCACCCTGCACTCACAGGTACACAGCGAGTGTTATGTCGCATACAGGTTCCATGGGCAAGACGTCAGGCAAGGTAACAAATTACGACTCCTGGCAGATACTTCTACTCCCACCATTTCCCTTACACAACCAAACAGTTTCTAAACCCAGCATTTTGTGAGAGAAGCCAAGATGTGCTACACAGACCACGGCAGAGAATGGGCTCAAAGCACCTCGATTCCAGCTGCAGTGCTGGGGTAGCTGCACACGAGATCCCCGTGGGTCTGAGTTTTGAGGAACCTGTTAATAGGTCCAGCTCCTACTGTAACTCAGAAGGCTGCTGCAAGAATCACTGCCAGGAGGCTCGACACAATAACATACAAGCTTCTTTGTTTTTAATGAGGTCATCCCATTCTCAAGACAGATGATTATTTTTAAACTTTAGCATAGAAAAACCTATCACTTTGCAGACAAATTTTCTAGGACTACAGCAATCTCCTCCTCGCAAAAGCTTTCAAAAATAGACTCCTACACATTTATTACTCAACTTGGTGATCCAGCCCTCAAACACACCAGGGCTATTCATCACTATAGTAACTATTTTCCCTGGGAGCATCTTCCCTCACAGCAGGGAGAATTGCCTTTGGAGGCTGAAGGTGTGGCAGTAAAGAGGCCCTGTTTTACGACCTTGCTGGCAAAGCTTTCCTCACCCCATCACCGCACACCTGGGCACGACTAAACACTCCCTTGGATTCCCACTCCAACTGCAATTTAGGGAAAAGGTGATGAGAACATATCCCCAGCAGCCAGCGTCCTCAGCAGTGACACAACAGGCAGCTCTGGCCAAACAGCACCCTCAATTGTGCCAAAACCTCAGCAGCTGCAGTGGGTTTAGAGGGGGAGACCTCCACAGCAGGCAGAGCAGAAAGAAGTTCATTCAGGACCACCATAAACAGACAAGAACTATGAATGGGAACGTGCTTCCCAGGTGACAAGGAGAAGCCTTTAAGAAGCTTCTCAAATTTGTGATCTTTTCTTAACTATGGTTCAAGGAGTCTGATGAGAGATCAAATACGGTATTTCAAAGTTTTGGAAGATGGATGTTATTCCAAAACCCACACAAAGGGACAGTCACCCTAAACTTGTAGTTACCCCAAAGAGATATCATTTCAATGACTGTCAGTAGCTACAGCACTGCAGCCTGGTCCTGGCCTTGCTGTGATAAAGGATAACTAAGAACAGAATTACACCCCTGACACTAAAAATGGAATCAAGTCTGAGAAAAACAGTTTATTTTAAGTTGTTGCTGTAAACCAAACAAATTTACTTAAATTACAATGTAAACATCACCAATAGCAACGCCCTAAAAAAGCCAACACAACATCTCAAGCAACTCAGACTGCAGAGCTGTTTTCTTTTCAGAAGTGGTTTCCTTTGCTGCCATGGTTATTGAGCATCTTCTCAGCCTCCCAAAGATCTCTTTCATCTGGTGTCTCCTCCTGGCCCCTGACACTCCATGCACTAGGCCACCTCTGTGATAAGCGAACCCAACATCTAAACACATGGCTTATTTTCCAAGCTATTATAATTTTAATCAGTTTTACTGACACTTAAGAACTCAGTGATGCCCTCTTTGGCCAGGACATGAGAACAACCCCTGCACCTCACTAAGGTGATCTTCAGTTGTACGTAATTTGCCAATTTAGACCCTCTACTTCTTTCACATGAGTGGGTAACATCCAAATTGTTCTTTCTAGACAGCAATTAGTCACATGCTGCCCAAGTAGGTGCTACACAAAGCAGATCAGGAGACACCAAAGACACTTGAAGTCAGGCAACAGCCTGTATTTTGAGCATTCCAAACAAATACATTTATACCTTTAATAGTAATACATTTCTGTTACTCAAACAGATTCATGGAAGCATTGAGCTATATAATACACAATTTACCACCCCACCAGCCAGAACAAGCATGCCTAGTACGTTTCATCCTAAGTTAGCTGCTTGCTTGTTCTATCTACTTCTGAAAATGCTTGCATGTTTACAAGCTCTACTTTGCACACAGTGACAGTCTGTTTGCCCATGCATTTCTTTACAGTACAGATCATTTACTCCTGGAAGCAAAGAACTACTAAGCTATTTGCAAGAAGACTATCAAAAACCACTTACAGATTTTTAGATCATTCCCAGAGATTAACAAACTGGTTCTGCTAGCAGGAGAGAGGCAGGAGGTCAGTCATACCTTCTTAATCACTCAAATACAAAATTCCTGGGATAGTTCAAGGTTAAAAAGTCAGGAAATGGGAGCTGAGGCTTCTCACAACATTAACTTGCCTGCCAGCCTGTATATCCTGCATACTTTCCTGAACTGATTAAGCAGAAACAATATAAAAGAGTAAGGTACAGCTTGATGAGAAGAGTGCAGCACTACTAAATTAAAAGCATGCAAAAGTTGGAATTTAACTATGCAAGTAATTCAAATGTCTCTAGTTTTAAATAGCTGAGGTTGTTTTTTTTAAGCTTGACTTCAGTTCTAGGATGAGAAGCAGCTTGCCACCTGCACAGCCTGAATAGATTAACTAAACCCAAGTCAGCTCTCCCTTCACCCAGAGGTTCAACTGTTCTCAAAGAAGGGGACTGGTCACTTCACAGTAAGGGGTAAATTGCCAAACATCCAGACAGAGTAGTTAGACTAGTTTCTTGACATATTTGGGAGATTATGAACTGGAAGGCTTGTCTCTGTTCTTACAGCTTGCACTCCTACTTCTCTGAAAGGCTGCCTATAGTGTGGGTGGCAGCAGTTTACATTGGCAAGATGCCTCCAGATAAAGAGGTGTATAAGAGACTCCCCCCCCCCCAATACAGCTACTGTAGCAGGGAACCAATAGCTACTGTCAGAAAAAGATAAATATTTGAGATTTTGGCAATGAGGGAAGTATTGAACGATTGCTGTACCTTCACATTCAGGAACACGTTATCCCATGGACAATGGCATGCAAAGACAGGCAGTGGCAGCAGAGTGAGCACTGGGTTGACTGTTTGCATGTCTGTAAGGAGGAACAGATTTGTGGTTTACCCCACAGACTTCATCAGGCACTGAATTTTCACTTCATGAATGGTGAATGAAAACCTTAATTCTAACAGAAGCAACAGATGTTGCTGTATTTCTCATCAGCATGTTCTACTGTGAAAAAGAGCAATATGACAGCGAATACCTCCTGCAACACTACCAGCTCCTGTGCCCTTTATGCACATCGTATTTGAGGTGGGAAAATAGACAATTCTAGGACAGCATCACTAGACTCATCCAGGTTCCCTAGTCTACCCAATATACAAACCAAGCATTGCTGGTATGGAAATGTATTTAAAAAAGGGCAAGGGAAGCACAGGAGGCTGGTTTTACATGCACGTGGTTTGTATGCTGCCCCCTGGTTCACCTCCCACTAGCACTGGGCTAATTGCTAACTGCACAGCCGCTTCAGTAGGACTGCCTGCTCACTGTTTCTGCATTATAAACATTCTTATTGAGTTATATAGCTATTTGATGTTCCCAGTCCCAAAGAGCAAGATGAGCAGGGTCTTTGCCCTCCATCACTTGCAGCACATAGTCTAGGCAAGCAGCAAACCATCACCACAGCCTCTTCTGCTCTTTGCCCTAAGATCGGATGCAGCCACTTAGCTTTTATGCAATACCTAGGTCAGTTCTGCAAACATTACTTAACTGCTTTCTGATCTGACAGCAGCCTTTCAACTTGGAGATCTTGTCCAGATAGAGCTTAATCCAGCTACACATAGGAAGCTACAAAGTGAAGGGAACCCCAAAGAAGCCCAAGTGCCATCACAGGGAGGACATGGGCCCCCTTCAATGCTGCTGTAAACTCAGCAGTACCAGGTATGAGCAGGGATATTTCTGGTTGCCTGTAAGAATCAGAGGAGATGCCTGGTCAAGATGTGGAGCAGCGGAAACCACAGAACAACAAAATTCCCTCCAGTTGCAAAGCAACTGTGAATTCCAGATACAGAACACGTACTTAAGCATTGCCCTGCAAACTGTAACCCATGCCACATTCTTCAAGAGAAGCAAACCAGAAGTATTTCAACAGACTCAGTCTTACAGGTTAGCACTGAGGACAGCCTTTGGAAATGAAGGCATGGCACCTCACTTCTGCTCCAAAGAGGAGAAAGCCCAGGTTAGGCAGCACTCGGCTCATGGATGCAGCGACTGCTGAAGCACATAAGCAGCTGGAGTTCACAGTTATCAGCTTTACTATCTACTGTGGCTATTAGTGTTGATGCAATAACTCCTCAGTTCCTGAAAAGTCATACTGTATAAAAATAAACAGAAATGTCAAAACAAGAACAGATGTCTAGAACAACCTCAGAATAGTAAGGATTTAGGAGATGTGAAGAGTTAGAAGCGTAAGATAACGAGTATAAAGCTAATAGGTTTAGTAACTTTTCATCCAAAGTAACAAAGCCTTGATTTACTATGTAGTTAAGCCATTAAAAAAAATATTCCAAACTGTGTTTATAGACAGAACTGTACAAAGCACAAAACATAGCTCAGTACTTCACACATTGCAAGGGAGTCAATAGAAATCAACAACTATTGAAGTTTGTTCGCTCATTTGAGGACAGCAAAAATGAGATTTGCATCACCAAGTGAGTTTAATTGATTTACTCTTACAAACATCGTTTATTTTAAATGATCCACTATCAATATATTTTGCAAACAGATTAAATTTGTGTTAACACAGAAGCTATTACGCCACTTGCTCTTTGCATTACCCTTCCCCAACTACCTCGTGCAGCTCAGAGCCCACTGCCAGTCCTTCTGCCAGCTCCGAAGCGACACAAGCAGCCTGCCGAAGATCTGCAATCCCAGCACTCGGCTCAGGAAGACAGAAAACAGTCCATCTGCAGAGAGGCGCAGGCCAGAGACTCAGGGACCACAGCTCAGATCAAACTGGGAGAAAGACCGTGGTTTTGGTATTCTCTACTTTCAAGACCCTGAACCAGTGCCACCACTAAGGTGAAAGCCTTCTTCAGGTTCCAGACAAATGTGGACTTAATCACAGGCAAAGCCAAACATACCGGCACCATGGTATCTTGAAACTGGGCAGCTACTCATAGCACCCCTTGCAATTCCCAGCTGCCAGGCTGGGGGTGGCGAGGGACACCCCCGCGCCCAGGGAGCCTGCAGCTGGAGGAGGGCTGCCCCTTCCCTCCTGAAACGCCAGCCCACAGCCAACTGTCTCCTCCGGGGACACCGGGCTCATAGAAGACCCTTTCCCTCTTCTTTGCACAGAATTTACACAGCCACAGGAAAAATAAATGAGTTCTCCTAAAGCATTCCAGATTGGTGTATGAGACGAAGGGGACAGTAACTCTGGAATTCAGTACGTTTCATTACACTGGGCTGCCTTGTCTCCTGCCCAGGAGAAGCATTTCAGTCTTACTCAAAATTTAAAAAATTTTAGACAAATCCCAGAAGCAACATGTCATTTTCAGATTTTAAGGGAGAACTCCCTATGAAAAATTCATTTCCCAAGAATGTTTACAACTCAAATATCATCGCAGGGAGTATTATCTGAGGATCTCTATGAACACAAGCTCATGGATCCAAGCGGTATCAATTGTTTAAAGAGGATGTAAGCAGAAGGGCTCAGCAGTTAAGAACAAGCAATAAGTGATATCCTGATCACAAATTATAATTGGTTGCCAAAATTGCAAGGTGGCATCTTTAAACATGAGCATGCATGTGTGTAAAAGTGTCATCTTTTACCACGGAGTGACTGACAGTTACTTTGTTGTAAAGGCCTTGTGGAGAAGACTGCTAGATGGTTTGGCCTGAGGTAGTTAACCAAGCTGCTACCTAATGCAGTGTACCATACTTTTTATTTTTTAACGTCCAGTACACATTTACAGAGGTATCAGGAATGAAAAGCTCTTTAGTTATTCCTCAGATCAAAATGCACAGCATTTCTTTCCACTAAGTGAAGAAACAGCATACATACCACTTCACCACTGCTGTGCACAATTTATGGTCTAGGTATGTGCCGCAGACACACCTTACATAGTCTTACTACTAATATTTAGCTACTAATTTACTTTATTGTATGAGAAAGGAGCACTGGAACCTTCTTCCAAAGGAACAACCTTCCTCTTTCCAATACACTCTGGTGAAGGTGACTAAAAAACACCTTAGACTGTTTATGCCTTGTTGATATCGCTGTATTCCTACTCATCCCATCCCTACCTCTTTATACAACAGATGTGTAAAACTTGCTTGGACCTTGAAAGATTATCAAGTCCTGACATGAAAGTTAAGTAAACTACCCTAATTCCCTTCAGAAGCAATAAAACATACTTTGAAATGTATGAGAAATACATTTCATAATCAGAAATATTCTAGACAAAAGAAATAATTTGTCAATGGTCTTAGCATATTATCTTCACTTTGGTGTGCTGAAGCTTCTTACTGTTACAAAAACCATCTTTCACCATAGTCAGTCTCTCACCCTTCCAGAGAGTCAACTCTGCTAGCAATGCCTCCAAACTTTGGAAAGAAATAGCAATCTTCTTCCACATTTAAAAAAAAAGGTCCAGATTTATAGCACTCCCTCTCAGGAAAGAGCAAAAGGTTGCAACTTTTCATAAAACAAAATACAATACAATCAGAGTAACCCAAGAAGACTAAATTCTGGCTTTGGTAACGACATTTATAACCTTACCGACATCAATGCAATAGTACAGGAAAGAGTTTCACCTCAACAGTACTGGCCGTTGGAAGTGGCAGAGCTAACAAGAACACACAGGACCTCCTACATCCATGTTAAGTGACTGAGATGTAGGTCCTTGTGAGAAGACAACCAACATTCTGCTAGAGCCAAGCTGAGAGCAAGCCAGTGGTCCTGCAAGCAAATCACTCCTCAGAAACCCAGGTCACAAACTCTGTGCTGGATATTAGTAGGTGGGTTGGCATTTAACCTCCCTCAATTTTAATTGTAACAGAATGCCTGGTGGTTATTGTCTCATTACTAGTGCTTTCAAGGTTTATTATGATAGCCTGACAAAAAAAAAAAAGTTAGCTTAAAGTCTCTGAAGGTTCTGCACTTCATTCAAGTTCCTGGCTGGTATGACAGCAGAGACACCAGCTTCATTACCACCATACTAATTGCTCCATGTTAGGAAGCAAAGGAGGTGAATCACAACAAACAGGCTGCATTTCAACCCAGCCTTTCAAGCTGGGTAAGAAAAAAACAAAGATGCTGCATTCATCTTAACTATCACAGTAAACAAAACCTGGGGTTATGACATCAAGCTCGGACCAACAAAGCAGCTGGCTAGTAAGTCCACCAGTATTGAGAGAAATGGCATGCTCATGCCATCCTGTGCTTCGCCCAGGAGCAGCCTGTGGACATACAGCATATTCTCTGTAACCCAGCTAGACACAGCACACACCAGTCTATCAATTCCGACACCTCCGCCACTCAACAGGACCAAGCAGTACTTCCACAAGATCATCGGAGGTGACAGCAAGACTCATCACACTCCTCAGCCAGTTGATTCAGCTCATTCAACTACGAGACAAGTCTTCACATACTACAGCACACGGACTGCCCCAGCCAGCAGGAGTGAGCCAAGCTCCCTCTCTCAGCAGAGGCCACACTATTCCACAGTAGCTACAAGCAGACTTCCCAAGATCATTAGCACACATCCAAATTCCTAGCACACATCCAGACCCTCTAAAACTGGAAAGGATCTGAATTTGATAAGCAAGACAAGATTTTTGCCCACATGCTCTAAGCTAAGCATTTAGAAAGGAATTATCTAAAAGACACTAGTGAACACTTGAATTCCCCAAACAAAAAACACACAGCATGCAAGAGCAAGTTCATATAGCCATGGAGAGAGAGAGAGATGTTTTTACTCTATCCTTGTCAAGAGGATTTAAAAAAGCCCAATGCATTTTAAAGTATCTGCTCCCCAAGCTGCAGCAGTCTCAGCAATAAAAGCGCCACTGTCACAGTCAAGCTGTAACAGCACTTCAATTTCTTCAGGAATGAAGCATTTATCATTTTGCAGCACATATTCATAGTCATAGTAGTAAGCGCTGATTTCTTTTTTGCACTACAACAGTTCTCTATCTGTACCATGATGCTGTCCTGGGACATACTTCAGGAGTAAATGCACCCAAAAAGTATTTTAAAAAAGGTTTAATTTCTAGGCGATGCAGTTTCTTAACCTGAATCAGCATGTGACTGTACAAGGACATATCCTAGTACAGGGGAGAGAGGGAGATTTGTGTCTCATCTGCAGCACAAAGACATCAGCAACTGAGCCAGGCTAATGGTTTGTTGCTCCCACAAAAAGCATCTCTACCACCTTCTACCCTACGCACCCTTTCCTTGCTCCTCTTCCCAGTCCAGCAGCTCTGCCCTCACCTATTGCACCCTCCAAGCCCTTCCACAGACTGCCTCCACTTAGTAACACTACAGCAGAGCACCCAGACTTTTCTGCCAAGTGAATTTACCTACAGGGTTAGGGGGACTCTGCAGTCAATAGCATGCCAGTGACAGAGGAGTGTTAGGAACAGAAGCAGCGCTGGGGAAAACTGCACCCCCTCTCTCGCTGGTTGTGATGAGCTGTCTGGCTGCTCACCAGATTTCTGGGCACCAAACTCGTAGATGAGCTTCATCTGCCATGGAATCATAATTAAAACTGGTCCTCTCCAGTGGCCCATCTTCTCCAGCTGCCAGACTTCGCCTTGCTGCTGCCTTCAGACTCATTATTACTTATAAATGAAGTGCATAGAAGCTGTCAGCCTAGAAGCTGGTCCCTCAGATTTACGCCCCCCTCGCTCACGCCAGCCCTGCGGGGCAGCGAGGGACGCCTGTGCCGGCTGCGGGGCGCGCTCCCCTGAAGACATGACAAGGAGCTGTTTGTTGGGGCTCTGCAGCCGCAGCGCCCGCTGTCAGCCCAGCCAGGCCGCACACTGTGCGCAGCGTGGCCAGCGCAGGAATGCGCTCGCTGACTGCACCTTTTCATCTTGATAAGGATTTTCAAGGTCATGTTCGCTTCCCTGCCGGCTCCTCCCAGGCTCCAGTGAAATCCCAAGCACGCAGCCCTGGGCCCTGGTGCGCGTTCCCACCCTCCGCGTCTCCTGGACAGCGGCACAACCTGTCGCATTCCTCCGCAGCAGTAATGCCAGCCTTCCTCCTCGCTGGCAGCCGGCTCCCAGGGGAGTGACACCTCTCCCAAGGGCAAGCAGGCACAGCACCGCAGCAGCAGCTGCTCTGCCAGCAGGCCCGGCACTGCCTGTGCTGCAGGGTCAGGGTAACTCTGCAACCAGGCTCCCGACCTCCAGGACTAACGTTTCTGAATTAAATCTTTGATATAAAAACAGGCTGCAGCCCAAGCCAAAGCCTGGAAGACTGATGGAAGGTGTCCCTGCCCATGGCAGGGGGGTTGGAACTCGATGATCATTAAGTCCACTCCCAACCCAAACCGTTCCATGATTTTAACCAAACTTGTGGGCCAAGAGAAGGGCTCTAGTCATAGCTCACGTTGTGCAGGCTAAAGCAGGCGGCTACGCGATCTGGCAAGCCCGTCTTCAAGGGCGCTGCATGGAGGCTGCCCTTGGGGACAGCCCCTGCCACTCTGTCCCCACACCCCCAGAGCAGCCAGCCAAAGCAGCGTTGGCAGCCAAGGGGGAAGAGCTGCCTGCCAGCCCGGGGCTCAGGGGAAAGGCAGAGGTGATGGCACTGGGCCTGGGAAGCCCGTCTCCTCCGGGCACGGGGGATGCAGCCCCCTCTCCTCTGCCCAGCAGTCACTGCTGCGTGGATACAACAAGCTTAAGGACCTGCATACACTCCTTACACCACATAAGATTTCTAGATAACTACTGAAGAATCATACATGCTGCCTGCTTACAAAGCCAGCTAATTATACAATCTGTTAAGCATGTATGCGCACACAACAGTGCTTTGAGTCATTAGAGGATGGGATTTATACTTCACTGCACGCATCTTGCTCTTTGTGAGTGCGTGCCTGGATACAGCCAAAATGAACACAAGTATCTGGAATGTCTGCAGCTCCCAGGCCAGCGCATCTGAATACAAAGCTGAGCCCTGCGAGAGTCTGGCTGGCTGCGTGTGACCCCCAGTTGCACATGTTGCTCCCCCAATGGTGTTTAAAATCCTTACTCCGTTTCTTACCACTCCGAGCATCTGAAAGCAGAGTACAGCACAACGTTTAAGCCATATCCTGAGGCTGTACGAGTGACGTTAGAGAGGAAAAAGCAGCCATGCAGGTGATGGGTTGTGAAGACAAAGAGCTCACCACCAGAGCCAGCAGCTCTGCCGGCCATACTGCGGCTGCCTGTGGGTTTAATCCCGGCAGAAGGGCCCCGGCACTCCGGCAGGCAGGGACCTTGGCTCCTATGGCAGCAGCTGCTCCTCGGCGGCCCAGCCCACACCAGATGGAGATCCCCGTCCTAGGTGTCTGCCAGACAGACAACACCGTGGCTCATCAGAGGTGCCATCTCTTCGCTTCAGTCATTTTGTCTCCATTTACCAGTGCCCAGTTTTGCTCCCACTGATGGCGGGCAGATCCAGCACAACGCCTGTGCCCTGCCCAGCGTGCCCCCCGCGAGGCGCCCAGCGGCCCCCGGGCTGCAGCTCAGGCCGGGTCCCTTCCACGCTGTGGCACCCACACAGCGGCCGCTGGCAAGGCTAAACCGGGCCACACAGCTCTGCCTGCACTCAGCACTTCAGTTGGCTTTTCCTTTTATTCCTGTACGTATTAACAAAGCTTTTAGGTGCTTTTCATATAAAAACCGAGAGCAGTAGCTATGTCTTCTGTGGTTTATATGACACTTCTGGCACTCCTAATTTTTAAGAGTTTCTGCCATTGAGGATTCCACTTCAGCCTCCCAGATCTCTAAATATCCAAACATTACTTGCAGGTGACTTCTATCCCCCCTAATGCAATTGGCTTAGTCTACACAGCATGTCTCCATCCCACGGAAAGCCCTATATATATACACACCAAGGAATCATATACCTATACCCTACGCTATATTTTCAAAGGGATGTACTCGGCACTGGATTTTCCATTTTTACCTTCTATGCATTGCTGTTCAGCCTGATTACTTAACATGAACTGCAAAACAGAAGGATTTTAAGCATTTGGTGCATAAGATGCAAAATATTATTCAGGGGCTTCATAACAAGTCAAGCCAAATCACCTCCATTTTCACGTTTCTCTGCCCTTCAAGTCAGGGGAAGCAGGAGAAGGCACAAACTCTTTAAGAGTTTCAGGTTCATCTTGGAAAATTGGAGTTGGTCAACATCCAGTAAACACCACACCAATGTAGCAAGGTATAGTAGGGAATCACATCTATCTTTATACCATACCAAGTCCCAGCACCTGCTCATCTGTAACAGGATGTTCTCTCTTTTTCAGTTTTCAATGCAGGGGATGTAACCAGGAAAAGGAGATGGTATAGATACACATACGCTCTCCTCACAAAATACGCCCTCCTTATAGAGCACCCCAGCAAACAAGTCACAGGATCTGCAGGCACTTTAAGGCACAACACGTTTCACTCCTGTGATTTTCTTGTGGGGCATTTCATGCCCCAGGTCACCAGAGACATCAGCCAGAGCACACCCTGCCTTTCTGGGAGGAATGGAACAAAAGGCAGCATTACTTTCCAAAAAGCCATACTTAAGAGCCAAGTTAATTAGCAACTCAACTGCTATGTTCAACTCTTTTATGCATCCACCTTGCTCACAAAATAAAGTACTGATAAATTTGACTATTTAAAATCACTGCTACTAGATTTGCAACCTAACACCTCCACAAGGAGATGCCCATATGTCAAGAGATGTCAAACTACAGAACAGGATGTCTCTCTATACCTTTAGGTTCTCATCTCCAGTTACCATAAAGAGGACCTTTCCTTGAAATTAGAGAGCAAGGTTCTGAAAAACTATGTATTTCAAAGACAGTCTTCCGTATGTACAATCCAAATCCTGTACAGCTGACATTGTTAAAGACATCCTTGTCCAGCTTATCACATGTTTTCATGAGGTTTTCCCTTCTTCCACCCATCCAAGAAAAGGAAAAACCTAGGGGAGAGTGGCTGTTTAGACCGTGTAAAATACCATTTTGTTCCAAGACCGCTCAATAACATTTTTTTCTCCATAACTATCAGTTTTCATAGTTTTTATAGCTGCCAAAGGGTAAGAAGCAGCTGAATGAGTGAAACCCTGTTTTAAGGCTTACTCAGTGAAAACCAATATGTGGTAAGATACTTCAGGTAAAACTAAAGCAGCCGGGGAAGTGGGAAGTGTTATCAGAACCAGACCTCTGTGGGCGCAGACACCTCCTGTAAGGGAGCTCAGGGCAGACACCAAGGAGTACAGCCTGCACACACCATGTGTGCTGCTCTCCCAACAAAATTATGCCAGGCACTGTGCAAACTATCAGTTCCCTGATCTAGCCTCAGCTGTAGCTTGTTTGTAACTTACTGGAGCTGTTGGAATACAACCATCGCTGTTGCTCAAGGCAATTACCTAAAATATCTCAGCTATTCATTTTCATCCTTCTCTAAGTCAAGGATGTGTGTTTAATGGATCTGACATTATAGTGCCTTATAGCACTGTGCATCTGGTCTTAAGCAAGCTATCACAAGAGCTTATAGGTTTGAAATCTGCTGCTTAACTAAGTACTACTTCACCATCAGCACCTGAATGAAATGCAAACTCCCATGCTAGTGATTTTTCAGGAAATAGTTTCGCTGTATCATCCATTTTATTCATTTCTACTCAAACGCTGATCTACACCATCAATGCAGAATTCTCAACATGTGTATCAACTTATTCCCATCAGCTCAGCTAAATAAACCATTATTCACAGTTCAGCTCATCCACAAAGACCAAGATGAAATTCTCTGGGAAACAAAATAAATACTCCTGTTGCCCTTGTCTGGTGTCTTTAAGTTAACCTACAGACTGATCCAGAGAATCAACTTACTATCAAGTTCCAAAATCAGTGATGAATCTGCAGAACTATTGAAAACAGAGCTTACTGGCAGAGGTCTTTGAACACTCTTCCTTTCCATTAATAACCTCCTTTATTCAATGTCCTTTTAATAATTGCCAAATCAATGGCATAAACAGATGTTTCTACTACTGTTCCAGACCACAGAAGACAAAGGACAGCGATATTGAAGAAACTGCTGTGCTTAGGATGAATGAAATATGACATTCAAAACTACTCTAAGAGCATTTCGGAGAAAAACAGTGAGTGTTTTGCTAGGCGCCTGAGCTGAGCAAGGCCAACATGCAGGTAAAATGGCACCTCCAGCTATGCATGCAGCAGATGCAGGGAGGACATCCAGAAAGAAGTACATACCTTTTTAGGTGTCACCTTCACAATGTCGCAGCAGATGGAATTACAGCCCACAGCATGGCACTGAGAAAGCATCAATCTGATACTTACGCTGTCTGCTTTGAAAGACAAACTACAAGTGACACAGCTGCCTTGCTGAACCCATGCTCACCACCTGCAGTGCCAGGCAAGCACAGCACAACTGCATGGACTGCAGCTCAGGAGCAAGCTGTGACTTCTAGGAGAACCATGTTTTGCAGGAAGGTCGCTCCCACCCAGCAGGTCACTGCTGCAAAAGACAGTCCTTGGGCCATTTCAGCTTACTGCAGCAGCAGAAACTGGGCCCAGACAAAGAGGGAGCAGTTTTCTGTGTGCCAGCAAGCTTGGTGAGGAGATGGATGGGCACCAGGGCTGAAGGAACAGCCACCTCCCCTGGCAGGAAGGCTCAGGCAGCTCCTCAGCCTGCTGCAGCCCTGCCAGTGGGGCTTGTGCTCAGGCCCACAGCCAGACTGCTAACTGCATGAAGGCAAGATTAAACTATAGACTCCAGCCACAACCAAGCTCTAGGGTGAAGCTTTTTACCCTTTTACACCAGCAAATGCATAAGTGGTCCCAATACTGTAAGCAATGGTTCACTGTGCTCTTTTGAGAGGGAGCCAGCGGCAACCACTTACGGTTACTAACAGGGAGTGTGTGTGTGGGGGGATCAAATTCACATTCCATCCAGCCTGTACCTGAGCAGCACTCATCGAGAAAGTGAGGTTTGTTAATTTATTCATCCCTTCTATTTTTCCTCATTAACATATCATACAAAATATGGGCATAAAACTAGCTCATACAGCCTCACAGTAATCAGAAACATCATGCCTCACGCATCAGCTATTCCCTCATCGGCACCTGAACTGCTTGATGAACAAAGTGTCCACCACATAAAGCCAAGAAATCACCCACTCTGGGGTCAGTTTAAGGACTGGATTTGTTTTGCCCTTTCCATGGAACTACACCAATTCATATTCTTCAAGTACCCAGTGCTGCATTTTCATCCCCTTATGTGACTAGCCACCAGTTTAGACACACTGATACTCTGACATGGCAGACAACAACAAAGTCTCAGGGCTCATTGTAAAAGCAACAACTTTTCCGTTACCTGCAAACCTTATTTCAAATCAACTGAAGTACAGCTTTGTACGGCAGAGCCCCCAAGCACCAAAGGGACATCACCTCTGCTACCTGCCTCCCTGATCACAACACAAGGGAGCAACAGGGAATCCAGGGCTCTTCTCTGATCACCAAGCAGCAGAACCTACCTGTGACTGAATGCATAAAACAAGTAAACAGGACTAAAAGGGCAATTTGTTACACCTGTGCCAGCCAGAAAAATGTACACATAGTCCTTAATTAATTGAGTGCATTGCCCTGCTCTCTTGTCAGTTGAATTAAAGCATCCCAGAACAGGAGCAGGAAAGCCAAATCAGACAACACAGCATTCAAGGAGGGACTAACCTCAGCGGGGAAGAAAGAATGCAAGAACTTTGCTGGCTTTTCCCATCCAGCATGGATGTACTTTATATTCTTCCCAATGCAAAACTGATGCACAAAGGAGAAAGAGCTCCTAAAGCTACAAAATGAGGAATTCCAGAACAAGCCATCAGGAACACCAGGGAAGAGTGCAGTAAGCAACAACTTGTGATGGTCCAGATACAAGGATAAACCACAACTTTCCCAAAGCATAAACAGAGAATTTAGGTTTATGTAACTGAATTTGCTTAGGTCCAGTTTTAAGACCTGAGCAGAATTTTAATACAAAAAACTGTGGTTCTTTATTAACTGACCAGAGTGATACAGAAACACCTGCTATCACAGAAGTCCAATACTACCTGGCCACCAGTCTACTGTGCAAGCAAAGCAGCTGGTGAATCTAGAGGAAAGGATCCCAAGGAAGATGAGGGCAGGCACAGAGCATATAACACAATCACATGACAAGTCCCAACCTTATCTTATCACAGTAGTATCAGAGGCATATGTTGAATTCTTCTTTCAGCAGGACACCTGTCAGTTGCTGTCCGTTTGCAGAGTATCATTTAGTGCAATGACTGAAGGGCAAGATAAACCAGTTGCATCACCTCACCCTATCCAGAAACTGCACCGGCCATAACAACCCAAGCTGCAGGAAACATTATTCTATAGCAGTATTTTTCCCATTCATGATGTTGGAAGGTACATACTCATCTATAATACTTCAAAGCTTTTGAAAACCAAAAGCATCAGCATTGTATGTCAGTTATAAGAAGAACTGAGGCTACATCCTTTAAAAAGCCAATTCACTTCACTTGTACAAAGGCTACTTTCAGACACCGACACTCCAAGCTTTATTGCTCATCTGCATCCTTCCTTACCTACAGAATATGAAAGTTTACACAAAGGTATTTGACATTACAATCTGTTGAGAAAAACATCCTAACAAATTTCCAAGCCTATGTGCTGTTCTTAGCATAAGCTTTACAATATTTCTTGCAAGTCTCTACATCACATGTTTTGTTCAAGACTTACTGATTATCCTAATAAAATAATGCCCAAAGCACACGAAAAATCTTTTAATAGAGTGAAAATTAGAGTATCAGATCTATTACACCACCCAGCCTTTCCCCTCCACTGGAAAAGCATTAGAGCCTTTGGACATCTCATTTCAACAAGAAGGTTATTTAGTTCTAGAGTTTGGAGTAAAGTATTTAATCGCTAAAGGATTTGCAAATTACACATGAATATGCATGTAGCACTTCTCACCATGACATAAATCCTATTGTATATTTATGAATGGATTGCTTTGCCTCCAGCTTCTACATGTATATAAACACAGGTTTTAATCTTCAATTCCTTCCTCCCTCCCTTCTTTTTAAGGAGTTGCTTAAACAAATTTGCATTTTTTGGAATCTATTATCTACAGTGTATTTCTTGCCTTTTATAAAAAAAAAACAAACCACCCACTCTGTAAACCTCCTTCACCCATCAGGCAAAATGCTTACTTTATGAAAGGCTTAAAAGACCCTGTAAGCATGGCCATAAGAGACCTAAGCAACAGTGTTATACAGCTTGTGAGGGAGAAAGTAGAAGCAACAATCACTGCAAAAAGGAGCGCTCCGAGCATCAGAGCTGGAAACACAAAGGCAAGAAATGACAGGTCAACAGTTTGCCTTTGACTGCAAAGACACTAGCTAAGGGAAAGTAAACCTTTCCACAAGCATCTAGGAAGCAACATAAATAATAAAACACCTACTGTAAAATCCTTCATTCATACTGAGATAACTCCATTATTCCCTATACCTTTTGTCAGGTATCTAGGCTGGTCACAAAACAGCTGGATCAAAGCAGCATTTCAGACTGTCTTCAACGATGTATTTGTTAAGAGGCACTACTGCCATTCAGAGAGGTGGTGCCACACATCTGCCCAGCTACTCCAGGGCAGTAATTCAAACAATAACGCCTTTAAAAGTCATTGTTGAAATGGTTTAATTTAGGTTATTTCACTGCAAATCTATTCTGTGATAAATCTGATTGTAAATCAACTCTTACCAACATGCAGCACCCCATCAGAAGCAACTGTCACAAGCTGATTTACAAGCAGAATGATTATGGCTATGAATTACCACTTGGACTGTTCTCACTTTTGTTACTGCACAGCAAAACCCTAAACATCAAGGAGTTCACTGCACCAGCTGCCTTCCTCTTTCAAGGGCCTGGTATCACTTGGCTCTGTTCAGAAAACAGGAGCAGCCGTCGAGTCCCAGCCCCCATCTTGCTGCCCTGCGATAGAGCACGAGGGCTTTGGCAGCAGCCATGGAGACATGATGGGACACAAGTCCTCCCACCCCCAAATAGTCAACTGCTTGTTCACACATCTAAACCAGGCTGTGAACTGGTTTATTCAGCTGCAGTCATGCCTTCCTCTGATAATGAAGGGATCTTTTTCTGATGGGAAGGAAGAACCACTGCAGCACCTGACTCAAAACCCATAGTGGCCAGACTAAAAGGGACCACCAGCCATTGAAGCTACTGAAGATGCAAGACAACTTGTTCAGAACTACCATCCAAAACTGCAAGAGCCTGCGTCTGGGAAGCAGATAGAAAATAAACCAGGAAGCGCTATGGGGTATTAGCTACAGACTACTGGACAAATAGAGAATAAAGATGAGAAAATTCAACACAGAACATTTGCTTTAGGGATAAGAGTGGCATTCACAAAGGATGTGCGAAAACAAGCCCAAGTGGAGGACTCTGTGTGACCAGTTCAGTTGCAAATTTGTCTTTGCAAACTGAGATTTTTATCCATGCAACCCTTTCGCAAATGACCAAGCCATGTTCCTTGGCCACATACCCCTCCCTTTCCACCCACACACTCTTCTCCTAAAAATAAATCTTAAAAAGGAAGTGAGGAGTAGTGCCCTAGGAGTATAAGAGATCAGGCAAGCAAACAACATGTGCTTCAAGAAACTGTTTATATTCAGGTTATGCTTCTCTTAGCATCAAGCAAAGACCATGATGGAAAATATCTTCTAAATTTAATTAGTAGCCAGCCAGTTGCATGGGCAATGCTGTACAATGGTCTATGAATAATTAACAGATGACATATGACAATATATCTGCCTTTATTGAGAATTATAAACCACCTCAACTGAGAAGATATCACACTGATATTTGACAAACTGGATTTAAGTTAAATCTGGAAGCTTCCACATTCAAATTTAAAAAGCAAAAAACAGGCAAGTTAGGAATCTAAGACATCTTGCAAAACCCTGGCGCAACAGAAAGCCACGGGACATGGTGGCAGCCATGACATTTCCCCTTCCTGCTTATATGGGTTAAAATAAGGCAGAATAACACTCACTGAGGGCTGTAAGGAGATCTCTTCACCTGACAAATCCGCCTATGTCTAGAATATTGGAAAGCTTATTTTTTAAGAATTAGCTGTTAAACAGCCTAAAGCCTTCTATGTATGTGTCCACGTAAAATTAAATAGTCAGTATCCCATCAAGGCAACAGATTGTTTAACTTTGATGCTTAGATCTTGTGGTGTGAAATACTAGTGACACAAGAAAAGACAAATTGCAAGTCTGGCTTACTGCCTTGCTGGCTGACAAGCTATTTGGGTTAGCTGGATGTAGAGATAACTTCAAGGAATTTCAGAAAAACCTAAACAAGTGGGTGAACTGACAACTGAGTGGAGAGATCAGATGTTGAGAAATGTGGAATAATATACAGAACAGAAGAGTCTAACCTCCTTATTCTCTGCAGGGTTAACACACACCACTAATCAAATACACCCAAGCATCACCACATACATGCTCCAACAAAAAAGCCTGTTCAAGTGCTTATTTGATTTCAAATTTAACCATGCCAAAACTCTGCAACAGAAAAATGTTATACAGAATTCAATAAGAAAAAACTCATCTGGAACACTATATACAGTATAGGTCATCCCAATTTTGATAAGCCTTACCATTTTATCTTAAAAAGACTTCCTTTTCATACCAAGTACTCCCTTGAGGAAAGGTTCCATCCCCGCTGTATGGGGATTTATTCAGAGCAACAGCAGTCAATGAAGCAGCATCATTAGCACCATTCCACTAGTCATAGGGAGCCGCTGGAAAAGCCCTAAAAAGAACACAGAAGCTGCTGCAGCAGCAGAGACCTTCTAAAAAAAAAAAAGTCTCTGGCTAGCTGAGCACCTCTCTTCCCATCAAAACAGCAAAAGCCATAAGCAGCAACCAGAAGACTGAACCAAAGTCACATCAGTTGCTGAGGAAGAGAAGTGGCACCACTCTGAACAAAGGTCAGGTCTGAACAGCGAAGGCCTGTCCAAAGAGCCCTGCAACAATCAAACAGCTGTTAAAAAATAGAGCAGCATCACTAATTGAGCACAGACCTTAGCCCGTGTGCACTGTTGCAGTAGAACTGTCACATCTCCCAGATCAGCGATGTCAGATGCAGAAGCACGGCACACACATGCTCCCTCAGACATCCAAACAAACCCCTGGTGAACCACAGGAGCCCTACGGAGCAGGCAGGAGACAGGCTGAAGACTTCCCCTCAGGGGAAAGCAGCACTGCGGCGCGCAGAGGTTCCAGCTTGGGAGCACCATGAGACACCCAGGTGCACCGCTGCAATGCGGGCAACGAGAAGCACAGCTCCATCCCTGCCAGCCCGGGACAAGCGCTGCCCCATTCCTGGGGTGCTGCCTGCTTCCCCACGCCCACCCACGCACCTCCTCCCTTGCATTTCAGCAGCTGCAGAGCAAGCCAATTCTACCACGTGAGTATGATAAACTCCACCTCCTGATGGGGTTACTACAAGCTTCTCTGTAGCCTGAATCAGACTGGCTGACCCAGCACCACCCAAAGACAGGCCACCAACCCAAGATACTTCACAGGAAACAGACTGGATAATCGGAAGAGCTGCACCACACGTGACAGTCAAATACTTTCCATTACCATCCCCACCCAATTTCCCTTTGAAGTAATCTGGATAAGCAGCTCAGAAAGATACTCCATCTTTTAAACAGTTCAACTACAAGAACTTTAAGTGTCTAGGATGAAGCTGTCCATGAGACAACTCTTCCCATTCACTCAGGGGTCAGGTGCCACGGCCCAACAGGTTGCTGCTGCCAACCCGTGGTGCCAAGCTGCCTGAGCCCCTCGAAGGACATCCCGCAGGATTCATGCACTGGATGGCTGGGAAGCTGCATGGGCAAGGGGACAGATAGCCTGCACGGCTGGGCCACCAGCATGTCTTCTAGCAGCTGCAGAGGCTTAGCTGGCTCAGATGCCACATGAAATCAAAAGTTGTGCTGGGCAAAGCAAAATTAGCTGCAGTTATGCACAGCCCACCTTTACAGAGCAGTTCTGGGGCTACCTATATTGTCCCGTGCTGCTCCAAGGGTCCAGAAGATTATTTTGGCCACTGCTGTTCCTCTGCAGGGCATCCTCCCTGTGGCAGGGTTGTGAGGGATGACATAGCGGAGAGCCCTTTCCTTAGTAGGGGACTGCCCTTGTTCTGAGTACAAGGCTATTAAGGCAGTTGTAATTCACCTGTGAGAAATTTGCATGTCGTTGCAGGATCATTTAAGCAATAGTTTCATTTACATTTTAGTTCAAAATAGTTACGTGACCACCTTGCATCTCAACTCCACATAGAGCAGATATGAATGACTGCCTCTTGCAAATCAATACTGTTCATTGCGTGCTTTAAATCAATAAAGATTTCCTCCACAGAGTAAATTCTTCTAAAACAGTGATTAGGCATTTGAGGAAAACTAGTTTCACTGAACAATACCATTAGTCCTGAAACATCAGCTTGACATCTCAGCCAGAAAGCACTTTGTCAGAACTAATTAATCCCCACAGCACCTCTATAAGATTAAGAAAGCAATTCATCTGCTTTTTAAATGTGTTGGGTACTTACGTTGCAGAACATCGTGGCTGGGGTGGAAGCTGTAAGTACAAGTATAAACAGAGAACAAACCAAGCCAGCAGAATCCACCCAAAAGCATGAAAAACCAGAGAACGCTGACAGCTGTAGGATTTGGCTTCTCTGCATCTTCCCGTTACACACCAAACCTCCTGTGACTATCCAGAGAGTCTTCCAGCTGTCACTTGACTGCATGAGTGGCAGTGAAAAGCGGTTATTATTCTATTGGGAGCAGTTTTGTCTGTTGTTTGTTCAGCCAATTATCTATGCATGTAGCTTAAAAGGGAGGGGGGGGGGCAGTAACCTTAGGCTCTGTGAACAGGAACTCTGGGTTTTATTTGGGCAGTTAATGCTAAGTCTTCGTTACCACAAGCAAAGCACGTAACCTTACTAAACAGGTCTCATGAATGACAACCAGCCAGCATAAGAAGTATTGCTCTCCAAGGAAGTGGTCGATCTACATAGCTCTCATATATGTGTATATAGAAGCACTAGTCTACATACCTCCACCTGCCTTTGCCTAGCTGCTGCCACCACCCTTTATTAATTTATTTTTTCAGCTACCACCTACCCTGCTGGTGAGGCACTCAAGGCCACCAGGTTCAGGCAGCCAGCCCCAGCAAAGAGAGAACATCAGCAAGGCTTTCCCAAGCCAGCTGGATGATCTCTCCCCCTCTTTGAGAAAGACTTGAATTTCTCCCATACTTGACACAACTGAGTGTCAAGTCAAGCCCAGAACATCTCAATCCTGGCGGATCAGCAGAGTCTCCGTAACATGTGCAGGAACGCATTGTGGGGTGGTGACGCTCCTTGGCATGCTGAGCAGAGTGCAAGGCTAGCCTTGGCAACGTGCAGTCACCTTCAGGAGCCCGGAGTATGAATCAATCATTTACTAATAGATTCCTTCAGTAACGGAGATAAGAGCAGAGCCCAGTCTGAAAAGGTGATATAGCAGGTCAGTAACAGGACCACCCTCAGCCATGCATCACTTCTTCAGGAACAAGTTATTTCAGTAAACTTTTTTGGACAAGTCTTCCCATGTCTTCCAATAAATTTTCTGGCACAAGCTAGAGTAATTTAAATCAGATTCAGACATGGAAAAGTTTGCTGCAAACTCATCTTCCCATAACTGCGCTAGCTGTGAAGACACCAGTGCAAATTAAAACTTTAGGAGATACTCTGTACCCACTGCTGGTTTCATCTGGGTTCCAGCAAGTGAAAATCCACTCTCCCTGTAAAACTCAGTCAGAGATCGTGGGACAAAGCTAAGCACCTCTAGCTCTGGGAACACCTCTTTGGTTGGGCTGGCAGAGGGCCTGACCAGGTCAAGTGCCTGGGGAAGGTTTCACAAGCACACCTTCAGCAGCATTCCTGGGTTGCCACCAGAGCTAGCCCCGCTCCCACACCTCCCAGCCTCCGGCTCAGCCCTAGCTGTGCCAGCACAAATTTCTGCATGAGCATACACAGTCTTCATCAACTGCTTCTGTAAAATAAAGCCAGACACTAAACCGACATTTTTCAGTCAGACCTGCTTCTGGACCTCACTCCCTGCGCAGATACAGAACTTTAACAGCAGCTTAAGGTGCCCCATAAGCAACACCACCAGGCACCCACCCCAGCTGACCAACACAGCAGCCATCTCTCACCCACCACACCCACGTCTTCTGGGATTTACCAGCCAATTTTCTGCCATTCCACTGGATGGAGATCAGGGTAACTACCTTGATATGAAAATACATGACCTACATAGGGATGAAATTGTTGATCCCCTTGCCAAGTAAGCTTCCAGTGCGTGGCAGTGTCACTAACTTCACAAGCTGTCAGTCTACGAGGCAAAATTAAAGGACTAATCTTGCGAGTAAAATGATCTTGCCAGAGCAGAAGATGAAGCTCAACCTACATATTTCTAAACAGTGTGATTTACAGAGATTTCTTCAAAAGCAATTCTGATCTTTTAAGACTCAGAATTCCCCAAGACGCATTAAAAAAGCTGCTGAGCTGAACAAAGCTTCAGTTTTGTTTTTTTTTTTCATGTTCCACAGGGAAGTAAGGTAAGATGGTGCTTTTAGCAGTTCTAAAGTCACTGCCAACATCCTCTGACACCACACACGTGCGCATACCACACCTTTAGCAGTGATGTCCTTGTTACAAAGCATCATACCTGTTGTTTCCAGCTACCTTCCCCAGTACAAAGAGAGTTTACACAAGTGAGGAATCGCACTGGCTCTGAAGGCAGTCCATGCAGCCTTCAAAGCGGCCCATACAGCCTACCACAAGGCTTGTCTGGGGAGTCTCAGGAAAAACAAAAAACAAAACAGCGAAGTCTGATTTTTTGTAACTTAAGAGGTCTGATTGATTTCAGTTCCAATCCACTTTCTCCAATTACAGGTGCAGCTTCTGTTAATTCCTCTTGAAAGACTCTTGATATAAATACATTAAAAAAAATACAAGTGTCACAATAATCTTACTTGCTGTCCTTGTCTCCCTACATATTAGCACTTATATAAACCAATTCATTTTCATTTACTGTGGAAAAAAAAAACCCAACCTAAGAACAGCACAAGTCCTACACATTAAGACACCTGTTCCCAGAGATAGCACTTAGATGGCTATGAAGACTACGTTTCCATCACTTACTTCTATACTCACGTAAAATGGTTATCAATAGCTTCCATGGGCACACGCTGAACTGCCTGTTCTTTATATAATAATCAGCTATTTTGGGGAACGTATACACATGAGAAAGCAGCAGATTCACATATATACGAGAGGGTGTTTGCCTAGCTATCAGTAAAGAAAGGCAACAGCAGGCATCAAACTAGCAGCCTTCAACTGCATGACCTATGCTGCTGCCAGCGATGAAAGAGACACCTACGGAAGATAAATGCTCCATCTCTGGGAATTTTTTCTTTCTTCTCCTTATGCTTACTGATTTTCATCTACAGAAAAGCACAGCTCCTTTTATTCTTGCTGCCTTTCACTGCCCTCCCTTCTTCTAGCCCCTTTTATTCTGGAGAACTCCCACATTTAAGTTAACTATATTTAGCTTTATATCAGTGATTATAGGTATGCTATAGGCACACAATCCAAGTAACGGGCAGTTACACATGAAATTTTAGCACGATGCTCACATTTCTGCAGAGCAGACTGAAGATTAAAACCTTGAAGATTAGAATAATGTATAGGAAAAAAATAATCTGCAGTATTTCACACCAAGCCTAGAAGGCAGATCTAGAGGGGCAAGGTTAGATGATTGTGCTCTCTATATGACATGCCCAGCTTTTCTTCAGTAAGATCCTCAGTGTCAGCAAACCTGAACCTTCCCGAGTAAATAGGTGGCCCTAACTATTTTAAATGCATAAGGTCTTCATGTGACAAAACATACATAAGCACATATTGGCCCTGAACCCTGGCAGATCTCTTCCCTAATTCTCTTTACAAAAGCTCTACTTTGGAGGTTCAGACTAGAGAAACCTCCGTATAGAGTACGAAGGGATTTCAGGGAGCAACTGCAGAATCTGGGCTTTCATTTAATAAACACCTCCAACCCTTTATATCAATAACAGCCTTCAAGAAATGTAGGGCCATCAACTGCTGCCCACCAAAACTGAAAACGCCTGCTGCTGTTTAGTACCTTCACCAAATTTAAGCTAGAAGTGTTCCTCTTCACTAGCTTTCACCCTCAACAGGAGTCTGTGATTGGGGTAAAATGAGAAGTTCAGTCAGCTCCACCAAAAACAATCTAGAAAAAACTGCTTAGACCACCATGCCAATAGGAAGAGCACAGCACAAGAACACAAACACTGGAGAATGGGGCAGATTATCAGGCATCCCCAAATCCTCAGTGCTCAGGAAGCTTCTGAATTGAAAGGCAAGGAAAAAAAAACCAAACCACAAACCCCAAAAAACCAAGCCACAACTATCATTTTCCAAGACAGTTTGAGGGAGAGTAGAGCTTCTAAACCCAACGAACCCAAGGACAGCATACCCACTGGAAGCCAGATACCCACCGCTAACCCTCATGTCTGACGAGAGCAGGAATCTCATTTGGGGCGCTTCTGTGTGGTGTTCACAGTAGCGTTTAAGGACAGCCAGCAGCTGGTGTTAATGTTTTGAGACACTATTCTCACTTTCTGTTTGGTCAACAGCACAGGAGCTTAAGAGTGCAGACGCACCCTCTGCATTAAGAAAGCAACTGGGAGAACTCGCTGGCATGTTCTACTTAATGGTATGTAGTGGTGCATACCTGAAAGATCATGTTTGCTTTCAAAACTAGGAATGACAAATTTCTTTCCCTAGCTCGGTAAGGACTGATCTCCCATTACACTGTATCCGAGTCCTGAAATACCTAGTTTCAAACAAATCTACAAAGAAGTCAGCTACATGAGATTCCTTTTACACAAGGAAAACTACAGTAGCATCCATTGAATTTTTCTGCACCCCCACCTGGTCACCAGAACAGCCTTACAGCTTTTTCTAACCCAGAATTCTTGCTTACAAGGTACCTCGAGACTTTTCTGTTACACCATATCACAGGTACAGCAACAGTTAAATCACAAATTTCTCCAGATTATTTAACTTTAGATAGTATCTCAAAATGCACTAACATCCAGAGGCTTCCCAGGACTTCCCTGAAGTCTAGTATACCCTTAAAAGTTACAAGATAAGAGTGCTCTAAGATTCAAGAGCTGCTTGAAGATTTCAGGCATCTGAGCATTACTCAAGTCAGCTTAACAGGAGCGATGCTACCAGGTGCCCATGACTTCGTGGTGGCAAACTTTAATGGCACCGCTTACCGATAGCCCATCTGCAGGACTGGTGTCATGCATCACATGAGAGGTGGAAAACCCACCAGCTTCACCAGCCCAACTCTGGATTTCACACTGTCAGAGGCCTGCTGAGGTCTCACCTTAGACCCCCCGCTTCCCCTTCCCTGCTGCCGACACCGCTGCACGCACCCGCAGCCAGGCCTGCTTCCCTAGCAGCGTATCGAACCAACCTCAGTGAGCAGGACTACAACCCTGACACCAACTGTTGTCACAAAAACAAAGGGCAAGCCCATGCCCTGAAGCTAGATGGTATCCCTGCTTATGTTTACTTCCATTAAATTAAGCTAGAATGAAAGATTTAGGGAAGGTTTAAAAACCTCTGTGTCCTATCTTTAGCTACCAGTTGCTGCTGCCTGAATAAACCCATGAGGTATCACAAAGGTGCAGCCTCACCGACAAGCAACTGGGTTCAGAAGGAGCCCTAACACATACATCTTCCTCCACATCCCTCACACTTCCAGTTTTACGCGCACGTTTCCTAGTATCTATCGCTTTTTGCTGAGTAAAAGACAAGCATGTGTAAGCACAGCACACAGAGCACTGTAGCAAATACAGAAATCAACCTCTGAGCTGCAGCAATTTTATAGATGACTTCTAGAAGACTAAACTTACAAATATTTAAATTACACTGATAAATTTCAGTGAACATTGTATAAAACCTAGTTCACTACTGCAGGGAGTAGTCATGACTTGAGCTGATCTGAAATTCCCCATCAGCTGGTTTTCATAGACAGTGGTAATTAGTTGGAAGAGAAACTTATTTCCTGGTTGTCAGAGCAGGGTTTCAACTCTTACAAGCACATGGCCCCCCAGGTGATGGATAAGTGCTGTGTCACATAGCTGTTTTAGTGTTGGACCAATAAACTGTTTAAAAACCTGAGGATTTTCAGGGAGAGTGTCCAACACAGCTCGTTTTCTTGGTAGCACTACTGGAAGATGACTTCGATGCAAAGCTCAGTCAGGGCCATGTGTATTCAGGTGTATTTCTATGTGCACAACAAATATGTCATGTGATAAGAGTTATCAGTACGTGTTTGAATATTCTCCTTTAATGGTGGTGAGCAGGTAGTGGCTCTGTGACAGCTCAGTACATGTGTAAATAAGGCACCCATTTAGTTAATTCTGTCATTTTTGAATCGCTAACCAAGGACATATGAGAATTTTTATAAGCCTGTATTAGGCCCATTTGATTTCCTCACTTCTCTTCAATCTCTGTAACAAAACGATGATGCCAGGCAAGCATTAATGTAAGTTCGCATTGAAATTTACGGTGGTTAAAACCCCCACACCTTTAAACACCTGCATTACTAGCCCTTCTCAACCACATTACTGAAACAGAAGCCCCAAAACGAGTTCCAAACCCCCAGCTGGCAGCAGGTTACATTTGCATATAGTACACACTGGGATTATTCCTGGAATGCAGAACACTCCTTGAAATCTTATAAAATTGGACAATCATTCACTTCCATGCTTCACAAAAACACACCGAAGGAGAACTGGAGAGAAGGCAAAGTACTGACATCTCACCAACAGTGGAAGCCCCTTTGAGGAACCGATTGCTGGGCCAAGGGGAAAAGGAATGCAAGTTCAGAAATCACACCAGCTGCCCCATAACAAGGGGAATGCCCACAGTCAGATGGGGGAAGTGGGGAAAATTTACCAACGACAAACTGCATATTGAGATTGTTGGCATTTCCAGCTGATCAAGACGCATTTTTGAGTTGCTTCGTCCCAGAACTTCAGCTAACAAAGCATTAAATGCGAAATTTAGAAACCTCTGATTTCAACACCGATGCAGCGTCTGAGCTGCCACACGCTGCCTTACCGTCACTGCCTTGTGTGGAACCAGACCGTGCTAGGTCAGAGCGTGGCTGGGCAAACCACCCGGGTCCCGAACAGCAGACCCTCTGCTGCTTCTCTTTACTTTCTGAAGTGAGCGGTATTAGGAAAGAGCTCCGCAGAGCAAGTGGCAGCAAGAGCGGGCCGTAAGCAGGAGGCAGACGGGGGAGATAAGAAACACCCCCAAGTCAGTGACCTCCGTCATCGCAGCGTGGCTTGCATAGGTGGGCCACTGGCACTGGCTTACAGCGGTGGGCAAAGACGCCACGACCCCCCTGCACCTCACCGCCCCCCCCCCCCCCCCCCGCTGAGGCAGCGCCGCTGCCGGGTGCACAGGGGGGCTGCCCGCCCCCGCCAGCCGCGCTCCCCGGGCAGCGCGCACCGCAGGCCCGCCGGGCGCGGAGGAGCGCGGTAAGAAGCCGAGGGGACACAGCAGCACCGAACTCACCGCCCTGCCGCCAGCACCCCCCCAGGGGCCGCCGGGCGCCCCTTGCCCTCCCGGGGGAAGGCGGCGGGGGCCGTGCGCTGCGCTCTCCTCCCGCGGAGCCGGGCCGGAGCCGGGGACGGCGGCAGCCACCGACCCGGCGGGCCAGGCGCGCGGAGCGGAGGCGGCGGGCACGCCTCTGCCCGGGAAGGGGGAAGGGGGCCCCGGAGCGGCCCTGCCCGCCCCCTGGCCCCGCCGCGCCCACCTGTCGCGGGGGTCGACCCAGCTGGTGGTGCGGCTGCCGTGGTCGATGTAGTACACCTTCCCGTCGTAGTCCCGCGCCTCCTCCCAGCCCTCGGGCAGCGGCAGCTCCTTCCGCGGCATCGTCCCCACCGCCGGCCGCGCTGCCCCATCCACCGCTCCGCTCCGGGGCGGCGGCGGCGAGGGCCGGCCCCGGGGCAGGGCCGGGCCTGGCCTCCCCTCCCGCGGGCAGCGAGGAGCCGTGCGGGGGCCGCGCCGGCCCAGCCGCGCAAGAGGCACCGCCGCCGGGCAGCCTCACATGCCGGCCCCGCGGCGGGGGCGGAGCGCGGAGCCAAGCCGAGGCGAGGCGGGCCGGGCTGAGGCGGGCCCAGGCGGGCAGGGCTGAGGCGGGCCCCGTGCCGCGGCGGGGGCGGTGCGAGAGGGGGCGGCGGCCCGGCCCGCGGTCAGCCCTGCGGCGCGGGAAGCCCCGGCCCGCCCGGCCCCTTACGCCTCCATTTCCTGCTCCGCCGGCGGCGGCCCGGCGTGTCCCGGGGCGGCCCCGCCCACGGCCCCGCCCCTCGGGCCGCCCCGCCCACCACTGGCGCCCCGGGCGCGGGTGCCTCCTTACGGGCTGCGCCGCGCCCCGCCGCCGCACGCGCGAGAGCGCCCCCTGTCGGCGGGGAGGGCGGGGCCCCTCCTGCGGCAGGCGGCCCGGCGGGGGGCACCGGCCGTGGGCCCGGGCGGGGGGCGGCGGGCTTGGGGTGCCCGGGGCGGGCACAGGGCGGCAGCTACCAGGCCAAAACCGGAGGGCTGCGGTTATAACTGCTGTCTCGCACCTAAGGGCCTGGGGCTCGGCTCGCCCCCCCCAGGAGCAGCTCAAAAGGTGGAGGGCAGGGCGAGGCTGGCCCAAGGTCAGGGTCCGCTGGTGCGCCTGGAGCCATGGCCGCTGGGTATCAGAGTGCCCGCACTAACACGGGCAACCGCAGAAACTCTTCCCCAACTGCAGGCATCCCTGCGCTGTGTGGTGCCCCGGTGTGCTGCCCGCTGGGCCAGGCCACCATGGCTCGGCCCCACTGGTTGGCACTGAGCCAACAGCCCATGCGGGGCCCCACAGGGGGTCATGCCGGTGGCTTCGCCATTCATGTGAAAAGAGTGGAAGGACTCTGCAGCCGGGTGTGCAGCTGCAGTGAGACCATCACCAGATGGCAGGATTATAAAAATGAGGTTGGGGTAGCACAAGGCAGCCATAAGCCTGAGGCTGGGCGATGGTGGCAGCACCGTGGGGCACGTCACCCTTCAGAGCAGCTGCTGCTGTGGCTCGGCAGCGGCCAGCACCAGAGCACAGCTCCAGCGTAGCTGTGGTGCAGTATAGAAGGAACTGTGGGACATGCCCTCCCCTGCCTTTTGTCCCCAGACCTCGGTCACTGAGGCCTGAACAGATTGCCCGTGACAAAATGTCACAACAAAAGCCCATGCACCGGCACACAATCGGGCCGTGAGCTAACGCGGGTGACCTGCACAGCACGACGATGAGGGGCGTTCTGCGTGAGGTGGCATTTTTCCCCTGGGGAGCACCAAGCGACACCAGTTTCCAACTGTCGAGGGTGGGAAAAAGCAAGAAGTTCTGTAGAGCTCCAGCTATTGAAACAGCAGAATGGAGCAGGGATCCCTGCCAAGCACAGGGGTGGAAAAGGAAACTGGAGGATGGGAAGGTGGGAGCCCTGAAGGGCTGGAGAGGAGAAGTAAAAGCAAGAAAGACAATTAGAAATAACATCTCATTTCCATGCCAGTTTTTGAGGGTAAGGATAACTTCTTTCAGGCTTTCTGACAACCTGCTGGGAGTCAGAACTGCTAATTCTCCAGAGGCCAAAGCAGAATGCGGTAGCAGTTGGCTGGTGAAGTGGTTGAGCAGGGAAGAAAATGAAGACAAGTAAAACTGAAAGTGAGGCGTTTGGAAAATAGCCTGATTTAACCCCATTTTATCTGAAGCCTAACTTAGAGGGGGCCACTGCATGTGTTGGCTTTATGAACAGGACCATACACAAGGCTTTAAAATTTATAATAAAGCAAGAATAAGGGAATAAATACTGTATCTGTCCACACTCTAAATAAAGCCTGTGGTTTCTTTTGGAAGCAAAGCCTCAGAGCACCGGGAGCAGTGCCGCTCCAGTGAGCAGACACCAGGACCGCTGGGAGTCCTGGGCCAAAGCCAGTGGTGTGCAATGGATTTCTGCAGGGCACTGGGCTAGTCACTCCGGCTGTCATTTTCTCTTTACTGCTTTTAATTTTGTGGATAATGGTAAAACACTCAGCAAAGTACTTAAGATATTTAAAAGTGGGAACTGTAACAACAGGAAAAAAATCAGCAACAATTAACATTTTTAAATATTACAAGAAGAAGCCAATAACAAAACGGTAACAAATTAATGTGTATCCTGTCTTTGTGGTCCTATGTTCAAGCACAGAGATACTTCCAAAAAAGCATGTTTCATTTTAAAATGTTTTTTTCATATTTTCAGGACATGTGTAGATTATACAAAGAAAGGCTGTATGTGAAGAAGCCGACTAAATATCTTTTTTTCTCCGGGTGTCATCAACTGTGTTTATGAAGGAAGTCATTGTGTCATTTTTTTGATAATCGCTTTTCAAATAAATACCTTGGAAAATATTTGCAGGTAGTTCTGACTCAAGTAAAAAGATCTTAATTTTCTTCAGCTTAACTCAGAAAAAAACCCTCTCGTTGAACCATATGAATTTATGAATGTAATCAGGAATGTGCCTATGGTAACTTACTCCCTTTTAACACTTACAGTCACAACAAAAGAATTCAGTGTTATCAGAGTCTGTTTGTAAAGCAATAAACAAACAGGTGATTGTTTTCTCATGAGCAAAGAAACGGAAGGTTTGGTTCATAGGTAAGCTCTTACCTATGTCAAAAAGAACAGAGCAGAGAACAAAGTCTGCAGAAACCTCTTTTTTTTTGCCCTGGGGTCAACCCTTCCAGCACCACCTCAGGTGCTGCACACCGCTGTCCCATCCAGCTTTGCAGAGCCCACAATGGGCTGGGTAGCAAAGTATTCAGTAACAACAGCAGACATTTTCTGTTGGTGGTTTCTGTTTCAGAGCAGCTTTTTGCTTGCTGCTTGGGTTGGTTTTTTTTCCCCTAATACATTCAAAAGTCTGTATTTTTGCACTCAACACTGAAAGTTCTATTCTTAATTGACTGCAAATAACGAGAACACAGATGTCAAAAGCTATTAGAGCACAATATTGGTCTCTTAGCCAATATCTTCAGGTATCTGAAATGAAATAGGAGGAAAAAATGGGTTTAAATTCAATCGCCAGGGAACAATTGCATTTACCTGAAAGACCACACGTTGGTTAAAACCTCCAGCATTGTTCAACTTCAAGCAATCCTAGCATTTCTGTGGAGGGGTACCTTATCCTTCTAGAAAACCTCTTCCCCACCCTGCCCACCCCAAACTGCATGTCAATTTTCTTTTTCAGTTTCCAAATGGCATTTTAGTTTTTTTAAGAAGTCAAAAACAGGTTTGCAAAGATGGAACATTTCATTTTGGAAGTAACCAAAAAGCCTTCCTGCTTTCAGAAGCCGTTTCCAGCCTGGTGGGAAGGACAGAGGTGCCCACAAGACAGGGAAGAGTGCACACAACGTGCTGTACTTTCCAGTCCCAACATGAAAGGAACTTTCTGTAAACATTGGCAAAGCTGCTTCATTGTTTTCTTTCAAACCGCTCCTGAAAAGACCCATTTGCTGGAGGCCTTCAGAAATAAAAAAAAAAAAAAAAAAAGGCAACAAAAAGCAGCTGACATCTGCAAAGCTGTCCTGTTGCTTTGGCAGGTAGTGGCTGCGCCTGCCCAGTGTGCCACTGGTCCCTGCACCCCTTGTTCCAGCTGAAGCATCTGTCCTTTTTGTCCTTTTGTTCTGTACGCACGCGGCGTTTGGTACAATGCTGCCTCACACACAGCGCCGCATAGCCTCGGTGAAATGTGAGGGATGGTGAGAGTTTCAGGTTCATCTAGTAAGGTGACTGCTGAATAGGACCTGTGCAGCAGGCTGGGTTTCCCACTACCCCAGGGAAGCCTGCTGGCTGGATTTCTGCTGAGCTTTGGCCTCTTGCAAGAGGTCCCCGACTAGTTTGTTTGTGAAATAAGATGTTGTAGAATCATAGAACCATTTAGGTTGGAAAAGACCTTTAAGATCAAGTCCAACTGCTAACATGGTGCTACCAAGTCTACCACCATGTCCCTGTGTAACTGTGCCCTAACTGGGCACTGTCTGGAACAAATAATTTACCTGGGAATTGCTTTTTAGGAAACGTGCTGATCGCTCTCCCTCAAAGTGCATCCAAGCAGGAAGATGCTACTCTTGTCTGGTTTGCTACGTGGGCACATCCTTAGTAATCCAACAAAGCTGCTTAACTCTTAGACTTTGTTGTATGGAAAACAAAGCTCCGGGATACTTTGTCCCTTTAGGCTATAGTTAAGGTCTTTTGATTTCTGACAGTTTTGGTTTTCCTCCTGTTTCCCACCTCACATTACTGAGGAGCAGAGCTGGGAGCACTGATCAAACCCCAGGGGATTTCAGTAGTTACCCAAAGTATATTGGGAGAGGGTACAACTATTCCGCTTTATTAAAAACAAACCCACTTCTCATCTTTTATTGTTTTCTGATTTATGGTTTCATACATTCTTAGGTGTCTATGTGGGGGAGAAAACACTGAAGTAGTTGCTAGCAAATATTCTTGAACATAACTACTCTAGTGTAAAAAGGCTCTCGTATCTGACTCCTACATAGAAGGAGAAGCTTAAAATGTACAGAAGCGCCGGTCACACCAAGCATCAGGAAACCGGACTGGGACAGCTTTGTGGCTCCTGAATGAGGAGATCACAAGCCCTTCGGTGGCTGGCTTTGGTGGCAGCACTTTGACACAGGGTTAAGAAGCTCCAATCCCTCCAGCTTTTGTTTCTGTTCTCAGCCTTACTGACAGCTCCAGCCACCCTGGCACAGCTGTGTATAGGAAGGACGGCCACTCCTCTAGACAAGCCACCTGCTCTCTCACCTCTCCTTCGGGCTTTGCTTATTTTTGCTTTTATCCCCTCATGCCAGGTTGCAGTGTGACCCACCAGACACTGGCACTTGCACAGGGAAGCATCCACCAAACTTACTTAAACCAAACAGGCTTCTTCAGTGGGCTGGCATTGAAGCTGGCAGAGGGCGGAAGAGAAAGAGCGATCCATAAAGAAAGTTTAAATACTAAATAAAATAAAAAGGATAGCTGGAAAATAAGCATGGGAAGGTTTAAGACCCACTCATCATAAGTCAATCAAACTAAATTAATGTTTCTGACAAAGAGGACAGTTTAATTCAGCCTTCTTTTATCAAGATCTCAGGCAGCAGATCTGGATTTCTAATGTTAAATTTCAAGCTACCTTTGTCATGCTTGTTCATCGTGAACTGCATTAGTAAACATAACACAGTTCCTTATGCTACCCTCAGCACTGAAAAACTCGAGCAGAATCCCCCACACTTGTTTGTTAAGCAGTAAATACATTACTTGCTTTGGTGAGCACTTACGATAAAATTTTGTATCTAAGGAAAAAAAATCAAGAACACGTCACATGGCAGCTGCAGCAAGGTTGAAAGGTAAAGGCAAGGGAGCTAGGGGCGAGCCTGGAAGCCTTGACCACCTCACATGACACAGGAGTTCTCAGGCTTTTACAGTAACCAGCTGCTTGTTGGGCTACAGCTGCATGACTGCACACTCGAGCAACAGCCTGCCAGGTCTGAAATAATTATTTTCCAATCCTTTCCTCTGTTTTTTTTTGTGGGTTTTTTTTGTGTGATTTTTTTTTGGTGTTTTTTTGTTTGTTTGGGTTGGGTTTTTTCTTGTAGTTACTCTGTTTAGAATTAGTTTGCCCATAACTGGGAGCTGTGAGTGAGTACATGGTGAGGCCATTACACAGAACTGTTTTGGAAATGGCAAGGTCCTGTGGTCCGTAGGACAGTCCCCAGCCACTGCTGAATCAGGGCTCTCCTGAGCCACGGGTCAATATTTACACCAGCACAAATCTTCCGGCCACCCCGTGCCACAGGCAAGGCTGGCTGTAACTCAGCAGCATCCTTAACCCCCAAAGGCAGGAAAACCCTCCGTCAGCTGAGCTCGCCTCGGAAAAGCGGGCTGCATTGCAGGACACCTGCGAGGGCAGTCCTGGCAATTCCCGGGGCTGTCAGGACTGCCACAAGCACGTCACTCAGCCAGGGTTTAGTCCAGGTTGCCTTCACAATCCTTAGCACTTTGTACACCTGCACCAAAGATCTTTATCTTTCAGCAAACAAGCCTGCAGCGAGAGAATAAATTCCTAACTATGACCTTTGGGTGCTCTGAGATTTTTTTTCACCTACAAACAGAACAGGATTCCGACACCCGCCCCCCCCCCCCGCCAATAACCCCTTATCTCTGTTGTTTTATTAGACCCTTGTGTACCCACTGGAAACACTGCACTGCAATCTTCCCTTGACTTTGCTGGGAAGATTGGGCCTCCGTCTTCCCCAAGCATGTGGACATCCCTTGCAATGTACACTAGGAGCCAAATGTGTGTTTTCTATCCTGCACTAATTGGGAGCTGCTTAACCTAAACAGGAGGCCACCCCGGCATTGCTGGAGCTGCTCCCATAATGGTGAAAGTCTCCGATCCCAGCGTGCCCCCTGTGCCCACCCACAGCTGCTCTTGGCAGCTGCCACTCAGCCACCCACCCAGCCGCTTGTGTGGGGCTCTGCTGAGCTCGGCAGGAACCAAGGCCACAGCACCAGTGCTGAGCTCCTCCACCTGCTGCTGCAGGTGGTGGTTAGGCATGGGGTCAAACAATCTCGGTTATAAAAAAAAAAAAAAAAAAAGTTTAGAAATTTCCATCAACCCGTCATAGAGAACACATATGACAGGAAAATCAATTGCTTTAGTATTAATGTCGTTCCTACTGGCCCGTTATTTCTTCAGGAGCTAGGGAGACCTCCTCCCAGCAGCACATTTCTCATGGTCATTTGTCAGTTCACCAGCCACAGAGCTGCCACAGCCCTCCACCCTTCTGGCCTGGAAACGTGAACTTTCACATTTCTGCCAGCGTGGCATGCGACTCCCCAACCCCATGTCACCTGCAGCCCCGCGGGGGCGTCCTGTGGCACCATGCAGGGTGGTGGGGGTGCGCAGGACATGGCACAGCCAGAGCTGGTTCTTATCGAGTGTGACGAGTGCCTTTTGCTGTGCGCAGGGAGGGAACAGCCTGCACGTGCACACACTTGTAAAAGGCAACGTGTCCATGTGCACTGATAGCGGTAATTGGTCTGGAGCTGTAAAAACACCGCTGTGCCATCGTCATGCCACATCACAGCGAGCTGGCCAGGCACCACTGTGGACTGGAGCTGCCCTGGCACCGCCAGGATGGCAACATGTGCCTGACCCAGGGCAGGGGGAGCAAAATATATTTCGTTTTGCCAACAGACATTTTGTTTCTAACCTGATGGATATGATTTTTTTTTTTTTCTGTTGGGGCTCATTTTACGGTACGATAGTGACAACAGGGCGCTGCAGGTGGGATTGCTGTTGTCTAGCACGAGGCACTGAGAAACTGCTGCCTCCCGTTAGCATCAGTGAACCCTTCCAGCAGCCAGGTTGGGGGCAGCAGCTGGCAGCAATGTCTGGTGAGGGGACAGGTGCCCCCCCCCCTCAAAGTGGGGAGTGGCCCAGTGAGGGACGCCAAGGCTGCTCCCATGAGCCGGCTGCTCTCCCTGGCAGTCTGTCTGGCAGCGTGCCCACAGCTGCCAAGTGCAGGAGCAGCGCTGGGATGCGCCCACCACCAGTGCCATCACTGCCCGTGGCACCGCAGGTCCCAAAGGGACAAGACCACTTGTACCAGTGAAGGGCAAAGTAACTCAAAGGCAGAAGCAAGTTCTCCCAGGCTTTCCCTTCCCACCTATGGGCATCTCATTCAGCAGCATGCTGTTTTGGTCAGATATGAACTTGAATTTGAGATCCAGAGGTGGCAAGGCAGTGCCGAGACCTGCAGCAGCACCACAGGGATTTATCCCCCATGCTACATGGGGTGAGAGGCTGAAGGGCCGTGTGGCCGTGCAGCAGAGATGGAGCTGCCGGGTGAAAGCTCGCCCGCAGCCCTGTGCAGCCAGAGCACCACTCCTGCCCCGCGCACAGCGGCCTCACAGCTGCAGCAGCAAAGAAAGAAAAAAACCCACAGCCAACAAACCCCACCTTGTTACTTAACTACATACATCAGAGACAATAAAGAAACAACTGTCCATTTAAAGCAGCCTGGTTTCACTTAGAAAATACTTAGAAAGTGGCTAGGACTCCAAGGACTGCTTATTCCATGCTTTAGTAATCCTAGTGCTGCTTTACAGCTGCACTGGTAGCACAGCCCTGAGTGTTCCTGGTGTGGCTACCAACCCACCTCTCCTCTCAAAGGCCCCGTAGTACCGAGGATGAGACTTCGTGTGAAGCCAGGGGAGACCTATGTCCGCAGCATTCATCCTCAGCCAGTGGTCAGAGGGTTTATGTATATATTTTTATATTTATATATATAAAGTGCCTATCACCATATCGATAAACATTCTTTGGAACCACTCTTAACAGCAGAGGTAAGAACAGGAGACAGTCTGTTTGTACCTCAGCACCTGTTTGCAACCAATTATAAAAAAAAGCCACAAGACTGCTGCCAGCCTGCCCAGCTGGTGTTTAATACTGCCTGTGCCTTCACCCCTCAGAGCAGGTATGGATGGCTGGACTGGGGTTATGCAGCGGCTGAAATACCTGCCGGGGGCTGCAGGCGGCCAGCGTGGCTGGTGGAAGCACACTACACACCTGAGAAACTGGACCCGCATCCTCAGGCAAACAGGCATCGATTATAAGTTACAGTGAGTTTTCCAGTTATGTTACCACATATCAAATATGACTGCAAACAATATTTTGCCTTTACCTGCGCCAAACCATATGGAGAGGAAGAGGCTGTAGGAAGCACAGCGGACCCACACTCTGCTGCACAGGGGTGCTCCCTGCACAGGGGTGGGCACAAGCGGCCACACTGCCCGGCACTGCCAGCCCTACCCGCACTGCCCACGATGCCCAGCACTGCCAGCCCTACCCGCACTGCCCACGGTGCCCGGGCACTGCCAGCCCCACCCGCACTGCCCACGGTGCCCGGGCACTGCCAGCCCTACCCACACTGCCCCTGGTGCCCGGCACTGCCAGCCCTACCCGCACTGCCCACGATGCCCGGCACTGCCAGCCCTACCCGCACTGCCCACGGTGCCCGGCACTGCCAGCCCTACCCGCACTGCCCACGGTGCCCGGGCACTGCCAGCCCTACCCACACTGCCCACGGTGCCCGGCACTGCCAGCCCTACCCACACTGCCCCTGGTGCCCGGCACTGCCAGCCCTACCCACACTGCCCACGATGCCCGGCACTGCCCGCCCTACCCGCACTGCCCCTGGTGCCCGGCACTGCCAGCCCTACCCGCACTGCCCACGATGCCCGGCACTGCCCGCCCTACCCGTGGTGCCCGGCACTGCCCGCCCTACCCGCACTGCCCACGATGCCCGGCACTGCCCGCCCTACCCGTGGTGCCCGGCACTGCCAGCCCTACCCGCACTGCCCCTGGTGCCCGGCACTGCCCGCCCTACCCGCACTGCCCACGATGCCCGGCACTGCCAGCCCTACCCGCACTGCCCCTGGTGCCCGGCACTGCCTGCCCTACCCGCACTGCCCACGATGCCCGGCACTGCCAGCCCTACCCACACTGCCCACGATGCCCGGCACTGCCCGCACTGCCCACGATGCCCCTGGTGCCTGGGCACTGCCAGCCCTACCCGCACTGCCCACGGTGCCCGGCACCGCCCAGCGGCTCCGCTCTGTGCCCATCCGGGAGGAGCGAAGGCCGGCATGGCCACAGCTGGGCTGAGCTCCCGGTGGCTCCCGGCCACCCACCGCTGAAGCTCCTTTGTGTGCTTTGCTGTGAGGCTCGGCGTGGGGCAATGCGGCCGCACAGGCGCTTTGTGTTTGTGCCAAGGTGAGCACAGCAGCAGGAACCCTCTGCCCAGCTGTGGTGGGGCACTTGGTGACACAGACAAGGCCAAGGTACTCCATGCCTTCACGGCCTCAGGGTTTTCCCAGTAAGATCTGCCTTCACCTTGCCCAGGGAGAGTCTGGAAAAAGGAGGACTTACCCTCAGGGGCAGGGGGTGAGGTGAGGGAACAATACTCGGGGCATGGACAAGTCCCTGGGACATGCCGGGATGCACTCTGAGAGCTGAGGGAGCTGGCCGATGGCGCTGCCGGGCCATTCCCTGCTACCTTTTAAGGGTCCTGGCAACAGGGTGAGGTTCTGGGCAGAGCGGCTGGTAAGCCAGAGGGTCTTCTGTTGTCCAGGGGGGCAGGCTGGAGAACGGGGCTGATGGGAAACACATGAAGTTCAGCCAAGGGAAGTGCAGTCCTGTCCCTGGGGAGGAACAACCCCAAGCACCGGCACACGCCGAGGGCCACCCAGCTGCAAAGCAGCTTTCCAGTAAGGGCCTAGGGGACAACATGTTGACCGTGAGCCAGCAACGTGCCTTTGTGGCAAAGCAGACCAACAGCATCTTGGGCTGCATTAGCCAGAGCATCACCAGCAGGCTGAGGGTGGGATCTTTCTCCTCTGCTCAGTGCTAGTGACACGTCTGGAGTGCTGAGCCTGGTTCTGGGTGACCCTGTACAAGACAGACACAGACACACATGGAGAGGGCCCAGCTAAGGGCCATTAAGATGATGAAGGGACTAGAGCAGCTGATGTAGCGGGGGAGAGGCTGAGAGAGCTGGGACTGTTCAGCCTGGAGAGGACATGGCACAGGGGGATCTTACCAGCATGCACAAACATCAGAGGGGAGAAGTAACGACAAGGGAGCCAGGATCATCTTGGTGGTGCCCAGTGACAGGACAAGAGGCAACGGGCACAGGTAGAAATACAGAATATTCTGGTTAAATATAAGGAAAACTAATCTTACCGTGAGGGTGACTGAGCAGTGGAGCAGGGTGCCCAGAGAGTTTATGGTCTCCATCCTTGAAGATGTTTAAAACCCAGCTGGACATGGTTCTGAGCCCCTGCTTTTAGCAGTGGCTTAACCTCACCCATCCCATGGCTCTGCAAAACCTAAAGAAAGGAGCTGGAGGCCAAACCCAGCCCCATCAGCCCCATCACCCCCACCCCCCCTTTTTAATAAAGGCCCTCTGCTGTGTCAGGTGTGGAAATACTCTCAGGTGCTTTGTGATGGGCTTTTTAATGTCCTGCCTTTGCCACCTGGGCAGAAACCAAGGCATTAAGGCAGGGATGTCTTCACAAAGCACTATAGCCCACAGATGCAAACAGGAATTTGATTTTTATCTCTAGGAAGAACTTCTGACAGATGAAACAGGTTTGATTTTTCAAGAAGCACCTACTGAGTAATCAACTATTGCTGACCACTAGAAATGAAATAGTGGCATTCCTGATTTATAGCACTGAATAATGTTTCTCAGTAATTTACTTTCATTTAGATGATGGCTTCAGTTAACGAAGTTTGGGGAGGGAGAGGTGTTTGAAGCAGTCACAAGGCCTGGCCTTTAGCAGTATAGGCAGCAGTATGGCCAACACAAGTCTGCTGGCAGATTTTCCTTTTATATGCTACCACAAAATTAAACTAAAGCCTGCCAGAAGCTGTTATCTAAAGATGTAAAACTTCTGTAAATATAATTTCTCCAATAGCAATGCTGCTGAGCTGCTGTAACACAGCACAGATAGCATTACAGCATACTGCCTGCCACCTTCTGCACTCATGATGGCTTAACTGCCACTTCCATTGTAAATCCTATTTGTTAAGGATTTATAAATTGGCTGCATTCACTTGCTTCTCTCTAAAAGCTGGCACACAGCTTTCTCCCATGGTGTTTTTACCACATTTTACTTTATTACTTGCTTCCCCCCCGCCCCCCTTGGCTCAGAAGCACCACAGAAGTAGCCTGACTCTAACCCCAGAACTATTAAATCCTTAGTAGAGGCTAAGATGCTACACAAATATTTCAGTGAACAAGGCAGTAAGGGAAAGCCTAACCTGTTAACATTAAACAAGTATTTTGAAGAGCTACTGCAGAACTTCTGGAAAGTGGAATACCTCACTCCTGCTGCAGGAGGGGCAGGGAAGTCTGGGCAGGGCTGGTGGCACCTGCAGGCCAATGAAGCACATGGGTAGGTGCAAAGCACTTGCGGGAGCACTTGCTCTTGCCTTGATGCAAACCACACGTTCCTCAGGTTAAGAAGTGGCTCCTGGAGCCAATGGTTGCAGAAGTTGACTGGCCTGCAGCATGCATGGTGCTCGCAGGCAGCCACCCAAACGATGTGTGGGAAAGGCTGGCAGGGTCCAGCCTCTGCCTTCTCATTCCTTGCCTGGGTCATCTGGCTGAATGCCTGCCTTGGGTACCTGAACACACCACACCAATGCTTCCACCTCTCAGTTTCTATTTAATTTGGGGGGTGGTGGTGATGGGGCTGAGCTGACATAGTGATCTCTCGACCAGCTGAGGTTAAAATTACCAGCTTAGCTCATTAGTGTGATGGGCCCAGCTGTGAGGGTGCTGCAAAGCATGTTGCGATGCCTGTTGTGTGACCCAGTCGCGGCTGCTTGTTAAATACTGCTTGCTCTTCCTAGTAGCTCAGGTAATCACCCATCGGATGCTGCTGTAGATACGCACCGTTCATGACTGTGACCCTAGAGCTGCCCAGCACGGCTGCGTTGGGTTAGGCAGAAGCAGAAAAGGCTTTATCAACACAGGGGAGTTTGTGCTTTGACAGTGGCAATAGTAGCTGCCTTTCTAGAGCTCTTGGTCATGTTCAAGCATTGCATAAAACTCTGCCTGTTAGGGAGATGACAAACATACATGGCAAGGGAGAGAGAATTTAGATATTACGGACCTAAACAAGCCGTTACAGCTTATACTGCAGGTATACTTATACCTACCGACACCAGGAACCTCTTGTGACAGCCCCTGCCCCATGGAAGCACCTGCTAGAGCCAGCACTCCTGCACTGGGTTCCGTGGGCTGAAAGGGACTGCAGGGCCCAAAGTTCTCTCTGCTAATTCGGGTATCTGGCAAGTAACATGTCTTGCACCTGCCTCAGCAACTGCACTGTGGCAAGTGGTGGCCCCATCTTAATCTCTTCTGTAAGCACGCAGCCCTCGGCACTTGGTGCAGCTGAGGAAAAGTGAGTTTGAGCCCAGAGGAATGCCAGATTACAACAAATAAGGTTTAAACTAAGTGATCCTTGTGAATAAGAAACCTTTACGCCACAGGCTGTACCTGTAGAGGTTGGGAAGGAATGTTCCTTGCTGGCGGGAAATTTCAGAGGCAGAGGGGTCCCAGTACCTCTTTGTTGTCCCACTCAGCTCCAGCCATGGAGCCTGTTAGACTCTACATCTGCTAGTAACGCCCCATTCCCACATTCAGGATTGCCCGGGGACAGCTACTCTTAGTTCTTCTTTAGAGAAAAAATTACAGCTATAGAAGGTCTTGTCTTCCAGATAAATTGGTGTGTCCTAAGATTAAGGGCCTTGTGCGTAATGTTTGGGCGGTGTAGGACTTGCACGGCCATCCTACCTTAGCTGGAAAGGCAAGAGCTCGCTTTTGAACCGATGCACAGTGGAAACAAAGGCCACCTGAGTATATGAGTGACTTTAACATGCAGTTCTCATGCAAGATCACCAGATGAGTGCAGGACAGTACAACAGGGTCACAAAATACCATTGGAGTTTCCTAGGGCTGTAGCCTCAAAGCTGAATGTCAAACATATTCCCAGGTTTGATCATCACTGAGCGCTTTAGAAGTGTTTGCATGCTGGTGGCAAAAGGGTCAACCTGGCCGAAATTATAGTACAAAAGAGTTAATGCAAATTATTCACTGGCACTCAGTTCTGATGTAGTTTTCTTGGATTCCCAGGAAGGCTGGTGCTCATTTGCGCAGGAAGCTCTTGACCAACAGACAAAAGAGGGCCTTGGCAGGAGGTGCTACGGTCATGTCCAGAGGAGACAAGGGTACTTAGCTCTTCAGCTCCTCCAGAAATGATAAAGCTGGGCTACACAATGATCAGGGGCTTACAGGGTAATATTACAGAGGTAGAATGCTGTTGGCACAGTCATTTCTGGCAGGAACCTTCTGAGTGGCTACATTACCCAAGGGATGGGAGGTGAAAGCGAACGGTACCGGAGCCCGGCTCCCATGCAGGCTTCAGGCAGGTTCTGCACCTTCTTGGAGCCCAGTGGGAGGTGTGTCAGCCCTTGCAGTGCAGGTAGCAAAGGGAAAAAAAAAGGGCTATGAACGCTTCCTTCCCCACATTTGTTCCCATGGGAGTATTGTGGATCCATTGGCCTGGCCCAGCTTTAGGAGGAGCGTCTGCTGGTGCCTTTATCTGGGACACAGCGAGGCCACTAAGGCAGGCTGCCATGGCACTGCAGGGTCAGGGAGGCAAAGGCTGGTAGCTCTGAGCGTCTCATGGGCAGAACTGCCATCACGTGGCCGAATGCTGTGGAGTGCAACCTCGAGAGGGAACACACCAGTGGTGGTGAGGAGCAGGGTGTGCCGAGACACGCGCCTACACTGCCAGCCACGTCCCAGGCTTTGGGCTAAGTCAAGAAGCAGAACAGTTTTTTTCAAGCTGAAATGCAAGGTTATAAATACCAAATCCCTTCAGTTACAGCAATCCAATGGGAAACATGGAAACGTACTCTAATGCCGATTCTTCACCCGGTTTTAGCTGCAAACAGAGGCCTGTTCTCGGAGCGGTGTTCGCTCTGCAGGCACCTCTGCTTGTGCTCAGGTGAGTTACAAGGGCAAACCTAACGGCTGGCCTGGCTCATGCGCTGCGCCTCCCCCAGCGAGGAGCGCTCCTCCAGCCAGGTCCTTGTACGGCTGCCCTCAGCCTGCCCTGGTCGCCATGCTGCTGGGGACACAGCCCCCCACAGTGTCACTGTTAAAGCCACTGCTTCGCTGCTCTCCCATATGAAGGAGCCCAGTTCCTGCCTCCTGGGCGTTGCTGTCGGTTGGTCGTCTATTCCAAACAGAAAAGTGTAGCAAGGAGGAGAGGGGGAAAGCAAGGGCTTTGAGAGGGACTGGAGATACCAGTTTGAGGGAAGGGAGGGTTGTAGAAAGGAAAAGGGAGAACAAGATACCTCAGGGAATGGGAAACTCAGGTGGGACCACAGGAGAGGAGGCAGCTGGCGGTTGGCCATGGCCACGTCAGGCCAGTTATCTCCCCATTTGTTATGTGAAAAAGAGCTCTTTAGTATGGCCTCTCAGAGTCCGCTGGTTTTTCCAGACATGACAGCACCTACCTCTTTGTCATAATTACAAACTACAGGAATTCTTCTCATCTCCTCGATGCACCACACAAGGGTTTTCTAAGCAGCTGGACGTGCCACAGTTTACTTGCCCGAAGGACAGGCTGGGGGAGTGCCCTGCTGAGACATGGTTAAAGCGGCAAGGAGTCCGCAGGGAAACACAAACCCCAGTGGCAGAGCCACCAGGTCACGCTGGGAATGACCTTGGTCAGGTCCAGCACAACAGTTAGTTGGGTCTAAGAGCTCAAGCCTGTTGCTGGGGCTTTCCACGGGACCTGTGCTAAGCTGCAGACAGGCCTGGGAACCACGGGTAGCCCTGGCTAGATGGTCCCTGGTGAGTATTTTGCAAGTGTGACTGGGCCGCTTTCAAAAGCTGTGTTTAAGAACATGCTGATGATGTGTATGTTACTTGCAAAGGAGCTAGGTAGGGAGTGCATCCCCTGCAAATCTGCTACATCTCCTCCCATAGTAATTAATATTAAAAAGGGTACTTCACTTTCAGCTTAACTAAGTTTCCCTTTGAAGCAGCAGAATCTCATTCTGAAGAGTTTCAGCTTTAGGAGAATGGTAACAGAATGAAGGGCGTCAGGGACTGTGCAACAGGTTCTCATTTCAACCCTCCCAACTGCAAGAAAAATTCCATTCCAAAACATGACCTAAGAAGCTTACCAATACTAGGCAAGGGTAATCCGGAAAAAACTGATAGTGAAAAGCGCCTCCACCTTGTGATTTCATGGTTTATGCCTCTGTTAAAAAAAAGTAACAATACTCTAAGAGGTTTCCCTTGTAAAGAACAGTCTGATAACATAACGGCACTTCAAGTCCATCAGCACAGAAAAACATCTGCAGTGATAGACATACAGGACTTCATCTGAAAATGTACCAGACTCTTCCTTCAGAGGATGAGTGATGGGGCTTGGGGTTCCAGCGCGTGTGCTGCGTGGGGCAAACACAGGCACAACGCCCTGGTCAGAACAGGACGGCTCTTGCTGGCACCGCAAAAATGAGATGCACTTTCTGAGTGCTCTAGGTGTTACACAACACAGCCACTGAACTGTTCTGCTTTAAAAATGCCCCAGAGTGAATTAATGCCCATAATCAACTCGAGCATCTCTATCGGTATCATGAGTCATTAAAAACCTCATTTGCAAAACTGCAAAGGCAAAACTGTTCTCAAAATTAAGTAGAGCTCCCTAGCTACATACTTAAATGAGACGAAAGCAGCAGGGCTCTGGCTGATGGGTGGTTCCCCTTTAACATCATGTGTGACTGTTTGCTGGGGAAAGGGTCTTTGATCTTACCTGCGATGCCTAACTGTGGCAGAAATAAGCAATCTCCCACAGAAGACAGATTTCATGGAGCCTTCCTGGCTCGCAGTACGGCCTTCCATGTTCCATTTAATCTTACGTTACTGCATTTTCAAACCATTTGGAGGTTACTGTAGTGCGATTAAAATAATTCCAGGACTGAAACACAGCAGTTTGAGGGTTGCTAGTCATGAGCTGCAGAGGGGGAACTTCTAAAGCATTTACCAGTTTTCTGCGGTGTCCTAAGCGGAGTTCCAGGTGATGCGTGCGTAGGACTTCGCTTACCCAGAGAGCAAAGGACCAGCCCTCTGTAGAACCCACAGTGCAACAACAGAAGCCATTCTGACATGTAAGATGCCGTGTGCATTAGGTGACAGTAAGACACTAATCTTTCATTTTTAAAAGATCTAACAACGGAAGACAAGTAATTCACAGGAGTTTTAAAGACTTTATTTATGTATAAACAATTTAAACACTTTGCCATAAATTATCTTTGCCTGTCTCTAGTCTTTGCTTAGCAGCAAATTAAAATTAATATAAAAACTCAATGAACAATTCATACATGTATATTACAAAAAAGTTCTTGTACCAAAGTTCTTATTAGACTTTTTTCTTTTTTTCTTTTCTTTTTTTTTTTTTTTTTGGGTGGGTTTTTTTTTTTTTTTTTTGTATTTTTTTGTGGTGACTGTAATGTGATTGTCTCAGTTTCTCGACCAAACAAACACACTAATAATTTTTAAATCTGAAACAGTGATTGTGCCTTCTGGCTGATGTATGTACAGGGTGATCTGACGTGGTGCCCATTTGCAATAGTGTAACACAATGCCCACAGCTCTACTGGAACTGATACCAACAAACTACTGAATCTAAACAGACTACACCCTGTAACTGTGTTATACTGTCCACAATGGAAATCTTCAAAGACAAACAGAGTATGAAATTTATTTGTAGTGATTTATAGCCACCATTTTGAATGTAACTTTACACTCTGCCCTCTTTGAATAAGTTAAGCTTCAGGCCAGACAAGTGGAGGGTCAGAGTGCAAGTGTGGTTTTGTTACTTTTAAATATATTTTTCTTTACTATTTCCAGTGCGCTCTCACTTGCATTCTCATTGTCCTCCAGTTGCTACACACAAATCACCCCAAAGTCATGTTTTAAATGCACCTGTATTTTGCTTTAAATGAAAACCTCTTGGATATTTATCAAACAAGCAGTCTGAATCATCTGTGTTTCATCAGCTGGTTAGTGAAAGTGGCCCACTTGGATTTCTTAGTTTGCTCACGTGTGAATGGAGTGAGGTAATACAATACGAGGCCTTCTTTTTGTTTTTCTTTAGACCCAGAACAAGTGGGTAATATTTCAGGGGTACTTTTTAATTTGTATGGTTAGAGTTTTCAGTCTGGCTTTAGTCCACTTCAGGATGTGGTTTTTAATCACTTGAACAGTAGCATTGAACTCAAAAAATATGAGCTTTTTTGCCACTTACTATCCCAGAGTAGCTCAGCCTAGTGCCCCCATTTAGGTCTTCATCTCCTTAGGAGAGGAGATAACAGTTATGACTACTGATTCATCCAGCACAGGATGACAGCAGGTTAATTTGTTACCTCTTTCCCATTTCATTCTGTCTTAAAAACTGGATGTTGCTGCTACTGTCTGCTAGCTCTGGGTACTGCTCCACGGGCAGGACATAATATCCCTCGTAACCTTGAACCCTTCCCGTGTTCAGAAGCTGCTGCTTCTCTCCGTCTGTCCATACGCGGCTGCCCTCTCGGCCATCCCGTGCCTTCTGCTGCTCCTTGGCCCAGGCTGATGCCAGGGCTCGCTGCCGAGCCTGGTCTAACACTCTCACCTTCTCCTCGTCCAGCGTGTCGGGGGTCAGTCCGTAGCGGATGTTGATCAGCAGGGTGGAATGCTGAAACTCAATATTGGTAAACCTTCGAGTCCTGCCATTGACGAGGAGAGTGGGCTGGGAGACGGTGACGTTGACCCCGCTGTCCAGGACCTTCCGCCCGCTGGTCATCGCGAGGGTGACAAGGTCGCTGTCAGCTGAGCCTATCTTGACAAAGTAATGGGTATCCTTCCCCTCAATGCTGTAGTGCATTTTTTCCAGGTAGTGAGCACTATTAAGGACAGAGGCAATCTTTCTGCTATCGTCTGTGGCTATGCTGGAAATGCCGGTGGTTACCCGGCCTTCCTTCACAGCAAACATGATTCCTTTCCCAATGATAGGAGTGGTTGTTGCGAACCAGTGACCTGCTTTTTCTCTAATACTGGCATGTAATCTTTTAGATATGACCTGTCCCTCAAGAGCCATGAAAGCTTGGTTGTGTCTTTCCGTTGTCTGCTGAACTCCTGTAATTAGCTGGGGAAAGCAAAACAAAGTAAAACAAAAACCACCAAAGAAGATACAGAGCTGAAAATACTAATTTCAGAGACTAATGCTAATCTTTGCTTTGTTTTTTTAAAGGAAAACCATGCAGTGAAAAATTCTGTGCTATGGGAGGACCACCATATACATACCCTTTTTAGAATCAGGTAAATACTCATTTGGCAAATTATTCTTTGGTATTACTGATAGGAAAAAATATTTCTCCTTCATCACCCTTTGTAGCATATATGTACCACAAATCTCAATTTTGGGAAACTATATAGTGTCCATTACAAGAATAAGTAAGACCCAAGCCCAGCACGATTTTCATCAGAGTTGGAAACAAACAGAATCCATCTATTAAAAGATGGCACTTAACTTTGGAACACTTTTGCCCAGAGATTTCAACCAGTATCTATGACTAAAATGCTTATGAATGTAAGGCTTTTTAAAAATCAATGAGATTTGGGTTCCAAAATTCCAAAGCAATTCCTGAAGAGGGCATTTAGACCCTCAAATTACTTAAAAGCCTGTGAACGTGGTATGTCTAGGTTTATATGATAATTTCTGTTCTATTACCACAAAAGCGAAGTAAGCCAAGCAAAGACTAAGTTTGAAATCGGCCTAGTACTCTTTTTAAGTTTATAAAATGGGTTGGAATTTATTATAAACATTGAAGCACATACCCTTTTCCACCCTTAACCTGACAAGTAAGCATACTGTAACTGAAGTTAACTGTGGTAACTGGAGTAGCGAACCAAAGCCTCTAATTGTGAAAAGCATCAGACAGAAACGATGAGGAATCCTATTACAGGGTGAGAAGCAGAACCATTCCGTAGCAGTACAGCAAGTACCAACCTAAGTTTATTGCAACACACATGTTATTAGGATGGTTTTACCAAAGGTACAACAGATGATAAATTACCCTGACAAAGTCTGCCTTTGTCATTGCTAATCAAGTTAATCGAGTTACAACTTGTTAATCAAGGAAGAACTCAATAAAAGACAAACCAATGACACTGTAATTATGATAACAACAAAGGCTGGCAAGAAAAGCATATGTTATTGGTATAAAACCTAGCTACTCACTTCATTTTACACTGAAATAAATACTTGGCCTTCTGCTGTGACTACAGAAGAGCCAGCAGTTATATTTGTAAAGTGGGGCAAATTTATCAAGAAAAATAACTTCATGTTTCTGCTTACCTGTCCATTTTCACATGCTTGACTCTCAGACAACTCATATGGCGGTGACACAAAATACATTTTTGCTCTAGGGAAACCAGGAATAATGTTGCTAAGCTGAAATCCAAACATCACCAACCAGCTTTTGACATCTAAAAATCAAAAGTAAGCAGGTAAGTGAGAAATAAATGTGGATAATAAACACAAGAAATAAAAATATGAGGAAATCCATCCCTGACCTCTTTAATTTCAAGTAGCAGTGAAACTCATAATTTATGTTACAGTGTGGCACTTTGCAGAATTGTAGTAATCCACCATGAACAGGCACATGTTGCTTTGAATTTATCCTAAATAGTTCATCAGGGATATACCACCTTTTCCATTCTTCTTACATGACAGCACATGGATTATCCAAACATTTTACCATACGTACTACTTGTTCCATTTCTGACACCTTCTGCTGTGGCTACTGTAGCCTACAAACTGTATTGTAAAATGATGTTTTATCAGGTTAGTACTCCTAAAACCATCTGGAAAGTCCTTTGGGAAAACACACGGCTTCTCTTCTATGTCCTACTTCTATTAGCTGTCATCAGGTCTCGGGAGGCTCCATTAAATGCAGTGAGAAGCTGGACTTGTAATTCAGATGTCTAAATTTAGGCACCATGAATGTCCTTCCCATGCCTCCAGGCTGTATGGAAAAGTAAGACTTGCATAGGTGGGTTACAGCTCAGCTCTGGGGGGAGCTTCGGGAACTTCCAGCTCTGACCAGTAAACCTCTGGCTTCATATCTAGTTGAAAAAGCTGTGCCACTGAATGAATAACAGTAATTCTCACTCAGCAGGTATTAAGAACTAATGATGTATTTTAGTTATCAAAATAAAGTTTTTAAGCAAAAAAATACCCTACCAAAACCCCATGACCCCGTTTTACATTTATGCTTCCTGCTGCTCTTTTCTGGCCATCGCAGAGATCGAAGCAGTGTGGAAGCACAGGCACTTGTGCTTTGGACTTGGATTTGGACCTATGTTCATGAGGACTCCTGTTCAAACATCACTCCTGCCTTTTCCTGCAAGTAGCCTTCTCCCCTTGCTGGCCTACAACGCCTTCTGACGCTGCTACTGCTGCTTCTCTGCGTGAGCCAAACTTCACATTTGACAGGAGACATGGCTGTGGCAAGGCACGCTCGATGCAGGGGTCGCTGCCTGAATTTAGGCCACTCTAAGCATGGTGTCTGCAGCACGTAGGTGCACAGCGGGCTCTGCTTGCTGCCCACAGGCACGCAGAGACCTGCAGAGCACCCACCTGAACACCTACAGACCCCCAGGACATGCTCAGCCACAACATGGCACCTGCTCGCTCTTGCAAAGCCTGTTTCCCCCAAAGCTTTAGCAGAGGTTATGTTACATTATAAAAAGTGTAATGCTTCTTGGTTGAGGACATTTGACAGCGAAAGTCGCCTTTTCTGAGCCATTCTGACACTAAAATAAGTGAAATGCTCTGCTTCTATGAAGGTATTTGTATGTATCTCCCATCACACAGTCCTGACCATATTTTTCCCTGTAGCTTTGGCCAGCACATGGTTACTGCTCCTTTTTAAGGCTTCCATTTATCTTACAGTATAACGGTATCTCCTGAACAATTCACTTCAGCTGCCCTAATTCTGCAAAAAAAAGAGGAGGACCTAGATTTCAAGTAGTTACTATTTTGCTTAGCCAACATGCCTTGCAGCACTGGCCTTACTACAGGAATTCCTCTTCAGCTGTGAATACAGCAGCGCCAGGGGTTAACAGTAAGAATGGATTGGGGTGGGGAAGTATTTTTTTCTGTTTGTATTTTTTTAAACTATGACAGCCAAAGTGCCACCATAATCTCTTCTTGTGCAAGCTAATCTGTGCTCCATACAGCAACAAATATTTTCATCACCACTGAAGTATTTTTACAGACTATAAGGTGTGCATTATACCAAAATGCAATATATCCTCCTAGATTTCATCCAGTGGATGGATAAATTAAATGAATGCAATTTCAGAACATAGCAAAATATTGTAAGATGACACAGAAAATCTACATCAAACAGTGCTGTATGAAAACTGGAATTTTGTTGAATTTAGGACAACAGGTTTTGATCCCAAGGTAATTTTAGTCCCCAATAGTTTTGTACTATCAGAGAAGTTTCACACTATCTTCAAATTGCAAAGTATTACGGTAGAAACTATGGGGTGTTGCACATATATCTAGGTCCCAACATACTAATGAAACTTGCTATGGTTTTCTTTGAAGAAAGTGCACACTTTTCTTGAAATTCTAATTACTGCTGAAATTAAGATAGCTCCTTTTAAAAATGATATCACTGCTCTAATTACTGTATATTGCATATTCAATTCTGAAAAAAGCTTTTCCTGAAGACATATTAATTACCTTTCTTTTTAGAAATTGCCAGCAGCTAGTTCAAGTACTGTGTGATCTTAAGTGAAAAATTATTACTGATTAAGAAGGGGTTACAAGTTTTGCCCAGTTCTAACATACGCAATCAAAACTATTTTATTGTTTCTCTTTCTTAGCTCTACACACTCCAGAAAATTTCTTAAGTCTTTCAGGAGGAAATAATTTTCAAAAACATCAAGATTTTTGTTTTAAATACTAAAGACTGTTTGCATATTAAAAGTTAAATGGAGAAAGAGGTTTAATTAAATCCATTCTTGGTACTAATTTGTAATGTGCCCATGGGCTCCGCTAGCAGTTAATTCTGAAAGTAGCCCTAAGGGGAAGAGATGCTGAGGAGTTCTGGTTCCCGATTCTGCAACTAACCTGCTGGTGATTCTTGTAAGTGACACTGCTTTTTATTGTACAAAATCAGAATGAACTCATCTTCATACTAGTTCAATAGGAAGAGCACTATGGCTGTGCTGAAATGGAATATTAAGGCATTTTCCTCCTACCTGCCTCCATAACTCATTATGGCTTCTCATTTAGTGCCCTTCATTCAGGAAGCAGCAGTATCAAAGAATCAGGACTAGCCAGCCCTTTTCACAGCACAAAAAGGAAGATGGCCAGACTTGATGGGAGCGTTCAGCAATTGGCTCGTAAAGAGAAGTCTGATTTCTTTCCCCAATCAACTAACTCCCAAACTGCAGTGTTATTTATAAGAAACATAATGAAGTCTCACCTGTTACATAATTCTTTAGATCCAGTTCGTTGCTGAGAGGGTTGTTACTCTTGAACATGTACAGATTGAAAGGAGCAGGTTCTTTACCAATGTTTTTCCACATGGTGTAATCAGGAGATGTCCAGCGTCCAGCCAGGACATCATAGTCCCTTTGGGTAAAATGGACGAGTTTGGTTAAAGGATCATACAGCCCTCCGTGGAACCCAATGACCAGCTGGAAATCGGGGTTAGAGTCGTAATAAATCTCCCCATACGCCGTGTACTGAAGCTGTTTGATCATGAGGCCATTGATGCTGAACACAGCTAACGGAGTGCCCGTGTTATCAGAGGCGACGTAATATTCTTCCCCGCTGCTACTCTCCATTGCAAAGAGGTGGCCCTGCAGATCGTAGTACAAAGAGGTGATTTCTGAATTGGAATGGTTGTAGACGTGAGTTACCCTTGTTGGATTGTGAAGATCAGCATAAAAGTACTGTAGATGATGCCCCAGATTAGTCTTACAGGAAGCCCTTCGGCCGAGTCCATCGTAACGGTACTGAACGCTCCACCCGTTTGCTTTGTTATAAGCTCTCGTTAAGAGTCCTTTGGAGTTGTACTCAAACACATCTGAGCCTCGCTGACACAGGAATCCATCATCATCAATTTTGTATGGGATGTCACCTAAGCGCGTAATCCTGTCTCTGAGGTCATAGCGCAGAGGCATCAATCGGACGCTGTTTCCAGGACTCAGGAGATGAAGGTTTCCATTCAGATCGTAACTGTAACGCCAGGTTGGCCTGTCATTCACTGCTACACTTTGCAGTTGCCCATCTCCATCGTAATCATAGGTGTACTTTGTCGTGTTGGCATAAGGACCAAGTTTCAGTTCTCTTTTAGTTACCCTTCCCATGCTGTCATATTGTACAGTCATCCAGTACATCAGGGATCTGAACATTTCATACTGAACTTCTTTAATGCGCCCATGGGTGTCAAAGTGCTTACTCAGTGTCATAACCGCTGTAGTAATAATCTGATTGATATCATAATAAATAACTCCAAATTTGCCAAAATGCTCTACTTTGCCAGAAATCTCATCATAACGGTAAAGATCAACTGGAAGAGGCGTCTCACTAATTATGGGTTTGATGCTTGCGATTCGAAAGCTGTTATCGTGATACGTATAATCGAACCTCGCATTGACCATACCTTCTTCAGAGAATCTGTAGATCTGTTTGTCAACAAGAGGGCCAATTTTGCGATAGCGGATTGTACAGGAAAACCCTCCACTTTGCAAATTCACCATTTTTAGGACGCCTGTAGTTTCATCATATCCAAAATTAACTGCCGTGCTGTCGTAAACAATTTCAGATAATTTGGATAGCTTTCCATACTTGTAGAAGACTTGTCGGCCAGTGCCTAAAAATGATGTTTTCAAAATCCTCCCGTCATCACTGTAATCAAAAATCACGGATGCGTTGCTTTCAGGAGGGTTATAAATATTTCTAATGTAGCCAACGGAGGTGTGAGTCGACATGCTGTGCCGAGCCACGCTAGGCATGGTCACGGCGTGAAGGCGGTCTGATGAATCATACTCGAAGATGTACTGTCGTTGACTCTGAAGCAGTAGTACCATGGACTACAGGGGGAAAAATGAATACACAGTTACTAGCTTTCAGCATGTGACCTCTGAGAGGGCATTAAAGAAAAGAAAAATTGACTGCAGAGGCACTGCTGTTTAATAAATAAAAAGAGAATTAGATACATTAGTTAGGGGCACAAAGCTGCCCGGGAATATTGTCAGATTGCCGCATGAAAGGATCTGCTACTTGGAAATCAATATGCTGACACTCCAGAGAGAGTGTAGGTTGGCTAGCTAGCATATTAGCTACCCTCCCTTTAGTAGGACTTTTTTTTTTTTTTTCCTTTTCTTTTTTTACTGAGGGATGCAGAGGGGTGTGATAAATGACTAGATTTACCTTTCCACTAACAGTTGCAATTCACAACTCTTACTGTGAAAAATGTGAGAAACTAAGCCCAGAACATCAGCTCTTGTTTGCTTGAAACAATAGGTTCAAAGAAGGGAAAGGGGAAACAATATGCAATTTTGAAGTATTTAAGACACTTCTATGAATGAAGTGTCTTAGACTAAGTAAAAATGCATTACCCTATTTTCATTTTATAAATAATTATTACAGATGAATTACCTGTTTCTACCTTGACCTTTTGTCAGGTTTAGTCATGCATTTCTGGTCTTAAAGCACATTTCATTGTGGTAGTTTATACCATTATATGGCAGCCTAATGGCTTTTGGGAAAGTATCAGAAGATACACACCTTGAACAAAGTATTTGCCATTAAAAATTAGTCAAATTAGTTGACTAATTGAAAAATAAGGAATTTGAGACCAGGTATTTCTTAACAGCTGGAATACATAAAATTTTAGATAATTTGTGTGTATGTTACGCACAGAGTTTCAAGTGAAGCCAAATAGTACTTTGACTTCCTTGTAGCTAATGCCAGAAGGTAAAACCACATCACCTACTTTTTCCAGATAGGTGTAGCTCCAAACCTTCCCATCTGCAAACATGCGCGATATGATCCTGCCTTGCTTATCGATATCTGTTCTTTCGCTCATGGCACCCCGCTGAAGGCCCGCCAGGCGCCCATTGAAGAAATAAGACACGTTGACAGCTGCCAGGCCACTGCTAGGCAGCCAAAGGAAAGGCCGTCCTAGCTGATCATAAATTATCCTCAGTGTAAATTTCCGATGATCATCATAGATTTTTTCCGTGCGTATGTTCCGGTCGTAATCGATGGACAGTAAATTCCTTCCGTGCACCTATGGAATGAAGGAAGGCTGCATTCAGTGAGCAGTAGGCACTACACCTCTGTGCGGTTTCAGCATGCAAATAGCATGCACGACGGAGAACCCGAGTTCCCCACGTTTTTTAAAAGTGTAGGATGTCTTCCTATTAGCTAGCTTTTGCTATCAGCTTCGCAGTGTATTTAAATACGGAACTTTGAGTGTTTTACTGGGATATTTCCCATCTCTTTGCAACATGGGAGCTGTAATCTTACAGAGAAAGGCTCCCCTTATTGACAGAACAGACATGCAGCATGCCTGAGTCTTAAAGTGCAGAGTGTTAGCACTTAGCAGAGAAACAAATTCTTTTGCGAGGAAGTAATTTTTCTACTTCTGCCATCAGTAGTTCTTAGCCTTTTTCCTTACAATGACTCCAAGAAAAACAGAAGAAATTATAATTTTGTGCCTTCATTGAGGTTTAGCCACTTAGGTTCTGTAGCTGCAATGCCCTGCTTATGAATTCATTCATTTAAGGATTCCATCATTTACTTTCCAAATAGATCCCTCAGCAGGACCCGACCACTTGGCATAGGTTTTATTTCTTCTGATTAAAAATCCTGATCATACGGGCTGGGAAAGATGGACTTCTAGTTTTGAGAAAGAAAAGTGCTAAATAATTAGGTTAAATATTTTTTCTTTTTTTCCCATTGTTTTCAGTTACAATTTCCAAATCAAAGTACAGCATGAAGTGTTTCAGTGCTCGATATTATTTTTTAATAAAAGAGCAAAACAGCAATAAAGGAACAGAAGAATAAAAATGGAGAGGCTTCTAGTCAGAGTGCTATAATGAGAGATACACAAACATATACACTGGAGGCTAAGCCACAGAATTCAGGCTAATGCTGTAATCTGATAAAGCTTTTAAGTAATTTAATTGTAGATGCATCATTAATAAAGTAGAAGTCTTTAAATTAGATATAATTTGAGAGCAATGACTACTTAAAAAGTATTCATCAGTTTCTGTGGATTTGTTCTCCAGCTTATATTTTACAGTAGCTTTGATTAAGCAACATTTTCTCTTATCCAAAATTAAACTGCACATCAAACAGTATGTAAATTAACCCTGAGCCTTTCTCAAGGACATAAAAGTTATTCTGAGATATTTTCGCTGGGAGGGGTAAACCCAATTCCCATCCCACCCAACTCTGCAGGAATTCAGTTATACAGGAAGCAAATTTAAAATTAACACGATTTTGTGTTTGTAAAGAAATAATTATTTCAAATTATCGCTCATTATCTTAATTTTTTCCATTAATAAAATTTAGCTCTTTAACAGTTTGCATTTCCTCAGTGGGCAATTATTAGAAAAAGCTCTTTTCTGTAAGTTTTCCTGAAGGTTATCCCAGCAACAACTTCTGTGACTCAAGGAAAAGACAGGGTATTATTTTTAAAACACCTTGGCACAGTAAATCATACCCTGCTTTCCCAGTGTAATGGAAACAAAGCGAGGGACACCAAACCTGGCATCAGTACTTCCTGAACTGGTTACTCTAGCTCTGTAAGCGTAGGCTCCATCCTGATGACACCCCCGCCCCGCTCCACAGAGCCGGTAGGGAAGCAGAAGAGAGCTCTGACTTCCCAACATTTTGCTGCAACAAAGGGTCAGTGTATGACTGAAAGGTCCCAATTTCCTAAGGACAGGCAGATTGCCTTCAAGGCAAAAGCCAACAAAAGACTTTCATAAAGATTACAAACTGAATTTTAGCTTTTGGTTGGGGTGGGTTTTTTTGGTTTTGTTTTTTAATTTCAGAAGTTTCATAAAGCAGTTGGGATTTCTGGGGTTTCTTCTCTCCATTACAGTAACGGCAACGGTAACCTGTGTGTCGGAAAGCCTGACTCCAGGTACCCTCCTTTTCCTCAAAAACTAGGTTATTCGCTTTTTTGTCATAGAAAATGGAAGTATTAGGGTTTTTTTTTTAATGCTTACACAGACAAGAGCTAGGCACAGACACAAACATCACTTGGAGAGTAAAGAAGCACCTGCTTGGATAATTCAGTAACATCATTTTAATTTGTAAAACAAGTAAAACCAGAGAGTCTAAGTGTAATTGTAGTGTCATATTAATTATATAGAAACCCAAACAAAATTACTAACTCCCACTCTTCCTGGCAACGCTAATAACACTATTACAAGTATCATGACTGAAGATTACCTAACAAGCTCTTTCCCCTTTGTTCCACTACTTAGAGGGACATCTGGTTCTCCCGTGGCTGCAGGGACAAGCCCTTTGTGCCTTGGGTAAAGGTCTTGAAACAAAAATCACTTACATGATGCCGCACCAAAAAATCTTCAGAAGAGAATCTTACCAAGACTTTATCTGAAACTATCCCGAGACACTGAATAGATGGTGCACAAAGTAGTTGTGGACTGTAAGTGGGATAACGGTGATGAGCAGGTCTTCCTTTCTTGGCTTAATGAAGTCTGTCCAGACATGTTTACAGAGGCTGACATGTACAGCTCAGGCGTGCCCACAGCATGATGAGCAGTTGAATAGTTTGGGTTGGAAAGGACTTTAAAGGTCATCTAGACCGACCTCCCCCTGCAATCAGATCTTCAACTAGACCAGGCTGCTCAGAGCCCTGTCCAACCCAATCTTGAATGCTTCCAGGGATGGGACATCTACCACCATTCTGGGCAACCTGTCCCAGTGTTTCACCACCCACATTGTAAAAAATTTCTTCCTTATATCTAGTGTAAATCTTCCCTCTTTCAGTTTAAAACCATTATGCTTTGTCCTATCGCAACAAGCCCTACTAAAAATTCTGTCCCCATCTTTCTTACAAGCCACCTTTAAGTGTTGAGGAGAAGGGGCATGGGCTCCAGTAAGTACTCATGAGTGAACTGCACACAGTAACAATCCCTTTCAGTCATGCTCGATTCTGAATTGGGGATTCAGGAGATGGCTCCGCATGCTCTCTCCCTGCTTGTGCTGGCGCTGCGTTCGTTCTGCAGCAGTGCCCCCCCATCTGTACGGCTACGTGCCACAGCTGTCCCAGCTGCCGTAGCCTACCTTGTCTGCCACCTGCTCCCCCCAATGCTCCAACGCACTTGCTCTGTTTCATTCACTAAAGAATTTATGAAGATGAATTAGAATAAATGAGATGCAAATAAATTCCATGCTTTCTCCCTCATTTTCAAATTTCATTTTCAGTCCACTCAACCTGTTATAATCTCACAGTGATTTTCATTTAAAAGAGCTAAATGGATATGTGATTATTGTTACAGGAACTAACACCAGACAATTAAATGTTGAGGTGTTGCTAGATAAAGCAGTGTTTTGATTTACATAAACATGATGCAAGAAAACCCATCTCAGGCAAGGTTTCAGCTCTAAGACGTGTTTAACTTCAGCTAATTACCACAAGTACCTCTATTAAATTTTTAGTATTGAGAGTTAGGATTACAGCAATTTCATTTCAGGGTCCTATTTATTTTTATTTTGAACACCTAGTCAAAATGCAGAGCTGATCTATTTTCTACTTATAATCAACTTCTGCAGGTCAACACATCAAAAATCCATTACACAGCCATGAAATTTAGTCATTAAGGATTAGCTGCTAATCTCATTCCATTTTTTGTCCAGCCTTCCCCCTCTCCCCAATGTGCATCCTGAGCATTTGTGAGAATAAGGAAAGACTTCATGAATTAGATATTATGCAATAGGAAAATACCAAAATTTAACATCAGAGTCTTATAATTTTTGTAAATTACTACATAATTGTTTACATATATTGCATTTAGTATTTCATCTTGAACACACAGAATGGTATCTCATGTCCAATGATGTTGAAAGAATTATTAAAAGAACCAGGCCTTAACCAGCGCTACATTTGTTTCCTGCCCAGTATCTCAAAGCCCTTCCAAAACTGTATACACTGAGGCAGTCAGCGAAAGTTTAGATACTTAAGGGGTGAAAAACAGGCCAGCTAAACACAGAATGGGATTAATTCGGCTGCAGCAGATCTTTAATTTGGCAGGGGATGGATTACACGACCTGAGTGTCTTTCTTATCCTATGCTTATGACTTTGTAATTATGGCAATTATTTTCCAATCGTGCCATTTGGGAAAGGGAATAAACACAATATGCCTGTCTCAATGAATCTGTAGGGGGATTTTACAGAAGCAGAACGTAACCGCTCAAGCTGTAATTGTGTTTTCTCCCCAGGACTAACTGTGGTAAGTGTGCCATAGCATTTTTACAAATGGCGAGCAGTTCAATTTTTTTTTTTTTCTCTACCTTCAGAAGCAAAGTGACTTGCACCAATATTCTGGGTATTTTTGCCACCCTCTTTTGAAATACTTTCAGTAATGAAGCTCCTGTAGCTGTGTGCAGCAGATAATCCCATGCAGTTAACTGACCTCACAAAGAAAAGATCATCATACCAAAGACAATCCCAGGGCTGTACATTTTTAAAACAAGCAAAACTAGGAAAGATGTCCTTCAAACTGAAAAATTAACTTTCTGCCCACAGAAGAAAAGTTTGTTATTGTAATGACAGGTTCTACTTACCCTGAGCTTTCTTCCAAACACAGTCACTTTGCCTTTAATCTGTTCCTTCCTCAGACGCCATTCAATTGAATTTAAACCATTTTCCATTGGTAGAGAAATATTACATCGTCCTATGGTGGGAGTCACAGTCCCAGCCAGGACATGAGGTTCGCTGTGAAAGCTAATGCTCATGCCATTGGCATACATCACTCTCAAAGTACCATTATTACAGAGCTGGTAGCTGTTCCTCACTTGATCTACAGCAATAATGAAAAGAAAATAATTTAGCTACTCCAGTCATAAAGAAAACATATAGCTTAATTTGATTGGTTTTTTATTGCACTCCTGTTGAAGTTAAATGAAGTCAGCCTGCAATTACCATTTACGTGGTACTATGGTGGAAATTACAGATGTTACTGATTCATGTAAAGAACAGTAGTGTAGCAGTGAGCCTGCAGAGAGATACTGTGTTTATTTCATTATGTTTTCCCTTTAGTCTTAATTATGAATCAAAATGCACAGTGATATGTGTTCAACCATGTAATTTATTTCTAATATGAACAAAAACTCCTGAAAACTGTCCTGCTGGATAAACAACAAACCATTAAACTCCAGGACAGGGGAAAAAAAAAAGAAAAAAAAAAAAAAGAGTGGGAAGAGGTAAGCGCCTCTTCTTTTTTTCTTCCCTCTGTTTAAAAACTGTCTCCAAGCAGAGGCTTTGTACAGAATTCGAGTTTGGCTTTAAATCCTCAAGGTGTGCAAGCTGGCAGCCACAGCCCTTTGCTTGCCTGGCTCCCTGCCACCCCACCAGAGGTGCACTAGCCTGATGCGCCCACCCAGCCCTGTGGCTGTCGGAGAAGAGTTATAAAAACAGCCTGTACTTTTATGACCCTGTAGTTCTCCAGCTGTTTGACACAGCCAAGCCGATTCTCAGCCAGGATGGAGCGCTACAGTGTGCAACTGTCACCAAAGCATCACAATTTGTCTGACAGAAGGACAGCATCTATGTAATTAATCATCTGGTATAAGAGAAATAAAGGCTTTATAACCAGACGTGTCATGGTATAATAGTCTATAAATGTTGACATTTATGTCAGGAGGATACTATTGTTCGATGATGATATTCTTATTCCAGTGACATTGTATCTTAATTTAAAAAAACCCATCACTCGTCAAATTCCTTTCAGTCTCTCTTTGATACCTGACTGTTTTTGCTTCATCAGATACAATGCCTGGGCGGTGCTGGAAAGCTCTGTGCAAACATTTAACCACTTTGTTACTGATCTCTCCTGCCAGGCTGGGGCTGTAACGCTGTCCTCGGAAGTGCTAACTGTGGCACAAGAGCATCCACTGCCCTGACGGTTCTACATTTTATTTAATGGCAGTGTATTAATTTGGAAGATTTAATTTCTAATAGTGGGACTCTACCTAATCCTCTCTCTCCACAAGGATCTCTACCCAGACAGCCAACGCTCAGCAGACTGCATCTCTGTGGCACTGAAGTCAGAACCAATTTTGCAGTGAAGTACAGAGAAATATGCGAGTGGGTAAAGTGACCCTGACCCAAGAGGTAACAGAAGGGCTAACTTACACCAGCAGGTAACGACCATATGTATTTGACAGAAAGCGTGATTGTGAAATGTCTCTTACCTGTCACTTAGGAATGAGCTTTATGGGAGTTTTTCCTGCAACACTTATACGCTTTCCCCCTGCTCATAAGTGTACTAATGGCACAAATCTTTTGCGAATTGCTTTCTCAAGTTGTGTGTGTGGTTAGGAGATGTGCTGAGAAGTGTACTTTGGTACCTTGAACAACTGTATAGGAAGCCTCCACAGAGGAGAGATTTGTGATGACCGTGACATCGTCATCCCGATTAGAATTCTCAATGTCGATGGTAATGGACTTTTCCATTTCTCGATGAAGGCTAGTTACCACTCCGGTGGGACGTGTTACATTGGTCAGACGCCCTTCATGATCATAGCTAATAGAAAAGTTAGTGAGAGCAAAAAAGCATGAGGATATATGTTCATTTCAATACCCAATGTATTAATAATGCACCACATTTGTGCAAAAAACCCCAGAATGAAACAGATTTTCAAGAACATCTTGGCCATACCTATTTCTCTGTTCTTGAAAGAGTCTATAATGATGAAATAATAATTTTCAGAGATAGTGATCTCAACTACATGAGTGCAAATCCAGGCTAGCATCTTTTATATTATTAATGAATTAAATTATTACAGATACACAGAGTGATATTTGGCTCAAACAGTTATAATTAGTAAATTCATCTGCATTTTAATAGTTGCGTTTCACTCTAAGGAAGTGGACTTATGATGGATACTACAATATCAATTGCATACACTGCACATTTGCAATTGAATACTCAGTGGAAACTACTAAGTATGGCCTTAAGTGACATATCAAGGAATAAACTTGCCATAAGAGATTAAAAAAGACATAAACTTGAAAACAATAATTTCATTTAGATCTTATCTGTGGTATCGAACTGCATTTTGGGGTCAGTATTTTGGCTCATAAAGAAGAATAATGAGAAGTTAAAGTACAGGATAGGTTGGAGTTGCACAAAGGGCAGCAGTCAGCACTCAGAATATACCTTTGAAGATGAATTAAGTGCTCCAGAGGCATAAAGATAAAAAAAAAAAACCAAAACAAAACCAAAAAAAACCCAAAAGAAAAGAAAAAAAGAAAAAGGGCTCTCCATGAGTTTATTGAGTGAAATTTATTTAGAGGTATAAAGCCTGAGGAGGGGGGAAAGAAGGAATGCTGCCTGAAATCAAATCAGACTGTTTCTCCCTTTCCTTTAGTATGCTATATTTGAGTGCACACTTATGCTAAAGAAGCAATCCTTCGGATCTTAAGGGCAAGAAATGGGGACCTGAAACAAAATCAGTATTCCAGTCTGACACTCTGCTTGCCGCAGTTCTCTACTTGTGCAAGCGTCTCTCACCCAGCTGCTACCAAAGCGCACATACTTCTAATCAGCAGAAAGGCAAGAAAAAAATGTCCTGTGTAGATAAAGGGAAAAGTTTAGGTAGAGATTGAAACCAACTGGTCATCCTTTGAACGTAGAAATCCAGGGAGCAGGAAGCCTGGAAGAGAACTGGTAAATCCATTGCACTGCTTGAGAGTAACAGAAGAGAAGAGGAGCACGTTTAGTATCACAGAGTTAGCTGAGTTCTTTGTACATCGTGGTTAGCTGTAAAGATGAAAAAAAATCAGTGCTTTCAACATGACTTTTTACAATTAAATCACTCAGAAACCTCAAAGTAGGCCACCTGAACTGTATAGTGTATTTCCAAAATTAATACACAAATTGGCTCCTCAGTTAAGACAAATATAAAATATGCCTTTCAGCTCCATTGCAAATGGTTGCACCCATTCAACTGAATATTGGGGAGGAAGGAAAAAAATCACCTGTGGAGCAACAAGCCTTACCAGAACCAATGGAAGCATTAGGCAAAGAAGTAGATCAATAAAACAAAGCTCCATGTGACCTAAGAGGGACCAATAATATACTGTGTTCATTTAAGCATTGCACGATCAAATAAAGATTAAGCAGCATGATCTTCTTAGTAAAATTCACAAGTTTCTACCCATATATACATATGTATATATATTTTATATATAATTTAAGGTACTGGATAAAAGATATTATGTTGAGATAATCTATGAAAGGGGCTCTGGGGGCTTTGGTTAAGTCTATATAACGGTCTTCACAAACTAGAATTGAAAAATACTCATAAAATATAGATGAGGGAAGAATTTGATCCAGTCAAGCATCCATCTAGCAAGAAGAAACAAAAAGTGCAAAAAATGGACAGTTTCAAAATCCCAGAAGTTAATAATGAGATATGCCCTAAGAGTCTGTATGTGGACTTCCTTGGTGTGTTTAGTGATTAGCAGAGTGATGAAGAGAGTACTGAGGTGTCAAGTATTATAGAAGAGACAATGTCATTTAGGACAAACTAGAAAAATCTATGAGTGGCTTCAGCGTGACTACACAGAGCTTGGTGGACGTCCAGAAAAATGGTTGGTGAAACTCCCCATCAGCAAATATATTTTAGGCAATGCAAATGAGATATTAATTTAAACTCTTCATTCACATTGCTGGGTTTTTAATTAACCCAGGAAAAATTCCAGGGGATTGCTGTGGGCTACTCACTGAAAATCTCCGTTCAAAGTACAAGGGCAGCCTAAAAAGCAAACATGGATGAGGCTGTACGGAGACCAAACCAGAAAAATTAAAACATTCTATTGTTATTTCTAGAAATCAGTGCTTTGCCCCCTGCCATGTTTCCCAGTGCTGGTAACAGGTTTTGAAATCAGCAATGGCAGAGATTAAAAGGGTTTATAAGCAAGTGATGGACAGGCTTAAACTGATACATACAAAAGTATTCTATATGAAGATCTGCAGACCACTTAGTTTACAAGCTAGATATATCAAAAATCCACTACTCAAATAATATATACACACTGCAACACCAATGTATAATGAAGGCATTTCTACTTTATCCATTGCATCAATGAAATCCTATTTTTAAAAATACCTTAAGGCTAAAAACTGTAAAATTAATAAAAGAGAAACCTTTTATGTATTACAAAATCTAGAAGTGACATCTTTTTGAGATTTTTTTTTAAATTTATGTATTATGTGAGAGCAAGTGCTTAGTAAAATAGAACACCCAGACATTTATATGAATAATAAGAATCAAGCTATATAGGAATTAAATGGTTATGTATCTTTCTTCTTAATGACATGAAGCTGGGTCTAATGAAGTAAAAGAAAAAAATTTGCAATGGAAAATATATTAATCGACCTGGGACTTCTTGGTATCATCTTCAGAAGCAGCCACTCGCTATCACAGTCTATGACACAGCATCAGGCTAGATGAGTCAGATCTGATAAGGTAACCTTTGTATCTTCAAATCAGGAGGGGTCTGGGTACACTGAAATTCCTAAGCTTTCAGTTAGAATTTTCTCTCCTTCAGTTAAGGTTTCATCCCAAGCTTTTCTACCAATAAAATTACAAGTGGAGTGATCCTTTCTTAATCCCAGTATCTTAAAAAACCAGCATCTCCCTGTGACCACTGCTAACTCGCTAATATATTGGTAACCGGGACCAAGCCCGCCCAAGCAGGCAAAGCTTTCCAAGGCCGAAGTTCCCAGGACAGCTCGGGGTGAGACCAGCCGCTGCCCCCCGCCCCACACCGAAGCTGCTCGCTGGCTCTGCCTGCAGCCTGGAGATGGTGCCCGGCTGCCTGGTGGCTCGGAGCCGACCGCACCATGGGACACAGCTGAGCACCTCTCTGTCACCTTCTCAGCTACAGATACCTGAGCTGTGCATCCCTTCAGCGGGCTTGTGATAACGCACTGAAGGCTGTTCTCCCATGCCCAGTATTATGGCACCTCTACATCTCCTGCGATGTATTTTTATAGCTAGCATTCTGGTCCGTGAGGTCTGAGACGTGTGCCGCTCAACAGCTTGCGGGTGGGAGTAGCTAGGACAGTGCTACACACGTACTGCAGAAGGAGTAACAGCAGCTTTTGACTTAACACAGAGCAGGGCAAGGTCCAGATCCACACACACTTACATATATCCCTATTTGCTCTCCCTTATAAAACCCAAAGCTGATTCAAGAAGAAAATGGCAGCACACTTTTAGGATGCTCCCAAGACCAAGTGGACTGCCACTGAGGAGCCACTTCAAAGAGCTGTGCTTCATGCTCAAACCCAAACTTAAACCACCGCACGTGAGCCAGCTGGTAGCTGCTACAGTATTTAAGAGCCTTGCCTGCTCCTACTGCAAACAAACTGCACACATATACACATGCACTATATATATAAGTATGGGATGTGTACACATATAAAAATATTTCGTGTATGCATTTCTCTGCCTATACACATGCATACCTAGAGATGCTGCACAAATTGAATTTTGTGAGCATTTTCAGAGTACAGTTTCAGATAAAAGAAAGGAATATGCCCAACAAGCTAGCATGGCACTTCAATGTCTGGTTGATATAAATGCACTGAAATAAATTTTTCATAAGAACTTTAGCTCATATAGTATTTTACTACTTAGAAGACATTTGTTCTTTTCCAGTTCTGCTGCCATATTAACAATTTGGGGTATACTTATTATTTCTGTACGAATGTGGCACAGAAAACTGTTTTATTGTCCTTATAAAAACTATCATTGGCTAAGTATTTCTTTCATCTTAATTGATGTTAACTTATAGCTACCCAAATACATGGCATAATGATGAATACAGAATTTTCCCCTTGGATCTGGCTTTGAAGAACAAATAGAAACTCAAACCCAGTACTGAGTTACTGTGGTCTGTGATAGTTTAGGTTTGTAAATTCTTGTAATCTTATTAATAAACCCCTCAGCTGCGGGGGCACATGAGATTACAAAGCATATTAAGGAGTTACTGTGAGTCAGCTGCTTAGGATCAGCCTCAAGGAGATGCCTCTCTCTTTTTCTGGTATTTTCTAATGAGTATCTTGAGTGCACATAGCTAACTTCTAGTCCTCACATGAGGTTTTCCACAAACACCTACAGACACACAGCTTCTTTTAATACCTTTGTGAAGGGCATTTTATGGCTTTTTTTCTAACCTAGGTAACAGTCATCATGTCTAGTTTATTTTATACATGCATTATAAAGTATATGCGTTTTTCATGCAAAAAAATGTCTATGCTGTCCTCTCATCTATGGGCTCTGTGCTTATGAGAATGTATGTACAAATCTGGGAGAAAGTAAGTTATTTCTGCTGCCTCATCAAAGTTACTAATTATCTAAGGCAAGTACCTCAGGCTGTACTATTTCAACCTAAATATGGTAATTAACTTCCACTGATCTGAAGCAAGGGTTGTGCATCATTTCTTATTTGATCTTGGAAAAACATCTAGTTGACATGTCAGGACTATATATACATTGTTATATTTTTAGATGCACCTCAGTAAGACAGCAAAGCATCTACCTTTTGTATTTACTTAGGAATTACAGTAAAATTTTTCTAATAAATCGTGCTAATTTAGTCCTTCATGTGATTCTCAGCCACTAGTTATACCAGTTTTGTAACCTGCAACTTTCTGATGACCTTTTTTAATGTTTCATTGATTTTCCTGTAGAGTTTTAAATTACCTTGCTATTAAATTTTCTACAGTTAATTACTGGTGTTTTGAGAAATAGCTAGTTTATATGACTTCTGATCCAAATCTTGAGCTAGCTATTGAAGAAAAAACAACCAAAAAACCTACCTAGAAGGGGACCCGTAGCTCACCAACGATAACGTGCGATTTTACTGCTAACTAAAAAAAAAAGCTTTTACTTGAGCTTGTAATCCGCAGGTAACATCTTTCAGGAATTCCATAACTGGATTATTTCTGTAGCCAATGTGGGGTAAAGAAATAGTCTTTGCAAAATACGAAGGAGAAAACCCCCTCCACATCTCGACCCAGAGTCTGGGTGAAAACCTCGCCAGGGCCAGGAGCGGAGGCGACCACCAGAGGGCGCTGCTTTCCTTGCTACGGAACGAGGCACCGCGGCCAGCAGCTGCTGAGCGGCGCCGCTCTGCGTGTGTTTTGAGCCGATGGTGAACACAGTCCTTTGCATTTCTGCCTGACCTACGTCTTCTCTCAAAAAGAAAGCAAGCGGCGGCCCAAATCAAGGCGTTAATAAATCTAAACCGGTGTTTGTCATCACCTTAAAAATAAGCCTACAATTTCAAATGAAATAGAAAGCCCTAGTCGTACTTACTAACCGCTACTTTGAGAAATGGCATTTAGTAATCGTTAACTAATTCAAACAAAATACGTGGCATCAGACTTGCCATACTTAAAAGTTATATGTATTTTGGATACATTGTTTACCTTCTATTTTTAAATCTGTTTTGATCAATAAATGGCAATAAGACTATGAAGAATAGGATAACTGTTAATAAAATTCTGACTAGTTTTTCTAGCTTTTTAGTCTACTTCTGAACTTCATCTCCGATGTATTACATTTAAAGACGAAGTTCTGTCTTTTTACTCTACATGCTCACACACCAGTGTGCTTTTGGGTTATTGACAAATTACCGAAGTCACACCAGGGCTGGGACAGAGAGCTGGGGAGCTCACTTCCTCACTTGTCTCAAGAATGAACATTCAGTGAAGTTAGTCAACATTTTAACAACCACGAGCAATATACGAGTCTGAACAGAACAATACACAATCTGAGTTCCACGGGAGGCTGCAGCATTAGGGCTCCCAGAGAGGCAGCTCGGCAGGGGCTGCGGAGCGCTGGGGCCTGGCCGGGATGGGGTTATCTGCTGCCTTGCTGACGGCTAAGAGCGGGGCCCAAACTGGTAAATCAAACACGCGTTTCAGAACGTGGCACACAGTCCTTCGTGCTGGAGCTGGAGGCCAGCTGCCCCACCGGTCTCAGACTGCGGGCAGGAATTTGGGTGGTTCAGTACCCACCCAAAGGACACGGCAAAACTGATGAAATCGAGAAGCCACTAAATCATCCCCAGTATCACATTAGGCTGAGGTGTAACGGCCTTACTCGGAACCAGTGACAAGCCTACAACCAATTTCAGTAGGGTCAGTTTAGGGCTTACTCACTACCGCTTGAAAAATAAATGTACGCTTAATATAGCCAAAAACATTCTTACTCATAAAATGTTGTCCATCCTGTTTCATCACTCTTCGTTGCTAAGAGACCACTGTTTCCGTTATATGTCATTAATCCGAGCTCCAGGGTCTGTGTTGAGACCAGCTTGAGTCCACCATTAGTGCCGACAGCCAGCGTGACAATCTGATTATCCGGCATCAGTAAATGGCGGGGCATCCCACTGGCATCCCGACGGACCTTCAAGGAGTTGCCATTGTTGTCCATCACCTCCGTGACATCGTTATCGCTGCTATAGGTGAAATTGTACAAGTACTCCCCGGTAACAAGGCTGAGAGTGTACTGGTGAATCCCGTCAGCATTGAAGACATACAGCTCCTGTTCTCCTGGAGATGCAGCTTCATATTGGTTAAAAGAATTAAGAATGGGCCTGTTTTTACTGACAGCCCTAATGCGGATATTTCCAAGATCAGCTATGTAGATGGTACCATCTGGGGCCACAGCTAAGGAAGATGGTGAATTTAAGATGGCATCAGTGGCATACCCATCATCCCCAGAATAGCAATTACAGTTGACATCATTTTTGCAATCACAGTCTGAAGCTGCCCCTGCAAGAAGGCATATTTCTCCATTGGTAGTTACCTGGCGTAGCCGATTAATTTTTTTTTCATCTGTCTCACTGATGTAAAGAACTCCTGTGTGTGAGATGGCAATGGCACTGGCTGATTCAAGTGCAGAATGAATAGCCAGTTTGCTAAGAGAGTAGTCTATACCAGGAACCTGGCAGTGCATGGGGCGTCCAGCAATAATGCTAACTTGATGATTTTCTGTGATCCGTAAAATAACATTGTTCTCTAGGACATAAAGTGAGTTGTCCATGGGATTGACAGCGAGATCAGTAGGCCACTCCAGCCGTACCTATGAGTTGCACAAATTATTACTGTAAAACTCATAACTGAACAGTACACTTCTAGTGTTTAAAATTCCATGTGTAACAACAGAAAATTAGTGAGGGGTTTATCAGCGTAAATCATGAAACCAAGTCATGAACGGCAACTACTTCAAGCAATGACTTTGTTTTTCGGAAATATTAAAGCTACGTGCAGTGGTAACTTTGGCTAATTGTGTTTCTGTGCAAAGAATGAACGCTACGTTGTGCAAGCTCTACAATAATTACAGAAAAACAGGCAATTAAGACAATAACTCCCGTTATCTCAACCTTATTTCTCTATAGTTGCATAAATAACCTGTGTTAGCCACAGTAAAAGGATGGTTCACTCATTTCAGTAATGAATCAAATATGCTATCATCTTGTGCTGCACAATGTATTTCTTAAGTGGCCAGGCAGTCATCCAAAAAAGATGCCCATCTCTTCTACGGCAGAGAGAAAAATAAATGCAGTTAAGAGTCTACCTGGGTGACATCCATGCTGGAATCACAGCTGAGAGGTCGAACAGCAGTTAGGTCATTGGAGCCCAGCAGGGTTGATATAATTCCATTCTGATCCACTTTCCTAATCATAGTGGCATCGACAAAATACATGAGGCCATACTTATCCACTGCAATTCCTGCAAATATAAAACCCAGGCATCAGTGAAGCAGTTAGGCTCCTAGCTTCAAGGCAGGCTTCATCTTATCAACAAGTCAACAAGATGGTGACATTTGTTCACTTCCCCTGTCCTTTCCTCCCTTCCAAGCTGAGCAGAGGTCCTGGAACCCTCCAAGTACCTCTAGTTCTGCTGAATAAATGGCACCAAGCAGGTTTATCCATTGAGGCTTTAAAAGAAAAAAAACCTACAGAAATCTCCCAAACATGCCAGAGAGCCAGCAGAATGCATCAGTTTACTTCTAAATTCAAACTCTGTAGGATACATTACATAAACCAGTAAGAAAAGAAAAATTATCTCCTAAATTTTAATCTCAGAAATTTGATGTGTCGCTTTCTTCGTCGGAAGGATCTAAAGAGGATGCAGAATTTTTAGAAATCTTGAAAAAATGGCTTAAAAATCTTGAAAAAATAAGTGGACAATATATTCTTTCAGGATGTTGTTTAATTCTTTGGCCTGTTCCAGTAAGGAATATGGGAAGAACATCTGGTGTTTCCAGATGAAGGCACAAGGGTTTTCAGCCTAGAAAAAAATGAAAGTTTCAATGCCTGTCACATTGGGAGTCCTTAGAGAGGAAAGGCACAGAATGAAAGGGTGCTCCCTTGGCGGAACAGAAGGATGCTGCTGCCTGTTGTGAAGGAGGGCAGGCTTTTTCCCGCTTTGATTTGGCGCGCTGCCTTGTCCATTTCTTGGGCTGAAAATAAAATATTGATCTAAAAATTTTGTCTTCAAATAGTTGCAGTGCTCATCCTATTGGGCAGCAAGAGAAGATACAGCTTTATTTTCTTAACTTCTATGCAAGACCTAACTTAAACCATGCAAGCAGCTCTGTTGATATACTCCGGATGTACGAACTGAAACTATTACCTATACAAAGAAACAGGACCTTTCATTTTTATTTGATTTTACAATCATCTAGTTATTTTCAACCATTGAAATAAACCCCAAAGATGTTTGAAACACCTGGCAATACACCTGCTTAATTCATCCTTACAATTAAGACGAAACAATGGGAAAAAAAAATCTTCAAAAGGAACACATCCCCAAATCTCTACATCATCTTGAAAACTTTTCTGTTAAAAATTAGAAACTAGGAAGGGCAAAGATCCTTTCATTTTTCCTCTGCTGCTGAAGAAAAAGGGGATACATAGAATAAAACTTCAGGAAAAAAGCCACAGCAGGCAGTTTTTCTCCCCAAAGACCATATCTCAAACAGTAATTTGTTCCCCAGCTTACATGCTTGCTTCTTGGAGTGAGCAGTACCCTGCTAATTTGTGTTCTGTTCTCCTTTTGCAGCATTTAGTGTTGGGGTAATAAAGTTTGCTTTAACTAAACAAAGCACGAACACTTGCCAATCCACTGTAATTAAAGCCCAGAATAAAAATTACCGAGCAAGGAGTGATTTAATTGCCAGATAATTATTTCCACATCCAGTCTAGCCTCAGACAGTCATTTTCTCCAGCTTCTTTTCCTACTTTACCTCGAGGGCTCATTAGGGTTGCGTCCACTGCCTTCCCTCCGTCCCCACATCTGGCTTCATCAAAGGGCAGGCATTGCTCTCCCGTTCCTGCTACCACTTCCGAGTTACCAGCTAGGTCCTTCGTGCCAGTGAGGGACTTGACCTTGTATATGCGTCGACTATTGGTGTCCGATACGTACAGTGAGCCTGAAACAGGGTCCACGGCCAGATAGTATTTATGAGCGGGATTGTTGCTTTAGAGAAAAAGAAAGCATAAAACAGAAACAGCTGAGCAGTCTAGAAACTTCACAGGCTTTCAGAGCTTGGACACTCATCAGGCACAGAGAGATCTGGAAAGAAAGTCTGACACCTTCATGCAGAGGTGGGGTCTGAAGGACTACCATCTGAGGAGCTAACTTGATTAGGACCTGGTCAGTGCTTCAGAAGGATTGTAATTTTAAATCTCATTCATCCTGCTACACCAACCCTTGCACAGCAGAGCCCCGTAAGCCAAAGCTGCACCGCAGACTTCCCTCTTCATCTCTTCAGCCCTTCAGATCTGCTGCAGGTCAATTCTCTGGCTTATCTCTACCTGTTGCCCCTCCTCCCACCATCTTCTTTAACTTCCCTTGAAAGCAGAAGTCATAGGCGTAAGATCAAAGAATCAGCTTCCGAGTTACTTATGCCACAAGATTTGTGAGTCCTTGCATAAATAGGAGGCAGAGGCATAGCAAATTTATTCCTGAAGCAAATTTGTTCTCATTCATTCTTATCAAGAATCTCATTTACGGCAGATGAAGTTGGTTGTATAACTCAAAACAGGGACCCCAAGTGTCTGACTTTAACTCCAAACCTTCTGTTATTGAAAAACTGGTCCTCAGCTTGTGATTAGAATGGGTGCTCATATGGAAAGCTACTTCTCTTCGGAAATATATGCTTTTTGACAGCTTGTCACATTTTGGAACTACTTTAGCAAATCATCTGCAAATTGAGAAATGTCAATCTTTGCGATATATATACATTCACACACACAGAACTGCAGTGCAGAAATATTTTCAAAATCTTGCCTGGCTAGTTTAACTCAATTTAGTTGGATTTTAAGCATGATGTGAATTTTCCAGCCTTTGGAGCCTATGGGTGAGCGTAAATAAGATCAATGGTGGTTTCAAAGCATAGAAGACAAATGAAGACAGGAAGAAAAAAAATGAAGGTTACTTACCAGTAACCAGAGATATTTGCCTCCAAATATCCACACTCCTAGTTACATGTGGCAAAAGTGCCCATCTCCAAGAGTGAGGATACACAGAGGTAAGTTATGATGGACATAAGCCATTTCTTGATCAGACTTGCTTGAAACTATAAGGCCACTTTCGGCAGATGGATTATCAGCAGCACAAAGACAACCGTGTTCATATGGTCATGACCAGATCTGGAGGAATGAGTAGGCCCCAAAATATCACTTTCTACAGTTATCTTCCTCTATGCCAGTCTTTGACATGTCATGATTTTACTTCAATAGTTTGTTTTAAAACTGTAGAAAGTAGGAAGGAGACTGGTTTGATCAAAATTCAGTAGGCAGAGGTAATACCATCTGCTGAAGTCTAGGAGTGTAGAAATTAGAGATGAAAAAATACAATAAACAAAAAATACTTGGCAGGTTTATTTCATGCATGGATCTCGAAGTACTTTAAAAAGATGGGTATTACACCCATTTTACAGAGGAGGAAACTGAGGCACAGAGAGGTTAAGTGGTGTAGACAGTTATGCAGGGAGACTAGTGACATGCTTGAAATTAGAGCACAATCTCTTTATTCCCCAAGTTCCTCTCCTTATCTTCAGCAGCAGACTGCACCTCTTGACTAGACCCTTATCACATTCCTTCTCATCCCTCCAAAACAAGGCTCAATCTTTTTGTTGCCACACGAAAAAAGATTTCTTTCCACTTACAAATTTCCTCAGTCTCTTGTGTATCTGAGCGACACAAACACCTGCACATTTGTCACTGGTTTGAATTCTCTCTTCTTCCACCATGCTTTTCCCTCACAGTGAAGGACAAACCTTGCTGTGATGGTAGCGTTGCGCCCTACTTCACAAACCCACCCAAATTTAGCTCAGGGCTTTGCAACAGTGGCAGATGAGCCGACAACGGTGTGTTGCAGCTGCAGGCTGGCTGCTGCCTCTCTGCTGGGCTCCAGCTCGGAGAGCCCTTTGCCTGGCCCTCCTAAGACACGTAGCCCCCCACCTTGGGCCAACGGGGTCCCGAGGCCGGTGCAGACCGGAGCTGTGCTGGCACAGCCGCTTGCTGCCGGAGGCAGGGGCTGGGCTCGGTCTGGGTGGTGGGAGCTGCTGGGGGGGCTGCCCACCTGCCTGACACGGAGCAGCAGCCGCTCCGTGACACCGGAGGGGCCTCGCATCTTTCTCGATGTGATTCTGCTGGCCTGTGCTTGCCTTCCTGAGTGAGCACGGCCCTGCTCCCCTTCTGCCCACAGCTAGCGCCAGGTATGTCCCCCGTTACCAGGACGGGATAAGGTACGAGTCAGCGTAAAAAGCAATGGCAGAACATGGGCTTATTTCCCTCTCCTCTTCTGCAGTCATCGCTGTGCCCGTGCAGCTTGCCCTGCCTCTCTTCTCTCTCCCGACTTCTGCCAAGGAGTCAGCCACAAGCTTTTTTGCCAGACCAGGGAGCAACTCCCCGGCGCTGCAGCCCTGCCGCTTACCCCTTCGCCCTCTCCCGAGCTCGGTAAGGGGACAGAGAGTGGAAGTGTCTCCACATAAAACATTTGGGGGGCTGTGGCAGAAAATGACTGTTGAAAGGTGACATGCACTCACCGCGTCCCCAGAGAAACAGCGAGATTATGAGCTCAAACAAGGATGTATTTTATAAATGAGTAGTAAATATTTCTCAAAGCGGCACCCGAGCAACTGAAGACCTCTGCCTCTCTTTTCTCTACGCCATTGTAATCTTTTATTCAAATTACAGGAAGCCAGGGAATGTACCTTGTTTCAAAAGATTTTCCATAACATTCGGCATCGCTCAGAGGCTTCTGTCAATAAAGTCTCTGCCTCCAGCCCTCCCCAGCAAATGCAGCAGTTACCACCAGGTGCAGCCTTACTCTGTCTGTGCAGGAGCCCGATGCCTGACAGGGAGTGCAGGCAGGATCAACCTGTCCTCCCTGATCTTCTCATATGCGTATCAAATTCATGACAGTGCAACAACAGCTTTTCTTGAAATTTAACAAAAAGGACAAGCTGCCCAGAGCAAATCTCTAAGCACCTGGAAAATTAACTAAGCTTAGTTAATACAAACAAGGAGCTTCCAGCATCACCAATAATCATTAGCAAATTGTGAATGAATTAATCCAGATAAGAAAATGTAGTAGCGTTACACCTGCTATACCAAATTGTATTTTGAAGGGGAAATTATACTGTTTAGTCCAGACCATCTCCTGCATCTAACTGGTATTACAGAAATGGAAAGTATGGCTTTAAAAGGGTGATGCACAGCACACTATGGAATAGTTTACAACAGCTCTTTTTGTTCTTGCCCTTGATATTCTCCCGGGGGAACATCCTCCCCATCCCAGGTGTGGCATGGAAGAAGGTACGAGCATTTCCTATGCTGCTGCCATCCAGAAGGATGCATCCAGTGCTCAGGTGAGATGATTAAAAATCTTTTCTGCTAACATCCAGAAAGGTTATGCCTCTCCCTCATGAATCTTACAGTGACTGCATCTAGTGGTTGCATACAACCGCCCCACAGGTTGACTGACTGTTAAATGTATTTGATGAAAGAAAACAGACACTAAATTATGAAAAAGGACAGAGGGTTCAGAAAATCATTAATGACCGGAAAATGAGTTTTTGACCTATTTGCAGTCATTAGTGCTTTTGTGAACCTTTCTGGCATTTGTAAAACTGCTGTTGTAGTTTACCTCAACCATTTAGACCAATTATAGACAGCAGGGAGAAGTGTTTATAGAGAAGTTAGCTTGGGGTTCATTATACTTGCATTCTACTAGAAATTTCTAATTACTGTCAGAACTTATTGGTTGCTTTTTGACTGCATTTCATAATTGCTAATGCTTATCATATTCATAACACACAATTAGCACATAAAAATGTTTCTATATGTGGTACATGAAGAACATAACATTACACAAGAAGCACAACACAAAAAGCAAACACAATGAAGCAAACAAACCATATCAAATTATATGGGAAAGAGCTCGTGTCTTACCTATGTTTAAACTCTTTATTTCTTTATAGAAAGGGAACAGAAGAAAAAAGAACAAACAGTTAGCTGAAGAATAGATGGTAAAGCAAACATAGTATTTGTTTTATTTTACAAAAGGACACAGGAGAAGATACCTCTTTTCAGCACTAGCCTTAGCTTGGTTTACGGATGAAGAGGGACTGGGAGTGACAGAATTGCAAGCTAGTTCCCTAGTAGGAGACCCATGCCCCCACCCCCCAACCCCCCATATATTTTACAGGAAACTTGCTGGACGATTGGAAAGGTTTTTGCATGGAAATATGTGTAGCTTGTGGGCCAGGAGCAAGAGAAACTGGCAGTTTTCTGAATACAGAACCAGGAAGGGGGAAGCACTGGGCTTTGGGTATTGTCTGCAACTTGGGGGCAATCTCTTTAATAAAAATTAAATTTGACTTGATTAAACAGGCTATTTCTAAACAAGTTTCTACTACGCAGTTTATTTTTCTCTCCTCCCACTCTCTAATTGCTTAAAGTAAGTTTGGATGCTACCTGGTATCTATTTAAGACTATCAAAGCAAATCTTAGGGGAAAAAACCCCACCCTGTAAGTGAGCAGTAAGATACTGTACAATAGGAGTTTTATAGCGTTGATTGATCTCTAATTTACTGTCTAGACACAAAGTCAAAGGAAAAGTGTCCTCTACTTCCAAGAATAAATTAATACCTTCTCCACACCACAGTGTTTCACTGTGTTTATGTCATTTCCATTTAGGAATATCCACTGAACGAAACAGAGAGGTGCGTTACTCCTGAGCTGCAGCACTCAAGGCACAGCCCCAAACTTGCAATACCAATGTTGAGTGTGGCATGCAACACTCCTGAGTCAAAATTCTGATGAGTCACTCAGATCAGGTACCTTCATAAAGGACAGGGTGAAGAAAATATGCACACTGGGATATTCTGACTAATAAGGTTATCTAAGATTTACATGGGCTTATGTAAAACCAAAATTACATCCGCTGTAAAATCTAAATAAAGTGATGTATTTGGTTTGTAATAAATATGGACCTACTATTTGCAATGTTATTCAAGCTACTTGATACTAGCTGAAGACTCTGCTATTGTTCACACTTAAATGGCTCAAATCTTCAAACTCTTACCCATGTAACTCATACAGATTTTAAGATGACCGATGAATCCGAATTACTACTACAGATGATGTTTGCTGGACTGGACCTTAATTCCCTTTAGAGGAACAGGGGGCAAAAGACATCACTGCAAATCCTAAAAAATCTGCATGTCAAGTCATTTGCAGCTGTTCAACAGCACTCAAAATACAATAGCTTTACTCTTCATTGTTAATGGTTACACCAGAAGCTAAAGAAAGTATGCTATGGAAAACAGACTTTCATAATAGAAAAGAGAAAGTGGACAAAAGCAGATTAAAAAGTCCATCATCTAGTTTTTTATTGATGTCCTTTCCCATTTTCCCCCACGTGCTGAAAAGCCCAAGCTCTCTTTTACCTAGAGAGAAAGCAAAGTACTCGGACTAATACTGTTGTTAACTTGGAGACAACACTTTCAAATATCAGGTGTGCTAGGAAACTTTTGTCACTGGCTGATATTAGGAAGTGAGGTGCATATAAATGCCTTATATTAAGTATCCTAATTTGAAAACATTGCTCTTCACCTATAAAGCTGCAGTCCTATTTACTAGAAAGCTAAACAGAACTGATGAAATTAGGAAAAAAAATCAGCATATTCTATGTAATGCAGAGTTATAGCGTATATTGATATAAGTATTTATAGCAGGTCACACATCCATACCAGCTACCTTCTGTGGTTTACAGTGAGCTGCCATCAGAAAGTGCTGGATGATATATGACTTTTTTTTTTTTTTTTAAATATAATAAGGCAGCCTCATGGTGTATGAGGTAGGTGTCAAGAGAGTGTTTTCAGAGTAGAATTGGCCTGAATCGGATCTCTTTTCTCTTATATAAAATCAGAATCCACAATAGTGACATCAACAGAATGACATGAATGGAAGAGAGGTGTAAAATAGAGCTAGGCCTCCTATTCTCTAGCAGTCCAATGATTTTGCACTTTTTCCCACTAATTAAAACTTAAAAGTACAGTGGAAGCAGAGGAATTGGTTATTGGCCATATCATTATAAAACAAGGCTAATGCCCCAGATTCACTCAATGTATTTTGCAGCTATATCCAATTTACAGGAGCCCTAGTACTATTGCCGATGTGGGCTGCAGAAGTATCAGAAGACAGCCAATGCTATTTTTCCTCATTTTTCTGCAAATACTCAACAGAGCTGTAACTATAAGGCCCAGTTACATGAGTTATGGTTTGAAGCAATAGCTCTTGCCTCTCCTAGAAGAATGAAAAAAGGAGATGGAACAGAAATGGGTGAAGTGGTACACTCTACACTCATGCCTTCCCTATTAAGTGACCAAATCTTAATGTTGGGAGGTGGGAGGGCGCAGGACGGGGGGACAGAGATACAGTCTTAAAGAGTTCTGACGATGCAAAGTGACTCTGCATGTCAATCTTAACTGCACTTGTCAACCTACAGAAACAGACTTATGAGCATGGGAAAGTGGCTCTCAAAACCATTTCTAGGAAAACCTTCCTTCTAAACTCGTAAGACTGTTGTTACACCTTTGCTTATCACTGCGGCTCAATACCTACAGGCAGTCAATTCTGTAGTTTTCAGACAAAACTAAATTATATATAGTACTGAGGGGAGATTGTATCAAATGATCACCAACAAGAAAGAAGATGGTTTGTACTTTTTGTACAAGCTGGTTTGTACTCTTCTGTTCTTCTTTATAGTCATTGCTCTGATAAGCTACAGACTTTGAACTATGCATTTCTGTGCCCCATTTCTCCACTGGAATTTAAATAGGTTGAAAGTGACAATGTTTTACAAAATTATAAAAAGTAATGGTAAAGGCTGATTTGAGCACAGGCTACAGAAATGAAGTGCTAAGATTAACACCTTACCTCAGCTCCAATATACTAGTAACATTCCTGGATGGGAAGATACGCCGAATATAGTTAAAATCTCCAACAAAGAGACTTCCATCAATACCCACTGCCAGTGCTACAGGGGCCAAAAGCTTATTTCCCTCTGCCAGACCATTGCAGCTAGGACAGGATATGCTTCTTCGGCGCCCATTCCCCATAATGCTGGTTATCACAGCTGGCTGCTGAGTTAGAAACTGATTTTCTCCATTGCCTTTGTGCAATATACCTAACAATAAAGAGGAGAAGAAGTGGTTATTACTGTCATACATTGCAGGGGACTTCAGGTAGTTCTCTTTTCAACAGCTGCTGTTAAGGACTGTACACTGAAATGACTCCAGCATTTGGTTCTTCAACGGTGCAAAAAAGAGTGAAAGGTCTCTGCAGTAGTAAAAATAAAGGTGGAGTGAATATTCTCTGTTAAAACACACACACACAGCCGCAGACCCAGCCCTAAGCCCTGAGTCCTTTGGTATTCATTGTGAAGAAAACATTGCCATGCAGCTCTCTGGCCTGGCACAATGGTTTCAACTGCCTTATTAACTGGGAGGTGAGAAGGCAAACAGTGGGGAAGAGGTGCTCCTTATTTGTATCCCTGGATCTTCTCACTCTGGTTTCCTATGTTACAGTTTATTTGAAATTTCGTCAACCTCACTGTTCTCTTTCCACCTCTCAGTCTTTCACGTGTTTTTCATGGAAAATGAAAAATGAGAAATGGAGAAGCCAAAGAAGATGACAGCACAGAAAATGAAAAGATAGGAAAGAGATGAAGCTCCTAGCAGGGCTCCTAAGGATCAATGATAAAAGGCAAGAGGGAAGCTAGTGGTAAGGATCTTTATTAGGCTTCAAGAAATGCCTTTCAGATCAGATTTTTTTTCAAAATATTTGTTCAAAGAGCAGACTCCTGCTCCAAGGGAGTGGTTTCTCTGACAAGAGTGACCATTTTCAATGTCATCAAAGATTGTAGTTATCTGGCCATAAACTTTTAGCCTTGTGTTCTATTGGAAATACAGGTGTACTATCCTAATGTCACTGGCTCCCCACTGGTGACAACAGTGATTATCACGCACTATCCAAATGGCTCTCTCTACAGTGTTTGTTCCGCTGCACAGCACTTTAAGTGTGTTCCAATTGCTTGATCTTGCCTATTCTGAACACTACTTTAGATTTCTTGAGCAACAATATACTTTGCAATTTGTTAATGTGGGGATCAGCAAGAAGGCTGTAGAAAACACTTGGCAGAGATCAAAGAAATATATGCTAAGCATTCCGCTCCCTAAGAGTCTCTGGTAAAATATGAAGATCAGGAACGTTCAGCTTAGGATATGTAAAGACAAAGAGATGTGAGGAAAAAAACAAACGGATGACAAAATTAAAAGACAAACGAGACAGTATCTCATCACAGACTCATACTCCTTTTAAGCCCCATCTCATATTAGAGGGAAAAAGGTCAAACAAAAGGAACCAGGGACAGATGCGGTTAATATCAGAAAAACAGGGAAGGAAGACAGAAAGACATTACAGGGGAATAAACGAATAACAGAATAGAGGATAAAGATTTGGACTTTAAGAAAAGTCATGCTGTGCAGAACAGTAAAATTTTGTTGAAATTCTAAAAAAAATTTCCGGCAACTGAAACATGTCTCATACCTTACTAAGCTAAAGATGAAACAAAAAGAGTGGAGAAATTGCATTTTTAAAAGTGTAAATATAATGCAAATAAAAGGTGTTCACAGACAAAACTCCATATAGCACAGAAAACACATGGATTTAACTAACTCACCACTCTTGACATTAAGTACATGATGTTTATCCAAAGACCATCCTCCTAAATTTGAAGGATCTAGTTCAAATCCTTGCAGCAGTGCTGTCCTCTTCTCCCATAAAATGAGACTGGGGCAAGTCTCATATTCAAAACCCACAGAAACTGAAATAAAATAAAATCTAATATACTTGCTGAACAAACACTGAATTAAACGTCCAGAGCACATCCAAATCATTCAGCATTCCAGTTCCTCAGCCCCCTCAAGAAGATGGACTGATTATATTCCTCTCTTTTATTCTACAATATTAAATTCAGACCTTTGACTAGACACAAATTTGAAACTTCATTCACATGTACTCTGCAGGGATCTGATCATTTCTGTTTGAATAGCTCGCACTGGGAAGTGACTGGTTTGGTGAGAGTGAGAAATATAATTTTAAAAATATAATAAAATTATTCTATCAGATAACAGGACAAGATCAAACTCTTAATTTGCCAGACGTTCACAGCATTTATTTGGTGTGTTCATTTTACATATCATATACCAAGAAGCAGTGGAAACTTTGTGTGCTTAAAAGCACACATGCACTGCAAGCATTACTCAGGAAAGCAATATCCTATGCAATAACGTAAGAAAGAAAAACTATAGCAAAGATGATTTTAGAAAAAACAGAAAAGAAGTAAGATTTTTAAAATAAGTTTTTCTTTCCACACTGGCACAGCTCTGATGTCCATTTTTAGCATTGTTGTATCACAATTATTCTGATACTCAAATGAAAATGAAAAAAATATTATGATGATCACTCTTTTTCCCACCCACTAGAATCGAGTGAATTAAAAATAGCTGTCGAACTAGAAGACTGAACAGCATTAGAAAAACACTATTTTCACTTCAAATGTATTATACCAGAAGAGGCTATAATAACGGCATGCATGAAAACCCAAATGCACGAAAGAAGGCTGGCTCGTCCTGCATGAGGTTCATTTGTTAGCTGAAAGGAAATAAAAACACAGTGATGGACTAGGTTTCACCCAAGTTCCTGTGGCCAGTTTTTCCCATTGTCTGGTCTAAACCATCTAAGTCAGCTACCGATCAGGAAACAGGCATGTTGAGGGAGTTTAGACCTTTTGAATGTGATCTTTAATGTGTAAAAAGAAACATAATACAAAGACAAATTGGGTCAGGAAGACAAGAACTGTTTAGTCTATATTTGCTTCTCCGTAAAAAATCTTTGCAGTTTCCTTACTAAGAATTACAGGTGTTATTTGGAAAGTTTTGGAGCTTATATATGTTGACTTACCTACAGCATCTGACAACCCATAAACCTTCTGACCATATGCATCTGTTTTGTCCCAGATAAATGTATATGCCAAGTTGGGAGATGCCTGAAATGATTTTTGAAACAAATGCCCTTCTACCGCTACCATCAAATGAACTTTGATTAGATTCAGCGGCACAAGTGACTGAGTCATGGTGATCTTAAGTAAGGATTTGTATCCAGCAGTACGGGAACTCAGGTAGTTGAGCTTTATACTAGAGCCAGGGATCTCAATTTCTTCGTGAAGAACCTGAATAGGAAAAAGATCAAACATTTTATATTAGTGTTTTGTTATTTTTTTAGAATAATATTGCCTTGCATATTCTTATGAACTTATGAACTTCTACTGCTGGGAATGGTTATCCTCAAATCAGTGCAGTGATGCAGTTCAGCTGACATTTCTGGACAAATAATTATTTGGCAGCTGTGTAAGCTTCTTTTTAAGAGCCCACTGCTGGTAAAAACGCAAATAGTAGTTCTACTGCAAGTTATATGCAAGGAGAACATAAGAAATACAGTCATAGGAACCTGCAATTTCTACTAACAGTTAGTATAAAGGGTAACTGAATAAAGCAGTGAAACAATAGTACCAGGAGAGTTTTCCTTTGTCCTAAATAACATTCAAGAAAGCAGCCTGCACCAAGTGCCACACACCAAGCCTTTGCAAAATCCTCCTGAAACACCTAAGCTGTCAACTGAAATGGAGAGGTGTATTGTATGATAACGAGAAGGTGCAACGTAGTCAAAGATAAATGTGTCTGGGTGACATGAATCTGGGATATCTGCTGCAGACCTCATTATAAAGCCTGCTGTCAGAATGAACTCTGCAGAGGCATTTGCTACAGCAGTTCCAGGGGACAAATGGTGACTGTGGTAAGCACTCAGGTCAGCACTAGCACCTGACCACTGATTTCTATACCATTTCCACTCACACAGTTCTTACCTGGGTTTCTGGTACAATGGGATTCCGGCCAGGAGCATCACTGAAGAAAGTTGAAAGTGGTGACGAAATGATGACGGGGTCAGGACGGACAAAACCACTTAGATCACAGCTAGGAATGGAGTTCTCCTCTGTCTTCATCACAAGAGTGTCCATGGCATAGAAGCTATTCCAAGGCAACCATACTGTCCTTTCCTGACTCATAAATGGGGCCCGTTCAAAGTGCAACGTTAGGGATGCTCCGCCATTTGCAACCAAGTCAAACCTAGAAAAATGTGGGCTTTAGAAGTGACAAGACTGAATAATTCCAGTAATAACATTCCTGGCTAATGGAATAGGTATATAGGTACACCTATAGCAATAGGTATATGTCCTTGTTTCAGCTGGGACAGAGTTAATTTTCTTCACGCTAGCTGGTGCAGAGCTGTGTGTTGGATTTGGGATGAGCATGCTGGTAACACGCTGATGTTTTAGCTGGTGCTGAGCAGCACTTACACCATGTCAAGGACGTTTCAGCTTCTCACCCTGCCCCGCCAGTGAGAAGGCTGTGGGGCACAAGAGGCCGGGAGGTGACACAGCCGGGACAGCTGACCCCAGCTGACCCAAGGGACATCCCAGACCACATGACATCATGCTCAGCGTATAAATGAGGGGAAAAGCTTAGTAAAGCCGGCTGGGGGCTGCTGCTCAGGGGCTGGCTGGGCATCGCTCAGCAGGTGGTGAGCAATTGTTTTTCATTTGCATCGCTTCTGTTTCTTTTTTTTTTTATTTTCACTTTTTGTTAGTAAGGGTTTTATTTCTCTCTCTTTTTGTTATTTTCCATCTTCTTCTATTTTATTTCAGTTTCTGCACTGTTCTTATCTCAACCCATGAGTTCTCTTACTTTTACCTTTTTGATTCTCTCCCCCATCGCACTGGGGGAGAGTGTGCAAGCGGCCGTGTGAGGCTTAGTTTCCAGCTGTGGTTAAACCATGACAGTACATTTTAAGTGTCATGTTTCAAATTATCAGTAATGGGATGCGAACCTCTGGCAACTAAACAACTGAAATCCAGCCAAGACAAGCAATGATTCGAAGTCACCCGGCCAAACCTTGTTCCTATATATTATAAAATCTGCATGAAATAATTATAAATACCCAAACAAAAATCACCACACTTATTATTACAAGTCATCTTCATATATAGAATCAGCAGAGAAGCCAAGTTCATACTGAGTTGAACACTGAATTATCCCTTTCCTAAAAGGTACTGTCCATCAAGGACAGAACGGGACATGTGGCAGAAGAGAATAGTAATGAAAAGTTTTGCTGCTTCCTATCCCCAGGATAACTGATTTATCATTATTCAGAAAGATTAGGTATTTATTCCCTATTACCTACATAACCATAGCAGTAACATGGAGCTGTGCAGGCATTTTGAAAAAAGTCCTAAATGAGTAGAATACTTCAAGATTGGTCTGACGACAGAAGCAGGTATCAGTTGTTTCATGTAAATGTTGGCAACATAACAAACTAGTCAATAATTTCAATAATCTATTCAAATCTAAATATAGTTCAGCTCACCATTTACTGTAATACTGAACCACTGAAATCAACAACATTATACTTTTATTATAACATAATAATATTCTGGGAAATGTGAAAATTAAATACTCCCTATAGTTCAGTTGACTCATAATAATTATTTCAATTCAATTGTTTGCATGCAAGATCAAGATAAAATGGCAAATGTTTACAATGCATGTGTCACAGATATACTGTTTTAGTTACCACTGTCAGTAAACTAGATAAACCATGACACATTGAATTTTGTTTATCTGCATTTGTGTGCATTTCAAATCAGCTGATACAAGGGGGAAAAAGCACTTTTTTTGCACAGCAGGAAATTGTCTAAATATATTCAATTAGAATCTTTTGATTACATTCTACCCTGAAGAAACTCAAAAGATAGTGGATCTTCAAAAGGAAAGAGAAGCAGAAGGGAACTTTTAACAAAATATACTATTCTATAATGACACTACTTTTTTTTTTTTTTTTCCCTAGCAGTGTTTGCCTGCCTTGCGTTTCAAAATAAAATATTTCTGGTCTTAGCTGGATATTACTGTAGACCACAAATGTTTTCACAGATACAGAGCAATTTATTTGAAGGGAGTCTGCCTGCTAACATGTCATTATCAGAAGTCAGCTTTTTCATGTTTACTTGTGGTTAGTATTCAAAATACCATGTGAAAAATTACTTTTCTGTTTACTTAATAGCTCTTTGCCCTGGGAGGAATGCGATGCATGATACCACATGGTTCCATTAGATCACACCATCTGTTAATCAGCAAAGATACTACATACAAAATAGGGACTCAATGAAGCAAGCAAACTCACGTGCCATCCTGACGAGTGATGGTATAGCCGTACTTTGGATACTTGACAAATGACACATTGACCCCAACTAGAGGAGTTCCATCTGTAGTCACCACTTGGCCTCTTATGAGAGACACAAGACTGAAAAAGAAAGATAATTAAAGGTATAAAAGTTAGTTACAAAGCAAAGTTACGTTGTTTATAAACCGAGTAGTGGAACACTTATGTCTCATGTACTCTAAATCCAATTTACTCCAAAGCTTGCTTGATTACTGAAGATACCACAATATTGCCCAGATCCCTCTATATACTTAAATCAAGAAACTGCTTATCTATGCAGTGAGGTCTGTGTATACAGACTGGGTGGTAGCGCTTTCCTTGTCTAATGAGGCTTTGTCTGTCTAATGAGGCTTTGCAGAGCAGAACGCTCTCTCGCATTCAGCCAAGCCAGAACTGTGACCCTGAAGTCCCACTGAAATCACGATTGGGCACTTCTCAAAACCCTCCCTGGGTACAATAGCGTGTCTGTGGATGTCTAATACACTTCAAAAACAGGGTGTAATGCCATACCCCTTTTTTACACAGCCGATTTTCCAAATTAAGGTTCATGTTCCTTCATCTCGGAGTGGCTGATGTTTGTATGCTGCATTTGGTCCTGATTCATAACCCTTGCTTTTTCACTTAGTCAACAGGAGAAAGGATTTGGTTTTAAGGCCAGCTTTACGCACAGGCAAAAGAAAAAGTTCTCTTAGCCAACAGGTTAGCTTAACCTAAGGGAGATGAAGATGGATTATTCCTGTAAGAGGCACTGCCTCTTCTCTTTCTCTCCGGAGAGCGCTTTGCTGCTGCGAAGTGCACAGTGGGTAGAAGTTGCCGCTGCCTGCCTGGCTGCCTTCTCAGCCTCCAGAGCACTGCAAGTAGCAACCCCACTTCTCCCTGTTCTTCCTCCCTCTGGCATGGCCAGTCTGTTCCTGCCCTTCTCCTCTCCTCTCCCGGCTGGGGAGGAGCCTCCATCCCCTGGCTCCTTTCCCCTCCCTCTTCCCTGTACCCGGAGAGAAGCAGCTTGGTGAGTGGGGAAAGCTGCATGGTAAAAGGGAAATGGAAAAGGAGAAGCTCCTTGTATATGGCTTTCATTTCTGCATTGGAAACACGAAAAACCTCCCTGGGAAACAGGGAGACAGTTAAATCCTGCCGCAACCCATATCTCAGGGATAGCAACATTTCATTTTGCCGTGGTCCTAGGTGAAAAGATTTCTGCTTCAGCAGTATGTGCTTCCAGCATGAGCCACCAACTCTCATAGGCAGCTACAGAGAGCACCAGAAAATGAAAAGCCCTGTTTCTGAACTGACTTGGTGCTGGTAGGACTGGAGCCGTGCCTGAACCTCAGCAGCTCCAGGCACACCAACCGCCACAGCATCCCGGCACCACAGGCTGCTGGACGCAGTCGGAGCTGTAGGACAAGGGGATTAACCTGAGCTGGTTTTTGCTGAAAACTGACAAAATGCAGTTGAATACTGGGATGGCTAGAACGCCTGCATCAGCCCTAAATCAGAGAACATCTGTTTTCATTAGGAGTAGCAGGGGTTGTTTTCAGGTCTTTTCTACTAACTCTGAAATGTTCAAGGTGCTGTGATGTAAATTTCCAACTGCATTATACTGGCTATTTAACAACTACTTCTTCATATTTTTATTCTGAACAAGGTGTAATATTTTCTTCAATGTTACATAAAAAACCTAATTAATCAAAATGACCCATCTCTGTTCCTTTTCTTTTAGAGCTTTTAACCATTTCTTGACCTTTCTGGTCAAATTTTAATTTGCACAATCAACATTTTGTAACCGAATATGGAATGTAATAGAAATCGATACCTGTTGAGAAAATCTACTGGGGAATACATTGGACCAAGATAATTGTCTTGGCATTATTCATTTAGCTTTAATTATTTTATGTTACAAACACACGGAAGTAGTCGTAGGAAGATAGTCACTCAAGCCTCTACAGGGGAACAGTAGCAGACTTAGAAAGAAATCATCATATGGCAGAAGAGAGCTAATAATGTCCGTGACAATTTTTTTCTACTTTCAGTCTTAATATTTCAGGAAATACTTGAACAAGAACATTTAGCTAATAATCTTCCCTTTTATTTCTAAAATGCCAGAATACAGAACAAGATGGATATTAAAACTTTATCGCTAAAATTTGGATTTATAAGTAGTAATGCATTGACTAATAGTCACACACTGGGCAATCTTTTTTTTTTTTGGTAATCTTTTAAAACTGTAACTGACAAATTAAGCGGATACATTAAGTCCTTTTTTATTAATCACAGAAGTTAAATGTGTAAAAACATGTAGCTTTTCCTGAAAACTTAATTTTATCTTGTTTCTGCACAGAAACGATCAGTGTGTTCTCAATAATTTTGCAATCAGTACATTTTGTTATTTACTGCTTTAGCAGGGTAGGAAACAATATTTTTTTACTTATACTAGTACTGGGAAAAAAAATCATAACCACTATTTTGTCCCACTTTTTTCACCTCTTTCAATGGAATTAGAGTTTGAGCTAAGAAAAGAAAGAAGCCATTATCTCTCATGGTAGCCACTTCTTGAGACTACAGCAGCTTCAGTACACGTGAAACTTGGAATCTAACCCTGTGGTATTTTTTAAAAGTCAAAAACCTTAGTTGTAAAACTTTCAATTTGACTTTATACATTAGATTTGCCTAAAATTGGTATAAAAAATAACAGTTGAGCTGTAGAATTCCCAAAAGCACCTTCACAACTTAGAGGCTAAGGCCAATTTTAAAATGTCATTAATATGCCATTTGCAAAGATATGTTAAAATACGTGACATACTTCAGATGAATAAAACAGAACTAAGATTTCTGCCACCAGGAACCCTAGAAAATATAATTTTTTAAAAAAATATCTATAATTTCCAATGAGATTTTTTCAAAGGAGTTTGGGGATAGAAATGCCCAGCTCCCACTTTTTCTAAAGCTCTAATTCTTTGACTGTTTTGAAGGCTCCAACTCATATCTATACATAAACAGCTTGATTATTTTAAATATAATTGCTAATATTTCTTGGATGGTGCACAAATATCTGCATATCACTCTATCTGTCTTGAAATTTGGAATGATAATCACCTGCTTTTGTAAAACACTTCAAGATCTAGGAATAAAGTGTTGGATCACGTTAATAACACAACTAAACGTTATCAGATGATAGTGGAATAGAGATACAGGGGGTACACTCATTTTCATTCTGAGTGCCTTAATGAGGCAACGGCTCAAGCACTGGTTTGCATACACTGTGTAAGAGGAAACTGCCTGCTGCTCGTCACTCAAGGAAATTCTGCTGACTGTAACATATACAGAGCAGCATGTACCAACCAGTTTGCGGACTGTATGCTTTTTATGCTGTAGCCCGTATTCCTTTTTGAACAGATTATTCAGCCTCATGAATTAGTAAGGTTATCTCTTGTCTTGTTTTCCTTTTCATGCAACGTTGCAGAAAATTGCAAGAATTCCCCCATTTTATTTTTACAGAGCTTCAATTTTAACTCTGGCAATATGAACATAATTGACATATCATCAATTTCTTAGCATCTTTCCACAGAGACAAATTTAAATAATATATATAAATAAGAACACCACTCTTCTTGTAAGCATACAAAGGCATCAAATATCAATTAACGATGTGCTAGCTTTTAGAGTCATTATAAATATATAATAAGTAGTAATAGGAAGAACATAGGAAAAGAAAACCAAGAAGAAAATGGAAACTTCGTCAGATGTATTGATGATGCAAGTAAACCAGCAAGTAAAACAGTTTCATATAAGGAATAAACCCCTCCTAAGTTAGTGTATCTTTAGAATAATTTGAAATGGTATTCCATTATTAAACTTGTGTTAACAACACTAAAAAAAATGCAATCCCTTTCTAACTGGAAACTACTTTGCATTTTCCCTGCATTTCTAGACTGCAGCCTTCATAAAATATAGACCTTGGAAGCTCCTACTCTGTGGAAGGAACCTTCTAGGTGTTGCCAATATTTTAAAATGCTAATAAAACTCTGTTATAAAATAAAGGTCACATCATAAAACGCAACAGAGTGCTGTCAGTGGGAATGTTGCCTAAAATGCAAACACATGAAGCACCTGAAAGCAGCATCTCATGTTAAAACATGAATAGAATGTCTGGTAGAAATTCTCCCATAGAATGCAACCGCACAGGTACAGTGTCATATTTATAGCTGCTACCTGCTGTTGAAGGGATTTTCTCCCGGGATGATGTGAGTGCTGTCCTTCCCCACTAAGAGCTTGATTCGATCATAGAATGACTTCACAGTTGGTGAACCAGAATGGCTCTGTTGTATGATGTCAAGAGGATCACGTGAGCCCCGGCACAGCAGGCTGTTTTGACAAGTAGACTGGAGGCAGCAGTCTGGGTCTAGGCAGTCAACCAAGCCGTCTGAAAGGTAAGAATCATCAAGGTTCAGCCAGATGCACTCTGCTATCAAGCAATAATACCTAATGGACATCTAAAGGCACTAGGAAAAAAATATTAATGCTTACTCTTTGTAACATCCCAATGTCATAAAACTGGTAGTTGAACCAATAATGCTGTGAGGATGAGTTTTTCTCAAGTACATTGGTGGTTAAACACCATTATTGCTTCAATTAATTTAAAACAGTATTAGATGAGAATCAATCCCAAATAAATCTGTGAAGGCTTGAAATTAGAAAGCAGGAATAGTGGAAGGAGTACAGGATTATTTCTTTAAGGATTTTTTTTTTTTTTTAATCTTGTGAGTTGCTTTTAAATCTTTCCAGCTGTTTTACGAAGTTTTTAGATTTCCTTGCTGGGCTATAAGAGTCTTGAGAATTATACTGTTTAATTTCATTTCTTCCATTTGGGGAGATGGGGTGACAGAATAAGTTCTTTTTACCTAAGTAAAATAAAAATTATATTGTACCCATTTTGGCAATACATAGGGAAGTGCTCCTGGAACTCCCATCTTCCATAGATATCTGAATCAGAATTTGTTCACATGGTTGGATAAGGAAGGATCACTCACAAAACTGGTGGATTCAGTCATCATACTACATATTAAGTTGTCCATCAAGAATATTTATTAAGAAGTATTTTAAAGAAAAATTGGAATTTAAACACCAGAAATTAATATGGAATCATCAACGGGGAGATCGATCTGTATACTTAGATAAATTACAACTGACTATTTTTAGCACATACAGTAACAACTTCTAGCATCATCCTTTCCTTTGGTATCATAATTTAACTGAAATATGTTCTCTCAATGGACTTTACTGTAATTTAGAAATTAATAACCATTGACTTGAAAATATTATCATCTCTAACCATTTAGAAACATTTGTTCATTTACTCTGGCAAGAGCCATGCATTCAATCTGCAATCTACTCAGGTCTGTAAACTTTCAGAGACTCCCCAAGGCATCTTAACGTGATTTTCGATTACAAATATGGCCGGGGCACACACTGAGTATCATACACAAGACACAACGTTCCAGCAGGTTAGTTGACGAAAGTACCTTAAAGTAAGATCATGATGCATGTATTTTCAAGATTTTCAAATGCACAACAAACCAGCATTACCCTACACAGTGATACCTGGAAAAACAACAACAACAGAAACCCCAAACCTATAAAAATCTTTCTTATTTTACAATTAGCCTTATATGCCCAATGGATTGAGCGTGTGGCTGAAATGGCTGCTGCTGATTTAAAAACAAAATTGCTGAGGTGTGCTGACAATGTTTCATTCAGCCCTCTAAGGAAATTTAAGTCAGACAAACTACCTCGTTGCAAGAGCTATATGTTGCTTGAAGGTCAGGTGCCTATTCACATTAAGAGCTTCATTCGTCTTGAAATCCTTTCCAACGTGGCAGTAGGAATTTTCTTTTTTGCTACAGCCCATTTTCCACCCACTTTATATAATCATTGTAAGGACATCATTAGCTTCAGATTATAACTCAAGGCAGATTTCCTATTAAGCTCTGAGAACTTTTTCTCAGCATCTTGTGTTCTTTCTGTGTGACACCTCTACAACTATGAACTTAAAGCTGCCACTGTTCAGTCTGCTCAGTTCTTTTACTCAGACGACCACCAGTCAAGAGAATTCTATCAACACGTTAGAAATAACAGAAGCAAAACACAGGATATAAATTACTCCCTTTGACAAATTTGCATTTACCTGTTCAAGCTGCATTGTATTTTTGCCATACCTGTTATTAGCGGTGAGCATACGTTATGTCTGTAATGACCTCATCATGCAGCAGATTATGGGATGCTGTGACCAAACACTTCTGACGACACCATGAACTTTCAATTGGCATATCAATCTCTCAGCGTCCTGTCAGTCATGCGAATCACATCTTTATGCTCACAAGCCCCCTTGGATATAGTCTGACATCGCAATCTTCAGTAAATTACCCTGTCACTGCCAATCTCACCGTTATCTCACAAACAATCAAGCAGGCAATCAAACTGCTCTGAATTGCCAGTTCAGGACCTGAGAGGCTAGAAACATCTCCATTCAATACCAGGGAGAAACCTGTGTATGATTCCTTTCAGGTAGGAAGGCTTTCATGCAGCTGTGCGAATTCAGACATGCACAGTTTCAGATGCTTACAGGAATATTTAGAAAAGACAGGCATATACCGCAACATAAATATACACATGATTTACTTGTTTGGAACATTATTACTTATAATATATGCCTATATTCCCCCATACTAATTTATTCCCAGATGGCAGGATTTGGGAGTTAGGATATTTTTACCTTATGCCAACTTAGACACTGCTATACTATTTGCGTTCATAGTTGCTTTGCTGCTATTATTCATTTTGTTGCTCTGAAATCTCTGACTATGTATGAAAAACTATTTATGTTTGCTTAATTTGCTATCTGGAAATATTATTGCAGAATGGCTGAGATAGGCAGGGACCTCTGGAGGTCATCTGGTCCGACCCCTCTGCTCAAGCCAGGCTACCAAAAGCCAACTGAGCAAGACCATGCCAAGACAGCTTTTGAACATCTCCAAGGATGGAGACTCCACAACCTCTCTGAGCAATGTGCTCCAGTGCTCAGTCACCCCCATGATAAAAAAGTGTTTCCCAGCATACGTTTGTGCCTGGGGTTGTTCCTCCCCAGGTGCAGGACATTGCACTTCAGTAGGTTACTATCAGCCCATTTTTCCAGCCATATCAGAGCATTACGTATGAAGTAAATTGCTACAGAATTATTTAGTTGTATTAGACTTAGTTGATTAAAAAAAGGGCTAGAAAAAAAAATGTACCTTCTGTAAGAGAAAACTCTGCCATAAGCATGAATTTTAATTAGAATTTAGGTTTTTTTTTTTTAATATATATTTCAGAGCTTGTCGTCTTCCAGATTTCCTCAGGTACACTGAATTATTTATACAGTTAATTCAATGACAAATACCTCGCCATTAGCCTCACCAAGACATTGCTGATTTTCACAGTGTACACATCAGAGTTTTGAATGGCCAGTCGGCAGCCCTCTGAAACTCTGTAAGCTAAACGAACGAGACTCTAGAGGGAATTAAGATGGTGTTGAACCTCCTCCAACAATTTGGGACCAAAAGAAGACCCAACTCGGCCTTAACTGAGAAGAAAGAAATCGGAAATTTTGATCTGATTTAAACTGGCAGCATAGAATTAGCTCTCCATTGCTGTTCGTGCTTCTTCCAAATTCCCTAATCTTTTCAGAAACAAAGCAAGTGACATGGTATTCCTCTTGAAGACTTCACTTCTGCTAATGGATACACACATTTCTTGACTTTCCGTGAACTGTTCCACAAGCTTTCTGGCTGACTTAACTGCACAGCAAAAAGAAAATTTTAAAGTATTACATGTAGAATAGAATAATTTACTTGTGCACGCCATATTTTAAGATGGCCTTATTGTCTTTCTCTTGATCATCATTACAAGGCCTAAAAAGCTATCAGTAGAAACAGTGATTTATTTCAGTGCCAATGTACTTAGAACCCCTCATCATCAGTTTTCCCTCACCACTGAACGTATTTCTCATCACATGCAGGTGACGGATTCTACAGCTGTGCTACACCTTTCTTTGGAAAGTTGATGATGGAGCTATTGTTTGTTTGTTCAGCTTTTTTTTAACTCCTACAAGTAAATTTTCTTTAGCTTCCACTCTTCATCAAACACTTGCAGGCTGTCCTTCAGGTCCAATTCATGATGCACGTTACAATGAGTCAACTTTGACCTGACATCCAGCTGCTTGAGAAAACCCTTTCTGTACCCAGCAGGGGAAAATCTTGTTGCCAAAACAAAACTTCTGAGCACATGCTCAGTAGAGGGCATCCTTACACTTCACTAGCTTCAGGAGCTGATGACTTTCAGAGCATAATTCCTGGAAATTTTTCTTTTTCCAATAAACATTTCAGACTGATGATTAAAATGGAGGCGGGGAGGAGGGGGAACAGCAGCTACTATGAACCCTGAGGGCAAAAGGGCCTTTGATCACTCTGAGGGCAAATTAGTTAATTTATCATGATCCGATTTTAATTATGTGTAGTATTAATATACCCAAGGTGAAAGAATTAGAGATGCTCTATCAGATTATCAAAAGAGTAGGCTGCCTTTCTGCCAACACAGAAATATTTTAATTGAGCTCTAAAACTGCATGCAGAAATGTTTCCACAGACAGGCTATTCCACAGCCCAGTGTATCTTCCTGCCAGGAAGTTTTATCTAATATATAACCCAAATTCTAACTTTTGTAGTTTGATCTAATTACTGTTAGCTATATTGGCATACATCATTCAAAATAATTCCTCCAAAGTTCCTGCTGCTAACAAGAAAGGAAATGCTTCTAATCCTGTTCCAGCCCTGTTCCTCAATTAGCCAAACTGGAAAGCCTCTCCGTAACCTGTCAGGATCTCCATTATACCACTGGCTCATATAACAAACTGTGAGCACAACAGAGTATTTTCAGAACCATAATCCTAAACCAAAGCTGCCTTTCAAGGGAAACCTGGATTGTAAATCCCAAGTTGTGGTAAAGCAGAAGAAAACTGGCTTCCTTTTAAGCTGGGTGTGCCTCTGAATGCCCCCCACCCCCCCACCCCCCCCCACCCCCAAACCCTGATGAGTACCCTGGAATATGACATCGGCAGAGCAAGAATCCCACATCCCTTGCCCACTCAGGGTCCCTGTGCTGCGCAGAGCCCTGGCAGCTGGGAAAACCCAACTCCAGCTGGCATCACCTACTGCAGGTGTAGCTCCAGCTGTGCGCTGAGCGCTTGGTGCTCCTTCTGAACTTGAGAATACTGGTGGGTTTTGGATGCTCCAACCTCAAACCACACATAGCTTAGAGCAGACTTGACCTAGAGGGCTCCAAGATGAAAATAACCTCAAAAAAATAATTGTTTGTTGGGTTCCAGTGTACACATAGATACCTACACAGCAACCAATGGCTTTTTAAATCATAAAAATTTGCAGTCACTGAATTCTTGCCTTCGCTTCTCCATGGGTTATAAGAGCATGTGATTGTAGTAACATATCCCATGAGGGACAGTGTAAGGATAAGCTGGCTAATGTGTGTAAAGGCGATTAGAGGCTGACGTGAAGTTTTAACAAAATCACATACAAGCATACTCATTAGCTCTTGTCAAACTTACATAATGTCTAGTTTTGATACAGGTTTTATACTTGAGCTTACATGAGTCACTCTGGCCCCCATCCACAATAGATTTCAACTACTCATTACATTTAATGTTCTAAAACTGACTATTGTACAGGCTCTGGGAATGTATTTTTCTGTGCCATGAGTATTCTGGGTATTTATATTGAGAACTTCATAAAGTCTTTTGTCTGTGCTGAATTAGAGACCCCTGCTGAGGCTTGTTGAGGCAAGCTAAATTACATGATTTGCCTTTGTGCTGTGAAATACTTGTATTATCTTAAATGTCACGAGCCTGATGCAGTATCAAGTCACAGGATTTGTAATTTTCTAAAAGCATTTTTTTTCTAAATGTTTATTGCAGGGAGACACTTCTCTTTTCTTTCTATTTTCTTTCTGTCTAATTTCAGAGATGAGTTTTCTAAGACAACTCAAATAAACAGCCTTTCAATCAGTCAAGTGCACTGTCCTGACAGTGAACTTCTCTAGAAATGTATTTTTCTTGTGAATTGAAGAGAAGTCATACTGAAGCAGATAGCTAGCTTTCTCTCATTCATTATCTTCAATGTATTGTGCCAAAGAGAATTACCGCCAACTGTACTTCTTGGTGGGGTTACAGCTATATAGTAACAAACTGAAGGGCAAATTTTGCCTTCTGAGATATGCACAACTCTCTTTTGAAAGCCAAGTGGAAATAAATTAAAATGTATTTTAAAAAGAATGTCCCACTTTGCATAACAAGGAATTCCTCCTTCAATTCACCTTAGTATTCTATACTGCTATGGGTTGCTTCTTTTCCTTCCCCACCCAATTTTAGTCTAGATGATTACATTTAGAGAAGAAATGTGATCTGTGAAGTGATATTAGCAGTGGTTGCTTTTAATTTTTTTTTTACCTGCCTCCTCCTATCCTTTCCATCCTGATCAAATCCGAAACAAAGCAGTTCAGCAAAATTTTGGCTATTTCCTGCTTTTCTTTCTCTGAAATTACATAATTCGTCTTGTCAATAAAAATTATAAACATGAGGAGAGTAAATTTGAATGGATGCAAAAGGTGGGCTTAGAGAGGAAGAAGGAAAAGAAAAGCCTAGAAAGAACAACATCAGTGGGCAGTATGGACTTCTCCCAGGGCTGCTGCTGCAAAGGCCAGAGTCTGTACTTGGACACCTCTCCCAAATTATCCCACTGAGTTCAGGACAAAGGGCCCTCAAACATGAGCTCCTGTTATCAACTGCATCTAACATTCAGTGAAACTATTCTGTAGAAAGGAAATACGATTTTTGCTATGCATTACATGGTCCATTTTACTTGAAGGCACTGTAAGGTCTAAGGTGAAATGTAGTTAAACATACACAATTTATGAAGACTGTTCCGAGATACTAAAAATATATTCCAATTTAGGAACAAGCAAATTATTACAAAATAATTTTTGTAAAAAGATGGGTATAAATAGCCACTGTAGGGTTTTCCTTATGCAATATGTCCAAAAAAATACAAACTAAAAAAGTAAGGTACCTTGTCTTATTCCTCAAAATATCATCTATGATCCTTTAATTTCCTAAAATAAATCCACGGTGAATTAAATGGGTTATACATGTCTATTGGGGGGATTATACATTGTAATCACAATTATGGGTCTTAAAATAAAGCTATTTCTAATCCCTCCAAAAGATGCTTAATAACTATTAGATTACTGAGGGACTGATTAAGGAAAGGGATTAGATTTAGAAGTGGCCACAGTGAGTAAATTAGGCAATTCAAACATGTTTTGGAAAACAGAAGCATTTTACAATTTTAAAAGATCTTAGAAGTGAGTCAATGACAAAAGCCCCTTACCTTTCAGTTAGATTTCCTCCTTAAAGATAAGTAAATAAACAGATAAATAAGAGACTCAAGTTTTTTCAGCAAAGTAGCCTATGCACCAGAGCAACCCTAAACAGGTTTGTAACAAAGACCCAGTTAAGCCCATATCTAGATTTGACACGTGATGGTAAGGACAAATACAGGTGAATTTCCCAGTGCTACCTCGAATCATGCACAGTTCTACTTAACAGCCCTAAGAGGAGAAAACAGCTTTGGACCCTTCTTTCTGCTCTGGAATCCCATTTTATTTATGTGAGTAATACACACTGACATCTTATTTAAAATGAAGATTTGTAAGTCTCAACAAGACAGGGGCACATCTGCCTCTTCTAGGAATAAACCAACTAAAAGGCATTAATCTAAAATGGAAAGAAAATATTAAGTATAATATTCCTTTTTTCTCTTTTTGAACTATGGTACAGAGTTCGCATAGTGGCAGATAATAAGACAAAACAGGACAAATGGGAATCCCTTCGGAGTCAGTGGCAATGCTCTTCTTGACATCCATGAAATGAAGATTTGGCCCAAGGCCTTTGAATCTGATTGTGAGATACAATTACAATAAGAATGGCTGAACAGCAGAAGAGCTCCAAAATATGTTAAATCTGTTGCTGCATGGGGAAGAAGGGAAGACAGAAAATGACAGTTCTGTTTCAGTGACATGCTGAAGCAACTGCATTTTAACAACGTGAATAGATGGACAGGAAGGAAGGAGGTTCAGCTGTTCAGGCAAGGACCTCATTTAGGCAAAAAAATGGTATTTTTAGCTACTCTAATGCCTTTTGAAAGACAGCTTGCATCATCATTACTAGTCCAGAACTACTTGCTTATGTTAACAGAACAATGTTCGTGATGGGGCAGCAAATGAGTTCAACATTCTGCTGCAAATAAACATGGCTGAGTTTCAAATGAAAAGAATGACTGGGAGGAGAGGCGATTTCTTTAACTTTTAATAATCTTGCACTTTATGTGAAATATGGAGTTCTGGTAACTAGCTGAATCTTTGATTCCCATATTACAGTTTTCAGCTTTGCCTACGGAGAAATCTTAATTTTACCTGTTTCTTTATATACACAGTCACAATATGATCTCGGTGCCGGGAAGGTGATGGAGCAGGTCACCCTGAGGGCCATCACACGGCACGTGCAGGACACCCAGGGGATCAGGCCCTGCCTGACAGCCCCGATCTCCTGCTATGAGCCGCTGCCCGGCCTGGTGGGCGAGGGAGAGGCTGTGGCTGGTGTGTCCTGGGCCTTAGTGAAGCCTCTGACACCGTCTCCCACAGCATCTCCTGCAGCCACCGGCTGCTCATGGCTGCCCGGGGGGCTCTGCGCTGGGGTCAAAGCTGGCTGGGCGGCAGGGCCAGAGAGCGGTGGGGAATGGAGTCACATCCCGCTGGCCCCTCGAACCCTGGGTTCGGGTTTGGGCCCCTCACGGCCAGAGGGACATGGAGGGGCTGGAGCGTGTCCAGAGCCGGGCACGGGGCTGGGGAAGGGGCTGGGGCACAAGTGCTGGGAGGGGCGGCGGGGGGAACTGGGGGGTTTAGTCTGGAGAAGGCTCCGGGGGGACCTTATCGCTCCCCACAGCTGCCTGGCAGGGACTGTAGGCAGGGGGGGTCGGTCTCTTCTCCAGGTAACAAGTGACAGGACAAGAGGAAACGGCCTCAAGTTGCACCAGGGGAGGTTTAGATTGGAGATTAGGAAAAATTTCTTCACGGAAAGGGTGTTCAAGCATTGGAACAGGCTGCCAGGGAGGTGGTTGAGTCACCATCCCTGGGGGTATTTAAAAGAAGTGTAGACATGTCACTCAGGGCAGGGTTTAGTGGTGGCCTTGGCAGTGACAGGTTAACGGTTGGACTCTAGGATCTCAAAGGTCTTTTCACACCTAAATGATTCTACAATTACATAAAGGGCAGCCTGAAGAACAGAGCATGCATCCCTCCCTTCCTCTCCCTTCCTGCACACTCCCGTGGTCTCCCTGTTAGCATTAATAAACAGCTAGGTCACAGGACGTGTTCCTGGCCAGGCGTGCAGTGAACCAGACACGTAAAGAATAGTACAGCTTAAGGCAAAGGCAGAACTGCACTCTAAGAGACTAAGTATTAAGTGACATTATATTCAGTTTTGAGTTTTGTTGTAGCTCTATTGACCGACAGTTTGACAAACTGATGGGAATGACAATGATTGTCTTTCCAGCGCATATTGGAAAGGATCCCATGCCATCTGAAAGTAACCTGAAACTCAAAATACCATCAAGCAAACTGAAACAGCCAAAATCACCAAGACATGCCAGAGACCGAAGAGTGCTGCAGCGCCACATGGCCTGTGGCTAATTCTCAGCCTGTGCCACCTGCACCCTGTACAAAGCACAGCCTGGCTGAATTGAATCAAAGTGTTCGGTTTTTTAGGTATACCTTGCAAGCGTGTGGAGAAAGGGCTAGGTGAACAGGTGTTGAACACCTAAGCTGCCTTATAGAAAAACTCTACAGAAATGTAATATGGATGAGACTACTAAAGAGTAGTAACGATTGTTGGATTAAAGTACTGAGCTAAAGGTCGTAAAACAAAGAGATTAATTTCTATCTTTATCATAAAATCCCTATGTGAAAATGTGCAGGTCAAGTGGACTTTTCAGGTTCTTTGGGACCTTGGAACAGGCATAGATTTTCAAACTACCTATATGCCCACAAGAAGCAATGAGCAGTAACCCCTTTGGCCTCTGGAAAAAAACTTGCACCTGCAAGTGTTGAGAACACCTGAAGAGTTCTCCTCTTAATCTTTCTAGCCTTCAGCTAGACCAAACAGTTTTCTTTCAGGCGCAACTATGGTAAATCAGAAACCATGCACCTTAAAATTATGTCTGTTGTGTGGCATATTTATTCTATGTATTCTTTGACTCCAATGAACTATTTGTCTTCCATGAATGTTGTGATTTTAAATTGGGATGAACAGCTGAATGGTCTCACTGGTCATTTTTCCCCTGTTTGCCCGTCTGTTTTACAAGTGCAAAATATTGTCTTGGGTAGGTAAACAAGCACCTTATTCCAGTATTTCTAATAATGTTTTCCAAACTTATTCCTTGTTTTGTGGAAAACCTGATGATACATCCATTTTCAGTTTTTCATTTATTATCTTCAGAGCCTGTAAAATTGGCACACCTAAGCAGTTCACCTTTTAGTTTCTTACACTGCATATTAACAGAAGTTTAGTGGGTTTTGTTGTACAATTAAATGTCAACTAATGTAATTTGGTAGTCAGATTCTGCTCTTCACAATTCAGTAAAGCTATAAAGCAAGTTCCAGTCTTCTGAAACTGAATTGGCTCCAGCACATTTAAAATATTTCCGTAAGCACTGATCACATGTGAAACCAAGGAACCAACAGAAGATTTACAGATTAAAACTAGTGGATGCTATTCAGACATAGTTAATATCACATAATCAAAACCAAATATACCTGTTCCTCAGGTTGGGACTTCTCAACAATTTCTATACCCTGAAATCTTACACAAAATTAAAGCACTCATCCTAATCAAAATTTTACCCTAGAAGCAGCTGTTCAAATAAGCCAGATGTTTTTTTGCAGTTTTAGAAAAAAGCGTAAAACATTTCTTAATCAGCAAAGAGATGTGCTCTTTAGATTAATTATTGGCCAAAGAAAAGTTAAGGAGTCTCAAGGAAGAAAGATGTGCCTGATGTTTGATTTTTAATGAAGAGCAGAAGCTCATGAAAAAGAATCTACATGACTTACTAAAGACATTGTAGTGAAAGGAATAAGAAAGCTATTTCAAATGAAGAAGATAGTTTAGGCAATCTTGTTTAGATGCTACAACTTCTCAGAACTGCTTTCAGCCCAGTATAGCCTAATACACCATGGAAGGCTCTATGAAACAAGATAAACTAAAGCCATCTTTGAAGGTAAACACAGAACACAAATTCTATATTTAATAGGGATATGTCTGATAAAGGAGAAGGAAAATTGAAGATGGATGTCAGAGTCTTCCCACAGATGACTACTCAGCATCCCTCCATCAGCCTGTCCAAGTGGGGCATGTGAACTGTGCAACGTGACAGCAAGCTACAACCATTCCCACAGGTTGTGCACATGAAAGTGTGACCCGGGCCTCTAACAGTGAGCAGAAAAAGTATTGCTAAACATCCTGCTCCATCAGCTGCTATGCTTGTGCACATGGGTACAGTAAGTTGTTTTGCAATTCACATGTGCCAAGAGCCCATAGGAAGAAGTTCTGGTCTACTGGGCCATGCTCCCCACCGTGGGCTTCAGTGGGATGCAGGGTGGGACTGAGCCTGCCCGTCCGCTCCTGACGCAGGCATTGTGGGTCACCACATCTCTCCACAAGGCCACAGCTTGCTCAGTCTCATTTGTTTCAGGAGAAATGTAACACCACCACTTGACAACAATGACAAAGTCCTTCTGAAGGAAAATGACTCACGAAGAAAGCGTGTATAACCCGCCGTTCTTTAGGGACTGGGAACTGAAAGACTTTTGCTCACCTCCCTCATTATCCTTGTTATCAGCACAGGCGGTTTCCATGGCAACGTTGCATCCAGGCCCCCTCCAGCCGGTCTGGCAGACACACTGCCAGCTGTTCTGACCCAGCGTGCATCTCCCATTGCCATTGCACAAATCAGGGCAGCCATCTGGTTGAAGAAATGGAGAAGGTAAGTACAAGACACACTCATTCACAGCGCCACTCAGACTTCTGACAATATTACTGTGCAGACAAAAAGGCTCATTCCTGCTGGTGGAACAAACGCTCTCCTGGCCCAGAGCCACAGCCCTGGCATGGAGAAGGAGAGTAAAGGAAGGGCATGCCTCAGGGAAGTGGATTTACCTCAAGCCAAAAGGCAGGAGTCCTACCGTCAGCCATAACACATTTTAAGAACCCTGTAAAGGTTCAGACCTTGACCTGCTAGAAATTAGTGTCTGCTGACAGAAGATCACAGCCTTGTATTTCCCCCATTTCATATATGTATATACATATACACATATATGATGGACAATGTCCTCTTCAAAAAGCATGTCAATGTTCAGAGTGCCTTTTATATTGTGCACGGCATAATTCTTCAGAATTTCTCTAAACAAAGTTTAAACAAGTAAGTTTTGACAATATTTTCCTCCTTTAACAGTAATTTTGGTCTTTTAAAATACTTATTTAACACTAACTTTACTTATGATGTAACATTTCATGCTTTCTGAAAGACACGTTAGAAGAGATACCCCACTAAAGATACATATTTCGAATTGACTATGGAAATGAAGCAACATTGTATAGTAAGAGCTGAATAAGAAACAAAACCACTAATTAGCCAAGGGGCTTACATTTCTAGCAAAATGTCCAAGGTAACAGAATACCTTGACTACTTTTTCCTGAAACTAAATGAGTCTCAGGAGGCACTACTGTACCTTACTGAATATTCATTATTGAAAAAGGTAAGAAAACCAAATTCCAGCCTTGGTATATACAATCAAATCCATCAACACCCAATTCACACAAGCATGTGTATTTGCCCGTGGAGGCAACAGAAGATTTGAGAGTCCTGCAGCAGACCTCTCATAGCACCTCCTCATTAGCCTGAGCAGGAGGAGAAGGCTGTGTTGCCATACTGACAGTAGATGTTGGATCCCAATCATTCACAAGCTCTCTCATTTGGGTTGGAAATACAGTCTAATCGTGCCATCCCTACAACCACCAGAGGACAGAACAATTAATCTCATTGCTGTCAGTTTTGGGCAGAAAATTTAATCTCTAAACAGCTCACAAAGCTTCATGCTCTCTCATTATCCCCTCCACCAGCAGTGATGGGTGGTCACTGTCAGCATCAAGATCTGCAGGGACCTGCTGCAGCCCTCTCAGATCTCATTGCCTGGCTGGGTTAGTCCTTTGCATTTGCCACCGTGACCCCAGGCTGTGACTATTAATTAAGTACTCCACTCCCTTCCCCAGGCATTTTAAGAGCACCAAGGAACTAACAGGCACCCTACCAGAGTGTGGATACTCTTTTCACCAGCTGTGAGGAAGGCAGCAGTGGGAAATATCCTGAAAGCAAATAAATATGTTTTCTTTGGCTGAGCAGCACCACTTCAGATGTGTAGCACTGGAGAAGGACTAAGATGACAGTGTGTCAGCTTTGTGCCCCTTGGCCTCTGCAGGTGACTGGGAATAGGATCAACTGTCAAACTAGCGCAGCTTTCCTGCTAGGGCTGAGAGGTTGAACAGCCTTCCAGAAATCACTAATTTAGACTGCCTGCGTGTTTCTGTAAACCTGTTCAGAAAGTCACAGCTCTGACTTTGTGTCTCTTCCTACTCTTCCCAGCTGCCTTTGCTGCAGCCAGGTGATGTTACAGAAGTTCCTCTGACCCCATATTGGTTTCACACTGCTGCAGGAATTGCCCCCCGTGTGGGAAAGTGAGCTGCCTTGTATCCCTGGTACTCACACAACTGGTACCACAGTATGTAAGCATTCACTTGTACTTTTCCTCATTGGATTGTTACTTGATACATTCATAGTTATTAATTAAATTTTAATAGGACTAAGTAGTTCACAGCCACATTAATTTTCAATGTAATTCTGAAAGTTCCCCCCCCCCCCCCCCTTGTTTTTTTTTTTTGTAATGAATGCTGCGTTGGTGGAAGGTGCTGGACTGAGACCTCTGAGACCTCAGCTGTCCCACAGAAAAGATTCTTTATAGATACCAGCAACCAAAGTTTCTGTGCATTGTCCTACCAAGGTGCCTGAACCTGCATCATTTCTAGCACTGGCACAGCAGCTTGATCTCCAGCAGAGCTCTGTGGAGTAAGACACCAGACCTCTGTGAACAGGGCCAAGATCATTCAGTTCATTCTACACAGAAAGCTATCAGCAGATAGAAACAAGTCCTAGAGGTTTTTTTTCAGTGCTGTTGTCTATTAAAAAAAATAAAGTGCACCTTTTACTTAAATGTAAGGTTATATTGGAATTACATATCTTAGTTATAAAAAATTGCACTTACTTTTTCAGCACAGGTAATATGTTTTCAAGGCGTTTATTTTATCTCCTTCATTTGTTAGGTTGTTTGAATGACCAGAATGATAATGTTTGAAGGGAGGCATCATACAGGAGGACAAATTATTTGTTTTAAATGAAAAACAAATAGTAATTGTGACTATACACACACGGTTGGCTTTACACTGAGGCACTGAAGAGAATTAAATCACTGAAGCAGTTTGCTTTGCAGCATATGAGCAAGATGAAAACATGAACAGTAGGGAGCTAGCGAAAGCTTTGAAAAGTTTTACGTGCAGCTGGGGATTAATGGACATGACTTTGCGTTTAGCTTAAAGAGAGAAGCAAGCATCACTGGTATAGACATGGTGTTGCTAGGAAACACTATGCTACCTCCATAGGGTTTATTTAACTGTGGCCTACCAAAGACAGACTTTGTGTTTCAATAACATAAATATCAGAAGGAAGGGAAAAAAACAACAGTAGACTACGGTAAGATCCAAGTACTTTGACAACAATGTCTTACTTAAAAGATCTGTTAAATTAACGATGTATTAACTTTCAAACCAGGCATAAGTAATGGACAACTATTTAGGTACTTTGCATGGTTATGTGTTTCTATACATGCATGTGTGCATATATGCATTTCTATTTATGTCTGTTTTTCTTCAAGCAAATATTTACATAGCATTATAATCTGTTAGACCAAAATTTGTTTTAACAATGTGTTGGCCAACTAGACAACAGAGCTCCATTATGATCTATTAATAACAAGTTTTCTTCTAAAAAAGTTTATGCTTAGGCAGTGCACTGAATACCTTTATTTAAATCTTCCTACATGTGCATGTATGCAGTGATTAGTACCGATGAACATCTGCACACACAGCAGCTGCACGTGGCTAACAGGCCTTGATGGCCTTCAATGGGTTTGGACAGTGGAGAAGGTCACAAAGTGCCTAACTGAGGAACCTTCAGACTCTCAGCAAACACTCAGTGCTCACAGCTGGACATGTGGTCTTTGCTGGAAACGCACACTGTACAAAGCATATCCTACCACTAAGTGCTTTGTTAAAGCTTGCTTGCATTCTGCAGTCCTAGCTCCCACTGAGCAGTGTATAGCCTCCTGGGTGTTGTACATCAATTCACTCACAGAGTAAGCTAGTCAAAGAGAGAGTAAAGTAGTCACAGAGGGAAGGGCTATCAACATATAACCTTAAGAAGTAATCCACCATGGTATGAAGCTCTCAGCCACAGCACAGAAAAGGGCCCTTCATGCTAAGCAGACAGGTTGCTATTCCTGGTGCGTAGAGAAATTCTACTCATCTTTTCTATTACAGTATGCTTAATGGAAAATGTCAAAAAGCTAGGTTAAAGAAGAAGAAAGTGCTTGTTTAAAGTGCTAGGTTGACAACCTATTTATTCACAGAGCAGGCAGAGTATGGACAACAGCAGTTCAAGCATCTCACACTTTTCTAGCAATGTCTCTGCACAGGCTGCTGCTGCTAGAGGTGAAACACTAATGCAGCCCCCCTTCTCTTTCAGTCTCCAGCTTGCCTGCGGGACTGGGAACGGGGAGTTTTAGTACAGATACATATGCATTCACAATTAAAACAGCAAGAAAGATTTCAGTACGTTTTGCATTTTAGCTTTAGAAGTCTGTGACTAGTACTGTGAAGGATCATCAAAGTCAGAGAATGTTTCAAAATCAAAAGACTAAAATTCATTCCTCTCCATACCACACACAGACAAAATGCCCAGCATTTATGTAAAGTGAATGCTGGAAGACAGTGGTAAAGAAAAAGGAGAAAATAAAGGCATTATACCTCTGAATCTAATAGAGAATGATGTAAATTGGTGTTTTGTATGTATGAGATCCCAAAACACTTTTTAGCATTCTCACTGAACAGAGCAATCTCTATAATCTTGCAGTTCTGAAACACTATGACTAGTGTTTAATGCCTGAATTTATTTCCTCTCTTATTTTTTTTTCCAACTACCCAGCTAACTTGGAGTGACAGAACAAACTCATGAATAGATTTCACGGTGTTTCTCTTTTCTTTGTTCAAACAGGCTGTTACATTCTTAACTTGCTCATAGTTTAAAAAGCTTATTTCTTGGCATGTTAATATCATACCACATCTACACTGGTAAGTAGCACAAGAACGCTGAATCTCATGGATCACAAGGGCTTGAGGACACTCTATAACTCTACAATTTGGTAAGCAAAGATTCAGCATATTTATCTGTTCCCACGTGGACAAGGACACTACCCCCCTTCATATCTACATTGTTTCTTAGCACTTGAAAGCCCTTCACTTACATTTATTTCCTCAGCTTATCCATTCCTATGCATGTATCACGACAGTATGTTAAAATGAAAGGAATTGTGGTGATACATAGTACAAATGATTACTGAATAATAAAATGAGAAGACTGTGGCTTAAGAAAAAAAATAAATTACCTTGGTATCTGTGCTATAAAATCGTTGAGTTACTTCTAGGAATGAATTAGATCTCTGTCTCTTGACTATGGGTATTAGGATCTAGTATTGATGCTAGATAAGTAATGTAGTATCAGAAGAACAGGACACTATTTAAGAAAACACTGCGAGAAATGAGAACATGTCAATATGATGAGGAGTATTCAGTCAACTACTACTATATACACACACAATTACTACATTCATCTTATGTCACATTACCAATATTCTTGGAGAGGGATCAAAAAGGTTCAAGACCTTTGGATACTCAAAATAGGAAAAGAAAGCTTCTGTCTGAAAGCCCTTACAATCTAGGAGACAAAAAGAGCTTAAAATACTAGATTCTGCTATTTATTCTGTTATTTGGTTTTGGAGCTCCACATTGCCACAGTCCACGATAGGGCCAAGAAGATGCTATAACAATACACATTAAGGAGTTTTGCATAGCAACAACAGAAAAATAAATAGTGAGTCTAGAAAACAACAAACATTGCTGTTACCGAGGTCACTGTGAACAATATTAAGTCTACTGCTTCCTCCAGACCTATGTAAGCTTTATCTATTTCTATCATTTCATATTCTCAAAACTTACAAGAGATTTATGAAAAGCTGAATTTAACAAGAAAGTCTGCAGAATCATTATGAATAGTAAAGAAAATCAATATGGACAGAGCTTGTATCTAAGAAAGTGATAGTGCTGGGTATATTTACGAGAGAATACTCACAGGTTTCATCTACAATGAAATTATTCTGTGACTAAATTGTAAGGTGATTAATTCATACTTGAACTCAGCAAATTAATTTCCAGTATCTAGGCAGTACACCAAAAATTCAAATCCAATTTTGGGTACATTCTGCACAGACTTCGTTTTCATTTCACTGATACTCACAAACTCCAGGTATACAAATACATGTGAACCCATCTACCCAGGCATATGCAGATTTTTCTTTGCATAAACTACTTTAAAGCTCCAAACCAAACATTTTAAGTAAATCCAAATATAAAGACACACTGTCCAATTAATTTGTGGTTTCAGTCTAAACCTTAATAATGATCAGGACTCCCACTTAAGGTAGGAGTAATCATTCTGGGAAAGAAGGAAAGAAGAGGGCAGCCAGGGAAAGAGAAGTTAGAGAAACATTGTTATTTTTAAAATTTTCAAACTCTGATGGAATAGGTAGCCTCTCAGTATAATTAAAGGAAAAAGGGGAATAGGGGACATGGGTGAAAAATGTGAAATCTCTCTAGGTGATATCTCATAACCGCTAAGAGGAGTGGAAATGGTTTTAGCCTCTACTCAGTTTGTACATGGAAAATGACAATGTAAATCAAGAGGTTACATCTTCCAAGTCCTTATCCAAAGGTGTCTACCAGCCATCTATCCTCCAAATTCCTCCAACCAATACCTTCAAGCACATAGAATGGGTTCCCAGCACCTCTCCCCATGTAGTGCACATGTAGTGCACCTATAGCCTGGAATGTACTCTCTCTTGTTTATCTTTCTGCCTAAGTTCATTTTACACATCCTTATACAAAGTCCACTGGCAGTCAGTGGAGTCTTTTCACTAACCTCAATTGATGCTGGACCAGGTGGTCCTACGGGTGAAGATGCCCTGCAGTAAAGAGTATGTTGTAAAGCAGAGTGGTTTTTTTGCTCAAAGAATACACGTGCGTTTCAAGGGGAACATTTAAATTGCATTTACATCCTTCTCTTCTCATTACAGCTGTTAACTACAGAACTGTAGCAAATAAAAGTAGTCTGGGATATGGTGTACCTGCAGAATATAGAGAAATGACATAAAAGTAGTAATGATAATAGCTAGTTTAATTTGGATTTTAGAGGATAATCACTGTTTTCATATTTTCTGTTCGTTCCTCCAGTGAGCTGCTGGTATGCCTATGGCTATCTAGCAAATAATATATGAGGTACATAGAACAAGGTACCTAGCAACACTGAAAATAAAATTATGCTTTTTATTTGCTATTGTTATTTTTTAATCCTTCAATTTCAAAGCCTGCAAGGCTTAGTTAAAGCCAAAGGAAGGGTATACAAATAAAAATGACACATAGAATTATGGTAGGCACCCACAAGTTAGTTTCTACAGTGTACTATTTACTTTTAAATAAACTCAAATCCAAAATACGTAACTAAACATGTCAAAGCAATATAGCATTGTTGAGTGAGAGGCGAGGTCCCTTTGAGTGGGTCTGGGTGTTCCAAAACAGGCTAGAGAGCCATGCAGAAGCACTAGCGCATGTCTTCAAAGCAGGATAGTCACACAGATTGACAAATTGTTAAGAATTAACCCAGCCTTTCAGTGTAATAAAAAGCTCGATTTCAGTGCTCACAGCGGTGATGCTTGCATGTCCAGAAAGTGCTCACACAGAGCAGGAGCTTCTCTGTGGCACTGGACCATTTGTCACCAAGATGCTCTGACTGGCTTCCTTGCTTCTTTGGGGTTTTTTCCTTTTTATTTTTCAGAGAAAACATTTTTTAAAAAATTATCCAGTGCTCTAAATATTTTTTAAAGCTAGATATGAAAGGAATGTATGAAATAAATAACTGTGTGCAGATGTGCTGGGGGAGATGAACACATGCCTGAGTTTAAAGTAAAGAATGGGCTGGCTACAATTTTATGTATTGAACAGGCTGAAAATAATGGAAAGGCGAAGAAGTTTCAAGAATCATGAATCCCACCTTCTGTGCAGGCAGACAATTATGAATATTAAGCAAGGTTCCTTAAATTGCCTGGGATATTTATGTCATAACAGAATTTCCTTCTAAATTCTACCTACTATGCATTTATGCAATTTCTGTCTTCCACATGTAAAGGCAGGAACTCAGAGAACATCCAGCTTTCCAAAAGGAGGAGGAAAAAGTGAGAAAAACATATGTTACTGTTTAGAAGAGAAGTAAACCTCACACAAAGGGGAACTGTCAGTATTAAAAAGAAAGTCTCAAGAAAAGTCACTTGCATCTTTTTGAAGACAAAAAAGCTATAAAAAAGATAGACACCAAAAAAAAAAACCAACCCCAAACAACCGCAAAACAAAGGAAAGCTCATGTTGCAATAGAGGTCACAAAAATATGAGACTGAAAACAAACCCCCCATGAATGTCAAAGCATCAGGCCTTGTTAACAAGGGATTGTTCCCAGCAGTACACTGCATTTCATCCAACTTCATTTTCAGTGACTCAAGCAGGTGGGCTCCCATTACTTCCTTGGGGGGAGACACACCCTCGAGGTCTCCCTCTTGTGCACAACCAACAGAATTCTCCAGCTATCACCAGCTTTTAGCGTGACCCCTCTTCAAGCTGCCTACAGCTGGGCAGGGAAAAGAGGGTGACACTGCGCTACACTGTCCTGAGACTTGAGGAAACCAAACAGATCAATCAAAAAACCCACATCTGCTCAGAAGGTTGGGTTTAGACAAAGACCTTCATTGGAGCCCAAGAATTTAGGCTATTTATATATATAAAAAAGACAGTTTCAAGAATGAAGGTAGACTGCATTGATGGGAACTTTAGTCATTAGACAGAGAAGCTTCTGCAATGCTGAATCTAAGTGTTCTGCTGTCACCAAGAGCCCAGATCCAGTCCTGCAAAATGTGGGATGTCCCCAATCCTGTGCCACCTCAGAAACCCCACATCCTCCCCAGCCTGCAGGCAGGGGTCAGGGACTGTACGAGTGTGGTGCGGCGCGTGGGCAGTGTGCTGCCTGCATGGCCCTACATTGCTAACCTGAACACGAGGAGCATCACATCCTGCACAGAAACCAACTCTGCGTGGTGGCTTGATCAGCGATCAGGTGACAATAGTTCTGCATGCGGACCAGCATAAGCAAAGTAGTTATACAAAACATTTGGACATAAGTAAAGACACTGTTGCAGCCCAAAAGCTACAGTATAGCTACAACATAGTTTCTTCTATATCCTAAGCAGATTATTTGCTGAGATTTTGAGCAAGAGCTAAAATACAACCCTAGCAGCACATTCAAGTTACACAGTGTATTCTTTTCAAACAAGACTCATATTCAACTCCTATTCATATATCCAATAAAAAGATACATAAAAGATGCAGTAAAATTTCTATTTAAGATAGCCAGTTCTTTCAAATTAATCTTACTGTAACAAAATCCATTTAGAATATAATTCCAGGTGAAATTGCATTCATAAAACCAGTACCACAACCATAATCTTTTATTGTATTAATGTTTCTGATATCGGAAACAAGAACTGGCAACATCCTTTGTAATATGTAATTGCATTTCTAAGAAAGAAGCCTTCTCAAGTTGGATTTATCTCTAAAATAACGTCTATATAAATAGTTTAGTGGCAGTGTAATGATAAAGTGACCTATCAGACAAGAAGTGTAAATTCAGTCAATTGAAGAGTAACAAGCAAAACACTGACCCCATATTTAAAAGAATATATAACCTAATTACAATGTAATAACTAAAATCCCTACATTAATCAGTGTTATGGCAGGCAGTTTCAGTCATTTGTTCATAAAAATTAGGATTCACATGGTAATCACCACTCAACTTCCTTGCACAGAATGCAATTTGCTTTTCTATTATTTGAAATATGTGGCAGTCATAGCTTTTCAAAAATATGCATTTGAACTTTTTGATTAATTTTTTTGGTTAAGTGTTGGTATACTTGTAGATATTAACTACAAAGCTTCAAGAATCTCACATATGCTGATGCAAAAAGTTGTGACACATTTCCTCACTCCTTACCCATTCTACCCTCTTTGCGTCACAGGGAGAGACAAAGAGGAAAAAATACAATGTAATTCTTATGTTACGTGAGATCTGTATCTGGCAAAAGGATATTTGATATTGTGCTGTCAAATCTCAGACATGAGATTTCAAAAGCTCAGTTTCATTTGGCTAACTGAAATTTATAAAATTCAACATAAATGGTCTAATTGTTCCTTGTTTCAGACAGAAAACAATGCAAAGCCCTAATTTTACTATTGTGTACACCTAAGACGATGTATAAACTCAGAACTGTACCCAGATTACTAAAGTACCTGTAGTATCCTATTCTAACTTTGGAGGAAATAATGAATTCATGTGGTTTTAAAGGATTTTCTAGTTCCATGTTCCCTTATGCAGTTTTCATGCAGAGCCCAGATAACAAAGGATGCTGCTACACCATCCCACGCTCCCAGGCAGACTAGGCTTGCTGGTGGAGCTGGAATGGTGCTGTGCTTATCCAGAGTTGAACCCACTTTAATGATGTTGTAAATGCAGCCTGGATAAAATTAGAGATAAGCCCGATCCCTCACCTCCTCAGATCTGAACTTCTAAATTCCCTGTATATATCACAATCCCAAAATGCAGGCCCTAATTTTCAAATATTATATTATCACAAATCTAAGACCTTGCTGATACAAAAAGTAGAAGATCAGGCTTGAAAAAGGCAGAATCTCTTGTTGCTACCATGGCTTTGTCTGGTAGTACAGGGTGCTCCCAGATCTCTCATTTGACTGAAAACCCTCCAGGAAAGGCAGATATTTTCTTTTTCTCTATGAACGCCTTGATGGGTCAGCAGAAGAGACATGGACACTGGTTAGCTTTTCTCAAGAGACAAATGCCACCCAGCCTTTCTTCTACTTTAAATTTTAAAGGAAAATCACAATCACTAGCTTTACTGCTCAGAAAATATGTTTAAGCAACATTATTTGTTGCAACACAGTTTCAGTGCAGAGGCAGAGAAGGTAAACACCAAGTCAAGTTAAATCAGACATGTTCTGCTAAGGTCAATGTATAGATATATTAAAACAGTAGAGGAATTTTTTAGGACTTACATAGACCTAAAACTATCCTACAAACAGGATATATGTAATAAGCATGAAACATTGTCCTCTGCTGTGCTCACATATTTACATCTAAATCTAGGCCTCTATATCAGATCTGATACCAATAAAGTTGTTTCCAACATTCATCAAATGATGGCCTAACACAAAATAATCATAAGGCTCCGGACTCTGCAGAAGCAATGCAAGAGAGAAACAGGGAGAACACCAGAACCACCAAGAGGTTTGCTGTGTGGAACGTGAAAGCTGACACTACAGACCAGGCCTTGGCATTAGCCCTGTCGATACAAGGTATCCTGAAAATACTGAAAATTTTATCTGCCTGAGAGAAACTGGCACGCTGTAATGTAGAATCAACTGTCAAATCTGAAGTGGCTAGACTTCTTGGGATCACAACCTTCCTCGCTCACCAGACTGACTCTTCATCCTTCTCGGTTGTATCAGCTGAGGGCCACGGCACAAACTAGTCCACACTGGCAAAATTCAATCAAATTCAACAGAATTACATGGATTTCAGTCAGCTACTGTACAGCCTCAAGGTTCATGGCAGTTTGCTGCACCTGGGCCCTTCATATAATAGTTAAAATTCACAGAGGCTTTTCTTCAGAAAAGTGTGGGTTTTCTCTGGTTTCTATGTGTTAACTGACTACCAAGCATGGTGAAACCCCTTGACTATAAACTGCTGCTGGTGGTTTTACAGCCCTTCCTGCCTCCTGAAAGGGCCACACATGACTAGTGCTTCTCCTGTCTGAAAGGCAACTAATCACTCGGAAACAGAGAGTCCCTCTCATCAGACTGGCATCAGCGCGACCATGCCACGAAGAAGCAACCCTTGGATGTATCCATTCTAGCCAAATACCACTAGCACCAAATTTCCCATTTCCAGACATTTTTATAAAGTCCTACTAAAACTACACAAACTTTCTAGACCTAATGCAATTTGACATTTTTGGGGAAGATACTCACAGTTTCCAGTTCAGTCATTACTTCAGAATACTTCTATTCACTTCACAAATCCTCCACACAGGGCATACAGAAGGGATGAATTCCTTCACTCTATAAATAAGAACCTACATACACATATATAAAAATAAATCCCATATGATCCCCTTTCACTCCCAGTACAAATTGGATTTCTTTGACCATAACTCCTTTAACACACAAATAGCTTTACAAAGCAGAGGAGTTTAACTGAACCAAAATGCTCTAGTAAGCAAAGCCAGCACTTACAGTGACCAGAGCTGCTTCCCTTATGCCAGTACCACTTAACAGTAGTTTACACCAGTATTTCTAATCCTGTTTGAATTCAGGGATGTGGGGGAATGGGATGTGTGCACACACACATGCATACACAGGTAGGGTCCTGTAGTGAGAACAAGCAGATATTACATATTACTTATGTTGCTTACTGTGCTATAGAAGATGCATAGCTAGGGTGCGGAGTGGTGAGTGACAGCCTATCGATGTACAATACAGAGGACTGTAGAAAGTCTGCTTTAAAAACTATGGGCCTGAGTCTGTCTGACCTCATAACTAACCCTGCTTTGAGGAGAAGGTTGGACTAGATGACCTCCTGACATCCTTCCAAACTGATTTACCTACGATCCCTTCAGTTTCAGAGCTTTAAAATTCACAACTCTCAGGGCAGGGAATCCCAGTTTTCTCAGACATTATTAAAATATAATTACTTTCTATTCATCAGATATTAATGCCTGCACAGAATTTATAATTTAGCAATTAACTTTCAGGTATGCAAATGCAGATCCTGTCTAAGTGTGCAGGTTATCTCTAGCAGAAGAATAAATATGAACCTTAACGTAAGTACACATTTTCCTCCATTTACTGTGTAGCAGATTAGTATGCTCTATGAGCATCTATCCCTTAAATGTGGTACAGAACTTCGGAATCCCTTCAGGATGAAAAGTACTATATAGAGAGATGTATTATATTTTGCAGCTGATCTTCTTAAAGTATTAATTACATGGAATCCAATAAACGGCTGCACACGTACGGTTTCAGACTATGGAGACCAAACATTTCAGCTGTCCCAAAGGAATACCAAAAGAAAGCACTTGAAGAAAAAAAATTTTTAAGGAGCATTGAGGGATAGTTTGGAATGAAAAAAGCCTTGATAACATACACTAAATGCTTCTCATATCCTTCTGGCTTGCAGTAATGCTAAATCTTCACGACAGTAAAATATGATTAGAAGTGACAAAAAATAATGGATATTTGAATATTAAAATAAATAACCTCACATTTTTTTAAAGCTAGAATTTATAGAGCTTAAATATGCACAAATGTAAAGGATGAAATAATGCCCATGACATAGGAGCAGTATTCTGTCACACAGGCAATGTATGTAAACCAAACTAATCTACATAAACAATGTGTTCTGAGTTATGTATTTGTGTATGCTGAGCTGTTTGGCAGACGCAGGATAGAAGATGAATATTTCACTACATAAAATATATTTTATCAACATACCTTTAATACTAAAGTGCTAGGCATCCATTGTGCATCACTTTTCAGTATATGCAAGCCTCATGAATATCATGCAATTTTCCAATTTCTATATCTACCAACTGCACAAATAACTAATAAAAGCTACAGAAAAAAAAAATTATGTTTTCATAAATAAACTGTTTTATAATCCTGCAGGCACAGGTGAAGTGTAAGATAGCTCTCTTTTTGTTACTTCTTTATTTGCCTAAGTGGTGATGGAAAAACCCCCATTATCCTTCAAACATAGCCAGTTGCCTTCATTTAAATACTAAATAAATCTGGGAAACTGATTTTGATTGACTAGGGAGATCATCTTCATCATTTCACCCCCAAGGAAGCTGAGACTATTTAATCTGCACTTTTAAGAACTCTGAAAGAGGAAGGACTCTCTAAGCTCTGCTTGCTTTACATTAAAAATATCTACAATCAGGTAACATATAGCTCTGCTCCTCCCCTAGCCTCACTAGAAGTGACCTCAACTCTCTGGAACAAACACTTAAGTCTTTCTGCTTATAAACAGAGTATTTCTTTTCCATTTCTCTGTTGAAGCCATCACAAGCACCAATTAGGCATTGAACTTGGTTGCCTGGCATCTACATTTGACAGTTTTTAAGCCACGCTGGGACAGGCAGGATGTTATTAGCAATAACGAGGTTGTTCGCTAGGAGAGCGTCTTCCGGGGAGAGAAACGCTATCTAAGCAGGTTGGAGATGCAGCCAAGGAACCTAGAGATCGCTCTGCCTTAGCTGCAATAGGCTTGTACGATCAATATATTGGATTAATACATGTTACTCACTGGTTCATGTCAGGAGAAAAGGTGCACAACTATATATTTTCATGATATTTGCTTCAATTTAAAAAAAAACAACAACAACAAAAAAACCAGGGAAAAGCAGACTTAATTTGATTAGAAACAAAGACCAGTAAAAAAGAATTTCCAATAACAAAACAAAAAGAAACAAATTTAAGATCTATGGGAAATCTGAAGGACAATTTATTAAAGTTTTAGTGCAATTGCCTGGGTGGCCAAGGAGGCCAGCAGCACCCTGGCTCGTAGCCGGGACAGTGTGGCCAGCAGGGCCAGGGCAGTGCCCGTCCGCCTGTGCTCGGCACTGGTGAGGCCGCCCCTCGAACCCTGGGTTCGGGTTTGGGCCCCTCACGGCCAGAGGGACATGGAGGGGCTGGAGCGTGTCCAGAGCCGGGCACGGGGCTGGGGAAGGGGCTGGGGCACAAGTGCTGGGAGGGGCGGCGGGGGGAACTGGGGGGGTTTAGTCTGGAGAAGGCTCCGGGGGGACCTTATCGCTCCCCACAGCTGCCTGACAGGGGCTGTAGGCAGGGGGGGTCGGTCTCTTCTCCAGGTAACAAGTGACAGGACAAGAGGAAACGGCCTCAAGTTGCACCAGGGGAGGTTTAGATTGGAGATTAGGAAAAAATTCTTCACAGAAACGGTGGTCAAGCCTTGGACAAGGCTGCCCAGGGAGGTGGTGGAATCACCATCTCTGGAAACGTTTAACAAACGCGCAGATGCGGTGCTTTGGGACAGGGTTTAGTGGTGGCCTTGGCATCTCTGAGTGAATGGTTGGACTTGATGATCTCAAAGGTCCTTTCAAAACTAAATGATTCTATGATTCTTTGTGACACTGCAAATACGTCACGAGTAGCTAATAGTATCTCTAAACATATCAAACACACATCAAAGAAACAAAGCTTGTTTCCTTTCCCAGTTAATTAATTATTTTAGACAAGTTCAGGGGAAAATTACCAGAACATGAGATGGCTCTGAAGACCAGCATTATTTACCCTCAGTGTTCCAAAAAAATTTGTAACTTAGGTTACCTTACTCTGCCTGTTTCCCATAATTTCACTGGGGTATAGTATCATTTTTCATTTCTTATAGGCAGTTGAACGGTTACCACATTCTATGGAACATTCTAGAAACACACATTTATTAGGCTTTCCTTTAGACATCAACAATTTTTTCTAAGCTGTGAAACCAAGTAGTATATAGAAGCCTTTTCCACTGCATCATCGTATTTCCTCCATTCACAGCAGAAAGTGAGAAGTACTGCCCTTACGCAGCCCGCAGAGGCCTTCCATCATTCCCCACTCTATTCCACAACCGGCTAACAAAAGAACACCTTGCAACACAACACCAGAATGTTAGCTGAAGGTCTTCTCACCTGAGGACTGATGCAGTTTGACTCTGTTGAGTTTATGAGACCTCCACGGGTCTTAATCAAGCAAAGTGAACTTTGGAACGGCTTTAGGTTTCTGAGTAAATACGTACGTGGGAATATGCTTAATCAGGCATAGTGCACATCCAATTTACTGCAATAACTTCTGTAAGCAGTTGGTAAGTTTTTGCAAAACTCCTTTTTAACTGGCTATCACTCACTGGAAAAACGATCCTACAGTTTAATGACATAACCTTTCCCCTCAAGGTACACATCAATAAACTGAGGACCTTTGCTTGTATTTTCCAGCATGCATACCTGCTTCTCATTCTGAATGAAACAATTTACTAATCTTAATTATTGCCTAAGCTGAAATGAAGTTACCTAATTCAAGTAAAGGATCAGTAGCAATAGCCCTGTGAAAGTTTATCTTTAATAAACCTGTAATTTTTAGTCATAGGACAAAAAAAATAGAAGCAACACTGAATGGAGCAGACGTCTGCCATTTCACTTCACTGCCATTTGTTCACATTTGAATGACATCTCTCCTCACATTTTATAACATCTTTATCTAGAGCAATAAAACACATCAAGTAAATAAGATCTAGGGGCATATTCTGCAAATAACTTTTAAGAAAGCTTCCATTTAATATCGATAGGAACATTCACCTTAAGTAATGAGATATATTATATACAACTTGCGAGAAATTTTTTAAAATACAGTATTTTATCTCAGAAATGCTGACAAAACCTCTTTGTGTATTAGGGGGAACTGTAACTATGAAGGTTGAACAAACAGATGCAGTCTTAAATGGAAGGCAAATATGTAAATTACCCCAATTCTGCTGAATAAATATTTCCCTCTATAAAGCATCTCATACTTAAATCCTTCCATGAAGTAACACTTCTAAATTAGGTAATAAGGATTTTAAGGATTTCACAGTAACTAAGAATAGAAATACTGGTCAAAGAATACAGACTTTATCATATTCTCTGATTGAAAGATTAAAAGGAATGGGGAAATCATTAGATTTTAATAAGCACTGTCTTCATTTGATTTTAACAAAATTTCACGTGGTATGAAAATATTAACAGTTTCAGGGGACACTTCAGTGTAGCCACAAAGTTTGCTCTCTGAGTGATACTTCATTTGTAATTAAGTCTTTTGATAAAGTATTGCAAACTACTGTTTGAAATTAAGGGGCGAGTTGACGGATTTTGATTCATTTTTTTCTTCAGCATGTAAGCAATCAAAACTGGTATAGAATATATAACAAAAGATCCCAATGAGAAATCATAAAACTAGTAACATCTGCAGGCCCCTCTGGATCTAAATTAAGGAAAGCTGCAACTGCAAGCTAATGTTTAGGCATCTATATAGATTTTTTTTCATTTTCCCTTTCAGTCTTCTAGCTATAGATGCAAGAGTAACACAGTATATGCATTGTTTAGGCTTCTGGTTCATAAACATCTCTGTAGAGGAATAATGTAGAAAAAATGAGTACAGACCTGTTTATACAAGCTTAACATTTTCTACAGGGTAACACTCAGCCAGTATCTCCTTCAAGCAACTGATGCCCTCTCAGCTTTCACAAACAGACTGACCTTGACTCTAATAACCCGTTCTCTAAATATGGAAGGCTTTCTCCATTCTAAATCAATATTTCTGACTTATTTTGAAAAAAAAAAAAAAGTTCAAACATTCACAGGACACAATGAAGACAGATATGGATTGGCTTCATGATAAAGAATTAATTAATAACGATCCAAGGGAGGCAGTATCAAAAAGCAATTTTACCCCTAGTTTCCAAAAAAGCCAACAAAAAGATGAATTAGACCTAAAAATCTGTGTCACTGTACTTCCCACTACCTGCCCCCCAAATTTAACTGTTAACAATGCTACATGGTGAGCACTGTCAACCTTCATTGCATATTCCTAACAAACTGCTATGCAGTGATCTTCTGTCTTAAGTCCAAAACATCTCTTCAATTTTTTTTGCAACAAGAAAAGGCACATTACCATTACTTTTCTTGTACAATTATCTAATTTCTTGGGGGGCGGGGGGAAGGAACAAAAGTAAGGAGTAGAACTAACCAGAATCTGTTAACATTTAACAAATTCATATTGTGATTTCACTTTTCAGCAGTAAATAATGATCCACAGCTGCTTGCTTTCCATAATATTTTTCTTGTTCAAATGCAAGTGATTCTGCAATTTTAAAATAGAAGAAAATAGGGAAAAGGGAGAGAGACACCCAACTTGTTTTCCTATAAATGTTTAATTCTGGGCACACTATCTTCCATTGTAAAACTATATGCTAGAATGCTAATTTCTTTATTAATTTCAGAGAGAAGTGATCTGTAGCACAGCATATACACATTTTGCCTTGCTTTATTAAATGGAAAGCAAAGAAGTCAGATCAGTTTATACTTAAAATATGCTGAAAAGTGGATGGCAACACGCTACATTAGGAACTAAGTTCTACTCTGTGGTATTCCCAGTGATTAAAACAGAAAGTCACTTCTCTCTGTACTAACGTGTCTCTGGTTTTAGGAGAATCAGCATCTTCTGGGACATTTAGGGTTTTACGTTTGTGCGTGCTGAATTACAAAAATAGCTCAGTGCTATTCTTGAATGACTTCAACAATGAATGACTTCCACAACAACTTGAATGACTTCCACAAGAAGCTCAGCAGTCCCTTTTGATTCCTAAGAATTGGAAAAATCACAGTATATGAAGCACTACTACTTTTAAGATCAATAAGTCATGATGTTCTAGGCAAACATGTTATTCCTAAACTGATCTATTTTTGTTGCTGTTAAGTTGGTCTTTTAGGTAAGTGTCCTCTTAGTATCATTTCCAGCCTAAAATCACAACCTAGTAATAATTTTCACTACAAACTGATTTAGTTTTTAATTTAAAGAACAGTTTTTAAACATGATGACACCATTATATTTATTTCTTAGATAACAAAGCTATTATCACTACTCTTTCAGTTCAGCGCAAGGACTGCATCCTGATGCACTGTGGTTCTTCAGCTCAGTTGTTCAATGGCCTAAAACACTGTGTTGAGCCAAATTAAAACATATGTGGGCTAGAGGCATTGTGAATCTTACCCATTTGTCACACTCATAAATAACTTTCCTCTTTCAACATCTACCTTAAAAAAATCTCGTCTGAAATTTTATAATTAACTGGAAAAAATACAGAAGAGATGAATTTTTACTTTATATGGGTTTCTGTAAAAACATACTAAATTGTTAAAAGCGTATATGTACAATTTAGTTGTATGAATAACTATCAGCTCGTGTAGTTCAGTCTACCCTAATCACTCCAGAATATTTAAGAATAAATACTTCAGCCCTTCCTTGCAGCTGTTGGGTATGATATCTTATTTTACAGCATTTTAGAAGCAGGGCACAGACTACTGAAACTGAGTTGATCAACCTGCTCCACACTGGACTGTTAAAAACTCTGAACAGAAACTAAAAGTACAATGGGATTAGGAAAAAGCAATAAACCCTGACATTGATTGAAGTTTGTCAAAATTATGGCTCTCAAATTACAGAACGCAGGAAACCCAGAGCATTTTAAAGGGCATCATACAACAGAGAAAATACAAAGGAATTGGGTAGCACTTAGGTGCCATTTTGCAAACTGTGTTTGAGAGAACGCAGAAACTGTTTTAGACTTGAACATCTGGGACTCACTGCATGGCTCCCAATAACCAATGAGACAGCACAAGAAAAGGCAGCGAGTCCCAGATGTTAGACATCAGTCATGGGCCATAGAACTGGCAGATTAAAGTAAGGCGGGAGTAAAAGTTTAGGAGAATGAGAGGGAGAAAAGCTTTACATGGGTAAGCAGACAGCCATGTCTCCTCTGCCTAAATTTTCATTAGGGATAATGTTATGATTCATGTCACACTCCAGTCTTTGTGAAAGCAAAAGTTACTACTTTCCATGAAAACTGCTCAACTGTTTAAGAGATGTACTTGTCTGGAGTGAAATATTTTAAGTGTGTAGTGCCCAGTGCTAAGGGTCAGCTCTCAGATTTGAAAATTGTCAAGGAAAAGCTGGACAATGAATCCTTTCTGCTCTAATCCTGTTACTGAATGGAGAGAGAATGAGGATAAATACAGTAACCTTAATTTCTCATGTCCCACTTTTCCTTCGGCTTTTAGTACTATGACTGCGAACTGCTGCCAGATTAATGAGACACCAGTACTGCTTAGGATCTATCACAGCACGGATGTGTTTTGAATACAACTGACAGAACGAGATGGATGGTTATATGTCAATCAACAATATCACTAAAAACACTATAGCAGTATGTGCTAGAAACTGTAGAAATCTACACACTTACAATTTTCATGGCAGCTATAAATCAGGTGATAATGACCCCAGTATTACTCTGTCTGCCCTTGGAACATATAGAGATGAACATGGACCACAACCTCAGACCTGGATGCCTTCAAGAACACTCAAGTTTGTATTTGGTTCTTACACTGCAGTTACCTAAATGATGTTTGTAATTTCTTTGGGCAAATGAGATATACTACATTACATAATGATTTCTGTTGGAAAGAAAACTTTGCTTCTTTTTATATGTATAGAATAACTGTATCTAAAATGAAACAGACTGAGGCTACTCACAAGAATAATCTCCAGAAGTGAGGTTACCCTGATAAGCATTTCATAAGCAGGTCAGAATAGAGATGGAAAGAAAGAACAAGAGAAAGCAGCCGAATAACATAAATTTTGTAAAAACTCTGTTCAGGAAGAATGGCTCACGCCACCTCATAACTGGTACCCTGAACAAGTCCCCGTGTTCAGTCCTTAAGATCTTTTTAAAAAATTGCCAAAGTAAGGGCTTTTAGTGAAAGAAGTATGTATCAATATTCAACATCAGCCTGTATTTCATCCTCAGTGAGTAGTTACTGCATAAGAGATAACTGACAGTTTAAAGAGAAAGCTTTCAATAGTTTCATTTTTTCCCCAAAGCCCTAAATAGATCACACAGCAAAATCCTGAAATGACACTTCAGAGATGCTACGGAGACCATTTTTTCCCTTTTTCTTTCTGACATTAATATTTTTAATACAACGTTAAACTAAGAAAATATTAAATAGAGAATTTTGAAAGCAACAAATACCTTAGGAAGACAAGCCTCTAACTTCTAATGCATCCTGCTGTTAATTTGATACTGAATTGACAAGAAACTGAAAAGGTAAAGCCTTATTCCATAGTTTGCAGCAGTCAGGCAAAACACATTTGGCTTTATTTGCATCTTCAAGCATGAAAGATCATGTGGAACTGATATTGAAGATACAAGAATTCTACCTTGAGAATGTATAAGCAAGAATGCAAGCGATAAAGAAAAGATATCTTTAACAAGAACACTAGCAGCAGGCCTCAAAAGGATGGGCAGAGATAGTTCTCCTTTGTATTTGTTTCTTAGCAAGTATAAATACTATATATATGTATACACATAAATATTTCCTAATATCTGGTAGTACCTTTCTATCTCTGTACAATCTATGTCATTGACCTCTCACAAGCATTCCCGTGCCTCTCTTGTTTTGTGTCCAGTAACACCACTTAATTTCCTCACTTGCTGAAGCTGTGCTTGACACCATAGGGTGCAAAATAACACAGAAAACATTATCTGTGGAAGAAGAGAAGATTGCCTGATGCTGGGAATACTCCTATGAACAGCAAAATCAGCGCTGCCCTTTCAAAAGTTAGATCAGCTGCCTGATTGACTGCCCTACCCCTCTTTTTGTGGTCTTTTAAGAGTTCAAGAATTGGCCAGAAAATCAATATAACTCATGTAGAAGCCCCTCCAAAAGGAGAAAAAAGAAATGAGATTTTAGTTTGGGCAGCTATTCACCGGTATCTGCTGGGTGCATCTTTGAAGCACCAGACAAAATGCAGGAAGCTTGCTGAAAACACACTCATTAAATTTTTTGGGGGCTAGAAAGGGAAGTAGTAAGGTCATGTGCTGCAAATATCCTATATAAAGAGAAAGAAGAAAGAGACTCAAGTGTTCTGACACTGCACTGAGGCATATTTCAATCATTTACAGGAAGCCCTCAGCAAAGAATGCAAACAGGAAAGTTCTTCCTCACGAATAAGCTTGCCTTTTAGCCAAAAAAAAATCCCCAGCTGCCCTATGTAAATTTTGCAAATGAAAAGGAATTCTGTTTCTAAACTCCCTGAAAGTCAAACCACTCTCACTGTATACAAATCTCTGCACAGAATGTTTCCTTCCAAATACATACAGCCAGCTGTCTCAGCTATGATAAAGTAAGAGGATGCATGTGGTAGCTCTGGATTGCTTAGTGCTATAAAAATTGTTTAAAAAGTTTACTCAGCCATGATACACAAAAGTAAAAGTATATTTTAGTTATTGGGATAGGAATTTACAAAGTAACAAAATAGAAACAAAAATCCAAAACAAGGGCTATTTACACTGCACGTACTCTGGAGACTCTACAACCAAGAGATTTAATTCAGAAGTTTTGGAAGTGGAAGGAAAGATGACATGTTTAAAAAAAACAACAAAGCACCCCAACAGCAAATGTAGATGGAAAAGACAAAAAGCATCATCTTTCCAGGAAGACATTTCTAATTGCTTATTTACCAGGAACATGCATCTTTACTGAAGCACAGTGATGTTGGACTATATAACCACTTGTCTCATTGACTCGTACCTAGTACATTTCCTTGGTTTTGGTTATAAAACATAACACGATACAATATAATATAGGTGACGTAAACGTCACTTTATAAGGAAAACTCCTACCTTAGGAGCCTCTCTACGCTTGCATGACAGAAACAAAAATGTAAATTATGTGCAGAGAATGACAGAAATAGTTAAGAATCTCTGAGATTACTTTGTAAGGTGGCTGCTAGTCTTCTGTTTCACTGAAGACACGCACGGGAGGAAAGCACCCCACCGCACTCCAAATGACAGCTTGATGCCACCTAACTGAAAGACTGCATCACAGACGTGCTTCTCAGGAAACCTGCTACCAGGTGTAAAGACAACAGGATAACTGTATTATACAGGTGATGAACCTGAATCTGCAGATACAGGAACAGCCGATGTCTCTAACAGTTTTGGTCATGTCATCATATACATTACCAATGTATTTCTGTATCATCATAATGAAAAGTGGCCATGACCCAAATATTCTGTGCATTTTAAAAATGAAATGAAAAAATGTGTTCCTCCCTCTGAGGAAGAGAGCATGTAATCTAAATTTCTATCATCGTTGTTAGAGGTTTTTTTATGCCTTGATAGCTTATAAACTGTTACAGATTAATGTTAAGTTAGAAGTGCATTGGAGAAATCTAATATATCTAGCGCCTTCTAAATTGCTCTTTGTCAGATACGATGGCTTTCCACTGTCTCCTCCCACACACTTTCCATCTTTCCTGAAAATTGCCTCATCTTTGAATCATTACTGTTGTAATTACAACATGAAAAATCAGTAGTAGAAGAAAAAAATCTTTGACACAAAGAGCATTATCAGGGGGCAAAAAAATCCTGCTGTATCCAAAGATAATACAATGCTGCATTGTTAATGTTTCTATCAATTATTGACTTCATGATAAGGTAAAAATCTAGATCTTTACACTTTACATGGTATTCCTTCCAGTCAACAAAAAATATAAACGTGTCTAACAGTTGGAAAGGTCACGGTCATTGCAAAACACTTGGAGGAAAAAAAAAAAATTAGTAAACATTCATTTTAGTAAAAACAGAGGTGCAATAATATCCATCTAGTTCTCAGCTGGGTGAGCCTTGGTGCTTTAAAGGGAGGGGATTTGAAATATTTACCTACTGGGTGTATTATTTGCTCTTTGTTTGGATGTTTCAGAGTGGCTCAATATATACATTAGCAACCCATTGCTCTGCAAATACAGAACCCACAGGTTAGCCTCCCTGGTTGGATAAATAATCAATTCTACTTCCAAGAGTGGCATTAGATCCTTAAAGGGGATGACAGTACAAATCTTAACATAGGCCATTACAAAATACTTCAAAGGAATGCTTCTGTTTAAGCTAATTTAAAATCAGACTGGAAGAGAGCTCATATAGCTCAATGGCTTTCTAGTCAGTTTGCTGCTCCATGGCAGAATTAATTACCTCTCTGCTATTCCTGACAGGTTTGTCTAAATTGTTGTTTACAATTTCCATTGATGAGGATTCCACAATTTGCTCAGACAACCTACTTCGGGTTTCCATTTACAGTGTTTTTCCTAACATCTAACCAAAATCTCCTCTATTGTAACTTGAACTTCTTATCCTAACCATCCTGGACACAAAGTCCTCTCTTTTTCCTGCACATTTTTATGTATCTGAAAATTTTAGGTTATTTCCCACCATGTAGGTGGCAGGATCCTGGTTCTTTCAAATCTTTCTTCTTTATTCAAGGGCTGAAAACACAGAAGATAGGGTATAGGGCTGATACAGATTTCCAAATTCCTTATTTACTAAAGGAAATGTCCTACCATTTGACATTTTCAGTACAGAGGTGAAGGACTCAATGGGGCAAAGGGAGCGGCAGATCCCCACCTCTGGAGCTGGATTTTGGAAGGCAGTACTAAGGCCAGGAAGTAGTGTTGGGCTAATGGTTGGGCTCAATGACCTTAAGAGTCTTTTCCAACCTAAATGATTCTAAGCAGAGTCTGCAGAGATGCACACATCACCCCTGTTTGTGTTTTGCCTAGCAAGCAGATAGTTGGAGGTCCAGCTTCTATGGCTTTCAACACTCATTTGCATTGAAAAACAGTAAATAAAGCGAACAGAAAAATATATGAATTGTCTGGATCATAACCTGCAGCAGAGTATCCATATTACCAAATACCCTTGATTACAAATTTTTGCCACTTTCTGTCTAAAAGTAGGAGTGCTTGATCAACATCTAATGTAGGATGTGAGCAGCTAAGAGCAAGGCTTTAGGAATATGACGGGGGGGCACAAAGAAAACATCGTCTTCTGGTGAGAGCACCTTACAAGGTATGTTTGCAGACTTTTAAATTTTACTCGTAAATATTTAGATTAAATCCTGGTTTCACTGGTCTCACAGTAAGATTTTTACCAATGACTTAATAACAGTCGTATTTCATGCTGCAGGGATATGAATTACAGATGGAATTACACATTTAAATTTGTATTTTTCACTGTTTCTTCAGATCTCTGTGTATATCACACTGTCCTTAGTACACTATCCTGACAGTTTATATGGGGAGCATACTCCACAAAAGTTGTAAACATCCAAGTATTATTTTCAGTGAAAGTAACAGATCTGTTTTATAACAGCATGCTTTAACAACACTCAGATGATTCAAGGAAAAGCTAGATCCTGTATCATAAAATTGTGGCATGAAATTGGTTCAGCATTAGCAACTGCTATATCTTAGTCTTTTGCTTTGTTATTAGTTTCCCAGTATTTTTTCCTCATGTAGATTACCCTCTATTATTTAGTTATAACTTCCTCCATAATTACAATCAATGAATAGTAATCACTTAATAAACATATCCTGGCAGGTCTATTTTTGTACTGGGAAAAGATTAATTTTCTTTATCATCACTCCAGTAAGCAATTTTTCTTCTTACCTGAAGTAGCAAAGTGAAATGTAGTGCCTGGCATCGAGTTCTGCTCTGATACATACAGCATTTGAGCAAGACCAGACACCACCCCTTTCTTTTTCATATTATTTGAATACAGATTTATCAAAATCTGTGAAACTTGGAATTTACATTCACTGATTTTTATATGTAATTCTATCGCTGCACATAGGTAAAAGCCGCTTTGCACAGCTTGTTAACACTGAGCTAATAGTGGCATCCTGGGAGATTTTTCAGAGTGCTTCTCCCAAAATGCAGAGACTGCAGAAAGAAACTGCATTTTTGTTAAATTTTGTGAGCTTAGATACTCAGCATTGAAATGCCAAAGAGTGTGCACTCTGTCAACTACATATAAAGGCCTAATTTGATATTAAATAGAATAAAATATCCTGAATTAACTTGGATACCTACAGGTTGCTATAATGGTTTCTTTTCCACTGCCATGTGAATATAGCACGTGAAACTGGTAATGAAACACAAACAAAAGAAATCTTATTTTGGTTTGTATACAGAAACCTGGCTTCTCACAAATTAGATTGATTAGTTCTAAGTGGGCTTGCCTAAAGTCACTCGAATCAAATCAAGTTTTTCTATTGACTTCATGAGATTTCAGACTAGGTGTAGCTATAAATGGAAATTCAAAGTAAACAAACCCTCCTGTGGGATTCACATTTTTCTGCTTGAAGTCCATACAGAGTATTTCTCAAATATCTTGTGAGGTAAGCTTGGCCATTCATTGCTCTTGAACCACTTAATGTGGGTATTCAAATATTCAAACTATGTACAGGGAAGTGAGGGATTCAACCTCTCATATGCAATTTTACTCTGCTCTGGCCTGGCTTTGCCTTTGGATAAACACTGTGCAGTTTGCCAGGTACCTTCCAAATAGAACTAAAACAATAGCTTTGAAATAAAAAAATAATTTTAAAACAATTTAAAAATCTCAGTTGGAATACATCAAATTTGCATTCCCAAATATTATCTTTGTAGGTGGACACTAAGCTAGTAATTCTGACATTAAATGGTCTGTCAACCTTTCAGTAGAAAGCAAAACCATAAAGGAGTACTTTAAAATGAGTTTCTGTAAAATTTAAGTACACTTGAGTTCTTCACACTAACATTAAAACACCTTGAGCAACTCATCCTTGTTCAAAAGTATCAGTTTAAGGACAAATTTTGCAGTTGGAACGTCTGGCATTTTTTGCACAAATACTGGCAAAAATTACTTTTACCATCCTTACCCTCCAAACTTTCTCTCTGTTTCAGCCCCACGTAACATGAACCACTGGGATCAAGCTGAGCTGTCCCTTCGAACTGCTTTGTGCTTTTTTAAATGGCCTCACAATCCCACCTCATGATATGAGCATATGAAAATTTTTACTTAGACAGGCCTATAATATATATATATCTGTCTACATACAACACGCAACTTAAGACTGCACAAATTTAATATAACTAGAAGGGTAAACCTAAATTTTTTGCCCTAGTCTCATCTTTGCCACAGGCAGGCCTGCATTAAGTTTCAAGGAAATCTTTCTAATACATACCAAACAAAAAAAAGCTTATGCATATTTTAACTTCTTTAGCAGTATCACCCTTCCTCTGAAAAGAAGAATTGATTATATACATCAATAATAGGGAAAATATTTATTTCACAGCTCTGAAAATTAGAGTAAAAATCTCACTTCAGAGTTCACTAGTTCAGCTGGTAATTTTCAGAATTCTTTTAAGATGTCAATACAAGGCATTTTTTTGTATGCACAGTAATGAAGACTTCAAATACACAAATTACCTCTAAACATAGGCATATTACTAAAAGATTATACAGCAAAACAGATTTTGCACAAACCAGCGGCTTTTAAAATAAGCAATTATTCCACAATTTAATGCAAGAAAAATTTATATACTAGGCATTTTGTAAAGATCTGGGAAGTACTTAATAGGAAAACAAAATGCCTGGATTAATCTAGCAGAGATATGTTGATATGATGGAAGTCAGAAAGCAATTGTGAAAAAACACTCTGCACCTATGCTGGTCACAAAGTGTTCAGTCATAAAAGCTTTGATTTATATTGTATTAGCATAGTGTGGTGGAAGCATGCAGCACCACAACATCAAAGGATATGCCCCCAAAATACGTATCTATTTGTCTTTTTTTTTTCTTCTCTCCAATAAGAGTATACTTTTAGTTTCCAACTCATGTGTGTATCGGAGATGGTTTGTATATCCAGGGAGAAATTGAGAGGGGAATGAAAAAGAAAAACAGCTTGAGGGATGCAAGAATCTCACCATACTTTTAAGTAAAGAAATAACAATTCACTTGTAATAGGACTGTCCCATTAGGGTCCCTGATTGCCATGAAAATCTCAATTGACCTACTCCTTTTCTTCGTTAGATTTACAACGTTAAGATAATTAAAACAATATGACCTTGGATTTGGACTCACTAAGTTTCTTTCAAGGTATACCTCACAGTCCTCCAAAAATTCTTTGGAGGAAAGCACACTTGCCAGAATCTTACATTGTCTCAGCAGTTGGATACTCGTCGTTCCGGAGAATCTTACTAGACTTCTCAGAAGAGATGTGATCACTTAGAATTTCCAATTTTTGATTACAGGATAGGGAAAATAATACTTTTCTCCTTTGTTTTCAGTAACTTTACAAAATAATCCAAAGACACTACCTGACTGCTTGTAGAGACAAAATAAAGAACTTCATTTAGGAACAATTAATTCCTCTTCAGAATAAATTTTCAAGCCGGGTAATTGAGAGGATAGAACATCATTGCTTTGTGTAAGTATAACCTTTTTGAACTTCCCAGGCTGACACATCACAGCTGAGATGCAATCGTGTTAGTCACGGCACTCTGCATGATGCCAATGCTGTACTAAGCAGCACGCTATTAGGAAAGGGTACAGCAGCATGCTGCAGTACCGACAGGGCCCTCCCATGCTGGGATTGTCTATATGCAAACACCATGCCCACTGTCACTGCACAACACAGGAGAATGCTAGAGAGCTATTTCTGTAACACCAGGAACACTTATTCCTCCACAACTTGACCCCTGCTCTGTGTGGTGATGGTGGTGATGTGTTTCAGATGTGATGTATAATAGCAGGAGAGTACTGATGCATCAGACCAGGAAATTAAAAAAGATGCCATTCACACAAAGGAATGTTTAGTTAAGTTTGAAAATCTTGGCTCAGATGATACCGTGATGGACCATTTGTTACATCTTTACTTACTAATGTTCATTTGTTGTGGAATTTGTTGTCAGCTTTTTTTTTTTCCTCTACAAATCAGTTTGTTGCTGATTTAAAATGATTCCAAGGGCTCATCTGCATTTCACCCAACACATTTTGTGTCTGCGACAGTATTTGATAGCACTAGGGTCCTTAAAGGAACAGCCTATTACAATACACAACAGTAACTATGTTTCTACGATTTATGAAAAGAAAGCAATATGTGCCTGTTTCGGTGCCTGTCGTTTGCCTACCAATGGTGCAGTGCTCCCCATTCCAGCCCTCTCTGCATTCACACTTCCCATCTTTACAAGTTCCGTGCTCCGTGCAACGGGGATGACACACACGCTGGTCACACGCCACTCCCGTCCACCCTTCTTCACAGCGACACGCTCCGCCAATGCACACCCCGTGGGTGCCACAGTCTACAGAGCACACTTCTAGGAGAAGAAAAGAATAAAGATTATAGCGAGCTCGTGGCAGCAGCGATGGGGCAGAAGCAGCACCCTAGTCATGAAGGGAAAAGTGATAGGACAGGTACGCTTTTGCTGAAAACTGTAGTGTGTCAAAAGCTGGCCGGCTTATAGTCAGGTCAAAACGGCATTTACCTTGTGGTTAAAAACAAACTGAATAATATTAAAAAGTTGTTTAAATAAAATCAGCTACTATATGCTGGACAGGCTGCCGGAGAACTGCATCCTCTAGTCAGATGCAAACGATTTTCAGAGGTAGTTTCCTCAACACTTGCCAGCAGTGAGGAAGGGGAGCAGGGAACTCTGTTTTACTCAAGCCTGGACCTCTGGTGTTTTTGATCCAGACACTGTTTTCCTCAGAACGAGACTCAAACTCACCTAAAACTCATTCAGCAGAGAATGGTGACAATTCAGGGTCACTTAGACTCTAGAAGTGATGGGTAAAAGACACTTTCAAGGGAGAGATTTTTGGATACCTATTACTAACTGGGTCAGTTATCTGGTGTCTCACCCAAAAAACTCTTCTGCTGCTCTCTGCCAGCTGAAGTTGTGGAACAGCAGAGGGGTCTTTTGCCTTATGCATTATCAAAGAAATTGACAGTGAAGCTCCCATTCATTCATTTTTCTGGCTGCTGATGCACGAAGCAGAAAAAACACATCTCAATATTCATTACGCTGATGGGGTATTTTAAGGCATTAATCTAAAGAAATAACTGAATAAGTGTGAAAACTATAAATATTATTTTTAGAAGCTTGTTTATAGTCTACAGCTCCATCTCACAATATAGATGCAAAATTCCAGTATTTTTTACCACAAATAGAACATTTGCTGTCTTGTCAAAAAAGTTGGTTGGTTGGTTTTTTGGGTTTTTTTTGGTTGGTTTTTTTTCCCTCTTTAGCTCCTTCTGTTAGAATAATCAAGTTTTACAACTGTAGCTTTGGAGAGAATTAATTTTTTTAGCCTACACTTTTGTGCCTGCTTTTAATGTTTCTTGCTCTAAAATTATTTTTGAAAAATATTCTATGTACAGCTGAAAAGGGAATAATACCCTTTATTTGCAAAGAGATTTTTCTGGGTTGTGATGCTTTTCATAAAGGAGTAGCATTTTGATGCGCAGTAAAGTCAACCCCACAAGTGCACTTTGCTGTAGTGTTTTCCATTCCTCAAATGTTATAAACACATTTATAAATAACAGAAGTTTTCTTTTACAGTTGGGAAACTGATGTGAAGCACTTAAGTAACTGTTTCAGTCCAAATGAAGGTATTTGTATTAGAATAAAATACAAACTCCTAACCCACAATTCCCTTTGCTTCCCAGCTGTCAGTCCCAAATTAAGAATGTCACAAAACCCAGTATTCAAGATATATACACACTTCTTCCCAACTGAACCATCTGCATTTCAAGCTTGCCACAGATATTAATATTTTAACAAAACAGGAACACAACTGCAAAGTCAAGAAAAAATATGTTTCTTACCAACGGAGCAGTCAGGACCCATCCAGTTGGGATCACAGCTGCAAAGACCTGTGTCAGACAGGTAGGTACCATGCCCACTACACTGGTCTGGACACTGGGCTCTGGGAAGCTCACAATTTATTCCACCCCAGCCTGGGCTGCAGAGACATTCTCCATTCACACAGACTCCGTGGTTGGAGCACGTTGGGTCTAAGCAATCAACTACAAAAGAAAAGAAAAACAAGGCAGAGAAAGGTCAGTTCACACAATGTGATGTTCAGAAAACATGTAGATGCACGCTCTGCAAAGTTTGTATTACTGTGATAAATAAGGCAAATTGATGTAGTTCTTCAAGTTATATTAACACCTGGTCTGAGAATGAGAAAGTGCGAAGTAAGCTGTGTTTTCTGCTAGCTCCAAATGAAACAGGGTGTGATTGAACATGAAAGCTTACTGCAGGAATGCTGTAGTGAAGCAGCACAGACTTAAAAATGATAGAATCACGGAACGGTTTGGGTTGGAAGGGACCTTAAAGATCATTGGTTCCACCCCCCTGCCCTGGGCAGGGACACCCTCCACCAGGGCAGGTTGCTCCCAGTCCCGTCCAGCCTGGCCTTGAGCATCCCAGGGATGGGGCACCCACAGCTGCTCTGGGCAGCCTGGGCCAGCGCCTCGCTGTCCTCACAGCAAAGAATTTCTTCCTAACATCTAACCTCTTTTAGTCTGAAACCATTGTCCCTTGTCCAATCGCTACAGGCCCAACTACAATAACACCAAAGTATATATAATAAGTGTTCCACAGGTAAGCCTTCAGCCAGGGATATTTCTTCTGAAACACATTCAGGTTCCAAGGACTGAAGCATCGTATTTAAATAACAAAATAATGAATAAACTGCACTTTTGAAAGGATATTTTTCTCTGGAGTATCTTCATCAATACTGTTATTATCACTATTGAAATGTTAGAGCATTGTGAGAGTAACATTGTGATAGCCACTTTAAGTACCTAGAAGTCAAAGTATCAGTGGCTTTTATTTAGACTCCTAAATTATTCAGACACTTCTGAATATTTGATTCGTAGTCCATTAGTAGCTGAGCTGTGAAATTGAGAGTCCTAGTTACTTCAACCCATATCCTAAGCAGCAGATAATTTCTCTTAAAGAAATAAAGAAAACCAGGTATAGAGATGGATTTAATCTTTTCTCAATTCAGAAACAACCATATAAGAAAATGAAAACAATTATGATGGAAAAATCATCCAATGAAATTTTAGTTGCTTTTTCAGTCCTGATAAATAAAGGAATGTTTTGAGCTGTCTTTCAAATAAACTTTAACAGTAACATTATGGTTTTTCAAATTGTTATCTTATATCATGAATTTGTGTAAGTATACTATGCTGTACCGCAAATACCAATATAGAGGCGCTACCAACCGTCTTTTGCTGTGGAATTGAGGGCCAAGGTCAAATTCATGTCCTAAATAAAATGAATTCATCTCATGACTGGTATATATTAGCTCACAACAGAAGGACCAAGAATGATTGGCATTCTCTCTTGCAGCTCCAGGAAGATCTGAGTTTATAATGAAAGTGATTTATCTCTCATCTTTTCCAAATTGATCCTTCTAAATTAAGGCAGAGACATTTTCACTCTACCTTATGTGAACAATACTTGATCTTTCAAATCTCAACTTTTCTATAAACATAGAGTCTTGTCAAATTATTTTATGCCGTTGCAGAACAGTTAAAGTAAGTATATAGATTAGATACAACACAGAGGATTGAGGCAGGCACATTTAGAGATGCAATAACATGAGTTATCAGAATAGTTTTGATTTTAATTCAGATTACAGTAGTACAGAAATAAATTACTGTAAAATTCCTCATAAGATTTTCATTTTAATGACGACACTGGTTGTATTTTTTCTTTGGTTTTTTTGGTGTGGCTTTTTTTTTGTTTGTTTGGTTTTATTTATTTTTTTTTCTTAAGATCTGATGCTTAGTTAATTGGACATGAAAATATTATAATGCAATTTCATATTTATAGGTAAACCAAGATTGTTTTGTGATTAGCTCAGGTAAGATTCGATAAAAAATCGATAAAAATCATAAATTGTTGTAAAATTATCCAGAATTCTAGTCCTGGACTTTTACTCCTCCTTGATGTTTAACAAAATGAGAATCTGTCCAAAGTTTAGAATGTGTCTTTCGTACTATTTTTGTTGAACCCGATATACACAGAGCTGTGATAAAACAATCTGATTGAATAAAGAAATATAGAATACAAACATTTATATCAATATACTTGTAGGATGAATGTTACTTTTTTCTCCTAAATTCAGTTTATTATGATTTTCTAGATGATGATATTTTAATGGAAATTTTAAAAGGGTATCACATTGTATGAGGCAGGACAGCTAACATAAGGAGATATTGATGAGTCCTAATGTACTTTCAATGTCAGAAATGTATCATTTTCCTTCTCAAATGAAAACAATGTGGACCAGATGAAAAACACCACCTTGTGCTGCTTAACTTAACTGTCTTTCCTCTCTCCTGAATTACATTATTCATGCAGCCGAGACTTATTTCCACTGAATAAGCCTATCAATAGCCCTAAGCCCCCAATCTCCCTTGTTGTGTAGAATAACACACTAACCACCTTTGTCCTTTGTTCTAGACAAATATACTTTATAGCTGTTTTGTTCTATCATATGGCTAAAGTAATAGGTTTCACAGTTTAAATTGAAGAGAGTTTTTACTTTGAACTCAAATCTCGTTCTATTTTAATACATGCTCTTAGAGTTATCATCTTGGGCCAGATCCTCAGCTGCTAAAATTAGCATAACATGATTACCTGCAATAGAACTACAACGACTTAATGCTGCAAAGGTTCTGGCCCCAAGTCCTTAGAAGGGTTTACAATGGTATTTAATAAGGATTTATAAATGAAGCTTCTTTGGTATTTAAACAAAGGAGAATGCGCCTTAGCAAGTAAGTATGTTAGAACTTGTAGCCCCTTGGCAGCTCAGATCATTAGAGCTCATTTAGTATTGGGTCCTCTGTAGATTTGACAAAAAAGGTACTGAAAGCAATTTATATCCTTAAGGACAAAAAAGGAGGTCAAGGAGTTTTCTGAACAATATGTACCATAAATCCCCCAAAGAGCCATGAATTACACTTACGAAGTTAAATGTCATTGAAAAATTACTCGACCATGAAAATGACATGAAAACCACCCTTAACTTAACCTAATTTGGCAATTTCACTTGTCTCCCCCCAAACTAGATTGAATGAAGCCTGACAAACATGCCACTTCATCTTGTGTGCAAATTTGTTAATAGAACAACAGTGTTTATGCTGCAAAAATTGTGCATCACAAATATTGATTTTGGTGCCACTTTCATTTCAGGTAAATTGTTTGAACAATATGACCATGATGAATATCAGACATAAATAGCTAACGGGAAGAAAAAAATGCTGACCCACTTGCTCTAATTCAATATCCTAGTTGGAAAATAGCAAATGAATCAACCTTCACCATTCCTTTTGGAAGATCAAATCAATAGAGGAGATTTCATCGATTATACATAAATACAGAAATATTTATTTTTTTCATTCTACCATTAGAATGGTAGAATGTTAATTCATGCAAAAACCGTAAATAAGATCAGATTACCTGCAACTAAAGAAACACTGCTTCATATTATACCCTTTTTCCTATAGCTCTCAAATTAATGTCAGAAATATGTACTGAAGAAATGGAATTTTAGAGTAGAAACAAGATGGTTGCTTTTTATTTATTTGCAAATTAATTTATTGTCTTATTTATTGCAAAATGATGCATGCAAAATGTTTTTGACCTTTCTTGTCACGTTATTATCCTCCTCCACGTTTGCAGTCAGTATCTCCTGCCTTTGTAATCCATTAATCTTTTTTAAGAAAAAAATGTATCCTTTCAAACACAGTGTAGATTAAATAATATATATCCTTTCACATCACCTCAGCTGGTGATGCGTTTGTTTCACCCATTTCATAAACTCATCTTTAGGAGATTCAAGATGTCTAATCCAGATATATCACAACCATTCTAGACAACTGAGAGAAGAGAGAATTCCATGCAAGTAGCTGGAAACTACAATCAAGGTGAGGGAGGAACAGCTTACAAGGTAAGACTTACAGAATCAAATGAAAGAAAGATCATTTTAGGCCATCTACCATTGTCTCTCTAATAATACGAGCGTTTATACGCAGTACAAAACATGATGAAGTTTATACAGCTTATATTAGACTAAACAAACAGTTGCACTTTAGTACCAGAAATAGAGCTTCTGCATTCCTGGGGGATAGACTGGATACTTTACAGCGTGCTAAAGACAGTCTTTTCCACCTTTGATTTTGATGAGAATGCTAACTACAAGAAGGCATTTCAGATAATTTTAAAATATTTCCTATTGTCATACACTCAGGACAAAAAGGACATTACAGCATTTTCCAGATACAGCTTACAATGTAACCCATTAAAAACAGTGGGAAAACTCTACTGACTTAATTGGGTTCTGGATTAGAGCTTTAATGACCAGTGTTGTGAAGCTTTCCTGGAAGGAGATGACAGGAATGAATTGAACAAAGTTGCAGTGTTGCCAGTCCCACTAGTGGGGAATCTTTGCTTTTTTTCTTTTACTTTTAGCAAAGTAAGTTCACTCAGACTAATGCAAGACCTTGTCCAAAAAGCAGTGACTGCAGTCCACACTCAAAGATTCAAACCTTTAGTGGCTTAGATCCCTGCAGTTTGCCTTCCTTTGTCTTCTAATGAGAGAAACAGCTGTTTACTGTAGGGTAAGATAAAAATCAATACCTGTGGTGGACAGCTCTGCATCCCACTCAGAATACTCCAGAGGGCCTCTTTAGCCCTAAAACCATGCAGCTCTGGTCCTATCACTTTAGCCCTGAAACCGCTCCTCCTTCTGGAGGATTAAACAGTTCTGGAATGTCATCATAAAGCAGCTTGAACTGTTACTGCTCGGAGGATGTGCTGAACTGTCTATTTAGCAATTGTCTGGGGACTTAAATGCCCTTTTAAAATCATACTAACATATTTAAAAAAGAATACCAGTCCAATTTATGTTGTGCATTCTAACAGAAAACGCTGTGAATAAAACCAGTATCAAACTTGATCTATGACCACATTTTGCTTGGGTTGTTTTGTTAAGATTTGCTCATTCTACGTACACAAGGAATTGGACGCTTTCAAGACAAAGAACTTTTCTGTACTTAAAGGACAGTTATTGTTTGTCTGCGCCATCTACCTTTCTTTAATCCCATATGATTGCAGCTGACAGGAGTAATTTCCCCTACATTAAATCTGTCAGTAACATGGATACCTAAGTCTTTCAAATTTGTTTCATCAACTTTGTCTTAATACTGACTGATAAGTTTGCTTTGTGTGGAGCTGCAGCTACACAATTTTGTCTACCGCTGCTCCTTTTTCCTCTGCATTTCACATCTAAATTGTTCAATATAATCCATATGAAAAGATTTATCATCATTCTTCAACAAAGGAATTATTCAGGTTTGCATGTGGCAGGCATTCTTAATACTGCAAAACAATGTATACGTAAGGCCAGAAGTTTTGTCTGAACTTTGATAGATCAGTAAAATTGTGATGGACTACATTTTTACCCTCTTCTACAATAATCTGCTACAGTAGTTCTACATTCAAATTTTTATTCTGTTCTTTCCTTTTTTTTCTACCCATTAAATAACTCCAAAACCTAGAAAAGAAACTCACAACATAGAAAGAAAATGTCCTACCTTCCTCACAGTTTTCTCCTTTATAGCCAACAGAACAGACACAGTTCCCTTCGATGCAGGAACCATGACCTCCACATGAGGGATCGATACACTGGCTGATGGGTACATCACATTCTGGACCTTTCCAGCCACTGTAGCATAAGCAGGTGCCTTTAGAGTACTGACCATTGCCACTGCACAGAACTGGGCAGGCAGCTGGAAAATTGAACGAAAGAAAAATGGCATACAGAGTTATACCTGTATTCATGTAAGTGCACAAAAGTTCCACTACCAAATACTTATAAGTTAATTTATTGGGGGAAAAAAAATCTAAGCTAATTTGTAGTTGTTCAGTTCTTAATTTCCCAAAGAAAGCATTTGATTACTATTTAATAAAGCATACATTTTGGGCATTCTGAGAATACAATTACTATTCTTTATAGACTATTGATGGTGTTTGGGGTAACTAATGAAGTAATGTGAACAGATTTGAGTCCAACATTACTCTGCTTTGTTCCACTAGGTAACATCTAAGTTTCATAGATAGCAGAACACAAAACATTCAGTCCCCAGAACATTTTATTATATAGCATCTTTCTTCTTCCATAATACCTTTTTATTGTAATGTCCCCAAAAATTTTTAGACCTTTTGATTTGGTTTTTTCAGTGTAATAATCTTGAACACAGGAATCTAACACAAGCCTTCATCTACAACAAATGCACTTTGCCACCAATAATCCTGCTGAACCTTGTTTTCCCAAATCCCAGAGTGACTGCTTTACCCCTGTGTGTATTGGCAAGAAAGCACCATTAACCCTTAACCCACCCTCTTGTATTATTAAGGGGGTAAGACACATACTGAGCAAATATTAATTTATGCAAATTAAATGAAGCCTATGAATAATACAGGTAGTCAGCAGGTCTTGAATGCCAGGAATCAGATGTTGTACATATGCAGAGCAATGGAAAGAAACAAGTGGTTTATTAAAAGCCAGTTGCACATAAACGTTATGCTAAGGCATATTCACACTCCTATATGCCCACTTCTCCCATGTGAACACGGCAATCTGAATTTATATGCCTGCTGAAGACTGAATGTGTGGTCACCAGCCAGAGAAATGGAAAAAATAAGGAATAACAGAAAATGGAAGTAATGAAGTGGATCTTTGAGAAAAAGTACACTTTTGTGCTCTTCCCTCTGATGCAGTTTAATGAAGACAGAAAAGTATTTCCCTGTCTTTTCACCCTTCAAAGTAATTAGAAACTAACACCTAGTTTTACAGTGCCAAAAATATACTCAAAAGCTACTATTGATCATTGAAAGGTCCTAATGTCTTCTTGCTTCTATTATGCCTTTAACCTGAATGATCAAGAAGAACCCAAGTAATTGATTTCCTACAAAGAAATGTGTAATTTTCCAGTTATACAACTTCTCCACTGTTCAGTCCTGTAACCCTTATTAATCTTAGCTGTTCCATTGATCTGCTGCAAAAACACATTTCAGGATAGATTTTTTCAAGAGTTTTGTTATTTGAAATGGGAAAAAGTTGATCAGAAAAAATTAATTCAGATTTGTAACCTGAGCTAAAATTTAGAGTGCTGAGAATTATTTCAATTAAGACTACAGGTTGATGGGCCACATTTCATGTGCATAATCTTTTGTAGACTATTTCTTCTACAGTAGAATAATAACAAAACCAGTACGCTGAAGTTCAGGGGTTTCTTGATACCCCTCCTCTGTCTTAGGGCCATATTGTCCATCTTTTGGTAGAAACAGGACTTAATTTTACCTAATTCCTGGCATTCTTTCTCACTATTTTTCTTCCTCACTCCAAAAATTAATACAAATCTGAATAAAATATAATTTCCAGTAGCAACTTTCTGATTTCAGATATGACATGTTCACAAATGCTTTACTGAGTTCAGTGAAAAAGTTTATGCTAGAAGTTCTATTGATCTTGCCTTTTGCAGCTGGTTTCGGAATTCAGTTTACTAAACCAGCTGGACTGAATTACAATACAGACAAATACCCATGATGTCCATACTGCACTCTAGGACAGCCTATTTTACATCCCTTTGCACGTCACCATCAAACACCCTTCCATGATATACAACACACTGATCTAGCAGCAGCTTGAGTGCCATACTTGACTCTTACTCCTGCCTGCACACATTACATCATGGAGTCTATCGTAGTTACTCAGCACACACTGCTCTTCACTGTCTAATTATGCTAACTGCTGCTACTGCAAGTCATAAAAGTGAGCCATAAAGAAAGGGGTCAAATTAGGAACACTTCTGCTCCCCAGCTATGAAGACGTGGGGGCACAAACAATTCCTTTGTCCATAACTCTCCATTTCAAAAGTCCTGTTTGGGCTGAGATTGAGAAATTTTCCCAAATCACTGTAAGAAAGGTAGTCACTTCAGTCCTGCTCTCTTTACTTGCCATGGTGTAGAGGTTCTGGAAGTCTGTGATCAGAAGACAGCTTGTCCTGAAGATCTAGAATAATCATGAGTGGCAAGTTTCTTGGTGTCACCTTCCACACCCTGACAAGTTGTAGAGACACTATCCCTTTATCTGGACCTCAACACAAAAGTATCTCTCAAGAACAAGGCACCTGTATGTGGTGGTTAAGCCTGCAGTCCCTTTGTTCAAGTCCACCACAGAAGGAAGCAATATTGTTAGATGCAAATTCTCTACATGCTTCCAACCCATTGCAGAGACTCAGTATTATCATTATTAACAGTTGCTCAGTGTGGATTCTCCAGCTGCACTGGGACACACTAGCATATGGCTTGCTTTTGCCCATCAATCTCCTCATCATGCTGTGATAAAGCTGCATAGAAGGAAAAGGTCCCAGGAAAGCTAAATGAATCAAGTAGGCAGTAGACAGTTTCTTCAAACCACATTTGTTCAAGTAGTTATAAAGACAAAAAGTTAAGAGTTGACTTGCAAGCTGAATACAAGTGAGGAATAGCTTTTTTTTGTTTTGTTGTTTTACAGGTCAACGTGGCACTCAACACCTGAAAGGACGACTGTTCCGCAAACCTCTCCTCTGGAGTCAAAACTCAAATGAAGGCACTAACTCTATGTTAACAGCACAGTCCCCTGCAAGAGGGACTGAGCAGAAATAAATCCATTAATAAAATAAACAAAAAAAACCCCAAAACCAAAAAAACCCAAGCAACCACTCTAGACCTAGCCAGGTACAGCTATTGGAGCCACCTGCCGTAAGGGAGCTTCTTTCCTCGCCTTGCCCCGAAGTCTTATTAAGGAATGGGCAATTGTGGTCCAGCTAAAAGAGGTGTACATCTGCTATTTGGAACTGGTCTATGGGAAGGCCATTCTTAGCTCCCACTTTTGATCTGAATTTGCTGGGTTTAACTTCTGGGACACCAGAGACTGGCACAGCAGAAGAAAGATTACTAGATGGTGCTGGGTCTTGGGCTAAAGAGCTCCCACAGTTTTTTAGTTCTCCTGTACTCTGCTATGGTGCTTCAGGAATCTAATTAAACCTGAAAGCCATGCCACAGCTTTTCATTCCTCTCTTCATATTTCTACCAGGTCAGAGGCCTTGCTATGGTTCATAGATCTATTCAGTCCTTGTGAAGCTTGTACGTAAGTTGAACAGTAATCTGCCTTCAGTGGTCTGCCACCGCAGTACACATCGCCAAGATGTTAGTGACACCAAACTGACTTTGGACAAATGAGACAATCTGTCATTTAACCTTAGGGATGAAATGAATATAGTTAAGATTAAGACACTTGCAACGTAAAGCCACAAAGTTTAATCTACAACCCTCTGCTGGGGTTATTCTACAAACTATGTAACGGGAACATCACCCTGAGAATACGAAAAATGACAGAGGTTCTCGGTCAGATTTTGGCCTTTGCAAGACTGTCATGTCAGTAAGACTGCAGGAGAAATATGTAAGCAAGAATGCAAGCAAATGTAGGTTGTAAGAAGCTGGCTTGTCATTGCTGTAAATAATCAGCTCTCCATTAATGTTTCTGCTACGGGTTTATAGGCTGTCCCAAGTGAGGAACAGAGACAGAATCAAGTTGCTCTTCCACAGAAAACAGAAGCAGGCAGTCTAAAAAGAGGTCTGCTACAATTACTATATTGCTGCAGTGTGAGACCCAAACCAGTCCACTCCAATTTTACATCCAGGTGGCTTCAATTAATGGGCAAACAACTCAAGAGTCATTTTTAGTTCTCATCTTGGACTGGTTATTTTCCCTATGTGAAGTGGGTGGCCCCTATTCCAGGACAGGACTGACTGGTCAAAGCCTGCTGAAGGAGTGTGAAGGAAGGCTGGTTTATGTAATGAAACAATCAAGGCCCATCACATTTCTGTGGACAGACAGGTTGCATAAAGACAACCGCATACTACACACCAGCACTGTCGAAAAGTGGATAGAGGTCTTCAGGAGTAGTTATGGCAACGCTCAAGTAAGTTAAACACAAAGGTGCTTAACAAAAGTTAAGCTTCTGAGTAAATCTGAATAAGCACAACACTTATTTAATTTTTAATGTAATATTTAATTTTAATATTTAATCCTAAATGTGGTTTTGATGATGTGATTCTGCCCTTTGCTGTTAGTCAAACAAAACCAGACTAAGTTCTTAACATGGGTCTCAGCTGATCAATGGATACTACAGACCTTTGGGTCCTGTAGTCTGCACACATTTAAGACCATGAGTTAAGCAGGAAAGACCAGAGAAACATCCTTCTAAAAGTCCTCTCTCTAAAGGATATCTTTGGATAGGTGTTTTGGAGTAATGTTAATATTCCCTGATGCATGAGGAAAGGTGGTTTGATAACAGCCTGTTACGCATGGACTAGGAGGGGAGATGGTAACGGATAATGCCCAAATGGTCTGGCATCAAAAGCCACCATTTTTTCCAGTGACACTTAACCCACAAGCATCCCAGCTGCAGTCTGTGTACACACTCCTTTTACCCGCCCTTATGGTATTCACATGTTACATACTCACCAGAGGTGTTCTTCTAGAGCATGACAAGAAACCAGTAAAGGATATCTGAGGAGTCAAACTCTTGGAGGCTGTTGCAGAACTTGGTTTAGTTACACAGCTGCTTGGTTGAGAGGCCTTCCCCTGCTACTTGAAGTTCCAAACAGGATTTGAAGGCAGAGTTCTGGCTTGGTTCCTCTTGCTGTAGAGCAAACATTACCCTGGTGCAGAGAGAGTCCTGTACCACTAGGATCTAGGCTGTCAGTTCTCTACTGCAGACTTTTTTTCAGTTCCTCCTCATAAAATAGACAAATTGGTATACTTCTCTTGAAAGTTATTTGAGTTTCTGGGCACAAAAATATGCAGACTTGACAGGTTTTTGAACTTGCATCTGCAATACTTCCCTGTCCTGGACCAGGTCACAAGCAATGACCTTATATTGGTCTTACTTTGCAGGCAGTTCAGATTTACATCTAAACGTAACTTTGCAAATGGGGCATAAGAAGGTTAGCTTCCTTTGTGCCAGCTACAGGCTTATTCAGAGCTCAGATAAGCTGTCAGGAATCACCCCACTGCAAGTCAAAACTTTTCAACGTATGTCCCACAGAATTTTGTGGTGAGATGCTCATGGCTAGTTGGTGAGGGGAGTCACTGCTCTGGGTGGACAAAATTGCATCAAGCCTGTTGGGGTACACTATCTTTCAGTAAGTACCAGAATGGTTGTATCCATAATGCCTGTAAACCCTGATCTTGCATATAAATCAGATCCTTCTTACAACAAGTTGGCGTGCATAAAAGATGAGCTTGACTGCCTATTCACAATGTAAGCAGTAAGGAAAATTAGGACTGAGTGTTGAAGTGCAAGTTTTAGGCTGCAGTAACAGAGCACTTGGACACCATCTAAAGTGCCCTTACATCACCCTAAGTACTGCTGTTCCATCAACCAATTTTAACAAGATTATCATGGAAGAACTTTCCCTGACTGAAAACATAATTAGACAGATTTGTGGAATGTAATTCCACAAAAGCTACTAAACACAAGGAGACATCATCTACTGTAGGAAGTCCTAAACAAGTTATCCAAAAGCATTTACTGCAGAAGCAAAGACAGGTACAATTTTCTCTTCCTCAACTACTTGCTGTATGCCACCATCAGAGCTGAAATCCTGGGTAAAATGGAATTTTCGTCTGAGCCATTACAGCTTCACTTATGTAATATAACCTCTATACAAACACATTCAGAAAAAAACATTCCGAAGATACACTGTTTATACTCCCGCACACAAGATATATTCAGCTCTTAATGAACTGTACAGAACTTTGTCAGACCTAAGAGAAATAAATACTATTTTCATGTGTAGATGTTCCTCTTTAGGAGGAGGAATTGAGTTTCAGTCCTGAAACTTTTGCTAAAGAACACAGATTAAAAGAAAAGTGCCTGCCAGCATATGCACTTACAAAACTGCATAACGATCACCTGTTCTGTACATGTGGTCATGTACATCCGGTTGATCTAGTGTAACTAGTATGATCCAGCAGGGGAGGGTATGCACTAATGCTGGCATGCATAGCACTTGTGGAGGTTTACACAAAGTTTGCTTGGGGTCGGGCAAAAACTTGGTTCTACTTTCAAATATGTGGGCATGGTTTGAGTCTTCTCATCAAGAATAATTTCCAGATTTTTTGCGTCTGGTTTTGCTCAAACAATTCTTCTCTGTACTTAGTAGTGCAAGTCAGCCCAGTGTCCCTAAATTTGGGGGAAGTCATTATGTATATGAAACAGAGCAAATGTTTCTCAAGTCTTTAGTACAACCATATTAACATTCTATAGCTGTCTCTCAAAAACCATCTGAGCCTACAGACTGGGCAGTTTTGATATGCTGTTTGGACAGAGTTGTACAAATTCCTAGTTATACAAAAAAAGTGAAATACACACTAGCATAATAGAAATCAAGTTCTTTGTTTCACTGACCACCGGGAACTGTACTGAAGACAGATATAGGTCAAACTTCTTACCAATGAACCTCACCAGTGAACCTCCTGGGTGCAGCTCCTCTAGGGGATAATTAATTTAGACTCTGTAATAGCTCACACTTGGACTTTGAGCAGAGATTAAGCTGCTACTGCTGAGAGATTATGCATGATTTTGCCAGTATATAAAGAAGATGGATTACTGTTTATGACAGTCTAATCTGAAACCAATAAATGAATTCCAGGTCTGCTCCAAACTGGAGGAGAAATATAGGAAAGATCCAAACCCAATGTAATCAACAACTGCCTGGTTCCAAATATCTCAAAAATATGTATAGGATCACATTGTACTAGTGTTTTTTCTTTTTTTGGCCTTTATCTTGGTGACACATATGTAGCATTTAATCTACAAATGCTACTTTCCCTTCGATAGACAAATTAGATTAACATGTAAGCAGGTGAAGGTGTATTTTACTGATGTTAGAGCTGAATTGTACTACAATTGTTTGCCAAAGTCCTGAATAACTTTAGATTCACTCCAAAAGCTACAACGAGGTCCTTGCCTACAGTCAACCTTCTAAAGTGAAGTTATACCTATCTGGATATAAACAATCTTAATTTCTAAATGGCTTAAAATCCACAATACTACTAAACCCAAAGGAATTGCAAACATTTGAATTTTAGAAAATCTGCCCAGTTATTTAAGTCGTTAATTTCTGACAACCTGAATCAAAATGTGGGCTACAGACTTTACAGTAACATTACTTTAAATAAAACAGTACCGTGACATAACAAATACATCCCTTGTTATACCAAATGTTTTTCTTTAAGGTATTTCTAAAAATTAGGAGACAGTAAATGTATGAGTACTCTTAAAAAATAGAACCATTTTGTTTGACAACACTTTCCTTAATATTTTATGTTTAAACCTCTTTTAATCAGTTGGGCACACATTTCACTACTTGTCTGCATGCCTATTAGCTTTAATTGGAGTTGATTTATGGATATGGAAATCTGAAATAACTTCTAAGAGCACTCCACAGTTTACGCTGTTTCACTTTTACTAGTTTATGCTATTTTTATGCTACTTTCCTGGCAAGAAGCTGCCCCACCTCTAGACAACTTAGCAAGAAAATCATTCTGGAATGGGAGATTGAATGAATCCAGGACCATTTTCTCTCATCTGTTCTTTATCCCTGACGGACATGATATTTGCGTGGCCAGGAAAAATGGTGTTTGACTAGATTGCCTGCTCTTCTGAGATCACTAACTTCCATCAGGCTGAAATGTTTTTAAGAAGAGTGACAATTAGGAAGATCTAGAACATCTTTTAGGTTGCTCTAAGACCTTGTGCTTTTCCAAGCAGAAGTCACCTTTGAGAAATTCACCCAGAAGCAGAAGAATGAACAACTATGATTAAGTGTTACTAACATTATATGCTTTATGTGTTACTTCATGAACTGTTTACTTTGACTACAGACCACACAAATAATTTAAATGATTTAACAGTAGTGTTGCTCTGTGGTTGCAGGCACCAGGTCAGTATTAAGATGAAATGTACAGCCCTTCATAGTAGTCATGCCCTGCAATCCTTACTTCGGTTGCCCCAACCGGAGCCTTGCCAAGCTCCCTTGTCTAGCTCTGTCAAACTGCACATTAGTAAGCAAGAAAGAGATTCACAGAAGAATTTCCAGAAGGACAAAAAACCCATCAGGTGTGTCAAATCTCTGACATTCAGAAACCATTTGGGGAAAGCAGCACACGCTGACTTAAGCACTAAAGTATGGATGCTTTAATTAATCCGGGGTGAATTTAATTGCTTTAGTTAAGTGGAAATCGGGTTAAAAATGATGCAGAGCATGCTGGGGTGTGTTAAAAACATGACATATAAGTTGGATGAATCGATAAATTAAAAGCGCACAGATGTTTTAATTAAACCCAGGAAAGTTAACGAAGATCACTAGAGACTTTTAAGGATATGATTAATTCAATTCATTTAAAATACCTGTAGAGCTAGGGGGATGCCTCCATTTTGGGAGTTAGAGAAGTTCTCAATCAATAAGTATTTAAGCTGTTCTACAAAAAAAAATGGCAGGATTTTTATAGAAGTGACTGAGAAGCATTAATTGCACAATGAATATTTACATTCTTTTGAACACTCAGCAAACTTTTGCTTTGGCCAAAATTTATCAGAAAGGTCATAGTTTTTCTCATAGCCTTCAGAGTGACCTTATCTGTCAAAAAGACAACACTTGCTGTTCCGTCTTCCACCATTCTGCAAAGTGCCTATTTCCATTAGATAATTGCTTTGCTTACAACTATTACACAAATATAAGAAATATGAATATGTTTTCCTACACTATCTAGCAGCAGTTTCCAAAACCACAGCAAATTTTTAAGATTAACTCTTTGGGGTTGGTCACTTGGTACAAGAAAATTTTGTTTCATGAATAGACCCCTATAATATTTTTAATAACAATGACAATGCAGTCTGTAAGAATAAAAATTAAGCAAATGTCAGATACATTTGAACTAATTTAGTAGTGGATTGAAAGGGGTGAAGTCCCATTACTACTAGCACGAAGATGAGCTTAGGTTATCTACATAACCATCAACAAAGATGTTCTCCAAAGATACTGGAGTCCTGAGGGGGGAGAGAAAAAGGCCACCATACTGTCTCACTGGAAAAGCCACAGCTGAATAGAAAAAATATTTTCAAGCGCTATAAAACAAACTACAAATTGGGGACAGACAGAAAAGAGGATGTTTGAGTTCAGCTAGACACTTGAAAAATCAACTAGCTGTGCCAGGGTTCAAATGTCTTGAGGACTTTCTCTTGTCAGTACATTCTGGATTCAGCACTTTGTCAGCCTGTTTGCTCCCCCTCCACTACTGCAGAAGCTCTGTGACTATTACTACCTGTATTACGAGAAAGATTGCAGTTCTCCATGCAGTACACTAAGATGATTTGCAGAATGGAAGGTTGACAGGCAGCCAATCCAGTTAGGGCCCTCCCTATCTACTATGTCATTAAAGAGCAGCATAGTTCAATTTTTTTATCATATATATCAGTGCATCCAGGGAAATGGAAGTTACCCGGCACTGATTCTGGTTTACCACAGGAGAATGTGAGTGATCACTTTGTCATATATTTTGTGCCTTTGAAAAGAAAGAAAAAAAGAAAAAAAAATAAAAGGAAGAATTTCTTTCAACTCTCTGCATGATACATGGCACTAGAGGAAAATGTTGATGGTGGATATAAATGTCCTGAAAACACTGCTTTGCAAACCAGAACTATTTTTCTGTGGGAACTAGTAACAGAATCAGAGCCGTGAAAATCCTGCATTAGAAACAAGCAGTGAAGCTGATACAACTACTAGAACATGCAGACATAGATTTTACTTTCTACCAACAGATGGAAATAAACAGATGTTAAAATCAACATGTCATAGAGAAAAGCATGTAGATCTTCATTTGTATGTCTTGATAACTTCATCACTAGAAAAACTGAGGAGAAAGGGAAAACTAAACCATTTCAGAGGTTTCAGTAGCTATCTCAGTGGAAAGAGCCAGTGAGGAATCAAAGAGATAATGCTTCAAGCTCACAAAAAGCAGCACTATGGACAAACACCAAATACGAGCATTATCTTCCAAACATATGTGTTACGATTCATAACAGAGAAGTACTAACAGCATAAAGTAATTTATGCACCCAGAAAAAGAAATGAATGAAAAAGTGAAATATTTCTTCAAATATTTTTGGTAAGATTTTACACCATTCCAAGTGAACGGTGTAAAAACTATTACTTCTCTGGTAATGGTTTAGCTCTGGCTAAACAGCAGTGCAGAAGGTGTAGGATTGCGCCCACAGGCTGCAGCATTCAGGGTATTTAAAACCCAGACTACTCTGGTCTCATTTTAGTTACTGCTGTTTGTCTTTTTGAATTTACCAGAAAAGGTTTTAATCATAATGTGTTTAATTGCACATTTCCACATTAGCTGCAGATATTTAAACATTTTTTCTATGTTCAAATTAGAATCTTTTTTGTTTGCCTGAGAAAGGGAAGGGCCATGATAGCTACCTGAATTTAATCTCACCCAAATAGGGTCTAAATATAGGAAAAGATCTAAATTACAGATTCAAATCTAGATATAATATAGATATGAAAAAAGTCATGCATGCTGAAATCTGAAACTGTGATTCAGGGCTGTTTCTGTTATTCAGGGATGGCAAATGTCTAAGGATCTCTTAACAGCTGTATTTCTATAACATGATTTACAATACTACTTAATCACAGTTGCTTCAATGACATTTACCATCATCGCAAGGACTCCAAGATGATCCCAACACAACTGCAAAGACAAACTCTTTGAACTTAATGAAATAAACAAATACCAGTACAAGTCCATGGAGACGATGCAATCCAGAAACAAAACATAGATTGCAACACAATTAAATAAGCTAACCAATTAAACACAAAAACAAATTACAAAGCATACATCACAGTAAGCACAATTCTGCTCAGCAGAGTATAGCTAGAGCAAAGACATTCTTAGCCACCAATGGAAGTATTATAAGATTAGAAGAAAAATTTTTAGCTTGCCAGAAACTCAGCTGCACAATGCTTTGTGTCCTGCATGTATTTGTATGCACGTCCACTGCCTTGCTGCACTGGGAACCTTTTGAAATATTCTGTTTATTGGAATCCCATTGAAACAGAAAATATTTGTGCAAATGGATGTGCTGTTGCTGCACATGTATAAGAGGGGAAGAAAGATAAAGTGAAGTAACTGATAATACAGCAGGCTTTGAAAGCAGCTGTGAGAGATCAAATGAATATACCCAGCTTTTAATAAGTATGAAAATGTTACTATAATGCTGTTGAAGAAAAACCCATTAATAAGATTTTACTGTGTTTCCATATGCTTTCCATCTTGGACATAAGCAAAGCAAACTTCCTTATCATACTAAGCCAATAAAACTTGGTTCCAGCTGATAGGCCTTAGCTACAGTACTGCCTCTGGCTCTGTCCTTGGTCTTGGTGTTGGCAGGTTGGGTAACGAGTCATCAGATAAAGATGTGCTAGTGCTCACTGAAAGCAGAGACTCATAATGACTTACGTGCCCATTTATTTCACCTATCATGTTTTGTCCAGCAGTGGCATTAACAACTTTTCTCAAGTTATTTCCTTCTTCCTTCATTACTGAATTCCTCAGTATTCCCCATCTTTTTCTTAATCCTTTTAGCTGTGTCTTTGAAATTCTCTCCTACAGAAATAAGTCTATCTTTTCAGCTGCACCACTATCCTGCATGCTCTTTGGGAAAAGAAGTCATACAGAATTTCAAGTTCATATGCTGCAATGTGCATTTAGAAACATATGAAAGGGCAATGCAATGCACAGGCACAAATCTGGCTGTACGTTTACTGGCATTTTAATATACAAAACAAATGGTAATTAAATTGCTATACTAGATGTAAGTATTTGGTATATTTAACAACATTAAATAAATATCTTAAAAAAATGTTAAGGCATTTTTGCTGCCCTGTAAAGGCACGATTGTAATATACAGAGGATGGACATGCTTCTAAACAACAGGAGCATCCCCACTTGAAATTACTCAGGACAAGCTCTTCTGTAGATAAATTCTTTATAACTTTGAATTCAGTGCTGGAATCAGCAGAAGCCATAAAAGCTTTAAGAATAATGAGAAGTTAGTTGTTTGTTTTTTTTTTTTTTGTTGAAATCCATATTTTTAAAGTCTGTTTCCTGAAATATTTACAATGCTAAAAGTAGCTCCTGTGTCCTATTGCAATTTTGTAAATATTCCCTTACAAAGAATGAAAAGGATATGAAGGATCAGTTCTAGCCTGGTGCAGGCTAGGGAGTAATCTCAGAACTCTTACATCACCATTCTGTTACTAATAGCATTTCCCTTCCAAACATCTGCTAATCCTCACATTTAACCTGCAATGTACTACAGGGACAGGTACATATTTTTTAAAGCGTAATGAAATGTTAGGACACTAAATAACGGGTATTGTAACACAAATTTAAAAAGATATCTGTTGTAGAATTCTGGAGTCCACACTCCTCAGAGCCCTGATTTTATCTCTAACCTCCAAATGAGTTCACGAGGACTGATACAAAAAGCTGCAGACCAGAAATGATGGTTCCCATCACACTCCTTGCCGCAGTACTGACTGTGTGCCTTGAGCCCCTTTTGGAGCCCTGATCACTAACAAACAGAAAGAATTCAGCCAGTCACCTCTTCTGCTCTTGGCTCCTGTTTAAATTGCTAATTAGAAAGATTTAAGAGTGGTGGATTTTATGGTGGCTCTACTTGTCTACCTCACACTGGATCAAAGCTACTATCTGCCCAGTGGAAAAGGGTCAGGCCTGGGGGGGGCTGGTGGCCAGCTGGGCATGAGCCAGCAGCGTGCCCGGGTGGCCAAGGAGGCCAGCAGCACCCTGGCTCGTAGCCGGGACAGCGTGGCCAACAGGGCCAGGGCAGTGCCCGTCCCCTTGTGCTCGGCACTGGTGAGGCCGCCCCTCGAACCCTGGGTTCGGGTTTGGGCCCCTCACGGCCAGAGGGACATGGAGGGGCTGGAGCGTGTCCAGGGCCGGGCACGGGGCTGGGGCACAAGTGCTGGGAGGGGCGGCGGGGGGAACTGGGGGGGTTTAGTCTGGAGAAGGCTCCGGGGGGACCTTATCGCTCCCCACAGCTGCCTGACAGGGGCTGTAGCAGGGGGGGTCGGTCTCTTCTCCAGGTAACAAGTGACAGGACAAGAGGAAACGGCCTCAAGTTGCAGCAGGGGAGGTTTAGATTGGAGAGTAGGAAAAATTTCTTCACGGAAAGGGTGTTCAAGCATTGGAACAGGCTGCCAGGGAGGTGGTTGAGTCACCATCCCTGGTTTAAAAGATGTGTAGACATGGTGCTTAAGGACATGGGTTAGTGGTGGCCTTGGCAGTGCTGGGTTGACGGTTGGACTCAATGATCTTAAAGGTCTTTTCCAGCCTAAATGATTCTCTGATTGTGGGATCTCAAAGGTCATGCAGGCAAGGTAGCAGCTGATAGACAGCAATGACTGTCAATCATTGTAAAAATAGGTTACATGTCCATTTATTTATTCAGTAATTACTTTAGGCAGAGCTGATGGCACAAAACCCTTTCCAGAGCATACTGCAGTTCCATGAAACTCTGAAAACTGAGTGCAGACAGGCAAGCACTGCCCTGTACACAGAACTCACTTGAAGGCAAGAGAGGACATGATCAGTTTTCCAGGAATGAAAAATATCTGCTAATAAAATATGAGACTGGGAAAACAAGAAGAAAATTTATAAGAAAGGCATTTTAAGGTACTGAGTCAGAGAGGTGGGAACTGCTGGAGAGGAGCATTGCCAAAGACAGCCTTGTCTGTTCAAGTATCAAAAATGATGCTTCCACCCACTGTGAGGGAAGATTTGAGTGACAAGCCAGGGCTGTGCTGCTGCTGCAACACATTCGTAAGTTGACACACATACACACATAAACACACAAAACCCAAAAACAAACCCACCCTGAAAGAGATACTAAGAGAGAAGCTGAACATGCTGATTTTTTGTCAACTGCAAGAAAGGATATGAGATGTGTGTGGGTGACAAGTCATGAGTGTGGTATTTCCAAAGAAAAGAACACCCTTCTTTTTCTTTCCTTTTTTTTTTTTTTTTTTTTTTTTAATGAGCACTGTGTAAGTGATAAGAGATGCTATGATTATGAGCACATAAAAAGCTTGCTAATAAACTTGTTATTTCTCTAATTTCTCTCAAACCCACTGCTTCTCTTCCCTCCCCTGCATTCTTGCTTTCTAATACAGCGGGCAATACCATCCTTCTACCTGTCATTAAGCTTCATAATCTGGATGTTTTTTTGACTCATCTGTTTCCTTGCCTCACATTAAGGCTTTGACAAAGTCTTACAGATTCATTCTGCATTGCATTTCTCTGTCAGAATTCTTGCCCTAGCTTTCAGCAAATAAAATCTACATTAAATCAACACCTTTTTCTCCACTGTTGATAAATTCAGTCTTCTGCAGTCATGTCTGTGTGCAACAGTGCTGCAAAAATCATGTTCTTAATCAGTTAATCTAACCTTCAGCTATGTGGCTCTTCTTTCCCAGTTCTGTTTCAGGTACTTTCCTCTTATCACATGGAACATGAACTTCATGCTCCAACTTCATTTACAGACCTGCTTCACCCCAGACTGCTTGCTGCTAGAATTCCGACTTCAACCTCTCTGTGATTTACAATACTTTTGTAAGTCAAATTTAAAAAGGCTTTTCTGAGCTCTTCCCTATGCTCTGTCTCCTTCTGAGGGCCCATTTGCCCTCCATTATCCACATGATGTTATCCATCTGCCCCATTATCCCTCTTTAAAACTGCCTTTTACCACAGTGTTACCCAGTCACACTGCTAGTGTGTCTATAACACAGCCTATCCCATTTTTTCCTTTTATCTCCACATCTATCAATTGGTTCCCATTCATTCCCTTTCAGTTTGCACTAACATGGTAAATTCCTGGAGTAGGCACTGGTTTTATGTATTCTTTTTGCTTGTAAAGCACTAACCACAATAGATCAGTTTTAACAAATACTATTACTCACGACAATCTCTTCATAATGACATAAACGTCACATATTTCCCATACAATTGTTCCTCTCCTGCTCTTTTCTCTGCCAAACCAATCTGCTTTGGGTACCATCATGTCTGATCTAACCCACTTCACTTGTCTGATCTATAATCTGTCATTGCATAAATTTTCAGTGAGTCACTTGAATAGTGCAAGACACATATTCACCAGTTTGATTGTGCCACAAAAGTCCCAAAGTGCTGCCTCACCACAGGCCCAACCTTTTCTGTCAGGCTCCCAACATGTGCAGGACAGGCAAAGGAGAACGGCTATTCAGCACCATCTCTCACCCTTCCCTTTGAAGTCCAGTGAGCTTCTGTGTGCCTGCACTATTTTCAGTTTCTAAAATTTCTAGCCAGTTTATGAAAGCAAATACTGTTTTCCTTACATAGTGAGGAAATACTAACTCACATACATCATTCATTCATGTGGGCCACGTGCCCTACAGCAATGAACCAAGTACTGAATTATTCAGCAAGATGCACTCCAAAATCCACATTTTCCCCACTGCAATATGTCCCAAAATATCTTAAGCCCCTGGGAGCATTCTGGACATGGCACTAAGAGAATAGTGGCAAGCAGAGTATTCACTGGACAAAACACCATTACTTTATGCACTATTGCCCAAGCAATAAGCCTCTGAATAACCTCAGAGGAAGAAGAGTCCCAAACAACTGAAATTTGAATAACAACTGAGAAAAAGCAAGAGCTGCTACTTCTAGAAATTATACCTTACTTACCTAATGAATTGACAGTTTTTTACATTTTTATACAGAGATTAACAGTAGGCACATAACAAAGAAAATGGCAGTGGTAGAATTCTTATTGTGGTGTGGTCAATCATCAGAAACAGCAAATCTATTGGAATAAATTTAAAAAGAGATAGACTACACTTTACAGCTTAGTAACTATTTCAAACTAAATAGATGTCACAAAAGAAATAAAAAAGAAATTTTAAAAAAACCTACCCTTCTTTTTATACTTATTAAAGTGGCGCCGTCCTTTGCCAGTAAGCCAAAAACAAACAGAATGAAAATAAAATAATGAAAAACCCACACAGGAAAAGAAACTGCGAATAACATAAATCTGAAACATTAGAGTTCTTAAAATCAGATTAAAAAGTCAACTGATCAAACATGGTACAAATCTGGTTTAAAAAATCCAAAAGCCTTCAATCAATTTAGATTAAAATATTAAACATGTTTCTTATTACATTGCATAATCAACTGAAAGTTTCTGCTAAATGGCAACTTCATGGCAGCTGACATGAGCTACTTGACTCAATTTTCCTTTTACAAATTGGACACCATCTCTTAACAGGCTATGCTCATCGTGTCAGTGTAGAAATCCTATGTGATGGTACATTGTTTCACCTTTTCAGATTAACTAAATATGCTTGTGATGCAAATCCTAGTATTTTAAAATGCAAAATTTAAGGAGGCCCTGAGAACATTTGCAAAACTGTATGACAGTGTCTTTGGAAGTATTTTTGTTAAAGAAGTGGAAGAGTTGCATGCCCTTCAAATATATTATGAGAAGAAATGAAATTATAGCCAACTCTGAGTCACGTCTAGGAACCCAACTTATTGTAACACTGAACTCTACAAATGGTGAAAAGCAGGACATGACAAAGGATGCCTGCTTGCAGATTTACCACAGAACTTGGCATTTGAAGGACCAAACTATTATCAGACATTAACAGTAGGAACACTAAATAAGAAGGACATCTTGATATACTTGGGTGGTTATGTCATAGAGATTACAGAAAAATAGAGATGAATATAAAAAAAGTGACAACACACCAAAATAACATAATAACTCCATGTCTGATTCTTTAATTGATCCTTGGCCACAGCATCAATAACTCCTACAGACAATTGTAGACAGGAGGTTATTCACAGTGAAGTTCAATTTACAGCAAATCTTCCACTGGCTTTAACTATACATATTTCCTTTGACAGGATACAACTCCACCCACTGAATTACCTTTTGATTATCAGACTTTCTTTTTCTTTATATGCCATGTTTTATCCACATGAGGTTAAATGTATCATTACATTTTTTGTGTGTTAGATGGAATTCTGAATTACGCTAAACTGCAAATGATTTCAAAGGGAATCTTGCCTGAGCAAGGATGGAGTAAATCTGTTGATACTAACTACCTGAGAATAAGTTATTTCCGCAGATTAAGAGTGAGAAATAACCCCTCCCAGTATTTGGTAACAGTGTTTGGGAGGGTGAAATTTTCTCCACTTCAGGGTACGAAATTGTATTTCATCCTGTGGGTTGGGCCAAAAGTTTATCTCTTTGTGATAATCTTCATGGTATTTTTCTGGAGCTAATGGATCTGAAGCCAAACCTGTGCTGTCTCTCATAGATCTCCTTAATTTTTATCTTTTAGAACTACATGAATGGAGTAAACAGAGGGGGTACCTGAGCACTGCCTGCAAATAGTTTGCAGATGACTCTTCTAAAGATTTGTTGCCTCTGATGCCCTTAAGAATAGCCTTTTAACAGGGTCATCACTGGTATACAGGACCATGCTACATATGAATCAAACTTGGGTTTCAACAAATTTGATGCTCTTAGACTGCTGTGTTATTGCATGAATCAAATTCTAAAAGTCATCTGAAGAGCCTGTTCACATTTTCTCCACATTTCTCTACTTGAGTCTTGCCTCGAATTATTTTACAGTGGAGAACTGAGACACTGAAAGATGTGTTGCTAGGGAAATAATAAAAAAATCAGATGGAAAGAAAATCATTATCCTTCCACACTTGTGACAACTTAAATATAAATTTAACATTACCGTAAATGTGTATTAAACGTGTGTCTATACATATAATACGCTGGAAAAGCTTTAATTCTCTATCTCATTTTACTTTCTTTTACCATGCACACAATCCCGATATTGATTTCTGTCTTCTGAAACTGCTCTCACATATAATCAGCATTCAAGTAAGCAGAAGAATCTGTGGTCATGAGAACAGGCATGACAGTACCTGTGAAATGGGTGAGGCATACAGCCCTTACACCTTAACTGAGACGTGCACTTCTGGCTATGTCTGATATTATAAAGATGTGCAGCTATGTGCTTGCAAAGAAACACAAGAATTCTGTCAATACACCCGTTTTGTCATTTTATGGAGTTTTTCAAGCTTCTTTGTTCTTTAGAAATACCATGACATCTGACAAGAAAACAGTAAAAGAGTTGAAAGAAGCTTCCAAGAAACCATTTCTGCTTTTGAGGGGAAAGAGACAACACAGAAAGGACAAGGCAGGAAGCGGAGGGAATGTACTGAGCAGTAGGAGAAGCCTGACAGACACAGTTTGACAAGTACCCTATAAAAAAAGCTATTTATCTGACATAGCCTGAACGAAGTATTTTCTAGCATTAACATAGAATACAGTGTCACAGAGAGGTTCAGTACACAATGCAGGATTGCTCCACAACTCAAAATGTAAATGAATTGATTTAATGGCCATGTATGTGTGAAGGGTGGCAGTGAAGCACATAGTCACTGCATGCATGCTTTCACATGTTAACACCACAGAAATGCATATAACTGTCAGTGTGCATTTATGGTACACAATATCACACCATTTGCTTTGTAATATACAGATATCTCCTCTATATATTTGCCAAGTGTCTTAATTTCTCAGGTAATGAAACAACATGCATGCTGTATTTGAAGCAGTCTTTAAAATGAGTAGGGCTAGCACTGAAATAACATCAGTAGCTTTCCAAGACCCTTGGGGGCTCGGTTTTGGGTTTTTTTGGGTTGGGTTTTTTTTTTTTGTTTTTGTTTTTTGTTTGTTTGTTTTGGCATTTTTGTTTGTTTGCTTGGGGTTGGCTTTTTGTTGGTACTGGGGCACCTTAAGGAGACACAGAATGGAAATTACTCACTCCAGTACACGGAGCACTTCATAGACACACGGAGGTATGCTGGATGCCACCCTGTTACACCAGTGAAAGAGGTGGGGCATAACAAACTGTCCTCGGGACTGGATCAGGAGTCAAAGAAGAAATGAGCACATTTCTAAGGCCCTTCAAGGCATTTCAAAAAGGTTTCAAACACCAGGCTTTCCCCCTTTGAACACTAATAACCCTATCCCTATGGAAAACAATTTTAAGCATATGACATTGATAGTGTGCCTAAATCACACAAACTGAGAAGGAAGCAAACTGAAACGTTATGACTGTGCTCAGGAACAGCAGGGAATAAAACCAAGTCACTGACCTTAGACAACATATGTGCTACTCGCTGTATAAACTAAAAAGCTCCTCCTTTATGAACCTTTCCCTTGTGGCAGCAATCCCAAACTCTCAGAAAAACTTAGTAAACACATACTGCCAATCCAAAGCTGTCTTTTAGATATCTGCTTAATCCTTGATAATCATGCATCTCCCAGTTTTGGTTGTTAAAATTTACAATTAACATTGAAGGAAAGGTTTATTTTAAGACTTTATCAAGTCCTACTTACTTTCCTAAGAAAGGTGAACTTCCTTTGGTCAAAGAGCAATTGTATATGCAAGAAAGATGCTATGTACTAGAAATAAGGCTCAGTCAAGCCAGAATATACATTACGTGCTATCGATGAGATAAACAGTATTCTGTTGCAGACCAGTTAATGATTATCAGAAAGCATTGATAATTCATCCACTTCTAGAGAAAATAAATATTTTCTGCCATTTCTGCATACTACTTTGGACAATAAAAAAGTTGTAGTTATGGAAGCTCATCAGCAACATAATAATACTTCCACCTGATCTAAGAAAAAACTCCATATTGATCTATTTGAATCCAGGTTGGACCCATGCTAACTAGCAGGCACTGTAGATCCATACATCACAAACACACACTGTGGTTATTTGTAAACATAGGGAAAATGATACCTTTAGCACAATCTGCTCCATGAAATCCTGGAAAACAGTGGCAGACACCTGATACACACTCGCCATTCCCATGACAATGACGTGGGCAGTCTTGCACTGAATCTGAAATACAAGCATCACAGGCACATTAGATGGTTCCTATTTAGGCTACAAATCTTTGCTTAATGTTTCCTCAGTTTATTTTGTCTTCAAGGCTCAGAAGAACAATCCCTAATAATATTAACCCCACAAAGTTCAGGTGAAGCAGAAAGGTACCAAGTTTTACAGCAGCATGAGTAAGTGTAGAGATCTAGCGACAATACTAAAGCACGGCTACCTGTGGGCACCATCAGAACTCAAAGTCTTCTGATACTGCTCAAGTCCCCTGTTCCACCCGCAGAGAGGACAGCCTCTTAAGATCCCTATAGCTATGTCTGTATTCGTGTAACGGAGCAAACATAATGCTTCCTCAGGAAAATCAACAGTCTCCCTTTTTTGCAGTAAGACTTTGATCGTGCACAACCACTCTTCCATGTGAAACTGATTATCCCAAGGAGTGTATCTTTTCCTTCTAAAGACATTTAAAGCCTCATTAATTGAGCAGACAGAAATATCTGCTGAACATGACAGAGGAGCTTTTTGCTCTACCAAATATTCTTTAGCCTAAAAAAAAAAACAACAAAAATGAAAGAGGTGCAAGTAGCTACACAAAGGGATGAAGAAGAGGTTTGTAAAAACAGAGGACAAGGTTTAACACAAGAGTTTAAGTGACTGGCTGAAGTGTCGATGACTTCAATAATCTGAGAAGAGTAAGCACACCAGCCTGATGATTTCAGCTGTACCAAAATACTTATCTTCCACAATATCTGTTACTATTTGTATAATATATACACTAATTTGCATAATAACAACCTAGAAATAAAATCCCAATTTTGAAATTAATTCTTAAAATCGCTTTCATTTGAAAGCTGTTGGATTTCAGTGAAACATATTTTCAACACTGAATTATTGGAACAAAAATCTAATCAGAATGTTGCTACTCTTCACTATTACTCCCTATTGTTGTGGGACCTGTGGCCCTGAACTAAATGGCTCTGTCAGTCCCAGACACCAAACAAACAGCAGCTGTACAACACAGAAAATGAATTTTGGATTTGGAAGTAGCGCAACTGTACAAAATATTTTTCTGTCAAATTAAATGGAAAAGAGGAAAAAGATTCACGCAAAACTTTAAATCTAATTTCACAGTTGCAGGGCACTAAAAAAACTCAAAAGCAAATATTCAAAGAGATGTCATTAGCTGGGCCTCTTGAAATGATTCATGTAAACAATGAAAGGAAAAATTGAAATGTAATGCTCAAAGATATCAATTTGACTCATGAAGAAGCTTGTCTATAGATTTATTCATTATTTTGCTTCATGGCACACAAAAGCATTTTCTATGTATTCAAATTCATGGTAAATTTAATATTGTCTGGGAGTTAGCATCATTTCTCTTATTCTTTCTCCTCTTCCACATCAGAGAAACTTGCACCTATCTCAGATCCTTTGATTATGAAACGGCTGATACTAGGTGTGTGCAGAAGAACCTCTGAACTGGATAAAACACTATACTTTTCTCTACATTTCAGTCCAATTACTATTATTGCGCTATCAAGTAGGCTACCTGACTATTAGACCTTTGATGCTCTTGAAATCTGTAGCCTAGACCAGGCAACTCTTTTAAGGACAGCTTATCATACCTGAAGGTTTTCTAAGCACAACAGGGGCATAACAAGGTATAAACACAAACATTCTTGTTTTTGGAGAAGCAGAAAAAGCCTTCTATGTGCAAATATATATATATCAATAAGCATAGCACCTCGTAACTCTTACAAACCCACATATAACATATGGAAGAAAAATATTTTTTTTTTATTTTGATTGAGGTTAACAGAAACAATTACATTTATACTTAATGACACAGTATTTCCTATCCTATACCCTTGGGACTTAAGCCAACTAACTTAATTTTATACTAGTGTAAGAGGAAAAAATTAAGCTTCATATCATCAATCAGGCAAGACCAGAAAAGATCTTCACCTATTTTGCATCAAGCTTAAAAACTCATTTGGACTTTTTTGCAGTTTCTATTTCCCTAAACTAAAAGGAACTACAGACTTATACAATATAGTGCCATTTAACACTTCACCAGTCAGGACAGAATACCACATAGCCTACCTCAGCTTTTTTTTTATGCCACTGTGACAAGATATTTAGCAAAGTTCATTAAATGCTTCAAGTTCATCAAATCTTCCAATAAAGGTTGGAGAATTTAGACTCAGTTTGATTTTCAACTAAATGTAACCTTATTCTTCTAACAGAACTGCAGGTTTCTCAGATCAGAGGCTAGATGTTCTTCTGCTCTTGATACTACCATGTTGAGGAGATGACCCACTATTAGGCGGGTAGTAAGCTGTAAAACAGCATATGGCTAATTAATTGACTCAATTAATCTCTGGGGTGACTGCAAACAATAACCTCATTTGCAGGTGTCAGTTTCTTGTGCTGTCTTTCTACTGAGATTAAACAGCTCTCCTGTTGTTGGATACTATACCACCTAGGTGTAAAGAAGATTCTCCAGGGAAGCAAATAAGTATAAAACTGACAAAACATAAAGGAGAGGAACATTAACTGGGGAATGCTTCCACCCAGACTGAACTCATCTGACTCCTGTTCTCCAGAACTAAACTCAAGATCTATGAGAATGCCAAAATCTTAAAAAGAGCAATGAGAAATGAAAATCAGCACCCCATTAAAGATTTTTTGACAGAGTATCATGGAGAAAAAAAATGCACAACACCACAAGGACAAAGAGGCTGAATACTGAAGGCTGTAAGAAAGTATTATGACTTTAAGTAAGCAAAGGTATAAACAAGGAGGAAAAATGCACAGCTTAACGAGATACCTACCCAAAATAACTGTACTGAAAGAGACCACTTCTTTGTCCTTGCCGTCATTGTAAAATGCCAGGTGCCACAAACCCACATCCAAGTACTGAACAAACACAGCCTCATTCTGAACAAGGGTCTGAATACTTCGACGTTCCCGTGGGGATTCCACCACACTCCATTTCTCTTTCCCATCCAAGCGTTCCATGAAATCATACTGCAGGGTGGAAAAAAAAAAGGGAAGAAAAAAAAAAAAAGAAAAGAAAAAAAAAAAAGAACACAAACAAACAAACCCCCAAACAAACAGACCTGAATACAGAATGGTATTTCAGCTCAAAATCTGACAGTATATTTTCTCTTCTACCTTGTCATAAAATTATATTCCTGGAAGATATGTCAATGTGAAACTAACATTTTCTAGCTGACCATGGAACATACAGATCTTCTATCAGTCTTATCCCTTCTCAAACAGTGACACAGAATTATGCATCTTTGCTCTGCATAGGGGATCAAAAATGTACGCATGGTATTTCTTGGCAGGCTGGGTTCTGAGAAAGAAGTTGAAATCAGTGACTTGACCCATCAAATTTATGTTCCTACACGGCTTTCAAAGCTGGAAACCTTCAACCTATGAGACACACCCCCTCTTCTAAGCAATCGTCAACAATACATTCTAGCTGCAAGAGGAACAGAAGTCTCAGATGTAGCTTCAGGCGTATAATTGAATGGAAGCCTCTAGAACATAAAAACAAACATAAACAGCACAAACGGGAAATGTGTTTGCCTAATGTTAGGTAACTCAGCACCTGATAAAAATACCCTGTACAAGTTTTACATTACAGAGTAAGAGTTGCTTACCTGAGTTTGTATGTGGGAGAATCAGGGGGAAGTAGGATACAAAAACCAGAGGGAGCATGGAAAGGAATAACACAAATCAAGAAGGAATTGAACTTATATTAAGGAAAACTGAGAATTTCTGGTTGGATGGTTTCCAAGTAAGGTAGAACATTACATTAATCTTTGGAAAAGGGATCAAACAGAGCAAGTGATTATTTAGAGTATAAGAGGGATGGCCCCATTAATGGCATGAAACTAAAAAAAGAAGGAAAGAAATTTAAGATGAATGTCAGATAAGTTTCCCATCTATTAAGCTCAGTAAATAGCCTCCCAGTGGAGATGCCACTGGATCACACAATTAAACAGGACTGGAAGAAATATTGGTTAATCTACAACAGGGAATAACTCTGCATAACAAAGCAGCCAGACTAGCTGTCTTAATAAGCTTTTTTCTGCCTTTTAATGTCTGTGATTCTGGAGGTTTCAAGCTGATGCTATGCTCAACTTACTAGCTCTCATAGTCCCTATCTAAGGGAAGCCCTTAAGAAACAACAAAAACAATATATCTAATCTTTTGATAGTTGTATAACAAGTCCCCTATGAAAACACATCTTCTTTTAGACACATTTATCTATGTAGGAGTAGATAGAGATAGATAGACATGTCTAAAGAAAGATGTATGTGTTCAATAATACACAGTAATAGTATGTGCTTGCTTGCTAGTAGTTTCATTGCATTTTCCTACGTTATCTCTAGCACATACAGCCTGTGCTTGAGACAGCTATGAGAAAACATACACCTTCACTTGCTTTCAGTTTAAATAGAAAACTGTAATCTTGCATCCTAGACAGACTTAACATCCACAGAGGGCTGTCTTGTATACTGTATTCCACTCATCAACAGCGAGTTTTAGGAAATAATACCAAATATGCGACAAAATAATGAAGATTCTCCCTTCTAGTTGAAAAGACAGAGAGAGGAACTGATTTAACACTTTAGTGCCGTGCTACACAACTATCTAAAACTGGCGTATAAAAGCTTGCCTTTCTATTTGAAATTTTGTAACAGTTATATATGAGCAATATAGACTTCTTGATACACTTTGCCTTACAACAAAGGGAAAAGTATGGAAGTACTATTACCTTCCTGTTAAACTCGGGGAACTGACACCAATATGCAGCCACAAAGGAAATCTAGGGCAGGGTAGGAATCTGAGCCCAGGTCTACTAATGTTGGAAGTTACTGTCACCATAAGTGCATTATCCACTTTCCTATGCCTTTAATTGTGCAGAAGAGTAGAAGTGGAATAAAAAAGTTTCACCAAACTTAGTATCAGATTGCCACCCGCTTGATCTTTTTTGTCACACAGGATTTTTGCAGAGAAGGTAAATCAGGTAAATTAGTACATTTAAGCCAATGCATGACAGAGATTTGGAGAATTCTGGCATGCCAGTAACTTTCAGAGCATCAGAGGTGCCAAACACACATATATCTATCTTTTAAATCAATGACATTTGGAAATACTGGTAAAACCTATCGTCTAACAGTCAGAGGTTAAGGACAGACTCATCACCTCCTTGGGAAATGTTATTACTTGGGCAACATCTTGGGAAAAGAAATCTTGCTCTTCAGAACAATCGTTCACAAAGGGTCAACTAAGGAAGTAGCAATAAAAGCTGACATTTCTCACTGGCAACATGCTGTTCATCTCTGCTTGTGCTGGCAGGTTCCTCTGCCTCCCCTCTGTTTGATGCTGATTCTACCTCATATAGTAGAGAAGGCTCAGCAGTTGGCAAGATCGAAGGGGAAGAGTATTCAGGCTGAAACTGCTTGAAGTAGTTTTAGCTGCAGAATCTTTTTTCACAATGATGGGCTGTGACCTAGTGAGAACAGGTCCCTTGGCATGACTCCCCATAAGTCTACAATTTTAACTTTGGTAAAGTTAAGATCGGTATTGCCCCTCTTTAATCAAACTATGAAGAAGTATTTCCCGGTCAGGCAAAAGAAAATGACTAAACCTGATTAACTTTATGAATGGTGAAGTACTGGTGCAAACTGATACAGAATATAACAATACATTTTTATCCCTCTTTGAATTCAATATCTTTGAAAAAAGAAGATAATGTACCTGCTGGTGGTGGTTCCCTGGGTGTACAGATCTTCATGTGTCAGCAAGTACTATGTACATATACCCCAAAATCTAAAAACCCTGCCTGAAGGGTCACCAAGACATCACTGTGAATTTGTAACCAGAGATTTCTTCACATGATTGGCTGAATCATCATTTTGCTTCTTGTGGCCCTGTTGATTTTCTGATTTACCGCATTTGGATGATTAATTATTTTATGTATAAAGTTGTGCTGAAGATATCACTCTTGCTTTAAAGCTTCTTATTGACAGATACACATAGGTTAGAAGACCCATCTAGGAAAAGGATGAAAGTACTTTCATGATCACTAAGAAGCAACTGTGGAATTTTTACACACACAACTGCTAAGGAAAAGACAACTAAATCACATGAATTAGGGGATGCATCTGTCAAACCAAACTAAATCTGAAGTAATTTGGCAGTTTCACTGACTCTTTTGCTTATGATCCTTTACATTCTGTGGCTTCATACCAAAAGTCACACAAAAATGGCAAAAACTGCTCAGAAGCAAAATGCACCAGAAATCCCAAATGACTACGTCTTCAGAGTTCAATTTTGCAGGGGGGAGTACTTACTATGATTAAAGCTCCATATAAGCAAGTGATTTGCCAGCCTGCTTCTCTAAACAAACTACAAAAATCACATTTTCAGTGAGTTTGTTTATTTTTACTACACAGCATACCAAAACCCTACTGCATACTTTTATTTAAAAACCTAAATCTCATACTAAGTTATTTCTGGGCAATTTGTTTTTATAATTTCTCCATTCAGTGCTTTCTATCCTCTGATGCATTTTATTCATAGGCTAATAAGGACTGTTTTTCCAGCAACCATGGAGAGTCAGCAAAACAGTTTTGGAACTTTAGCTATACAGTAGTGACTCCATTGTACAATGCCATCCATGTAGCACAGAGCGACTGAGCGCGGTGCATGCGGGAAGCGAACTGGTTGTGAAAGCACGGTGAAGCAAGGAGAGCTCGCAGGGTCAAGGCTGAGAACGCAGAGAGCCTGCATGATCTTTGTTTCTTTCTTGGATTTGAAACTATTTGCATGCCTCCACAAAATCCCTAACAGTGTTTGAAATTAGGAATTGAAAAGAAAGATTTCTTACAGCTCTTGTCTTAATAATGGATACATATTCAAATGGAAGGGGGCAGGAGGAAAACCCACGTTTGGCATTGTGGCTAGCATTCGTCTTTATGCCAAAGCCTGTAAGACTTAAGCAGCCAAGAAACATATGTCAGGGAAACTTGTTTGCAAAGTGCTTTAAAATTAGTTCTTCATAAAATCAAGTTGGTAATTATTCATTAAAAGACATCCATGAAACATCTGATACCCACAGTGACAGCCAACAGCTTTGTTTCAGCATCTGAATGTGACACAACCCAACTAGTACAATGCAGCACAGTTGCCATCAGGTAACTTTAAGGTGGTCAGAGCACCTAAATGTGTTTGAGCACTGCCTAAAACCAAGGTAACACCAAAGCTTCCCAGCTATTCAAGTTGTTTCAAATAAAGCCATTTACTGTTCTAAATGACATTAATAAACAGTTTTAATTTTGACATGAAAAATCTGTAAGTATAAAACCCTGCTGGAAATGAAAACACTACAACTCCATGTACAGCCTTCTCCACACATCACAGTGATGTTTCTATAAGGTTACCTTATTTCATGCGTCATTTGGAATGTTCTACCAACATGTAGTAACATCATAATTGCTGTAATCTCTGTAAAGTCACTTCATGCATTATTTGACATTTACAGTTCATTTTCTATACATTATCAATTTTATTAATACGACTATCTTCTACTAATTTTCTGTTGCTCATTCAAGCCTACAATGTGCATTTCGTTATTTCTATGTAGTACTACAGAGGCTGGAAGAATTTTGCTTGAAAGCAACACATTCCTGTTTGTAGTCTGCTTGCCACTCAAAACTGCGTTTTTACCTCTCCTCTAGAGCTCCGTTCCCCATGCACATGGCACACAAGGCTGCTTCTAGACAAGATTACAGCTACATCAGTTTGACTGACTAAACCAAGCATTTGGAATATTTGCTAAACAGTAATAGTGAGAAGGTTAAATCTCAGCAGGGCTCTCAGACAGGAACTGCATCTTGTTGTCTCAGGTTAATCATGTACCTAATTTGCTGATTATTGACTTGCTCCCACAAAGGATTTTACTTGGCTTGACATATCAGCACTGATCAGTGATGAACTGTCAAGTGGAGTTGTTCACTGCTTTACAGCTCATGTCCCTAACCTGCAGAAACAAGGATTTTAAATTTCAATTTTAAAATATTATCTGGTGTCAACTTCAGACTATTTTCATTACTACAAAACCATTGTGCTCCTTTTTGTCAGAACAAGGCTTCTTTTCACTAACTGAGGTCTGTAACAGCTTGCCTTTCTTTTTCTAAAATTATTTCTCTTGGTAGCAGCTTGGCTGAATTTTGATTGCTGGGCAAAAATGCCAAGCGATCATCTGCTGTACCACCCTGTTGACAAGCACCAGGACCCTGCATGGATATGGAAAAAGAATTCTGCAGAATATACTGGTGGATTTCATTAACTTCAGTTACGGAAGTGGGTTGGCATAGATTCCTTTAAAGACTAGAAAACAGGTTCTCTGGGGAGGAACCCAGCTCAGGAGGAAACAGTTGATATTTCTCATTATTTAATTTGACAGAAAGGTCACAAAACTTATATCTTATCAACAGAAGATAAGAGTGCAAGAAAGAAAAGAAATTTTGCCTGATCATGGCCTTCTCAGATGAGATCATCATAATGAAACCTAGAACAAATACATTTGATCGCAGTGCCATAGAAATTAGAGTTCAGCTTGAATTAAAAAAAAATATTTTTTATTACCAGTTACATCCAACTGGATTTCTTGTAAAAGGTACAGGCCTACCACCATCATGTCTTACTCTGACAATTATAATTAACCTGCATTTAGAGAAAACCTTGATGATTGTGTAGGAGCTTTGGTTGCCCTAAATCATTTTCACTTCGTGATTTATACTTTTGTTTGCTTTCCTCAACTAATTTGTGGGTTTTTTTTCATGGTGGGATGATAAGGGAAGTGAGCGCCAAAATTCTGACTTATATGAGACGTGGTCAATGAATTATGCCATTACATCACTGCAACAGTTAAAGATCTATAGACATAATTTCACCCTCAAGACAACATACTGAAGTGTTACAGCCAAAATCAAAACATTATTAAGAAAGCCTCCCACCCTGAAACATATTCTCTGTGGATAACTTCTGTGTTGCAGAGATATCTGGAAATGGCTGAAAATTAGTCAAGAGCCCTCTACGATTTCCCCAGTTTATCTAGTCTGTACAGAACTTCAGGTGCTGACCTCTAGCTATATGGAAAACTGACTACTTGCCCTCCCCTCCTTGTCTTGGGGACTGCTGATCTTATTTCTTATCAGTCAGATATATCTATTCAATAACTCACAGAACATTTTAAAACAGCATACTACAATAAGTTGATAGAGTTTGGATAGTCAAAGCTCCTTGATCACAAATTCTTAGAAGGAGAGACCATTAACCCATGTAAACCTCTTCTTTCCTCCCAACTCTGTTTAAAGATTTTGGTTCTCGGTTCAGACTAAAGGCAAGAATAAACACCAAGGAACAAGAGGCAATGCAGAATAGTTCCATAAATTTGCCTCACATTGGGAAGCAGACTCAAAATTCAGTTGATGTACGGTGTAGCTTTCCCCAGAAAATTAGTTGGTTCACTGTTTGTACCATGAGTTGGTGCATGCGCAGGGACACAGTTCACTTAGGGTTGTTATCTCCTTGCAGGCAGCATGAACACCTTTCTCTATATGGCAATATGTAGCAATGCAATTATGTTAAAGCCTCTGGGCTTTTAGCTTACATCATGCATTTTAACCATTTCTGTAATTGCAGTTTGCTTTGGCAAATGAAAAAATAGTAGTAACAGTTCTTTGTAAACCAGGGCAAGGCATCTAGAAATGTTGAATGAGGCCTTCCCAAACAGGATCATGGAGTCCTACATTTCCTTTTTGGAAATCATATACTAAATCAGGCATTTTTAATTAGGTGGTAATTTCAGAATGATGAACCTGTACTTAGCAGCAAGAGAAGGCATGAAGGAAGGGGTCCTTTCCAAAAGCTGGTTGCTATTTCTGCTTCCTTTGCACTGTAATGAATGGAGACTCTTTCCTTTTAGTATGTGTAACTTGAAATATATTGGTTCTCATTACAGTTCTAATCTAAGTAAATGGGAATCCTTTCATTCACATTAATGAGTTTTCAATATAATAACAAAATTTCTCTCTGTAACAGAAAATTTAGCTGTATCTTCTCACAGCAAAGAATTTAAAACACCTACCACAGAAGTAGATACTTAAGTTTTGTCTCACTAACTTTAAAACTATATTTACCTACAGCCCTTAGCTCCATACTACAGGGTTGATGTAAAAATGTAGTGTTTTCATCTTTGAAGCTTCCCACCTGCAAGACTTGCCTCATGTTTGAGTCAGATATTATATCTAAATACCATCCTTGGGGGAAAACCAGTAAATGTAAAGCTCTCAAACACATGGCCATCGCATTGTGTTCTCTAATGTGGCTGGGTAGCAGTGATGCCAAAGTCTGCTGCATACCCCAACAATGCCATTCCAACAGCCTGTGGAGATTAAAACTTTTTATGACAATAGAAAATTATACGTTAACACATCCAGCTGCATACAGTGCTTTGACAGTGTGAGTTTGACCAACACCACTCATCATTTTTGACTGTTGTATAATTGGATAGGTTTATCACAATGGGTGCCAAGATTTTGTCAGAAATTTAAAACCTTGAATGCCAGGCTGCAAGTTATCTTAAAAACCTGAATGGCAAGAACATCATCAATTACTTCTTTTATCAATGTACTGTTGAGATATGTAATAACCTAGAAATTTAATATCAGAGTGTTCAGTCAAACATCACAAATTAAGTAATTTCCAGGAATCCCTAAACTTCAGCTCTGTAAGCTCCAACATGAATGTAACACAGATGCTCTCAACTTTTGCATTTTGACATTTAAAGCTAACAAATACATTGATAAAGTACCTGGGCATGTGATGGTGGGAGTCCTCTTCTTATATAAACACCAAAAAGAGCATCCTTCCCTAAGGATATGTTGAACTTCAGGAACTGTGGCTGGCTGATGTGGATCTGAGACCGCCAAAAAACTCCAGGGGGGACTTCCTGGGTGACCCTGCGGCCAACTTCTGTTTCTCCGCTATCTATGCTGCTATTCCTAGTGACCCATGGTCCTATAAAATGAAAGCAAATATAAATCAAATAAGATAACTGCTTTTAATACAGGCTTTTTAAAAAATTATTATTCAAGATAAACATCTGTGGCAATGGCACCTTTTAAATCAAACTGTAACTTTCCTTCCTTATTCTGATGCAATCTGCCTGCTGTTTCAATCAATACACATAAGGATTTGACCCCTATATTTGAAGTAGGAAAACTGTGAATTTTTTTCTGTGGAGCATCTGTAATCTTCTAAGCCCTCCAACCCTTTAATTCTGTGATTTCTCTTTACTGATCAAATATAGTAACACTAGAGAGTCAATTAAGTACATACGAACCTCCCTGTGCTCTTTTCAGTTGCATCTTGTATGCAAGCCGGGATAGAAAAAAATTATCAGAAAGGTGAACTGAAGGGGTAGCTTCAACCTAAATGAACTGACTGCAAATTTTTATTACCTTTCTTTTATATGGTAAAGTAGTCCAATAAACTCCAGGTCATAGACCAGAGAGTTGACAGAAGAAATGAAATGCACAGGAAAGGATTTAGAGGACAGTTTCTGTATTCTTAACATGGATCTTCTTCTCGAAAGAAAGTACAACTCGGTGCACTACCTTTTAAGTTCTCTCTGCCTGAAGCAAGGACTATCTACAAGTGTTTCTCCCTCGTGCTGTGGTTAGTTGAATCCATCATATGATGGTTCTTCAGCATGCATTATTGAAGACAAGATACAAGACCTTTCTGGTTGAGTGCTCTGGCCCCAGTCAACCTTTCAAACATGGTGCAAATCCCTTCTGTTCTCAGGTGAACAGGATGGTTCTGAGGCTACATGTGTTTTAAACATGGAGTGTGATACATGAAGAGTCAGCAGTGCTTTCAAGCTACAGTATGTAGCAATGTTTGATTTTGTGTTCCATGTTCCCAAACAACATGGTGAGAAATCAATTTAAAAACTATTACAACAGACATTGTAAAGACCAGAAAACCACAGAAAATACCTGTTAACAATCACAAAAATTTAAAGATATCAGTAATATCACTATTAATACAAACTGGATGGTATTGACACCTGATACAACCTGACAGTACAATGTTTACTTCATGGTTTTTTCATGGTGTAATGCTGTTTTCGATAAATGGCAAGTTATTTTGAAATATATTCCAGCACTGCATGAATGTAACAGGATGACACAGAATGACATATAATTCCAGCAGGTAAGTACATAACAGCTTTTCTGTCTTGACTATCTTTAATTGAGAGAGCTGCAATAGCATCGTTTCAATTATAGATTCCAAATTATCTATGTTAGCAGCACTTACACTGGTACATAATGAAACAGATATTATGTTGGCAATGTTTTAAAATGGTAAAAGAATGCTCTGAATACCAACTGCTGTACAGTTTCTGGCAACTTGTTTGTTTTTTTCATTTTCTATGTTAATAGGTCTACAATAACAGCACTAAGAAAAAAAGAAAGCAGAAGAAACTGCAAAGAGAGGCTGCAAAGAAAGGAAAAATGGCTGAGAATGTCAAGCAACACACCATTAGAGCTGCCCAAGAACACAGGTATCAACCAGATTCAAACATGTAAAGTTTCATAAAAACAACATTATTTCATTTCTAATGGACTGCTGCAACAGAAGATCTCCAAGATCCTACCTCAATGAAGTCAGGCACCATCTCACTAGAATCTCAATTAGTTCTTCCCACATAGACAGGAAAACCAGGCACAGAGCACATGAAATTACCTGTTGAATGCTGTACTGGAATCACTGGCAGAGCTGGGAAGTCAGCATAAGACTGAGGGCCCCTTTATCTCCTTTGAGTATAACATTGCACTTACTTCACCTCGCAATTCCAAGTTATGGTAATAAATGATGATTTTTTTTCAACATTCTTAAAAAGTATGCTGTATATTATTTCTTTGGAAGCAGGCTGTGCACACCTAAATGAACATCAATGATACCTAATCGGAGAACAGATTCCTTGATACACTCTAAAGAACCTTGTTCTTCAGGATCAGTATATCCATAGTCAAGGTGAAACAGTCAAAGAAAAAGCCATTTCCAGGAAGTACTACAGTACCTATTATTATTACGATAAAAGCTGTATAAGTAATAAAGGTGGGAAGATTAATAGATCGGTAACTTTTCCAGTATTCTCTGTCCAGAGACACCTTATACTCAATGAATTATGCGCATTATAAGTTTTTTCAGTTTGGTTAGTTACATGTCTACTACAAAGCTGCTCCAGCCCATGGACGCTAGTGCAAATCTTTGACAGACAGAATTAAGTGTAATCTATTTCTGAAATCCACATGTGAAATGGGGGGGGAATCTGGAGTTTAGATCTGTTTGAAATCAGTAGCCTCCCCCCGATGCTGGAATCTGCCTCTTGTTTTGTTTCTTTTTAAGCAATACTTTATGTTTATACTTTTTAATACAGTATATATATAATACCTTGTACTTTTTAATACAGTTCTAGAATTCAGTGAAGCAGTGGCCATATAAATTCAGAGATACGGCTTGTATCAGCAGCACAAACCCAATATTCCAATTAGTTAAAAAATAAGCACCTTATAGTCACTTACCTCATGCCACAAACATATATGTATAAAAACATACACATATGAGGGCTATTAAGTACTGAAACACCTACTAACACACATCAATAGTCTATGGAACAGAGTAAGTTTTAGAAAAATGGATCCTTGTCAGAACACTTAAAAGAAGTGACATAGTGTTAGAATGCCCTCATGCATACATCTGCTTTACAAATTAGTCATGTGTTTCTCATCTATATCAAGCAGAAATTATACTGAATATTTCTTCAGCCACTGTACCTCCCTTGTAGCCAGTGCAAGCAAGTGCAAACAGTAAGACCACCAGAGTCTCTGTTGGAGATGATGGTTTCATTGGCTATTGAAGCAGCTCCAAAACACCACCATCAATGACTTGTGCTAATTACATTGCTTCCAAGTCCGCTAGGTATATGTTCCCTAGAATTTTAACTTTGCAAATAAATTTCACTCTTATGGAGGCTCAAATTTCAATATTTCTGGCTGAATTTAGCCTTAGCCTCCTTACGTTTTCCAAATTCTCGTCTGTATTTCTATCCAGGAAAGGGCATTTTTCAGAAGTCAGGAATCTTCAGTTACACCGATTAAGCTACAAAGAGTTAATTCACACTACTTCAGCATGCACCTCACAGTTAAACAAATATACTGCATGTCAAACTTTCCCAACAAAAGATTACTAGAAAAAAACCACTCCTTTACATTTCTCACAAAAATGTTGAAGTTGTTAGTTTAAAAATTGATGAAAACTGCAGATAAGACAATTGAATTTGTAATTATCAATCAGCCTAGAGACATGAATCAGGATCCTAATACTAAAATGATTCACTTCAGTTTGGCATTATCTCACACAGATGGTCTTTTTTTGCTATGCAACATAAATGATCTGGATTCTAGCTGTCCAAACCACTCCCTTCTGAAACATCTCAGTGTCTCAGGAAAATCGTTCTAGGTAACAGAACTGTGACAGCTGCAGGGGTTCAACACAGCAGAGGATTTTAAGAGCAGGTTAGATGAGCAACTATCACAAGTGAAGAATGGATGAACAAGTGGAACAGCTGGATGACCCCTTATTTTCCAGTCTGTATTTTTGTAGTATGGCATGGCTCTGCTCTATATCCAGCCTGTGCCACATCTGTGAGAAACACCTGCTGCCTCACCTCTGGCACGCTGAGATGGAACCTATTTTTGCTTTTAAGATTTTGCTACATGACATCCTGTTTTTATGGCTCTACATTACAACGCTGAAATAACAAAATTGAGAAACCCGTGAAGTTGTACTAAAATCAAAGTTTTATATTCGCAAGTTTAACTAACAGCTTATGAAGTTTTAAGTCCAGCAAACTATCAGAGATAGTAATGCATATAGATTATGCATTATTGAAACATACTCTCATAAATTCCTGCTGAGTTACTCACTCTGAAGATCAGTAATGCAGAGAAGTCACATAAAAATAGGAGGTGTCTCAACACTGGCTTCTTCATGTTCCTTCCTCCCCAGGTTAGAAATACAGAAATTAAATACAAAGTAGATACGACCACTGAACCTCTTTTCTTAGGTAATAGGCTTAAGTTTATTTTTTTAAACCTGAAAAGCAGAACACCATCCTAGCTTTATATTTGTGATGTCTTTTTCTGCAGTAACAGCTTCACTTATGAACTCTGTCTCCAGAGACTTTTAAACATTTTTTTTATAGCTCCCTTCAGTCTTCACCTCCTAATGCAGAGAATGTATCTTGCCACCTGACTCACTCCCCTCCAGCTACTTTTAGAAGCTCTTCCATTTTGATGGACCACTGCAGATCACATTCAGAGAACATAAACTGCATTTAAGTGAAGTTACAGATGTGACAAACCGACAAATCTGGGAAGAAAGACTAACCCAAACAACTCATACGATTGCGAACAAATAAATCCCAACAACATTATCTCTTCTGTGGGTGATGTTTTAAGAGTTTCGTCTGTTTATTTCATAAGCCCATGGATACTTGATATTTTTTCCCTGTGATTTCCTCTCTACAAACATCTAAAACCAGAGTTTTAAAAGCATACTTCCTCATCTTACCCAGGGGAGCCATTTCAATCGTTCAGTCAAACACATATTTATCAACTAAATAACACTTATTCATTTAAACTGCTGTGTTATTTACCCAGTTGAATTACTGTTTTGGCATATACATTTGAAAAGACTGCTTTAGCACTCAAGTATATTTGCCTTTGAAGCTATCAAACAGGCGATACATGACAGCAGCAACACAAACTCCCCCTGCTAACTTGTCAGTGGGCCTCGTCTTTGCGCTGGAGGTCAGCTTCAAGGTGGCAGCGGGTAGGACATGCCCAGTCAGCCTCTCATTTAACTGATGTTAGGCAGTGTCAGCTATGGAGGCAGAACTGTATCTACACTGAAACCAGATTCACTTGAGTATTTATTATAGGCTCCTCTCCCATACTGTAGTTAAAATTAAAAACTAAAAATGAAATCTGGCTACCAGCAGTGTCACACTACAGACATCACATTTAAATAGCAATTAACTCCAGTGCTTTGACTGTGTGCCTTTATAACGGCGATGACTAAATTGCGTCTTGATAATACTCTTGAAAAGTATCTAGCAGAAAAAACATTCCAACGGATCCATAATGAACTACCAAGATAATCTGGACAATTTCAAATTAAATGCAAGGAATAAATACCACCAATGTTGGTTAAAGAGAATTTCACTTTTCTTCCTGTATCTCTGCATTTCCCATAAATCACTGCTGCAGACATAGCTTTCCTTATGTTGTTATCTAATATTTTTGTGTTGCTGCTTGTTTTATAGTTAGGGATTTTCACAGATGACTTGGAATTCCAAAGAAATTTATGGTTCAGTTGTGTAAAGAAAACCATTCCATATAAAAACACGCTCCACTGACTTTTTGCCAAAAAAGAATGCGTGGGAATTACTATAGTTTTCAATGATAGCTGGATTTTTTCTTCAAGGTAAATCTGCTACTCAAATGACCAGACATTTCTTACTGTCAGGCAAAAAAAAAAAAAAAAAAAAAGAAAACAAAGAAAGTAGAAAATGTCATTTCTATACAAATTTCTTCAGTGGACAAATCAGTGGTATGTACTATTACCACACTGATCACTTCCAATATGAACTTATTCTTCAAAGTATCTACTACTAAGTGCCCTAGGACCCAAGTGGAAACAGATTCTTTCTGAAATGTGTACAATAGACTGACTGCTGATGCAAAACAAATTCCCACAGCTACAATAAAGGAGAAAGCCAGGAAATGAGAGTTTGTCTGGAGAAGTTGCTATGACACATCTTGAACTTCAGTTATGCTGAAGATGCTAAGGTACTAATGAGCTCTATTTTGTCGAGTGAGGAGGAAGGAAGCTTGAGAATTTGTATGAGCTTTCAGGAGTCCAGTAAAACAGCTTCTGAGATAAAAATCACAGTCTCAGTTTTCTGGTCAGTATCCCATATTTCTTTTGTGCTGAAAGGAAAGAAATTCTGCAAAGAGAGCGTCTGCTTAAGACCACTGCTCTGGCTCGGCTGCAATCAAACTATCTGGCCCTGCAGGTGGAATTAATAAACATGCCTTAATACCCTGATACACCTAAAAATTTAGGCACATCTTCACACTCATGGGGGCATGGCTTCATAAGATTCAAATGTTTTCAGAATCAAAAGCAAATTATAACTGAAATAAAATTAAGATCTACTAGTTCACTGCATTTCACAAAGAAAAAATGCATACTAGCATGAATTTACACATCAACACAACAATCATCTCTGATGGGTTATAATAAACTTCATCACCTGACTCTGAATACAGAAACTCATGCTGTCACCACGAACACAATCACAGAAGTAAAACTCCTCTTCTGTTCTGTTGAACTGAAGTCAAATACTTTGCTTTTGCTAAGAGAGTCCTATATCCTAGTATATTTCCAGATGACCACATCTGCAAGACTTCACAGCATCCATATTAATATTTCTGCTTGCTAACGTGTTAATTAAGATCTACACTACATTAGCCACGTAACTACTTAATAAGATTAATCCACCTGGAAAATGATGGCAGGTCTTGATTAAGTGGAATGAAGGTAACTGAAGTGACATTTAAAATACATTGATTGTTATTACATTTTGATCACCTGTTTCAAGGTGTCTGAAAGGAAACAGTAGAAACCAAAAGCCTCATGTTGCTTACATTGTTAATGAGGTATGAGTTTTTAATCTTTTTATCTTTTGCAAAGTGACAAAGAGTTCCCTCCAGTTGTTTTGGAGTCCTTCTCCCATCTGATGAGCAGGATTAGGTTTCATCAGGGACACAGCACCACTGTCACAGGCAGTCAAGCCAGGGCCTATCTATTTGCATCTGAACCCCAATTCATTAATACTTAAGGGTGGCAAATCTTCCCATTTATATATTTTGTTGTTCCTTGAACAGTGCCTGTCTGCTGGATTGCTAATAAAATATCTTAACTATTAGAAAATAATAATTTCTGTGTGCAAACCAAAATGTGCCTCAGAGCTGCAGCATCTGGCCAAGGTCTCGACATCATTTGGAGAGAGCTGAAGACAACCTATATGGCTTCACAGTGGCTGCTGAGCTCAGCTTGCCATATCTATTCAAAGCAAATTTCTGCTAGATTAGTAAATAGTAAAATCCATTTTTCCCCTCTCTCATCGCAGGCAAGTAAGATCGTATCCAATTTAACAGCAAATTTAGCTTTCTTCATTTCATTATTGCCATTATATTTAAAATGCTGAGTTTGATAATTGGAAAGAAGCTGATTTTGATAACTGGAAACAAGTATTTTTCATGACACTTCAATACTTTACCATTTAATTAACTGTAATTGTCTTTTTGAAATCCACACACTGTGGTAGCCTTAGTGAAGTATCTCTTAAACTGAGCATGAACCTGGATCAAGCCAGTTGGTCCAAAGAGACACAAGCCCTGGATCATGAGAGTATCAGAACACAAATTCAAATCTACCTTTTCCACTCAGTCAGTATATTTATGGTAACTGAGGTGATCGTTCAGGTCCACAATCCTTGCCCATAATTATCTTTGGTGTCTTTTAAAATGTGGGTTTCTAGGATCATAGACCACAACGTCTTACTTTTATAGTATTACAGATTATACAAAATAATCAAGATAAAAGATACTGTGTAAATTTTGATTTAGTAGAAAATCTGCTAAATTTGTAAGCACACCACAAAATCTCTATGGTGAAGCATTCTTTACTTGGATTTGCAGCTGAAGTTAGTTTGGATATTTCCACATAAATGCTAGTTTATCAGGTGTCCTCTGAAATTATTAAAGTTGACTTTTATAGTATATTCTGTCAATTTAGAAAGGAAACAGCACACAGATAGTCACATATTTTATAGCGATGTATGTATGTCTAGCCTACCACATCATTTAAAATGTAGAATATATTTTTGGCATAGGTTAAAAATCTAGGCACAGGAAAAGCCCATAAAGTCATCTAACTCACTTCTTTGTGAAGAAGTAATTATTCCCAAAATTGCCTCCCCCCGCCTCCACACACAATTTAGATTTGCTGGCACCAAAATTCTAACCCTTATGCAACTGTAACAGACAAATGGGCTTCACACTCAGAAAATTTTTTTCTTTTTTATGTCATCACTATCCAATCCCTGCAACAACTCCACAATTCCATGACAGCATCAGCTTTTGGGGTTTTATGTACTATGATGGGATACTACCTTGTAATTTGTGTTAAGAAAGGAGTATTTCTTTACTTTTGTCTCTTATTCTAAATCCCTAGTTCAGCACAACTTCCAAAGCCTAAAGACAAATCTGAAAACCTATCTTGTGCCTTGCTTACAGTCAGAACATGGTGGACTTCAATCGCAGTTTTACAGCAGCACTGAGGATTTTTCTACCCGTTACACATGCCTACTCCTTTCAGACATCCCCAGTATTAATGAGATGTAGTGTGTAATTACAAAAACCTGCAACTGTGATATCTTAATAGTGAATTTTGGTTTTATTTGGATAGGAAAATGCAGTGACAAAGTAATTTACATTCCTCTTAAATTGCAGTTTTATTATTTCATACAAAAATTCATTCTCTTAATAAGGAACAAGAAGATCCAATTGAAAAATCTGTCTTCCCCCCCCGTTTTAAATTCCTTTACTTTAAAATGCCTTGCTTGCTGAGTAGGCACAGCTTGGGTTTAAGTGGCCGTTCTCAGTCAAGGGGTTAAAGGTTTCTTTGGGAGACCCGTGTTTTGAAAAGAATGGCTTCATCCTGAGTTGTGTCAATTATAGAAAGGTCACTCTCCACAGCCAGAGCCCTGAGCCCTGAAATGGTTGTTGTGTTAAAAGCTGTCAGAGGCTTTCCTAAAAACTGCTGGGATAGCAATATTAACTTGGACATAACAAAGCAAAGGTGAGGTAAAAAACTTTTCACCCTTCCCAGCTGTAAGAATTTGTCTTTTAGATATTCCTTGTGTTCACCCAAACCTGTCATTCATATTATTCCCCTGTGGAAGATTACTTGCCTAAATATTGTTCTCTCCCCTCCTCCCAGATTATCAACACTTTAGCAACCTTCTACAAAATGTCAGAAGAATGAGTAAACTTTTCCAGCACACTCTGAGGAAAGCTAACTGCAGCAATTGAAGACATAACTAGCACTTCTGTCTCCTTGTCTCCTCTACAGGAGGTTACCACTCCCAAAACAGCCAGCATCTCAGCCTCTTCAAATGTGCAAAGCTAATTAGAGTGGGGCTGGGATAAACTGCCAGAATTTGCACTGAAGTGCCCCAGGCAGATGAGCACATTCCAATTCAACAGTCTTACTGCCCTATATTTGCACAGAGATGGCAACAAAAAGCTGCAGGGGAGGGAATTTGGAAAGGTGTTGAACACTGCAGTTGTCTGCTAAGTGACCATAATTGCAGACCTGAGCTCTTCAGGTTCCTGCCTAAAACCATAGGGTCTCTCACCTGTGCACAATCTGGAAGAAGTTCAGCAGTAATATAAACATTCTGCATTGTACTTAGGGATGTGCTGTTCATCCGGTTTGACCTACAGTCAGTCAGAGATGAAAGACAAGCTGACAAACAACTGTCTGAAAAATCTACATTTTTTTGCCGCTACTAGGATGCAGGATTCCATGAAAAGGAGAAAGTCAAAATTAGTCCCTCCACAGTAAATGTGAAGAAGCTGAGGTGCAGCAGCATCATTTATTGAAAATAGAAGTGAATCCATGAAATGATCGGGCACACCAAAGAACAACTCGGCTTCCTTTCCCAGCTCTATTTTAATTGATTCTTTTCCAATATGTCCAATGCAAGTATCCTGTATTAGCACTTGTTTCTAATGCTTCATCAATTGTTAAGTTTAACATGAGCCACAGGTCCTGAGAGCAAGATGGTGCTCAGCTCTGAAACAAAACTCTTCTGCTGAGCAATAGCAGGAGCTCTTACTTCTGTTTCAGTCATCCCATCCCACCCTCACTGTACACTAAGACCTGTGAGGTGCTTTGACTAATTGAAATGTTCCGTTCTGTCTTCTTATCATAATTTTTGTAATAACCAGGGAAAGCCTTATCGTGCTGTAGCAAAGAAAACACCTGAACCTCACCATTAAAAAGCATTCCATTTAAATGATTAAAATCCTTTTCATGGCATGTAATTTCTCTGTACTTTTAATATATTCTTTCTCAGTTTAAGAAAGTATTTCTATTTCTAGATTTTCCCACATTCTTCCCATTGCCCCGTCTGTCATCCTCCACTGGAACAGTTTTCTTTAGGAGAAAAAGAATCTGTTTATTACCTACACTGCTCATACTAGAATCACAGGACAGATTACTTACTATGGGTCAAATTCTTCTGTCTTTGATGTTTTCTATTAGAATGACATCTGAGAAAGAATTAAAAACAGGGATTTGGCTCTGGCTGGAAACCAAAGTCCTTGACATCTCAAGCAGAATCCTACCGAGTCAGGCTTTTTCTCTTTGAGATCTCTAAGCTATACCTGGAATGGGACATACAGCCAGTGAAACGTACGTTATTTGACTGAACGTTTCTTGATTAACGTCTGAGAGAACGTGTTCATTAGTAGATGAGGTTCTAGAAGTTACCTAACTTGTATCCTAATGCATAGAGGGCCAGAATAAGAACCGCCGCAGGTGAGCAGCTGAGCAGCAAACCACCACCAGCAGGAGAGCGCAGACAGCCCCAGCCATGCCCAACCCAGCCTTAAGTGACGCTTCGCCACCCCTCCCTGTGTGAGCGCCCGCCGCGCCGCAGCCTCACCTCTGCCTCCAGCTGGCACTGCTGGCCCGTCCTCTGCGCCCGCCGGCCCGCCTGGCCGCAGCCCGTTGTTGAAGGTGTGTCCGTCCGCCGGCTGGAGCTGCCAGTTCAGCCCCAGGAGGTGCATCGCTGCCAGAGACACAAAGCCGGGAAACATCAGTAGGCCACGCACAGGTAAAACTGTTGGGGGAGAGACTACGGCTGACTGTGGTTGGGCATCTGTTGGAAACCACGGTAAAGCGACTCGTCTCAGAGGAATGTTAAAATGCTAAAAGGCAGGCAACAAACCCACGAACCAAACCCCAAAGAAAGCCATGATGGCTCACATAAATCTGTCTTCTTCCTGACAGTGCATCTTCTAAGTTAGTGACGCATGAAAGGAAACACGCCCGGGGCCCAGCATACCCTGAGGTCAGCGCTGCCCTCAGACTGACGGCCTTTGTGCTGCACACACTACAGGGGGACGCGCTCCGGGAAACAATGTGCTGCTGCAAACGCTGGCTCCGAGTTTAAATTAGATGTGATAATTTATATGTTGATTATAAAATTAACTTTAGCCCTGTGCATCCTAATTACATTGTAACGCAATTATTTTGTGTTTATTACAACTTATTTAAATCAACAGATTTAACAGCCCCTGTTAGCATTCTGTAGGTTAAACCTTCTCAACAAACCCCACTCTTTGCCAATCATTCGCCCTCACAATTTTTTCTGACCCTGAGCGGGCTGGGCCACACCGCTGCCGTGCCCCCGTGGCCAGCCCTCACCGTGGCAGAGCCCGCGCACCACCATGCTGGCATCACAGGCGCTGGGATGTGTGTGGGGTGTGTGTGTGCTAACTGGGTAAGTCCTGGGCATAACGCATGAGACCTGACAGGGCTGAATCATTCAGCTTGTGGATTTATGTGCCTCTTCACCTTGTATAAACAGAAGCCACCTGAATACATCTCCGTACTTTCACCATGTCATCCCTGTGGCATCCTCCCAATACCGACGAGTGGTGAGGGAGTGACAGGAAAGCCCACAAAGCTGTTCTTATTCACTTCCTTCACATCCACTATCAGCACTCCTCCTGTTCACATAGGAACTTTCAGTTACATACTAAAATGGTGTTTGAGGGGATTCACTGTCAGTTTAGGGGCAGAAAAAATATACGATTATAGGCATCCTTGCAACTGTTCACTTATGCAGTGTCAGGTCCACCTGAGATTAGCAGATATTCAGCATCCAGTTACAAGCATCTGTAGAAGAGCTGGTGTGGTTACAAATGGACCGTCAGTGGCCACACAGCCAAGCGATCAGAGAATAAACCTTATGGACAGGTAAGGCAAGTGACTTGTCACAGGAACTGCAATTTACAGTGCTTGAGACATCACTTGGATAATCTGTGAACACAGGGGATCCATTTAGATGTGACCGATTCATGTACGTAATCCTAAACCCCAAGAAAACAAAACAAAGCAAACCCCATCCCCAGAATCCATCTATCTCAGCACACAATCTGTGCAGACTTTACCCTCCGTATTTCTGACAAAAGCAGCTGAGAAGCAAGACAGCTTTCATAACATCACCTGCCCCTAGACATACCTACGGACCAAGCAGATGTCTAAGTATAGTAACTAAAATCCAGAGACATTTTATGTGAAGAGGGCAGTTGCCAGATTTTGCATTCATGCTGAATTTTCAATTTGTTTTTCTATTCAGAAAAAAAAAAAATTGAAAATATATTAAAGCATCTGGTATTTTAAAAAATGTCAAGTATGAACCTGAAAAGGATGTTTTGCTAAGAACCTACTCAAAATGTGTTTCTAGGGAATGTTTGGAGGAATTCCTGGAGTTTATTTGAATTTGAAAGAATTCCTGGAAAATACACAAAAAATTTATGTGGGATCAAATGTTTTATTCAATTACAACTCTTGTTTTGTCCAAAACAAACATTTTTAAAGGCTTTACAGTTTAATCTCAAGCGACTAGTTTTCTTTTCAGTATGGCAATGAAACTGAAAAATTAGACATGAAGCTCAAACAAAACAGCAAGCGAGTTGCTAGCTTATACAGGCCCTCCGCATCGAGTGAGAGACATCATCTGTGCTGTAGATGTGAGAGGGCGGGGGGACACCAGGTAGCAGGGCAGCTTGTGGCATTTGAACTGTCAGCAGTTCTCACACGGTAGATACACACCAGGGTTCCAAAGACAAAGTTTAGCTGGACCTAACCCCGCAAGCAAAAAGCGCATAAAGATTAAGCGAATTTCAGAACCATGAAATGGAAACAAGTCATAGAGGAGAATTAGACTTTTGTGTTTTATACTCTCAGTGTGTCTATTCAAAGTTGCAATTTTTATTTTTTTTTATTTTATTGCAAGTGTAACCATAAATGTAGGTCACCTGCAGAGATGAAAATCTGCTGCTTCAAGTGTGAACCATTCCTTACAACAAAGGGATAAGGAATTCATAACTAATAGCCTGTCCAAGAGAATTAGAGTTCCTAACTCATAATTACCAGGTAAATTCAGACAAGGAATTATAAAAGTATTAGCATGGTAGTAAGGAAAACTGATCCATCTGCTTCCAAGTATACCATGATTTCATTAATAACTCCATTGCTCTGTGTTTTAATCATAGATACACATTAGGTGGGAGCAATTAGAGCTCCTTCCTAACAGGACAGGGATTTGCATGTCTGCTATGGTCCCTTACAGAGATGAGAAAAGATGACAATCTCCTGCACAGCTCACGTATCCATTATGTGATCTACAAACTTCCACTAAGACAGCTGAAGTCACAAACATGAGGAATGTTCACCTTCTACCAAGAATACGTCAGAAAAGTATGTCACAGGGACCTGAGGGGAAAGCTCCGTGTTTGCATTGCATACAGCAAACCTGACTGGCAGCTGAGCAGGGAGAACAAGGAGCTACCTGTTCTCCCCTGCTTCAGAACACCATGAGATGGCAAATTTATATGATTAACCTTTTGTTCTGTTAATCAAACAAAAATGCCTCCAGCAAAGGACTAAGTAGAAGCCCATTTAATTAGAAATTTGGGGATCCATACTCAGAAGTTGAGTACGTATGTCAGAAGAGAAATTTAGGCCAGTAAATCTGTGCCTGTTTCCTATTTTTTCTGTTGTTTTGGGGGTTTTTGTTGTGTGGGGTTTTTTTTGGTTTTGGTTTTGTTTTTTTTTTTTAAAGAAAAACCCGCAACTAAATAATCTGTGATGCTGTGGCTTTGCCTTCTTCCCCAGGGACACACTTTTATCAGCTATTACAGTACTGGCCCCATTTTCTCCAAAGGATATTCACCAGATAGCTAGGATGGTATACTGTGCTAGATCCAAAGGTGATCGTTAAGATAAGCGCTGATTTTCCAAAACAGCCAACTTGAACACATTTCCAGAGTTCCACATATGGTTTATAGATTATTCAGGCTCAAACATATCTCTGAAGATTTAAAACAAAAAAGTGCCATTTTACCTGTTACATATATGCTGTATTCATAAATCACATTTTACAGAGCACTTACGTATGCTTTATAGGTATTATTTGGGTTAGTTTGCGCTTTTTGCCTCAACATTTAAGCATAGCTTCTAAGTTCTTTTCTCTGATACCTGGTTTTCAAACACTGAGCTTGTCAGAATCTTCTGGTTCATTTAATTTAACACTAACATCTAGTAACTCAGGACAGTGAATTGTGTATTTATAATCACTAAAAAAAATTGACTATAGAAACTATACATTTTGAAGTGAAATCCTGGAGGTTTAGGTAAAGAATAATAATCAACCTCTCACTCCCACCCCAGCAACACACACAGGCACAAACACACACACACACAGAGTGAAAGCACCTGGAAGCTGGTCCTGCATGCCCATCAAGAACAAAAGCAGAGAACTAGTTCATCACTCCAGGTGGTACAGCTGTCAAGGATCAATCTAAGACTTATATAAGATAGAGATAGCTAGAATGAATCACATATTATTTTAAGAAATCACAAAAGGGATACAATTCCACAAAACATGGTCAAACTTCCATGCAAAACTTTCTTAAATGTTCTCTGAGACTCAGTAGTGTCCCCCCATTCCTCTTTCATTCAGTCTTCTCTCATTCTGGCCACAAATCCAATGCTCACTCCATTCAGAGTTTAGTCTAATGACAATGGTTTCCAAGCTCAGAAAGCTCTTTGCCTTCCCTTTGTGCTCTCCTGTTACTTTAGAACACATATTTTTAAAATTCGAGACCTCTGGTGTCTTCATGTGCTGGATATTTCCCTGCAGTACAACTCAGTGACTGCCAACAGGCAGGGCAGAATCAGGGTTTGCACTTACCCCCGTTACTCTGTGGTATTCCTTCTTAAAGGGAGAAATATGCAGATTAACTATCCACCATTTTCCCCCTTCCCAGTTGAGGCCTGGAAGACACGCACCACCTGCCTGTTAGAAAATTCAGTATACCCTAAGCAAATCATACAGTGAACAGAATTCAGAATGTTTCCACATATCAATTTTCCAAGTTGTCATGCCTATTAAACCCTAAATTATTGTCATCCAAAATGAACCCATCAAACTATGATCTCACTTGGTCAGGATACATCCAGTCATATTATGTTTAACTGTAGCAGGCCAGCCTTTTTTCAAGTGAAAAAATAAATTGGTCCATTACATCATGAACAGCATTAGCAAATAAGCACTAAAAGTACATTTGCTATATGTAGGCTATTGTATTATAGTGGAGTGGAAATACCAGAAGTTTCCTTTCCATCCGCTCATGAGGTGAACAATGATATAACTCTTGTTATTCCAATATACTTCGTCTTGAGCAACATCAGTGTGATTTCCAAATTAGGCCTAAGGAATCACAGATGATGAAACAAAAAGTACCTACTAAATTTTAGCAGCTTGTCATTTCATAGTATATAGAATCAAAGAACTATCTGCACATTTTTTATTTCATATGAATGCACCACAATATTTGAAGCAAAAGAAATGTAGTGTTTGACACTTCTGGGTGCATATATATGGGTAACCCAGATAACTTGAAAAGAGTAAATGTATCCCCAAAAATTATAAAAATAATTAAGTGTTATTCCATGCTTGCTTATATTAAATGTTATTCAGCGGAGACTCATGGTTCTTTACCAGTTACTAGTTCTTGGTCATGCAACAGAATTCCAGGAATACCAGAAACTGATCTTACTCAATTATTATTCATAAAATAAGTTACTTAAAAGACTAGAAACATAATGGTTTAATGTTTTACTATTATTCCTCTGGAGAAATAGGTTCAAGTTCAACCCAAGCCAAAAGTGAATCGAGTGTGTTAAGCCTATTTCCTAGTGATTACTTGCCCCCATTACAAAATGAATGCACAATTCATCATGACTGATCTCCTTTCCTCAAGAGATGCCCAGGACAGAAGTAGCAGGCATCTGAAAGTCAGAAGAGCACAATGGAGGAACTGCGTGGGAAAAACTTGCTCTGTGCCTGAAAACACTACACGTGATTCTAACTAGTGCTTTCAGGCCTCTGTCTGAAGAGCACGGATTATTGCACAGCTGTAACAAGAAAAGCAAAAAGCCTTCCCTAGCTCCTTTCACATCTGAAGAGGTTACAAGGCAGTTCACAAACACACGCACGATCAGAATCCGCTGAACTAAATCTCAGTTGAGATCCACATTTTGCTAACGCGTCTTATGATTAACAGACACAGAGGACAACTAGGCTTTGTCGGATGGGCAGTTCTGCAAGCATTATGTATGTACAAGGGACCTCATCATCGTGGACAATCGGTCAAAGTCCTCTCCCACAAAATTTGGACTTGACAACAAACACACCTGACAAAGTCAGGTTTCAGTAAGTTGTAGATGTTTTACAGAGGCTGACACCATCCTTTGCTCGATAATTTTGTTGGCCAGCCCGCAGCCGCATTTGCAGCAGGAGGAGTACAAGTGCTGTCAGTATGCAGCTAGAACGGAATACATGACTCCTTGTATTAAACGACAGCTCAGGCAGTTCTGTCGAAGAAAACTGCTACATCCAAGGACCTGCACTCACAGTTATACTAATGCCCTTTCATACTCTATTACCAGCAGAAAGGGACAGTGTCTCCAGGAAGTTCTAATCCACAATTCATCCATTTTAACATACATTAAAGTGCTTGGAAAATCATTACCAAAGAGTATCAGTCTTTGTTAATTGAAAGAAGCAGTCTTAAAATAATGTGAACAAGTAGCAACTTTCCTTGCTAGAGAAGCAACACTGTCTCTCCTAAAATACAGGACTAACTGCTAGAACTTTCTATTTTTCCTTGAATACCCAGTGTGACTGTGACAAGGATGCCAGAGTCCTCCTGAAGGCACCCAAATCCCAGAGATCTCTCAAAATTTCACTACATTCCCAGGCCTTTTTCTAAAAGCAAAACAAAAGCCACATGGTTTGCTGGGTGGATGTCTGCCACTATTGACATATTATCCACAGGAAAGTTTAAAGTAGTATTTAAAAAGTCCAAAACTCTCATGTATGATACGATAGCATTCCAAACAGAGAACAGTCCATGCAGGGTGGTGGCACAGTCTGCTGCTGGTACTGCAGGAGGAGGGCTGAGTGCTGCGTAAGGACATAACGCAACCCAGTGACTGGGCCATAACATGGCAGATGAAATTCAAACCCGGTTAAGACAAAATAACATACACTGGAGAGGAGTAACCTTAATCCATATATAAAATAACGAGCTCTGAGCCGACTGTGATTAAACTGAACGGAAACTTTGGTGAAATTGAAAATCTCCAGTAAGTCAAATATTGAATCAGTATGTGAAGAGCGAACAAAGCAAGGAATATTCTTATGCTACCTCCCCTCATCCCAGAAAAGACCTAGAAGAACCAGAGTTTGGAAGATCAGTAAGGAAAAGTGCATATATGATTTGATTGTTCTTACAAGACATCCACTTTTGGATGCTGGAGATAAGTTAATGGATTATTTGACTTTTATCTGACCCAACACAGCTGCTCCTACATGTATATGACGCTTCTTGGTGTATCCACTAGTCCCAATGTTTCTTGAAGTGTTTGATGCATTTTTATCCCATACACTGTACCACAGATGTCTCTACCTATCCAGCAGACCAGACAATCTAAGGAATGTTTAGATCAACACATGAGAGGCAAACCCTTGAATTTTTATGTCATAAAGCATTTCCTAGAAGCAGTGTGATTTTTAGGTCCCCCAGGGCATAAGCTTCAGTACATCTAAATAGGCTGAGAATGTAGTATATAAAATAGCAATTGCTGACATGCCACAAAGTTTGTGCAGGTTTCTCAACCTAGTGTAATTATTCACCAGCACAATAGGAAATACTCTATTTAATTAATAGCTGAGTCACTTATAATTATGAGACGTATATTTTCAAATTACTTGTGGAGATCTCAGGGACACGGAAATAAGAATTTAACTTTTACATTTGATACCACAGATTAAAGATCAGGTGAAAAAAACATTTTCTAGACTACCAGTACTTAGGGAATTTATGAACTTGTGTTGTAATATTAATGACTAAGAATCCTACAGACCTCATGTAAAACCTTTGAATATACTCCTGATCATATTGTCTCCTCTACTTGTGAGCATTCACCTGTTGTAGAAAAGGTTAAAGTAGTATTTCAAAAAAAGGTCACTTGATCTAAATTTAATATTACTGTCATAGAATGTATCCAAAAAGTACTGCTTATTGACTGTGACCACTGAAGCTCAACAATGAATAGATGTCTTGCTTTCAAGGTCATTCATTCTCAGTAAATCATCTTAATCATCAGTATGCTATTTGTCATGCACTACATTTTCTTAATAAACTCAAATTAAAAGTTCATTTGGGAACTCCATTTAAAACATTACCGAAACACACAACTTTAAGAATTAACAGATCATGCTATTTTCATTGAAACAGTAGGTTTGCCTCTATTATGGCTAAAGAGCACAATAAAGACCCATTTTTCTGCCTTACTTATCCTACACAAAACTTTGAACAGGACTTCTTACTTCTCAGAGTCCCTTTTTTATTTAGTTTACAATGTTGACAATAGAGAACTCCATTAACTATAATGGCACTGCTGCCTATTTTTATATCTTGTAACTTGTTTTTTTCTCACTTCTCCATCAACTGAATTAAGCTGATATTGTTACCCACATACAAGCTTCTATGTGTTACCCATCTACAAGTTCATACTCTTGTTAACTGGGCCTGAGCTCTTCAGTAGTTTTACTTAATGTAACAACAACCTATAACTTTCCAAAGAGAAAGACAGAGTGTATTTTCTGATTGCCGAAGGAAAGCCATGAGGATGGAGTATCCATTAAATTTATGAAACAACAAATGTAATAAATGTCAGGCTACCATTCCTGCTAGCCTTCTCACAGCCGCAGAGAGAATATAGCTCTGTGATTCCCTAGTCCAAGAGAGATCCTATAAACACAGTTACAGAAAAACTTGAATTTTGGCACCTCACTTTCTGGGACATAAGCTGAAGGAAACATAGGCAGACCCTTGGACTTGCTTCTGCACTCTTTGTATGGATAGCGCTTGCTGTGTAAGAGGGGAAAGCACGGTGCCTCCCCTCCACGGCAGAAATGTCAGGCACGCTCTTTCCGCTCACCAGGGAGACACAGGAGATATTGTGCCTTTTTGCAAACACAATGGAAAGGAAAGTTGACTTCACACAATCTTAAACATAAAAAAGCAACCCTTAGGCATAATTTCACCCTCAGCATGTAAACTCTTTTAGACAATAAACTGTTTAGAACAGGGTTTTTGCTTTAAAGCATCCAGCCCAAGAAGCATTTTATAGAAATACCATAAAGGATCTATGAATGAGTGCATTGTTATCATCAGCAGCAAAACTTCTGCTAGGAATTATTAATTGCTTCCTTTAGAATAAATGCTATTGAAGATGAAAAAGGAGATGGAAGGAGGCCTATAAGATGTTTCATTGCCACTGTTTTCACATGGAAAAAATAGGGGGACCCAAAAAAAGCAGTTTTTTTTTTAATTGGTCACACCCCCCCTCCAAGCTGACTGATTCCTTTCCCTGTGCATGTCAATAAACTGAACAGAATGAATTTTCAAAGCACGCCATGAAAGATATACCCACAAATCCCATTAGTAGTAATGTGATTTGTGAGCTTATCTGCCATGCAATGCTTTGAAAGTTCATTCCTCTATGTCCAACTTCAGTCTTTCTACTTCCAAAAATACTTGAAAAGCTTATACACACTTGCAGTTACTTCGGGGGTGTGAAGACCTGGCTCCCAATCCCAAGGGTAACAAGCAGAGCTTCAGCCTGCAGGAACAAGAATTGCAGCTGGGGTGGCTGTTATTCCCCAGTCACCATTCTGACCGGGACTGAGAAAAAATCCCTGGGTTTAGACTTTTTGACTTTTCTCATTTCAGCCCTCTTTACTGAAATGTTTTGATTTTGTGCCACGTTGAGCAATCTCTTTGTCACAAGAAGGGTAACAGCATTGCATGCTACCTTCAGAATCTGGAATCTCATGACAAAGACCTTAAAGAGAAGCAGAATAGAGCGCACTATTCATTTGTTCTCATGACAGGCCTTAGATTGTACGGAGCGTAGAAAACTGGCACAAGATTAATCGGGTCCTGAGACTGTATAAAATGAACTCACTTCATACAGCAGTTTTAAGAGTCAAGGCTGCAATCTTTCTGGTCTTGCATCTGAACTAGATGGCTGTAACTAATAAGAAAAGTTTTTATATTTTTATTTACCTAATATAGCATCTTTCAGCCTGGAAGGTCCCAAATCACACTATAGAGTATCCACTTCACCAGCCTTGCCAAAGTACTACCACTTTTCAAACAGGCTTGGAATAGCAGAAAGGGATGCTCTTGACTAAAACACAAAGGAAAAACTTCTTTTTTTTTTTTTTGGAGAAATTTGAGTATTTAATGTTAATAAAAAGTAAATTGAATCCAATTTTAATTTCACACCTAAAAGACACCATTATCATGAGGAAAGTACTCAGCTTGTCTTTATTCTGTTTCCAAGAGGAGGAATAACCTAGCTGAGACTTGAAACTAGTGTTTCAAGGAATACAGACACAAATATACTCTCTTAAATCACTGATGCCTGAACTTACAAGAATTAGAATAACGGCTTTACCGTTAATAGTGATTGTAACCCTAAGGGATATCATGTCAAACATTTATTGGACTACATTCATCTTCTGAAATGGCAACCACCCTAATCTCTACAAAAATGTTGAACAAGATTTTCATAATCTAACTGTTTCAAAGCAGTCAGACCTTGACTTAACCTCTGATTGTTAGCCATATTGATAAGAAAATAGTTTTTACCTTTATTACTCCTTTGCATATACTAAATGAAGTGGAACTGCATGATTATGCAAGGCCAAATTTCTGACCACAGTGCGAAAAAGTGTAATTTCTAATCACAGATTATATTCTTCCCTTAATAGAAATTATACAGAATAGTTTCATTTAATCACCTGTCTGTAAAACCTTGCATGAATGATAAAATTTGAAGTTTTACTCTGTACACAATGTAATTATTGGAGTTAAAAGTTTATTACAAAGAGGAAATAAATCCGAAGATGAAATGTAAATATGATTTCTTCTCCGAAATTTTCTCATTAATTTTCAACACTGTAAACTGTTTATACTTCTTTCACGATACTCTTCAAAAGGTACATATAAATGTAGCCTAAATCAGATCATAATATTAAGATGAAGGTACAGATTAAATTTAGTATCTAGGCAGATTGAGACCTTCTATATGCCTTGCCAAGCTGATGTTACTAATGTATTGTGAATTAGATGTCCTACTGATCCAGAACAGAAACATATAAGAAAATCAGATATACAGATTTTATTTGATAAATATCTTATACAACCAGTCAGTTACAGTCTTGTAACTCATATTCCTTTGAAGGCTTTTTTTCTTAATGGTAACTTTCTTTAAAAATAAGCAATTATCAAATTGGACTTGTGTTACATTTTTGAGATTTTTTTTTCTATTGTCCTTACATGATTTCTATTAAGCATTTCCCATTATGTGTTTACTATAACTGGGATATAGTTTATTTTTAATCTTACACCTGTCTTATTCTTGGCAGGTTTCAAAGTCTGAAGCTTGCTTATTTTGTCTTCACAGGAAAAATAATTTTTCTAACAAAGTAGAGACTAAAAGCTTGCCCTTCTGCATCCATGCCTTCTCATCTTCCTGTCTAGTATTCTAGAGCAGGTAAGGAAGCACAAGCTGCAAGTGAGGGCATGATTTCAGTGTGATCACACCAATATGGAAGTACATGAGAAAACAGAGAAATCAATGAAGGGTTTATAAGCTGCCAGGATTTTAGTTTCAGATCACCGCTTTATTTTGAAGAGGCAGACTTGCAAGTTTTCAGACTGCAGCAATACACATTTTACATGGAATTTCTCTGTGTGTGTATTCATATGTGATTATCAGTTGCATCACCAAATCATTGTGTTATACAATTTCATCAGCCAATATAGGAATGAAGAAAAGCTCACATATGTATTTTAAGTCCCAAGAAACATCATGATAGTGCACCAGTCTACATAAGTCCATTTCAAGAATTGTGCACCATGCGTAATGGAAGACAATTCTATTTAATTTGTATACCTATGTCCAGATTCATCTAAGGAACATCATCATAATATACACTTAATTAAATATTAATATTTGTATTACTTCTCTTTATTCTGTCTTAAATTGCCTTTTATAATAACGGGTTTTTTAAGACCAGCTCAATTTGATCTTCTTGATATAACAAGATATTCACAGCAGAGACAGTACAAGTCACTGTTACAGATGGAGCTGCTGTCCACAACAGAAAAATGAAGCCGGCTTATTGTACAGAGCATCTGATACCTGATCGTTGTAATGAAGCTTTCTGTCTTGCATATAAAATGGTGCAGAAGCCAATTTCACTGTCTGAGGTCAGCAGTGCTGAATGCTCATCATCAAGCAGTTTAGAGCTGTTTAAAATCAAGGCCCATTGTAATCAAGGTCATAACTGTCACTGACTTCAGTGGAGAGAGCTTCACTTTAGAACTCATCTATTTATTTAAAGTATTTGAGACTGTGAATATCATAACAATGCCTGAAAACACAGTGTTTTCTAAAGGCAACAGCAAGGCAATCCATAAAAAACTTTACCTTCCAAAGTCAACAGTTTAAATTGCAGGGTGAATTGGACATGAGTGATAATGTATTAGCATATGCATCACTGTATACAATTATTTGATGAATCACAGAATAAAATATGAGTAGATTACACACCCACAAAAACCTTTGGCTTCACTGACATACACTTTGTAAAGTATAAATGAATTATGTTAAATGATTAATATAATAAATTTTAATATATGTAACAATATTACTTAATACCAATAAAATAACTGGGAACTCTCCTTCAAAAAGAAGACAGTTTTACAAAGGGCAAAACCCAATACATGGTAGCTAAAACTAAGCCTTAGTACTTCACAGCTAATGCTCAAGTTCTGCTTCGTGTCTGTAACACCCAGCTGGCCAACAATCAAACCAGGATTATATTTCTCTTTTCTTTGACAGATGAAATAGTAAATACTGTATTTATAAAACCCAAACAAATAAACAAACACAACCCCCCCCCTAAACAATATAGAAAATCCATCTAGCATTTTAGCCTCACTCTTGACTATGGAATTTATTTTTCTTTCTTTTTCTTTTCTTTCAAGAACTTGCTTCAACTTGGAAGCAGGTATCAAACTGCTCCTTGATAACTTAAAAGAAAAACTACTAGAAACTCCTCAGTGTCACTGTATCTGACGAGTTTCTGCAATGTATTTATCTTTTTCTTTCATAACATTTCTAACATTTAAGTACCTGGAAAGTGCTACAGCTGAGACTTTTTCCCATCCATCTCAAATTGAAAAAGATGCATTTGATTTTATGGTCTAATAGAGAAAATCTGCTTCTGCCTACTGGAAGTGGCTGTCCATACTAATTAGTGAGAAATAAAATACACGCAATCTTTAGTTCACTACAATACAAACAAATTAAAATGAAGACACTACCAAACCTATTCATAAATCTTTAGAAATCTCGCCTTCTAGGAAAGGTTCAAAAACCCCCCACACCCTGTGATAACACCTACTAAGTTATTTCACCATTTTTTCCATTTAAATATGATTTTGACAATTTAATGACTGCATTCTTTCAAAAATAACAATGGTATTATATGATTGTCATGTAAATGTAACTCGGGATTGCTATCAGTTCTTCACATTATTTCAGAAAACTGTTCACATCCCAGATTTCTGCAGAGTTTACAGAAACTGCAGCTCTCACTTCATTCTTGAAAAGTATTTTAACATTTGCATTCAAGTCCTCAGAGGTAAATTTTCAGTTCAGCTGCAGGATTAACAAATCTCCATCCCTATACTACATTATGGAATTTTATGCAAAAGCAGTTCTCTTTATAGAGGACCACAGGCCTTTGGGACGGAACAGTCTCTGGGGCACTTCATTGTTAGCACTCAGGTTGCAGAAAGCACCATGACAAAAAACACTTTCACACTGTGCTTTCTAACACATGGTATTACCCAATGCAGTAAGTAATGAAGCTGAAATGATCAGATATTGTTCTGAACAGCATAACTGACTGCACAGTACCCGTGAGGTCTGAGGAAGGAATGCATTAATTCTCCTGTATATTTCTGAGTCAAACCCGCAAAGTTCTTTCAACATACTAACCCAATTTTTGTATGTGAAATATTTTCAGAACTTATCTTCTCCATTTTAGCAAGCTAGACACAACACACTCACTGACTCCTGTCAGGGAACAATGGGAAGGACTGAACATGCAGTGGCTAAGCACTCTCATTGAAAAAAACAGAGGATGCTGCAGTAATTGTCCTGAGAGGCTAGAAAGGAAACAAGACTCTATGCTGACAGCTTAGCTCAGCATGAACTCTCATTTTTCACACGGAGCTAATTAAAAACTGAAATTAGTTAAATATGGAAATGACACTTGCAAGCACTTTAGCTGAATTCTGGCAAAATCCCTCTAGAGTGCTGCGACACTACCTGCTGCTTCAAAACTCCCCAACTGAATTTCACAGTTAAAAGGCTGAGCAAAGGGAAAGTTATTACAGAGATTTCCAATTCAAAATGTGTCTGTAAAATTCTAAATTAAATTTCACGGTAGCCCTTTCAGTAACTAGGGACATACTGTGCAGTCCAATGATATGGTGCTCAAATAACACCCCTGCATGTATTCTCTGATTATCTCACCTTTAGGCACTGTGCTGGTTGTGCCAGAACTGTGAAGCTTACAAGGATACCAGCACTACAATACTACAAAGATAAGACATGTACTGCTACTGAAGTAGTTATTTGGAAAGCATGGATGCACAGCCCATAAAGGAATTACTTCCACAGTTTAACAGCAGGAATCTCAGAAAATCAGAACCCAACAACCAAAATATTTTATGCCTCATGATTTTAATTTATATTTGTAGGTGCTGAATACATATGCAGAGAAGGGTCTATACTGCAATAAATTACATGGCCAATATCTTTATATCTATATATCAGTGCTTTACAGGCAAGGTTAAAAAAAAAAAAAAAGCACTTCTGCATATTTAAATGGGCATAAAGAACCAAGGGACTGGATATGCATAAAAGGTATGATGACTGACATTAGCTTTTTGACTAAAGCACCATGTGAATTCCATTTTGATGCACGTGACTTGCCTAGTATGCATAAAAGCAAGGGTATTTGCCCAAGGGCAAATATGATTTCTGAATGCAATTTAACGAAACCCGCCCACGGAGCAGATCATTTTGGATCCATACCAAGGCATTCAGGATAGCCAATCACTTTCAAAACAACTGGAGCATTTTGATTTTATTGTTTTTCCTACATTCCATCCCTTTACCCTTGAGGCAATCCCCTCCCACTGGCCTGCCGCCACTATTGCACCAACAAATTTCTGTCTAGGAAAGCCAGCAAAAGATGCCACATAGCATGAAAGCCACTGTTACTCCCAAGTCTGCTGGCAGGGGGTATTGCTGCACCCAGCCTGCCAAAACCTGTTCCCTGGCAGCTATCTGTATAATCTGTACATCACACCCAGGCTTTGCTAGTCCAGGGCCTTGAAACATCTCAGCTTACCCAGCTGGAGGGGATATGCTGCAGCTGCACCATCAGACCCTCTTATTTTATTGAATTCTGAATATGCAGTTTCAAAGCAATTCAAATGAATTTGCCCAAGGCTTCAGATCAGTAAAACTACTGATACCACCTGCAGCAGGCTTCCTAAATTTGAAGCATTTAAAAACAGGTGACAGGATAGGAGCTTTCAATGTAAGGACTGACACTCATGAAAAGCCTGCTAAAAAAGCTTGGTTATGCCCCATTTTGGCAAGGAAGGAACTGTATGGCTTTCAGCCCAGTTCTCACAATAGCACTGGTAATAATGGGAAGTTCCATTTTAAATTATTTCTTAAATTATGTATATTTTGCCAGGTTAAAAAGGAAGCATTTATTTGATCATTGAGTTTCACCTGTTTTAAAGCATTTATATGAGATATGGAGATAAAGAGCAGACTATGACAAACACGAACTCTCAACCAGGAGGTGTAGTAAGAAATCCAGAAATCAGCATCTAGCAGGTTGTCAAGTTTACGAAACTCCAATGAGGTCATTAAAACATGGGTTGCCCTAAAGGAGGAAATCCAAAGGCATGATTTATAACATCCTTCCCTTCAAGTAAAGTTTTTATTAATGCCCATTGCTTAGCCATGTTTAATACCTTTAAACACCCGAGATGGTGCTGAAATATGTGTATTCACAGCATCATTTAAGTTCTGCAGGGACATGGAGACTAACAGCGAGACTACAGTAAGCAGGTACTACATTTTGACCAAGGTTCCTTGTTTAGAACTCTGCTTTTACAAAACAGCGGAACTGTAAATATCCAGAAAGGGCAGAATAATAATTAAAAAATAAATTAAAAAAAGATACCTTGATGCCCAGGGACATATGTAGTTACATGGAGCTGCATCTCCTACAGATTATGCACTGCTAACATAACCCAGATGTGCCAGCTAGGAAACTACTAATGCTTCCCCACTCATAATGCCATGCAATTCTTCTTCCAGCAAGCAGAGGTAAAAGATTAAATTCCCTACCTACCAGTTGTCCACACCCACGGTCCATTTAGAATACAGCTGATTGACGGGTACAAGCTTAAAAACTACTGGGACATATACCTGGCTGGCTATCAAACCAGGAGCCTCAGCCAGAGGAAGCAGAGCATGTCAGCCAAAGTCCTTTGGAAGAACTGTGTTGAGGTGGTTGCGGTCTCAGCCCAGCGCTTGCACGCATTTACTTCACACTGCACAGGGAGTCAGTGAGCTGCATATTGGTTTCTGCTGTTTCATTGCCCTTCCTGTGCCTGTATATACATCCCTGTCCAGAGCAATGATACTATAGCAGACAACTAGTACCTGTTTCTCTTGTCTATGGGTTTTAACTGCACCCACAAAATTTATGCGAATAACTACCCTATTTGGGGATCAGTATTCCTAAAGAGAGAAAATATTTTTATTTTCTTCTTCTCCCTCTTCTGTCATCCTACCTGAGTATACTCGCAGGAAGATACAACTTAGTGAGGGAGTTAAAGGCAGAAAAGAGGAATGTGGGGAAGGGTACTGCCAGACACAGCCAGACAGTTTACCTTGAATAGCAATTATAAGCCAATGACTTATGCCTTTTAAAAGATCCCTAAAGAATGAACTATAAAGAACTTGTTAGAAAGAACAACATCTATTCCAATCAACTTGTGATTGTACTTCAAATCCGCAATGAACATTCACTCTCCAAAGTGCATTATACTATACTCAGACGCAACCTGGGTAAGCACGACTGGGATAAAATCTAAGGCATGCTTACAAGGGGACATCCATGCAGACAACTGCTTTTGTCACCAATGCTTCTAGGGAAGTATTTACTCAAGAAGAAATTGAATAGTGGCTTAAAGGTGAGAAATTAAGACAGGATTTTCATCTTCAGGCACTTAGAGGTATGTAATCATTCTCTTGTTCTTTTCCCTCCCCTTGCACTCAAAATTATCCAATAAAGTTTAAAAACTTGAATGGAGGGAAAAACCTGAGCCTGCAGCCTCCATCTGGGAAAGGAGAGGAGAGGAGAGAAGGGAGCAAAGGGGGCTGACAGACAGAAATACATTATTTATTCCTTCCATAACCAATATAGCATAGCAGTGTAAACCAGGGAATTACAACAACCAAAGCACACATGTTACAGTCATCTTTGCCCTTGTAGGAACTATTTCAGTGCTCGGAATATGCAGCATGCACAACCCAGAAATGTCATCCTCGTGACATAAACCAGCCTCCATATTGCAGAAAGCAATGAAGCGAAGATTATTCCCAAAGCTGGAGCCAATAAAGGGCTACTGGTTCCAGGAGATTGGCAAGCCAGGTACATCCAGAGACTTTACAAGCTAGTTCTTCAAGCCACAGGCAAGAATAAGACTCCTAAGATCACTCAGCCTTACTCTGAACTGCTGCCCCATACTGATTTTCTTTGTAAACAGAGCCTAAAACCGTCCCATAAGAGGCAGCGAGAGTTACATTCTGACTTTGCTGTATACAGGGTCCTCAGTGGGAGCTACACAGGTTTTGCCCCATAAAGTAATTCTGGTGTTCTAGACAGTCTAAGTCATTAAATGAACTCTTTGAATTGTAAAACTTTAGTCAAGGTCATTTGCAAATGCAAACCTTGAGTTCAATTATGTTTTACCAGTGGATGACACAATTACAAGAAAAAAACTGGTTTTATAACTCAACAGTCTTTTCCCCTTGGTTATCAATTTTTAAATACAGGACAAGAAAAAGATTGTGCTTTTGAGAAAATTCTGAACACATAAATGTTTCAGATCAGTTCTACTGCAAAGAACAGGAAAATGTTTCTTTTAATAGTGTGATTTGATGCAATTTGCCTTATGATTTTTCTTAAGGTACAGCAAATGCTGAACAGAAAACGGCACATATTCCATTTCAAGATACAGAGCCAAATTCATCCCTGCATCTTTTTCATGCCCCATTGGTCTAAGCCAATTATTTTCAATGTAGCTATATCAGTGTGAAAAAGGAATAATGCAATCATGAATCAAGTCCATACTATTTTTCATGACAATTCCACTCCAGCAAAGCCTCAGATATAACCTAGTGAACCACAGATCGCAGTAATATTTTATAAAATTCATTCAAAAAAATGTATTAAATAAACTTACCTTTCTGTCTGTATCTTAGCAACCCTTAAAATATCAGAACACTGGGAACAAGCCTCCAAAATCTTACCTACAAATGCAGACTTTACTTTTGAGAATAGCTGTGGCAGCATTGATGGCCATAATTGCGGGAATAAATTTTGCAGAATGGGGCCATAATGAATACATTTTACCTGTTTCTGCACCCAATCCTTAAGATACCTCTTAATTAGTGGTATCATTTTCTAGGCTATTCACTAGATCTGTCATGTAAATTCAATGGCAAGGATATTAAGGTTTCATTATAGTAGATATCAAAATAAAAGTATGCCTAAATAGCTTAAGTGTTACATGGCCACTTGTCACATGTTTTATGGTTTCCACTGATTTCCATAACAGACCCCACAGTGAGTTGGAGGAAAGAACATACCCTACGGCACTGCATGTTGGGCTTGGGTCTTCTTCACAGCACCAGTTTTCTGCTCTGTGACCAACTATGGACAACAAAGTACCCCATGCCTGCTACACCTTAGTATGGACCCATTGCCAGAGTGCCAGGCATGGTGCTGTCTAACTGAAGTTCAACAGCTGCATGCAGAACAGTGAAATGGAACTTATCTCTTCATGGAAGAATGCAGTGGGACTGTATGAAAAGTGCAGGGGCTAGTCCACACCAGTTTTTGTCATATCTTTAGATAAATGGCAATAAATCCTTAGTATTTGCAAGAAAGACTGGTTTACACTAAAGTGACCTGCATTTTTCCCTTGTAAGAGCCAAGAATCAACTTAACTCTGCATATGAAGAGTACAGCCACTGTCAGCTTTGTGAAATGAGGGAGAATGCAGTGTCAACAGGAACGTGTCTAATTGATAATTAGACTAAGGAAAGAAATCTGGGGTTAAACCCTGTAGTCTTAACTCAAGATTGTTCCCTCAGTACCTTTTAATCAGCTTCTGCATGATTTAGACTTTAAATTAAAGCTTCTAGCCCTAAGCTCAGTACTGTGAAAAGCAAAAGAGTTCAGGAAAGCCTGGGTCTTCACTCATCTACAAAAAGGGCCAGATCCCCTCTGCTGGAGCCTCTGGGGCTCCTTATCTGTTCTGGGTAAAACAAATGTTTAGTGAGCTGGGAAACTAATTTCTTTGTTAGCACCAGGTTGACATCGCAGATATTCCTAGTCACCCGCCCTGTTCCTCACACACGTCATGGCTTCCTGCCCGCACTGTGAGGCCTGCTGCGGCCTGCTGTGGCCTGCTGCCATGCCGGGGTGCCGCCCTCTCGCCTGCGGGGCCCCCTGTCACCTCGCCCGCTGGCCTGCACGCCGGCACCAGCACTGCATGGGCTTTGTCTCAATCATTCCCAATTTCTCCATGTTTCCCAAGAAAAATGGGAGAAAGCTAGTCTCTGCCATGTCAGAAACACAATAACCAAATCCACATACAATAAATGTGGGAAGGGCTGCGCGTGATTCAGCAAATATTGATGCAGTAGACACCTAAGATATTACTTTATTAACAGCCTGTGTTAAATATCCTCACGTTTGATTTGTCAGAAACACTGTGAAACGCTGCAATTCAAAATCTGACCAGCCCTCAAGCGGCCACAGTAACGTTACCCTGGTGTACCTAAGGCCCTGGTGTGCTGGAGACTGAGCTGGCCACAAGTGAGAAGATAAAGCATAACAACATTGGTTTTCCTCCTTTTTTTCCCAAAAGACAGATTTGATTTTGTCATTACTAAAAAGTTTCCTTGACACAAGCCCTGCAAAGGACGACTGACTGTGACAGGGACGCAGGACCGGCTGGTGAGGGCCTGCCCAGGAGTGCTGGGAGGATGGCCGGGCGGGCGCTGTGCGGCCTGGATCCAGCCCCTGTGACTAACCCTGACACTGGAACAGGCTCCGCTCTGTTACCCTTCTTCGACATCTTCCAGCTGCTAGCCACAGCGTGCTGCTTAGCTTAGTTTACCTTAAAATTTCCTCATGGATAGCTGTAGTATGCATTCATATAGGCTGGTGATTCTGTGGTTGCCTGCTGATATCAGAGAGAGGAGCATTTTTCCCTTTAGTGTCTGCTTTGTAAATCAATTGCTAAATTATGTGCTACTCCATTCACAGTTTTTGGGCCTCTATCTGCCATAAAGCACCTGCTGCGGTGATAACTGACAAAATATATGGAACCTGTGGAGAGGATGAGGAAAAGACAGGAAGGAGAAGGACTCTGACTATCTTTGCACTTGTGACCTATTGGCAGAAATGCTCAGGCAGTGGCATATGAATGCTGTAGATTGAAGCTATTGAATTTTTTAGTAGCACAATACACTGCATACCATTGCTGTTGCACCCGAATACAAACACTTAAAGAGCAATCTTCAAAGCAGTAAAATAAGACATTCCCAGCTGTGTTTCAATTGACATACATCAACAACAAAATTTGTACTTTTCTATACTAATTCCACAGAGAAATCAAAGAATAAAAAGCTATCAAGAAACTGAACAAAATTCTACAGAGTCAAACTTTAACAATCAAGAAAGACAAATCTAAGTTTTACTAATCTGTATTGCAGAAACACAAGATATTTAAAGTAGCTTTACATCTCTCCTAATCAATCTGTATCAGGTTATTTTGATGAAAACATGATCTTACTGTCAAGACCAAAATATTCACTGTCTTTTCCACAAAACCACTATTTAAATTTTTAAAAGTGATTTGGGAATGCTGGCAAACAGAGTTGTTGACATCACAAACAAATAGATACTGCTAACATTCACATCTCCTTATATTTTGTTTCTTTTGCAAGACTATGATTTTTTTTTTCAGTAGTAACATACAAATTACTTTCCTTGGAATCAGACTCAAGGTTCCTGCGGATTCTTAAGTGAGGAACCACATTATCGCTACTAACAGTAACACAAACAAAACAGAACTCCTACACGCGATGGATCAAAAGGAGGAGTGTGTAGTATCAGCATTAGAAGATGGATGAGTAAACCAGAGGTGGGAAAAGGCATATTACTGTGCAAACACAGCAATTTCGAAAGCTTCACTGGGGGGCTGGGATGCACCCCCTCCAAAAAAAAATCAACCAGAAAGCAGAAATAACACACTGCTCCTTTTCCTTGCCACGTAAAGTTATGTTCATCAAGTTGTATGGGAAATAGAATAAAACTTGTCTTCTTCCATTCAGAACAGAGCATTAATGTAAAATATTTAATCATTATTTTGTTACAGCTTCTGTCAAGTGAGATTGTACTTAAATTCATTTTATTTTTAAGATGACTGTCCTGCTAATAAAAAAGACTAGACTGATAGCCCCAGAATCCGATATTTGCCATTTATTCTCAGAATACGAGTAGCACTGAAAGATTCCCCAAGTGGTCCAGCTTCACTCCTACTCTGAAGAAATTGCTCTTTTATCATTGTCTATTCTGGAAAAACAATATACCTCAGCTAAAATAATGGTAAAATGTGACTTAGCACTGAGTGTGGGCAAAGGGTATCATACCTGATATCCTGCCAACAACAACTGGATTTACTTAAAGTCATGGGCTTGCTTGCCCCTGAGCCTTCTCAGAGCTGGGGAATGCTGATTTCTATTTCCCCTCTGCTCGGCCTACAGGAAGAAAAGAAGTGCAGAAACAACTGCACCTCTCCAAGGAGCAGTGTTTCCCCAGCAAACAGCCTGAAACACAATGCTTTGCCCCACAGGGACAATAATTTGGGGTTCTGAAATGAAGATGGATAGATAAGGTTGTGCTGGGAGAGCAAGCCCTGCATCCTAAAAGACCAGAGGAAGATTTTAATTGCTTGGTAGCACACAAGGCTACAGCCCTCTTCTTGCATAAAGTTACCCGGGAAAATCAAACTAGCTGGGGAACTAGTGCTTAGGTGGAGCAGGACAGTGAGAAAAACACTGACACACAAATCCCCAAAGCTTAGCTGACTCATATTAAGTTTTAATAGGCTATCAGAACTCATCTTAAACAGCATACTGATATACTTCATTAAAATGACTAACAAAATTTTAGTTATTCATAAATAAAAGTACTGAGATGTTAGCTAGAACAAATTATTTTGCCTACTGTAAGGGAAAACAATGTTAAAACAGTGCTCCAAATGTGCTGTGAACATATAGGATTCTTTGGAAAGCAAGTGTAGTGAATCTTGTGTTATCATTTCAGCACTGGGTGAAGAAGCTGCTTGATTATCAATAAACTACCTGGAAATAGGCATAAATTGTCTATCGTGCTTTGCTGTTTTAATAGGCATGGCATGTCTATCATACTTTACCACCTTGTGCTATGTTTTTCTTCTGAAACCCAAAGCTCTTCACTAGATCTAGTTATTACATTACTATTAAATGCCAGAATATAGAGACAGATACTACCCAAAACATACACTCAAAACCAGACCTAAGATCCATTTTTTACAGTAATGTAAAATATATACATTACTGAAACTCAATTTAGTCATCTAGAATGTAGGAATAATAACATTTACTTTCCCCACAGTAAAGTGCTTATAAACTATCTTAGCATTAAGTATAAGCATTAACATCTCAATTCTAGAAAACAGTGAATCATAGCCTTAACTTCAAGCATTATTTTTTTAAAAATGAATAAATAATTTCATTGGACAGGAAATAAAACTTTTGTCTGCCTTTTCAATTCCTCCAACTATCATTCCTTCCCAGAAGCTATTTTAGCCTATTTACAGAAAGATCAAGTCCTTTCTTTTTGGCTCCTCTGTGCTAGAATTAATCAGAAGCAGCATGATTCCATGTTTAATTTCAATCACAGCAGCTATTCCTTTACAAATAAATAAAACTTACAAAATTTTTATTGCTCCTAAATAAGATGCTCACTTTTTCTTAAGGAATTTAAAATTTAGAATACTGGCTTCTACACAAACTCTTGTTTAATTAAGAGAACACCACAGATTATGTGTTTTCCCTCAGTAAAATCCAAGTGCATAATTAATACTGCATTTTCTTGAAAGACACCAGCAATATCTGGGTCATCTAGAGATGTCCAGACGGGCAAGAATTAAAATGCCCATAAGGAAATACAATTTGCTGGGGGAGGAAGAAAAAAATAAAATGCTATGATTAAAAGAAATCTGTCAACCCTAACTTCAACCACAGAGGCAAGTGCTAGGAGGTGGTACGTTAAATTCCTTTTGTAGACCTGGGATTACAAACTTTGTTTCCATTTAAGTTGAAAAAGCTGGCTATCAATTTTCTAGCCAGATTTACTAAGAGGATAGCAGAATTTAGCCCCATCTGTTAGTCCTTGGCTGGGACACTAGTGCTATTTGTTTTCCTAGCATGGCATCCCAGCCAATTTCTGACTTGCAAGCTCATACAACAGATTGATGGTGCCAGAGAGACACTGTGAAGTGGTGCCTGCACCACTGCCAAGGGCAGGGAAGAAATGGATGGTCAAATCCAGATGATCCTACATTAAGAGAAGAAGTGAAAAATCTGCACTGCCCCCCTGCCTCCCCCCTTACTCCATGTTCGCAGGAGATTGCATCTAACCTTCAGCCAGCCAAACAGAGAGAAAACTTTCCTTTAAAGCTTTAGAGGTGTCTAAGAATACTTTCAGCTGCAGTTTTGCCCGCTGGTTTTAAAACAAACCTTACTGTCAAAATAAGAGTTAGAGGGATTCTTCCCAACTTCATAACTGGGGACAAACTGCTTTGCCCTAAATGGCTTCTGCCTAAGGACTTTCTCTAGTGCCCTCCTTCACAAAAACATACACAGGCAACAGCAGTTTCCTGCAGACCCAGCTTATCTGTAGATCTGTTGGGAGAGTCTAGATTTAGTGCTCAATGAACCTTAGGTATGCTCTAGTAAAACTTACGCAAATTGCTGCACTGGAACTACAGCCAACCCTGTAGCAACAATGGGTCTAAGTCACATTTCTCATTATAAAAGAGTATAATTTTGTAATTAATTATCAGTGTTGGTGGCGAATATGTACTAGAGTACTCCAAAACATTGCACACTTTGAGAAACTGAATTTCAGCAAAGAAAATGAAGGTATTTCCAGTTACTGCCTCAGCTATTTTTGTAAATGTCTCCCTTGCTGCAGAAAAGCCTACACAACCTATGATTAATTTTCACATTCCCAACTTTACGTACAGGTGCATTTCCAACAAAAATCAGAAAGATACACATGGTATATTTTCAAGAATGGGCCTAGGGTGAAATTCTGACAAATGCATAAACTAAGCAACCTAAAAAATAGGGGAAATATTGTCATTGTTTCTGTCAATTTATGGTAATATTATTTTAGTAAGACATATGTACATAGTCTTTTGTGTTGTAAGTGCATCTAGTAACACAACAGAAAGCAGCGAAAGAGATCAGTATAATATATATGTGGTAATCTGTTCAATTTGTAGGCATCTATACATATAAACACAAACAATAAGCAGACTAGAGACATGTATAATATAATTCACTCTACTACAAATTTGGCCTTTCCATAATCTACAGCCCAAACTCTATTATAAGCTTGCCATTTCAATCCAGACCTTTGACTTTCAAGAAAATGCTTTAGGGAAGAACTCTGTTTATATTTAGAAAAAGCTTTAAAAGGTAAAACTATCATAGAATAATATTATCTTTATCTTACCACACTAGTCAGAGAGTTCAAACTGAAATGGCATTTTATACTAAGGAATAATGTCTCAATTTGTAAATGGCATGCAGGACAACTAAATTACTGAAAACCGGGGGTAATAATTGCAAGACTTCCAGTTCCTGAGCTGATAAAGGGAATATTTTCATGAAGGTGACACATACGGGTTTTGAAGGCCCCCCCAGTCCCCAGCTGGCTGATAGGTAACAGCTTACTATAGACTGAACACATGCTGAATAGTGCACATGCATGTTGATGGAAAACATATTTCACAAAAAGATACGCCAGCAAAAGAGGGTAGGAAGAAGCTCACAGCTCTACAGGATGAGGAGAAAGCATCTAGGACTTTGTATTTTCCTTCAGCCAAAAAAGGACATGATTGTGCTTAAACTTCCAGCTCAGGGAAACAAAGTTTCAGCTATCTTCCACATGACTGTATGCCTTCACCAGTACCAACCAGTACCTGTGTGCCTAACCCTTACGGCTGAGACTAGCTAAACAATGACTGTTCAAAAGAATCAACTTACTTTCAAAGCCTTCCTCCTGCCCTCTGATCAAACCTGTGAATGTTTCACCTTAAGATTTTCATGAGCAACCTTACTGTGCAAAGTAAGACCGAATCACTGCCACCTCCCAAACCCGGTATCTTACCCCTCGGTACCTGAGGCTTGTTTTGCCTCGTGAGAAATAAAAAAGTCCTTTGTATATAAAAAAAGAGGGATTTGGGGTCCCACAGTAAAACTGAGTAAGAAAACTTGCAAATTTTGGCTAAAAGTATCCACACAGAAATTTCCTGGTGCTCTGCTGTGTTGAGTGATTCACCCATGTGTCAAACCCCTGAATACTGAACTTAGGAAACTGCTTTGTACAACTATATATATATATTTAAAAAAAAAAAAAAAAAAAAAAAAAAGATTCAAAAATCATGACTATACTAAAGAAAGAAGCCAGGTACGCAGCATATGTGATCATTACCTCTTTTTCAAACTACTCTGAGGTTGTCAGAGTATACAAGTTGTAGCACACAGCAGAAGCTGGTAATGGAGAGCACTTGAAATCTGCTGAAAGTATGTAAAGGACAGCTGACAGCTGAAAAAAAAAAAAATCCATGTGTTAAGAGACCTAGAATTCCCAAGCTTTGGGCCCTGAGCTTTGGTTTGGACCTTTCCATCAGGAAAAGCTAAGACCTGTGCTCAAAATAAGGCTCCATATTCAAAAGGTAAAAAATAGGATGGATTTTATGAAGTCAGTCCAAGGCCATGTGCTGTCCCTTCCCTGGGAAATGTCGGAGTGCACACTGGTCACAGGCACAGGGCAAAGGCTTCCACCATGTGAACTGGCAGCCCAAGGCTCTGGCCATAGAGCTGCCAGTGCCTGGCAGGGGAGGATCTGTAGCACAATCCACAACCTGCAGATCGTTCTTTTCCCGTGTCACTGGGGCCCTTGAAAAAGATGCTGCCAGAATGAGCGCAGGGACTGCATGGATTGCTCTAGCAGGCTGCACCTGCCCAATGACCCAGACCTCAGCTGTGCTGTACTGTACTGGGGACCACCCATCAGCAAAACACTTGGGTCAGAAATGGAGGTTGGGATGTGGACAGCTTTGAAACTGGTATCCAGGAATTCAAAACCGGTCAATTCCATGCTAAATATATGTTCCTCAGATCATGGATACCACACTCAAATGTGAACGTTTTCAAATGCACCCAAAAGCAAAGCAAAGCAAATTCCCACTCTTTCTGTTTACCTGCTGTGTGTCTAGTATTCCAAGAGTTTCAAATCAATGGTAAGCAAATTGCACCGCATTTAAAAGCCTTTTTCTGTTCTCACTGTTTACAGTTTTCTACGGGTAAATATGGGAGAAAAGACGAATGATTTATGAATACTCACTTTAAAAAGTTCAGCAACATATTAAAACAATACTTCATTGCATGGTGAAATAGAGTTAAGCAGACTATTTTCACAGTGATGTTTATAGCAAGAACATGCATAGACTTTTGACTGGAAAAAAGTAAAAAAATCTAAAGCTGAAGAGAACTGCCTGTATTAGATGTTGTTAAACCTTTATTTGTCCCAGAGCAAAAGATAAAACTCATTCTGTCAGAGAGCCATATAAAATCTAAGAGATGAAAATCACAGCTTTTCAACCTCAGCAGTTTTGCTTTACAAATATTCTATGATGAGACTGAGTGAAACCCTTCACCAAAGTACATCCTGAAAACCAGTACTATTTCCAGTCTCGCTGTTAATATCAGAGTAGGCAGCGCTGAGCAAATGACTGAAAACCAATCAAGTAGCAAGATGCATCTTGCTGTTTTCTTGAATGTTTATAAATTCACTGCTTTCAGTAACAGTAACACACATCCTTAGCTACAGGCCTAATTGGCAGCACTTGCCCGTGGCTGCTTAGGCAATTACAGTGACCCAGGCGTGCAAGCAAGTAACGAGTCCCTGAATTGACTAAGGAGTGTCAGAACGACAGAAGAAAAATTGGTTAAGGGAGCACATCAGCAGCTGTATGTGCATCCTCAGGTGGTGCTCAAGGAGAATGTATATTTTAATTTGTAGCCCATTTGCTGCAAAAGGATAGAGGTTTAAGATACGCCATGGAGTACAATATGGCAATCCAAGCAAAGGAAAGGAAAACAACTTTTCTGTATTTCTGAGAACAAATAGCTGTCTCCACCATCACATCATTGTTTTACTATTACCAGCTAATACAACAGCAGACAGAAAGTGCAGCTGCGGTCCACAGAATATTTGGCATTTCAGACCGAAGCATAATCCCTCATGTAATGAAAAACCGATTTCTATTTCTGCATCCTCGCTACTCTTCATACTGAAGAGGCTTGCGTCTGTCTCCCATTTATTGAAGCTTATTCTTCATCTAGACAGCCTGGTCTGGTTTGTATTAGAAATTAGGTTTTAAATCACTGTTTTTCTATTATTTATTTGAGGATTTTCAGGAAGCCTCCAGAGGTGCAGGAAAATTTTTTTTGTTGAAAAAGACCCTCATATTCTTAATGAACAAGCCCCCAAACCTTGACCCATGTTAGAGAACATTGACATTTATTCTGGCTGTAAAGACAATAACATTATTTTAAGAGTTAAAATGACATAACAATGTTAAAAAAAAAAAAAAAGAAAGAAAAAAAGAAAAAGAAGAAGTTAAAACTTGCCATGCGAAAGTAAGACTTATCAGATCCCTGAGCTTTTCTTAATGAGCAGGCTCCATTATGGGCTCTTCTTTCTTTTTTCTCATGTGGTTGGAGTTTTGCATTTCAGTGATTAATGGAGTCTCAAGATGCAGAAGGGGACATACATGAAGAAAGAAATAACAGGTGAAATAAACTTTTGGCTCAATAAATCTTACAGGCCTAAATTGCATCTCTTCTCTTTATGCTCTCTGCTGCCCTGTGGCCAGTTTTAACACAATTGTCTATTTTTAGGTCCCAGCTCTGCACCACATTCTTACAAACACGTACAGTTCTCTCCTTGGAAAAGACCTTATATGATATAGGCACGCTAACCCATTACTGCAGAGGTAAATGGGACTACAGTGTTGTATTGCCTTTCTCTGGTAACTGTTAGCATGCCTGCTGTGAAACTATTTAACTTCTATTTCACTTGATTTTGCATTTACCACAGACCAGCAAAGATGTCATAAGTTCATATCTACCCTTATATTACCTTGAGATACTTGCTATGCACTCCCAAGACTTTTCCAGCATCTATTAATTTTCTCAGCATATCAAGAACTATTTTCCTCTCCTTTAAAGACTTTTCATAACTGAACACAGAAATCCTCTAGCAATAGTACGTTCTGATGGAAGAAGTATCTCTTCTGCAAACAAAACGTTACCCTCACAAGTCGAATTCAGTGAGGACTGATTTCAACCACCAGGAGCAAAACCTGAGTTTGCTGATAAACCGCAAGCCTTGGATCAGACTAGCTCCCCTAGAATTACACATGGGTTTCATGGTTTCCATATTTAGGAGGCATAGCTGTAGCACTAATTTCCTGATTAAAATTTGAAAATTTGTAATGTTGTTCTTCTGACTACACAGAATATTCCAGCTACGCTGCCAAATCTTTTGATAGTAGCAGGTTGGCTTTGCACTTGCTGTTGGTACAACAGTGCTCAAGCTGGTTTACGCAGCCAAACTGGGATACTGAGACTCAGCAGTTCATGCCTTGGCTCCTGCTGAAGGAGACGTGGATAGGGCCTTCTGATAATCTCCTGCCTTCTTCAAAGAACTCTTCAGCCTCCGATTACTATATTAGCTATGTGCAGTCATCTGCATCTTACAGAAAGTAGGAAGTCTCTTGCAGGAGAAATAAATACACTGCAAAGAGAAGATACAAACATACAAAACATAAAACGTCACTGCAAGAATAGTGCAGTACATTCAGACCTAAGCAAAACAACCTTTAGCATCCAGGTACAAGCAGCACATATGCAATAGACTGATTGACCTTTCAAAGAGTCTTGCCTAATGCAGGTCAATTCCCGCAAGGCAAATAAAGTGCTGCAGAAACAGCACAGCAAATGGGGAACCTATTCCGCCACACTGGCATTAGTATGTGAACACATCTTCTACTCTGTGGCTTTCTTCAGAAAGTATTTAGTAAGAAGAATGTTGGAAGAAATCAGCTGATCAACCAACCAGCAAATTAAAAAAAGCTTAAAATTAAATTAACTGCAGCACTGTTATGCATTATGTATATTACCTTTTAAAAATTAAACAGAACACAGGGGGATAACTCTGGCCATTCCGGAGAAGAAAACAAACTAAACCCAGAGCATATTTAAAGTTTTAGGTAAGGTTTTGCAAGATCAACATAAGAGAATGAAATTCCTTTTGCGTTTAGAAGCTATATTAATACAAATGCTTGTCTTTTCTAGTAATTACTTAGTAATAGCCAAGATAAACACATTAACAGTGTCTAATAATCACACAGTAGAGCTCAATAGTGATTCTCTCATTATCAAATCTGCTCAACATACAAGCCAAAACATGATTTTTCTAACCAACTACATTCTTCATTTTGGCATTGTAATTCAAGCTTCTGATGTCAGAAAAATGAGAAATGAAGTAGGACAGAATTCCCTGAATATTAAGAAAGTATACATGCATCTGTCAAAAAAGGAACCTCTCCTTCCTACACCCCTTAATCTGGTACATAAAATAGGCTTTGGCTCACCTATCCCCATCATGGTCAAATTCTGTTGCGGAAAACAAACACTCACTCATACTCAGTCAAAGGACTACATATCTTAAGGGTTTAGCATGCATTCAGGCAGAAATGCCTCAAGTCACTAGAAATGGGAATAACTCATTGCAGTTACACAAACTGGGGACTGACTGGCTGGGGAGTCGCTCTGCATCAAAGGCCCTGGGGTCGCAGTGGACTGAGCACTAAACATGAGCCAGCAACATGCCCTGGCAGCAAACAAGGCCAGCAGTATCCCAGGCTGCAGGAACAGAAGCACGGCCAGAAGACTGGGGAAGATGACTATTCCCATCTGCTTTGCACTCATTAGTCTGCTTCTAGGACAATGCATGCAGGTTTGGGCCTTTCAGTGCAACAAAGGCATCGATAAACCAGAGCAAGTCCAGCAGATGCCACCAGGATGGTTTGGGGCTGGAGCACTTGCGCTGGGAGGAGGGGCTCATGAAGTTGGGTTTATGGAGCCTGGGGGAGAAATAGCTGTGGGGGGCTTCAAAGCAGCCTACTCATACCTGCAGGTCATCAAGAAGATAAAGCCAGGCTCTTCACACCGGTACATGGCAAGAGGAGGACAGACAATATATATTGAAGCAAGGTTCAAGACATAACGAAGTACTTTTTCCCCATGAGGGCAATCAAGCAGTGGAACAGGTTGCCCAGGAAGGTGGTGCAATCTCTGTCCTTGGAGGTCTTCAAGACCACACTGGACTTCAGAGATGATTCAGGTTTGAGCAGAAGACAGAGATCTCCAGAAGTCCCTTCCAACCTGAATTATCCTATAAACCTGTAAACATAAATCTGGAATGCAAATTTGTCCCAGGGATCAGGCAGGCTGTCATGGAAGACACTGTTTTTCCTGATTTTAACTGCAAGGCTATCATGTAAGGCATTAATAGCAAGGCACAACACCCCATGAATATGGCGTGCTATTCAGATGCACTGACCTTGGCAAGGCAACAACTTTATTACTGGACATACAGAACACATAAGATAGCTGGATTTTTTTTTTATCCAACTAGTGACATGAGCAGGTGGCTTAAAGCATGGTGCTTCAAGACTACGTAGAATTAAAGCCTGAATAGGCAGAAGCTGAAATGAATCTGAAAACTGTTTCATAAACAGTTTTTTAAATTACTGAAAGAAGATAATCTCACCATGTTATATTATATGGTGAGCAAAGTTTTCTGTCATTTTGTAGTGATGTGTCATTTCTCTTCCTAGTGTTCAACTTCTTTTGCTCCATAATTTCTGTAGTCTGTTACCCTGTCTTATTATTTTCACAACTTGAATTTAATTCCCACTTTTATATTTTGTCTTCCTGCAAGTTCCTTGAATATTCTCTTCTTTCTTTAGTATGCTTAAGTTTTCTTTATTTGGGGTTTTTTCATGGCTTTCATAATAGTGTTGTCAGAGCTGCATTACCCACACTTAGAAAATCCATGTCACATCTTTCAGTCTGCTATTACCCCACTGAGCAACAGTTATATTCCTAAAGGCAAACATGTACTTCTACACTTAAATGAATAAAATCCAGAAGTGTGTTAAATGCAAAACAGCACAGTGAGTTAACAAAGAAGCACAGCAACAAATAATCAATATAAATGAATCCATAAACTATCAACTGGTGATCTCAATATAAATAGCTGCTAACAGAGCAATGTCTCCCTAGGCAGAAATGAGACATTTTACACTGATATTGAACATTGACTTTTCAGGGAGAATGACCACAGTTTTATTTGATAGGTATCTCTGACTTGGCATCATATTAGCAAAATTTAATCTTCAATATCCCTTATGCTCACCCTTCCCCTGAAAAATGGTCTCATCTCAGTATGTTGGGCTAGGTTATAAAGCATGTCTCACTAAAGTATCTCAAAGCTTTTTCTTCATTTTCTCCCCTGACTTCCTGCTAGACTTGTTTTGCATCTTCTTATCTCTGCTATCTCTTTGCCCCGACAAGACTTCATACCTGTGATTCTGGGATTAAAACCTAGACTAAAAAAAATAAAAATAAAAATCATAATATTCAGTATTTGCACTGATGAAAGTGAGAATAGGCGCCGTTGCACAGCCATTATGAAAGCCAGGGTATTTTCTAGTTTGTGCATGGTAGGACAATGACAATGCATGTGAAGCACAGCATGTACTTCACAACTGGAGCTGGGGGAGGAGGAGCAGAAGCACCTCCAAGGAAGCCATTCTTGCAGGTTTGAGTAGAAAAAGCCCAAACCTGTACTGTATAAATAATAATTGTACTAAACTACTAATTTTAAACACACTAAAATTTCCAGGTTAGCCATTGCTAACCTATTACATCACATTGCTCATTTTTGTGATGCTAACCTCTACCACACGACATGTTTTGAGCAGTGCATCATCAGATAATACAGCTAGCATCAGCCAGGCAGTGATGTTACTTGACTCAAGTTCACAGCAATATATTTTAACAGCTTCTGGGGAGCACTACCAGCATCTGTGAAAAGTGTTTTCTCAACCCATCCTAGATTGTGTTGTGCATTAATATGCGTTAAAGAACACATAAAAATGTGTCCCCCCAAACACAACACCAATAATACACCCCAAAAGAAAACATCCTCTTGTGCCTCCTGTTTCTTTCCAAGGTTTCAGAGTAAGTTTGTTCAGCGTTGTAGCTAAACAGAAATGGGTTTCCATTTCAAGTGCTAAGCACGTGATAGCACTTTGTGTGTTATGGAAACATTAGCCTCAGTCTAGTTTCAAGTGCTGAGGTTTACGGTATGAAAATCCTCAGCAAAGTCAAAGAGAATGGAACAGGCTGATCATGCTGCCCTTTCACACTGAAAGACGGCTTCTTCCATTAGCTCCGAGAGCTCTGCTAGGCAAAACGATAGGTACACTGGGCTTTCTGAGAACAAATCTGTAAATCAAGCATTTCTCTTTGACTCAGGAAAAGCACAGGCAAACTATACCTCAGTAACTTCACATAAAAGTCCTCCCGTTCTTTGTGGCATTATGCATATACAGCAGCTGGAGCACTTTGTCTTTAGGAAAATTATTTCCTTCGCTGAAGGAATCTCTCACAGCTTTGAACTGTGAAGCAGGACACTTGCTAGGCTGGAAAGCCACATCTAAAGTTCCTGGAGCCAGGCTCCACAATTCCCAGCACTAGTGCATAGTTTTCTTATGGAATGGGGACAGATGCTCTTCCCTGAAAGGCTCAAAGCCTCTCTTCTCAGCAGTAGCGTCAGACAAGCTTACTGAGTTACTTCTCCTCTTTTCTCTCTCAGATTGACTGATATAAGTCAATAAGAATCACTGAATGTGTGACATTTAGAATATGACAGGCACATTCTAAAATTTAATTATTGCCCCTTAACTGACACCTATTTTCAATGCAAATTTAAGAACAGAACCTTCTGTCATCAGCTAATCTTGCAAGACACAGAGCTCCCTCGGTTTACATTGATTTCGAGTGAATCTGATAGCAGTGACTGGCAGCCAGATGACCTCTACCTCTCAGAGGTTCCATCTTTGCATGGCTTTCCCTTTTTTCAGTCTTGGTTTTCAAAATATCTGGCATATTTTATTTCAGTGAAGTGTGGACAAGACAAAGTCGGTGGTTTCCTGACTCTACAAGCCAAAAACAACAAATGCGACACAGGAAATCAAATGAAACTTAGGTTGCCATTTGTCAAAAACAACTCAGAAAAAATCATTTGATACATAAGTTATATACTTGAGCGAACCGTTTTGAGAATGCTGCTCTGTGGAATTACGGTAAAAAAGACAACTGGACTTATGAATGGAAGAAACTGCAAATATGAATTAGCAAGAAACTTCATACAAGCACTTAAATTAGCCAATACCTCAGTCATATGTGGGAATAAAGTAATTCAAGTTGATATCAACACCTGAAGAATACAATTTTATGCAGATGTGGTACATACACATATTTGATGCAGAATAAAGATGAGACTTCCACTTCCAAGTCTTAATAGTTTTCACAAACTCCATACATTTTATCGTTTGACTGTCACAGAAACTAATACTTTTGTGGGTATAAGATGCATAACCAAATAAATTAACTGTTTATTTGCCTATCTGCCTTATGTTCTGTTCACAGCTATTTTTCAGGCTCTGATTTTAAATATATATAGGGAATAAAATAAATTTTTAAAAAAGACATTTTCATTTTCTTAATTAACTGCCAGACCCTTTGGCAATTCAGCCTTTTCTATAGCACAGAAATGAATGTATAATTTTAAGTTTAGGCAGAAAACCTTGTGCCTTTAAAGCCAAATAACACTGAAAAATAGATGTGTAATAACGTTTTCATGTGCAACATATGCACTAAAAACGTAGTGCAAGCATATTCTTTCTGTCATTTTCCTTTTATTTTTCCTTTATCTTCTTGCACATGATAGGAGTAGATAAAATAGTATCAAGTACTCGAATAGTTATCAGTATGAGTCTCAAGATACTATTTTTTTTCCAAGGGAAATTCTAAATACTTTAAATTACAACATTTTTAATATACTGACATGTTGATGGTCAGATGTTCTTTGATGCTCAGAGTTAGATTGGCAGAAATCAGAGCAGTGTAAAGGCTTACAAAAATGCGGTATTTAAGTTTGGCAGCAATTACTTTGTGAAAAACACAAGGTGACTTTTTTCTTTCCTTCTTTCTTATTTTCTGTTTTTTCCCCCTCTTCAAGTTTGGCGTGAATCTAAGAGCTAAAAACTCACTTAACATGACAAATGCTTTCATCACTCCCTTAACCCCTTAAGTGAATACTGACAAAGACAGTATGTGTGGTATATGCTTTCCTTTTGACACTTTATAAATTACTTTCTTGTAACTGTGTTTTGCCACCACTCCAATGTCTTCAGGATGTCCTAATTTGAATGGCTGGTTCTACATTCTTCATATGTCACCCCTGGATAATAGGAATAACTCCTGGGCTTTGTGAAATGACGTATGTCTCAGGATTGTCGACAATTTTATTTACGTACTGCATGCTGGAATTTACCAAAACATTGTGCAACACTAGCAACATATGCTCTGCATTGCATTTCCATGTGGCTACTGAAGAAACAGGGGAGAAGTGATAAACCTGGCATTAAATAAGCATTCTGTATACAATGTAAGAAAAAATTTAACTGAAGTGATTTTTTCCTGTTTTCTGCTGTCAAAAATAGTATAACACTCAGCCACAGAAACATCTTAAAAAGCTCTTTTTCATGAAAACAATCTGAGAATTTTTTTGCCTATGTCTATCCCTTTAACAAATAACCCCAAATTTACTTGACTTGTTTTCAGCCTGGTGACTGATGTGTGTCAAATTTTCTGCAGAAACTCCATCAGGGTAAAGGAATTCAGGTATAGAACAGTACATCTAAGATGGTAAACCGCACCCATACAAAACCAAGCATATTTTGCACATACACATGCCACAACACAGCAGACCAGTGCCACCCAGACCTGTAGGAATTTTTCCCGGACATCAGCCAGGGTAAGTTTCAGAGGAAGATTTTGGAAAATCCGATACAATGGTACTGTCTGCTCTATAAAGGAAAAGGCTACATAAACAGCCAAACTTTGATGACATTTTGCTGTTTAAACCATCAGTCTACACATATCTTAAAAAAGAAAAGAAACTCCAAGTTTTCCTTCTAACAAGGCATATTATAATTATTTTGACAAATGTTTTAACTTCTGAAAATCTCAGTAGTATCTTTATTTAACATTAACTATGTAGTGTGGCAAAGTTCCAAAGGTTATTATGCACTGTGAATTTATTTTTAAAGCTTTAAACATGCTGCCCTTTCATTTCATTCACTGTATTTTTATTTTTGTGTTATCAGAAAGGCAACAGCAACACCTAAATGATTTTTAAAATATTTATTATTTCCTATCTCTTATGATAATTTTCTTGCTTGTCTCTTTAAATGGCCCATTATTAGAATTTTTTTTCATGCCACCCCATAATCTTTGGCAGCCCTCTGAAAGTCCCATGTTTAAATGTGTAGACAGCAAGTTTTCAGTGATCTATCCCTATCAATTCCCCCATCTCTTTTATTATGGGACAATTCATTTAGAAATCCTGAAGACTATGAGAACTTCAGAGCATTCTTTCAATATAATTTACCTTATACTGGCAGGGATTGCCTTTTTCATTTAGTCCTGCAATAATCTTAATTAGCATTGATATGGTCATCTTCACACAGCCTAGATGTATTGACAAACCTAAGCAGCAGAATCATTTGCTGCAAATTTTGATGACTTTTTCTGTAACTATTACTTTTAACTAACGTATCCCCAGTGATAAAACCTCTGCTATGGTGGAGAGCAAGAAATACTCTCTGTGGATGGCAGAAAACCACCATCAGCACCTTTAAAGCCTCTCCTAAGCCTGAAGATCTGACAGCAAAATACGTCAGGAGGAGTTACTGCAATATGGGGTATTGCCCTTCCTCCTGCATGTCTTGGGGGAACTTAACATCTTTCTTCGTCCCAAGACTGCCAGCTCTCCTGGTAGATTAACAGCTCTCACTTTCCCACTGTCTCAATGATTAGGACAGAACTGGGATTTTGGTCTGATCTGAACATTATTCTGGTCACCTGTGTTGAAAACAGAAAAACATTTTTCCTCCTGACAGAGCAAGACAGTTACTTTGTCTTCACAGCAGTTCAGGGAGTAGTAGGTCAGGAGCTCCAAAAGAGCTGCAGAAGAGCGGGACAGCCGCTATTTTGCATTGCTGCTCCTTCCCCATGAGAAAGGATATTTAGTTTTCCCAGGACTCAAGTTCTGCACATACCCAGAAGTTAATCCTCCAGAGAACTGCAGAACAAGGAAAGGTGCTTCAGGTTGTAGTTGTTTTGGGGGGTTTTGGGTAGGTTTTTTTGTGTGTGTGTGTCTGTGGTTTTTTTTTTTGTTGTTGTTTTTGTTTTTGTTTTTGTTTTTTTTTTTAAATAAGGAGATGATTTAGCAGCTTAAGTACCAAGCACCTTAAGTTGTGCTTTTGGAAGACAGCAAGTCCCAGCACTTTGATGGGTGGATGAGCTTATAGCTGATGGCCTTATGCCTGCTCTTTGTCATGTGGAATGAATCATACGAGATTTCCTGAGAGTGAGGGAATTAAATTAACGAATGGCCTAACTAAAGCACATCCCTTTTATCTTTCTGTTGTTCTCATGCACCTAAGGCAATGCAACTACTTTTTAGTTTTCTTTTGTTTTCTCCTTTTTCCATTGCTTTAAATTATGATCACAGTGGATCCATCAAATTTATTCACAGGATTAATTGCACCTATTCTCTGGTTTTGACAGCTACTCTTCAATATACTTATTCTTTACTGTGTATGGCATGAAGCTTGTCAGGTAGCTTATTATTTAATCCTTGAAGCAACACTCTCTTCCTAAAACCTGCTTTCCTGTGTTCCTAGCCAACTCTATTGTGCTCATCATTCTTTAGTCAGGAAAGAAGACATCAAAAAACTTCTGTCAAAATGTATCACGTCATTACTTGAGATGATAGATCATTCATCAATTATTAAGGGTCGATGCATTGGCTGACATTCACTCTTGTCTTAGTGTATGAAAGTGTATAAAGAAATAACCATGTTGCAAAGCTTTGCTTTAGATTACAGTAACCTAAATACCAAGGAAAAATACATTTCATAATCCATCACTTCAAAGTTATGTGCATGATTAAAATATTCAACTTGCAGTATATCATTTCCCGTGTGCATAATCACTCAAACAGAAAGCTGTTGTATGATAACTGTCAAGTTCAATAAATCATGTGCTTTCCAATATTTTTATTTATATATCAAACTAAGCCTGTTATTCTTCTGAGGTCTCCTGCAGGAGAAATACTGAAGGATAGTTAGCTCTGAGCACTGAGTATGCTGGGATGTAGGCCTGGCCTAAAGAGACAGCAGCATTAAAGTAGCCAGTCAGCTCTCTCTTACTACTGTATACATTAATTACATATGAAAGCTCATTAGTATGAAAAATGGGGTTTCCTTAGAAAACACTGCCTATCCTGTTAAATCAGATTATATGGGACACCCCCCCCCCAAAAAAAAACCAAACAACCAAACAACCTAAAAAATTATTCTCTTCAGACGCAGAGAATAGGGAGAGAATTCAGTACATCATATATAGGTCTTTTGAGAACTATATATGAGAACAGTTTCAGAAACAAACTAAACACCACACAGAATAGGTCTGGAAAGTATTAACAGAAAATATCGACAAGCTACCATAATTTTGCCATTTACTCAGAGAAGACAGAGAGTTTGTGCAGCATGTCATTGCCACCAACTTATCGTTGAAGCCACTGTAAATGGTGCAAAATGCACAGCTAGCTGTGTAGGCACTTTGGAAAACCTCCAAAACAACAGACAAGGAGGGGGGAGGGGGGCATGTGGGAATCAGAAATTAACTAAAATTAAGAAAGACTAAATAACAGAAGCATGTTAAAAAATTATTGAAAAACCACAGAAAGAATTAGGACATGGTGTGGCCAGTACTAATATATTAATCACAGGAAATAAGTACAACATTTAGTTCCCATTCTAAATTTGTTCTTAGAAAATTCTGAGAACCTGTGGAATATGGAAAACAGCAGCCCACAAAATGGAATTACCTAACTATTTTGATCTAAAACCACCTGGAATTTAGGCAGACAGACAGATATAGACCGAGACTTATTAATCAAAATGCTTTTGTGGTTTTTATCCAAAGGCAGCATGTGATGGTAATATTTGAATTCAAATGTCAGTACCTTCTGTTACTTATATGGATGCACCACCTATCACAGGGTTTTTTCCAAATATTTTTTAAACATATGATAGTGCATCAAAAAATCATTATCACCTTCTGTTTGGACCATAAGAAATGCATATCTGACACCTAAAGTTAACAATGCACATTGAGAATCTTGAATTGATTTCTTGCTTCCACTGCTCTTATGACAGTGAACGGGACCTGAACATTTTATTTTTTCTCATTACTCAATACGAGGAATAATAATTTTCTTTGCTCATTAAGAGCATAAATCTGTGAAAGAGATTGACCATCCTTTTTTTTCTGCTGAATTTTTTTTTTGCTGACATAGCCATGTGATTTGACAGAGAAAACACAGCCTTACCTATGAAATATGCTAGCAGGATGGCAAGCAGGACTGCAGCGGCAATTGCGGATAAAGCAGCACATTTCCAGCTACAATACTTGGAGGGTTTTTTCAGCTTGAACGCATTCCTGGAGAATGTATTTCTAGGTAACAGTCTGGGAGGTGGAGTATAAACTGTTCCTGAGGTCAACGGGTAACCAGGGGAAGAACTACTGAACAGTGGAGTAGTTCCAGAAGACGTCTTAAACAAGAAATGCCTGAAAAACACAAAATGGAACATAGTTGAAAATGGCAAGAACTGTAGTTAAGGAAGAATATATACTATTCCTATTCCATTCCAGCTGCCATAGCGTGTTAAATTCAACCAAAAGGAAAAAGGATTTTTTTTTATGAAGAAACAGGGAGATGAAAATTCTCATAGTCTTTTTTCTACCAGAGCTTAACAACCATCACTAAAACACAGTGTCAGGACATCTGTTTCATCCTTTCTGTAATTAGATAGAACTTAACCAGATAGTAGCTAAAACACCAGTACAACTGATGGAGTGTCTTTGAGCACGTTGAGACTGCACCTGTGAGAAGTGCGAGCAGTGTAGTATCAGAGGTGACATTACTATCACTTCCTTTTGGCCTGTGTTTGATGAGGACAAAGCAACTAATGCCACTACAAAATACCTGTAACATTTTTTAGTATAACAAAACACTTAACTTTACAAGAAAATATCCTTTCTCAGTTCACAGGTTTACATGATTTCCCTGTGGGATTCACTACCCAACAAATATTCTAAGAAGAAAATAAAAATTATAAGTCTCATTATTGCTCTTGGAAAAAGCTGCAGCAAAAAGCATTGAGAACATATAGAACAAAACCCATAGTCCTGTAAGAAAAGATCTTGCCAGTATTATAATTAATCATTATTCTTTTGATGGTACACAGGTTTGGTTTGAACAACTAAGACAAATGCCAAAAGGATACGACTCAGCGGGGAAAAAAAAAAAAAAGGAAAAAAAAAATAATACTTCAACTGCCCAAACATTTGTTAAGAAGAAAATAAGGGACAAAGTATACACCTAACAAAATCTCACAAAATGCTGCCAACACTTTGCAGACAGAAGAACTGGAGAAAGCAAACGAGAACACCAGCTTCACTGGATTAACTCCTCACCGTCAGGAGGAACTGTCTACAAGCGTGTTCCCAGTAAATGATCCAAAGGGAAGCACAGCATAACAACCGTGGCCTTCAGGAAGGCCAATTTCGTTTTAGACAAACACGCTTTAGAGATCCGTTCCATATCCTGCCCCTTCACCATCTCTGAGAAACAGGTACTTCTCGAAATCAATGAGAATGAAAATACTCAGTGATCTCCAAACTCAAAGCAATATCCTAAAATAAGCCAAGTTGTACTTCAGATGTAAAAATGTTTTACATTTTGATTCAGATCAGAATCCTGTACGACACTCTAACCACCTGTTAGAACTTTAGAATCAATTTCAGTCACTGTTTATTACAACAATGATTTGGAAGTTTGAAACTGAAATGTGTTTCCTAAGTACATTTTCATCATGCATATGCATACTTCCAAGCACAGAGTTTACTGTATACTTATTATATGGCATAATTGAAGTGATTTTAAAGAGTATTAAAGCATTTGTTGTGGAGTAAAACCCAGAGCACAATAAATTGCTTACAATTTGCATAAAGGTAGAAGACAGCAAAAGGAAGGCTGGCTAGGTCCCCCAGTTCTATGATTAAACATTCACATTTGAATAGAGACTCTGAAATTATGTTTGTTTGGGTTTTTAATGCAGTCATTAATAAACTATGAATGAACATGAAAAAAAAGAATTTGTTTGACACTGCCTTTATTTTTCTTTTTTGGTTTTAAACCCCACATGACTTTGTACATCCCTTACAACAGGGATCAGGATGTAGTTTGTTTCAGAAAATATTTCAGTCTCCTAAGATAGTGGTAGTATTGCCTCTCACAACTTTTTCTTTGTGCTTTGGACACTGCAGAAAAAAACTTCAGACATACGTACACAGTCAGAAGAGACTTTCAAAGCCCAGCTATCTCATGCAGATTAATTATGTGGTTTTGTTTTGTTTTTATAATGCAGTATTTGTAAAGCAAAGAAAGAAGTAGAATAAAAAGGTAATATTTCAACCAGTGACTGAACAGAAACATTCTGCCCTTCTTTTTTCCTTATGAGTGAGGCTCGTTAAGACATTAGAATTGCTTGTTTTCTGCATGTTGTACATGATCTATGAGAAAACACAGCAAAGGCAAATGCGGAAAGGGTTTCCCCCTCCAAACTGCCCAGCCTTTTAAACTAAAAAACACACCTTCCAGTTACAAGAAAGCAAGAAATAATGAAAGTCTGATTTCACCAACACTTTACTTTAAATGTTTGTTTACTTTACAACAGTTTAGTTAAAGTAACTGTTGGGAAAATGATGTTACCAGGCTGGTTGTGTTAGGCTAGGTCTACTGGCACGTCTATTCCTTTTGACTGGGTAAAGCTTGATTAACACTCATTAGCAGAAGCAGAAACTTTCTGCTTGCTCTCTGGTGTTGGGAACGCAATACCACTTCCATGAGAGGAACTAGGGACTGAAGCGACACGGAGCATGTGGGAGGGAGGGAGATCTGGGGAGACCAAGGCTGTTGGAAGGCTCGGCTCTCCTGTTCAGGCTAACTCTGCGTCTGCCTCAGCCCAGCAGCCCCTTCTCCCAAATCCCTGTGGCGTGAGGAGCCCTTGCAGGTTCGGACCTAAGTCCACAACAAACAGTTCTTACAGTTCTTTCCTTTTTCCTGCTCAAAAGCAGATCTTACAGAATCAAACTGGAAATTGCGGTCCTTGGCACCATCTTTATCTGAAATGTCAAGGTTTTTAAACCCAGGAATTTGATGTCCTCTTTAGCTGAGAAGGCAGCTACAGTACCAACAGAAATTTTAATATAAAGCATTGTTAAAGTAAACTCCAATATATACTGAAACTCTGCTCCTGTTAAAATTGAATTAATGAATATCTAGATACGTTTTAATAGAACATGTCAATCATATGCTGCTTCATGTGAGAAGAAAAAAAAAGTAGGAGAAAAGAAGTTTCACTGTGATCCACTTTGAGGTCCATACAGTATAGAAAGAAAACAAGATACTTATCCATGCAAACATCACCTCTGTTGCATTATTAAAACTGATCAGAACTTGATAGAACACAAAAAGGCTGATTGAAATGGATACATGGAATGGTGTCATTCCCAAAGCAAAAAAGAAGAAAATAACATATAAATAAACTGAATTTTGTCACACCTGCGAGTCCTGCCCATGTATTTTGAAAGCTGAAAATTTATTGTCTCCATATGAGCGTTTCTGACAAATTGCAACTATTGGAAGATAGCACAGTATCTTAAAGTACAGAAATCCTGCCTGCAAAAGTTTTAAAAATATATTTAACTAAAGATATGTTAAATATCCACCAAGCCATTTTGGAAAATTGCATTTGAAAGTTGGAGACTGGATTAGCAGAAATACCTTAAGTTATAGTAAAGCGCACCAGGAAGACTGAGGATGTAACAAAATACTTGGACCCCCAGAAATTTAAGTCTAGATTCAGCTCTAATGGAAATAAATTGACTTGTCTCAACTCTATTCCTAAACCCAATGATCTATAGCTATATTTTTACGTGGGATTTGACATGCTCTGTTACAACCAATTGTCTGTGGGCCCAACCTGCACAAAGAGAACATGATCATTTATCAACATTAATTACAGTCTCGCAGCAGTAAGACTGGGAGGTATTGTACAATGACTTCTTATGAAAAGAAATTATCTTATTTGTACCCATTCACTTAATTTCAAATGCATTCCATATTAGAATTAAAAACACCTGTATATTCTCGTGTCTTACCTGTTCACCTATAAAACACTATTAAGAAAAACATATTTTCTACCTCACAATTAGCATAATTTGACTTAGATCGGAACCCAATTTATATTTTGAAAACATGGGAGTAAATTTGCCAAGTCTCAGCCCAGTCTCCCTAATTTCTGTGCCTTATGAAGACATCTGTACGCTGGAAAATTACAAAAAATGATTGTCAGTATATGACGACTCAGTAATTTAAGTGTCCATGAAAGCTATGGAAGGAGCTTGCAAGCTGCTCACAGCAAATGAGTTAACCCTGTAGCTCGCTCAGTGCTCTCCTCCAGCACTCCGCAGCTTTCTGCAACGGGCTGTCAGACGTGTCCCCCTTTGTTTTAAGCAGCGTGTGCTGCTGATGTGCTGGGTCACAGACGGGGACCTCATCACTGATGCCAGAAGAAAGGTGACATCTGCGAAAGTTGAGCTTGTGAGAGGACATTTGTACACAGGTCTGTGGGCTAATGGTAAATGGAAAAAGCTGTATTTTGCTTTCCTCATTAATTCAGGGCTCTCTCTATAGCATTTATTTCCCCCCAGGTCAAAAGGACCTCTTGTGTTCAGGGAATAGTGGTCTGACAGAGACTGTATTAACTTCCATATTCTTTGAGAGAACAATCTTTTTTTCTGCTCCTCCTTTCTAGCCTGATTGTCATGGCAGCACACTGCAAGAATCGGTTGAGAAAAAATAATAATAACTGAGTTTTGCAATGAAAACCTGTAATAGAAAGGAAGAATGAGATGCTTTCTAACATGAATTTCTTCTTTCTCTCATATTATCTTGTTCATTCTGTATGAAGAAAAGAAATACAGAGAGCTGTAATGCTTAAATTGTCTTTCCTCAGTTTTTTTCATAGGTTTTTATTAGTAATTATTAAATAGAAAAGATACATACTAAAAGACTAGTAACAGCTCAGTGTAGTGGTTCTAGGACATAAAAAAATACCTTCAAGTTGTGGTAAAATCACATCAGTGTATAATTTCATTGGATACTTATTCTTATCAGAAAAACCCCAATAAAATAAGAATGTAACATGCTGGCTTGCACTGGGCAAAGAAAAATAATCTGTAGTCTTTTAAGTCCTCCAAAAAAATAGGCATGAGTCATTTTATGACAGCAGAAGCCTCGAAGTGGCTTCTAAATTCAGAGAGTGAAGTTTTATGGCAGTTTTTCAACTTTTACACACCACCCCACCTGCCCCCCTCCAAGAATGAAGAAAACTTCACGCTGTTCTCATGCCTTTTATGCTAAATTGAGTGTTAGACTGGTGCAAGCTTTGGTTACCTGTCTAAGGGCGCCTCAGCCTTTTCCCTAAATTAGATTTAATTGCATGCCCTTGCTCTCAGGTTCTTGCAGAGAAACACAGGATTTCAGCCAGGTTTACACAGCTGAAAGCTCTCTGAGCTGGTAAAACTGCACAAAAGTTTCTACCCTTTTTAGTGTCTAGAACAAAGGGACTTTCCCAAATGTACTAAAGTCAGCGACAAAGGTTTGAAATATTATCTGTATGTGTTTAAATTTTATAGTTACAAGAAATGGTCTCGATCATGTCAAGTCTACAGACTAAACTCAGTAAGATAGATTTTTCAGTGGAAGGCTATTTAAAAGCACACTTCCATAACTGAACTGGCCATTCCACACAAGTGTGCCCATGCGCACCCTGCCACCCAAATGCCCATGGCAAGCAGAGGACAGCTGTCACGACAGCACACTATCGCAGTGGATTTCAGCCTGCTGCAGATAATCCATTTGTGCATATCACCATGCATGGGGCAGGAACCCAGGACACTATTAGGCATGGAAACAATAATTCAGAATAAACACATCAATAGCAGTGGGACACTTCTATCCACTGTGCTGTGACTTCGAACCTTGTGGCAGTCACCAGTTTCCAGCGCACTAATACCAGCTGCCCAGCTCTTGAAAGGGTCACTGTTCCTTAAAAGCTGCATTCTTCACCTACCCAGGCAAAGTCTTCTAAAAAATGCAGAGTGTAAAGCACAGTGTCACGGATGTTGCCTTAAATACCAGACTAGCTTGTCACTGCCATCGCCACACTCTCCACAAAGACACGGTCGAATGCACAAAAGCACGGTAATTGAAAGCTGCCTGACAGGAAGGTAGGATGTTGTACAAAAAGGCAGGTGCCAGCCTTTGGGCACCCTGATCTGTCATATTATTAAACAAAACCAAATAGGCAATGTTCACAAAGCTGCAATTGAAAATAGAGTGGGTGAAAAAAGGCAAACCAGCCGTATTGTACCACACCAACGTTGTAGAAAGGTACTGGATACCTTTATGCAGGCCAACCCGCTTTTCACCTGGAAGATGTTGATAGAGATATTATTGGATAAACTTTTATAACCTTCTCTGTTCTCCATCCCCATGGTGAGCCCAGTCGCACGCTCCCCCGGGGTCTTGCTGCTGCACTCCTGGCTGGGCTCTGGCACGTCCCAGCCATGCAGCCCAGGCTCAGGCTGCTCAGAAAGCTCAGAGTCCCGACAGCTGTCAGACAGTCTGTGGGAAGCTGAGGTGTAAAACAGGGAGAGCGAAAGGATTGCTGCGGTGGGGATTGGATTTGAGAGGGAAACACAACACGGAAAGGCATAGAATCTGAGCGGGGAAAACCTGGGAGGACCAGCAAGGATGTAGTGGGTCAGATGGCTGGTGCTGATGGAGCTGGTGAGACACGGCAGCTCAGTGACCCCAGGGAGCTCCAGGGGCCACCCCTTACCTTCCTGACAGGGAAAAAGATTCTGAGTGCCCTGGAGCAGGTGGTGAGCACACTCACTCAGCCTGACAGCTTAAATCCTAGCTAGTTTTTGAGCGAGTTACCTGGCAAATAATCACTTTGCCCTTTAAATTCATGCATTTCTTTCCTGCACTACTGTATATGCTCCAGGAATGCAGCAATGAAAATGCTAGTTAATGCCTGGTGAAGAGTAACAGGAATAGGTACAGACACAAACACAAAAAATCCGTTACTTAGCGTATGTATGTACATTAAATAGGAGCAGGATCAATAATGCAGCTATAGGAATATTTAGACAGCTCTGAATCAGCTCAAACTCTAGATTTCCCTTCTTAGGTGGGAAAACTTGTGTCTTTTTTTCTGTAAAGTTTTGAGTAGTACGTTGCATAACGTAGTCGAAGTAATGAAATCCAATAATGACTACATTTGTTATTCCGGTAGTGGTGATGATGACAACAGTATTTTGCATTTCAATAGGTTTGTTCATTTTTAGCTTTCTACATCAACTAATGACCATAATTTCAAAACACTTCTATTTTAAAGGGCATACATGTAAGCTCTTCACTATCTCTTGATTCAACTACTCACTGAACAACCAAAAAAGAAGTACTAACAACAGTGCTATTGCAAGTCTATAGATAATAGACAATGAATAATTGAATAGAATAATAGAATACTGAACTCAAATCTCTAAATTACTTTTGTTATCAGTCTACCTGTAAATTTAAAACATTGAAAACTAAATCACATCATTTGAGATTAATTTTTTAAAAAACCTAAAAAGTAATGCCCTAAACATACCTGCCTCTTCCTGTACAGTCACTGACGCTGCCTGTTCACTCTGCAGAACCCAAAACTTAAAAATGCAAACCAACAAGATCATGAAAACACAGTTATCTGCAATCTGTGAAAACTTGCTTATGTGTATGTGAGTGGGAGTATATCTAGACTGATTTTCTGAACCATCATTATCTATCCTGCTTTTATAGTGTTTTCCTTCACCCTTTTTTTTCTGCTATCAAGAGTCTACATTTGTTATGAAAACAATACCATAGAAGCCTGCTAAAAATGACCTTTCTATGTTTTTGGAATTCCTCCAAGCACACAGTCCTTGGGGATGCTTTTGACTGTGCTCTACTTGACTCTTTAAAATGGTTTTGATTTTCAGATAGCTCCAGAATCTATCTATGCAGATGCCATTTTTTTTGAAAGTCCACACAACCTTCCTGCAACCTTCACATGCACGAACAAGAGAAAGGAGGGGTAGGTTCTTGCTCCAGCCCTCAAACTCAGATGGCTAAACTGCTGTAGCACATGTGACTGTGGCCATATAGTTTAAGCGGTAAGACAAAACAAAATTAGAGTAAGGAGTTATTTCATTATTGCAATTAGTTGGTTGTTATATGCCAAATTCATCCTAGAAATTTGCATTAACAATAAATAAATAAATTTCGTTTCACTCCTCTGTTCCAGAACATTTTGCATCGTGTATCAAGATACCAAAGTATTGAGATATCATTGAAAACAGACAGACAATTGTGGCTGTAACTTGGAACTTCTACACATTCAGAAACTTCAAGTTTACATATTCAGTTCAGAAGTTCTGCAGCTAAGCTTGACACCCTAACACGGCACACCAGCTGAATGCAGTATTAACAGAATTTCAGATATCGAATTTCTTTCTAAAAAAACCCCAAACAAACCAACCCACAAAACCCCTCAGCACTAAATCCCGCTCTTCATGTACGCTATTCTTGGCTTTTTTGCCACAAGGCCGTAGCTGTGCATAGTGGCTGTGTACTGCATTCATTCCTTCACTGCCTGAAAGGCTGCAGCTACAAAAATGCTGAGCACAGATGTTTCCCTGCTATGATGCCCCATGACTTTGAGTTTATGCACTGCTGGAATTGGACTGGGAAGTAAGAAATATAGCTGGAACCCCAGGAGCAGGCAAATATGTTGAAGAGCATCCTGGGGGTTCCTATAAGGCTAATTTTCTGACTGCTCAATCATTAAACTGAACTTTGCTTAAATGACCCCAGACTTGGACCACTGCTCTTCTAATACAGTCCACAAAATCTGAAGAAACCCATCCTGTAATCCCCAGAAGAACAGGAGAAGCATTAGTATGTCACAGTCTTCCTTGAAGCCTTGCAATGGATCTTTGTGAGCAAGCTCAAAGTAAGTATAGACAAACATACAAATTACCTTTGCAACTAAAAGATTTGGACTGAAAATATTTCAAAGTATGAGATTAATTATGAGACTAAAGAATAAGACTCATTTCTATTTAATTTTGTCTTTTTTTTTCCTCCTGGATTAAGTATTATTCATTAGAATGGTACCAACTAAATTACTATCAATATGAAGTACCAGAACAGGTGTTGGTGCATTAGGCAACCTCAGTCTAACATCCATCCATGAAAGCTCTTCTGTTATCCTCACTTAGGAGTCATTCCGTCTCTGATGGGCGCCTGCAGATGGCCCCATGTGAGGTTCCCCTACCAGAGAGGACTCTTTCTTGCAGCGCAGAGCGATGCAAACCTTCTTGGCACAGCCATACTTTTCTCCCTGTGCCCTCAAAGCATTTCAAGCTTTAAAGCAGAGCGCTGCCTCTCTAGCTGTCTGGAAGTAATGAGACCCACACTGGGATGTTCAAAGGTAGTATTTTCATCGTTCATCTTCTTCGAAAGCAATGATTAAAGAAGCAATAAAGGAACACCTCTTAACTGGGAAACACCAGTGCTTTGGAAAGGAGGAGGAGGAGATGGTTTGAAACAGACTGCAAGAGGACAATAAAAGTTAAAGAGCATTAAACAGCAGCTCCGAGCCTAAAGGTAAAGCAGCTAAGTACAGCAGAAATGAACCATAAAAATAGCACCATAAAAATGCTACAGCAATGTGTTACTGCATCCTTAGTTAAAGATATTTCAACCCTTCCATTATGGACCCTTATTTCATAGAAAACAGAACAATTACGTACCCAGCCTGGAGGCCTGTTGCAGCCATAAAGAAGCAGCAGACTAGGGCAGATAAAGTCCATATTTGTTTGCCTTGAGCCAGAAACAAGCACGCTAAAATCAAGCACACAGGATTGGAAACGTTCATGGCCAGGTTGGATGGGGCTTGGAACAATCTGGTCTAGCGAAAGGTGTCCCTGCCCATGGCAGGGGTTTGGAACTAGATGATGATCTTTAAAGTTCCCTTCCAATCCAAACCATTCTATGCTTCTAGGTTTCTAAAGAAGCATAATTAACAACTCTGTATAAGCATTTTGCAATCTTGTAACTCCGCTAAAAGCAACAAGCTACTGCAATAGAGCTAAGCACAACTATGTTAAAAGCACAGAACCACAAAGGGTACATGGAGGCTTGGGGTACAGTTGCCTGAAGAGGGTACATAAAAAACATGTGTAAGAAGTAAAAGCTTACTTCATATCAGAAAGAACATAAAACACATGTGAATCATCCTCCTCATCAAAGTTGAAAGAAGAGGTGGAGAAAGAATGTATGTGGAAAACAGGCTGTCTCTGAACAGTCTGAATTTAACCCAAACTGCCTGAGACAGCAAAAGAAAGAAGGGATGGGAATAACATTCCCACCAGATAAAACATAACAACACGCAGACACACGTTGTGTTATTCAATGATTTCAGTGCTCGGTACTGTTAGACAAAGAGGCACCTGGAATCTAAATTGTGATCTGCGTTCCATAGTGCTGACAGAACGCATTCCCTTCAGAAAGCTCAGGTACCCTTTTTTGTTTCATAATCAGTAATGTGACCACTTGCACATTATTTCCACTTGAGAGCAGAATCTACTGAAGGCAACTGAAAAGGGAAAAGTTGTGATACTTTCCTGATAAAGCAGGTGCTGTTATTGTCTCCTGAGCACTCTGCTTCCGAGATTAATATACTGACAAGAAAAAACATTAGAGTGTGAAAGAGGCACTGTGAATAGGCAGTATAAGAGGGAACAGTGTTTTACAACAAGCTAAAGCTATGAGGTAAAGGCCGAACCAGAGAGTTACCAAAAACTTGTTGTGGTTTTGGGGGGTTTTTAGTTGTGGGTTTGGTTTGGTTTGGGTTGGTTGTTTTTTTTTTTTGGTTGGGTTTGTTTTTTTCCTACCGGTATCCACGTAGATGAAATACCATTTTAAAAGTGAAAGAATTACAGACTAATTCTGAAAGTCTCTAATGATTCTGCAGGCATCAATCTCAGCAAAACTCACTGCAAACCAGAAAGAAAAAATCATCTTCTCAGTTAATATTCTTGTGATGAAACCTGTCATCAAGTCCTGTCAGGTGTGTAATTTCAGAAAAGAAGAAAAATCGATCCTGAAGCAACTCTGGAATAGTCTCAGAACACAGCAATCCTGTCAGGATGTTTTCTAATATCTTAATGCTTGCCTATGACAAACCTATTTATGGAAAAGCTCCAATTAACTGCCAGGTGCCTCGCAACCCCCAAGAATAACAGTATTCATAAAGTAACCTTTTGCCATCAACACGAATACATATATATCTTCCCAGAGGTTTTATGATAAAAAAATAAAAGAACCAAAGCTAGTAATGGTATGGATCATCTCCACTGACAGGGAATAGGCACAAAAATCAGACAGTAAAAGAAAAACAGGCAGGCAAATGCCCATGTCTGGTTTTCAGGGATGCTAGTATTACAATTCTTCTGTGAATATCCCAGGGAATTCCCTCCATATAAAGTGTTTAGTAGATTGGGACGATCTTAACCCATCCGAAATAACACATTTCAGGTACTGCTGTACCCAAGAACAAACTGATATGAAACCAGACAGACAAGGAACAGTAGGAGGTCACTCTACACTAGAATGAAAACTATGTTATAATCCTGGGCAGTAAATCACACAGCAACGACTGGCCCAGGCTGAATAAGGCCAACATTTTTTATCTTGCAGTTCTTAGCAATAAATACCAAATTCAGAATACCAAAATGGAGGTAAAATAGTAGCACATGCTCTCACATAAGCAGCAGTTAAAGAGCTGAGCTTCACTCTTGGATATTTTGTTTTGGCCAAAGTTAGCTCCAAACCTTCACTAAGCGAGAATCCCTTTCCTTTTTTTTTTTTTTTTTTTTTTTTGACATCTCAGGTTTTGGACAACTTGCATTTGTTTTTCAGCCCCACCCCCCTTCTTCACAGCACCCATGTCACCCACCATTTCAGCAAAGCAGGGCAGTGCAGCTGAGGTCCCTCGTGAGCGCTGCCGGATGGCACAGCAGCACACACGGCACACACACAGAGCTCCCTGCTCTGTCTGGTCTCCTTTGCTCTCCATAGTGCTACAGCCAGCGAGTACCCACTGAGTAACAGTCCCCCTAGCTGTTGTAAACTCCAGTCCAGCCATGCCAACTCCTTGCAGAGCTCCAAACCAGAAGGCAATCTTTAACCAGATTCTGGGGAGGGGCTGGGCTGAGACTGAACGGTGGTATGACTACAACACACCTAGCTACTCTAGGTGTAATCCAGCAGAGAGGCATGATATTTCCAGAAGGTTGCAAACCGAAGGCAACACCTCAGAAGCTGGGACAACCGAGCAGCCAAAAGCATGGCACGAGCCAGCATTACAATCAACCCAGCTCCTCTGCCTGTGCACCGTGTTTACAGCTCTCCGGGCAGGCGAGAGCACCCTACTTTCCAAGAACTTTTTTCAGCAGCACAATGGCTAATTTTAAATGCTGGGAGATAAGCTCTGCCAGCTCTGCTATTTAAAGCGCAAGTTAAATATGTTTGACATTCCATACCCCAAATGACAACAAACTAGAATATTTAGAAAGGCAGCATGTCAGGCATTTTTTTATTTATTTATCTGGCAGGCCTAAGTGTTGCACCTTTTCATTTATATGCAACTGTTTGCCCCCCGGGCATCGAGCTGTTAACACGTACAGAAAAGATTAAAATGAGCTTGCATGCTGGATGAAATATAAATTAAAATTCGAGTACTATCAGCCTTGAATCTGGGATTGTTTCTCAGGGTCTCACAAAAAGCAGAATTTCAAATGAGCCTCTATTTGTGACTTCAGGAAAGGCAAAATATATAATTTTTCAGCAACACAGTCAATATGAATTATAAGTAAGCTGTCCCTGACTCTGGCCATAAAATACGCTGTACTAATACCATGAGTTGTGTACGCAAGGATGGTTCAAATGAATAAAAGGCTTTAAAATAGGACATGTGAAAAGAGGGATGCTCACCTGCCTACCTCCCGAAGTAAAGCGAATCCAGGCCTAGTGGGTATTCAATTGTCACTAACCCCCAGTGCTGCATCATAGACACAAAGTGAACGAAACCCCATCCCCTAACCAGCCAAATGGTTTTCTCTGCCACGGTGCAGTGGCAACGCTGGGGGGGTTTGGTCCACGTGACCCACCTGGTCTCGAGTGGGACGTTGCTGTTGAGCACCCAGCTGTCCTGGAGCTGCACGGACTCAGGGGTGGTGGCCAGGTCATTGGGCGCCGGGGCGGGCGCGTGGATCTGGTTCCGGCGATTTGTGAGCGAGTTCCTGTTGAGGGAGTTGGCAGAGGAATGATGATGGGACAGTGAATGGTTGTGAGGAGGAGGGAGAGGTGGCCTCAGCGTTGACTGGCTGTGATGATTTGAAGGGCCTAAAAACAGAAAAGAAAAATAAATCACAAATGTGTGCTGGTGATACTGTTCTTGTTGGCATTTTCAAGGGACAACTGCCTGGAAAAAAACCCTGTCCCTGCAAGCGGGAGACTGAACCTGCACGCCTTTAGCACCTGTGGGCATTAAACCATGGTTAAATCGCATCAGTGATTATTAGAGATCAGAGATATAAAACAGCATTTAAGGTCTTACAGTTGGGATGTTCATGAAGACTATATTTAGATTTAACAATATTTATTTATAAAGTAGATTCTTCCTGGATAAAGGCTCATTTGTGGGAGAGCTAGGACAGCAGTCCAGCTTGACCGTTCCGTACATACCCCCAGAGGAACATGTTCATCCCTGCTTCCATCAGGGACTTTAAGGAGATGAACCTTAATGGATTAAAACCAGCTTTTAAGAATACAGTCTTTAAGGGTTCTATAAAACTTAATCAGAGCTCTCAGTGTGCTTTCACTCACTGTGTTTCACCAATCAGGCTTTAACGAACAGTATTTGTGAAAGAAGATTAAACTCCAAATATGAAAAAGCAGCAACAATGAAATGGTATCTTTCATGTTCTTCCATGTGATCAGGATTTTACTTGTAATTTTCTATTTAGCAATGCCACAAACTCACACCAAGATCTGAAAATTATGCTACTCTTTCAGCCTCTTTCATTGAAAAATGATTATGTCTTTTAGAGATAAAGGATATAAACTTTTCTCATTCTTTGAGTACTGACATGTTTGCATTGATAATGAAAATATTTTTTTTCTAATCAATAAGGCAAGTGGATTAAAAAAAAAAACCACGTGAGGAAAAAACCAGAATAAGCAGATGTCATTCTAGCATAGTCACTTTTCTAAACATAAATGCAGAATGGTAAATAATTTTGACTGCAACTCCACATGTTGCAATAATTTACTTCTAACAAAAATAGCTAAAGAGATTAAAGAAAACAAATACTGTGTGTTATGAACGGCATACTTTAGTCATTATATTGAACAGTAGTTTTCTAGTGAACAATAATCAGAAAAAGTAATATTAGCAAAATTATAATTATAATGATGTATGTTTGTTTTTAGAAACTGAAGCACATTCTGTAGTTAATGAATCAAATAAAAGAAAACATCATGGGGAAAACCATTTGCAGCTAGACTGATCTATTTTCATACGAAACAAAGTAGTATAGAAAACCTGCTGAACCAATTAATTAACGATAGGTTAATTAAGGACAAAATAATAATAAAAAAACCCCCACCAAAAATCAACAACCTCTGCTGACCTGCACACATGTGGGGCGTAGGGACAGGCTCCAATGGGGGCTGGGCAGTGCTGTGCTTATGGTTGAACTTGATGATCTTAAAGGTCTTTCCCAACCTAAATGATTCCATGATTCTATGCAACATCCCTGGGACCGGCTCCTCTCCCGGCACTCTACCCCAGGGAGAAGTACTGGAAACACGTGCCCCTCACACCACTACAGCCCAGGAACAGGAGGGGGACGGGCTTTTGTGCAGAGAATTTTCATTATGTTATTTTTCTTATCAATGTTCATTAATTTTCTTACGTGTTTCTGTGGGCCTGGGGAAGCACAGGCCAATGAAGATGAGACAGCCAGGTTTCCTGGGCCTTGTGCAAGGGAAGTAGAAGTTGTCCTATGACAAGAAACTTTAAGAAATGAATTATAATAAATTCTGCATCCTTCATGTGTGGCTTTAAATCTGCACAGAAGTTTCTTTTATCTTTTTAGAATGTCTGTTGCCTGAAGGCTCACCCTGTGATAGTGTCAACTGTTTCAAACACAAAGCCACCTTTCATGAACACATCTAAATTTCTGGGCCGTACGTGCTGCTCTCCTCGCTATCCTTGCCTTGGCCATGTCCCACCTAAGCTTGAAAGAGACTTTAGTGCAGAAAATTTTACATCTAACAGCCCCTCTCGGACTTCCTAGGACATCAGATGCCCGTTCCACGCTAGGTCCTGTGCCATTCCCCAACAGCATGTGCAGTAAGACACAGCGGGAAGAAAATGTGTTTGGACAATATCCACACGTGTAGAAGCTTAAGTGGAATTACTCTCCTGTCTGCGTACTGGCTTTAAACAAAGCGTGTTTGGATTTCAATAAGTGGATATTTATGAGTTATCAAGTACAAACGTGTGCCCTTGTGTTAAAAATTACTTCAAAAGATTCACATGGTTCATATTTTCTCAAATGACTTTGGATGTAGCTTTTCCTTTTGCAGGAAAAATAAGGAAAAGTCATACCCACATAAACAAAAAGGTTTTGCACCAAGAGACACGGTAGGGCCAGCTAAATAAAGACTCCGAATCTTGCAGCCACAAAACCACAGAGGCTGTTCGTAGAAGGGAGCCAACTGCACATCAATAAGAATGAACAGAATTTCTGTAAGGTTAAGGAAGCAAGAACTGAATTCAAGTTCCCACAAATTAATTTAATCTGCCTCGAGACTCGGCTCCCACACAGCAAATAAAATGTACTGCACAAAATAAGCTGTGCAGAAGTAACTGAACATATACTTCAGCTGCAAAACCTCAGAAATCTGGCATAAGATGAATGTAGCATTTAATAAAGAATGATAAAACAAATACCAATATCAACATTATATAGATAATATACAGTTTATATTAAAACATATAAAAGCTTATATATATAAAAAGTACTAACAAGGGAGCATGCACACACACTCGTGTGTATATATGAGAGACATAAAAAAAGCTTAATATGCTGCTTCTTCATAAATCTGTTTAAATGAATCAAAAGCAGAAGCTGAACACTATTGAACTTGCCAGGGATATAAAATTGGATTCACATCTGAACATCTGAGTGCCTCTTTGTGAGCATCTTTGCCTAAATTAAAACTTCAACAGCAGTACCTGCAAATCTGCTGAGCTCTGAAGTTCAGAAAAGTAAATCACTTGTCCTGTAATGAAGGATCAGCAGCCTGCAGGACTGGCACGACGTCTCTTACGACATGACATGCTCTGCAGCCTCTGGCAAATTGCTTCACTGTTTAGAAGCTTAAATACAGTAAGTGTTTTGATGGAGTACATCTGGCTTTTTGAATCAGGAAAGAGATTTGATTTTTGACACAGCGGTTGCCACTATTGGTTTGGGAAAAATACTGAGGAAATTATGCCTCTTCTGAATAATTCCATGAATAAAGAGTTTCACCAGAATACACTATACAATCTCAAACATTTAGGATTTAAGGAAAAGTCTCTTAAAAGCACAATGAAGATCAGAGAACTGGAAACCTGAAATAACGGTACCCTCCATATTTTGGCTTTTTTTTTTTTTTTTTTTTACTTTTAAAATTGACTTAAATTCAAAAATAGACAAACATACCTAATTGTAATGTATTTCAGTACACATTGATTATGCTGAGCACTTCTGAAAAATCAGGGCCTGATGACCTGATCATCACATGTGATTCTCCATGAGATCTTACTGCAGTCAAGAGTATCAGCAATGTTCATTTAAAATTAGAAGCTGCATGAGGATAAACTGTGTTCTAATTAAGTAAACTGAGAATACAAAGTCTGATCTACATGTCTTTGACGTAATCACAAGCTATCCAATTGACTTATTTGGGTTTAATCTGAAGTAAAATGTTAAAAAAAGAGAAAAAAAGAAGCTTTACTCTGTTCATTCTTTTATCCAGTGAAACAATCGAACAAATTAGGCTAGTACAGAGGCAGAATTCAGCTAAAACAAGATGCAATGTAGCACTTGACTCCATAAAAACAAAACAAACCACCCCGTCAAAAACCAACCCTGAGCAAAATTCTGTCACTACACACTTTTTTCTTTTGCATACACAAGAGTGTAAAGGATGTGCAGCCCCAAGCAGAGCCCTGTGGCTGGTGCCCCGCTGTGCACACCGCGGGGTACAAGCAGGGGTGCCATGGGCAGCGCTGTGTGATGGGTGGCCGCTGCCGATCCTTCAGGAGCCTGTGCCGCTGCATCGTAACAGAACATTATCCTGTCCCAAGCCTGGCAACCTCAGGGATCAGGGAAAGCCACCTGAGGCCACAGTGTTCCAGGCAACAGTGATGGCCGCATGCTGCTGAGCACACACGTCCTACCATCACTTCTCAGCTACTTTTGCAGTTCAAATGTTGCCTGAAACACAAAGCGAAACTGCAAATCTGCTTTAACGTGGTCAAATTATTTCTCAAAGTTCTTCCAAGGCTTTGGTACACTCACTTAACATGCACTAAATCCCAGCAACACAATGATCTGAGGAAAACAAGTTAATCTCCCACCTCAGAGATAAAATTCAAAGCAGAATCAGCAGCATGTCTAATCTAAGCAAAGCAATCGCTTCCCTGCATCCCAGTTCTTTGTCAATACTACCTCAAAAAAGTAATGTAGATTGTATCTTAGTTGTGCTGAATTATCCTCTGTGCCATGATTAAATGCAACAGAGACAAACACCTCCTCATCAATCCTTTCCACAAAAGAATTGGAAAAAAACCCAACAAACATATATTCTTTTTCTGAAATGAACAATGATGCAGCTATTTCCTTAAACTTCTAAACAATACAAACAGTGAACACATAAAGATAACAAAGCTGATGTGCTAAAAGAAAAAAATAATTAAGTAAACCCACAGAAAATCAGTGTTAACCAGTCTTCAGCATTCCCAGTTCTTTATTCAAATAACTCTACCACACTGGTTTCTCAAGGAAATTACATCATCTGCTATCACAATGAGTAACAGGTTTTGCACAGAACCAAAGGGCCACCTTCCAAGCTAAATTCATCTTCAAAGGCAGATCACATTACTCAGAGTCAGGGAGCAAAGAAAGCACTGAAATACCCAGGAATATAAGGAATATAATGCAGCATCACCAGGAGCTGCCATCTCCATGGGCAGCCCCCCCACCCCCACCCCCCCGGATTTCAGCCTTCATTTGAGTTTGCCGGGGTGGGACCAGGGCTCTGCTTTACCCTATGTCTGCTCCAGTTCTTCTGTTCGTCTGCTTTAATTCTCTACATTATTTTGTGCAAGGCCATAGTTAAATGGAATCTAAATGTTCTGAAAACGTTTTCAACATATGCTGTAAAGCAGCAAGTTATCTCACTCATAACTGTGGATATAATTAAGTCACTCTCTTGTTGTCGTAAACCCAAAACATTTGCCAGGTGTTCCTTCTTTTGTCCACATGTTTTTAAAGTGTTTGAGGCAAGAATAGGTCGAATGACTGGCTGTCATCCCGGACTGTACATTTCAAACTGAAAATTCAGTAACTGTGTGGTATAAAATTGTAAGTCACTTATCAGTCTCTGCCAGTGCACTGCAGCCATCTCCTCAGCACAATATTAGAGTAGAAAATTAAATGTTGCTGTGGCAAAAAAAGAAACAACAAAGCAACCACACACAAAATACCCCATTGCTTACCCACAATATCCAGATAATCACAGAAAAGGCGAAAGGCGGTTTCATGGATAAAGTCTAGGACTTTGTCATAGTTCCTATATCCCACTCTGACTGAGCCAACCCTTGAGCTATTGTGGACGAATCACTTGTTATCTATAAGTGTCTTTATCCATATCCTTGGCGGGAGTGCTGAAGGTAAATTACCCTACCACTTACAAGGCAATCAGATACTACTGCAGTAGGAGCCACTACGGTGCTTTTGTCTGCGGCTCCCAGCCCGCAGGGCACGAGTTCATCGCACGGGAGGCAGCAGCAGCAGCCACCAAATTAACTCTGCCAACCGGAGTTGTTGCTGTGTACACACAGCACGATTGCTGCTCCATCACGCTCCCAAAACCAGAGGTGCTGAGATGCTCTGTGCGGATGTCCAAGGGCAGCTAGACAGAATCATCCCGCTTGGAACAGCAATGTCAGCTTGTTCCCAGCGGTGCTGGAGCCAAAGAAACGGCAGATCGGGTCTTTGTGCTGGATGGGTTGGTTGGTTGTGAAAACGTAGTGTGCATACCCATGCAAGCAAAGGCAAAGAATCAGGACCCTTCACCAGGAGTCTAACCTGAGGCATTACAGTCATATAACCGATTTTGTGAAGTGAGGGTCACCGACAAAAAGGTTAAACCCCACTGCCCTATAAAATAGTATGTGCTAATTGTATTTGCTGAAATACATCTATTATCACACCGCATGAGGTGCACTGGCTGCACAAAATAATGGCTAGTCAATGGCAAAACACAGCGTTTTAGTAAGAACGCTTTATGTGTCCTGTGATACTTTTACATACGTATATATATATAAATGTAGGCATACTATTTCCATTTTTATATATCATAAAAATGAGTCACAGAGAAGTTAAAGAGTTTTCTTTCCAACTGAAAAACAATCCACACGTTTCACATCTTTTCCAATCAGCGTTTTAATTTAGTTTTCCAATAATTAAATAGATATAAAACATATTTCAGGGCGACTAAGGATGTATTTATCTTCTTCAGCTTAGATATATGCCTTTTGTCTGAAGAAGGCACTGCTGAAAGAAGAACTAAAAAGAAAAGCATACGCACATATTTCTAAGCAATGAAATTCATTATTACAGTCATCATCACCACGGACCATTTTAGTGCAGAATGCTAAATGCTGCTCTGCAGAGTGGGAAAGAGTTGAGCCCTATCTAGAGACTTACACAAATCTTCTCCAAAGCTTATACAACCTGACACACTAAGAATCACACCGAAGAGAAGACGGAGCCACACCTTTTTCTGAACAACATCCAGAAACTTCTCAACAGCAATATTTAGGCCAGTAGTGTAAGCCTGGTGACATTTTCCCGAATGGAGGACAACTTGAAACCTGCTGCTTCCCTGGGTGGTCCAAAGGGGAGCCTGAGAATTTTCATAGTGACATAAAAATAACTGTACTGCAGTTTCCACTTCATTGTGAGTCTGGGGTCAGGTGCAACAGAAAGTCATCCCCGCAGCCGTTACAGCCGTACATTGGATTTTACAAAGCCCAGGCAGCTAGCACACAAAGCCGTTTTCCAAGGCAGCAAAAGAAATGTTAGTCACACGTGTTTTAATGCAACACATTATCTTGATTATTTCAGAAACGTCGCAGAACATTACACATAGTCCAAAATAATATTTTTTTAAAAAACAAACAAAAAAAACCCCAAAAAACCAACCTAACCTCAAAATATATATATATGAGAAAATATATATATGAGAAAGAGTCTCAAAATAAATTACTGAAAGTAACTGAGTCAGAGAGAACATCTAACAGGAGACTGAGATCTCAGCAATGCCAGGGTGAGCATTTTTATAAATCAGCCTTCCAGGTACTGCAGATCCTTTAAGAAGGAAAGGTCTATCAGCAGAGTAACGATTTTGAATCCTTCTGTTGTTCTAAGAGTCTGTAATGTCAGGTTTCACCACTGAGAAGTTTGGCAGCTGAACTGTTAATGAAACTAAATATATTGAACATGGCTTTCAGCATGAAGTAATTTCTCTGTTTCTCAGGCAGTATTATCATCACTTCCCACCAGCACTAACTTTTGTCAACTGCTGAATTATTTTCTTGTTCCATCTTATACCACTGCCTGGGGATGATTCACCGCAATGCATACTGCACATCAATGTACATTCAACAGCAGTATCAACAAAAATACACTAACTTTCTTGTTTAAAAGAAAAAAAACCCCAATCCAGCTCTATCTTACTACAATGATCTTCCATGGGTTTGTAGGGTTAGAGCATTTTTTTCAGATTACTCCCTTAGTTCAAAGAAAGCATGAAAATAATAATTAAATATGGTTTTTCCTTTAGGCCCAACCACTTCATAATCGAATGGCAGAAATAAACACTGATCTATAAGAATCGTTAACATGAAGACTTACTGACATATACCAGTAATTACAAGGTTCCTCCAGGAGCTTCCTGGGACAATTCAATTTCACAGCTCCTGGGAAGCCAGTTATTTACTAGTTGGACCATCTGTTTCCCAACATGTAGAACAGGTAAAAATAATTTGTGTAGACTATATGGAAAAAGTAAGAGGAATGTTGCATAATGCTGTAGTAAAGAAAAGCAAATGTGATGCAACGTATATATTGCATTGAATCAGACTTTTTAAGAGGTTGTATCTCTTTTTAAAAGCAGGCAAGATACAAATAAGTACAACAAAGAAACAACTATTTGTCTGCCTCCAGGGTACTGCAAGCTGCAATACTACATGACTGGCATTTCTTCCACAGTCAGTGGGATTTGGTTTGAATTCCTTATTGGCTGCTATCAGACAAAAAAAGTCACAAATCATTCAAATAAGAAGCCCTGTTGAAGTTGCCTGATTTTTCAAGGCACCAGAGAGGTTAACCTCAGCTGCCACAGACAGCTTCTGTGATTGAGAAGATGGATCCATGGGTTAACGAGTAGAAATACTGGATATCATAAAGTGGTGTATGAAAGCCCTCACACCGTTTATCACTCGGCAGCAAATAAGCCAACATGAAGCCAGCAGTTCTTATAAAAGTTTTAGAGTTTGTAATGTAGGAAGGGGGAAAAAAACCCAAACCCAAATAACAGCTGTACCCTGCTCCATCACACATGATAAAACAGAAAAATCAATCCAGGAGGGTTTCAGCTATGGAAAGGATCGGTCTTTGCCCCTGGGTGCTGCAGCTGGGCTAGAACATCTCAAAATGCTATGTCTGACATGACAGGCTTTCAGGGGTCGATCCCAGACCCACCTCCGCCAGCCTCGGTGCCGCACGGGTGCCTGGCACACTGCTGTCCTTGATGCCTACTGTGGCAGCTAAGGGCACGGCGCAGCGCAGGGGATGGCAGGGCACTGCGCAGGGGTCGAGGGCTCCGGCTGTAGGGCAGAGTGAGCCCAGACCAGCCCGGGGTGGGGGCACACCTCTGCACACCCACCTGACGCCGGCTCCTGCCAGTGCCTGAGGGGCAAGGTGAGCTGCCCCGGGCACAGCCCCCCACCAACAGCCCAACTGCTGCGGCTGGCTATGGGCCAGCTCAGAGCCCAGGGGAATGAACAGCCTAACACCGTCGTGCTGAGGCATCCCCGAGTTTAGGCTGTCCCACCATCCTCTCAACAACACTGCATCACATTCTTAACTACTGCTGCGTTCACCATGAACAAATTGACTGCAAGCTAGAAAAATGCCCTCTAGCAAAGAAATGAAGCAGCCCACTGAAAACTTTGACTAGCTGGAGAAGACAAAGTGTTGTCTTATCTAAATAGCATTACCAACATCTTGCAGAAACTTAATCCTCAAGTGGTTAAACCTCAGTGCAACTCTCTATCATGTGAGCTTGAAGAGACTCTTAGATAAAGGCTTTTTTTTTTTTTTTTAATACCATACACTGTCTAATCACTTACAATCAGCGAAAAAGGAAACGCTGTCACTGCTCATACCCTGGACCCTACGGCTCGCTTATCTGACATCCTCTGCCCAGTTTACCCAGCCTGTCTTAGATACCACAATTACGATGCCACTATAAGCTTTGGGCTGCCACTTTAAATAAGCAGCGTTCTTACTTCTCCAGCATGCAGAAGGCAATTGCATTTACAACCTGAAAAGACTGTGTAATCATACTGGCAGACACCAAACACTGAACAAACAGAACGCAGGGACTGCAATGTCTTTCAGCAATGCCTCTTGTTCCCAGTGTCAAGGGGAGCGCGAATAGCACAGTCCTACCCATTATCTATACGCCATACATTTTTGAAAGCACAAGCTTCACCCCAGGTACTCAGATCAACATCATCTTTACCTGTCCTTCTTTGTCTCAAGGCCATGATTTTATTTTTCTGAAAAGATCAGCAATGCAAAGAGACTCAAGTAAAGAGCCATGGTATTATTCGAGCAATGAGGGAACAGATTCCATTTTCTATTTAAGGTATAAAAGTAGCTGTGATAATTGAATTAGATAGTGTTTCTTCCTTCAGAATGTCTGAGACCGCTACAGTACTAAGATGAGTTTAGTACTGTGAAAGAAAGAGAGAAAACAGCTCTCAGGTGCAATGCTGTATTCATAATGATGAAAGTGGCAATATTAAAGGAGAATTTAAAAACAGGGAAAGAGGATGACCCCAATATTTTACCCAACTAAAGTCACAAGATACTAGAGAGTAGTTAAATACCAAGATTGCAGTTTGGCTAAAACCTCTGGGTAAACATCTGCCACCTTGCAAAAATTGCTAACAGCTTTTTTCTAATGATGAGAAGTAACAAAAACCTATGTTTGAAACCTCCGCTTTAAAATGCGTGTGGACTGCTGGAACCCTTTGGACAGAAAAGGTTCACGGCAGTTACAGCTGTAAGGCAACAGATAAATTTCAGAAAACCCACAGACCAAGGGGCAAAACTTTTTGACACTGAAGCTGACTTGTGAAATCATGACAGAGAAGAAAAGGAGATTAAGAGGATTCTGAAGCCAGTCAGAGAATTCTGCTTCTCTGAGACACCGGGCAAGGAAAGAGTCCACAGAAAGGAAGGGAAAAAGACACTAAATAAATACATCCTATGGGCTCTTAAAGTGGCATGATAGTAGTCTTCTGCATAGAAAGGAAGCCTCTTGATGATTATGTGTGTTATATGTAAAGGCTATTAAGCAAACCACCAAGTAATTTGGCACAATACAAACAGATCAGCAGATGAGAGCAGAAGGTCCTAGACAACCTCTTCTACATCACGTGCTGTTTGGATGGTGTAGGGTGGTAATTTTGGACTAGATTTAGTTTGATACACCTGGATCAAGAGTCTCCACTGTCCATGTGCTTTGAAGCGGTCTCATGGACCGGTCATTGTTTCCACCTCTCATGTCCCCACTGGAAGAGGGAGCCCATTTGCATCGATTTGGCAAGATACTAGTAACTTAATATCTACTAAGTTGTAATTCAGTATTTGAAAAGCATTGGTTTGGATTGATATCACAACTACGATACAGAATGACAGTCTTCCTATTTCTAAATTAATATGCAAGAAAAATCTGTGCTAAGTCTTCATAGCTATCTATAGAGACATGCTCAACATGCCAAGGCTTTTCTGCAAGAACCTTTTATCAACCACATTTTCCAAGGAACATTCAGAAATAGAGAAGAAGTCAAGCTTAAGAAATTCCAAAGCCAAGAGAATATTTTTTTCCTAAGCATCTCTAGCATTTTAAGTGGAAGTTATTTTCATAACTACCCACAAATTACAGCTCTCTATAGTTTTAGGTATTGGGATACTTATTAGGTGTCCCTACTTAACATGGAGTGAACCAAAATAAAATTACTTTTGAAAATAAACCTTATCTAGCTAAATTGCTGCTGTTAGGTAGCTGTGACTGTCCATGCCAGTAACATTTACCTTACCAGTTTAAAAAAAAAAATAAATCATTATGATGTCAGTTCATTTTTAGTAATTTTCTTGCTGCTGGTATGTGTGAAAGATTTGGATTTACACTCATTTATCAACTCGGACAACTTCACTAATGAGGAAATTTATTCCGATAACAAAAAATCAAACTGCACCTTCAGAAAGGTATCACAGGTGGGTACATACATATGGCACCTGGATCAGGAACACGCGTGACCTTTCATCAGACACGACTCTCAAAAATGATGGTTATCTTTGACACAGGCAGGAAGGCATATGGATGCCCAGATAGCAAGCATTTTATTTTAAGTGAGTGTTTCTGAAAGAAACATTCACTAACATGGGAAGGCAGAAGAGATGTTAAACTGAACAGTAATACACAGTGTAGAGAGAGATCGTAAAATTCAGCAACTTTGTACTCTGGAAACACAGACTATGGAGGTTTTATCTGTCAAAACTGCTTGCAAGTCAGTTACGTACACTGAATCGATCAATAAGAACAACCACAATGTAATAATAACGATAATACTTAGCATGCTCCGAAATGTCTGTCCTGTGTTCTTTTTAAGGTGCTCCATAAACAAAGCCTCATAAGGTCAGGGCGGTAACAGAATTTTACAGGCACACAAACAGAACCACAGGGAGCAATGAATTAATACTGAATCGTGTGACTTCTTCCCCTGGTCTCCACCTGGTCTTTTTCTTCTTACAGCAGGGCTTCCTCATCTGGCACAATCACTTCTCCAGGCACAACAAATTAAAGCACGTGAAAACTAATTCCAGTGGGTGCTAACAGAAAGTTACCCATGTATTATCGCATTGTTATCTTATTAGCATATTAATACCCACTGTTATCTCATACAGGTTTGGTTTGTGGGTTTTTTCATGCAGAGTATTTGAACAATGTATTTCAGTAAGCAGAAACAAAGGGGGCAACTTCTACACTGGCTAAAGATCTAGAAATGCAGCATTGTTCTGCCTGAACTTTGAGCTAGCTGTTAAAAAACAACAAAACCCAACCAAAAACCCCACAGCTGATCACAGATTTTCCAAATGATACATAACACAAGGCCTACCCATTGGAAAGGATTACATTTTTAAGCTAATGTCTAATTGGTACATTTTAAACAGAAATGTAAGAGCAAAAAGCTACTCTCTACAGGGCACACAAGTCAATCATCGTTAACGCTTAAAGACTGTTCCATGCATATTTTCTGCATCATAAAAAAAGTAGTCTGGAATAAAACCCAAACTACACATCTGTGTAGGATGCTGATAGACATCTTGATAAGGTTTCACTATTTCAATTTACTTGCATATTGTTTGATACAAGCTTAGGGAGATACGGCAAGCTGTGCCACAAACGGAGGGGAAGAGAACTAATTCTCTGTTGCTGTATGTTGTCTTTTTATTAACTGAGACTCCAAAAAATTCTGAATTTATGAAATACTCAAGAAAAAATTATTAAATTATTCATCAGTGATAAGACAATTAAGAAGCAAACTAAGGAACAAGTGGAAGCTTGGTCCTGAGGGAGAACAGCTGGTCCTCTCATTAAAAATATGTTTTGGCAGCAAAATACCCTCTGAACAGAGGGAACCTACTGCTAAAGCAGCCTCAGAGTCAAATTTAGGAGCAAGTGACAGACTTGTGTGAAGAATAAGGTGGGTACACGCTGGGTACCACTGTGCGCCTGATGCGAGCTGTGCACCCCCTGCCTTTGGAAAAAGGTGCCGTGGCTTTACTGCACTTTGGAGCCACCAACTCAGATGGTCACCACCTCAGCCACCAGGCCACTTTGTGCCGCTGTGCCAAGCTACAGCAAAATTAGCTTAAAACTCAAGGGAAGATGTTGTTTGTATGGAATAAGCCCGTAGCTGAGCACGGAATCTAGCAGCAAGGCTGGTGTCACTGAACCACCCTATGCCCCTGCTTCATACTCCTTGTTTATCAAACAGAAAAGCACACCGCAGACCCTAAAGGGGCGCTGGGTTGGGAAATACAGGAAGGTTTCATGAGCAGCCTGAGATCTTCTCAGGAGCAGGTGCTGTGGAAATGCTGCCCATGAGCATTGCCCATCTGCACCGCGGACAGCCACCCGTGGTCGGGAGGGGACAATCTGCCTTCACGGCTGTGGTGGTGCAGGTGCTAGGGGAAAGGAAAAGGAACTCTGTGCTGTTAGTGACACAGAAAGCCTTCCAGAGGTGGAAAAAGAGAAGGGAAAGGAATAAAAAAGGGCAGAGAAAAACAGCACTTTGGTGCAATGCCTTTTACGGAGCGAAACAGTATGTGCCAATACAGCACCGCTCTGCTCTAAGAGACTGGCTCATAGTGCCCAGCTCTGAAAGTGTCTGAAAAACTCATCATTAAATACCACTGCTCCGTTCCTTCTCATCCCTCTCTTTCTGCTACCTACTGTCTTTAGCTTGTGGGTTTTTTTCACACTTTCCTTTTGTAGTTTTATTTCTTTTCCTGTCCTGCCACTTCTACAATAGTTCAGGAGGCTTACCCCTCAGCTCATCGTCTTTTACAATCTATCCTCCAAGACAATCCATCTTAAACTCCTACTAAAAAAAAAGCAAACAATGAACCACATCTCACAGCACCACAAAGGATTTATTATAATTCCATTGCTGAAATACATAATTAGTGGCAAGTATGATTTATGTTCTTTAAAGACAGTATCCTTAAACATGTACAGCAAAGAAACCCCTTTCTGTAGCATCCGCTGAAATATGAAATTCCACTCACTGGCACACCTTGTCCTACACATTTTGAGAAGCTTTTGCAAATAACATAAAGGTCCACAATTTTTTGGTGAGACAGAAATGCAAAATCAGATGCTTCATCTTAATGTCATACAATCTTCCTTCCTAGTTAAATAAAAAAACTGCTCAGAATTTTCCTCCCTAAATGCCATACTCTTCTTTCCCTTATTTCCCCATGTGTGTGGAGTATCTTTACAGCTGAACACAGAAAGACACAATATTTTCCTAAGCAAATAATTCTGCTTAAAACTGTTACTCCAATTCTTGCATAAGATTCAAACATCTTGCATAACAGGTAGGAATTCTGACACCCCTGCATAGCACCAAATTGCTCCCAGCCTGTTTCAAAACCTGATTCATCATCTAAAATAGAACAATTCCCACTCCAATCCTTCTGTACCTATTTGTTCACCTGGGTCAGCTGGCAAAATAAACATTTTAACCTTTCCTACTGCTCCAGACATGTCACACCAAAGTCGGTTTTGCATAAAAAGAGATGGCATGCTATCATCTTTGTAACATTTCTAGGGTCTTAGCTATAAATATTTCAGATGATGCTCTAGACAGGAACTCAAGTGATGCAGATTCCAGCTCTTTTCATGAACAGCAGGGAGAGTTACAGGTTCAGTTGGAGTCAGTCCTATATTAATTTACCCTAGATGATCAACGAGAAAGGAAACATGGGCAAAGTAGAATCTCTGAAGCGATGGAATTGATACATATCAAGTTAACCATGCGTTAGGTACACACAGTTATCTGGGCGTGTACAGGTGCTGGGTATTCAGGAATGCACAGGACCACACCTTGATGATATACCAAAATGATCCCTGACAGACGGAAATGATCCCTACCTGCTCAGGAACTAATACGAAGCAGGTGGAGCAAATCAATCCTGCTGGCCCCGAGCCAGGGACTCACAGGGACTCTGCTGGGAGGGGGCAGTGGGGTGGTAGAGCCGGGCAGGCACAGGGACCCTGCCGGGAGGGGGGCCGGGTGGTAAAGGCACCCGAGGAGCCCCCTGCCCGAGAGGCTGGTGGCTGCACCTTCCTCGTGTGAGAGGCAGCTGCAGGGAGATGGGCAGCCATGAGAGCAGGCGAGCTGGAAAAGGAGGGAAAGGCAAGGCGCGGTGCTCCTCCAGGGCAGTCTGCGTCTCCCTGCAGGCAAGACAGGGGGTAAATTAAAAGGGAGGAAACGGGCAGGAGAGCTGTCAAGGACGGGGCAGGGGAACTGCGTGGGCAGGAGTGCGGTATTGAGCAGGGTAGGCTGTGCTACACGCTTCAGGCACAGCTCTACAGCTGTACCGCTGCCGCAGACGTACCTACACCTGTGATTATGCACAAATACACACCCGTCTATTTCTGATTAGTGCTACAAATGTGCAGCTGTTTCTGTAATGTACACCTTTTCCCTTAGTCCTACTAATACTGTCTTGTTGCCAAACTCAAAGACATTACCGGTAAGCCCTATGACATCTACTTCTTAAACCTCATTACTATTTCCGAGGGTTTTAAAGACAGGGAGCCAATAGCTATACAACTGGGGAACAGTAAATCAAAAAAATACTTTCATGGACTCATCATTATTCTTTCAACACTGTAGCTCCTGCAAAACTAAATTATTTTTCTTTCTCAAGAAGGAGCAGTTTTTGCAAAAAATTTCTTCCACTAAGGACAATAAACCCCCAAACAACCCATGAACTTAAACCATGTTAAAGAAATTAATTTAATCCCCCCACCTAGACATCCTGTTTGAAGGCTCAACTTAACCAAGAGCAAAGACTGATAAAAGAATTATTCTAACCCAAACACTTCAAGATACCATCTTTGGAGCCAACCCTACTCAAAGCAAGTAACGACAAGACAAAATTGATACTTCTATATATTCTATACTCTTACAAAAAATAGATTGTTCTTTCCTAAGCTAACACAAATAGATCTGTCTCTTCTTTATGCATTAACAATTAATATGGATCCTGCTTATAGACATGTGTAATGCTTTGGGCTGCATTTATGGTGTGATAACTGTGTCATTTTGAGACACAGTGCACCAAGATGATAGACACAGCTGAACCGTTCACTCACGCTCCTATCTAAGGGACAATGCTGTTATCTTGTTACAAAATACTGCCTCCAGCAATGAAAAGTTTCATAAATCTTTTTCTACCAGTGTTGTCAGCTTCTATTTTTGCCTGTGGCTGAATGTGATTATAATCTGTTTTCACTGTACAGGAAAACAAAGTGATCTAGAATATAATGACTGGGGAACATTTTGGAGCCCTCCTGAGCTGCAGGATATTTCCAGCTGCTAGCATAGCTGATAACGGACTTAATAGAGCTAATGATTTCTAATACTACTAACACAGGGCTATTTTCACAGTGGGTAAACAATGAAACTATGACTCTTTTGTTTTGGAAATAGTTACGGAGTCATGTAGATGTTTGATAAGTAGACGATACAGTATAAATGCAGCAATATTTGGGTAACTAATGGTAGATTAAACCATAGCTAGGAGATAATATACTTTTCTGTTTCCTTTTAAGAACTTAAAAGTTTATAACCCTGTTAACACCACTGTGACAGCAAGGAGATTTCACTGTAAACAATTACAAGTAATGTTTTAATCTAAACATAAAAATGCATCCATTTGTTTCACTGCACTGCATCTTTGTTTTTATGTTGGTAATTAATATTACGAATCTTCACTAGAAATAAAATAAAAACTAATTGGATAGTAAAAGGAATTTTATTGAGGGTTGAACACAGAAACTGCATTGATGGGGCAAACTATGAATACTATATATGCCTCCAATATTTCAGTTGATCACGACTGTATGTTTCTGATGAGGATTAACAAATGCCCTTTACCTGGTTTCCTCCTTTCCTGGTGCATAATCTGTGTTCCCCACTCAAAGGCATGTATTCCCACCAGGGAGAACTCCATTCCTTAGGCTAGAAGATGCCTTCCAGTTTGTTGTTTGTAGGAAATTATATGCAAAAAAAATCCTAGGGTCAAAATGTATTTCTCCTCCCCTCTTCTTCTCTCCAGAAGTTACATACCTATATATGCTGCACATACAAATCTTCTAGTTTTCCTTAAAGACATTTCAACATTAATTCATATTAAGTTCATGGTGGCTATAAGGACCCTGTAGGACTTCTATCCTCCTCGCTGCAGTGTTCTGAGAAGCCAGTGTTTGATATCTGCCACCCTTACCCCGACTCCTTCCCTTCCAGCATTCCCTGCCCCACGCTCGCTTCTTTGCTTAGAGCCTCCAGCCCTCCGGTGGCTCTGCCGCTGCTGCCGGGACATGCAGGCAGCATCCAGAACTGTCCCACCTGCCAGCAGCCAGGAGCCTCCTGCCGGGAGGGCGGTGAAGGGGCAGGTGCGAGGGGCAGCAGGTGGGGAGGCAGGAGCAGGAGCAGGAGCACCGCCTGGGCAGCAGAACCGTGGCGCAATGCCGCACTGCTGCAACCGCGGCTGCTTGCAGGGAGCCATCAAATGGGATCCCCTACATGGGACTGTGGGTCAGCGTGCTCTGGGGTCCTGTATCACCCGGAATGGGTGGTGTCAAGCTGCTTACAATCCAAACTTCTCAACAAGCAGACAGAGGATTAATTACAAACCCGATGAAGGAAATACAGTACGTTTTATATAAAATAATTTAAGCAACACAGAGCTCCTAAAGTCAAAATGGAAGAAATAAAAGGATTTACGGCATGACTAGAGGATAATAAATGGTGTAACACAAGAAAAGCAATATCTACCCATTACAAGCTTTACAAATTTTAGAAAAGCATCTGATGACCCCCATTGTGATTCATTTTCACATAACTTGAAATATTACAGGAAGCAAGCAAAAATAATTAAATTTTCCAAACAGTATTTCAAGGCACGACTTCTACGGTTAAATGAAATGCAAACTTAAGCAAAGAGTCTAATACAGCTGCTGGTGTCAAACTGAGAATGCAATCGCTTCTCTTGTTTGTCACTGCCGTTGTTTCATTATGAGAAGAAATTGTAGACTGGAACAACAGAAATATTTCATGGTCTAAGAGTTAATACCAGATTTTGTTTGTGCTGGTGATACAGCAGTTCTCAGTAACAGGTCAAACATGCAAGGAACACCACGAGATTGTTCCACAACACAAATAAATTAGGTTAAATATTATGGAAAATAAATCTAGCAGGAACTCCATGTTCCAAATGAGATTTTATATTAGAAGGCCACGAAATATGGGGTTTGTAAATTCATATACTTGACAGACATGAGCAAGCCAATGGATGTAATGATAAGGAAACAGTATCATGATCAACTAATGTGACGGCTTCATTCGCTAACTTCAGTGACTTGCTCCAATATTACTTCTCCCTCAGCATACAGACAGGGAAAATATTAGGCATTGCATTAATTTAATTCCTAAATACTAATATTCAGAATTCAACAATCTTTTTTTCCTTTTAAATTGCATTCTGTATAAGACCGAAATTCAAGATACATTATAAACTAAGCTAGAGCAGACAACATAGTTGGTACACCACTGATAATCAGAGAAACACATCAAAGGGCCTACAAATTCTTAAAACTGAGAATACTGAGCAAGTTTGAGAACAACATGGCTAAGGTGCTCAACCAATAAGAATTAAGAATAATTAAAATCAGCTATAATGTCATATGGGAGAGATATATCACAGGCATCAGCATATAAACAATGAAAAAGTGGGAAGTTTGGAGATCAAGGAGCTCTTTTTCTGTATCAATACAGGAGCTGTAATGCCAACTAAAATTAGATTTAAATGTGTAGATCAGTAATTGATGATAGGAATAGATGGTTGTTAAAGAAAAAGGTAGTAATCATACAGTGAATTAAGTATTTTCATTATCTGGAAAAAGTTTATGGAATGGAAAATGTCTAGTAGAGCTTAACAAAGAAGGTCTTGAAAATTGAAAAGATATATAGGGAACAAATCTTGCTACACCTAAAAGTTATTCTGTTTTCTTAAAAATAGTTATAACAGAATATACTAGGTCGTTCTTCAAAAGGAGGTAAAGCTATGTAACAGGTGGTGGGATAGGAGATGCAATTCAGTATTGACAAACACAAGAGCAACTTGAAATTCTTCTATTAATTATTGACTATAAGCTACCTAAATGAACTCCAAGAAGAAAACTGTGCCGAGGGATGAATTTCTGGAAACAGATCAATGAAAATAACTGCAATACAGTAGATATTCCAGCACAATGTTCCAAATGCCTAACAATGGAAGAAAATAAAACTGCAGCATATCTGCTAATCTCTGACATTAAGTGATTGCATGCTGCATCCTTATTACGGAAGCAAAAGACAATCATTGGCTGACTTACGACACACCTTGTGTTAACATGCACGCATATGCCAAGTTCGGAAATACAGCATCATTCACTCACCTTGTGTGCAAGGTGTTACGTGCTATCCTGCATCCATCCTGCCTCAGTCATGCTTAGCGTCATGAAACAAGCAAAAAGATTTAAAATGTCTACATAACACAACTGTTGTCTGTAAACTTAGATTAGCATTTAGATTGTGAACCTCACAGCATCCTCTGCTGCAGACAGAGCTGATCCATGCTCACTGGGAGAAGAGGAAACTCAGAACTATGGGGGACCTTAACATGCCCCCCTGTCTGGTATCTAGGGTCACAGTGCCAAATGTGTTCCCAAAGTCCCCTAGAGCTCTTTGCATTTCCTTCTGTGGATTAGGAACACAAACCCACCACTTCTTTATGGACTACGCCCCTGAAAGGTTTGTTCTCTCTACCTATATAATGTGAACTTAGGTACGAAATCTTACTGATTCTGTTAGAGAACTAAGAACTGGGAAAACTACACGTGTGCAGACACACATTTTTGACACTCAAGTCTCTTTAAATACTGACTGAGTGAAGTCAGTATTTAAAAGTCAGTCAGTTAACTCTTCCTATGAATTCTTGTAGCAGTGTTGTAGTGAGACACGTGCACATATCTGACTATAGCAATTGAGAAGAGGCACTGACTGTAGTGTCACCATCAGGTGGCAAAGCACAGAATTTGGCTTGCTGAAGTGATATGCCTTTGACTAATAAAGGAAAGAAACTTACCCAAAGGCTCAGGTAGCCAAAAGGTGGCTTGTGATTCCCTCCCCAAGCACAGCAGGAAGCCATGAATACAACCCTTTGGTTTCAGACCTGACAAGCAGGTACGCTGCCACTGCTCAAAAAGACAGGCATTCTTTTAGCAGTCATAGCTGGGCACGTCTGTTGTGAGACCACCTACACTGCCAAAAAAGAGGCAGCAACATATTTCTCTACTGGCATATATTAACAATTGGGTGGGAAATCCAAACACCAGGTTACAGTAACAGATCCGTTGATCAAGCCCCATATATTTTGTAAGCATGCAGGGTTGTTTCAAAAAGGTTGCACACACATCTGCTGTGCAGAGGTCAGATTACTGGCTGGGTGATACTGAACTGAACGTCTCTGCAGATAGTTCAGCATCACCGTACCCTTGAAGGTGTGGCTGTGCAGCATCTGTCACTCCTGCAGCTTTCCTAGTGCAGGCAGCGCGGTGCAGAGCTGGTGCCCAGCAAGGAGGCGAGGCCAGGCTGGGGCACTCTGAGCTCTCCGGGTGGCAGACATCTGGTCACTCAGCATCCCTCTGGTTCACCCCAAAAGAACCCTACCTTGTCAAAGAGACTGAGGGATCCCCGACTCCAAATGGAGGAGTCCTGTGACATTACAGTAAGCACAGTTTATGGCTGGATGTAAACGACGTGAATGAAGTTAGTGTTTCCTGTCCAATTCAGCTATTTTGCAATATATATATTATATATATATATATTATATATATATATATATATATATTACTCTTTTCACCCGTGAGTCAAGCCAGTTATTGGTATATGTTGCTCAAATGAACTTGAGCATCAACAGAGCAAAGTAAGAACTAAGGCATTGCACAGGCACAGCCTAAGTACTTACATTACCATCATAAATGATACACAATAATACATTGTCTTCAGTTTTCTAACCCTTCATAATTCTTCAGTGAAAGAGGAGATACTCTTCTGCTCTCATTTTTTGGTAATTCACAAGACTCATACTAACTAGTTCGGATGCAACTATAATACACTTGATCTTCAGACATTATTAATTTACGCATCTGATTTTCTAACTCCAAGCAATTAGAATCCCAGTGCAACTGCAAACAAAGCTGCTGGTCAAGGAGAGATTGCACAGTAAAAACAGAATAAGGATTCTCTAGATCATAAATTAAAGAGCTACAGTGCTACAGGCGTTGTTTATTCACATTTGATAAGACTGTAAGAGACAGGCATGCTGTCTGCATCAGTTTTTATGGGGGATGTGGAAAAAAAAAAAGAATCTTACAATTCATAAAAGCTAGAAATAGCTCATTGTTTATTTGTGGTCCCTGAATTATCTACCCGGCACTGTCACTGTCAGGCTCACACAGGCATACTGCTGGGCTGCTTTCACTCCCATGCCACAGAACAGAGACCTCTGAAAAAGGAAAACCTATTTCCTTTTTATTTTTCTTTCTAAACATCATGTACTCTCCAAAACTGTATTTATTTTCATGAAGTAAACCCAACAATAACCGTTACATGAGAAAATAAGGGGGGGGGGGGGGGGGGGGCGGGGAAGAGAGAAGGAAATACAAGTGGGAAACTGTCACTGACAAGGACACCGCTGGAGGAAACGCACAAAACGTGTTCACTTGTTTTGATGTTTCACGAAGGTAGAGCTTCCAGACTTGAAGCAAACAGGCAGGTGAATATTCTCTTTGTTTCTCTTAATATCTACATAGATACATGTATGCTGCTGCTATCACCAAGTAACTCAATAAACAATTTAAATGCTCACTGCACTTCCTTATGACACTTCTCCTATTTCTCTGCTGAATTTTGACACAGGTTTCCTCTCCATACTCATCAGTACTGTTTCCTACCAAGCTGGTGATTGCCATCTACAAATCAGGTGGTATTTATCCCGGGATGTACACGAATACAAACAACCTTTCCCTTCCACACTACACTCTTCCATACAGCGCAGCACGTTTTCCTCCTGAGAAGGCACTGTGCACCACCATCATGGTTTGTAACAAATGGTGAACTCATGGTGCATGAAATTTACCCCGAGCAAAACAGAAGGGTCGCTGAGGTACTCGGAGGCTGTGTAGCGGGTCACAGGCACTGGGCTACAGACAGGACAAAAGGAGCAGGCAGGAGCTCTAGCCATCTTGCTTCTATATCCCTGCTGACCTCTGATTATTTTATTAGGTTCCCATTATCAGCCTTCATACCTAAATTGATCTATCGAGTACTGCAGAACCCTTTCTCCATGCCTGCTCTCTGCTAGGCTGTTCTGATTGCTCTCATTATTCCTTCTTTCCAACAGAGAGAGAGATATTCATTACTCAGTACGTAAATCTGACTGGTTTCCTTTGCTTATAGCTCCAAATCTGTCACTACACACAGATTATGCTAGTATTTCTTACCTACTAAACTATTCCACATCACAGCTTTTAACTGAACAGATTTAGGGAAGGAATTGAACACAAACTGTTACAATGATTACTAGAAAGCAAAAAATCCACAGGAAGCATTACAGCTTCCTGAGGCTTCTGGAAATTCAAACATTTCTTGTTTAATTCTCATTTGTATGTTGTAGTATACTTCAAAGTTTTCAAGCTAGTAATGTGAGAAAATTAAAACATAAAATATTGTTAACAAGGACAACCATACCTGTAAAGCAGCCTATACCCTACAGCACTGTGGACTTTACTCAGCTCCCTGCAAAGAATAAGGAATAACACCTTTAAAGCATCATTTGCTTCCATTCTATGACTTCCCTTCTATTGCCACAGTATTCCCTTATGTAAATCGGATTTATTTATTCATAGGCATTGGCATACCATTACTTTTGTCAAAACTGGTCTCGCGCATACTGTTGTCTCTGCGTTCTTATAAACGAACTGGAAAAGCAATTAAGGTTCCCCGGCATTTTGGAGAGGGGAGGGGGCAGCCACCACACTGTTGCTAACACAATCTCCGTAGGCGTACGCTAGTGCAAAATGACTGCATCTCTGTGTAGAGGGAGATAAGAGAAGTGACACAGATTAAAACAAATTGTTGATCCATACCAGAGAGGAGCTAGGCAAACAATAGCAGTAAAACCATAAATGTCAATTTGGGATGATAAAGGATACAATCTAAATGTAATATGAGAGGCCTCCAGACAAAAGGAAGAAACAGAAATTACACATTACTGAAGTACCAGATGCAATAAACAAACAAATATGTAAACACACACATGAATATGCATATGGAAAACTCAGATCACAGGGTTGACTGCTCAAGAAACTAGATTTCAAAGTAAAATACTGAACAATTTCAAAAACATGTGACTGCTAGATATGATGGAAAAATTTATACTCTTGGTAATCTTGTTTTAATTTTGAATAATCCACAAGTACCTCAACAAGCCTTCCCCTGCATTCTGCATTTGCATATTCATAGCACAACTGTCCATAAGACACTGAAACTAATGCCAGGAGATTCGCTCTCGCAAGAAGCTGGCTTTTTATCTGCTGAAAAGAGCTGTCAAAAGGTTCCTCTAATTGCTTTCAGAATTTCCTCTCCTTTTCCCCTTAACATTTTCTAGCACCCCACAGCAGTTTGCCAGATGAGTTAAGGTTTCAAAGCTCATTTAAATAATCTTATGCATATTCTAGCCTTGGCAAAAATATCAACTCATTTCATCCAAACTGTGACCTAATGACTACTCACATAGATCTGATAAGAGACCCATCCAAAATGCACTTCTCACAGTCGTCCTTGGTAGTAATACCGCCACATTCTACTGATACCATTAGATGATCCTAAACTTTATTTTGTTATGAGAATACGAGACACCTAAGACGGTTAAATATCTTCTAATACAGAAAAGTTCACAAATACAGATGAAATTATCAAAAGCTACACGTTAGTGATCGGTTTCTAAAACACAGTGTAGCAACAAAAATTTCCGCAGTACCGCCAAACGGGGAGACATCCCATTTGTGATTCTGACCCATACTTGGGGCTGTCTGCAGACACATCATCCTGACACCAGCAATTTTATGATGTGAACAAAACCCAACACAAAACCGTATCAGCCCCAAAATGTGCACATACAGCCATACACAGCTACACACAAACACATTCAGTCAGTGTAATTACACATGATAGCTCTAACAGAACCACCGCTATACCACGTGCATTTAAATAATCGTGTATTCCCGGTGCCTGGAGGTGGTGCCATGCCACAGACTGCAATTCCAAATGACAGCAGTGGCCAGCTTTACAGTCCCTGTTGACTCAACTCTCCTAAGTTTAACATTTCCAACTCTTACCATCAAACAGGCAGAGAGGAAAGGAGATGGGAAAGAATGGAAACTTACAGGAAGACATTTTATGTCTCCAAGTCTGAAATGCAACTCTTATTTGAAATATAGTCTCTAAACATTAGGTGAAAAAATTTAAAATAATGTAATATGGCATTACTGCTGATGCATTCGAGTCCTTCAGGAGATTCTCTAAAACTAGTGGAAGGTACTGTTTCAAAACTCTGCTATTAGGCAATTATATTGACAAACACCTAACATCTTGCATGCCAAACTGACTTTTGGATATTCAGAATTAGCTGTGTTAATCTCATATTATGAAAGACATAATATTGTTCTTTCAAGTGTTCTTTTTAGAAATGCAAGCTTCTGCTCAATCTGCCTCATAGCGTAAGGTTTCCATTCACAACTGTTCTGTATTCTAGTAACATAAACACCCTTTTTGTTTACAACTGAACAGCACTGATACTTTTTATTTTCAATACTGTAATTTTTACTTGTGTCTTAGAGATATTTAAAAAGGAAACCTCAATACGCAATATAACTGTTCCAAATATTGGATCTATTCATCATTATTCCAAGCAAAAAATATTATTTATTTTGTAAATATTCTATTATTTTCTGCAGAGTGATTTTTTTAATTTGTCTTATTCTTAAAGCTGTAACTAAAGATTTATTTCAGTGTAGCTGCTCCTACACCATTTTTCTAAAGATTAATAAAACTGATAAAAGAATCTGAACAAAACCAGAAATACCTAAGTTTACACATCCACAACATTTCTGACAATTTTCCATCTGTACATACATCCCATGCCCTACAAACTCCACTAGTTATTGATGTTGTCCTGTATTGCCTCCTTGAATATTCAGTTTTTCTTCCTTAGAACACCCCCAAAACTGCCTGGTCAGCATTCTACAAAAAACATTTGGCTTAGTCTTGTTTTGGAAAACGTCAAGCAAAAGGCTTACACTTTTTCTGGCAGACAGACAGCAGGAGTATTTTGGTTTGCCTGTATGAAAGAAAACAGGAACATTTTGTTTGAGCAGTTAGAATACCCTGTGCTCTGCAGCGCAGATAAGGCACGTGGAAGTGCGGTGACTGTCTCAGGCAAATGTTTCTTGCCATCCCTGTGTCCATGTACACATCTTAATTCTGCTTTGAAAACTTCACATTTTCAAAGACTCTGTCTGCAGTCGGTTGCCTGTCTGGATCAAAGGAGGGCTTTCTTCTTTCCCCTGCAATAAGGGCTCCAGGCTATCATAAACCTTACATTTATGACTGACAATACAGTAATACCATACTAATAGCACAGTTTTCAACGCACGCGATGACAACTGCTCTCAGAATCATTAGGAGCTGCTAATAGTAGCCCTGCACTCTCCTCTGCACTGTCTTGCCTTACAGTGAGTGTCTCTGCTCACACGGACTGGTGATGAAATCACCAGCAAGGCATCTCTGCTGGCAGCGACGGCATGGATAGGAAAGACTGGACGTGGGTAACCTTTTGCTACCACCTGCTCAAAGAGCAGCACTCCTTTCTCACCAGCCACCAACTGCAGCTGACAGGGGCACCTGGTTGTGTGGAATCCACAGAGTCCGAGGGTCTCGGACAGGGCGATGCTGGGGCAGAGCTATGGCCATCTCCTGGAGGGGCGACATTAGTGCTTCCCATTACTAGCCTAGACTGCAGTCTCCGCCATGGAGTGAAGTCCTCTGGAAGCAAGTCCTGCTACACCTCCACCCACAGAAGAGACGGGGAGGACCCAGCATTATGGAGAGGAGAGTAAAAGTCAGAGACCTGGATTTCCACTCACAGTCAGCCCTTGTCCAAGAAGTCTAATGGTATCACAAGACTTGGTGGTGATGCAAAACTTTTCCCGATGTCGGTGCTGAAGAAGACACTGCTGCACACTGTGCACTTCCCAAAGCATTTCACGCTGGGCAGAAACAACGGATCCTGCTGTGCAATGCAACACAGGGGTGAGAACCTGCAGAAGAAGCTGCCAAGGGATGCCAGGCTGCAGGGACAGGACACTGAAGCAAGCCTGAAGGGGGCTGCGACTTGTCTCTGGTTAGTCAGAGAACAGTAAGTCTAGGACTGAGGGCTAGAAAAGATCGGAGGTCAGATGAGGAGCCGGGAAATGGAAAGCTGTCCATCAGGGTGATGGAGGCAACGAGAGACCACCATATCAACGTACTGGGAGAAACAAGACTGAAAGATAGTCCTAAAAGAGAGAAGAGAAAAAGAGACACATTCCTAGCAAAGGGAAGAGGGACTGAAAACTACTGAGGAAGGAAGGAAAAAAAAATGACAGAAAAAGCCCACACGGGGCCAGAGCAGGAAAAGAGTAGAAGTCAGCTCTTAAGAAATACTAGAAGGTGAGCAAGGAAGATGATAATTGGGACTGGATAGAGAAACAGACTGTGTACCAAATAAATAGGAAAGCTGGAAAAAAAACACCACGACAATGGTGGGAAGAGAGCTCTGCTACCCTGGGGCACATGCTGGGGCTGGCCACCAGGCTGCTGGGGCTGAGGAGGCCACACCAGTGCTCCAGCTTTCTCTACACGGCATTACTGTGTAAAACACTGGGCAAATTCAGGTTGCATATACAGCCTTAATTCTGACAATTAGCAAGCTCCTATATGCTTGATGTTGCAACTTTAACCCTTAATAGCTCTTTAAGTCTTGTGTGTTTTCTTTTCTTTGGCCACCTTGTTATAAAATAGAAAATTTCTAATGACAAACAGAGCGCTACAGCTTCAGCTGGTGAGCAGGAGCTGTGGCTGCTACCAAATAACACACGGCTATTAATTTATTTGAGCGTTATCCTTATTATTTCTCACCACAAAAATATTAAATGAGCTATGTACATACACTGATGGAAAACAGACTTCACAGTTTCTGTCAGCAGTGCTGTACTTGTTATAAGTTTGAATTTTTATTTGAACTTTCCTGAGCTGCTTTGTTAGCTAGTGAGTTGATCTCAATTTTACGTTGACACCAAAGCAGAGCAGATTAACATGGAAACGATGCCCAAAGCTTGAAATGCTGCCTGATCATTTGTCCTTATTGAATGAAGGCAGATTTCTGCATTATATTACACACTGCTACTGGTGCCACAGTTTTAAATATTGTTCTTTTCATCACTCTTTGTCAATTATCCTACATTCAGAGGATTTTTTAAACTAAATAAATATTCCTGCATGGTGAATGTCAGAATTAGGAGAAAAGTCCTGAAAAGCCAGCTTATAAATGAAATTCTGATTTCAGTAAATTCATTCTTCTCAGATAGCTACATTTCCAGAATAAATTATCATCTCTAATATCATTACCTGAATATAGCAAACCTGTATTGCAAAGGGTCTTGGCACTGAATAATGATAGGCATCAGAGCCTTAACATTTAATTACTCAACAGAGTTTTCTGGAGAGTTAAGAGCTAATATCATCTGCTTGCTGCTGTTGGCTATGTGGCAGAATATTGTGGCTGTTATGATCTGTCAAGGAGAAGTGAGTCATAAACTTTGCTGCATGCTACTCAAACACACAGCTGGTGGGAATAAAAAATGGACAGCTATTGGTGGCAGTAAACCCCAACAAGAAATGTCTGACTAAACTTACATGAAAAATAAGTTGAAAGTCTTAACGAGAAAAGGAACGTGCCTTCCTATACATTGTGAAGCACAGAGCGCATATTAGTTACTGATATTCCCCTTATATTGGTATGTTTTAGGGGCTAAGACTCATCTCAATCACAAGCATTACTATGACTAAACTAAGTCTTCTGTTAATTAATGAAGGTACTCTCCCTGCTCAACAAAGACAGTGAAGCAAGCTGGGCTTGGCATCTTATTTTAATACCCTCTCAATGTAAACGATGCAGCAAAGGGACAAAAGAAGGGGGAGCTGGAAGAAGATTCAGATGCCTAAGTTTTAGTTAGTTCGTCTGGGAACTGCGCACAAGAACATCCCCAGTGACCCACTGGTAAAAGTTTCATGGGGAACAACAGGTGTAGGTGACTGATTCACAGATCTAAGGGGATTCCCCCCTCCCCTCCCCCCCCCAGCCCGTTTTTCTGTTCCAAACCACTGAGCAAGCTAAAATATAGTCAGTTAAAAATCCACAACCCACCTCTAATATATCAAGAACAAAATACAGATCTATGCATTTTTTTCAGTTTGTACAGAAATTCCCCAAGAGGGAATGCAAGAAGGCGGCAGTAGTGCTGCAGCATTTCTGCAGGCACCACGTCTTGCAGACGCTCCCCACCAAAGCAATCTTTCTGCACATATGAGCTCTCAGCACCACAACTGATAAAGTTCACTTTCAAAGACAATTCCAAAAGGCAAGAACGTGCAAGTCTCCTATCTAGGTATGCTGAAGAGTACCAAGCACAATGTTTTGTCAAGGTGGTAATGACAGGCCCAATCTCTATGCTAGGTACAGTCTATTAAAAAAAAAAAAAAACAACTACACTTTTTAGTACTGACATGCTTCTCTGTATGCATGAGTACTTGCATACACGCTGAAGAGTGAAGGAAAACAAGGAAGAAATCCTTCTTTTTCATACAGGAACCTGAATGGGGATTAATTCCTGAAAATCTAGAGCTTGATTTTGGATATTGAATACATATTTAAATTTGCCTGTCAGCTCTGTTCTCCTTTCTCATCTGTTTCCATCTAGTTAATGAAATAATGTTTTATATAATAAATAACAGAGGACTTAAGCCCAGGAGTTAATAGTAAGCACAGAATAATGAATCAATGCAAGTCTTGCAAAACACATAGCTTAAAGTCGTTTGCAAAAGAACAGAGACATCAGAACTGATCTTTACAAATGAAGCAGAACCCTAAGCTGTTTGGGAAAGGTGATCACTTCTGTTTTGTACCTGCTGGCAAAAGGCTCTGTGATCCAGCCATGGCTGCAAGAAGGAAGAACTGCACTGTTTAATGATAACTGATCACCAAGAGGGAGAATAAGAGGAGGTGGGAAGAAAGAAAAAAAAAACAAACCCAAAAGCAAACAGTGCAGAAAGGCAAAAAATAGAAGCGAAGGGATAAAGTACAGAGTCCTTTATCAGAGACAGGCCTGGCGAGAGGCGTGTGCTTCTGAGACGTGGCCCAGAGAGCTCAGCAATGAGGAACGGTCTAGACTTACACATGAAAAGACAAATAAGGAGCAGCACCTCTCAGCACAGTATGACATACTGCAAAGGAGACGTTGACAGCAGACCCAAAGCAGAGGTAATTACAAGCTCATCTTTGCACAAGTATCTGTAAGAGTGCAGCTTTCCAGCTGGTTTTGACAAAGTCCAGATCGCTGCCAGAAGAGGCAGTTCAGCCCCAGCCCCCCCACCCCTAGGCCTCTTTGCTTTCTGTTGGCAAGTGATACCACCAGCGTGCTCTGAGGAAAACCAGCATGATAATCCAACCGAAAACAGATCTTGCCATCCCGGCTGGCCTTGCTGCCAGTCAGAGCACTCCAACGGTCCCAACGGCTAGATGGTTTCTGGAGCTGGCAGAAAGGAAGGGAGAGCAGCAGCAGCATGAAGCCAGGGGAGAACAGGGCTGAGGCTTTTGAAAGCAGTGCCATCTTAGGCTGTGGTGAGCAAAGATGAAAATGCCCCCCAAAGTATGGACCAGCAACGGGATTCCTTGGGCAACAGTGGATTAACTCTGGATTGCTACCAAAGTCCACCCTCTCCCGCACTGTGCTTAATGCTTGTGCAGCTGGGGGGAATCTGTGTCAGGAGCTATCAGCCTGTGCACTAAGCACTAGGTTTTTTCCCTGGGGGTGAGATTAATTTTCCTGTCATCTCCATGGGGCAGCGCTTTTGTTGGGAGTTCTGGTGATGATACGCTGTGGGGGCAGCGACGGGAGCGCACAGCCCATGGCGCATGCTATCAGACCACAGCCTGATGTCCTACCAAAGTCAGGGGAAGCAGTGTAAGGAGTTCTCAGACCACATGGAGGTGCTTGGAAAAATGTGAGAGATTACGTATAATTCATTACATGTGCTGTTATTTCACTTTGCTTTATTAAGCACTATTTATGGAAGACCTAGGCTTTTAAGTAAAACATTAACAAAACAAACAAAAAAAGTATTCCACAGCCCTCCAAAGAACATTCTGAGTCCTCTTAATCATAGTTTGAAGGAGGGGAAAGAAAGAAAAAAAGTAATAAAAATTCTAGCGAATGCATCTAACACATTTTGAAGGATAAACATTTTGCCAGTGGTCCTGTGACTGAAGCACATACAATTATAAACCCCATTGACCTCATGCATTTTTACAAGCAGAAAAAAACATTACTGGCACAATGGTGTATTCAGACACATGTGTGTGCACACACACCAGGTGTTCTACAGTTTTACTGATTCTTGAGTAGTTTGGTTTGTTAAACAGTAATATTTTAATTCTGAATTAATATTATATTTCACTGTGTAGATTAGTCCCTATTTAATAATAGAATATTGATAATTATAAATTATGGCATCTGTAAAGTACTTTAGTAGTAAGGGAGTTGGATAATAATGTGTTTTTATGAGACACTAAACTAAGAATGAAATAGCCTTTGTATATGAACTCTTTCACAGCTGGCTACGGTACCCTCTTTAAGTCATTATAAAGACTCTCTTACTTTACCAAATGTGATATTTGGCCAATGTTGTACCGCACTTTGGCAGGAGCCACACGCAGGCTGCACTTGCAATACCATGAAGCTGTGTATCACTTTTATGAAAACAAGTTACTTTAGAAACACTAATGGATTTTAAGAAAAAGGTGTCAAGTCTTGTGTAGAAGTGATGTCAGTCAGTTCCTTTTCTAGAGGGACAGGGATGCTCAGCTGCGGCTGCACACAGCAGTCAGCTCACTTTGAGCCAAGACAGAGCTGACTTGTGCTGCAATATTTTGCCCATTAGCCTCAGCACTGGTGAATAATCAAAAGAAAAGGCTCTCAATATAGGCATCATTACTGAGACACTCGGAAACGGAGGCACTTTGGAGAAGCCTGGATCTGAGGCTTGCTGCTTGTCAGCACCACTGATTAACCTGAACGCATCTTCATGCTGTGGCATCCCAGCTGCTGGCAGGTAGGAGCATGGGCAGAGGCGGGTGGCAAGGAGCTGTGCAGACCTGCCCTTTGAACGGGGTTTGGATTTCTACATGCCGAGGGAAACAGTGTAAGTGTCATACTAATAAAATAAACTGGGGATATATCCAATTGGATGAAGGAATAAAGGTATTCCGGCCCTACACATTAGAGCTTATGTTTTTTTGTTTTAGATAGCATAAGCATACTCTTCTGTACCTCAGGTACAATAGCTTTTGCTGTCTTTCACTATAAATTAAAAATTAGGGTGGCTAAGTTTCTTTAAACAAAATACTGAACAGTCTGTAATCTCTTCTCCTTATGTAAGTGTAATGGATATCAGTGGGAACACAGCATGCTTCCTAATATTACCTAACTTAATTTTTCCGTGGGCTGGCCATCGGTTCAGAGCGTTACATCCCACAGTCCTGCATCTCGCTTGGGTCCTGGCCCCCTGGTTCAATAGCTCTGCAGCGCTGTCTCCTAACTGGAAGTATTCTAGTATGACTTGATAACCTACAGAACATAGACACCAAATGGCTGTTTAGAAATATCTGCAAATGTTTCAAACTACTGTAGCACTTCAAGACATAAGTGAAGTACCCATGAAAGCACCCAGAAAGATTGTATCAAGGGATTTTCATGTCCACAGTTTAAGAGAACTTAAAAAACCCACCTCAGGCTTGCAGGACAGAGATTTATTGTAAATGGGGTTAGGTTGGATAAATGAATCAGTTTACCTTTTGAAAGGAAGAGCAGGTTCCTATTCTTCCTACTTGCTTTTAAATGGCTGACTTCCACAATGCACATTGTAAACATCATTTGGATTTCCATACCTTAACATCTGTCCTCAGTTTCAAACTTTCCATTACCTCTTCTTCAGAAACAAACTGTCCTGGGCTTGAATTAAATTAGAATTACTTTTGAGGGAGAAAAACAAGAACCTTCCTTAAAAGTTTCCATAAGACCTTAAATTGTCATAGTAGCAATGTTAGATGTTAGAGCATTAGCTGTTGATAGAGAGGCACCAGATAGATATAAAAATCACAGGAGTTAAACTGAAAACAAAAGTTTTTCATAAATTATGCTTCCAAAAATTAGCATCAGAGGTCTTTTTTTTTTTTTTTTTCCTCCTGAGATGACTCTAGGGAAAAATGAATTGTGGTAGGGAATCCAAAAATTTATCTAATGTATGACCTGATTTCCTTCCAAAAAGAAATCTGTAACATATCTGCAATAGCAGCAAATAGACATGGTTAACAGTAACCTAAGGCCAAGCAGTCTGTCTCAAAACTGTGTCCACTAACAATACTTAAACTAATGGTGTTCCCTTGTATATTTCTCTTTGGATCTAACTTATTCTAAAACATGTTTCAGTAATTTTGAAACACAGCAAAACCAGAAAAACATTAGTTTTTACCTGCAAAGTGTTACCAAAAAGTCATCGTTGCTGCTTATGGCTTAGATCCTATCCCTGCTATGTGGGCACAGAGACATTTCTAATATCCAAGTCCTGCAATATATTTTTTTTCTTTACTTCAAAAAAAACATTCTAATCATATGGGTGAACTTTCATGCTCTATGTGAAAGCATGTAGCTGTTCGGTAAAGAAAACAGATAATTAATACACTATACATTTTCTCGGAACGGGGTTGTGATGTGTAACGAATGCTTTGTTTGAAGTGCTTCATAATAGTATTTTTGTATATCTTTTTGCAGAAATTCCTTAAAACACAGTGGAATTTGAGCAGTGCAGCGTGACTAACTGCTTATATATAAAAAACAAAAAACCCACAATAAAAATAAACCTAAAACAACCAACCCACACCTAAATCTCACCCAGTGCTGTCTCCTAGGAGCTTGTGACATTCTGCAAGAAAGCTGGGACCCTTGCATATTAGAAATGCTTTCCTGCAGGGTTAGCAGGTGTGGGCTATGTCAAATAAATTTATTGCAGTCTGTGCTAATAACAAAAATTATAGAAAACCTAGATGAAAGTGCTCTGCATCCAGCTAATTTGAAGCTACCTTATGAGACAATAACAAGCTTCTAACAGTTTTTCCCTTTTTTAAAATACACTAATTATGCTTAATGTTCCCTGTCGCATTAGCTTTCATGGTAATTATATTTCAAAACTTTTGCAATTAGGGTACAGTTAATATTGTGGAATATTGCAATTATTTTTCATTGTGACACCTCTATTGAAAACTGGTGGCATAATGATCACATTGTTCAACTAAATCAGAACTGTAGAAATATGGCAAATGAACCAATTATACATTATTATTTCTAATTACAGATAATGCCCTTTTCCTTGCTTTTGTCCAGAAGAATTTCTCAAATACCCAGACTCTTCTTAATTTTTTAAAAAAACACAACAACTGATTTCTCCACCCTCATTTTTGTTCATACACATACTAATATATATGTATAAAATGTGTATGTCTACTGCCCGTTATCTCTTTATAATGGGTGAGCATGGACATGAGTGTATGGGTACAGCAACACATACAGAAGTAATTTGCAGCTGATACAGGTTCAGTCAATGCTAGCTATAAAAGTAAATATCTCTAAGTTGTACTCACTGTGTAAGGATTTTACTCACTCACTGATCCTCAGAGGTAACTTCAAATGCATTACAAATGCACCCTGCACCTTTTCTATTTCAGCCCCCTGCTGCCCCAAACAACATTTCCATATTTCTGCTCAACCTTCCTCTCTAATAAAATCAAGGTTGTTGGCTCTCTTTCAGTAAGCCTCTAGCTCTCCTTTCCATCATTAAACTTAAATATCAAAACCCCAAAATTTATAGCCCTGATTCTACATTTATTGATGCTGAATGAGCTCAAACACTTGACAAATGAGAACAGCAGAAATTTCTAAGAACCAATATATATCGTTGTTAAAATTTGAGGTTTGCTCCTGGGTTTTGAAGAGGCTGTATGTAATTAAGCCACTTGATAATCTGGTAGGACAGATTGTTATCAGACAAACACACACTTTGAGAAACAGTGGAGGAGTCTGAAAGGAACTGCTAAAAAAAAAAGAAGCCAGACAGGTAATAGGAGACATTCTAGGCATTTTCAATACTTTAGCAATTCTGAGAGTAATTATAATTTACCAACATTTATATTCATCGTATGGAATTTTAATCAAAGCTTGCTTAATCAAGTTTTCATTTAAATTACAATAAACCAGTGCTAAATAAATCAACGATCAAATCACTGACTTCAAACAGAGAAGACCTTTACCAAAAACACTGGCTTGCCAAACCCACCATCTGTACATTTCCCAGCTACCAGACTAATGAATTTCAAGGTTATATTACCAAGTGTAAGATATAATTTCTAGCCAACATCAGACAACGGAAATAAAACATGTATAAGATGTCACACCACTTCTGGCATGAAAAAATCTGGTTTATAAGACATTCTATTCCCATCAACAAAGAACAGCATAAGATTAAAAGAGAAGTCCTCCAAAGATTACTTCAGGCAGAAAACTGAAAACTGCGTATCTCCGCTTATTCAATATTGTGGAGTAAGGTTTTTTAAGAGTAGAGCTTCTTTTGGTAACCTGAACAATCAGCACGTTTTCAAAATGAACTGTAACTCTGTCTCCTCTGACCCTCTAAAACTCCAGAAGCTGATTTGAGTGATTAAATGACAGCTGGAAGTCCTGAGAAATCTGGCACAGAACACAATTTTTAAGAGCGCCTCAAAGTCCTGCCATCACTAATGTCTCAATCATCACCCAGCTCTCCTTCATTTTTTGGCTTGTATTAATTGATTTATTTTATTTCAAGTTTACGTGACTTTATGTTTCTTGACATAGTATTTCTCAGGCAATTTTTGTTTCCATTAACTTAGACATACAGTCTCCACCATCTGCCGAGCACTGACAAAATACAGGAGAAGTAAACTGAGCAGCAGAGTGTGTTTCTCCCACTCTGGGTAACGCAGCTCAAGCCCACTTGGTATAAAGGGGAAGGAGATCAGGGCTCACAGGGGTCCTGTGCACCTGTATATACGTGTTCGATACGAAAATCACCTATAAACTATACAGGTCTCCAGGCTGGATATGGATGATAACTAAACACATCTAGCAATACAACTATCTATTAAATAATATCTGCTGAAATATTACTAATAGCAAAATACTGTAATAGCCTTGTAATACTTTAACAATGGGATTATAAACAGCGGTTACTGTTTTAAAAACAGAGACTGAATGATTTTCCTCATGAAAAAAATAGTGCATATTCAAATATTCAAAACAAACAGCTTTTTTTCCTAAGCTAACGGCCACACATAAGGTCAGCGCCATAAAGTCTGTCATACTGGAGAATCATCCTCAAAGTCTCCTGTCCTGGTTTCAGCTGGGATAGGGTTAATTTTCTTCTCAGCGGCTGGTGCGGTGCTGTGCTTTGGGTTTGGTGTGAGAACAACGTTGGTGACACACTGATGGGTTCAGTTGGTGCTGGGTGATGTTTATACTAAGTCAAGGGCTTTGCCGTTTCTCCGGCCCTGCCAGCGAGAGGGCTGGGGGGCACAAGGAACTGGGAGGGGACACGGCTGGGACAGCTGGCCCCAACTGGCCAAAGGGATGTTCCACACCGTGGGACGTGGTGCTCGGTGTATAAACCAGGGGGAGTTGGCCGGGGCTGCCGACTGCTGCTCGGGGACCGGCTGGGCATCGGTCAGCGGGGGGTGAGCGCTGGTATTGTGCATCACTTGGTCTGTTGTTTTTTTTTTTCCCCCCATTTGGATTTTATTCTCTCTCCCTCCTTCTCATTACAATTATTGTTGTTGTTATTAAAATAATATTACAAGTTGTTCTTATCTCAACCTCAACCCACAAGTTTTGCCTTTTTCCCAGATCTCCTCCCCATCCCTCTGTGGGGAGCAGTGACCGAGTGGCTGCGTGGCACTTAGTTACCAGCTGCGTTAAACCACAACAGCTCCTCAAACATATTCTTAACTGGCAAGTTTAACAGTGAGAATGTTTTAACACAGTAACCATCCTACAGGACACTTTTTTTTTTTTTTTCTGTTTTCTGTGGGATGGTTCTCTCCAATTCCTTCAAAACAGTCTATCATATTAAGTTTTAAATTAATGACCACCTTAAAAAGGAAGGGCTGTAAGATTTTGATTATTTATGAAATAAAGGCAATATTTATGTGTGCCTATTTAATTGCTAGCTCATCCCCTGCATACGTATCTTGTCCATTGGATCAATTTTCTGGAGCACACAACCGTAGGTGTTAATTACACTGTTCTTTGTAATGCTCATTTTTTCTATTGAACAATAATTTTTGCTTTACTGACAGCTGTCCGGTTATCCCCTTAAAATCTCCAGAGGAAGCGTACAAAATGCACACTTCATCATGTGATATGCTGGTTAATGTAATATTGAGCATATTGATGCTCATCCAAAACATGTGAGTAAATTTCACTTGTGAAATTCCATTACTTTTGTGGAAGAAACTTGGATATTCCAAGTTAAATTAGAAATCTGCTCCCATTTTAATTTGCTCCGTTAAAAGATTATTATTTTTAATCAGCTGTGCATTGTGTTTGTAAGTGGATAAGCAATTCTATTTCCTGAAATCTTTACTATGCAGTTTTAATTCTATGCAAGTTCCTGATGAATTGATTAGCCCAATAATACCTATGTGAGGCATAACAATTCTCTATAATGACAGCAGAGCTATATGTCGCTCTGAGTCACTGGTATTTAACTACTCCCAAAGTGAGTACCAATGGCTTTTCTGGAGCTCTTCCAGTACTCAAAAAGCAATCTAACTTTATTATCATTAAAAGCAACAGCATTATATTTCTTCTACTTGTCTCATTTTTGTGAAAATTCAACTTTTTTTTTTTTTTATTTTCCTGGTGATTTAGTTTTTATCGGTGTCGAATCTCAAATGTGTCATGAAAAGGATTCATCAGAGATAAATGCAAGTGCAGAAACCTGAAGTTTGATTCTAAATTCCAAACCTTCTTCACAGTACTGCCTCTATGCATTGACTAAATATGTAATGTTTGCAGTGGACCGCCCAATAAGTAACTGCTAGTTTAACCTTGATTATCTATTCTTTTTAAAATCCTGTAAGCAAGCTTTGAACAGTTTCAGCTAAAGAACCGTGGCACAAAAAATTCTGCAAAAAAATCCTAAAGTTTACAGCAAGACACAGAAGAACTAACCATATTCTGATATGGATCACTTGTCAAGTATAAGTGCTTTTAACATTCTTACTTCAAGTTGCTTAGCAATGAAAATGCAGCTACAGAGCACATCCTTTTGTTGGTTTACATTTTGTAGTTGTGAAACAGTGATTGCCACATGGAAAATCACTAAAAATAGCACCAGGCATCAAGTTGGTGGCTCAAACAAGATTTAAGAACTAATAAAAGTAGAACAGTTTCATTACCGGAGTTCTGATGAATAGGGTACAAACAAGGCATCATTAGAGAGCCTTTAACCATCCTCCGACAACACAGATTAATGCTCTGGAGGGAAGAGGGGCCCAGGAAAGCTGGCTAATACCTTCCAGGAAACCTACAAAGGAGCAGTGACCCAGTGGGAATTCATGTATACGGGCTTGGAACACTGACCATGAGATTAAATCATGAATAGCAGGTGGTTTTTCCAAGAGTCATTATTCAAGGAAGAAAGAAAGTTGTGGGTACAGGGGGTCTCACCCATACCTTCCCACTGTATGCAATTTGACTATAAGCCAACCACTTTATCCCCTAAGTGTGACAGCATAAGTGAGCCTTCCCCGAGCTCTCCCTGCTAGGCACGGCAGCTGCATGGTGATGACCTCCTCGGGAGCTGGGACACCCCTCAGGGTTGCTCCTCAAGGCAGAAAGACCTTTCTACCTACGACAGATCTTGGGAGGAGTCCAGTTCCAGCTTTCTCGAAATAGCAACTGGACCGCACACCAGTGATTGCCCCCTTCAGCTGGGACACCTGTCAAGGTTTGAGATTCCCTACCTGAGACCAAGAGATCCTTCCTTACCCAAGGTGGAGAGACCCCTTAATCTCAACAGATTCTTGGTGACCCATCACACACTGAATTAATACTAATGATTCCATTTAGTTAATTCCTTTACACATAAACCGTTGTTCAAGTACCAGACTAAGACTGGACCGAGCCACACCTAAGCTCCATCAGTTCAGGAAGCAAGGGGGTCCCCTCCCAACAGGAGCACCCCCATTGCCCTTTCGCACCTCCGCTCTCAGCGTGCATCATCCTAGCTTGATTCTAGTTCAGTATTTCTTTGTATGCTTCATCCATGTAGCCAGTGATAGAGTGAACCTTGCCATCAAACTTTGTTAAGCTGCACTTAAATTCATATTAAACCTACTTTTGCTAATACCTTTGACAGTGATTCTTTGAGAGTCCCTACATCACTCATCCACAACAGCTCTACGTCTGCCTTAAGCAGTGTCCATCGCTGTGAATTTTACTCATGGGAATAATTAGCAATGTTCACATATTGTTACTATGCCATTAAATTAAAAATGTTTTGTGTCTTTAACAGATTTCAAAATGCAAATTGTAGATGGAGAAAGCATCAAATCTTATGAAAATATGTATATATTTTCATACAGAACTTTCATACAGAACATACAGAAAAATTTCTAAGAGCACGGCGGCCCAGCAAGCCAAGAATCCTGCTCTCATGGTGGGGTTCCTTTGGGATGTACTAACTGCTTCCACCTATGACATTTCCTCTGTGATTCCTTTGCAGTAAGAAAATAAAAACTTTTATCTCAAAAAAAGAACAGAAGCGTAACTGCTGCTCAAACTGAAGACTAATGAGGGGAGATACAGAGATTTTTGGTGTTGGGAAACACACAGAGAGGTTAGAAAAAGTACAGAGAGGAAAGTTATTTTTTCTCTTTTCTACTTACTTATTTTTATTTTATTTTTTCTGTGCTTTGATAACACTGTACTTAAACCAAAATATGAAATGATGGAATTTTGCTACAGTTTTGTCAGACTTTTTAGATGCTTTCTCATAAAACCACCTGAGAGCATTTTCTGGGAATAAAAACAATTAAACTGCAGAATTTTTGCCCAGACTGAAACGTAATGGTGATATTTCTGTAGATCCTTCCAATAGAAGTCGATAGAGCATTAATACCTTAAACAAACCAATTGCAATGTACTTTTTGTAATCAAATGAACCTAACAGACTGGTTATTAAAATCCAATTCAAAATTAAAATTCCCAGAAAGATGTAAAAGTATTTAATGTATAGCTTTAAACATCTAGCTAACCCCCCACAAACCCAAACCACATGCATCCTCCCCCTTCGAACCAAACAATGCCCAGCCTCCTGGAGAGAACAAACATCAAACAGCTACCCAGAGACTGAACTGGGACCTGCAGACCCCTTAGGAATTTGGAAATTCAAAGTAATTCTGCCTATCCTACAAAGAAATGCTATTCCGTAAAGCTACCATTACTATCATACGAAGAAACCATTGAAAGCAAAGGCTGCTGATCCAGTGGGATCCACCAGTACTAATTTTTTCAAGGAGATTTAAGTGTTAAACATTAAGCAGGTGCTATCAGAAGAGTCAGCTGCACTGTTGGGGTTCTGGGTCTCCATGAGCAATCGCTGTAGCTCCCCAGAATAAAACTGCCATGATAAAGAGCTGTGAAACAGTACCAGTTGCTTTGTGACAGCAGGATATTAATGGAAATTGTTCCAAAAAAAGAAAATGAAACAAGATTCTCTAATGCATTTGTGTTTCTGGCATGATCTCAGAGGAACTGAAGAACATGGAATCTTTCCAGCTGTCAACAATAAAAAGAAAAGAAAGAAAAAGAAAGATATTCACAAGAACTGGTCTGTGGTTGGAATAGTAGTGAAGAAGTAAGTTTTGTAGCCATCTATACACTTCTGGGTGATGATTTCCAGTGATCTGTATTATATAGCTTTTTTTTCTGTAAGTGATTTGGAAGAAATAGCTGTGCTACCTGTGTAGAGGGACTGGGCTTCAGTTGCTGACAGTACACTTTTTAAAAGTTCGGTTTCTAGCCAGTCTTGAGCCTTTCCCTCCCATTAGCTTTATTAAGTACAGTTCCTCACCAGCTTTTCTGCATTACCAGAACCCCCAGTTCTCAGCCTCTTCACATACATCAGTCTCCATAATCTCATCATGCTTTAAAGTCAGTATCAAAATCAGAAACTCAGTCTTGTAAATTCCTCCTTTTCTTCATGGTGGTCTGGTTGTCTCTCTGCCCTTTTCTCCAGCTGCATTGAGCACTCACAGTATAACTGAACCAGCCATACCATGTCTACTAAATTTATTGATTTTAGAATAAATAACTACGCTTTAACAGGTTTCTGCCTAGTGCCTGCTTCAGACCACAAGGAGACAAAGTATTCACAAATATCTAATTAAATTGTGCTACATTTTTAGCTGAAAATGATAACAGAGGAAGAGAGAAGAGATTTGGAAAATGCAGAAATAATAATTGTTTAATTTTTGAAATGATGAACCATTTCATTTGGAAGATTTTTAAGCAAATGCTTGCAACTTTCATTTTAAGGATTTGTGTCTGGGTTTTTTTTTTCTACCCACACCAAAAAAAAATTAAACAAGAAGGTTGAAACTTAAAACGAAAAAAACCCTACCGCATATTTTGTTCAAGATTTAGAGTAATTCATATTGCTCTTCCTAACCAAATTGCAAATTGAAAAAGTCCAATTTTCTAAAAATGTCCAAGTTTCTTCTTTCATTCCACATAAGCTTCACCAAGTGCCTTTATTATTATTATTATTATTTTTTTGGCCTCCACATTACTGTTTTTTGCTTTTGTAGCAAGTTTTCAGCGACACTGGAAACGAAGGTGCCAGGAGCTGATGAAACTTGTATTGCAGAGTCTCTAAGGATTCACATGCCCTTCCAAACTACCCCAGTTCCAGTCCTCATTCTCAGCACTTGATAGAGTAATTCAGAGCCATCATTCACCACTGGAGCTCCAGCTCCCCAAACTCCCTTCTCTTGACTTTGTAAATTATGTTCTCAGAAATCTGGAGCTCGAAAACTTACAAAGATTTTACACCTTTTCATGTTTCCTAGTCCCTATAATGGACAGATTTGTGTCAAGTGAAACAATTATCCACCTGTTTGTGGGAATAAATATTAACAAAAATACTCAAACGCTGTGTTTTGTTAGGCAGAACTTTTCACACTTCATTACATAGCTGAGGAGTCAGCCTGGTGTTTGGTGTGCAAAATTCCCACTGATTCCAGCAGAAGTGAGTTGTAGAACTCAGAACAATTACCATGGCCTACACATTACAGATTTAATTAATTCAGTGTGCAGCATTAAAGTTCAGATTGCAAATCATGTGAACTTGCAGTTGTGACTTTCCATTTTATTATATACTAGTGTCCCGGTTTCAGCTGGGATAGAGTTCTTCCCAGTAGCTGGTACCATGCTGCATTCTGGATTGAGAATGAGAATTATGTCAATAACATTCAACATTCTGATGGTTTTAATTAGAGTAAGCACCACTTAGCATCAAGTCAGGGACTTATCATCTTGTCACCCTGCCCTGCCAGCGAGGAGGCGGGGGGGTGCGCACAAGAGGCTGGGAGGGGACACAGCCGGGATAGCTGACCCCGGCTGACCCAAGGGACATCCCAGACCACATGACATCATGCTCAGCGTATAAACGAGAGGGAAAGCTTAGTAAAGCCAGCTGGGGGCTGCTGCTCAGGGGCTGGCTGGGCATCGCTCAGCAGGTGGTGAGCAATTGCATTGTGCACCACTTGCTTTGCATATTCCAATTCTTTTATTATGATGATGATCATTATTATTACATTATTATTATTTTCTTCTTGCTCTGTCCTATTAAAGTCTCTTTATCTTTCTCACTTTTACCACACCGATTCTGTCCCCCTCCCGGGGTGGGGGCCGCGAGTGAGTGGCTGTGTGGTGCTTAGTTGCTGACTGTGGTTAAACTACAAAACCCAACAACCAGCTCGCAGGTTTGGAGATTCAAGACCAAGAAGGAACTTTCAAAATAACAAGGTCATAAACCTTTTTCTTAGGGAGTATGAGACTCAGTACTGAGCACTGAACTTATCTGCTATTAAAAATGAACTTTTGGGGCGTGGTAGTTGGCAGTTCAGTCAACCAGTCTCTCTTTGGCAGGTTTTGAAAGATCTGGCAGCAAAGTAAGAGACCCCAGTTTTTAGGGGTTTCGTATATATAGGCTTCTATACCCACACATTGCTTTTCATCATTTATAAATAGTTGTTCTCCTTTTCTGGTGTTTTAGTTATTGTTCCTAAATTAACAGAGCATCAAGGACAAGGAGCCTTTTCAAAACAACAGAACTTCCATACTAAGTCACCAACTCTCTTTCCTTTTAATTTACTAGGTTTTTGTAAGAGCCAAGATAAGTACCAGATATCACTACAATCATAAAGATACTGTTACGTTTCTGCTTGTATGTATGCATTTAGTTATTTTTTTCACAAATCATTAGATCCAACCTGAATAAAAGGAAAGAAAAGCTCCATTACTGAAAAATCACACTGTTACAGCCCTATGATATCCAACACAAATGCATTAAATAGAAGGGAACTATTGTAAAGGAGTGCCAAGTCAGGCAATACCTTGGTGGGGTGAGGCAGGGACCGAAGGACAGCTGAATGACAAATAGCACCCTAAGTAGATGAAAAAGGTCACTGCAATAAAAGCAACCTAGGGAACTGGGAGCAAGTGCAGCATCGCCACAGACTGGAAGAAAACACAGAAACCAAACAAATGATACAGAGTGAGATGAAATTCACATGTGAATGCCACAGATTGAGCTGTGGAAGCATTTGGGGAGCTGGCAAAATGGAACAGGATTCCCTTTATGCCTTGATGCCTAGTTATGTGAAAAACCAAGCATTTACTCAGGCAATTAACTTCCACAAATATTCGAAGCCTTCAGTTTTTTCTGTGCAAGAATCTGGCAGAAAAATAAATTGCGTATATTTGTAATGTAATAAAGGCGGCAATACTGTTTGGTTGATTAGCTTATGTGAGAAAAAATAACCCCTCATCTGTACTTACAGTATGTAATTATTACAAACAACTTAGGAAACACAACCAAAAAGGAACTGGTCAGTTCAAACCTTGCACTCAAACTCCTTCTGTTCCTCAGTCCTTGGAGTGGCGTAGTGTCAGCTATACACAGGCAAGGTGTCAGGACAGACATGATGCAAGTAGAGAGCATCACCACAGGCAGAACGAAGCTGAAATGCCATGCTCAGCTCTGAATGCATCCCACAACATCAAAGCCTCTGAACATTTGCTCAGCCTCCCAGCATAAACTCCATGGCATGCACCTCCATCATGCTCCTTCTACAGGAGTTTGTAAAACTGCATCAAAATAAAGCAGCTGTTTAGTGGAGAAACCACATGCTTTTATTACATTTGCACTGTAAAAGCAGCTGCACAGGGTTGCTAAAGTTGAAATCATAAGATAAAATCCTGGTCTACAAAAGCATGCATCAGCAAAACCCAGCAGAAGATCCAGTGATGCAAGCAAAGAAGTCCTCTTCACATAACTTAATGCATTTCAGGAATTGGATTAGGAAGTAACAGGAAAGAATATTTTGCTTGGATGAACTGTGTTTTCAGTGGAGGGTTTCATCAATAAAGCTGTATGTGCAAACACTTTTAGTGTACAGAATCCCATAGGGCAATAGGGCTGCTGCAGGTAAACAGAAAGGGAAAAATATTCAGAGTAAAATGACATAGTTCAGATTTCTTTCCGTTTCTGCTGAAGGGATAACAAAACACATGCATGGGAGAACTGTCAGGCAAAGAGTCAAGCATGAATGGGGTAAAAAAATAGCAGTGAGAATAATTAATATCCACTTAGCAGTTTCTCCAGCGATGTGGTGAGTTCTCCATCTCCTTTAGTTTTTAGAATAAGACTGGACACCTTCTAAAGGAAAAAAAGTCCTAATTTCTATTGATTGACTTATGCTTTATATGAAAATAAATTCAGTTTGTAGAGATGCTCATGTGATCAATAGATGAGATTTATTAACAGATTTGTTTGATAAGTTGCTAATATTTATAAACATATTAGAAACAGGCTTTATGTAACCTTAACTTTATTCAGGTAATTATATAACCAGGAATAATAATTAAGCACTAGATAAATGCAGAATTTATCATTTAAATAAAGCAGAAGTGTATGGTTTTGTTTTATCAAAATCAGGAAATCTCTCAGACAAGATACTGACTCAGATGAAAAGTGTCTCCTTGCCTTCAAGTGTTTGCAACAACACTTACTTGGATTTAGAGAGAGAGAGAATGAAGACACTGAACTTTTTGCTATTACAAAACCAACCAACCAAACAACCCAGAGAATTTCCTGTGTACAAATACTGCAAAGATATCTGAAAAAAACCCCAAATGCTAAATATTAGGTTCTCTATTTTATAGTCCGTGAAGCACATATGGCTTACATACGCTTGATTCTTCACTACCAAATTGTGTTGGTGACAGTTAAAAACATGAAATGTTTTCTAAATGCTCCATACAAACAGCAGCAGAATTAACTATGGAAGTTGTTAGGACTATGTCATTGACAATGAAATAGGAGATGTGGTTCAGAAGATTAAAAACTTTTATCAAAAAATAAAATTAATAGAGAAATTCTGAGAAATTCTTTCCACACGTCATGACTTACAGCAGATAGCATTATCAAGAACAATTTTAGGCTTGCCTACACACAAAGAACAACTGGACTCAGCATATGAAAAAAAAAAAGGTTTTCTGCTTACAGCTGTAAAGACCCCAGTGCCTTTCAGTTTTCAAGCAAGGTGTCAAGTCTAGGCACCCATTTTCTTGGCACAATGGCATAAAGCAACAGTAGCTAGTCTAAGCATCAAAAGCATGGCATTTATTGGTGATCTCCAGCTAGCTGCTAGGAGACAAGATAAGATCGGTAATGAGAAAAAACTACTAAGTTGTTTCCCAACTATGGGAGCCATCAGAAAACAGTAGAGTAACGTGCTGGAGAAATGGACCCTTTGAAAGTCAGTAATGCAGCTGCTTTGCTGTGCTGCTTTTATTGCTACAGAGCCTCTCTCTTCAACACATGTACAAGCTTTACACTAAAATTATGTGAAAGCAGCTGTAGAAAAGTCTCCCCAGCTTTCAAAACCATGGTGAGCTTAAGAAAAATACAGAAGCAACAGAAATAGAAACTGTTCTCAATTCCATAGCTTTTTGTAATACATTATCATTTTTAATACCACAGAACCTTCTGTTTGAGGGTTTTTGTTACGATTATGAGTTCATAAAATTATAAATACAATGTTTCTGCAGTATCTTACTATCTAGAATCACGTCTTCTGGCTGAAATTCAGACATCTGCTGGCATTATCAACATAGGCTACAGAGATCATCATCAGCAATAATATCAGTAATAGTTGCAGCAACATGGAGCTAATACTTAAGGAAAAGTACACCCTTCAGTTTCAATGGAAACACATAGCTCATGCTGTTCCCTCCATTTCTAACTTGGGTCCAAAGCTCTAAAATTAGACCTAGCGCTCAAGAGATGCAATAGAATTAGGATGTGACTGGCCATTAAGGATTTTAAGAATTTAAGTATTAAAACCAAATTGGAAACAAAACAAAACAAAACAAGCTCTTTGAAGCCCTTGCTGCTAAACACACACACTGTTTAAAACACTACGTGTAGAAAGAGACCATTGTTTAAAATCTCAACGTTAGGCCAGTCTTTGTATCATCAACACTAGAAACCAACAGGGTTTAGTTTCAATTCAATCTTATCTGCTGTAATAGAGGAATCTATATTGGCGATTGGACATCTGCTGAAGAGAAGTCTAAGAAATATAGCACTGTTCATGCTCTTCAGCCACATTAAACAGTAAGGATAGAATTCTTCAAATTAACGTTGCTTTTGTCTGTTGCTGGGGCAGTGCATAACAGCCATGGGTGCCAAGATAGAAAATAATCTATAGCACTGAAATTGTCAACAACGACGACGACATGGACCCAGAAAGAAACACACATAATATACTTTTAATTTGGAAATAAAAATTAAAATGATCAATCTGCTACTCTTTCTGGCACTGTTGTAAAATGACATTAGAAAAAAAAAAAAAAAAAGCTGTTTATGCTATTTCCCTTTGAATATATTGAATAGGAAGTGCTGTTCCTCACCATAATTGTACACACAGATGTAATACAGGGCCGCCTTTCAAAGGCGGATATTAGAAAGCATACAAAATAATGTAGAAAAATGAACCCTGGAACCTTAACTGCTTTTAACTGTTGCTGATTTAAGCACAACTTCATCTGAAAGAGCTTTCAGAAAGATGTGCTGCTTAAATCTTAACAAATGCATACAGCGGTTCGGGCAGAAAAGTAAAGGTAGAGAAGGCCAAAACTTTTCTTACTGATTACTGTTCCTCCCTGCATGATGTGCAGAGACCAAAACAAACAAAACCAAAAGTAAACAAACACCAGAGTAAAAGAGCATCCCCTCTCCCTGCCCCAATTATAATATTGGCAAGGTGAGGAAGATTTCAATTCCAATGAAACAGTTTAGAACAAGGACTTCCAAATGAAAAAATCTTTTTGTAAAATGATAAATAAATATTGATCAAGTATTCTATGCTCATTTTCTGTGCAAGTACACGGGCAAGACCTCTACTACCTGTAATAACAGTACATGAGCAAGACAAGCCTGATGCCACTGTACAGAGTGGATTGAAAAATAATGCCCATGGACTTAAGAGTCCACCACAGGAAAGTTGTTTTGGATCTGAGCAGAATTAAATCTCACTATCATAAGGGCCAATACTGGGAAACTACAAAACTTCTGAGAGTGTTGAGTTTGGAATGGAGTGACCTGTAGCTTCTGCTGGGGCTGCACAAGGAGCTAACATAAACCTTCTCACCAAGTCCTGGCCAGCCTTGTGCCCCATGAAGAACCTGCAGGTCTCCCACACCTCTGAAAGCCACTCTCTGCTGAAGCCGTCACAGTGGGTAGTTTTAAGTATTTCCCAAGGATGCCGACTTTACAGCCTTTCTGAGCAAACCGTTCCAATACTTGATCTCCTTCATGGTAAAAAGAGTTTCTTCTCATGTTTAAACTGGTTTTTCTGTATTTCAACTTAAGCCCATTGCTTCTTGTTCTGTCAGCGGACACCACTGAGAAGAGCTTGTCTCCCTTGTCCTTACTCTTCCCCACTGGGCTAAGCTCCCCCTGAGCTTCAACTCCTTCAGGCTGAACAGCCCCAGCTCTCAGCCTCTCCCAGGACATTAGATGCTCCAAGCCCTTGACTGCCTTAGTGGCCTTTCCCTGGACATGCTCCAGGAAGTCCACGTCTCGTACTGGCGAGCCTAGCACTGGACCCAGCACCCCAAACGTATCTCACCAGTGCAGAGCAAAGGAGCAGGATGGTGCCCCTTCACCTGCACACAGCCCAGGGCTGCTGGCCGCCTTGTCCCCAGGGCACACTGCTGGGTCATGCCAGCCTGTGTCCCCAGGACCCCCAGGTTTGCTCCTGCATAGCTGCTGCCAGCTGGTCAGCTCCAGCAGGGACTGCTACGGGGTTAGTCCTCCCCTGGGGCAGGACTTTCCAGTCTCCCTTTGTTGAACTTCGTGAACTCCCATCAGAGTGTTTAATGCTCTGTATTGAGCCTGGTTAATTGGGGAACAGTTCCTCCAGCAACGGGGTATCATGCTGGGCCAGCTATGCATGCCTAGGTTTGTTATCTACAGTTTAAACCCATGTTTTTCTGGCAATAAGATGAAGGTGCTACCTACTGAGATATCCAAACTCTTTTATTTAGTCTCTTAAGTAAGCTGAAGTCAATCCTTTATGAGGAAGAAAAAAAAATAATAAATGCTATGGATTCTAGAATTCTGTTGCTGCTACTTCGTTTTCCATCAGTTGGCAGATACAGAAACTACTTTCTCCACTCAGTAGGGGGTGATACCTAACATCTGAAGGAGATGTAATTATTTTTCTATAGGATTGATTTATTTCTTAAAGGTTACTATCCTCTGTACAGGTTTGCATTTCAGACTAGAAACTGGAAATACCTGTTAGACTGTCACGGGTTATAAAACACACACTTCGAAGCACTCCCAGCAGAGGATCTAAAATAAGGCCTCCAGCTGCAGTGCATTAATGAAAATTCTCGCTTCTTTCAGAAAAAAATACATACTGGGTTAAACTGCAAGGCGCTGGTGGTAATTATACATTAATAATAATGAAATCCTATACACAAGTAGTATCTGTTGAACGCAGGAGATCCTTCTAGATATTTATCCTGAATATAATGAATATTTATATTTTACAAAATATTACTGCATAATTACTACCACAAACCAGGGTCATAAGCATAAGGAGTCTTATTCTTCATTTCAGCTCTCATGGACAACTTTGAACAACAACAACAATTACTTCATTCAAGCCAACCTATTTCTCCACTCCTCTCCCCTCGCTGCCAACAACTGCTTGTGAAAAAAATCAAAGCAAACCCTGTCTTCTAAGCAGTGTCCAAACTACTCTGTGAGCAAATATTGTTACATTGAGCCAAATGCTTTGCATCACTGTCTCTGAGCCAAAAAGACACATCAACTCTGAAAATCTGGGCACGATCGCCCTTTCAGTTAAACTTCAGTAATTTCTTGGGAATCATGACAATATCTAATCCACAGATCAGAATTTTCCCAAAATCAAAATACTCCAAAAAATCATTCCGCATCTACTTTCTCATTGTTAGAATGGCTGAAGATGATGAATGTATCCAATTATGGATGCATTATATCACAAACTATTGTGTGAATACATATATCCTAGGGGGTTTACTGAAGTTGAAACCCAAAACCACAAACAGTTTTTCTGATGGGATTCCAAAATTTGGTTTAATAGGAATAAAACCTATATAAAAAAGCAAAGGCAAAGGTGCTGTCAACAAAGCCCCTTATCTTTTTTTCTATGCAAGACTGAAAAACAGCCTGTTACATTGTATCATGATTGAAGCATTAAAATGGCATTCCAACAAGATGAGTCACCTTATATTATCAGAAAGAAAATACATACAATGTATACAGGGAAAAGAAATAAACCCGTTCCTACTGTTAGCTGTTAAGAAACCACACCAGAAAATAGTGTCACAGGAACTGACCTTCTTTTAAAAGGGGGAAAAAAAAATAATCCACTAACTTTTAATGGATAAAAGGTCTCATTTCCTTCTATAATATTTGTGGTTTTCAAAATACTATCAGCAGGTGCACCAGATTTCAAAAACCTCTTGTCCTTCATCACATATAATTGTGCTGCATATTATATTAAGAAATACAAGCAGAGGAATGTAAGTGATGGGAGTTCAATTAAAAACAGCATAATATCTGTTGCATAGAAAATGATTCTGCAACTGAAATCAGGTTCTAATGAGAGAAAAAAGGAATACATTTTCACATATTTTTAATTACATAGAATTTCCTCAAACATGATTTTTAATAATATATTCCATTAGGTTAACATCATATTTAAAGAAAGCGCATTTTCTGATTTCATTTTAAGTCTGATTTTGAGCAATTATTGTGTCATTGTTCTGCAGCAGAAAGGTTGAATTCATTTACTGTGTGGTTATGCTAGTTATGATTGATGTCGCTTCTCCAAATGATAAACCAATCACCCTGATGATGTAATGTCATTTTAAGAGTGCTATAATCACATTTCTCTCAAACTGGTAGCTCTGATGAGTTCTAACAAAGATTTATTGTAGATTAAAGGCCTTCATAAAATCAACAATAGATTGTTCATTTGTTGGAAGATTTGATTAGGTAATTTTTTTAGGCAAATGAGTTTTCCAGATATATCAAGAATGGCTATCGTGAAGGGCACAGGGCAGTACATGTGGATGACTATCACCTCCTATCCAAGAAGACTCATCTTAAACTCGTTGAGGAGCTATCCTGTAATTGTAGAGGTTGAAGCAAGCATTAAGTGTACAATCAGACAAACAAGAGGACACTTATATGTAATCAGTACGAGACTTGTGCAAATATTTCATTTTCACCATGTACTTTGAAAACTGATACAAATGTTTAAAGAACCACCTAGAAAGTGCTAGCGAGGATTCATCAACGATCAAAGATTATCTGGAATCTAAGCCTGCAGTCTAAGTATCTTCAAATCTTCCTTTATCACCCAACCCCAAATTTAAACAAAATATTTAAATTTATTTACTCTCTCCCAAATGTCCAGAAGTATTTTACTAAGTTTCCATAGAAACTAAAATAGATTTTGGAAAAAAAATATTAAAATAATTAAAAAAAAAAAAACCCAAACCCAAAGCATAGTTTACCTTTCCATATCATGTGGATGGTCAAAGCTACTCTGAAAATCTTTCAAGAATAAGGATGAGCCACAAAAAAAGGGTGAGCTTTTCCAATTTATGTTTTATGTCACTATTTGTAGTATAGACTTATGAACACTCTAAAGGAAAAATTGTGAGAACTACAGGAAAAAAAAAAGACATCGCTAAAAAATGCTTATGAGTTTCCAGAGGCTGTATTAAGTCCAGAAGAGCTCATGCTATAGGACACTCTCAGTGACAATCAAACAATTATGCATGTGTATATGGCAAAAAAAAAAAAAAAAAAAAAAAATCAAGAAAAGACACAGCTGCTTCTTATACCCTGAAAATTAGAAGTCATTAGATATTATATGCCTGTTTATTAAAGAAGGAAATGGAGTATTTGGTGTAAAAAATGTTGAAATACAGAATAAACAGATCAGCTATTTATAAACAAAGAAAAGCATATCTGAGCATACCAAAAAGCTTCCTCAGGTCATAAGCATGTCAAAAAGGTTCCTTGGGTCAGTCCACAGTAACAGGTGTGAAAAACAAAGCTTTTAAGGAAACAGTGATAATTATTTTAAATGAAACACAAAAGTTCTATCAAATTTTGAGATGTTTTACTGCACCTTCCTTCATCTGGCTTCATAAGAAAAGCCATGCTGGTTCACTCAGCCTCCAACAGCGGCTATAAATACCAAGTACCAAGTATTCAAGTATCCTCCAAGTCTCTTTTTTTAGTTCACATTCCCTGACCTTGATTTTCTTCTACTTAGCAACCCTCTCCCATTGCATCTCTCTCCCATTTACTTTTCCCACTCCTCTTCAAACCCTTGTAAACTGTTTGATCTACCACATCCTTTAGAAAATGTTCTCTGTTTATTCCTCTCTTCAGCTGCCAACACTCACCTGCTCCTGAGTTCCGAGACGAAGCATGCACGCCCCAGCAACTCACTCCTGACTGGTAATGGTCCATCACTAACCAGTGAACCACAGCTGCTGCTTCCATTAATATCCCACCTTAACATTTCTCTGCATTGAATTTCCTCTGCCATTTTATTGCCCTGTTACTTGGACTCACAAGGTCCTTTTGTGATCCTCCACAGACTGATCTCATCCCTAGCACCCTGCCACCAGCTCCCTTTCTTACCTACCAGCTCACCATCTTCTCCAAAAATCTCCATGTTTCCTGAAAATGCACTGGGGAGCTCCAATTTCTGTTTACTGTCATTCAAATAACTACCCCCTTGCAGGGACCTTCTCTCTTACCGCATGTTTTAGTTTCCTTGACAGCACTTAGTGACGGATTTTGCTGAGACCCTTGAAAATACAAAGACCCTTCATCAACTACATCACCCTTATTCAGAAATGGCTGACCTCTTCAAGGAACTCTTTAAATGTTTCTAAGGCAGGACAACCCTTACAGAAGCTATAGCAACCCATCACAGATAGATCGTATCTGCTCCCTGCCTCTAGTTCTACCTTTTCTGCTGAGTTGCCCATTACAGATGTTGAGGTCTGCAGCTCCTCAGACACCCCTGAACCTGTTAAAAAAACTCCTCAAAACTGGTATAATAATTTTCCACCGGCAAACCTCAAGTAGCAAGGAAGCATGCTCAGTCCCTGAATTATTACTTCTTTGTGTAATTATATTTTAATATAGTAATGGACCATAGGGTTAGAGGATGATTTAGGATGGAAGGAACCCCAGGAGGTCCCTAGCCCAGCCTCCTGCCAAGCAAGGGCAGCTCCAAGGTCAGGCCAAGCAGCTCAGGGTTTTAACCAACCTGTTCTTGAAAAGCTCCAAGGTCAGAGACTGCACAGGCTCCCTGGGCAACCTGTTTCAATCCAATGCTTAGGGAAAAAGTTTTCCTTTATATCCACTCTGCGTGTTATGTTTCAGCTTCTGCTCGCTGTCTGACCCCCCCACACACACACCACCAGGCACTGTTTAAAGGGCACCGTTCCAGTGTACCGTACGCACGCACCAAGGCCAAAAGTTCCACACCACATAGCATCTCCAGTACTGTCCAGATGCGTAATGTTACAGGAGTGACCCTGAGCAGATCAGAAACTGCATATACAATACAAACTTGTAGTGTTTCGTTAAACAGACAAGAATTGCACAACAGATATCGATGTTAAAAAAAAAAAAAAAGGCAAAAAGTAAGGAGCTGTAATAACTTTCTTTTGTTTTGCCTGTATTTCTAAAAAGGCATTGCATCTTCATTCCTCAATTTTTGGCTGTCATAATGAAAAGTCAGCATCTGATAATTAAAAATTAAAAAAAAAATAGAAAAGAAAGAACACCCTAAGCACTACAGATTATATGACTGATAGCAAAGCTGCAAATGTTTTAAAACACTGGCCTGAAAGACAAGAATTAATTTGCTGAGAAATAGAAGTATCTTAGTTAAATGTGACATTGGGAGTAGAGAATCAGACAGATTATGAAACAAGAACAGACACAGAATGGCAGAAGCAACACACGTTTTTAGATACAGAACCTCATCTCTTACATGACACATTAGTGGACTAGCCTATGCAGAACCATTGTGCGTGCACCTCTCTTAAAAGGTGCATCAAGAAGCAGAAAACCTACTTTGAAAAATAAGTCCCTCTGATGACAAGAATTCAATAATATTTTTACATTGCTAAAACCACCCCTAAAACCAAAAAGCTCTCTTATAGTGAAACAAAGGAAAAACATATATGATGTATGGTGTTTCCAAAAAATGTTCTGTGAGACATAACAGCAAGGTTTTTTGTTTGCCCTGTTCCCGTCAATGCTCTCAATTTTGTGGTGATGGAAGAACACATTTGCAAAAAAAAAAAAAAATAATTCATAAGACTGGCACAAACATGTCACAAACAAACTCCGTATGTTTGCAATTTTCTTACCACTGCTGGAAGCCTGCTGTGGCCCTGAACACGCTCTTAGCAGATATGAATTAGGAGAGAACTCCTCATCAGGATTGGTGTCCATGATTTGATGGGACGTATTGCTGTCTAGCAATGGCATCTGGCAGCTAACTGGTGGAGGATTATGAGAACTGGGCAGCTGAGCAGATGGGAGAAGGCTAGACGAGGATGTAGGTGGAATGGGACGACCTGGGAAAGAGGACACAGGGATCAAAGATCAGCAATGAATGTAATGAAAAACCCCAAACAGCCAAGTAATTGCACTGTAACCACCCATCGTTACGTAGGATAAGTGCTGCGTGGAGCCACAAAATCTCTCCACCGGTATGAACCTGTCCCTTTGTATCATATTCAAGGCATTGCGAGCAGCTATGGTATGAACTCGTTCCAAAAATCCCTCCACAGCATCAGCTTGTACCTCCCCTGGTGAAGAGGCGCTGGGTGCCAGAGCGTGCCTGCGCACCCACGGGCAGCGCGGGCACCCACACGCACAGCCAGCGCTGGAAGGCCCAGAGCTGCACACCCAGTTGCTGCAAAATGCAAGCGCATCAGCTATGGATTTTACTGGCAGGATTTTCACAGAAATAGGGGTTTTGGGGGCTAAATAAGACCAGGGAAAAAGGGGAGTATAATGAGTTGATTCCTGGAATTACAACACACACATGTCTGTAATCATCTCTTAAAATAATGGTAGTGTTCAAATTTTATTTTATAATTTTTTTTTAAACCAGTGAAATTGTTCTAGTACAGGAGTGTATCAGAGGCACAGAACACAAACCATATGAAGGCTACCTCCAAGCTAAGTTCTTCCTGTGTTGTAGTTCTTTCCCACCAATTGGACACATAAGGGACCGGAGAAGTGAAATGGAATTATTCAATTTGTAGAGACGAGCTAAGCTGGAATCTGGTCTGAAAACTCTAAACTTTCCTGACCTTTCACTCCCATTTCTTTCTGCACTGGTACTGTAAGGGCAGAATTTCCTGCCTAGCTTACCAGACAGATTACTTTCAACTCTGACACCCAATCTTTATTGCGTATAACATACCTCAGCCCACTGCAACAACTTATTTCTGGTCAACTAAACTAGTGGCATCAAGCCAAGAAAAATAAAATGTTGATACTTATTTATTCTTTGATTTTGTGAACCTTCCTCTCATAACTTGATATCAATCCATTCCATCAAATGCACACAGATGAAGACAGGTTTGCGGTTTGGGGGTTTCTGGGTTATTTTTTTGCATTGCCTCTTTGAATATGACCAGATATAGGGATGCGAGGAAGAAGAGAAACATGCATTCTGATCTCTGCAAGTTTATATGGTGCATTGGTGGAACTGTTCATGAATAATTTATACATAGGAAAATATGACCTCTGATATACTTCCAAAGTCTGTGAGGCATAGAGAGATCTGCTGCATGCTAGCTATAAATGTTAAACCACAACAAAATCACATAAAGTGGTGCATCCCTATTTCCATCATTCTTAAAGAAAAGTAGCAGAGCAAATACACACTAGCTTTCTCATATGCTTCATCTTCATTTTTGGAATCAAGAACCCCTCACTTTATATGAATGATACCAAGGCTTATACCATAGGTAATCTTCTAGAGTCACACAACAAATTCCAAAACAGGGGCCTGGGGGGGGTGGGGAAGAAAATCAAGAAAATTAAAAAATCCTAGCCATCACATATAAATTATATTTGGGGAGCAGCAATCAACCAGAGGTATGGATAGATTATAAATAAAAAAAACAACTTTCACTGCAAATAGCATGAACTACTTTCTTACCTTCAAAAAGTTTGAAATAAAATAAATACCTGGAGATAGCCAAGTGACTATTATGCTTATTTTTTATTATATTTTTAACACTGGATAATACATTGATGATTAGACTAAATGACCCAGTTATCATATGACAGAAATGGGTGTAAGCTGCTCCGTAGTAACCCCCATTTACCATCTTTTATGCTAGAGAAAATTCAATATGCATTGAATATTTTCATTGTGGACTTGCATTTACAAGGAAATAGTTCTAATACTGATGACAGGAATAGTTACTGTCATTCTTCATGATTATGCTATTGTTACGAAATACTACGGTGAATACCCTAAACATTCAAGGGAGGTGACTGAGCAAAACCAGTTTGTAGTTATTTCTGTGCAATGTGTTGGAAACACGCAGAAAGGCTGAGGTTTGACACAGCTCAGACAGGAATGTGACACTGTGCCCACTGTGTGTATTTAATTTTCACATATTCTGGCTCTGCTTCAACATTAAGAAGTTAAAAAAAAAAGCTTTATAAATTCAAAATCTGTTTTTACAGTATCATATGGAAATACATTAGCATATTATAAAAATGGTGGCCATGTGAGGTTATGAGATGCAGGGAAAAAGATTTTTCCCCTCTGTGTAAACTGGTTAGGGTATTTCAGGGAAAATTAGGTACATCTTTGCAGAATACACTGAGAAATGTAAAAAACCACAAATTCTTTTGCCAGGAAAGTAATCACATTGTTACCTTCATGCAATAATACAGCCCAAATCCCTGAAGACAATGCAAAATGTCTAATTACTACAGCTCTGTTTGTAGCTTAGAGGAAACAGAGGTATCAAGTTGTTGAAACGTTGCATCGTTTTGGTGGGAAGTTGGCTCCTGAGGAAGATTTGTCCATGAGCACATGTTAATTGAAAAACATAGATGTCTGTGAGCCACAGAACCTATTGCTAATCTGTCCTGTGGTTAGATTTCCTAATAAACTGTCAAATACGATTAAAACTTTTCTTGTGGTTTAGGCATTCTTGATCTTTCTGTCAAGTTGATTTTTGGCATCTACTAAACGCTAAACTCCCAGTACAGCCTTTCAGTCTACAGTAGCCGAGCTCTGGTAGAGCAACTTCTCGCTGGATGGCTCTCCACCCCAGCCCCTGGAACACACAGAGTATCTTAAGACACCCAACATTTTATAAAATTTGGTGGGAAGTGAGTTGCAAAATTACTGAAGAGGAACAGAAAGAGACACTATTAAGCTTTGTTGCCTTAGGAAATGAATCTAAAGGGTAACTATTTGCAGTACCACAGTCAAAAGAATGGTTGTGAAACTACCAAAGAGAAGAGAACACACTCAGTTAGGCTCTAAAGAGCACGATAAATGCAATTTATTTGTTACTATATACTCTTAAGTTAGAAATAATGGGCTTGATTCATACTACTGAATACTAATATCTTGGTCAAATAAATTCAATGTACCATTCAGAATAACAGACTAAGCTTTACAGGTTTTATAAACCTGAGCTTCTTGCCAGACCATCCCGTGTGTCTGCAGATACCTTAACAGTTGCATTTTGAAACCTCCCACCTCTTGAAACGATTCTAAATTTCCATCACTTCACAAGGGGACTTGCAATACCCTACAGTATTACAACACACTGTGAAGTATGGTGACATCAGTATTCTGTTACACTGCTGTTTTCAAAAGTTAAATCCATAATGTAAACAGTTTACACAATTTGTGTCTACTCTTCGTATATTAATATGATAAAGCTTCTACGAATAAGTTTTTTATCTAGCTGTGCATTGACAGCAACCCTATGTAATGGTTGGTTACTTCTAGTGACAGCAATCATGTAATTGTGTAACATACCCAAAGAAACGTAAAACAGATACAAATGCTTGAAAGGGAAACCAAGCTCTTAAAGCTGATATACTACAATTTCAACAGTAGAAGTTAATATTAGTTCTTCTTCCAGTAGCTGTTCATATGCAAGTTCATACTGCATATACTCATGCATGGCAAAGGCTTGTACAGATGCTGAATACAGTATTTGTAAGGCATTTTTTTGAAAAAGCAAGCAGCCAAGAATAAAACACTGCCACCCCCACCCCCCACTTGCTCCTGCCATTTATCTTATCTTACTACTTAAGAGTGAAGGAAGAAACTTGATAAGTCCTTCTGAAGGGCATTCTGATTTGGGATAGCTTTGGGCTTCCTCATTCTGCAAGGCCTTTTTTAACCTCTTATCACTTATATTCCCTTGTCCCCTAAGATTATATATGAGACAGCACAGACTTATTATTTCCGTATTTTTTTCCCCACCAGAGTCACATCTTTCTTCATCAGCCCAGGAACTTTTATGAAACCATTTCTCAATTACTGCAACACTTTAAGTCCCTAAGGCTTAAAAACTGATCTGCTGTAGAATCTACATTCAAAAATCAGGCCACGCTTGTGCCTGGTAATGATGCCACAGCTCTGCAACCATCTTCACATCCACAAATCTGAGGATGCAGATCAGACACTGGTGTCAGAAATTCCTTTAATATCGTTAAGGCCAGCCTCAGGGCCAGAGGTTGAATAAGGCACAAGCTTACCAGCGTGACCCTGCTTTGTGTGGTCACAGTGTAATGTAGCAAGGGGTGACACAGAAGACTGCCTCAAAACCAGACACTTCTATGACAGCTAAGAAGAGTTCTGTTCATTTAATCACAATAACACATTTGGGAAAGAAATACTCTGGTTGCTGTTAGCCTAAAAGACTGAAACCCATCATCAGGATACCGGAGGGGAAAAAAAAATAAATGAACGAGACAGCCTGCAATCACTCCTAGCATGAATATACATAAATAAGAGACACAATCAAAGAAAAGAAGCAAGCTGCTTATCAGTTACTGATGGATTTTTAAGATGCACTTTCCGCACTCTCCCTTCTTTCTGCTCCTGCAAAGGACCTGCAGAGTTCTGTGGGTGACAAAAGCTCCTGTGTGTGAAACCTGGCTGCTTTGCTCCACCACAGGGCATGACAAGAAACAGAGAACAAACATGACAAAACCCCTCAGAATGTAAGAATTTTGACACATGAGCAGTCACTGTGTAAATATGTGTTACAAAAATACATCTTGAAGAGTATGTTAAGTAACTTTTCATCTATCTGTAACATAGTATAGTATTACGACCTAACAAGAGATAAGAAATGTAACAGTATATATATTTATATATGTATTTAATTATATTTACCCACACACATATATACATACACAGATACACATAATACCCCCAAAAAAGAATATTTTTTTAAGAGGTCTAAAGGATCAGTCAAGACTCTTAATAGCCATTTTGCTATTATCTTTGTCAGGGGGGAAGATCACAACCTGTATGTTGCCATCCCACCCTCATAAAGTTATCCATTTCAATATAAAAACTAATGACATTAGAAAATATCTGAAACCCAGAGCTGGTAAATACAGATCTCAAAGCTTACTGTACCTGCAATGGAATTCTAAAGCTTTCCTCGTCAGGAAAACGTCATTTCTAAGGTTATCGCATATGTAGCAAAAATCTGTGTAGGTTGTTCAGCCCCATACATTTTCAGCACATCACAGTGAGAATTTCATATACTACACAGCATATCTTCGCTGATAAATTACATTTATTAAGGCATGTTCCTATGTGAGGCTTTTATACAAGGAAAATTAAGATTCAGTAGCTTTAAACAGCTGGTAACCTTCATAATCAAGTTGAAGTGATAACTATTTTGTACTTCTCTAAGTTAGGCTACCTAGTATTCATGCAGAGAATAAACATAAATGATCTGCAATAACTACAGTTAGTCACGTAAATTGCTATCAATAAAGTCACTTACGGCATTGTTCTACAGCTCTGATCATACAGCCAGGACTCCGAAAAGATCTACACAAGCCAAAACCCCACTGTGCAGTCCTCAACACGTTAGACTGCAGAAAGGAGGGAAACTTTAAGATAACTGTTTTGGTTGTGTGTTTTTTTTTAACAACTGTTTGGAAGATGTCGTAGCATTCAAGTATTAATGCAGGAAGCTCGGGAAGTAAAAACCGAGAGGAGATGAGTTGTTTCTCCATAAGTGATGCCATCAGAACAGAAACTGTAAACCACTTAATTGGCAATTAAGACTTTGACATTTACTGATTGAAGCTGATACTCATGTTACACCAACACAAAATATAGAACCCTATATAAAGTAATCCTATAAAATTATCTTAGTGCCTTACGTGATGGGCAGTATCATTAACAGCAGTTGCTGTGTTGCTTGTATTTATTAAAATCATGCAGGTTGGGCTATCTAGTAATGGTGTCGGCTGGGCATTAACTAGAGATGATAAAACAGAAGGATCAGCTCTCCTCCTGCTTTGCTTCCTTACTTCAGGAAACAACTGGAAAGCTGAATGGAATCCATAGGAAGGCCGCTGGCAGGACCCTGCTGCCAGGGGTAACACCCACACCCGTCTCCTCCTCCAGTACAACATCATTCTCCCTACATTTCCAAGCCAGCCTAAGCGAAGCACCTGCATTGTCAGCAATGTTAAACTCACTTTAAACAGTGAGAAATGCTGCTAAATGTGTCAGGAAACAACTAGATAATGTAAGATGCATGTTTTTGCTGTGCAAAGCACTATAAATTAAACAGGCAGCTGATGAAGGTGAAACTTTCCCAAGGTATAGCACATTCAGCAGACTCTCATTCCTCCCCAGAATAATTGCCTTCTGCCAGAAAAAAACCCCTTTCTTCAGCTATGTGTGCAAATCCCACCTCGCCAACGGGCGCGGCACTCTCAAGCAGAGTCACATTTAATAAATTAAATATATATTGTCATATCTGGCATAAAGCATATAAGTATTTTCTAGTTGGTGAAATTACTACAGTTACCTGACAACTGGAAAAATCACCCATTTTCTGATTGGAACAGCATCTATTATTTTTGATGCTAAAATAGCATTTGCACTTCAGCGCACTGGAGGCCAGCCTGGAGCCCCAGCAGGCAAAGCTTTCCTCAGGGAGAAAGCCATCTTCCCCCAGGTACTGCCAGCTCTCGGGAGAAAGGCAAGACACACCACCTAAGAGTTACCTCATCTAGCAAATAGCAATGCTAATCTATTTGTAAAGAGGACTCAGTTAACCCTTTATTCACCAGACTGCATTTCAGGGTGACAAGATGAAACGAAGACCAAAACGAAGGAAGCACGAAAAAGAGGGAAAGAAATCTGGCAATTTGTGATCATTTTCGTCAGCATCAAGTTGTTTTCTGTTGCCTATAAAATCCTGTTGCATCTTTTTTCTCTAAGGCAAACAAGCTTCAAAACAGCACAAAAAGGACAGATCGACAGAGCTATCGCTGAAGAAAGGTCCTTCCACTGCTTCAGAAGCTCCTAGATCTCTGAAAGTAACAAATTAACAAAATCAGCCAAGCTGAAAAAAAGGTTTTTACCGAGTCTATTTCACAAGAGTCAAAGGAGAAAATATGGTCTTCCTACAAGCGTGGGGCTGATACCCCTGCACAGACCTGTGTATTGATGTTTTCAGGTATTTCTCTGCATCAAAACCAACAGTCAGGGTGACTAAGGATGAAATTGGTACCATCATATCATACAAGGGAAGGCCAGAAGGTGGCTTTGAAACAATTAAAAGAGAATGCCAAAAAAGAGATCTAGACACAGTAAGTCATCACCTGGGATTTACATAACAATGAACTAGTGAAGACAAAATTGGTGCTGTGGGTATCTATCTTTCCCATTTAAGAAAATGAGCGACATCTTACGTGCCTTGCTTAGTTTTTTTGAAGCATGCTTTACGCAAAAAAGTGCACAGTCTAAGCAAGAGCACCCACAGAGTGAAGACAGTAAAAAATAACTATAATTATGTGCCAATGGCATAGGCAAGAATATGTCCCAGAAGGCAGTTTCTATCACGGTGTAAGGAAGGATGTGTATCTCCTGCCAGCAGCCCCGCTGGGAGCAGAGTTGCGCAGCTCTGCATGGAGCATGCAGCCCGGCCGTGCTGTTTGCACCCACACGCTGCAGATTATGCTCTGCCCAGTAACCTTTGAAATGGCAGAACCATTTGCAGAGCGCGATAGTTGTGTCTACAACTACCTCTTTGCAGATGCAAGTGTGACTATCCCCTTTGCTCCCTGGAGCTACTTCCCTTCAGGAACGCTTCACTTGGGCCGCTGATGCCCCAAGACCTTTCTTCCTTTGTTTTTTTGGGTGGGTTTTTCATTTCAAGGCAGCTGAAATGTTGAAAGGTTTGTGTTGCAGTTCCCCGCAGCAGCGGGAGCCCAGCGGCAGCGTTGCTGAGGCACGGCTCCATCACACCATCAGCATACGCACTCCTGGTGTGGTCAGGGTGAGTGAAGGCATTTACATTGGCAAGATCCCCGAAGATAATACTGAAGGCAAACGGTGCAAGCAACATCCATCCCTCCCCTCTCAAGCAGGCAACAGAACTAACTCCTCTCTCAACCACACCACAGTTTCCTAGAGCCTTCCTGTGAATCATCAAAAAGCAAAATCAACTCTAGGGGACCAAAGCCCTCAGGAAAAGGGTACTGAAGAAATTAACATGTTCCTGCCAAAATCTTTACCTCCTTTATGAAAATATGAAAGACAGTAACATAGGATGATCTGATACAACATAAAATATAGTCTTGAAAGATTCTTACATTCACATTGTACAAGAAAACACAGTGCATTTGTTTAGAAGTAATGCTAGAAATCATGGTCTTACGATGTAGGTATAGAATTTTAATAGTCTAGAAGCTGAAATGTTGTTTAAATAAAATGATCCTAAAACTCAAGGCTATTTCCTCTTAGGTACATATTATAATTTATATTATTATTACCAAACAATCCTGGGGTGGGGGTAGAGATAAAATAAGAAAATCCCAAACAAAAGAAAATAATCCTACATTCTTTGTGACAGTAATGCATAAAGTCTCATTGGTTTAGCATTGTTGTAGTTACAGTTAAATTTTGCTGGCACAGCAAGAAATTGTATTACATGTGATAGAAAAAAAGAAAAAATTTAAAACTGCAACCAGCTTCTGTTACAAAATGAAAAAAGAAAAAAGTCCAATGTTAAAATATATTCATATTCAGTATGTTTCTCTTCCCTGTCCTATGATGTAGAACCATGTACTGCACACCCAGGAATACAGTTTGAGAACTGTACATAATAGAAAAGGGACAAAAGAAGAACCACCAGCAAGTCCTGGTGTCTATTTTTTATTACAGATCCATTCTACAAGCTTGTTCAAGTTTTGTTATCTTCATTAAACCATTTGACCTCTGCATGTGGTTAATATTTCCTGAATTACTGTGCACGTGTAATCCCTGAATATGAAAATCACTGTACCAATGCAAGATACTATCATCACTAAAATCTATGCAGAAGAATAAGACTAACTTGAAAATCAATCACTTCTCTTTTGACTTTTAGCATTAAAGTTAAATTAATTTTCCTAAGCAATCCATCTACAAAATATATCAGTTTTATGGAATTTGGATATTAAAAATAAGTAGATGGTCATGACTTAAAAATTATCTAAACCAATTCAGTATGTAAAGGAATAATTTGCTGCTGTCAAAAGCTAATGACATTTAATTCTTGCCTTGTTAAATCATCTGAGGGCCCTTTCTTTTTTAGTTAAACAAAGATAAATAATAAAAACAATTTACAGCTAGAAGATGTTAGGATTTTGCAGCTGTTCAATGTCTTTTGGGCAGATTAGATTCTGTAATGAGAAGTTATAAGCCTCATTTTATAAAAGCTGTTGCTGTCTTGGGAAAAACATCAGTGAATAAGATTAGAAAACCCTTTTCCTTCATGAACCTATTACACTAGCAAGCTGATTACTTGGCATATGTTTGATACCTTCATAGCTGGAAAATAGTAATTTGTTTCAATGATTTTTTCCCATCACTCATAAAGTCAAAATGTCTTCTCTAATATTACCGTTCCTCTGATTTAGCTAGTGACATCAGAGCAAGAAGAAACAGACAAATCTACGTGAGCATTAACTCACACGAATTGCATTAACTTAATTCCCTTAAAAAAGGACCTGCTGACCTCCTTAACTCTAACTAACATTAAATTATAACAACTCATCAACTGCCTGTTCCTTCTGGGACAAAAATAACATTCTAAGATTAGGAATGTATTTAGAAGAAACTTACTGGAAGATTCACAACCATCATCATATCCAACTGAATTTCCACCTTTATAGTAACTTAATAACATGTGCAGCTTTTAAAAATTGGGAAGAAAAAAATTTTCCTATTTATCAATCTTATCACCTAAGCATTCACGCCAGGGAATTCCAGTAATGAAAGGGTTGTAATTCAGCCCTAGGTAGGTAATTACCAGGCACCATATGAAATCTACTTCCATAGATAAATCTACTTGATTTGATCTTTATTCTAGTGACACAGAGAGTTCAGAGTATGCTGTGCTACAAACTTGTTTCCACTATTCAAACACCTCTCGTTTCCTTTCATCTTATTAAAATTCTAAATACCGTTAAACAACCACTCTTGCCACCTTCACTACAAATCCTCCTGAATGATGTTGGCTTTATTTCTATTAGAGAAATTTATTTCCAGGAACATTGCAACACTTAGTGATTCAAGTGCCTGGAGTCACTAATAGGTGGGAAAAATAACACTATCTTGAACAAACATGAGAAAACTCAGACCTGTAATTATTCAACAAACTCTGTGAAAGTCATGCATAGATAGTACTAACTGGTGGGAATTGGATAATGATTAGAGAGTTTGTGTTAACTCTTTGCAACCTACTGAAAAGCAGCTCTAATTTCTGGTGAACAAATGTGAAATGAACACAAGGCGTCACATGATCAGTATGCTGTGAATGGCTAAATAATTTAACTACTATTCTTAAAATCTGCTCTATCATACAGTACGGTGCCAGTACTATATTCTGGCTAATTCTGCTTCAGGTTATTAAAGTCTACTTTTCTTAGTTACACATACAGTTTAAATATGGTGTTCCTATTTGCTTTCTAAATATGTGTAGAATGCACTTCTGAATCAGTGCTGAACAACTGCTGCGATACACTCTGGAGATGTTTGTATTTTAGTGCTGGGAGATACTAAGGTGCACTAAGTAAAGCATCAGTATGATGGGAATTAATCTTCCATTACTCTTGATACTGATACTTATGTTTACATGATATTATCTTGATATTTACATTTTTCTTGCTTTGTGTGGTTTCTTTTCTCAAGATCCAATCTTGCACTTCTTACACAACTGGTATTGACAGTAGGAGAAATTTTGGGTGTACAAGGAACCTAAAGGCTTTACTTTTCAGCCATGTATGTCACTGGCAGGGTTTTCCAAAGCACAAAAGCGTGTAAGCATTTAACTTCCACCATTTAATAGCAAACCACAGCAAAATCTCAGCTCCATATAAGTCAATACAAATTGTATTTTTGCCTTCAACACAGCCAGCATTTCACCCGAGAGTCTTAAGAAGCTTTTGCACAGAGAGAAGCTCCTCCAACAGCTGTATTTTCCCGACTGGAATACCAGGCTGCTGCTGTTCATTCAATTCAGGATGGTTCACTCTGCTCAGATCTAGGAATGCAGCTCGGAGCTAAGCTGCAGTTCAAAATCAAGGGGGAGAATGAAATACCATCACTAAGAAGGAACTAGACCTATTTAGCCCATTAAAATCTCTCTGATGTCTTCCAGCAGAGCTAACTATTCCCTGAAGAAGACATGAAATACAGAAATTATCCAAATCCAGGATTATGGACAACCTGCCAAGCCATTTACAAATGAGCAATTTAAGTGCAGATAAAATTTTGTTTAGCCCCTGTACTGAGCAAGGTTTGAAATATTCCCTCCTTTGTAAAGTTCAGAGTTGGGGAAGTAGACTCAAAAAAAGAAAAACCATAAATTATGGAAGTAAGGAAAATATCATTTATTGTTTGTGGGCCACACCTTAAATGAATACTGGAATCTGCTCACTTTGCTTATATGAAAGCTGAAAAATGTTGATTTAAGTGAGAAGGCTTATGTCAAATTTCACTTTGTGTGAAAAGATTTAGCCAAAATAAAACCTTCCCAAGTGGCAGATTGCAACATTAACAGCTATCAGACCATTAACTATTTGACCATTGCTGTGTATCACCATAATTAATGGCACACTGGGAGAACAGAACAGGAAATTAAAAAGATAAAATTTCCTTTTAATGAAAAGAAATTGCAGACATGAAAGACTACTATATGGAAAAGGGAGCTCCACTCTGCACTCTGCAGAAAGAAAACCTGTAACCTGATTTAACGGCATTTGCAAGCACAAAATTAGATATGCTAAAAAGGTAAGAAATCTTTTCATTATAGTTACAGTTAAAGTTGCCAGAAAGAAGGAATAAAGATACACGTTCTTCCCCTAAAACAAGTGGGCTCTGTTCCATGCCTTTTGGTAAAGCAACCCCCCTCCCCCCAAAAATCAAACAGGCTACCAAATAGCTTGAATGTACTATTATTTCAGCATGAACTGTATCTTTAAAATAATGACAGTTTCTCTCACCTTTCCAATCCTAAAGCACTTTATAACTGCAGCTCAGAAACACATGGACAGAGAAGAATTAAAGCAACTGAAGCTGAAATATGCTACTTAAGAATCCAAAGTTTGTTTACACCATTAGAAGGCACTCAAATATATATCCCCATAAATGACAAGGTCCCAGCAGCAAATTAACAGGAACAATTTTCCCATCTCAGGAGCTGTCAAGATGGGCTCTGTTAGCCAATTTATCTTACTCTAGCACATCTCTGGTGCTTGTCAATCAATATGTGAAACATTTGGTGCTGATTGCCATTTTTCTATCCACTTCCTTTTGCCTCTCGTACCAGGCAATTTACTGCAAGTCAATCAAGGTTGAAGCAGACCTTGTTTAAATAAAACACTGTTGAGTTCTTTTCACACCAACAATTTCAAAAACAGAATGAGCTGCAGCTTTTCACATTTACATTTATACTGCTTTTTCTGTTTTTCCTAAATGCCATGCTCGAGCTATAAGTCATAACTAAACTCAGCTGAAGGCTTATGAAGAAAACAGTCAGGGAAGATGAAATGAATATAACTGTATATGCTTTCACTGTCAAATATTCAGTCTATCAATGGAGACAGAGAACATTAAAAGGTACTTAACTAATCTGGGAATCTTTCTTTTTCACCCTTGAAGTCAGGTCTCCACACCATAAAAGCAACTTCTAACTTATCTGAACTTCTTAACTCTGGATAATTATTTCAAATATTCATTTATGCTGAATTTTAAGGTAAGGAGGAGATCAACTGCTGTATTTATAAATGCATGTCACAAATAAAAGTATGAAGAAAATCAATTCTCCCAGCTAAAAACTTGTTCCTATGTTCAATACACTGACAGCTTCCATCTCACACCCAGACAAACAACGCCACAGCAACCCCAGGTCACACCTTGCACAGCTCTGCCACTACCCTGGCATCATGTGTAAGTAGTGATGGCGAGAAATGTGCAGAAACGACTTCCTTTGCAATACCTAATATTACCTCATGTACAACTAAAACAACAGTCACTTATGGTCCACAACACTTAGTAAATAAAATTCTTAAAACTTTGACTTGTTTCTGCACAGTAGGACGTGGGCTAACGAACAATACCTACGCAACTTCTCTACTGTGCATGATGATAGTTAAGTTTTCAGGTTCGCCATGGATTGCAAAATTAACCACGTGATCATGTATAATGACAGAGCATAACACTACTGTCTTCAGAGTTAGAACAGCAATTAAATACCTGATGCACGCACTTATGTGCTAGAACTATACAGACCGACAACAATTTAATCAGTTTAATCACGTTATTAGCTAGATCGACATAGAGTAAATCCAATGATGTACAACAGCAACAAAAGAAAAGTCAGATCAACCCCTAAGATCCCACAATTAATAATCTCTTAAGAGAGTAACAGAGGACATATTCCTTTAATAACAGAGAGACAAACAAAGTGGCTATGTTACTGTTCTTATTAATAAGATTATCCATTCCTCCCCTTTTTAAGCAATGCAAAGGTGTCAGATATTCAAATTCCACTAAGCTCAATAGCATATACATATGTTAGCATATATATAATATACACTATTTTATATATTTTCTACCACATATGTATATGAGAGAAAATAAATTGCTATACATATATGCTAGAAAATTAATGGCTTTTGAAAGTGACAAAAAAATACCAGTTCTTTTTCTGGTCAATAATTTACAGTGATCACGAAAGTATAAGGACAGCTTAGATTATTAAAAAGGATGTCTGATTTAAGAGTCTCAAATTTGTCTGTAGTTAACACCTTGTAAAATTGCATGGCAGGAACATCCCTGCTCATTTGCTACTACTTTAATATGAGACCTAATATCTTCTCAATCTATAGCATATATGATAAAATACATAAAACACCTATAACAGAGTCAAAGACTGACTGAAAAATAAAGCAAGCATATTACAGGGGGTATACAATCACCAGTCCTATCCTGTGCAGTATTTAGAAAACCCTTACACGTTATCCCAACATAATGCATGATACAACTCAAAAGTGGTTGCGTTTCACTATCTTTTAATTAAAGAATGCACTAGTTTAATTATAAAAGAAGAAATGTTAAACATTGTAGAACATTAGCCTCATAAGAAGATGAACTTTGCTGTTTATCCTCACTCGGGGGTTGCTGTAGGTAACCCTTCTGAGGCAGGCCCCAGTTTAAAGATCTTCCTTTATACTGGTGCAAGTAATAGGAAAAAAAAAAATATCCATGTAATACATGAGTTAGGTGTATACCACAGATGTGGATATTATAAAAACACATACAAATACATATGTACCCACACAAGTATATGTGTCCACATACTAAGGTATGTGGTGTCCTAACCCTGACCTTACCAAGAGTTGACATTCGCATTATTTTCAGAAAAAAATTCTTGTTACTCATGAGAAGGAACATGCATGTTTTACTTTATATTGATGTCTAAAAAAAACCCGAAAGCAAAACCCCAAAAAACACCAAAACTGTAAGCCAGAGATGAGAAAAAGTGTTTCCTGCAGGGAAAACCACTTATCCTGATTCGTACAAACATGATATAAGTATATACTTCAGTAACAATAGCCAGTAGCCCACAGTAGAAATTATCATAAAGGTAGTATGACAATTCCAGATTTCTAGTTGAGGCTTAATGACAAAAGATAATGGGTGATTTTCTTGCCTAGCCTTAAAAAAGATGCCTCCTACACCACAGCACGAAGAATCACACTTATATAACATTTATTTTATCATTTTCAATGATAGAACACTTACGTATTAAGAAATTTTCTATTCATTCCACCTCACATATCTAAAACATCCCTGAAGAAAAAAAAATATGCCATTTTAATCCTCAGAAAGCTCTCAGCTTATTCAAATCTAAACTCTGCCTCTGGCCAAGGCATGCATGGTATTTGTACAGTCCTCTCAGCTTTGTGGAAGTTACTCAGAGCTTGCAGAAAGCTTATGTCTGGAATGTAGATGTACAGCTGGGCTCTGCCAATTTATTGGAAAGGTATTTCCTCCAAAATAAAAACAAATACAACAAACAAAAAAACCCCTACACCTGCTTATGAACCATTTCTCTTTGCTCATAGAAAAGATTGCCTTTTCATCACCAACATATTTTTCCCAACCTTTACACCAATTTCTCGGTACATGCTTTCTGATTATGAATGTAAAAGTGAATGTAAAATGTTTCTGCTATAGAAAGAGGCAATAAATGATGGGTGAAGTTATTTGATAGCTGAACACCCTAAATAAGCCATTGACTGAGGTCAAAATGGTTAGAGGGCTGTCCCCTTCCTGCCTGCCCCTACCACTGGGTCCTCTGTCCTCCAAATTTTCTCTGACTTTCCTACCAAGCCTGAACACAACAGCTGACGGATTTTAGGGGAATGTGGATGAAGTCAGTAGGACAGAGAGGATCGATATGGAGAGGAGCAGTGTACACAGTCTGACGCATCACCTGCCAGAGGGTTACAAAGCAAGAGTTAGTTACAATTCTCTCTGAAAAGTCGATCACATATTTCACTATCCTCACCATCATCCAAAAGTACACAGTTTCTCTCTGTTCCTATCCTTTTTCTTTTCCCTCAATACCAGATTGTTTAAAACCTTAATTTTAACCTGAACCTGCAATTTTAGCTGCTAAAATAATTGCACCTTCCCGTCTCTCTACAGCCCCAGGGACTAATTGAGAAGATTACCTAAAGGCTTGAGGTCTAAATGCTCAAGGAAGTAAAACCTCCTTAACACGATTTCTACAAAGAATGACAGAAATAGAAACAACTAGGAAATCTTTCTGTCACTGCAGGTTTTTGTATCAGAAACAACGGTATGCTGTATGTGATCGTGTGTTGGCTTCAGTAATAACAAAGGGAGTTTCAGTGATTTCTTTTATTGCAGTACATAGAAATCTAAGTGATAGATGAGCTTGTTTTCACTAAAAATCACAGAACTAAAAAGGAATCTTGATCTAAAAATATTATAATCTATGTAGGGGTCAAGCTTCTTCTGTCTTTGCTAACTCGCCATGGCAAAGAGATGAAATGTGTTAAATATATAGGCTGAAATAGTGCTTCTCTGCAGCTATCATGGAGATCATGTTAAAGGGGTACTGAGGACTAAATGGAGTAGATATGTAAGAAAGAGTCAAAGACAATTTTAAAAGATATTGTTTTACCTATGCTTAATGAAATGAGAACTAGAAAATTCACACTCCTCTTCTATCAGAAGTCATGACCCCATCAGAAAGTGATGTACAAAACTGTTCCAGCAAGGTAGGTTAATAGAAATAATACATCACAATCCAGTCCATTTGGGGCTTTTGTTCTTAAACACTTCAGTAAATGGGCCTGTTTGTTAACTCCAACAGATAATTATGAAGTGCAATAAAAAATTCAAATTATGTTAATAGGCCAGAGAACAACGGCTGTTTCTGAAATCACTGGCAATTACTAGACATAATGGTTCTCAATTAAGCTGGAGGGTATTTTCAGTTGTTCATAATTCACTATTTTAAAAGTATCATAAAAATATATAAATGTGAGCTGTTAATAAAACTTTCAGACCAACAACGCAGCTGTTTGTCAGAGAAAGTAACACCTATTTTATTCTTACAGTGTTTTTTCTCTTATGAATGATATGGGAAGATATTGTTAGTGAAAGGAAGGTAACTACCTGGGATTTATTTCTCATAGTGCTCCGAAGTTGGAGAGGAGCTATATTCCTTCTTAAGCAACTCCAGTTTCCCTTAGGAATACAGTCAGCAAACATGCATATCTTCACCAATTCTATTTTTAGATGCTGCAGCTCAGTATATAAACTTTAACGCACATGTGGATGTGAACCAGGGGACTCACTGCCTGTCCACTTTCCAATTTTTACTTCAAATATTTTTCAAGGGAACAAAATGGACTAAAAGAAAACAAGCAAAAATTAAGGCCTAAAATAAGACCAAAAAATCCCAAAGATTTTTTCAATTATAAGCTTGATGCACTGTAGAGTCCCACCAAACCAAATAAAACAAACACCTTTAATAAATGAAGCTATTAAGGAAAGATCAATAGGCAATAATTGCTATCTACGCTTCCACTAAAACTACCAATTACTTACCCACCACATGTGTAACCTTGCATTAGGAAAACCGCATATTCAGCAATTGCTAAATTCTTATTATAACCTTACTACATATGATTTATGATCAATTTACTGGAGACATGCGTGAATAACCTAAGTAGATATGAACACATGTGTCCACACATCTTTTATTTACTTATTTCAAAATCAACCACACCTAAAAAACATTTTCTGTAATCCAACCACTTCAATCTTCCTCCTGCCAAGAAGCAAAACTTCTTTCATTTTTATTGAAATACGTTTTCATACATATTCCTGAGAAAAAGTAAATAATTCAAGAATGGCTCCTAACTGCAGAAATTTATTTTTCCATATTTAAACAGCAACTCAAAGACTGGAGCACAACACTGTGAATCAGCAGTGGAAGACAAGTCATTCATCGTCCAGACCTTAGGACCTGTTAAGAGTCTTTATTGCTTTGACCTCATTATAAAATGGTACAAACCATGAGCTAACATAAATCTGCCTCTCTAAATGCTTTTCCCTTTAATTTTTTAATAGTTCCACACAAAGGGAAAGGTTAAAGCCAATTAAAAGTGATACAAATACCATTATTATTGCCCTGACAATCTGTGGTCATTTCACTTTAGAAAACCATTACTCCTATTCCTGAATGAATTAGTAATTACACTGTTTATTAACTTTCCTTGGGGATTTTTGTTCTGTTGGTGGGTGTGGTGTGTTGGTATTTTTTTAAGCCCCTCATTTAAATTCCATTTTGCCCTCCACTACATACTTTTAGTCTCAAACTTAAAGCTAAAGTAAATCTCAAATGTTGGAACTGGAGAAGGGATGTCTACATAAGGACTAAATTGTAATTCTAACTTCATTCCAAATGGGACAAAAAGATTCTGAATTAATTCCTATGCAGTAAAAACCTGTTCTCCAACCTCATTAAGATCATCATACAATGTCAACAGATGCTTAAAAGCATCTAGTGCTGAAGGAACTGTTGAGGAAATTCAAACAAAAGTACTGATGAATGATAATCTAATGATATTGCAAAGATTTTGCTCTCCTACACTATGTCTTGCAAAACACACGTATTTTCCCCCCACCCCAAGCCAAACAAAAGACCTCTTTAAATAGCTTCCATTTTAAAAGTTACTTCATACTGTTTGGCACTGTGAGTAAACTTCATCATGCTACTTCAGAAGAAGAAAAAGGGGAGTGGGAATAGGTAGGGGTTAAAGTCCCCCAGAATTCCCCATGACCCCAGTAGCTGCTACACACACGCAACTGTGAACAGAGTATTATTAACATTGTAATCATAGTAAACAAGCATCTGGCTGTCATTTAAAATCCAGCTTTTCTTTACTGATAATAAGAAGCATTTTCTGCTAATTTTTGTTATCTGTAAATCTCTCTTGGCATTCCAAGTCTGCACTTAATGTGCTGTACACGCTTCACTTTATGCACAATGAACACTCCCATCAAATGTCAGCATGTCTTCTTGTTATCTTAAAGATAGGCAGGGATTCATTCAATAAAACATCTAAAGAATAAGAAGATAAGGAATAAGGAGATATTTACTTATTATGCCACAGATATTCAACAGAAACACATATATATTTATTTTCTTTTACATTGGGGAAAAAAATTATAAACTTGTGCAAAACAGCACTTTTATTTCTTGGCTAGCTCCCTCAGTTTAATTGCACAATGGGAGCTGGAGCCAAATTTAGATCAGTTACTTATTTATCCATGTACTGCATCTCTAAATGAGCAGAGGACTGCGGTGCAGCAGCCCCAAGTTAATCGTACCGGCTCATTTTCAGGTATCGCTGATTTGTTCTCTGCTGGCCTGTTCCTACAGGGTACCTGCACAGGTATAAACCAGAAGAGTTGCAAGCAGCTGCCATATGTTGCTTTTCATACTACATGTTCTGCTGGACTACTGGAAAATTAATCAGCGAGTGACCCTTAAAAGAAATACAATCAAAGTGCATAGGTAAGAAGCAGCAACCTTGAAATATTAAACTTGTGTAACAAATTTCTCTCCTTCTTGATTTACTGGTGTAATTCACAAGCCACCCACCTGTCTGAATTCACTGCCGTGAAATCGGTACAAGGAGTCACAATTCTGCCAGAGGTTTTGAACTTTAAAATGGACAAAGTAATTCATATGCATCAGAAATAGCAATATACTTGTTAAATAAAAAAAAAATATTAAAAAATCTAAATTGACGTCAAATGGAGTGCCTATCTTTTTAATTTTTATTAAACTTTGTTTCTCATTCTCCCCCTCATTTAGATGCTTGCAAAATAAATATAATTATATCCAACTTTAATAACTTTGGTACCTTGAGCTGCAGGTGCTAGTATGCTGTATCTATTACCATATTTTAAGCCCTTTTAAGAAGATTGCATTAATTTCTATGATAATTTAGAGCCCATAATGCATTCCAAGATGCGAATAGATGTTAATCACCACAGAATGATTTTCCTGTACACTAACGAAGTCACGCTGTAACCAGTAACTACTAACTTTTAAAATTCAATATTGCCACTGAAAGACTTGATTAAAATTTTGTTAAGAGTAATGATGCCCCTGAGAATAGTTTCAAAAACCCAAACTAATCAACAGCTACTTGAATTCCTATATCCTTCCTATAGAAATTATTGGGACTGAAAATGTTGATAGTATCCATTCCATTCTGTACCCAGTTTTAATAGAAGTTATTCATGCATATTTATCTTCTGCCACTACCACAGACTTAGCACAGCAGCTAGCTCAAAGACAGCAGGCAGAAAAGTCTTCATTATTAAAATGGTCTTATGCTCAATATTACAGGTACATCACTGAGGAAAAGCTGACATCAGTGACTGCATGACTATGCTGGTATTAGAATATTTAGGTTGATAAAATAAGGCACGGGTTTGGTTCTGATTTAAGTTAAAGCTCGGCTTGTTTCATCAACTTCAACAACCTCTAACAGAGCAACATTCACATTTAAGTATCTACACAAAGAAGTTAAAACCGGCAACATTTTTCTGGAACGAGCCCATTTATAGCTTTTCTGCAACCTAAAAGTGACTAAGAGATTCTTTTTCTGCATTAGCCTGTTAATCATTGTTGTTTCTTAAGTTATTTAAAACACGATGTGCTAAAGGTATTGCATTGCTTTGTCACTATTAGGAGGGTGACTGAAAGCGGAGGAGCACTCCCAGCTGGTTCTAAGATGTTGCTACATGACCCATCACACAGGCTGAGAAAAACTTACAGCTTTCCTGCTGGACACACAGGGACACTGGCTACCTGTTTCATGGCTGTATTGGTATGTGTGGTACTGACGATACAAAACTGCATATCTACTTTCAATAACCAAGGAAGAAATAGCCGTAGCAGAAATCATTGCTGTGCTCCACAAATTCAACAGTTTCACTTAACAATGGATGGCGTCAGCCACGTTACTGCACATGAAGAGGGTGGTTCCATCTTCCAAGTCCTAGAGTAATCATTTCTTGGGGGCTGTGGTCAAAGAACTTGCTTTTGGAGAATTTAGCACAACCTTTGTTTTCTGGTTTAAACATAAGAATAAGAGACTAGACTCTTCCCATCGGAGGGCCCTACAGCAACGGCCGAGCCCCCTGCCTGGGCAGGGCAGGGCTGGCCGGGCCCGAGGCCGTTGCTGAGGGCTCTGTCCAGGTGCCTCAGGCCCTGGCAGGCGGGGGGCATCGGCTGGCTCCTGAGGGCACCTGCGCCAGCGTCTGACCCCCCTCTCTGTACACAATGCCGTTACAACTGCCGTTACAACACAGAGCAACACCACCACCTTTTTGTCTGCCCAGGCCCCAAGTGATCTAAACAACTGAATCAAATTGACATCTCAAACCTTCCATGCAGTTAAAGTTTTATACATTGGGTTCTACCAAAAGAAAATCACTGGTTTAACATTATTTTTTTTTGTCTGTAGACGAGCAGTAGGTTCAGGCGAGCAACTGAAAGCCATTATGGCATTGTGATAGTTCAAACTGTTGCTCCCTCTGTCAACAATTAACCTACGTGCAGAGGTTTAACTGAGAGCTGAGACCAGCAGCATGGGGAGGGCCCCATGTACTGCATTCTCACTGTTATTAGTATTTTTCCCCAAAGTCTTTTCTTATTTCTCCAAAGAATTTAAAACTAGCAATCACTTCAGTACCATGCTGTAAGTTGGGTTTCAATTTCTGAGGTTTCTATGATGCTGTCAGCACAATCCTTGAAATAAATTATGATGTGCTGGAAGAAAATCAGCTCCTACGTGAAATATGCCTCAGAAAAACATAATATAAAAACTGCGGGACTTCTAGATCAACTTTTATGATGACCATTTAAAAGACTTTGCACTCTTTCTAGCACCATGCTTGATACTGTTGAACATTTTCAGATTCTGCTGCCTTCAACAGAAGCTCACTATGCCTTCCCAACATGTAGAGGAAAAAATTTAAAAGACAGCTTTAAAAGGTCCCAAATCCTCCCAAACCCATAAATGTAACATCAATATTCCAGATTAAATTTGAATCTTAGAGATACACTAAAGAATTCTGTAAGAATACTTTATTTACTCTTCTTTTACATTTAAGCAGTTCACTATAAAAGATTAATACGTAATTGAGAAATGAAGCATTTAAACCTGGTTTACTTTTTTTTTTTTTTTTTTTTTAAGTAACAATCTGGGATTTATCTCATGGTTGTGTATTTTTGTAGCAGCACTTGAGCAGTGACAGGATTGAAGCTGCCACCAATACAATTTAAATCATTAGTTGCTGCGTGTGGAAAAATTCAGAATCCTGAATTTAAGCCTCAACAGACAAACAGAGGAAGAATTTATTCTCACACATTTTATATAAATAATCACTTAAATATGTACATGTTAAGTACAAAATATGTGCTGGTATAATAAAGTTTCTGGTTCATACAAATGTGATTCTTGCCTTCCTCACTGAATGAGAAGTTATTTTTTTTTAAAAAAAAGTAGCATAAAACAAAGCAACTACTAGAGGAATTAAATAACTAAACACATGCAGTGCATTTACTGAAAAAAAAATATGTTAGAATGGCTACAGGAATTTTATGCCTAGAAGTCCAAAGAGCTGAATAAACACCCAAGCAGGAGGCTCGTCCCGGGAAGCTCAGATGGAAGAAGGTGAAGGGAGCACATGGCCCCTTACCTCAGCTCAGGACCTCTCCAAGTCCTCACCTCTGTCCCCAGCTGCCAACACCACTTATTCTACAGTGGCTCCAGGAAACTTGGGACCGGCAAAGGCCGACCAGCACGCCTTTGAGCTTCTGCCCCCCGTGTCCCCTGCATCAGGTGCCACCTCCTCCTCCCCGCAGTCGCATCCCCAAGCAGACACCCTGCAGGTATGAGGAAGGACCAAGCAGCCAAGGCTTGGGGGGAGAAAGCAACAGAGACCCACACAGGTGTCACCCTTCCCAGCCACAGGCCACACCAGGTCACAGCTCTTGAGGCCTGGTTTATCTTGAATTATAACACTTCCCTCAGGGATGGAAGGATACCGGGGCACTGGGGGGAAAGACTTGCAAAACACAACAATGAAGTTGCAAAGGACAGAACAAGAGCACAGAGCTGTAAAATCAGTCAAACCCACGACTTTCTACTGTAATTGACCTTACACCTTCTAACAGCACAACCCTAGTACAAGAAGTGTTTCAAAACCAACATAAGAAAAACATTAGACCAGCCTTAGTATTTCATTTGCTGTAACTCCACCGGTTCAGTACGACTAAACTCAATATACAGTCCTGAAATGGAGATGAAAATCAGGCCTACCCACATACTGGCGTGGGAGACAGAGAAAAACACTAAAAATTAATTTAGACAATGCTCAATATAGAAAAAGGACTAATGCCACACTTCACCAGAAATCTTTTCTCCATGCATTAATGTTTTACGCAGTTGGAAAACACAGAAGGGCCTGATCAGAGAGCAGGCATCGCCAACACCTCTGGGGGCTCCAAGGGGCTACAGGCCACATTAACGCCATCAGAGGAACTGAGGAGGGGAGTGGGCAGAGCAGGTACCAGAAGTATCTATAATAATTAAGTAGATATAGGGACTCCTCTTCTACTTTGGTTCACAAATTCTCCTTCCTAATATCAGCCATAAATTGAATAGCTCAAAGAACAAGATAACCAATAAACTACAAACTGAAATTTAAAAACAATAGAAATAGCTGGATAATGGTGATTTGCTTCTTTCCTTTTTTAACAGGGAACCCCTGTAATATCAGTGATGCTATATTTATAAGGACTATACAGCCAGGCATTTAAATAACGTTGAGCCCTTGAGTAAAAGGTACACAATAAACTTCAGCACTTAAAAAAAAATCGTAATAGTTAGAACCCATGGCAGCTTTTTTCAAGATATTTTATTTTAATTGTAAAGTTGAAGAGGAATTTTCTATCATGTAATTTATGATATCAGTCAACCCACAAAAAACCTAAGCTAGCGTTAGTTAGAATTTTCCTATTTACAGCACCACATTGCAATATGTGTACACTATTGATATTTTATGACTTATAATAAAGCATTTGCCCTTTGTCACTGTCAAAAATAAGACAATTACTGTAGCTATCCCTTCAGCCAGGTCTGCTGTAGAGTTGTCTGGTATATCTTAGAAGGTGAAAAAAATTCAAAACAAATATTTTTAACTTGAACTGCACAGTGGATGTACCTCAAAGAGACTACTTTGGATACATTTTTCAAAAGGTATTCCCAGATTCCAAGGAGAGAAAAAGAAAAAAAAAAGTTAACAAAACAGTATGTTACAAGCTTAAGACTTGTTTAAAAGCTAAAATCAGTGGTGATGCACAGAAAAGGACAACCAAACACTTGATCAGCATTCTTCTTTAAGATAGCTGGCTCCCTTTTTAAGTAACATTTTTTGAGTCAAATTTCTTTTTCAATTTAACAATTCCGCTAAAACTTCTTTCCCCATTTAGGCTGAACTACCTAACAAATGGCTTCAATGTCCTTTTCCTCCCTTGAATGGCCATGCATATTTTGCCAGAAACATGAAAAGCAGGAATGCAATTGCATTTGTGCTGATGCTAAATGTTAATAGATTTGCCTAAATGTCTGCTAATAGCACCCCTAGAATTAGCTAGACTAGTAGTGCATGCCTAATGCGTTGTTTTTGTTGTTGCTGCCTTAGCTGTTTTCTCCTTTTTTTCCTCAGTAACAAAAAGAAAGGCATTTTTAGTAAAATGTTTCTATACATCCACAGCCTGTACAGCAGGCATGTCACTAACATCATGTAGCACTGACAGAGAATCATTAGGATTATAAATCCCAGCCTTCTACTCTTTCCTTAAATTAAACGTGAAAAGTTTAATGTTTTTTTTTAATTAAAAATGAAGCCCTGACTTTGGAGCCAAAATATGTCCTTCTATCACCTCTTCTAATTACTCCAGATCACTTCTTTTGTTACAAAGCTCAGCTCCATGCAGTCAGAGGATGGTGCTCTTTTATTGGCATGTACTTTCAGAATGTTGTGGGTGAACAAAGCCTTTGAAAAATATTTACTACAAGCCAAAATGTTTAATAGATATGCCTTACACTCCCAGAGCTCCAACTTGCTTACAATCAAAGCAATTTAGAAATATAAAAGACCTTAATAATAAAGGTATAAGTGGCTTCACTGAAGAATCATATTTTTAAAACTAAATAAACTGTGAAAAATCCGGTAATACTGTATCACACAAAAATCTGTTTCACCAATTTGTTTGCAGTAGCTGTACAAATGCATCTTGTTATCCAAGTCTTCTACTGTTTCAAATTACAATAATGTAAAAAATATTTTGGAAAACCCCACTTTTCTTTTTAATAGGGACTGGTAATTTCTACTTGTCAGTTGACTAAGCCACCTTGAAATACTATTATTGTAGTGCAAGACAGATTCTTAGTCCTTCTATTTCTGTTAAGTAAAACTTAACAGAAAATTAATTAAAATTAATTTTAAAATTAAGTACATAAAAAGGCTGTATTCTATCTTTGGTCTGCAGAGAGCCACTACAGACAGAATGTTTACTACTAATGGGAAAAAAAGCCATGAAGAGAAAAATATACATATATATATATAACCCCAAAAAACCTACAAGTCTTTTCATCTATGTTAATGGAAGCACACCACTGTAAAGGGTATGAAAAATAAGAGTGAAGTCTCTGATTATATTACCTTTCAGAAAATGTTAGCATGTTATTAGCAAAATGTTTATTTGTTAATTATAGTTTTAATTATGATACAACAATAAATTATCTTTGCAACATTTCTGCAGCTATTTACAACCCTTGAGACTTAGATATCTCATTCTATATCTGTAAGGCTGACTGAGGCAAATTAAAGTTATACCACAATGATTCCACTTCGCTCACCCAAAATTCCTCCTGAAACTTTAAAGGACGAACACAGTGTTCCTCCAGATACCTCTGTAAAGGACAGCATAAACATAACAACTATCTGTACAAAGAATGCCACAAACCTGGTTTTCAGGAAGGAAAATCCTAATTTTTAATATTTTTTTTTTAACTGATTGTTACACTGTTTGCATTAGCTAGATTCTTGATAATGCCTTGCAAAATTAAAGAGAGATGGCATGACTGGGAAAGAAAAGCCCGTATGTAGTGGATCCATTTGCTTTCTTTCCTTGGTGTCACCCATTTCCCTTACCTCAGTAATTTAAGATTATCCTTTACAATAAGCTTCTGTTAGAGGACATAATGTGCAGCTTTTCTGCACTAAAAAACCTATTCTGCCTATACCAATAAAGCAGGGATGTCTAAGAAGTCTAGGCGTAGGAAGATTCATCGAAGGTGGACTACAATGAAACACGTCTCATGTATAAGCCATAAATTTATGCCGTAACTTCTGACCTAAGTTTGGTAGCACTGCCTTCATGACTTATCACAGAAAAATACATCCATTGGATTTCACTACTAACAAACCAGTTAATACGAAACAGAAGTAGTGATTTTGTTCTTTAGTAGCAGCTCTTGGAAATACATGGGAACAAAGAGATTGTACAGTATAATTCAAAAGCATAAAGGGCAGCTAACTGAAGAGGTTTCATAATTTTCCAACCAACTCTACTCAGAAAGGAGAATTGCTGTCCTTCCTCCCTTTATAGAAGAAAAATATTTTTCCTTTCTTCAGCTGAAGTACTGCAGTAGAATGGTACTTTAGTTTGAAAGGTACTGACGCTGTTTCCATTCTTCTGCTTTAAAAAGTCTTTCAAGTGCTGCTATTTCTGTATCCCTCTGGTAAGTATATTTTGCTTATTTTGCTGCCTTAGTTTTGCATAAAAAGGAACACGACTAGGTCAAGGATGCAAAACAGCCTTGTGGATTAATGAAGAGAAGACCTGACCAGTCCTATCTTCCTAGTGCTGCGTTGTTTATTAACACCTTAATTTTTTTCTAATAATATTTCGGTATTAATGTCATACTTCATTTCATCATGACAAATTTTGCTTCATAAATATATATACACACACTACAAAAAAATAACTGGAAAATATCCCGAAAGAAATGTGTTTTCCTACAGGAACAGCAATTGACAGCAAAAAAAATGTTACCTTGTTACCTCTAAATTTTCAAAGAATGCATTTAACAGGCATTATTTTTGTAGCCAAATTACTTGATTTCATTAATCATCTGAGCAAAATCTCACATTTGCAATGTCTTGACTCTTAGCTGGTAAGAGGTATATTAAAAACAAGCCTGTTCAAAGCTGTAAAGCAGGGAACGGTGGTCACAGTCACACTAAACTTACGCTGAAAAGACGACATGGGGAGCCAGATACTGGATACATATATACTGGATATACTCTGAAGTGTTACAGCCTTGTTGTGGCCCCTTATTTTTCCTGTATTAAAGAGCAGAGCAAGAGGGGAGACTACTTAATTTGAATACGAGCTCTATTACATAATTAGCTATACAGCAGGGAGTTGTTAGACACATAATAAAAGGTAAGAGATTTGATACTGAAAAGTGTCCCCCAGGAAGAAAGTCTCTTTTAAAGTATTAAATCTAATATTTTCATTAGGAACCATATGAATGATAAAGTGCTGTTAGTGTCACAGTTAGAAAAAAAGTGTGAAAATATAATTGTTTATTTCACCCTGCATCCTAGAAGAAGCAGAGAAACCTGTTTGCATTTGGATTAGGTGGTTTTAACCATCAAAGTTCAAACTTTTGACAACGAGCTGTCTGACAAGCCCTACTTGGCACTGCAGTCACTTGAAGCCTGTACTGCACAGAGACATCCCTGGTAGCAAGATGGGAAGGTAACAGAACGCAGTTACCCATTTCTTCTCCTGGCATAAAATCTTCAGAAAAACACAGGGCATACTTTTCTCTAAAAGGCTTTATACTGAGATGTTATCATCAGAAATATGTGCATATTTTACCTTGCTTACCTCTGCAAAAGTGTTCACAATCAAAAAAACAACAACAAATCCCTTTTTAAAAAAAGTGCCTTATTCTATTCAGGCCTTACTCTATACCTACTAGCATGCAACTCATTTTCTGCTCAAAACTAGATCTTGAAAATAATTGACTGTGCTGTACATTGTTGTTGAAGAAGATTACACAGATAAATATTCTAGTTCTCCATCTCCTTTAAGGTGAAACCATGATAAAGGCCAAAAGAACCTCCTGGTAGTTACAACCCCATCATGACCTGAAACTGTAAGTCAGAAAATTGCTTCTCCAGTAACATGCAACACATCTCTAACTATACTTTGAGAAGCAGGCTTACCGGTCTGGCTGGGATGCAGAAGGAACTAGTCTTCCAGTTCCTGAGCCGTTTAGGTCCTTTGTTCCAATCCCACTGTGCACAGGTGGTCCTTCCCAAGCCTGGCCCCTTATGATTCACCTGGAAAGCCCCCTGTTTCTTTCCTTTACGTCAAGCCAGTTCCCATATCTGCCTACAAAGAGACTGATACTGTAATTTCAAAAAATGTTTAACTGTTCTCAATATAGGCCTCTAAGATTTATATAGAAATACTTTCACAGTTCCTCTTGATCTCACTATTAATGTGTACGTACCTTGGTAATTTGGGCTTCATTTGTTTTGCTTATCCATGCCATTTCCTGTCGTCATGTTGTCAACTTATGTTTTGTTCTTTTAATAGAAAATAGTGCATGATTGAACGCCTAGAGGAATGAATCCTGAATGATGTGTGCTTTTGCACTTGTCAATCTTTTCCAGTCTTTAGCTTAAGATCTTTTGATAATCTTTATATTTTAAATGCCAGCAGCATGTCATTTAGTACCGTTTTGGTTCAGATGAACAATAGTGTTTAGAGAAGAGTGACAGAGAGGATTACTGGTTCCTGGGAGTTGCTGTCTGCCAGAGATCTGACCTGCATGCCTACATCCACCACCCACATACGGGAGAGGAACTTATATATGTGGCACTCAGTATAATTAATGCAGTAATTCTCAACCTTCTCAAATCTGCATTTTATTTTGCTTCTAGGGACTTATTCCCTTCTTTTGCATCATTCTCAGCTTACGACCGAGAATGTTTACTGCCTACATATTGCAATCTCTCTCTACCAACTCAAAATGTAATGTCAAAACTGTCTTTATATGTTTTGGTTTCATATGCACTATAAGTACAAGTTCAAGTTTCTTGCTCTAGTAATAAATTCTTATTTTTAGATAGGGCTAACTATTCCCTGAACAGTTCACAGCTTGCTTCTATATGTGTACACCTTTGAGCATAACACCATAGTCTGTCTGAATGTGCACGGCTAAGATAACACTAACCTATACTGCTGTCTGGCAGCCCCAAGAAGGTACAGAACAACTGTATTATGGTTGCAGTTGGCTATACTCCCGTATTTTAAATATAGGGATTAATTTAATTTGATTTGGCTGTTAATTTAATCAAGTTTACTGTTCTAGGCCTAAAATTTAATAATTAGGATTTCATTTTATTTTAGTACTAATAAAAGCTTATTTGGGATTTATTACCAGTAGCAAATGCTAAGCTGAATTCATCTGCCTCTCTCAAAATCCTGAGAACACAAACCATTAGGACAACTTTGATTCAGTCCAGCTCAAGAAGTTTAATACTAAAGTGTTGGAACTACTGTAATATTCATAGGGAACGTTTCAAATGAGGAATACAACTCCAGGTTCTTTGTCAATATTGAATTTTCATTTTATGTTTAAAAAATTGCTATTACTCTGCCTCATAGAAAGCAACTCACGTATTTCAGCAGAAAACTAAACAGTCACATCTTGCACTGGATCTTAATCATTTGCAACAACTATTGGTTGGGTTGGTTTGTTTTTTGTTTGTTTGTTTTTTAAATTATCCTTCACTCTGCTCTTTCTGTTCTCTTCTACTCCCACAGAAAACAAGTTATTCCTCATGTTTGGAAGGTTGTTGTTTTTACAGTGTTCAGACATTTGTCTGTTTGGTAGGTGCAAAGTCAGACTGTCTAGTTTGCACAGGCCTTAGTTTGCATAACTCACATTGTACATTGCTGAATAGCACTGAGGTAAAAAAAACCCAACACACCTGCACCTTTATGAGACAAAAAAGCCACATACAGCGAGGTAACACCTATTTAAGAGGAAAATATTTTCCTTTAAAACCTTTGTCACTGACAAATGTTTCCAAAAACCACTTATCAAAACCAAAGAAATGGAGAAACAAGTAAAACAACTCCTTCCGATACTCTGCTATGAAACCAAAAATCAATTATATAAGCTCCTAGGTAATTTGGGAATCTGTCCTCTACCTTGCTGTCCCTATGTCTAATGTAGCCACAAGCCCACCAGGGCAGGGATCAGCCACTGAAAAGCACTTAATCATGTATACATGATGAATAAATAATGCAGCAACCCTCAAGGTCATAAGATGAAAAGTTGACATAGCTGGGAACATTAACATGAACTTGTACATTAGTTGCCTTGATGAAGCAAAGGTGATGACAAAATAGCATGCGAAGATGGAAGCTGTGTGAGTACTGACACCTTTCAGGAATAACTGTTTAAAAAAATAAAAAAAGTATGTGTTTACACTAGTTCCTGTCCCTTAGCTCTTGAATGAGGAATGTAATGGTTCCATGATTCACTTAGGCCATTCTGAGCTACTTCAAAAATATACCTTATTCCCCTGACTGCTTTTTCCTTCGAGTAAGTGTCTGTCCTCATAATGTATTTCTCAGAATAAACTGTATGCCAGTTCTGTTCTCCACAACATCCGTCAGCACTTCTCTGGATCAACAAGTAAACCAATACACTTGTTCACACATACTTGGCTTAGGAAGGTTGAAGATGCTCTTCAGAACCTGAGAAAGTAAGCTTTCTGTGCCTCTTCTGAATGTGCTATCACACCTGTAAGATGACGCATACTTTAGAAAGGTAAGTGGGAATTTTCCATTAGTATTCTGCCATTTGGAAGTTCAATTGTTTGAAGATGCAAGAAAAATAAGGAGAAGCAGAAAGGAATCAACTGATTTCATCAGCTGACCTACAGTATACAATTCAAGCCCAAATGTTAAGTCACAGAGTGACTTTGGGTGTTACAATAAATGTTAACCATTACTTCAAAAGTCTCCTATTTTTCACTTGTTGAGCTGATGAACGCTTATAACATATTTGAAAGTTAGTATGTACAACTGTTCTTGTGTCTGAGAATACAGGTGACAGGCACACACCCTGTTCACATACCACTAGTTGTGCTAGAACACACCAACACTTACTCAGAGAGACCCAAGCTTCTTATCAAACTCACAGGTAACGTGGAGGAGATTCTCTGGGTGACCAGCACGTGGAGCTCAAAAACATTTCTTCACCAAATTCCATTAAGTCAGATGCTTCCCACTCAAAATCAGTAGGTTATACTGAAGTATTAACACCACTGTGTTCCAATGCAGAGGTAAGTTTAAAGTGACCAAAGCAAAAATAAAGTGTCCCTTTGTTGTGACAAGAGTCTGTTCCATAGGCATTTTTTTTTTAAAAAAATAAATTATAAGACTTCCGTAACACAAAGTTGAAAGCATGCAGTGGAGATGCTCTTTTTTTGCTAAACATTTACCAAGACAATGAATAAAAACCAGAAGCAATATAGAAGGCATGAGAAAAATGAAAGAAGTGAATCTTAAGTTAAGATGGAGCTTACAATGCAAGTAACACCTGAAAGTAACAAAAGAAGGTAATCACCACTGTCTCAGCTGGTCAGAGAAACCTATGCAGGGTTTTAGGAAAGCTCAAGGCAAAGCAAGTTGCTGGCAGCTGAACTGGACATTGCACTTCTCACTGGTGACCTAGAAGAACTGTGGATGCTGGAGTATCTGTTCAAGTATTCAACAAAACTTAAATGTATTTGTTAATTAAAGGTACTACTATCCCATAACTATATGTTAAGAATTAAACTTGCTGCAAAAGCTGATGCGAGATCGAAGTTACCTGTCATCTTTTGAGTACATTCTTCATATTAGAAAGACTAAGCAATGCACTGGAGAAATCAAACATTTCTTAAAATGTCTTTAAACATAACCAATAAGAAAACTACTCCTAAACCCCTAAATTGATGTGGATTAATCAATAAATAAGATGGTCAGGTAGAACACGATTTAGATGCAAATGCAGAGACCAGAAGACTACGAGAAAGCCCTCCTAACAGAAATCAAGAGTATTTTTAATAGTCCCCATCAGATCTGACAGCTAGAGTTGACTGGTTTGTCTTTAATGTAGGAAAAATTACTGCACTTCTTGTAACGAAGTGCTATATTAAGAATGCGAACACAATCTTTCTTCGCTGCTTCAGAAGGAAGAAAGTCTCAAGTAGTAAATGTAATTCTACGACCGGTACCTAGGTGCTGTGGTTTAGCCTGGCAGGCAGCTGAACACCACGCAGCTACCTCCACCGGGATGGGGGAGAATTTGGAGGGGGGAGGGGGGGGGGGGAGTACAATTCATGGGTTCAGATAGACAGTTTAACTGGGCATAAATAAAGGGGAAAATAAATAATAACAACGATAAAAGAATTAGAATATGCAAAGCAAGTGGTGCACAATGTAGTTGCTCACTACCTGCTGAGCGATGCCCAGCCAGCCCCCGAGCAGCAGCCCCCAGCCGGCTTTCGCCCTCGTTCATATGCTGAGCACAAGGTCATGTGGTCTGGGATGTCCCTTGGGTCAGCTGGGGTCAGCTGTCCCAGCTGTGTCACCTTCCGGCCTCTCGTGCCCCCCAGCCTCTCGCCGGTGGGGTGGGGTGAGGAGATGAAAAGTCCTTGACTTCATGTAAGTGCTGGTCAGCAACAACTGAAGAGCCAGCTTGTTACTAACACTGTTCTTCAATGCAAAAGACAGCACCATACCAGCTACTGGGAAGAATGTTAACTGCATCCCAGGCAAAATTGGGACTCTAGGACACAAGGAACTTCTGCAGTGCCTCATGAATGGCAGGCACTGCAATGAGCAGAACACTGCAGTCTAAATCTCTTTGAAATGAAACATTCTCCACCACAACCACTAAATCCCATGATCCAGAGCAACCTGTTGCAGACTTACCATATACAGATGAATTAAAAGCCCTTGACCTTTCTAGACTATTTGGTCTACAGAGTCTTTAATTGAGGACCTTTTCCTTTTTCTCAGGCTTCAGTATGCTTATCTCGGCGAAAGCTGTACTTTACACACTGTCCTACTATTTAGGAACCAGCTCAGAAAAAAAACCAGCATTTAAGATGTGAATGGGCATACAGCTAAAGCCCGCATAATGCAAACTGACAGTGTTCAGGGATGTGCCCTAATGTATATGTAAACCATTCTTTTCGTAGGCAACACTATGCATATATGCACATATAAATATAAAGCATACAAGATGTATATATGTGTATTATATAAGCATATCATATGTTTTATATATGAAATATATATATATGCCTGTGAAGCATGTTTTTGCTATAATAATACTGCATATCTATTATATAAATACATAGAATATTCATTTTATGTAAGAAACAGTAGCTGGATATTTAATTGTAAAACAGCCATTAATAATTTTGGACAAAACCTGTGTTTCCTTATAGCTTTTTTTGTCTTCTGCTTGAGGTTGCATAGGTATGGAAGAACTTGGGGCCTCTCAAATAAAAATAGCAGGTGAGAAATTGAAAACAAATAAAATCAGGGGTTCCCAGCAGTACGGATAGCTAAGTAGCAGAATTCTTTCCTAAAACATAATGTGTCAGAGTTTACCTGAGGTCAAAAAGAGACTAGACAAAAGAAAAACACCTTAAGGGCCAGTAAATATAGAAGACTAATCCTGGATGATCAAAAGCAAAATGTAAACTATTTTTCTCGCTTTATGATATGATATGAAAAAAAAGAGATCTTGAGTTGTATGTATACCTGTTCCGGCTGCAAGAGCCACCTGTGGCTGGGCGGTATAATCTGTTTTCTTATCCGGAACTGACTGCTAATTCTTTTATCTCTATCTCTATATACACATAATTTGTTTTTCTAGGTGCTGATGCAGCAATAGTTCTTTCTGTTTAAACTCTGGAACTGACAAATTTTTCCATCTGTACTTATCACGGTCTTTTTTAGCTGCACAAAACAGTAGAATTAGGCTTAACTAATACATTTCTCACGCTATACTTGCAATAGTTAATGGTTGCTTTGTCATTTCCCCTGTCTTTTATAGGAGCAGTCCATTTTGACACGGCATCAGTTCTAATTCACTAGAACAAGATCAAAAACCAGTAACACCAAGGTAATCAGAATCATTTGACACAGTCATACTAAAGGGATGTCCATACATTTTTAAATCTTGTTACTTTAAAATAAACACAACTACGACCACAGTGTTTTCAATTATCCTAGGGCATCAACAATTTGCAATTTATCTGCTGGCTTACAGTTCTTACATAATGGGCAATTAGATGCTGAAACTTCTAGTGACTTAGAAAAATAGTCCACATGTTAATTGCTTTATTGAGTCCTTTAACGTAATCTGGGGGCAGAAAAAAATTTGGACTGTCTCTGAATAACAACATTTCTGGCAGTAAGTTTACTTTGTTTCCCTTTTGTCCCCAGACACTTCTTAGAGGTTTTGATAGATCTCTTTCCCTCCTCCCTGTACACCGTATATTTATTTGTTTATTTACCACCACACTATTAGGTTTCCTGTTTAATTGCAACCAATGGTAACTGACCATTTCCAATGTAGTGTCCTAGCTAGCACTAGATTTCACTCCCCCATGAAGAGACAACTTTATTTTCCACCAGTTATTTGTTTCTAGTAAAAAAACCCCTTTGTCTCTTCTTTCTTGTCTAGCATCCTTTTTTTTTTTGTGAAATTATAATTGAAAAAAGGCCATTTGCTTTCCTTTCTCCTTCCAAACACTCCCAGCGATCTTTGATCTCTGCCTTTCCTACAGACAGGGAACCATGAGCAATCTCATCTTGCTCTCAGTAGGCTGACAGCAGTGAAGCTTTTGGCAGCAAAGCTACTACTGCCACAGCACAGGCTGCAAGAGGCTTGGCTTAGAATGGGGCGTATAAACACCTCAAGGAACGAGGTGAACGTCTAGTGCCGAATCGTCAAAAGCAGAATGTTTGTGTGATTTAGTTGAGAAAACATTGAGTGAATTTGAGAAAACAGAAAACAAAAACTCCACAAAAAAAATGAAAAAAACCCAGAATACTTAAAATTAACATTGGAATATAGAAACATAGGAACTTCCAGAACACCACATCAACACTGCATCTTGTCCTCAACAGCAAGTATGTCTAGAAAAAAGTATATCAACAGGACAAGTATATACTTAGGCTTCCCCAAAAAATTCTCCAGTCTCGACCAACTAAAGCCTGTGGAAGGAGTAAGACAGAATTAGTCAGCAGGGGAGGAAAAAAGGACAGCAAAAGAAAGAATTTGAACAAGGAAATAAATCACATAGCTTTGAGAAAAGAGTAAATCATAGAAATTCATGTACATGCTGCTACAAAAATGTAACCTTTTTGCAATGCTCTTCACTTTGGCCCTCCAGATAAACAGAAGAATTCCAGTTCAAAATTTTTATCTTTCATCCATGTGTGAACTTTCTGGATTATTCTGTAGTTGCTACAAGTTCCCATAAATTTATGATCTCCCTTACCCATCTACTGTCATAATGATGCTAGACAATGGCAGGGGAGTGGGTTACAAGAGACAGAAGTTTCAGAGCAGATGAGTCTAAACACTGAAACTCATAAGCACAAGAAAAAAAACCGACAAAAAAACCCTCGCCTACAAAAATAAGTCACAAGTGTTGACATTAATCATACAAGGTTTTTTTCCTCTGTTTCATTATGTTTTTTGGAATGTAACACGGAGGCATGCAGTAAAAGACACAATTTTTCTGAAACCTGTGCGTTCTCCAGTTATTCAAGTATAGAATCCCTTACTTGAAAGCCTTTTGCAAATCTGACCACGTTAAGTGTCACACTTATCAAGTCTTCCTAAAGAATTATCTTTAATCACAGAACTCTTGAAGGGAAGAAAAACTACCAAGAAGCAGTGTATGCTACTGTGAACAACAGGCTTCTGGGTTATTCAAGTCTTAGCTCTCAGAAAAACCTATAAAACTGGAAATTGCTTCCAGAATATACCTAAAGAGCCCAGTTGAAAGTGGTACCTGGATTCTTTTCAGAGAAAATTTAGAAGAGGAGGGAAAAGAGAAAGTGGAGGGAAAAAAAAAAAAGTGTTGATGTACAATTCCTGACTCAAGTCCAGCACCTACTGGAATGACACCACTTCAGTCCTAGTCGTGTTTATTCCGTCCCACGCCAAAATGGTTTGACCAAAACACAAACTAGCCATCACCAATGATGAGGTGGAATTCCTAGCCTCAGGACTGTGCAGAAACAGGTGGAAATGGGTGTTTTGCTTGGAGACGGTCGGGGGACTGATTAACAACATAGCTCTTACACAGAAGAGGAGATGCAGGAAGGTAGATGTTGGTTGGCATAAGGAGAAGACTTTTGCCCTCAAGAACTCTACAAACAGAGGAAGCAGCCTGAACTCTGGTTCCTGCCCCTAGATTCAACATGACCAGGACTGCAAACATGACAGTCCTTCTGCTTTTTGCCTTTTGCAATGCAATTTAGTTGCATTTTCTTAAAATTTCCTGCTCATGATCCTACTGCCACTTAGGTACGACACTGATCTAGTAAAATAGCATTGTTATTACAGATATTTAAGTAACAATAAGAAAAAAAGAGCAGATTACCAACATATATAATTGTCCAAACCAGGCAGACAGATCTTTTTGTAAATGTAGTTATCAAACTTTAGAGTACAAAATATTGCTGTATTACATACGCTACCGGTGAGCTGCAATCAGCCTGTATCAACTTAGTAAAAATCAGAACAAGAAAGATTTATAATTAAACTAATCAAAATCTTACAGGTGGTATAATAAGTACTTCTGAATTTTTATGTGGCATGCTGATTCTTAAATTTTGAGAACTACTGCTCTACATGATATGAGCACCCTATTGGGCTCCATCAAATAAAAGTCTACATCTTAGAAATTTGAATTCCTTAACACAAATCTGGATGTCAGACTATAGAGACTGATGTGCATTGCTGAATGAAAAATTGACCTTTTTGAAAAGAATTTAAGGACTCTAAGAATGTACTATGGTGTGCAGAGTCCTTTGAAACTAGAGGAACCTATGTGCTTACCCTCCGGTGCTTAAGACGACTTTTTTTTTTTCTAAACATACAGACAAAAAAAAAAAAACAAACCCAAACATGCCCAGAATAAAGGGTTTCCACAGAATTTCTTTCAAAATATTTCTTAAACAAAGAAAAAAACACAACAAAGTTTTCTTTTTGTAGCTTCATAATAGGGTGTCATGTCAGTAAGTCTGCTTAAAGGGTTAAACGTGCATTGTACAACCTGCCAACACAAATAGAATAATATGATATTGTTATAGTTTTAGCTTTACAACTCTGACTTAATTTGGTAGAATTAAGATGTTCTATCCATTTTAATGTGTACCTGATGATCTCAGATTCTGACATGTAAATTATTTAGAAGTTTGTATTATCTTCTAGAAAAGACAGTGCGTTAAACTTGCCAACATACACTCCCTGGCATACACAGAATTCAACTGCACATACACAAAAAATTAAACTTTCCTATAAATACTTATTAAGTGGTTTTTAATTACCTTAGATCTAAAAAGCTACACTTCCTCTTCACACAGAAGCATCACTGACTTTGCTTTATCAAACAAGCCTGGGAATAGAGTGGGAAAGAAGGCTGTGCCAAATCTATTGAGGTCAAGTGGATTGAAGTCTGCTTGTGCTATCTGATTCACACATTGGCAGATGAAAAGACATGCCTTTTACCATCTGTAAATTTTAATGTGCCAGATTTTGGCTGCCATGCAACCTGAAGTATTTGCTTCACTGAGGTACACAGAAAGAAAAAAGGATACAAGAAGTTTTTATCTAGATTTAAGCTGACAGGACTAGATAAAATCAGTTTATGCTATGGTTTGACCATTTAAACTTAAGCACTGAAGTGAACTTCTCAGCCATACAGACATGTTCTGAGGAAACAAAAAAATCAACAAAAAAATGATTGTCTTTTGCTGTCTCCATGGCTTCCTTTCTGCATTTTAGAAGAAAACAAATATGTGGATTTTTACAATGGCTTTGAAAATCCCATTTCACTAAAACTGAAGGTACATACAAATGTCTGATCCTTTCAGGGCTTGTAGTCTCAAAAGACCATTGCAAATGCAAATAGCTATAGTTGTTACTGAGGAAACAGAAACAATGAGAAGAATAAGAATGGCAGTGGCAGTGAGGACAAGAGACAAGATATGTGACAGAAAGGATCTTCCTTGCAGCAGGAAAGCTGGAATCTAGTTCTGTTTTGCAATAATAAGTCATGTGGTAGACTGAGGATAACTTCAATCAGCTCTGTAAACCTCACAGTCTATTTTAAATGACCCTGATTTATGCTTTGTCCAGAAATAGTACACAGCGGTGCAGCAAAATACCTTTGGCATATTAATATATTTGCCCCTTTGCTCCTCACTTTAGTCTTTAACCCCCTTCATCTTAACCCCTTATTTCTCCAAAATCTTTACTGAATAAACTGACGTTATGTTTTCCCTGTATGTCAATGATTTTAAAGGAAAAATAATGATTTAATTTTTTTTTTTTTGTCAATCGGATATCTACTGAAGCCAGAAGGGTACAACAGTATTTACACTTCTGCACTGTTGCTTTTCTCTTGGCACTAGCACAAATGAGAAGGTATTTGGAAATTGAAAGTTGGAAAAAAACCCCACCCACCCCATAATCTGAGCGAAAAGGTACACAAAAGGCAGATGTGGAGACATGTTTTCCCTCTTTTTGCTCTCATTTCAGCTTGACTGCTTTTTTGCAACGTTTCCTTCTTTTCCCACGTTTAGCTTGAAGATAACCTATCTGAAGAACCTACGTTAAGCAGGATGAAGAATGTCAAATATAAGCGAAATGTAAGAGAATTACAGAAATTCTGCAGATTAGCTGTAATTTTGATCAGTTGTACTCTAAAATGGAGGAAATTCCTTCACAAATATCTCAGAAGCAAAATCTACTATTTCTGGAAGAGGAGGAAGAAAAGCAACAAAGTATGTCACAGAGATACTGTAGTTACTGTGGGAAAGCACTTAAGCAAACGTGAATCCGACAGAATGGAACTATCTGAATATGGAGAAGAAAGAACAAAACATGAGATACAGATCAGATTTAAAATCATGCTTTTCATCTAGCTAGTCGCTTTAATGCCTACTGAAAACAAGAGAGATTCCACACTACAAGGGGTTTTCCTTATTCTGTTCTCTGGGCATCTGATGCTGCAAGCAGCATCAAAAATACCAAATACCTAGAAACTTTAAGAAATATCAGTATCTTCCAAAACAGCAAAGATTTGAATTGTGAGCACGGAAAAGCACAAGAACCCTTCCCACAAGACCATCCTCACTGGATGACGTTAACTTTTCTGGTCCAAAAAGTGTTTTGAGGTTGCAATTTCTCTTTCCCCCAGAGGAAACCCAGGTGCTAACTCAGCCTCACAGGCACTGCAGCAGCTCGCCCAGCCCACTGCTGGGCACATGCACTCGGACCCCTTCACGTTGTTGTTACCAGAGACAAAGATAAAACAGCAAAACTGTCCCACATGCACAGAACATCGGAATTTGCGAATGACTTTTGCATGTCAGAGATCCAAGTATTTCACGAGGTAGATGCTGCAAGGAACCACACACACAAACACAGCATCTTGCGGCACAGCACACAATTTAATGTCTGCAAACCTTCCCTCGCAGTGACCATTACAACACACTCTTGCAGATATCACGGGTCCGCTATAGTAGAGGGAATGGAATAAACATCCCAGCTCTGATTTTGGTGATTTTCAATCAAACTTCCTTTTCTGTTGGAACACGGATCACCTGCTCCACCACGCATACTTCTGTATTATTAATTTGTAAGCTTGCTCGAATCACAGTTGAAAACCTTTCAGCCTTGGTTTGCAGCAATAAATTCAACTGACAGCTGAAATTTGGAACGCTCACTTAATATTGATTCTGAACGTAATAACAAGCGACATGACCTTTTGGAGGATGTAAAATATGGCTGCCACAACATCTGTGCCACATTTCTTGCTGTTTAGTAATATGCTGTAACAGCATGGAGCTGGCATTGAAGTTAAGCTTTATTATCAAGCAGATCACTCCATCTCTCTGGCTTCATTAAAAAAAAAAAACCACCACAAAACCTGACTCCTCACCCAATCCCCAAAATGCTTCCCACATCTAGAACTTGTGCAGACATCACTATTTCTAAGATCTAATTTATCCTTCAGTAAGAAAAGAGATATTGGATTACTAAAAGAGACCCCCGCTGTCAGACAAGGCAATTCCAGCAGACTGAAAATCAGGACATGTCTTTAGTCAATGAGGAGAAGGGATTTTACATCAAGTATCCTAACCAGTGTCTATGAAGTTATACCATTTACAGTTATCTTCCTATGCATTACAAAATGCCTTTACAGCCTTCCCTCCATTCTGAACAAAAAAGAAAACATTAATACCATTTTTGTGTGCTGTGACACCATGACCACCATTTCCATTTAGCAATACCCCAGGACACCTTGAACTAATTTTGCTAGGCTGGATACAGGTTGGTTCCTTTCAGTAATTTCCTTTGTAGTGCTGGTACCTTTAAAATACAGTCCAATTGATTTCTGTGATTTTAAAAATCCCATTTAAATAACATCAAATTATCCAAGCAGTCTAACCAAGTTTCAAAACCAGAATTCTGCTACAGAACCTCCCTTCCCACTGCATCACAAAGACTATTTTAAGTATCTCCTGACTTTTTTTGTTGGCATAACAAATAAACTGAAACAATGAAACTCTTTACCCTTACCACCTCTTTTACCTTTTAATGAACAACAAACACAATGAAGTGGCTCTTTCCCATGATGTTTTACCTTGGTATTTTTCGATTTTTGTTTCTATGCTGCCAAACACTTGGTAGCAGCTAAAATTTTAAATGTTTTAAAACTTACTGGTCAAGAAAAATTAAAAACCTTCATGGTTTACAATTAAATACAGATTATAACTAAAGGACCTGTTGGCACTCTAGCAAACAGGTATAATATAAAGAATATGAAAATATTTGGTTTTTTAAAGTCTTAATAGACCATATACTGCATGCTTTGCTAGTACAGGTATAACCTGTATCAAGCAGATTATGAACACCTCACAGTCACACCCCGAGAACCAGAGAGCTATTCTGTCATTAAATGTTTTACAAAAACATGCAAAGACAGAAAGTTATAAAAATATTTCAAGTATATAAAAATATTCCTTGTGATGTAACACCAGAATAGTGGGAAAAGATTCCCAATATGTAAGTTCCAAAAGGCATTAAACTTCATTGTATACAAGTACTGCACATACTAATTCACACATATTTCATTTAATAAATATACCTGTATTTGATTATTACTGAAGGCAGGATGAATCTTTAATGATTACTAGATACTTATGATATGAAATTCATTTAGATCTATTATATATACACACTATCATATTAAAACGACTAGTTCCTGTCTGTCTCTCCTCTGCTCTGAACATAATTTAATTTAATTATGAGATCAGTACCTGAACCAATGAACTCTCCCATTGTGCTACAACAGATGAAGCTGAGACTATAACAAAACACAATGAAAGACTGCTTGGGCAAGATGAGAGAGAATGACTAAAAGAAAGAATTGCTAAATTGTTTCAACGACAATGAAGTCTGGGAGTCATTTGAAGGAGTTGGAGAATAAAATAAAATACTTTAAAAGCTGTAACTGACCTTTTGAGTTCCCTCCAATCTCGTAATTACTTATTATCATAGAGGAGTAAATCTCATGAAAGGTGAAAGTAGTAGAAAATGGTGTTATTGAAAGACCCTGAGAACCCATGGGTTTGGTCTTTATCCACTCTTCCATATTACATCCACAGTGTCCAGAAACTCCAGTAGTTCAATCTCTGCTTAAGCATACTGGAAATCCGCACACTTCCACCACGTGACAGTTGTTCTCTTGAAGAGCAGGAGTTACAAGCCCTACATGATGGAATCAACTGAAGTATCCGAGATAGCCATACACTTACAGCTTTGGAAAAGATTTCTCACTATGTAATTGTGTTATATTTAGGAGCTTAACTGCATAACCAGGTGTTCGAGTTTTAAGAGGTATAGACTAAACCCATTGTGATTAGTCTCAGTAATTTCAAAGTTGTCTTGCTTAGCAGCTGTAATTACTGCTTTTCTGCACCACGCATCTAGCTGCCCTCCTTACTGAGATGCTGATGTGGCCGTGCTCGCTTGCACCCTCTGAGGCATCAGCAAAAGCTGAGGTAAACAACCACGAATTGGATTACTCCTACATTCTTAGCCGAGACAGAATTCAAAACTAATCTGATTATATGTATATTATGAGCCACTAAGAATCTTTCTCCAGCAATTACAAAGCTTCCACACATAAAAAAGGGCATTTTATTTAGCACTGGGCTAATCTATCAAGTGGTAAGCTTCAAAGGGAAAGTTGAGGAAATAAACAAACAACCCCCCCAAAGTCGGTTTATAAAGCAGGGATATGTATTTGTTATTGAACTGCAAAGAATTATTTCAGGTTCTGATATGCACTGAAAGACTTTAAAATACAATTTTTCCTTTGGACTTTCAAAGCTTAATTCCCAGTGATCTAACTAAGTTCTAAAAGGCTCCAGAGCAGCAGTTGGGAATCCTGTCACTGTTTCTGATACACATCTCAAACCCAGCGGCTCTGGCTGGTTAGGGCAGAGGGAAGGCATGCTGACTAGCGATGGCTGACACCTGCCTGAGAAATTCATAGCCAAGATTATATGATGATAATATTTATGCTTTTCAATTGCAACTGAAATTTTTCAAACAGCCAAATATGAGCTATATGTTTGTTTGTAGATAAACCAAGGCTTACAATGAAAAAAATGAAAACCTGAAGTAACACAGTAGAACGTTATACATGCATATATGCTTATACACATCTGTAAAACTAAATTTTTACCAAAGCTGTCAGTGAATATATTAACATAGCTGTACAGGTACAAGCACGCAACGTGGAGTGAAACTCAAAAGCAAAGGAGGAGGAGCTGGAAGTGGAGGAGGAATGCAAGAGGGAAAATAACGAGACAATTTCCACATTCCTGCTCAGAAGTGAGGGCATTCAGACACTTTTCTGTCTGCTGCTGTGCAGAGTTTGGGCAATAATCAGGAGGAAATTTAAGTTCACTCAGAAATCTGTGATATGATCATGGACACATAGTAGAAGAGCATGCGTGATTGGAAAAAGGACCATCGATTTACAGAGGAAAAGCAAGGATGAGAAAGAGAAGGATTACCACTTGAGTGCACACAGTACCAGTCTGAAGAGATCAAAAAATTACTGAATTTAGGATCCTGAGAAAGCCGAAGAAGGCAGCTCAAAGGTTGAACTGACAATGAGAGCAGGCTTTGGTGTAGTGAAGGAATCACTAGACAGAGCGTCCCGGGGCACAGCCATGATGGTTACACCCAGGAGGTGCAGCAGAGTGAGCGGGCAGGGAGTCGGGGCAGATGCACAGCATTGGACAGGGTTTGCCAAGAGCGCTGAAAAAACCCTGATGGATACTGCCGTTAGGTGACATTCCCTTGTGAAAAATCACTGCCACGGAGGCAAGCCTTCGCTAACAGTGTGCTCATCTCTGAAAGGCAAGACAGAGAACCTGGGGTACTACAGGCTGAGCAGTCTCACCCAGAATGATGCCTGGCAAGAACCTGAACTGTTTCTCTTTGCCAACCTTTTCCAAGAATACCCCTGACCAGAAGATAATCAGGGGTATAGTCAGCCTGGATTTACTAGAGGGCAAATCATGCTTGGCCAAAATAATTACATTCTACATTGAAATGACTGGCTATGGAGGCAAAGAGGATGCAACCAATGTTGCACTTAGTTTTTAGCGAACATTTTGGCACTCCCTCCCACAGCATTCCCAATAGCAAGCTGAAGAAATACTGTTTGGACAAATGGACTTTTTGGTGAGCCAGCCACTGGCTGAACTGCTGGGCTCAAAGGGCAGGAATTAATGACTCTGTCCAGCTGGCATCCAACAGCAAGCAAAGTACTGCAGGGGTGCTGGAGTCCATATCAACCAGTATCTTCATCAGAGACTTGGACTATGAGAGAGAGTACTCTGTCAGTGTATTTTTGGTTGGTGTTGAATTGCGGGAGTGGCTGACAGAACAAATTGCAGCATTTCAATCCAGAGGAATCTTTAAACTCAAGGAACAGCCCCCAGAGGCCTCATGATGTTGTGCAGGGAAAAAGAGTTCTCCAAAGGTGGTGGAATAATTCCAAGCACCAGTACAAGCTGGGAAGTGAACAGCTGAGTGGCAGCTCACTAAAGCCTACTTTTTTTAGTTCTATCAAAAACAGAAAACCCTTCTCTGTGACCTGAGTCTTCACAGACAAGTGAGAATCCTCTTTGCTACTCTCAGTAAGCGAGGAAAAAATACATGAACTAGTTTTCAAGTATCATAACCTAATAGGAATACAATGGTGTGCAGGTTGGTTTTAAAAAAAAAATAATCAATCATTAAGTGCATGTAATTCTTGCCCTCTATACCAATCAGTTAGTAAATACTAGTTTCTGCAATATCCACCAGGCGTCATTTTCAAGTTGACTCCAAAGACCGGACGATTGCTTTGTTAGCTCTTTAGAACCAGGTGCAATAACAGACACACGACTTGCAGTTAAGCACCATAATACTTGCTTCCAGTTAGACACCTGAGATTTTCCATAGCTAAATATGGCAAGAATTAGATAACTCAGAAGCGTGAACAGAAAGAGCAACAAACACTCTGGAGGCTTCTCACAAAACTGCTTTGAGTTAGTCATGAGGAAGCACGGAGCGCACTAAGGCATCCAACTCCCGTCCCACCGCGGCTTTCCTGCAAAGCACAGGCACACAAGTTGGCCTTGCAGGATGCATGGCTGTTCATCTAGAATCTAAGATGCTTAAATTTACAAGCCTAGAATAGTTATTCCAAAACCCTAACGATGTAAAGTATAGTCATCAATAAAATCTACAAATAGAAGAGCTTGAGATGAATACTAATCGTATGAGATATAAAACTACATGTATTTTATAAAAACAAGTAACCCTGGCACTAAAGAATAATCTTTACATATTCATCAAAACGTAAGTGTGTATGAATCCATCAAAACATAAGTGTGTATGAATCTAAAATTAAATATATATCATGACAAAATAAAGTTAAATTCCATGGATGCCATCAACTCAAATTCCTCATAGTATGCATAGTGCTACTTTGTTACAAAAATTGTTAAATTTGTCATAACATGGGAGTAACTTACAAAGTAGCGTAAGTGCCACTAATACAGAAAGTGGTGGTACACACCAAGCAATGTGCTTCCTAACACAATACTACAGGTGCTGTGCCATAAACACATGACCTCTAAATTTGATTCCAGTGAGCACCTAGGACAGACAGACGTCTACTGCCATACTGTATTCCCAAACTGCCACCTGTTTTACTTAGATGGCAGGTACAGACTCTGTCACAAAGCTTTCATAAGTGACACAGAAAATCAACAAACTCAATTATGATGTAATAAGAGTTCCTAACTACAATTTGACTTCTGGACCCAAAAGGTAAACAGCTGAAAAACAAAGCAAAACCAAACCACTGAAAATACTTCTTCAAAGAATTCCCAGCAAAACTCAAGGAGAGTCACTTTCAGATAAACTCAAGAATGTTTATTTGCCTCTATGCTGTCTTCAAGCTGCAAAAAATTACTTCAAAAGAACTTACTTGCATCAGCTTCAGTTCTCTTTTGAAAGGCATAACTGTGGAGACCGTGCCCCAGCACAGTACTTTTTGAAGTACTATCAAGATACAACTTCTGTGGTCAAGATTTTTTTTCAAAAAACAAACAAACAAACAAACCTTTAAGTGACAACCATGATAAATGCTGTTGTCCAGAAGTATTTTAATAATGTATTTTATTTCCTCACTTTTATAGTTCCATTTCTAGGTCAGCAATGCTGTTGCTTCAGAAATTGTTTATTTGTCATTGTTAAACTTATCAAACATAAAAGCCAAGTCAAGCAAGATTACAAATAGGGTTACTGTTTCTTATCCAGTTTCTTGAGAATATTTGCAAAGCCAGACAAGTCTTGGGAATATCCAAACTGGGGCTATGTGTCCAAGGAGCCTACCAGTGACAGCAGCTAAAAATTAGCACCTCTGGTCTCCCAGTGCCCTTTGTCCTGCCTGGAGAAGAGGTGGCAGCAAGAGAACTGATGCCAAAAGACAAAGCAGAGCAATTCCCTAGTGAGAGAATTTCAAATGAAACACACTCTTCTGTCTTCACTTAGATGTTTAGGATGGGCTTCAACTAATTCTGACAATTAAAAAATAGTTATCTAACCTTAACTAGTCAACTAGTTACCTCTGCAGTTAATGAACAGAGATAATACACATGGCAACAGGGAATTTTCTTCCATGCCATCCTAAGATGAAGCATGCAGGAAGGATCACTGTGTAAGTGTCTGTCTTATTTTACTGATGATTAACTTTGATTTACAGCATACCTTTCATATTAGCACAAATCAGAGAAGATGAATTCTATCTTTATTTTCTTATTTTCAAATAGCAAAAATCTTAAGTCTTCAGGCCAGAGGTTATTTGGAACTTACAGAACGGTAGAACAATGTAATCTGCCTTAGCATGTCACTTGTGCCACCTCCCTTTAATGTCTAACATATTAGCATATGCTACTTTTTATTACCCTGTTGAATTTGGCGCTATTTATGTCTACTGAGTCACATATGTTCTATTCTGTTAATGTGACTAACCTCCTCATTTTGTATTTTGCTTCAAGCTCCCACTCCTAGAAGGAGCCGATTATTTGAAAGCCTCAGCGTTACAATCCTTGTAGCTCCACGAAAAGACTTTTTCTAAAAGGATGCGGGTGTAGCCTAAGGATTTAAAATAAAAAGGTCTCCGAAAAGAATCCATTTATGGAAAACAAGCTTATGATAGTCAGACTTAGCCCATAACCTGCACTTCAAAATTCTCCGTATTTTTAGACCTGTTATTTGACTATACATATATTTTAACCTTGTTGATGGAAAGAAAGATGACAGCCACAGAATCATCTAGACTAAACACAAACAGCTAATTTGCATGTTTACTAGTGTTATACATTGAAAGATGAGGGCTTCTTCTCTCCAGTAACCTCCCTGCTAGCATGATACCATATTAGTGACTTCCCTGTGTATTTTTAGGCCATTCTGTCAATTGGTTTCCTGGGAGGGGAAGCTTCCGACAGGCACTGTTCCATTGCTTGCCTAACTTCCCTGCAGTACCAAAGGCATGTTGGCTGTGTGTAAAGGCAGATCTGCTAAAACAGCAGATACAAAACCAGCTCCTTTCATTATCACCTTTGGAGTTTGGGCATACACATGACACTGTACCAGTGCCAAGATGTTAATCTCAGGCTGTGGGTAAAATTTATTTCCCAAAGCTTTATAATTCTATGTCTGTAGTAGATAAACCTCGCTGTGGATGTTTACTGTGAGAGCTGGAGAGTTCATCTACATATCTATTTGCATACGCATATCAGTCAGCTGCAGAAAAAATAGAATAGGATTGGTAGAACTCTCCATTGACACACCGAGCATGAACATTTATCCAGCAATCATAAATATGCATTCTGACAACGTTCTTCCATCCCAGTATGCAAGTGGAGACCAGAATAGCAAAGAGTAGTGAAACATACCCTCAGAAACCCACGATTTCCACGTGTTTTCCAGGAATATGAAATCACCGAGAACAGACAAATGCAGGACATTCTCTGGAACCTGTGTAACAATGCTTTTTTATGTACAAGTGAAAACATATTCAACACAGTCAAGTGGAAAAAATATTCCAAGCAGCTTATTAATCACAAACACAGAACAAACCTATCAGTGCAACTGGAAATCATCAATGCTAATGCAGAAAGCATCGCTGATTAGAAAATGCTCAAAAATGATTATACAGATGAGCAAGCCTGATTTTGGGGATCATCTTATTTCTGTATCTGACATGTAAATATAACTATTCTGATAAATCAGAGTAGGAAGCAGCACAGTATAATACCGAAAGTTGTATTTTAGCTCCAATTGATTTGACCAACTTTTTAGTAAGGAAGCTGTGATTAACTGTTTATCTGTCACTTTGCAGACAGGTTGCAAAGTGAGATGTAAAACACGTGAATCATGTTTGCAGAGTGGGTCAAAACCTTGTCTCTTTATACTAGAACTTCCTAGGACTAGTATGTTTGTGACCTTGGGGAAAGCAAAATTATATATGTAATTTAAAAGAGAAAGAAGAATCGAGAGAGCTAGGGGAGAGGAAAAGGAGTTAATCTTGAAATGACTGTACAAAAAAAAAAAAAAAAACGTAGAAGCCATTTCCCATGAATTTAAAGAACACTGTATGTAAAGAATAGTAAGTGCCATTCCTTTCTTGTCCCTCTTTCTCTGCTGAGTCCCAATTACGTCACCTTTCACAGAACTGGAAAGGGGGTTGCCCTACAGGACACATCTCCTGGCTGGGCAGAACCGATGGGACTGTGCTTGCCATCTTCTGGCTGGCACACACAAGTATGACTACATTGAAGAGTGTGCTGCTTGACAGCTGGCCTATCAAAAAAAAAAAAAAAGAAGTACAGATTGGCAAGAGGAAGAAAATATGGCCCAAGTAGCACATGCAATACTTCTCAGCCCAACAGACAAGCAAAGAGAAAGCAGCCGTCACTAAGATGAAGGGGTAAAGAAATGCAGGAGAAGAGGGAGAAGCGGAGGACCGCTAGTGACACCTTATGCTGGAGGCTCAGAGCCTGCAATACGCCCTGCTGTTTCTGAAGGATACACGCTACTCAGCTAAATGTCTCCTCTAAGTTTTAGGCTATGCTTTCCCAAAATGTTTTCCCAAGTATACGATAAGCTCATTCCCAGCAAAACTAAAATTACATTACATGTTAACAGTTTCTAGGGTGATTATACACGTGAGCATAGGCAGGCGTTCACACCTGCCCAAGGTAAGGAAAGCACAGATAAGTACATGGAGAACAAAAAAAATGAAATGCTGAGGCCCCGTTTCTATGAATCCCTGATGCTCATACATTGGCACTTCCCATTTCGACCTCTCAGGAATCAATTAAAAAAAGCCACATTCAGAATGCAGCACTTCAATAGCTCTGCTGGCAGCAACGCTTTGATTTGTTTGACATTTACTGATCATCTGGTAAGCTGAACGCTGCAAATTCTAAGTTGCAGAAAGACAAAGCTAAGGAAGGAAAAAACAAATACCAGCACCATGAGGCTGGAGGAACAAAGAAGCTGGGCCAGTGTTCTATTAAATAACTTGAGACAACTCGACACATAAGCACAAAAAAGTGAAAGATCAAGCACTAGGGATAAGTTGTGCTCACTGAAGTCCTTTACTCCAACACTGAATGTCTTAAATGATAATGCTTCCCACCAAAAAACTTCATGAAATCTTCAGTGTAAACAATAATTGTCTGTCTCTTTTTTTTAATTAGCCCCCTCTTCCTGTCACACTTAAGAGTAACTTAACAGGCTTTTAACACAATCTATTAATAAAACATTGTCTGAAAATCAGGATTAAAATAATTAGAGCACCATGGAATCGCATCTTCAAATCCCATTAACGCTGACTCAGACCATCATTCAGAAACAGTTACAGAAAGCTTCAGGAAAATGACACTATTTTTTATCATTAAAGGATTCAAAATACTTCTCCATTTGTACCTTCTCTCCATTGGTGCTCAGTTCCCATTAGTAGCACGTAGGCACTGGTGCACTGCAGTGCTGATACATCAGTATGGGAGTTACAAAATGGTATTATGGAACTTGAGGATTTTGCACAACTTTCTAAGCTATGCTTGAGTCCATGTTTAAACATCTCAGCTCTGGGACTACCATGAACTATCATGGAACTACAGAAGAGGAAAAAAAAACTGAAGTGAAAGCAGATTTCTTCTTCAGCCAAGATATTTTAATAATTTATTGTAAAAGGAAAACAGATGAACCGTGTAACAACTTGAGCTTTTATTATACCGAGTTTTGATCGGAAGTTGTGACATTCCATAACTTTTCCTATGCATGGTAATGTTCTTTAAACAGAATGATAAGGGCTCTACAGGGGGTTAATCAAACACTTGGTAATGAATATGAAAAATACAGACAGCCACATAGTATCACTGGTGGTTTATTAACCATCGCTATTGGATGTTTCAAACTTGGTTCTAAGTGAAAACTTCATGCAGATACCTCTGGTACCACAGAGGCATAAAGCTGTATCAGAATGTTGAAATATTTCCAATGAGGAAAATAAGAAGAGAATGAAAGAAGCTAACACCTTTTTTTTTTTCTTTTCACCACAAATCATCTACTACGTGAGATTATGGGAGAAATGTACCTCCAAGCCACCCTGCCTGTAAGCTGGTACAGTCTTTTGCCTTCAAATGAAGTGCTAAATATTTTTCTCAAAAACAACAAACCAAAACAACTAGAACCAATTACTGAAAAAAAGTCTAGTCCTATATATTACCAATTGTTTCTTAACAGAACTCTGATCATATTTACACATTGTAACTAACATTAAGATTTCAATAAGAAATTTCAACACCAAGATAAAAAATGTGAAAGGATCTAGAGGTGTCATGGAAATTCCCTACAAGCATCCTAAAACTGTCATACTCTCTTCCTTACAACACCAAAGAATGAAGACTTTTCTGTATCCAGAAGTTTAAATGGTCAATATGACTTTCATTTCCCAACCCAACAGACAGAATGGGAATCAAAGTATGGTTCAGAGGAACAGTAAGGTCCTCAGGCTAGCCCCAAGCACACTGAAGAACTACAGCTGTTGAATTATTTTTCCTTGATAAGTGCACTAGTTACAGTGGTGCTTAGGTTTCATTTGAGAAAGAATATAAACTAAAGTAAAATTGTGCAGTTTCAATTTTTTAAAAAATTAAAATGTGTTTCCATGAAACCACAAATTTATAAATAAAATGTGATTACTACATCTTTTCCCCACATCCTCTTGTCTGTCATTGTATATGTATATCCTTCTCTGCTCAGACGCAGTGAAAAAATTTAGTCATAATCTTTAGCTTTACATTTAATTTTTTACACAATTGAGCTTGAATCGTGTGACATCTTCATGCGACAAAAGGATCAGAAGTATTAATAATCATTACTGTTTTCCATTTAAGAAAACGTAAGAATAAGCCCAAGGATATTTGTGATATCTTTTAAGGTATTTTTCTAACTCATTAATTCTATTCCTTACTAAGGCTACAAATAATTATTGCATTACACTGAAAGTCTGATTCGTTTTCAGTTAATAACACAGACATGGTAAAGTATTTTTCCTGTTAAAAAAAAAGGTGTTTTTTTTCCTCCAAGTTGAGCGACAACAGTTAGTCCTTACAGAATACCCCCCCCCCCCGCCCCCCCCATGTCTCCCTGATAGGAAATGGACAGTAACATTCCACCATCATTTTAATTTTGGGGTTTCTCATCAGGTATTTCACTGTCCTGCGCTCTTCTTTGCTCAGTTTTATTGAATGCATAATGGTACAAAACTCCTAGTTGTTCAGAAATCTATAAATGCAACATACTAGATAAAAATTAAGTACATCATTGTTGAGTCACCTTTGCCTTAGAAGGCATACTCACTATGCAGCCACTCTTGTACGTAAGATGGTAGTAAGAACATGGAGATACAAATCTGGGAAGAAGTGCTGCACAGACTGAAAACAATACAGTACCACCTTAGGAAGGGGGCATTTGGATGGTTGCTGACATGCTGACATGCACCTATCTTAAGAGATACTCAGTGTAGGTTTCACAGAGAGAATCTGATAAAGCACCTCAATAAGCCATCACAACCCCTGTTACTTTCCACGTGTGCTGGCGTGGCAGAGGTGGGATCAGCAATACTGGTGTACGGGGACCAAAGGCACTCACTAAAAGGGATTTCAGCTGAAGAAAAATTTCAGTGCTTGACAACACACTGCTGACTTCATGAAGAAACACACCATTTTTACTAATATGGCCCACCTATGCTCTCCCAGTTGAAAGACAGGAATGACTGAGCTTTTACGACAATCATACGTAGTCCACTAAGTTTTGAATACGTGCTTTGGAAACCTCTGAAAAGAAGGCTTTATCCTTCATCTACTAATGAACTAATTCTCAAGATTAAGAAGAACTTCACTATCTCCTACTTCTGTCTTCCCTGTGTAGTAAGCTACAGCTGAGGGCACAGAACGAGAAATACAGTCTTGCTGCCTAATACTTAACGTCCAACAATGACTGCTGCTAGAGGTTCAGTGTGGTTCAGCATTTGCGACAATTTGCTGTCAGCAAAGCTGCAATGGACAGTAATCAGAATTTTGGCCTGATCCTGAAAAAAATTATGGAACAATTGTCCATGAGGGAAACTATACATTTTTAATAGAATTTTAAGGGTCTTAACACACTTTTAAAAGAAAATTAAGGATCTTGAGTTCCAGAAATAACTTTTCCTATTTACAAAATACTATGATTCCACAAAGGTTTGTGAAAAAATGTTCTGACTTCTTTCTAGAGGAGTGAGACAGAATTCTTTTATTTAAATGGAATGAAAAAGTCCTTTCCATTTCTGTCTTCTCTGGATTCATAACAACAAGATGCACTCAATTACTGCAGTTTATTCATGTAAGAAAACATTGTCTTGATGAGAACAAACAGTAACAGAACACATCTCACTAACTTGTAAAAGACATTTTTCCAAGTCTGAAGTCTATATAATTTTTGGTCATGCAGGGTGAAATTTAAAACCATATCTACCTGAAACAAAGGCATACTTAAAATGTCAAATATAATTTTTCTTAACATAGACTAGATCTGTTATTTTTCACTGCATTCTGACCATATTATAAAAACATGCATCTATCAGCAGTAACCAAAACTCTATCAAATGCCATAACAAATATTAATAAATTGAAAAAATGCAATAAGGAGAGGAAACTATCTGCTATGAATCTGACTTTCCATTCCATGTGGCTCCTCTATTTATTACTACTGTTCTATTTGGATAATATTGATTCCAGTGTTTAGAGTCAAAAAGAAGTTAAAAAATCATAAATCTTTGCATTTCTGGTGTACCTATGAAGCTCTCTATAGGAAACACTGGTGTATAAACTTAAACTACCCACTATATTCTGTGTATTAATTAATATATTGATTTTATGTGATACTATCCTGCAGGAGATTTGGTTCTGAGTTTACAGTCATACCTAAAATTCCATTTCCCTACCGTGCTCTTAAGATTACTCCTTATACCAGTAGTGGCCAAGTAAACACCCATAGCTGAAAAACCTTAACATCAGCAGCAGTACTGCTGGGACAGTGCATGTCATGGGGGCCAACATTTCCATTTAAACTCAATAGTGCAGCAAACAGGTGTCTTCTTTTTTATCTGGCAGAACTGAGGGGAGAAGAGAGAAATTAACTAAACCTGCAAAGCCAGGGAATCAATTTCCCACCCCCACCCCTCTTTTCTTACGCCCAAGAAGAGACCTCAATCAAATAATGCTATATAGGTTCCCCCTACAACAGTCAATAATTCAGCAGAAGGTAATTTTTATTAAACACATGTGATTTGCAAGGAAAGAGATTTTTAACCCATTTTATACGTAGCATACTAGTACTTGCCCAATTGTACCTGTAAGTCTAGTGAGCTGCATGGTTTGATTCATGTTTTGCATAAAACACTGATTTTATTCCAACTCCTGAAAACTATCATACAGCATGATCAACACAACTCATGATCTTCCCTTAAAGAGAAAAAAATTCTGTAATACACCTCCACGAAATAAACAATACTTGCTTCTACCCCTAGCCCTTCTTCCTTCCTGCAGACAGACTCAGCGTGTGGTTCCTGAGGAATTAGTTGTAGAAGAACTCCCCTGCTGACAGCAAAATGCCAAATGCACGTCCTGCACATGTAATGCGTCTGACATTTCCACATCTCACCAGGTTAACGTTTCTGACAAGTGCTTAAAAATATATGTCTTTAAAATGTGTGTTTATTGCTGCCTTCTTATCTCCACTTCATAATGTTTTAAAATGTTATTTTACTCATGAAACCACCTCCACACTTGTCTTTTAAGTAGCAGTAATTGCTTTTTGAGGGTCAAATACCTTTTTGGAATCAATGGGGACATCTCAGTTGATGGATCATATAAAATGTGTAAATATTATCTTCTTAATATGCAACAGAACTGCAAAAAGCTGAAAAGAATCAACGTGATTGACAGATTTAGCAGGGGTAGCACTGAAAATCTTTTAACATCCTAACTTCTTTAATGCTTTTATTCTTCGCAGTATGAGACCTTGGAAAAAATCTTTAAAATTTTTAAGTGTTAAAGCAATTTCTTCTCTGCTCCTGTTTTTCTCCCATCCAAGCACAAATTCCAGATGGGACATTTTATGAGCCAAAGAGGGATCTGGGATAGACATAGGATCGGTGCATCAACTATTGTTGTAGTGGAGTTGTTGTAACAATTTTTATTTTAGGGAGCAGCATAGAGTATTAGCAGAAGTGCAATATTAAACTGTACCTAACAGATTTTGTACACACTTTCAAAAAAGTCCTAATGGCATTTGGCATTACACACAATGGACATTACATTAATTTTTCTCAGAATCTCTAAATTGTTTCTGGTACTGTAGGTCAGTCCTCAAGTTTAAAATGTGAATTATGGAAAGTGATTTTATCTAATTCACCCAGATACCCTGGGTTGTTCACGTGGCTTCCTATGAAATATTTCTAGTGCACATATACATACTTACACACACTTACTTGTACAGTTTATATATGCTTCTGAATTCATATTTGAGGTATTTTCTTCTTCTTAAGTGTACATTTTTCTCTCAATATTAATGGTACTGCCGATGACAGTAACAGTCACTGATGCCAATCAAATGTTATGATTTTGCAGTGGTATTCATAAATTATTATAATTTATTTTAGAATTTCTAATTTGAAATTGAATTGAATAATTAGGCATTCCTCAGTAACATGCTGCACACCATAAAAATGACAAAGCCCCCCCAAAAGAGGCACTTAAATTCTGCTACAAAATATCTGCACCATTCTGTAAAGGCATTTTTTTCCTTTCTGGATTGTCAGTCTTGTACTTCTTAACTTTGCCCACCCTGATCATGATAAAAATAGATTTCAAGGAAAATTAGAGGGTTTTGACCTTCCCTGGTATTCAGTCAGAGAGGTCATTCCTGCTTCAAAGGAAGACAGACCTTGCTGGATGCAACACAGAACACTGAGCTCTCTGTAAATTCCTGCTATCTGACCCAGCCACAACTACCCATTTTTCCTTCTAACTCACAATACATATTGACAGAATTATAAGGAGGATGGCAAACATGGTCATCGAAATATTTTTTGCTTGAACAGAAATCACAATATTTCAAAAAGTGTCTCATGAATCAATAAAGAAAATGAAGCTTATCATTCTACTTAACAGACGATAACGAAGCTCGGTGCCCTTATGCAGAAAAGCTCTAGCTCCGCTGCATAACAATGGCCGTAGGTACAGAGTAAATTGGGAAAAATAACTATGACATATTTAGATGCAGGATAGACAAGTCATATAACTTGCTGAAATACATTAAAAACAATAATGTATTATAACATATGCAAAAGAGATTATCTTTTTTTAATGTGCTTTCATCTGAGTTAACCTCATCAGTTACAGAAGTAAACTTCAAGTATTCATATACTTCCTCAGTGCCCCACGCTTGATGTAGCGGTGGCCTCCTGACGAGGGATAAGGTGTGACCGAAGCCATACCTTCTTAAACTGCTCCAACTGAATTGACAAAAAAAGAAAGGAAACAAAAAAAAAAAGTGTATTTACTCCCTAAATCTGGCATCCAATGCTTCCCTGCATCTTCCCTGCAATTCTCCATATATTCTTTGGAAAGACAACATTCTCCATCAGTCCACCAGAAAGGAATCCTAGAAGAGCTCATTTCATTATGCCAGACATACTAGGCATACATGGCAGCGAGGGCAACATGAGAGAGGATAGAGTAACTTCAGAGCGGCCTTATGTTCATGACCAAGATAGCATTACAATGAAGACAAGCACTTCAAGAGCTGAACTCCTTTATTTTTCCCTCTCTGCGAGGATCAATCATTTGGCACCCTGCTCTGAACCGCACGCCTCCCAGGCTCGTGCTCCGTCACCAGCTAACCTTCAGCAATTACTCTGGGCTACAGATCGGAGGACTTGGCCTTCGCCTTCATTATGGATATATTCTGTTTCTGCTTCCTTTTAATTCGAAACAGATTCTGGATTAATCTGGTTTAGAAGTTTTCCAGAAGTTGTAATTTTTAACAGAATTTTGATAAACTACTGATTCCAGGCTCTCTGGTTCATCAGGGACTGTGAACGTCCTTGACTCTGACACAAGGTTAATAAAGTTTATTTATCTAAATACTTGTTTGTCTTGTCAATCTGTTCATGTGCTAGGGACAATGTAACCACATAACCAACTAATTCTTAAGACAGCAAAATGATAAAATGTTAATCTCTTAACGCATACTTAAGACATTCACATACCATCATGTCAACTCTATACTCGCAAAAGATGACAAGTGACATTTAGAGACTTTTTCTGATCAAGTTTGACATTGTTAGTCTCCTATTGTGCTTAATACTCCCAAAACAACAAGTTACTGGTTTGGTGGTTTTTTGGGGGGTTTGGTTTTTGGGGTTTTTTTTATAATTAAAATAAATAAATAACATTTTGCAAAAACAAAACAAAACAAACAAACAAAAAAACCAAACAAACAAAAAACCCAAACCAAACAAAAAAAACACCCAGTTTTATCATTCCTAACAGTCACAATGTAATCTCAGGCCAGGTAGCAGATCCTATGCCAGTGTTATAAATATTTCTAATCAGGTGTTATTTCTGCTTTATTTTCCACAGTGCAGTCTTACCGCATGCAGCACGATACTGCAGCACCCCAGTAGTACAATGTTACAACAGGATCATGGCTACAGAAAAGTGATTTTGCACATCACAGGAATCTCAGCACCTAAAAGAATGGATTTATTTTCCCCCATTCTCCTGTTTTCTTTTTTAATATTAAAACATCCATTTCTTATAAGGCTTAGATGTAACTCTGTTTTCTTTGCAATTTGTAAATTTATCTTTGGGTCCTTTAAATTATCACCTCAGTAATACCTTGCCTTGGCATATAATCACATTTTTATTAAAACATTACTGTAAATATTATACCGTATTGTTAGCTGCATATTAAATTGATTCATTTTATAACAAAGTTCTTAAAGCCTAAAAAATTTCTTGAAGTCTTATCTAGCTAACAGATTGAATTGTGGTTCTGTAACAGATTGGAATCTCCATAATGGGAGATCATATCAAGATTCCTCTGGAAGTCTGCTACTTAAATGAACTATTTAAGATGCAGGGGAATACAACTGGGGGGAATGGGAGAGAAAGACGAAAAGTGAACTAGGATGCAACAAAAGAAAGGAACACAGCATAGAAGATAACCAGACTTGTTGACAAGGGAGCTCAAAAGCACAATGAAGAAAAAGCCGTGACTGATTTATTTATTTTAACCAGAGGATGATAAAGAGTACCTGTCTGCCTGATTTAGGGATCAAGGTGAAAAACAGAAGCCTACCTGTCTGAGAAATTCTGTCTTACATCACGCAGCAAACCAAGACAGTGCCCCTACAAACATCTAACAGCATTCACAGACCTGTTGAAGGGAAGCAGAAAAAAACCCCAAACAAACGACACAGAAACATCTCCTATATTTCATCTTCTTATTTCTTTTCCCTGTTTTGTTTACTAACATCCAGATAACCAATTAGTACAGAGTTATCATCAGTCGAAATTCAGATGCTAACCTGTACATGGGCTTTTTTGTGCTTTGTGTTAAAGGTGCCACTTAACGAATGCTCTATGCACTCATATTCCCTGCATAGCGTATATATACTGTATAGCAAAGTGCCATCAGCCAGGCACAGAAACGGGAATTTCAGCAAAAAGGACAGCTGATACATTTCAACATACAGGTTACCAACATGTCCACACTATTGTAACGAAAAAGCAGAGCATGTAAGACAGCTGAATGCCTGCAGTCCATCACTTAAAATCGAGCCATTCAGCTGGAGGAATTAGGACTAAAGATTATATAAAAGTTTTAGCTACCAACATGCTTTAAAAAGGAAAGGAAAAGAAAAGCAAATTCATTACACTCAGTGCTGAGGGGTTCTTCTGGGTATTCCGTGTGGCAGCACCATCTACGGAACCAACACTGCCCAAGCTGCACAGACTCATAGCACAAAAACTGGAAAGAACTTGCTACACTGAAACACTGAAAAACAAGCAAACAAAACTTTATTATGCCTGTAACAGACTCAGTCCTTTCTTTTGCTTGTTTTTCCAGGCAGAGCAAGACCCACTATTGTGCACTCTGTCTTTGTCTAAACTCCACCAGTGTGATAATGTGATGTTGCTCTAATTTAACCCCATTATTCTTTTGTCTTTCCCGAAGTGAAATGCCACTTCCCTTCTTCCTTTGAGGTTCATCTCCAGCAACTGTCTTTGTTCTTAATGAGACTGATCCATATGTTTGCTCCTGCATATTGTGTTCAGTTAATGGCAAGATTTTCTAACACTATAAAAATCCTTCTATTATTTGTCCCAGTCAGCTTTGTGTTCTTTTCAATAGCTGTTGTAACCGTTACCTTTGATAAAATGTCCCACATCCAACATGTCCTACTTCTGAACAGTCATTCCCCCCGTGAACTCAAACTTATTTATGTCCCTTCAGCTTACATGTATCTCCTTTCCTCAATTTCTTCCTTTTTCATTGTATTGCATTTGTTAAAAAAACCCACAACCAGAACGTACAGTGAAGGCATCCATCAGGCAGCCTGCAGCAAAGCACTACATAGGAACCGATGCATCAAAACTATAATTTAGCTTATTTGTCAACAATTACACTTTTTAATATTTGCTTTGCTGATTACCAATAAATCAGCAAATAGCCATTATCAGAAAGAAGCAAGTTAATCTCATTGTTTCATTTTGCTGGTTTTTAGCTACTGCTTAGGGAACAAGAATGAAATAATGTATACTAACTACTAAGGTGGTATTTTTTTCAATAAAAATCAGGAATATGTATGAAAATTATATAAAAGTAACCAGATGAGTATGAGTTTTGCATGAGCGCACACACACAGTGTGAAAATATTATAAAATTCACTGAAATTACTAGCTTCTTTTCTAATGTGAAATAGCCTAATGACTTTGATTTAAATGTAGACTCCTGCAGCTCAGACAAGTTGGTCTGGCAGCCAGACATTAGCATGCTATTGTCAAGTCTCAGATAAACGCTGTTTCCCTGCCATGCCACCTTACGCCAGAAGCAACAACGGCACAGAACGGTGTGGCACAGAATAGTAGCCTTACACTTGCTACGGAAGAACATGTCTAATCCTGGAAAATAGCCACTGTTATCAGGCACCCCATATGGATACTAGATGTTTGCTGCCGCTTTGCTCATAAAGCAATGCTGAGAAGCCCTAGCGGTTTAAGTAACATTCCCAATTTTCTTTTTAAATAGATCTCATGGCTCTGTAAACAAAATATAAAACGGGACACAGGAGCTCACACAATTGATTCTAACCCCTTTGCATACAGTATGCATAACACTTGTTTTGCTTAGGTTATGGTGATCATGAACCCAACAATTTATGTCCAGTTTTATCTTGGTGAATACCTAGCAAGCTTACCCAGCACTGAGAAATATCTCATGTCTTACTACAGTTTTCTCTTATGTCTTTTCCCCGTCAGATGTCATCTGAGTTCTCCCAAACATGCTGGCCAGCTGTAGTGTAACCACTACAGCATTTATCTTGAGCAAATTTTCCATTTTTCATAGTCACCTGCAACCATGACAGTGTTTACTAAAACAGTTTCTCTTTCCAAATTCTATTCCCTTGACCAAAAGCACGCATGCTTCTTCTCAAAAGGGTTAACATCATTATTCAAACCTCAACTTTTACCTAATTCCCTTGTTTCAGGCAGGCTTATGGAACTGCTGTGATCAGATTTTATTTTGCCAAGAAATAAAGAGTTAGGGCTGGAAACTGAAGAATCCCTACTACAGTCTGAAAACATACATCACACAACAATTAAAAACCCTCAAAGCCTCACTGCATGGGACTGCAGTAGCCATACAGTAACCATAGCTACTCATTTCAATGAAAATGAAAAGAAACTGCAATGAATAACAATGAAACCATAAAATACATTATGAAGAGCCACACCAAACCCTGAAACCTAAGAAAACCTTCTTAATGTAATGGTGAAGAACATGTGCAGAACAGCCAACCTTTTGATTTCCCATGGACAAATTTATCTCTTCAGTAACATATTCCAAAAGTATACCTAGGCATTCATTTTAACACTTTTGGAAAGCACAAAAACAGGACAATTTACCAGTTGTGCATTGTTGTCCGATAAATAACAAGAAATGTGTGATTTTTGACATAATCCTGTTACATTCAGGTATGTGAAGTAACATGTCTAATAGAGGAATGAAGAGAACAGTTTGTTACAGTCTTGTAAAACCTAGCACAGCAGCAGACTCTCTATTGCAAATTTACACAAAACATTCTGAGACTAAAATTTTGATCCTGTGCTGGCAGTCCGCCAGTTTGTAAAGCAATTGTTACTGCTGACCTTTCCTTGCACCTTGTAGATTTACCAAATATATGCCATGCAGAGAAAGAGCAGTCAATTCTCTCAAATACACATGGGAGGTACAGGAGGATTCAGACCTTGTTAATTACTTACAGGGTAATTTCTAGTGTTTTAATTCTTATTTAAGCACGGAACTGACATCACGTTACAAGGCAACAAACCCTTTGTTACAAGTAGCAACAGGACCCCACAACAGGCCCACCCTTCAGTCTGCCAACCTAGGAAAAACACTTGTTTCTCATCTGGCATCCTCCTACAATTTAACGTTTAACTAATGCAGAAGTTCAAGTACTGCTGTCTCATCTGCAACAGAGAACTTTGTGATCAGATAAGATTTTTTGATGATATAAGATCAATTCCAGGAAATATCAGAAATCTTGGATACAGGCATCACTTACTGCAGAATGGTAGCTCTCCACTACTTTGCTATTCATGTCGGTGGAATAACCCACAGCGATACAGCGCACCAAGCAATAATCCGGGTTCTGAACAGATGTACAGTTCCAAAAATGATATCAAAAGACTCAGAGGCATAAGTGCCTACACTTAGGTCAAGATTATTATGACTTCAGGAAACAAAGTACAGGACTTATACAAATTAATTATCTTCTTTCTACGCCACAGAATTATGCATTGAGATATTAATACAGACTCACAGAACAATTAAGGTTAAAAGGGACCTCCCGAGTTCCAACACACTAATCTCAAGAGCCAACCTCAAAGTTTGGTAAGGTTAACTTCTTGCTCATTTTCATTCTCTATAGGAATACCCACATATTGTAACCTCCGATTCCTATTTGTGGTGCCTCAAATAGGAGCAGAAAGAGGAAGAGACGAGCTTAGAGCCCTTACCTTTGCTACTGATGACATAAGAAGTCTAAATTCTGTTGTCACAAGCATATTAGATCCTCTCACACACGTAGACTCAACTACTTTTTCTGTGTACACTACGATTCTTTTTAGACAAATTATGCAATGTGATTTTACATGAATAATGGAGATTATTTCTAGAACTTAAACATTTGTTATTTACTGGAACCTATATGAAATAGATGACTGCAAGGCACAATGTTCAAGTGACTTCAGCATCAGACCTTCAGGCAGGAGAATAAATGTTTCTTTTTGTCAGATCTGGCACATTCATAACTTATTTGTAAATCAGGAAGACTGTTTCAACGCTCCCCCACTCAATGATGAAATCACATTTTCCCAGTAACCCCAAGCATGTCATTTATCTTGGTCAGAAGAAAGCCTTCAATGAACAATAAAGCAAGTGTCACCGCTTTTCATTAACAAGAAGTCTGCTAGTAATCCTGACTCTCCCAATCTACATGTGATATGCAAGGGGGATGAGGTGGGGAAAGAAATGTGAACATACATGGATATAAACATATATTAAGGAAATAGACATTTTCATACAGTAACTTTGAAAAATGTGATTTAAAAATAAGGACCTGCCTCCTCCATTTCTTCTGGGATCTCTCTCAAAAAAAACCCCAATCAAGCTGCTAGAGTTTACCATGGTGCTTTGAAAAAAAACCCAACAAAACAAGACAACAGAAAAATAAAATAACCGACCCCAAATTTTAAATTTATAGAATAAATAATTCTCGCCACCAGTAAACACAGCAAGCAAACATGACATCCTCCAATTTTACCATATGAACAAGAATAGGATATTTTACTCAAGTACATTTTGTCTCTTAACCATTCCATGCCTTATGAAGATACACTTAAATTTCTTTCAAAGATGTCTCTAGCTGTCAAACCTTAACTGGCTTTATTTTTTTTTAATAAAATAAAAATTAAAAAAAAAAGTAAAAAAAAAAATTAAAAAAAAAAATCTGCCAAGGAAAACTATCTCCTGACCCAGCTGCAATAACAAGACACCTTGGGATAACTGAGATCTGGCAGACAGTTAAGACTCATGGGAACCAAATATCACGTGCTTCAGAGGCTTCTGGAGCACCAGAAAAACTGCAGATCAAACTACATTAGGCAGCATTATACAGGGTGGGCAGATGCTGTCCTTAAATGCATCCAGGAGAATCCTACTGATTTATGTACTTTGCTTTCACACTGAACTAAAAGAACCATGTATGTCATATTTCTAGCTAAAAAAAAATCCCTAGGTACTGGTTTAAGTATAAAATGCTTTCTTTCAACAGTTCTGTTAGCTTTTGATTAATTTTGCCTCTAGTGTACTAACTGCTGAGTCTCTTGACTGGCTGAAAAGAATCCAATACAGAGTGTATGCTGGACTCCCTTTCAATGAAATCTTCGGCTTATTGGAAAAGGAATTATGTTGAAGCAGCTGCTAGAGTATGTTTAGAACTCAGTTTACTCCTCTACATCTTGTGCATGTTTAGCATAGATTAATTATACACTTTGCCTCTTAGCATGGTCACTCAGGAAAGCACAACTTGTGCTGCAGCCCAGATTTACAGCCCTTTGCCTTCACTTGCATGTGCATTTTGGAACAGTAAACATCTGCTCACACTACCACCCGTGAACTTTGGCATAGTATGAAATATACCTAGCAACAAGAACGACAAAGTACTGTGAAGGCGGTGGATTTTGTGAGGCATACGTAAACAATTCATACAGTACATGCACATCTTTATTATTTTAAAATGCAAATTCACTTGAAACACAGTTTTCCTTTATGCTTACAATCATTTGGATACTAAGTTGATGTAGGTTTTCAACTAACAAAAACATGCCCACGTAGGACAGTCGTTCTAGTAATGACAGGGTGGCATGAGCTTACCACAAATTTCATTCTCCCCCAACCTCCAGCAAAGTACCTGTTGAACAGCATAATTTACTTGAAAACTAATTTTTTATAATATTCATCAAAGAACTGAAAGAACACATCAGGAATGCTAAGATCTTGGAAATTTATCTTTCTCAACTATTCTGTCCTCTTTAGGAAGCATGCACAGCTTGTGTCATTGCTCCTCTTAAGTTCTCAGTAGCCAAACGCTCCATCAGTCTATCCTATTGCTACAGCGTAACACTTTTCAGTGTATTTGCCCCCCAGTTTCTGGAAATGCAACCTCTTTCCATTATAGAAGAAAAACTTGGGTTTACACCCCTATGTTATAAAGAAGCAACAGTTTAAAAGCAATATAATTTTACTAATACCTCTTCAATCAAACCTTTTGATTAACATACTTAAGAAGTGAACTATGTTTAAGCCAACAGGTTCAAACATTATTTCATCAAATTGATGATTAAGAATTAACAGTGCAGTGAACCACAGCCACGCGTCTGCTGGCAGCATTAAGTGTGTGTTTGTGAGATGCACTGCCGGGAGAGGAGTAGACAGCTGAGCTTTGCAAGAGAATACCCAGCTATAAGATGATACAGGGGAATCTAAAAATGCATGGTGAAATAGAAAAAAAAAAGAACCCTGACTTTTGACCAAGATGTGGATTATGAAATCAAATTGTTTATTTTCAGCTAATATCCCTTAAAATGAAATGTAACATAATTAACTTATCACATCACAGACAGTAATAGTTGCCACGTGAGACAAAGGAAAAAAGAGACATACTGTTACTTTGGAGTAAAGAGAAAAAACTGACAGAGATTAACTTCAAAAGTTAACATCATTCTGGAAATTGAGAAAGTTACATTCTGTATGTTTTTCTATCAAAAACAACAGAAGAATAGAACCCGTTGCAGATGTGTCTATAAAAGGAAATTGAAATTACATTACACATTCCCCTCCAACTAAAATAAGCAGTCATCTGTCACGCTTTTATTAAATGATAACACTTCCAGAGTAGTACCTGCATTTTCTACTCTAAGCCGGTAAGGCAAGCTGAGCTGTTCTAGCCACAGCTTCACACAGTACATCCGAATACCAACCAGACTAGTGTTTCAAACAAAATAAAACACACACACCCAAAAAACACCAACCCAAAGCAATATACATTATGCTGTTTGTACAATCTGACTTTCTTGCAAATGTAAAGAAGGCTCAGAAAGGGTTGCACCACAGTGCAACAGATGATAGATGGATATTAAGATAAGGACATATGGCTATTCAAGTCCTGTGAATTACAGTAAGCAAGACAAAAAGATCTTCTATACACGACACTTCAAAAAATGAATGGATTGAGATGTTACCTGAAAAGATTCATTTTATTAAATACAAATTATTATTATTAAATTTTACATTTCAAAAAGATTTGTCTCTTATCATTACGTGACCTATAATCTTTCTGCACAAAACCTTCATTGGCTATGCTCCTTTAGCTTAATAATGGCTGTAAATTTAAGTAGACTAAGCAAAGAAAGGTTTAAAGAAATCATTTTGTCTACTACGCAATAAGAAACGGTGTGTTTCATTCAAACATGCAACATGTTAGAGGCCTCTTGACTGTACCTCTGTAACCACAGCCCCACAGCCAGCTATGAAACACTGCTCCGCTGCCATCCCCCACCCCCGCACACACCAGCTGAAGGGCTGGCCCTGCTGGAGTCCGCAGGACCTGTGCCCCACTGATCACGGACACAGAGATGTGCCCATTATTCCACTGTATTTCAAAATTTGGGTATAAATATAATTCAAGGATCTATTTCTGTACATGTAATAATAGGTATTACACAGAGACACAGCTATGCCTATAACCTTCTTGATGCACTACAAATACACACACACCCCTGTCATGTGCACATACATAATTTTTTTCATCTATAAATTAAAGAAATTCTGTTGGGAAGTCTAACTATAAGCAAATGGGAACCTGTAGCAAATGTATACAAAGTTAAAGTACAGTAGGAAAAGTTAGAGGGATTCAAATTCTCTCATATTTTGCTATTACGAGTTTAAAAGACATAGATAACTGAAGCATTCAAAGTTTTCCAATTGTATGTAGTAGGAACCTTGTACAAAATATGTTTGGTTTTTTCTGTTTTGTTTCTTTCAAAGTCAGCCTCAATAGCTAATTAGAATCTAGTTCAAGAACAGTGTTTAGGAAACACCTGTATGTACACAGTTGAAGAAAACTAAGTAGATATTTTAATAAACTGCAGGATTTCCAGATTAAATGTAGAAATTGCATATCTTCAAAAAGATCAAGTACAAGTAATTATTTTTCATTTTCTGAAATAGATATTATAGGTTTGCCTCTGTTCAGCTCCAAAGCATTAAACAGTGCAATTAAAAGGACCTCCTCCTCTCTCTCTATGAAACGGCTTCCTACACAGCCCAAACAAAATAAACCAAAACGAAATACAAAAAGGAAATCTAAAGTTTTAAGAAAATATTGCTTCTGCTTTACCCTCATTTTCAAAAATGTATGGATGCAACTGAAAAAGACAAAAGAAATATCTGTGACTGATAAAAGTATATGATTGCAAATCTCAGTTGATGTTAACACCAGGGAGGGTGCTTGTAGGAATAAAGTTTTTGTACACATATCTCTAGTTCTTATGATACAGGTGAAACCACACATGCTGCACTATTCATCTTTGGGAGTCAGGTTTAAACATACTTCTAGTTTGCTTATGTTTATGCGAAGAGACTTAAACTTGGCCAGTATAAATCCACGGCAGATGTGGGAAAAATAAAAGGAGAGTAGGTCACTATGTCAAGAAAAGAAGCACAGTGGTTTGCCCTGTATTACTCTCTCGGGGGAATCCCTGCTATATTAGGTAGGGCACTTCTGCAAGTAACAGCACCTGAAGGAAAACTAAACATAGAAGCCCTTATAACTCCAGAAAACAGCTCACTGCAAAGGACTTGCGTGTAGGGAAAAAAAGCCATAATGTATCTTTTAAACCTATAGAATGTGTATAAATAATAACTTTCCATAGAATCCTGTGCTTACATGCCTCCTCAACAAGGAGGCTTAATAACTCCTTGTGTCAACAGGGCTTGGAATAAACAACCCCGTCTTTACTAACTTTATTTTTGGCAGGTTTTTTTGGAAACACATGTTATTAAAAACAGCACAGTTTTCCAGAGGTTGAAGACACTCTACACTCCAGTGGTCTAGCCAGAGGTTATACTCTCACTTAGGTCAGTATTTATTAATCAAATTCTATAAATACAACCAACACTAACCTTAGCTGGCTAACTCATTGCAAATGAGAAGCCAAGTCACCGCAACACACTCCAGGGTGAACAAAAAAAGGCACATTTCAGAAATTACAATTTCTCAAGATCCACAATGTAACAGAAAGTGAATGATAACAGACAACACTTCAGAGGGAACTTGAAAAAGTCCAAGTACCTAATACCACCCAATTCTTCTGGAAAACTTTAATTTAATAGGAACTCCATGAACTCTCACCTGGAATTCCTACCTCAGGCTGAGGTTAGAAAAAAGTATGAATATTGAAGTAGGTATTTCTACAATGAGAACAATGACGGTGAAGGAAAGGGAATTTCTAAATGCTGATTTGATTGTCATGTAAAATAATACTCAGAAGCATGACCTGGTCAAGGAACCAAATTTAGGACTGCATTTAAATTAATTAAAAGCAGACTAAGGAATTCAGCTAGGTACACATATTTGGCATACAGATTTTAAAAATATGTATTTCTATATTAATTTTGACAAGGAAAACAGAGGCAGAAGCTTTCTATAATTATGCCGCCTCCATCTTGTTAACATAATTTTTCTAAATTTTCTAAAAAAAACCCCAGCTTAAAATTTACTTCGAAGCCTCAGTACATCAAATTCAGTCCTTTTATATTGTTACAATAAAGTTAAATCATGGAGGAATGATCACATCAGGAAGGTTTGAGGCTATAGTACCCTATAGTTTGTACCCCAACAATCTACTCCAACTACCACAGAACTATTCTAAGGTTTCACCAGTCCAAATACTTCTTCCCACCCCAGCTTCTCACTCTGGAGAACTAAACCACTGTAAAGACCCAATGAACTGTTGAACTTCATAACTAAAATGCAAAATTCAAATATCCTCAGCCAAACCAGCTACAACCCAAGTGCTCCTGCTCAGGAATGATTTCACCTAAAATCCCTGAAGGTGAACAGTGACAGCTGTTTAGCTGTTTTTATATAACATTTCTTAATTCATAGGAAGCAGCTCAACTGCTTAGATTTTATCGATTCCAGGTCTTGTCTGAATGAATCTCCACATGTATTCAGTGTATCTGTACTCATACTTAAAAATATATTTCTGTCCTTTCCCATTCCTTCACATTTAAATTTGAGACAATTTGATTTTTACTACCACCACAGATTTAGGACATATCTGAAAACACAGTAAAGGAAAACAGATATAATTTAATTTTTTTTTGTAATAATTAACATTTTTACTACTTTTCAAATTACTAATACTTTATTACTTGAGTAGCAGTATTAACCACTCTGCATACCTATGCCCTTTCAGGGCCCTCTGGCATTAACACCACATTCAATTTTCTCGTTAATCAGGACCAGGTAGTCCAAGCTACGTGGGATGTGAAGCACAGTATTTTCTTACTCCAGTCTTCAACCGAGAAACAAAGCTTTCATTCTAAATAAAAATATGAACCAACTATGCATACCTGAAATGACATTGCTTCCTAACACTGCAAATTTGACCAACTCTGAGCCACCTTAAAGGGGATGTCAATAATGCGTATCACAGACATGACTTAGAAAATGAAGAACTCAATACATGCCAATCCTACCTATCTTCCTTAGATTCACCTAAACCTCGCTGAAACATACTTTTCTTATTTCAATCCTGCCTCTGGTTGCAGAGTACAAGTACTTGAGCCTTTACTACATGTAACTACCGCACAGTCACGGCCGTTCTGGTCTTAATTTCCTGGTTTAGTCTTAATTTCTTCCTGTATTCAAGAGATTGCAGGTCTATTGAATACTGCCTTGAAGATAAGGAACCTGCAGTTTTTTTAAAGAACTAACTTTTAATGAGACACAATGTTCGGAAACCAACCTAAAATGAAGCTGGTTCTGAGACAAATCTATGAAATGAAGGATCCAAACCTTAATGCTCAGGGTAGAAGACAAGTAGAAGTTTTACTGTCAGTGCAGTTCTGTTACTTTTGACAAGGCCTTCCCTAAAGAGAATGAGGCCTTACAGTGGGTAAAAGAAGAGATGACTTCTATCACTCTGAATATATCAATTCTAGTGACTAAACCAGGCACTTCGTGAATTACAACATGTGGCTGTTCAGTCTGTACTGTGGAATAAGCTGTCAGGAAGGTTGCACAAGCTGGTTTTGCTATTTAAAAGAAGCACCAATATAAGTTTCCTAAAATGACAATGATATCACATGATACCCAGTCAAATTTCAGAATCATAACTCAGGGGCAACATCCACAACTAATCCTGAGAATCACCAAGTATCCTTTGCATGGGAAGAGGAAAGAAAGCGAGCAGTACAGTTCTGCCATAACAATGATTACATTACAGCACTCAGAGTGAAGATTTTGCAAGCTAGATAGCTAACGGATGAAGACTTCTGGTATCTAAGGAGACAGAGGCCACCTGATTTTTTTTCCTAGTTGCAGATCACTTAGTTTTCAAAAACACACTCAATTTCCCACTTCAACATGTTATTTAATCAAATAAAAATCATGCTATATTAAAAAAACAAAACAAAACAAAACAAAAAAAACAACCAATCACAAAAAGATTACATCAGTGTTTCAGCAAGTCCTTTCGGGGGCCTCCTGGCATTAACATCACATTCAATTTTCTCATTAATCAGGACAAAGTAGTTCAAGCCATGTGGGATGTGAAGCACAGTATTTTCTTACTCCAGACTCTGACCAGGAAACATAGATTTCATTCTAAATAAAAATATAACCCAAGTACAATCAAGTCTGGCCAGGCTGTAGGCATGTATGCTACATAAAAACCTGTCTCTGAGGCACAGTCACTGTACCGAACCATCACTCAGGTTCTAAACAATTATATCGTGATCAAATACCAACGTCTAACAATCCTGTTTAAGGAAATACATTTTGAAGAAGCATGAAAATGTATTACCAGATATAACTGTAAGTGTTACTGGCAGCAGAAATATGGTGAACTTGGTTGAAAATACTGAACCCACTTGTCCCAGTAAGGAAATGGATATCAAGCAGTGTGCTGTATGTCTTGGCTTTTCACCTCTGCTTATCTCAAACACATTTAATTCTTCAGATACAATAAGCTATCTACCTTTCTATCAAAATGCTTGGCCTTCCTCTGACAGCTTCTAAATGTAGTTACACATCATCGATATAAAAATCTTTAATACAGGGAAGAGTTCGCAAGTAACATGTTTAAAATAATTTACTGTCATAATTTCCTTGTTGCTTTTCCATATTAAAAAAAATAATGTAATGTATCATGTAATGTATATTGTAATCAATTAGAGACTATAAAAATTTTGCCCCAGACACAGATCCAGTTTGGAATAAAGCACATAGCTTTCCCAGTTCATAATCCAAACAAAAGAAAGTGCTTATAAAAGCAAGCTACGTACATGCACAAAGAAATCACTGGTCAGGCTCCCTCCACTTTTACCCTAGCAGTGGATATAAGTAAACATAAACTACGGAATTATGGCACTAGTATTAAAAATACATATATATATGTATATTTAAATCACTTTTTCTTGTCTCCCTTCTTATTCAAGTTTCACAGCATACATATGGGTATGAATAAGTAAGGGATTTTTCATCCTAACTTCATGCACAGCAGCTTGAGAAATGTTTCAGATTAACATAAATGATAATACAAATACATAAGGCTGTCTTTCAAAGAGGTTTGATAATTCATAAATGCAATGTTTGCACAGATCAGGTCAAGTCAAAAGGTTTGAAATGTAAGTATTTAACTTATGTAAATCTGTTTATCACTGCTAAGGAACATGGGATGACTTCAGATGCTCACTATCTAATATACCCAACACACATCTAGTGCAACTCATGTGAATTCTCATTCCAATTTTTAATTACTATGCAGCCTGTAAAGACAAAAATCCACTAAGTCAGATTGCTCTTTTTTTTTCTTTTATCAGAAGAATTAACATTAATTGCATATTACTTCACAGGCACTGCTTTTCTACGCATTCATTACTAAAATAATAAATCGAATGAATTTTGAATAAAAGTATTAAAACAGCTACAGGTACAGATGTTTACCCTTCAGCATATTTCTATCAATATTTCTGTTGCCAGTGCTCATAAGGAGGTAATGTAAAGCTTCATTTCATTACTGTATGTTTCAAGACTCCCAACAAACTAACAAATCACAATTCCTTTCAAAATTGTTTATACTCTGTTTTTTTCCTGATGTAGTTTTCTTTTTATATTGTATACAGTTTTACTTGCATAACTTGTCGAAACATTTTATGAAACCGTAAGAGGAGGACAAGGATTTCATAGCATTATGCAGACCTTGGTGACAGGAAGGGAAGACACTAATTTTGTTTTCATGTGAGATTTTTAAAGTTTTAGACAAAGAGTCTAAATGAATGTCTCTGTGGAGTCCATACTGTTTTTTTCACCTACTAAAGTAACTGAAGTTGTTGGCTTTTTCTCCTACGGTTTCCAAATCCATGGCTTTAAATTCTATGTCAAAATCTTAAAATTAAATATCCACCCATCCATATGGGGATACAGACATTTAGTTTTGTGGATTTGTTAAAATCTACTTATACTGCTAACAGCATAGGGACATATGATTTAGCATGGTAAACACATGTTTAACAGCCCAATTGCTTGGATTTTGCATAGTGGACGACTATGTTAATGCCCGTGCAGTAAAGTGCTAAACAGGAATTCCCACAACAAAGACTTCGGAGAAGGAAAAGGCAGGACATACCAGGGTAACTTGGGAAGAGACTGCTCTTCAGGGACAACAGGACTACCAAGCTCTACCAAAGGGAAGAAAACATGCCACACCACCAAATGCCACAAATTATGGAATAATGTCTTTGTCTGAATAACCCAAGGACACCAGATAATTACATCTTGTCTTACAGCCTTGCCGGGGAGGAAAGATAGCTTCATAGAGCTTTACAGAATAAAGACATACTCTATAAAAGTAAACAACTCTGCATGTATGTAGAATTTCTTATTGTACAGTAGTCAAGTGGATCTTGAGATAAACCTTATTATTTTGTTCCGTAGTTGCAATGATGGCACTGCACATTATGCTCCCTTAAATGCTTTCTCCTGTGTAAACAAACCTGACACAGATCCCACCCGACACTTGAACCTGCTCTGTCTTCAAAGCCCCAGATTTATGGGCATGACAGAAAAAACGCGGCTTGCTTAGAGGACTGACAAAGTCATTGTAGAAAGATTTTTGGTTTGGTAAAAGACTAAATGAGAAGTTTTCCATGACAGCCAGGTATTTTTAAAGAATAAATAGAAGCTTAACATTTTTGATCCAAAATTATTTTGAACGAAAATATTAATCAGACCAAAATAAAAAAAAAGGCATCAACACAGCTATATATTTTGCAAGTTCCTTTTAGTAGTTTAATATTATCTTCACTTCCCTGAAAAAGTTTCATTATTGTTTTCCCTAAACTTACATCCATATTTAATCACTGAAAATGCACCTCTACCACACAGCAGATGTGTCATTAACTATTACTGAAAAAAAGTGAAATAAAATCACCCAGCATGAGAATACTATGGAATAAGTCAACACTAGCAGATGGTGTTTATTTTGTCACTGCTTGTGTTAAAAATTACCACCTATTTCATCAGCTTCTCTTTAAGGTAGAAGTTTCATGTAAAAACTGGAAAAGCTATTTTTCATAAGCTGTCACAAAACTCCTTAAAATATAAGTTCTTGTGTTCATGGCTTCCAGTTTTCTAGGACATGGTGCAATACACAGGAGATCAGTTTGTATAAGTCTGACATGATCGAGTATTTTGCTAGCAGCTCAGTCTTTCAACACACAATCTGTTTTGTTTCTCAAGCAAATCTGCAAATTCTTTAGTTCAAATACCGGTATTTTCAAGACAAATTCTGTAATAAGTGTTAAGTCTGCTCCTAGGAAAGGCACCTGGTGGAACTGGCAGCTTGTTTTCTTCTAGGACCCAATACACAAGAGTTTTACTTCCCTCTCAGAATTTCCTACATTCTCATTATTTTATTTTATCACACACTTCAGCTTTGCAGTTCACATTCTTTGGTTGATAGTTTCTTAATTAAACAGCATGTTGCATGAAGAGCAATTGTACTACCTGGACTTGGCTACTTAAAGAAATCATTGCTAAAATCCCACTATAAAACCAGGTTTTGCTCATGCATTTTTGAAGGAATTTCCATTAAAATGGAAACCCAAAAAATTAAATGCAAACTCATATAATTCTCCATAACGCAAAGCCACATTAAAAGCAGCATTGAATGGAATTCTTCACTACTGTGATTTAAACAGAATTATTATAAACACATTATAAACAGTATCCATACACAGTATGTAATTACACTTTTCAAAGTAAAAGAACTTACTTATATCTGAACACTACTGGATTTCAGTCTACCCTTCTCACTGATTATTTCAAATGTCATGCCACAGAGACATCATCCTTCTAAATTAAATTCCCATACAACCGGTTGCATTTTGTATCTAAATCTCATAAGCACAGGATAAAATCCAATCCATTTTCTTCCCTCAGAAAAGGCACAATCCCTATCTTCATTACATTACATTTCAATTGATAACATCCCAGAATTACTTTAAGAACTTACTTGCAGATCACAGATTATCATAGGTCTTTGAGAGAGCTGGACATTTGCTGCAACAACATATCTAATACATAGCTTTTTAAGTAGCATCATTCAAATCTCCCTTTGGTATTGACAGCATTATACATTAATTCAGAAACTATGGACTCCACTACAATGTCCAGTTTTATATGTTCACAGTTTACTCAGGATCATCATGTTGAAACAAACAGGAAAGATGATTAAACCACATGACAACAGCTGTAACTGGTGTTAATGCACTTCAACATATTTTTAATTACTTGACTCCCTCCTTTCTCCCTCCCTGTTAAGTCTTCTATTGCACTTAATGTTCAGGTTGCCTTGCACACACTATGTAAGGAACCAATCATTTTATCTTTATTATTTAACGAGCAGTACAGGCCTCTCTGTGTCCTATTCAAATCATACTCTTAAGCAGAACACTTGAATTTCTTCTTTTGCTTTTATATATTGCTCAACATTACACTATGTGAATGCTTTAAAAGCATTAATTAATGATTTTGATAAACCTCTGAGCTTTTGTTACATTATTTTACAGCTACAAAAAGAAACCCAGGGTGGTTTGATTCCTTTGTTTGTTTGTGTTTTTTTCATTCTGGATGCTTAGCATGAGGTAGATTTTGGGGGGTGTGTGTGTGTTTGTTTTTAACATCTATTAAGGATTCTTCTCCCAGAGAAGAAGTCATCAGAAAAGGTGAGATTTAGGTCTACTCCAAACACTAAGTAGGGGAGATATTTTCCTATAGAATGCTGTTATCCTTTTTTCTTCCACAGTCTAAACATGGATCTGACAACAATCCTTCTGCCTGCATTTCTGAAGCACTGGCCACTATAATACCACTATAACATAAGTTCAGCACTTAACCTCCTTGTTTTCCATTACTACTTGGCCTGCATCAGTGGCATCTTTCTCCTTAGCAAAGCAAAGCAAAGCAGATCAAGAAACCTAATGTTTTATTAGAACACTGCAAAGCAACCCACCCACTAAATAGGCACACTTGATAATTGGGTACCTTTAAAATGAAAAGTCTGAGGGTTCTGCTTATTAGAACACTGCAAAGCAACCCACCCACTAAATAGGCACATTTGATAATTGGGTACCTTTAAAATGAAAAGTCTGAGGGTTCTGCTTATGGTGATACAAAAAACCCTCTTCTGTTGACACAACATGCACACTGAAAGCTTTGCAACACTATTTGGATGCACTCTCAGCTTTAAACCAAGGTTAGTGCCATCTGTCTGGTTTTGGCACCATCCAGACTGATGTAAAAAATCCTATGGCACTTTTTAAAAGGAACAGAGATAAAGCTTGGGTTTGGTCAATTCCCTTAAACTATTAACATAATAGATTTGGCTGACATCAATGCCAGTCAGCACATCTGGATCTATAAGCTCACTGTACTTTTCTTATCACATTTAGAGCATACAACCAACTATTTTGCTAGACATATATCAGATTTAGCATGTACAACTAACTAGACTCATAAAAAATACCAAGTTTTTCTACTGCTTTTCTCAAGTTATTTTCTTACATGCATGTTACTGTCAAGCCAGAGGTGAGAATACTAACCTAAAATATTCTTGACTTGCTGTTATAGTTATTAATACATTCTCATTCTTAATTTCTAGAGCTCTGAACAAATGCAATACCAAATATTAAAAGCAACATATGAAACAAACTTGTTTGATTTGAGAAGGGTATTAGGTTGTCAGGGAAAACAACTAAATCTAAGAGAAACAACATTTGATGAAAAGCCTCAAAGCTTCAAATGAGAAAAGACATTATTCAGATGCATGCAGTTTGTAGGGCAAAACTTTTCAGTGCATTTTCCAGGATCACAGAAGTATTATTTTTTGAGATTTAGCACGGCCCAAATGGCATAACTCATTCATTGCACCTGTGCCAAAATCCTTTCCGCAACACAAGTAATCATGAGTGCTTCAGAAATGCAGAGAGATATACAAGACCATTTACATTCTTCATTAATTTCATCTTTATTACCAACCATACACATACCACCCTGCACATTTTTTACCATTATATAACAGCATTATGGAAATTTAATTGCTCTACCAAATGCTCTGGCTCCCACTCATCTAAGAAGCATGGAAATACAAACAACAGTCTTTATTTCCAGTTTGAAAACACACTAAGCATTCTTGGGGGGCATTAACTATGAAATGGTCACAGATGCTCAGTACTCTCCAGAATCCAACATAAGAAACTGCCCCAGTATTTTCTAAGACACTGTTTGAGATTCAAAGCATAGTGTCATTCAATAGTTTTTATCAACAATCAAGCAATTATGGAAAGAAGGATATCAGAAAATCAAATTGGGGGTGACAAGAAAACCCTGTTTTATGTCTTATTTAAATATTAAACAAGGAGAATAATATTCCTGGTTAGGGCCCTAATTTTGCAAAGCATTTACTTAAGTGCTTAAATGAAAATCCCAAATGGAAAGGTGCCTTTCATGTACATAGTAGGTCACAGTTGCAACGGAAGAAAAGAATGAAATATCAAAATATATCTTTCATCTCATTAAGCAATCAAATAGAAGGCAAAAATTGCAGTGTTGAGGGCGAAGGACTTTTTATGAAGTGGGCCCTGCTAAATTAGTAAAAGCACATAGTGATACTATAGTTAGTATAAGTGTACATATCCAATGAATGGAAACCAAGTTTTGACTTCAAGAAACATCAAAAGGAAGATGTTGCTGAATCATTACCTTTGCACTAAAATTCCTTAAGATGTCTTTGAATTTATATTACTACAACTCGTTAAATTCTTCTTTTGCTAAAAAGTTCATTGCAAGCTTTTTTCTGAACATCCTCCTCCTCTCAAAGGAGTTTTGCTCTCAGGGAAACAAAAGATATGTGTGCGTGGGGAGTAGTGATTTTTTTTTTTTTTTAAATAAATTGTCTAGCAATGAGGTGATTCCCTACAAAACCAAAACAAAACCCCCAGACTGCTTTGCACAGCACCTAAGCTACAAAACTTCAGCGACACACTAAATGTCACTGTCTGAATCTGAAATTCTTAGGTCAAAAGAATTCAAATCAAGACTAAAGATGAACAGAATTACCACTACATCTTTCTTTAGAAAGTCCAATTGCTGAAGAGACATCTATCACATGCAAGCTTTTAGCAATGGGTTAAAACACCGGTAATTACCTTTGTGAAAATACTGCTAGATACAGGTACCATATTGCTTTTAAATTATGCCTATGCGTACCCAGCTCTGACATCTCTCACGCACATCTTCCTCTCCATCTAATAAGCCTTATCCCATGAAGCAACATCAGTTCAAGGAAAATGCAGCTCCTTCACCACCCAGTGAAGACTCCAAATAAAACCCCAGCTTTATTTTGTTCAATCAAACCAGGAAGGTAATACTCAACACAATGAAACAGAAATAAGTAGGAAAGAGAGATCAGGTTTATTCAACAGAATATAAATACCCAGGAGGAAAAAAACAAACACAGAAAAATATCTCACAACACATAATAAACAGAACATAAACAAAACTAGATTAATCATTGCAAGACCCACAAATTCTAAACTAGGTTCTAAGATTACAAGGAATACAGTTTAAGCAAGATAAAAACCTTACGTATTAGAGAGTTCTTTGTCTCAGCCAGCTGCTGCCAGCTTGTCTGTCTGTCTTTCAATTTCTCAGAAAGGTGTGTGTGAAAATCTAAATGAAATAAAACAAATACATTTTAGAGATGGCTCTTTTTCTCCTTTTCTTCCATTCTGTTCACCTGTAGTGTAACACAGCCAACAATGTTTTACCTCCTCCCACCCAAAGCATTTCTGAATAATAAAAAAATACATTACTCATTGTTATTTAGAGATTAAGGATTCTTTTAGCTTGTTCTCAATGACATATAAAAACGCATTTTGAGTAGCAGTAGTACTGGTGAAATCTTGCTTTGCAGGAGGTACATGTACCCACGGTTGGTATCATTAACCAGTAAAAGGACAGAGGATGTAAAAAACTGGCTATAACATGTGCATTACAATTTAACTTGAAGTCCATGCGAATCTCCATACATGCTGTACAGTAGGTATTTAGGATCATACTAATTTATTTTCAGTGTATTATCTATTATTCCTGTAGCCAAGTATGCATCATTACATCCTTCTAAAAGATAATTTCTATCTTCAAAAGACTCTTAAGATACATAAGGAAAATGGACACTTTTGATGTAACAAATCACTTCTTACATGTTTATTGCAGCAGCATGGTGAGTTGTACATGGACTATCAAAATAGTCAGGCTCACTCTGCTACATCTCTGACATGAACCAATGGAACTGCAGTGTTGCAAGGATGGCAATATTTTTTTCTTTTTTGTCTCACAAAAACTCTCCAGCTTTAGGTAGGCAGTTTTTAATATATACACACACAGAGAAAGAATCCTTTGGTTCTGCATGGTTCTTCTCTTTGACTAAAGAAACCCCAGACTTCTTTTGGTTTTACAACTAATTCAAATACACCTACATTTTGAGAACATGACGTAATTAAGGAGTCCTCTTCCATTTGAAAAGCAAAACATCAACTGAAAATTGTTACTGAATCTCGTTACAGGAGAGTTTTCAGATGTAGTAAACAGGAAACATAAAATCTATTTTTATTTGTTTACATGAATTTCCTTGCACAAACCAAAGACAAGAAGCCTGATAATTAATATATGGTCACTTTAGTTCTTGTTCTTCACTGCCTTTAAGGCTTCACTGGGAAATTATTTTACTTTGTACATCTCAGGTTCAAATCCTTAGTAATTGTTACAAGATAATAATTTAACCTTGCACCCAAGACTCACCAGAATCAACAATGAAAATATGTTCTGTATACCACAGTAATTTATTACATGCAAACAGCAACAACAAAAAAAGACAATGCTTTGACACTTAAAGGTAAAAAAACAGCTGACCAAAACAACAGAAAATAAACCATTTCACACGCTAAAGATGTAAGGCAATAAATTAGCTCCTAACAAATTAGCTATTTGTTAGGAACACAAATATTTTGGGCCTAAAATGCTTGCAACAGAAACAATATGAAAGAACAGCAGCTCCTGAGTTTCATTCACATTGCTGGCTTTGGAGGTAAAAAGTAATTTTAAGGGACAAGTTATACTTTTACAAACAATAAAAAAGAGAGTTTAATAAAACGCCACATGTGAAATTCAAACTGGATGTGTTATGACCTTAAGTCATTTTCAGGTATTTTGGCTCATGTCTAATTAGTTCATTTCTGATTTTGATGATACAGACTTTTGATTTGAAAGCAAGGAAGAAAAGTAAAAGATTTTTCAGGAATGCGCCACTGAAAGGTAATTCCAAGAACAATATGTAAGTGAAGCAAAGGTATGTGAAGTGCGGAGCACAATGACTATTAATACAAAAACTTTAGTAAAAAAAAAAAAAAAAAATCATTGCAAATTCCTTCATTTTGGTGTCACCAGCAATCTTCCCAAAAATATAATAGTAAAAATTGATTAGATTATTTTTTATATTTGTCATCTTTTAAAAACAGGAGAAATTAAATATAAGTAAACATATGCATACACAGGAATATATCAAAATGGAAGGTATGGATTTGTTTCACTAAGCTTTTGGTTTTTTTTTTTCTTCTTTTATGTGAAAATGGGACCACATTCTTAAATACAGTGCAATTCTTCTATGGTACTTACAATTAAATTAAACAAATTTAGTAGTTTGCAATTCTACAGTTTCTGTTATATCACACCCTATAATATGTAATTTTTTGAAATCTTTACTGACTCTATTCTTGTTTTAATACAAGTTTTGCTTTTGTTTCTTTTTCAAGAGGAAAAAACAGAATTAATTCATCAACAGTTTATCTATCGATATTTTATCACATTATTCTTTAGACTTGTATATGTTACTGAATGTGCTATTTTCCCTTTTTACCTGTCGGTGGCCACCTTGGGACATTTGATCCTTACAACTACAAAGGGTACAGATGAGGACAACAAACTGTTTCCCCCAAGGAAGCTGAGCCATCCCTCTTTTTGATGTGAAACATCTAAAACTAATGGCTAAAACATAAGTTTCCAAGCTCTGTTTCTCTAACTATTTAAAAAAAAAAAAAAAAAAAAAGTTTGTTACCCATGCCCAAAGGAAAGAATAATTTAAATGTTGAGATACTTTTAAAATAGTGTCATTCAAAGGGAAGTCTCCACCACTATTACCTTCGTTGACACTCACAGGGAGTTAAACCTAATTGCATTTAGGGTTATCTCTAGAAGCTACACTCGGAATCAAACATCCTCATGAGGACTATTGTTCTAACTAATCTACTTATTAGGCTTTTATTCAGATTTAGTACAGTCTTTTATAAAAAACATCTCAAAGGGACAGTAATGGATTTTGCAATTATCAGACAGAAAATAATAGACTATGACCTACAATCTTTGGCCTTGCCAAAAATTAGGAAAAAAATATCTTTTGTAAGTAACTCTTTCAATCACTAAGTTAATTTTAGTCCCTATCAGACACTGCTGGAAGAAACAGAACCTGTATGAATTTGCTGTGCCTTGCTCTTATACATCCTTCCAAACCAGAACCCCCCACAATGTCCACAGGCCTATTTGCTCCTACAGGGAGTGGCGGAGAGAAAGAAATCCGCTTTCTATGCGATACTTTCAAAGACGAATGAGTAGCAGGTTTTGGCTTGCTGTCTCAAGACCCAGCTGAAGTTAAAAATCAATGCCGATACAGCTAATTTTAAATAATAGTATAAATACCTGCAACACTTTCTGAAAAGGGAGAAAACAAATACTGCAATCCCTAAAGCAGTCTCTTGTGAGGTATACGATATCCAGCCTAGCTGCTTGTCTTCTGCACGATATTCAGCAAACTCATTTTCTTCTCCTTTCCTCACAGCAGCCTGTTTAGAAACTGATGCTCTATTTCACTATTCCATTACTTTTCAACATTTACCCCACTTCCCTCACACCCCAACAGTCTCCCATGAGGCCTGGCACTCTGATGAGACCTACACTATGTCGTGCCCCCAAACAGAAGGCTGACAAAGAAAGTTTGTAGTTACTCCCTCCGGCCCCGCACTCTGCGGTCCCACACAGCCGAAGCTCACCGTGGGGCATCGGGCCCCACAGGACATGTCTCTCACAACAAAGAGGCTGGTCACCAAACATCATGTTGTTTTTCATTCATGGTTCCTCTTTCGAGCTGGCTTGACAACGACCCGTAACTGTTACCTCTCCAAGAGCAAGTATCACTCCTCTCTCTTCTTTCTTTTCCCTTCCAACTCCCTCACCACCTCCCCCCCATTCCCAGTTGTTTTCTTCCTTTGGAATTTCCCTCTTTATAGTCCGGCTTGAATGGATGCTCCCAACTACGAACTACAAAATTTCAACCTTATTAGTTCAGTCAGGTAACCTGGCATTTCAATTTTTAACATTTCCCAACAGGCATCACTAATCGCTTGGCTACCGATCACACAGTATATGCTCGACCCTCTAAGATGACAGCACATTGTTTAGGTTTTGTGGGCTTTTTTACAGTACTGAAACCTTTCGCATTTTAAAAGGCTTACTTTCTCCACCCATAATTCTTATGCCTCTCTTTTATCATTCATCTGGAAAACAGCCGTGGAATTTTAAGTATGACCAGAGCCCAAGCTCTGTTCTTATCTTCCCTCTTCTATTTACCAAAGTGGCATAACCCAATTTTTACTAGTAAAAAAAAAAAAATAAATTATGGGTTATTTTTATAAACTACCACCTCAGAAACATTAAGAGAAGGTCTTACAAACAAATACCCTTAATTTCTCAAGCTGCTTCCCCTCCTTCCCAATATTCACACAAAAACATCCAGTAATGAACACGGCTCCATTCCTGTCACATCTACATGGCTGAGGCTTCCCCCAGTGTTCTCTGATTTCCTCTCTATCGAACGCTTTCACTTAGCAGAAGTTGCTCCTCTGTTAGCACCTTTAGCACATTTTCATTGCTATTTGCTCAAGGTTTATTACTGATCATTATGGGTTTTGAGGAACAGGACAAAACTGGTAACAACTGACAGAGCTCTCTTCCTCAGGGCTGGGCAAGTCAAAGCTCTGCGTTTCCCTCAAATAACCTTTTTTGGTTTTGTTTGTTCACCACATTCTACCCTAACGTTTTGGATCAAGCCTACTGGACAGATGTAACACATGTGGTACTCTTAACCTATACATGCTGCATTTCTGGTGGGAAATAATGATTATGAAGAAATTATAAAAAAGTAAGTAATACAGAAATCACGCACAAAAGTATGGGAATATGAACTATTCTGCGATAAAAGCACCACATATTTTCTCTTTTCCTATATTTTCTTGGCAGAATTACTATCTGCTGTTTAACGCTACTACATTCTATTGCACATTTTATATCCAATGTTTCATTTTGTCTTTTACAGAAGTTGTATTCATTTTTTGCTCTGAAGTACATTCACCAAGCCAATTAAAATTAAAAAGCTTTACCTGCATAATATACTAGCAGCTTTCAAACAGAATTATTCTCCAACACAAAATATCCACAAGACATATTTTATCTTTTGCAAGTACACACAAATATGTTAGCACACCACCAAATATTCAGGCAAGAATAACAAACACTGCAAAAGAAAATGCTCCAGTATTAGTACAAGTCTGTTTGAAGCTTATTATAATTCCATAACCCCAACAGCAAATACACCATTTTCTCTCTCCTCAGACTACCCAAGGTAAGGTTACGAAATGAGAGTCGGTAGAATTTTTGACTCACATTGCTATTTCTGACATCTTAAATATTAGTAAACATGACCAGCCACAGATCTACTGCACCAGGAGCTGGATTTTCAAAGTGCATTGCCAATGTCTTCTATACAGAATCAACTAAGCAATTAGCTACATTAGATACAACAGTACAGGACTTGAAATGAGAAATACTTTCATTTCGTATTTTTATTTCCTATGGACTAATAGAAGCATTAGGGTGTACTGGTACCATAAGAATCACCGGGACATGCATAATTCAGATTGGCACTTAGTAGAATGCACAGATGTGTCCACTTCTTTCTGCAGAAGCCTCTCTACACTTAGGAACTTAAAGTGAACGAAAATAAAATTTGAATGGATTTATTTAGTCAAATTAATTAGTTTCTACTTGTCTTATTTAAAAAAAAACACTAAATACAGGCCCTCTGAAGTCCAAATGCATATGTCTACATAGGAGTTTCAATCAATTTCACTGTAACACTAAAAAATCACGCCACTAAATCACTGGTAATTTGGATGAATCTTCTCAAATGCCCCTGAAAAGCAAAGCCCTAACGACTGAAATATTCATACTTGCCTCTTAATTCAACACCATCATTGACTCCTATAAAAAGAAAAATTCTAAATGAGACTTCATAACATTTTTTTCTCTTCATGCTTTTTCCTTCTGGTTTTGTAAGGGTCAATTTAACAACTATTACTTCATGCTGTTAGGAAAGGGTTAGTATCCCCATACAGGTCAATGACTCAGCTACAGGTCAATATCCCCATAATTTATAAAACAACAAGCCACAATTCTCGTGGGAATAATTTATTAAAAATTAAGAAAAGCTTCCGTCTCAAGTAGCAACTACAGGTACTCTAAGGTTGCTTTCTCCTTCTTTAATACCTCTTCCATGCAAGTCTTACTCCCAAATAACACTTTACTATTAATTCAGCCTTGTTCCAATGACTATGTTTTTAGATCAAAAATGTAATGCCTGGAAAGACCAATACCTGAATAATTCAGGTAACAGGCAGAATTTAAATCACCAAAGTACAAACTAAACAGTTCCTAGTGAAAGTATCACTTTTTCAGATCTGGGGGGATCACTAAACACTGTATCCCTACATAAATACGATGACAAAATTCACATTTTTTTGTTTTACTAAAGTTTTACAACAAAAGTGCTCAGGTGCAAAGTTTAAATTTAGAGGGGGGTATCTGCATTGCACTACAACCAGTGCACATTCCAATTAAAGCGCTCATGCATGCTGTTCCTCATCACTTCTGGCAGTACACAAATCCCTGGAAATAAAATCTGTACGGAGATGGCTAAAAAGAATTTAAATACTAAAAAGAATACCTTTGAAAGATTTTTCTCTTTGTTGTGGGATACATGTTGATATCCTGTGCAGACAGGCTGAGAGAGTTGGGGTTGTTCAGCCTGGAGAAGAGAAGGATCCAGGGAGACCTTACAGCGGCCTGCCAGTGCCTGAAGGGGCTAGATGGAAGCTGGAGAGGGGCTTTGTACAAGGGCCTGTAGGGACAGGACAAGGTGAATGGCTCTAAGCTGAAAGAGGGGAGATTTAGATCAGTATTAGGAAGAAATTATTGCTCTGGTGGCGGTGAGACACTGGCCCAGGCTGCCAGAGCAGCTGTGGGTGCCCCATCCCTGGGATGCTCAAGACCAGGCTGGACGAGGCTGGGAGCAACCTGCCTTGGTGGAAGGTGTCCCTGCCCTTGCCAGGGTAGTGGAACTGGATGATCTTTAAGGTCCCCTCCAACCCAAACCATTCTATCCTTCTATGATCCTGTACTTTTTCAGCTTGAAAGTGTAAAGACAGAGTAAGTCAACCAAAATTCTACAGTAAAAATTATCTGCTCATACTTTGCGCTTCTTTTGTAAGGGAATAAACCAAACTTATCTGCTCTTGATGAGATTGCACTTGTTTTAATTTATCAACTAATGTCAGCAGAACGGAGTACTGTGACAGCTGTGAAATAAACATTAAGGGATTCATAAAACAATGGAAAGAAGGCTTTCCAGTACAAGCATGCAATTCTGATAGGACTAAATTATTGTAACCACATATTGGGTGCTGTGCCACCCTGCCTCTCCTCCAAAACAAACAAAGCAAACCACCAAAACATGATTTCTTCTGTCAAAAGAACAGCGCAAAGCTAAGACATATGCACCAAAAAAGGTAAAAAGGATCAAAGTGTCCTTTAATCCTACTGATACAGCAGGTAATTTTTCTATGACCTGAACACTATCAGCCCCACAACACCCCATATGCCTCTAACACTGTAGCTCATTGCTCATTCAAAATCAAGGAAGCCCCTAAAAATATAAACACTGAAACAAATACACACAGTTATGTTCTGAGGGGGCTGGAGATTGAGATCTATGTTCTAGCAATAATAATGCCTTACAAAACAAAGCAGTTTTTAAAGTAATAACTTCAGCATTTGACTTCCTCATTATACAATTATGTTCTTTGTTGTTAAGAATTACTGTTTGTTTTTCAATTGTTATGGCAAGTTAATTAATTGATGAGCCTCAACCACCTTTAGACCTACTTTTACTTACCGATCTCTCTTCTACAGCAAGTTCTACTGGGGGGGGGGGGATGGAATTAAATCATATTCTAGTTTTCAAGTAATTTAGTTGGTAAAATCTAATTTGTCATCTGTGCCTGTAAACAGTTTTGAAGAACTGACATGCAATTAATGAGAAGACAAGCAGACAAACGTACTGTCTTACTGTGTTATTTGTTGGGAAAAAAAATTTACAAAGGACAAGATTTCAATCTCAAATTTTATCAACTCTCTCTTCAGCCTCTATAGTGAGATTGCCCTATAGCTTTTAAATAAAATTATTCTCACTAATCTTTGACAAAGAATGTAAGTACAACTTGTCGTGAGCCAGATCAAAGACCTTTTATCACATCTGTAGGGTAAGGAAAAGTATCAAACTATAGTACACATATGAAATAATCCTTCAGAACAGTGTCAGAAACTCTTGGATGTTGTCTCTCAGACTTTTATTCAACAGCTCTGCTTGGATTTTTCTCCCATCGGTTTCTCAAGTCTGGCTTTGACCCCGTGTAAATGACAATTTACAAAGTCCATGGAAAAGAAGTCCAGCAACCTCCCTGAATGTTATATGAAGTAGATTTTTGTTCAGTTTGGATTTACCATTTGCTAATTAGATGTTGCATACTCCCCGTATGGGGAAAAAGCAGCGAACAATCATTCCTTATTCTCTGTGGCACTCACCACTGCGCAGGCTCCAATCATGTCACCAGCTGTTGGTTGTTTTTAACACTGAAGAATATTAAAGTCACTCTTCAAAAGGAAACTGTGCCAATCTTGGCTAACCCATCTCACTGGCTCTTACCTTTTACAGTTCTACTACATCATTCTTTAAATGGAAGAATGAGAATTCAACATACTGTTCAAGGTACGGACACCCCACACCTTTATACAGTGGCAGTGATGAGGTCTTCTGTTTTGTTCTTTATATAAACTTCCCACTGGTTCCTCTTGTTTGTTGTAAGAAGGGGGTTGTGTGCATTATTTTAATTTTGTATGGATATCCTTTCACAGGATTGTCCATTGTTGCACTAACATAATTTTCCCAAATAACAACAGACAATTCAGAGCCCATCATATTTCTTCAACAATTATCAATTTCACCTGACATTTTCTCTCCCACCCATTCAGAATCATGAGATTGTTTGGGAAATTTTTCTGTGTCTTCACTACCCTGGGTAACATTTGGCACAGAGAAAACAACCACCTCAGCACACAGCTGTTTTCCCAGCTCACCAAAATAAAGTTTTCCCTGGGAATGGAACAGCAAAGTACAGGAGGAGGGTGTAACACACTCAAAAATTCAGAGAAAGTCAGCTCTTTTATGTAACAGTGTACATTTACCTTACGCATCAAGGTAACTGCTTCCCTCTGCATACAATGTAGGCCAGTAATAAATATACTCCTCTGTTTCCTGATAGATAGAACCTAGCCTTAACAACTGCCCAGCTTCCACAAACAAGTTCATAGAAGAGCCATAAGAATTGCCTGGACATACATAAATATATTACAAGTTCATGCTGTGCACTGTTAGAGAGAGAAAGCATTAGACACAATGACTCAGAAGGAATAACATTTTAGAGTAAATAAACATAGCAAATACTTTCTACATGTAGCAGAAGGATATTTATGATACGAAAAACACTGCAATATATTCTATCTAAGCTACGTATACTGAGTCATGTGGTGAGTGACCTAGTTTCCTTTTCATTTTAAGGGTATTTTTAGTTATTCCCTGTTGATTTATGTTTTCATTAAAACCTCAGGGATATGTCCTTTTGAAATCTGCTGGAGACTGAATGGACATATGATGGTTTGTAAAGAATACCTAGGAATTCTCTCCCCCAATGTTCTCTCTCAAAGTCACATGTCTAATAGGAGCTCAATTGAAGAGCAAATAAGCATCATTTGTTTACCTCTATCTTATCTTTCCTTCACAGGAATTTAAATGCAAATGTGAAACAGAATGAACACCAACAAATGCATCAACTGGTAGTGCAGTAAAATGTCTTGAATCAACAAAGGAAAGGAGACTACTGTGCTCTCTGCTTACTGCCACAGCATTCTGCAGTTGGCAATACCAGCAGTATTCTGTGTATCTTATATAAAATTCAGTTGCAGAAGTGAAAGTACTTTGAAAATCATCCTAGTATTTATACAGGAGTAGTGTAATGCATTTCCATAACCTTCTGGAATGGCATATAAACTTACTAGTAGAGAATTAAGGAGCCAATATTGATTTGAAATAGAAAAGACAACCCACCTAAGAAAAAAGCCCTCTGAATGACCCAAATCGTGTAGGATGTGTTAGAAGGGTTGCCTTTTTGGAGAATTCCCAGCTTAATTTGCCGTAAGTGGAAACTTCTAGTTGCTCTCAAACCAAAAATGTGAAGTCAGGGAAATGAGGTCCACTGTTGTCAATTTTTTTTTTTCAGTATCAAAACGAACCATAAAACTTCAAAATGTATGTATGGACTCCAAAAGTTCAGAACAATTAGTAGCTGAATATTTTTTTTTTCCCCTTCTCTACCACTGAATTAATTTACTGCATTAGATTTTGTATAATAAACAAGCACAAAATATTGTGTAATGACCTAGCTACAAATGAAGGCTCAATTACAGTAATAATCTCGATAGTTACATTAGGATAGTCTAGGTTTCCCTACAGCTCTCTATTTTTCAATTTTAAAGAGAGTTATGTGCGCAATGACAGCTCTGTGTGCTCCTAAGACTGTTCTTACTTTATCCTGTCTACTTTCACATGCTCACAAATTCAGTTTTAAGCTGCCGTTTTCAAGTATTTTGTCAATCACAGTTTATCAAATGCATTCTGCTAAGGCAGCTGTCAGGACAAGATTCAGCAGTGACAGGCTGTCTTAGCTCCTGTTCACTCTATCCTTAAGTCACCAACTCTTATTTTTATCTTTGAGGAGGAGAAACACCGGCTAGAAAAGGCTCTACCTGTTCCCTAAACAGGCAGTTGAGTCACTGTGTTGGCAAGGCTCCTCATCAACAGAACTAGGAGTAACAATAAATTCTCAGCAGCCCATTTACGCCTACTTTTTCCTTATCATAAGTGCTATTCTGGAAATACTACAGGCACTCTGCACCTAGCAGTGACTGAGTAAAAAGATACAGTGCACATTGGCAATTTATCTTGAAATAGCCTCTGGTGGGTAGATAAAAGTCATCTAAACCATAGCAGAAGACAGTGCTATTACACAGAATCACCAGATTCCCCACAAAACATTCCAGACGAATTTCTGGCCTCTGTTACACACACATGCAAAATGATGACAGCATACCTCACTATTTCTCTATATAGTAAAAGATCAGCGCATACTGAAGTATTTTCTTATAAATCCTGGCAATTAAAAACTTCACGGCATCTTGCTCTGTGTTAGTGTTGTGATATTTCATAAAGGCTAAAACTGGGATTATGCCAAACTTGCCTTTTAGCATTAACTGTGTTATCAACTATATTATCTGAAAGAATGTTCACTTACAATGACAAATAATGACTGGGAAAAAAGTATAAATATGGTTTTCCCTCCCTCCACAGTTATTATCATGGAAACACCATAAGCATAAGACCGTGCGCAGGCAGCTTATCTCCAAATACCTTAGCTGATCAAAATAAGTGCCATCTGATGCTACACATGGCCTGCTGTGGGATGAAGGAGGGAGTCTGAAAAGTAGATCCACTGTTAAGCTACATCAAACCCTTGTGCATATAAAGGGACCAGAATGAAGAAAGTTTCAGCCTTCATTAAAGAGGAAGCAAGAAAAAGGCAAAGTAGTGACATAAATTTTAGAAATGCTGAATATTTCCTGCACCAGTTGAGGTTAACAGAAAATAGTATTTGAAACAGGCTGGCATTTGAAAACAGACCTTATATGAAAACAAAATTTTCAATTGTTGTCCATTTTTTATGTGTCCATCATTGTCCATTTATGCCATACAAAAAAGAACAAATCAATAAATGGACCAAAGTAGTCTCAAAACTAAGAGAAAAAGCTCTAGAATATGAACAGGAGACATCAAACTACCTTGAAACAACGTCTCATTGCCAACTCTAGCATGAGAGGAGGTTAGAAACAGAGCTAGAGTTAAGAGTAAGGGTGCAAGAAGAAGTCAGAGATGGGATCACAGCATGCAGACACATCAATCAGAAGTTCGGGAATAGCCGGTCGGACGTTGTTTCATAGCACCGTAGACTGCTTTTCTGACAGACCAAACTGAAATTAGAAGTACACAAAGGACTGTTGCATCTTAGCAACACTCCTCAACTCCCTCTCAAGGGCAGCTATTTTTGTATTATGATTCTTAAGGTCCCAGATAACAGAAACCATAAAGCAAATGAGAGAATTAAAGTTTAATTTATATCCTATATCCTCAACTAGCTTGATAAAAATATTGGAACAGGTGAGCAGGGGCTTTTTACTATTTCAAAAGGAATCTCTTCTGCCTATGAAATGCTGCACTTCATTGCATCACATAACTGCATTAAGAATTTGGGTATCTGTGAACATATTGCAGACTATGTTTTGACTTCATGACATAACAGGTTATCCCAGAACTGTGAAAGTCTGAGAGCAAAATGATGGTGGCTGACTGTACTAAAGGACTAAGATGATTACTACAATTAAACAGGACCGACCCTTGTCAGTACATCTGATCAACTCACAGAAACTACACTAATTAGCAGGATGTGTAGAACATGAAGGACATTGAAATAAAAGCATCAACAAAAAAATTCAAAAATATATAAATGATAATTTTTATGTTTTCCAGCTTTACAGGAAATAACCAGATGTTTCTAGTTCTCTCTTTTTTATTAGCTTAGCAGTAACGTTCTTTTTCGGGTGCAAGTATACAGAAGTACATGTTTTTCCACTAGAAGAAGCTCCTAAAGTACATATATTCGTGTATTGGTTACTTCATGGAACTGTCTCTTCCTCTAGCACCCGCAGAGGGTATTGTTTAAATAGTTCTCATTCATCAGTTTTTGAAGAAACTCAGCATTGCCTTTATCATTGCTGACATATTCTAGATAAAAATCCTTAGCTTCTTTTTTGATGTTTTACTTTTTACAGATTCACAAGTCTATTTTCAGCGTGTATTGTTTTCAATACTAAGCCAAAGTTATCTCTTCCTTCATTTCATTGTTCTAACAGTCGTTGTCTGACACACTTATTTAGAAAATATGATTGTGGATGTGGTAAAATTCATTATCTTATCAGTGTCCATATCAGAGCAATTTATAGGAAGAGGCAAGGTTGGCAAGATATCAGGAGACATGCAATTAGACTTCATTAACCCAGAAGAAAATCTATTCCCAGGTAGCTACTGGTGAGGGGCAAGACTTGAAAAATTACAAACACAGACCTAAAATAGATTAAATAAAGATGTAGTTACTATTTCTGCTAACAGTACTTCGAAAGTTAACAATGATATTGGACAAACAGCTCTGCTGGATTTCTTACTGTAGCTCAAGCAGCACAAAAATACAACTACAGTCAAATCGCTTTCTGAGAGTGTAGGAAAAATCTATCTCTGTGCCTCAAATCCCTGTTCTTAGGACACTGTATCAGCTGTGGCCTGGGTGCCAGATTAAATAGTTAAGAACAATACAGCGCCCATAACACTACTCCAGTTCTGCAATCTGCTGTACTGGCTTTGGGCACTCCTGAATAAGCCACAAGAGCTTTTTTTTTTTTTTTTTTTTTTTTTTTTTGGGGGGGGGGGGGAGGGAGGGGTGTGGTGGTGGTGGGGTGGAGTTGTGTGGGTTTGGTAGTGTTTTGCTTGTTTTTTTCTCTAATGTTTTGCACCAGGAATATCTCATCCAAAACAGAGAACTTACTTCTATAAAACTTAACATTCTTATGAATCTATTTATTTAAGATTAAACCCATTTCCTTAGAGTTACTATTATTTTTATAAAGTGAGAAAATGAGGGAAAATAACATTATTCTTGCTTGACAGCCCTGTTCATCCCCACAACAAAAGACAGTTAAACCTGTCTAAAACTAGTGGTAGAGTGGCTGCTCCTGAGTTTGCTAGTCTGCCTAGAAGGGTAAGGAAGAAGAAAGCCAGTTAGATCATGAAGCACACAAGGCAGAGCATGGAGAAAGTAGTAAGGTCCAGTATTCCACGAAAAGAACTTGTGCCTCTCCAGTAGCTCGAGCAGGCACTGAACAGACAGACGAAGTACAAGCATTTAAAACTAATGCAGGAGCAACGCTCTGCCAATAAAACAAAATATCTGACTGTCAAGAAGTCATATCAGGGATGGAGTGACTCTGCCTCTTTCAAGTCAACTTAGCCAGTCGCCTAAAATGAAAAAGATTTCACCTTTTACCACTCATTATGCACTGAGACCTTGCTACCAATGGGAGACTCATTAAAGTAACCATTATGTATTCTACATCTAATTCAGTATTGGTTGACCTAGAGTTGCCATTCTGGACACCTACAAAAGAGTAAAAGTGGAAAAGAAGCATTTTGTGGTACCTCCTAGCTATAGCCCTTCCCCCTCAACATGTATAACACTCTGTAAAAGTAAACCAGGACTTACATCTTTGCTCTATTATATTACAAATGGAATAAATACTCTGAGATAAGCAAGATAAAATGCAGCTAAACAAATTCTAGATTAGAGGTGAGGCAGAAGAGATCTACGTTCAGGTATGTAAAGGAAAGCAATTAGGCTGGTGTGTACTGTAGGAACAAGTGAAGGTGTAAAGGTAAAGCCACAAACTGAACACCAAGAAACATTGCAAGGAAGGTACTGTTGGATGTAATTAACAGAAGTTCGTACATGATTACACACCAAAAGTAAAAAGGTTTCAGCTGAAGAACGTGTCTCAAATTTGAAGTTTAATGATGTAGTTAATTTAGAAGAAGTGGAAGAAAATAACTTGAACATTAAGGTGTTCATAAAACAAAAGTTGTAAAAGAGTTGCTTAGATTGGAGAAGCCTGTAACTGTTGGTTAGGAAAAAAGCAGTTGTATTAGGGATCAATCGCTCAACATGCCCATTAAGAGTAGAAGAAATAATGACTTAAATTTTAGCAAGATGGATCAATATTGAACGCTCCAAAATATCTTCCAGCCAGGAGGTTATTTAACAAATGAAACAGATTGCAAAGAAATTTGTAAAGCCATTGTCACTGACTGCTTCCAAGAATAGATCAGGGAAATATTCAAGGGATAGCACCTTTGGATGGAGGATGATTGGTCTGAAAAAGTATTCCAAACACCCAATCAAATAAACAACCAAATACACACAGAATGACCTTAAGTGTAAATAGAAACCCAAGTTTTACTATTGAGCAAGTTCTTGCTCAGTATAGCGATCCTCAAAACTTGTTAACCACCTGACTGTCCACTGCACAAGGAATCTGAGCACTTTACTCAGGGCTCCAAATCCTGCTCCAGAAGCAAGAACTATTTGAAAGAGCACTTAGCACAGCACGTGTATACATGCTTTTCTGTGGATCTGAGCCAGCATATCCCTTCCACCTCTGTTTCTGGTTTTGTTTGTTTAAAAGTGCAACAGTTTAATACTTTAGCCATCACAGTGACTGACAGAAGTTCAGCAAATACTTCAACAAGACATCCTGTTCCCTTGTTCTCCTCTTTTGCTCTCTTTATACACCAAATTAATTTAGATGTTCACAGAAAACCTGTGCCTCATGTTCACTGCTAGTTTTCCTGGTGAAAAAACTGCTAAAAAAGAAACTACACAGGTAGTTTCTGCCTGTTCATTGCACACTCCATGCTGGCATATAATGGAGCAATAAACTAAAAAAAAACTGCAGGAAAGGTTTGAGTAAAAGTCAACATACCTGAAAAGACAGCTGCATAGGTGAGAAAACATAATTGGTTACAATTCTGTTAGATTTAGGAAAAAACCCCACCACCCTCAAAAGCTCCAAGGACCAAGACACAGAGAGGACTATCCTGAAGAAATACATTCAGACTGTAAGAGGTGTAGCTGAGCATTTTATTCCTGCAAGGCAAATACACTTAACAATGCACACCTTTCAGATATACGATTAGATACCATTCAAAGGCTAAGACTTTGTTTAAAATGAGGCAGGGGAGGGGGTCTGCCCTATATACAGGCCATATATGTCCTCTCCTTGACACTCCTCGCACAGCGCCCTCGGTACAAGCCTCTACCTTCTTTTTGGGCTGGGCGCAAACACTGAACGCATCACGATCTTTCAGTGGATTCAAAGAGCACCTTAGGATAGAAAACATGTTTTATGTATAAAATACTACACGGAACTTCTAGATCACCAGGTAATGTAAAAATATGCCAGGAGATAAATCTAAGAACATCATAAAATGACCTTTCACATGCCAGTAATTTTCTTTTAGATTTTCTTTTAGCGCTAAGCATTAGGCTAATGTACATCAGTCTGACAAAAGGAAGAGTTGCTTTAAAAAATATTTTTCTGCTTTCAATGTATATAATATCTCCAAATAAGAGAAGATGACACAGTATTTACCCTTAGAAGCAGGCATACTAAAATGTATTTCCTAGATACGGTGCACTAAAATGAACAAGGGATTTATGCGCACGGTATGACAGACTTTTTTATATAATTGTTGACAAAGCATAATGAGGACATGCAGTAACAGGACTCTTCCAAAGACAGATGTTACCTAAGCACTGCCAGCAAGCTGACCACTGATTTCTGTTCATGAGTTCACAGGAAAGACAAGAGAAAGGTAATAGGAAAGTATTCCAGACTTCCTAGGCGGCTATATGGAGGTACAAGAGCACAGACAAAGACAATTCAAGTGAGTGAACAGGTCGCTAGAAACCTGTTTTCTCAACAGTCGACAGACCGTGCCTCAGCCCAGCAGTAACCACCCCTGTAGAGGGATTTTTAAAGGACCGTGGATATATGTTACCATTGTCTGGGTTGGACAACCCAGGCCTGTTAGTTGAAGCTGCAGAGCAACTTTAAACTGTCCTTGGAACAAGCAGTGGGAGAAGGAAAACAAACTATGCACAAACAAGAAGCCAGGTGTGGAGCAAGTCCTGGGAACCACGGCATCAACACACTCTCACCGGCACACTCTGATCAGGCGCCTGCAGCATGCTCACCAGTCAGTGACACAGACCCCACGTGGCCAGAGACCTTTATCCAATCACCTGTGTGTAAAGTCATGTGAGCGGTCGGTTTAAGTTATAAATATGACCTGTTTGTTTAATAAAGGGAGCACAGCATGTAGCCATATTGGTGTGATTGTCGTGACATGGCCAACTCTCCACAGGGGACCCTCTTCGCCCCCCAACTGGCATTTCTTTTACCACAGTACCTCTGTGGCTAGCTAGAGACTGAATGGTCATTAAACTGGGATGTTAAAGATGTCACCAGTCACCCGTGGCTCATGAGCTGTGTAACGAGTTGGGTTATTGTGTGGTGCATTAAAAGATACTCAATCACCTGGGAGTAAAGGTATATATTAGAAAATATGATTTAAACCCAAAGCTTTACCGTATGCAATAATGTTTACTGTTCATAAAGTCTATATAACTGCTGACAGTAGTCCAATACAGAGAAACTTTCCATTATAAACCCAGCACTTTGCTGAAGTAGGGAGCGAACAGAGGTTAGCTATTATGACAAACCAGAACTTCTGCTTTATAGAGGAAGTTGCAAATGCACCAATTTGACTCTGGACATAACAATTTTAGAAAGCAGCATAGCATGATACAATTCATACATTTGTTAATGAAGCAACCAATGGCACTCAGATTTTAATTAGTCTTTCACAACTGAAAGGACTTTTGTCTTAGCTGTTTTAGAATTACTCAGTCTTAATATTTCACCACAAGCATTTGCAACTATTTACGTCTCTACATATCAAATCCTATATTTTAGTAACAATAGACCCTAGATGATCATTTGGTACATAGAGACCATTAGGAAAATCACATCTATAACAACAGTACTTCACATAAGGCACAACTACAAGATGGAACATGCTACTTCTGAAAGGTGCAAGTAAGCAATGTTACAGCTGAAGTAGCCTTTTCAAAAACAAGTGTGTCAAAGTTTACCTTTATGACCTTTCCTTTTACAAGCTGACACTGACAAAACCCTTTCAAGCCGTTACTTACTAGTCAACATCTCCAGCGTGCATTAAAAAAAGCCATGGGTAGGGTTTTCTTTACCTAACTTACACCATGCCCAAACTCTCAACAGTGAGGACAAACCTCCCCCCTATTTTGTACAGTCAGTGGAGAGAACTAAGCACGGCAGGTGTACAGAGGGAGATCTTGTCTACCTAACTTAAATGAGTGAATACAAGACAGAACGGTCTTCCTCTGGCTAGTATCCAAAAGCATCTACTCTCTGCTAACTCTATACCGGAATCAAGTGCTTTAGTTGCAAAATTGCTTCATTAAGTACAAGCTAAACACAGAATTATGCGGATTAAACCCGTGCTTTGGACACTTTGTTCTTTTAATCTGCAGAACAGAGTACAAAAACAACCTTGCTAAAAAAAAAAAAAAGTTCTTGCATGACTGGGTAATATAAATTGATACAGCAAGGAAAAATGTTAAATTTAAATGTCACTAGGCATGAACAACCCTTGGCTGTGTTAAGGTATGAGTTATTCAGCCCAGGCAACGTTTCACTATGACGAGAACTCAAGGCCTGTGGCTGAGCCTACACCCCCATATGTCAGAAACTTCCAGGGAGCCACTTCCACTACTTTTCACCAAATTCCTGGTGCTTTGCTCCTGGATTCCGAACGTGCAAGGAAGGCCACTCTTCACAGGTATTCAGATTCCATAACGTATCACCAGTTTGAGGTAAGAAGCACATAAAGGGCAACAGAATTTTCAATTCATACACAAAAATCCTAACAACTTTCTAAATGGAGAAGTGGAACCTTGTTATGGGGTTAACACAGACCTGTTGAGTAATTGTGACAGCTAATACACAGGATTTGCCATACATTCCCATCACAGAGAATACACTGAGAGAACACTTACTACAATTCCAGTATATAAATATCAGTAATTAACAGAACATCTGTGTGCTAGACTATCTATGCATACATACAGACTGAATGCAGTATTATATATTATCACATCAGTTCTATTTATTTAGACTGCCCGATTTTATTTCAAGGTATGCACAGGAGGTATTTTGATATCATTTCTGAGGACTTAAGGTGTGGATTTTCCCAGAACACCTATGATGTTCCATGAGTCTTCACTTAAAGATATGATTAGTGGATATAAGCAGGAAATTTAGGACAGTACAGTAAATACACTGCATGTAGCAAATTCAGTACGTAAATATTGCTGCAGTCTTCCTCACATGAAATTAAGATACAAAGGAAGATTACATCAACAGAACTAAGATGCTGAAATAATTTACCTTCAGATATTACAAGTAGTAAGTTTTCTGCTCATTTCCAGCTTTCTAAGAATCATCTTAATACTAAATATGTTAATGTATCTGTACTAGTTAATACATTTTTTATATTACAATGTTCTTCACAGGATCTCGTGGTTAATAAATTTATGTATACTGTGTTCATTTGGTTTTAAATTGTAATTATCTTGGCTTTCAGAAATAGAAAGAAAATGTTCTCATTGAATGTCACAGCCTAAAAAAAGATGCAAGTGAGGAATGGTAAAGTAGCATTGTTCCAAACTCTCCTTGGTCTTTTGAGTTGTTTTTTGGGGGTTTTGGTTTGGTTTGGTTCATTTAAGACAGCTAGATATATGAAAAACAGGGTGATTAAAAAGAATATTTAGGACGGATTATTCAGATGTACCTGCCAGAGCTGCATAATCAAGACTGATAACATCTGTACTACAGCAGAAACATTTCTCCTTTTTACAATCACCTTTATGATTTAACTAGCCTGAAGATTCTGTCAAACCGCAAGAACTAAAGATAAAGATTATTTCAATCTTACTGTGAATGGGTTAATTTCTGGTTCTACTTTTCATCACAAAACAATTACATCCATGACCCACTGCATCACCGCCCCTCCTAGTTCTAATTTGTGTTAACTACGTACACAAAACAGAAGATGAGAAAGAACTGTATTGATGGCTATGGCAGCATAACTTTCATTGACAGTGACGTACTTTACTATTTGCAGACAAATTGTTTTCTACATTAAGACTATTCATCTCTCACCTCTCCACAATGCGACTTTAGAACTGGGCTTTAAAACAAAATAATCTGTTATCATATCATTAAGCTTAGTAAGCATTTTTCCTCAGTAATACTCCTGCATAAGCCCAAACTCTTACATAAACAATCATTTATACTTTTTTCCTCTTTCTGTTTTGTGTCAGACCATCATCTTCTTCATTTAAATGTAGATACGGAGTCTGAACACAGCTACTTAAGGCCATGCCAGTGGGAAATTACAAGTTATCAACTCCCCAATTATACTACAGGTCTGTAGGAATTTTAATTCTCCAGCAAGTTAATACTTAATTTATCTTGCTTTGCTTATTTTACAACCAGAGGGTGGTAGTTTTTTTTCCCCACTGTTGAGAGCACCTTTTTTAATGATATCAATACTATCTAACAATCTATGCGATGTTCACTCTTCCATAGATGTAATGTTTAATTGCTTTAGCATGTCCCTGACCTTACTATTTTGGGGAACAGAAATACAGCAAGAAAGGACAAACTGAGGTGATCGGGTAAATGAGTTTCCCAAATCATTAACACCATGAAGAGCAAGGATTCAGTGCGTTACTTCAGCTTCATAGGATATAATTACATGTTTTGATTAGCAGATATATTTTCCCAGCCTCAGGTGTCAACAAGGGTTCAAGTGTATAACATGTATAAATGGGTGCTAATTTTACTAGTCATGAAAATGTGTTCCACTAATTACATTTATATCCTCTTAGCCAATTTTCATTCGATATTGCTTCTCTGTAGTACACCTTCCTGTTTATTTCCTTACAATGACATTTGAGCTCTGCCAAATGACACAGTGATTCTAAAATTCAGTAGGCTAGACAAGTTACTTCCCCACCGAACATCTGTTGTAGCCATGAAAAAGTAACAAGATTTACAGAGGTCTACAAAATTTTGTGGTCATTTCTGTTCCTCTGTGAATTGTATCCCATTTACAATTTTACCGTCAGGGATTAAAATCTTAGGGCAAAAGCGGTGCTCTTCTTTCACCCCGTTGATTCTTGCTCGAAGTGTAAGAATTTCTGATTGTTGACACCACAACATAAGGGCACAAGCCTGTTTTAAGAGAATGAAGCCCTTTTCCTTGCCCTGCAGTTTCCTGACAAAGTCCTTCGTATCTTGCTAACAGAAGTGAGATGAGGACTGACAACTGAAAGAACCTCTTTTCAGACAACTAGCCATCGGATGGTTTCAGTTGCAAGGGACCTTTAAACATCATCTACTTCCAGGCCTTAATCAAAACCATTATGGAAAATATTTAAGGCTTTGGATAGGAACATGGGATAAAACTGTCAACCACAAGCTGCTGGGAAGTGGAATGCCTAAGGAGCATGGTTCCACAATTCAGACTGCAAAACAAGAGAACGACCAAGAGGTTTCTAACAGTGATACCATTGTTTACACATCATGATCTGGAGTATTTTTCCAAGAGCAATCTGGTGCCTGAGTGGCATATAGACCAGACTGCTTTCTTCTCCCCGCACCATCAGTATTACTTGATGTTATGTAGGAAACTGAGTGGTACAAAACGAGTCCGCTACCTCTTCTGCTGCATATGCCTCTCGCTATACTGAAACAGTCATCATCATGCTGAGTTGCTGCTACCTGCAGGCACGTACAGCAGCACAAGGAAAGTAAGCCCCACCATAACTAAAGTCTTACTCCCTAGGCATCTTTGTTTAAACATGAGGAAATTCCATAAAAAGGAAAGTTATGAAAAAACTTTTTTAGCATGAGATTAACTTCCTCCAGCTAGTGCTCAGATGTCTTACCCACCTTGCATAATTAAATGTTTAATACGAAGCCACAGTTCAATAGAGAACATCAGCCGATTTTAGCAAACAGCTAAAGACCCCAATAGTTCAGCCCTTCAGGTTACAGCGTGGCCTTGTGCAGTGCTGTTGGCAGGGCTGAGGCAAAACTTTAGAGCATGCAAGAAAGAATAGGCCAAGAACAGAAAAATTCCATAGTACGGCTTAAGGAGTTGCATGAATGCATGTGATAAAATATTGGTTTAATCTACTCAAGAGTCTGCTCTTACCACTGATACTTCAAGACCCTTACTAATTATTATAAACATGACTAACTGAAAAATATAATTAAGGGGAAAACCACACAGAAATTACTAACATGTTCAGACTGTTATTGCAGAAAAGCGCTAGCATAGGGACTGCATTTATAAGCTTGCACATGGATATAATTACTAAAAACTGACACTTTAAAAACCATATTAAGAACTTAATGCAAAAACTTTCATAGTGAATGGATTTTTAAAAAAACCTAACCATGCTGTCAAAAATGAGTATAAGTTATTTACATCTCCTTTGTAAATACGCTGAAAGATTATTTATAAAATAAATGCTACATATTTTTCTGATAAGACGCTATGACAAATCATGCTTATTCCATACACAACAAAAACACTTTCTCAAAGCCTAACTGGCACTCACCAAGTCCTCAAGTACTGTTGAGGATATTTTTTTAAAAACATACCCTTACAACAAAGGAAAAGAAAGATAAAGACATTTCAACTAGTAATGGGTACAGTATGACACATAACCGAGCCATGTAAAACCTCACTGAAACCGCATGCAAAGCTTATTACAAATTGTAAGTTTTAAAAAACAGCAAATAGACATCTGTAAAATATGACCCTAAAACTACTATCATACAGCTGACCTAGTGTGATTTTTTTTTTAACACTTCTGCTCCTTTGCATGAGTTATATTACTTGTCTTCAATTACTAGCTGGATGGAAAAATACAACTGAAGTAACGATATTTATGATGAAAGGTTTATTTTGTTTTGCTTTACTCTAAAGGCTGCAGATATTTTTGCCTTTAATATTTTAAATTTGAAAAATGAGAGCGATAAGGACATAAATTCAAAGACATTGTATGCAAGTTAATTTTAATGGAGTAATCAGTACTATTTAGTTAACAAACCCTCTTCTTTCATATGGCCTTGCTAAAGGTTTTAAGCATAAGCAGCAGCAGCCTCATTTCAGAGAATGAAAAAAAACACATACGAAGATAAGTGCATGTTTAAGTGCTTTAATCACAAGGGGATTAAATGCATATGTTCTGTACTTGACTATACAAATTCAAAAAATATAATTTTCTAGTGTTTATTTCTTTCCGTTAAAGTTATTCTTACTGCATACCAAAGTTTTTAGCGAGTACAAAAAAACCCCACTGTGGATAACACAGTATTTCATGTATGTGAAAAACATGTAAAAATTAATTTTTCAGGGTTTTTTTGGATATACATCAAATCAAGTCAGCTGCAGTAACAGAAGAATTGATACATTCATGCTGTGTGTTATGAACTGCAATTACTGGAATCCCTTTTCAATCTTGACAATTTATATATTAATTTGTTCCAGATTTCTTTGGGATTTTTTATGCTATTTCTGTTAATAAAAGAGTAAGGTTATATGTCCTACTTTTATTCATGATCATATGAGAAACGTAAAGCACAACATAAGCCAGAAAATGGAAAGGAAGGAAAAAAAAAACCCTGAACTACAAGGGTAGGGAAGAAGCAAAGTGGTGCTAAAACTGGATGAATTATTAAACATAGACTTTGCTTTTATCATCAAAAAGGCAATGCATCACAATTAAAACTTATAATTGAAATAAAAATTGTGCACAACAATATTATCTTTAAAAAAATCAATGAGTTAAAGAAAATTTTGGTATCACTGACATTCACTTTGAGAATAACGAAAGTTGAGCCTATCTTTTGAATGGAATACTTCAGAAAAAAAAAAAAAGAAATCTCTAACCAATTAGTGATCATCTCAGAACATTCGGAGAGGACGAAGTGTCTCGGAGGAACACAAAGCAGTATCTGCCTTTACAAAGTGAGGGTTCAGGGAGGAAAAGGAAATTAATAGACCTGTCGGCTTAACTCTGATATCAAATGACATGGAACCAATTGCTAAACATGAATTTTGTGAAGATAAGAAATGAAGATAAGCAACAGTCAACACAGATTTGTTACGAGTGAATTAAGAACCAATTCAAATTTGTTTCTTTAGATAAAAGGGATGTGGTACTCTTGGAAAGGATTTCAACGTAGCATACCAGATGATATGTTTTATAGCAATCTAATTTTTACCATGAAAAGACAATTAAAAGATGCCTGGCCTAAGGCAGGACTAACAAGTCATTCCTGAAAGACACTGTCTGTAGAGTGTTTCTGTCTTTAAGGACTACAAGCTTCAGAGCTGGTTATCCTAAGAGATGTGGTACAGAGATTGTTGTTGTTGTTGTTTTAAATTGACAATAAGTCTTTCAGAAATTACCCAGTAAATCAACAAGTAAACATCTAACCCAGCTCAAAGAGAGGGAATAAAATCCAAGTGCACATTTCAATCATGCATACTGCAAAACATGCACTGTATTTAAAAATACTCTATGTATATTATATTATGATATAAATATTATTTATGACAGTTCTTACAGTGGAGATTTTCAAGTGAAAAGAAGAAAAAGCTGCTTTGGGAAAACATGAAGAAAAATGAGACTTGCTGGAGAAGCTGTAGAAGGAAAGCAATCCCCACTCCCCTGCATATCTCAAACTTATTTTGAAGTGACAGGGAAACAGATGATGTGCCACATTTTTTAAATTGTTACTGAACAGACCAAGAGGAATACATCCTTCCAAAAGGCACAGACAGCAACTATTTCAAGAATATCCTGAAAAAGCTTCCCTCCACATCTGTAAGTACACTCAGAGATCAGTAGTAAGGAATTTTTGGTTTGTATTATACTATTTGTCACAAATTTAGGGAGTCTTTGTTGTGCTGGTAAATAATAACTTTGGCCTGGATGGGAAATCCCAGAAACCGAAACATCGGGTGCCGAACAGAACTGAGACGCTCTGATGTTCCACGTGTGTGACCTTCTCCATTTTCTCAGGCAGTGAGGAAGGGGCTGCCTGAAAAGGAAGCCAGTTCCTAACATCCAAATAAGCAAATGCACAGTTACTACAAGCCATGTTATCCCATGTAAAGCCTAGTCGAGGCTTTGAACACTCAATGGTGTTTACCATATTTTGTAACAAGCTTAGCTCGTTGACATGGTCTGGTCATACAAAAACATGTCACAACTCTATTTGCAGTTTAGTGCTGTGCAAGTAATGCCGTCTGATTTCAGAACACACACACACAAATTAAGTACTTGATTATACTTATTTTTCACCTATAGAAGACTACTTTGGAGAACTACATGCAAAGGTAAAGACACTTTCTCCGAAGGATGAGTACCCCATTTCTTTACTGCACTGAAAAGACCACTAGCAGATGCAAAGCGCCTTTCTCCTGCAGTGCTGTGCACCCAGTCTGCACATGTGAAGCCTGCGTAAGTCCTGCTATAAAACATCCTAGCTACAACTTATTTGCTTTATTCACAAATTAAAATTTTCAAGTAAAATGTAGACATCATTACCTTGCTCAACCTAAGCACACTTTTGATATACTTTCAGGCTATTATTAATTCATCTAGTTATTCAGGAACAACAAGACATAAAAAGTGAATTTCTAGGTTAGCACAGCATGCCTTTGGGTAGCATTATATAGCTTGGGAAGTGAAATCATAAAAATACATGGCCTGCCGTGAAAATGTTACTTTAATAAAATGCACTCTGTATTTAAAAATCAGAAAGGAAAAAAAAAAAAAAAAAAAAGATGAACATTTGAGCATACATGCAATGACATCACTACCAAAGCTTTAACAGTCCTTAAATCTAAAATATATATATTTTAATGCTAAATTAGCCTACAAGCCGTTTCCATTTTCCTACCATGAAAATCATTGCCAGCTTTTGTCATGAATAAGATTGTATTTTTAGGACTTCTCTAAGGGGAAACATCGACAAACACCCATGTACTACTTAGCATGCCTAAAGTGAAAACAAAACAAAAATCCAAACCCCAAAACCAAACAAAAACCCCCTTTAACTCTTCCATATCTAATACATATAACTGTCCGTGGTGTCCATATTTGAAAGGCAAAGAGTCTCAAGCTTACTTTCTCATTTTCAAAGTATTGAGAAGAGAAATAAATCGAGTAGAAATTATACTATTCTGTTTTCATATACCTTTATTTCATAGCAATGTTATACATAACTGTCTTTAACATAGAACTTACTTTACTATTGTTAGTAGTATTTACATAGCAAGGGTATTGTAGAAGAACAAATATTTTCCATAATTAATTCACAGTGGTATGTTGCTTAACTATTGATGAAAACATTTAATAAAATTCAGCCTTTCCCTCTGTATTCCCGCTCCACGTTCTATTGTCACTAATTACAGCACCTTCCCTCTCTCTCACACATGCACATAGGGAAGGCTGCCAAGCAACTCCCTCTGGAGCCAATGTCATGGCTACTTTTCAGATTACTGGCAGGGAATATGTAAACTGCACAGCCAAGTACCCTATCCATAGGGAATACGTATGTCATTTCAGAATCCAGAGTCTCAGACGAGTCAATGTGACATCCTCCTGCCCTACTCTGATACCACAGGCAAGTCACCCCTGCTGGCACCTTACACTCTGCTGCTGCCAAAGTTCAGCTGTGAATGCTTATGTTTAAACTGGGCACTAAAATGCTTTAGTATCAAAACTTCTCATTCATAATCAAATTACTACCTAATTCATATTTAAGTTAGCTGGTACAAGTTTTCAACAAGAGTTTAGAAAAACTGAATTTTCATATGGTTACAGATAGATGTTTGTTAACCAAATGAAATATGCTGCACCTGCAAAAACTTCTCTCACCCTACCTTTTTAATGCTTATTTAGAGACACACTTGTACCCAACTATTTAATTATTCCTTACTAGTTTATTAAATGTCAAGCAAAACCAAAGCCCCTCAATTTCACGTTTTAAACACCTGCAATTTCTTGAGATGTAAGTTTGTGTAAGTAAATAAGAAAAAGAAAGAAAAAAAAAGAAAAAGAGGGTATTTATTGTAACTCATCTTTGGTCATAGTTTGCTCATCCAGGTGCAAATGACTCCTTTAACTCAACCAGGATGCCTCAGTTACAATGACATTTGCTATTCCAGGTAAAGCAGGAGCAATGTCATTTGTTGGTGAGTTCCATCCACTGAGCAATCTCCAGAGCAGGTACTACAGTGAGCTTTGCAAAAATACAGTATCTTCCTTTATTAAAGAAAATATTTAATTTAGCAAGATTTCAAAGGTAACATCATATGGAGACTGAAAAAATCTCCATCATGACTCCACATTAATAGCAAAGCCAACTTGTAGTCGCATCACTGCTTTCACAAATGAAGTAACTCTTCTGGTACCTGCCCCTTTATATATGATTTATATAAGAATTATCATGATAACATTTACAAAAAAACTCAGGCATCAGCTTTCTCAATCCTGAACAGCCTTCTGTTTGGCATTGCTCATGAAGAGTAACCTCGATTTGTATGCTACATTTCCAGGCTCTTCCATTACTCCATACTGCACACCAGCACCTTTCCACTACAACCAGTCTGCCAAATCCAAGCAGCAGCGCAGCTAAGAGAGTTTGCCACTGGGAATTATTTTGAAACACTGGCAAAGAGCATAGACTTCCACAACGATATCTAACTTCACTGAATTGCAAAGTTCTTATCTGCTGAAGTAAAGATTTGTCATTTAACTCATTGGCAAGATAACTTCATCCACCAGGTTCCTGCTGTTGTACAGACTCGGAAAGCTCTGTAACTTAAGGACTACAACTGCTGTGTATAATATTATAGGTATCCTTTTCCTTCAACATACACCTACAACATGGTCAGGAAAAGAACTAATAGAGAATAAGGAACAAATGGGAAGAGAAACCAGCACAGAAGTAATTCTGCATCCTTAACAGATTATTACTCTATTAAGCTAACAATCACATTTTACTTCCTTATTGTTCTCACAAAAAAATTAATTTAAATTTAGTAATCTTAGACCTGATGGCATGAAAAATATAAGCTAGGCAAAATAAAGACAAACACAGACTCTTTTGTGATGGGCAAATGCACGTAACTTCACTAGAACAGAAGTAGTTGTAAAAAAAACAACAACAAAAAACCCCCAACACCACAACAGCAAAAAACCTATCTGACCAGAAAGGAGGAGGAAATAAGGTTTTTTTCATTATGCAGAAAGATATTCTTTGCACCAAAGAGTTACCATAAATTTAATAACAGACAGCCTATCAATATAATATTCCTATATTAAATATAAGATTACAATTATCTCTTTTCTGGAAATATTGCTTGAAACCTGTTTCAGAGTCTTTTGCGTAAAATCTCTGACTTTTTCAGTAGCGATTCAACAAGGACAAATGTTAAGGATACCACAGCCAGCAACACCTTATCACAGCAATGTACATCACCCCAAATGTCCAAAAGTCTATCAAATTCACATCAGAGGAAAGATGAGCAAAATACTAATTTTGAATATTTAAGTAGTCAGTATTAAAATGAAATTTCATTTCACTTTTTCCAGAATATGCTCTTTTATCAGAGTGGGGGATATCCATACAAGGGGGGAAAGGGGGGAAAGGGGGGAAAGGGGGGAAAGGGGGGAAAGGGGGGAAAGGGGGGAAAGGGGGGAAAGGGGGGAAAGGGGGGAAAGGGGGGAAAGGGGGGAAAGGGGGGAAAGGGGGGAAAGGGGGGAGGATAAGGGCAAGTTAGCAGCAGTTCAAAATACAGAGATAAAATAAAAACAATCATCAACAAAAAGTGATGATTCCCAACTCAAGCTCTTCTCTAGCTGTTCAGATGTGTACATACAGATAATAAAATAACTGTAAGGCTGGTTTTCCTTTGGGGAACTGCTGTATTTTCCATCACTGCAAACACCACTTTTAGCAATTGTCATCTCTGAAGATCTCTTTGCCTCTCCCCTACCCTTTTTTAACAAAATGTACTATAACACTTGAACTGGAACAGTATAAAAATAGAGCAAAATTGGCACTGGACCTTAAATTTGACAGATTTCCTCCATATATATACATATAAAAATACAGATTAATAAAGCATTTATTGATTTTACCCCCTTAAAGTATAGAATATCTTGAAGTGAAGAATGTCTTACTATTATCTAATCAGGTAGGTCAACCTGTACAAGAAAAAGAAAGCATTAGCAACTTCCTTAACTCACCATGTTCATAAAGTATAAACTTACCCTGTTGTAAGAAAGGGAAAATTAATATAATGTGACTAAGGACCAGTATGTAAATAGTTTAGAGAATATACCTGTTGCTTGGAACGTCTCATGCATTTTCTCTGTCTGCTTTAGTAGTCCTTTATGGAATTTTTCGAACACAGCATGAAATTCTGTACATAAGCAAGCAGTATTTTTCATCAACCCTAAAGAGGAGTTGAACTCATACAGTTACAGAGACTATTGCTTCACTATTTTCAGTCAGCCTATTACAAAAAGAAAAGTACACTAGCAAGGTAAAGGACAAGTGAATTTTCCAAACTAAATAATGAGACCTCCAAGAAAGGCACCTTCCTTTCAAGGAAACAAAAAAATGTTATGTACGTAACAGGAGCGTGCAAATTTTCATGAGTCTACTAGTGCGTGTTCAAAGCATAGTATATTGAAAAAAGGGCTTGTCCTCTACAAAATATTGATTTTTAGCAGTGAACTCTGACACATTCGATACCTTCCTGTCTCCTTGAAATTTTAATATAAATAGAAAAGTCTGAAAAAGCAGACATGTATGGATTTAATGAAAGAAAGATCGGCTAAGGCCTAATTCTCTAGTTTTGACATTTGAGTGAACGTAGCCTCACGTTTTAGCACACTGTTGCTGGTTGTGCCACATGCAAATGGATGATCCTATATGCATTCTATGAGGAGTATGCAAATATATAAAACACATGCAAAACTGGGATGAAGTATGCAAATGGAAACATCTCTAAACTATGTATAAGGAAAAAAATCGATAGTAGATGAAGTAGAACTTCATTAACACAAAGGCTTGTACCTGAAAAGATTCCTCCCATTACTGTAGCAGAAAAGTTCTAAGTATCCCCCTATTTTACATAGCATTGACCAGTTTCATACAGCTCCACTCCTCTTCTGCCATATGAATACTTGACATTAACAAAATTCAAAGCGTAGACTGCCGTCCTGTTTCCTTCCTGCACTAGTGAACTTACTTTAAAAGCCTTTGAAATGGTCTATTGACCACACCCCTCCCTTATTAACTTCTGAGACATAATGATGCTATAATCTATAAACCTCAGGGCTTCTTTAACAGTCCACAGAACAATCATTAAGTTAGCTGTTCCTCATATATCTCTGTAATTGTATTCCAGTATGTGGTGGAATGCAGTAAAAATATTGCTAGAGGAGTTTGCTAGTGAAGATTAGAGTTAGTTGGAAAACCCAGCTGTCACAGTTCATTATTTTCAACAGATTCCATGACAGCCTGCCAGAATTTGCCTTACAAACTGTTCCATGCTGCCTTAAGAGAGAAAAACTCCAAAAATGCCTGCAGGTTGCAAACTCCACCTTACCTTCCTAAGGCACCAGCTGATCTGAGAATCTGACAGACTCCTCAGGGTTCATGCCCAGTAGTCATGAAACTGTTGGCAATTTCATTTCTTACCCAAAGTGGTGTGTTTTGGGCAGAGAAATGTTACGACAAATTCCATTTTCCAGAAAATTTAAAAACAACCTGACTTTTCACTGTTTTGGAAGAAGATCAAATTCAAAGAGCTAAGTGCAGATTTTGCTTAGCTCAGTGAACACTGTATGTCGTATGTTCTTGGTTGTGTGCAAATTCCAACAATTAATAACATTTAGAGACATTCTTTATCCAGCTTGGTGAACTAAACATGGCCTACATTTGTTAATGTAAATACAGATACAGCTGATACACCTAGTCAGAAGGGGGTGGGGGAGAGAGAGTGTTGGTGGAGCAATAAAGCCATGATAGTGGAAGGTACATTTATCTCCTCAAGCCATGTTTTTATTAACGCAGAAGCACAGAAAATTACATTTTCATGCATATATATTTAAATAAAATGAGAAATACATAATATCTAAAAAATCTTTCACTTAATTCCATAGGCTCAAAATAATCTTATGTAATCACTTTTCACCAGCAAGATATAATTTTAATGAGAGCCTTATAGTAAAGCTAACACAAAAAAACCCACCTGTTTGGAGGTTTTGGTACAGAATTACTACCACACATCTGCAGGTATAAGAAAGGCTTAGAACAATGTGTTTCAATGGATTGTCACTAACTGAAAAAAAAGAGTTATCATTACATTTTGAAATACAATGCAATTACTTTTTAATAAAAAAATTGAGTCTAATAATCCATTATTAATTTCATTAAGACAGTGAAAATAAACATGCTACTATTTCCCAAAGCAAGAAGTTTATAAAGCAAGTAAGCAATGATGTGCTCAGGTAACACACCAGAAACATTTATTAACGATCCAGATTAATGTTTCTGTTTGATTTAACTAGAGATCCCAAAGAAGAACGCTCATATTTCAAACTCATCCGCCCATTGTTTCAACTTGGTAGCAAATCCTGCACTGCATCAAATGCTCTAAATGTAGTTTAAAGTACTGGAAGAAGGGTGAGAGATCTCCGAGTGTATTGTGCAATGTAAGAAACTGATAATTTCTTTTTAGCAGAAGAGGAGTTTAAACTCTAAAACAGAGAGCACGCACAACAATCAATTACATGTGAATATTCATTCAAAGATGGCCAATGTATATAATGACATATGTATACCGAGCTGTTAACCCACAATACAAACTCAAAAGTATCTCCAGGAGATCCGCAGAAATACAAATGTCTTTCCCACTTCAGATGAATTTCCTTTTTTCTTTCCTGATGAATGCAAGTTTAACCATCCACAAAAAGTAAACTAATACCTAAGAAGGTTTCCTACACAAGAACCTACATTCAGCTAAGAATCAAATGCAGCTTTCCCCCAGGCTTTTTGTCAGCATCTACAGTGTTCAGAAAAAGGCTTTGTTGTTTAAATTGGTAATAATTAGGGTAGGACAACTGTGAGGTGAAACTTCTGGGGGAAAAAAACAACAAAAGGGATCACAAAAACTCCACATGGGCAGATAAATTAGCAATTGATGGCTTTTGAGATTTCTTAGTTGCAATATTGCATTCATTCACTGTGAGGTATTCTCCATCACATATTTTGCATTCTTTTTCAAGTCAAGATGAAAGATTTGAAATATGAAGTAGAAATTCTTGTCTAGAAAAAGCTGTGTTGAAAACAGTATTGGCATTACAAGAAATATAAAGTACGAATTCCCCCAAAACCCCCAAACACTTTACTCACTCTTTCTGGAATAAATATTTGGAGGTTTATTAAATCTATTATCCACTGAATACTGACTAACGAGCGAGTGAAGAACAGAATAATTCTGTTTCTAATTATCTCTTAGGAATGGCAGGAATTGTCATATATATGACAATATGTGTCATACCACAGTTCTGCTTTTCTTTATGAGATAGTCCTACCCTCTTGAATAAGGATAAAATTCGTTGGTCTGTATAGAAACCACAATTCACAGTTATTTATAATAATACTATAAATTATAATCTTTCTGTCAAATTCCTTAGCTATGATACAGAAATCTTTAGAAGCTTTATCCTTTATGAATTATAGAGAATAGTAAAACCAAGTAAAAGCAAACCAGTCACATCAGCCGCCACAGAAAATTGTTCTGCTTCACATGAGAGAAAAAATACTCAGTAAATGTTCTCCTTGGCTTCTACTTCTTAGACTAGAACTATGCGTATGACCAACATATGAAGAAATCACCATACTGTTCACTTGGTTTAAAGGTATTCATAATCTTATTTATGGATTATGGACATTCTTATAATCAAGACAGAGAGAATCCTTCTGATATGTCAATCATTCATTGATGCTTAGAGACAGAAATAAAAGTACTAACTCTCTCAATCTGCATGTGAAGTTTGGTGTATCCACTATACTGCATGTAGTTCAGCTATACATGCATTTATTTTTGCTACAGTTTACTTGACCTGTGTTGAAGGAAGAACGATTTAGGTTTTGAAGAAAGAAGACTAAAGGTGAAAAACAAAGCAGCACCGGCTGATATCCGAAGTTGAATTCTGGAAATAAATATTCAAAACATCTTTCTTGACAAAACTAAACAAGCACTCTAAGTTAAGTTAGACCTATTTTCCAATAAAATATATCTGTTCCATATTTACTTATCTTTTATGATACAGAAATCTGCCTTTTACGATAGAGTTTCTAACTTTCTGATGGTTGGATGTGCATATACAAGCCCTCAAGAAAGATGCGTGAAAGATACAAGAATAAGTAGTTACAACTGAAAATATCAATCCATATCCAATTCTTTAATTACCTGTATTTTTGAATTAATTCTTATTCTGTAGTTTCTCAGCATAAAACCCCTGCAAATCACCTGAACTAGGTGTCTGAAAGAATTTTTACAGTATGCATTCTGATTCCCTTCTGCATTAAGCATTCTATCGAATACAGTCTCTGAAATATGCTTCAGGCAGCCAAAGCACTCCAGAAACTTTTCAGTCATCCATACCTAAAATTTTTAATTCTGTTTAATTTCCCCATCGAAGTCTGCAAAGAGCAAGCATTTTCTCCAAGTACTGGTCAAGCCATTTTGCAAATCTGCTGGCTCCTGCAAGTCAGAACATGGCAAGCTTTAGTCCATTACTGACAGGTAGCGCTCTTACTAACAACTGCTTTTTACTCCCTCTGACAAATGTGCTCGGTGCCATGGCTGACGTTTGTGTAGTAATCAGGACTGATGGATAGGGACGCCAGTGCTGCCGAAAGTGCCCCCCATTTTAATGTGAGCGATTTGTCAAATGTGCTGCTATCGCACTGCTGTCAGGCGCAGCCAGGAAAGCACTCTGTCATCTTTCCACCAACCAAGGTCACTTTGGCAGGGACAGGAGAACTCTCCTATGAAATTTTCATCTTTGCTGGCTATGTGAATGGTTGGTCTTCACAGCATTTAGTTTATTTTAAGCAGGCCTTAAAAGTTTGTGCAAAATGCCCTTGCTACCAAATAATAAATTAAAATATAAAAATAAAAGCACATTGAAGCAGAAGTTGCACAGCTAGCTAAGACAAATTTGGAGGTTTAGAAATGCAGGCTTATTGTAAATCTCTGCTTGTCAGGTTCTCACAAGACAGACTTAGTTTAAAAATTATTTAACAATCCAAGGACTTTTGCCACCAGAACATCTTAAAATACAAAGACAACACAGTATGGAAGAATGATTAAAAGATCAAAGCGACAAATCCATAAAATATGCCTGCGTATCATAAAATTTTGAGTAAACTGAAGTCTCTGAAAACAAAAGATACAGAAATACAGAGAAAAGTAGAACCTTTATTCTCTCCCATATAAAATGTAGAGAATGGGTAACTGTTTCTGCACTAATTGTCACTAGGAGCACATTACAAGCTCTTCTTGCATTATAGCAGTCTCCAATTCTTAAGCATGCTTTTTTTGAAAAATATTACTTTCTCTTTTTTGCCAACACTCAAGAACACAAACACAGCAATGAGATTCAGATGCTTATGCATGTTACAAAACAAGTTATCTTATGTTCAGTCACTTACGTAAAAAAGTGGTCTTCAGCGACTAAGCAATTAAGAGAAATTAGTCAGGGACCTTTAATGCAAGGTGTGAGAGCTGTTATAGAAAAGGCCTTTGTGAAGTAACAGCCTACTGAAAAAAAAGTCTATTACAGATCAACCCAGAATGCAATAGGTAAGTCATACCATCCCTACTACTTAAAGAAACATAATGCAAGTTTGTTCACATGGTAGAATACAAATCAGCACACACACACTTCCCTACAACTCTATTCTAGATGTTGAGTATTTACTGACAAAAACCAAGGCCTGTACGAAAATATCAGTCAAGGTAAAAAATCACGTAAGATACATAGGCAGAAAGTAGCTGTAATAACAGAAAATGAGATAGATTAAACGACAGTAATCTTTTGCCTACCACAAAAAAATCAAACAGTGTGAGGAGCCCTGCACAAAGTTACTCTCACAGCTACATCCACCCCAACCCCACTGGCAATTATTTTTGTTTTCAAGGATTGAAAATATGGAAGAGTATAGTTCACAAACATTGATACTACATCCTTTTTTGCTATGCATTTTCCCAGAGCCCCAGGTGAACTGACAATGGCTGAGAAAACCTCTACTACTGCAAAGTCACTCTCAACACACCTACTCACATCCTAAACTGTGAGCACCGCTAGGTGGTTTGATAAAAACTTCACGTACTATAAAAGCATTATCTCTACCTTGAGTAGACACTCATTCTAGGCCTGTAAAGCAAATACACATTTACTGTTTTACTGACCACCGAAACAACCCTACTCTCTCCCTTTGTCTATGGCATATCATCACTTCACATCAAAAGCGACTCAAGAATTAAGGAAAAGGGATGTTGGAAAGTCAATAAACCGAAGAAGGTAGACATTGTTTGTATTTTACTTAGAAATTTATCTAGCCCAAGAATCGCTGTCTCATATAAAACATGTTAAAAACCCACTCGGATATTTGACTGGTCTCTCTTTTAAGGTCTCCTGCTTTTCTTCCGACCATTACTTTAATAAAAATCCAGATCAGGACCTCAACTTGCTGTGAACAAGGTAAACCTGCCTTCTGTGCCAGAAGGCCTGTGTTTGGCTGCAAACTGTGGCTTGGTGGTACTACAAGCATAGAAGGTAAATAATGACTAACGATCTACATAGTTAAGATTGTCAAAACCATTCTATTCTAGGTCAAATTTCTGGGAAGCTTCAGAAAAATGTGACTGCAGTGCGTAGGGATACAGTTAAGGGAAAATACAATTTCTTGCAAGGGAAGAACTCGTGCTGTTTCTTCCTTGAAAACTTGAATACCTCTACATTAGACAAAGATAGAGCCATGCTGCAATCGCAGGTGAAACACCTGCTACAGAAGTTCATACCGAAATAGACGATGCATGAGACTCGAAAAATTACCACTTCTACAGGTACAGTAGAGATATACAAAAGAATAGCAGGAAGAGATCCCCAAATGCTGTGTTCCTTTAGAAATAGGTATCACAACATAAAAGTCAACCAAACCTTTGTGAAATGACAGTAACAAAAGGCATGGGACAGAAGGGAAGAATATCTGTTCTGCTGTACTTCAAGTTGCAGGCGCACAGAAAATAAGTAAGAAAGCAGCTGAACTTGAATGAAAGGACTTGAGAAGAAGCATGGGGGAAAAAGGAAACAGGAAAAATAAAAACACACAGAGGTGGAAATCGCAACAATCTTACTGCAGCAAAGATTAATGAAATTGCGCATTCAGGATGTAGGTATGACTATGTATACACATCTCCCTAATGTATAGAAATATCTATATGCAAACCCTATCGTAAAAATGTTTCAAGTTCATCAACCGTAACAATGGAAACCTTCTGCCAGTCTCAGTTTAATTTGTCCAGATCTCTCCTCACATCAAAATAAGGGTATCGTAGCCAGGTCTCAAACATAATCAAGCAGATTACATGTGAACAATTGTATATAAACATACACATTACTAACCCATAAATAAATGCACACGGAAAAAATATACAGAGAGAATCCTTTGGGGAAGGGAGGGCTTTGGAGACAAAACAGCAGCAGTTCAAGGTCTAAAAGTTGAACTGTTTGAGATTGTACTTGACAACAAACCTAAAAGTATTTAAGATTCATGGTTGCATACAATATCAATCATCAAGATCAATACCCCAAAATACAAAATTAAAATTGAGATGTAATAAAGAATTTGGGAGCTTTAAAATAAAATATTACCACACAAACAAAAATCATCATTTAAAAAAAGAGCAATTTTTAATCTACTCTTACACTGATATCAAGGAAACCCAGCATTCCTTATCAAATAGTAAATATTCATAGTCTCATTCTCCCAGATGCCTTGCTAACAGTATTCCCTGTACAGGTAGTAACCATCTGAACCCATGTACATGTTCCAGTTTCGTCAGCTAAATGCTTCATACCATCTATTAAACATCTGAAGACAGTCTAAGAATTACCAAATTATCTGAAAAACTTCAGGCTGCAACAACAAAAATTTACTTTCTGAAAGATAAAAGCATAAACCAAACCTAAAAACTCTAATTTGTAACTTTGTACAAGATGAAGAGCTGAGATATATCTCAGTCCAGTCTATATTTTAGAAGGAACAAGAAAACTATTCAACAGACACAGAGGAGTTGTTAAGCACTCTAAATAATGGTAAAATGATAATTACACTGGAAATGTGTCTTAATAAATGAGATGCTAAGGGGTCTTTATTATCCGCCCATGTGCATATAGAATTTAATTAGTTATTAACTATAAATGGTAAATACCAGAGCTGCCAATCAATCTCCTACACAGTAATTGAGGAAACTCCCCAAAATATCACAAAGTGAAGGCTGAAGAACTCTTTGGTTAGAAAATAGTTAACCCAACAGCAATATGGAGAGAAGGAATTCCTCAGAGAGCCTAAAGAAAGAGATGTTTTCATCTCATTATATCTACCTTCATAATTATAACAAACTCATCAGCCTTTAGATGAATACCACCTATAATCATTTTCCTGCATATATTCCAAAGCAGGAAACTTAACAAGGTATAAATGCTACAGACTAATTTAGGCTATTTCCAGTTCTCATCTTGAACTGAAATAAAAAGTATAGTTAAGCTAAAAATAACTATGCAGAGACTTTTGCTTGTTTATTTACTGTAATCCTTGCTCAGAGCCAGGTAAGTAACAAGTTTAGCCTTTTTAAAGGAAGGTAAATTTAGAGCATGGTTAGGCTATGGTCTTTAATGAATAAAAACCAAATGCAAATATAAAAGCTGGTATGCTTCTAATCTACCTAACCAACTGATTTCATTAAAACATTTTAAAATACATAAAAATGAAAGGCAAAAAACGAACTCTGAAACAAAAGCAAAAAACCCACAAAGCAAGCAAACAAATCTCAAAAGATGACCCCACCAAAGATTAATTTCACTTACACTAATATGAAAAAACAAACTAGAGGATTACATTCATTTGAACAAAATCAATCACATATAAAGTCCATTAATAACAATAATCAGGAAAATCCTGACCCACCCAGTGAAAGTAAGTAGAGCTCTGCCAGAAGCACATTTCTTGGCAAGGCTCTGTGCCCACTAATTAGAGACTGAACCATTTGGGGAAAGTTACTCTGTGTTCTCAGGAATTGATACAGAGCTGTCCAAATCCACCTACCTCTCCAAAAGTGAAATTGTGTTGTTACACATATTGGCACCGAATCGGAACAGGCATTAGCGTCCAATGCGAATCAGGAGGATTACTGATGAACAAAGGATAAAGGGTGGGTGCATGTACACGTACACAACACCTGCTTTGTATTCCCCCCAGCAAGGCAACATTTTTCTTCATTAGCTGATCATGCTGGAGAACGTGCAAAGCTACCGAACCTTTCCTTCCCCAGTAGCACTGCTGTTCCATAGCTCCAATATGAAGATCATCAAAGGAAGGAATAGTCTGTGTCCTGAGTACAGCTGTTTTTACTGACAGACACAGGAAAGGAAAGCAGTAAATAGTCATGTACCTATTTGACACCAAGCACAGATTTCCTGTTTAATCTCAAGTCTTTCAAATCTGTTTTCTTCACAATCCACCTCACAGTATCACCATGGAACTGCAGGGAGGAGAGGCACAAGAGTTATCTTGAATACTGGTCCCAGCAATGACTTGCTCAGCTATGTCTCGATGTCCCCAGCTTGACGTGTTCCAGCAGGAATTTCCTTCTAGAGCAACAGCATGCACCACTCCAGTTAGGAGTTTTTGAAGTTTTTAAACTAACTACTGTGACGAGGGGTACGTACACCGATCCCATTTTGAAGTAACTGCATGTATACATTTCTACAGTCACCAGGGCAGTGGGAGGGAGCTCTGCTGCAGCAAGCCTTAAAATCTGGCCTGATAAGGAAATTGGTTTTTAACATACAAAATAGACTGAATATCTTTTAACACTTCATAAGCATAATGGGAGTCTTTCAGATGTGACCTGATTAAGCTGTACACTGGAGGAGAATCCCACTTTCCTTTCCTTGTTTGCAGCTTCAACTTAAATTTTATATATTATGAAAGTAGTATTTAAAAATGCCTTCCTGTCCCCAATTTACAAGCAGTATTAACAGATAACAATGCGCAAATGCATGTGGATAGAGGCAGTTAAAAAGAATGGACACTTTGTTGATACATTTGTTGATAAAATATCCAAGAAGTTTAAAACAAAACAATTTAGGCTTCATTTTAAATGCTTATTTGCTTGCCAAAAGCATTTTCTACGTGAATGTTAAAGACAACACCCAGCTTTGAAAAAACAGCTACTATATCTGAAAGGCTAACTTGTCCTGAAATAACAAGTTGAAATCGTGTGAGTACAAAAGTTTAATAACTTTTTTTTATTATTATTTTTTTTAAAAAACAACACATATTAGCATAGCAGGTGTCTTTACTATCCTTCCTGTCAGCATGCTTTAGACTGCCTTTGTGCACTGACTGGTATGCTTGAAAAGGTCATAAAAAAGAAAGAAAGAAAGAAAAACTGAAGGCAGAGGGAATATCTGAGGATGCCATAGGCCAGCCCGAAGTGCTGACTCATGCTGTAACCACACCAGCTGGAAACTAGGCCACTGCAGAGAGCACGGTGGAAAGTCTGAAAAATGCACTGCCTTCAGTGACACGCAAAATTTGTATGCGATAAAACAGCATACAAAGGAGGAGTCCAATTTTCAAGCAACAGACTCAATTGGGAAATGTTTTGGAATGTATTCCTGTCTGGAATTCCCAGCACAGGCGGCAGCCCTCGCCCGCGCCCTCCAACATGGGCCGCGTTGCTCCCGCGGCTGCCCCGCCACTCCCCGCCATTTCGCTGGAGAATTTGCGAAATGAAATCTCCGCTCGGCGGCCCCGCACGCTGCTGGCACGCTGGGGACACTACCTGCCCCGCACCCTGCCGCGCTCCACTCTCACCGTTCTGTACTAATCAAGTAAAGCAGACTAATAACTTTGCTATTCAGACATAATTCATTATCCTTATTTACCCAAGCTGGCAAAATTTACAAAGATTATTCCTTCCAGCCTTTTTAATTACCAAAATACTACTTGCTTTAAAATACCATAGTCTCCCTTGAGTATTCAGCAGAGCTGAAGATCACCATGGCAATAAGAAAACGGTGCCAATGTTATCTTGGCACTGACTGTCTACAAATCTCAGGAGACTTAGCACAGGAGAAAATTGAGCTCACGTAAAAGCAGGAACTCACTCTTTCTAATGATTTTAATATACCTTTTATTTTTGCTAATTTGATGTTAAAAAAGTTCAATTAAAAAAACCCACCACCTCTAGAAGCATACAGTTTCCTAAACAGACAAACAAAATAGCTAATGAGTCTACTGCTTCAAGGTGAAATCCACTTACGCAAAAAAAGCAAGGTCCTACAGTTAGTAGCTGGATACATATGGAAGTGGTGCCAAAGCATTGGAGGAAAGAAAAACAACCCACATGAAAACAAAGTTGGAGAAAAAAAAAATACTCTGGCGTTCTTCAGAACCCCTTAGATCTTAGATTCAGACACGTGAAGCTTTCCTACAATCACAACATGCAGAAAAACTGGTAGTTCTGATGCCCATGTTTGGGGGTTCTTTGCTATTTCCTCCCCCCCCCCCCCAGTCTGTGTCAGGGAGACAAGGGATGCCTTTCATCAGGACTGTATCAGTAATCTAATACAGCACAGAATCACACCAGAACTGGTAGTAATACATATGACATGTACTGCAGTGACTGCAGTACTGCTCCCAACTTTTAACCCAGCCTTTCTGCAAAAAGCCAGAGATACACCGGATTATCTCCTGAAGGCCAAGTACTGTACAGACAAAAGGCAACATATACCAGAAGAAAGTACTACTAAGCCATGCAGGTCAAGATATACACAAAGAGCACCTTCCCTTCAAATTTAATGTAGTGCCAGTACGACTGCAGGGGTTCTGTTTTATGGTATAAAGCCAGCCACTGATACGTTATAGTCAGCAAACAGGACAGAGGGGACAAACAGGCTACATATGATCCCAACGCCTATACACACAAAACCACAAACTAATTCCCTACTAGTTGAAAGATGCATTTAAAATTCAATGAAGAATGAAAATGCTGTATTTTAAACGCCAAAAGAGGGATTTAACTCCATACAGTGCTGAGTGGGATAAACACTCCAAATTAGCCTACTTCGATGTCAAAAGAAAATGCTAGTTCCCTCCATTCTTATCTTATAAATATGGTTTTTAATTTGTATGTACCACTCCATATACACCCAAAAATATTTTTTAAGTGGTTACTATTAACTTGTGCTGTTAAGGAAGTAAATGGAACATGTTAGGGCATTGTTTTACAATGACGTGTCAGTTGCAGCAGTACGCCTGCTTAAAATATATTTGGGGGGGGGGGGGGAAAGGAGAAAGATTATAGTGGGGGAATCAACAGTGACTCTTCCACTTCCTGCGTTCTGGCGGTCAGAACGTTGGCACCCAGTGCATAAAAGCCATATGCAATGCCTGGCTTTAACAGAGTCAGAAGTGTCCAGGATATTCAAATCTTCAATTTGAATCAGACACTTGCTTCCATCAGCGTCATTTGTGTCTCTAACAAATACCAGAGCTCCCAGCATACAAAATCATTCACAAATTAAACTGAATGTTTTAATTAAAAAAGCAGACATTCTGGTGCACATAGGCTTTTTGTTGATGTAGATGAGAGATTCTTTTTTCATTATAAGGCACCACACAGAATTATTGATACCTGGATAGCTCTAGTTTAATACACAGGTATTGCAAACACGTAGTACAAAGCCTGCAGTTTAGTACCAGTTTGAAATACAATGCCAAGATTGCATAGAAAGCATTCCTACTTTGCAAAAAGGATATTGCATTTCACAACATTAAATGTATTCAGATCACAATGTGTAATACCAGTTCCTCTAGCAAGGTCGAAAGAGGCTCACTGCTTATGCAAGCTCATAAGAATATTTTAGCATGAAATATAACAAGTTGCACTTGGATAAGTGTGGCTGGTAAAGGCAACAGTCCTGAAGTTCCTGTAACAAAAAATGTGATATCCTGTTGAAAATTACTGGAGCTTGACATGGAAAAACATGAACAGAGACTGTTGTCCTTTGCCACGCCAGCCTTAATTATCTAAAAGGTCCGATCGCACTGTTCAGCTAACTTGAAATCAGCAGGACTACAATTTGCAAATCACTGCAAAAGGACGCTTAGCTGGTCACCAATACACACACACACAAATCTCAAGAACTAATCACCGCTTCTTACTTAATAATAGAAATAAAGACAGGATGATTACTTTCTGCCCTCAAAACATCTGCATTTCAAATAAACATCCCTGCAAGAAGATCTCTCTCAAACTTCCCAGGATGGACTCTTCAAGTGCTCATCTGAAACTGCAGCTCCCGCGGCTGGAGGCAGTGGCGGGTGGGAGGCAGGAGGCGAGTGGCACCCTTCAGACTGCCAGGCCTCCCGACATTTGCTTAGCAGATGTTTTCTGAAAAATAACAGAAATATCTGCTGGATTACAGTTAGAACAAAGCTAATCCTGACTCAATTAGCTTCTTGGCTTTTCTCCATGCGGTGCACCAATATCAGAAAATTGCAAGAAAGAATTAATTAATTTATAGTTATTTTTAGATATTAAGCTCCATCTTTCAGGTTACTTGGCTTCCTGTAACACGCCTCTATCCTTTCCAAATTAGTTCTTTTAAGGAAGCTATTTCCAATATGACCAAGATAAAACCCATGATCCAAACAAGAACAGACCATCTTGCTTAGCTTACATGTCCTACACAGACACAATTACTCAACCAAGTACACTCAAAAGGGCATAATCTAGCTCTTTAAATATAAAAGGATGCTGCAGGTTATAGTCCTCTGCACATAGCATTCATGCATTTTAGTTCTCGATTCTTCATTCAAACCTGCACAACTGAAACTGTACTTGGAAAGACATTTTTTGCCATTCAAAATAACGAACTGCTTAGTAACAGAAGTATACAGAAAAATAACATTAGCTGTAGAAAACTCCTTCCAGCAGTCAACATTTGCTTTGGTTTGAAAGGACTAGACTAGCTTTTCATATAGCTATCTTCCTCTTGAGCCAAATTCAAGTAAAATAGAAGTGTTAGAGTCCAGAGAGGATCAAATTTCAATTCAAAAGAACAATTACTAAGTAGAATCAATGATCTTCAACAGCTGGATACACTATTTTACTTTACTATGTTATAGAAACTAGACTGCAGCCTTCCTCCAAATTTACTAGCCCCGGGTTTAACAACTGACTACTAAACCTGCATGAAAGTCGTTTCATTCATCACTATGCAATTCTTTACTTTCACTTTAGCTACTTCAACCTTCCCTGAGTGTCTCCCCTATGCACTGCACTTTTATTTTACAGATTAAAATGAAAATACTGCATGCTTTATTAGGTTCACCTCTCTTATAATTACATTTGGGCTAAAAGGCCAAAGTTGTTTGTCAAGGTAAAACTGAGCTCTTTCCCACAGACATTTTATTTGCTTGTTGTTTCCCCCTTCCCCTCTCTTGCATATGTAAATACTTAAACAATATGATCTTAATTGCAGATTAATCTTAGTACCTCATGTACAAGGTCAGCTTTCCAATGCAAAACCAAAACTGAGTAAGTCTAATTGTTTTAAAGTTGTTTTGTTTTGTTTTTTTAATAAAACATAGTTTAAGTTTAATCTGTTTAATCACAATGCATTTAAATGAAAATAAAACTTGCATTTGAAAAAACAACAAAAAACATAAATCCATGCTAGCACTTTCCAGTTTACATTACATTCTAAACCAGCACCTTAGAAGCATATAAACAAAAATACGGTAGTGTAGAAAAGTTGTAATGGTAAGCCTCTTGTAAAAAAGGCCTTCTACTAGCTATATTCCTAACAAGGTGTAGCACTACAAAACATAATCCAGTGTGAAGTAAGGCTTTCAAATTAAAACTTGGTTGTATCACAGGAAGTAATCAAACCGTATTAGTCTACTGATACATCACAAGTAAACACAGTGGCTGAACCATACTGTTAAGATACACACCAAAAAAACCCCAAATGGATTACGGCTAAAGGGTCCAAAGACAACAGCAGTTAGGTAATTAATATATTTACTGGTCATTACCTCCCTGAAAAAAAAAAACCATTTAGTTGTCAGATGGTCCTGTTTCACCCCACTTAATTCTCTTGTGCATGCACTATGCTACGCCTGTACCTGCACATTCCAGAATCAGAATCTTCCTTCCTCTTGTGACAGTCATCACGCACATCTTTGCTTGCACAAAAGTGCCAGCAGAATTCCTGCAACGTTGCTCTTCATTACAATTTTGTGATTAAAATGAAAATTTTTTGCAACACCTGTATTGCCAAACCTTATTTATGGACCTCCATCATTGGTATACTTCAGAGTATACAAAGTAATTAGGAACTGTACCAGTACTGCTACTTACTGATTTTTTAATTTTTTTTTTTACTGAGTATATTCTGAAAGGATGTAGCAAAATTCTGAAATTAATACAAAATTTAAATAAAGAAATGTAATATATACTCTCTCATTCTATCATTACCATCCAGGTCCTACTGATCAGAACAAAGATTCATTCTGAAATTTAGTAGAACAGTCCTACTGTTCCTTTCCTAAAGGAAGCACATTTCTGTTAGTAGTATCTTGTTTCAAATTGCTCATAAGCAAGAAAAACCTTAAAATATTCAGATACTACATCTTTATGTAAGTAGGTTATAATTAGATTATTAACTCAAGAATGCATGGATGATCCCTTCCCACGTTTGCTCAGAACTTAAAACAAGGCTTTGACCTACTGAGACATACAGACTCTACCCAATGTAAATCAAGAAGAGGGTGGTTTCAGCAGGGAAAATAGTTTGCTGACAAACCACTTGATACGGTTCCAGCTATAACACTGACCTACTTGTAGAACATACTGTAAGGCATTTAAATTTCGCTGTTTCTTGTAAAAGAGAAGACAACCTATCTATTCCACAATGAAGAAACTGGGTTACTGATTTTATATTTTAAGTGAGCAGATTACCTAGGTGTAATTCTTACAGCATATGAATCCAGGCTTTCTCGTTCCAACATTCATAGGAAGGATGAGCAATCGTGATATTCCATTCTGGGAAGTAACAAATGTAAGACAACAAGGAGCTACCCAACCTCTTTTCTCCATGACCCAGTACTACCAGTGACAGAAAACAGATCTAAGCACCTGTCCACATGTAAGCAAGTGTGCCTGCGTAACAAATGCGAGGCCTCACAAACTTACTGCAAAGATAAATTAATTAATATTTATAGAGCACTCAAACTCGAGTGTTTCTGTAAAGATGTGTCTCTTTTGCTTTCTTGGGTGCTGTTATCAAACATGCAGGAGGCATGAATAAGTACAGGTAGGACATAAAAAGCTACTCACATGACAATTACTAATTGTGTTTTAAGAAAAAGCAGTCAATTTCTCTTCTAGCTGATGCTTTCAGGCCTTTCTTACTACTTGCACGCAAGATCCTATCTATTCATAATAAAGCAAACCCTTGTAATTATTGGCAATGCTACGGTAGAACCAAACACAAGCATTGAAGAAAAAGAAAAAGCAGTTATGAAGACTGCAGTCCTTGCAAGTTATGCTTTTATTTCTTAAATTAATAAATAATGGTAAAGTAACTGCCTTGAAAAATAATCCCTTTTGTCTTTATTTAAAAAGTATTAGCTAGAAGCATTTCATGAATCAAATTATTCCCAACTCAATATGGTATGCACATCAGTATATCAGATATTGTTTATCTGAAAAGTTACACTGACAAGTCCCTCTCAACTTATCTTGCAATATCGGTTTGAAATCTTCCCCTTTTTGATCCTGTTCTGAAATCGGAAGCAAGTTGCCTCTAGCATTTGGAATTTAGCTGTCAAATAAATCTCCACGAAACACTTAAAAAAAAATAATCATACGAGGTGCTGAAAAACTTACATACTGCCCTCATTCACTACTGAAGGCAGACAGAAACTCTACACGACTTTTTCTACTCCCACCTAGTAACTATTAAGGCTTCCCATTCCTTCCTACTCTGAACTTTTAAATAATCTTTCCTCTGTTAAGACATACTATCGCTGGAGGTAATTTATACAGATCAAAATAAGCAACTATCACTCCATGTACAACAGCTTCACTCTTGCCACTTGTCTTCCTCCTGTTTGCTTTACACTTTTTGCACTATACATTTTTGAGGAAAGGAGTAAGGTGCTTTCATGTGTTTGGAAATCAATCAGAATATTACGGTATCGATGCAATTAAATAATGAAAAATATCATGATCTTGACTGAAGAGGTATTTCAATAGACCTCTTGGCATAACAATGGCGATTGAAAACCTTTCTAGACTGCAGCCTACTTGGCACTTGCTTATTTATCAACTTACTCATTTCTATTCTGTTTATGAAGTGGAGGTAGTGAAGGAAATCTCAAGGGTCTTTTTGTGGTTTTTGGGGGGTGGGGGTAGTTCTGGTTGAAGACACTCTCCCTGCATTAAGGAAAAGACTCCCATTGCATGATAAAGGACTCACTGTTACACTATTACAGGAGACGAATTGCATTAACCCCTGCCCTTCCCCATTGTACTTGCTGCCCACTGGAAACAACAACAGAATTACTAAAATCCCACACTCTCTAATGGGATGGTAATAGGATTCAAAGGCCATTAGGGTAAAGGCAATCCATATTTTACAGTTTAATAAGCTCTTGCTGAAGATGCTGGATCCCTCTTCAAAGCCAACAATTACTGATTTAGTATTAACAAATCCACAACAACTGTCAAGACTGCAGAATGCATTTGAGATGAAGTCAGCAGCTTATGGTGACAGACTTTAAAATGTGTGTAGAAAAATGAAACCACTTAAATTGAAATAATTTGTAATTTTACAGTGATACTGGTTATTACTGTCATTTCAGATTTCTTTACGTACAAATGTCGTGGTTACTCAAGTTTGCACATCACTCAGAGTTCTGTACTGTTTGTTTTAGAAGGCGAGCACTTCTGTCCTGTTTTCTAAGCATGCACCTCTTGTCACAAAGAAATAAAACGGAACACAGAACTGTAAGAGACCGAGTCATGAAATCAAGTTCTCCACAATCATAGGATAATCACACAGACAATTTATTAATATTATAATTACCTATAAATGGATTGTATAACAGGCTGTAGATTCAAAAGATCCTATCTTTCTTGAATAGCATGCCTTGAAGTGTAGGGTGTAAAATACATACTTACTCTGCCCACTTATCTTCACTATTCTTGAAAAACACACTTTTTTTGAAAGGTTGATGTGCTGAATACTTTCTTAGGTGCTTTTAACACAGAATCTTATTATCTGTATTTTTGCTGTATCCAGTTATTCCCCACTCTCTTGTGTAACTGAGTGGGGGCATAAAGAACAGTCTACAGAAGATCCTGTCCACTCCTTACATTCCTGAAACCAAAAACATGCCTCACCTAGATACCCATCATAAGCACTGCTGGACCTAAACCCCCACTTGCCACTGTTCATTTGTTTACAATTCTGATGAAAAAAAAATCCCAATGAAAACAGAGGCACTTTTTATAAGTGGTAATTCTGGGACTTAGTTTTGCCCCCACAAACATTCATGCAACTCTCAGTGAGGTAGGCAAGAGCCACTGTATCTGAATATAAGGACTAGTGCTATTACAGTATAATCATTTCATGCCTGAGAGCTGATAAGCATATAAACACAACAGGTAAGCAAAATAAAATATATGGACATAAACCAACTAAAACCAAAAGCCTGCAGTCATTTCAAACTGAGGAAACTGATTCTTCACCATTTGTTTTCAATAGCTCTGACAACTTTGCCACATTTTTGAACTTTAATAAACATCCACGTACAGAGGTAATGTTTCTCTTGTTTTTATCAGCTTCAATTGGTCTTCAGTCTTACATAAACTCTGAGATCAGGCTCTTCAGCATTAATTCCAGCACATGAAATAACCCTGTATTAAAGGCCACAACATAACATTCTGAGGGGACAAGATAGTTTTCTCCTGGTATTAATTGCCTACTAAGTCACACTCTCAGAATGCAGCAAGGCATCCAAAGGAAACAGAGTTAAGCCTGGCTTTCATTATAAAAACATCATCTTGTCCCATACTTCAGTGAGGTACTATTTCCTTTGAGTGGGAACTCACCAGCTTATTGAAAAACCCCACCTCACCAGTTCCCTGAAGAATAGTAAGGAGGCACATATAGGAACGCCAAATTGACTGTACATTTCCCTACAACGGATGGAAAACACAGGCTTTTCCACAAGTCTCCTGCCTTCTCAGCAGCATCCCATCTCAGCATGTCTGTCGCTAGGAGGCCAAGCAATGGTGCATCAGAAACCGTTATATTTAGCTGTGCAAAGGCATCACACCTAGACCTCTTCCATGCAGGCACATGATCCAGTCTTCTTTTGTGAGGTGACGTTTCCATATATTCAGATATTGCAAGTACACATACCAGGACCAGGCTAATCTTTAAACTTTTCTGTACTGTTCACGTGGAGAGCCACCAGACTTTGAAAATGACCATGTATATTCACTATTTATCAGAACTTATTAATAATGAAGTACATCTTTCATTACCGCCACAGTTTATGTTAAAAGCATACAGTTCATGAAAATTTAGAGTTGATGGTGTTCCCACTCCTCCAAAAGCAGATATGCTGAAGTTTGAGCTCCACTTCCACATCTTCTTTGCTTTGTCATATCTAATGCTTAAAGAAAGTTTTCAGTACACTCAAAGAACAATGGGGGAAGAAAACCAGGATGGCTTCTGCAGCAATTAACCCTGCTTAGCTCACTGTTAAAAATGTTCCACACACTGTTTTGAAAGATGACTTCCAAAGTATCTAGGGACATCACAGATTTTTTTGAAGCATACCTTCCAGGCAAACAACAGAAATAACTGGAAGCCAAGTAAAAAGGGAATTGCTGACGTAACTAAGTCTAGGACAGGAATAGTGCTATCAATATTTTACAATACAAAACATAACTGCAACATGAACAGAACAAAGGTATCAAATGCCACACAAATAGCCTCTTTTAAAAGAGAAAAAGAGACCATACAAACCAATAATTTGTAAGGATCTGTAGATATGGATAAATTTAACAGCCTAACTGCACTATTTATACAACAATATATATGTGCAAGTGTAACAAAGCCTGACTCTATAATCAAATATTTTTTTCAAGTGTAGGTAGTGTGGTTAGGCAGCAACTGCAAGCATCTTGAAAGGTACTAAAAGCCATGCGTAACCATAGCAGTGCACAGCGAGTGCTAAAGCTACATTAGTCCATTTTCCCATGCAAGTATGCCTTAAAAGGACTTATGTTGCAGCACAATCATTTATCAATTGAACAAGAAAGGGTATGCTATGGATACATACTACCCAGTTGCACTTTTTAAGAACTATTACATTTTCTTTTTGGACTAAAGGTGAAAAAACATTTGATCAGTGGTTGGTGATTTAATGTGTGGTGAGTATGAGTAAGTTCTAGAAGTGTTTTTTTTTCTTTTCAGATGTTTCTTACAAATGTGAAGAAAAAATATGATTTTAGTAAAAAGAAAGAAAGAAAACCCCACAATCTAGACAGTACTGAAACCAAACACACCCAGCAGTTGCCATCATGGAATCACCTCCATGAATCAACACATAACTGAATTGCTAGCAGACTGCCACCAGATTTATAAAGCTTATTATTTCTGTGTTCACTACAGTGGACTTCGACTCCAGCATCTTATTGGTCTGATACTGACTACAAAAATCAGTCCCGTAATGTAATGAACTAGTTTATCATTCTCCTCCAGAAAGGGTGGAAACATAAAACAATGTACTCACACGTGTTCCGGAATCAGTAAACCTATTAAAAAAAAAAAAATCTACTTTCTCATTCAGCTAGCTCAAACACTTTTATTGTTCAGAACAGTCTAAGTTTTTTTTAATATATAATCCAAAACTCTGCATCCAAACCACAATAACTGTGAACCACACAAATAAAGAATAAATTTTAAAACCTGCATACCTTGCTTGCCTGCTCTAATGCAGATCTCCTTGAAAGGACTGTATCAACTCACACTCCATCTATAACTCCCTTTCCTATCTTTTTCAACAATTCTTTAGGATAAAATTACAGTTGTTTTAAATTTTGATGTTAGATCTATAAAACACCACCAGAAACACAAAACTCCTTTTCACTCGCAGCATAAATTAGAATTCAAATCAGCTCCTTCAGAGATAAAAGTTCTACATCTGCTTAGTTTCCCAGAAAACAAACCAAAATAAAATAAATTCATGGAATATTAAAAAAAAAAAAAAAGCCACACAAGCTTGCAGCTTGTAATAAGAAATTATCAAAACAGTTTTTAAAAATAAAATAGAACCTTCAACCATAAGTGATCAGTTTATTCAGAAGATTTCATTTTAGAAGGCGGCGAACAAGCATAAAACGATTAATTTGTTAAGGCTGGCCAAAACTAACTGGGTAAACATGAAAAAAAACCCAAGTGTTGCCTGCACTGTAGTCCTGATTTGCTTAGCATTTGACATATGCTGTCTCAAAAGACCATTTCAATTTTAATTTCAGTCATTCTAAAAGATCCTCTCAAAAAAGATAGTGAGGAGATGCAATATAATGAACTATAATACAGTAATCATAGTTTGGATTTCTGTCAAGTTTCTTACAACGTAAATGAGCATTTATCAGGAATTTGCCCAAAACAAATAATTTACACTCATTTCTGCAACAAGACAGACATGATTCTCTTTCATTCAGCTCTTTGTTAACTCTGATTAATTACTTCACTTCCAAATTTCATTAGCAACATATTCATCTTTTCTAGGTGGCAAAAACTGATACACTGCATCTTGAAGTCTCACATTAGGAAACTGAACATCTGCCCATTCCTTACATTCTACTGACCTCTAGAGACTGTATGTATATATGTATAGCACATATACATTATTTATATGCATGTACACATACTAGAGCAATGTCACAATAGATTGCCTTTAGTGAAACCTGTATGTAGTATTTGATGTTCAGGTTTTTACTCCAATCAAAAATTGTTCTTAGAAACATTTACTTTCTTGTGTTTTCTAGACATGAAGAATCTCTTGCTATTTTCTTCCTTTTCCTCGCTGTGTCCTTCTTCCAACCCAAACACACCATAGTCTTCTTTATCTGTTATGTATATAATTAAGCTACGAGTATGAATAACAATATAAATACGGAGACAATCCAGGTTTCATTTAAGCATGAATGCCTACTGGGGAGGGAGTGCCACAAACCCAGAAGCTCCTAGTTAATGAAAAATAGGGGTTATTGCACGTAGGGAGAGAAGACAAGTCTCTCAACTCAGTATCGACACTTCCTCCCCCACCAAATGATAACATCTTGCAGCAGCTTCCTTGTCTCCATTTTGCTGCCACGGAAAACAACGCGCAAAAGCCTGTGTTGGGTTTGACATTTGGACCAAACAGAAAGGGTTGAAGGAGTTGAATTTGTCAACTAAAATCTATTCAAAACAGACCTTAATCCAATAATAAACAAGGGGAACAGAAAAGACTGTGTTCCTCCATAACAACACTAGCATAACTGATGTTGTTATGAGCCATTCCTTGGTAATACTGTGTGGTCAAGTATAACAAAAAACATTACCACAAATACATACAAAATAAACGTGAAAATTTAAAGGCATATTTTCCAGTTGAAAATACTTTGTTTTAAGTTCCATTATCAAAATGCCCAAAAAACATTCAAGGGGTTTTCTAATACTGCTGATGTTTTATAGAGAAGGATCACTCGTAAGATACTTTCACATGACTTTATACTCCAGAATCTCAGACAAAGATAAGTTTAGAAGACTGAACTGAAAAAAATGTCCTACTTAAAAAAGCTTTAGCTAAGAAGTTTTTAGCTACTTTCCCCGCCCCCCCTTCAACTTTGGGGGTGGGGGGGATAAACTTTTTTAATGCAGTGTTTTACACTGTTATAAATCATATTGCACGTGATAACAGGATACAAATTTTAATTGATTTGGAATCAGCTATGAGGTACAGGTTGAATTTTATTAAATCAACAGGCTATAGATAGCAACTGAACCCCATACCTTTCAAAAATTGCACACAGAGTAAGAACTGTATTACCTAAACATATCTTACACCATACAGCTAAAAGAGAACTTAGATCCACTATTTCAAGTTACTCAGGAGTTACTTCAGCAAAAATGAGGAAAATATATATATCCATGTCTTTTCCTTTAGAAGTAACAACCTTAAGATAATTTCATTGCCAAATCCCATTTCTGGTTGTTTTTTTAAAAAAATAGTTTATTCACCTTATATTAAGTATTAATGAAACCACCACAGTGATGGAACAAATCATATAGATGCATTTGAAACAAGCTTCCCAAATAAGTCACTAAATTATTATCTGCAGTACATGTGCCTATGTACACATTACAGCTTTATATTTCAATAACTTACTGCAAAAACTCCTAGACATCCATTCCCCCTCTGTTCCAATAACATGACACTATGTATGTATTTTTAAATTTGAAATGTGCTTAAATTAGAATACATAGATTTGGATTTATGTGTTTGCTTATACATACATAAGCATCCATGGACAAACTCAGAAATACAATATCGCTGCTACTGAGAAATTGGCACTAGATTCAATTGTGGCCAGAATTATTTACCCTATTCAGCTATTCTGAGCTTTTCATAGCATACTCATAAACAGAATTCCACTATACAAGTATGCTCGCTTTTCTCTTCATGACTTTGAAGACTGAGAAATACAAAAATAAAAGTTTATTCCTTAGGGCTATATTGTGTCATAAGCCTTTAAACTGAATTTGCCAATGTTTTCAACAGGGAATTCTCTTTAGAAACTGATGACATATTACAATCTTTTAAACTAAATTACATACCATTTCATTGAACTGACAAGTCTGAAAGTAAACTGAAGTAGAGAAGGTACAAGAACAGAAATCTGGTAATATTCTCTCACTGGTAACAGTCAGACTTATTTTTCTGAATGACATAGAAGTGTGAAAATGGAAAAGCGCTCATAAACTTCTGGTCATGCCCAGCTGAGATGTACAATGTTCAATATTAATTGCTAATTGTCTCTAAAGCCCTAGGAACTTATAAATTATAGAAAAAAACCACAAAAAACCAAACCCAACCACAAAAAACTACACATGACTATTCAATAAATATTTATAGCATTGACATTTCCTAAACTATACTCATGAAACACAGGAAGATTTCACTTCTGTATACAAGTACGCAAACAGTTTTTTGAACATGAAGGAATTAACCTTAGTACGTACACAGTTGCAAGCATGCACAAATTCAACAATAAATTAAAGAAGCAGAAAATTAAAGAAAACCCCTACTGGTAATAGCAAATCTATATGGGAAAACAGCATCAACCTAAAGCTCGTCAGATTAAAGAACTGTTGGTGCACGTATCTGCAAAAATCCACAAAAATACTAAAACCAAACTACAGTAAATATTCTACAACTCAAATGACATGGGAGATGTCTGTAGAGATCTGCCACACATTTTTCTATCTGCATTTTTTTCCAATTATATGCAGAAACTGAAATTTCCTTTACAGTAAGTAGCAAACTAAATAAAGCCATGCTGCTATGTATTACAAAATCCATGTATTTTAAGTCTAAAAACTTGAAGTCTCTAGAAGGTTTTCAGCTAATTCTTGTTTTTCCTTTTTTTTTTTTTTTTTTAAGGTATAAATAGGTGCAAACCAGCTGAATGGAGAGAAATCACATTTTTATTATGACTGCTCTAAGTTTTGCATGTTTATCCTACTTCACATGAAAAGCTAGGATTAAAAAAACAACACAACACACATTGCTGTTTTGAATTTGAAATCAGTTAGTGCTGACAATCATCTCCAAAAATAAATATTCCCACAGATAGAGGTCAGTGGTTGCCTGAAATTGCATCAGTTAGTGCCTATATACTAGAATTCTCCACTCCTTTGGGACTGCTTTATCATTTTTTCAGATTAATTAATAAAACAGTAGTTTTCACATAGGACATCACAGTTTTCTACCCATGCATTTGGCATTACTTACTCTACAATTTATTAATCTGACAGTCATCATAGGATTTCTCTTAGAATTTAAGCACATAAGAAGATGGTAACTCACAGCTGATCGTAGTTAAAAAAATATACGTACAAATAAAAAAAGAACTTACACATTAAGAAAGAGGGTGGGGTTTTGCTTTTTATGTTATGTGTCGATTTGGTAAGCTTACTGTTCTCAAAGGAAAGCAACTTCACTGCATTGGAATTTGAATTTTGAGGTTGCATGAATTTAATTTCTTAATTTATAATTAAATATTTGCACAATGTGAATGCATTTAAAAAACAAAACATCCCCCCGCCCCCCAACTTCTAGGTATACTCTCTCAGCTCTTCCTCTGAGAAAACATGCATGTGAAACAATGTTAACACTGGTGATAAAATGTTAAAAGTGTCAAGTGAAAACTAACAACCTTAAAAAAATACAGTTGCCTCGATGTGGGCCTTGTTTCAGCAGGTGTACCTTTTCAGGTTTTCAGATTGACTAGAACCTAGGATGATGATGTAAAAAAATTATTATTATTAAACTACCAACAGCCTGTATAACCATTCGCCTTGAGGTTTTCCTTTGGCTTTTGTAATGTCACTGCATTTCTTTTCCTCTATGAAGTAATCTTTACTTTGCTCTCCAGCAACATCTACTGGAACATCAGTAAAATGCTGCTATTTCTATTAATCACCCATTTAACATCTATCTAGTAGGGCAGAGTTAGCAAATGCCAAAAGGAGAGATAAACGATTTGCAATTCAGATCCAGCATCTGGGCTCAAACAGATCAAGTTAGCTCGTCTTCAGCCTTCTAATTTTCTGCCACTTCATAACGAAAAAATTCTTTATGGCTAATTCATATCAAAAGTCACCTACCATTTAACTCAGATGTACTTTATTTAAGTCACAAAATATTACATGAAGTACCACATTACATCCATGACTTCCATTTCAGTCAGACAAGTTACTCTCAATTTTAGTTTGCTCCCAAGCACTTGTATGTAAACAGATCTGTAGCATAAAAAGAGCTTGGAAGAACATACAGAAGCATTTTGAAAGGTGAAAAGGAGGTGTAATGGCAATGCCAAATAATAAACAATATCAAGTTCAGCAAAGCTATAGTTAAAAAGTAAAAATGTCCACTATAAATCAGTGACAACATTTACAAGTTCTTTTGTCTGATTTTAAGTCCCCAGAAAAAAAATCTATCCTTTTATATAAGGATGAATATGTATGATTAACTACCATTGAAGATAAAGTAGCAACGCTTGAAGTCCCTCTACACCGATGGGAGACTCTGCTTCCCTGGGGGCTTGATCCCATTCAGCTGTGTGGTGGCTTGTCACTGCCTATCTTGTAAAATCAGCTACTGCAAATGTACACAGAAAGCACTGCCACTGAATTTTGCAAGGTACATAGCACTGCGCATTCATACGCCTGCATGCAGGACTGAGTCATGAGGGTAAACTTGCATAAAGACAAAAGTTCTCAAGTAAACATATTAATTTCTATCTGCAGTATGCTCATTTGTAGGTCTGCAACACTAAAATCTACCTAGCAATGTTTACTCTATGACAGCTTATGAAGTTAGGTTTTCATAGCTCTGCTTTTGGAGCCAGTTAATTAGTACTCTACTTTTACAAATAACTCTGATCACTGCAATATTATTTGCTTCCCTTTAAATCCCTAATAATAGTCTAACTATCCTTAACTGCTTGTTCACTTTTCAGTATGACAACGAAAATTCAGAGCATCACTGCTGCTCAGAATCCATTCCTTCTGTTTAGAGTCTTAGTTTGCTCATACAGAGAGCAACTGTAAAATATAGGTGCAGAAATGCAGGGAGAGAAAAAAAGGCACCAAAGCCAGCAAAGACCAGAAACAGAGGTCCCAAGAGCTCAATATTCCATTTGTGAATAAAATGCACTTATTGGCATGTAACATTTAAAAAGTAATTAAAATTATTTTTGCCTTTGGAATCCCTACAGAGCCTCAATGCATTTTTATAAAGAATAAAAGGGCACGTCTCCCAAAACCACAGACACTTTAAGCTATATAATTTTATATTATCACAGGACTTAAGTTCATAGGCTTTGCGTGATAAATTAGCTCCTTTCAATAACTGTTAAACAGAAAGCCCTTTATTGTAATCCAAGTGCACTTGTGGACAGCACTTTCAGAGTTAACTCCATTTGACAACTGACATAAATCCATTATTCTAATTTGGTGATTGCTTTACTAAACACAGATGCAGTTTATGAGTTTTAGTCACGTATTTCATTCAGGATGCTACTTAATCTCAATTTACAAAACATAAACACGAAATAGGTTTTACAGTATGCCTAAAAGGGTATAGCTATTCATCCGATGAAATGCCAGGCAAACAAACCATATTCACCTAGACCTAAACTCAATGCTAGATTTTACCTTACTAAATAAACAGTAAATAACTACAATTAAATTTTATTTCAGCTGTTGCAACCAAATTGCTGAATGCCAAGCTCCTCGAAGGTTACAAGACTCAAAAGCTTTTCTCATACCGAGATTCAAGCATTGAATTTAACCTTAAGCAAAGTCCAGCTTGCACAAAAACCGGTTCTCTGATTTATTTTGATACATAAAGGGGAAAAAAAACAATCATTCAGTGTGAATACAGCATCTTCACAAACCCATTTCTAATCCAATTTATAGCACATACTTTACATCTTAAACAAAAGGAATCTGATACAACACCGATGCTGCCTCTTGCTGCAGTTGCTTGCCTCAGTTACAAAACGCTGAAAATCTACTGCTCTGACCAAGCCACTCCATAAAACATTCGGATTCAGGCACTTCTTACCTGCTTCAGTTGAAGGCTTCCTTCCCTTGTTAGCAGTATGAAGCATCCTCTAGCCTTCCCAATCCTCACCACCAGCCTCAAATTGCACAGCTAAGTCCCTTTTTTGCAAGAAAACGCTTATTGAAAGTGATTAGTTTTTGTTGTCCCTTTTAAGTCCCTCCTGCGGGAAAGAGCAGGGGAGCGATGTGACGCCACCTTTTAATCTTTTGCAAGAGTGAAAAGGCAGAAAAGGAGCGCTCGATCAAACTGAGCTTCACACATGACTAAAACTCGCCTGAGAGGCTGCAAGCTCTGGCTAAAGCACCACTAGGCGTAAGTGTAAGAACAGAGAAGAGGGGAGAGTCAATGAAATGTGACAACGTATGTGCATCAAAGACAGGAAAAGAGGGAGAGAACAATAAGAGAGAGATCGAGACAGCAATGAGAGAAAGAGAAAGAATGAGAATGTGAGGGAGAATAAGCATGAAGAAAAGATAGGAGAGTTCTGAAGCAAAGAATTCGTAGAATAAAGCCAAAGTGTCTGGCAGCTTCTGTTTTTATCTCAGTGAGCATGACATACTGCCTCTCTCATTTAGCAACACATTCTTGTCTCTTCCAGGTTTGAAAACTGAGATAATCACAATGTGTGCCTGTTTTCGCCTGATTGGCATACTTGTGTGTGGTATACCTGAGATTCCCCTCACCCATCTTCCAGAGATGCATTTATGTGCAATTAAGTTCATATATTCATTAGGAAAGACACCTCCCCCCACCCCCAAAAAAACAGGAGCTGCTAATTCTACGTCAATTTACAATATAGTTTAACTGGCAGATGGAATTCTACTTATAACTACTAACAAACTGCCACTGATAAACAAATGACTGAACAAATGTTTAATGTTGATAACTGAGTTTTCATAGCAACAAAACATATTAGCATTGATAAATCTGTGTTAAAAAAAACAAAACAAAACAAGAGAGGTATTACAGACACTTTCTTCTATTAATCTTGTTATTTCTGTATGAAGTTGCACTAAGTAGTAGAAGAAAGAACATGACCCAGAACTAACATTTTTAAAGGCACCCATCAGAGAGACAATCAGATTTCCAATTTTTAAAAAAGCAGTTACAAGACAAAAAAATTTAATTGTAAATTCCTACTTATCTAGAAAAGGTCCACATGCTAAGTCCTTATACAAATAGGGTTAATTTTCATGCAAGATGGGGGTGTGTGTGGGTGTTGTTTGGGTTTTTTTTGTTTGGTTTGTGTTTTTTTCTAACTATATATAGACACCATTTGTAACATTAGGACAGCTTCTGTACTTTACTTTGTTTATACCTTTTACTCTTTTAAGGTAAAGGTAAATAAGCTTTTAGCCAACTGGCAATTGGTCAGCTGGCCAAAAAGCATAATATTTTTCTGCAGAACCAACACAAGCCCACAATCACACTTGGCTATTACATGGAGATGCGAGGTTAAGAGGGCAGTAGAAATGTAAAAACCTGAAAAAGAACATATATTTTCCTTTTGCTGCAGCATCTTAGTTTGGCCTCTGCTTGGATCCTTGCACCTCAACACTATTAGGGAAAAGGAAGGACTACGTCAGTAGTGTAAGATTCTGGAAATCTGACTCTAGATCTCAACTGTATAGCATATTTCAGTATTAGCTTATGCTAGTCACATAGTGCTACGTTCAAGCATCTGTGTCTTAAGATACCTAGCTAGTTTTAAAAAAATGTTTTAACAGCTCTGCATAACTCAGTAACCTCTTTTGTAAGGATTTCCCAATTCCAGAGAGAAGGTTATGGACACGAGTTCATGAATGTAATCCCATGAATCAGAGAATCAGTGGCCACCTTCAACACTGAGTACATATATATCATTATTGTATAACCAATTTTAAAAGCATCAACATTTTTCTATGAATGTTAACCTCTAGAATCTCACCACAACCAGTCACATTAAGCTCTGGGCAGACAGACTCCAGTTTTCGTATTTGTAAAGTAAAATATGAAAAACGACTCTTTAAGCTTGCAAACTGTCCCAAACCCCACACTTCCTGCTAAACTTGTGATTGCTTCAATGTTCACCTTTCATTTTTTATCCCCTGGGGACTGGCAATACATTTACATAAATACGGATCGATTAAAATAAGATTCTCACTAATCTTCCTGAGTAACCTTCACCACATGAGCTTAAGAGTAAAATTTACCATAAGCAGAAAAATATTCATAAGAACACTGGGCTTTTAAACCTCTCTCCATATGTGTATCAATACAGCATTAGCTGACCTAGCAAAGGAGCATTTTGTGTGATGGTTTACATCAAGTATTTCTCCTTGCTCTGTTGGTGTAAGGAATCGAATCAAAGCAGCGTAGCTACTTTAAAGGCCTCCAGTTTTCTCTTCGAGACATGAAGGAAATAAACACCCACCTGAAGATTCAGGGGGACAGGAAGAGGAAAGACAAATAGAGAACCAAGTGTTCAGTTATTGCAAATTTTTTCAGAGTATTTTTATTATATTATTAGCAAATACTCTCTCTAATGGAAGGGTCCAGCTACCTTTTAAAAAGGAAAAAAAAAAAGTTAAGTTTCAAGTTCCTCGAAGAAGCTTACTCTGTCTATGCAGTGTGTGCATAGTCACATGCCTGTGCACACCTAACATGAAATCAGTAAGAGTAACAATTAGGGAAGAGATCTTTCCTATCTCTTTCCCATTCCATTTTGTATTTTCTCACCCTTATTGGTAAATTGCTTTTCTTATAGAAGTCTTGATAAGCAGTTTCCACGTATCTTACAATGTACTAGATTATATTCAGGACAACAGTTTTTAAAAGACGCAAACACATATATACATACTTCTGGAAGTATTTATTCATTCTTATGTGCTTATCTACAAATTCACAATGCAATCAAAACCCTGTATTTATATCAAAGGTCAACAAAACACTTCAGAACATGCATGCATTTTTTTTATTTTCATTAAACATACAAGACTGTGTGGGTAAAACTAAGCATAAGCTTACATACTATACTAAAACTCTTTTCCACAAGAACCAACCTCATGTTTGAACTAAAAATGTGTGGACACTGAATTGCTTGAGCACTGACAGCTCCAGTGAGCAAAGCAAGTTATTGTCCTATGGAAGTAAGCTATTCTATAAATCGGCCACATTTCCACACAGTAGGCTAGGTCTTTGACCAACATGAATGCAAAACCTGTATTTTACTTCTGTTAAATGTGCTTCCATGTAAGCTTCCTCAAGGAGTACTCCAGTAGCATACAGGCACCACACCATAAAACATTACAAAATAACTACACACTGAAATGTACGAGTAATATAATTTTGCGCAGAGATATAAATAAATGATTTCCAGCCCTTTTTTTTTTTTTTATATATATATATATATACTTTCACCACTACACAGAAAACAACTAAACAGAGTTTTCCCTCAATCTTACCTGGGGAAGCCAAGTCAAGTTTAATAACAGAAAACTTCCCGATCCCTTACTTCTTTACTCTACTAGAAGTCTGGATCATTCTGTTGGTTTTAGGTCTAGAATTTCATCAGACTGCATGCAAACACATAGTCCATGCCTGCAACTTAAAACTTGCATAGCAATAGGATAGCTAAAAACATTCAACATATTGCATTGTTTTAATGATGCTGAATCTCCCTCCCCACAACCTGCTGCCAGGAAAACACATTGGAAGCATTATCAAGAACATGGAGCATCATGACGGCAAACTATGAGGAAATAAAGTGGCCAAAGACTGCAGAAGTACTCATGTCTATATGGGACTACTTGCCAGAAACACTCATTGACTACATATTGTTTGGTGCTAAATGAAAGCTTCTGGCTATGCAAAAGAGCTAAACGACCACTTTCACTTACCAATATCCTCCTGTATTTTACATCTAGCAAAGCCTTTGCCAATTACCAAGTTGGATGGCATGAACTCAGAACTAATTTTTCCAACCTTTTGGTTTTGTTTCTTCTGTTTCAGACCTGAAGACGGACCATCTCTGAAAGCATCTATTTTTTTTCCAGTTATATCGGTTGGTTTAATAAAACATACCACCTTTTTCCTCTACAAACCTTGCTTCAATAATACCTTTGGATCTTTCTCTTACATAACCACTATAAAAGCAGAACAGCACTGTGAGGCCCTTCATCCCTCCCCAACCACTGTACCCATGACTGTTACCTGTTCACTGCTCAGAGGAAATACAACAGAGTAGCAGAACGGCTAGAACAGAGGCAACAAGAAAATCCCATGTATCTTATATTGTCTATACTTAACATCCCAGTGTTCCATTTATGACAAGAAATGAAAATGGTACAGTAAAAGAAGTATCATCATCAGACATTATGTTAGTTGTGAGAGGCACAAGTTAAAGACCTTGCACAAGCATAAGCTACGTGTTACATCCTGGCAGGGTGAAGGAACACATGTGATGCTATCGCTGGTATGAATTATAAAACCACTTAAATACTGCTTTTTGAGCAAACTAAATACATATGATAGCATCAATATAAATTAAAAGCATTTATGGCCTCCACTTGGTCCAAACACTACAACCTTAGTCACTATATGCATGGCTGAACAAATTTATCTGTGACTGCTGGTGTTACACGATAGAAGAAATAACTAAGTGCCATGCAAAGGAAACAAAGAGAAAATAGCAGCAGAAGCTTCTCCAGTAGAAGCAGCTTGTAATTTGGCTCTGAGTCATGGATTTCTTAGCGGCTATGGAAAATAATCTTTCATTCTTATCACTGTCAACTCAATAAGTGATAATAACTAATACCTAAGTTCTTATTTGTTTACATAGTTAATATTTAGTTTTCACTATTTCATAAGCGTTAATATATTATGAAATCAGTAATTTCATGAATGAATAGAAATCAGTACTTTTGTAAATTTTGCTTGACAGAAAAACTAAAACAGGAGATAATCAGTATGTTCCTGGTTATTTGGGAGTACTAATTTCAAAGGACATTTAATTCCCTCCATTGTATTCACTTGTAAAATCATAGAGGAATATGCATTAAAATGACATTTCAAAATTCAGATGTCTGTGGCACCAACTTGTACTACTGCCTGCTTGGTACATTTCTGTTTAAAATTTTTGCTCCTGCTATCACTCTGAATACTGCCTCACAAGCTAAGGTCTTTTAAGACTGCCATCAGCATGTCAAACAATTCCTGAAGTATCTCCCACAGACGATTTACATTTTTTAAAACAGCAGTAAACTGATTACCTTCATCTGTGCCTAAATGTCAGCCAGTTCATGTGAAGCTCCTGTACCTCAATTAACATTAGGGATGGAAAGAATAACTTATCTACAAGGTATGGGTTTGCCTGCCATGATTTCTTCCTAATGTGGCCGGAGAGCTCCTTTCACACTGTAGAGATATGTTCTGCTTGAAAAGACAAAGGCCACCTTCCAGGAGAGAGCTGTATGGCTCGTAAAGGATTTTCTTCACTACTAGATAATTTAAGTTCTCTACATGAAGTACAAACCTACACTGAGTCAATAAGAGTACATAGCTTCACAGAGCGTACAATTTATTTTAGAGCACTGGGCAACACACTTAAAAACTGAACAAAGCCTAGTTTTACTGCCCAGTCCTCTGAATTAATATGCAACATTCGTGCCTTAAGTATACCCTTGAGCATTCAGTACTTCTCTGAGCCATAGCTTTGAAGATGTGTTGGCTTCCTATGCACTAACTTGACCTATATTCAGGCTGACTTCTATTCTGAGATTATTTCTGCTGTGAATTCAATTCCAGATGCTATATATATTGCTTTTACAGCTATGATACAGATGACAAAAGCAGAAGGATATCAACAAATTAGAAGGCCACTGCTGTTGTTCCTTAATATTTGGGGCTCATCAAAAAACATGCTCTGTGAGCTGATCTTGGTACAAGGATATTTCCTTGATAGTGTGGAAGCAAAGAACAAAGTCTAGAACCCTCCTTAAATTATTTGTTGTTATGGGTCCAAAGACCTGCTGACTTGCCTGAATAGGAGCTTGCTCTGTGGCATGTACCAAGGAAACTTAAAACTCTCTCAGATGGGAAGGCTTCCCTAAGAAGCGAAAACAAGCCTTCAAGACATGACCAAAAAATGAAAAAAGGGAAAAAAGTAAAGCTATTAAAGAACCAAGTTCCAAGATGAAAACAGAAAAATCTCTAATACAGGGCACAGCAGAGGGAATGGAAAATAGCGACAAAAGCCTTAATTTTTACAACTGGCCCCTGTTTTCTCACGTCCTGATGTACAGGTTTTGCAGTTTTCATATTTATAATGCAAAGGTCTTACAGGATGAGGTCCTACTCTACTAGTAACACCTGACAATTCACCAAATGTTTCAAACTGCTTCCTGTAATGATTAAGTAGAATAGTCATATACTATATAATAGAACACCTAAAATTCCACTTATCTCATGAAACAAAATTTTCAAGTCCACCAAGTGTGCTAGGTCAGCTGAAAGGCATCCTAGAGGATGCCAAAGACTTCTATTTCTGCACACTTCTAACAGATGCATGATGAGCAGTTAACTTTACACCAAGTTACCACAGTAGCGATGATGTAAGAAATGCTGGAAAGCCTGCTCTACAAGCAATGCTGTAACAGTATATAAAAAAAACCTGCACAAACCCTACTTGCTGCCTGCGTATGTGTGTAGTCCTGCTTACAACATGAGGCAAGAGGGGTTTTGGGGTTTTTTTTATTAAATAATTTTATGCTGTATCTATAATATGACTCCAGGAAATGAGTACATAAGAAAAAGGGTGGGTAGTTTCAAGAATGTCTGGTTTACTATCCGTCTGTTGTGGTTCAGAATATAGAGTAAAATTCTACCAAGAAGGCTTGACAAGGCATATAAAAGCACCCTTAAAACACTTCTCTTGGCATGCCATCAGCTCTCATCAGACATAGAATATTGGTTTTGATGAACCTTTGGTATGAACCGGAACAGCTGTTCCTGTCTTTATCCCTGTCACACCAATAACGGAGAACGCATAGTGAAGCAAAAGACTAAAAAAAATTTGGTAAATGTAAAGTACTGATCAGAATGTTGAGAACAGCAAGAACTTGACATGATTGACTCTTGAGAACTTTAAGACATAGTATTTTAAGAAAATTGTTAAAAAGTGACATAAATGTTCAAAAAAACATATGTATAATAAAAGTTCTATAAAAAGCAAAGATGGCATTAGTTTAGAAATTATTAAAACTTAAAAAAAATAATATTTAAATGCACATTTTAGTTTGAGTTTTAAGACAACTGTTCCACAGTTCTGAAACGCAACCAGATCACATTATAAATAGCAAGATGCAGCTTTTTTAGGCATGTTCATTCTCTTTAAAATATCCATAGCAAGTTACTCACTGTATTTAAAAATAAACAAAACTTAATAATAAGTCTATTTTTTCCCCTGTATCTTTTTTTCTTTAGAATATACACATTTTGATTCCATGGAAACTCAACTGAGACTGTGTCATTTCTTCCACTCAGCTGACTAAACCCACTGTTGAACTACCTGGCTGTTATTTGAAATGTTCTTCAACTTTATGAAAGCAGAGACATCAGAGCAAAAACTTTCCAGAAAACAGTTTCTGACAAAGTGAAAAAGTAGTTAATAAATAAAGAAGTTTAACTATTTTTACTTTTAATATTTTTCAGCCAAATGGTTTATTACAGCCATTGCCATTTTTTGACATTCTCTCTCCTGTGACAATCACAAAAGCAATACTAAACTTTACTTATCAGCCAACTCTATTTTACAATAATCTGATTCTTACTTGTGAAATCTGGAATAAAACGGTAAAATTTCACATGTTGAATACCTAAAAAAAACCTCTGGAAGCCACGAGGAATAGATACGAACTCCATTATACAACACGACGGAGCCACCACACACATTTCCTGGAACTCATCTTAATGTACTCCACCAAAAGCATGACATTTAAAGGGTCCAATCTTGGGAGGAAAAAACAAAAAAAAGACCACAAAGGGACTATCTTATAATGCTTGAATTGCTTAATAGCCTCCATTTCCCCCTTCCATGAACCTCCTGGTTTCTTTTTTTTAGTGCTTTTAAAAATACTTCCTCTCGCTGTGACTTAGTATCCCACCTATGAAGGGAACATAGTCATAACAGCTGGTTTGTGAGGATACTTTGAAAACTACTAAAGAGATCAGGGAGGAATATCAACATGTTTGAAAAAACAAACAAACAAACCCCAAGAACAAACTGCAGTTTTTTAGCCTTCCCCTCCCCCCTCAAAATGCCACATTTTTTCTCCATTAAAACGGTGCTTACTGACCTCAACGGGAAAACCTTTTGATCTCTGATAGAGTTTTATATAACCCTATTTCTTATTCATCATTGATTTTCTGCTGATTAAGGCTTCAGAGTAACTATAATGAAGTAAAGCAATACTAAGCTGTTGTGGGTTTTTTTATATATATAAAGAATATGACTGCATTCACGCAAAGCATAAGTCATAAAGGATGTCTTAAACATTCTGTTATCCTGCTTATCTCTATCATTTCACCTAGTTTTTGTCTCAACTAACAGATTTTCTGTTAACCTGATTCACAGAGCATTAATTGATGACAAATGGGGGGTGGAGGCAAGTGTGAAGAAACATATAGTACTGTGAATTTCATTTTAAAAATACTTCTCAGCTTGATAAGATTTGGCCAAACCCATTCTATCATTATAGGTAATGTCTGATTCAAAGCCTTAGTAGTTCCAACACATATTCTGGTATTCACCAGAATGGAAACATTTCTTTATGCTTGTCAAGAAGTCCTTTAAGAGTACTGCAAGGGAGTTACTGAAACACTTCCAGCATCTGCTGGTGCTTAAAGCTCCCAAGACAAAATAAATGTTGACCATAACGGTAGCAGGAAGAAAATGTTAGTTTGGGCTAAGCCACCCGACACTAAAGACACCTATGTGTTTTGCTTACATACCTATCCAAATGACGCCCATGCAAAACCAGTCTGTGGCCCCGTGTTCCTGGAGCTAGCTGCCACCCTCAGGTCCCTCAAAACACCATGAAGTGACCCCCATCTGGCGAGCCCCAGGCCGCGGGAGAGCAGGGTGGGCGAGGGCCAGCTGCCTGCCACCTCCCTTGCCTTCTCCTCTTCCCTTCTCCTTCCTTTCTCTCCTACTCTCCCCTCGGCGGTGGGAGGATGCCGCCAACTGCGCTGCGGGGACACCAGCCCGCCCGCCCCGCCGGCGCCGCCCGTGAGGCGGCCCTGAGCGCCGCGCCGTGCTACCGAGCAGCCTCTGGCCGGGCGGGAGCGGGGGTGCGCACCCCCCAGCGCAGGGCACCGCACCACCCTGCCCGCCACACTGGAGCTGCGCTCGGCGCCAACTCCCCAGGTACAAGTTGCGGTGCGACACCCGGTATCTACTACAGGACCCAGGGGGGTGCCCGCGCCCCAGCTGTTCCCTCCACGAACGGCGCGCTGCCCCCGCGCCGCTGCCGGAGCCGTGCGGGTGGCAGGGGCGCGGCGCGTTGTGGCTCCGCTGCCTCCGCTCCCCGCCGACACGGCCGGAGCCGCAGCGCGTTCCCCACGCAGCCGGGGTGAGGGTGCCCGGAGCCCCGCCCCAGCGGGTCAGGGCTCGGCATCTCTTCGAGCCGGGAGACGAGGAAGGATAAAAGAAAGAAACCCCGAGCTCTACTCTGGGGGGTGGGTTTTTCTTTTTTTTTTCTTTTCCGAGGGGGAGGTGGTGGCTGCTCTGTTCAGCCCGGACGGGGACACGCCGCCGCAAGCGGAACCCCCAGCCCCCGGCGAGGCGTGAGCGCCAGCCGCGCCCAGCGCCCGGCCCGGGCGGAGCCCCCGCTCCCCGCCCGGCAGCGCGGCCGCCTCGCGCTCACCCCCCGGGGGGCGGCCCCGGCCCGCTGCGCCCGCGGAACGGCCCCCGGGGAGCCGGCGGCGTGACCCCCCCCGCGGGCGGCCCGCGCCCCCTCAGCCGAAGCACGCACCTGCGGGCGGGCCGGGAGCCCCCGGCGCGCTGCCATCCGCCTCGCTCGGCGCCGCCGGCCGCGGGGGGCGGGAGGTGCGGGGCAGCCCCCGCCGCCGCCCCCCCGCGCGGGGCCCGGCCAGGGCGGCGGTTGGGCGCGCGGGCGGCGGTTAGGCGCGGGGGGGCGGGGGCCGCCCGCAGCCCCCTCACAAGCGGCACCTGCGGGGCGGGCGGCAGCGCCGGCTCGGGCGGCGCCTCGCAGCGCCGCGGGGAGGGGAGCCGGGGCGGGCAGGTGCCAGGACGCTCGGCCCCGCCGTTTGACACCCGGCTGAGGGGGGGTCCCAGCACCCAGGTTGTCTTTGGAACAACCGAAAAAATAAAACCGACCCCACCCCTGAAACCATCCTCTGCCACAGGAGCAAGCCCAAGGCCCGGGTGGCGGCGGACTGGGGCAGGGTTGGGCGGTGTGGCGGTGCGCCTGAGCACCCTGCCAGGGCCGCCTTCTTGCGGGGGGCGGCTGGGGGAGAGGGGGGCACTGCCGGGCCCAGACCACGGCTGGCAGCGTCCCAGCGGGGGAAAGAGGAGCAGAAAGAAGCGAGCAGAGAGCCTCTGGACGCCACTTGGGGCTGTGATGTGTGAAGAACATCTCGGTAGCGCTCGCTGATCAAAAAGAGATGCCAAAGGACGAAGGCTGATGGCAACCCTGCCTTGCCCCAGTCAACAGCATGACGAGGCTGGTGCTGCGGGTGCCTGAAGAAACATCTGTTTCCTTAGAGAGCCACATATAGGCTGTGGGCTTTGCTCATGCATAAACCCCAAAATTAGCACAACTGATAGCTGCTAGTAATGTGAAAAATTAAGGTGCACAGTCTTCACTTTAGGTTAACATATTTAAGCACAGGATTCCAGTGAATTTTTAACTACACCGCTGCTGAATGAAAAAAAAAAAAAAAATTACTTTTTACACGAGTCCAATCAGAACTGAAAGCTTTAAATTAAGTTATAATCAAATAACACCTTATTAAAATTTAGTTGCCCTGTTAGCCACTCAATAATAATTCAGCAAGACCAAAAAGGCGGTTTAAAAGCACACGAAAAATGAGTAGGAAATTGAACAACAGAGGGAGACAGGGACACGCAGAATCCATACATATTCCAAAGAACAATACGCAAACATGGAAATGTTTTTGCTCTGGCTACAAAGACCTCACTCAATATTTGACTGTTTCAGTCTTCAAGCAAAGCATTTACTGGAGTCTTACCTCAGGCAGTTCCCTTGTGACCTTAGAGTACATTGAGCTTATTTCCTCAGTTGTATCTTTCATACTTTTGCATATGCGTATCTCAGATTCTAAACACGCTACATCCCATCCATTTTATGCTGACGAGCCTTACATATATTTGGGCCGTAAGGGACAGGAGCATGCTCTCTTTACTGGTGCAAAGGGATGTTCCCATTGCATCACCTACGTGTTCCTAGGAAAGGATTATTATTCTAGGAAGTCAAATAAAAACCCAAACAACCCTTCTTGGATAAAGGCAGACATGAAAGCCCCGACTGAACTTGCACCTCAGTCTGCCTGCACAGGTGACAGATGCTGCCTACTCCCATACCAACACTCACCGAGTGGAAAGGGAGGTTGCATCTATTTTGTTTATTAAGTGGATAATGACTCCATATGCTGTCCTGCAGCCAAAAAACAAATAAAAATTATAATGTACAGGCCAAATAACTTCCTTGGAATCTAGACACATTACTATGCATAATTCCCTTCTTAATGGTTACAAACAGACCAGAGCAATATACAAAAATAACATTCTACACAGAAGCATGATTATCATCAACTATGTATGACATTTCTGTGCCATTTGGGTTAACTTTCAACAGCATTCTAACATAGCTTTTCATTTTTTAGGTAATATCTTGCTTCAGTAATTTTATTTCAAAGTAGAAAACAACACCTAAGGTTGCAGTTACTAATATAGATATAGAATATATAGAAAAATATATAGAATATATAGAAAAAATATTTTTCTGTTTGCAATAGGGACCCCCAAAAAACACAGGGCTAGTACTGACAACCTATTTCTTGTGTGATGACTAGAAAATAGAATATAAACAATAATATTTTTATTGTTCAGGCAAGTTACATTGAACTCCTGGGAGTCAGTGTGTTAAAGCATGCAATACCCATGACTGAAATAGAGCTTTGGAGATCAAATCACATCTCAGTTTGTAATTCATTGCTGGAACTTGGGAAAGACAATCATCTTTGATGTGGTCAATTTTTTCTGTTTATATAATGGTGGTAATGATACCTCATAGGACCCATTTAAGAGCCTAATAACTAATGTTTAGACAAAATTTTCAAGTTGCTAATTATGATTATTTAGCTAAGTGTTAACCTAATACATATGTGAGAAAAAATATTAATGTATTCCCAAAGATTATGATGATCATAATTATTATTAATGCCATATGCACAAGTGCAGTTGTTCCTCACCTGCCAAAGCATGATGTTTGTGCGACATTATGGGTACCTGGCAGGAAAGGCATGGCACGGCACCTTAAAAGTTAGAATGCATGGAAACTATGCTAAAAAAGGAAATGCTTGAAGCACAGTTCTGAAATGCCTTTAAAAGCCCTGTTTAGAGGCAGCCCGAATCATTTAGACTTAGCATCATGACCTGCTAGCTCAGCTTGGGTGGCAGCCGAGCTGGTGAGGTCGAAGAGAAAGATGCAGGAGTCCCAGCACAGACAGCCACGGAAGCAGCTGCAGCAATCCTGAGACAGGGGAAGAAGTGAGGAAGTAGCAGGAGTCCTGGTGAGAATGGGAGGACACTGAGAGGGATCTGGGGAAAGAATTGTCATTGCCAGTTTTCTCAGGTAGTGTTTCACCCTGAAAAGACTGGGAACCACTGCACTTGGTACAGTCCTCCTCGAAACTGAGCAAGGTTTTATTCTAGCAAATATGAATACATTAGGGAAGCAAATAATTGAGAAGACTTTAGAAGGCTTCAGGAAAAGAAAAATCCTGTAAACAAAACTGAGCAACAAGTCTTTGAAAGAATCCTTTTGTTCCCAGTACAATGCTCCCAAAATCTGCTTCTTCAGAACAGTATTCATTTAAGAAAGAAAAAAAAAAAAAAAAGAGGAAAAAAAAAAGATAAGAAAAATAAAAGAAAGAGAGAGATAAAGGGAAAACCAAGAACCTATTTTAAGCAAAAAACACTTTAAAATAATTTTCTTACTCTTCAGATGTTTTGTACCTATGCCTGGAGGCACACTACCCGCCCATCTAAACACTGGAGGTTCTTGGGCTTTACTATTTGCATGGGTTTTACCCTATAATAGCTGAAATAGCATTTCCTAACAGGGCCAACGCATTTTTGTAGTCAACAAAAAAAAATTCCATTGATTGGCCTGCCAGTGGCTAAAGGACAACACATCCTATACGGTCTGTCCTGGTGGTTATGGGCAACCAACCAGTGAAAATATATATACCTCTTAGGTGCAGCTTGCTGCTCAGAACACAGGTAATTCCAGCTGTAGGTAACAGTGAGTGTTCGGCTGCAGTTATGAATGGTATGTTCTCCGTTTTAACTTGGGCAAAAAACCCAACACCATCCATTTCCCAGAGGAGTTTTCAGGAAAGCCAGCTATCTGCCTTCTGCAGAGGTGGGAAGGATATGAAGCTACAGAGTAAGACTTATGGGGGGAAGGAATGAGAAAGGCGGGATGACAGCAGCAGCCCAGGGTAGGAGCATGTATGGCTGGGCACTGACCCTCCACTCTTACGGAGACTGGCAGCGCTTGCATCATGGGATCTTAGGATCAACTTTCCGTTGATTAGCTTACAGCCATGTCAGATCAGCATGAAGCTCTGACATAATAAGGATGTCCCTAACAAACAAAGAGGGATTGTTATCAGCATATCAAACAAAAGCAGAGTTTTCATTTTAATAAGCTGTGCAGAAAAAAAAAAAAATGTTAATACCTACACTCCTTGCTCCTATAGTGGACTTCCAGTATAGCCCCGAGGCTGTAATGATTATTGTCATCTTTACTAAAGATTATAGCCAATCTACCTCTGCCCAGAAAAGGCAAGGCTCATGCAACAGTCTGTTGCACCTTAAAATATCAATACTTTAAAATCATCATACAATCAGAGTATTTTATGACTCTTAAAGAATAGACACAATAGCAATAATAAAGAGGAAAAAGGAAATTCTAGTTTCTGTAACAAAGACCAATGACTTTAGAAATCAAACATGAACTTTGGTACATTTTTACTCTGTCTCTGAGAAAATGTGCTTCTCTGTCAGTCATTCCTTGAAATATTTAGTCAGCCAGGTACAACAAATTTGTGTGAACCTCAAAGGTCTGAAATTCCTAAAAGTTTCACAAAATATATGAGCACAGAACAGGTACCAAAGTTGTTGTCCCTGCTGGCAGAACACTTTAGGCACAACCTGCCTGTTCTGTTAGACCTGGTGGACTGGTGTGCACGTACCGACCGCACACAACCAGCCCCAAACCCGACAGCCTGCCTGTGTCCTGCTAATGGACTGGGGGTGAGAAGAGGGGGTTGGAAAGGAGGACTGCTGTGACTGGGTATGGGAAAACAGATGGTGCTGCAGGCTGGTGATGCTCCAGTGTGGCCTGGGTTATTTATCTTTTTCCTATGTGCCAACATCCTAAAATGTTCTACGTTCCACTGAAGTCAACAGTGCTCTAGGAATGTACACTAATTTACAATGTGATCTTAAAAGTTTTCATTTTTCATACTAGCACCATCTATCTAGCTGTAATTAAGTCTTTACTAGAGTAAACTTGTATCTAAACTATCCCCAAAACCCTAAAACAGTTTCTGCAGCCTGTTATATTTTATACATTGCATATTTCTCAAAGCAAAAATAAAATAACTAGCTTTAAAAAACCCCAACATTATAATTAACATGTATGTATTTTGGCTGCAGTTCGTAGTAAAAAATACAGCTCACTGTAAAGCAAACTACAATTAAACATATTCATGGCATTCAACATATTAAAATTAGATGACAAATCTAAGATAAAAGTGACATTTAAGTGAATGATTTCCATAGTCTGCGTCCCCATATGTTCTCAATGTTCAAATGCTGTCTCTCTGAAGATATACTGACATGGAAACCCACAGAGATTGCTTCCGGGGCACTTTAAAGTTATCTATTAATAATTAATGAAATACAGTGACTTATTGCAATATTTTTATACAATGATTTTCCTGCTTTGAAGCTAAATCTGAAACTACATCATGAATGAGGAACATAAGATGCTCCCTGAAGGGTTGTAGTGGTGGGGGTGACACATTCTTTGTCTCCCCAGTGGTGAAGTATGTCACATCCTCAATACTTCCAATCTCACCCGTCTGCAAAGTTACTGACTATTCCAAGAGCAAAATATCTCATATTCACACATGGGTTTTATGCGCTATGGGACTAACAAAAGCAAGGCAAAATGAAGCCCCATTTTTCAAGCGTACATAAATCAAAACCTAAAAGTAGAAGAAATGTATACAAATAAATTCATCTGAAAGAAATAATTTAAAGAGCTGTAACACTGGACTTCTAGTGTGTCTTAACTGTTAGAAAATACGGTACAGCAAGCAGTCAATTTAGGTTTCACTGACTTAGAGGTAGCAGGCCCATTGACTTTAATGAGGCCAGGATTTCACTATGAATTTAATCTTAAAGAATTGCAGTAGTAGTCTTGCAGAATAGGGCAGGGCAGACTGCTACTTGATTGAAAGGGGCACATGAAAGCGTAGCGAGTATGTCACCCAGACACACAAGCCATATTTTGATGGAATGAGGATCCAGCACAATGCAGCGCTATATATTGCACTGAAGGCTTTTTTGCTTTTGTCATTATTAGGATCTATTATTGCAGTTTTTATTAAAATTATATGTAATAGTAATTGATGATGCATTATTATATCCTCCTCTATGTCAGAAATAACGGATGTCCAAAATTAAGCAAAAAAATAAACTTGTAGGTGAAAGCAGACTTGTTCACACTGTGATTTATCGCAAGGAAGTATTTATCACCTTATGGACTGTTTTAAGACAAAAAGGCAGGGTGACATTTTCCAAATTTTTTACCAAAAGTAACATTAGAATTTTGGTTCTGGTTTTTGATTGAAACGCAAATTAGAAAGGCATCCAATAGTTTAAGAAGTATAGAGTTCTACTTTATTTCTTTATATTTTCAAAAGTAATCACTTAGGTATGTACATTTTCCAGTAGTTCATAGGTAGTACAGATAGGGGAAAGCTGCAGCAGAGGTGCAGCTCATTCAGTCATATACTACTTTCCTTAAGTAATCCATTATATGAAAAAATAAATATCTGTGACAGATTGTTTTGACAGCTAAAAAAGATTTAATTTTTTTGAATGCATTTGACTGAAAGGCAAAAATGTTAGGTAGATGTTAATTTAACAGATGTCTAGTTTTGCATCATCAGCCTGAAACAGGCAATTTCTAGTGAGTCTCCTTGCTGTATCACAACATGAAGTCCTATGAATTCCATACGGATATGCCTTTCACAAACTTCAAAGACCCATTCTCATTCAAAAGGAAGTAAAATTGTTATGAGAAAATGGTACCACCTGGTTGTATTTCTGATCAAGCAAGTAAACATATCCAGGGATAATAAAATTGGTACACTATCATTTACATTATAGTCTGGAATAAGAACATTATTTAAGACTATACGTTAAAAGTGTTACAGTAGAGAAATAAATAAATTAGATGATCTCTTAAAAGCCATACAGATTCTTGCAAATCTAATTATCATATGGCTAAATACGGACCTAGAATTTTATTTTTTAATTTTGTTTTGCATATCTTAAATAAAAGTCTTTTTATGTTGAGTATATTGTCATACTTCATATATATTTCTGCAAAAGAGTTTAATTCTGGTTTTGTATTGGTTGTAGAAGAAACTGAAATAACTATAGCTTAACTAAAGCTGTTGTTGCTAGCACAGTTACCTACAGTCTTGGGAAGCTTTGGGATTCAATCATCATCATAAAAAATATTTGGATGGTTTCATGACTTCAGTGGGTTATACTGCATAAAAGAAGTTTAACACAGGGAGAATTTTTCCTAAAAACAGCACAACACAGTTGGCTATATCCATTTTGGATCTCACAAGTGGCAAAAACTTGTTCTGTGCATTTTTATATTGAATTTTCATATAGTATTATTGTTCCCATTTTACAGAAGAGGAAACAGAACGTAAAGAAATTAAATTATGTGGGAGATCAGGAACTACTTACTACTGATTTAGAAAAGATCCTAACATTAAACTGACAAGCCTGAAAATCTGTTACTGAAATATAATGTGTGTTTGCTAATGCTACCTCATTTCTAAATTATGAGGATCAATGATATTTATCTGCTTAATAGAAACATCATAAGACAAATCTCATTCATGAAAGGGTACTTAAAATTACATTCTCTGATTTATATGCTTACATAAATTGCGCTTACCTGTTCTAGTTGTGATCTATACTTTGTGGCAGGCCAATGTATTTATGAAATCAAATCCAGACTTAAAATCTGCAGTTTTGAAAATGGAAAATGTGCCTCCCAGGACAACATTCAGCTGCTCCGGATTCTTTACCACGTTTATCACCTTTTACTAAGTAGACACCTGTTATTTCATGACCCCGACTCAGTTTTACCTCTTTTTTTAATAAAGAAGCATTTGGGTTGGATCTTTTCAGCTTTCTGTTAATTTGGAATATGTCACGTTTTTTGTTTAAGAAATAATGTGGCAACACATAATCTCTACAAGCTGAATAATATTAATTGTAGCTTAAAGAACTCTGGAAGACAAAATTGTTTACTTATTTTTGTTGTTGTTTTAACATAAATAGATTGCAAAAATTCTAAGTATATTCAGGTTATTAAAAAACCAACTTTCTCAAGAATCAAAACTGAAAAGCCGAGTTAAAGGAATGAAATTTCTTTCCCTAGTGAAGCCACCACACCCCAAAGTGACTTAAGAAAGGTTTTGAAATTTAGGAAAATGCTTTTACAGAGTCACTTTTTACAACAGAGAACGGTTCATAACACAAGGAGACTGTAACCTAAGAAGTAGGAAATAGAGTAAATAAAGAACCTAAAAAAATGGTTTTGCTTCCCTATCTTAAGTATGTTATGTCACCGTGTCAAGCACAAAATACCTTTTTTTTTTTTAATAAATTTTTACAATAGGAATGAGAAAAATTAAAAAACATGGAGATTAAGTTTTCACACAAATATATCATCATGGGATATCAAGAATCTGCTTATAATTCATACTTACGATCTGTTCACGGTTGCTTTATATACACATCTTTGATTTTTGACCTTGCTAATTAGGCTGTGTGGAAATACCATCAATTTTTTGAGACAGATGTCAAACTCCTGCAAAACCTACCATAAGTTGATGTTTACAACCTTGATACCATCTGTTTAACTTCACAAAAAACTTCTTATAAATACTGAAAAAAACATTACTAATGAAGGTATTCTTTATTATTATTTTTGATTTGACTACTATAATGATTCAACAACACTGACTATTTTCATTTTGCTTATTATTCTGCTATATAAAATCAATACAGAACAATAAATCTTTGTGTATGTAGCACATCTCCCGTTGATCACCAAAAAAAAAAAAAAAAAAAATGGCTTAAATTAAAACACGCAGACACACACACCTTGCTCCTGGATTGACAGAATCTAAAAGATGGCATACAGGAATGGATCAATTGAAGGCATTTATAGAGATCCTTTGAAGAGAAGATAAGAGCAGTGTCTCAGTATCCTATTACCCAAGGGGGAGGGGGGGGGGGTTGCTCTTGCATTTTCATTGACATGTCAATTACTTGGAAGGGGAGCAGGAATAAAGCCTAAGGGTGTTGCGTTATAAATTAGGACACTCAAGTTGACAGAAAGATTAGCTTAGTCTTTGAGGAAAGAAGAAAGACAGAGTCCTATAGAGTACCGCTATCAACTGATTCTTTTTTCACCTCTGACTGGTATTTCAAGACAGGCGTTCTGCAAACGTATGACAAAACTCTTGTCCTGACAAACATGCCCTGCTCTGACAAACAGGAGGAATTCCAGAGAAATAAAAGACTCTCCCCAACAACCACAAAACTAAAACCCCACAACCCAACTACAACCACAAAAAAAATATTAATCAACAAAAGAAAACCCTCCTGTGCTGAATTTTTCCATACGTCTACTAAATTTAAACTAAACACACAGATTAATAAATAAATAAATAAATTTCAAAATGCTAGAATGCATTATGTATTCTATCTATTGTGTAGCAATTCCTGACCAACTACAGCCTGAAAAACAAGGAAAAACCTGTAAAGCAAGATTGTTTATCTGAAACCAAGACTATACTCTTTAATATTTTAGTAGGGTTCTGAAACTCTTACTTCTAGTACAGATAACAGTAGTGGGGAGAAGTGACTAGAGAAACAAACTGGAGTTTGGAAAAGTAGGTTGTATTCTCAAATTTGCTTCAAGTCATGTGCCTCCCTCTTCCTCATTGTTCTCATCTGTAAATGGAGATAATGACACTAACCTTTTCTATAGAAATGGTTTGCAACTGACTGATTACAAGCTGCATGCTATAGCTAACTATCCTTATTGTAAACAGTAGTTGAAATTAGAAAAGTCACAATATATGGAAAACTGCCATTTTGCAAACTATTTGTGCAGCATTTTGATGATGAAAAAGATGTGCTGATATGCCCCCTTAAGTTCTAAGGAACATCAGCAGACCATACCATTGTAAATCAGTCCATTCCCAGTAATGCCATTAAGCCATGCATGGAAGCTTTCCTAAAACGCACTCATTTTTTTTCCATTTTCACAGATTCAGTGCAGAGAAACACCATCTCCTAAATACGCTTCATTTTCCAGACGTCTCTTTCTAAACTTTCGTTTTCCAACATCTTTATTAAGTAAGTCCTCAGACAGTTTTTATAACCTAAGCATGATGTTTCACACATTTTCATTCACAATTAAAAATTTCAGCGCTACTCAGTGACCCACATATTAGGAACATGCAGTGGTTTTAAAAAGAGGCTAAGACAGAAAGCAACATAAAATAAAAAAACTGAAATTAAGAGTTCACTGGGATTGATTATGGGGAATAAATACTTTGCTCAGCAGTATAATGGATAAGATTTGTAAAAAGCTGACACTTGATCAAACGGTTGATAGTCACTTCTCCTGTGGTATAGTAGGTGTTGTTGACCTAGTGATGGCTTTATTAATAAACTTGGGATACAGGTGTAAATCCCATGCAGATCTGGCTGCCTGAACAGAAAAAAAAGTTAAGTACATCCAGCCTTTATGCTCTTCATTTACATCTGTTTTCCATTCAGTTCCTTCAACAAAATAGACTACTCAATTTCTCTAATATTTAGGAACCAGATTCTGGATAGTATGAGATATTGTGCAAATATTGCATCATTTGGAGGAAACATTCTGCTGAGGACAGTTGAAACTTCAGTGCAAGCCATTTCCACTGAAATGGAAATCAATTTAGTGGAGATCACAGATGAATTGCTTTTTTCTCTATCCATCCAAAAGCTACATTTTAAACCCACATTATTTTTAAAATTAAACTGATAGTAAACAGTTATTGAAAAATGTTTATGAATATGAATTAGAAGGCACCCAGATATGACAGACACTTCATTTTCAGAAAGTTGAGCAAAAGGGGTTGCATTATCAAATTCAATAGAATGAAAAAAGACTAATTCTTCAGTCCTCCAGCACTTTTTAGTATTTTGTTGCATATTTAAACAGCATACAAGTATTTTATCATTAACGTTATTTTCATACATTTCCTACAGTAAGGTTATTTTCAATATTGGGCTTCTGCTTATATTATTTTAGAGTGAAGTCAGAAGTGTTGCCAAAAACAGGAGTGAAAACCAGGAATGAAAACCAGCTGGGTTTAGTTCCTCCTTCATGTTTGTAATTGTGATGCTGACAGACACACAATGCTGTATACCGAGGACTATCTATGGCTTTAGCCAAAATGCATTTATCTGCTCTGTGACAAAATCACTAGTAAGGGAGATTTTGTTTATATAGAATTCTTCTCTCTCATAAAAGAAAAATGCAAAATAAAACCCACATGACTTAATAGTTAACTATCATAACAACTTATCAACATGACATGCTTGAACTATAGAACTTCAAAATGGTAGAATTCCTATAGCATTTTGATTATTCCATCCTTAGCTGTATTGTGTGTTCAACTGATTTGGGTATATATAGTTATGTATTTTTTAAATAGGAACATTACAGATAGTTTTTCACCTTGAAAGTAAAAACAAATCAAATTAATATTATATTCTGTTCTGTATGGTGAATTTGCCAGCATCTGCAGAAGTTTCAAAAAACCTGTATTTTAAGCTTTCTGGATCTTGCCTCACTCTATCAATACCATCATTTTCCCACCCCCAATTATTGGAGCTTAATTTTGCTTTTTATTTTAATTCACACAGTTCAGAGAAAAATAAAAGTTAAAGTTACTGTACCTTAACAAATGTACCTAAAGTGGCACTATTTTTGCATGCATGAAAGCTCAAAGCCTCAACAACTCCCATGAGCGATTACTCTTCTAACACTAATTAGATATTTGCTAATTAGTGTCTGATGTGTGAAATGAAAAACATTTTGAAGCTGAAATGGATAGGGTCTATAAAGATAGCAGTGCTATCCCAATTCCCTTTTTTCTGTTATCATATTTCATAAATATTAATAAGATCACATGATACTACCCCTTCTATAAAATTATCTTTCTAAAAGAAGTCTATTGTTTGGTATAATAGGGCTGTGTCAATATTTTGCATTTAGCGTAAAGCACTCAATGGAGGGAAGTGTTTTCTCTCGATGTTAAAAAGATGTCACATTTCATGCATCATTTTTATGCTGCATTAACTGGTCCCTCTTTTTAATAGTTTATCTTTATTGCACTGAAACTAAGAATGCAAACCAGTATTGAATAATCCTTAACATTTCTGAATAATCTTGCTAAATTTATCTCATTTCAAATGTGTTTGGAATAAAATATAAGGGATGAAATAGTTTTTTCTTAAGCAGATGCTGAGAACATCAAATTAGTATCTCTGCTGGTCATTTCCAGGAAAGGTTTTGGAATATTAGAATACTTAAAACATAATAGTGTGTTGAAAAGTAGCTTAAAAATTTATACTACATTTATATCTGTCTTTGATCACAAACAGAAAATTATTCCAAACCGCCAGGGAGAGTTAACAGTGTCATTTAATGATACAAAACTATTTATCTATCAGAATATTAATATTTAGAACTAAGAATGAGTTTTTTTTTAAAAAAAAAAGATTAGTGTGAGACAGGTGAATAACTACAGATGAGGAAGTTAATTTGAACAGGAATACTGAAGTGCTGTTTTATTGTAACCTGTAAATACTGGCCATATCACAAGTGATACCTAATCACAGGATTGATACCGAAATTTTAAATAGTAGCTAAGCATGAATTGACAAAGGTGACATTGAAACATAATAATGACTACTAGATTATCACTTTCCTCAGGCTGACATTTTGTGATTATAGTAATACTGATCAAGATGATTAAAACGATAATAAAAGGCAAGTTCTAAGAACCAGAATAAAACAGAGAGAGGCTAGATAATATATGGCAAGTGAAGCCACAATTTTGCGTTACACTTTTTCAATGAAATTTCTTCATTTCAGCTTGAAGTTAGGCCGTTCATTAGTACAAAAGGTGTTTCTGAAATAGATACCACCTTTTCTACCAATATATGTTTTCCATTTTTTAAATATTCAACAGAAGACAAAGTTATTCAGTATCTATTTATCCTGAGACAGTAATTTATACTTCATATTAGTTTTATACATTTATCTAACTTTCATAATTAAAGCATCACAATATTATTCACACTGATATTCAGGGGCAAAATCTGATTTCACTTAAATTTGTTTATTTACAGATATAAACATATTAATGCCAACTACAATAGCTGTGCCCTCTGCCTTTAATTACTGTTCCTTCTTCAATAAACATTATGGGTTGACTTCTAGAACATACTGAAACTGTTTGCTATTCACAACCCTAAAGATTGCTTTTGTAACAGCGATAGGGATACAAAGGAAATCAGTACAGTTCTGATTAAACCTACATACAAGTGGACCACCGAGACAGACAGAAGTCTGAGGTGGAAGATGACTACATTTTTCATGATTACACAGATAAGCAAGAACCAGTCAAGACAGATGTAGATGACGTGATACAGTACAACCATATAGGTTTTTTTGTTGGTGGTGGTTTTGTTTTTTTGCATTTTGGTACACCAGACTCAAGAGTTTCAGGGTTCCTAGTTCACACTCCCTTAGACACACCACACCTTCCTCAGCTTTGCCTTAGGAATCACTCTCCTTTGAAGTCCATGGCAGAAGTCACCACCAGCAACTTCACTGTAAAGAGCATTGAGCTCGCCCCTTTGCTGACAAACACGATGCCCGTTAGTCACTTTAGTTCAAGATTCAAGACTTGTTTGGTTGAGGAAGACAGGGTTTGCACTCTCAGCTGCCAACTAACTTGAGCTAAAATGCTTGCAAATAGTTACATTTTACATTTGTGTCTTCTGCACATATTAATCTAGCTGTGCTCTGCTGATAGTGTGAAGGAGTGAAAGAACCACTACTGATTTGTTTCTTTGATCTGCAAAATAAATGACTAGTTAGAGCCAAACATTTCACAACTACAGTATTTACTTAGGAAGAAAAAAGGCAAGAAAATGTAGATACTTAGACAAATGTTTAAACTGTTAGGGAAAAAAGAGTCACTTGGCTTTAACAAGTTGCTGCATTCAGGGAAGTACAAACAGATAGCTGATATCTTTCCAACAAAGTAATAAACCTGACTCTCATTCAAATACATTGTTTTCAAAACTGAAAATAATCACTGGGCATTTTGAAGTATTACAACATAATATAAAAGGTCTGTGTTAGTGTATTTGTGATGAAAGTTTTGCCAATACATTTAGAGTCAAATTCAGTTATGCAGCTGCCTCAGTGAGAAGTGAAGTCATAAGACTGCAATCTGAGGGAAGCACAAGTTGCTATTTCTTGTAAAAAGCTTTCTGGCCCTAAAAAGTTCGGTCATAAGCTCATTGCTAAAATTTACCTACTGTATCATCAATAGAGTTGTAGCAACTGCTGTCCTGAAGGAGTCTGTAAGAAACATTTTTACCAGGGATGATGAATAGGCAAACCAGATTTTCCTTCAAGCTTTTACTTATGTAAAAATAGGAGAAGTCTTGGAAGGGCAGAATGTATCTATTTTCAGAGAACATGTTCAAGCAACAAGCTCTGTTTTTTTAATAGGTGACTTCAAAGAAAACCTACATCATTGATGTGTAGAATACTAATAACCTGCACCTTTGTGTTCTTCCCTTTTTCATCAGCCTCACAACTCGTTAAAAAGTTTCATTAATGTATTAAAAATATTTAATATTCAGTATCTAATTCTTTTAATTTCAATGGCTTCCCTGACACGGTACAAACATATGGGATTGCAGCGCAGGGTTAATCAACCTCGCTATGGCTGAAAAAACCCCACCAGTAGTTAAAGACAATCTTTGATAAGACCTGTTTTCGCGAGCCATCATGTATATGCTTAGGAAAAGGCTTGGTCTAGTAACTCATAGCAGCTCACTGCTTTCTGTGCTATTTCTGCCATTTCCTTGCAAAATACTGAATTAACTGAATCTCTAGAAAGGCCAATTTCTTATGCTTCACTTATCTAGCAGGGAAATTTTTCCTAAAGAACACAGAGAAAACCACAGCAGAAAAAATTTTACTTAAATAAAACAAATTTTAAAAAGTGTTTCTGTTATGACCAAACATTTATTCATTTAAATGTCTGGAGAAAGAGTAATAGCTTAAGTTTTAAGATAATGAAACTCACTTTCTATGAAAATGAAATGGTATTATATTGTGTAATAAATGATTGTTTCTGCATTTTCTTTCTCTTTCACTAACTGGAATTTGACTTTCATTGGCAAAGTTTAATTATTGAACTTTTTATCTAAATAAAAAATGGAGAAGAATTTGTCAGAAGACTGATTTTATACAGCTGTCAAAGAATAACAGGAACACATTCTTAGTAGGTATTAAAAGTATTTAATAGCCTTGGATTCACGTAGCTGCAGATCTTTCTACACCTTGCTGGAAAGCCTAAAAACCCAATTGCATTTGCATGCTCTCCTAGTGTTTCCTGGCACGTGGAACCTACTATTTTTTATCAAATGGATTTTGGTCTTTCACGCAATTCCATTGTACTTTGGAACTGTTTAAGTTTCTACATTCACATCTTTTTTCAAATATTTCCAAGTGCATGAGCTTTTATTCCAGAAATGAGTCGTGCATGACTGAAACTTAATGAGCCGAACATTGTGCTTTAATTTTCCTCCTACTGGATCAAATGAAGAATGTGTTTAAAAAAACCCCAAAAACCACAAAACCACAAACACACAGACACACGCCCCCAACCCTGAACAGCGCCCAGCCAAACCTAAACCCAAAAAGCCTCTGTGAATGATGGAAAAGAGCTGGTTGATAAGCTCTACAGTAGTATCATCACCAAACCCCACAGAGCAAATTTTCCCATGCTTTCTTCCACTGGTCCTAAGAAAGATTGTTGCAAAAAGGTTCTGTGCTCAGGAAATTAAACAAATTTCTCTGTTCTCGTTATGGCCACAACTGTTTCCAAGACTAATCTCACACAGTTTAATTCCATGGATTGGTAAGAATGTTCTATGCTATCAGACTCTTGTGGATGGTGGATGTTTAGTGAAGGGTCAAAGGTAAGAACTGTTCTGGAGAAAAAGAGAAACCTAATAAAACCCACATACATTCACACCATATCTACATACGTGAGTGTACAGAGCATAAAAAAGATACAAAATATTTCAATGTTGTTCATTAGATAATAGGTATAGCTGTAAGGAGTTTGAAAATTTTATTAAACAGACTCTAAATACTTGTAGGATTCATGATTTTCATATTTATTTTCACTTTTTTTGGTTCTTTGGTTACCCTTTTATACCAAGCAGATTAAGGCCTTAATAGGCAGGAGTCGCCTCATGTTCAAAAACCCTGGTCCTCATAGGAGATTTCAACCACCCCTCTATCTGTTGGAGGGACAACACAGCAGGGCATAGGCAATGCAGAAAGGTCTTGGAATGCATTGACAATAACTTCCTCCTCCAAGTGACAGAGAAGCCAACAAGGAGAGGTGCCATGCTGGACCTTATTCTCACCAGCAAGGAGGGCTGGTGGGAAATGTGAAGCTTAAGGGCAGCCTTGGTTGCAGTGACCATGAAATGTTGGAGTACAAGATCCTTAGGACTGCTAGGAGGGTGCACAGCAATATTACTACCCTGGACTTCAGGACAGCAGACTTTGGCCCCTTCAGGCATCTGCTTGGTAGACTACCACAGAATATGGCCCTGGAGGGAAGAGGGGCCCAAGAAATCTGGTTAATATTCAAGGATCACCTTCTCCAAGCTCAGCAGCAATATGTCCGAACAAAGACGAAGATGGGCAAAAAAGCCAGGAGGTCTGCATGGATGAACAAGGAGCTCCTGCATAAACTCAAACACAAAAAAGGAAGCATACGGGGGGTGGAAGCAAGGGCAAGGTAGCCTGGGAGAAATACAGAGAAACTATCCAAGTAGCCAGGGATCAAGAAGGCTAAAGCCCTGGTAGAATTAAATCTGGCCAGAGAACGTCAAGGACAAGAAAAGCTTCTATAGGTACATCAGTGACAAAAGGAAGACTAGGGAAAATGTGGTCCCTCTCTGGAAGGAAGCAGGAGATCTGGTTACCCAGGATATGGAGAAGGCTGAGGTACTCAATAACTTCTTCACCTCGGTCTTCACCATCAAGCACTCCGGCCACATTGTCCAAGTTGCAGAAGACAAAGGCAGGGACTGGGAGAATGAAGAACCACCCATTGTTCTTCTAGGAGACCAGGCTCAAGACCATCTAAGGAACCTGAAGGTGCACAAGTCCATGGGACCTGATGAGATGCATCTGCAAGTCCTGAGGGAAGATGTGGATGAAGTGGCTCAGCCACTGTCCATCATATTTGAGAGGTCACGGCAGTCTGGTGACGTCCCCATGGACTGGAAAAGGGGAAGCATAACACCCATTTTTTAAAAAGGAAATAAGGAAGACCTGGGAACTACAAGCCAGTCAGTCTCACCTTGGTGCCCAGCAAGGTCATGGTGCAGATCCTCCTGGAAACTATGCTGAGGTAAATGGTAAATAAGGAGGCGATTGCTAACAGCCAACATGGTTTCACTGAGAGCAAGTCATGACTGAGAAATCTGGTGGCCTTCTGTGATGGGATTACAGCTTTGGTGGATGAGGAAAGAGCGACTGACATCATCTACCTGGACTGTGCAAAGCTTTTGACACTGTCCCCCATGGCATCCTTGTCTCTAAACTGGAGAGATATGGATTTGATGGGTGGACCGCTTGGTGTATAAGAAATTGGTTGAATGGTTGCACTCAGAGTTGTGGTCAACAGCTGTATATCCAAGTGGAGACCAGTGATGAATGGTGTTCCTCAGGGGTCCTTACTGGGACCACTGCTGTCCAACATCTTTGTTGGGGACATGGACAGTGGGATCGAGTGCACTCCCAGCAAGTTTGCTGATGACACCAAGCTGTGTGGTGCAGTTGATGCACTGGAGGGAAGGGATGCCATCCAGAGGGACCTTGACAGGCTTGAGAGGTGGGCCCGTGCAAACCTCATGAAGTTCAACAAGGCTAAATGCAAGGTCCTGCACGTGGGCTGGGGCAACCTCAAGCACAAGTACAGGCTGGGCAGAGAATGGCTTGAGAGCAGCCCTGAGAAGGAGGAGTTGGGCGCTGGTTGATGAGAAGCTCAACATGACCCAGCCATGTGTGCCTGCAGCCCAGAAAGCTAACCAGAGCCTGGCCTGAATCAAAACAAGCGTGGCCAGCAGGTTGGGGGAGGTGATTCTCCCCCTCTACTGGGCTCTCCTGAGACTTCACCTGGAGTGCTGTGTGCAGCCCTTGGCCCCCCAGCATAAGAAGGATGTGGGCCTGTTGGAGCAAGTCCAGAGGAGGCCAGGAGGATGCTCAGAGGGCTGCAGCACCTCTCCTGTGCAGACAGGCTGAGAGAGTTGGGGTTGTTCAGCCTGGAGAAGGGAAGGCTCCGGGGAGACCTTACAGCGGCCTGCCAGTGCCTGAAGGGGCTACAAGGAAGCTGGAGAGGGGCTTTGTACAAGGGCCTGTAGGGACAGGACAAGGTGAATGGCTTTAAACCGAAAGAGGGGAGATTTAGATTAGATATTAGGAAGAAATTCCTCACTGTGAGGGCGGTGAGGTGCTGGCCCAGGCTGCCAGAGCAGCTGTGGGTGCCCCATCCCTGGGATGCTCAAGGCCAGGCTGGACGGGGCTGGGAGCAACCTGCCCTGGTGGAGGGTGTCCCTGCCCAGGGCAGGGGGGTGGAACCGATGATCTTTAAGGCCCCTTGCAACTGAAACCATTCTAAGAAGCTGTGATTCTGTGATGTACAGTAATATTTGCTAGATAATGTTAATCCACTGTGGGAGATTGAACTCCTGGAGAGGGGAGGCAGGTAACAGTATGAAAAGGTCCCATACAACCCATTGCATAGACGTGCTGTCAGAGTGCCTAGGCAATGGTAAAGATCACTGCTTAATAATAGGAAATATGATGGCAGAGGAGATGGGGAGTTCAGATGAATACTCCTGTTTACACATATACCCAACCCAAGTGACTGGGACACTTGAATAAACTGCAAGGTGGCTGTCGAACAACTGACGTTAATGCACTGTTACCCCATGGAACCCGGCACCACGCTGTCACTTGGGTGGAATAGCTGAACTCTCAAATCTGCTTGATACAGAAACACCAAACAGAAACAATTACAATCGCAGTAATAGTACAAAGAGTAAAAACGGTAAACTATATAAATCCTCATGTTACCACTGAAAACTCTCTAAGGCTTAGATTTTTCCACTTAATAATCTACATAGTTATAGTTTTAATACAGAAAGAGAGAGAGAAATTTGTTAAATAGTCCTATGACATAATCACTATCATGACTAGTAGAAAAAGAAGCTTGACTGGTTGCACGGAACTCCTAAGCTAACAGTAAAATTCCCATGGTAATAAATTACAAGACAAAGATTGGCCCCTAAAACAGCTGTGTAGACATGGCTATAGATACTAGCTACAAACGGCACAAAAGAGTTATGGCAGCACTAGGATTATAAAATACAACCATATTGACATAATGTTCCTTGTAACATGACTGATTTTCCTTTTGTAACTTCAATGTGATAGATTTTGAAAGAGCCACTCAGATGATCAATAGCAATTTTTCATGGCATTTTTGCAATTTCAAACTTATTTTTCCTTTACTGTTTTTACATTCACTGCACCCAAAGGATTAACCTCAGTCTCCATTCACGAATTATTTGTATTTAAAGAAACATATACATTCACTTTCCATCTCTGCAAAAATCTGTGAAAAATATTCTTATCACATTGTTATTACTCATACTGTCATCCATGCTATCATCAGCTTAAATAAATGCGTGTAGGGAAGACAGAAGCAATGGACAAACGTACCAAGATCAGACAGCAGATGTCTTGCTGACTTGTTTAATAGTGTGGTGGTGGATGCCAGTAAAAGAGGCACTGCCAGTGCCTGTGAAGGCACCAGGCTTTATGCTACCCAACAGCACGGGCCTCGGGCCGCGCCAGCCCTTGTCTGGACTTGTCCTGGCCTCGACGGAGCTTTGCTTTTAGCTCTAACAATGATTTTTTTTTTTTTTTTTTTGTAATAACCAAGCGGCTATTGCCTAATTTGTTTTACTTTTCCTTAGCTTTATATACTCATGTGAAATAGCCGTATTATTTAAAGACATTGTGATGACAAGTGGTTAGTGTGGGCAGCACCATTTCTGGCCCTAGCGTAACGAGGTAGCGTGCTTCTCTGTCTGCAGGCAGGCGTGACCGCAAAGAGAGGGGCACAGGGGGAAACCTCAGCACTACAAATGCTCCAGGGGTCAGTTAAAGAACAGACCTGGGAGGCGGGCAAAACTGTTCATCAAGGTAACAAGGAAAACAATGAACAAGTCTATACTGCACTGCATATACAGTAAATGCAGAAGTCACACAGAGCTGCAGATCAGTGAAGAGGGAGCAAGGTGCAAAAGCATGTCAGAAAATTAACAGAAGCCCCACGTGATGACAGAGTGAGGAGGATGAAAAACCACTGACAGAAACACCATGCTCTTCCCAGCAAAAGAGAAAGATGAACTCCTCTCCAGCAGTGCCGTGCCCCTCCTGCAACATGAACGACTCACCAAAACCTCCCTCGCAGGCTGAGGACCGCAGCCTTGGGACTCAGGGCAGTGGGAGTGTTGCACAACATAGAGAAAGGAAGGGGTAGATGCTAGGTACTGCATGCACCAATTTGAATTGCACTATTATTGAGACTGGTATTATTTAATGTTTGTTATTGAGATTTTTCCTGTAATAGCTTTCTCTCCTCTTCCTTTCCTTCTTTTTCTGTAACAGCTACATCTGGCCTAACAGTAATTTTTTAGTAGCCTGTTATGATTTCAATTACATTTACAATAAATTCTTGACTTTACATACGGTTGTGTTTCTAGTAGTGAGGTGGGTCTCTTTTCCCAGGTAAAGAACTAGCAGGATGAGAGGAGATGGCCTCCAGCTGTGCCAGGATAGATTTAGATTGGGTATTAGGAAATATTTCATCACTGAAAGGGTCATCAAGCATTGGAACAAACTGCCCAGGGAGCTGGTTGAGTCACCGTCCCTGGAGGTGTTTAAAAGATGCGTAGATGTGGCACTCAGGGACAGGGTTTAGTGGTGGGCTTGGCAGTGCTGGGTTAATGGTTGGACTCAATCTTAAAGGTCTTTTCCAATGTAAACGATTGAATGATTCTGTAATAAAGACTTGGGTGATAAAAAGAAGGAGCTAACCTGCAGTAAAGGTTAGGTCCCCAGTTCTCCAGTAGAACTGTGAGCTTTAACAAAAAACAGAAGATCCAAATCATCTTATGCTTCTGTAAGAGGAGGCAAAAGCAGAATGTATTCTTTTAATTATTCATGTTCAAAATGCATATAGATTTTGTTTTGAAAGGCTAACAGTGTGATTAAAGAACAGAAGGAAAACATATGTCTAAAGAAGCACTGTTAAAAAATACTTTAGAAAAATGTTTCATTGCATAAAAAAAATCTCTAACTTCAGGAGCTATTTAGCCAGATATTTGCGCATAACCAACAGGAAGAAATGACTGAGTCACTCCAAAGGAGTGCGAATTGGCAGGTCTGCAGAGCTCAGCACTATCTCTGTTGCCAAGTGTCATGCTTCATACGGAAGACTCACGCATCAGGTGTCCATGTCACACTTTTATTTCACTCTGCATAAATCTCACACAGAGATATCTTGACAAGGTTTGTTTTATGCCAACACAAGTACTCCATAAGCATTGCTCTGATGGGAACTGGGAAGACCAAGAGCTGGCAGCTAGATCGGCTTAGGTGAAGTTTTGCTTCCTACATCAGATACAGAAGTTACACAGTGAACTATTGTGCCAGTCGTTGCTGGAGCCTCAGCACTTACCCAGTAACACGTGTGTGGTGTCCTGAGAGCTTCACCAGCCCCAGCGGTCACGGCTATGCTCTGCTGCGCTAGCAAATCTAATACACGTTGACCTTGGTAATACTTCTGCTTTTAGGCTCTGGAGAAAACTTCTTTGTTTTTGTCAAATGAATGATATAATGAAACCTGTCATGTGGCAAACCACATTCAAATAGATTTTAGTATGTCATGTAACTAGTACTTTATGGTTTATTCTATTTAGTGTTGTAAGTTCACTTTTTTATACCACACTCACATGTTTTGTTTAATTCTGACTATATTCTATTTTGTCACATCTAATGAACCTCTATTTGAAACTCTTACTTTGCATTAGCACACTGGCTCTATTCACGTCTGTTTTGAGCTACATGGATAAATCATGTGCTTGGAGCACTGCCTCAGTAATCAAATTGTCTGCTGAGAGTGCAGTTCCATGCTGTAATTTTTGCTGTGGTGAACCCAGCGTAAACAGATCCTGCCCTCCTCCTCTCGCACCCACTCATCCCTGCCCATCCTGCCAGCTCTCCCCCGCTCAGCACTCAGCTATTTATGCTGATGAAAGTGGCAGGAGAAGGGGAGACAACTGCAAACCTATTAGCTGAGGGTCTGACTTAAGCAAAGTAAATGCTCTAGCCTAAAAACAAAACAAAAAAAAACCCAAAAAACAACCACAACCGAAACCCACACAAGAACCAACAACACAAAACAAACCAAAAGCCCAAACAAGCAAACAAACAAAAACGCCACCAAAAAAAAAAAACCCAAACACACCAAACTAGGTGTCATTTATAAACTGATCTGAAAATATCACCTGTGCAATTTCACCTGCACAAACAGAGGAACCGTCACAGGGGGCAGGAGTGAGAAGCTGAGCAGGAACTAAACTAGGCAGGTGGCTCTTAAATCAGCCTAGCTGGAAGAGAGCGTTATTGTAGACCTCTGCCTGGAGGGCAAGAAGGTGATGGAGGATAACATGCATCTTAGAAGTGAAAGGTCATGAGCCTGTACATTCCCCAAAGAAGGTGATTACGCTAAAGATCTCTTCCTCTATAGAGAGGAAATGTCAACTTTGAGCTGTTTCCTCTGTATACTTTGTTCAGTATATATGATGATATCCATCCATTACTTTACACTGTGTTTGAACAAATATGGGTGTACACTCTACAGATTATGGAATCTTTGAAATATTCTGTAGCAATTTTGCAGGTTTGGTCATGTTTTTTCTCAAAGTTTTCTCCATGAATATTGCCCATTTATTTTAGAAATCATTTTTAGACATATAATCCATATAGGGAAGAAATCCATTCTGAGAATTACTGGAAGCCAACAACTCCACAGTCGTCTAAGAGAATGGTTCTTCCATTTATAAAATCCCTGCAGTACCTACAGAGTGATTTAGACCACAGAGCTAAGCTGACACCTGCTTTACAAGACTTAGAAACCCTCTGCATTAGGTACCTCCAGGTCTTTTACTTTAATGTGATACTGGTTCTCCCTTTGCATTTGCTGCCACCCTTGATCCTCCCGGTGCCCTGATGCCACACACAATTTGGCTGCTGGCTTACCAAGAACAGTTCTTGTAATAAAATGTACCCTGCAATCATTTTGTTCAGAGAAGGAGGTTTCATCCCGGGAGCAGCAGTTTTCAAAAAGAACAACGTTCAGCTGGAAAAGAAAAATCACTATTTCTTCATGTTATTTTATGAAAATTCCCTTGAAGAGTATATGCAGTAAGCAATTAAAGCACAAGGCCTTTCTAAGCATAGGATTCCTTGGAAATTTTTTTCTTCAACAGACAGAATGTTAAATCTGCCTGTGTTACCTATATACTCCACTTGCACATTTCTTTCTTTATCTCATCCTTTCAATTCACTCCTTTACAATACTTTACAACATCCCTGATTCTTGGACCAACTCAGACAGTGAACTCATTTCCCTGTTAACAATGACATTCAATATCCCACACCTGAAACAAGGTGAGCTAATTTAATTAGAGAGGAATGCAAGCTTCTTCATTAAGTACTATAATCCCTTTTCCCTTTTTCATGACAGGTTCGTGACTTTAGTTTCAGCATGTGTTCCACTTTCTATGACGGGAAAGCTAGAAGAAGAATCACTGCTACAGTACTATAGTTTTGTTTACCATGTGCCGTAGAACATTCTTAGATAACACCTCTATTTGTCTGTGACACAGCAGGGAGTAAATGAAAATGTTTATTCTGACCCCTCAGCAGAAAGAACTCCCTTAATCCACTCACTGATGAGATAACACTGTAGGATTACAATAATCAACTTGCAGTATGTCCTCTATTAGGGCACTAAAGATATGGCATTTCATATCCACTGGGAAATGATTCTTCGCTTACATAACAGTGACAAGCTTTCACCCTTTGAGATCACATTTTTCACCCCATGCTGAGCCCTCAAACTGCTTCTGTATCAAATGGCTAATATTAAGCTAAATACTACAATTCTAAAAGCCTGCAACTAAAAGAAAAATTGTTTGCAATGCCCACTATTGATTTAAGTAATGACGTGGTAAAGAGACAGATGTTAACAATATACTTAAGCTTCTAAGCATCCTCATTGGGGTAGAGTTACAATGAACTGTTTGTGAAGGGCTCTTATTTAAATGTACACACAAATCTCAATCGCTTCCTGCCTTAACAAATTTAAAAATTGCTAATATTGCAGGTAAAGCGATCGCCAAGTGGATTCCGCCACAGTTCAAGTCATGACCATTACCTAATGTCACGCAGGAATTCTTTTTGCTACAGAATTATTGAGTTTTGTCAAAATTCAAATAATGAAACACAGGGAGGAGGGGAGGGAAGACGAGAGAATTCAGATAATTCATTCAAACCTGGATTTTTTCCATATACTTTTCTAAAGGAAATTTTAAGTGTCAAAAAATACATATCTTGTGCTCATTATTAAATGCTAAATACCACAGTGTTTTGAGCTGCCTTGTGGCCATTGTAAAGAAAACAGGTGTTCTGATAGATTATAAAGTGTGAGTCAGAGGATGTGCAGAACAGAATTTTAATGAGGCTGCGAGCACAGAAGTCTGACTAGCCTTTTGAACATGATGCTAAAACACTGAAAGTAGTCTTAAAAGAGACAAATAGCAGGAGCACAACTAAAAAAATCCTCATTAATGTACACCAAGTGAATGTGATATAGAAAGTCATTAAGTCAGGTTTTGTACGGCGTCGGTGGAGCTGATTATCAGAAGGTCTGCGGCAGAGGAGTCAGATGCTCCGGACAAGCCCCTCAGAGGTGGGGTTGGCTGGTTCAAAGGGGGTTCATCATTTTTGCCTTCGGTCCATCCGACTCCTGCTGCTAAACATGCAAATCTCTTAATGATTTGCTCGGCTATGTGAAGGTCCAGTCTGATGTTACAGTAATGATAGTAGAGAAATCTTTGCCGAGCACCTAATCCAGCCTCCAGTCTCCATTTTCTCCTGCACTAGCAGCAGATGGCACAGAGCCTCTGTGTGGGCTTGCTGACGCTAGCTCCGAGACCTTCCCAAAACAGGAGCTAAAAGCATCCTTATCACATCAGATAACCATTCCAATCGCTCCTATCATTACATTCACACAGAACCTTTCCAACAGTTTTAAAAGATTATAAACAAAGACATTCTGTGATTGACATTTAGGAATAAAGTAATTTTGAAAAAAAAAATAATTCTTGCAAGCCTGGTATCTCAGGGAAGTTTTTTTCTGAGTGATAACAAAACTGCTGGCTGAAAACCAAACATGGGCATTACTGAAAGGAGTACATCTGGGTGGGCGTGAATGGAAAGGACTGAAAGTGGTCTTCCAAACTGACACCACACCAATTCCGCTTAAGTTAGTTTTACTCACATGATTAAACCAAAGGAAAGGATGGAAGAAAAAAAATCATATCTCTGCCCACAGTTTAAATGAGCACTTGCACATATACTCAATCTTGTGAAAGCATTTGTTCTGAGATGTCTGAGCTCAAAGACAAGCATGGATGTAAATACAGGAGTGGATCTTTTTAGTAATAGTGAGAGGACTGCATCAGATATAAATACATGTGTAAAATATAGAGAAAAATATTTTAAGCTAAAATATGACATTTGCTTTATATGAATTAACTATTTTAGTATAATTCCATTAGGCTGTTAATTAACCACAGACTTTATTAAGGTTATTTTCTTCCTACAAATTTCTGTCAAGCACATACTATCAGTATCAGTACTGTGTTTCTGCAGCTAGCTAGTCCATGCTTTGTGAAGTGCACAAGTTGTTAAGTGTATGCATTTTTTGCCTCCCACACACTCTTGGACATATGCTGTTTACTTTTTAAACTCCAAAAAGTGAGCATAGAAAATTACTTCTACACAGAGATGATTTCTTTAACTCAGCCTTAGAAGCAACATCCACTTGGGTTTCTGACGTTGGAAGCTAATGAGAAATGACGTAACATTAACTGTAGGGGGAGGGAACTATTCATTACTGCAAGAGCTACGTTAAATAAATTCAGGCATAGAAATCAGAACAAGAAAAAGAGCAGTAGTCTCCCTTCATAAGGTTCATTGTAAGGCCGATGGACAATCTCTTTTGATGACACTGTATACATGATTTGTAACACAGAATGAGAATCCAGCCTCGAATACAAATGCAGAACAGTCCAATCAACCGGGCTGTACTAGTTTTCAGTAGAGAGGGACAAGGCTTTGACTTTTCCTGAAGCAAAGGCGGCAAAACGGTCAAGCAATGGGGATACTCCAGAAAAGTCTCCAGGAAGTCCAGCTGAGAACTTGCAGGAAGCCTGAATAAGAGAAGCCCTTGGGAAAGCCAGGCTGCCAGCTTTACTGGTGTGGCTGGCTGGCACCTTCAAGAGACTCTAATAGAGAGTGTAAAAATCCAGAATGCCAGGACAAGGTTTGAAACCCAAAATGTCAAAAGTTGCCTGGAAAATGTGGCTTCATGTTATCTGAGAGGGGGACTGTGCTCTTCTGATGTCCTTGTGGACCCATGGATGTATAAAAGAGTGTATGTGCATATAAATTTATATGTATTTGAGAATATATATTCTATGTATATGAGACTATATATCCAACGGATACATAAATGACAGCCCCAGCTTCCACACAATATATCCTCTAGCAGGGGGCAACCTGGAGTGCATTCTCAACAGCAGAGCTCGTAAAACATAGGGCAGGTGCCTACAGAACGCACCTAGGAGGGGCTTAATCCTTTCATTAAGCCTTTAACCTTCATATAGTATGCTTTGTGTTATTTTCTGTCAGAGTTGTTTTAGTTCTTCTGCATAGATTTACACGTTTTTAGAACCATGTCTAATTAAACTACTCCGTATTTAGTTAATCTTATAAAAACTTTAAGGCTGTTTCCTGATCACTTTCTTTCTTCTCCCTGCTATTAAAATTTGAAAGAAATCGATAGAAATAAATTTGGTAAAGCCTAATTAAGAAAATCCTGATGTTGAAAAAACATCATTAAGGAAGAAAACAAGTAATTCAAAGAGAAAGTATGTTGAAATTCCAGTTTGTATCCTAGTAAGCAGAGGAAGGACCTACAAATGTATGCACCAACACCTTAGTAAGTACAAATACAATGAAACGACACCAACTTACACTGAAGTGCCAGCCCACACATAAAACGCCTCTATTATTATAGCTTAAAACATACATGTAGGTGGTGGGAAAGGTGAATGCGAGTATCATTTTCCTTGGCCATATACTCTGGTCTTTCTTTCTTTAAAAGAAAAAGCTGCAACAAGAAACTGGAAAAACATGAGTACATTGGGATGAATGCCTCAAAATTATTCCACACCCCCACCTCTCCCAATCACATTCAAAACAATTCATGATGCTGAAAACTTGTGACCTGAACACAATTTCTGCACTAAAAATACAATGTATATGACTTATTTGCAACGCTCATGAACAATACAATGCATACAGTGGGTACATCTGTATTACAAGTATTCAACCTATAAACTGCCAAGCACCTTTAGCTAATTCTTTAACGCTCCTGATTTCCCCCTTCAGTCAACTGAAGATCAGTGGTTCCAAGGATATTCATTCAGCCACAAACACAAGATCACCTCTGAGCACTTTACAGAATTTTTCTCTCAATAAGCTTTTTAATGTATAGTTAGGGATTTCTGCACCAAGTGGAACTTGTTAGAACATCACAATCTAGTGCAAAATATATGTTCTAAAAAGATATTACAGGATAGCTTGAATGGGTATTTTGGAATCTCAACAACAGTTCCTATCTGGATATTTCTATGGATACAGGACTTTTTCAAGGCATCTATTTACATAGATGCACAGCCAGAACACATGAGCATTAGAATTGTATCTTAAATTTTGATGAAAATAATAGAAGCTTCATAGAAATCTTTTTATGACGGGCTTTATTTTCACTAGGATTTTTTATTTCAATTTGTAAAATGAATTATACAAATTGAGATTTTACAAGCTTTCTTTATGAGAATAAATGTCCCTGCTTTCAAACCTGTTTCCCTTAAGTCCCTGCTCTCTCAAAATCTCTATTAGTATAATCCAGGTAAAGTGTGTGGCCATTGCCATTAAGAATATATTGTTGTTTCAATTATAAACAGATGGCTTTCACGCATACTTTTTTTCAGTCTCAGATTCAAATGCAAACCTGATCCAAAAACAACTTCTTCTGCATTTCTGTTTTTTATAGTCAAGGTGAATCAAAGGAAAGGAAGCCCTAACACCAGCTTAATGGAAAATGTGTACTTGCTTGTATTCTAACTGATTTCAGCAACAAAAATAACTGGTAGTAAAGTCCAGGCTCAGAGCAAGTAAATATTCTGAAGTTTTAGCATTAGCGTGCTATAGATACCATTTAAGTTACATTTTAAAATAGCTCTATTGTAAACGTTGCATATTAATCACTTGCCTACAGAGAGCAGGTAGGAGTTTGACAGTGTTGCCAAAGAAATGTCAGTAAATGATAACTAAGTGCCTAAATTTTCGGTTGGAGAACAATAACCCTTCTAATTATTATTCTAATTATTATCTAATTATCTAGTTATAGCTTTTCTGTGGCAAACACCTAATAATCAGTAACTTAAAGTTAACCTTTTAGATTTGAGAACAACAAAAAAAATTAAATTACAATACTTGTGCACTGGCCCTTTAAAATTAAAATGCATGAGGTTTCATAGTTTACACTCTGCCAATTCCCTACTTCAGTTCAGAATGCTCAGATCTTCAAGGCAATAATCTTGTTATAGCATTTCCATTTCATTCCATGTCTTCCATAGCATGTAAACAAATAATTGAAGCAAACGGACCACATATATTTAATTTTTAATTTTGTTTTTAAGTTGACTCTGTGGCAATAACCAGTACATGAACACACCTATAAATCAATGGCTTCAAACACTTATTCCAGGAAACTTAACTAAAGACAAATGTTTAATTGTCCCAAAGGAATCTTTAGCTTTTCCTCCCCTCCTCACTATGATAAAACTGAAAATTGCATAAATACACACCTCATTCCAATTTATTGGAATCAATAAAAAAAACAATCAAATTTATCAGTTGCTCATCTTGTGAAAACTAGTACACCCCACACCAGACAGGTCCAATTACAATTGACATCAGAACTGTATTGTCTTTCCTCCATCCACATAAAATAATTTCCTGCCAGCCCAGTGCCCAGAGCTGCAGGTGGGAGATGTACAGCTCAGCTGGGAAATGGGACCCCCGCAGATCTCCCCCTGGACCACAGAGAGGCATGGCAAAGCATCACCTGGCCACGCAGGACATTTTGTCTGGATTTCAATAACTTACAAAAAGAGGCAGAGGCAACAGAGTCATTGATGTTGCTGTAACAATGGCTACAGACTAGTAAGCATACAAAGTTCCCTATTCTAGTCACTAATGCACTAAATGATCCACCAAACTTTGCCCTTAAATGAAGGAAAATGTATAGTAAGAGGTAAAAACTCACCCCTCTCTTCCCCCCCTGCCCCCCTCAATTTCATTTACAAGCACAAATAACTTTCAGAGGATTTCCACATTTGAACTACAGCCAGAAATGGTACAGTAGGAAACAGCTGTAACACAGCCTGTTAGGTGTATTCAGTTTTGTTTTCTGGGCATCATTGCAGTGGCACAAACAGTATTTCCCACATGCCCTCAGTCTACAAAAATGATGATGGAAGCTTCATAAATTACTGATGCCTTGCTTAGATATACTTTATAAAATGAATAAATTCTTCATGAAGCAACAGAATGAGGTGAAAACTTCCAAAAGAGATTGTATGTAGGTCTTCCTTGGGTAGCTGACAGATAGAAAAGCCACGTTAGAATTGAGATCAAGATTGACCAGCTTCACTATTAGACATAGCACTCACACAACAATGAAATTATGAACAACCTCATTATCTTCCAGCTCTCTAAAAAGAAGTATGCACAAAAGTCTAATAAAAATTACACAGCAAGAATCTAAAAGGAAGAAGAGAATCAAGACTGCAATGGGTGAAGACAGGACTTGGCTGTGAATGCTGGTGTACAGCAGCACAGACTGCTGTGTGCAGCTAATACACAGTGAAAATAGGCCTCCCTTACCTTCTATCATCTCTCCTGGAAAACTGTCAATTGAGAAAGTAACTGACTTTACAGTACATTAATTAGTGCATGTTGTGTATTTAGTGACAAATTATAGTTATCACTTGGGTTACAAAAAAAATCCACAAGGTCTGTAAAGCATATACTAACAAGTGCTGTAATCTATTTTCATTGAATGTACAATTTTTCAGCTGTAGAAAACTCAGAAAAGCAGCACACGAGAGCAAACTCAGAGAAATACATATTAAATAAATATTAAAATATTTTCAGATTATTTATAGAAAGATCAGCTTGCCTTCTCTCAATGGATGCTAGCATTTAAAAAGTTCATATTTTCTTTTCTGCTCCTAAATGTCAGATGTTTCCCACTTCTTATTTTCACCTCAATATGTAGGACGAACCTAAACCTGCTGCTCAGATAATCCTGCACGGCTAACACACGTACAAACCGAAGGAGTATATGCTTTTCTGGAGTGGGTTTAGAACCAATGCACCATTTCCAAATACAAATTGTGCAACAAACGTTTCTCAGGCCAGGGCACAATAGGAACTGAACGGGAAGCCAAGGTAGCTATATCCAAATACCCATGAACTCTATCACGAAAGCTGATGTTCTTTAGCTTTATTGACTGTGGTGCACTGAAGACTCCAGCTGGAACAGCACCACGCAGGATAAATCCTGGACAGTTTGCACAGAGACACATAGCTACAAAGTTCTTTGAGACAACAGGGCTGAGAAAGAATAAGACAGAGACCCCAGGCACTCTGATCCGGCAAGGTGTAGAAGCACAATGCTTAACCTTCAGAGTGTACAACGAACTGCAGAGGGACTGCAGAAATGCTTGGAAAACCCTATGTGCTTAATTGTTTTGCTAGACTTGAGGCCTGACTGCTAAAGCACCTGGCAACCCTGCTGCAAGCCAGGTTTGCACGTGGCTGCACTCCTCAGAGCTAAGCAAGCCTGCTGAAGAATGTAAATGTTTTCAGGCTAAGGGCCTCATTTGTTTGTCACAGTCTTCCTTGCTACTTGCTTATATTAGCATCGGTCAGAAAATCTTAAAACTCAAACAGAAACAATGGTGCTTTGTTTCCCAAAGTATCATCATACGCATATTACCATGACTCCTGCTGCAACTGGTTTATAGCCATAATAGGCTCCATTATTTTTCTTTGCTGCAATTATTGTCATCATTCCTGCAATGCCATAAATAGGCCTTGCACTTAAAATATTAGTTTATTTCTCAGGTTTCTTGGATGTACAATTGCAATATTGAGCTGTTTACGGTTACTAGATATTATGAATTCCTCTGTCATTTCTAGGAACCATTTCTTTTAACTACATATCCAGCATTACCTTAAAATGTACATATCCACATAGGAGAATTTAATTCCTTAAAGTACGCAGTGGGTACCAGAGGTTGTTTAGAATATGAGGGAGATTGTATATATAAACCCACCCATAAGCCTAGGATAAATGCATATTTTAAAAGACTACTGAAATGGAAGTACTTTAGATGATGGGATTGAGAATGAATCCATCGAGGAAGCAGAGATTCTTATGATTAAAAAAAAAAAAAAAAAGTTCTTTGAAAGTTTGCAGACTGGGAAAAAAGCATTAAAATCAACATTTTACATAAACAACCAAGTACTTTTTATTTATAGAAGTATTTGGAGTTCATTATTTCTGAACTACTTATTTCATGAGTAAATTGCTACATCATTCAAGCCACTACAAATAAAAATCATATGCAAAACATATGCTTGGCATATCAAAGGTGTTCAGGAGAGTGACAAATTACATTTTTTAATTATTGTTGTTGGGCTGAAACTAAAGAAGCCTGGTGCAACTTCCTTTGATCAATATCCAGCAAAGATCAAGGTTTAAATGTGGTCATCGCATCTTAATGAGGACCCTGCATGCAGAGGAACCCCATATGAACTGATCCCTGAGTGTAGCCACCTATTATCAACATTTTTGTCTAACAAGAAGGAATTCTGGAGTTCAAATACCTTTACAACCATATAACAAGGATTGGTACTAGTCTCCAGCAGAAAGATACTAGGGAAGGAATCAGCTTTTTTTTCTTTTTTTTTTTTTTTTTTTTAAGTGATTCTCCTCCAACTTGAATGACAAAAGCGATGAGCTAAAAGTTTGGTGTTGACAAAGACCTAGGTCTGAGAAAGAGAGAAAGGAGGAGAGGAGCTCTCTCTGCCCGTGCGAGTCACCCCATAACACTAGTGGCAGAAGGCTTTGCCAACATCTTGCTTCTTTTCAAAGCAATGACTTGTGTGTGCAATCCCATGTTGTATCTGCAACGCCAGCGTGTTGTCCATACATACAGGTAACACCTATCCACAGTGTAATTGTGCACAAGCAAGGACCTCACAGTAGTTCTCAAGCTACATATGGCAAGAAATGGACCTCATCGACCCTACAGTGAAACCACCCGACCCATAGACCCCATAGAGGAGTCAAGACCACGGTGACAGATGACTTCCTTAGCCAACTGAAATAAGTGACAGGCTTGCCAGCTGAACAAGAGTGTACACTTCCATGGATTGTTAGGGGTCACAGTCTATTTTATTGCTTTGTTTTGCAGGGGGAGCTCTGTAGGTTTCTAACAGTCACATGCCCTAAGTACTTACACACTCGTACATCCTTACGGATGTGCAGTATACCCCTGGAGCCACCCAGGCGAACTTGTTCAGTACTGGTTTATGGAACACATTGGTGGCAAAGCCAGCACCACTCTGTAGCACTTATATTTAAAAAAAAACACATATGAAAAAAACCCCTAAGAATGGCCTGGCCAGCCCTACTGGGTACAAGATAACTAGGGTACATGTCAGAGCTTCATGCTCCTATGACACAGAAAGATGTGATGCTGACCAACGTGAAGTTTGGAGACATCTCAAATGGGTCATCATTTCTGTCAATTCAAGAAGGTCACGTCCAGACTTTTACAAAAACACATAGCACAATTCCATGCAGACAGAAAAAACAAGACATTCTACTTCCTTGAAGGTTCCACTACATCACATTCTATGCAACATAGAACTTCCCCCCCCCGCAAATGTTCAATCCAATAGCATGTTTTGGTTTAGAGACAAACAGGCACAGCCAACAAGATCGTGTTCCACTGTTTGAGAGGTGTTTTCCCCTTCTGAAAGCCTCAGATTGTGAACATCTATCAAGCTGTCCTTTCTAATTTAACTGGGTTGTAGTTTACGCTCACAACCAAACAACAGAGAGTAATGAGTTTCAATCACAGGACCCTAGCAAAGAGCTTAATTTATACAGATAATTAAAATCACCATCTCACTGTCCTTTCCTTGTTCTTGGCACTGTACTAGAAATTGTGAATAGTGGAACATTATCACCGGTGATCTTCTCATAGTATTAGAAACTTCTTCAGAGACAAGTAGCAATTCTCCTACTTGAAAGCAGTATCAGGCTTCACTACGCTGAAATGAAACGAGCAGAGCACAATCCCAACTTCTTTTACTTTTCCCTTTATTTTAAAGGTCCAATAATATCTTTTGAAAGGACTTCTAGCAACTTACTGTGTTTTAATAACATTTTAGTCACATTAACAATGAAATAATGATTTTAAATATAGTAAAAACCACATAAATCTCCTGACTAAATGATTAAACAGGTGCAGGCCCAAACGTAACAAATTTAACTTGGCATTCATTATTTTGCTTAATTTTGAATCAAGAGCACGTATAACTTTCAAAACGCTAATGAGAAATGTGAAAGTAAAATCTTAAAATGATTTCAAAAAGTAACATTTTGCACGATTTCTGAATTAACCTAAGCCAATCACTTCTTCCTCCTAAGAATTAAACAAGAAATCAATTAGACAAAACCATTAAACTGGCAGCTTTAAGAGCAACTCTTCTTTTTGCTTTTGAATATAAACACTTATCTTAATACCAAGCTAGGCACTGTTAAAATCCCTTGTATTCAAGAGAATCCTTGACTCTTGTTATATGAAGCAATTTTGATATCAGGAAATCAGTTGCTTGATTATTTTTGTTTATTTATTTATTTTCCAAAGTAAATTAGTATTTGCCAAAACACTTCAGATTAGAAAACAGCTTTATTATGATTACAGCTAGTTGGTTCAGACTTCTCACAAACCCTAGTTCACGTAAAATGTCAGGTTTACATACTTATAAGTAATCTGAGCAACCAGTACCAGAAGAACCTCGACAGAGGGTCCATCATTATTTTTGTGGGATCAATAAGGACTTTCCAAAATAAAACACTTGCAAAAAAATACATCCAAATAAGGACTGGGAAACACTCACTGTCCATATTATTCTGGGATCTCAGAAGGGAAACTTTTCCCCAATTTCTCACAAAGCTTTGCAGGTACTTCATATTGTCACGTGGATGAAAGCTGGGCTGGAAAAATGGTAACTTGAATCCGAGGGCAGTGTGTGAGGGCGGGAAGAATTACAGGCACTATTCTGCTTTACATGTCAATAAAAATACCAGATAATTCATGCACTACCAGTTGCTGCCATTGCTATTCATATTCACCAGGGTATTTTCTTAGAATCGAGTAACTTTAGAACCCATTCACTGCACAAAGGAGAGGCCCTCCTTTGCTAAGCCATACCTCAGAAGAACACCCAACATTTGTATGTATGTATTTGTATGTATGGAAAATGAAATTAAAAAAAAGCAGCATAACAAGCAACCAGTGATACCTCCCTGTACCAGGACACCTAAATGTCCGTCACAGCACACCTGAAGTCACGTTGCTACTGGGAGAAGCACAGCACAGGAGAGGGGGAAGAGAGAGGGCCAGCACTGGTCTCCACACTCCTCTCTGACCTCCTTCTCAAAGAAAGGGCAGAGGTTTATTTAAGAGGGAAATAGCCATGAGAAGGCAAAGGAGAGAAACCCTGAAAAGTAGCAGCATTAATAGGCCAAGGCAAGGCTAGAAGGAAGCCAAGATAATGAGAGCAGGACAGGAGCCAGCTAGAAGTGACAATTAGCGGCAGGGCAGAGGAAGCCCCATCAAAATCTCAAAAACACTCCTTCAGCGGCCAAAGCTGCCTGCTTTGCCTACCTTTTCAGCTGTTCCACGCAACGGCGCTTCCTCATGCTGCACCAGAAAGGGAAGCAAGGCATCACATTGACCTGGCAATTCTTCCTTCTAGGAAGAATCTTTGCACATTAATAGGTAATTAACACCACCTGCTTATTCCCCTCCAGGCAAAGGAAGGTAGCACCTTGCAGAGGAGCCTGCTCATTGCTCGGCTCCTTTCCCCCGAGCACATGCAGCTCTTGAATGTGACCTCAGGTACCAATCACTCATGAAGAAAAGGAAAACATTGCTGCCGCCCAATTTCCCTGCATGAGCAAGTGTGGTCACTGCACTTCCCTGGATAAGCAGGGGTTTGTTTTTCTCACTCTTGCACTGTTTTGTGTTACAGTGTTTTGCTTTTCAATAAGGCTCGATACGAGCACTGTTGCAACAGGTTAATTATATTCTATTTTAATAAGCATCTTGGTTTAACCACTGCTTGTATGTGATTAAACTCTCAACCTCACCTCTACATTTTTTTTTTTCAACAGGGAAATACCAGACTGCCTGCGGTAGTCACAAATTTTGCTTAACCTTTGTGATAGTTTCCCCAATACATCTTAGTTTATTATTAACTATTTGTGCAGGTGTTCTACAAGAAGCATCTGCAATGGTGTTAATGGTTATCCCTGCCTTCAAAATCTTGGTGTGAGGAGTTCCCCTTGACAAACTGCCTGTCAGAAACCACTACACAAAGCACACTGAAGTAACTGGGAGATGACTGTGGGGTGGTGCGCTGAGATCCTGTCATCTCTCATGGAAGAACCTGTAGACAAGTCACCAAGCTCCGCGCCTCCCTCACGCTGCTGAAAGCCGGCACTGAAGGTGCCCGTGCTCAGGGTACGGTGGTGATGCACTTCTCACATGTTGCGGATCTTGGCGTGAATGAAGAGCCAGCGACAGTCCCCCAAGCCCCTCCTCGCCCACTTCAGAGCCTGCAGGATGACAGTTTCAGGGAGGGGACATGGGTGGCACCCATCAGTCCAGAGGCACAGATGCGCCTCTTACCCCAGGGCTGAGTCATCCCTCTCTGGTTTTGCAAAACCAAAGTATCTTGTTCAATAGAAACGCAGAAAATAAACCAATTGTAAGTAAAGGCTGAGAAGTCTACAGATTTCTCTAAATCATAATTTCAGCTACTCTTAGCAGACCAGGCCAGGCCACACGTAGCTGCCACCTCCTCCAGTGGTTCAGTGCATGATCCAGGCAGCCACCAAAGCCTGAGGTGGGCACTCACCTGGGCCTGCCCCTGCCCACCACTCCTGCAGGAGGTGAGAAAAACCTGATTGCTTTTTCCTCTTGGCTCTTCGACCTTACATTTTCACATCAGGAGTTCAAGGACTCTTCCCAGTGGAAACTACGGGTCAAATGATAGGTAAACCAGCCCAGCAAAGAGCATGCGCACACGTGTTTAAAAAAATTCTTCGTTTTGTGACTTAGGATTTGCTAGCTCAGTCACCCTGTCCCCCAGAGCCACAGGGTTCTGGCTGTCGGGGGAATCACAATCATACGAATGTAGAAATGTCCATACCACACCCAACCCCATACTGCAGTATGTACTGGGCTTTCCAGTCTACATGGTTGTGGGAAGAAATAAGGAAATGGAATTCAATTAAACAAAACAACCAAGGGGGAAAGGAAACACAAAGGCAATTATTTCTGATCAAAAGCATGGGCACAGAAGAAAAATAAAATCTTGATGTTAACCTGAGATTGCATGTGTGGGTGTTTCTCAGGTGTGTCTAACCAGTATTTCCACAATCCTGTGCCGAGCTGGAGCCTGTAGTCACTGCTTCTCACCAACAGGTTAAAGAAATATTCTGTCCTGCAGGATGCACAATTTTTCATACTAAAGCTTTAAGACAAGCTTCATATTCAGGAAAAAAAAATAAATAAAAAAATAAAAAACAATGCTGTGTAGTATTTAGGTTCTGCATATCTAAGTAACCATGATGAATTAGACACAGGAATGATGAACTGCAGGGAAAGAAGTCAAGAAATACACTGAACTTTCAAATTTTACTTAGTAGCAAAATAACCCCCATCGAGTTATACAGCACAAGTACCATAACACTGTTTTGGCTGTGCACAGTCAGTTAAATGAGATTAATTTAGCAACTTTTAAATATCAATAAGTAATAAACATCTTCATGTATAGGCCATGCTCGCTCATTCATGTGCTCTGGAGTGTATTCAAAACTGATTTCTTCAATTAGCTAGACATAGTGTCTAACGAAGGACCTACTTCTCATTAAGGATTATTAAATCATATGTGGAGATTGCAAGGTATTTTCATCAGCTATTTTTGAGTTCTTGATTAATTTAAGAGATGCTTAAAATGTATTTCAAGTTATTTTCACCCAATAATAATCTCAAAGAATTTGATCTATCCCAATTCATTATTCTACCACCATCAAGCCGAGGAAACATGCAAACATCATCAGTGATGTGCCAACGGACAGAACTCCAGGCAACAAGACCTACACTACTCACTACTCTGAAGCCTGCAACAGGAAAAGGGAAAAAATAACAGTCCCTACAAAATCACAGAAACAACCCATCCCCCAACCAAAAATGCAAGATACAGTCCTGCTGCATAATTCCACTTTGTCTTATAATAGCTTGTGGGTTTTTTAAATCTGTAAACCTCTAACAGTATTATAATTTATTAAGATTTTGCAACTTAAATCAACACATTCTAGAAACAGTAGCAATGTTTTTAGTTTAACTTGCAACTCATTATTACCTTGGTTCCCACCTATGAAAGATTATATTACAGTAGGTAAGCTGATACTTTTTCAATCATCTGTCCTGAAATCCATACAGAAATGCATTACACAACAGAAAGGTCTCTTATAAAATAGTGTTTTCACTGTAGACAACACAGACGATGAAGGAGAGATGAAATTTGTAGCTTAAGTACTGGAGTAAAATAAATAAAGCAGTAGATGTCAACATATTAACGACGACTTAATCTCTTCAAAATGAGAAGCAGAAATGAAATCAGAAAAAAGTATTCCTGACAGCTATGGTTACAAGTGACACACACAAATCTTGTTTATTGTTCTCTTCCCTTGTGAGCTGGTATTTTATATACCCCATTACTTGGGAGCTGATTATGAAAGCAATGCCGGGGCCAAAGATTTTCTTACAACTATTCCTCTGTTTTAATTCCCACAAGAAATGCAGAAACAGGTCACACCAGCTTGCATACAGCTCTGTCTGGCTAATTTAGTACACTAACTCCTATCAGCAGTACACTAAATTCGCCTGTAGTACCTCACAAGCTGCTGACACTTTCATACATACAAATAATTGCTTCTAAAGAAAGTATTACTTCATCAATACTAAGTTATGGAGTACTAAGTACAGCCTCATAACTACATTCCTTTTCTGCCTTATCTCCTACCTCTGTTCTGTGCCTGTTCAGACCACTAATTTCTCTGTCAATCTTCTAAATCCTTTGCCTTTCTCAACTCATGTTCTTCACTTTCACTTTACTCCCATTACTGCTCCTGCTTGCAGCATTTTTTAGCTTTATTTCTTAGACAGGTGAAGGTGTTACAACACGTAAGAAAAGGTAACTGTTAAGAACAAATACTAGAAATCAGCACTCTGTACCTGATGGTCCATTTCTAACATAACCTGTCATGCACACCTCAATTCAGACCTTGGGCACGAGACATTAAATTCACCAACATCAGTGATTTTCCAGGTTCCGCACTTCCCATAACTAGACAGCAATGTCATTAACAACAGTGCATTTTCTGTGATATTTTTGCCTGAGTCCTTTTTCCCTGAACTGATAACAAGAATAGAAAACAAATTATATGGTCTACACACTTAAGTGATTTGTAATGGATTCATTTCACACGAAGACGTGGTAGGTAACACCATCCAGCATGTGAAGTCAGTATTGCAGAGTTTGTGATTAAAGAGAACAATAACTGTACAAAGCGCAGGCAGGTATCCAGGAGAACTGCTGGAGCTCTCCCAGCACCCTGTGACGACAGCCCACACCGAGCAGCTTCTGAAACAGCCCGGAGCAGCAAACCCCGAGGACATCGAGTCACAAAGCTGTGGCTGTGAGATGGTTAAACTGTCCCAATTCCTCCTGGAGAGTAAAGGAAAGATAAAAAAAAAAGAAAAAAAAAGAAAAAAAAGAAAAAAAAAAAAAAGCCAGGCCAGAGGGAGTGGGAAAGCTTGTGGAATGGTTGCAGTGGCTGTGCTATACTCAGTGTACACAAAACTAAAAGACAGCGACAACAAAACAACAACAACAGAAAAACAACGAGCTGTTTGTAAAAGGAGATCCTACTCTACTGTTTTGAAATTTGTTTCTTTCATTTGTCTTGGTGAAGGAAATTAAGCTGTCTCTCAAACTGGGAAGGGACTGCACAGGGTTAAGTCCCATGCAAATCTATTTTCTTTGCCTCTGAAAAAAGATCTTGTAGAGCCTAAAGAGACAGAAAACTTTGGGACCTCTAGGGAGAGGATTCCCCAGCTCAGTCTTTACAGATGACAGAGATGCCCAGTGATGTTATTTTCATGTGATGGAACAGCCTTCTAAAGACACAGGACTAGGAATTGCAAAGCAGTATTATTCATGCTAGCACCCATAAAAACATTACTAGAAATGCAGAAGTCACCAGTTTGAGATAAAAAAGTGTCGCTCATTGAGACGATGGAGAAGCACATAGAAAAGCAATGACTTTAAACTAAGATTGATAAATAGGGCAGATCTCACTGGGTACAGGCCAATTAGCATATTACAGTGGCAATGTAAAAGAACTGCAATGTTTCCACTTGATTTGGATTCTGATTTATTTTACTGTTAATTATGCAATCCTCCTTTTTCTTGCTCTCCCATTGGCAAAACTGAGATACAAGAATTACAGAACTGCTCAGGTCAGAAGGCATCTCCAGAGGTGACCTGCCCCCAGGCACTGCTCAGCCCAGGTTTGGCTCGGGTGGCTGAGAGGGATGCCCGGGGCATCCTCCCGTCACTGATTTGGGACCTGCGGGGACAGAGGCTTCCCCAGCCTCTCGGGGGCAAACTTTTCTCGGATCCTTTCAACAAAGGAGAAAATCCTAACCATGTATACAGAGAAAATTCTTTTAATGTGCACGGGTTATGAAGAGTTTGAGCTGAAGCTGTGAGGCTTGTAAGTGTAAGGTTTGTGTAAGGCTGTCTACACACAGCAAGTACAGCAATGTGCGCAGCCTGGGGTCTTCTACCTAAAGAGCTACGTGAGCTCCAGCCTTCTGCAGTCAGGATTTCTTGGTGGGATTTCTTCCTTTATTTAGGAGGAAAAAGTGAGCAAACAGAATTTGGGGTGTGCGCGCAAAATTTATAATTTCTCCTTGCCTAGATGTTTTCAATTCCCAATTATGATGCCTGATGGAAATGGTACGTACGTGAAACTGATACCATTCCTTACCCCACTCAAGGTGACTGCCGCAGTATATTTCTCTGGATATTGTGCATAATCCTTGGCTTAAATAATATACAGTCCCAAATAAATAATAATTTTATTTGCCTTGCTTGTGCCTCCTTTGACAGACTGAGCAGTTAAGACAAACATTACAAAGATTTCACCCTTGTGTAATATTAAGAAGGAAGCAACACAACTAGTTTATGTATCTCAGATGCTGACACTTGAGAAACACACTGTAGAGGGACACAGGATATAGTTATATATATATAAATATATATATATATTTATATATATATAGTTATATGTGTGGGGCCTCTGTTACAGGCTGAACACACTATTAGCTTAGAATTCTCCAACACTGGCCTGTTTAATTTCTCAACCCTAAAACTGCATTAATCTTATGGCAGCTTTTGCACTTAGTATAAGACATTTTGCTTTTTTAAAACTTAGTATCCTAAGGGAAGTCAAAGCACTTACAGCACTTTACAGACAGAGAACATCTACATCCAGGTTTCAGGCAGGAATTTTTTTAGGGACAGGACAGATAGCCCCCCATGCACCGTAACAGAAATCTCCCTCCCTACATGAAGAAGGGACAACATTGGCTGCATAAGTCTCTACATGAGCTTCAAATAATCATGAAATAAAGGAAGAAACATACCAAGATTTAGTTTTAAAGATCACAGTCATTGTCTGTTATATTGACTAGTATTTTTACCAGCTAGTTACCATTGATTTGTTTTTGAAAATGCATCCCTTGAAGAATGAAGACAGATTTAATCCTGGTATTATGTTTCTTATTAAAATCCTAGATGATTCTACACTTGTGGATTACTACGATTTTGAGAACTACAGCTACATTACAGAAGAAGCTTCACGAACCCCTCAGCAGACAAATCCCTACTTCTAAATATTATACTAACTCCTGCTCAGGAAATCTTATCACACTAAACCCTCTTTTATTAGAAACTTTATGATTATCAACGTCAGCACAGTTTAAACTGTCTGAATACTTTTCTCACATAAATGTATTAGCTATATTTTACTGTAGCATACTGCATGGGCTCAGCTTCAAATCCTACTCATAACAGTTATATTGGCAATAATACAAATGACACATAATTGGATTTTTTTTTTTAAACTGCTAGTCTCCCCCTCCCCCACTACCCTCAGCTCAGTATTTCATTATCAAATTCAAATACCCACAGGATACTATATAGCACATTTACAATACAGCAAATTAGTGAATCTTTACAAAACTCTAGTGATACTGAAAAGAGATGATACACACTTAGATTCAGTCTAACAACATTCACTGTATTTGAGAATGTGCTATAAGAGAATGATGTACTGAATATGTAATTACATTATTTCACCTTGAACACCCAGATGGTGCTAACAAAAGTTTGTTACTATAGGAAATCAGTGCATGACATTTTTAAGTCATGGAAAAATGTAATATCTCCAGATTCCTTTTAAGAATGATTTATGATAAAAAATTAAAATTTCAGGTTTCCTGCATAGATTAAAATATAACAAAGATATTTTCTGAAAGATGTTGCAATGCCTTTTGCTTAAAAATATTTACTTTGAGTAAGTGTGATTATCATGTACTATCTACTCATCCACTTGTGAATTAAGCTATATTATAAAATCTACATCAAAATAAGAAACTAAAAATAAAATGCACTTTATACTTTTGAATGAATTCCATGAAACAGATTGTCAAAAGTATCATACCCTGACATTTCTATTTCTGTCTATTTAATAGAAAACTGAGTCATCAAACCTGATGTAAACAGTTCTAATTTTACCTAGCTTTACAGTCTACTTAAAGGGCTATAAAAAGATTAGTTGTAAAAATCAGGAATGATCTAAATACAGTCATGGAAGGGAAGCCATCAACAGAACGTTTATACATTATGGCATTGGGCAGACAGAATCATCCAAGCAGAAAGCTTGTGTAAAAAACTTTTTTTGGAAAAGGAAATACCTAATCTACCTTTAAGGTAACTTGTTTTATTGAAGTGAAGAGAATTAATAGTACTTCTCCTGGAATTCTTTAGAGTTTCTAAAAGATATTGATTTGTCTGATAGAATCATCTTAGGTGAGATTCCCTTGCTCTACTGCAAACCCAAACATAGCATCATCCTGGTACAGCAAAGGAATTAAAAATAAGAAATAAAACCCAAACTGATGTTCTCTCAAAACACAAAAAGAGTGAAATGCAAAATGCAAACAAAAATCACATACAAGAAAAAGTTAATGACTTAAAAATCTGAGTATTAGTCACTAATAAATTAATTTGGTTAATGTTTGCTTGGATTTTGTGTTGTGTTTGTTGTTTGTTTTTGTTTTTTCCTGGAAAGAAAACATGATGGTGTAAGGTACTTCAGGAAGATCAACATTCTTTAAACTAAGGCCATTTGCTCCAGTTGTGTAAGCTGGTACGCTTTTTTTTACTCTGCTCCATTGACAGTATAACAATTTTTGAAAACTAATCATTAACTTTGCATATATTTTAATTATTTTTTTTAAGCTCCCCATGATTTTTGACATTTTGGAATGAAATGAGTGAGTGGGAGGGTTAATGTACACGTGAACAGTTGTACTAACTTTGCTGAGAGCTTTGAAATAGTGCATTTTACTAGCGTATGCAGTTGGCAAGGAGCAAGACGGCAGAGTTGCACTGCATGGGGCAACAGCATCAGTCCAGCAGCGTTCAAACACCTGAACTGGCCATAGGCAATCAAATTAGAATAATAATAAAAAATCTTTCAATATAAAGACTCTTTAAAATCTTCAAACTGAAGAAAAACGTCTCAAGTTTTCAGCAAAGAAAGGGATTCAATCTTCTGCCTACCTCTAGAATCTCGGGCATTCCCTTTGTGTTTCTCATCTTTAGACTGCACAATAATAAAACACATGCAGATTTCAACACGCCTCGGGGCCTCCAAACAGCCTTTTAACATAGATGACAGACCTAGAGCAGGACCAAGGAGTTAAAGCAAACTCTCAGGGGAAGCACATGAATATCTACAGACAGTAAGATTTTATAAAAGCAGAATTAAAATATATATATGTATTTATTAATGCAGTACTACAAAATGTATGTGTGCAGTTTAATACAAAATCAACGGGGCAATTATTGTTGTGGCAATTTCCAAAGTTCATTCCATTTAGATCCTTTGCCAGTATTTACGTTTGGTAAATCCGCGTATTTGTAAGCATGAAAAAGTCCACAACAATATCCTGAAAATATTTATTCGAGAAGAAACTGAGGAAACTGGAAAAACCCACAACTATCATATTGACAACATAATGTAACATCTTTATATAAAAGATACATTGGAAGGTTGCGAATGACAGTATCTGAAAGCAAAATAACTGTGAAATTTTTAACCACAGCTACATTTTCACTGAAACTAAATTCTGATATTTATTTTTTTTTAATAAATCAGTTTGTTGTGACATGTCAAATATAATAGATAATTTTGAAGTTGTCATAGAAGTGAAAGAATATTTAATGTTTTTACTGCAAAAACAATAGCTACAAGAATGAATCACTTCTTCACAATCATGAGCTGCTAAATAGAACAGTCTGTGAGATATTTGATAAGAGTCTCACATGCCTATTTGCCAGAGCGAAAAGCAACACCTGTTAATAGTTTTTTTGTCTTCATTTGTATGTGTAATTTATTCAAGAGACAAGTAGGTGATAAATTATCCATAAACTTAATTTTAGCAATAGAGCATAGAAGGGTTTTGCAGATTACCTGCAGGTGATTTGCTGTGGGTAGTTCTCCGTGCATCTAACATGCTACCACACGCACTGCTGGCACATTTCCTTGGCAAACAGCATCAGTGAGGAGCAACTAAAATCCCCCGACATCATGAACTCGGAAGAGTAACCTATTTGTGCCACCCTGGCCTGTGTATCCTGTGTAGAAAAGGGCTACACACAGTGAGCCCTCACAGCAGAGCCGACGCCACAGCCGCTGTAGGTACCGCCCGGCTCCTCTTGTGTCCTGTGCCACCTTCCGAGAACAGTTTGCTGATAAATACTGTGATAATCAGAGCGTGCGAGTTGCACAAAGCAAGAACGGAAGGAGAACTTAGGGTGGTTTATTGTAGTGATGCAGTTAACACTTTGTAGCTGAGTTCCTGATGCTGCATGTGGAATGGCACCTGGTCCTGCTGCCTTCAGCGGGAGACCCCAACCCCCCCAGCTGCCAAACACACTTTAAGTGTAACCTGGTTTCCTGTGACTCTCCCTACAAGCAGGTGGCTAGAAATTATCTGCTACTATTGGCTCTCTGATCATCAAGCAGATTTTCAGCTCCACGACTTGCGTCCGGGTAAAAGCAATGCTACTACTGAGTTCCTGTAATACCTGTCTTTTGTAATTCCTGAATGGTTCAAAAAAACCCAACCCGCACGATGACTTCCTTAAAGAATTTTATTGTAGCTGATGATTTGTATCATCAAAACAGTTTTCTGGCACAGAATTTTTTCAAAACAAGACAATATGTGTTGTGAAATCAAAGCAAAAACTAAGTTCACTTTAAGAACTAGGGCAATTCAAAGCACTTGCTTGCTTGTCACTTTGGGGTGCCATATTCAATGGTACGTACATTGAAGAACTTGAAAAAATATGTTTGGGTTTTTTTCCCCTCCCGTTGTTTCCATACTCAGAATTACACAGTCTCACTAACTACAGGAAAACCTGAGCTTTGATTTACAGACTTTTCCCTACCAGGGTGACTGATACGGTTTTTATAATCGTATACATCTATTTCAAATGCTGCACTTCAGATCATTAGTTTCATAAATATTTTCTTTGCCTACAGCAGTGATAAGTATAATCAAATAGCTCTAATGGATCACCTTCACAAAGCCAGAACTTTCACCACTAGATATATATGAAGGACTGGTAAAGTAAGAGAAATGGACCAACTGCACAGCTGGCACTGAACAAAATCATTCCTTTGCTAAGTCAGAAGTTTTACTGCCGGAGCTTGGATTTCATGCAATGACTTCAGCGTACACAGACAAAAGAAAGAGAACACAATTAAAAATCTAATTTAAATAAAATAATTTCAAAAAGTTCTCCTGTTGTCTCAGAAGCCAGTTTTTTACCCACCGTGCAAACCCAAAGACAAAGGCTACGAAGAGGAGACCCTGCCTTTAACGCCCGGTGCGCAGGCTGGGGCGCTCGGCTGGGCTAGCACCCCTTGGTCTTCTTCACAATAACGTTTCTACATGATTACATGAATATTAATTTGTTAACTTCCAACCTTCTAGCACTGATGGGATGGAAATCTATATAATGGTTATACAATCCTACTAGTTAACTACTCCTGCTTGTTTTAAGGGCCTGATGTTTCCATTCTCACCCAGCCGTGGGTTGCGCACCCTTAAGGAGGCTTGCCCAGCACTTGCCTGAAACCCAGAGCTAGGCAAACATCGCTCTGCTCTTAGGAATAAAGTTTACACTTCCCCTAACAGCCTGGCTGGTAACTCTCAGTCATAAATAGCAGCATTGATGTCGGTGGGACATCTGGGAATAAGGTCTGAAACCCCTGGCTTTACTCCTCGAGACTGCTGTATTCACTGGATGGCAAGGGAACAAAACTAACGCTCTGGAAGGGGCGTACAGCTGCCTGGGAGCCCCCCGCCCCTGCAAGGCTGACGGACCTGGCTAATTGTGAGGAACTCCTTTACTCGTCAAATGAAATGACTTCACGTCAGTTCAACAAGTGCATACCTGGGAACTACAAAATGAATTAGTCTTAATTTATCTGCAGTACTGCCTGCATGCTTTATGAAAAGTATATGTGTATATATAAACAGGGTACAAATTAACTTCTGCCTAAGGCTACCACCAAATGTCAATTAAGCTGCCAGACTTCCAGGGGTTGGTATTCTGTCTCTCTGCCTGGGGGAAACTTTGCATTCAATTTATTGTTGAGTAAGACAGCCAGTTTGGCAGGGAAAACAGATTAACAAATTATACAGTGTTTTTTTTAAAAGGTGAACATAACTTACTAAAAACAAATCTAAGGAAGCTTTCTTCTTATTGTTATAACTATCTTTCAACGCACAAAGCTGGAGAGGGAAAAAAACATTAACTGTCTGTGAGCAGGATCTAGTATGAGCAATATAAGTTAAAAATGCACTTGTGGCTTTGTTTTATTATTTCACTGTTTTATTAACATATAAATATCAGTGGGAGAAGCTGCTGCCATGCCCAGCCAGAGGGTGTAAAAACCAGTTGTGTTCTAAACAAGATACTAATTCATTGACTGTTAAAAATGCTTTGTTCTTTCTATTAAACAAACATATAAATTATCTCCGAGTCTTTCTCTTTGCAAAGAAATACTACTTACCATTTCAGGTCTGTCTTAATATTGCCATACCTTTTGAGATCCTCACATAATTAGGTGCCCGTTGGTGTCCCAATTCTACCCAAACACAGCCAGTCAAGCCCAAATTAATTAACACCACCAAAATTCAGAGAGTGCTGTTGTAGATCGAAAGGGTAACATGCTCGGGTTTGCCCCACATCGTGCCTACCCTGGTTATTTCCATACGTGGAATTCACAATTTGAACATACTCCACCATCCCCTCCACCCCCAGTACTGACGGTGTCCATGGCAAGCAGAAGGTGAAGCCTCCCACCTGCTTCCACACCAAGTTCTCCATACTCTGGTGCTCTTCTGGTTGGGAGTTCCCATGGGAATCGGCTGATCCTTGGCAACGATTCTGCTGAGATAAGACCTAGGTTTTCTACTCACATCATTATACTTAGGATCAAATTCTTCCTCTAGGGTGCAAACCAAGCCATTCTGGGGCAAAATTTCCACATGCAGCCAAATGTGTGAAGACCTACACCCAGCTGGGTGCTTTCACTATCAATTTCTCGTTCACTAATATGGGCAGTTGTCAGAAGGGAATGTGGTCTTTAGTAGGTTTAAAAGTCTGTTTCCTCTTATCTTGTAATATGAAGAAAACCAGTGTTTACAGAAATTCTCCATGACTGCAGGGACAGGAGGCATTCTGCCTCCTCAACATGTCATTAATGTGGTGTTCTGAGAGGCTGAAGAGCAAACAGAGCTAGAAAAGTCCCCACGTAAATGTGCATTTTGTTGATTTGGAAAGCACAGTGAGAGCACCTTCCCATGAATGCTGGGGCTCCCAGAATAAAGGTATAAGCGCTGTCTAACAGAGGAGAACGGAGCCACAGGGCAGTGTGACCAGCCTGCGGGGCTGAGCACGTGCCCTGGAGCTGCTGCCCAGGGGCTCGTGCAACATGCAAGACTCTCATCAGCCGGGCAAATGGGGCCATGGGGGCAAGGGGGCACCTCGTGCATCAGAGCTGAATCTGCCGCTCACTCCAAGTAAGAGCCTCCCTGCATTTAGCTCTCATTACGACAGTAACACAGGGAGCAGGGAATAGCGGCACCATGGGTGTCCTGCAGCTCAGACGCCTGGAGTGCATGCTTTCGCACTTTCTCTCCATACCCCGGGTATCTTACACAGTGTCTTTGCCACGCAGTGAACGCTCCGTTTGTGCTTCCCCAGGATCCCGTAAAGGTTACCAACATGCTTACCACCAGCTCCCGCTGTTTGGAAACAAACACTGGCTAAAGGGTTCTTTGCTTCAACTGAATGATTTGCAAAAAGTTCCCAGTTTACAAACACAGAACAGCAGAAATAAAAAGGCCTGAGCGATTGCTGTGGCAAACAAGAAAATCCTCACAGATGGAGCATCTAGTCTCTCATTTTCTCTCCAGGAGTATTCTTTGCCATTTAGGTTCTCCCTGCATTTAGTTGTACAGTAAAAATATCTTTTGTTGCCTTTCCTCAAGCCATCATTTAGTAAAGCATGGCAAAGGATTGAAAAAAAACTATAAATTACTGAAAAAGAGTAAAAATAATTGTGCAGGAGTACTATATTTTCCTTTAGAGTATCTTGCCTGTCATGGCTAGTCTAATTTTTGGTCTCTTCTTCCAGCGGGCCCGATGGGGCTTACCCTTTGCAATGCTACGGGCTGTCCTTCTGCTGGTCTGGAGGTGTCCTGCGACTTCATCCTTGGCTGCAGGGCAGAGGTCTCCCCCTGCTCCCGGGCTGACATTCCTGTCCTCTTATTCTCATGGCTTTGCAGCTGCAAAGCCTGGTATTGCTGTTATGCTGCATTCCTCATGGCATGAAAATCACTACTTCTTTCCTCCCCTTTTTCCTGTGCCTTGTTTTGTAGCTTCTCTTTTCAGGGGAAAACAAGACTTAACGAATAACAAGGTAGTTAATGGTCATTTAAATAGGCGAGAAGCAGGATCCATAATGTGCCCACATGAAGCTTAACAGCCAGAGGGTGTGCGACACCCGCCCTGGTCACATCACGCGTGGCAGCTAGTGAGGGCATCTGAAGTGGGAACAAGCACAGGGATGCTTGAGCGGGTCCTGACATGAACGAGCTAGTCCCTGTGGGACAGGTCGATGGAGGGGGACCACCTGCTGCACTGGAGAAGGCACTGGTCTGGGCGCCCCTGCCTTTCCTCTGCACAGCTGGCCACTGGGAAGTTTTTCTTTTGTTTCTCTCTCTCTCCCCTTTCCTTTTTTTACTAGTGACACCCATAATGTTGATATATCCATGACCCCTACAAGCAAACCTTGCAGCGTGTTAGCCTGTCTCATCACCCTTTCTGCAATGCTCTGCAGTTATAGTCATAAACTATGCCGGGCTAAACCTCAAAAAAACCTCCTGACACCATTTTCTTATGCTATGGAAGACAAAGGTAATTTCAACAGGAAACTGAGTTATCACATTAGCAAATTTACTGGACCACCACCACATTAAGACAAAAGGGTAAATAGGGATGTGCAGCAAAACAATCAAGTTCCAAAGAAAAAAAACCAACCTACCAAGGCAACCGTACTTGCTATCAATAATTGTATTTTGATTGCATTTTTGCCGAAAATGCTAAATATTCATTCTCATGGCAGCTTTTTTTTTTTTTTTTTTTTTTTTTTTGTAATTAGGTACAAGTATACTATTTACCATGGCAGCAGTGCTCAAATCTCATTTATTGAATGGACATCATTAGAGCAAGCAGAGCTCAGAAAGGTTATTAGAGCCTCATCTGAACTACGAAAATGTCAAGTCAAGTGGGAATAGGGAATGGTGATATGAAACTTATTCCAGTTATGTTAATGAGAAGAAACAATGCAGAATTTTCCACAAAAACAAAATAAAGCAAGGAAAACAGCAACAGGAGATGCATTTGTGACCTGTGCCAACAATATATTCAGTTTTATATATTCCCAACATCATTAAAATACATCCGTTTTACCATTAGTTGATCACTGCTTTTACCTCCAATCCATCAAGCCAGCTTCAGCATGCTAGAGGTTCCTAGTTACAACATTGACAAAAAATAGCTGTATGTTCAGGCAAGTAAAAAAAAGCAAAAAGCTCTGTGAAAACAGTGATTTATAATTGCTCCTCTCTCACAAGTACATTTCATGTATCACATCACTTCTTTTTTCTTAAGCTTCTTGTTTTCCCAGGACATGTCTCTCAATTTATTTGATGAAGTCAGAGAGGTCTGACAAGACGTTAGAAAAAACCAAGTATACATTAATTCTACAAATTTAAAAAAAGTATCGGTCATGTTAAAAATCCCTATTTTCTCCTTGTTACACATCTTCGGTGTTTCTCAATGAAGATGTCCTAATAGGAATGTCAAATAAATGCGTGACTATGAATATGCACTTTTTACATTAATTTTGGAACCATGTGTTGTAATCCAAATTACATTAACTAGGAATTTATTTTTTTAATACAGGATACATCTTACCTGTTTTTTCAGATATAGCTTTTAAAAATGTAGGAAACACACTAAATCAAGAGTGTTACATGTAAAATACATATTGCCAAAAATTCCAGACACAGCCTTATGAAATATACCACCTCACCATAACACTCACATCCATCCTGCACACCGTGTACTGAGGTTAACATGCACAAAAAAGGGTTTTTTCCAAGACCAGCAAAGGAAAAGTATTGGCTATGATCTTTTTCTTCTTTAGTGTACCTCTAAGTGTTGTTTTTCTTTCACATTCTGTTCCACAAAAGATCTTTAGCACCTATTTTGGCAGAAAGCTTAAAATACTACCGCAATCAGAAAAGAAGTGTAACAGTGACTGCACAGAAAATTGAAGCTGAGCAACACAGAGGAAAAAGGATCTTCAGTAATCTGTGTAGGGCATCTGTCTGTTGTTCTGCTTAGACCCATTTAGTATAAATTAATACCTACATTTTGGACATGTTTTGTTTTAAAAAGACCTCTTCCGTTTGTCAAGAGCTACACTTAAAGGATAAGCCGATCTGCAAGCCCATTGGTTGCCACCCAGTTAAACGAAAACCTACGGAGCAGATGACCTGAATTGGAAGACTTGATTCTTGGCCAGAAAAAAACAAGCGTTATTTAAAAATATTAATTAAAGCTCACATTGTAGTCCTATATTTCACACTAAACCCAGTATGATAAGATAACCTTAAAAAAACCCTGACGGGTGACCTTCAGAAATTAATAGGGAAGAACCAGTGCATTATAAAAAAAGTTTCCCATTCTCATTTTTCTTATTTTTGCTTATTTAAGACCCTGTCACACTGATCCATTGTGTGGGAGAATTGCAGTATCGCTGCCTTTGGAGGGGCTGCGGTAAAGTTGTGCCTACAGAGCTGATTTCCAGCCACAAAACTGCGCTTACTCGCACGGCTTTTGCAGTGAAGTAGTTGGACTGCTCCTGTGCTCAGTTTAATAAACTGAAACTTGAAAATCAAACTTTCTGGAGGCCTGATACAGCCATCACGTCACTGTGACATCAACCTCCAACAGGGAGACTTTTTAACTCAGGCCTAAATATAATGACACCAGAGACCACTCAGAGCAAGTGCAGCCAAGGCAGAAAGAGCATCAGCACCGCACAAGGGGGGAGAGAGGCAGGGAAAAAGCCAGAATAACGCAGCAAATAGAACTTGTGCTCCAGGTCTCCTGACGTCATGGTTGCATAGTACATAAGATCTGAAAATTGAAAGGCTATGTTGCCTTATTAAGAAATGTTATCTTGATCTATAATTACATCTGGACCGTATAAAATAAGCAATTAATTTTTATCAATACAGATTAATACAATTTCTGTATTTAAGATCCAAGGAAGTGATCTATGTGTTTGTAATCTTTGCTCATTCCATTTTGTGAGGCTGTCTATTACTGGCTTATTAAAGCCTCATTATATTATTAAGCCCAAATGTCAATTTTGGTTTCATTCCAGGCTCTTCTCCCTGTATTTAGTAATTACCAACAGAAGTAATTTCCAATAGCAATGAGTTTGACACTTGCTGACCAACACAATGTTTACGGTAATGTTCTGAGACTTCATTTCTTTAGCTAAAAGGATAGATCTACTCAAGACTAATTTGCAGTATTGGGAAATATGGAGCAAGGAAGATCTTTATATCATCTGTCTTTATATGCAAATGAAATATATGCGTACATTTTACATGGGGAGAACTCCCAGCAGAGCTACCCAGTTTGCACAACCATCTGTCTCACTCATGACGAAAACAAGCGACATATCCTAGTAGACTGTCACATGTTTATTAGAAATGGACAATAGAATCTGCTCCAGCTCACACTGCCAACATTCATGCCACCCAGAAGGCAGAAGCAACTACTTGCTTTCTAGCATGAGTTAAGCTTGCCATATTTCATGTTATTTTGCATATTCAGGACAACTCACCTCAGCAGCTATGACCATACAACAAACAAGATTAGCTCCCCCCCAAATTTTGCTGTTGTTTTAAAGGTGTTATGGCAAGAAATGGTAATTAAACCACGAGTAAAAAAGTGAAAATTGTCCTTTAGAAATTCAGAAATCAATGAAATAATCTCTTCACAGATAGCCATCCTGCAGTTAGGAGGACCAGCTATCTCTAAGTAAATAATCAGATATCCCACTATAAGCCTAAGAAGCATTTAACAGTTACCCAAAATTACTCTGGATTAGGAATTCAAAAAATTTTCTTCGTATTAAAACAAGAAGACCTAATCTCCCAGAAACAGCTTCCAGGATTCTGTCTAATGTGTTGTCAGTATATGTCAAATTCAGAAATCTGATTTTAAAAAGCAACAGATTTTTCAAAGATTATTCTCACACTGGCTATGTATGATACCCATCTGTGAATTAAAATAAATACATTTAGGAAACTATCAAAATGTTCCTTAAAATCAAACATATGGTAAGTGTTCACTATGTCAGGCTCGAGCTAATTTCTCCAGTTGCTGGGCCTCTCCACATCTGACCAATTTCAATGTTTTGGTTTTGGTTTTTTGGTGGTTTTTTTTTTCTTTTTCTTAATTCTAATCTGTTAGAAAGGTTTAATGAGTTTGCCAATATGCATAATTACCATTACACATAATGGTATGTGTAAGATCTGAAAGAACAATTTAAGAATATTCAATTTTAAATGCAGATCAAAGAAGTATGGTTTTGTTTTTATTTTCAGTTGAGAAAAATAAACACCATACTGATAAAGTTGCTTGTGATAGGGAGAAAAAGGACATTTTAAAGGTTTTTTGGAAGAACAGCCAAACTAAATGAAAAGCCCCAGCTACCCAGCTTGCTTGGTAATATTTTGCTGCGTTATGATCTGAACCAATTCCAAACTATAAATTTAGAACACAGCAGGAAAGAGAAAAGAGGGGTCTCAATCCTTCTGTGGATCTCTCCATAGGCCCTGAACCCGGTACCTCTGATATCACTGTGGAGAAAAACAAGCAAACAAAAAAGCCTAGTGGGAAATTTCCAAGGAAAAAAGATCTAATGTATTAGGGGAGAAGCAGAGAGACCGAGCATGCGCTTCCTTTGCCTAAAGGTAAGCAGCCTCCACCTTTCTTTCTGGTTCTACCTCTAACTGGGGCATCACCTGGGCACGAAGCTCTGATGAAGATGCCCTCGGGTGGGCCAAGTGCCCGCACTGCACTGGGAGGCCGTGGGCCATGCCGGTGCTCCAGCTGCTTCTCGGATCCTGGGAAAAGCCAGTCTCTTGGACGGTGGCACCAGCACAAAGCATCTTCCCTCTAAAACCAACCTGCACCAACCTGGGAAAGGTGAGTCTGGTTTGGGATAGAGAGCTTTAACAATTCTGAACATTAAAAATAAGGTTTTTAAGAATGAAACTTTGGCCTTTTCAAGAATATAAATTAAAAATATTCTAAGAAATAAAATTTTAAAAATATTATGAATAAACCATTTCAGCAGGTCAATAGAAGAGACAGGGAACAGAAAAAGAAAGCAAAAAAACCAGTAGACTCAGCGATAAAAATTGAAGACACAATTTCCAAAGTTAGAAGCCTACTTGAACTTGAACCAGAAACTCCCACCAACACTTCCTTTTTTTTTTTTTTTTTGTTTTGTTTTGTTTTGTTTATGTCTCTATGTATTAACTGACTTATGTTACAACACAATATTTTAAGGACTCAAACCTGTGCTGTTTGGGAACATCTGTTTCTCTTTGAAACAATTTTGGGAGGAAGATTCTAAGGGACAATTTATTTTTTCCAGTTGCCAGGCTTAGAACGAAAGATCCAAACACACATTTTTCAGATGTCTCCATTAGTTTTTCCTGGTTTTCTAAAATATGTAATAACACCCTTATTAAAACTTTTGGCCCATGCAATGGGTGCAAGCTAGCAAAACAATCGGAAGGCTATGGAAGCCTTCTCCAAGGTGTAGAGATGAGCGTGGCTTCCCTGCAGCCGCTGCAGAAGGGCTCAACACAGAGCGTATGGGTCCTGACGGTTGTGAACAGACAGCTCCAGCCACCTCACGCACCAGCGGCTAAAATTCCCTGCAACTGGGTTAACTCAGATTGAGGGTTTTGTGCTCCTAAGCTCCTCAGCCTGTCCTGGAGATGTTTCTTATTAAAAAGAAAAAATAAAAAATATATATTGGTTACAACTGATCACATCTGTTGTTTTTAGGCAGCTGCCTTTGGAGGCCAGGAGATGACAACAGAATGGAAAATTTCTTTCCTTCTCCAGCTCTGCAGGTGCACTTGCATCGTGAAGAAGTTTCTGAGTAAAGCAAATTGTACACGTTACTACTGTCTTCAAAACAGCTTATGAACTTTTCAGTCCATTGTGATCACAGTTCCCTGGATTAGAAGGCAGCCTATGCCCTTAAATCTTAACTCTGTGAACTCTTTCCTTTAAAGTACCCAACGTGAGAACTTTTTCAGGAACAGGAAAGTCTGAACTCTAATGAGATCCTCTCTGACAATGGGAGAATAAAGCCCACTATTATATGTACTACAGAGATTGGAAACACATTTGCTATACCTCTCATTTTTCTTTACGATCCTCACAGTCCCTTAACTGGAGTACAATGTCCCTGACTTGAATTTATATCGTGCTTTTCAAGATGCAATAAGCAGCAGAATGCAGAACCTAATCGCTTCAGGAAAGATAACTTCATTGAGAGACAGACTATTGTGAACCAGACTAAACAAAGCGATATATTAATGCCAGTAGTAATAAATACATAAATATGGACAAAGTGACACTTCTTCGTACTCTCCTTCTTTGAAAATCAACCAGTTGACTGACTGAGTAGCAAAGAAAAGAAAAAAGAAAAAAAAAAAAAAAAAGCACTCTGGAGTATCCAGTGTTAAGCAGATTTTCTTCTGTGTAGCAAAGGACTGAAGGTTAAACTTACTCCAGAAAGTAGGAGCCAAGTATCAGTCTCTGTGTACAGGAGGGAGAGTTAAGGGAAGCACTGCACAACAACGTGACACAAATCTTGGTATCTTGACTATATTCTCTGCTATCCTGCAAAACAAATTTCACTGTAAGGTGCAGGGAATAAAACAGGGGGCCTTAACATTGAAGCCTACCTCAGGAGATCAGTGCAATGGGGTTCAGGGTCCAAGAGTTCCCTAAAGCTCTGCCAAAGCCAGAAAGGATGTGAAACTCCCATTCCCAAATGAACCGGACATCAGCTGTTGCTATTTCAGAACCATGGGAACAGCTTCATCGATTTTAGAGTTTAGAAACTGTGGCCTTCATAAACACAAACATTAAGTTCAAGTGAAGAACTCTACCGAGATAATAAGGCAGAGCACAGGCTTGTAAGACCTGTCTTCATACATGCTGTGAATTGTGGTGAGAAATTAAGGCTAAATCTTGAAAGCAAGACAATGCCAGTGTTGTCAGGGTGCGTGTGGTTCATTTGTTTGTTGGGGTTTTATTTGTTTGTTTTTTCCCCAGAGGACAAGGGGAACAACTGCTGAACCATGTATCTCAGCTGTCCCACATGACACTATTCAGTCTCTTCATGACTGAATCACCTCTCTCTCTGTTTGGATGGAGCTATCTGGCCATGCAACATGGACCCTCATTAAAACCCAATTCCTGCTGAAAGTGGAGCACAGGTAACATCACTGGGATGTTACCAAATGTCCCCACCTCTTTGTTTGGATAGTGTCATCAGTGTCTGAACTGAAGATGAAGTAATTTTACCTCCTGACAAAGGTGAACTGAAGATTTAGTTACAATATCGTAGAGAGCTACTACAGGCTTATGAGAGGAACCAGCACATCGGCACATCAGCCCTCAATGGCAAATGGTGTTTGAAGCCTTTAGCTATGCCCAATGATAATTATATTGTGTAGATAAATAGTACGCTCCGTTGAAGGACACTGACCAAATTTACACACAAATGTCTTACAGCTCAAACCATTCTTGTGGTTGGCAGATATCACTATTACTGCCATCCTACAGGTCAGACAAGGGAAAAAAAAGACTAAATAATATCCCCAAGGTCACAACAGCCACAGAACAAGGAACAGCACTCAAGTTCTCCTCTTCTTCGGTCAATATAATTTCTTGCAACAGCCCCCTGTGAGACAAAGCTGCCTTCTGCCCTTCACTACTGCATATAAAAATTTTTCTTTCAGAAGAGAGAATTCTGGTTTCATCACAATCTTCTTTTTTGCAATAGTGGAAATAGATCTCAAAACAACTAAGTCTTCAGCAGGCCTAGCTTAGACTTTGTCTACAGCATTACATGCTCTATATAAGGATTTCCAGAATGGCAAAAGAATTCACGATTTTTTTTTTTATTATTATTTTTTTTTCTCTTTGGTATTACCTGTCTTCCTAAGTTCATTGCAGGTTTTCATCGCATCTGGCCTTTGCAGGTTAAGCACCTGAATGCATAAGCACAGTGTCACCGACCAAGAGGTATATTCTTTCAAAATGCTCCCCTAAACAAGCACAGTAATTTTTTTTTTCTGAATAAATATTCTACCTCCCTTTATTTTCGCTTTTTTGGTAGGGAAAGATATTTGATGAAAAAGATTCATGTGCCAAACAATATCTCCTAAAACTAAATTTTAATGACTATATTAAATAATGGCTACAGGCCAACAGGAAAAGGGCTTGCATGGCAGTTTAATTGACAGAGTATCTGAAGTGCCCTTGAAAATTATTTAAAAGTTTATTACAGTCCTGGAGGTCAAGAATGAAAGGCTTCAAACAGCAGTTCTGTTGAGGTCCTTCTCTGACCCAGATGCTGTATCTTTGATGTTCCTATTAATTCAAAAATTTAACTTAACACACAGACACCTTCAAAAACTCTCCTCTTTTGAAAATTTGCAATCATTCATATACTGTAGAGCTCAATAGTGTTTGAATCTCTGACTGGAACATAAATGTGTGATGAGGCATAATTACTTTAAACCAAATAACCTACAAGATGCCACAAGCTATGGGAGAACACCCTTTAAATGTCACTAATTTAACATTCAAGCTGTAAAGAAGTGAAATACATTGAAAACAAGGATAAAGTGACACAAGTATTTTATTTATTTATGACATACCTCTCAATGCACTTATGACATTCCTTCCTCATGAACATTGTCACTCTAATGAATTTTTCACGATAATATCTGCTAAATAAATAGTTATTGCTGTACTTAGGAATAAAGTTTGAAAAAAATAAATCACTTGTAAGAAAGGGCATATGCTTCCTACTTTTCTTGTAGGCAAATGTGTAGGCAAATTGGCATTGTCTCCAGCGGATGTCTTGGGATACAGTTTATACATCAGAAGCATTCTATCATACATATTTGTGCAGAAGATAAAAAATGCCTTCATACTGAATGGGAAACCTAGATTTTCATTCTGTCAGAGGACAGAGAATACCTTAATGGCTGTACCATACACACAAAATTATCAGCATGGCAGGCTGACAAAAAAGAGCTTAACTGACAGATACAATAGCTTCACCTTAACCCAGATGTCAGGAAACATGTCATTATTGATATTCAAAGCTGGAACAGAACAGTTAAGTGAGTCTCATAAAGCTGAATAGGCAGGTATTTAAAATATCACGCATGTAAGAATAAATTCATAGCTCACCTTACCTTAGAAAAAACAAGGTCTTTTTTGTTTTGTTTTTATTTCAGAGCTAATCATTCTGTTAAATATCCTCTCTACATAGCTTTGGACACTTCTACAATATCCACATGTGGTCAAATTTACTCTGAATTTTCTGCATTAAATCAACAGAATTATTCAAAGTCTTAAAAAAATCTGAGCTCAGAATTCAGCCTAATGGATCTCACTGCTATGTATGAATAAAATCTCCAATTCAACCCAACATGAAATGCAGTTTAAACATGTCGATGACAGCTGGTCAGAAAATGTACATGGTGAAAACCAGATCTGCGTGCTTCGCTTGCTTGATTTTCAAGAACACAGAGCATTTAACTTATGCTTTAATTATGACAAAATAGGATAAATGTTTCAAGGGAAATGAAGGACAACACATACAAACTCTGATTTTAATTAATTTCCTCTCTTCCAGGTATTCTTAAAAGGACTTATGAACTGTCAAAATGAGGCTCGTCCTCTTACTACTTTCACAGCACATATTTTTATACGTACATAAAACCCCATAAAGGCACATGAAAACCATTACATATGTGAACTGTAAGGTGTGCCATTACAGAGGATCATGTTATGGATCATAGGACCTGCTCACACACAGACTACCCATACTGGTTCTCTTACTATATTTAACTAGTTTTTCCTATTTCCAGTAAAAGCAGAATTATAGACATTTTAGGAGAATTTGCTTTTCAAGAAATTTGTCTCTTGCTGATACCAGTGAAAGGAATATGAACGGTGAAAGGATATGTAGCCTTATCCTGAAAACAGCTGTTGGCTGTAAACTCCACATACTGAAATGATGATATGAATCAGTATCTTCAAGACATATTAGAAACCTTTTTTCACTTCCCTTAGAACAGATTTATAAATCTGGTGTCCTCAGTGGAGGTGAATAATTTACAGTTCCCCACCCCTAACTTGATAATGAAAATGAGTCCAATTTGAACTTTTAGCTCTTTGACACGGGAGAATATATAATGCAGACTTAGAATGTAATATAAATGCAGGCTGGATCAACCTATTAATCATTTTGTGATCTTAGCAAAAAAAACCACCCACTATTAAGAAAATTGGTCATTCAAATGAACCATTACATTTCAACAAATGTTAGCTTTTACATTCTTCATAAAAAAGGAATCCCTACTTTCACCAGAAGTATTTGCCCAGTCACCTTTTTACTGAAACAATAGACTGCAGTTGCCCCCAAAACAATTTTCTCCCCACAAACAAAAAATAAAGATAATTTTTAACCCAGAAAGAAAAGGCTCAAGCATTTCTTCTAAAAAAAAAAAAAAAAAATTATTTAAATTTTCTTCCACTTTGTGCCCATTTTTGTAACCACATGTATCCTTATTACAACTGCAAATAAAACTTTATAGAAGGGCAACAATGCAATAACAGCAAGTGTATCATAGCTAATACTGAGGGAGCAAGTTGACTTCACACACAGATTAAAACAAAGAATTATGACGCTTTCATCCCTTGGTAATGACACAGAATGATTTCTACTGTCTAGATCATGAGATTCGTTGCAATATTCACAACAATTCATATCCCAGTTGAATTTGAATTCATAACAAAAGGAATAAGAAGGTCAATGTACCAAGCTAGGCAAAAAAAGAAGACGCCTGAACAGACATTGAATATTCTATTTCAAGCATCCATCCTTGACAAGCAAGCTGCAATTAAGATAAGATTTACTTGTATGCATCAAGTTCTTTAGTTTGATCTGTGTAGCTGCACACACTTTCCCCTATTGTTTGAAGCATCATTTCAGAACGTTCAGCACAAAAATACATAAAACACTGCCAGAAAATACAGTTGTTTCATTCTGCCACCGAGCTGGTCTGAACCAAGGACAGAGAGGATGCTCTGAGCGGCAGTACACTCAGCTGGAATTCAAGATTCGCAGCTTTATTTCCCAACTCAACGACAGCCTCACGCAGCCTTGGACAAATCTCTCCCCATAACTCTGTCGCCCTCTCCAGTCTGTAATGTGAGCGTCACGCAGCCTTGGACAAATCTCTCCCCATAACTCTGTCGCCCTCTCCAGTCCGTAATGTGAGCGTTCATAGTAATAGCACCAAAGTGACGCTAAAAGAAGAATTATTCATTAATATCAATACTATTTAACTCCTACACAATGGGGACTACTATCATCCCACATACGGGCATTTCTTTTTTATGCAAACTCCGGTATTCTAGTAGAGCTAGTTACTCAGCAAGGGCCTCATCTCCTTGTTTCTACCCCATTGAGAAACCAATGAATTTGTATTATATCTGCCCACTGAGCTTTCCTGTGGTATTGTAATGGAAGAAAATCACACAGCATGAGTTCAAATATAGGCTTAAAAAAAACCTAACCCAAAGCAGCAAAAGATCACACTGCGAAGTATAAGTAAATCTAGACTTTAACCTTCCTCAAATACGTGGATATACCAAAGATTCATAAAAACCTGTAGACTGGAAAAGAGCTCCAGAGGTCGTCTAGTCCAACCGGCTGTTCAAAGCAGGTCCAAATACAGCAGGATGCTCAGGACACCATTCAGTGGAGTTCTCAGTTTCTTCAAGGAAGGATGGTGGGGTCCTCTCTGGGCAACCTGTTCCAGTACTTGAGCACCCTCCTGGTAAAAATGTCTTCCTTGTATTGAATTGGAACTTCCCACATCAAACGTTGCAGCTCTTGCCTCTTGTCCTATGGCTGTACACGTCTGAGGCTTGCTCCCCTCGCTCTTCCATTAGGTAGTTGTGAAGAGAAACAAGGTCTTCTATTAGGGTCGAACAAATTCAGTTCTCACAGTCTGATGTCATGTGCTCCAGACACGCTAAATGGAGCTACTGTGTGCACATCTGCCTTGCTTAGAGACGGCATCTGTGTTACATGAACAGTGGTCAGATCTGTGAGGCTTCTCCAGTCTGTCCTTTGTCCTTTGCCTTAAACAGAGTTTGACTGAAGTTAGAGCTTCAGCTGAATGATGTGTCACTCTGTCATTGAGTCACACTAATTGCTACAAGGCCTGCTAAAAAAAAGATTATGTACCTTTAAAAGGATGGCTCTTGCTCCTACATCTCTGATACTAAATTCCGCCTGCACGTGTCAGATTTGTCAGAGCCATGTCTCAGGTATGTCATCGGTTGGCGTACTCTCAAATAGCCACTGGGTATGACAGAAACTCAACGTGGTACAAAAATATATGAACTTTATAAAACAAGAAAAAGGGAGAAATTGGCAGAACATGGAAGACCAGTAGCAGTTTCTGTGCTAGACCATCTGATCATAGGATGGAAAATAAATCTTTAAGCCATTATTTGTTCAGCTTCTGTAACACCGGAGTATGGCTCAAGGAACACCTCATGATACAGAGATGGGTATCAAGGTAACAAGTGGTGTATCGCTGTACAGCACTGTACGCATGAGTCATCATTTTGCCCTTGAAAAACATTACCGGGACTGAAATCTGGCTCCGTCCCCTCCCTCCTCCTCATGCCCTGAATGCTGTGCCGTCGGACCAACAGCAGCAAACACGTATTCTTCATACGTAAGAGGCCAGAAAGGAGAACAACGGATTCCCAAAAGGTTTCACAGAATAGCAACCTAATAACCACATAAATAATTAAGGGGATTGAACTGAAAGCCACCGCCTAGAAATTGGAAATCTGTGATGCCTGGCAAGTTGTAGAGAAAATCACATTTTTTGCATGAGGTGAACAAACATCAAATGCATATATGAAATGAGCATCAGTATCAAAAAAGCAACCTTTTAGGGATGATAAAGCCAAGAACTTAAAGAATACAACTAGCTAATAACGTCTGTGGTTTAAAACACGTACTTGTTCTTTGCGATCTGAATAGCCATTACTTCCTTTAAAGGGGTATTTTTTGTTTCGGTTTGGGTTTTTCGCATGTTTCCCCCCCAGTTTCTACATTAAAAATTCTTTAGCCCGTTGCTGCTTAAGGTAGGTAAGAACACGAGACAGTAATCGGATATATACCTAGCACTCAGCCTAAAAATGTTCAGAGATGCCGGATATTTTTACACAGACCCATTCTCTCTTGTATATTCGAACTGAGAGACCATGAGAAAGCGCGACCATTTAGGTCATTAGAGCAACATTTTCTACTCGCCTAACTGGCTTTGGAGCCTAAGTTTCATTGATTTTCCATGGGACTTATCTTCCTCAGTCACTCCAGGGCTTTTGAAGACGTCATCATTATGCAGTAATCTAATCTCTCTTTTCATCAATTGCTACCAGCCCTGAGTAGTGGAAGTCAAAACCATCTCACTTGCTGGCTTAAAATAAGTACTTGAAACTAAACCATACAATAAAATTTTGATTTGCTATAAACAATATTGACAGAAGACCACAAAACCCACCTTGGAAAGCTGATGGGTGTTGCTCAGTGAAGAGAAACAGATTAAAATAGTCAGAAAGGTGAATCCCCATTAGTCATCCAGCCTGTGAACAACACATAAAGCTCCATTTCACCATACTTTTTTCTGTTAATATACTACTATTTTCAAGTATTAAGGTGGTTCAGGACAATTACACTGCCATCTCAGATAGGCTAACCTGGCACAAAATTTTAGGATAGATTTGATTATTCCAATCTATTACAGTCTGATGGACTCCATGTAGTATGACAGTGAGCAAAAATCCCCTTACTATGCTGCTAAAAATAGCGGTACCACGTTAGAAATAAGCATTTAAGCCATACCAAGCAACAACAGCAACAAAAAAGAGAAAGTTAAGAAAATGTGCACTTGTTTACTTCTTGTGTTTGGGGGTAAATTTGCAGCAGCTCAAATCCTTTCTGCGATGGGTCTCTCTCAAAAAATCATGATGTAGAACTACTCTTTCCAAACAGGTTTTCCAAGACAGTTGTTTGATATGTATTTCAGGCTGATGAGACCCACACCCAATTGCCAGTTGCTAGTTGAATCTTGGAGCTTCATTTTAGCTGTGCTAGCTCCTGTTTATTAAATTTAAGATATGTATTTTTTATTTTTAAACAGCACTTTGTAGTTTTTTCCATTGCTGGCAATTAATTTCTTCAGTGAAGAAAAAAAAAGAATACTTTAATGTACTGCTATGTTTTTTAATTCTCTGCTGATGTGTGATTAAGTATTCTCTTTCACACAGAACAAAGAGACTTGTTTCTCTGTTATTTTCTTCTCTTTTGTTTTAGGAAGTACAGATGAATCAATTTTATCTTAATTTGATATTTCTAGTAAAAATTAAACCGATGATTTACTTTATAAAGTTTTTTTTAAGTGTCTTTTTCCCAAAGTTATAGATAAGCTGAGAATTACTTATTTTATGTAGAACTTTTTTGCCTGCCTGTGACAAATACTGTGAAAGGAAGGTTACTTGTAGAAAGTTTAGACCTAAGTTTGATATGAAGGTTTAAGCCTTAAGTCCAAAAGCACTTCCTATTCCACAAGGATCCACCAGTCATTTCACCTTACGTTTTTTCAGTCTCAAACTTTTTCAGAAGTCAAAACTACTTTCCAGAAAGGAAGGAACCACATAGTTAAATGACTTATTTTATGTTTAACATAGCAGAACAAGAAAAAATCAGTTGGATCTAGTGTAAATTAGCAAAGATGAAACACAGTTCTCATCCAGATCCCACACTACAAGACACAACAATTCATATAAAATTGAAGTTACAGTACTTAAAAATGATAGATGTCAATTTAAGAAACAGCTGAATAAGCTCAAGGAACTGATTGTCAAGATTTGAATTCAAGCAACTAAAAGATAATTGTGATAACTGAAGAACAGAAGAAATGAAGACTGAAAAAATTTAGATGTCAGGTTATGGTCTGGTCTTACAAGAAAAAAGGAAAAAGAAATGCAATATTAAAAAGAAGGCATATTGCTGCAAGGTTAATAAAATGGGAATCAGATATTGAAAAGACTAGATTATTTTTGGCAGCATTAACATTTACAATACACTGCATCCCCAAACCCATATTTATCCAGGCATTTATGATATTTAACTGCTGGGGTGGGGAAGTATTTTAAGGAACAAAGACTTTCTAGGAGCAAGAGAGGAATAATTTTATATAGGGTTAAGATGCAAATTGTCCAAAAAAGGCTAGCTCAAAAATGTCAAATGCTTATGCTAGATAGGTTACGTATGACAGACGAACCTTCCAGGATGAGAAGACAAACAAGTGCAACAGTGGTAATAGAATGTATGTTGAGAATGGCTTTGGAAGTACTGCAAAACATGCCCGATTCCTATAAAATCCTTAAGATGCAATCCTTTATAGTGGTGGCAATTAAACAGAAGTAACTCTAAATGACTGACAAAACGAATTTGATGAAATACAATCTAATATCACTTTTTAAACCCAAATATGTATCACCAGATTTAATAGGCATCAAACCAGCTTATCATATAAAGCAAATGTTTTAAAATGCTAATACAGGTGGAAAGTAGGGAATTACCTTTTCAGTATTTTTTAATTCATTTGTTCCAACTGTACAAAGAAAATAAGCTTTACGTAAAGCAAAATCTAGCAACCTACACACCAAGGCACACCTTCCACTCACATCTGCATACCTTCAATTACATTAGATGGTCTCATTTTAAGAAAAGTACTAAATACTTTACAAATCCTGCTTCGCTAATCATTACAACAATAATTCAGTTGAGTTGCAATTGGAAACCTGACTGTATTATTCTTCCATTTTAATAAGCTTTACAAATGAAAATCTATTATGCCTAAACAGCCTGTATTAAAAAAAAAAAAAAGAAAAAAAAAAGAAAAAAAAAGAAAAAAAATCTGAGGATATTAGAAAGCATTGCTTCCTTTAAAAGGCTCAAAGGCTTTAGAAAACGTTTAATAGTGCTTGATAAAGTGATTCATTCTCTTTCCATTCCTCAGCCATTGGCTTTGTAATAGAGATGAATCCGTATAGAAGAGGCCCGTAGGACGCGTCTGCATACCCTGAATGCCACGATGTCCCTCTTTGTCGGGCATCCTAGGACAGATGGCTCCGCACACAGTCTCTTTCATAAAGTGTATGGCGATGCCAAAAAATCAGTTGCTATGCAACCTCAGTATCCCTTCACACCAACAGAAGTAGGTGATGTATAAGCTTGAAAAAGCTAGTCGTTCAGGGCAAAGAGCCCACAAAGATGTTACAATTCCACACTTTCTCATAACTCATCATCAAAGTAACATGCAGTGGCTGAAGCGGAGCAGTACAGCCACTTGCTGCCACTGCCTGCTGCCCTGGCACGAGGCAAACCACAGCCCAGTGCCTCAGCTGGCGCCTGGCGCCCGAGCGGCGAGGAACCCTGCCACGAGGCTTGGCCAGTGGATCCCCACAGCCTACAGCAACGATGATTTTCATTTCTCAGAGGAGCACCGGACAGCGAGGCATCTTCAACAAGAGGAACAGAGCCTACAGTATCGTACAAAGTGACACAAGCGCTTGCCTCCCTCCCTCATGTTGTGGAGGTGGCAAAAAGATGACACTGCTGGAGGTGTAAATGATTTAACCGCTAAGTAATTATATGAAGAGGGGACTACGACCTTTATTTTGCTAACTGTCTATTAGGAAAACTTCTCTAATTTTGACTGGGACAAATTAGACAATTTCCAGAAATAGTTCTTGACCTTGAGCACATAAACCTTGAAGGCAACTATCGCACAGCAAATAATTAACTAAGTGATATATTACCGAATCATACTATAGCGTCCTTTAACAAGATGACATTCTACATATTCAAGAAGTAATTTCTATTTCCCAAGTCTGAGTTCCGCACAGATAAAAGCGAACATTAATAAGAGAACAGAAACCAGAGGCTCAAGTATCTGAACCATGAAGAAGAGAATCATTTAAATTGTTTCAATCTTTTGTTTCTGGCACCATGCCGTCTAGTCATATAAAGCTGTAATTGAAACCATGCGGTGTGTGTAGTGGGTTCATTACTGGCTCTGACTGAGTCATCTCATGTGCTAACCATGTACTGATTTTTTGCATCCTTAGGGTCAAGAACTCTTCACCTATGTATTTGTTAGCACATATGGGTTCTTATTCCTTCTAGGAAATTAGAACTATCTAAAATTTAAAAGCCACAAATTGATTTCCGAGTCCAACTTCCATGTGATATCGAATGGCATGTCTAAGCATCTGTAAAATAAATCATCTGTGAAGATATTATATTCATAGATTTAAAATATATCAACGGTTTAAATAATTGATTCGTAATACTTCGCTATATGATAAATACTTGGTTTACTTCAAGTCCTTATTTGCTGAGTAATAGCTTTTCACTGCTAAAAAAAATGCATCCATTTTAGAATGAAGTACCTTGCCTAGAAATAATTAATACATGATTTTAATATTAAGTATAATTCTAATTATGTCTGGAGGAGATACCATCTAAGTATCTCCTCTAATATGCCCTGAAATGAAACCCATATATTCTACACAACATATAAAATTAAAGCCTGATAACGATACTTTTGTAGAATTTAACACAATCGTATCTATTTCATTAGACTTTACTCATTAGCTTAGAATTGTCATATTATGAAACTCTCAATCAGGAAATACAGGTGAAAAGTCTGTTACTGTTCAAACTACTCCTTGTCCTCTAAAGTAAGGCATGGCCAAGCGAGCTGAAGCAGCAGAAAAATGCAAAGTTACAGGTCTCTGCAGTGCAAGAAAACTGTACATCTTGACCTGGGAACGGCGAGAGGTTTTCAGAACAAGCACTATACTTTCAGGCTCAAATCTTGCTTTTGTTCAGAAGTATAAACAATACAACTATTTCACACAATTGATGCATTTACTACTACTCTTAAACGTTAGGCATTTATACTTATTTTACAATCATATGACAAACTCTGCTATCTATAGTAAGATTTTATAATGTTTTCGTAAACAGTTCAAAACAAGGAGGATTAAGTAAAAATGCATCATCAAAGTTCTGTCCTTCGCTCCCTCCCTAAAATATTTGTAGTCTTCAACATCAAATGGACTTGCTTTATTGTGCAAATAAAACTAAATCTATAGTGAATGCAAGAAGAGAAATCCAAGGAAAAGCAAGCCCCTCTTTTTTTTTTTTTTTTTTTTTTTACAGAAGTATCAGGAGACGTTCGCTCTGAGGGCAGGGGGAGAGGAAGCAAGAGAAGAATTTGTAGATTGCTTCTATTCCAGCCCGAGGTCAGGGTTTCACCTTTCCTCTTCCGAACAGTGTTAGCCATCTCATCAGCCTATGAAACCATAAGCATTTAACTGTTATATTTCAAGCTCTAATAATCCATGGCTGCCCTGGGAATTCATGGGGGGAATAACTTAAGCACTTCAACTTAGAAAGCAATATTATTAACACGAGGTATTTCAGCTTGTATTTATTCGCGGGGACAGATCTGGGCTGCGTTTTCTGCGAAGCTACTTTATTTAGATATAAATGGAAGTAACTGCAATTCTTAAACAAAAATGTATTGTTCTTTCGTGCTGTACAGGAGCTGATCAGATTCACGTCTGTACATGTCTGACCAAGAAGCTCCTTTGATGAAGAAGCTGATCTAAGAGTAGCCGTTCTGCTATTTATAGGTACAAGTATTGTCAAAACAAGTAAAGACAGGAATATTTCAAAGCTAAGATGGTGCCTTTAAAAAATGTACTCATTTTATTTACACTAAATAAATGCTAAACTATAGCACACGATTAGTGTAACATTTAAGAAGATTCTGTGCAAACAGTCACAACTTGTAGATTTCCTCAGTGTGATCCATTTCCTTCTGTAGCTTAGCAACATTAAGACTATAACAAACAAAAATTAATTGTGCCAACGCTAATTTCCATATGCGATGCTCATCCAAGCGCACTGGAACCATTTACATTTTAACCTGCAACACACCCTACATCACATGCACATGATAATAAATTATTACAATGCAGCTCAGGGAAAAGCAGCCTTGTTGTGTTGCATGTAAGTAGGAATTTCACCGTATCAGTGATGTTGACTGTCAGTGGGAGCCAGTGCAGCTGAAGCAGATGTTTCATGTTGATAAGCAGAGACGGGAAAAGACATTTCTAAGCCACTTTTTTCTTCAGTTTCTCTACCATACTTGGCAATAACTGATCTAGTACATTTGCCATGTGTAGCCACTCTGCTTAGCGTAGACTTGCTCATCTCTTTCCATAAATCCGAATTAGCGTTAGTCATGCTAAATCACAAACCTCCTCCTTCCAAAGCTCCTTCGAGCCCCCCAATTGGGAACTCTCTCTTGCTATCAGATAGGGATATTTAACTTTCTTTCAGTTATCCTTTCATAGGGATTTAAGAGGGAAAGACTCAGCCTATGTCAACACTATTTATCAACACAGCTATAAAAATTCACATACGAGAATCTACAATCTAAGGCATACATTATCTTATTGCTAAGAGATGTGAATTACAAAATGAAAATTTCAGTACAATTCTATAAAATTGTAATTATACCCTGCCAAGTTCACAGTATTTGTTAGATCCACCGCAGTATGAATGGTCAAAACTAAAGACTAGCATTACAAGCCAGAACTAAGGAAATTGAAACCTCATTCTGAAACTAAGCAAAACAGGCCGGCTGGTACAAATGCTACCCTGGATTTATAAAATAGTTTATATTGGATGAGATCTCTGAAGATCATCTAACCCAACCCCCAGCTCAAAGCAGATCCAGTAAGACCAGACTGCTCAGGATCCTGCCCAGTCAAGTTCTCAATATCTACAAGGATGGAGAGTCCATATCCTCTCTGAGCCCTTATTCCAGGATTTGTCCATGTTGAACAAAATTTATCCTATATCAGTTGAAACATCTTGTGTTGCAGCCTGTGTCTCTTGCACCTTGTCCCACAGGTGCGCACCTTGAAGAACAGGCTGGCCTCGTCTTCTCCACACCCTTCCACGTGGCAGCTGTGGGCAGCACCATAGGCTAGAGAGGCACAGGAAGGCATCCATGGCAGCCCTGCGTGCACCTGCCTGGGTTTTGTCATTTGAGAGCAGGAGTGGGTAGAAGAAGGTTAATCACTTATCCATGACCATCCCTGAAGAAACACCATAGTGTACGCTGAACCGGTCTCAGATGGCATGCCTGCTTCTGAAGTCCCTTCTATAAAGCACTGCTTTTCCCTGCTGCCCTTAGGGCATGGCTTTGGATATCCACACTGGTTAGAGTTGTCCTGGATAGTGTAGTTCAACATTTCCCTCCACTTTTCTCTGACCATTCTTTAGATTTGGGAATAAACTCCCCCCTGTAGGTGACATCCCAAACAACAACCTAAAGGACAAATTATTTTCTGACTATCTGTAGTTTTGCTCTCCTTCCCTACAAGGAAGGGCCACATTAGCTGTACATACCAAACTTTTGGAAGTCAACTGAGTTATGCAGAGTTGTAGGAACTGTGTATCAGCCTGAATTTCAAAGGGAAGGAAGACAACACGTTTTGCTTTACAATCTAGTTTATAAATTAGATAACAGTTTACAAATAGAGAACTATGCTGGAGCACATTCTGGAAGATGTGAACACACCACTCAATCTCAATGCAACTTGAGTTACAATAAGAAACAAACACATGGAAGTCCAACAATAAGATAAATTATACCTTCCTCAGTGGTTAAAATATTTGAAGGAGAAAAAATAATAAAAATCTATAAAACGCGCTCTGGAATTTATTGCTTTTTAAAAGCTCTATAATATTAGTTGCAATCACATCCCTGCGAATTAAATATATATTAGGCTACAGAAATCAATGTAGTTAGAGAAAGTAAATCAAAGGCAGAATGTAACTTACCGATTACAGTGAAAACAGCTTGCTAAAAAATGTAAGGACTCCTAAATACTGTGAGGCTTTTCAAGATATTTTCTTATCATTAGGCTGCTAGTTTTGTGAAGTCAGAAAATACGTAACATTTATTAAAATTCAGTTGCAAAGCAATGTTAATATGAAAAAAATTATTTTAGGAGGCATAATTTATTTAATTAATTGAATTACTGGCATTAAAAAGACAGTAGTTAAGGGACATCAAGGACAATTTTTTAACACTAAGCTGAACCGTAGAAAAAAAAAATAATTCTACAAGTCATTATGTAATCACATCATCTATGTCGCCAAAATCTTCAAGAGTAATGCAGGTAAAAGGCAGCTGCTGTTTTAAATTTCCAGATACCTTCATCACTGTCATCGAAACTGTGCGGCCTTTTCCCAGTCATGGATCACTGCAGTATCTGCCCACCTTAAAATGGCAAAGTCTACAGACCGGTTATTCCAAACCTCTGCCTTGGGAGCTCCCATCCCATGAGGTCTGCTGTGAAGACCTACAGGCGGCGTCTCCTCCTCCACCGTGAGATGAATCCAGCCTATTTGATCCGCCAGCTCAGAGAACGGCCACCCCGAGAGGCAAGTTGGGGCTTGTGATGCTTCAGGGGCTCCCTGGGAGCGAGGGCTCCCTGACACCCACTGCCTGCTGCCATTAGGTCAGCTCAGACCCACTGGTCTAGTTCAGCCTGCACTGGTGACAGAGCGGGAGCTGAGCACATGTGTGACCATGAAAAAAGGGAGACTGTTGGCTTTGCCCTGTTGGAGAGCTGCGTGAAAAAGGGCAGAGCTTACACAGGGAAGGAGGGCAGCTCCTATATGTCCAAACTGCTTTGAAGCCATGGCTCTGGAGAGATATTTCCTCTTTATGCTATGCAGGGAAGAGGGAAGTTGCTTTGGAATAATGGTACCGGACCAGAGATAGCCCTCTGACAGAGATCTTTCTGGAAAAAAGGAGAATTCACACAAATAGATTTATTCAGGCAAGTCACTGCACATGAACAATTGAAGTATGGGAAGGAACAGGGTAAAATACTCTGAAGCACTTACATGACTTGGCAGTCTTCATTCTGGAAATGGACCAATTTTAGTGGGAGTCTGAAATTCCTGTCTGCATCTGATGGTATGTAAAAATCTCACTTAAGTCCTGTGAAAATTTTACCTTGATGTAAACCATTAAATCTGAACCAGAAGGTGAGTTTGATTTCATGTCTTCTGGTACAGTATATTTAAATAGGTTGGGTTTTTTTTTTTTTTTCATATATAATCAGCTTACTATGTAAGTAAAAAAAATAACACAACTGGATTTCTTAATTCTTGGATTAAAAACTGCAGCAACGTTAGAGACACCCTAGTCACTGATAAAGATTTCTGTACATATTATTTGTATTTTCAGTGAAAAAAATGCAAAACTAAACCATCCAGACCTCTAGCAATGAAAAACACCATGAACCTGGTGCTGTCTGTGAGACCTGTGCCTGCAGGTATAAATCAGTATGTTGCAATAACTTTATAATCATGCATAAAGAAGAAGTATCTTTCCATCTGGATGTAAATGAACCATTTAAATACCATTAAGATTCTAAACTTGGTGATTTCTATATACACATAAAGCTTCTAATCTCCTTTCCTTTCTTTTCACCTATTCAACCTTTGTGGTATTAATGACTGGTCAAACATTTACGTTTGTTTGAATTAACTAATGGCTTCGGGTTTCGTGAAGGTCATCATCCTGGTTTACACAGATGGCTGAACTGCACATCTCCAGAGCTAAAAGCATCCGATATTAAATTTTGAGTGAAGTAGCCTTTCTAGCAGGGACTGCAAATCACCATCTGCAGCAGTCCCTGCCTTCAACCTTGACACGGCCCTAGATGTCAGCCACCAAGGGCACGCGCCCTTCTGAAGGTCACTGCTTCCACACCGCCCAGGCTGAGCCCAGACACCCAGCACAGCTTTCTGCTGCGAGCAAAACTCTGTCCCACCAGCAGCCCACGGGCAACTGGGCTACACCGGCTGCCCTTCAGCACGGCCACAGGCATGCGCCATCCCTCTCTCTCCATGGGATGAGGAACCCGGTGAAGAACGGAGCCTGCAGGATATACCAGCCTCACAGGTCTGTTGTTTTGCATCCACTATGGGGCATCTAGTCCTACCCACAGAAAAGTGAGAATATTAAAGACCCTGAGCTTCCATTCAAACCCACAAATACTCCTATAACTGCAGGACAGATCTAACACCTGGAACGTTCATGGTCAAAAAAAAGTACATCGGTATTAACTATGTAATACTTGGTAATGGCAGCTTCTGCCTTTTTCCTCTATAGTGACTTTGCTATAGCTACTGCTCCCACAGCACACTGCCAAAAGACATGAGAGGAGAGAATGAGAAAGAAAGGAAGAAAAACGAAGAGCAAAAACGAACAGCAAAAACTTAGCCAAACTTGCTTGGCTTCGACACTTCCAAGAGGAAGCAGCCATCTCCCATAACTACACTTGACTGCAACCCATCACAGAAGGAAAACACAACAGGCAAAGAAGCTGCAGCTGTTACTGGAAAAGATGTACGAAGAAATGCTGCCAGATTTATTTCCAAAAGTATCACAAACCTGAACATCCCAGGAACACTGAGTGTCTGCAATACGGCTGTATGTAAAGGAGATAAGAAATGCCATGATATGTGTTTATCTGCCTGCTTGAAATAAAGGAATGTGCAAATATTCATTCTCTCTTTTACAAAAGCTAAACAAACAAAAATCCCACAACCTATTAGCAGCTACTTTGGGGCCAAAGGAAGAAGTAGCAACAGACCTTGCCTGGGAAGGCTGGCTCCCTTTAGGGGATGCTGTAAGCTGCTGGAAGTAAGGCTAACCTTTTACTTCAGAGCTCTTTCCAATCCACATCTAGGGGTAATCTATTAAATGTATAATGGAAATGCAGTCATAGAAACGTAGGCAAAAGGCATCAATAAATGCATATATATAAATTCTATGAGCTAATGCTATTTGAATCCCCAATATTTCAATTCTATCTAATAAAAATTATACAGATACAAGTTTCTCACAGCATGGGATCACCAAGGTACTGTGGCCAGAAGCGGACGCGTGTTACGATGTATCTGAAGGTTTAAAAAAATTTCCTGCAAACCTGTGCTATAAAGTATAATTTTAAAAACCTTTTTGGGATCACAGCCAGTAAGGCTAACCTGTCCCATATTATCCAGATGCAAGAATATTTGGTTGAAGACAGAGTCCCCCAGAATGACAGCACATGAAGAGGTAAAACACAGCTGTTCAGCACAGCACAGCACTAAACCTGAAGCCTTCAATCATGACTATTTAGCTCCTGATTTTGTTAGCCACCTCATATAGCTTCTTAGCTGGTTCAACGAGCTGGTGTTGGTAACACAAACCCAGCCAGGTATCTGTGCATAGTCAGCGACTGAGCTGACTGCAACACTAAAGCAGTGTGATCAGTTCAATCATCTGTGGGCAAAAAGAACAAATTTTAAGTCACGTTGCTCTCCTTTCCCTCTTCTAAAAAGAACGATAGGAACGTCGATGAGTTATTTCACCTGTACCAGAAGGCTTAACCACCCTAAAAACTGTATCTTGGAGTCTGAACAGCAGATGAAGAAAAAAAATATACCCGCATTATCCTGAATTCCCAAGAAACAAACGATGACATTCATTTTGTGTCATTATTAACCTAATGGACCATCAAATGCAAATACACTGAAGTATGGTTCAATTAATGTTTTAACAATTACAGTTTTTCTTAATAAACACATCCATGCCTTCTACAGATTATTAAAAATAAAAAAAAAGAAGAAAAAGAAGCTCAGTTCCATCTCTGTGTACTTACCACTTTTTAATAAAGTATAATACAGCCAAAGCAGTGTTTCAAATGAGGATGCATTTGCACAAAGAAAGCTCAAAGAAGAAAAGACACATACTTTATGTACTCAGGATCATTAACCAGCCTTACCAAGACTGGTAGAATTTCAGCTCAATCTAGTTAATCATACATTTTATTAAGATCAATCCCCATCAACACTAAGATGCAGTATGCTTTTATTATTTAAAAGCTCAAGAAGGTCTCCAGTTTCTGGATTACCAAGGGTGTGGTCTGGCTATGCAGTGTGGAGACTAATTTTCACCTTCCTGACATTGTAGGCTTTAGGGCTTTGGAAGGTGAGATGGCAAAATTAATTTCAATTTTGTTAATTGATACAACGTGCCTGAAGCTGGCAAGGATGTGTCTGTGTGGATGTAGTACATACTTATGTATGTATATATCTTCTCTTTTCTCTGTTTGTTCCCAAAGAGAGACTAGAAAGCTGCATTTGGAAATTCAATAAACAGTCTGAGAAATAAAACAAGATTTATTTTTTGCTACTTAATGAGTTAGTTGCATACAGGCTAGTGATGCTATCAACATGGGCTCTACAGCTGAGCGAGAGATAATAAAACCCAGGAACAAGCATCCTCTGAAGCATTTCAGCTCTGTCACTCAGGAGGGTGACACATTAACTGATGACAAACCAACTCCAGAATGTTTCAGTTTACGGAAGTCAATTTAAAATCCTGAAATGTACAACATTTTTGAGCCTTCAGAAAATTAAACTTTCCTTTCGTTTCAAAAGATTTGGCTTTGATACCAGCAAAAGGTAATATGGTAAATAAAATGGAAAAATATGGAGCTATTTGGAGTGCAGCAGCTTCTAGAAGAGGAAATCTTAGCACAATTGCTATCTCTGGTTGGAAGGCATCAGCCATGGGCTAAGAAGGAAACAACAATGTTTCTACAAGTAAGAAAGAAAAGTCATTCCAAACAGACTGGCTTTTCTCGGTGCACCTATTTTATCCTGAATGTAACTTCTAAAATTAATTGAAGCCAATTACCCAGGTTTCCATATGAGAAAAAAAAAAAAAAGAAAAAAGAAAGAAAAAAAGAAAAAATTAAAAAAGAAAAGAGGAAAAAGCTAGCAGGGAGGTTGAAATGAAGCTGTAATATTTAATCAGTACTAAAACTGGGTTGGGAGCCAATCAATACCCAATAAATTCATTTTGGTGGCAAACTATTTAAGTTACAAGCTATTAAAGGATTTCCCTCCTCTAACAAATTCATGTCTCACTGCTGTAGAGAATTTCTGCAGTATTTTATTTAAATATTCTATTAACCCTTTGATGAAGAAACCATTATTTGTTGTACTGTCCTGACAGGCAAAGGTGTTGTAGACTTAAATAACATGTATAATAGGTCTATTTAAAAATTACAAATAACTTTCCTATTAATTTTGAGTATCAATCACTTTTTGAGTATCAATCACTTCCTCCCCCCCCCCCCCCCCCCAATTTGCCTGATATTGCATCATCAGTGGTGCTGTTGAGGTGACATTAACTTCAACTAAGTGAATCAACATGCCTCAGATCCTTGCTGGGTTCGCCTTAGCACCAGCTCCAGGGACCTTTCTCCACCTCTTGCTTCTTCTCCATAACCCCGCTGACACACAACACAGCTTGTGTGGGTAGAGCAGGTCCGCAGGCAGCCAGATTGCTTTCCTCATCCAGAAAGTATTAAAAAAAAATGCTGTTCTCCAAAATACACTGATACAATTGGTGTTAGATCTGCAGCTAAAGATAAAATTTAATGCGACCATTGATCAGTACCATCTGCATAATTGTTGCTAGAACCCTGGGAGCTTCACCAAATTCTGTATTCAGTAGAGGCACTTTATCCTGTCCCACTGCATTTTTGTTATGATAATTTAAAATTGACAACATTATTTTTCATGACAGAAACAGTTCATTACATTACATGAATATTAACATTGCAATAAAATACATGCATCTTGACAAGATAAACCACAAAATTTTAAAAGTAATTAAAATAACCTGTATCAGAATTTTTGTTAAACTACATAGTACGAAGTTCCTGATATCTTGTAAGGTGATCTTTTAAAAGGTACATTGGTTCCTAATCCTTCCTTTTCCCACATCCTAAGAATAACAACCCTGGCATGTTGGGGGGGGGTGTGTGTGTGTGAACATCACTGTAAGACTTATCAGAATCAGAGAGAAGAATGTTTGTCACATATGAAAAGTAGCACCAATAATTATTCAATGAATTTAGAAATCAACTCCAACAGTGAAGTATATGAGATTCCCGCTGATATTGGTCATCTGAGAAATAATGATTTATTGCTGTTCAGTGCATGCTTACTTATGCGGATACACTTTTCCACTAAGAGATCAAAACAGAATAAGAAGCCCAAACGTTTGCATGGTTCCTTAAAAGAGGCTGAGAAATAAATTGAATACTAATAAGTATGTTTAGCACAGCTGATTTAGTCCACGTCCATGAAGTGTAAAACATGCAAAAACCCCAATGTAGTCAAGTTAACGTCGCGTATTTTTTTGTAAATGGCTTATGAAATAAGTACTCTTCTGTGCAAAATTAGAGGGAGACTGTAACATTCATTTTTTGAGAACATTCTTGATGCTTGCTATTAGTTATTTTAACATCCATTCATAACGTCGTTTCTTTGAATGCAGCTACTTTTGATTTACAGCAAGGTAATCAGACTCCACATGTGACATTTTAAATCAGCCCTGATGCTTTAACAGGTGTGTGGGGGGAAAAAAAGTCAAACTTTCAAATCTGGCCTTTCAATTTGTGCCTTCAACTATATATTTGATGGCTGGATATGAAAATGGGTAAGCTAATAAGCATGAAAAGTATCCAGGTAACACAGGAATATAGAATGTAAGAATATGCAGCATTATACCCCAAAGACTCATCATAAGCAGGATTGGGAGACTGGATTACTCCAAAGAGAAGCAGAATGCCCCAACAAAGCATTATTTGATCTCTTTTTTGCAGAGTACTACAAGACCTATGCAGTCATAGGCTTAGTTCCAGTATGTTGTGCACTACGTGCAGTTCTAACTCATTAGCAGGGTCAGAAATCATTGCAACCAGCACCCTGAAAACCAAACACCACCCCTCCCCAAAACCCCATAGTGGCAATAATTGAAGAAAGCATTTCAAGAGGCTGATTGAACATTAAACCAGCTATAATTAAACTCATTCCTACTGCAAGCAAGAGTTTTGTAGCACTACGAGACCAGGGTAAAGTGTTGCCACCGATTTCCTGCCCCGGTTCTCTGGAGGGAGGAGGGGGGACACACAATTCCCGCTGCTTTTTTCTACACATGAACATTGCTATCACCACTCCTGGTCCTTTTCAGTTGCCCCAAAACATAACACCAGCAACCCTAAGGTTCCTGTTTTAATTACAAAACGCACAGTTGAACCAATACAAATGAAGTAAATTTTTATGCACAAAGAAAAGCAGTAAGAATCTGTATTGGTTTTAGTCTGTAATGCTATTTCTATAATTTTATGTGGTTAACATACACGTTTATAAAATAATCTTGATTTCTTTTTCTTTGAAGCAGATCTGCCTGTTCTTCACTTTGTTTTAAAGAAAAAGAAATCCACAAGCATTGTCTTAATGGCAATGCTTGGATTAAAGAGATTTTAAAAAAATAAACCAAAATCCTCTGAACCTTTGCCTGTAGATGTGATTGAACATTCCCAAAGTTGGTAGAATTAACAATTCTAAAAATGTACAGTAATGCCAGATGCTGCAGCCAGTTGTTGTTGACTATTTAAAAAAAAATATGTAAATTTGAACACATCCTGACAGTATGATGCTCTCTTGTTTCTTACAGAGTTCCAGCTGGGAAATTATAACTGGAAGACATCTGTCCTTATATCTTATATTCCAAAAATCTGTAAAGGACAAGCTTTTTATCAGACTGGTGAGAGCTTTTTGTTGAAAATACAGTTTCTCAGATAATCAATTATCTATCCAATTAGATAGCTTTTTGAATAAAACCATCTTTGCAGAAAAGGGAATGACAACTCCTCAGCCTCCCACTAATATCCTACAAATATCCTAATCAGCTTCCTACAGTCATACATGCTCTGTGAAGCAGAAGCCTGATTGGGTCCCCTTGCAATTGTGAACCTAACTTCATCTAATAGCTCTTGCTAAGTAATAAGCTTACCAGATATCACAGGAAAATGATGGCACCAAGTTGAATACATACTTTGTACTGCTCCTGAATGAATATGAATGCCTGTTTAACTTTACTTAGCACTTGATCCTGAATCCATTCAGCTCACAGAAGGAAAACAGTCCTTGATATTAATGCAGCAGAATCAAGTCAGTAGGCACGTAACCCACTCAGTTTCTGCAGAACACTCGGTGAAGGGTATGTAACTCTAGTTAAATAGATGTCTATGCACTCCTAGAACTAGGTTTAAATATTTGAAATGCAAAAGCCAAATATTACATGGTGAAAGATCACTTCCTTCTGGTCCAGCTGTCACGCAACTCTTGACAGGCTTGAGTAAAGGAAATCAGACCATTCTACTCACCGAGATGTCTAGGACCTTCCTCTGCAATCACAATGCTGAAGACAGTGGACAGTCCATAAAATGCTGGGGAGTACAAGGCGGGATGAATGAAGCACCTTCTGGGTGAGATAGAGACCTCTAGATGATCTCCAGCCATTCTTTCCAACCTAAATTGTTCTATGGTTCCCTAACGTGGACTTAAGCTGAGGACACCAACTGTCCTTTTAACACATACATAAATCAAAAGATCTAGATAGCTCCTGGCACAAGCCCACGAAAGAGAACTGGTTGTTCAAGAGAACCTTACAAAGCTGAGACAGAACTGTGCATTTCAAAATCTGATTTATTTATGCAGCCCCCTATAATTTTTTTTTTTCACTTCCAGTTGAGTTAAGAATCAAGAATGGACTTAATTTTGCTCACAGTTGTATCAAGGGTTACCTACCTTTTCCCCTCCTCAGTTAAAAAATGCATATATACTTAAGAGAAACTCACAACTTAAAAGGCTTTTGATGATCATTTTAGCTTTAAAATTCACCAGAAAAGTAGCTTTTCTTTTATACAGTTCCCTTCAAAATCTTCCAGACATTTTTACTAAATAGAGATCTTGCTAAACATCACAGTCAGATGTTAGGTACTTGTATTCCATCAGTAATTTCACTTTCAACGGTCAAACAGCAAAGTCAACCAATTGCTACTTTGTTCCACTTCCTCAAAACAGATGAAAAAAAATATTGCAGTGGTAAGCACAAAAAAAGAAGCATTTGAATTTTAACTGGAACTAGTAAGGTCAAAATGATCTGTGCTTACGCAGCCAAGTCTAGTAGCACAGGGTACGAAATGACATTTGGTGAGTATTCCAAGAGTTAATGAATACCAAGGGGGGCACAAATAAATTTATGTTGATATTTTGATGGAGAATTGGAAAGAGATTAAGTTCATAGCATGCTCCTGAGGGAACCATGACTAAGATAAGAAGTATGAGCTATGAGACTTCATTTCTGAGAATTACTTCGAAAATAAATAAATAAGCAGCGACGGAAGTTTTGATGACTGGTGTATGGAGACTTATACCTGGCTTGCGATCCTTGGGGAAGAGTTAAAAAAGAGAGTCCAAGAAATAATGGATTTCCAAGCAAAAATAAGATGTATTGAAAACAAGTGAATAGAAAAGACAAAGTGGAGTGGTGGTGGTGGTGGTGGAAATGAAAACAAGATGATTCCAGTGAACTACAAAAAAACCGCAAACTGTAAATAACACATTTAAACCATCATGAAGATAGATTCATTGAAGTCCTTGGTATCTAAATGTCATTGTTCTATTTTTAGGTGCCTGGTATTTAACGCAAAATATGACCTGTACTAATTGATATTTAACTACTGTATTCAATTTGTAAACATGATATAAAGGAAAAGACAAGATGAATGCTTTATAGACATTAAGAAGACGGCGTCGGCAATGACAGTGATGAAAATTGGAAGGGTTTAGTTTACATCCTCTGAGATAGCATACTGTACACATCAGTCCCTCACTGTCTGTTTCACTAATTTGCATGAGTACTATAATTGACAGCTTGTTAACAGCTTATTAGGGACTCTGAAACCCTTATAACAAACACCACCCACAAGAAAACAGAGTGGACAGAGACTCCAGTCATAAATTCTATTTGAACAATCAACTGAAACCTGCAGGTCAAAAACCGCATCTTGATTGCATAAGAAATAATTATGATTGGGGTGGGTCTAGAAAATCAGCAGATACAGGAGTAAGGGTATAAGAACAGCCAGACCAGGTCAGACCAATGGTCCATCCAGGCTGGTTTCTTGCCTCCACCAGCAGCAAGCACAGCGATAGCTCCTGCACACTCTCTCAGCCTCAAGCAATCTGCAGCGCAGGGAACCGCCTAAGCCAGGAGGGGTGTTTCATGTTTAATAGCCACTGGTGGATTTTCTTCTGCTATGACTCCCTCTAAATGTATCTTGAACCTCAGTAAAGTTTGAGCACAATTAAATGGTTTTAAATGTCTTGCTATTACCAGTCTTTCTGTAGATATTACCCTAATGCTCATTTTTTGGGGGCTAAAATAAATAAACAAACAAATTAATATGTAAGCTGCAACTCTTATTTTTCTACATTTCTAAATACAATGTAGTTACAACACGGCATTACCACAGTCTACGATGGAAAATGTCTATTAGTGTGAATTGCAACATATCACATGAAAGACAATAACAGCATCATAACACATAGAGAAAGCTATTTGTATTTTCTGGTGAGGGAGTACAGAGCTACTGAATGTTGTCCTTACTTATCTTAGGATGAAAGCCTTATTATAAGCTCATTTCAGTTGAACAAATCTCTCTGGGCTCCCTGCTGAGCAAGGCATTTAAACTTTAAAGCTAAAGGCATTCATTTTCCTTTGCTGACAGTGAAAACCTTACTGCACAAGCTCCACGATGCACATGGAAGCTTTTAGATCGCTCAGTGGCAGAATGCATTAAGGCATTTAGCTGCTTACTGCGTTTCTCTGCAGTGAACGGACATCAAAGGCATTCATTTCCACGGGCAGCAAGAGTGGGCTCTTCAGTGCAACTATCGTTATCCTGCTCAGGTTTAAGTGCTCTTTAGATTCCAAATACAGAATACAGTGACAAAATATTCTGGGCAATATTTTTCAGATCATTCAGACTTGCTGCTGTTTCGGAGGAATATTTATAGTGGTCCAGGCACTGGAGAGCTAAGAAGCCCTTCTCTGGGTCGAGGCACAACCATCAATACGGAAAAGGTGTGTGGTACGGAACCACAGCTCCCTGCTTGCCACTGACCATGTTCCTAACAGCTTCTACTAAAAGAGCTTCTTTTGTTTTCTTTTTAAACAAAATAATCTTTTGCTTATTCCAGCTGGTGGTCTCCATCTATGGAAAGTTCCCATCAAACACAAATATTCAGAAGCCAGGCTGCGCACCATGAAGGGGACCAAGCGCTTCTGTACACACACTTATAAGCAAGATCTTAAATCCTTATCTTCTTAAGGTGCTGGGTGACTCAGAGATCAGAGCCCAAGTTCAATCACTCCAGTTCACCCAAGTGTAACATGACCCCAAATCAAACACCCAAATCATAAAAACTCCCTGCCACATACAGCAAGGCAAATAAAAAACAGAATTATTTTCATCTCATATATCTCTTCAGTTCTACTTAGCTTAAATATTGGATCTAGTCCTATACTCACTGGTATGCTGGGAAATCAACAGAAGTTGGCTTTATTTCATAAGGGCCGCTTTTGAGCACCTATTCTTAGAGGAAGTTTCTTCTATTGTAATACCAAAAGAAGTATTTTAAAATAACGATGCTGTAAATATGGCAAAAAGAGTAACTCAAAAGAAATATTATGTTGTCTTATAATTTATGTGTGGGGATTTTTTGTTGTTGTTTAGTTGGTTAGGCTCTTTTAAAACATATTCACAATTTACTGTTGCAAATAAGCATGAGAGTAATGCAATACTAATTTTTATCAGTACATAGATCAGAAAGATTAGGAAATTACTGTGTGACGGTAATGTTCATTACCTAGTCTGCATGCAAGTAGCAGCTCACAGTTCACAATGATGCAGGAATAAAGCACAGGACCAAGCCAAAACTTCACTGAAACATGCACTGATGCACATCTGAAGAGCTAAACAGATGCAAGTATTATGGAAACACTAGCTTACCAGACTCTCTTTTGTAATATATCTATAAGGTAAAGGTAAAAGATAAAGCAAAACCAAAACATCAGCAACCACCGTTATATCATTAGGTGCCAACTTCAGGGAAGATTCTGTCCAGGTCAGTCCGAAAAAATACATAGCCCTAAGAACTCATTTTGTTAGCCAACAAATACATTACCTTAATCTAAAAAAATACACTTGGATGTTACTAACTTTTAAATGTTTGAGTATTTGAGCTATTTTACATTGAGATCAAGGGACTATTTGCTATAACTAAATAAGTATACAAATAATTTCTTAATTAACACCAGCATTAACAGTAGAATTCAGCACTTTACTAGTGTTAAGGACTTCTACGAGTAAAATAACAAAACTCTTGCTAGGTCACGTTACTGAAAACTGTGTCGAGAACATTATTTTTATGACTACATTATACTACATGTTTTGCTTAATGTATTAACTCTAACAATTTACTGTATATGACTCAAACACAAGATTTGAAATGAACCTAATAATTACATGAGGAGAGAAAATCTTAAGCAGAAGGAACAATCCATTCTTCATTAAAAAACAAACAACAAAGAGTGGGATGCAACTGTGGTAAAAAAGACTTAAATTAAACATTAAGAAAAACCTCCTAATGACAAAGAGCAAAACAGAGGGAAAGATGACTAGAAGTGGTTAGGTCTTCATCATGTGTATAAACTGGTATGCCTTGCCTATGGACTAAGTAATCTTCATAGGTCTGCTTCAGAGCACAGCTATGGAAATGTTTCTCTAAACTTAAAATTAGAATGTGATATTTTTTTATGAAAATGAAAAAAACCCCTGTATTTGTTCCTAAAGCTGCCTATCAACATGCACAAAGGAAAATCTGCTGGAGCTGACATGAAGACAAAAGCAGTTCTGCAATCTGGCTGCCAGGTAGCAAATACAGAAGTCTGAAGAAGTGTCTCCAGTGCCTATGTACCAGGAAGAGATCCCAGGAGGGATCAGAAATTATGTAGTTGTTAGCTATAAAATTAAGAATTCCTTTTACAGCTCATCATATAACTACTAAAGATATAACAGAGTATTCCATGCTTCTTTTGCAAGAGTTTTAACTGACATAACCAATATTAACAAAAACGTCTTAACACTTCACTTCAAGAAGCTCAACAAGAATTTTAGTCCGATGTTCAGGAAAGATAATATATCCATAGTACTACCAATATACCATTTATTAGGCTCACAAAAAGAAAGAGTTAACTACACGATCTGTTGTCTTTTGGTGTAGTCTGCTTGCTTTTATATTCAGGCTCTGCCTGTTACTACTTTAAAATATATTTGTAGAATTGGCTTTAATAATTAAGGATATTACAGAGAGTGCCAACCCACAATATGGTAAATGTTAAAGTGGCAAGATAATAAATTCAAATTCCAAGTGTCCAGCAACTCAGCCGGGCGAGCTGATAAGAGTGGGAATTGCTGTAATGTTGGCCGTGAGTCAATTTTTCCATGCTGATCACCTACTGTAACCACCAGCAATTTTGATGGTGTTTGGCAGTCTTTACTTTACTTACAAATATTTGCATAAAAGCAAAAGACGACATTTAAAATAGCCTCAAATCAGTTTTAAGAATAAAACCCAGCTGTATTTACTGTCATCCTATAAGGCCCTGCTGCTGTACCAAAATTTGTGGTACTCTATAACTATTGAAATTGCGATACGAGATTGCATTCACTTTTATCTTACCCTAAGTAATACTTTTTCTACAACTGTAAAGGAACTGCACTGTCATATACTATGCACTATCATATCGTAATCTATTTAAAAGAGCTGGCACAGCTACAATAAAAGTCATCCTTTTCTGTAGCTTACTCTTTGCAAATCACCCAAATGCTAGCAGCTGAAGAGAGCCTTTGATTTCTTTTCATGTTGGCACTGTAAACCCCCTCTTGTTCAATACACACATATCCCTCAACTTCTGTCAAAAGCAAGAACAAATTTCCTAACCAAAACTGAAAAGTCCTTGGCTTTTCAAATGACTATAAATTGCATGGCTAAGTGCATATGGCCACAGGGCTGTCACAGTTACTTTTCTTGACAATTCATCATAGCATACTAATTCTGTAATATCATTACTGTGTCTCTTCTCACTGTACTGATCCAGCCAGTTAATTTAATCAACTAATAATGGATTCAGAAATGGATGCAAAGGGCCCTAGCACTTCAAATTATATTACTAGAGATGCACAGCAATGAAAGCAACGTATTCTTGCCATTAAATATAACCCCAGTAAGTTATATTCTTCTAGTAAGCTGGAGATCTTTCTTTAAAAGGAAAGGAAAGGAAAGAAAAAATATTTGTAGAAGTTTAGAAAAGGTCTTTTTCAACAAGATTAAAAAAGCGGTTTATTTCACACTAAGCATAATTTACAATTACACTGCATTAATTTGAAGAAAAATTATAACCATCTATTTAATCAATGATTGTAATTACTGCAGGTAAGTTTCAAGGTAAAAAAAAAAAAAAAAAAAACACCGCAGGAAAGCAATATATGTCTGTAGTGGAAGCTAAAGGTGTATGATTAACTGCAAAGTGAGCCATTCAAAAATGGACAATTAATTTTATTAAATTTTAATCTTCTTTGAAAATGTCAGCGATGATTAAAAACATTATTCTCTAACATCGCAGTCCATTTTGCATGTCATGAAGACTAATACTTAAACTTTGTATGATAAAGAAAGAAAGGGACCCAAAACACAGGCAAGACTGAAATGCAGACTGCACCCAATTTTTGCTTCTAAAACTCTGACAAAAGTAGCACCCCTGTGACATTTTCATGTATGCAACACAGACTCTGGTCAGGGATCTGCTCACTTCAGCTAAGAAATTGCCACAATCCGAAGGGCACATCCTGCAAGCTGCCACAGACCTAACGTGGGGTAGTCACACACAGAACAACTCTGAGATCCTTACGTGTGCACGCACGTGCCCGTGTAAGCGTATCTAACATACATGAGTGCATGTTCCAAGTAGTTTTACCCTTCATCCCTGACGTACTCCTGCTGTACTGCTCCCCGAAGGTGCAGAGCAGAGCTCTCCTGCGCGGCCGGGGGGCTGCTCCCTCCTGGCAGTGGCCAGGGACCACGCTCACTGAAGCCACTGACTGAGCTGCTTTCCAGTCCCATTTGCACTAGAAGTGTTAAAAAGGACAAGGATGCCACTCTGGATACGGTGAGGAAACTGTGTTCAACAGACCCAATTTCAACCCCCACGTAGAATTTCCTACTTAAGATTAAATCTAGATGAATTGCCAATGTCAGTCCAATTAATCTTTTGGGGAGCTTAGCCTAAAGTCAATGAGTCTCTTCACTTGCTGAGGCATTTTGTGTATTGGGGCCTAAAACAAGGCAAAAGTGTGTTTCCCGATGTAAACAGAGTTAATTTTGGCAAAACTCAGTGAGCAAGGGTTATAGAGATTTATAGACTTACTCTCTGGCCATGATTCAGGAAGGCAAATGTTTAACATTTTAAAAGCGATTAGAGGCCTCCAAAATGCCATGAATCTTCTGTACCTGCCAAAGCACTCTCCCTGAAATGAGGGTGCCTGAATTCAGACTTCCATTAAGGCCAGACTAAATACATATTTCTTAAAACACATTATGCAAAGATCACTGCGTACTCTTTCTTTAAGGTGCCCAACGTCACTTGTTACTAAGCGCGATTCAAATTATGCCTACCTAGTCTAAAAGCAAGGCATCTGCTTGAGTACCATAATCTAACAAAACAAATAATTTTCCTTTCATCAATATACAACAGCTTTGTTCATTACTGGGAAACGTTAGGTGGTGAAGTATTGAGTGCTATGCATTTTACGCTTAAATCAATGTACTGTCTTGCAGTTATGCCACCTAATGTGTTTTTAAGCCATGCGCTACAGAAATCAATGTGGTTCTTATTTGATATTCAGTGTTAAGTTCAGCCTCATAAATTTAGAATTGCACTCTGTTATTTTGATGGTTATGTATTAACCATGTCCTGTAAGTTTTATGATTTTATATTCAGACGTGCAGTAAATCATGCCAGTTATACACAAATGGCATACGGTGGCTTTATTTTTGCCGTCCATTCTGGAAGAGAAAGAAAAGGATGATTCATTTGACCTATCGGGGAAGAAAAATACAGTAGATCAGATAGATTTCAGAAGGTGTATCAGTAACAAAATTAGGCTCCATAAAATTTAAGTGAGTCTTTTCTGAGACAAACTGATTTGCAGCAGATAAATGTGTTTGATATACTTCATCTTACCAATATTTTACACTGGAACAGGCACACAACAGTTGATCATTCTCTGTAACACATCTAGCAGGTGCTATGATATTTTCTAGAAATCAAATGTTACACCGCAAGTATTTTTTCTAAAACATTGATATTGGTATACAGAAAAAACCAAGCCCTTTCCCAGCAACTTCTAAGATATTTTAATAATGGAAAAACTTTTCTTACTTCATTATTTTTTTGAAGTATCAAAATAAACTTTCTCTTGTAAAAGAAGCCAGAAAACCAGTGCTCTGCAAGGTACACTTTTTTTTTTAAGTGAAAGTTTTATTTTTCTTCCAATTTACAATTTGATTTCTTTGTTTCTTGTGAAACAAACCACAGGTTCCTAGACACCTGGCAATATAAAATTTTTTTGCTTGCTTCATTAAACGTGGCTTCTCTTCAGCATTTTACACCATATTTTCTATACAATGCTAACGTCACTGCTTATTCGATATATGTCAAAACAATTGTCATCTGTAGTTAATCTGAGAATTGTTTTTCCCTTCATCATTGTACTGGTTTTGGCTGGGATGGACTTAATTTTCTTCATCACAGCTCATATGGTGCGGTGTTTTGGACCCGTGGCCTGAACAGAGTTGATGATAAAGGGAGATTTACCTTCTGCCGAGCAGTGCTCACACCGTGTCCAGCCCTCCCGTTTCCCACCCCCCCACCAGTGAGCAGGCTGGGGGGCACAAGGAGCTGGGAGGGGACAGCCGGGACAGCTGACCCCGACTGACCCAAAGAATATTCAGACCATATGACCTTGTGCTCAGCAATAGAATAAAAGGGAAGGAGGAGGAAGAGGGGATGTTTGGAGCGATGGCGTTTTCCTTTCCTAGTAGCCATTAGGTGTGATGGAGCCCTGCTGTCCTGGGGGTGGCTGAGCACCTGCCTGCCCGTGGGCAGTGGGGAATGAGTCCCTTGCTCTGCTTTGCTTCCGTGTGTGGCTTTTGTGTTACCTATTAAACTGTCTTTGTCTCAGCCCACGAGGTTTCTTATTTTTCCCTTCTGACTCTCCCCATCCCACCTGGGGGCAGTGAGTGGGCAGCTCATCCCCCAAACAGCAACAAAACAGCCTCCTGTGCCTCTGTGCTGACCAGCACCACCAGATTTTGCCAGCCTGGCAAATCTCCAGATGAAATGGTGAGCCGGCAGCAAGGCAGTGTAACACCCCTAGTGACAGGGGACACCACGGCTACACCAGACTTCCTCCGCTGTCTTCCACTTTCTAAGGCGAAATCCTGAAAGTAAATCCTCTTTCATTTTCCATGAGCTGTTAAAGACTGAAAAGGCCGCTTAAAATCATGGTGTGCAGCATTATCATATTTTTTTTTTAATGTCACTACAGCTAAAAGACGAAATGGATAAGAATCACAGGAAATACTGTGTGTTTCTCCTGACAGCAATTCAAATCACAGAAAGCAATCTGACAGTATCTACAGTGCAATCCAGGAGAAAAACAAGAAAGCTTTTCTTTAAAACTAGTAATGTATCCACTGGGCACCTGTACGGATTCCTGTCTAATCATACCTCAACAGCTCATTGCTACAGCAGAATGAAGAGGTGTTAATTGCTGCCGCCCCAAGGGGCTGGAGTGCCCTGGCCCTGGGGGAGGGCAGTGCGCTCCCCTGCCCACCTGCACCCTGTCAGAGCTCCTTGGAGCCAAGCCTACATTTTCTGAGTTACGTTAGACCTATATTCCACTACATGCTGCACTTGGTCCGTAATTAGCCCCACCACTACAGTAATAAAACCAAACCATAAATGACCCATAGAGGCACCGACAAACTACAGTGTTTGGTTTTGCATGACTTTGGTTTGTCAGGCCTCATGTTTTGCGCTGACTCAGTTTCAGTTTTGAACTTATTTCCATTAGTTGCTTTTTTTAATAAATATGGAATAAATGCACAGGTCTAATTTGAGTGGCTTAAGAATCGCAAATAAAGCCACTTTTACGTGGCCTTGTTAGAGGAAGGCAATGAAAATTTATTCTGTTTCTGCCCTTGTAGCCTTTGCCTGCACTGGGATAACTGCTACATACAAGTCCCCATGCAGTGAACTCTTTCAGTACGACTTCTAACAACTAGAACTGCAAACATCCTAGGGTAGGAGATTTATTATTAAAGCTATTCTGAATTAATTGTGAAGCTAAAATATAGTTTATGCTGTGCATTATTAAAATATGTGATGGCATTTGATTTTTCGTGCTTCTGCTAGCAAGCTATCATCATCTAGTGCTAGGAATTAAAAAAAATTCTCCTGGGGGCAGGATCTATCTGTTCTAGAAGACACATCGGTGCAGAGTGCTCTGGAGTTTGGGAGGGCCATAGGTCCTTCTTTTCCTTTCAGAACAGTCATCAGACTACCAAGTGCACTGTACACACAGAGAAACAAAGACAACAATCGTTAAGAAATTCCAAACGACTGATATGAAATGCAATCACACTCAAATCAGCTGTTGTACAGTGGTTCTTGTATTCTTTTACAGCATTTTTTTTCTAAAACACAATGACATGCTGGCAAGCAAAATTAGATGCTTTTATCTTCCAATTCTTACTATAATCCTGAGTCCTGATTTTCTCTGCACAAACCACATATAGATTTATATTTTGACAGTAGGAAGTGGGAAATATTTATAGTTAAAGAGAAGGGAAAAGGAGTGAGTGCTACAAAGTGTGTTACATAATAATTATCTCTCTCTAAATGAAAAATGTTTTTACTTATCATGTCGGGTAAGCTGAAGGAGTTCACTGCCACAGTAATTTATGGAAAGGATTCCCTAGAACTGAAGCAACTTGTTGGTTGACTAAAGCCCCCAGAAGAGGAGAGGGCTGTGACAATTTTCCTTTGAAGAAAAGTTGAGTTTTTTTAAAACCGAAGGTCAATGTCCAGCTAAAAGTAATTTCATAGAGACACAGAAACAAGGGGGGGTGGGGGGCGTGGGGTGGGGTGGGGTGGAGAGACCATAATATGGAAACATAACTTCATTAAAAACATCAATCTACAGAGTCCATTTCTCCCAGATTCCTTCAACAAAAACCTTTCCAGGCAGGTTTCACCAACACACCAATAGCCAATGGTTTAACAACCCAAGGGGAGATACAAAGGCAGCAGACTCTTGAAGGATAAAAAGTAAATCTGTGCAGCATGTTTCCAATTTTGCTATACTAGCGGGGAATTTAAACACAACAACAATGAAAAAAACAAACCCACAACACCAAAAAACCCCCCCAAACCCCCGACCCAAACCCCCAAACAGCAGCAACAAAGAAAACCCCTTCCTGAACCACAAACTTTGCTGAAGGACCTGGTCCTTGGCAAACCAAGAAACCAAACTCTCTAAGAAAGGGTAGTGCTAGAACAGATCAACACACAGACTTTCGTGGAGCAAGGGAATATAGGTCAGACTGCACAGAAAAGTCAAGAGAAATCACTCCTTTGCACTCCCACTCTGGATCACAGCTGCCTAATGGCTGGCAGCAAGTGCAAGATTTTAAGGAACCATCAGGTGACAAAGCCTTTGCATCTAATAAGGAGAGGTGGGAAAAATGCTATCAAGGAACACACTCTATTTGCTAGAAAGGGAGAGAAGGAAGATGCTTGGAAAACTTCATTCCAGGTATTTTCTTATCATTTCCTCTAAAGGAAGAAAGGAAAAATAAAACCTCTGCTACCACCAGACTCTCCACACCGCACCTGTGCCTCAGAACTAGCACCACAAGGCAAAGGAGCCCTGGCTTACACCTTTGTCTTTGCACCTAAATAGGATGCCAAAAGTTGGGCATTTGTATATGATGTTTGTTTATAGAACCAAGGTCATTAAAAGTTGCTTCTACTATACATACCAATGCATTACATCCATCTTGTTAAATCTCTGCTTCTCACTGGGAGAGCACTGTGCTTTAAAACTTGCAATGTATTTTTTCTGAAATGTTCTTCCTACCTATCATGGGAAAAGATTTTCCGGCAGCCATTAGCTACAGCCATTTTCACATCTCATTTTAACAAGCTATAAAAGCAGAACAACATGCCAATTACATGAAATAAATAAAATGAGTGGGTACAAGATGGCTAAGAAAACCTCTTGCACTGCATATATTTGTTAGAGAGCGTATTAGGGTTTCACTAATGCATTTATAATCCTGCAGAACAGTCTGGCACATCTGCATCTTCAGTACAACAGAACGGCAAAGATGATACAATCCTCAGAGAATTTCTATTTGAAATAATTTTAGATCTGTTTTATGTATACCAAGGAAGCTGCCAGTCAATCTGATCTTCAAACATGCTGAACTCCACAGAGGGAACTCTGGTAAACTGCAGACTGTTCACCTAAATGCATTTATTTTAGCAACATGAAAAGTAGTTGCTGTATTTGGCTAATAATACACTGCACATTTGGAACTTTGTTAAATACCTTAATTGTGTGGCAGAGAATAAGGCAGTTAATTTTCACAAAAGGACACAGAGGTGAATTTTATGTCTACATCTCTGAACTAAATAAGTAAATTCACTGAACATATGGCTTATTAAATTTAATAGTTCCTTTCCAAGATGATTCTGATTGCCATGTTTTGAAAGATAGGATTTAAAAAAAAATTCTTTTGGATATTTGCCGTTAAGCAGATATGCCATCTGTCTCCCCGAAAGAAAAGAAACCCAAGACTTTGATTACTATTTTCCAAACCAAGATTTAGGGTAATGTATTTCTAGTACACTGATTAACTAGATCTGACATCACATCTTGGACCTGTTTATTATTCTTTTTCAAAGAACTACCCACACACATGCACAAATGTACTACACGACGTACGATGCAAGAACCATAAGGAAGCACCATCACCTCTTGCATCGCTTTCAAGCACTGTTGGTGACACCGTGTTATTCAAATAGGCATCTTGTATTTTCACTCAAGTTTTAAGGAGACAGATGTCTGAAGCATAATACTCCAAACTGGACTTAGAATTACTGTCATAAAATGCTCACATTAAAAAAAAGAAAATAAAAAAGGAAGGCACTCACAAATTGTAAAAATATATACCATAAATAAGAACTGGACCAAGCAGATCACACAAATTCTATATATCAAGGGAAAAAGTGGAAGCCTGACCGTATGCCAAGTTCTTGTAATTTGCATATTTTATACTTCAAATACTCAGAAGGCCAACTCATTTTTGCTGTCTAGTTATTTTCTAGGGAAATCTTTTTTGCTAATAGCCTTCGAGTCAACAGAAGCAGTAACTCGCCTGTGTCCAAACCAAAATGATTATTTCATTCCCACCGATAAAAGTATAGATTATGTATCTACCTGTTATGTCACCAAGTGTCCCTTTCAAATCCAGGTGTGAGGTGGGAGAGAAGCCCAGGAGCAGCAATCAATGGGCTGCCGGCCCCTCATCGGTCAGAGGGGGCAATAAGGTAACACAGCCATTGCCGCCGCAGACATACTGCACAGCTTGGTCCTGACTCAGAAGGTGAGCATTACTGTTCATTTAAATCACGTCAAGCTTCAGTTGGGACTCTGGGGCATATTATGTTCATTACTTTACAACAGAGCTGAACAAAAATAAACCCTATATATAGCCAAAGGCATGGCGGAAAACCACAAGTGGCAAAAACCCAAACGTAAATAAAAGCCAGGTTTTATCACCCAAGACCTATGAATACTACAGACCTGATTTATCGGTACAACACTTTTCTGCTGTTATAACAGCTGTATTAATCAAAGCATTACCCAAAGCAGCTTCCAAACCAGAGCCTGACTCCTAACTCACAGGGTCTCACATGGTGGGGGGCAGACCCTGTGCCCCTGCTCACCATGGTGACTGCTCCCTTTTCTGCATGCTACGGGCACAAATGGGTTACATGAAGGTTGCAATGATGTAAAAAAAAATGGTTTAGAAGTTGCATTTTTGGCTAATCTTGTTTAAAATTTTCTTTTGTCCGGGGACAACAAAGCCAAAGCAGAGGCTGGTGTATCCCCTAGGCGGGATGCCTGCCCTCCACCTGGACAGAAGGGATCTGGGTAACACCTGGATGACTTGCAACAGCGTATGAACATCATTTAACACCGTGGCACTGCGAGAAGCACAACAGCAACAGCGCAGAAGCATTTTGTAGCCCTGTTAAATTAAGTACATAGATAATACATAACCTCATAGGGGACAAGAGGAGGGTTGTGATACAGCTGGACACACGGGGCACAGGGAAAGACGTGACAGAAGTAAGATCCACAGGAACGAGCGCTGTAGAACAAGCAGGACAGGTGTCCAGAGGAATGTAAGTCTCCATAACATAGACTATGCTGGGAGCAAATGAGAGCCTTGCTCTTGGGAGAGGGGGACAAGAGGCAGAAAAACACCGAGGAAGAGTGAGAAAAATGGGGGGAAGATAAAGTCACTGACTTTGGTGCCAGCCCCCACCCTCCCAGCCAGCCCCGGCAGCCGGCAGCTCAGCCCTGCGCACGCACAGCCAGCACCAAATCACAATCAAGACCTGGATGCTTACTGCTAATGAATACGGATCCAGTAGAGTCATGTTTTGAACTTTCAAACTGGCCAGTCTGTCAAGCGCCCCCCTAACCTGTAAATAAACATACTTCAGCCGGGGTTCAGCTCCAGCACACACGGCTGCTTGCACCGGGAGTTCTGAGTCACAGGTGATGTACCAGCCCAGCCTGGTACAGAGCGTCACAGGCACCTCTCCTCTAATGCAGAACAAGAGAAAAAGAGACAAGGTGCAGCGCAACGCTGGGACAGCACCAGCCGAGGGGCTGTGCAGTACCATCACCCCCTCAAAGGGCATCCTTAATCAGGACATAAAAAGCAGGAATGCTCGGAGGCTTGCTAGGCGCTGCTTTAGGTTTGACTCAAGCACGTGGTGTGAACGCAGTTCATGTGCTGCCTGTTATGGTCCCATGCGAGAGCGTGCATGGGTGACAGATAATAATCCTTACATAAAAAAATTACCATGACATAATTTTTCTTCCAGATATTTGATCTGGAGTATGATTTGGAGTATTCGAGCACGTGTTTACCTTGCATGATGATATGCTATTGCTAAATAAAGGTTGCGTGGCAAGGGCTTTGTAACATCTCTTTAATAACAGCAGCTGAAATGGATTCACCTAACGGGATGGATCTTTCATAGAAATTCTTGTACAAAATTGTCAGAATTCACTTACTTAACTTTATGTTTCAATAGCATAAGAAAAAGCCTGTAAAAAACATTACCTTTGTTATTTTCATTCCTCACCCTTCAGAAACTCCATAAAAGATGTGTCAACTATTTTGAGACCACTGTATACAGAACTAATTTCACCCAGTTCGTAAATTTCCCAGATTGATGAATACTTTTTTGTGCACAAATCATTGGAGCATGGCCTACAAGCTAGTACACTTGCCATTGCTAGAACTGTGCATGTTTATTCTAGGTTCCATATCTAAAATTATTATATTTTTATAGCATTGCCATAAATTCACAATTTGCATGCATGCAACTTAAACTTTCCTTCATTATTATTGATGAATAATAATAATAATGAAGTTACTTCTCTGATTATTTCTCAGAATCCTTATAATACCATTAGTATTATTTAAAATTTAAATGGACTTGAAGACCCAAGCTTCCTGTTTCCAATTCCTGCAAAATTCCTTTGAATTTTAAGATTTACTAAACTTGAGTACAAGATACTGTGCTTACATAAGCATCATAACAGCTCACAGAGTTGTGGAATTTACCTTGCCTTCCATAAAGAAGTAAAATAGATCTTGAAAAATTGGATGAACTGCAATGAAGACTATGAATTTAATTACAGTGTATCTTTCTTTTGAGGGACAGGCAGATAAGGCTTATATGGAAAGCTACAACACAAACTCCCCTTTCCTGCTGCTAGCTTTTGTGGCAGCTGATCTGTTAGAACAAGTTTCACTATATTTGTATTCTGATGTAAAAATTATTTACTATCCAAATGACAAATCCATTCACAAATGCATTTTAAGCACAGATGAGTTATATACGTTCTCACATAAGAAATGTGAAACAGAAATTATCATAGTATTAGGTGTTTTGGTCCAGCATCTGCCCTTGGATATGTATGTCTCATTGTATGAAAGTCTATTAAATAGCAGATTTTTTTCACAATTACAGAGTCAAGTCTATTGGTTATAATTCCTGTCAGAATACTGTATATATACATAGTGTTATCTGTTAGCTAAATTTCTCTCAGTGTTAAGAAAACTTTTTTTTTTTTCCCCTCTAAAGAAATTACAAGAAGGTATAGTTTTATCCACCCTGATTGGTATACAGCTTATAGTGCATAGGAAGACTTGACACCCAAGGCAAACGCTATGCTTCTGAACAGTCATTGCATCCCTCCTGATTATTTTATGCCAGAGCATTCTAGAAACTCTGTAAATACAATAAAATATCTGATAAAATAAAGTATCTGTGATCATATCAATAATTTTTCTCATCACACTCACCCTAACACAGTTCAGATTTCCGACAAGTGCATATGCTCTGGCACTTGTCTGTTGGTTTATAACAAACTTCTGAAAGTATGTTTTTAGGTCTATATCTATACTAATTTCAAAGTCACTGTCTACTTTCTCTTCTCTTTCCTTGTGCAAGTTTGTACATCTTTATAATACCTTCTGATTAATTTATCACATAGTAAAGATTTTAAAAAATCATTATACTTTTGATCTAAAAATCCTTATATTTCATCTTTAATATGTTCTTTCGAGAGGATCTTTCTGGAGAAGTTACCAAGTATGTTTTACTCCTCTGAGACCTAACAGTACTAACAGTAGAGCTCAAGTAAGACTTCAGGAGCTTCAAATCGCATTTAAAATTGTTTGAAAAGTTTTTGTTTGTTAAAAAAACCACAATTTCTTTCATGCTAAGAAAAACGAGAGTACTATTGCAATACATATGGCACAAGACAACTAACAAAAAGGAAATACATAAAACCAATATTTGAAAGTGTGTCAAAATTTGTCATCACAGAAGTGATTTGAAGCATTTCTAACATGCGGTTATTTCCTGAACTAGACTCAAATAAGAAGGGACAAAAGCAGAGAAAAGAAAAATATTGATTTCTTCAGATCGTTTTTCTAAGATGGTCATTATTACTGTAAGATGACCCGTTCCTCTATTTTTTTAAGCCATGCAAAGAATTCATCATACATAGGGAAAAAAACCCCAAACCCTCATTTTGCACATTCGGACTTTAATATTCTGCTTTATAAAGAGTGCTTTTAAGCCATCACATGTCAAACAAAACTAGGAGATTATCTGGAACCACATTAAAGTCTTAAGCTCAAAGCACTATGTTATATTTTTTTTAAAAATGCAGAAAGTGAGAATAATGGTCTTACCGTCAAAGAATAGCAAATGCCATAATATTTTTACCAAGACTGAAAATTACAGGGGAAAAATATGGTGAAAAATACCAGTAAAAGATAAAATATAAAAAAAAAAAAAAAGAAAAAAAGGTTAATAAAAATTACCAGGGCATTGATCAAAGCTGTAGAAAGTGTACAGCTACCTGGTCCACCTCCTTTACACTTCACCATGTGCAATATTTTTTTTTTAGTGATGCTGACTGTGAAGTCCTCAGAATTATGTTCAGGTCCTCCCCCCGCAACTCTAGCCTTCAATTGAGTGTGGCAGTACCGACTGCTCCCACAATGTTTTCTCAGGGTCTTAAGCAAAACAGCTGGACTGAGAATAAGACAGAAAACACTGATTATTAATGTCTGCCTGCTGAGGTCATACGTCAGTCTTCTAACATTGAGCACAGGTATTTATCTTTTTTCTCTCTCAAAAAAAAAGATACACACAAAATATCGTAATTGTAATCACACTAGGCTGCCTTCATCTGTCCTGATATCTAGGAAAGTAAAATGTAATGAATTAATTCAAACCACACAAAAATCTGAAAACATAGGAGAAATTCTGCTTTTAAATTAAAACCAGAAATATTACTTTGACAGGATTAGATGACATTCTGTCATCTAAGAGAGCCGATACAGTGGCCCGTTATGTATAGAACGTTCATTAAGTCCACAAATATAGAGTCCACAGGGGAGAGGACAATGAGTCCTGATTGAGACAGACAGAGGACAGGCTTGGAGCACGATCCAATCCCAAAATTTTGAATTAACCTCCATACAGGTACCCATCTTCAGATACTCTTAGGGAAGTCAAATTACAGGTCAAGAAATAAAAGTATCTCAAAGAATACAACCTGGTTAAGTATCACAATAGAAGTGGTCTTGAAGTATGCAGTAATTAGCCAGAAAATTAGAGGCGACAAATCAATCTAGATGATTGAGACTCAAGGAGTCTTTGAGCAGCTACCCAGGGATATATTGACAGAACGGGGCAGATAAGGTTTATTATTTCACAATAATAATAAATAATAATAATAAAATGAAAATGTAGAGAAGTCTGCAAAGGAAGGAAATGAACTAAATTATTTACATATATTGTTAGTTTTAGAAATAACTATGAAATGTGTAAAAATGAGAAAGAAAGCCAAACTCCATATGTTTGTCTCATTCACAAACACGTAATGCAAATACAAGTATTCAATCCCTAGCAATCTTGGGGCATTCACTGATGCATTAAGCCTTCAAGGTCAACAGCTTAGAAGGTTTGCTATAGTCAAATAGGTTATTAAAGGGAACATCGGCATTTATATATAGATGAAAACCATCAAAACTTATTCTCCGTATTGCTATAGCGTGTTGGGGTTTTTTTGAAAAGCAGATTACACACACGGTAAGTGAAAACATTTTTGATGGTAGATTACTACTTCCTTGCGCAGGTGTGTTGTTTTGCTGGCTGCCCTAAAGCTAAGCTTTTCAGGAGTTCTCTGCAACATCCTTGGACTCCTCTTTCCTTCGCACCTCATGTCCCACTACTTGTTTTCACTCATCTTTTTGCACTGCAGGTGACAATTTCAGCCTTTACCTAATCCTTCCTACCCCACAGCTTCTTCATATGCATTGTACAGAACGTTCAGAAACAACATTTTAGGATGTTACTGATGTGCTTTAATTAGGAATAGTAAGTTTAAAAGAAAAAAACCCAAGTGTGCTACAGAAGACAAACTCCACTCTGTTAAGCAGTTACATTCATTCGCTTGGGTTTTTTTCCCTATTCATTCTGTGTAATAGAGCTTAAAGCTATAGCATTACGTGGGAGACATAAAAATAGCACACAACTTTTCTAAAATATTTCCCCTCTTTTGAAAGAAAACTGGAAAGAGGGGTAACTTCACTGTAATTCATCTTATTTCAAGTTTACTACATAGAAATATCTATGGAAAACTGATAAACCCATTTCTTATCTAGTACCACTCAAGTGTGGTTCTTTTTTTAAAAAAAAACAAACCCACAACTATATCCCCCAGGAATTGTGATTACTCATTCTTACAGCTCAGCATCTGAGGAAACAGAAGCTATATTTTCACTCTTGAACGCTAATTTGATGTTGAGAAAAGTCCCTTAACCATTTGTGTGAAAAAATCCAACTGCTACCTTTCAATATTTCTGAATGACAGTCATGGCTCTAAGCAAACAAATGATGCTCACATATTGTGCCTTGCCTACAGGCATGTTGTTATAATTGAATGATATTATGCCTTCTTACAAGATGGTATCTCAGTTTCAATAGGGCAAACATGGCAAGGAACTATCAGTTTCCACAGGCGTCTTGAACTTCCTGGCAAATACAATTCCATCAACTGAACAGTCTTCCTCTCTGTATCAGCAACGTGCTACTGGAAAGCCTTAGAACCACTCGAACAGTCGGTGACTTCCAAGGTATTTATAACAACTTCAGAAATTACAAATGTCATCCTTTCCACTGAATTGTTGCTCAGCTGTAAAATGTATCCCAGAGATGTTATTTGAAGGCCCTCAATAACACCAGGATGTTTCTTAAAAATTCAGAAGTAAAAAACCTACCAAAGCTTCCTTTTCCATCTTAGCCTATAGGAAAAGAAGCTCGATAACCTCATATTCTTCTTTCATTTACCTGGATAGCTACATGGTATATTTGGGAGCACAAAGAAAATACCAAAGGACAGAAGGTATAAATAAGAGTTCATATTGTGTAAATACAGTCTGACGTATTCTGTGAATGACCTGTACCTCTGCTATGTTCCATGAATCAACCAAGTTACGTGGAGTCCAGCTGGCGTAACGCCCTCCCTCAGATCCCATCACCTACCCACGGGGGGATGACGAGTATGCAGCCACAGGCTGGGGCGGGCAGCTGACAGTATGTACAGGCCTAAGGCACTTACAATTTTTTTCTAGTAGGAAAGGGACCTTCAACTGGATGCCTCAAGGACCCAGCACAGAGTGCATCAGCAACGTATTTTTTAGTAACTATACCTCTTGATGCTACTTCACTTGCAAGTAAAACTGCCTCTTCTGACACTAGCATTGTTCTACCGCTCAGTACCGAGCGCCTAGAAACCTGAGGTTGTTTTTGGGGTAAGAAATGAGTTATGTAGAGTTAGTACACAATACAGTGTTAAGTGTTGTTAGCTAAATGTATTTACGTAAAAAAGCCAAGTGGATAACTAGGCAACAGACCCTTTTTAGGACTTGGTTGTTCCAACTACAGCTTGATTTTCTGAAAGCAACAGCAGCTGAGGAATTGAATCTACACACAGCTCCGCTGCTAGGTGTGCAAATTATTCTCCATAAAACCACTTTTTCTTGCCATTGCTTCACACCACTAATGGAAGAGGTACCCTTATGAAGCAGTACCGCTTCCAAAATTCAGTGGGTTTTAGCACAAGAGTGTGGAAGATCACAGCAATGGCACCCTCTGGTGACAAACAGTAACACATTATAATAGGATAAATTATTCAGCCTGGAAAAACATTTAAAGCAACTGCTTCATGTAAACCTATTACATGGAAAGCATTCCTACAGCAAGTTGCAAAATGTAGGCGGTTATTTTTAAGAACAATGATAACTAGCCTTCCATAGCAGGACACTTTTCTAAAAAGGCAAGTTCTTCAAAATGCTTCCCTCTCTCCAGTATCATCATAGCTCCCTTTTATGGGTTGTAGTCTAATCTCATGTTATTTAACCATCAGATAGCCAAACTATAAATTGGAAAACTGGTCCTCTATTTTAATCATAGATAGGATTTCATGTTCACATATGGTTAAGATTTCAGCATGGTCTCTGTAGTGCTACCAACAGCTTTTGAGACGTTGAAGAACATTGATGAGAGGTCTGCGAGCCAAAGACTTAACAGGCAAGTGTTTTGGATGTGGACAAACAGCTGCTCATAAGAAATCTTTCACTCGATTTGAAAGGCAGAATGTCAGCCTTTCTGAAGCACTGCCACTCATCCCCATAGCTTCTTCAAGCAAGAACGTCAGAGTCAGCAATTTCAAATGCTACAGAAAGACTGAACAAATACATATAAGTATTTCCCTTATCAGTGGCAAGGAAGGAGACTGTCATAGAATGTGGGAAAGCTTAAACAGAGCTGAAAGCTCTTTTTAATCCATGTGAAATATAATGAAATTAAAAGTAAAAACAGTTGATTTCCAGATTGCTCCTATAGTATCCCACAGAAAAGGTCCAAGTCTGCCAGGAGCTCCTGCAAAAAGTTAACGTACAAAAAACTTTATTGGTACAAACTTAAAACTCAGACTCATGAATCAGATTTCCTCTCCTCTGATCTAAGGAATGGAACTTACAGCACATTTTTATCATTTGCTACTTAAGAGCTAAGCGAAAAAAAGTTTTTCTTAATAAAAGAGTAAAGTAATAATAATAATAATCTCTCTTGAAACTCAGTAATTATGGGATTATTTAGTTTTCGACAAGTTCTCTTTATTCGAATAGATGCATATTAAAAACTTTGGCACTAATAGAGCTAAGCTATAGTTGCCTATCCATTTTCTAACTGAGGATTAATTCTATTCTACCTGAACAAAATGTTACATTTCAACCTCACATGAACAATCGATTCAAATACATTGTCTACAACAAGCTGCCGGATTACTTGAAAAGAACCGTGTGCAGAATTTAAACACAAAGCGTATCAAATGAAATATTTAGATACAGTAATCATATACGTGTGTAGTTTTACACATAGAACAAACAGGCATTCAATGGACTATCAGAGTTGATTGGTCAGACTCAGGCCAAGTTGCATAAATGAAGGGTTAACTAGAAAAAACAGTATGTACCTTGACCTAATTATGCACTAATCAGTGAAATATCCAAGTCTTTGTAATTAGGAAGATTATTAATAGTAGGATATGCTACATGAGAGAGGGTGCCAGTATCTGCCTTGACAAATTTAGAGGAGGCTTTTGGTAAAATTTCAAAGTCTTTTGAAAGGGAAGACAGAAAATATTTTCAGTGTATGGATTCCTGTGACGCGTGCTTTGGTTTACAAGGCAAATGTGAAATACATATGTTTTTTTGTTTCACCGTGACAAATTTTGTTAAACACCACGTACATAGAGGCAAACCTGCCTGCGAAGGTTTTATCGCTCATCAGCCCTTCACAATGCATTTATTACCAAGCTGGATTAACATTATCAGATACACATCTCTGTTATAGAAAAGTATAAAAAGGCATTATTCTAACTCAGCTCCACTTTGAACAAAGGCGCTGCCGCTTGCTTACCTGGGTGACCTGTATCATCTAAGTTTGCTTTGCTAAAACTAAAAATTGAGAAACTGAAGAATGTGCTGTAATGGAGTTCTTGTTTAACATAGTTTCATCATTTCTCTCTAGTAGCTGGAAAAGCTCATAATTAAAATATTAATTGAAAAATCTCATGGTTATTTTGAGGTGTTTTTTTTTAAAGTTCTTCATGTCGTGACCTTCACACAATGAGGTAGATACAGCTGCATGCAAAAGCTCTTTCCCTATGAATTCAGGAAAAAGGCAGCTAGCCTCAGCAATTTATGAACCCAGCTGCTGCAGTATTTCCCAGGTAGCCCTAATGCACCAGCCTGTATTTCTGTTTTCCTCAGTTTCCTGGCTAAATACTGGATTTCATTTCCCAGGTCTCCATTCCCAGTTGCCTTGATTCATGCAATTATAGAGGGGGCATTCATATAACCGAAAAAAGTCACTCTGCAGAGAGAGGCTGCAAACCAGTACAAGCTTCAGCCAGCTCCTTGTATGTTGTGTGGACAAACAGCACAACGATCCTGGCCCCAGCCAGAGCGTGGCACAGGCTGCTGAGCTGAAATCGGCGACATCTTGGAGAAATGGCAATTCACAAATTTTACAGTCACAGAAGCCCTGACTCAAGTGAATAGACAAGAAAATGACGAACACCCATGATATAAGACCTCACCATGCCATGCATAAGAGGTCTGGAGTTTTTATAGATTGGGGGGGGGGGGGTGTGTGCTTTGGTTTGTTTTTTTGGGATTTTTTTTTTGTTTGTTTGGGTTTTTTTCTGGTGGTGGTTTCTTGTTTGGGGTTTTTTGTTTGGTTGTTTTTGGTTTTGTTTTCTTTTTTAATACCAGCAATTTCTTGTATAATCATGAGGGCTAGAAATACATATACCTCTGGGAGACTAAAACCTGAGATCCTGGTGTACATTGCTCTGGTCAGCACTGAACTGAATGTAAAACCTAATGGCTGCCAAATTGCTTATTGAATAGCAGCTACAAGCAACCAAATATCATGATGGCATTTTTTTTACCTTTTTAGACCACCTAAGAAGAGCTTTCACTTGCCATGTCTGCATCCTTACTCTCTAGGATATCACCAAACACTGTGTTCCAGATAGTATTTATTTAGCTCTTTCAACATACCTGTATGTTTAGCATTACTTCCATTGCATCACCCTGCCAAGCTACGCTGCAGTGTTATTGGGTTATATTAAAATTGTAACAAATGTTTAAGATTTTATACACTGTCATTTCATATTCCTGCCTTCCACAAGGCTTTAAGGTTTGCCAGTACTACATATCCATCTTTGGTCCTTAACCCCATCACCTAGCCTCCCCCTGCACCGAATGCATAAGACATTTACCTGGACAAAATTGTAGTTGATGTGTAGTTAAGCCTTTAAAAGTCATTCCTGCTAGTCAATTCCCTCATTAGGAAACCACTTCCTATCAGAAGTGCCCTCAGGTTTTGAGAGCACATCAAAATTGGATCCACTTAAGCAACCGAGCTTTGATACTATGCTTAATGACTTTCTAAATTTGTCATTTGCAAAGTACTTTACAAGCCTTCCTAAAGAAGAGATGAAGCATGCCCATGCACGAGCTAACCTCCCTAGCTCTCCTTCTTAAGAAGTCTAGTTGAGTATGACGTACGCGATTCCATTTTCTGAGTATATGTCATTTCATTTAAATCTCATCATTTCCATGGGACCATCTGGACACTTTGCCAGCTATGAACAGATCCCACAACCACGGCAGCTCTTCCTCTCTCCTGTCTATCCCTCCTACCATTTCCAAGCTACCTGGGTCGACCTGGAAGGGAAATGGGTGCAACGCTCCCAGCCAGAACTAACAGCTGAAATTAGCACTCTCCAATGTAATACACAGTAAGGCTACAGCTTCCCTGCTTCTCCTGGTACACGAAACACAGATATACTGCCTCAAAATGAGAAGGGCATCTTGACTTCCCCCCCTCCCCTCCCAATTAAAGACTACACAGATCTGCTTCTACTGTATCACCATTGTTTAAACACCCCATTTTAACAAGCAAAGGATTTCCCAAAGGAAAAAGTGAATATTTCTTAGTGGGAATATTTAGGAAGGAAGCTTAATCTCCCACTTCTTTAACCCAAACAGAATTCTATTACTAGGAATGTTAAAACCTTCTCCTTTCAAACTGGGGACACTCAGGGACATTAGCATGCATACAACAAAACCAAAATCTTCTCTAGACTAGAATCACAGTTTCACCATAACCTTCTCTGCAAATTATGAAGTGTGAAATAAAAAGCTGAATAAAAATTAAAGTAATAAAATATTGAGAACAACATGTCAAAATTAAAACAGTAAAAATAAGAAAATAAACTCCTCGGCTGCCATCTGTCTGGTGCCTCTTTGTAAACTCCTCCGATGCAATATTATCTTTCCTTTTCTATTGTAAGTCTAAGTCTGTTATTCAACAGCATCCCAGGAAAAGCTCAGATTATACTGCTCATAAAATTGAAGCAACAATAAAATATGAGGTCAGTTTGAATTATGATTTTTTTTTTGTTTGCCTTTTTAAGATTTACTTTACATGTGCATTTGAGAAATTAGTATATGAAATCACCACTGAAAATTTCATAGCAGGGAAAAAGCAGAATAGAAAATGTAATTTCCCTGTTTTTTCATAAGTTTCAATCAGAAGTACAAGACATAGATACAGTATCTTATATTTTATCTTACAATTTGCCCAATTTCATGTTACCTTATTCATGGCACTTCCCCCCCACCCCCACCCCACCCCCCAATAAGGGATATGCAGACATGGTATTGTCTGGTATTCAGCCTTAATTACTACAGTAAAAAAACAAAACAAACAAACAAAAAAAAAACCACACCCCAAAGAAATGTAAAAAAATAACAGAATTCCTTGTCAAAAATATGTCTAGCATAGCAAATATTGATGGATATTGAACCTGAAAATATCTGTGAAGCATCCTACACCACTTTTCCACGTGACTTGAACCTTCACACCTGGTGCTGGAGGCAGGCTGGCTCCAGTGGAGTACGGCAGGTCTTCCCCCGGAAGAAAAGGAGATGAAATAAGGAAAGGGAAAGTGCATGGCACTACCAGATTCAGTGTCAGGACTCTCCAGGTTCATTCCAGTAATGCACCACGTTTCCACACCTCAAAATGTACAGCTGGGCTCTCAACACAGAAACGGTTCTGTACATTCAAAATTATTTGCTTTCCATAGGCATTACCTACAAAGAGCTATCAAAATCACAGTGGTTTATTGGGGATTTCTTTAAAACAGACACACAGGTTACCACAGCATGACCTTGAACACTTCCCTTGTTTTGCTGAAGTTTGAGATTGCTTTATTCCTTCCCATTCATCCTTGTCTTGCCACTCCATTCAGAAATCCTACTACTAAGATAAAAGCATTCCTTGATCATCTTTTTGGTTTGGCGTTATTTTAGTAACATGATTTCAGTCCTGGGAGTTCTCCTCCCCCAAGACATGTTTGTTTTTCTGACACACAAATGTAAAACAGAAACAAATCTCATGATAAACATTTTTTGTTGTGTCACATACTACTAGTGATGTTATACATTATATAAAATAACAATACTAATACAAAAAGTGTTACAGGTAACAACCTTCTACCAAAAACCAAATATGTCACCAGCATAATTCCAGATGTTTTCTCTTTTACAACAGGAGAATTAACATGACCTAGATTCACATCAAACTGAAAGGCCTCCTTGCAGATTTTCTTTGGGTCTATGAATTGATTTCAGCACTCAGAAATATTACTGAGATCTGCTCTGAGTTTACACGCTACTTTTCCCTTCTCCGTTCTTCCATCTAGGATTATGTCTTCTCTTCTGGATTACTGGTTTGCTCTGCTTTTCACTGTCATCTGCGTAATGTCAGTTGAATTTAATTGCCTCCCTAACAGCCTGTGTAACTGGTCACTCGGTAACCCTGAAGCCAGGGAAAGAGAAGACTACAGATCTGTTGCAAAAGTGTCCTGTGCATAAATCCTTCTTAATTATGAGTCTTCTGTTTTCATGGATTTTTAAATGGAAAGTTACTTTATTCTACAACAGTAGAATACTACTAAAAGAATAGTTTGTATTTTTGAGAAGAATGTAATTTTCAACATAAAAATAAAAAGAACTGCTCTCCTTTTAAAAATAATAGTAATAATACTAAAGCCCTGGAAGTGTACTTGCTTCAAGGTCACTACCCAAACATAACCAGCACCTAAGCTTTACCCTGGAAAGAAGAATATTGTAGGCTTCGGAAAGAACACATAACAATTGATGACAAACACTACTTTTGAAAAGTTTTCCATGATGTTTTGGAGTAAACACCTACAGAATTTAATGAAAGGAAAGGAAAAATAAGCATTCAGGAATTCTCGTATATCCCCTATACTTCATACCTGCGAGTCCCCACAAATAAATCTCTACAAAGCTGGCATATGACATCAGACCTGATATTTCTGTTTCTATAGTGCTAATTGACTTTTTACATTTGTGTGTATCACAAAAAGATTTATTCACTTAAATGTCACAACTCAGTACATCATGTTGAATAACAATTTGGTGACACGTGCTGTTATATATTCACGTTGCCATCTCTACAGAAGAGACGGCCAGATCGAGACAGTAGTAAAAGCTGTGAATTAATAAGAATTTAGAAACTAATCAGACTTGTGAAAATAAAAGTGTTGCTTTTCAAACTGGATTGTCAATAAGGTGTTTTCTTAGGAAGAATTTTAGTATACAAAGTAAAACATCGAATTTATATGTTATTTCCATTTTTTCTCATACAAAGTGTTTCCATTATTTCAATTTATCTATAAGCATTTCAAACCAGCTACGTTTCAAGGTTCACAGAATTCTAATTTATGATAAAATTAAATCATACTTAATCTAGAAGTGCAGAAAATGGTCATAAGGTTTGTCAAATAGATTTGAATGGGAGGAAAATCATATTGTTAGAGCATTTTTTAGAAATTAAGCCTCCTCTGTCTGTGCTACTTTTTTTTGGTACTAAAAGTACAAAACAGATTTAATTTTACAAGAAAAGTGAAAGTTAGGGTTTGATTTTTTTTTTTAAAGCACAATGATAGATACTGCGATAACATCTTGATATAAATGAAAAAAAAATCACCTTTCAGACTTGAACGACTGTTTTATAACACAACAGTTGAACTGTATTGGGGAAAAAGCGTCAATGGTACTTTAAATAAATTCAGTTGTCTATGCATCATGAGTTCCCTTCGCTATTGCAAGGTTAGGCATAAATAGATAAAACTCTCATACCAAGACACGTCTTGTTTTATGCTAGTATCCTGCAAATCCGAAACCACATCACAGAGCACATTTCTCCTGAAGTACAGATTTCTTGTGACTTCCCCTTCAAGATGAATACCTAGGCGGGTTATCGATTTGCTTCTGAAGGACAGTGTGTTTATTATGTAGGAAACCACTGCTGGGCACAAGCGTGAGAAATTAATGATGGTTTTGTAAGTGTCCACACTGTGGTGCTGAACCAGTGGGGCAACTGTCAATCTATATGATAATGCATCCCAAAACTTCATAAAATCAGTGATGTGAAAAACCATTGATTTTTGAGCTAACCAGGATTTGTGGGAGAGTAAGACTAAAAAGTTTACTGAAGTTAACACGTCTCTGTATATAATAGTTGTTTCATACTTGCATGGTTTTTTTTAGGTTTTGTTTGGGTTTGTTTTTTTTTTTTTAACAACCAAACATACAGAAACCCTTATTACAAAAACCTTTCCAAGGAAAAATGAATTCCACATACTGGTTTTCTTCTTGTGTGCTGTTTGATTACGTCCTTTTTCTCTTATAAACACCTTTGTTAGAAAAAATGACCTGTTCACAATGGATTCACTGCACTGTATTTCCAATTATTTAACAATCTGCTCATTATAAGAAAGAAAACAAAATGCAAGCAAACAGATTCATTCTTTTATCAATGTCTGTGACAGTATTATGAAAGTAGGTCCTGAGAGTAAATTTTCTTAGACAAAAGGTGTGGCACTGTGCTTCCACTGAAATGGAGACAATCACCTTCAGGGAAGGGAATTCATGCTACAGAAATGAATCCAAATCGTTCCATGACGCCAGAATGTCATTAGTCAGGTTTTTTAATTGCAGTTATGCGCAGTAGCCTTATCAAAACTATACTAAAGTCAATGTAAGTTGTCATATTTTCTGTGAATAGTAATAGTAAAAAAAAAAAAAAAAGGAAAGAAAAGAAAGAAAAAAGAAAAATCAATTACTCAGTCACTGTTTTTTTGTTTTTTTTTTTTTAAATACTGGCTTCCTTGTAGACACCATTATTAGTAAATACACACTTCCTCTTTGGCTTTGAGAAAGAAATGTATCCTGCTATGTCTACGCAGAGGAGATATTATTTGAAGATTCAATTTAAATCAACAAAAAAAGACTGCTGTTACTAACAAAATCAATTGCACTTTTCTGAACTTCGCTATAAGAACTTTAATTCACTCTTGCCTTGTTGCTTGTGTATCTAGTGCCTGGCACACTCATTTTGCTGAAACCTAGAGAACTGTCAGTAAGTATGAGGAGGAGCCTAAGATAAACAGCTAAGAAAATCCTCTTCTGAGAGGCACCCAACGTAACAAATTAAGTTTTATCACAAGTAGTATGCGTAGCAGAGAGCTGGTTTCATTAGCTAGGATCAGCTGCCTGAATAATTGCTCTCAGGGTATAATGGTAAGATTTCTCTTCACCTTCTCAGAATGGCAACTATCAAAACCTTTAGTTCATTTTGTAACTAAGCTGAGTTTGCACCTTCATCACCCTGCAGGATGGAGGATAAATTCCTGCAAATCCATTTTTCCTCTTTTTCCTCTTCAGTTCGATTTAAAAATATGTGAGCCCAGAAAATTGCCCAGGTAAAAATGTTTAACTGATACGTACGAAGAACGTGAATCTGGGTAAAGGCATTTGAAAGGACAGCTGACTTACTGCAGTTTACTTTAAGAATCAACCAATGTCTAGGTGTTTTGCCAGAAATTATTGTTGCACTGTCTAAAGTCTCGTTTCTATGAACTGAATAACCAGTACCAAATAGAATTGCTTTGCCTCAGTCTGATGCATGCTTTGCTTTCTAAAAGCCCCCAGTACTTACCAATAAGCAAACAGCAAATACATTTTATTTTTTTTACAATTTCAAAAACATGGAAAACCACAAAAAATTAGATCTGATTGTTACAACTAGTACCATTTTTACAGCTACTAGCATGTTGTAATTGTTAATATTACTTCAAGCTGATTATAAAAATAGTATATGAGAAACTATTTCAGATTTCTTTTTGATTCTCAAGTTTAATGTACTCTGAGCACAAACTTCTGTGAAAGATCACTGTGTGAAAAGTAAATTCTAAGATAAAACACAATATCTATCGTAAGATATACATGTAATAGTTTCCTGATATTGATGCTAAAACACCCTCAACATTAAAAGGCAGCCTCAGTCAAACTTTAAAGAATACTCATGTATTTTTCAGTATGATCACATTCTCATACATGTGCATTAAGAATATATTGAAGAAAAAGGCCTACCATTTTCCTCATCTGACTTATTTTCATTGTCGGAGTCAGTAAGTGTGAGAGCTGAGTTTTCGCGACTTGACAGACCGGAACTTCTCCTGGATTTGATCCCCCTTCCCCACAGCCTGATGGCATGCTCCGGAGACATTCCTCCCTCCGTGTCTGAGTCAGCATCAGAGCCGGTGCTCAAGGAATAGCCTTGGTGGAGTATTCCTATGTCTGAGCAGTAGCCGCTGCGATGGGGGGAGGGCTCACAGATCCCTAGCTCTGCAAGGGTGAAGTTTGTTCCTAGAAGGGCAATTCAAAAAATAAAAATTAAAATCATACTATGCTGTATGCCAAGCCTTTGTAATGAGTTACAGAGAGAGCACTCTGGTGCGCAGGTCTAGGAAGACTTACCTAAAACGTACTGAACATAGTTAAAATGGATAATATACACAAAACAAAGGTAGTAAAGGTCTCTGAATTTTAAGTTACTCGTTCGGTCCCAAAATATTAATCACTTAGCTATGTGGTTAACGTAAAGTTCATGACAACTGCTAATGACATGACTTGCTTTATTATGTATCTAACCTTATATTTGTAGGACCAGAGTGTAAGCTTTGAAGTTGAGCATTTGGTTCCATGAAAAAAGGTTTTCTTACAAAGCTAATTTTCTCATGCACAAGTCTTTCCCAGAAACAGGAGTTTTAATTCTCATTTTCACACAGTTTCCTATTTCATAGAAAATAAGCAATTATTTGGGAAAACAGTTTACAGATAAGGATCACCTGAAAGAACACAAACCTACCAGCGACGTGACACGAAACCTCGTCGCCAGTTTTGCATTTTTACATTTGGTGAGATGGGTCGTTTGATGTCTGCTATAGAAACCAAGACAGACCTCAGAATCATTGTAATTGTTTTCTACCTTTTTTCATCATATTCAAGAAGAAAGCGTGCATTGATACCAAAATCAGGAGGTCATTGGGTTTAAAGACAAAACTTTCAGGAACAATGTCAAAACATGTGACCTTTAGCAGTTAATAACAACTCAGTGGACAGTCTCATACATTTTTAAAGCACACGGAGTCCCCCAGGGTTCTCAGAAAGTATAGACTTGCTGGCTGATTTCTGCTTATGTATTTGTTTCCTACAGTAATGAACAGGATGGTAAAAAATATAGGGAAATATTCATTGGTCTCTAAGGCTTTCAAAGGTTTTGAAAAGCAAAGTGATTTTAGCTTTATTAGATTAGCTAAAAATGAAGAACAAAGACTGAAATTGCTGACAGGATAACTGCCAATTATTTAACTAATTTCTTAATTCACAGGGAAACGAGATCTGTGTTTCTAAAACAGTAGTTTTATTTTGTCCGAAACCGGTTTATATTTTGTCCTTTTCCTCTATGTATCTATCACAATTCAGCTACACACTGGAAGTTCATACACTAAATAATAAACACACTTAATTGTCTTCTATTAATTAAGATATGAATTGGATTGATTTTTTTACATATATTTTTTTTTTTCCAAATTCCACAATATAATACAGTATTAAATCTATCTGGTTCACCTAGCTGTATCAGCCTTCCCCAGCCTCACACCGAGCTGTTAAAGCATTTTCTTGGATATGGGATGTACGCTCACACCTACAGAAAGCAAAGCTGGGCTCTACTTAACATTTATTCCTAGAGCTTATCAAATAAAAAAAAATAATAATAATTTGGTTTTGAAAGGCTGAGCTATATCTTCATCCAATGGCTAGACAGCAACACTGAGCATGGCAAGAGGGAGACGCTCTCTGTCACCCCCAGTTAAGCCATAACTGGCCAGCAGCAAGAGAAGCCAACAACATCAGGTAAGGAGGTATCACCGACTGGATGCTTCTAAAGGAATGAAGCATTTAGTGGCAATGTTTAAAAAGAATATAAAAAGTCTGACATTAAAAAAGCCAGTTCTCTTTCATCGACACTAAATTAACCTGAACCCACCTAGTTAGGAGTACATTTTAACCTGCCTTCTAATATTTATTCTACTAATTGGAAATATTGTGGTTTAGTCTAAAGCGATACTGAACAGTCCAAAAAATGAGCTTCTCGAGTGCACTTCACTCTAGAGATTTTTTGGCTTTTTTTTTTTTAATAAGAGCTCCAGATGAAGTTATGAAAATGCAAATTTTAATCATGTATAACATCAGTAGAAGACTTCTAACAAAGCCAGCTCAACTGATTAGTTTTGTTCTAGCCGTATTAGCAAACTAGCCTTAAGACTCATAAAAAAAGTCAAAATAGAAAATATATATTTAAAAAATGCAGTGAATTGAAGCCTGCTAGCCCCACAATTTCTGACCTACGCAGAGTGCATGTCAACATTAGACACATGTCAAAATTACCAAACTCATCATGAAAGTGAAGTTTGTCAAGTTTTCTTGCTTGCTGGTGGCATAGATGTCTACAAATACACACCAATTATGAATATATTAGCTTAATTAACCTGTTTTACATACACAGTAAAACATTTTAATGATATTCTGTAGATTTTAACAGCCATTACAAGCCCAGATGATTTCACTCTGATTAGCATCCTGTATTGACGTCAAAATCTGACTATAACATCTGATGCAAAAAAGCAACCTTGAGAGAAATTCTTACTTTATTTGTCTGAGGAAAATGGTAAAGGCACTGAAAGTGGGAGGAAAATAAAGTATTCACAGAAATCATTCATCCCTTTGCATTTTATTATCTGAGAACTTGGCATCTTCCAGAAACATGGAGAAAAAGATTTGAGAACTGACCAAATTTCAAAAAATTGAGGAGTCGATCAGATAAACTTAAAAGCCCAAATGGAATCTGCTTTAGAACCTCTGGGAAAGGATTTTCTATGCTGCTTCTCCAAAATCTCCTTACAGTCTTACAACAGAAAATTTCAAGCACCCTGATGACAGACCTGAAATATTCTAGAGCTTTCCCTCTCTAGCAAGAACATATTCTTCTCTGGTAGACTCTAAATTAATTTATTAATTTTCAGTGTTTGCTTCTGTGAAATTTTATTTGACAGTGTTCTGTAAGACAGCATACAACGTCAGAATAACTTGTCCTTGGGTACCCATGGATAATGACATAAGAACATTTTGGAGAAGTTTTTCACATCTATGTACATACATGGATTTTATACATACATAAAAATGCAAAAGCATTTTTCAGATCTATCTATCTATCTATCTATTATACTACCTGATAACTTCATAGCCCTTAGCTTCCTGTAATATCTGAGGAAAAGGAGACAGAAACACTAAGGTTATGCTCCCCAGACCTTTTCTTAATCTGGATCGTGTTCTCCCACACACCTCATTTCCCTAAAACGAAACTGCCCACCACGTCTTGAATAGCATATGAACTGCTTTCATTAATATAATAATCACACTTGCTCAGCCACTATTATGCATTAAGGTATTAATGGCATTAGTAGACCACACTTGTAAATTCATATAGATGATAAATGCAGTTCTGCATGCACGGAAATCATTTATCCAATAATTCACAGCAGAAAGAACCCTACTCTTACTTTGTAAATAAAGTATAGTCTTACCAATAATGAAGAAAAAAATAATCTGACTTATTTCATACCCACTCATACTGTGAGAATACACTATATGGGATCGTGATGACAGAAAGGTCACCAAGAACAAGGCAGCCTTCCTCGCCCCCACTGCCAGCAGAAACTACAGCACTGATGAGCTGGAGTGAAGACCCATAGACACAGGCTGATCTGAGTTTAAGATTTAGCATCTCCTTCAAGAAGTATCTTCCTCACAGCTCTTTAAGGGATAAGGAGGTTAAGCAAATCAAGACCTCCCAGAAGAAAAGCGAAGGAAGGAGGGCAGCAGTACCTGTTGCTTGCCATGTGCTGGGAATTTGAATTGTACCGCTGTGTATTCACAGAGAGAAATCTGGTCCATGAGCTAAACCGCACTACTGGCGCTAGCAGGCAAGGCAGACGGATGGCTTCTTACAGCGTTACACAGCGTAGTCTATCTCTAGGGCTTGCTTGGAGTTGAAAGTAACTGCGTTTTACTGAAACTTCACTTGCAAAGTAAGACTGCAATGTGCAGACAGAATCAATTCGTGCACATTTAAAACTTAAGGGTGTTTTCTTTCAGATTCTTGTAGCTTCTACTACATTGCTGGTGATGCTAAGTGAAGAGATAAGTAACATCAGACCCTTATTGGTGGAAAAGAAAGAAACCTCTTTCTCTCAAAGAACACACCACAAAAAAGAAAATGTCACTAGGTTTTCTGCCTTTTTAATGCAACAGAGCTTACTAGCCTCCATCCCCAGTCCCTTCAGCCCCACCTGCAGAAATCACTGGATCGTTCTCATTAAAGAAAAGCAATTAAAACCAGCTGCTCCCTTAAAGTGTATGTAGTCTCTCATACAAAAATAGACCAGTAGTATACCAGTTTAGAAGTGTAATATGTTATGTACTTGATCATCATTGCCCATAATCAACATGCTGTGAATAGTCTCTCAATAGAGTAGAAAAGATATTTTCCTTTTAATTAGTACATTATTATCTTTTGAGCACATTTCCTTTTACATAGATTTATTATTTATTTAGTATATAAATACTTACTAAAAGTGTGTTTAATTCAACAATGTACAATGCTACTCATTATCTCAGCTAAGACTAAAAAGCATTACCATATATGCAAAGGTTATTTTCACCTAACCTCTAGGCAGCGGTCTCATTTGAGTAATTATAAATTGCATGAATTGCCCTTCTGAAGATTAATCTAATCCAGCTGTGATCACTACAAGATGCCTCCGAGGAAGATATCTGAAACCAGTAATGCACAGATATGATAAATTTGCCTTCAACACTGGATCAGCAGTTCAAAACTGGGCTAAGTCTAAAATCAAAAGGATAACTCGCATGTTCTTTGCTACTGTAATCAATTACAAGAAGTAAGGATAACAAGAATACATTTATTTAAGACATTCCATCCCTTCTCAAATTTTTATTACGTTCACAGCTATAATCACTTTTGCTGGTATGAGTACCACAATTTAGCTCCCATCTGTGGTATATGAAGAGGTCATTCTTTTCAACAAACTGGAATTTTGCATTATTATAATTAAGAATTATCTTAATTCTTTATGCATTCATTTATTGTAATGACAGGGAGAATAGATGATTACAGTCTCTTTTTTTATATCCACTTATGTACAGATTTTTAACATTTACCCTTTTTGTTCATCTTCCCGAGACTCCAAACCTAAGCTGAGGGATATACTACTGTCTTCCTGCATTTTTGAAACTTGTGTGTTATTTTATTTTTTTGAATTTATTATTGCAAAAATTGTATTAGTGTTAGCCCTTTCTTTTATAAATGTCCCCCTCTCCCTCCTTAATATATCATTATAAAATGTACTGCATCTTTCGGGTGGTTTAAATATACTTAAATCAGAATCATCTTTTCTGTGCAACACACAGGAATTTTAACCACATAATCACAATGAATAGACTTTGTGACAAATTTAATATTAGCATGAAACATGCCTGGAAAATTCTCTCTCTTAACATCATTGATATTACAATGACTGCAATATTCCATTTCTGAAGAAAGCGCAAATTCAAAAAGAAAAGCACATGGAAAAGATAGGCTCTTCTTGCACTGGAAAGGAAACATGCCACGGGTCAGGATGGCAGGGAAGGAAGAGGAGATACTTGCCACTCTCGCCATGAGACTTACCTACCTACAGCAGGTTTACGGGCTAGCTTTCCCTCCCCTTTAAAACATTCACCCATGTTACTACGTAAACTGAACCGTTTACGTGAAGTCTCCTCACACTCCTATTTCCTAACTCTGTAACCGTCTTTCCCTAATGACAGTGCTTTGGTAGTGAGGAACAAACTCTCCACTGATCAAACACTAAGAATACCAGAGAAGTAGGAAGATAGAAAATAAAAATAATGAAAAAACTATACCTTGTTCTAGGTTTTAAAATCTATAGCTGGGGGTTAACCCTAGCAGGGCCTCCTATATGTTTCTGTTAACGCCTACTAAGGTTATTAGCAGATAACATATTTTATTTAAGATTATTAAATTCCAGGTATTGCCAGTCAGGAAAGCTAAACACTTTATAACTATGCGAATGGGAACTTTAATCACTTAATGATGATAAATCTTACTTTCATAGAGCACATTTGTGACAAAGACATCAGAAAATGCCTTAGAGAGGTTACTGGGAAGTCTGGGAATGCCAGTGAGGTCCTGAGGGCCACCTCTGACATGCTGTCACCCAGCCCACATGTGCATACGTACACACAAACCCCATCCGGGAATCCTAAAATTTAGAATGTACACGTACAATGTGAAATTCTGCAGTATGCAGACAATTTTTAGGATTCAACAGCAGCACAATTATTTTCTCAAAAGTGAAACTCTGGCAGCCTCAGTCCCTTTTGCAGCAAACTGAGCAGAAGCAGCAAAGAGAAATCCATACACACACTGCAACATGTGGTTCGAATAAGAAATATATTTTCTAGCTTCTGTCATCAATGACAGCAAAATCCTTTAATTGCCTTTTTTATAATCCTCTTTTTGCCTTGCTTCTTTCTGACCTGGAGATCCCCAAGCTGTGCTGGTCTTCACTGGGATAGAGTTAATTTTCTTCACAGTAGCTACTATGGGGCTGTGTTTTGGATTTGTGCTGGAAACAGTGTTGGTAACACAGGGATGTTTTCCTCATCACTGAGCAGTGCTCCCGCAGAGCCACGGCCCTTGCTGCTGCCCACCCGGCCCCACCAGCGAGCAGGATGGGGGGCACAAGGAGCTGGGAGGGGGCACAGCCAGGACAGCTGACCCCAAGTGACCAAAGAAATATTCCCCAAACATTTTGGCATCATGTGCAGCATATAAAACTGTGGAAAAGAAGTGGAGGATGTTTGGAGTAATAGCATTTGTCTCCCCAAGTAACCGCTAGGTGTGATGGAGCCCTGCTGTCCTGGGGGTGGCTGAGCACCTGCCTGCCCGTGGGCAGTGGGGAATGAGTCCCTTGCTCTGCTTTGCTTCCGTGCATGGCTTTTCCGTTACCTATTAAACTGTCTTCGTCTCAGCCCACGAGTTTTCTTATTTTTTCCTTCTGATCCTCACCCCCATCCCGATGTGGGGGGAGCGAGCGGCTGCGCGGGGCTGAGCTGCTGGTTGGGTTAAAGCACAGCACAAGCCTAACACCACACACGGATGTTTCTCTGTTTAGACAAAAACTCTGCTGACAGTATTAAACCAGCAGATTCATATCCACTTAATAAAACCACATTAGGTTTATAAAACCAGGCATCTAATGAGACGTCACTCTAGCTCACAATATTATAGAATCTTCAGTTATGTGATCATATACTGTTTTTTCAGTAGAATTTCCTCCTTCAGTGAAGTGACTGTGGAGTTACTCTCAAATATTTTTTTAACCTTCCTCATTCAGTCTTTATGTATGAAAAAGAGAATACGGTATTTTTAATTACTTCATACAAATTTTTTATGGTTGTGCTGAATGTAGTGTCTCTGAGAGCATCTCAAACACTACTTTATTTCTCTCCACCTTCTTGTGAGGTAAGCTTTTATCATCCCCATTTTATAGCTTTTAAACTAAGGAAAGGGAGAACAGAAGAGCCTCCTTCCAGAGCACATGCTAATTTTGGCAGAACAATTGCCATATAAAAACTTTCTGGCATCACCTTATGGTGATTAACTTCTTTTTAATGATATGTGGGTTTAGGGCAAAGTATGCATTTATTGTTTGCTCCTCAAATGCTGATGTTGCTTAAGGAAAAAATCAGATTTGGGAGGACAAGAGGACAGAGCTAGGTGGAAAGCATGCTTCCTATTTATTATGTACCCAATACAGCCCAGGTTAAAATGTAATTCTTCAGACTAATGTTTTATTTTTGTAGGCAGTCTTTCTTTTATTGTAAGCTTTCCAACTTATCCAAGCTCCAAGAACCACTAAAAGGAGAACAGCTTCATTCATTACGAAGGGATGTGTTGTTCCTATAGATCTGTCCATTTTGAAAACTGGAGAAGACAGGGAAAAAAAGTACTCCATGCTCCAAGCAATTCCCCTGCTGCTTCACCCTTGCATGCCCTGCCTAGGTGCACTTGTCCTCCTCCTCCTTGCCCGTTAGGTGCCACTGAAAGCAGATTCAGAGCTGCGCCTCCCTGGCACTGGCCGGCTCACACACAAGCTCTTACCGGTCCTGCAGCCAACCTCCTGTGACTCTGCCATATTTCAGCAGAGAGGCACAGACAGACAGCGGGGAAAGATTTTTCCCAACATGGAAACTCTGATTCAAGGGATGGATATGCTTCGGTTTGATCAATACAGTGGGCACGTGATGCTTTTCCTGCAGGCAACAATGCCCTTTCTCCAGTATCATTCCCAGAACCAGTCAGACACTCCCTGGTCTCCAAAGAAATCAACCCAAAGCACACAAAATTCATGGCAAATATCAACCTAAATAGTTCCATCTATCAAAGTTTTGAGGTGTTACCATCATTAATGTGTGTAAACTCAAGTATACACGACACATTAACATGCAAATAAGGTCTTCCTTTCTCAAAGCAACTTCAGGCCTCTCCATGTATCTACTTATTTCTAATGAAATGCACCATCTATCATTTAGAAGGCAATGACTGCTTTGTGATCAAAATCAAATTAAAAAATCCCCAGGGTTTTGTGTGCTAAACAAGCACAATGCATACCTACATTTGCATAAGTATGTCCGTGTCAATGGTGGCTTCCTGGGCAACCTCCAGCAGAAGGGAAGAAAATCTACTCTTTTTAGGGCTACCTAGTGTCTAGCGACACAATGAATATGGCCAGTAATCTAAACCAACTCTAATCTGATTTTCTGCACTTTTTGTTAAAGTGACAAGAAAAGTTGAGAAATGTTTTCTATTTTAAACTACAACCATACACTTTTTTCCTATGTGAACCACACTGGAAACGCTTCTGCAGATATGACAGTAGATGTTTTAGCATCCTGAAATCAGTTGTGCCACATTACTCATGCCAAAAGGGACTCACAAAAGTACAAGGTTAACAACTAGGTTGTTGTGCTGCACTGGGCACTAGTAGAAACTAAATTCCACATACTGAAAAAACAGACTGGAAGCGTCCCCCCAAAACAGTGACTGGGGGAAAAAAAGCACAAATTCTGTTCTTTTCATCTGTAAAGTAAGGTGACAACATTGTGCCAACACAACTATCCAAATGATCTAACGTATCTTTGCAGTGACAGTACATTTTTGGGATAAAATCTGTACCTGCTCACAGCTATGTACTGTGATAGACTCCAAGAAGAATGTGGTTATCAATGTCTAAAATACAGTCCCTATTATTTTTTCTTTTACAAGCAGCAGAGAAAGAACAGAATGTGAAGCATTGTGGGAAGTAATAATGTTCTTGCTGTAAACTTCCCAGCTCCGCTCCAAACACCAACAAAGTAACAGTGGGTTTTGGAGGGGGTTTGGGTTGGGTGTTTATTTTTATTTTTATTTTGATAGAATCTTATGAAAAGGTGTTAAAATGCATATTTTCTATTCCAGTCCAAAATGACTCAAACAATGGAATAATTTTGGTGTAGGCCTGTTTCCTTTTTAGAGATCATGAATTTCTAAATAAAATTCATCACAGAAGCACAAGAAAGATTAAGAATATACTGCATTTGTGTACATAAAGTGATAGCTACCATGAAAGAACACAGAAATAATTAATTTCAAATTGCTTTTTCATGTTAAACAACCTGCTCAACACCTGACAGTATCTCCTGTCACACTAGCATAGTATTTTCTTATGAAGTAACAGCAACTACAGCTCCATGGAAAATGCAAACTTCAAGACAGCAGGAGGAGAGAATAAAGTGCTATCCCATATAGACCTAGCATTTAGTATCTGTATTGACTGTCCATGTTTGCAGTGCAGTTAGGCTCATTTGGCACAAAGACGTACAACAATTAGACCACAGAATCTAAAATCACCATTTCTACCACTAAAAAAATCATACAAGTCATTTGCATTCTAATCTAGCTCATGAAGATGTTGGTCTCCTGTTGTAAAAGCATTTTAGTTATGTCAGAAAAGGATAGAGAGTTTTCCTTGGTCTCCATAAAAAAAAAAAAAAAAAACAAACAAAAAAAATGCAAACCCCAAACCCAATACACCTCAGTTGGCCATAAGTATATATATAATGAAAATCTGTAGGAAACTACCAGGGGATAAATTAGCTGGTGATAATTTGCTGAATTAATGAAAAGCCTTTTCTTATTTTTATACTGTTCAATCAAGATTTAAAAAGCAGTAAAAAATAAACCACTGCTCATGACTTGATAAACTGTGCTCAAAAAACCAGTAGAAGTCACAGGTAATAAGCTTTCATCTTTCATAACTGTTTAATTGGGAACTCTCAGAAAACCTGAATCAGCTGTCATCACAGACAAAACCTTAATTGTTTTCTTTTACACCTTGCTACACAAGTTAGGAACATGGATACTCTATATTTTACGAAGGTCCCCAGGCACATATAAAGATTTCTTAGCACTAGCAGCTGTCAGCTGTTTAGTCACAAGGTGCTTCTTCACTGTAAACATCATGCCACCTAGAAATAATGGCAATGTAAATGGTATTCTGTACAGTAGAAAAAAAGAAGTTTAAACCATTATTTGCTTAGAACCTCTGTGTTTACATTCTGAATGATGTTGCTCATAACAGGTTTTAGAAATGCCAGAGATGCCAGCCTTTAACTCTGCATTTCTAATTCTGCTAGGTGGACAATCAGAATAACTTTGGGGACTGATAAAGGAATTAATCTAAAATGGAAAGAAGAGCTCCCCAAAAAATTCAAACAATTTAAATGGAGCACTATAGGAATTAAAAAAGCTTATTGAAGAAATCTATACAACTTTATGCCTAACTTAAAGAATAATGACATTAGATTATTTTGAGCACTGAAATTTTGAAAAAAAAAAAAAGATATTATAATTCAGTATCAAGGGAAACAGATTAGGCTCTTTGAGATGGTATACCTACTAAGAAACAGACACAAGCACATTTTCTTTTATTCATCATTTGTGTTCATTTTATGAAGAGATCAGGAAACGTCTTTATTTATTTGATTGAATTATAAATTGCTTTCAGCTTTTCATTTTTAATCCTAGCAAAATAATTAGTTATTTTCACGGCCAGTCAGTTGTGGTATTATAAATGGAACTGTTGGCACCAATTCAGATTGCTATTGGTCCTGAACTTTGCTACAGATGAAATATACACCCTTAATACAGGATTTCTTTTATCTACCAATGACTATAATCTGTGGACTGCATATACAATTCTGAACACAGAAACTGAGTGCATCCCGGCCCTTCAGGCATGTACAACAGCTGCAATGCTACAGGCAATAGTGCAGCAAACCCATCAGTTCCATCACTGGAACCGACTCGTTTTTTACCAGGCTTCCACAGTACAATGGAAGGAAGAAACATTATCTCCGTCCACGCACCTCTTTTCCTTCCCTACAGTGGCATTTTGCACACTCACAAAACCTGCTGCTCTTCTGATTTTCTTTTTGCTAGCCACTGTATCCCCAGGTGCAACATCATTTCAGCCTGTTGCCGCAGGGCCGCTGTGCTGGCAGGTCCCTGCTGTGCCAATGTGCCCTTCTACCCCAGCCGCACCGCTCTGCTTGGCTAACGCAGTCTGTTTCTCTGTTTTATCTAAATTTCTGTCTGTTCCAGTGGCTTAGAATTTCAGTTCCAGTGTTTTAATTTTAATGTAGATTACTTTTCCCTTCTCCTTCAATGAAGAGAAGTGAAGATTGGTGGTCTGTGCCAATAAATAGCTTATAGATTATGTCTTTTCCAACTTTCTGCTGTTTGAAATGATGTCTTTGTTTTTATAAAACTACATTTTAACAATAGGGCCAGTTATTGCCCTTCTGTTGTCCTTTCCCTTCCATTTTCGTCTAAGGTATGAAGGAGTTCTGGCACTGACTTTCATTTGGTTAATGATGGAACGGAGATGCGTATGTGCCAAGCAGCGAGTTAAGCTCCAGCCATCACCTTCAGCCTTGCATTTAACAGGTAGTGGTGTGCGTCCTCCCAAGAGGCGATATCGAGATACCTCAACTAAAACAAGCAGTTTGATAAATGTGTGGGAAAATGTTAACCTTGATTTTTTAAAACTGATTTTAAAAAACTGATTTTTCCCCCACTAGGTCAACTGTTCTACAGAAAACCCAGTTGTAATAAAAAACATTTTACTACCTAGCCCTTCTCAATTGTTTGGTTCTGCATTAAAAATCATCAGTCTAAACCCAAAACGTTAGTGAGGCATTACTGTTAGGAAATAACACAGTAAATACTATAAAGACAGCCAGACCAGAATTTGGTTCATTTGAAAGAGAGTTACTGTGCAGGCTGTGTTATCTGCCTATTTTTAACACACACGTCATCTCACTTTGTAAGTGCCTTTACTTGCTTCATAAGTGCCTTGCAGATCAGGTGAATTGATAAATTCACATCTCACTGATAAAGGTCAAGTATACCTAAGCATCATACGATGCCATTATTTTTTTAAAGTTTATTATTATTCTTTTTTACTTTACAGACTCCAATTATAGCATTCTTTGGATTTAACAAGAGGGAGATTAGACTGGATTATTCATTAATCCCCAGACCAGTTCACACATTTTAACCTACCAACCATTTGCAAAGAAGCATTTTAGGCTAATTCATGTATCTCCTCTTCATCTATATGGGAGTCACAAGCACTGTTTAACCAAAAAGCAGGTTTGTTTTGAAAGGGAGTATGGGGTATGAAGGTAAGGACAGCACTGAAGACTAGGGATGGAAAAAAAAAATATATCTCCTGCTTACAGGATACCTCAAGATGAGAAAGCCTGCCCATTCTGCTCCAGTCTTCCCATTATGTGAATACTGACAGAAACACTGTGGCTGCATGGTACTGTTGCACATCTTGTGCCTGTGGTCATTCAGTCACCATCTTAAAAAAAAAAAAAAAAAAAAAGTTTTCCTCATTACTGGTGTGATAGAGCACATGAGCTAAGCTGGCCAGTAGCTTCAGACAGCTTAAGCTACCATGACAGGCTCTGGGGACTTCACAGATTTATCCATCACTGATGAACCTCTGATTCTACTAAGCATATTAGAACTTGCCAGCACATCTATTTAAATTTCAGATTTGTGGTCCTCAAAGGTTTTTGCTTGCTCTATTTTCTTCTTTGTCATCTCTTTAATCCAGAGCTGGAAGCAGGGATACATGTTGGAAACCCACCCTTGATTTAAGTTCTCCTACAACTTACTTTGGTCATGGAAACTGACCACAGCATATGTTTTATAGTTTTGGTTGGGGTTTTTTTGGTATACTTTTTTTTTCCCCAACTGGGAGTTTGGCAAACAATGTGCATGGATATATAATCAAGGAGAAAGTCATTTCACCCTGCAAAGGGGAAGCCAAAAGAAAGAACCTCAACCCAAAGCAGTAGACAACCCAAAGGTTTACAAGAATTTTTGATCTGGAAAGTCAAAAGGCTAGATGATCAGAAGTGCACAGTACTAATCAGCTGCGGTCCTCTAAGACTTTTTAGGGATAACTTTAGGAAGTTCAAAATGGGGGACCCACAAATCAAGTCATTCAAAGTCAACTATCTCTGTAGAGGGGAAAGATACATTTTATTTTATTTTTTTTTTTTTTAAGCAGAAATGATTTACACAAGATCATAAAATGGCATGAAAGATGGTCTGGTAAAAATCAAGCATTGCACTAATACTTTTCCTGTTGATTCTTTTTAAAATTACTAATATCTAAGAATAAGTTTGAAAATGAGATCTAAAGTAAAGTTGCTTTTAAAATTAAATGCAGCATAATGTGCGTGGACACCATGTACCACACGTCCTCAGCAACTGCTCACCCAAGTAAATACTGTGCACTGACCCCATAATTCTCCAATGTGGTTTTGGGGGCTGAAGCTGGAGTGCTCTTGCTACCACTGCGGTCTCCATGTCCCTCCTTTCCAGGACTGGCTTGAGGAGTCACATCTAGCCAGAAGAAGTGGAGCTTGACTTCAGAGGGCTGGCAGCAGAAAATTTGTGAACAGGCAACTGAAACAATGATCATCAGGCACATGCTGTTTCCTAGCTAATCCACTGGGGCTATATTCAAATGAGAAAAACACTGTCATTTTGTTTCCACTTTACCTAAAATGCTGGCTTTTTATCTTTGACCTATTTAACAATACTTGCCTCTTCAGAGTTCCACTGCAGGCACAGCACACAGCTAATGGGTAATACTGCTGAAAAATTTGTTCCCATTGCGGGCTAATGCCACTGCTCTTCTTTTTTTCAGTTTTTAACACTTCTGTTATCAGCACACTGCCCTTTTTGGAAGGGGGAAAAGAACCCTACAGATGTCTGCTTTTATGAATGCCTCAAGCTTTCAAAATTAACAGTGCGAATCTTGTGGTCACTGTATACTCCTGTCTTAAGAGCAGATGTGGCACTGTATAGTTTTGGTATTAAGTACTGTCAGGCTCCATTTCAAGCAAAGAACTATTTATCTACTTAACACAGAACATAACCAACTTTTGTAAGTCTCATATATTACATTTATTTCAAAATGCTTGGCATTATTAATCCTTTTTATATTGTTAATATAAAGATTCTGCTTCAAAACCTCAAAAACCCAGAAAGTTTATTTTTTTCCTCTTTTTTGCATTGCATGCACTGATGAACTAGCCTGCTCAGCAAGCATTTAACAGATTAGACACTTGAACATGGTTTCAGGCAATGCTCTCTCATGTTTCTGCGTATTGCCTGATAAACACTTCAAAGTAAACCGCTCATAAATATGAAATGAAAAGCCAAGAAGTCGTTATGCACAGCTTTGAGATACAAATCTCTTTATTCCCTTCTGAAGTGGAGTTTGATTGACATAATGAGTCATAGATCCTGTCCAGGGACACACTGCCTTATCCCCTTTTCCTCAGGAGACAGGGAGTCTTTAAAGAAATCCACTTTAGAACTTTCTGATAGACAGCTACAGAAAAGTTGAACACTACACAAATTTATTATTTTGTATTAATACCTACTGTAACAACCGTGACATAGGTCAAAGATTGATTCCAAAGCCACGAGGAGGCCCCAGCACCTAAACCCTTTAAAGGAGGCTGATGCCAAGACATATATTTCACCTGGTTATCACTGATGCAGCAATGCAGGCATTGGGTCTGCACACAAAGGACGGCAGAGCCAGTGCTGAGCTGGTAACTGCACCCCGCTGCCGCAGGGACCCGCGCACCCACAGGGTCCCTCTGTGAGCTCCAGTCCCACCCGTTCAGGACAGCTGGTCCTCACAGAGCTCCACGAAGGAACAGGTGAGCCCTCGTGGCTTCGGCCAGCCCACTGCCGAGCCTCGTGTTCCCTCTGCTGCCTGCACAAGCCGCTTCTGACTGCAACCCTGCACCTCGCGCCTTCGCCGCACAGACCCCTCTGCTGCCTGGCTCATGTCTCATCTTGGAGGGGGGAGGGGGGGAGGGAGGGGGGAGGGGATGCTGTCACTCCAAGGAAGTCCACATCGCGACCACCCTCATTAGAAGGCATATCTATGCTCCCCCGTAGTCATTTCCTATACTTCACAGGTCTGTGCTGTGAAGGAGATTAAGACTTTGCGAGAAGGAGCAGTTAAAAGAATCTAGCCTGAAAAATCTCTGAAATGCTAATTTAGATGTTGCTGTTAATAAATGATACCCATATGAAAACGACAAAAACTATGGCGTGTGTAATTGTTGGCCATTGCTATTCCATAAAATGTCTACTTCACAAAAAGTCGAGCTTTAAGGCACCACAGTGAAACTGCTAATCAGCAGCACCATAAAAAAAAATACGGTATTATAAATTGCTACCCTACAATGTTATATTCACAGCCTGAATTTGTAGTATTTGTGGAGGTTTTTAGAATGAATCCAGCAAATTTCTGTCTAAATTGAGATGCCACTTCTGGCACTTTACTTCCTAGCCATACTGTATGCATTAAATTATATATTGTTTCTGGCTTTTGTTAGTCTCTAATCCCTCTGAAATAACCATACATGAGGTATACAAGATTCACTACTCAAAACTCCACTTTCTTTTGTTAATGGTAGTGTTATTATTAACATTAGACATGAGCCATTCATGTAATTTATAAAATAATACATACATCATTAAGATTTTAAAAGCAACAGTAAAAAATTAGCTTAATTTGTCGTATTCTAAATATTTTTATTTTTCCAATAAAAATGAAAAGGCTAGAATCTATAAAAAAGCATGCAGTGAAACAATGAAATGGTGAGAAGACTTACTATTACAAGAACCGAATTCATACTACATGTAAATAATGAAACAGTCAAGCCTAGTTTTGCAGCAAAAGGCTGAAATGGCGATTTAGAAGTTTAAGGCAAAAAAGCCACAATGCGGTATCGCTGTCCATCTGCAAAGACCATTGCTGCTTCTTCTCAGTCCCCAGTGACTGAGATTACCAAGACATTATTTTTTCCTTGAAACAATTATTGTTAAAAGCTTTTACTGTTCTTACTTACTGTTTGCAAATTGCAAACACATTTTGACCCTGCCCTATATATTGTGAACACTTTTCCTTCTCTGCTCTATATGATGATTCACATCTTGAAAGTCAATAGTCTGCACTGGCTTTTCTAATCATGAGTAAGCAATATATATTTACATCAAAATACAAACACATGAATTGCAAGAAATACTGAGCAAAATGGGGAAGTGCTGAAAAAGCCAAAAACTAAATCAAAGACTATGACTAGGAACAAGCATTCTCCAATTTTGCAATTTTTGATTATCAATTGTCCTTTTAATGTATATTAAAATATTTGGCCCAAATTGCAACTGTTTGTAACTATTTTGAATATTTGTGAGGGACTTTTATTATACACATGACTAAGGAATTATGGGCATACATCTGAAAAAATGTCATGCACCAGTATTAATTTTAATACACGTATTATTCTGGTGTACTGTTGATAGACTGCCGCACTGAAAGGCAAATGAGGCATCTGAAATATTCTGAATTACTGAAAGTCTTCTGTAGCACTCACAATTCCTGTGCAACTGAATTAATTAGAATATGAATAAAATTAGATACTCAAAAAAAGAACTAGACCCTAAAATAAACAATTCTTTTTGATGCTATTTTAGAAATAGAGTGTGTTTCTATAAACTAATCTTATTTTAAGAGATTATACCTCTGTTAGTGAGCTTTCATTACAAGATGTGAAATATTTGGATAGGGCTTCAAGCAGCATTAGGTATTCTGATGAGGTCCAAAAAATACAGCTGTCAGTCATACCCTTGGCTCTGTCAGTCACTTCAGCACGCTGAGACCAAGTTGTCTCCAGGATAAGTGCTCCTCAGAGATCTGCAGTTGCTGCTTGACCTACAGCTGAGAAGCAAGTGCTTCACTCACTAGATCTATTAGCCCTTTAACTTCTTTCATTCACTAGCTAATATAAATACATTGCTAAAGTGAGTGATTAATTCAATTTCTTTAGAGAGAGTGCTAAATTCTTGAAGCCTCCAGTATGACTATCCATGGAGGCTCCAAAATATTCATATAATTAGTTATTAATCATGGAATTGCAGTTAGAAATCTGGTAAGAGCCACTAAGTTTTAAACTTTTTGTCTTTCATCTTCCTTCCAAGAACAGCCTTCCCTTACTGCATCATAGCTTCATTTAACATAGACACTAAAGCAACTATCATCTCTACATATTTTTATGTGTTTTTTTGCACTGGCAGCCTGTTCAACAAAACATCGTCTTTCCTTTTCTTGTCCATGCTTTCCATGTTTGACATCAACACAACAGCTTACTGTTGCTCCTAAAGGAACAAACTTCCATTAAAAAATGCAGGAGGTAGACAAATTAAAAGAGAGGAAGAAACCCCCAGAACACTTACGCACATACTGTTGAATGCAAGCCTTTCCCTCCATTACTGAAAGAACCAACAAACATTTAAAATTACCTAAGATATCAATGTGTAACAAGGAGTCCAGGAAGCATTCTGACATAAAATATCCGGGAATCTGACCTGACAGCCCATTGCTTTGATATGAACAATGTCATCTTTTTTTCTCCTACATTTAAGATACATTGTATCTTGTTATCTTCTGATCCAAGTATGGCACTGTGATGAAAATCCTAGACAACACAAGTGTCCAAACTAGAAGAAGCAGTTTCCTTCCAATCATGTTGACAATTTCTTTCATTTGTAACCAGACAGAGACTTTATATAGTCAGCTTTGAAAATGAGGCTTACAGTAATCAAACAAGTTCCACACAGGTGGACATAATGGGGTAAACAAATCCACAACATACTTTGGAAGCATCTATAGGGACTTCCTTCCCTGTTTAAATGTCATTTGGTTGAGAGAAAAGAAGGAATACTTTTACGTGTATTATAACCAACTCTAGTTTTACATACTGGAACATTACAAATGCAAGAGAGAGGCCATATCTGCTACTTCACTTATCCAAATCGACTTAAGCTTCACCAACCAGTTTTCCGAAACCAAACCAAAACAAAAAAACATACACAAGAATGCCACAAAAGCCCACTGAAGTCTGCAAAACATACAAAGAGGAGAACTTCACTTTTAAAGCTGCTGGTAATGCAGACATTCATTTTCAGTATGCACAGAAGAGTCACAGCTTAGTCCAGAGAAATGAGCAAGAGTATTTTCAACTCATGCATATGCTTATATTTACAAAAAGCTCTTCCCATCTATGCCACTAGCTAAATATTATTAGATTAGCTAAAAAATTCTGGTAAAAAGTCAAACATTCAACACTGGATTAACTCAGAGCTCATTTGAAAGCTGGCAACCGACTGGAAGAATACATTTTTGAAGACAAACTAAAAAAAGTGAAATATATCTAACAATACGCACTTCTTTGGTTGCCATTTTGAACAAACTGACACGCATATCCTAGTCCACTCCACTCCAGAAACAGCTATTTTTGGATTAAAATAAAGCTTCCTTCGGATGATCTGCGTTGCACAGCTGGCTGTGCAGCGGCCAGCAATAACCTGAGCCCGACGTACCTTGAAAGATGCCTTCAGGACTGCGTTTCACTGATGGAAAGCATGAACCTTCCTACGCAGTATGCACTGCACTATGCATTTAGTCCTTTGAGAGCTTTCAGGATGAAAAGACTATAGTTATTACTACCATCATTATTATTAATGAAAAATACACATGTAAAATTAGGTTTCGAACACAATGTTTTATAGCCCCTATTTGTCTCTGTGGACATACGCCATAATGGCTTTAACAGACCTTTAACACTCACTGACTAATTAATCTTTACACTCAGGACCCAGCACTGAGTTTTATTCAGTAAGGAGCAGAAAATAGCATCTGTGGATTGGGCTTGCAAGGTCCACTGCATGAATAAATTGTTAGGCTACAGGAAAAGTCAGTATTAAACAGCTCCTTTCCTCCCCTCAGTACTCCTCTAACAGCCTTCACCAGCCACTGAAGCTTCCCTTTGCAAACTTCTACATACAATTTATTTTTATTTCCTGAAGTGACTCTTTTCAACCTTACAGAGACTCAGTCTTCCAAATACATTGACACTGATAGAAAAAATATTACAGGGACTAGGTATCACTTTAAAATATAACTGCATTTCCAACACAACCAAATTACGCACCAGCAAATTCAGCTTTCCTATGGAGAGCACAAACGAACCATACAAATTCATAGACCCCAGCAATTCGTCAGAAAAACCTTTAGGCTTCCATTTCAAACTGAAACATGTTCTAAATATGAAAAAGCACAGGGAATATATTTTGCAAAAAAAGGAAGCACAAAGAGAAAACACGCCATACAGTCTCTTAATAGAATAAATAAAATCTTTTCTCCTCTTAAAAGAATTTTAAAGGTATTGTAAAAGAAAAAGCATATAGGGGTAAATTTCCCTCATCTCGTTTGCATGATGCAGTTAGAGTGAACATAGCCTACCTGGAGCCTTGCCTTACTTTAGCTATAAAGCCAGGCAACCAGAACATCATCTTCAGTTACAAAAAATACAGTGTTATGTGTTTACTAGTCAAGCTTCAGTGGCTGAGATTGCATCAAGATGAAATTATTAAGGTTTCTAATTGTTTTTTTTCTAGTATAACTATAGGTGAACCCTGGTAACACTATGAAATACAAGAGCATGATATCTCTTTCATTCCATTTGGCTAACTTTAAGAATAGCTTAATCCATTTCTAAGTAAAATTAAATTAGGAAACAAGCCTTGTGAACTGCAGCACAAGCGGTAATGATGGCAGTACAGCACTTGTTTTGAGAGTCAAAAATGACCTCTCTAGACTGTTACTTTATCAAGAAAGATCACAAATCAGTTGTAGTGTGTTTCTTAAAACAAAGCATTTATTTTTCTGTATGCCTACAGAGATAATATTTGCCAGATTAGCTCTTTTTCCTTTTGAGTTCTTAATCACTTGTTTAGTGAGTCTACTTCTCACAGCAAAGAGCTATTAATTGAAGTCCAGTAGGACTGAAATCTGCACTTATTAACGGTTGGACAGAGCCAAGTAAAGACACATCTACTCCTACACCTCAGTCTACTTGCCTTACGCGCCTTGTTTTCCCCCACTTGTTGAAGCACATTTTCAGTTTCCCTCCATAAATTCCACAAAATCCTCCCTATCAATGAGCCACATTCTACCCTCAAGCCACCTATAACAGATTTCTCTGTCTGGAAAAGGTAAAGGGAGGTGAATCAACTAGGAAACAAAATCCTCATCTGCTATTGCTTGATCAGTTACAGCTTATTGTGTTATCTCCCCAAACGTTTTCCCATTATAAAAAAAATGGAGTAACGCTTATACATGAAAAAAGACTTCAAAATTTAATAGGACTTTATAGGGACTCAGCTTTCTGAATTACAGTGATAAAAAAAAAAAAATCTAAAGTAATTTCTATTTGATTTGAATCCCATTTATGTATGACAATATCTGCTCTGTTAAGAGATCCTGACAGGAACAGTCCAGCTGAAACTGCAAGCACATGAAGCTGGCAGAAGCATGAAGCTTGGCTCTCTTCCCACTGACCTGCCATCCTCTCAAGTCTGGGAGGAACATTACCAGGCACCATGTAAGCCTTCACTCCTGCTTTAGAATTCAAATAAACCATGGCATAAAAAAATAAGGACTCCATTAGATTAGCTTTTACTCAGATTTACCATTTACCCAAAGGTCACGTTTAGGCTAACTTTCTAACTGGCAACACCTTATGCATACATTTTAAAAGCAACGTGGTGTGGAAAGTCATTTTGTGAACAACTACATCACGTTCATCATTAGGACTGAAACAGTCCTAAGCCCTGTCCATCAGAAAATGGTAAGCACAAGAAAAATACAATCCCAGCGTAAGAAAGACTGGAAAAAGCAGCTGCATAAGTCCAGTTCATGAGAAAACACAAAAAATGATCCACAACATAAACACCTATAACATGCAGGATATGTCTCAAGACATAAAAGGAAGGGAGCTCAGTATTCAACGAGAAACATAACTTCTTTGTGATGCAGTTTCATGGCTAGGGAAGAATAGGCCAATGGCTGCTGTGAATTTAAATCTGTATTACACACAAATCAAAATGAACGTAGGACTGGATCTAGATGGTATCAGATGGGCCTTGATTCCTTCTGCTTCATGTACATGACTTGAAGATGGACAGTGACCCTTGGACCTAAATTTGTTAATGGCACCTCCAAACTGGAATCATAACAAGCTTTTTTGTCAGACTAAAAGATAAACTAATGGTAAATTACAATGTAAAGGGCATGACAGAAGACTCTGGTTTAGATTTCTTAGTTTTGCTACATCTGTTCTGAACAGAAAAAAAAAATCATCAAATGTCTTATAAAATAGGTCAGCACATACGGTCTTCACAAACCAGTGCCATTAAAGTGCTTACTTACATAGGGCATCTACTTGTACTCAGAATTTATCATTATTATTTGGAAGCTCCTGAACAAAACATTCACCCCCCGCATTCTGCGGTATAAGTTCTGTAGCTGAACATCATTTGCAGCCACGACTGTGACAGGGGACCAGGAGCTCGACTTCCACTGGGACTTCTGCAGAGGGGCACTAACTTAAGGATAGCCAAAGCCTTTATAAATCTGAATCATCTATATAAATGGTCTGGGTAAGGATTTAACAGCACAAATCTAGAAATGTTAATTAGAAAATGTGAAGATTAATAAATATACCTATGCAAACTCCAATTTTTAGAAATGTAATGGCTTTACTTTGATGTAATGGCTTCCAAAAATCAACTAATGAAACCAAAGTAAGGTCACTAAAATTCTGAATAGGAGTGCCCACAAAGTGAATTAATGCAGCTTAACTACTATTTTAAACTCCCATGAGTATTTTTTTCTCAGTGCCTTCATTTAGATACACCAATAGTTTAATTTTCTTGGAGGCACCAATAATTGCAAGCATTGTCTCCCTATAAAAAGTTTCAACTTTTACGAACAGATTTTTAAATTACTCAGATTATGTATGGATGGGATTTTTTTAATTAACCATGTACAGTGAAAATCACCTGGAATTTAAAATACTCCTTGCATGAATTTTTTTCTAAATTTCCATGATTTCTAAAGGCTTTATCCTGCACTTTACAGTTACCTGAGGGTAACACACATTTTTTTGCTTTCTCAGTATAAATGGGTGGGTAAAAAACTCCTGTTCTCCACGGACAGATGAGGCTGGCCATCACACATATAATCTATACATGTATATTTAGCACTGCCCATATTTAAGTGGCATCATTTTTTGCAAACACACTGAACAATCACGCGTAGAAGAGACTCATTCCATTACCCTCCATGCTACAGATAGAAAAACAGAGCTCTTAAATGAGTGCTTGCCTGAAGACTGAGAAGGATTTTTGGGCAAAGCACAACAACTCAAACCCTGCATTTTAACTTTATGTTTTAAATGAAGGTTGGCTAAATAATTCTCTAAAAGGAATACTTATTTTTGACAGTGAGATGTACCCTGAATTTCAGAAACACAGAAATCATCGTTTCAGGTTTTTAATGAATGTAGTACAAGATTTACATTACTTAGAAGGTTGGAATAATCTGAATAAGCCAGCCTGGAAGTGTTAGCTACTTCATGTTTTGCTAAACACTGTAAATATTGCACATGGGACTGCAAATTGCTCTGGCATAAGCAATGTGAGTTACCAATACCCGTATTGCAAAGAATGAAGTGACCACAACAGCATACTTGAAACACAATTTTCCTTCTGCACTTCTCCCACAAAAGCACTCATCTGCTAGAATAATGAAAATCCTTCAGATTTACACCAAGAAGGTGGCTGAAATATTTGTTCTGGGTTTACAAGTGTGAAAGGGTCATATCCACACCATGTTAAACATTTTTTTTTTCCTTCATGATGCAAGGACATCCATGCTTATTAGCTCAGGGGCTGCATTTTGCCTGCTGCCTTTTCCCAATGGAATGCTGATTTATGATTAGATCTCCTGACACCACAGGACGCTAATAAGTAAGAGAGCATTACTGTAATAAGGACTGTGGTAAATTTTCATTTAGAGTACTACTCAGACAATCACAAAAAATCCTACCTCTGGAAAAGATTCTGCGCAGTGAATATGGGGTTTAGCTGGTAAGGCGAAAGTCTTCTTAAAACATGCTCAGTCAAGTAGTATTTATGTTTTCTGAGGAGTCACCACAGTAAGAAAATGAGCTTTGATTGACAATGAAAGACACGGCTATCACTGACTTCTGAGATCTTATTCCAGCTCATAAATGAGAGTTAGATGACTTCTAAAAAGTTTGGCAAATTCAGCTCATTTTTTCCTCCCCTTCTTATTTTATTTTTACCATTCATCTCTAAGGTTTCAGAGTACTCACTCATCCTCCACTATTCTGTTTCTTGAAGCCTACTTTTCCTATTTCTTTAACTATCTTTTGTTCTCCCCAATCCAGCAGTGTCAGACTTCTTTATTAAATAAATTATATTAATAAAGCTGTCAAACTGCTCGAACAGGAGTAATTCCTATGTTAATAAAACCCAGTAAAAGCATGCTTTTGACTTCACCTTCATATTTTTAAATTCTATTTTGCAACAACAAATAAAGCACTCTAAGTTTGGGGATTTGGTTTTGTTTTCTAAATTATTATTACATTTATGTGATGGATAAAGGCACTATGTATTTGCCAGAAACACCACAAAATTAGATGAAGGCAAGACACAGAATTAGCTGAAGTGAAATTCTCCTTTGTGATGGATGGGTTGAAGTTTCACTAATCAGAAAAGTTTGCTTAAAATTAAAATAATTTTTGATTAGTTAAGAATACACGCTACATACACAATAGATAAGGAAGGAGAAAACCAACAGTGAAAATACTAGCTAATACAAATAAAAATGGGTTACTAATCTAAGTGCAAAGATATTTTTCCCCTTTTTCTGCTCACAGTGTTATTCATGCCCCTGAGCATCTCACTTAATCTTTTTTCTCACACACTTTGTCTGTAAAATGGGAATGAACCAACGTAATTTATCCCAATGGCATAATATGTGAGTTAGAGTAAGACAAAAAAACCCAAAATCCAAACATCTCATAATTATTTAAATAGGATTTGGTACATCAGGATGACATATATAATTGTAGCCTTTGTTCTCTTCAGGAAAAAAAACTGAATTACTTAAAACGTATACATTTTTCACTCTTAAGCATTCAACTGAGTCTTTGTCTTCCTCCATTTTATATCACTCTTAGCTACATAAAAGATGAAGTAGATGAATTTCAAGTTGTTTTCCTTAGACTTTAAATCTTGGGTAACTCCTCATTTACCACCTTTCACCACAAATTAACATGCACATCAAGACAAGTTCATTATAATTTAAAGTCCTGTTAAAAAGATGAAAAAAAATTGCACCTTAAAGTGCCCTGGATTATCTACTGGTTAATAAAATCAGTACTGAATAATTTTATATTTCATAATACTCAGTTTGCTTTTCTTTCTTTCTAATCAAAGAGCTTTGAAAGCAAAATTTACATTCCAAGTAAATAAATGCTCATTGTTGGAAAGTACCATCATCTTTGTTTTTCTGAAGGTAAGAATGATGTTCATATAAAATAAATAAACCCCACAATTATATAAATGAAACTATGATATGAATGCATTTTGATGTTTCTAAAAACTGTACTTTGGGGAACTGTAGCTGAAAAATTACTCTTAGCATGTAACAGTCCTAATTCACAGAAAAATGTCATCTGCATCTCACAGATTTATATAAAAGTTCCATTATTAACACATTTCAAATGTTTGTACATTACCTAAGAATATATATTACATCTTTCTGAAACAAATAAACCCAAGTTTAGCATATCATTGCCCTGCTGACATGAAATTTCACTTCGTATTAGCAAGTGACAGCTGCTTTATACGCAGTCCCAATGAAGGAGAACCGTAAAGTGAGCAGAGTGTTCAAATAAATTAAAAATAATGGTGGCCAAAGAGTCACGAAATCATTATAAGCAAGCATTAATAACGTCATAATGAAAACTGAAAAAACTAAAATGGCTGCTTTTTACAGTGAACTCGGATTTACCATGGCTATTAATTATTAAGGGTTAAAAAAGAAATATATATAAAAAAAAGGTAGCATTCTAGCTATAGGTGCTGCAGCAGCGAGGTACCTCAGGCTCTGAAGTAGTCTCACAGAGATGTCACAGACACGACAAATATGGATAGTGGGGAAAAAACCTGGGAAAAGATGATACTACAGGAACAATTCAAACTCCATAGCAGTCTATGCAGACACTGCCTACTGAGTTCAGCATTCCCCGAGCTTGAGAGAAGAGCGCCGAGTAACGCACCACACACTAACTCTGCCTCCAATAAACTCAGGTATCTCTATTTTTTTAGTACCAGTACTATATTAATTTAGATCTGCACTGAAGTTCTCCAAAAAACATCTTTAAATATATTCTGCAGCAATTGTTTTTTTTTTTGGTGTTTTTTTTTTTTTTTTGGGGGGGGGGGGGGGGAATATTTACCCACTGACCAGTACAATCTTCCAGTCCCAACAGCACTTTCACAAACTTAATTTTTATGTTGCTTATCACTATATGTGAATTTATACTGTATTTTTAAACACGCTTGGACATTTAAACAACAAATAAACCCCCCTGAACTCTGTAAAAGGGTGTCAGGTGATCACAAAAGTCCCTATCCAGCTAAAGAACAACACACTCCCAGATCATAAAGTGTGTTTAAAAGAGACTGAACCTTTGAGGTTTGATAAAACACAGTGACAAAATACTGATGTAAAAGTATACACAGCATTTTGATTACTCATTGTTTTGTGACATTTTGCTTTGTTTATTCCACTCTTCTTTTTCCAGTCTCCAATTTACTGTTTGATCCAAACTGCTTTTGAAAGTCTTACTATGAATTGTTCTGAAAAACAAACAAACAAACAAAAATATCCAAATAATATAAACATCACGGCCTTTTCACTCGTCAGCAGGATGAGTTGAAACTTCACCTGGCTATGAAAACAAAAACCTTGTCTTCAAATTGATGTTCCCCCTATGGGCTACTTTAGCAGATCAACTTGTATATTCAGAGCATTTTAATGCATTGGCATTTTAGCCACTTACCAGCCTAGCACCCCTGGCTATATCTATCCTACAAAATAAACACACAATGACTTGGAATGTGGAATCATCATACCTACTTCATAATGTTTTGATATTTTAATTCCTCAATTTTCTATACTGCATTGTTGGTTGACAAAGACGGGAAAAACACACAGTGTTAGTAAAACATACGATTCTGTTCAACAGTGAGTATTCCTCCTCAATTCTTATTTAATGGTCTAATCAATTCACAGTTAATAAGGAAAGCTTTTTTCTGAACTCTACTTAGGTGGAACTCCCTTCCAAGCTGCCAGCAGCCACTCACCTAGCCCCAGCCCAGGCCAAGGCACCCCATAAAACTGCTCTCAGCACACCACTCGTGCGAGCTGCAGATTGTGGGCAAGTCGTTTGGTTGTTCCCCATTCCCCCGCCCTCAGACCCTGCTTTCTCTGCTTATCATCTGTTAGAGCATTCTTGCACTTATGGACAAAGCCTGCTATGTTAAAAGCTATGTTTTATTGTGACAACTGTATGTTTAGCATAGGGTTATTTTGAAATCATGCACATGAGGTAGCCCATATAGATATGGACTTGCTGTCTGCATTTTGGAGCGAGTAACTGTTGCACCATTGATTTTTCCTTCAGTCAGTCTGTGGTTTTGAAACATTAAACAACTGCTATATGGCAATATGGATTTAAGAGGCTTTCCTAACAACAGCTGAGATATTTAGGCTAGAAATGTAAATACTGCTTCTTAAAGGACAATACTGAAGCTGAGAATTACTAAAAAGGCTCTGTACCAGAGGAAAAGTTCCTACGGTTTTAGTAAAGGCATTTTGCACTATTTTTTTTTCCAAATTAACACAAAAAGCCAAATGACAATTTAAGAGAGCTGGCAGTAAGATCATTTGAAAAAGCCCGTTAGTACTTGTTAAATTAGAAACACAAGTTGAAGAAAGGAAGGAATGCTAAACACAGCACAGTCACGTCACCTTCAGGTAAATAAAGGCAACCACATACCTTTCAGCCATCCTTAAGCATCAGCGGTGCCGTATGCACTGAGCAACAACAGTAGAGGAAAGAATGAGAAGTGTCAACATCCATTATATTTGCCCTCACCACTCATAACCTCCTCTGGGCTTGGTCCATGGAAACCTCTGGAAGACACCCTCCCCTTCTGTACTTCTCCTGACATTGTCAGATAACGCTTCCCAGGTTGTAAAATACACAATCCCTTTTCCTGGTCTCCACTTCCCAAAAGAGAAATACTGCAGATAACAGAAGAGGAGGGTCCAACAGGAGTCTGAAGGTAGGTGAGGCTACAGCAGCAACTGCCTGTGTTACTGAAAGTACGGATGTTGCTGATGAGCTTCAGGGTACTGCCCCCAGCTACAGCCATGCTTTTTGCTTCCAACAGATCTGTGTTAAAGTTGCCCATAGCCATTTGCCTATGCAGGCAAGAAGCAAAACCCAATCTTGTATCATCACCACCAGCGGATGCTACCCAGCTGTACAGAGCAATGCCAATTGATACCATCTTACACATGCTTTTCCTTTTACCTCCTTCCAGGTTATTTTGCAAAGCCATATATCCACTTCTCTCCATGGTTGGGACAGCCACTTTATTCATAAGACTTTCCAGATAAGAGCTACGTCCAAAAATTCTTCTAATGCTTTCTCTTTTTGCTGCTTCTGTCCGGAGTTAAAGCCCATACTGATACCTTTCTTTGTTTATCCCTCTTTCAGCATTGCTCCTGACCAGCCTTATTCATCTTCTTTTTATCTTGGTAAAGCTCTTCCACATCAATCCTCGTATCTCAAAATTTACCTTGCCTTTTCAACAGTGAAGATACTGTCACTTCATTTAGCTTCACTAGATTTTTTATTTTTTTTTCCTGGGATTTTAGAAGCCTTTATTTACCAGTATCATTCTGCACAGCTTAGGAGTTCTTAAGAAAGGACAACCAACATGAGGCATTCATGTAACTGATTGGTGAATGGCAAAGAAAAAAAAAAGAAAAAAACCCCACAAATGCATTCAAAATATTTTGCCAAGAATCTAAAGATTCTTGCGAAGAATTCCTTGAGAGAAAAAAGAACCAGAAATGACAGACATACTCTACCACCTGCACATCCAAAAATATCTACAGATTTCAGCAGAAATATATAACTTCAAGCATAACAGTCTCCTTGACAGTAAGACAAGAAGCCACTTTCCAAAAGTGCCCTCTCTCACCTCATCTGCATTTCAGATTATGCTGTATGTTAATTTACAACCTTGAGTCATCAGAAATTTAAGATAGTCCATACAAAGATGTTTTTAAGTGGAACGGGAGGAAGTTAAATGATAAGGATACACAGTTTGCCCTCCTACGCAGCAGTGTCTACTCATTAGACTTTAGCTGCTCAAACTACTAACAGATTTCCTTTGGGTTTTTTTCGGGTGTGTGGGGGGGAGGTTTCTGGCTGCCTAAGATCATATGCAGAATTAAATCACAATACTCTCGGAGCTGCTGACAACAGAAAAATATCTTTTAATAAAAAGGCTGTAGGAAGGTAAATTTTGCGCAGAGATTTAGCTCCACTTCACCCTCCGTCTTGAAAGTTGAAGTGATAAAGGCCTTTTACATATGTCATCTCTGCAGGGGAGAATTTCTTTCACATGAGCAAACAATAAATGAAGTACTCATTTTAAACATCTCATTACATATGAACAAGATTAATTTAAACCGAACAATCTGGCATTTTTTCAGACATACTGTATAAGCATAGCTCTAAGTAAATTATACTGCTGGACTTAAATGTAGGCGCTAAACATATTAGGTACAATACTTCTTATTTTTAAAAAAGCATACTTGGTGCTACCTATAACTACAAGTCTGTTTCCTTGCTAAATAGTCATGTGACCTCCAGACACACAGATTTCAATTCCTATTCTGAAGAACAGTACTGTAAACATGTCCAGGGGCTTAATTTATTCAATCATTTTGTGGAAATTTACTATGCATTTTGGTAAGAGCACCGTTTGATATGCTACTATATTTTCTCGCTTGTAGAACATTAAGTAATATGAAGAGGATCTAAAGGTAAATCTCTTATCAGTTTGAGCCACTCGTTGAATGTGGGCACATTTCTGGTGTGAAGACAAGCACAGAAGTGCTTCCTGTGCCTGGCAGATATACTAACTATTGTAATTTTTTGTGGACCACTTGGTGTATAAGAAATTGGTTGAATGGTTGCACTCAGAGTTGTGGTCAACGGCTCTACATCCAAGTGGAGACCAGTGATGAATGGTGTTCCTCAGGGGTCCTTACTGGGACCACTGCTGTCCAACATCTTTGTTGGGGACATGGACAGTGGGATCGAGTGCACTCCCAGCAAGTTTGCTGATGACACCAAGCTGTGTGGTGCAGTTGATGCACTGGAGGGAAGGGATGCCATCCAGAGGGACCTTGACAGGCTTGAGAGGTGGGCCCGTGCAAACCTCATGAAGTTCAACAAGGCTAAATGCAAGGTCCTGCACGTGGGCTGGGGCAACCTCAAGCACAAGTACAGGCTGGGCAGAGAATGGATTGAGAGCAGCCCTGAGAAGGAGGAGTTGGGCGTTGGTTGATGAGAAGCTCAACATGACCCAGCCATGTGTGCCTGCAGCCCAGAAAGCTAACCAGAGCCTGGCCTGAATCAAAACAAGCGTGGCCAGCAGGTTGGGGGAGGTGATTCTCCCCCTCTGCTGGGCTCTCCTGAGACCCCATCTGGAGTGCTGTGTGCAGCCCTTGGCCCCCCAGCATAAGAAGGATGTGGGCCTGTTGGAGCAAGTCCAGAGGAGGCCAGGAGGATGCTCAGAGGGCTGCAGCACCTCTCCTGTGCAGACAGGCTGAGAGAGTTGGGGTTGTTCAGCCTGGAGAAGGGAAGGCTCCGGGGAGACCTTACAGCGGCCTGCCAGTGCCTGAAGGGGCTACAAGGAAGCTGGAGAGGGGCTTTGTACAAGGGCCTGTAGGGACAGGACAAGGTGAATGGCTCTAAGCTGAAAGAGGGGAGATTTAGATTAGGTATTAGGAAGAAATTCCTCACTGTGAGGGCAGCGAGGCGCTGGCCCAGGCTGCCCAGAGCAGCTGTGGGTGCCCCATCCCTGGGATGCTCAAGGCCAGGCTGGACGGGGGTGGGAGCAACCTGCCCTGGTGGAAGGTTGGCAGCAGGGTGGAACTAGATGGTCTTTAATGTCCCCTCCAACCCACACCATCCTATGGTTCTATGAAAAAGAGTGTCAACTTCACCCTTGCCAACTATAGCTTAAACAATGAGGATACAAAATATGTGATGCTGGGGTAAAATATTCTTGGAACAGCATTCAAAACCCCTATATGCCAGGAAAATCAAAATTTTCAGGAAAAAAAAATTGAATCTAAACTAAATTCCTGTTCTCCCAGCCCACTACTCCACAGCTGAGCAAATTGATACTTTAGATTCAATAACTGACTCAGTGCTATTAAACAATACTTGTATATTTTACGACACAATATTACAACTGTGAAAATCACCTCTTAATTTTGGGTTTGTTTAATATGCCAAGTAATTGTATTTATTCTAAGTTGTTCCTATGCACAGATACCCCATCTTGTTCTACAGACAATCATCATATTTTGGAATGCCGAAGTCTCTCTTTTATACGTATCACATCTGTAGGGTAAGAGGATAGGTTGCCACACTTCTGAATTTTTTTTTTGGTATACATTTTCTTAAACTGGATACTAAGACCCTCAGCATTAAAAGAAATACTGAAGAAAAATTGGATAAATCCTATCCCGTTATGTTTTTGCAAGCTGTAGAAATAATGAGGAAACACACAGATCAACAGAAAACTCACTCTAAAACAATACTTCAGAGAAATTTTATTAACAAGGACTGTTCTGCCTAGCATAGTGATGTCCACAAAGAAAAAATGGCACACAGAAAACCCCCTGTGTGGGATAGATATACTTGGATCAAGGTATAACATTGTTATGCTGTCAAAAAATGAAGGAAGAAGATGAATTTAAGAGACTGAATTTAAGATGGAGGAGTCTGTCATGCAATAACAGCTTATAAGAGTTACAAAGCCGACATATAAACATAAAAAGCAAAGCTGACATATTTGATAACCACAAAGCCTGCTTATTCCAAATATACTCTCAATTACAGTCATTCTGGATTACACAAAATGAAAAAACAAGTTCAGGGAAGTGCAGTATTACAATGCTTGTCTCAGTTTCTATGCTGTCAACCTCTCAAAGCTTCCCTACATGTGAATTTCCCCAACCTCCCGCCTGGGCAAACACTTGTGGGAAGAGAAGGCAGTTTCACAGCTTCAGAATGTTCAAGCAGATATCCCACCCCTGCACCGATTTTCAGGGCAATGCAAGAACATGGAAAACGTGTCACAACAGCTTCTTGTGGTCTGAAGCTGAACACCAGCACGCAAGTCAGAAGTTTCAGGTCAGTTCCGAAAATACCGTATCCCAAAGGCAAACAGTTGTGGGTAGTGGACTTACTCAAAAAGACCCTTATATATTAAGCCAGCACCTCACTTATGCTGCTTTATTGCAATTACCCCAGAATAGTCGATGCACAGTAACTAAAGTTTCATTATACCTTGTTAATACTAAAACCAAGCACAAAGGTACATTTTACTTAAGAAATGGTAAAGAAACAGGCAAACACAGATGAGAGATTGTTGCACTGAGTCAACAAGAGAGAATCACATAACTGAAGTACTGAAGACATCTAAAACCACAATCTTTTGTGTACACAGTGATTTCAGAAAGCAAATAACATTTCATTTTTCTGTGCTGCGTTCTGGTTGAAGCATCCACATTCAAACAATCCTAAATACAAGTACTGGATTTTAGTCTTCTATCAATACTAGACAGTACACATTTCCAAGTCCCTCAAATTTAATGTTCTTTCTTCTAATTAGACTGCTGCTAGATCTGTAGGCAGTATTATAAACCACTTTAACCTTATTTTAATTTTTCATTATGAAAATTGTAACTGTTCATTAACTTTGGAAGACATAGCATTACAGCTGTGATGTATCATTTCTCATATTATTAACAATCTACTTTATAAATTCAGTGCTTGAAGCAGATATTGGTAATAATGTCTTACAAGTTTTATTTTTGTGTTTGTAAGACTTTAGAAAAAAATAATAGGAGCATACACACTTAGTTCCATATTCATACATAGAATTTTATTCACTATCATGATTTTAAAATTAGTGCCAAAATATAACTGCACCAAATTTAGCAGACTCGTTAGAAACGAAATCCCAAACTCCCAAAACAAGAAACTGTTTGACTAACACTACTGTTTCCACCTCTCCAACATGTTGGTGTGATTACTTAAACAAGAATGGTGTCCAGTTTATCAGTTTCTGTGTAGTACACATTTAGCATATTGTGAATAATGTGTATTGAAGGTAATAGCTTCTCACAGAGGTTAAGCACCGTTTTAGCTTTGCTTTCACACTGTTCAGATGCTTGAAATCTTCTGGATAGAAAAACTCCAAGAGACAATTGGATATCGCGATGAAATTAAATGGAATATTACTTATGTAAAGCTTTTTAAGCCCTGTAACTACATCATTTGATATGCCAATATTATATTTATAATATTTAATATGTTATCTTAAACTGCCATCTTTACATCACAGTATTGTACTGGAAGTAATACAAAAGAACAAGAATATTGTGCTAGACCAGTCACCACAGAATGGGCCATCTGTCTGAGGGAGTGAAATTAATGCAATTTGTTCTACATGATAGTTTTGTTGGGTTTGGTTGTTGTTGGTTTTTTGGTTGTTTTTTTTTTTTTAATTATTGGACTTAACATTGCCTATGGCTTAAGTCACAAAATCTGAAATACCGATAATTTCTACTTCAATACTTACACAAACTGAAATGATTAATGTATTCAAGAAACAAAGTTGTACTGAAATGAGTCATCCTGTGACTGTGCACTGACTATTTCATATAACAAAAATTTAAACTTGTTTCTGGCCAGCAGTCAGCACACAAGTTGCTTATTTCTAGGTAAAAACTGACCAAATGCTATTCTACCTTTTTCACATGCAATAGTGGGAAAAATACTACTGATGTTGGATATTTGTTTGAATTTTCTTAACATTTGACATTTCTTTACATTCTACAACAGCTGGTGGAACAGCCAAACAAAAAAACCTCAGCTGTAGCTCTCTGTGTAATCCCACCACACATGAAACTTTCCATGAAGTTTAGGTCACACATGATTAGAATGAAAACATACACCTAGAGAAGAAACCCAGTGACAGCAACCACCAGGATTCAGAGCTTAAGAGTGGATAAAAGAGCTGATAAGAAAAGAAGGAATATAAAAGTGACATGCGTGCAGCTAACAGATGTTTACAATACTAGGAGTAGCAAGGGATACCTGGGCTGATAACTTGGATAAAGGAAGCAATGAAAGAAAGGAATAGAACAAAATGGATATTGGTAAGATTGTCCAAGAAAATTTTTTATTAAGCTGAAGAAGCATCTTGCATGGTAATTAACAGAAGATCAAGGTTGGACTTTCAAAACTACACCGGACATGCTACACTGAAAAGACATTTCAGTACTGATGATCAAACTGTTCTTCTCTTGCAATGTACTTCAAGCAAATATCTTACCCTGTGAGAGTAATAATTGTGAAAATATTTGATTGTTTTAAGGAAAACAGAGCTAACTAGCATCATCGAACACAACAGCAGTTACACAGAGCTCAGAGAACAGAATCATAAGACAACAGGCACTGCTGTTGGTGTTAGGGCAAAAACATTTTCAAGTGTCAAATTCAGTTTGTAACATCCAGTTTGACCAAAGTTTAGAAAACAGTTCTTAACAACTGTGTTTTCCATAACGTTTCTCTACATGAGTAATTCCCTTCTCCATTTTCTGGACTTGCTCATTTCAGCTAAAATGAAATCTCTTACTTTAATTTTCACTGCATTAAGAAGAAAGATAACTGGGTTTTTTGAGTTTTCCTGTATAAGCCTTCTGCATCCATTTTAACAAGGTTCTATCACACACATACAAACATCTGAGACCCATTCTGTATCAAGTATAAGAACTAGCGTTCCTCAGAGAGGCTTTTCTCCAAACAGTTCTAAAAGATATCTTTTCATTCTGAATTAAACAGGATGTAGGGATTGCCACCAGCGGAGGAGTAGGAATCACAAACAGCTATAACCCAAATATTCTAAGGAAATGTAAGCAAGTAATTACAAATAAAACTGCTTACATTCATGCAGCTTGTTTGGCAACAGCAGTATACCATAAGGAAAGCTGCTACAATTCATAACAGCATCTTGTAATAAAACAGCTTTATGCATCCCTCTCAAACTGTTTAGTGCTCAAATCTCATCAGATGGCTGAGTAAGCATTACACTTTGGGACAGTAAATCTCTGTTTCCAATATGGTCTACATTCACAGACATGTACTTTTGCATTCACTGTAAGACACTTCCAGCTAAGCACTCATATAAAAAATGGCCATATATAAAAATATCTGCATGCTACTTTGTCTAGTCAGATATCTAGACTCTGAAAAAATACAGGAACCTTGAAGGACCAAAAGCACAACAGAAACTAACTGCTACCAGAAAAAAAAAAAAAAAAAAAAGCTCATCTAAAGATTGGATTTACAAACCTGGAAGTTGCACGAAAGGGCTCTCTTTATACATGTCACTGGCTTTTCAACATGTCTTTACCCACATCACTGAAGCATACATGGCATTACTATGTTACATTTTGCTTCTTTTAGAGAAAAGCTAAAAGATAGGAGAGTGTTCAGAAATGAGCAATAAATCTGAATTCATGACAGAAGATACTAGGAGGCAGATGCCTGAAAATCTCTACCTAGCTAGATAAACAGAGCTCACAGAAAACACAACTGGCTTAACTACAGCGTCTAATTGAATCTAAAGAAAAAGAAGAGGATTATGGGTGTTCTAATAAAACAGAAAAGTCATCATCAGACAGACCTAATGGCTAGCAGTTGAAGCCACCTTCCAAAATCCAAAGAGAAGCTAGGGTCTGCTTTAACGTGGAGGCTGACTTCCCACAGACGCTGGCCACCGGTGAAAAAAATGGATTTTCTGCCTATTGATGTTTTCAAGACACCAGAAAGTGCCTCATTCAAGGACAGATTACTGAGGTCAATGTAGAAATAATCTGATGAAAGTTAATGAGCAACCAGATATCAGGCCGAACAAGATAACCGGTAGGCCTTGTGACCTTAAACGCTGAATCCAAAGACAAATAATATACAACAAAAAGAATAAAAAATGCTGGGCCCTGCTTACCCACTTACGCTTGCTTGCTGTTTTCTTTTTATACTAATTTTGATTCCCTTTGATAGGCTTTAAGCAAATTGGTCATCAGCACTTTGACTCAAGTCCAGAACATCCACGGTTCTCTATGGAAGATAATGCGCTTCAGGTGGGTTTTGTTTGTTTGAAAAATTCCTTATGTTTTCCTTACTATGTAAACTGTGTGTATTTGGGTTCAGTCACAGTATTTGAAAAGCTTCTAAAAATCACGTAGTCCATTGGAGGTATTAGGAGAACAAAGAGGAACAAATATAAACATTACCACACAACAACCAGTTGTCCATTGAGTCTAGAATTTAGTCCCCAGCAACAGTAATGTAATTGAAAAGAATATGGGGAAAAAAAAAGGTGTAGAAGGAAATTACAGAATAAACACAATAAACACGTAAAACATGTTCCCAACTTACCTGAGCTGAAAACTGCCTTGTGCATTGGAGCAGTGCATACACTCTGGTGCTTAACCCATCTTCCACACGCTCCAGTAATATAAAAATGTCTAATCCTTTTCTTATTCTCCTGAGGACATGGACCTTAAAAACATCTGGTATCAGACCATTCAACAATGTATAATCCAAAATAAATACTTTTGTCAGTTTAAAATTTATAGATTTCCATTTTATTTAAACATTTCTATTTTTCTGTATTATGAGAATGGAGGAGGAGAACCAAATGGCCTAATTTCTCTTTACCAGAAAACAAGCTTTAGAAGGGTTCCCAAGTCCACAGCAGAAACAAAACAATATTCACTAACGCAAATTCTGGACTACATGACTTCTAAAGACTTAATTTTCTGGTACATGCCTAAGATGCAGGGACAAAGATACCCAATTCAAACCCAGATCAAGCATAAAATCTTTTTAAATCTGAGATTTTCATGGTAAAAGGTGTATTAGAAAAGCATCTGAGTCTCTTCATCAGTTTGGGAACACTCACAAGTAATCAGCCTCCTTTCCAAACTCTCCTCGCTGGAAAATACATGCTAAAAATATCTACATTAAACTTCAGATCCTTCTGAAGACAAAAACCCAGAGAAGGTGGAATATTTCCAGATTTACACAAGTTAGCCAATTTTTTTGTAGGATTAATCAAGAAATAAGTATTTTCATTTAGAGTTTCTTATTTTAAAAAGAAAATTATAATTTCATCTCCTTGGAGTGCATTATTTCCCTGTACAAAGGATTTTAATATGAGAAAAAGCACCCAGAAAGATGTGCCTAAATAGAACAGGTATCTTGGAAGGGTGTGCACATGCTCATGCATAAAGAAATGGAGAAGGATTTATATGATCAAAAATTATTATTTTCAGTATCCAAAGTCTTAGACTTCTATTACGTAACCAAGTAAAGGGATGAGGGGGAAAATGTACACAAAGAATAGGTTTGCTTCAACATTCTGTTGGGCCTTGGTATTATAAGGTGAGCAAGCACTACTCCTCTATTTTGAAGCAGAAGATCTTTTTGCCTGATACAAATTTGTAACTATTAAGTATAGAAAATATAATTCCTATTAATTTTGAAGTGCTTTTGAAAAGTTATTTGCATTAAAATGGTTACTAAGCCTATTCTAGTGTAGACCTACATTTTTAAAAAAAATTTCTTTTATTCACAGCGGGTGCTAACTACATGAGTTGATTATGCCTACTTTTTAGAAGTTATCCTTTTATATCTAGTTTACATAATGCTCATGCAACTTTGTAAATGCTTAAAAAAAATAGAAGGTAGTTTAACTTAATCATCAACTAACAAGGAGTCCAGTAAAGCAGCAGTATTAAAAAAGCAGAAGCTCTTTGTGAAAGCTAAATAACTGTTCAGAAAAAAGGGAGCATAAGTCTATACATACCTATATATTTGCACTGGAAATCCCTGCATTCTGATTCTGTAATTTAAAATGTAAACAAATGCTGATTTTTAATAATGATCACTAGAGAGAAAATGCCAAGAATAAAAAATTATTCCCTGAGAGAAACTGTGTGTGTACACAGAATTCACATATTATATCTAGCTGTTTGTTTGTTTATTCTACAACTACATATCAATATTAGAATAGTACTGTGTTTTTCAGCACTGGTCATATTAATTATTACTGGGGTCCTGTGTCAGCATCATAGCTTCTTTATATAAAGTTTCAGAAGACAGTATTTCATTCAGCTCCAACCTTATCTTTATTATGTTCATCTAGATGCAGATTCCCAGTGATACTGTACCTGATTACACCGTGCATTTAGCTTGCTAGCTGATTACATTCTTTCCACAGCAATGACATTTTAAATATTTCAACACGCTGCATTGCAACGGCTCCTCTGAACTGGAGGGCTGGAATACACCTCCTGTCAACTCAGTACCTGCTCTCTCAGAGGATGACCCCGATGGCCAAGATGCTGATCTAGAAGCTGTCTCAGCTAGCCAAATAGGTAGGAGAGCAAGAGTTACACCTTCATTCCACAAGCCTACGTTAGATAACCTGACTTCTCAACGGTTAGCTCCAGCCAGCCTGAGCAGCCAACCGCACCCGGCAAATTAAGTCACAATGTGTGAAGATATAAAATGGTGAAACACCAAGAAAGGAGGATGGAAGGGGAATGAAAGGGAAGTGGAAAGTAAGAGATTATCAGAATGACTGATTTCAATTATCATTTACAAATCAGGGAGCTTGCTGCTCAAAAGGAAAAAAAACCCCAACCAAACCCACAAACCCAAACAAAACACAAAAGAGCAAGAGAAAACAATTTATGTGTATTTACTTGGAAGTACCCCCAAAAGTGAGAGCGTATTCCATGATGTTTCCCTGAAAAGCCAGCTCTAATATACACAAAGTTTTAATTTAATGCCTATTTATCAGCAGATCTTAATATTACAGCTCAAAAGGCTACTTGACTGATTGCTAGAGTATAAATGAAAGGAGGCATGTTAGATTTTGGGTTAGACTTTCTTACATTTTCCTTTCCTAAAAGCTTATTTGGGGAAGGATGCTATAAAGGCTTGTACTTTTATTCATTTGCTATTCTAGTAATGCTGCTACATAGCTCCATTATTAACAATATCAACAGAGATGAAAGCACAGATGAAAAGTGCTTTCATGTTTTTAAATCACTTAACAGTAAGACCCATATAATCTTTTATGATTTGGGGAGGGAGAAGGAAGGGGAGGGAGTTTTTATTCAACATCTGTGTTTCATTTAATAAGGTATACATATTATAATATAATCTTTTATTTCTCACTAATGCTGTGCTTTCTAGAGAAGAGAAATTGAATGCAGTTGTCTCACCTTAATAAATATTTTATGCTGGGATCATATATCTCTCAGGTAACCATTAAAACCAAAGTAAATCTTGATTCAGCAGCAGTGCAAATTACACGTGTATACCAGTTCCAACAGGAAATTTGCCTTGAGGCCCTTTTCCCCACACAAACTACCCTACATCTGATTCCATGTTAAGGGCTTCCTCCTTGAGCTTATGCCACCTGCCTGCACCTCAGATTTTATTTGATTATTTAAGTGTATGGACATACTGAAAACCAACATATTGCAGAATGCCACTCAAAACCTAACATGACAAAGGAAAACTAAGAATGTGCTCCCACTCTAGTCAGAATACAAGAAAAAGATTTCTTTAATGTCTTTAATCCAAATCTATATATCAAACATTTAATTTTCAAAAGGTCACAGGTTCTAGAAGGAAATATTAAAACTAAAATTAATAAAACTCAGTGGGATCTGGAAGGGACACAATAATTTGGGCCTAAAAGTGGAGTATGACTCATGTTGGATGACAAGATGACCAGAATCTCATCTTGGTGTTACTGGGAAGTAAGACAAAGTCTAGTCAGTCTGCAGACCTGTAACAGCAACTATCCCCTCTGCACAGCAGCACATCAGTTGCTGAACACAGAATACCTGGACACGATAACTTTAGTCCTGAACCCGCCTTATCTCTCCCATAAAATGTTCTTACTGTGTTGTGGTTCTTCAAACGTGTCTCAGTAAATTATTTGGTGACAGATTTATGATGGGAGGAAGAACAAGAACAGAAAACAACGTAAGTTTTTCTCAGGAATCAGAGCTGCCCTAGAGTAGGTTGTAAAAAATAAAATGGAGATTCATCAAAATGGTTTGGGTTGCTTTGGGTTGGTTGGGGGTTTTGGGTTGGTTTTTGTGTGTGTGTGTGTGTGTCTGTGTGTTATTGATATTATTCTTTTTTCATCAAGAAACCTATTCAATATATATGAAGAAAAGATGCTGCATGAAATACCCAAGAGTAGCAGGGCACAGTAACACAACTCCATGTGAACGAAAAACAAGCGCATAACACTTTGCAAGTGCCCCTCTGAGAATTCTACTGCAATAGCTTAATTTTCTATTTGATGTTAATAAAAATACTGGACAATCTTAGAGGAACATTATAAGGGATTTCTTATAAACATAATTACTAATTTTTTCTAATTCCTGTTAACATACCTAGAGTGTTAAACAGGATACAAGAAGCACACATTTTTAAGTACAAAAGAATAAAATATAGAATTTGAGCTGACATACAGAAACGTATTGGCGGCTGTTCTTTACTGAAATTATCTCACCACACAAAAAGGCATGTTGTGACATACAGAAAGCAATTCAACTGCGGTAAAAATATTCAAAATATTTCAGAAGGCTGTTGGGTGCAGTTTAGTATGATTGTGGGGTTCAGACTTATTTTTAATAACTTCAATCATATAGTCTAGTTGTTCTAACATTTCACAGCAGAGATTTACTGCTAAACTAGATCTGACCTGAGAATGAGAAAGCAGTCAATTCAGTATAACTACTGGCTAATAAATTTTGCATCGGCTGAAGCCTGGCATTTGGCTCAAACAGAAACACAAAATCCATGAGCTATGTATGCCAAGTGAGGAACTCTGGAATAGTAAGGTTTGCAATCACCCCTTCGAAACCCAGTTTAAAACTCTTAACAACTCAGTAGGGTATTCTTTTAGCACAATTTGGTTACAAAGTATACTTGAAGAAAAGTTGCCTTTCAAAGCAACCTCTTTGAAGAAAGGTTTTCCATAATTTCAGTTTTTGTCTTAAAAAAACAACTACTTTCACCATGCTGTGTCAGCGGATGAAGTCAGAAAGAAAGTATTTTATTTTATTTTTAAAAAAAGTTTGATAATTGGTTCTTTTTGGTGGAAAAATACATGGCATGTAGAGAAATTCACGAATAACCAGAAGATTGTAAAATATTCCAAATATTCATAGGTGTCAGAACTATTGTCAGGCTTTTGATATATCCTAGCAGGAAGCATAAAAGTTCCTATTCATCTTAAAATACAGCATTCAAAAAGGACTCCACAACTTTAAATAAATCCTGTAATGTTTGAATGCTCTCTCAATTCCACTGAAGGATGATATTTTTCAGATCGATTGACTAATGAATATCCAGTGCAGGTATTGAATTACAGATACATTTCTATCTATATTATGGAAAATCTAAGACAAATTAATAGCTCGCACATGCATTGGACCTGCCATTTTAGCCAAGAACCTGAACTCCTGCTTTGAGGATGATCAGAAAATAAGTTTGACACAGAAATACTACACCTATTCTGAACTACTTTATACAAATAATGTTACTGATATGTTAAAAACAGACTTTAAAAGGGGAAGTTTATTACTCTGAAAAATTACAGGCAAACATCTTAGGAAAAGCACAGTAGAAGTAATGCCAGACTAAGGTTGTTCAGGTAATATACACTCATGTCATCACGCCTTCATAGCAAAGCTTCCAAATACTGCACCAGAAAGTAGCATCTAAAACAAAGAGGAACCTTCTTAGGTAGGCGCATTTGTCAACGATTAGCACAAAAAGCTTATTTCAAGACATGCATGAGTGCAAAGCTTTTAGGTTGGATTCTCAGAGTTAAACTTCCATCAACGTTGAACTTTCCCATGAAATGCTTTATTCACACTAGCTTAGAGATGTATTTATACTTTGTAGATCTGCTTTTTCAAGAAGAATGAAACAAACAAGTGAAAACAGAAGGACAATAAAATACTAAAGCAAACCAAAAAGATCCGTTTCAGACTTCTGAGCTCTGAATATATTTTTTTGTTATTATCACTTCACTGTTGAACCATCATAAGCAAAAATGGAAGTAGTATAACTTGGTCTTATGCTTAACAGGTTTCCAAAAATGAGCAACATACAAACAGGCAGCAGTTAAAACCAACTACTTTGAGCATTTCCAGTGCCATGATTAAACCAGATACTTTTCAATAAATCAAGTGCACATAGCTTTACTAACAGCAGAGGCAAGATATTGAGGAAAGTATCTACAATTGCTTAAAAAAAAGTCAAGCTTTTTTATAATAGAAGAATCAAAAATTCTCTAAAGACTGTTTTAAGCATGTTTATTTCCTACAGAATTTAATCCCATCAAAACACCCACACAAATTTGGAATAAATTTACATGTGTAAATTCCTAGATTTCTGCAGCTGGAAACCACACGCATAAGATGTAATAAACAGTATTTCCTACTACATGAACCACATTTTTATCCACATAATATTAATGTAGAATGTGAGAACATGTACCAAGTCTTAATCTAGATCTACTTGCTACATCATTTCAAATTTCATGAGAGTAGAGGAACTGTAAAACCAGAAAGATACCGAACCTTCAAACACAAAGATTCACCATACAGACTTACTTCTGAACGAAATTTGCTTTCTAAACTTAACAGGAAAATAAAGAGTTACTGCTCATATTATTTAACCAAAAAAATTACTTTGGCTTTCTAAAATAAACTTCATTCATCTAGACATAACAGAGACTAGCAGGGTTGGGGGGAATAATGAAAAGAATAAAAATGTGAGCATTTCAATTCAGTTACCAACAATTTGCACTCCCCTTCATAAAGAGGGCAGATAAGAACAAATTAAGAGCCGGAGGAGGATGAACAGTTGTCAAATCAGTAATCAAGAGAAAAAGAACACCCTCATGAAATGCCGAATAATGACTTGGAAACTAAAATGAGGCACTTGAGCTGAAGCATCAATCATCCAGATAGGGAAAAGTAATATTTAGATGACTCCTGTACACAAAGGCTGAACAAACCACAGTGAAAATGGCTCCAGTAGCTCATATGAGCTAGTTGCGGTTTGATGCGTTATCTCTAGGTAAATACCTATGAGCAAAGAAAAAACCCTACTAGAACAGAGATTACTCAGAAAATACAACCGGGTGTTTGATAGACCAAGTACAATGCAAACACTTCCAAATGTCTGTACACAAATGCAACAGAAACAAGGAATTAAACAAGGATTTAATCAGTGATGCTAATTAATAGATATTTTGATTTAAAGGTGAAAACAGATGCCGACGGCTGGCAGAATGCTTAAAACAAGCATTGTTTATGTCAATATGTCAAAATATCAAGCTTAAAAAATGCCCTTTCACTGAATGATCTCCACAGGGAAGTGTGATAACTTAGAAATTCCTGAGTCACAATATTAGAAATGTGTAGTAAAGAACTATCATATGCCATTAACAAGCACGTTATAAAATAGTAAAGTTTTTCAGTTAAAGATATACTAGATAATTTACCTTCCCTTGAGAGGGGAACAAAGGGCTATACATCTATACCTCAAAACTGCCTATATTTTGCTTACTATAAACCATATCTGATTCTTCAACTGAAACTAAACAAGTAATTTCTTTTAAAAAACATTGCTAATTGTTGACTGAGTCACAGTTTAATCAGGCTGTTTGGTCAAGTTAACCAGATGATTAAACACTGTTCCTATGAAGCAATGTTCACTAATGGTTTCAACACACTTATGATTTATGGAGACACGTAAATACCCGAATGAGGGTAAAACTATGTGCGCGTATAGTGCAAAGGCATAATCACAGTTTTTTCAACTAAAACCATTTAGATTATTAATTCATTAATTCATTGAACGTAACAGGTATTTAAAGGGAGGAACATTTTATTAAAAAAACGATTACTGCACCCTGCTTACAAGTTCACACAGGCAGGTTATTTCAAATATTAGTTCTAGGATCTCAATGCTGTGATAACATATTATAACCAATTATAAAAGTAATTAGATGGGTTTCCTCCTTCCAGTTTTTATGAGGTAAAGGGTAAGCAGTAAGGGTAAACAAAGACAAAAATCAAGTCAGAGGAAACAGCGTGCCCATCCCCACATTATGATTACACAGCAGTTAAGAACAGCAAAGGAATTCCAAGGCACCTGATTAATAATTAATATATGTTGGCATAAGGGGTTTTACCATAACAGTGTTTTAGTTATCTTTTCAGTACAAGTACTCTGTTAAAGACAGACAAGTGTAGGTGAAAATGCCATTATTATTTGTAAAATTAACCTAGGAAATGAAATACAAGGTTAGCTTATTGGCCAGCCCTGAGATCCATGGCAGCCGACATCTGGTTAAGGGTCACTAGCATTTGTGTTTATCAGGTGTTTTGAACGGTGGATGCTGGTTTGCCTCATTTACAAGCAGTGGATTCTGATAGTATCAGAAATCTGAGAAGAGGAAGAACTTCCTAATTTAACACAAAACAGGTGAAGTAACCATAAAATGGCATCCATTTTCCTATAGTTCTTTCATTAAAACTCCTTGTAACACTGGTATACTTTAACAAGCCACAGAGTTTGTCTACCAAGGATTACTGTAAAATAAACCAGTTCTGACTTTAAACATACCTTGTCTTGGAAACTCATCTGACTCCCTGTGAACCAGGTCAGAAACTCGATTCCCGTAGTGCATCCTAGTGTCATGATCATACGCCTTCAGGGTCTCACTTGAGCTGTAAGACTTCTGAGTTGGTACTCTGCAGTCTTCACTGTCCAGTGAAGAACTTGTATAGCGACACTCCTTTCCGCACCGGCCCCTCGTCAGAGAACGGTGTCTTCTGTCTTTTATATCCATTATTCTGAGTCAGGTAGGATGTTTTCAGAAAAGCCTACTCTTATCTTTGGGGTCAGTCACTGTCACCTAAAAACAGGAAAGGATAACAAAAGATGAGCAATGCTGCTGCTCTATTTTGTTTTAGTCTACTTTTCCCAACTTATCCTTGAAGAACAATGCAGTGCAGATGAGAAAAAAGAGAAGACCCACACGATACATCATCAGAAATTGAAATAATTTACCTGAAAGAGCAGGGAGGGGGGGAAGAGAAAATCAAATGCTTTAAAAGAATTGAATTCTATCTAAATTATCATCTCATTGAAGAGTTTAAAAAATAATGATAAAACAAAAACACTGTTATCTTTTAATTTTTTGAATGAGCACTGATAACAATGTGGAACCGAAAGAATAATATTTGTTCCTGTTATACAACAGTACAAAGAAAAGCAGACTCAAACCAGCTTTAATTATTTCCGTTCTTCCTGCAGGAGGGCTTGCAATTAAGAATGAAGCATGCAGGAGAGTTGCATAGAGATTATTCCTATTCAGCGTTAATGCATTACAAAGGTGTACTTTATTCTTTAACGTGTTCAGAAGCAGCAGCAACTGATTTTATTACCCCTGGATAACATAATCCAAGGCCCTATTCTCAACAGAATGTTGGACCTGGTATCTCCAGAGGTCCTCTCCTTCCAGCCTCGACATTTCTGCATTTTTATGATTCTCTGAACACGCTTTGGGAATTGGATGCTCTGCGCACCACAGAACATGACTAAATGCTCTTCTTCACAGTCCCTCAAGATGACCGGTTTGTCCATCTCAGCAGTTGGAGGTCTTCAAAATTGTGTGAATATATTCTTGCTTACTGGACCAGAAAGAGGTAGATTCTAAGTCTACTTAATTAGAACACCCTTACTGTGGCATATATACTTTAATATATGCACAGTTATCATGCATAAACTGCAGAATGAAAGATACTGTAGAAAGCAAAAAATACACTAAGCACAAGCACCCTAACCACTGGGGTACTAATTATTTTGAGTCAGTATTTGTGTGTATGTCTTTCTCCCATGACATCCTATGCCCAGGTCTGTACTAGTCCTGAGAAATCCTTGTGACAAAACTTTTGCTGGAAATGAAATCTTTTCACACAAAAACCGTCCAGGTTTGCTAACAAGCAAAAACCGGAAAAAAAATATCTTTGCTTTTCTATACATGGCTAAGGACGTGAAGAAATGGTTTTGGCAAATTTAGCTGGGGCAGTTGAAGACCTTTTCTTTCCCACCATGCCCTCGCAGTTCAGGTGCCTACTCCAAAGCCCCCCCAGCAGAACGGGAGCGGATCCTGCACACCACCTACACCCAGTCCCAGGCCAGAGTCTTCATTTAAACCACCACAGCACTTGAGCAGTACAACTCCTCTGCCACCTCTGCCACCAAAGTAACAAACTCCAGCAAAAAATGATAAAAAACCCAGAGGGCAATCATCTTTTACTGTAGTTGTTTGCACCCATAGGAGAAGAGGTCATAATATTAGCGTTAGTATTGGCTAAATCATTGCTTTTTGGCTAGAATTAATTATGTCCCTAAGAGAGAATAGATGCACTTGGCCAGAGAAACTAGTGAATTTGAGAAAAGGTTTCTTGGCTTCATTTAGACTCTGACATTTAGACTTGTTGTGGGTTTTTTTGTTTGGTTTTGGGTTTTTTTTCTGTATTTTAAAGAAAGTTAGGTAACCAGAAGAAACAGCTGCTTTAAGCCACCCACAGGTACTCCACAATCTGTGAGCAATAAAAAGTGTAAACATGCCTACTTTTTTCTGCTTTTTTTTTTTTTTAACTATGATGGTACACTTCTGAGAGGGGAAAAAACCCTCACAAAACAGCACATGCAGAAAAAGCCTAAACAAAGGCAGAAGACATTCAGCACTTAAAACTGGGAGGGTTAGTTTTATACTTTTAGATTAAAGAGAAAGGAAGACTCAATACACACTCCTGTTTCTCAGCTCTCTGAACATCTAGTGGCTAAGCTGACTTCTCTGTATCTCAATTATTCAGTTCAAATTATTTGGTCGTGTAATATTTATTAAACTGTAAAGCATGTTAACTGTAAAGCAAGTTAACACTGGTGGAACAAACACTTGCTTGAAGTTTGAGAAGATACATGATCGTTTAGATTAACAATGCCTGGCTCTTTGATCCCAGTTCAATACTATCTCATCAAATTCAGATATCAATATATCACAATTATAAAACACAGAAACAGATGAATACAGTACAGTATTGAGCAAAATCTGCCAATTACCTGCTGGATGTCTTCACGCTACTGTTCAATACAAAAGCCTATTACTCCATATGAAGGTATTGTCTATCAGTTCAGAAAAAACAAACAGCCTTTTGTTTTCATGATTGCTAAACTTTAAGCTGTCTGGCCTGATTTCTATTGTTTCTGAAAGAACATTTAATTCCTTGTTACTGTAATTAAAAGAAGGATTTACTATGACTGAGATAAAACTTCTGAGTATTTCCATGACATTAGCTTATTAAAGCATCTTCTCAGGCAGACAAGATTTTTTGAAATTGTTTCCCCAATAAACATGCCTTTGTAGAGGTTTGTGCAATTACCCTACAAATACAAAAATAAAAGGAAATGGTAAGACAATGCTTTATTGTTGATAATGTGAAGTAATGTTCCTCGGTCACCCTCACATGCAGAATGCAACGCGCAACGTCTGTAGTGTCGTTACCATGACAAGCCCAACAGGTTAACACAAGAAAATACATGTAGAAATATGATAAGCATGTCCCAACAGCTTTACTTTGACCATTCTTAAGGAAAATTCTGTTACAAGAATCAGACATCATAGTAATTTGGTGAATAGCTTGGTCTTTATAACACTATGCCATACAATTTTTTTGGTACTTTACTACATTTTAAGAGGTGGTTAAAAATGTTATACATAACTTGGAAAAAATGGGGGGAGGGGGGCTGTTAATGACATGTTCATATCTATTAGAGTACTTTAACTTTTATTCCTTGTTTTTCCTATTACTTGATGACAAATCCCAAGCATCTGAGACTAAATACATCTACCTAAATGCAAAAAACCCCAAACTCATAGATTTCTTTCTCATTTTCATCTCTGCTTTGGGGATTTCTATGAATAGAAGTCAGGTAAAAAGCAGTTCCATAGCATCATCAACAAACCACTCTTAAAATTCAGACAATGGGATCACCATACAATGCTTAAAATACAACGACATGAAGTTGTAACACACTCCTAGAAACTTGTTTTTCATTTTCCTCATACTTCTCTTGAATAGATGAAATACTGTTTCAATTCAATGCTAACCACCTTCCCTGTGAGCCAGTCAAATCTTTATGTAATGTATTCCTGGGAAGGTAAAATGTGATAGCTTTGGTTAAGCAGGAATAACAGTAAGATTCAATTTGAGTTTAAAAATTCCTGATACTCTTTGACTTGCCTGTCTCAGGGGCACTCTAGGAATGGTTTATTTTGAGTAATTGACCTAAATAGTAACTGATTTAGTAATTCCTTTTGTTTCAAAGGATTGCACTGAGGCTGCTCATAGTGACCCACTTATACTACAGAGTCGTATAACCACTAACTGACTTCACTAATAGGACCCCCATCTAACTTTCTGAATAAGGTATTTACGGCTTGCAAAAGGGTTGGTCGAGTTTCAAAGGTACATAGTCTCAGCTGATCCAGATCTTCCACAGAGAGTAAATCTAAAGTAATAAACGGGACATGCTGCAATTGCTGCAGACATACAGACACATATTGTATGCGCCTCAAGTTACACATGCCTAATAAACCTTGGACGTGCTATTCACCCAATATAAGATTTCTTGTGTTCATGTGTAGAACTATTTACCAGGACATGACTACAGCAGTGGTATCAAGAGTGTATGTGGTAATGTGGGGTAGTCCAAGGGCATTAAACCACTGTGTCCTGGGGAGAGAGGGGAGAGGGAAAGGTGGGAGGGAGAGGAGCGAGCGAGAGATCTGAGGGCAGGGAGATAGAGAAGAAAAAACTGAGCATCTGAGAAGTGAAAGACAGGGTTTTGTTTAGGGTTTTTTAAAAAAATTGACCACTTATTTTTGCATTAGCAAAGTCAAATCAATAGGAGGCATGCAGGGAGTACTCAAAATGAATTTTAATGGCTTAGCGAAGCCTACGCTAAAATTCTTTTTAAATTTGAAGTTGATTCATACACTGATCTTACTTAAGTTATGTGCTTATTTCTTGCGTTTTCTAATGATCCCTTAGACTATTACAGCATACATCACCATTAGACCATTAGAACTGCCACTCACAACAGACAGAATGCAGTAATCACTTGGAAGTTCAAGAGGAAACAAAGCACTTCACATTTACTTTGTGCCCCTAAATAACCTAGCACAATAGATCAAAACATTACAATAGTGCACACAGTATAAGAAACAATCTTTTTTTTTTTTTTTCTTTTCTTTTTTTAAAAAAAAGTAGTAGTACACCATGTACCAATCTGTTCATTAACAAACAGGTCTCTTAAAAGCCTGTGCTCCCTTTCATCAACAACAATTGGAAATAAGCTTGTGATTTAGAGATTCAAATGCTGTTCATTATTTTATGCAAAGACTTTTTTTGAAATGAGAAAATTCAGTAATTCAGCTTTGGCACAGTACAAATTTTTTTGGAATAAATAAAAGAGTTATTTAACTGCTGTATTTTTTGCTGATTTTATTATTAGTAAAAAAGTACATTTCTACTTCTGGATCACCTCTGCCTTTTAAAAAAGGTGATAAATAAAATGCAGAATTTTAATGAAACACTACTGTAGCATATACACTTTGTTAAATGAAATAATGTTGATGACAAGTGTGCTGGTTTTGATTTGGGCAAAAAAATCGAAGTATATTTGGACAGTCCATGTGGTGTAACAATGTAACCTCATTTTCCACTGATAAGTCTTTCTTCATATTTTTCATATTCTATTTTTTTACCTCTCCAAATACTAGATTTTCCTTTTACTATTGTATTGAAAATTAGACTTATTTAGTATGACATGTGAAATAGCTATTTCAGAACAGTTTTGATGAATGATTCAGGTTTAAGTAATAGAAGACATAAGTGCTTATAGGCATTCTGTGTTGTGCTTTAGTGCAGACAAAACCACCTTTTTTCCTGTTTCTTTCTTTTTTTTTTTTTTTTTTTTTTTTTTTAGAAAACTGAAAGTATAGGAAATATCTTCAGACTAAGGGCAGTCAAAATTTTAAACACAACAACAAAATCAAACACTATGCCAAATATTTATATCATATATGTATTTTTATCTACTTAAATATACATAATTTTATTTCCAGACTATATTCTGAGATTTCTGTACTCCAGGAACTTCTTACAAATCCCAGAACTGTTTAAATCTATTATGAAAATAACATCCCATTAAGAAAATAACATGCCATCAAGAACTGCTGAAAAGCCCAGGAGCTACTAGACAGCTTTCTAACAGTCTTAGTCTCACATCATTCACTAACTGCTAAGGGATTAACCCCTTATTTTCCACTGAGTGTGGGGCAGTGAGGGTTGACATATGTAAGCACATCCTCTTATCTGTACCGAGAGGCTTCAGAAATGCATTGACACAGGGGATAAATGGGCAGTTGTTCTCTTAAAGGCACTTTATGTCAGTTGAAAAATCAAGTGACAAACTCAGATACAAATTTTTAAATATTACTGTGGCTTCTGGTTTATGAACCTCATGAGTCGGGGATCACCACAGATTCAGAAGCCGTACCAGTAAAATCCCCCTATTAACTAACCATCTGCCACCGTTAATGGTCTGAAGCAGAGCACGGCACCTATGAACCAACCAAGTCTTCATTTTCATTTTACCTCCTATGAACTATGTGCTTTTCCATCTTCTGACAACATGAGAAACAGCAAGCTTCACAAACACATTTGATAGATTCCAGAGCAGGAAGAAAAATACTGGCCTTTAAACTTTCATCACACAAACCTAATGTAGTACCTTGATTAGCCCATAGAGTATATTTACATGATTTTTCTTGAAAGGTTATTTTAAACTCATTAAAATACTATTTGCATCCTACATATTTCAGTAGCTGGTCATCAGAAGAGTACATCAACTATCATGTTGAATCCCATCCTAGATGTTACTCCAGCCACTAGAAGCAGATTGCAACACACTGACGAGGAAAGACATCCATGTTTTGTAAAAACATTTGACATAAGCAATGAAAAAAGTACACACACTTACAAATAAAAGTTTAACTCCTTTTTCAGAGAAGGGCTTATAAATCCACCCAAATTAGTACTAAGTACATCACTACTTCTATATAAATGAGGCTGAAATGACACCTAACTTTTCTTCCTAGATACACAGAGATAAAACAGTAGAGAGTTTGCAAATGTAAAGAAAAGTGACAGGATAAAAATATTTCTGTATCCTGGGGTTTCTCAGCCATGTGAAGTTTTCAAGGTTTTCCTCTTGGAAAGCAGTTTTCCTCTTTTTCTGAATGAGGCATTAATATCCCCCCCATTCCAAACACTGCCCAAATAATAATAATAATAATAATAATAATAATAATAATAATAATAATAATAATAATAGGGTTTTTTTTCTGGGAAAAATATATTTCCACTCCTAACTGAAAGCTATTTACAAATATTCAAGAGGTTTCAGGACAGCCATGAGAGAGAAAACTCTATTATCCTTTTTCTACAGAAGAAGTTAAACGCCAAAAGGCTGAGTGTCCCACCTGAGGTCATACAACAAGTTTGCTGCACACTAGGAACCCTGACTTCCAGTTCTTGGTTTCCTGCTCACAGTGTACTTGTTGTCTACATACTTCTATCATTCTATGTAGTCAGATAAAAAAAAAGAATCAAGTTCACCACAGAAAAATACAACAAGCCAACTTATCAATATAAATACTTAAAATTACTGTAGCTGAAAGGTTCAAAAAATGGATTTAAAGATCAAATATGAACTGGCCACTTCAAAAGACTAAGTTTGCTAAAAATAATTGCCTAAAAAACATTATTACTCTTCTACTGCATAGTAAGAACAAACAATACTATTATCTACTGCTAAAAAGCTGTTAATGAAGAAAGGTAGAATAATTTATCATCTCATAATTAACACAATGTGGTTAAGCATGCTTTAACGATTCTGTGTAATAGTTTCCTATCACTAGAGAATACTTTTGAATCAGGAAATAATTATCTAAATAATTTTGATTAAGTCTTTGATCAAACTGATCAACATTTATAGGAGTGAGATATAGCTAAATGCCCATGCAATGAATGACAACTTCTTTATTTAATTGTCTATTGGTGATGCTCTTTTTTCCTTCTATTCCTTAGGCTGAATGCTGTCTTTAATTAAGTTAATAGGATTTTTAACCTTACTAGCAATGGAGCCAAACATCAAGCTGGTTGGAGCACAAGTTGTGCTCCAGCCATTCCCCCTCCCTTTTGCTTTCACCAACACTGAGTAATTAGTTAATTTAATTTTTTACCAGCATTTTCCTGTGTTCCGTTCTTTTGTCAGGCTCCTCTGTCTTTCCTTTTTCTCATTTTTATTTATCCCTGTAATTTCAGTTAAGGATTTGAATGCTGTTTGTTTCCACAAGCCTTTCCCTTCACACCCAGGCTAATCCATCAGCTACCTCTGAGAACTCCTGGGCACTGTGCTTCCACATTAGACTCAAGGGTTTTGATTTTAAACACGACTGCTATGAAGCTGGAGAAATGTAGCTGACATGAAAGGACCTGGGCCCCCCACTGTAAGAATGACATTGAGGTGCTAGAGCACATCCAAAGAAGGGCAACGGAGCTGGGGAAGGGGCTGGAGCCCGTCTGATGAGGAAAAGCTAAAGGAACTGGGGTTCTTTAGTCTGGAGAAAAGGAGGCTCAGGGAGGACCTCATCGCTCTGTACAGCTACCTGTAAGTTGTAGACAGGTGGAGGTAGGTCTCTTCTTCTCCCAGGTAACAAGCAATAGGACAAGAGGAATGGCCTCAAGTTATGCCAGGAGAGGTTTAGATTGGATATTAGGAAAAATTTCTTCATGGAAAGGGTGGTCAAGCACCGGAACAGGCTGCCCTGGGATATGGTAGAATCACCATCCCTGGAGGTGTTAAAAAAGATGAGTAGATGTGGTGCTTAGAGACATGGTTTAGTGGTGGACTTTGCAGTGCTGGGTTAATGGTTGGACTTGATGTTCCTAAAGGTCTTTTCCAACCTAAATGATTCTATGATCCTATGACTTGTGCTTTTCTTGTACCCAAGCATAGCATGTCCGATGCCAAGAATTTTAAGACAGTTCCTTCCTAATTCTTCTCCACTGTATTGTTTTAAAACATTCTGTAATTCTACACGTGTTGGCCACCTTCATTCCTGCTGGCAAAAACAGAAGCTGTACCACTGGGTAAAAGATTAGCCAAAAGAAAACCGTCAGGAACACACCTTTCATTTCTTCTTTACTCTTAACAGATGAATACACTGTTAAGGGGGAACTTTTCCAGAATCTGAGATCAAGCAGATCTCCTGTGTACATCTCATCAGAGGATGCTACTGTAAGAAGATCATGTTGCTTAGGAGTTTTCTCAGAGATTTTCAAACCTCTACAAGACTATTCTCGGAACTCATCAAACATTATTAGTTTAGGAACTTTACGTACCATTTCAGTTGAGAACACCACGTGCTTTTGAGTCTAAATATACATAATTCTCTCACTCTGTCCAAGAAACACTCCTTTCTTTAAAGCTTCCATGGAACATCTCCTACCTCAAATTGATACTAAAAATTTTCCTATGTTTATTAACAAGATGCTTTAATATGTTTCTCCTTGCTAGCATTGTCAACCTACCAAAATATTCTCTGAAGAAGGCTTTGCTAGAGACTATTTTTAAGTCTGTATAAACTCATCATCATAAGAAAACGCAACAATATTTTAAAATGCCTAGTAGTATTTAGTAGAATTTCAGTTCTACTCAATTCAATCCAGACAGCTGTTCCCAACTACACAAATAAATAACCCACTCACCTAGGCTCTGATACTGCCCTCTATTCAGGGCGGGGGTGGCAAGGTGGGGAAGAGCCCTTTTGTTTGTGTATAATTATTAGCCTTACTCCTTGGGAGTTCTCTGCCTTTGTAAACGCACAGATTTTATCAGAAACAACAACTTCCTAAAATGATCCTTTGTTTTATAGGTTCAAGGTAAGCTAACAAAAAGTTAAAGGGAAAAAACAAATATGAATGGAAGACAATGGAACATCATGTAAAGGGGCACAGAATGAATGACATTCTATCCCAACAGCTTCCACAAAAGTATTTTCTGAAACATTTGAAATTCTAGATTGTCTCAGATGGCAATGAAATTCTGCATAATGAAGTAAGAAGGCTGCACAATTCTCAGCTAACTACATCTCGACTGCTGTTCCATCTTTCAATAAAGGAAAATTAAATGCTTTATAAAAATCGAATAAACCTCACAGCAATGGATAAAATGAATGCAACCATTATATGAAATGACCAACTGTAACTCAAAATCTCTGGAGTGAACTTCCAGCGTCCATACAGCAAGGGGTTGGCAGGGAATGAACTGAGGTCCTGTCACCCTGAAAGATGGTTTACCCAAAACTGCAGTGCAAGGTTTGCTTGCATATTATCATAGCAGAAGAGGACAGAAAGGGTTATCTTGACTAATGGAAATCCTTTTAATAAGTTAAAAAACCAAACCAAACCAATAAACAACTTCTAGGAAATCAACTGGTCCAAGACCACAAGAAGCCACAAATATCTCATAATACCAGTCACTGTGCAGACATTACTCCATCCTCTGTTCCATCTCCAAATCACAAAGAAAAAGGCCACATCTCTCTGGAGGAAAGCCACTCTACAGAAAAGGGCACATGCTTCAAGACATGTTAGCTACCTAGTCATTTAGCAGTGTACATGTAACCAACATATGTGCTTACGCTGCAACTTCCTTCTGCAGACTTGAATATCCTTCCTTGGATAGGACTGTTATTTGGCTTACTATCCTCTATCTGCAGGTGTCTCCACAGCAAGCTTGGCATTTGCTGGTGGATAAGAGGTTTCCTCTGTGTCACTTTGTCAACAGTCACTGTTCATGTGGCTGAGTCGTCAGAAGCCAGCCCCTCCTGGCTCCTCAGCTGCCACAGTTCTCAGCCCCGTGTATGATCTCCATCCAACCACCTAGTGGGAAGTGCCTGAAAGCACCTGGGGACAGCAAGGTCCTAAGCTGTACCAGCACAGAACACGGGAGCTCCCACGGGGATATTCTCAGATAAGCTACCGCATGGGACATGCAAACAACCATCTCCTATTCACCCCGCGTGGCTGAGTTTTAGAAAGCGAGATCAGTCACGAGAAAGTAATCACTTTAAAAACACTCTTAAAACTGCAACGGATCTTTACGAAATCCATTTTGTCCATTCTTTCCATTGCCATTTTACAGAAAGAACAATAACAAAGCTGCAATGTCCAATTTCTTCTTGAGACTAAGCTCACTGCATTAAAGCCAGCACCCACAATTTTGCCATCTGGTGCCTAGATTGCCACCTATCCAGAGCAGAGCCATCTACATTCTTCAACTGCCATAATCAAACTTTCCAGGCAAAACCACCAGCATTTTATGACAAGGATACAGATCAAACCTAAGGGAAGCTGGCAAGAAAGATTTAAAGCAAATTTAAACTAAATGTTTCATCTATGACATTTGGCTGTAGCACTGATTCTTGCAAAATAAAATTTGCAAATTCAGTGAAGATGCTTGTTTAAACCAAGTAGCTATTTTATCTGTACAGCTATACGGACATCCTGTTCTACATCCACAGTACACAGAATTAAAAATATTTAAAAATTTCTATTAAAATTACTTATTCTCTAAAAATAGTGGAATTGATAAATTTATAGTTTCGTTTTTCAAAACAGAAAAGTAACTAGAGGTCCAAAACTTAGTTTTTTCTTCCAAGGATTAATATATGTACAGAGTAGATGTTCTCTATTATGTACAGAGAACAAAAATAAATAATGCAATTTAACAAAAATTACATTGTGAAACTAGAATTCTGTCGTCATACCCAACTTTTTAAAGGTTAAACACAAGCCTTAAAATGCTTTCTTTTTTCTAATGCTGTATTATCTACCCATGTAAATTATTTCTTTATATCATTATTTTTAACAGTACTTTACAGATGCCAACAATACTGCATCGAGTTCTGCCCCAACAAAACAAGAAAGATGTTCATGCACTGGAGCAAGCCCAGGGAAAGACACCAGTGTCTCAATGGACTGGAGCATGCAATCCGCGTGGAGAAATGAAGGATCTGGGCTTGTTTGGCTAACTGGGACCTAGGAGGGACCTTCCTATTCCTCAGAAGCTATGAAGAAGAGGGAGCCAGGGTCTTTAGTGAGTGGAACCAAAGGGCAAGTGAGAAACCATGGGCACAAAGTGAAGTACAGGAAGTTCCGATCAGACATGAGGCGGGTAAAAACCACTATGGGGACAAATACGCACTGGGAGAGGTTGCTACAGAGACTGTGGAGTTCTGCGTGCTTTGAAGCCAGCCTCACAAAGCCCTTAGCAACCTGGTCTCAGTTCAGCATTGAAGCCTGGCTCAGCTGAGCTCCCGAGGCCCTGTCCAGCCTTGATGGCCTGTGAGTCTATGGCATTTTTGATTTAGGAAAAGTTCCATAGTCATTAAAAGAAAAACCAACACACATGTATATTTATTTAGGAAACAAGGCTGTAAAGTGAATACATGATAAAAGCTTTGTAAGCTGAGCACACAGGCTTAAGAAGTCAGAACTTTTTAAAGCTGAAAATGCATCTGAGCTTGCAGGTTTAAACCTGAGTTCAAAGTTTCAGCAGCACAATAAGGCAGATGCTACATTATGTCTGCACATGTGCGGCCTGCAGAGGTCCGGCAAACATCGCAGCAGTGGGGTCCTTGCGCAGTCATGCTGGTGACAGAACAAAAGGCAGTCACAGGGAAATGGTATGCTGGAGAAAGTAGAGTGGGCTTTGTCGCTTCTTCAGTTTCACAATACAGACCATCTGAAGGAACAGAAAATGCCCAAAATGCAGTTCTAGAGTGAAAAAAAAATCTACAGGAATTAAACATACAGTTTAACAAAAGTAACAAACACACGCTCTATCATAAATACAAGACACTTGAAGAGGATCAGGTTAGAAATCACTTAAGCAAGCCTGACACCCACAAATCCATGGACCTCAATGGGATGCACCTCTAAGTGCTGAGGGAGCTGGCAGGCGTTATTGCTAAGCCACTCTCCATCCTCTTTGAAAGGTCATGAAGAACAGAAGAGGTGCCTGAGGACTAGAGGAAAACCAGTGTCACTCCAGTCTTCAAAAAGGGCAAGAAGGACCCAGGAAACTACAAGCCAGTCAGCCTCATCTCCATCCCTGGCAACGTGATGGAACAACTCATCCTGGAGTTCATCTCAAAACATGCGGAGGAAAAGAAGGTTATCGGGACCAGTCAACATGGATTCACCAAGGGAAAATCATGCCTGACCAATCTGATAGCCTTCCACGATGGAATGCCTGGCTGGGTAGACGAAGGGAGAGCAGCGGATGTTGTCTACCTTGACCTCAGCCAGGCTTTTGACACTCTCCCATAACAGCCTCATACATGGCAGTGTGGGTTAGATGAGCAGACAGTGAAGTGGGCTGAGAACTGGCCAAATGGCAGAGCTCAGAGGGTTGTGACCAATGGCGCAGACTTGAGCCGGAGGCCTGTAGCTCATGGTGTTCCCCTGGGGTCAGTGCTGGGTCCAGTCCTCTTCATTCATCAATGACCTGGATGGAGGGACGGAGTATCCCTTCAACAAGTTTGTGGCTGATACAGACTGGGAGGAGCGGCTGATACCCCAGGAGGCTGCGCTGCCATTCAGCGAGACCTGGGCAGGCTGGGGAGCTGGGTGGAGAAGGACCTAATGATGTTCAATAAGGGCAGGTGTAGGGTCCTGCACCCAGGGAGGAACAGCCCCAGGCACCAGCACAGGCTGGTGACCTGCTGGGAGACAGCTCTGTGGAGAAAGACCTGGGACATCTGGTGGGCAGCCAAGTTGTCCGTGGGCCAGCAGTGTACCCGGGTGGCCAAGGCCAGTGGTGTCTTGGGGGGCATTAGGAGCAGCGAGGCCAGCAGGGGCAGGGAGGTGATCCTCCCCCTCTGCTCTGCCCTGGTGAGGCTGCATCTGGAGTGCTGTGTCCAGTTCTGCGCTCCCAGTTCCAGAGAGACAGAGAACTGCTGGAGAGTGTCCAGTGGAGGCTACAAAGATAGACAGGGGACTGGAGCATCTCCCTTATGAGGAAAGGCTGACACAGCTGCGCCTGTTTAGCCTGGAGAAGACCAAGAGGGGATCTTATCAGTGCCTACAAATACCTAAGGGGCAAGTGCCAAGAGGATGGGGCCAGGCTCTGTTCAGTGGTGTCCAGCGACAGGACAAGAAGCAATGGGCACAAACCGCAACATGGGAAGCTCCTTCTAAATATGAGGAAAACTTTCTTACTCTGAGGGTGGTGGAGCACGGGAACAGGCTGCCCAGAGGGTCTGTGGGGTCTCCTTCTCTGGAGACATTCAAAACCCACCTGGACACTACTCTGTGCAGCCTGCCCTAGGTGACCCTGCTTGGGCAGGGGGTTGGACTGGATGATCTCCAGAGGATCCTTCCAACCCTGACCAGTCTGTGATTGCGTGACACTACGGCAAGCTCATGTGTTTCCAAACATGTCATTTTGAATTTTGATGTGGTCCTTTAAAAATATGAAAATAAACCCAAAAGAAAACAACTCTGCCATATGTTATAATGGCACCACCATAACGCTAAAGAAAACAACGTATGAGAAGGAACTGTAACCCTAACACCTAAGAGTCCAACTGTCTACCAGTCACAGCCACATATCCATGTAATCTAAATCAATGCAGACATATTCTTTTTCCACTGAGGATTTTGTCGGTTTGGCAGCCCAGCAAGCAATGGATTACATCTGTGCCTATCCTATAGATATGTGGCCAATGACCAACTTAAGCTGTGTGTAGTCAGACACATTTTTTCTGCCTGAAAATCTATAGATTGTCATAAAACAAACAAAAAAAAAAATCAAAAGCTGAAGTTGTTATAGTAATTTACCTACCAAATCCTTCAATTTCTATTTCCACTGCAGAATACAGCACAGATAGTAGGTATGAACCCATGACCCCACAGAAGTTAATGGTGGTTTCTCTTCCTGTAAAATCCCATCTGCCAAACTGCAAAAGGCTTGTTAATTTTAGCCAATATACTGGGGGGTGGGCTACTGTATTTAATTCAAAGCAGGGGTCATCCTCTGGGCGTGGAGAACACAAGCTACTCTGTCTGAGTATACAGACAGAATGGTCATAACTGCATTACTGGGATTAATACAGGAAAGGTTTGGTGCCCCAGGACCACCTAGCTGTCCTGGTGAATCAGAAAGGAGTTCATCCATTGCTACTAGAGGTATTTTTTAGTTACTGTCAAAGGAAAAACTGATGTCCTCTGAGTAGATCAGAAAACCAACTGAAATTTTCTGGGGTTTTTTGTTCATTTTATTTTCCAGGTTTTACGCACCGCACAGCCTTATTCTTGAGGAAATCCAACATGCAATTGATGTCTGGAGAGAGCATCACCCTATGGTAACTGCATCAAAGAGTTGTGAGTGCTTAGTGTAAAAAGCAAGCAAACTGACTAAATACTCAACCTTTTTCCCTAGCATCTTAACTTTCCTATAAGTTCTTCAAAGAGTTGCAGACCATCTGTGGAGGATTAGGGACAATTTCTGCTAGCAGAAATTGTGAAGGAAGAAATACTTATTACATGAATTAGTGGTGGTAGTTCTTCAGATGTGCAGAGTCAATAAAGTGTCCTAATTAACCCTCTCTTTTGTAACCTGCCTTTTTTGCAGCTATGCCTGAGACGAGTAGCCATTAATGTTGACAGATCCAGAATTTCAAGCTATGTATTTCTATGTTCATGAAACTTGATCACCCAGACACACACCTCTGGCTTAAAAGTAGTCACACATTCACCTTAATGCCCTGGACAACTACTGTAGGTAACATGCTACTACATCTTTCACAAATTATTTTACTAATGCTCTACCCTTCAAAGCATTTTTCCTATTCACAAATCAAAGCACTGCAATCCCATATTTTCATAAATAAAGTTACTGAGGCAGAGAAGAGCAAAGTCACAGAGCATCCCTGCTATTTAAAGCCTCCCTTAGCTTAGTAGGTTGTTCTGCCTTACAGGCAGTGAGAAAAACTGTCTCCTATCTCTGTACCTCTCAGAGCAGGAAGGAAACTGGAAACAAACACTATACATGCTTTATTACCCTGAACTGAAATCAATAAACTATGAACAGTTTTAACCTAATTTACTAGGAAATGGAATTAGAAAGATACCTGACAAAGCTTTTCATATATATTAAAAGCCCTCAGATCGTAAATTTAGGTCAATACCGAGACACACAATGATCTACAGGTAAAATGATCCATATACCGTTACCAATTTACTCAGTTGTCCAAGTTACGTCAGTAATTTCTAATTTGCATGAGATCTTTTACAAATTATTAAAATAAAAAAGGCAAAAAGTAACGCAGAGAAGAAATCTCTTTCTTGACGTCGTTTTCAGTGGTATGCGTATGTTCCTCTTCAAAAGCAAATTCTGCACAAACAGTGGTTAAGACTGTATATGTTTGAGTATTTTGTACGTGGCATAGCTGAAGCCACTTAAAAGTGGTGTCTCTTACAGCACTACCGTAAAGATTTCATGCAAGGCAGAAACTCTTGAAGGACCCTGGACTACTCCAGTTCTGTCTTCCCAGTAACACAGAATAACAGTTGACATGGGAGACCGTACCTGGACATAGCGCATTAGGCAGCAATAATACCTCCTTTATTAGTAATTCATACTGACTTCATTCTAGAAAAAGCTGCTCCCTGAACCATACAGCCAACTTTCTATGGACAAGAGTTTTGTGCTTATACAAGCAGCTAGAATTTAAACCAGAAAAAGAAAACAAGTATTTGTTCAATCATATGCAATTAGTCTAAAAACCAAACTGAGAATCTGTGAATAAACCACTATACTGGTTTCAATTCCAACACTACTAAAGATATCATAATTTTTTTTTTTTTTTTTTTAATTATTTCTGCTACCATAAGGGCAAGGTGCTTCCTTTTAGATCACTCTGTTTCATTCCCATTTCCTAAAAGGCAAGCTAAAAGAACGACAACCACCAGACAGAGCAAGCACATTAAGAGTTAACAACTGACAGCAGAAGCAACAGAAATCAAGCTTCAGCAATTTAACAAGACTATCCCGCTCCACAATTTTGATTGAAAATTAAGCGTTAGTCAAGGTCTGATATACATACACAATTTACATATTTCCTTGCTTGAATTTTTACATAGGGTATTCCTCCAAATAAATAAAAACGCTATTTATTTACTTTGGCTAAAAGTCCCATTCCTCATTCTCATAAAAAACATTATCAAGGACAAAACAATTTGCATGACCCATTGCTCCTTCAAAACCTTTAAAAAAAAAAATTTAAAAAAAATCCAGTTTCATTTTTAAGCTTCAGGTCAACTTTCAACTTTTTTTTTTTTTTTTTTTAAAGTAGCAAAATAGCACGGTTACACACTAAAAAAATTAAATGCAAAGAAGAACGCAAGAAAAAGAAATACAATTCCTTAAGAGCAGCTTGCAGATCAGGTTTATCTACTTGCAGTTTAGAATTGGTGGTTACATTTATGTGTTACAAGGTCTGCAGAGGAGACATTCTACAACACAGAAATCTCAATGCCCAAGACTTCAGGCAGCTCCCCAAATGAAAGACCTGTAGTGACCTAAATTGTAATTGAATTTATGTTGGTAGAATAACCTTTATTCAAAAATAGTAGTTCTTAAGTATTGAATAAAACTAGCTATCCCATTTCCTATAAATATCTTCAAGGAAATCTATATACTCACAGAGTATCTTGATGGAATCCTCAGTCTTCCAGTTGGATTGGCTTAAGTTTAGTCTTCCAGTTGGATTGGCTTAAGTTTTCAGAAATAATATTATTTCTGAGAAATTCTAGCCTGAACAAGCAAACTTTCCCCTCTATTTTGCAGAGGTGAAAAATGTTAGGTACCTGCCTTTCTTTAAGTCCTTTAGCCACTGGAAATGTTTTTATATTCAGGTTTAAAAACTTTCATGAAGCAACTGGAATACTTTCCAATAATCAAGACTACAGAATTAGGAAATGTCCCATCTAGAAATTGAGTTTTGAGCGATCAAAATGAAATACAAATTGGTCCATAGTTCCATGACTCCATTTAGACTGCACTAATATTAGTTCTGATACTGTGCAAGTACATCACCAGACAGATGGTCAGATCAGTGCTTCAAATGGGCATGATGTAAAAACCGTAATTCAACATGAAATTGTGACATATCAGTTAATTAGATTTTTTTAAAATGAAGAATAAGAATGCTTTTAAAAGTTATTTCTTTATATAGAGATTCATCCATACTTCCTAAGAATTCCAGAAATCAGATAAGTCTAAGGATAAGTCTACTTATCTATGTAGAACCCGGATAATCCTCACTTTTATTAAGTAATTATAGCAGGACCAGAAGCATGTTTCTGTATCATTCCCAGAAAGAACTTAACTATGGAAAAACAAGCTGTCATATCATGAAAAGCACCCATAATTTCTACAAAACAAACACACCGTAGATTACAAATGCTGTGTTCAAGCCCCACATTTAAACCAAACCTCTCTGACTCACATTAGAGCGTAATATAAGTAGTATAAGTGTAATACGAGTAATATAGGACAGACCGCCAGCAATGGAAAAGTATTTGGGGCAGCAGCTCTAGATCAGTGTGTGACAAAAATCAAACCAAGCAACACTAAAAGTGCCCAAAAGAGACTCAATGGACAGCTAGCTACAAAACTTGTAGTGCAGCAGGTAAAACTAAAAGATTTTTTAAAAGAAAAGAAATAAAAGGAAATCAATAGAGGTCAGGGTATGGTACACACATTTCACAGCACTATACTGACAATACTGTAAGATTTTCTTTTTTTCCATTTATAATCAGAACTTCCATTAATGTTCCTTGAGTTTCAGCTACTTGATTTTGACCCATTTTTGTCTCTCAGTTTTTATAAGCTTCTTAATTTTCACTGTTCCCCAAACCCATCTGCATTTCTGGAAATCCTACTCCTTCATTTCTCTTGGTTTCACAAATTCTAGGTGGAGTTGCATTTGAAACAATCTGCAATTCTCTTTATATATGAATGCAGCATGGGGCAGCAGCACAGATTTTCAAAATTCAGCTATTCCTCATGTGCATTTCCAAAATTACTGAAAATTAATGAGTTTCTACTGTGTATATTTATATGCAACTCTTTGAAGTAATCCTTACTAGCCAGTAAAAGTCACTTGGAGAAATGGGTTGATAAAAGAAAAATAAGTAATACACCATTCCCCTATCTGCAGTACCATTCAATAATTATTGCAGCAGTTGTCCTGGATCCAATATGCACTAATAGACCAAACTCTATATCTGACAAGTAATGCTGACCAAAATTATGAATTTTTAAGTATGCTGAACATGCCTTAAAAAGCGAAGTCTAAAGACTTTTCCTCCCCGGAAGGTAAGCTTTTTTCTAACAAGAAATTCCCTTTTGTCCCAAAATAAATAAGATTTCACGCCCAATTGAGTTTATCTGCCTCAAACCAATAAAAGCATTAAAATCAATCTTTAAAAAAGTATAGTTAACCGATCTGATTATTACTGCAATTCTTGTAGGAACACAGATGTGTCAAATATGAAATTTAGTGGCTGAAAGGTACTTTGGAAAGTTTTTAGGTAATACTAGAATGCTTTCAAAATATGTGCAGTCACTTACAGAAAGTATTCAGGTGCTTTACCCAGTTTGAAAAGGAGTGCTTTTTCATGGCATTAGTTTTATAATGAGTCTTTTCAGGCAAATTTCTAAGAACGTATGGTTCACATACTTCAAACTGAATTCACTTATAATTCAGTATTTGACAGTGCTAACATGTAACTCTTTCTAAAGAGTCTACAAAGGAAATTATTTCTTTTCTTACTCAACAAACATTTAACTAAAATTATGTTTTGCTTTGTTTTCACACTGAGGATTGAATTTGACACTGTAACGGAGAAAAGCAGCCTGTGTTTAATGTGTTAATGTGATTTTAATCACTGTAGCCACAATTCTTCCTTGTTTTGTACTAGAAAGAATTTAATAAACCCTAAGTTTTGGAATATAGCACTAATGCTGATAGAAGAGGCTTTCTTCCAACAAATTCTGTTTCATCATTCGAGCAGTTCAAAGAATTACTGACAGGTGAGTTAATGCTCACAGTTTGCAGGTTTGAATCCAAATACGGACACAACTGCATGTTTCCAAATAATTACAAAACCATAGGCATAGGTATTTTAAGCTATAAGTAACATTAATGAGAAGGTTAAAGTTACTGTTTCCTTTTCAAGTGCTATAAATCTTATATTTTTCTTATAACAGATACCAAAAGCTACTTTCTGTTTAATAGTGCAAGGTTAATAAACACTTTTCAAATAATGTCATAATCTACTGTGTAGATCTTCAGAGCCAGTTTTATCTTCTTCACACAAAGATAATGATGATTATCAGCTCTACAGCTCCTATAAATCACTTCACCTCCACTGAGTTGATGGAGATATGTTGATTTGCATCAGCTGAGAATTCTGCCAGTTTCTGCCCCCAAGCAGGGTTAGCACCATCACTTTGAAAGCTCTTTTCCGGTGAAAACACAAAGTTATATACCAGTAAAAGTTTTGGTTGCCAAAAATACATTTGCATTAAAATTTAAATACACCATTTGGAATTTCAGTCAGGGCATCATAGTACAGTTACACATCAGCTGATTCTAAATGTCTGAGCAACAGTGAACAATAAAATCTCAGTACCACTGGACATATATGCCATGCTCACATTGTATCTGCAAACTCGAGTGTATGCACATTTGAAAATCTAAAATGTGGAGAGTTGTGAACTGTTCCATTGCCTTACATAATAATCTAAGAAAACTTAAACTCAGGGAAGAGATTGGTAACACATCCTAGTCCACAGTTCTGTATAAGACCCTGCCATTTCTTAAACTTCAAATATATTTAAACTACAGCAAAACGATCTGGTTGTCCTATCATCAGCAATGGAAAGTTTGCCAAATTATCTCTCTACAGGACACTGCTAGAGCACAGCCAACTGAAATTTAAAATTAAGGCAGCTGGCAATTCTACCAAGATCTGAAACCTGCAGATCCCACGCACGGGGCCTCCTCCCCTTCTCCCCTCTACTTTCTGCTTCTCAGTAAGTCCCAGTGGAGGACAGAAGTGTTTCTGACAGGTCCATCTCACCTGGCATTCTGTTTGCAGCAGTGGCAGTAAGTAGAAATCCAGGAAAAAGGAAGAAGAGAAGATGTAGGTCTGATACGTCCAAACTCAGAGCCTTTTTAGCTCAGGATTTACTCAAACTGATGTGAGGTAACTCAAGCTGAAAGTACTTTTCAGTCTTTTCTGGAGCCTACATCAATTTTTTTTTGCAGCCACACTATGTATTGGCATGGAGGCTCACAGCCCAGGCTGCCTGCTGTATGAAGTACCACTTCCATTTGCTCATTTTAACTTCAACTAGAACCCATACTTGGTCATGTGGGGACTGAACATGCCTGAAATGGACTTAATTTTCTTAATAGTCTCCAAAAAGAAAATAAAATTGGAAAGTCTGCCATAATGGGGGTTTGGGCAAGATAACCTCCAGGGATCCCTTCCAACCTTAACTGTTCTGTGATTCTGTGTTTTTTTAATCTCTAAAATCTTATGTTCTTTTAAAAGACCATTATGAAGAATTGCCAGCAATTCCCTGTGTACATAGATGATGAAGAGGAAATGCAAAATGAGATGCAAGATTTGGACTCAGAACCTGTAATGCTTCATTACAAAACTTGAAATTAGTTGCTTTAAAGTACTTCCAAGGGCACAAGGACCGACCGACACAGAGGCAACTTGGTGAATATTCACCTGCAAGCTTTAGCTTAGTTTTCTTTAGAATCCAAAGGTTTTGCTCGTTTTCCCTTACACATGACATACACAAATACTCAAATGCAGAACACTTTTCATTATGGAACATAAGAAGATGGGAGAATAAATTCTGCAGACAGGGCGCATGGAAAAGAAAATGACGTAGTAATTTATATGGACTAATCAAATATATCTTGTTCACTTCTGTAACTATGCATTTCATGCATTTGGATATTTATTTCTACAAGCAAATATTTCATGTAGTTTTACTAAAAACCCTACAACTTTTTTATCACTTGATGGATTTTTAATCTGAATATATAGATAATATTCTCTTCAGATTATTTTCAGAATCTATGGGAGGCTTTAAAACCTCCCAAGGCAATTATAGCAGAGGAGTTTTTCAGATTTACACCTGACTGAGAGGGAAAGGTCTGTGTACATCAAATATTAAAAACAAACTCGCTATAAATAACCTCTAACTGAAGCACAGCCCCAATGACAACTAACATTTTTTTTCCTCTTTCTCTCATTTTTGCCCCTTGACATAACAGTGTGAAAACAGTAAAAGAAAAGATGGAATACGTATCTATAGAATGACCTAAAATTTTCCAGTTCTCGTGATGTTACCAGTGAAGGAAAGGTACAGGTGCATATATGGTCATTACCTTCACATTCCACTTTCTTTATTGCATAAACAAATGAAATTGACTAGAAAACAGGGCACAGTGTTAACTACAATATAGTCCTGCTATATAATTTGTACTAAGATATTTGATTTTTAATACTACTAAAAAGAAGACTATTTCATATCTCTCCTAAAATATTTGTAAATTATATCACAGATTAAGAGCTGTCCCTAACTATATGAGCACCACTTGATATTTGCTTTATTTTAATAGACATTCTCTTGATTAGCTGCGCTTGAATATGTTATAAAGAATAAAAGGAAAGACTATTTAGCAGTATTTTTAAAACCCTGAATAATTTCCATAATTTGTGACAGTCGGCAGTTTTTGATAGTATCTCACATTGATTTTTATGTTTCAAGATGACAATCATTACACTATTATCTGCAGTTTGAGCAGTAGAACCTAACCTCCTAAATAGGATGAAAAACTCTTCCAGTTACAACCCTAGTTAAGTCACAACAAGTCAATAATTTTAATAAGAATTAATTTAACAAACTCTACAAGGTTGTATTGGAAGTTATTCTGGCATGTCTATTGATTAACACTTGGTATTACATCCTATAAAGGACTAATTAAACACAACATCAATCTAAATGTGATATTTTGGTATTTCTTTGATTATTTTTTTTTTTACATATTATAAAGCGAAATAAAATAGAGCAAAGCACTAAAAGATAATTAAGTTAAAGTAGCTTTTTGATTGGTATGTTAACATCACACTACACTTGAGAGTAACACTATGGAAGACTTCACACTGTGCTATACTAAAAGGATATTTAACTAAGAAAGCTGGTACTGTCTTCAATGTCAGCATGAAATACCTCAAAAAATCTCACACATTTCCATATATAAAATATCTAGTTGCTTCCACACACCGAATCAGTCATGTCTTGATTACTGTGACCCTGTTTTCCTTTTTAGGAACATGTAAAACTGGGGTATCTGCACTAAAAATGTGAGGAGATTTCTTCATTTTCCATTTTGTGTTTGATTTTGGAAGGACATCACTAGTTGAAAATGCAACATTTTATGTTGGGAGCTGCTAAAATAGTAACATTTATCACCATGGCATTTACGAAAACAAACTTGGAAACCGTTAATATTAGCTATGAAATTATTATATCTATTTAACAAAAAAAAAGCTTTTACTACTCCTGTTACCATTTGTCTGAATCAAAAAGATTTTCATGTTAATATCTGAGGTTTACTACATAAGAAATATCTTTTTTTTTTTCAGCATAGACATTTATATTTTTAAAGCTCATAACAAGGTTCAACAGAAAAATAAATTTCAGTAAAAGCCTGAGAGTGGTGGAGTTGTCAGTGTAGAGACACATCACAGCTGTGAGTGGATGCTAGGTGGCAGTACTGTGTAATTAAACACCAAAGATTTCTTCACTCATTCGCTTCAGGCATTTTTCAAAACAACCAACTCGAACATTTTGAATAATAATTTAAACAACAAACAGATCTCTTTTTTTCCCCCCTTGCGTTTCACCTCCTAAGAACTATATTGCTTATACATAAAAGGTCTGAAAATTAAATTTCCTATCCATAAAGCTGTGTTCTTGCACAGCAGCATTACATGAAACAGCTCCCAACGCAGGAGCCAGACTTTGTTTCCACCCTGCAGTATTACACCCCTATTCTTTGGTATTACACGATTTCTAACTTCCATATAGGTTCTGACCTCGCTTTTCTCTGCATCCGAGAAACAGAATTGCCTAGCGTGGTTTTTTCAAAGCCTGTTTTAGTCTCAAGATGCATTCAATTGAAGAGCTCACTTCTAAGCATTTGATCCCTTTAAACGCTACTGCTTTTAACGAGTTGTTACATGCTCACCACAGAGTAGTTATAATTATCTGTAGCTACCACAGATGATCAAGAGTTACTCGTATTTCCTTATACAGAATTTTAGGAATGTGTCTCACATTGTACAATGTTTATTTCCAGAAGGAAAACTTGTTCAGTTCACACAGACACTTCAATTACAAGGCAGAAGAGCCTTCCCCAGTAAGGCAAGTCAGCCTATTCAGAAAGCATCAATGACAGCAAGCTGTTAGGAAAAGTTTCAGCACTGTTATGACTACAGTAACTACAATAACATACAATGTCAATTATATTCAGCTTATTCAACAGTGAGTGCTGCTTATATATTATGCAGTGTATGTAAATAATACAGTGAGGATTTCTTCTTCATTTAAACGCACATCCAAATGGGGATACAGAAGAGCTCTTTCTATAATATTAATACAAGAACAACATATTTGTTTTGACTGCGAAACAGACTGTTAAGTACCTGAGAATCACTGATTATGTATGAAGAGGTATCAAATCTCTCTTCCCAGATTTTACTAATGATGCACATACATTTACTGTATTCATTACAGAGTATTAACTGAGATGTACAGAGTCCCAACTCAATAAAAAAGCAGAGTAGTCAATTAACAGACCTCAAAATCACAGCACTGAGACTTACAGATGAAAGCAGAGGACACGTGGCTACTCCCTCGCTATCAAAAGTAAACTTGTCCAAAAGTTCTTGAGTCTAGTTAAAAACACACCTGATGTCATTGCTTCCATTGTCTGCCCACATAAACAAAGTTCTTCCCTAACTGACCTTACCATTTATTTCTAGGAGATTAATTTAATGTTCTAGTATTTATTACGTTTCTCTTTCTTTCCAGTTTCAACCATTGCTCCACATTTTATTATTTGAAAATTCTGTCTATTTTGAAGTTTTCTACTGCAGAGCACTGACACTCTGGTCTCCAAACATGTCTAATGAATCCTCTATAATCACAGTCTGCGTGTTTCAAATACATAAACCAGTTGTTTTTAATTCTACAACACAGAATGAAGAAACTTGTGTCACTGGAACACAGTAAGAAATAGTTACCATGACCCTATCTATCTGTAACATCAATATAAAATGCAGAAATATTAAATAATAGAGAAGTCAGTTCTATTTTGGTGTATTATATTAACATTTACACATAAGAATGCTAATTTCTGCAGCTGTGGGTCATAACTCAGTAACTTTCATGCCTGCTTCAATTCTTCTAAGGCACACCAGGAAAGTCACTCAGGAACAAAACAAAACAAACAAACAAACCAACCGACCCAAAAATCAAAACAAAAAAACAACCCACCCAAGAATTAAAAGAAAAGGAAAAAAAAAAAAAAGAAAAAAAGAGGTTTGTAAACAATCCACATCTGCTGAAAAGCTGAGTCAGCCCTGTAATGCCTGGTGGTGTGCCACCCTGCTGAACAAATGCTTGAGGAACTAAACTGCAGCTGTGAACATTTTTCTCCAAAAACTCTTTTCCTCTCACTAGTCAAAGCATAATTGTGGCCCCTGTGGCCTTGCAAAGACAAAGCATCTCCATGTCAACATAGCATCTCAATCTAAATAATCTTAGAATGACACGGAACTCAGCAAATGAACACTGAAATCTCTAACTCCTATGCAAGTGTAAGCAACACCACTTTGTTCTTTCATTTTAGCAGCTTTTCTAGATCTTTCCCACTGAATCATAATCACTTACTTTTTAGTAAAAGGTTAAACCCTTTCTGGAAATGACAGCAAGCCAGTGTACTGGGTTGTTTTTTTTTGCACAATGCAACAGTTTATAATTGACTGCTTATGTAGTAATTGCTCTATTTATAGTAGTTATTAGCATGAGAGATGTGATTGACATCACCTGGTATTAATGACAGAGAGAAGGTTTATTTCACATTTATGACCTAAAGCTCTTACATAAATGATTCTAAGATGCTGATGTTCTACCACCTTAGGAATATAAATGCCAGACTTGTCTTTTGTACATCATCTAATAAATATTACTATTCTTTCAAAATTAATTGTACATTTTTCTCTTTCTGTTTCTAAAAAAGAATCTTCCTAGTAACTTAGTGCAGCAACACCTAGCAGCTTTGATTTCTGCCTGTTGAGCATCCATATTTGCAATGCTGTTTTTCCTGTACTCCACACAGTATGTATTACACATCCCCTAATTTTAATGGACAAAAGCTATGATGTGCTATACAGCAATAGCATTTGCCTATCACAGGATAAAACAACTGGCAAAGAAATTAGGGATGGAGAGAAGTTCCTCCTTCTCCTAAGTCCTGACCTTCCAGCACAGGGAAGTGTAGAACAAAAAAAACCAAACCAAAACAAAAAGCAAGCAAACAAACAAACAAAAAAACCCAAACCAAACCCCCCAAAAACACCAAAACCAAACCCCAAGCATATAAAAGTATTACAGCCATGCTCAGGAACATGTTTGTCTCACAAGAAAGAGTAAAGCTGGCAAAACTGATCAAAGAGTATTTCAGATTAAAACTAATAATCAGATTCACCTCCCATAATTTCATTGAAGTCAAGTGAGACTAAACAGTCAGTGTGGAAAAAAGCAAAATATTCACAGAAGGCTTATAAACTTTCAGTGTAATTCAACTACTCATTAAAAGGATAATAAAGACCACAGCCTTTGAATTATTATACATTTATATTTCTTTTCCATGCCTGTGTTCTATAACTGTACCTTATAGATATTTATACTTCGAATGGTAACATAAAGCCACATTTTATAGGCATGACTGCAAATATTGTCTATCTTGGATTCATTTGTCGAATTAATTTTTAAGAGATGGGAGTTTGAATATGACTACAATTAATCCCTGACAGCACCTTCTCCTTACAAGAGCTCGAGTCTGAAAGGAAATGTGCTTTTATATACAACACACTTGTTCTTCCACACTACAAAAGACACTTACGTTATTGTTAAATAAATTATTAAAAAAAATAAAAAATTAAAGACAGGAATCTGCACTTGTGTGGCACTATCTTTTTAATGCCATCACAAATCAAAACTTTCCATTTTGGGAAGTTATACTGGGATGTTACTGAAAGGATTGATAAGACGACTTGTACAAAGCTTAACATCTTAATTCAAGGCTTAGCTTCACATTTTACAAGCTACTTAGGAAGTACTAACACCTCTGTTGCTCACAGCAAACCTTTGAAATTTATCAAGGAGATAGCCTAAGGGTTAAAGAAAACACGCCTTTTCCCCTTATGAGAGTTTATTTAGTTTCAGCAGAGCTTTAGTACAGATTTTTTCTTCCCCCTCTCCACCCCCTTCTCTCAGCTGCACACAGAAGATATCTGCACAACAGGAATAATGGCAATTTAGGATGAACTTTCTCGAGCTAGGTCCCCTCTCTGCCGCCCTAACTGAGGCCCCGTGAATGCAGAGGGGGTACCAAGAAATGGATAGAGTGAGTAGGAAAAAGCTTCCTGCAGAGCTGCTGCCTCCTCTAAACTGGAAATGTAAGAACTGAACTTACATCTCTGCACTAGCAGCTGCACCAGCTGCTCTTCCTACTCCACAGAGCCCACAAAGCAGCACACTTTCTGGACTGCAGTGAGGGAACTGAGACCGAGAGGGATCCCCCCCATATCCTCTGAGCTTGGCATCTGCGCTCCGCTGCCTGTCCAGCTCCCTCAGCTTCCTCCCCTGCCAGCTAGCCTAAGTCCAGCTCAACTGCACAGAAAATTCTGGTTGCAATTTATGACGAGAATCTTGATAGGGTTCATTACAGATGTGTATGATACAATGTGCTATCCTTTTTTTGGAATTTCTCTGACACCTACTTCCAAGCACACTCACACACTGATTCTTACTCTCAATCCTAATGTACCAATGCAACTCATTAGGGTTTTTTGTTGTGATTTTAAACATACTGTTAGCATCTTTCAAGACTACACTACAATATTAAAACTCCCTAGTTAGTTGAAATTTGTTTTCAAAAACATAAGCGTAATGATTAGGTGTAAAGCAGAACATCTAAAGAACTACTTTAACAAATTAAATATACATCATGACCTCAACCCAACTCTTAATTCTGTAAAATTAAAAGCAGACAAAAGAATTGTTAAATCATGTTTGCGAGTATTGGCAAGCCATGAAGAAAAACCTTTGCTTCATTCTCTCTCTACGCATTTTTTATTTTTTTCTAGAGGCAATTTTCATCTGTTACTCTGTATGGAACCAACATCCATTATACAAAAAGACAGCATCTTAATCGAAATGACTTCTCATACAAGTCTATTTAATAAAAATTCATTGTTTTCATCTAGTAAGTGTAATATTAATGAAAACTAAATGGTGTCTCTTTATTATTCAGTTACTGATGCTCCTCTGCAGCTTAAGCAACTAGTTCTCTTAAAGCTGAATATACTTTAAAACACAATAAAAAACTCAATGGCATCTTCTAATGCAACAAAAAATAGTTAGGCCAATACCATCAAAAGGCTCTACTGCTGTGTGACTTACCACTTCTGAAACATCCACCTGATCTTACGCAAAAAAATTCAAACACAAAACTTATACTCACATAACTAGGATGCTTAACAGGCATATTATTGTTTAACAAAAAGCAATATATCTTGGGGTGAGCAAGAAACTTATAGTCGTATGTTGGAAAGGTATGCCATACCTGACATAGTTTTAGAGAACATTTCATTAATGCATGTGATCTGAAAAGAACTAATGAAAATGGAAATAACCAAGGACAAAATAGCTGTTGTGATACTGCATGAGGAATTTTTTTCTTACTTTACACTTCTAAATACGCAAATGATGTATTAGTTGGTCAACCGGACTCCTGCCTCAGTGCACAAGTTCAGAACACAGAAGAACAGACAATTTAAATACACTACTGTAGAATACAGTCATTTCTTGAAAATGACAGGTTTTAATAAATAAAGAGCTGCATGCTTGCAGCTGTTAAGAAAAAACTGAAAAAGCAATCCAAGTTTTTCACAGATCAATGAAAAACTCCACCTGTAATGACAACCACTGCAAAAAAGAAAAGGGTCTCCATCAGTGGGACCTCTAAGTTTTTCCCCAGCCTCATTCAGATCAACACCCTCATATGGTAGGAGAAGCATGATTTCTTTAATCTCCCATCTGAACTCTGTTCTTCAGAAAAAAAAAACAATTTCTTGGACTTATTCCAGAACACAATCCTACAGATCTCATAACACTACTCAGACTCTCAGCCCCACTACTTGCAAAGGCATTGAAGGAACAGACCAAACTCCAATTTGCACCTTTAAGAGCTTCCCCATTGGAAGCCTGTGTCCAGCAGCGTATCTAAATAACTCAAAGCACATTTTTCCTAACAAATTTATGTACTCAAACAATCAAAACCACAAAGGATTGCTTTCATTCCTACCAATGAGCTCCCAGCAATCATTTCAAGTTAACTGCCTCAGAAACATGCCATATAGCCTCATGCTCAGACTCCACCTGCCCTCATCACTGAGCCATGCTCCCCATTTAGGAAAAAGTTTGTTGCTGCTTAACAAATTTATCTTTATCTCTTGCCCTCAACCTTTGTGTACAAAGTGTGTGACACTGGGACAGAGAGAAGAGAAGAACCACCAGCTAATTAGTGATCCAGTCACGGCCTTAGATACTCTCTTGAAACTATTTATCCTAAGACATTTTATCTCTGGACATTGCATCATTCATTAAGAGACTAAAAAATGAAAGCAATTTATTGTGAAGCAAAGTCACTGAGACATGCTTGGTGAAAGCAGAAGCACAGGCCCCTCTCACATCTGTTGTAGTATATGCAAAAAAAGGCCAGAGTCTTGAGAAAAAAGCACCAGGTCTGAGACAGAGGGCTGTGTGTGCCTCCCAGGCTGGTGAACCCCCCAGCCCCCCAGCGCTGCTGCCTCCCGCCATGCAAGTGGTCTGGCATCAGCTGGTGGAAAGAGGGGGTGGCTGAAGTCCTCATTTAAGCACGCTTTTTTAAGGGATCTTCACATATCTCTCACCTTTCCCTGCCAAGTCACATCGCTGCCCCGGAGGGTGGCTGAGGCATAAGACTGGTGGCCAGACCTGCTGGGAGGTGAGTTCAGGGTCCAGCTCACAGCTCCGTTTGGTTCCAGGAGAGGTTTCTCCCTACCCCTCTCTGCCGAGTGACGCAAAGAAAGGAACTCTACGCTTTTCATATCACATACATCGACCTTTTCTAGGTTATGAACAGCATTTTAATACTTACTTGTTCATGTTCATAAGCCTTTCCTTAACTCCTTTATTTATTCCAGGTCTGATACCATCTCCAATTGCCCATTACCTACACAAAGCCTGCACCAGATTAGGGCAGCACTCTCAAACTTCTAATGGTTCACCTTAGATTTCTTAAACTCTAAAGAATCAAATGAAGGCACACTCCTCCGGTGATATTGAATGCAACAGGGAGAGCTGATTTCGATTCCTTTCACTGAAATCTGAGGGAGAGGGAAGGTGAATTTATTTCCCCGCTGCAGGGAACCGCCATGCCTAATGACTGACAGCAGCGCCTCAGACCCCTTCGGCTGCCGCCCTCACGAACTGACTACATTGTGGCAGATAGCAGCGGTGGAGCTGTAATCATCTGAGGGTATAAGCAAGACAAGTAACAGTAATGGCTGTCATTAGAACAAATTATAACTTTTTTTTTTTTTAAAAAAAAGGCATTGGCAAACACGCTGTGATTTTCAACAAATTTCCCATTCCTCCTGCAACTAAGAAGCTGTCACTGACATTTCAGCCCCCTGTCCCATACAATAATGTCTAATGCTCATTCACTTCCCGCTATCAGCTTAGGAGAATGCATATTTTCTTCCATACACAGGCCAAACCTTGACATTTATAAACATTCAGAATTGAAATCTCCTCAAAATCCAATATGAAAAGCATGTGTGCCCCTCAAGACACATTGCTGGCAGTCAGCTCTGTGGCTACTGGCAGCAGCCCTATGTGACAGAGTAATAACTAGGGTGTATGACTACATACATTATCCACGCTAAAGTAATATTATCAATTACAATCAAAATTCATGAAGCTCTACAAAATGCCAGCTCGAGATGATTTAAGTGCCATTTTACATTCTAATATTTACAAGCTAATGTTTCACAAAATGAGTAGGATATATTCAGTAGTATCATGTTTACTTCCTGTGGAAGCACTGGCTGAAGCACTCCGAACTTTTATGTTATGGTAATAGTTGAAGGGTGTTGACAGTTTTAACCTACATCCTTTTATTCAGAAAGACTTCTAATCCTGAATCTTGGTTCTTTGTTTTAAATCAGGGATGTATTGATTAACTGTGAGACTGAACGTATCTCAGTGGTGGCTGAGTCGGGTATCCACTATGGAATTAGGACAGTTAAACACTGGAATCGATCCTCTCATTGTAGAGCCATGGCTGCTGTGGCAAGCAGTTTCTCTAAGCTATTAATTTTATTATTAGCACACCTGGAGACATTGTTTCCCTGAGGGAAAAGCAATTCAATTGTGTGTGCTGCAACAACTAGTGGCACATGATCAATGAGACAGCTGGGACCACAAGCTTTCTCTTGGAGCTCGGGGTGGGTATGACAAAGTAGTTTGTAAAACAGTGACGATACAAAGTAATATTGGTTTATGTTTTATGCACCTCATTGTAAGCATATAGAGAGCTTACAGTTTCCAACGTCTGGCACTTTGAAGCCTTTTTGGAGCAGTACACCAGTATCAGTCTTTCAAAGGTATCTTCCCCATGACATCTGGTATCAATTGATGATCATCCTTTTCCTGACCACTGACACCTTCCATCGTTCCACTATGCCTCCGAGGGAGCAATATGCCACCCTCCCTTAAAAGGCAATAGCAAAACTTCTTTGTAGAGGAGAAAGACCAATTACAAGTTTCTAAATATTTAGTTTTATTTCATAAGCATGTTAACAATGAAAAGACACGAAGCCTAACAGGCCTGGCAGCAAAGCATCAGCTGTAACTGGCTTTCTGATCGCTAACTGATGTGTCTCAAAAACTCTGATCCAGCAATCCTTGAAATATACTCAATATTTAAACATAAAAGTCAGTAGAAGTGAGCAGGAAAGGAGGACGAAAAACAGGGACCCCTCAGGTATTACAGGCATACATAAATGATGCCCCGACATTTACAGACACACACACAGGCACACGAGAAGAACAAACCAAACAAACCTCTCACAAAAATAACCTGAAGATAATACTGCATCTGATAGAAACTGTACAGCTACAATACCCCTTGCAAACCCTTTAGGAGCATCAGATCTTTACTCTGTTTCCTTCTGAATTGCCACTGTAGCTAAAGCAAGTTCTTTGTTGTGAAACCTTATAAGAGATGCTACACATGTTGTAAGGACCATAAATTAATGGAATTATTTAGCATTTAAGACATCCTGAAAATTATTAGGTCAGGTTGGTCCCCAGACCACTGTCCAAGTTATGCTTAGTGATCCTGGTTTTTATCTTATAATATTACATTTCTGAGGACAAATATAGTCTGTACAAATCCATGAGAAGGTATGCCACATCTTGGAAAGCAGGAGGAGAAATCAAAACAAGAATTACTTTTGGGACAATCCAGCGCTGTTACTATTAAAATACAAACTTATATGTTTGCTTTCAGGATGCTTCCCCTACCATTTTTAAATGTGGTAAACTCTCTTATCTTAAAACGTAAGCCACTGTAGAGCAGCAATTTAATAGCAGATCCTATTATTTTTCAAAACACCAGCTTTTTTTTTTTTTTGATAACTTATCCTAGTCCTTTCATAATTACTGAAAAACCATTACTGCCTGAAAATCACCCTCCTGCCCCTCCCCTCAAATCACAGACACCCCACAGACTTATTTTCATTCCACAGGCATCAAAACTATGGTTAAAATAAATCCAATTTTCTATTCTAACTACATGTTCTGAACTAGGATTTTATTTCTGCTGCACTACCCAGACACACATAGGAAACAATTAGGAAGTCCCTCAAACAATTAATTGTTAGTTTTTAAGTTCCATTCCATCACATCTATTTTCCTCCTCCTGTTTAGAATTTAGCCTAACGTAATCCAAGAGGATGCAGATATAGCTACTGAGTCTCTTGGTTTACTGCCTGCTCGGTTTGGGTTTTGTACATTTGACTGGCAGCCGGTCATCAGCCATCATCTATTAAATACTTTCTGACATGTTCTGGAGCCTTTTTAAACATCAGGCTAAATGCCAAATATTCAGGATCTGCTTGTACATACTCCCCAAGAGAAGGGAAAGGAAATTTCTTATCTTTACAATTTGTATCGTATATCAACCTTGTTTATATAAGGGATTTTTTTGTTTGCTTAAAGAAGAGGAAAATGCTCAATCAGCATTCATAATTTTGTGTGTTTTTCTAGAAAAGCAAATTGTTTCCTAACTAAAATTATCATCATCTGATACAGGCTAAAGCTGTGTAAACTGCATTACACATGATGACATCCCACGGTTTGGTCCAAGTCATCATAAGGCAGAGTAGTACAAGGAATAGTATAGAAAAAAAACTGTAGTAAGAGAGAAAAATCATCACGTGAATCTTTCTGTCTGCATGCTTCCTTCCACCAGCTTTATAATAAGCATTAAGTATTTTATAGACATAAAAGAAATTTAAAGGTAAGGTTTACACAACTTGGAAAAGACCCCTGACAGTAACAGATACAAGCCAGCCTGACAAAGAGGCAAGGCTCAGCTATCGCCCTCCAGACTGCGTAATCACTGACAATTCTTTTATACGTGGATATCAGTCATTACTAAATCTAAGCTCTTATTAATTCCAAGAGTGATTACATGAGGCTGAAGGTAAATCAAGCCCCTGGATCAAGCTTGAACTAACACATAACCTGTTAGTAGTGTGCAATGGAGAGCATCAGTGACTGCAACCTAACCCAACCACAATCATCATGCCAGCAAAGGCAGCAGTTTGTCTGTGTGTTTAGTTTGCCCAGGGGCTTATGGCTTACCATAAGAGAAGAAAGAAAAAGAAAAAAAAGAAGAAAAAAAATCAGGCATCTCTAAGGCTACCAGATGCGCAGAAAGTGTATGTCCTGACTGGTTGTTTCCAGCTAGAAGACATGTACCCTGCGATTAGTCCCCAAGAGCCTGACAGAAATTGGTTTGCACTCTGAAATGCACCTTTGTGCAGCTTCTGTGAGCACACTAGAAAGACTGCGTGTTATAAAAAGGAACAGGGTAAAATTTTGAGGGGTTTTGAATATAAAAAAATATATTTACAACAGTTGCACTGATCTATAAGCTCCTCTTACACAAGCACCTGCTCACCTGGAGGGTGCTCCAGAGCCACGTCTTCTCCTCCTTCTTAGTGTCCTGCACCCAGAAAATGTAGATACAGCCTTCCCTTCTGCTGTCCACCATACTTTTTTATCCAACACAACATATAGTAGTTACTTATCTAATGGAACAGTACCACCAGTTTAGGACATGGTCAGAAAGCATCACAGACTTAAAGAAAAATGCTGTGGCCAGTTTGCTGTGGAGAGCAGCCAGGTAAACTGTGCTATCGTAGATATTATTAGCGAGAAGGGGCAAACTCCTGAAGACGGTAGCAAGGAAGTAAGAAACAGAAGTTGGAAAGCTTTAGTAATCAGGAGAAGAAGCAGAATGGGTGGGATGGCATGAAGCTCCAGCAACCTTTAACGCCACACATGGTCCCTGAGGTGGGGTTTTGCAACTCAACCACATTCAAACCTTTCTTGGTCCATCCATTCACAGTTCACAAATAGCTACTGTCCTAACAGGCTGGCAATTAATGACAATGGCACTCTATTCCATGTAATTTCCATTTCAGGTTTTGATGAGAAAACATGGATTGCGAGCACGATGGAATTCCCAGAATTTAATGATTATTTAATATGTTTTAAATTAGCCTATCATTATTGCCATTCTGCACTAAAATAATTCGGTTGGCCTGTTGAATCCATGTCTAAGTTGTGCAATCAAGAAATGAAGAGACTTGGGATTCACTACTCTGATACTGACAAGCTACATCACATAATCTAATCTTTGAGCCATATTTCCCAAATCAGTCAAAGAATCTCAGTGACTAACCACACAACAGGTACCCTAGTCTGCAGATGTTATAGCAAAACCAAGACATAACCTTTATCCTTCAGTTTCCACTACTTCTAGAAGTGAAATAACGTAACACCTTTATAATTCACCCTATGTATACAAAAACTTGGAGGGGGAGAGATCTAGCCATACCTTCTAATTACTTTAGTTACTTGATCTTTGGAATTTCTGCCTCAATGGGAATTTTTCTGCACAGAAAAACTATGAGATGCCTTCATTTCAGTGGACCTGAGACTGCACAGTTCTACAGTCAAAATTGTTAACAGCAAGCTTCAGCGGTACGGTCAGTACAATCTCCTGTAAGGACAAACAAGACCAAGCATTTAGGGATTTAACTAATTTCATTTACTAACAGAAATCAAGATCTGAGTTTAGAGTTATTCTACCTGTACTGTCTCTGATACTTTTTCTAAAGAGAATATTAAGAGCAGAAATTGCTAACATGGAATACCTGTTCACAGTGAGGTATGCAATTTGAAGTAATGCAGGCATTGCAAGAATACTAGCATCATCAGCACCGAATAGCATTAATCTAATGAAATTATCTGTTTACAAACAATAGACACTTCCTTTTTCTTACACATTTAACCACAGGTCTGCCTAAGCACCAAATACCAATTAATGCTGGATTTCATATGGAGCAGAACCATGAGAAGGTTTAGAGTACAAGCAGGGACACAACACAGACCACCAACTGGATTTGACACACGCAACTGGAAAGTGCACATCAAAACAAGAGAACGATTGCAAGGAAGGTAAAATAGAAGCCAAATTCCCAGAGATTCAGGCTTACTGAGTAAATCAGTCCCTGCCTTGAAGACTTACATAAGGGTTCTTCCAAGCTGTTTACAACCAAAGCATTTCTCACTCAAGAGTAAAGAGCAAAGTCTCAAAAATCAACTCCTAGTGGTTTTCTGCTAATATCTGATGTACTTAAAGAGAAGGTGTCATAATATCTCGTGTAACTAAGATGTGTTTTAGATCCAAACGAGGACTAAATGAGGAATCATCAACACATGGTGTCTAGTTGCTCAAGCCAGGATTAAAGGCAGAAGAATGCAGTTTTGTAGTGGTGTTTCACAGGACTCACTTTTCTTGGTGCCTAGAAAACTTCTTTTCTATTTTGTTTTCAACCCCACCAATTCTGCAGCCATGCAGTCATGTGAATACACTTCAGGTTTGTCTCAGATTTCCATTTTCTTGTCTTAATGAGTTAGTTCCCAGATTTTCACAAATTTGTTTAGCTATTCAATACCACATCATTTTAAAGTGACAATTTATTGCCAAATTATTTTATTTCTGCCTAGGGATGCTATCACATAAAAATTTACATATCTCTTGATTTTTTGAATATTCTTGAAATTTAAATCAATTAATAGTCCCAATTAAGCTAGCAGCACTATTCACTGTCTTAAGCATATCGTCAATTACTTCCTGTACCGGACATTAAATTAAATTTAGCAAAATTAATAAAAACATCTTTCCATCATTTAGCATTGGAACTACTGGAAATATTATTCCTATGTTGTAACACTGTCATTTATCACCTTCATAGATTTACATGATGAAAAAATAGTAAAGACTTTATTATTATGTTTTGGAGTGTATTTTTGTTTTAAACTCTGCTTACCTTTAACATTCAACTTATCTTTATGCTTTCAGAGGTGTTAGCAAATCATAGCTGAAAAATCTGTCCACGGCAGTATTTTATTCATAAATTTAGGGAAGGCAATACGATTTTAACTTGTAGCTGGTAGACTAAATAGACTAGCTTAAATAAGATTGTTTTGCTCAACAAATAAACCCTGCATATAGCCTGGAATTTTAAATGAAAAAAAAGGATTTTTTTTCTTGCAACAGACAGTTGAACAAAAATATATCAGGAGACAGTTATTGAAAATCAATCAATCAATAATATATTGAAAAAAACCTGGTTTCCAACAGAGTACCTGAAAAATTATATGCAAACATTTTCATTTGCTTGGCTGTAGACAACATGATTTACATCAGCAGTAACACAACAGCCCCTGGAAGCACAGAACCAAACCTCCTTTGGTAAATTTGAAGCTTTTTGAGTTGCAGATTGAAACCCACCACAGCTAGTTGTAGCTGTTGTGAATGAACAGATGCCCGAGCAAGACAAATTTTCACTGATTTAAATATCCTACAGTTTCCTAAATCTTACACTATATTTCCTATGCTTACCAAATAGGAAAGGGAATGACTAAGAAAATATTTTTTTCTAACAATGTACCAGTTTTAAAAGCAACAAAATATGGGCATAAGGTCTGAGTTGATCCTACGAAAGGAGACTGCAGTTCTCCTCAGAGATCCCTTACGATTAATTCCTGGCTGGGCAGAGATTCAGGGGCATATTTTCCAGCTCTCAGAAAAGTAAAATTCTCACTGCATTTAGGGAGACCTGACTGCTGGTTTCCCTAGTTTTCCAGTATATCTTTGAGATGCATACCAGGTTGCTGTATAATAAAAGTACCGTAATTCTCAATTTTGCTAGTGAACCAGCTCAGCACCTGTCACGACATGCAGTATTCACCCATGCCAAGGCAAAAAGGAGCCACTGACCTTTTATTCTTCCCATCTCTAAACCCCCCAGCTACCAGCTACTTCATTCTCCTGTTTGTTTCAAACATTAAAAGTAAAATTAAAAGGTAACTCAAACTGCCATGCAGAAAGAAGAAAGCAAGCTGGCATCCATATAAAAGCATGCAAATTCTTTTATGAAAGTAGCCCCATTTGTAATAATACTAATAAAAAGAAATGTGCTAGATTCTTTTCTGTTTGATACCCATCGCCTGCGCAATGCTTGAACCAAACCAGCGAGGCATACACAAACTCAAAGAAAGGAAATAGGCTCTTATTCCATGTGGCTTTCTTTTTACAGAAACTAGTTCCCATTCTATTGAGGTATATCAGCATGAGGTAGGTATTACTGGACAATGCCTTAATAAGACAAAGTATTAATTAAATAAGTTACATGCCAAAATATGTATGTAATTTGGGCAAAAATTTGAGTTACTGCAAAAAAGCAAAGTACTGAAATAAAGATAATTTTTTTGCATTCCTTGGTAGGACTTGAAAATCCTCTGAGAGTGGAATAAGTTGTTTTCATAATGTTACCTGCCCCAGGGAGTCTGAGAGAGAAGCAGATCTAAGTGCTGACCCTGCAAACACTTAAACACAGACAAAACTCTACTGACACATCGTTCCTGTCTTAAATGGCACTCCTCATCATTCACAATACAAAGCCTTTGTACTACCTTGATCAGTGGAAGACATAAAATACATGTAATTTTATAAACTATATATCATCAATGTAAATATTTGCTCCACTTGATAACTGTAGTATTTGAATTGCAAATAAATGTAAAACCTTGATAAAATAAATAAATCATGTTTTTATAGCTCTCCTAATAATATTGACTTATATTTTGCCTGCTTTACCATATCATTAAAGTAAAAAGGGATGGGGAGAAAGTAACATATCGAAGAAAATGTATGTTATATACAATGTATGTTTGTAAGCACACCTTTCAAGATTAAAGAAGAAAGATTAAGAAGGAAACAGATAAAATTTTGCAAACATGTGAGGAGCAACCGTATGGATTCCCATGAGTATTGCAAAATTACTACTATTAACAACAAATGCTCATACATAATGTTTTACTTATCTATGTGTTTCCTTCCTGGTTCTATAGTGTATTCTCACTGGATTTCAAAGCATACTCCAATGTTCCAGAAATAAGTCTTTGAGGAAAGGACTTAGAAACGTAATTTCTACTGAAATGTTCTAAGTGCTGTGCTGAATGACAAGCTGAGTATGCATAATTCAGAGGTTAGAACTAGTCTAAACAAAGAGTATTTGGATGGATGTAGGAAATAGGCAGCATACGAAAAATGAGGATGTGGCTTTTTTTAAAAAAAACAAGGTAACAGGAAAGAAAACACCATCTCATATTAACTAATGGAAAGAGAAAATCAAACTAAGGAAAGTAAATTCTGGTGTAAACATGCTGCATCAACAGTCTGATATGACTGTGTGACTACCTGTACTCCATAAAAAATTGAAGTAGTTTGCCCTTAAGTGACAAAAACATTTGATATCTAAGAACATGATTAGTCAGTCACCACAGAACAGATGACTTGCGAAAACAACCTGACTTTCTCTGCAATAACCTTTTAATGTGCCCATGTCTGAAATGCTAACTGTGGATATGAAATGCAAGATGATGCTTAAAGATGTGGGTTCGGTACGTTTCTAGGTACTTGAAATGAGACAGCTCTTCCCTTTGCTCATATGCATACCGGGGGACAGTGCTGTGGTTTAACCCCAGCTAGTAGTCAAGTGCCACGCAGCCGCTCGCTCACTCCCCCCTCACCCAGAGGGATGGGGAGGAAATCAGAAGGGAATGTAAAACTTGAGGGTTGAAGTAAGAACAATTCAATAACTGAAATAAAATAAAAATGAAAGAACAATAGTAAGAAGAACAATAACAGTTATAATGAAAAGGAGAGAGAGGGGAGGAACAAAATCCAAAGGGAAGGGAGAAAAGAAACTAAGTGATGCACGATACCAGCGCTCAGCCCCCGCTGACTGATGCCCAGCCGGTCCCCGAGCAGCGGTCGGCAGCCCCGGCCAACTCCCCCTGGTTTATACACCGAGCACCACGTCCCATGGTGTGGAACATCCCTTTGGCCAGTTGGGGCCAGCTGTCCCAGCCGTGTCCCCTCCCAGTTCCTTGTGCCCCCCAGCCCTCTCGCTGGCAGGGCCCGAGAAACGGCAAAGCCCTTGACTTAGTATAAACATCACCCAGCACCAATTGAACCCATCAGTGTGTCACCAACATTGTTGTCGCACCAAACCCAAAGCACAGCACTGCACCAGCTGCTGCGAAGAACATCAACTCTGTCCCAGACAAAACCAGGACACACAGTTATGCCACTCGCTCGGTCCTGAACACAGTAATTCTGCTCTTCCACTTGTAAATCATCACTTCACTATACGCTGCTTCTGATTTTTCCTATAGGTCTAACTTATCTGAGGTACAGAAAAAAAGAAGCAGCTGAAATCAAGGTACTCTTATTCCACTAGTCCTTGGCAGAGGAGAGGACAGGTCTCCATGTCTGAAATAAGACAGTGTTACCAATACATGAACACTTTCACACCAAAAGCTGGTTGTTAAGGAGTATTGGACCAAAACTGGAGTTAATTGCTTAGCAATGACAGCCAAATTTGCTGAAGCTTTAGGCTGCAATCCCTGAAATTGCAACTCAGAGGCTAAATTTTTGACTGCTTAAGTAAAGGGTGGCCCCAGAGCTCAAGAGAAGGAAGCAAGGAAGGTCAGCACCCCTGTTAGCAGAAGCTGCAGCCTCAGAAATAAGAGAAGAAATGGCTGCCCCATAGACAATGAAGAGACCCAGTGAAGAACATGGAGACCCCAGACCCAATATATTTATTAGACCAAACTACTGCATGAGGGGTGGGAAAACAGATGGTAAAGGTATGATTGCCCAGGGAATTCTTTGTTCGGGGTCCCTCTCCGGAGGCACCCAGCTCAAGCTGCTCCTCACCGCTGTACCAAATAAACAGGATTCTGCCTGAGACTGCTATGGGACACCTAGGGTGGAGAAACCTCTTTAGCACTGGTGAAGTCCTTAGACATTGGATGAAACACAAATGAATGAGTGCAGATTGCACTCTAAGAATTCCCATCTACAGTTAACTGCCATCGGCCAAGGAGTTGAAAGGTGGGAAAAAGATAATTTATGACTGCCTTACTCTGAGGACTGGAAAGATTCTTCAGTGCGACTGTAATCTGTGAGGTTACTGGAAGATACCAAGAGCTGCTGCTGTCCTCATTCTCCTTCACAGGGAGAAGGGCTACATGTCTTGGTTAGGTACCGCTGGTCTCCGAGCCCCATGGTACAACAAATGTGAACGAACACACAGAAGGAAAATTGGCAGAGAGAACAACTGCTGTTACTATGTAGAGACAAATACATATATGAACAAATACATCTTTAATCTCTACAGATACAGAATTTATACAGACACCCCTAAGCAGGGATTACAGAAGGTTCCAAGCTGCAGATGGCTGTAGCAGCCAACGGTTCAGCTCTGCGGGCAGACCTAGAGAGCAATGCAGGATACACAAGTGAATCTCATTAGGAAATGGATGTATTCTAGAGTGACATGGATCTTGCCATTATACATTTTTACATGCTATGAGCTGGAAGGGTGTGTTTTGAGAGTAAGATTGCATTATATGCTACAGAGATGTTCTGCATTAACCCCACCACAGCGATAGGATGCCTTGCTACAAACCTGTGGGGTTTGGCTTAAAAATTAAGAGCCCCCTAATGAACACAGCATATGCATATTGGGCAATATATGAGCAAATTGTTGCACGTTAAAGCTTTACCACTGTAGTTTCCACTTAAGATTGCTTACACCTTTTTTTCCTGTATTACTTCATTAAGGTATAAGATACACTGTTATAAAAATTTTCCTATCAATAAAAAGCAGACATGTTTAAGATACAAGTGAGAAGCTGTTTAATAACCTAAAGCATTATTATACTGTAGTTAAGAAAAAGAAGCAAAGAATTAAACTGGTAGGGAATTTAGACCAAATCTAATTTCACAAGTTGGAATTTATCCAAGACGCTGCATTTAACACCTTTACTCCTGTGAGCAGTGAGTGAGCTCTTTAATGACCACAAGTGGTCAAGACCTCAGTTTTAGATCTCACCTGATAGACAGGCTAATGAGATTTTCACCACTACTAGGTTTTGCTCAGATTGACAGCCACAATTCCATAATATTTCCACATTTCCAATCCCTAATGGAACCAAATAGCAAAGCTGTGCAAAAATGATAATACAGAACTTCTTTTCCCCCTCCAAATCTCAAAAGCAGTTTGACTCAGGGTCAGCATGAGCTTTAAATGTACACATGTGTCAGTTCCTTTACCTGACATATATTTTGCAATCCTTTACATACAAATACACACACATACCTCTCTGAAAGCCACCACATCACAAACCCCAAAACATTCTTTCAATATATGGCTATAGAATACTTCTTACACAGATTTAAAGGATTATTAATGTATCTGTGCCTTTCATACCTAAAAGCATAATACATACACAATAGACTGGAATATCTCTAAAGGATGTGCCTTGAGCTAGCTATAAATAATTCAGATGGAAAAAACCCAAACTGGAATTAACCAGAATATCAGAACTGAATAATTATTCAGAATGCTTCTCTGAAACACAAGTATATCATTTATCCAGTGATTACCACCTCTCAATTTATCAGATAATCATCATCACTTTTTAATGTTATAAGTATTAATAAAAAATCAAGCCCCAAACCCTAGCTCCATGTAAACCCCACTGCTTCTTAAATACACAGTTGAAGCACTGTCAGTGGCATGGAACAACTGTCATAGAGAGAAGTGCTTAACTTGTAGAACACGTGCTGTCTTCAGCCTGCTGGAATTATTCATCTCAGCCCGCGATCTTCACTTGGAAAGCTTTTTTTTTCAGGACAGAGAAGGTCAGAAGTACAGATTAATGCACTGGTTTCAGTATCTGCCCATTCGCAAATGACATCTTTCACCACAGCATCTCCCTTACAAGACTGCAAGGGGATGGCGATGAGCTTCTGGGAAACAACGTGCCTGGGAACAGGACGGATAAAATTCCTGGTGTCAACTACTTAGTCCCAGCTACTGTCTTTCACAAAGCAAGTGAAGTACACAAGATGTGCAGTATATTCTACGTGTATATGTACAATACACCAAATACATTAAGGTGGAATAATTTCCAGCCATGGATTAGCAACATAACTCTCATGCACGGCTCTCCTCTAACACTAGAAAAAAACTAATGGCTTGGTACAAAGCTTCCAAAGAGATCAAGAAAGTACTGCACATTACTGTGCATTACCAAACGCATATATAATAATACAGTAATTTTTTTTCATAAAACCTGAATTCATGTATTTGAGCAACTGGACTATATTGTGACTATGCTGCAGTGTATAACTGCTTTTAATACAGTGGCAGCAATTTAATTGTTTTTATTAAAATTACCACAAAGTGGTTTTTTTCCCAAAGTCTATATAAAGTTTGGTAACTTCAAAAAGCCTGTTTTATTTTTACTTTTCAGGTACATTCTTATTAACTGGCTTACCCATAATTTTTCAATATATCAATAGCAAAGGCTACAACTGTTCCCACTGCAATTTACCAATCCAAACAGCCCACCACCCTTTTTTCCACCTCTGTAAATATTCTTGATTACATTTCACAGGTAGATAAACAAACTTAGAAAGAGATAACAAACATTTGTTATTTATAAACACTGGTAAAAATGAGTACATTCTCAGAAACATCTTTCACATAAGTACCCACACTTGCTAGTAGTCTACTTATAAACAGATTTTGATTTTTGCTATCAACCACCCTTTAAAAAGTTTCAACTATCTGTATTAGCAAGGAACTTATCTACCACCTACATGTTGTATTTCAAGCAAATATCTCTCCAGTACACCCTTCAGGCCTGGATTCATCCTCAGACTTTAATTAATTATATTAGTATTTATCAGACCTGCAATCCCCACCATAAAAAAAAAAAAGAAGAGCTTTATTAAGGTGCATATTTTCTTTACTTAAACATAGAAATAAAATATTTCTAACATTATTCTTTTCATACAATACACCAACAATAATAATTAGGTAGATACTTCAGTACTGATTTAATCATATCATTACTACCACAGAATCAGAAGCTTCAAAGCAATGAAGCTCTATGTAGCTTCAAGATTGTGTTAAAATTATTTAAGGAAATAAAGAATTCTGCTATTATTTTATCAGATCCTTCATAGCATAGGTTGTATTTTGTAAGCTCTGTGAATTCCATTCTTGTAGCATATGCATACCACAGAAGATTTTTAATCTATTCAATGTCAAAAATAATGGAAAAAAATCATTATTACCTGGGGGTTGCCCTCAAAATTGATTTTTATAACAACTTGTTTCATCTTGAACATTTTATTTTTCTAAAAGTACACCTATGCCATATGAAACAAAAAGAACAGAGTATGGTGTTAAGTCTGACTTCAATGACAGTGAAATCAGACCAACTGACCTGTTTGCAATCCTATTGCTTTGATAGTGAATAGTAATCTATGTAAACAACACATTCAGTGGATCACTGCACACTTACCTCACTATTTTTATTACATCTAAAATTGAATACAAGGGATTTCAAAGTTTATTAACATTAACAAAAACTTACAGGCAAGAAGAGTCTAAGACTGAACCATCCTGAAAAGCAGAGTAGGAAGGCGTTACCTGAAACGCTCTTTCCCAACAGGTATTTCCTATTACTCCTGTCTAAAGGTTACTACTGGCTGCTTCCCAATTACTTGCTGAATTTCTCATCTGGACAAAACATCTTAATCACAAGACACAGGATTGACTGAGATGATCTGAGTTTTATTTGCAACTCTGCTACTTCCCAGCAGTCTTTGTATTCTTGCTTCCACATCATCAACAAGGAAAATCCCTAACTTCCTTACAATACAGGTCACATAATATTTGCTTGCACATTGTTCAAGAATACAAGTGGTAACATTATTCTAGTAAAGAAAGTGGAGAAATAAAGATACACTGGTATCTAGGAAATGGTCTTGGGGGCAGGGGGGTGCTGGTTGTTTTGAGGTGGGTTTTTTGCTGGGGTTTTTTTTGTCTTTTTTTAATGTTCTTGTTTTGGGGGTTTGGGGGGTTGTTTTTGTGGGGGTTTTTTTGGTTGGGTTTTTTTTTAAGCATTCTTTTCAAGTCAGTCACTGAAATAACTTTAAGGTAAATGGAAGTTTAGCACAGGGCACTTAGGCTTGGCTGAACCATCAAGGCAAAGCTGTAACATAGCTCCTTCCATAGGTATGAATGCCTGCAAAGCAGCACATGAGCAAAAGCTACAAAGCAAAGCCTGTGCATTGCATTCAAGGACAAATACCCTTTGGTTCTAGAGATAAGGTACTTGGGCTTTGGGGGAGAGGACACAACAGAACAGCACTACTAGCACCAGAGCTGAAGTGTCTTCCAATTGCATTTGGGTTTTTTTCTGACCCCAGTTCTGCTTCAATCATCTGAAGGTACTGTGCAGGCAGTAAGACACAGAATAACAGGTTTCAGCATCCAGTCATATCTACAGCACTTCAGGTTTTTCTGGTGATTTTCAAAATAGAAATTAAGATCTATCATATTAATATATTTCTCTGTAAGTACAGGCCAACATTTGAAGTGAGAATCTCCACTACTAAACTGAAAACCCTTCAGCATGCTTTTGAAAGATGAGGGTACTACTGTTCTAAGTAAGCACTAGTGAAAAATTTTATAAGCATCTTTTGCAACTGCTGCAGCAATGGAATTGTGTGTAACAGAGAAGTGGGATTAACACAAAAAATATTTCTGAAAATGTGTTGAATGGCCTTTCGCTACATCTTAGACAATTGCTGTTCACTCTTACAGTACAAATAACAAAATAATGACTAAAGTTGCATATCACAGAATATGGGGAGAATTTGAATTCTTTAGGAAAGCTGTTTGGTCAAAGTCGAAAATACTTTTTCTTTTTAAAGTTACACTTCATATAAAAAGAAGTTGGCCCTATCACTTACATCAACAAATGTAGAGCTCAAAAATAAATAATTATTCCAATAAATGTGAACTTCTACTCTGTGGATTTTTTATCATATATATACTAAAATGCCAACAATATGTCATGCCTAAGAAACATCCTTTTATCCTATTTTAAAGCCAGTATTCAACTTAAATGGTAAGGCATATCTCTTGATCTTGTTTTGTAAAGGTTGTACTTGCTACAGGCTTAACACAACTGTGGGAGATGGTATGGAAAGGATCGATAAAGCAGTATTACCCTTTGTGATAGTGAATCTCTGCAGGACATTCCAGCTTAACTCTGTTGCCTGCACTTACACTTCACACTTTCCCACTGGGAGAATGGGCTAAAACATAGTAATGGACTAACAAGACGAGGCATGTAAAAATTCCCCTCTTCTTCCTGCCCTATGGTTGCTACCTTTCTGTAAGAGCCATAAAATAAAAAAATATTCTGTTAAATACAGGGTTTGTTTATTAAGACAAAAAAATATAAGCCCTGCTGAACACAGGTCCTAGCTTCATCACACAGTGTAGATGATATAGGTTACAATTTTAGTTATAGCAGCATGGTGTCAAAAAAAAAAAAAAAAAAAAAAAAAAAAAAAAGAGAAAATGTATGGTGCCAGAAAGCTATTTATTACTACCATAAATTTTACCAAATGGCAACTCTTTTTGATATTATACAAGCATATAACATGAAAGAGTTTCTATTTCAGCACAAACTGGGCTGTTGGAAATCAGGTGCAGGTGATTTCGGTGAGGCCAGTAGGCTGCACTGATGACAAGTTCTCTACAGATGAATCTGACTTAGAAGTATAGAAGGATCTTGCTGTCTGAAAAAAGATCTGAAAAGACATGGGTATTTTGGTCACAAAGTGAAGTAAACAGCTTCAATTATAAGCTGTAGCATGGAAAAAGTCACAGGGACTTAAGTGGGTCAGACATAAGATGAAGACTGGAACAAAGTCAGCGGAGAAGAAAAGAGGAGGATGCTAAAAACGTATAGTTTTAAATACAGTTGAGAGGAAAGTTTCAGAAATTAGGGCAAGTGTTTTAAACGAGTCAGACATGAAGGGACTGACATGTAGAGAGAAGATACAAAGGTGGAGGTGACAGCTAGTATAGCAGAAAGGGTACCTTCTTCCAATACACATAGATTGCTATGGAATTACATCACAAAGTATTAAAAAACATCGGTTCAAAGACTAAAACCGAAGTCAAGAGGCAGTTGTGTAACAGTACTTTATCAAATGTGCTAGAAATACAAATACACACATATAGAAACACAATCAGCTATCAAAATCTTTGCGCCCTTTAAAACTTAAGCATTCTAGAACAGATTACAGTGAGCCACTCGTACAGTGTGTCCTTGAAAAGTGGCACATAATATGTATCTTATATTCTTGCTCAGACTATTTGGAGCTTGAGATAAGAAACTTCTTTTGAGTTTCTCTACAATGGTGCAAACTAATGAAGAATGAAATGTAGGAGTGAGGTAGGCATGAAATTGCAAGCAGAAGAATTAAAAAAACAGGTGATAGCAGCAGGTGGAAAAAGTAAATGACCCATCTGGAGAGAGAGACAGACAAATGCCAAAGCTATTTGAGTGAAAGGAGGAATGGAAATAACACTGATTAACTCAAGAGGCCCTAAACATACTGAATCTGGTCAGAAAGCTATCATATAAGTATGCATCTCTGCTCTCACCAACTGTAGGAACTGTCATTTCCCTTTTTTTATCTTCATTTTTCCTCCCACATTGCCAAATCAATCACCCACATGTGTTGACCCTTCCCTTTTCCACCTTTACCTATAACCAACAAAATTCCCCAATGTTATACCTGGAACTGCGTCTGGACACAACGGGTACCTTGCTCAAAGCAGCGATCTGTGGACAATTACGGCAGCCAGAGCCACGAGCATTTGGGGGGAGAAAGGGAAGCGTGTGTGGGGAACGACTGTACAGCGCTGATTTTTTTTCCAGGTCCATTATACCTTCTACAAGTGGTTTCTAACAGCAGAATGACAATACTCTGCCACTGAATGAGAAGTTATAAAATGTGAAAGTGACAGGGTGCAAACGGCGCAATATGAAAGGCCTAACAAAGAAACATCACCTGCCTCACCTCCCCACCAAAGTGTAGTTTGTAGTAGTAATTACAACGAAGTCCCAAAATAGGGATTAAAAATATTTTTTTCAGATAAACTCTCAAGAACAACTGACTATATTAGAAAGACATTTCCATAACTTCACAGTTTTAAAGTATGTATATGTTAATAATTTGATAAAAGAACCTTCAAATCAAGCTACAGAATGTGAAAGGTTATCTGATATACGTGCACTGCCTGTATGGACATCAGAACTGTAACCTTTTTCTGTGCTGCTTTCTTTTGGTTGGGAGCAGGCTTTTGTTTTGTTGTTTGGTGGGGTTTGGGTTTTGTTTTTTGTTCCTTTTAAACAGCAAATGACAATAAGTCCAAGTAACATGGAAGACGAACCAAGCACATTCTTTTTTGTTGGAGAAAAGCCTTGTTAATGATTAAGCAGATAGAAACCCTTCTGAATGAATCCTATATGATGCAGGCATCATATCTGTTCATGATACAGATAACATATGCAACTTTTGAAGTTTTCTGAAATACTAGCTTGAATTTATTGCTTTTATTTTAACATTTCAAATATATACAAATATATTATTTTTAAAAAAACACATTTCATTGGTTTCCATTGTTAGTGAATCGGGCGCTGCCATTTACAATGGCTCCAAGCAGGTACCACATGGAACCAGCAGCTGGGGTGTGCACCTGCAACAACTTTTTCCCCCCTTCAGGCCACAAAATAGACAAGCTATTATCTCCATACACCAGAACAGATGGAGAGATGTTTAAAGACTCAGGAGTCCAAAAGGTCCCTACTGCTCCTGAGCATGGGTGATAACTGAGCACATCCCTGCCCCTTCGCCTAACGACCAACCCTGCAGGATCTCAGACTTGATCCAAAACACTACAGGAGTCTTTTCATTGGCACGAAAGGGCTGTGAATTGGCCTCTAGGGTTTGGCTGTAAGAGAAGAAATTCATCCAGTCCCAGGGGCAGTCAGCCAGGGTAAAATACTGAAATGTTTCCCAGTGAACTGAAGTGTTTCCCAACCTCAGTTCTCCCCACTGTACCCAGTGTTTCTGTCAACCACTTTGTTATTCCAAAAGCAAAGATTTCTGTAAATATGCCAAAGAAGAAACACACCTTGTTTTGCAATCAACAATCCTGTAAGACCTCTCCATTACCAGGTGTTTCTGCTCTAAACATATTAAGAATTTAGACTTATTAATACAAATTTGTGCTAGTTACACAGAACAATTGGTAAGTAACCTGGAAAAGTAAGTGTAATTATATGTAAAAATTTTGCATGTTGTTAATGAGATATGTAAGTGCTTTTATTACACAGTGGTAATAAAGAATAGGTTAGGATGATGACTTTTGTTCAAGCTCAAAAGTAAGTATTTTTACATCACACATCACATTTACTCCTTTTCAGTACATACACCCCATTGTAGCAAAGGAAGTGGAAGTTGGTTTTGACCCCAGCTCTTTTGCTAAGTGTTGTAAAAACAGCTACTATATTCCTTCTCTTGCTGGCTTTAGCTGTGAGAAATACATTTAGATATTGCACACATGGAAGAATTTTGTCCTTATTAACCTGCCCTATGCTTTCTTATATGTGCTGTCAGATCACTAGAGAATATTTTGTCATTCACTGATATGCAGAACTATCAGTTTATGAGCCAATTATTAAGCTTCCCATCCAACTAAGTGCAGGTGGCATGAGTAGCTTTCTTCGGAGCTACTGCAAAATTATATCTGTGATACAGTTCGCGTTCGGAATGTCACAGTCTTATGAAGATAATTGTGCTGTAGGTAAAACTAAGTCAGAAATACTAGTAAAGCTCTATTCACAGCATCTTTTTGCAAAGTGGAACCAATTAAAATAAGTTACCTAAAAACATGTTGATGACTGAAATAATTTCATACTAATGTTAGCTAGCACCCAAACAATTAGATTTCGGAATTAATCTGAAGTTTTTCTTATGCCAAATAATGCAGAAATATATTAGGATCACTTCTACCTTTACTTGAAAAAAATAGTTCTGATAAAATAATCTTGTCAGTCCTTAATCACTGAAGTTTTAAATGAATAATTTATCATTTCCTAATAAGCCCAGATTGACTGATGAAATTTCAGCAAAAAAGTGGTTAAAATTCACCTTAGCTTTTCAATGTAAAATTGGATTCTACTTTATCAGAAAACTTTCAAATGCAATATTACTTTTTTGTTACATATACAGTCTGCAACTTACCTAGGGCACTATTTATCATTCAGACAACTTAAGTACAACACAAAAAACACCTTGAGACAAATGAGAAATTCTCTCTTGGGAAACCCAAAACTGTATTAATATGATAAGCAGTAGAGCTTCACTTTTCCTTCATTAACTCTAGCAGACATTTTTGATACAGCCAAGTAAGAAGTTTAAGACAAAAAAAAAGCTTAAAAAATAAAACAAAAAAACCCCTCCAAGGTTCAAACATCCTTCTGGTCATATCAATCATTTTCAGCTCAACCAACTTTATTCATTGTTACAAAAACATTAAAATCAAGATGGAAATCAGCTGAAAAATTCAATGCTCACAAGGAACCCAATGCCTAGATAATCTAATCCATCTGGGAAAGGAAAAGTTCATGTCAGGTATTTAGTAACCAAAGCAATTTTCAGAAGCTGACTACTGAAATGGGGCTGAGCAGTGTTTCATCAGATTTCATCAATCCTGCTGGAACAAAGAAAATTGGGAGAAAAAACCCAACACAATACTTACTGTTGGTTATGTGCGGAGATAAATAAAGATTAAGTGGGAAAAAAATGCAGTTATCTTTCTGTTAGTATTTCCTAAATATGTTGCTCAATATATACTCAAGATAGTATTTTCAAACTACTGAAACATGCAGAGCAGAGTAGCCATTTCAATTTCTGTATCTGCAGTTCAATTATGTTATCCAAAGCTTTACATTTTTTGTGACTTTGTGTGGACCTCTCTTGCTCTTCCCAGTGTCCTCTTAAAAAGAGGAGAAAGATCTACCCCTGAATAAGCAAGATGTTTAACAACCTAGGATTAATAATATTAAGAGCCATTAGTTGAAGAGTTTGTAGGAAAACATGTTTCATCTATTCAGGGATTTCTGAAGCAGATGTGCACCCATCAGCACCTACCAGCGTGCTCGAGATGTGCAAAAAAGTACTTTCACTGAGGATTCTTGAAGTTAGGATTTCTTGAAGTTAGGACTTCTTTAAGTTAGGATTCTGGAAATAGTTAACATTTAACTAACAGAAAAATCTCACAACTTACATTTTTAAAAAAATTCACAAAGCCCCCCCTGTATTTTCAAGCAAACAAAGGAAATTTCTACCCATGAATGTAAACTAGCAACCACACAAATATGTTTTATGCCTGCAAAATCTATCATACCAGACGTTTAAGTTTGATTAAATGTTTTATGCTCATAGTTTCAGGTGGCTTTACATTTAGTTTAAAACAAACCCCCTCATCACCTTTAAAGACCATCAGGCAGGCCTTGAACAGACATGCAAATGCTGGTTAAGACAGACCTGTATGTGTATATATATGGTTGAGTATTACACAGACCTGCTTTGGAAATTTACTGAGTCACACTTGAAAAAACAGGAATAAAAAAACCAAAACCTTCTTCAAAGAAAAATTCTTTGGTATAATGAAATCCCATCAACAGAATGTGATTTTTTCACAGGTAACTATATGCTGAGGACCAGTGATTAGTCACTGAGCACCAGCTAACTTCATACCTCTGCCTAATTAAAGTGCACAGGAAATTCCGTCAGAGAGAAGTCTACCATTGCTACCATGGACCACAAACAAACTCGTATCTCAGTACAGCGAAATATCTGAGGCACCATTACAGCTTTCCTCACCCAACTGATATTTTAGGTAATACATGGAAGAATCAAGACAAGTCCTTGGCAAACATCATCATTAGTTAGCTATCAAGATGCGGGAAGAAATGTTAAATGTAAACTAACATTGTTGGAGTGGTACTCATTTGGAACAGCCGCTGCTTATTGAACGATTAGTGTCCAAGACATTGAAATTGTTTTAGATGAACACTAAAGAAAAATACAATACAAACCCATAAAAGCCTCTCATGAGAAAGAAATCAACAGCATGGCCTCTACTGCTTCGTTTGTAAGACCAGTTGGTGTACGTAAATTACATCTAAAAAACACTGTGTCACTTTTGTCCCTGAAATGCATCTGTTTAGCTATGTTCCTAATAAAACTCTATCCCAGCTGGAACCAGGACAACTTGTTCTTTTCCTGGAGTCACTAACACAGACAGGAATGACCTGTGTCATCTCCTGCCTTTGCACCTTTTCCTGGTTCCAAAGGATTCTAGTTCTCAAAGATTTCCCAGTATTAACTCTGTAACAGTTCATTTTTTTAAACTTTGTTAGGAAACACAGAATTTATTCTAAGGCAAGTTAATGATATTAATGGGCTTCACATGGCAAACATTCGCAAAGAGTTTTTGTACAAAGCTGCCGTACTTTGATGCATCAGTATAGGTATTAGAACATCAGAACACTTTAGGCAAAATGCTAGCTTACAGGGTATTTCCAAGGAAAAAGATAATCACCTCCAACACATCTAAAACCTTCTTGTAGGCTAATTCTTAGTCCGTAATTCACAATTTCTCTGAAGAAAATACTGAAACATACAAAAATAAAATAATAAGAAAACATTATCAGGATATTCATGACTTGCTAACGAGCATGGCAGGATGGACAGAAGTAATTTACCTCTGCCCTGCTGAGTCACTTTGGCTGTCCATCTACAGAGAATGAACCTAATTAGCTGGTATCAAAAATGCCACAGCTTGAGCAACAGGCAAAATGGATGAGGGAAATAAAATCAATCAGCATGAGACACCTTCATTTCCATTTACTAAATATTAAGTGCAGTATTTTGTCCCAAATTAGCTAACAGCTAATGAAGGCCTTATTTAACAGTATTCTTCTCCAGCTCTGAATGGAAGAAAGATTATTTCTGAGTAGCCAAGCTTATCCATCCATTTCAAATTCTTCCAGCGTACGCTATATCACAGCGTATTTCAATTGCATTCGTAACAGAACATTCAACCACAGAACACTATGTTAAAATAACATTAATGGTCTGTCTTAAACAGATAAAAGTAGGGACAAAAATTCATCCTGACACTTTATTATGGTCTTCTCTACTGCTGTGCAACATCCGCACCCCCATCTCCACCAGACACAAGAGCCTAGATTAAAACAAGAGTACCTGTCCGGATTTGTAACCTTTACCCAACGTGCTCTTGCCATACTGCATGTACACAAGCACCTAACACCTCAACATTTTCTGTAGGTGCCTGTCTGCCTTCAAGGCACAGATCTGGCTTTGAAGATGAGATGCATATTTTCTCTTTTTAGCTGTATTAACAATCACTGTCACTTAAGAGCACAAGACATCGTAAAAATAAAGATACATCTTAGTTCATATGTATAGTTTCATTGATTAATGCATTCATTTTGTCAACATGAGCATGCTACATGCAGCAAGAGGATCTAGTTAACATTTCATTTCACTCTCTTCTTCAGCTTTCACACAGGTTGTAGCTGACATTTCCACATAGTCCACACAGCAGCTTTTTGACCTTGCTTTTAGAGGCTCTTTAGCATAAAATAATCTTTGTGGTTAGAGCCTGCGACTTATGCTGAATTATGGGTACTTTAGAGCAAGGAAATAAAAAAGCATAGTCGAACGCTGACAGTACACCAATGCTTTTCCCACAAGTCCTCTGAAGAATCAGCCAATTATCCTGCAATTGACACAAGCGACTGAAAGAAGCATCCTCATTTCTAGCATTTGTAAATTTACTTGCAAGTAGATCATCAAAATTAAATGTATACCATGTTTAAATCATATTAAAGGAATAATTTTATGATACTTGTAATTATTTTACAAGAAAAAAAATATTTCAAATTATTCTTCTATGCTGTTTGTAGTAATCCTTTGCCAGCTCTAAACTTTAATTTGTTTCTTTCCTTCACTGTTTTTCTTCTGGTGTATGTGAATACTGGTTTGCTGTAATAGGATTGCTCATGAGCATCAGGCATCTGGCATTGATCTTTATAACAGAAAAAGGAACACTGAAACATTTGCTCCTGGGGGTGAAAAACATACACAGAAAGGACTGCATGGGGGTTTAGGACAAATTTACAAAAAAGGAAGCAGATCAAAATTGTGACTAAATCAAAGTGTTGCATGCCTTTTGCAGTCATGACAAACCATCAAACATTATTGACATTAAAGAGTTTTATCTAATAATAAATCATTAAGATCTAGTATTAGGTACCAAACATTTCTGGCAGAGGACAAAAAAAGGAAGATAAAAGGCAATGTGAAAGGAGTAATGGTAGCACTCACGACTGCCTGATTTTAAGCTTTACTTAGAAGTTCATTCACAATGCTTGTCACTAGTTTAACTGAGTCTTTCATATATACATATTTATAGACACATATACACATCTTTTCCCTCCTTTTCCCTGCAAATGTGAGAAGCCTTCTATTTCTCTAAATAAAAATATGAACTAAGAAATACAGAAATTTGTGGTGAAAAACACCTGGATAACACCATTTCCATGAGTCTTGCTCCTCTAGTCTGTATTACTGATTCAATTATGAGGGTATCATACTTCTTTTTAGACAGAATGTACCTCTACTCTCCAACAAATGAAACTGCATTAGGGATTGAAAGCCTAATATATTTTTAAAAGGCATGTGACTGAACGATAAAGAGAAAAATAAAAACAAGAATTTACATTTAAATTACAGTACAAAATACCCTGCTTTATCCTTAGATTAAAAAAAAAAATTAAAAAGAAATTAAAAATCACCACATTTAAAAGCCAGGAAACAAGCAATTTAATGAAGAACCATATCTAAATATTTTCCAGCAGTCTCATAAAAAATTCCAGTGATTTTTTTAAAACTTGGCTTTACTCTTCCTCAGTAGCAACACATAGATCACCAGTATCAGTTTTTAAAGCCTATTTCTAATCAAACGATAGCCAATTTCAAGCTTTAATGTTAAAGCCAAAGATCAACCCTGTGCCTGGATTTTCTGCTTTTCTAACAGCAGTAGCTCCTCAGTCCTTACCATAATCCTCATCTTCTAGTTCTCATCCCAGTCATCTTTCAGAGAGTTGACACCTCTTTCTGATTAAGGCTACCTTTCATAAGGCCACACACATCAAAATTGTCCTGAGCACCAATTCAAGCTACATGACATTCTAAACCCTTAGAGTAAGCTTTGTGTTATATTTCCCAGAAAGTGGTTGATTTGCACTGATCCATTACAGCGAGCTGCTTTAAAGCTCCTAATTCAAAAGTCTCTGTGTTTGAAAAGCTGGATGTGAACGTCCCTTACAGCAGGCAACAGAAGAAAATACTGCTGTCACAGTTCCCACACCCAGGAAGGAGCAGATTCTAGTCCTCATGCAATAGGCTCATTTTTGAATATTTTTCTGTCCTCAAATATTTAGTTACTTATGCATTTATTCTTCTGTTTCCCTCATACAAGATAAATAAAGGGATGACGTTTCGTGGTCAAGTAAAGAATTGTAATCAAGCTTCCAAGCTGTGACATGGCTAAAGTAACTCCTGATTGTTGTGGGTTTCTATATATAAACCATCTAAATTTAATTTTGATCTATTCTTTGTGAATAAATGGTGTCTCCCACTTGCAAAACAAGACCTCTGAAACACAGAGAAGAAGCCACAGTATGAAGGGCATGTTTCGCATGATGTAACATAGCCACTGGGGCTAGCACAGAAGATTTTCTCCTGCCACAACAGATTGTCAAATTATCACATTGGGGTAATGATTTCACACTTAACTAAACATTTCTGCAATATTAGCCCCACAGACATTTGCTGCAAGGGCAGTGACTTCAACTGAGGGGAAAAAGCACGCTGAGGAAAAAGTTGTAAATTACTGACTCATGCAGAGTTAAAGCTTTGCGGAGAATGAGAACAGATGACACAGGGGTTCACCCTAAAAGTGAGTGCTCAATGATATGCAGCCATGCAAGATCTTACGGGGAAAACGGAAAGGAGTCATCACCAGTCTTACTCACCCTTTGAATCACAGAGGAATTACAACGCTACTTAGCATTGCACCTTAATCAAAGGTAAAAAGATAAATACTAACTCCCAAAATCTGGTCTAATTCTTCACCCAAAGACTGATTACTTGAGATCTACGCAGGAAACGGTAAATTTAATCTTTCATCTAAGTTGTAGCAGCTAGATGAATTACAGAAGCCCACATAAAATTGACCTTCAACTACCATTTTCTGATAAGAGAGGAGTTTCTTGCCTTTTCTTTTATCAGATCTGTCTCAACATTTCCTGCAGCAAGATTTCCCTATATTTAGAAACCAATCAGTGCCAACAGCTGCAAGATTTGCCCTCCAAGCAATCAAAGGTGGGAAATACGTAAGTCAAGAAATCCAGTGAGGCAGAAATTTGTGATCAGACTTTAGAGGAAGCTCTTCAGAATTTACATTCATCTAGAAATGAAGAAGCAAAACCCTGGCTCTTTGAAAGCACAACACTTTGAGGCACAGTTATGAGGCTGGGAGTTTTCAGGCTCAATTTCAGAAGAACAGTTTGGATGAGTGGCATGAACCTGCCCGGACTGTCAAAAAACTGCTAAGCAAATAAGGAAGTATGTGATCACTATGAACTGCAGGACTATTAGTACAGCAGGACGCAAGGGGAACACGAAGCTGTTCTAAAGCACTGTATTGCAGTCTTAAAGTATACCCATCTGGACACACGGTGGATCATGCAGTAATGGATCTTACAGCATATGATCACAATATCTCCAAATGCTTTGTATTCTGAAGGCTCCCGAACCTGATTTTTACCATGCATGTGATGCAGAAAGGGATGTTACTAAAATAAGATGAAGTAATTTTTATCCATCATGTTTATATCATCGCATGTTCCTCCTCAGACTTAAACATGGTACAATGGGAAATATTTCCTCACAAAACAGAAGTTATAGTGTTGCCACAGGAATTCACCGTTACCCAATTCATCTTAGGCAAAACTATTGGATTTCAGAATTGCACTTGGGCCAGAGAAAGAGTAAGGCCCAAGAATCAGTGTACATCATAGCAGTCGAGATAAAGATTGAGTAAATGTTATTGACACTTTGTTATCAGTACAAAGGCACATATTTATCTTGGGTTTTTTTCAGTGACAGCACAATATAAACTAAGGGTTCGCTTATCTCTTGCTCTGTTCATGGCACTATGCACTTGAGCTTCACCTGTAGCAAGATACAACATACAGCCTCAAAGGCATTTTGCAGTCACCTGTATGCTGCACTTGCACTAAGAAAACCCTTAAGAAGTAACAAACATTTCTCAAGATACATGCACATTTGTGTTAAAATTTATGTTCTCACTTATTGCAATTATGACTCTCAGTGTTGTCCTGTCAGACACAAGTACAAATAAAGATTTTAAAAAAATATAGATCTTATAATCTATATCAGAAGAAAACTGTCTTTGAACTCCTAAATGATTTAGAAAGTATGCTTCAAGACAGGGAGGTGTTATCAAAGAAAAGAGTATGCTACAAAGTTACACAAACTCTATTTGAAATACTGTCTTACAACACTGCTATTGTGTCAAATTAGATATTGTTACCATTTTGCACAGGTTATTTAAAGATGCAATAAATGTTTGGTGACTGCACCCTATGACCTACAATTGCCTTTTTGCAAATGCCAAGATTTTTAATTTCCTATTATTTTTTTTAAATAGGACTTTATATAAACATTTTATTTGAAAATTGCTTTAGAAATCTCTAATCACGAAAACCAGGCTGATTCACTTGCCTTATGCAAAACATACTAATATGCACCTATGCTTGCTTCTCATCCATTACCACTTAGCTTCCAATCACTAGTTGCATATTGGCAAGCTGAATCTCGTTTAGACAGAATAAAATTCAAACCACCCTAGGGACAACTAATCACTGTTCATTCTCACTTAGAGAATAAGAAGTTATAAATGTTGCTTTCTATTGATTTTATGTTACACCGAATTTAAGATTCCATATCCTCAGAAATGCAGAACTTTTCCACTGTCACAAACATACACACAAAAATTAACAAGTTTTTCAACAGAAACACCTAAAGAATCTGCTCTTCACAGCTTGTCACATGCAGATTTCAAACTATGAACTATGAAAACATCAAACTTCTCTAGAAACTGTAAACAGATATGATTCACCATAGCTTTTTTATAGTACTGGACACACAAGCAAAGTTCCCTCAACAGTAACGGGTAAGGGGCTAAGAAAATAAAAACATAAAAAAAAGGAGGGGGAAAAGAGAAGACACAGAAAGAAGTCATAATTTCCTACTTTAAAAAAATTAGTTACGGTCATAACTGCCAAGGGCCTGAAAATACATAAATCTGTAATCAAGTCTTAAAAGTTTTTAATCTCTCTCCTACTATATTTCCTACAGCCAAAGACAGAAATGGAAATCTTTAGCTCACTGACAAGTCTCCACAAGTTACTGTGGATAACTGATGAGGCTTAATTTTATTTCATTAAACCAAAAGGAAACAATGATCATAGCCATCTTCTACATACAAAAACCATTTTGTTGTTTACAACTCTACCGCTGTAGTCACAGTGCAAATACTATTTACATCTAGCAATAAAAATTTGTCCCTTTCTTAAAACGTATGATAGGTGCTAAAGTAACATGGTATTCATTATTTCTTCCAACTTCAGTAACATATCTTTCCATAAGAAGCACAAGACTGACTACCTCTGATGTTTTGAAGATAAAAACTTGAATCTTGCTCAATAACTTCAAAAACAGAGCTCAGTGTGGAATTGCACTTTTACAGGAAGGAGCCAGAACATTCTGTGATTCTTCTTTTTTGACATGTTAATTGTTCTTCCATACACAAGGAGAACAAAAGCAGCAGCATGCCATATTTATTCAATGAAAGTTGAGCCACAGGGGTTATGGTACATTCTTTCTCCAACATCAGCCAAATTATCTCAGTGCCCAACTTTTAAGAGGCTGCAATAATACTCCATCATTTGAGAATGCTGGTAGGCTTATGCATCATTTTAACAGCATGAAGGCAGATTGAGATCATCTCCCTGTTATAGGAACCTGGAGACAAGCAGCAGCCCTGGGGAATCATTTTCATACATTCTTACTCTTCACAATAACCTTAAAGAGATACTACCATGCTAGTCAATCTTCATTCAGAATATACAGTACTTCTTTTAGGATTGAAAATGAGTTTATGTTGTGTCTACAATAATACCTACTGTTTTCTGGGTTGGGTTTTTTTTTGTTTTGTTTTGGTTTTTTTTGAAGGCTCCAAAATAAGGTAATTCTCTTTATCAAGAGAACCCAAATTCCCTGAAAGCATTTTTTTTTTTTTTTTTTTTTTGGGGGGGGGAAGTTGGAATAATCCTTGTAGGTATGAGAAACTTTATGATACATAAATATTACCTTGAGCACTTTTGTTTGTAACACTCCAGAAAGAATAAAGAAAATTCTCTTGAACATTTCTATGTAAAGATATTACTAACCAAATTAGGTGACTATGCATACAAAGTAACTAGGTATACAAACCTTCACACAGATATTTCTTCAATAAAACGAGAAAATCTTTGACACAACAGAGTGGTGACTGATTAAATAAAGGTGATAAATTAATTTAATTCTTAATAAGAAAGCTCATGGCCCTTAGAAAATAAGTTTATTTGCATACATGCTGTTAGTTTATGTTCTTTCTGGAAACCTAATCCTTTAAAGCAGGTGTATTTTTAAATTATTTTTTAAGTATTTTTCATTACAAGGAATGGACCATACCCTCCCTTTCAAATTAAAAAAATATATACATTTAAATGTGAGGCCACTGAAATTTAGCTGAAGTTTCATCTTCCTATTTGTAGGAAATTTAAATACTTGTGGATATTTGTAGGCAAATACCTCAATTTTATTTTCGGTTTGATTTAAAGTAAAACAGACCTCAAATACAGCAAGAGCAGGGCTGCCAGTTTTTATTAGGTAAGCAGTACTCACACTTCTTCAAATGTCACAACAGCAAGTATAACTGTATTTCTAATTATGCCACACAGGTTACCCCTTTGCTGATTCTTGTATTTAAGACCCCCATAAGAATACAATGCATATCACACTAAAGTACTTGGAGAGGGTAAGTTGGTCTATACAAGTAACAGTTCAGGGAAGAGCACTATCCTGAGTTTTAAAATCCAACATGTTTTCCTAGAGCATGATCAATCAACACGACCTTATGTCCTCTTTGAAAGCATGCAGGAAAGGATGGAAGGCCGGAAAGAGAAAATGTACCTTGAACACAGCAACTGCCTGTGAAAAAAGGATAGGGACACCCTTGAGCAAGTGGTGGTTCAGAGAACGGGCATGTCTTAGTTATCAGTGCTTCAAAAACGACGATTCGTTTTTCTTTGGATATGCAATATAGCTCTATAAGCTCGGACAAACAGCAGCCTATATGCAGTGCATGGCTGCTGATTTCAAAGGACAGTTGTCTAGTGCAAGTTTGGCAAGTGGGTGACTGCCAGGGAGAGCAGGAACAGCTGGCTGAGGCAGAGCACCTCATTCTGCTCTGCCACACTCCAGGAACCAGATGAAGTGGTGTGGCATTCATGTTGCAGGGTGTCTGCGCTTGGGGTGTCAATGGCCCAGAGAGACAAGCGAGAATGGCAAGTCCGTTTCAGGTTGTTCTTCAGGGGACAGTAAATAAGAGTGAGTCATAAAGGAAAACTGGCAATTCCAAGACTAAATCTCCAATTACATTTTGATTTTTTGGCAAAGCTTCACATTGAAGAAGTACAGATTAATTCAGGCCCTTCTAAAATCTACAGTTGCACGTTGCTCTCTCATTCAAGCAAGAGATCTGCCTCAGTACAGCAACTGAAGCACAAGGTACCACCCAATCCAGTCTACAGGATGCCACTGATACACAATACTCAGTAAACTTCAATGACTTTGGCCCCTCTTGCCATCCAGATATTCCCAGGCTGTAGCTTTGGGTCACCGGCTCCTATACAGTGTTTTATGCCAGAAAACAAGAGTAGTGGGACTCACAGAGTGAGATTACAACATGCAGCTCATTACCCAACAATATTCTGTTTGCAGGCAAGCAAACAGGCAACCTGACAGTCTCTCAACAGTCTTCAAGACTGGAAGAGATGCGACAAAAGGATCACTAATAAAAATACCCAGTAGAAGAACCTATACACTGACTAAGACTCAAGCTAAACGCCACGCTAAGTACCTTTTCCTTTCTCTCAGGATAACAGAGATGCTCTTTGGTTATTGAGTCATGAGGTAAAAGAAGCTTCAAAAGTCATGTTCAAACAACCACAGATATTCAGAGCAACTGCCCCAGGTAAATTTTTAATGCTAGCAGGAGCCACTGTTGCCAGGAAGGAAGCATGTCACTATCTGAGAATTACTAGCACTGGGAAAAAAGAGGTGTGGGATCCTCTTCATGGCCTGCTTTAAAGGGATGTCAGTATGCTCTTCAGATTGTGACAGACAGTAGCATCAAAGGCTTGGCAGGATGTGCCTGAGGGCTTCTACTTGATCCTTCTTTTAAAGAAGTGCCAACAAGCTCAGAATCATGGAAGGAAGCAGGCATTACAAAATACATATCGTTACCAGAATTCTTCTTCAATCTAGGAATATATATACTTGGAAAAGTTTCAGAAAAGGTAGGTTAATTTATGGTGGGACAAGCAGTACAGTTGTACAGATAATCCAAGGGAAAACAGTCAAGTCCCCACAGGGCCATATGGTCAATGAAGACTTCGTGCTTCCCCAGCAATGATATAATCTTCTGGGGTGTGTGCTGTGCATATGCTTCTTCTGAAAAACAGAAGAGCAGATTATCTGTTCTGCTTTCAGAGAATAGAGTTAGAAATCTGGCATTCATGGGTTCCTGGGAGTCCATGACCATGCACGTCCAGCATTGGAAACTGGGAGACTAATATCTTCCTGTAAGGCAGAAGAATGTTTTCATCAAAAAAAGAAATATTACTCCAAATGCAAGAATTCATGTCTTATTGCTTAGTAATTCACATAGTCATTTTGCATGTGTAAATGGCATAAAGGATCGATGAGAAGGAGGAGGGTGAATTCTTTTACATGCAGCTCAAACAGAGAAGCTATTTTATTTCATGTAGTCTTCTTGACCCTTTCTGGGCAACTGCATTTACCTCAACATGTTTTTAAAGTGAGTTCAGCAAGATATATGGATTGGCCAGTTTGTAAAATTTAACAGAAATGATGAAGACTTTGCTCACCTAACTGGTTTCTAGTTGATAGCAAGAGAGTCAGTTTTTCGGATAGTTATGTTGTCACTACTTGACTCTTGCACCATGAGAATTTCTGTTTTGCCTTCCTCAGCAAGGATGGGTCAAAACTCAGAATCTGTTGATCAGACCCTTAACAAAATCAGCAGGTACTACTTGATTTAGGCCTGATACCTAGATGCTTTTTCCCTTTATTTAACCATTCCTTCCATTTGACCATGCACTTAGTGTCGCCTTTATTGCAGAAATTAATCTATGAGAAATTAATAGGATATATGAACACTTGCTTGTTCAAACTTACAAAATAGCAGAAAGAAGACAGAAGTCAATTATACCTAGGTTTATCAATGCTGTTAAGACATACTGCAGCAGCTCAAAGGCAGACATGTTTGGGAACTTATCTCTGTAAAGATACAAGGAGCCAGGAACTGCTTGATATTGATATTCCTGAAATGGGGAATACAACTTACAGACTATAGGCCAATTCTGACCTAGTTATGAACCTCAGTATTTTATACATAAATGTTTAAGTGGCCAAACATATGCTTTGTTTGCTTGATGAAATGGTTCTATATAAATGAACCTAGCCATACCAAAGCAAAATCACAAATACAATCATAAAGTCACAAGAATTGTTCAATACTGTTTAAACAGCATGTTGTTGGCATACAGGACAATACACTCATTCACAGCTGTTTGAGTATCCACTAATGAAATAAAAGATTCATTATGTGGCTGGATTCAACAGCAGGTACTGACTGAATACGGCCTCTTGGACATGTCATACTTGGTGACATCCAACTGCAAAAGGCTGAGCACAATCAATTACATCTATGCCCAGGGCTCAGCAAGAAGTGATGTTAAGCAGACTGGGCAAGCTTGACGCAGGGAAAAATACCAACCCACGGGAGCTACCACCCATCAGCATCAGGTTTGTTGGACAGCAGAGCACAGACTTCTTTAGGCACAATTTTCTTCCTTCCTTCTTTCTATTGAACTTGGACTGAGTGATTTTAGCATTGCCTGAGACACTGATCATATGTTTGAAATGTCAAACTCATAACTGGAATATAATTTATACCCCAAAACACATTTAAAAATAATCCCGAACTGTGACCTGCCCTTATATATGTAAATTTTTTGATGTATATAGCTTCCTTTAAACTGCTGTCGGCCATTTGGCCGAGAACCCTATGTTAGGGCCAAGCAAATCCTGCTGGGATTAGAGAATTGGTATTTACAGCCTTTACTCTCTGACTGCTTAGTCCCATCAAGAGGCTTAGGAAAAATAAGCAAGCATTAAATGTCCTGACTCAAACAAATGTCCAACATATTTAATTTAAACCCAGTATACACCATTTAAGATTATTTCCTTTGTTGTAGCACATGAGGGATGAATCACTACGAACCTGCAAAACATTACAGAGAAAATGAATGTCCCTCTCAACTTCATGACAAGGAGCCTAATCCAGGCTATCTGCACTACTGAAGAAAGTCCATAACTACATTTAATAAAGATCTGAGAAGCTCACGAGCAGAAAATCAAGTTAGATTTAGTTTTACTAAAATACCTGCACTGTTCATATTTCAGCCAATGAAGGGCTCGGCTGTAGGTGCCTCAACATAAGGTTTATCAATTGCTGTTATCAGTATAGGGAAACTTTGACAACAATGTCACTTCTCAAGTTCTCACAAAATAAATCAGCTCCATTTGGTTCCTTTAACTATGACAGCAACTGCATCCATTCAGGCTGAGGCACCATTCTTTCTCAATTTGCTTTCATTATTATTTACCCATACAGCATCAGCCCACTCAAAATCATATATCCATTTGTTAAAACTGTAATTACTGCCAGTATTTATATCAAACTCTATTCAGCATACAAACAACAGTTAACTTGCAAACAGAGTTAACATCCTGCTGAAAACATACTTGAGACCGTGTTTCAGCATTTTGCAGAATACAGGCATCTCTACCTGGTTTAAAGCACTTAAATATTTTGTTAAATTCGAGCTACAGCTATACCAAAGGCCACAGTGTTTCATACGTTATTGAAATATGAGGGCCAGAGATAGTTACATATGAAAGAACCATTTATTTTCTATTATTTCTCATCTCTGAGCACTTGGCAACTGGGGGTGAAAACAGAGGCCTGGAAAAGGCAACAGCCAGACTACCATCAAACGTTAAGAGCCCTGATACAAAGCTTACAAATGTCAAAGAGATTCTCTGTCTTAGAAAAAAACCCAACAAACAACAACAACAACAAAACCCCACACACCCAAACACAGGAATCAAACAAAGCACATACAAATGCAGTGTGTTGTTTAAAGGCTATACTACAAAAATTGGTGCAGCCTAATTTTAGTGGGTTTGTTGTTTTTCTTTTACTTACAACTGAATTGTAAGTGTCCCTTTTCAGAGTGACTTAATGACATCTTGATTTTGATAATTTGTTCAATTCAGCTTGATTACAAGTCTGCTACTTTGACATTATCTACTTAGAGGGTACTGAACTAGTATTCAAATATTTGACATTAGAGTAGCAAATCACTTGACTGACACACCCTAACCAAAAATATAATTAAATCATTACAAAGATAGGTATTCCTATAAGGCCAATCATATAAGATATCATTACTGGTCAAGAGAGTTATCAGCTCTGTGAGTCTCACCTGCATTCAGAGATGTGCATTAAGGAGTGAGATACAAGAGTGCTCTGTAAAAGCTGCAGATTGCCTTCATCTTTCGTATCAAAGGAGCAACTATACAAACAATGAAACTTTTGCTGAGTAAGGAAGGAGTAAATAAATACAAAGACTAAACACCTAGTTTAGACATCAGACTGAAATAAAGCCTATGAGTTAAGGAATATATACAAAGACAGATACTGACATTGTATACGACGTATGTAAGGAAAAAGCACAGGTATAACAACAGATGCCAAAGAAGTCCATTACTTTCTCATTGCACTGAAGTCCTGCTTAACAAGCCAAAAACATAGAAAGAATCTCAAGAACAATAGTAACTTTACCTCAGGTTTTCCTCAACTTATATTCTGGCATTATATTTAAAATGTTAAAATTTCTATCGAAAGGCATAGTTTTAAAGAGATAGATACATTGCAACTGAATCATCTGCAATATAGGAGATAATAAATAAATTACAGTGTAGTTTGATTTCTGTCTTTGAAACTTATGCACACTCACGCAGACGCCTTTTTTGTTCTTTTTATTTTTTTTTTTTCTAAAGGAAATCATTAAGAGAAGCAGACCATTAAGCACAAATGGTACTGAACACTTTTATAATCACAAATTTTCCTATCATGATAATCACATTAGACTTGATTCTTCTTCTCCAGTTGAGAAAAATCAGGCATTTCCTTTGAGAGGAAAACATTATAAATGCTCCAAGAACAAGGGAAAAAACCCAAAAAAGAAGGGGAAAAAAAAAAATCCAGCAAAAGCTTGTAATCCAGGAAAACAGGCTTGATTCCAGGGTTCCTGTGGATAAGGAAGCCTTTATACCACAGCATCATCCAAAAGAAATATATACTGCATGTATAGAATGTGGCACAGTGTCAATACTTTTTTTTTTTTTTTTTTTTTTTTTTTTTTTTTTTTTTTTACAAAAAAACCCACAAAACAAACCCTGTTGGTACACATCCTTTCCTTGCTCTGGGTCTGCAAGTCTCTTTATGCAGGTTCTGAACAGGCTGTGCATGGCTGCAGGCTACAGGATGCTGACCTTGGGCAATCATGGGCTCAGACACAGTGATGCCACATGTCTGAAACCTCCACCACAGAAAGGATGCCTTAAAAGATCCACCCAAACAAAATCCACATAAAGAGAAGGAGAGAATAGAAAAGAAGAGAATTTCCAAGAAAGTTCTTACAAATTTTCTATTTTCCAGCAATGGGCAAAATAATGGCAGTCTTCCTTCAAGTTTATAGGATCGTCTGTCCTATAGCCTGGTAGAATTCTTCTTTAGGACATTCACTCTTTTGTCAAATTTGGAAGAAGTAAGTCTAAAAGTGAGTAAGGACAAGAAGGGAGAGGCAAAAGCAGGGAAAACAGGGACAGACTGCCAGCTTCATCATATTAATACCCAAGGATAAACATCCTTAATTAAATAAACTTCCCTCACCCTCTGCTGTCAAAAGCTCCCCAGCTACAAGGCTGAGCAAAAGTAATACAAAACTTTCTTAGTGAGTAGATGCTTTTTTAAAAAAAAAACTTTTTTTTTTTCAAGTCAATGTCAATTCTGCCTATTTAACTAGTTCTCATTATTTTAGGTATTCTAGTATATTATCTTCCTTCCAAGTCAGCTAACATACCTGTAGTATTTTCTACTATGTTCAGAAAGTTTTCTTGATTTTTTTTAATTCCCACTCTTGCAGTTTTGGAAGATATGTCATTTTATCTATGGCCTGAATTTTCTGACCTCCAGTACCAAGAATTCATGTTCCAACAGGACATTCCATTCCAAATGTTAAAACCAAACCAAACCCACCTCCTAGCTATTCTTAGCAGTTTGTTCTGCTATGTCATCACTACTGTAATACCTTTCAATGCCACTTCTGTGCAAGCCTCATCATCATGTGCTCTGAAAGCTATACATCTGAAACAAATAAAGGAGGAACATATGGGCCATCAAGGTCACTTATTTAGTGAAAAGTCCTGCTATGAGAAGAGACTGCTGCTTTGAGAATGCTGCTGTGAGGAATGACCTAAGAGATGATAAATGCTGCTGTTCTTTACTGTGCATGTCACAGATTAATTCACTTGATCTGATCTGATGGTTCCACAGAGTGCTAACAGGAGCTAAGTGCTACTGGCAATAGGAACTGATTGGTTCAAGAGATGTCATTATCTCTGAAAAAATGCATTGATAGAAGAAAATTATTTCAGACCAAGGGCTGACAGAAGTAACTGATATATCACCACAATTTTCCCCCATTCATGTAATTCCCAATGATGTGCATATTTAAGCATGTGTTTCATCACTGAAGTTGTTTCACTTGCTCTAAGAACATCCTCTTTTTCTCTTGCGTGAGTATTTCTATTAAAATTTACATATATGGCATACTACTAAAATAAGCACAATTAATTTTTCAATAACACTGGCATTTACGTGGTTCAGTTAAAGAACCAATACCAAACCCCACACCCTATAGTGGTCTAACCATAGGAGTAAATAAAACTCACCAGCTCTTCCCTGCCATTGTGCAGCAGGAAAACTATGACATAGTTGCCATCACGGAAATGACTCACGCAACTGGAGTGCTGCAATGGATGGCTATGAACTCTTTAGAAGGGACAGGCAAGCAGAAAGAGGCTGTGGGGTCATCCTGTATGTTAGGTAGTGCTTGGACTTTCTGGAGCTTGACGATCATGACAACAGGGTTGAGCACTTCAGGGTAAGAACCAGAGGAAAGGCCAACAAGGCAGATATGGTGGGAGTCTGTTATAGACCACCCAACCAGGATGAAAAGGCAGACAAAATATTCTTATAGCAGCTGGGAGAAGTCACACAATCACCAACCCTTGTTCTCATGGGGGATTTCAACTTACCAGATGTCTGTTGAAAATAAAATATAGTGGAAAGGAAACAGTCCAGGAGGTTCCTGGAGTGTGTGGAAGAGAACTTGCTGACACAGCTGGTGAGTGAGCCGGCTAGGGAAGGTTTCCCACTGGACCTGTTGTTTGTGAACAGAGAAGGACTTGTGGGTGATGTGATGGTTGGTAGCTGTCTTGGGCATAGTGATAATGAAATGGTAATTTTTGATTCTGGGAGACGTAAGAAGTATGAGCAGCAGAACTGCCACCTTGGACTTCTGGAAGGCAAACTTTGGGCTGTTGAGGAGCCTGGCTGATAGGGTCCCTGGGAAGGCAGCCCTGAAGGGCCAAGGGCTCCAGGAAGGCTGGACAGTCTTCAAGGCGCAGGAGCAGGCTGTCCCCATGTGCTGACAGACGAGCCAGTGGGGAAGTCCAGCCTGGCTGAACAGAGAGCTTGGGCTGGATCAACTCAGGGAAAAGAGAGTTTACCACCTTTGGAAGAAAGGGCAGGGAACTCTGGAGAGCTACGTGGATGTTGTGAAGTTATCCAGGGTGAGGATTAGAGAGGCAAAAGCCCAGCTAGAACTTAACCTGGCTACTGCTGTAAAAGAAAAAAAAAAATTTCTATAAATAAATTAACAACAAAAGAGAACTAAGACTCTGTTCTTTAATAGATGTGAAAGGAAGCTTAGTGACAAAGAATGAGGAAAAGGCTGAGGTACTGAATGATTTCTTTGCCTTTGTCTTTAATAGTAAGACCTGTTGTTCTCTGGGTATTCAGCCCACTGAGCTGGAAGGCAGGGACGAGGAGCAGAATAAAGCCCCATAGCTCAAGGAGAAATAGTCAGTGACCTGCTATGCCACTTAGACACACACAAGCCTCTAAGGGCTGGATGGGATCCACCCCAAGGGTACTGGAAGAAGTGTTCACTGAACCACTTACCATTTTATAAGCAGTCCTGGTGGTTGACTGGAGGCTGGCCAAGGTGACACCCATCCACAAGAATGTGGGGAAGTAGGATCCAGGGAGCTGCAGCCCTGTCAGCCTCACCTCGGTGCCAGGGAAGGTGATGGAGCAGGTCACCCTGAGGGCCATCACACGGCACGTGCAGGACACCCAGGGGATCAGGCCCTGCCTGACAGCCCCGATCTCCTGCTGCGAGCAGCTGCCCGGCCTGGTGGGCGAGGGAGAGGCTGTGGCTGGTGTGTCCTGGGCCTTAGTGAAGCCTCTGACACCGTCTCCCACAGCATCTCCTGCAGCCACCGGCTGCTCATGGCTGCCCAGGGGGCTCTGCGCTGGGGTCAAAGCTGGCTGGGCGGCCGGGCCAGAGAGCAGTGGGGAATGGAGTCACATCCCGCTGGCGCTGGGCACTCGGGGGGTTCCCAGGGCTCAGGGCCGGGGCCCGTCCCTTTAACATCTTTACCGAGGGGCTGGGCGAGGGGACGGGGCGCACCCCCAGGCGGGTTGCAGGGACACCAGGCTGGGGGACAGCTGATGTGCCGGGGGCAGCAGGCTCTGCAGAGGGACCTGGGCAGGCCGGGCCGAGGGGCCCAGCCCAGCTGGAGGAGGTTCAACAAGGCCGAGTGCCGGGTCCTGCCCCGGGGGCACGACAGCCCCCCCAGCGCTGCGGGCTGGGGCAGGGGGCTGGGAGCTGCCCGGCGGGGAAGGGGCTGGGGGGGCTGGTGGCCAGCTGGGCAGGAGCCAGCAGCGTGCCCGGGTGGCCAAGGAGGCCAGCAGCACCCTGGCTCGTAGCCGGGACAGCGTGGCCAGCAGGGCCAGGGCAGTGCCCGTCCCCCTGTGCTCGGCACTGGTGAGGCCGCCCCTCGAACCCTGGGTTCGGGTTTGGGCCCCTCACGGCCAGAGGGACATGGAGGGGCTGGAGCGTGTCCAGAGCCGGGCACGGGGCTGGGGAAGGGGCTGGGGCACAAGTGCTGGGAGGGGCGGCGGGGGGAACTGGGGGGGTTAGTCTGGAGAAGGCTCCCGGGGGACCTTATCGCTCCCCACAGCTGCCTGACAGGGACTGTAGGCAGGGGGGGGTCGGTCTCTTCTCCAGGTAACAAAGTGACAGGACAAGAGGAAACGGCCTCAAGTTGCACCAGGGGACGTTTAAATTAGAGATTAGGAACAAATTCTTCATGGAAAGGGTGGTCAGGCGCTGGACCAGGCTGCCCAGGGCAGTGGCTGAGTCACCAACCCTGGAGGTATTTAAAAGACATGTAGATGTGTCACTCGGGGACAGAGTTTAGTGGTGGCCTTGGCAGTGCTGGGTTAATGGTTGGACTCTATGATCCTAAAAGTCTTTTCCAACTGAAATGAGTCTATGATTCTGTGATTCTGCTTCTCTGCATGTATGTGTGGCAGCACTGTGTTTATGCCTAAGGTTCATAGTGACTAAGGATTGTGGCAATAGTGCCTCTGCCTGCGCCCAGAGCTTGGTTAAGTGCCTCTTTGTGCAATAACAAATCTAGCACAAACCAGGCACATGCTGCTCATTCTCCTAAAGAAGTCAGAAGAAAATAATAGTGACAGCAATGTGATCTTTCACACAGTAATACACAACCTTACAAGAGAACTACACTCATTCTAAGTTGGCAAAGGCATCTTCAGGCTTTTATATAAGCTTTTTATATCCTGAAATGGGGCAAAAGTCGAAGGATATTCATCTGCCCAGCAGTTCTGAAAATGGCAACTAGCTGGCTTTATGCTCCGCACTGACAGCCCCTAGAAGTACTCAGTATTACTTTATCAGTACAAAAATCCTGAAGCATAAAGAGCCCAATCTCTGGGTCTTCAACAGTATCTTAATGGCACTTTATAGCCTAGGTGTTTTTACTGCCCTAAGAAAACACTTCAGGTTAGTATCCTGCAAAGACTTCTACATACTTGCTGTGATTACTCCCCATTTACTTCTGAATAGTCACAGGATATATGCAAGTCAGCACAGTGGAAACTCACTGCTTTGTGGATCAGAATTAGAATTGTTGCAGTAAAAGTCCTCTGAAATATATCTATAACCTCTTGTTCTTCTTGCACACAAATTTCTGTATAAAACTCCTAAAAATATTAAGACTCTTAATCCAAATTGTAAAGTTGTGACACACAAAAATGTTCAGTAACTTTGCCATCAGAGCATCGTTTCATGATTATCAAATAATTTTTCAAAATAGTATGTATACGTACTGCCTTCATGCTATTTAATCTTTCTACTGTGAACATAAGGTTGGAGCTTAACAACTTTGTATTTAGCATACTCTACCTCCATAATGGCCACTATTATAACAGAGTGTTATCTGTATCACAATGGTGTTTCTTAATTACGTTAAGCCCCAGTGGAGTACCCTAAAAGAACCACTCAAAATTCTCATTTTTCTAAAGCACTCATTTTTTAAAAAAAATTATAGTGTGATACATGCTAACTATTCTATCTCAGAAAAAACACAGCTTAGCTTTGAGTTATTTTGGAAACTCACAAAACTTCAATTTCAGGGAAGTAGAATTTACATTGAGGGGAAAAAAAAATAAATTCTAACCACACAGGAGAAGATAATCTTAATTAAGAGGGCTGTTCTTTTTCATTTTGCCATCTAAGCACAAATTATGAGGTAGCACAGACTTTTTAGTCATAAAGTTATGCAATAGAGTACTATGTTTTTATTGTAATTCAGATTATATTTAGTTTTAACTTGAATATGTCTTTAAACTATTTTCATTAACAAAAAAATCCAGAAAACAAAAATTTGCTGATAGACTAATTTTGCGAATATTTTTAGAATGCATCTTCAGTAGCTATTAAACCATAAATTGATTTCCCCTTCTTTATGGGCTAATACACATAGTCTGGTACTTTACTGACAATTTTCTGATGTTTTCCCTTAGAGTTCAGGGAATAAAGTACATTATTAATTGCCCAGGAGAGCAGATTACCAAATTACGAGCATATATTAGACAACTGCAAAAAGCAGTAACTACATCTTCATTTTGCTACCTTCAATTAAGTATTTTAGAAGTACACCAACTATAATGTAATGAAAAAAAATCATCTGTGAATTTAGTTTGTTGTGTTGTGGGGTTTTTTATAACCTCTTCCACATGCACAGTGGGATCTATGCAAGAACTTACCTAGAAGTGGAAATTACATACTGACACTGTTAAATGTGTTAAATCTATTAATTATTTGCCAATCCCATGTATCTGATGTGAGAAAAACAAACAAAAACACTGAACAAAACACAACAAAGAATTCATAGAACCCAGATGCTTAAACTTCCCAAGAAATTTAGGAATGACATAACGCTTTTATAGAGCTCATTTAAAATAATTAGGATGTAATAACAATGTAGGGCACACGCAATCTCACTGCAAATAAAGGATAATGCCATGTTTTCCTAGCTTCAGTAATTTCCCTCATTTTCCTCCATTGTACATGCTAGACATAATGCTTATAGTCTGAAAAACGACTAGAAAATTGTACCTTTTATCATCTCTTATTGTTTCCCAGTCATTCCATATTGCATTTGTTTATCAAAGCAACTCTCATACCATACTCATACAACTCTAGCATTTCTTTTGTCCCTTTTCCGCCTCATTAGAGGATATTTAACAATATCAACTATCAATTTCCTTGTCAGGTTTAAATTAGGGTAGTTATTACCTGATCAATCAATTACCCATTCACATCAATAACTATTTCACATATCTCCTGCTTTCAAGAGTTCAAGCAACATTCCCTTCTATTATCCAGGGCAGCTGTTATTTCATTGCTTCCTTTTACTACGGCAGTATTTCAGATATGTTACCTTCAAAAATGTCTTGGTTTGGTTGAGTATTTCTCATCTGCAGCCGTGAGCTTAATTATCCATATTATAAGGAAGTTGATTTTGAGTTGGCCAAATTTCATTTTTAATTAGGGATGCAAACTGAGATGCTTCACCTGAACATGTCATCCATTGGACTATGCAGGGGACACATCTGGACTCTCCTATACATAAAAAATATTGACAGGGTTTTGTATCTTAAAAAACTAGACCAAAATGGCAAGGACCAGAACTGCAGGTGTTGTTATATACACGTAACTTTGGAATGTTTTGATAGGCTGATTATGATATGACATTTTAAAAATACCTTAGAGATCAAAAAAATATTGTGACTCCCTAACAAAAGAAATTCCTTCTTGAATAATCACACAATTATTGCATCACTTGATAGCTTTTACTCTCATGCCCCCTTCGTCGGAAGCAGAACAAACTCAGAGGAGCTTCTAAGCCCATCATACAGACGAATAAATCTTTTCTCCTTTGTGATCCAGACAATCTAGACTTTGGTATCATGGAAAAAATCTGACCACATTGACATGCATGACTTTGGCATGACTTTGCTCTAAATTTATCATAAATCCTGAGCATACTTTTAATAACTCTTGCGCATAGAATTCTGCTGTACACTCTGCACTGAAGCATTCAGAATAGAAAGATAAATGCAAAGTTTCACTTAAGAATAAAGTGGTACCATGTGCTAACTTCTCCCTGTATTTTAAAAATGGACTACTAAAATGTCTTGCTTGCTTTAAGAAATTTTTTTCCCCAAGAATTTAACTGCAGGCTTGCATCAGACTGCTCATATATTCTCACATTTAAAGGAATACAACAGGCAATAAATCAGCACATAAGGTCAATGAAACTCCTTCAGATCAGATTTCTTATTTAAAAATAAGCAAGCATTTATACTAATCGGTACGTAATAATCTCATATTATCATAAAACTAATACAATAAGCAACCTTATGTTAGCTGCAATAATTATTTCCATTCCTACGTATTTAAGTTCTTCCCTTCTACTAATCCGTTTATTTTCTGGTTGTTTAATTTTCCTTGTAAGCTCCCTGACTTGATTTTAAGGTTATGTTTTAGTCTTTCTGCAATTATATTCATATAGTCAAGAATTGCATGGAGATTATTGGGTCCTTTTTCCAGGTGATATATTAACTCCTGGAAGAAGGCTTGCATATTACTCAATTCAAAAAAGCATTCATAATGCTCACTTCAAATAATTTGTCAAAACACACGTTTGCATAAAGCTATTTTACTCTGATAAATTGTACACATTGCTTGTTGAATCCTTAGACAGTTGCTTTTGTTCAACTTATCAATACTGCAGTTCTCATTTAGAGCTTAATTTAAAATCATACTTTTTTCCTTAATGTCAATGTTTTCTCCTATATTTTGTTCCTCTGCAAAACTAATTAAATGAACATTTATTATGACTTTTTTTTTTGCAAATTATTCTTCTTTTTGTGTTACAGATTAGGACTGCAATTGCCCTTCCCAAGAACTGAATCCTCCCAGCTCTATCAAGGATCATTTTATTTCCATAAATATTTTACAATCTCTCAACTTTTTACCAACCTTTTACGTTAAGGATATTTATATAACAGAAACATATTTAATTGCCTCAGAATTTCAGCACTAACATACTGTCTCCCACCACACATTCTAAGGTTTATATTAGGAAAACTATCACATAATTTTACGCCAGTGTAGTCAGACTCCCATAACTGACAGAAAAAGTTCCATATTCGTTCTCTCTTAGTTTTATTGCCTATAATTCCTAGGTTTGGTAGCTCTTTCCAAATAAACTCTGACAATTAACATGGAGAAATAAGGGAAGTTAGGGGAATTCACATGCATTATGTCACAAGGCACAGCTCTCCAGGCCCCCTTCCTACACATGGTCACATAGAAAAGCAAAAAAAAAAAAAAGCCATTTGAAAAAAACAGCCACAAATATACCACAACACAGTTTATTTTTTTTATAAAACTGCAGCAACTGAAGCATGTCATGTACAATACAGAAAGAGAGAATTTCAAAAGGCATGTATTATCACTGTGCCAGTTTGATGGCATATAATTCCTGTATCCACAATGGATACTGGAAGCCTATTCAGACAGAGCAGCAAGCCAAAGCACTAAGCTTCATTGCTTTGAGGACCACTGGTCCCTGACAACTTTTGTGACAAAAAAACACCACAGTCACAGGAAAGAAGAAATTTTTTTTAAAGTTCATATAAAAATTACAGTATAAGACAATTTCCATATTATCCAATTATTTGCCCACCACTGTTGAGCAAGTAGGGACTCGCACTGCAAAACCAGCTTGCCCATGTCAACACTGTTCATGTCCAAAGCAACTATAAAACCATCATATTGAAAAGCTCAGATTAGAAGAGCAGACTGAAGGCTTTAGGAAGAAGCAATGTAATAAACTACAGAGAAAAGCTACTCAAAACTAAAACTGGCAGAATTGTTTAAGTGACCGAAGTGACTCTGACACTTAAAGTAATGAAAAATACACTAAAAACCCCATAGCAGTATGTACGCAGTATCTTTCAATGCCTATCCTATCCAAGACTTTGAGAAAAGGCCTCCTTTAAGTGCAAAATTTGAGACAAGTCCATCCAGAAATGTTATTACTTTTACAGCACTATAAACAAATTCAATAACTGACTAATTTTTAATTGAAAATAAGGAACTTTTCTAATCTGTAAGTGGCAGCTCCAAGAAACACCTCTGCTTGCTCAATAACCATGGCTTTTCTATGAAATACCACACAAATCCAAGTTATGTTGTACCCCTAAAGCACTGTTACACGCTTTGCTAGTATCTACAAATGTTCACATCTCATTCTTTTCCCATCAGTTAATCTCTCTGAGTGCAGTAAATGGTAAGAGATAGCTATTTAAGCAAACATTTTACATTACAAGCCTATGAACATTAATAAAAAAATACTTAATTCCAACAATTTCAGTATACAGAGATGAGGCAATAGCGGGAATATCTTAACCCTCCAAACTGACTTCTGCAAATTTAAAACAATGTTTGTGCACAAGAAAAACACAAACCAAACACAGATGTCTAATTCCATTGCTTTAGTGCTCATGTGAATGTGCTCATCAATCTCAGCTGCATTACTTGCTTGATACATCCTAAAAACTCTTTTAAGATGACAGGTCAACAAGAAATGCAACGTCATATGCAAAACCTGTGTTGCAGCACAAACAAACTAGTAGGCTACAACAAGGCTTTACCATTGGTCAGATTCTACCATCTGTGCTGTATCTCCTTCCTCCAGAGGTCAGACCACACTGCTGCTCCTCCATCTGACCCACTCTCCTCAGGGCTATTTAACCACTTAGCAGGAACGAGCTACAGCTGCATGTCATCCATGTCAATCAACCCACTGCCTTCACCACAGCTGTATGTTATCAATGCTAATCAACCCACTGCCTTCATTCCTCTACAAACCTGAACTGCAAAGGTGTGGTGGTTTAACCCCAGCCAACAACTAAGCCCCATGCAGCCGCTCACTCGCTCCCCCAGCACTGGGGTGAAGGCAAGAATCAGAAGGGAAAAGCGAGAAACCTCGTGGACTGAGACAAAGACAGTTTAATGGGCAATGCAAAAGCCACGCACGGAAGCAAAGCAGAGCAAGGGACTCATTCCACACAGCCCACGGGCAGGCAGGTGCTCAGCCACCCCCAGGACAGCAGGGCTCCATCACACCTAATGGTTACTTGGGGAGGCAAATGTATCACTCCAAATGTCCCCTCCTTCCCCTTCTTCCCCCAGCTTTATATGCTGAGTATATGATGTCATATGGTCTGGGGAATATCCCTTTGGTCACTTGGGGTCAGCTGTCCTGGCTGTGCCCCCTCCCAGCTCCTTGTGCCCCCCATCCTCCTCGCTGGTGGGGCAGGGTGGGCAGCAGCAAAGGCCATGGTTCTGTGTCAGCGCTGCTCAGCAATAAGGAAACATCCCTGTGTTATCAACACTGTTTTCAGCATAAATCCAAAACTCAGTCCCATACCTGCTACTGTGAGGAAAATCAACTCTATCCCAGCCAAAACCAGCACAAAAGGGCATGGCAACAGTGCAGTTGAACTGAAACCGAATAACACAAGTGGTTTCTATCCCTCATAAACAAATGCAAGATCCTGGTTCACTTGGCAACCAAGATTTATAAGTTAATTTATCCTCATTACCTAGAGTTGGCATGAAAAGATTTTGGACTGGCTGACGATGGACTACATGAACATATGATAATGATGCAGGAGGCAGAGACTAAACAACAGCCACTGCTCCTCGCTTTTCACTCACTCTCAGCAACGATGCCCAGGATTAGCAATTCTTAATACTACAGTTCATGGAGCCGTTATCAATGATCAACAGAAGATATAGCTAGTTATCACTGAGAAATAGGGTGGTTCATTTCCTTCAAAGAAAAGAACCTAAGTGTAAGAAACTGTTGCCACAGGGAAATAACTGACAGTGAAAGCCTTGAGCCAGCACATGAAACACAGAATGACGTCAGACAAAAAAAGAAAAAAAAAAAAAAAAAAAAGGTTTATATCACTTCAGCCAGCTGTTAAAACCCACTAAAGCAGTGTGTATAAATCTGTCTTAATATTCACCATTTCAAGATTTCAGAAACTTATTTTAAAAATTTATGTAGAGCATTTTACTCCTGGAGCGTACTCATTTTTCTGTACATAATGCCACCTTATGAATGTACCCAAATGAACATGCATTTCCTTTCTCTTTGTAAAACAATTAGAGTGCTTAAATAGTAATTAAGTATACAATGTAACCTAGTGACAATTCCAGCATTTTCTATGTACTCTGAACGTTGGAACTGAAATATCATTCATTTTTTGCTTCCAATTATTAGGCCTCCTTAAAACTAATTAAATTCAAATATTGTTTATCTCTAATCAATGTCAGTACAATGGGAAAGAATTTGATACTTTATTTCTTCATCTAAGTGCAAATATATAGTGCAGCCTACAAGAAACTGCCTCAGAGACCGGATATAGAATTATCTACAGTCACACTACAACCTCACCAAATTTTATCAGGTCCATACACATTTTCACCTAATTTTCCCAGTATTTATGTTATTTTTTCATGAAAACTCAACATAACCATTTTGAGAAAAATATTTGGTATTACAATTTCTAGAAATAAGATGTGTAAACTATAAAAAAACACCTGTATGTTTTTAAACTCCCTGATTATGAAACCTTGCTTTGTTGATTTCTCAGCTAAAACTACTAATTCGGTGAGTAATGAAAGTAATGAAATGCAGTTGTTGATAATGTAAGATATATGTCTGTGTTTGACCTGATTTTGGTGCCATAAAAGGCACATTCACAGAAGGACATTTTTCCAGAGCTGATGCATTTTGAAATCTGTTCTCTCTTCTGAGAGCTCCCCGTAATTCAAGCATTTAAGAGTTCTCTGTCATCCTGAAGTGAAAAAGTTAAAAATGTAGGTCGAAGAAGTTGACAGAGGAGCAGAAAACGCCATCTCATAAGCCTCGTTATCACACACAGAAGCTAAAAATGCCACAAGAACAATTTTTCAGTCCTGAAGTCTGTTAGTACTCCGCTCTTCCAAACTGCAGAATATATTAAGTAGGAAGCATAACTATAAGCTTACCACTCAAGAAGTAGCTTTGTGAAATCACCAGTTTTCCAAAACTGAATGTGAATTGTACACTCAATAGAAAAAGGAACATAACTATGACTTGTGCGCCTACTTTTGCTGGCTTCATGAGTAAGAGTGAGCCTGTTTTACACATTCTTTGATAAGAACTTTCCAAAGAAAGTGAAATCATTGAGTTTCCATGTCAGTATGAAGGTTTAGCATTAAACTCAAGCAATGGGCTGCAAAAGCTAACTTAGACTATTTCTACTACTATACCGTTTCATCCAGTTTTACTTCTTTTTTGTGGCACAGAAAGAACATTTTCCAGGAACTTAACAAAGACTTAAATATTTTCTGTGCATTTCACTTCTTCCTGTCTGCAACCAAACTAGCATTCCATGTAGAAAAAGTATTATCTGCATATTAATCACTACTCATTTTTATGGTACCTTCTTATTTCTCACATTCACACCTGCAGAGGGTCCTCATTCTTCCAGTAGTATTTCCCTACATACACAATAGGCTCTGAGTTCTCCCAGTGAAGCAGTTAATTTTTTAACTTCTCATGTTTCATTATTAGTCCTTAAGTATCTTCCTTCTTTGTCTACTGTCCCTAAACAGAAACGAGCTAGAAGGAGTACATATGACTAACTCCCTCAAGGACCTTTCCTTTCAAGAAGCATAAAACACTACATGAATAACCTGGCTCCAGATCCATGGCAAGATGTAAATGGGAAAATTCAGCATCGGGTTGCAAAGGGGCAATTATAAGAAGTTTGTCTTCAAAGTCCACACAGACACATGCAAAAATAGAGATAGATATTTGACCTATGTCTAAATAAGTATCTTCAACAAAAGCAGCAACATGACAGGACCAAACAGGAATTTAAGCAATGAAGAGGAACCACATTAAACAGGCCACTTTCACACTTGAGCTCTAGAACACCTGGTGCACTAACAAGTTAAAAAGAATGGATTGATGTTCAATAGCTACATACTCAAAAAAACAAGAGTATTTTTTAAATTGGTATTTCATTAGTTGTGCTGTACACAATTATGTAAAAAATATGAAATGATACACAATTCAAAAACATCATTTAAAGATCCATTACATAGTTTCTTCTACAACAGCTATTAATCTTTAGACAGCTCCTATCAAGATTTACTGCATTAAATCACATGAGGAAAGAGGGAGCAATCCTGATTTACATTAAAATAGAGAAAAACGCAACAGCTCTGACATTTACCCAAGTTATCCTCAGGTACTTGGGCTCATCTCTTATTTCAGCAATGAAGTTGTTCAGAGAAAAACAGCTCCTACACATCATATATAGATGTGTCTGCTTCCTGCCAAGTGAGGTCCCTGTCAAATCCTTTTGATGTCCCAACCTAATGTGTATTTTATCATGTATGATTATTGTGTTAGCTCAGAAACATGGGAGCAAAAGGGACAAAAGAAATAATGCCCTCCAAATTAAGGTAAAAACAACTGAACAAATATCACATTAATGATTTAATTCAGGCAGACGTACTTCATTCTTTGAACATTAACAACAGAAGCATACTGGTTTGAAGGAGAAAGGAAGGAGGCATGCACTTTTTATAACACTACACAATGTTCAGGTAATATTCACAATGTTCAGATAACACTAATCATCCAATTTGCCCATTTCTAAGTACACATGCATTTCATGGTTATAGAGCTTCTAATTTATTGTACATGAAATAACATTTTAAAACAAAAGAAATTTCTAATTTGTCACACATGATAAAAATAAACATTTCTACCCATGCAGTTGTTCCTGAAACTGGGAAAATACTTGTACAGACGGTAAAGAAACAGACCTGCAACGTGTTTCCCACTTGAAGCACTTTATATTTTTGTTTCCACAAGATGCAAAAGCTTAGCATTACTTTCTGTTTAGCCTAATACATTTATTTTTAACAAATCTCAACTTTTCTTTAATTTCATAAGTAATTCCTTACTCATTCAAAATATTCTAGTGCAAATTTAACTTTTCAGTAGACACCAGTTCTTTTGGTGAACCAAAGCCTTTACACTCTTCAGAGTGTAAATACTCCTTTTAATACTCTTGCAACCAGGAAAGCAAAGCAGTGACAGCAATGATATTGTTAACTTTTTCTGAGTAAAAACAACCATCAGTCACTCTAATTCAGCAAATACTTCACCTGGGTTGGAGACTTTTGCTTTGCTTTCACCTTCAGTTCTGTATTTCCAAATTAGGACTGAACAATTTGCACATTTACTTATCACCGCAAGTAACACTTCTTAGATCGATACAAAGATAGTCTCCAAAGTAACAACTTTCACCACTTTACATGAAAATTTGGAGTCCTCATATGTGATTTTAACTTTAACAAGAACCACGAAACAGGAAACTGTAATGTTTTGTCTGAACACTATGTTACAAAACTTAACTCTAGACCCCATAGTACAAACTTCAACATACACTAATGTTTGAAAACTCAATAGGAGCCTTGTATTTCTCTACAGACATTTCAGTTTTTGGCAATCAATTATGCCTTTCTTGACAACTACATAAGGGCAAAAGTAGCTTTGCATATACACAGTAAAGATATTCTAAAAATTTTGAGACCAGTAAGAAATTGTCATTGAAAAAGAAAAATTCATTGTATCCTCTAACAGAATTAAAACTTAATTCATTAGAAATTGAAGAACTGTTTCTCATCTTAGACATTCCCTGTTCCCATACTGCAGATTCTTACTCTGACAATCTGGTATGGCTCCACAAAGGTCAGGGAAAGGCTTAGCTGAAGACCTATGGTTCACATGTGGATATAGGCAATGCAAGCTGTGCAACTGACAAAGCATGACCATTTGAACAAGGACTGACATTTGCATCAATTGGCCAAACAGTTCCCGTACTTTGCTTTAGTACAGTGAACAATTCACAGAAGCTATTCCCACAGGAAAACTTAATACACCTAAGTCACAGCAACAGTGTCTGAATTACAAACCACAGAAGCGTTAATTTATATGCAGAGTTAGGAAGAGAAGCAAGCCTCTTACACCACAAACAGTACATGTCTGCAGTTTATCATTTCAGCTAAACCAATACCAGTTTAAGGTGTCCTATCAAATGTCTACCTTCAAATTAAATGTATTTTATCTATATATAATAAAATAAGGTTGATACACAGCGTCTGACAAAAACACACTTTATCTACAGATTCTGATAGACAGCAAATCAAAATAATTCAAGCAACAAAATGCACTTTGTGGAAGTAGCTTATTTCACTGTGTAGGCTAAACGTATTTTGAGGAAGGATTACATTTTGTTTGGCAATTTATTTTATTGACAAAGCATATTTCATCAGATATTGCTTTGCATTTTGTAGACAAATGTATGTTGTCAAATACCCTATTTCCTTTGGTGGATGAAAAGTATTTTTCCACAGATTCTAAACATCTTTGGAGAGCACAATGGATTCCACACAACAGTAGGTTCTATGAAGGTGGTGGTGGGTTTTTTTTATAAATTTCTTTTAAAAAGTGTGATTTTTTTTAAGAGTATGCCTGAAATATATTTAAAAATGGCTTTCAGTATTGGTATGTGAGTGACTGATCTGTCACAGTAATGAATAATGATTATAGGAAGGTTAAAAAAAATAAATCAATTATTTAAGTAACTTTGGGTTCCGTAATTTTAACTTATGCAGTAGTTTTACTGGAAATTTACCCTCAACTCAAAATAAGTATGAGGTCTTAGTGCAGTAACTGCAAAACATTTGAAGACAATTACTTTTCATTACTTCCTTTCTGAAATATATTTTTTTTTGTTACAGGAGTACAGTGTCACTTTATCAGACAAAGAACACATGTTCTAACCTAGTGACAGAACCTAGATCCAACCTCAGGGAATTATTTCAGGTTGTTCTTAGGCTAGTTTTAACAAATGAACAAACAAACAAGAAAATCCCAAAAAAGAAAAACTACCCTCCTGACCCCCCAAAAACTGCTAACAAACCACAGATGAAACAGTCCTTGCAAGAATATTGATTCAGTGAATTATATTAACATAGTTTTCATGCAGTTATGACAACAGTTCAGAAAAAAAAAACAGATTTTGAATATTCAGTCCAGTTATTAACACCTTGATCATAACAAAAAATATTAACTTCACGTATATTTTCTCCTCTCTGTTACCAACTGTAACAACTTCAAGTTAAATCAGAATTGAACCTGAAACATGAAAATTTGTGTCTTATTCACATTAGCATTAAACTGACTGGGATTCATTCTTTGAATATCAAAAAAATATTCTTCATGAGAGTTCTGTCTTTAAAATCAACTTGTGGATAGACACTACGAAGAGCTGCAGAATTATCAGCTATTACCTTCAGGGGTAATTTCCCGAGAAGGTTAAAAAGGCACCCATTTGCTATGGAAGTATTTGAAAAGTTATATCCATTATACTTATATGGAAGCACTGCTGCTGAGAATGCCATCTTCGTCAAGCACCCTGCTTGCTATTTCTTTTTCACCCAGTGTTATTTTTGCACTCCACTTCAATGATAAAAGAATTAGTCATTTTCTTCTGTAATAAATTGTACCCTATGCAAGTACACAAACCCATGGACAGTAACAGATAGCTTGCACATGAAATCTAAACACAGAGCATGAAAGAAAATGTGCGGTTTAATCTGAAATACTCCATAGGAATCATCTACATGTATTTAGAAAGAGCACCAACATGTAAGCAATGATTTTCCAAAATCAAGGAAACACAGACAGCTGTTGCCCAGGGAAATTTTGCCTTTCAGTGAATGGTAAAGTGGGAAGAGGCAACAAGAGGAAAAAAATCCCTTTCATATTTGAAATGGCTGGATGGTAAGCAGAGAACACATCAGGTAACTGAAGTTCCTGCTCTTCCTAGCTCAAACCAACTTACACTTTTTCCACTTCGCACTCATAACCATTCAGACATTCCTACAGAATTAGGGCATCCAGCAAATAACTGTACTGATGACTGAATTATTTCTCTGACAAAGTTTTTTTTCACTGCCTGGTATGCAGCTATTGTGAAATTATTTACACCATCTCCTGCTTCCAAGAAAAGGCCTCCTGTTCCAACACTTCAGCTAGAAGAGAGTCAGAAGCTAACCTAATGAACGGTATGTGCAAGTGCACATGAAACACATGACCACAGATTTCACATACCCGTTCTAATTACTTTTATAGAATATGACACTGGCAGTAAGTTTACAAGTACTTAACTACTGTTATTTTATAGGATTGATATTTGTTTCACCTGGAATAAACTGAATAAACTCAACATTTGGGAATAACCATCTACTTTAGCAGCAAGCATCAGGCAGAACACCCTGCCTACGGAGGAGCAGATATCCATTGCAGCTGCCTGTGATTCCTCCCTGCCTACACAGCGAGACACCAGGGTTTGGTACTTTTGGAAGGCCCTTCCCTGCAACAATACCTGTCAGATTTGCAATGCCGTCCCTGGCGGCTACTAATGAGGTCCCTTCTGAGGTCCTCCTGCAGGTACCTTTCCTCTTCCCCCATCCACAAAAGTTACAGGAGGATGAATACATAACGGTGCCACTCTTCACTAAAGCCTCTCCCCTCCCAGCCTTCCCCACACCATCTTTCTTTGCTCACCTACAGCAACCTCACCCTGAGGAGCTCTGATAACCAGCTCCACTTTCAGCATATGATGGATACAAAGAGGAATCAGAAACGGTTTAATGTTTGTATTTTGGACTACTCTGCACATCTAACTTCAGTGCAGATGGCTTCTCCTACTGCTTCAGCAAAACCTAAGGGGGAGTATGGCCTGCTGTCTACAACTCCCAGGGAAATGGCATTTGGGCAGCCTGCCCATCTGTCTGATGCGCTGGCCAGTTAAAAGGATTACAGCCATAGTTTACTGCTCGCTGCTCCACCCAGCTCATCAGTTCTTCCATGGAGGAAGTTCTCAGTGTTCTTGGCCCTTATACATGCTCCAGATGGTTCTTTGGTAAAGCTTCTCAAAACCATTTTTGCCACCTACATGTGCCAGAAGTAGTTTCATGAAGAATTATTATTTTTAGGGTTGGAGAGAGACAAAGAAAAAGAAAGCATCAGGGAGAGTACAAGCATGATTAAAGACTGTAACATAACAGTAGGCTTTACTTTTTCCTCCTCTAATTCAAATTTTTGCTGATTCTTGGAGTAAAATTCAAGTAAAAGGCCTTCTTCCTGCTGTACACATACATACTATAGTCAGACAGCATTACAAATGATAAGAGAATATGCATTGCCGCCCAAAAAAAACCCAAAAAAACAACTGCACACAGAAGAAAATCTACAAGATACATATATACTTTGCAGAAGCATCCAAGAATACCTATTGTGTGGCTTCAGTGTGTAAATGCACTCAAAGAAGAATTTGGTACTACTGTGTAAAATGACTGACATTGCCATTCACTTCTTTGTGGAAAATAATCAAATTGGTAAAACACTCGCAGCTCCTCAGTAAATCCGCACTATTGCTTACCTTCTCATGCTTGACATGTTTGCTAGGGGATTTGAAATGTACAATCATGATCTTTCCAGGGACTGAGGTTAGGCTGGCCGTCATGTACAAAAGGCATAATATTCGCCTTTTATCAGTGTGGCTACACCTCTCCTCCTCAGACCAAGATGGTACACATACGGGTCTGGAATTAGACTTTGTTTGTGAAGAGCAAGGCAAACCCAGCATTGGGTACTTAGTCTTTTTGCACAGTGTCCATCATTAAGTGTTCTTGTCATCCATCAGTGGATGCATCAACACCTACAAATTCCTTTTGTAAATAGCATACACTACTGTAAGACCCCTGCTTGTTACTCTTGCTAGCCCTTCCTTGTTTAGCTCCAACTGAGAAGCCTTTCCAATTTCACCCATCTGAACTTCTTTTTCCACCAACATTGTTACTAATCTCCACGTGATGGGCTCAGTAAGTTAACACTATCAATAAACAAGTTTCATGCTTTGCACTGGTTTTCAAGCACGTATGCAGGTCCATCCATGTGCAGTTAGCTCTAAATGACAGTCACTTGACCATGGTAACAGCAAAAGTCCTTCACTCTCAACACTGCAAAGGTAAGTCTGCTTCTCTTGGCTTCAAGGGACTAGTTCATATCCCCATTCTGCAGTCCTAGCTCATTTCTTTCTATATCTCACTTAAATGTGCCAATTTCTTCTGGTTTAGGAATGCACTCTTAGCCACACAGACAGAGATTATGGAACAGTAAGCCCTTTTTAAACCAAAAAAACAGCTTTAAATTGAATTATAAAAAGCCACAGAAAAATACACAGTAATTTGAGAAAGAGAACCACTATAAACCAAGGTCCGTATTTTGAATTAACAATCCTGTTTCATATTGTAGGTTGACATACGAAAATTTATATTCGTAAGGTCATGCATATTTAGTCCTCTATGTTCAAGGCAAACTCTTCACCAACTTTCTTTGAAGTTGCAAACTAATAAAACATTAGGTGCAACAACAATCCACACATTGATACTAAGTATCTCCTAAATAAACCAGAAATAGTTAAGCTCACTCTTGTCTCTGTCATGCAGAAAATCACACAAGTGTACCATAAGAGCTGATTATAGCTCACCTAACCAGCACAGGTTAACTAGATAGCTATATTTCAATTAAAGAAAAAAGCCAACTGTTGCATGTCTTATTATCACACTAAAACATCTTGGCAACAATTAATAGCTACCCAATTCATAGAAATTGCTTTCATTATTTTTGAAGCAGCTACTTTCTTTGAATGTAATGACTAAGAAAAAAGAAACAGATGTTTCTGTTGCTAAGGAGATTGAATAAAAAAAATGAGATAAAGCAAATATTTAGAATATTTTTTTTAAAGAAAAGAAAAATTCCTTCCACTTGGATTTAACTACTTGCTTTATAACCAGCAGCACAGCCAGCCAGTGCATAACAAAACACCAGCGTGCTTCTTTTTTTGCATTGTGATTATTCTAACTGCAATATATCCTGCATATTTATTCTGGGACAACATAGCATAACAAATGAAGATGCCTAGACACATACCCTAGCATCTCTACATCTTGAGTAGCTGCAGATGCTCATTGTCAAAAGCAAATATCTGCATAATAAGCTAGATTTCTGCTAAAGCGAAGGAAACTTCAACTGTCCATGAAATGTGCCACATTACAGTTATGACAAAGCTGATATTAAAAAATAAGAAGAGAGATGCAATCTTGTAAAACAAAAAATATCTCTACCAGTAAGCAGATTGTTTTAATGTACATGTTCACATTACTGTAATTAACCTCGTGTTGTACAAGCACAGACCAGATTGTCAGGAGGTATAAAAAGCTAGGTCAGTAAAGACCTGTATGAAGTAAAGCTGCTTCTGCTGTACATGCTCAAAAAGGCAAAGTTATGCCCATCTGCCAGTAAAACAGGTGAGCAGGTGCTAAGTTAAAAAAAAAAAATCTCTTTCTACTGATTTTATAATACCAAAAATATAATTCTAAATTATTCTGCTGAAACCCATACTTTGAAAGTCAGGTATATCTTGCTTTTCTATAATAGATCATGTAAGACAATGGTAGTCATAATGTTTTTCCATTTCAGGGCACTGTAAACCTACTAACATTATGAGAAATGTTTATGTAAATGACAAATTTGTATAAGACACAGTGAAATTGAGAATAAGCAACAGCTTGAAGACAACTAGCAAACCACAGCCTTCCTTGCAAACAACTTCAAATTTTGAAGAAGGATAAAAGTGTCGAACAAAAATTATTTGTGCTATGAATCACCTTGCCTCATATACCTGCTGGAATTGCAATGCTGATACAGCATGGCATAATCTTGTCACTCTCTGATGCCCTAGTGACATGTTTTTCTATTGCATTATTAGCACCCTTGGAAGACTCCCTATTACGCAAAACTGATTTATTCTTGCAAGGTATCTTGCTCACTCTAATATCTCCTTCCCTGCAGTCAACAGCAGCCATCTCCAAGATGACATCTGAGCCTGTTTTCAGGCTTATTGTAACTGATTCATGTCCCAGCTTCAGTGGCAAATATACATAGCTGTCAGATGGAGTACTGAAGGGGGTAGCTCTTCCCAATACCAAAATGTCTGTAAACGCTGAACATTTTGTTTTCCCGCTGGGATGGCAGTTTAGCTCTATCTACTTCTGCTTTTTTTTGTATAAAACTTGATTTTTGAAGATCCTATCCAAGCAGATGTAGCTTGCCGACTAAAAATTAACTTGTGATTTGATTTCAGACTGAGTCAGAACTGGAGTGTATTTTATAACAGGCATTTAAAGCCTAATGAGCCAGTTTATACCTGTTATTTCTATAAACATAAACAGTGCAAAGCAAAATCCTGGAAGAAAATATCTAGTCACATAAGAATCCCTTCTCCTAAAGACTTTTTTTATCATTTTGTTTAAATACACAAAAATAAGCTGTTCATAAGGCCAAAGGCACCAGCCTGGACTGCAATGAATGGAACAGAAATGCAGCAGCTTTATCCACTCATTCCTCACGTGTGCTCTATTCCACCAAAAACATTTATCAGACACCTACATAGTCACACTACCTCAAATTCCAGTCACAAAGTAATTAAAAACAGGGTTCCTTCCAAGAAGGATGCTGACTGCGAACCTTTTCCTTTTCACAAGGCAGCTCTGAAATATTTCAGGTCAGGTTTCATCATCAAACGTGAAGGACTACATCATTTTAAGCACATAGGATTCCTTCTGAAAGAACACCAAGTTTCCTAGTAAGAATTCAGAAACTTCAGTATCCACAAAAATCTAGAATTGCTAGTACTGAGTTTTCAGTACAGGAAAGAATGGCTAAAACCGGAAATAAAGGGCAGATTACCAAGAGCACCGCAGCTAGGATTTTACATTTTCCTTCATGTCAGATACCCTTATTCAGTGCTTGTGGCAGGTTACACAGCAGTATTTCATAGGGCACCATCTGTGATGAGATCTAACTCTTTTCTTTGGCCTCTCCAAGGACAGCCATAGAATGCCATTTCAGAGTTTCTAGCCAAGATCTCTCCATTTCAGCCTCACTTTAAGTAGTCAGACAGTTATCCTAATCTTTTCCTCAAGCTGGCATTCTAGGTCAGCCTGAGTATCTACAGCATTTTCTTCCCACCTTTTCACCCACAGTCTAATATTCCCATAGGCCAAAAATTTACAAATTTATAAATAAGAGTTTCCTTTTTAAAATTATGACATATATTAAAACCTGCCCTTAGTTAGAAAAATGAAAGGTTAAAGTTCAAAGATGTTTTGTTTTGATTTTTTTTCCAGTCTCTTTTTTTAAACAGAAGCTCGTATCCCATTGAAGTATATGAATGATACAACCTCATGGCACAGGATGATTATTGTTAGTAAAATCTGTACCTGACTCCAACAGAATCCTTATGAAACACAAAATACTATCAGCATTTATCAACATTCAACATTGTATGCTACACAGTAATCAGTCAAAAATCCAGAATTTCAAACATCTAGTTCTTTGTAAGTACATTCTTACTTGAAATTTAGTGGTAATTCTGTGGTTTTATACACTTAGTTTTTCTCATTACAGCCTCTCAATCTGAATACTTGTATCTAGAGTCCACTAAAAATATTTTAAGATACAGGTTTGGCTGTTGCGGTTTTTTTTGGCAAATCATCCTAGACTTACTGTTCTGCTTGAATTATTCCCATCTTCCATACATCTGACAGAGGCCTGAATTTATCCAAAATAAGATTCAATTTCCCATCTATTCATGCAGGACTTGAGAAATGACAGCGTTTCATTTATTTCCTCAAATCAAATCTTGGGTCTTAAGAAATACTGCCAAATAAATTTCTCTCCCAAGAAGTATTTTTGCAGTGCTAAGGCCAATGTGTGGGCATGTGTCCTGATAAATTTAAAGTTGCTCCTAAAACTAAACAGGTTAAACCTCACTAATATTCTACTAAACTCCATAACAGACAGAAATGTAAATAAATACTGCCTCATCTCCCACTAAATTCATTTTAGTAGAACAATTATTTTGTTATATGGCATAATTTACAAAAGCATGGGCAACATCTTAATTCCAATTCTGTAATCATCATTCATATTACAACAATCCATTTTAATTGAATATATATCCTTGCTCTTTCATCATGCTGAACTACTGCTTGTAATTCCAGGAAACGTCTATTTTACTGGATTCATTAAAAAAAACAACCCCAAACCAAAACAATTTTCCAATGTACTGTTTCTTATTTGGGGTACAGATTTTAGGCAAAGGGTGAAGAATGGAATAACAACACTGTAGGAATACTGATTTATCGGTAAGTTTATAATTTAGAGTAATTCACTCTTAAGTAAGTTTTATGCTTACACAGGATGGTATTCTGCCTTTGCTGCCAAAATAGTTCCGCAGAAAAAAAAAAAAGTCAATAGCAGAAGTTACATTGGTTTTGTGGTTCCATTTCTGAGTGCAAATATTTATCAAGCTCTGATTGTGAGTTTGCTGCTTAGAAAATAAAAGGCAACTATTCAAAAACACAAGTATAGAAAAAAAAATCAATGGAAAGGAAATAATTTGCTTTAGGAAAGTATAACAGCATACTTAAAAACAAAATTGTTTACAACACTACATATTCAGAGAATATAGACTTTCTCCTCACATCTATTGACTACTAGTTCAGCCAAATGATATCTTGTATCTTTAAAGATACAAAGAAATGCACTTATGCAATCTGATGGAAGTGAATCCATTCAATGGAAGCAGAGTCTGAGGGTTTGTGCGAGGGGTGTTTTCTAGTGGTTGCATTTTGGTTTGGGGTTTGGTTGGATGGATGGGTTTTTTTGGTTGTTTTTTTCATTTATTTTTATTAGAGTGAACAATTATGAACAGCAATAAGCACAAGCACACTAGAAATTCCTGTTAACTCTCACTGAAGGTACCTCCCAGGAGCTGGCCAGAACATATTGCAGAATAGGAAGGTACGTGTGGCTGGCACAAGTGGCCCTGGAACTTGGCAGAAACCAGGCAAACAAGTCTTTGATATATAGGCTCAAACCCAGAGCATTAGTGTTGGTGATTGATGCTGTCACTTAGAAGAAGATCCATGAACGTTTCATAACAATCTGTATACTTCTGTTCCCTCTAAAAATAATTGGAAACAAATCAAACATGGCAGAGAGGCACATAAGCTTGATAGTAAAAAGAGAGTTACTTCAGCAATTTTTTCAGGTAGTTTTGATTCTTCATACCAACGTGAGTTTATAGGTGGCTTTCAAACCATACAGAATATGTTGGTTTTTTTAATGCAGAGTGGCAGCCCTAAAAGTGCAAAAGATTTTGCACCCTCCAGACCCAGGAGTAGAGCACTGAAGATGGCTGTGATTGACAGGCTGTTTTCTTCCCACTCGCACAGAAGAAGAGAATTTACAGTCAAGGTGTGTAAAACTAAGAAACTGACTCTTCCCTTGAGGAAAAGTCCAGGATGGTTTTGTTCAAGAAGTTAAACTTTTTTTTTTTTTCTTTAACGTAGTTACTTTCTAAAGGCTTTGATCCACCATGATGGGATGATAGCAGCCTTAGTTGAAAAGGAAAAAAATAAAGCCCCAAAACAAAAAGTAAACCTAACAAATATGCTGAAATATCGACAGCATCAGCCCCTGAACAACACAGAAGATGCTGGAGAAGGACACAATGGAGGGAAATGAGTCTCAATATTTGTTTGGAAACTGATGGCAAGTCTCTGTCAGTTGTGTAAAGAAAAAAATCAAAAGGCAGGGCTCAGAGGCTGGGCAAACAGTACAAAAGGAGAGTAACTGAGAAGTTAACAGCACTTTTTCATCACAGCAGTAAATCCACAGGAACACAGATTTAATGAGGAAAGCAAAGAGCGGACGGTACTGGTTGATCCCTGCATAGTCAACTCCAGAGCCTATAACAAGCTGAAAACAAGAGATGCCAGTGGCACCTGGGACAGAACTCAGGACAAATTCCCAACCCCAAACCCACAACTAAGGAAAATTCATTGTGGCATGTAAAGACAGAACATCTCCCAAAACCCCTAAGCCCCCCCAAAATAAAACCGCACAACAGCTGAAGCAATATACTGTGTGTGATCTTCTTGTGGTACTTATGTTCTTCCCCCATCCTGGAGGTCTGTGAGGACTCCTGTCTAAGCTGGAGGAATTGGTGGAAATCCTCATAAGTAATGACTTCCCTGCTAGTGAAGGAAGGCTCTGCTCCTAACGGACATCTCTGCATTAAACACTCTTCTCCTAGCATGTGTCTTGACTCCAGTCAAACCCACAGGTAACTGCCACAGCCATATGTGAAGGGGAGCAGTAAGAAGGAATTTTTTTTTTCCTCAGTACCTGAAAATCCTTCCTGGCCTCAATATTTTCCAGAGCAATGTGAAAAAGCAATATACAGGATCTAGCCACCATTATGAAAGGTTTAAATAGACACATTCTCAACCTCAGTTACTGCAGGGAATTATGAATGCAATTTTACATTCAGCTTTACTCCTGACCTGCTGTCTGACCTTGGGAGATCACTTGGTGTTACTCAGGTTCCCTCATAAAAAATAGGCAAGAAAACCAAACAAACTAAGACTACAGCAGGGGATTTGAGGTTGAGCTATCAGGGTGTTTTGAAATTTTCACAGAGGACCTATTTCTGCAACCTTTTCCTGACAAACTGCAGTTGAGATACAGAGCAAAAGCGAGAGCTTCTAGACCAACACCTTTTATCACTTAATGTTTGTTCTGCACAAATTTAGTGTGAGAAGTACTTGTCAATTTGTTCTTTAACTATTTGAAGATGGGCTACAAAGATACCTTAAAACAAATACATGAACTTTTACATAAAGTATATAGACACATTTATAAAAGTAAAAACAGTTTTCAGGAATCTCCTGTTTCATTTTTCTAGTTATACAGAATGGGTAGAAAACTGTCATGAAACTCAGACTTGTAAGAAAAAAAACCCAAAAAACAACAACCCAAAACCACAAAAATAACTCCACAATCCCACTGGATTTTCTTTCCCAATATGCAGCATTTCTGTTTTCCTCATTTTAATTTTCTTATACTACATACATTTTGAAAAGTCAAAGATTCAGGCACTCAGAACAATTTACTTTATACCTAAGGAGCACAGATCTTAGTGGTCTAAAACTTGAAGAAACACGGAGTCATGGGGTCAGAAAGTAACATTTTAGCAGAAAATATATAATGACAACCAACTGACCCATTGCTAACAATGCAAAAGAATGTGTTGATTTTTTCAGCGTGAGTGAAAATTCCTTTGGAATTCAGTGCTTGCCATACCTAAACCCCACAATTTTGCCATGCTTTGAAAGGTATGTGATACAGTTTAGAATGTTATCTTAAACCAACTCTAATTAAAAGATTTATTTTACAAGAGGCACAATCTAGAAGTACTTTCTTAAGAAATACTGCCACTGAATTAAATGGCTTGAGTAAGGGTTCTCAGATCTATCACAAATATTTACCTGTATTCAGTAAAATCAAAATCCACAAGAAAATAAAAAGCTCAAAATTATTTTTTTAAAAAGTGTCAAATTTTTATGGGAATCTATCAAATGAAGATTATATTTCCTTTACCCTTGAGCTACTACTAAGCAAGGCAGCCTACTTCTGGACACACTGGGATAAGTGTGTTGCTCTATGTAATTACATGAATTCCCAGGGCATATGTACAACATTTAATTAAATTATGGGGTGTCTTGTGAGCATTCTGTCCAGCAGTTAGAGGTACCACAAAAGAACAGCTACTTTGAAAAGTGGTTCTCTCCATCTTTTTCTTTGCACAGCATATATTATAGGGTATGCAAATGTACAACATTATGATATGCAGCCATTCATAAAAACAGTGTTTGTTAAGAATCTGAAAAGGCCCGCTTGAGTGAGGAAAATTTTGATGCCAGAAGCAATACATTCCTAAGATCCTCATTTGATCCTGAATTTGTCAGGGTGGGCAACTCCAGCAAATGAAAATCCATATAGGTAGGAAAAGGCGTATTTCTTTTAGTGCAGCATTCTGAAGTAATTCAGTTGGGCTGGAAAAGGCTGAAGTAGATTCTGTAAAGGAAAGTGCTGAGACAAATTGCTTTCCTCTACAGAAACACTTTCCTGCAGAGATCTTTCAAGGCATTTTTCAAGCATAGATGGAAGCACTTCGGACGACAATATAAACACATCTCAGAGCAAAACAACATACAAGTTGTGACTACTCACTGAAAAGGGAGGTCAGCAACGCTCTATTTTGCAGTCGTTATGGGTCGAGTCTTTAGCTCATCAGGTGAGAGAATTCTTAATGTGTTGGGCAATGAAAAGCAAGAAGGATCTGTCAAAGGAAAAAAAAAAAAACAAACCACACTAACTTTCAGAAAAATTGTAAAATGTAAACCCCCCTGTAAAATACTAGTTATAAAGCAAAAGATTTTTAAAAGTATTTTGGTTCTTATCTTTTTCAGTTTTTAACTACCGAAAGGGCAACACAACCTGCCCACTCCAGGATGTAAAAGATAATCTCTAGATGCATCGTTCCATATGCCTCTCATTTTCCCTCCTCCCCACTGCAAATGTAGACACTCAAACAATGAGATCGCTGTCATTTAATTTTTACACTGCTAAAACTAGCAGATAAGAATGGACCATGTCCTCTCTACCTAATTCCCAAAGAAAGAAAAGACATGATAGCCTTTTTACTCTAGGTATCTTCATTGCAAGTTGGTTAATTTAAAGTACTCTTAGATGTCACCACTTCGTAGGCCACTTATTACTTCCTCTGTCCATTTATTCTTTCCTTTCTCAGTACATAATACTTGATGCTACCTGTTGGTTCCCACATTTTCTTCAGAATTTTTGTTATCCTCAAAAGAAATATCGCCCAACATGCCCATAGCCTCAGCAATTGATTTATTTTTTACCTGGTCAACAAAACGATCCAGGCAGAGCCACAACTACTCGTAAGATGACTTGGAAAAACCATAGGTTTCTCCTTGCATTATAAAATCGAACAACAAGAAATAATGGGGAAGAAATGATTGGTCATGCTGCCAAAGAAATTTGAACAGCTGATACCACCCACTCAAAAAATACTGAATCTCCACAGGCTGGAGGTGGGAACAGACAAGCAAACCATCAACACTAGAGACAAATATTTCACAAATACATACAAAACCCTGTAAAGACAAGTTAATGCTCTGTACTGTTACACATGTAACTTTAAAGCAATTTTCTTTTAACATCAAGAGTATTTAACACTGCCAGCTTTATCTATTGCTTTCACTGAATTTAAATTAATGGTACTTATTTTTGGCTAAAAAAGAAGCTTGATGAACAGCACTACTTAACTGCTGAGGTCTATCTCCCTGGAAATGAATAGGCATAATTGTATTTCAGGCCAACAGCTTTCCATAAAGCATCAATTATTTAAATAAGACAAAGAATTCGATACACATTGTACATTAGTATCATGTAAAATCTTTAAGGACAGAATCATGGCATGAGATCGTCTAAGAATATGAATCAATGTGAAAAAATACCAGTGCTTTTAATTCACAAATGAAAAAGCTGAAATACAGATAACCTCACTAATTAGGGGTTGGAATGCAGTCTTTACTTTCATAATCTCCTTATTTTCACTATTATGGTTACTTTCTTTTGTATAGTCCTTTCAACCTATGCCTCGATGCAAATTACACTTCTATTACACAGCTTCTGCTTTGGTAATTCTGTGCCATTTACAGTATTTGCTTAAAATTGCTAATTCTTTTATACCTTCCCTGTTTGTATATCGCTATTTCAGCAACTGCTGAATTTGGAACAGAAACATTCATAAGAGTAGCATCAGTTTAAACACTGATAATCTACCAAGAAAAAGAACATTAAGTAATTTGTGAGAGCTAAAATCCGCCCCAATCAGGCTCATCCAAAAACTGGCAACCGGCTGCATGGGATCAACTTTAATCCTCAAGAAAGACCATCTTGTATAGGATTTTGAAAGTGATTATGCGGAGCTGTCAGCTAACAGAAAGACCCATGGCCACTCCCAGCTAAAGTTAGGAAGTATTTTGACTTCGAAAGCCAAACTAATTGGAGCACAGAGTGCTCCTGCCGAGACCCCAGGAGGACTCCTGGCCCTCCTTGGTCTGCTGCCCTCATCTCCTCCATGCAGCAGGTTGTAGGGAAGAGACAAAAGATCATGCAAAAACGAATTCAGGAGGAGACTAAAGTGCAGAGTTCTTCAGACTCACAGGAGATTTAAAACCATTTGATTGTCTTTCTCCTCTTACTGTAAAAAAACATGCAGCAGTGTTACAATTACTGTTTGCAGTTTCTCTTTTGGCCTGTTTCACATGTGAGGTGCAAAGAAAGATGAAACAGTTTAGCTATGATTCAATAAAAAGCCCACCAAAAAATAATTCCACTTAGTGAATTAATTAACAAACAAAAACATGTTTCATTATAGGGTTTTTCAGTAAACTACTTGTTACCAAGACCGGCTAAAAATGCAGTCTGATAAATTGAAATGTCTCTTTAAATTCTAACAAATAATTATTCACCTTGATGTGCCTTTCTGTAAGAAGACAGGTGAGAAATATTTTTATACATCTACAAGAATTTGCAAATAAGTGAAACCAAGCAAGAAAAGAAGCATAAAATAGATGGGATGGAGTTGTTCCTTTCAGACTTCTCTTATCATAACAAATAATACCAGATTATTTAAAGATAATCCTGGCAGATACTACGCAACCAGCATGAAAATAGACTACACTATTTCTCAAAAGAGAAGGCATGTCTCATGTACCAGCCTGTCACTGACACTAAACATCCTGGAGCCTGAGAGACTCTGTATCTCTTCTAATTTATCAGCACCTAATGATGAGAGATGAGTATTTTGTACATAGCAGGAAGAACAGGAGAATACCTTTCTAGTAGCTGCAAAACCATCCATTTCCTTCCCAGCTGTACCGCAAATTTATGACAAAAATTGCCATCAAACAGCCAACTCATCAGTGAAGAGGATAAATAAGAATTAATTTTGTACTGAAAATAAAGTAAAAAGGGTAATTTTGCCAGTTACATTCTTGGTAATCGTACAGGATGCGGGTGCAGGGGCACTAGTACGGCCGCTGGGGCCTGTGAGGAGAGGCTGATGCTGCCCCACACCAGGCAGGGCTACCCCACCACAGGTGCCCCACCACTGCCCACTCTGCACGTGTCTGTCACACTTCCCAGCGTTAGGGAAAATGAGGCACTTGGTAAGATCCAAAAATTCCAGCAGGTCCCTACTGGTACAAACACCGCACTCAGGCCACAGTCCATGTTGCCATTGAAATTTCAGCTAATACACACAAGTGTGAGTAACCACAGTAACAGTGTGCCTAATGAGAGTACAAAGAGGGTTAATTAAATGTAAAGAAAGGCTGTAAATTACTTTGAGTGCCACTGAAGTAACCAAGACAAAAATCCATAAATTTACTATACGCTGCAAGATCTGGTCCTTATAGAGTAATCTGCCAGTACTATCGAGATGGTATCTACAAGGAGTCAAATACGTAAAAACTTTGAGAGGGGATTTGGCACACTTCATGCTGTTGCGTGTCTTGCCCTAGTTAATGATTAATTAATGAGTTGTGTTTCTTAGAGTTTATAGATTACACATGCAGTAATGACAGCAATGGAATATCACGGCTGCAACCATATAAAACCCGGGGAGCTGCAAAATCTATACAGCACAGACAATATGTATTTTGTCTGGTCGGTACATACTTTATGTTGTAGTCCAGTATTAGTATTTTTTAATCACTAGACTGGAGGCTAGCCAAGTGACACCCATCCACAAGAATGTGGGGAAGTAGGATCCAGGGAGCTGCAGCCCTGTCAGCCTCACCTCGGTGCCAGGGAAGGTTAGGGAGCAGGTCACCCTGACGGCCATCACACGGCACGTGCAGGACACCCAGGGGATCAGGCCCAGCCAGTGCGGGGTTATGAAAGACAGGTCTGCTTGACAAACCTGATCTCCTCCTATGACAAGATATGTCTTTTCTTTGCCTCCTCCTGCCACAGTTTTAGTCTCCAACAGTTCTTTAAATGTGGCTCAGCGTATTGCCATGTAAGCATGTAGTGCCAGCACATGGGGCCGGGGTGTGTGCATATGGCAGGAATGAGCACGTAGGAATGTCCTGGTCAGGTGCTCACAACTGATAGCGGAACTGTAGCAGAAGACAACATGCAACCACTTATATAAGATGAGCCTCCTCCTGAACTCTGTTTCATTGATTTCACCCCAGCAGAAAACAAAAAATAAATAAATAAATTAAAAAAAAAATAATCCCAAAACAAACCAGCAGTCTTAAAAAAACACCACCATGTTTGGCTTCACAAGATTTAACTTGTTCTTACATAACATCTGATCAAAATACTGCATAAAGCAAGCATTCTAAGGAAAAGATATCGTCACACGACCACGCAAAGGCCAGGACAAATTCAAGTTCAAGATTTTAGTTTTGCCTATTGAGCCTTTTGCTTTTCTTCCCCACCTCGCATCCCCCCTTTTTTTGGCAATTTGAATAATAGCACTCTAATAGAGCCCATGTTTCAATAAAGACAGAGAGATGCTTGCAGAGAGTCCACTTGCAAGTAAAACTGGTACACAGCATTTAAAAAAATGAAGAAATCTAGTACTTAATATCAACTCACATTGAACATACAGTGCAAACTTTATATTCAATGTACAGCATTATAATCCTCAAAAAACTTTATATAAGTAATGCCTTATAAAATACCAAACATTCCAAAAGATCAGGGAATATCTAGAGTTTGTATACATTTGATATCTAACAGAGAGGCCAATTACTGAAAGTGATATTGATCAAAATCTAACACCCTTGACAAATAAAACTTTCAAGACATGTTCTTCCTCATCCTGACATTGATACATATAATGGAAATTAGGTTTATGAGCTTTAGGCCAAACTTGAAAGAAAAAATAAGATTTTTTTCTTCCTATTAGCCAGCAAAAGATGTGAGAGAGTGGTAATTAGTAAATGGAAATTGACTGAATTTAGGGTAATGAATAATAATAATAAAGCTTTTAACAGTCATGAAATTATAAACACAAGATTTTCAATATTACAGCTGTAGAACAAAAAAAGAAATGAAATTACAAAAAAGAAATTACAGATTTCTCAAGTATGTAAGTTCTGTACCGCTTGATAATTGACATCTTTCCAAACTTCTAGCTTAAAAAAATAATCCTTTTTTCTAATGAATATTAGTAATAGCTGAAGACAATGGTTTAAATTTTCAAGAGAAATACTGACTAAATTCAACATGAATGGGAATGCAGTCCTTGGAGGTAATAGAAAAGATCATGGCAAAAATCTAATAGCACTACTTCTAAGAGGCAGAGAATGAAATTTGCAGCTGAATCGTAGCAGAATACAAAACACAATACACCAGAGAAGTAACTTTGTTCACATCTTCACAGACACAGCAACCTTAATGCAAATAAAAAGAAAAGAAGTAAAAACGAAAAATATACCAGCCTTTGTGACATATCTACTGAAATATGTATCCAGAAGAGCAAGGAGAAAGAATGTAGAAGCTCAAGCGAAGCAATATGGTCATCCAAAACACAAAGGAGACCATGATTCCACAAACGAATTAAAAATGCTACAATGGAGTAACACTAAAAGTTGGTGCTTAACAAGCAGCAGCTGTAGTACCATCCCTGCAGGAAGAAGCCTCTCCTAGCATACGAATCAGGAGAGCTGACACTAATAAAGCAAAATTATGCTTAGTGAAAAAAAAATAAAATATATCATTCACCACCACTGCTGGGTGTTTTATCCATAGTCTGTATCTAGTTACAAAACAGTGCTTTAGATAGACTACAAACCCCTGGATAAAAAACTTCAAAGATTCTGTCTTGTTGCAGGCTATTAGGAGTTCCTAAACCGAAAAGGGGAAGAACCTGAAAGAAAAAGACCCCAAAAATCTAGAGGAGAAACTAAATCATATATTTTCCTATGAATTAAAAAAAAACAAACAAACAAACAAAAAAAAACCAAAACACCAAAACCTGAAAGGAAAGTTTATGAAATTTGTCAAGAACAGGACAGCAGGTATTTAACACCTAAAAATTATACTTCTTGTTTGCAAATAAAACAAAGGACTGGAAAAGCGTAGGTAAACAGAAAACATCTATCAGTGGTTTGAAGAGTGAGAAACAGACCAATTGTGAAGAATACATTAGTTTCTCAAGAGGAAGAAAAAGGAGCTGGATGGAGAAGGCAAAGTGCCTCAGCGACATTCATGGACAGCACGCTGGTGTGCAGCAGACCACAAGAAACACTCTGGGCTGTGCCCACCACAGCCTGTGACTCCGTAAAGCCTCTATCTGTATGACCAACAACAAAAACGTTCTCTCTCGATTTAGTTTTGCCTTAGTTTTTCTTTTTAAAGTAGCTCAATTAAGCAAGACATTGATCAGTGTCACTCTAGAGTACAGACTACAGCATAAACCTGTGCAATTACTAAAAAGTGCAAAGTGTTAGTGTACACACATGCATGTACAAACACCACAGCTAACTGTGACTCAACCAAGTCCAATGGATTCCTTGAAGTGATACAAACAAACAATCAAGTAGATAATAATCAGAATAAAATAATCAGGAGCTTTGCTTGTAAGCATGAAAATAAATATAAGACTGTATTTACCTACTTTACGCTGAGAGTTTTCAATTACAAAGGACAAAAAAAAATGGAGAAAAGAATAAAGCTCACCATGAAAATGCCAGAAGATCCCTAATTTTCAGAACCACTTGCAAAGCTTGAAAGATGGGCATCACGGTAACCAGATTCAAACAGCAACAGGCAGTTACTTAAGCAAAGCTGCAGACACCAGGGGAGGGGGAGAGGGAACAGAAGTAGTGAATAACCCTGTCAGGCCAAACACAGCTCACCTGAGGATGAAGGAAAGGAGAGCTACCAGAAAGTGAAGGGAATATCAGCTGGGGAAGGAATGTCTCTATCAGACATTTAGTACTGTTAGGAGCAGCACCTGGCACATGGTTATGGCTGGTTCGACACCTTAAATAGATCTTCAGCCTTAAATTGCAACACACCCTGCAAAGGAAGTCCTGGCCTCTGCTTCTTTGCATTGCACCAGCTGCTAACGCAGAGGCACCTGAAGCAGCTTCAAGCATTGAGAAACATGGTTTTGGTGGAATGAAGGAAACTGCAACCATTCAAAGCACCATCACCAGGCACCACTAGAAGTACAAGTATAATTTGGTCTGGATATAAGCAAATCCTAGCATTCCAATAAATGAAGACCTATTCCAACAGTATTTTATGGAAAATCAATAGTAATTGCAATTCCAAGCACTGTCTTTGGATAAGAGCTATTAGTTACATGCACGCTGAGATAACCAGTATATTGTCTTTTTAAAAGGGATGAATAAAGTAACTCCAGGAAAGCATCTCTCTCATTCAAACATAAATATATGCATATAAATAAAAATATATGGTGGTTTTTTTTTTTTCCAGAGGGATACATCCACCCACCCACAACCCTCTCTACACACGAAGAGCAGCTAAAGTGAGTTGTTGAAGGCATGTGTATTTGAAAGCCTGGTACCTAACCTTGCACAGGCTCACATTCCTACAAACTGTCTAGACCACAATAACAAGAACACCACAATTCACAGCTCTCTTACATTAAATGGTCAAAATCCCAGTGTGCTTTGATCAGATCTGACGAGAATGAGCAACACAGCAGTGATCACCTTCCCCTGCCTGGGCAGCTAGGAGGAAGGCTCCCCCTCCCAAAGCCGCAGGGCAGCACCTCCTTGTCCCACCCCACGAACAGCCCTGAGAACAGCAATGCAGCAAACAGCATGCAATGCACTTAATGTATTCCCCTTTGACAAAGTCATAGCACTCAGAGGAAAGGACGCCACAGAGAAAGCTGCAAGGTATGTTATCCCGACCTTCTTGACTCTTTCCATACAAGAACCAGGGGACATCAAACAGAACTAGCAGTAGTCTGGTTCAAAACATTTATTTTTTTTTTTTTTTCTTTCTTTCCTCCTCCTTAAAAAAGGCAGTTCTTTACACAGTAAATGCACGCTCGCTGGAGGATGCTGGAGAGGCCACAGGTTTACAAGGGTTTAAGCAAAGGCAAGAAAGATCCACAGAAAGAGAACCCCACTGAGGTTTCCCAAGCAGCTGAGACCACATCCTGCTCAGGAAGTCCCAGGACCAAAAGGGCTGAAAGCCTGGGAAAGAGTAAGTGGCATTTCAATTATGATTGCCTCTTTTACTGTCCCCAGGTATCCACTTACGGCCATCGATCTGCACCGTTATGGCCTATATTCTATTTCTTGTTCCTTTTCGTGTCTCTCTCTCACTAGACGGAGCCAGAAAAGAATAATTTGGCTTGATACCTACAAGCTCATCTTGATAATGCCTTTTGCACTGGCAAACGAAGACAAGAAGTTATATTTTCACCTTTCCCCAGACTATTAATCCAACCCCAGAACATTAAGTCAGTGCATCAAACTATGTATTGCCTTATTTATTTATACCCACAACAAGGTATGACTTAGACGCACAGAATCAAGCCACAGAACAAAAAAAACAAACAAAAAAGGCATTATGAGATGCTAATCTCCTTCAACAAACACCACATTAACAAAAATAAAAAACAACCAAACAAAAAAAAACCCCACAAACCCACAACAAACCCGCACAGTTCAGAGGTGCTTTTTTTGTCCTTTCATGATTTTAGTAGATTTTCTTTCTTCAATTACAGATAGCAAATGTTATTTCACAAAGTGTCACAATCACCATACATTTTCAAAAACTGTTTCACCTGTAAATATATCCTCTGCCACACACAGTCCTAGTCACCCATTAATGGCCAGGGCTGCAGAAGTGCAACGTAGCACCTTCATGCTGATACATTGCTGCTAATGAGCATAAACCGCACTTGGCTCTCGACAGAATTGTTAGGAAGTGCAGAAAACTAGAAGGAATTTTTCACTCCTCTATATTTTTCCATATTTAAAATATCTAAACATGGCCTGAGACTGTCTTCATTTCCCCCTTCCCAAAATGTGACCTGTGTTCTAACAAAACTACTGCAGCAAAATTTCCCCATCTTTAAGCAAGCACTGCTCTAATAAAACAGTGACATAAACCCACATGGTTGGTTAATTTGTGACACAAAATAGAAGGCCAACTGAGTGGCAAGCCGGAACTGTCATTTGAAATTAGGCCATACGACAACTTTAATGTGATTTGAAATTCAGATTTATATTAGGCCTCATTAAGCAGTTTTAGAGAAATTCATACATCTTCTTATTGGGTCTTTTTTTTTTTTTTTTAAACCTAATTACCTTTACAGAATGATGTACATAAATAAAAATACAATATTTCCGAATCATAAAATATTTTAATATTACAGTTTTTTGAGTCCTATCATCTCTCGGCTATGAAAGTGGAAAAGGCAAGAGCCTTCAAAGTTCATTAAAAAACCCAAACAACAAAAAAAATCATTAAAAAAATGTGGCATACAGATAAGATGTTGCTACCAAAATGATTTCAAAGTAAGCAGCACCAAATATTCAGAGAATTAAGAAGCAAGTTCCCAGTTGCCTTTTAGGTAGGAGTTATATTTATCATAAGACTGACACCAACTTACTTTCACAAACTGTAGGTAAAGACACATTTGCTTTTTTTATGCAGGTTCTGTTTATTATTTCTAGTTCTTGCCTCTTACAATACCTGTCAACTCCTTAGCTTAGGGCTTAAGCCAAGACCTTGATACAACACAGCAAGAAAACTCACATATCTATAAATGCTTATGGCTTATCAGTACTCCCTCATTAATGGAAAAAAATTCATTTGTTTATTAGTGCCTAAAAAGACACATGTACTTTCTTTACCAGCACAGGATTCACTGTGGTTTATTCATTTGCCCAAGATTTCTGCTTAGCAACTTTATATGGTAAACCATTACAGTCTAAATATTTATTTTTCTTTAAGTGTATTTACTGCTTTTTTTTTTTTTTTTTTAATACACCTTTGGGAAAGTAACAAAGTAATGCATAAGAAAACAACTTCATATTCACCAGGAGATTTGGTGCTGTGAGGTTAAGCAAAAAAAAAACCCTTGCCAAACACAGTGTAATAATTCTGCTCCCAGCTTTCTATTGCCAGTGCTCGGTACTGAGAAAACAGGACAATTTTAAAACTTACAAACATTTTCATTAAATACACATTGATAAAAAAATACTGTGCATGCCTTCATTTCTACAAAACACAGAAAAGACCCAATGCAACAAACAAGCTTAAAGGCCTCAATTGAGAGTATTGGCATTCAGATATTGAATACTGGGATAGCACCTAAGTGAGCATAAATATACTTAGATAGGATTTTCAAGTATTAAAAGCTAAGACAGTGAATCTCTACATAGCCACTGAATAAAGTAGAGCTTAAAAGAACACTGACTGCTCCTGGCTTTGCTATCTTAAAACAATAATAGGTAACAAGTTTGAACAATTTCCCCTTTACAATGAAAATGGTAACCTTCAGCAGCCATACATACGTAGGCCGGTCAACCTCCAGGTAGCAAACCTCTAGAAAATATAATTAGTAACTAAATCTCAGAGTACAGAATTTCAAATGACCTTCTGAAACATACATGGTTTAAAAAAGGATACCATGAATTGCACCTAGGCATTCAGTAATCCAAACCAAGTATTGCTGATGTAAAAAAAAATATGACACACAAAGTACAAAACTTTATAAACACAATGATTAACCATTCGTAACATGATGAAAAAAAAATACCAGCATGGTACCTTATGTAGCTATGGCTAACAAATTCTGTCTGAATGTCAGCTGAGTTTAAGTTTTTTAAATATTTTCTACATTATCATGCTACTTGCAAAGACTCTTCAAGAAACCATCTTGAGGACAGACTGTCATCCAATTTTTATTCTCACATAGCGACGCTCTCAGATTTTTACACCTTTTCCTGCTTTTATCAGAAAAGCAAATGTTCACATGTAGGCTATTATTCCAAACTGTTCTTTCTCCAGTAAGAGCCTTTATTCGGTGACATTTACTCCTTAATACTATGGTGGTCAAATTACATTCAGGACACAATTGTGCACCATGCACTTTTCTATGTATTACAGCGTATGGGGAGAGGCTGAGAGGCATTCCGGTTAAACTCTGCTTGGCAGTGCATGTGGTCGAACGCTGGAAGAGGTTGCTCAGGGAAGTTGTGGTGTCTCCATCTGTGAAGACAGTCAGAACCCAACAGCCCAGAGTCCTGAGCAACCTGCTCAGGGTGACCCTGGTTGAGCAGGGAGCTGGACTAGACCTCCAGAGGGACTCTGGAAGCAGGATGAACTGGTAGGACTCCAGAAATGCCTTTCAGCCTCATACATTCCATTATTATTTACATTTCAATATAATTTATATGCTGTAATTGTGTGATTTTTTTTTGTTGTTTTTTTTTTTTAACCTAAAAATTTTCATTATGCATCTTCCTCTTCTTTATGCTCTGCTTAAAGGCCATCATTTCATACTGTCCTCAAGTGCAAGATCTAGAAGTTTATTAAAGGAAGTTGCATACATGCCCTTAAAAAGAGTAAGGGGCTAAGCACACTTTTCCTGATCTGTGCTTGCTTTCTATCCAGTTAGTAATATCATTACCAGGTGGTAACCATTTGTCATGGTTTAGCCCCGGCTGGTAATTAAGTCCCACGCAGCCACTCGCTTACTCCCCCCCTCACCCAGAGGGATGGGGAGGACAGTTGGAAGGGAACGTAAAACTCAAGGGTTGAGATAAGAAGAATTTAATTGTTGAAACAGAACAAAAATGAAATAACAATAATGACAATGACGACAATAACAGTTATAATGAAAAGGGGGAGGGAAAGAGTAACATCCAGAGGGAAAGGAAGAAAGGAACACGTGGTGCATGCCACCACGGCCCACCGCCCGCTGACCAATGCCCAGCCAGCCCCCAAGCAACGACCTGCCCCCCCGGCAGACATACCAAGCACGGCATCCCATGGCGTGGAACACCTCTTTGGCTACTTTGGGTTAGCTGGCCTGGCTGTGTCCCCTCCCAGCTCCTTATGCCCCTCCAGCCTTTTTGCTAGCAAGGCCTGAGGAACTGAAAAGTCTCACATCTAAAGCCCAAACACAGCACCTTACTAGCTCCTAAGGAGATAATGAACTCCATCCCAGCTGAAACCAGACACCATCGCACTCGATTTGCAAACAAGAGAGCAAAGTAGGTGAAAGAACCCCAGTTTAGAAAAAATAAATCTAGATTAGTCTAACAAAGACCAATCACTGGAACAAAGAGGAGGGAATAAAGACACACTTGTAACATCTGTTGATCCATTTCTACGAAATTTATCAGAGGGCAGTCATCTCGAAGGTATTAAATTCCCCTGAGCTCTGAGAAAAATCTGTCAGATAGTAACACAAGAGGCTTGAATTAGCATCACCCCCGAGAAGAGAAATCTGAGGCTAATAACTGTTTGCTAGCTGACCACTGCCACTTGGCACCCGAGTCACCCAGGGCTAGGCAGAAGGGCTGCTGATGGTGACAGGGGGCAGGAGGAAACATGGAAGGTATTGCAAGAAGGTTTAAAGGATGGAAGAAAACAGGAACTGGCATTACTATAGGGGAAAAGGACAAGGGGAAGATCATAGGGAATATGAGCAGAGAGAAGCTGGTAATCCTTCTGGTGGGAGGGTTGCTGAGGGGATCCAGGATGAAGGACAGAAATCTGCAGGCAGTGAAGCTTCATTAGTTCCACTAATCACAGAACAATTTGTTTACAGGAAAGTATTTTGGTTTGTTTGTTGTTTGCCTTACAAGGATGAACAGGTGTCTTAATATATTCTGTATGTGGAGTAACAGAGGAACAGCCAATACTGAGAGGACTCTGTTCAGGCTCAATTTATAAATGGAAAAGTGATTCTGCATTCAACAGGAAGGATAAAAACGGTATCCTGCTGTTCACAGTGGGAGACAGAATTTAAATATCCTGTAATATAATTTGGTACATCACCACATGTCAGGCTTGACTTTCCTAATTTACACCACCAAGTTCTCATACAAGAACAAATCTTTTCGATTCAAGGCAGTAACTTCTGATTTACACCAGGGCAAATGGAAGGGTATGAGGCCCTTCTTATCTTAATAAAATTTGTCACCTACTGTTAAATGCATTAATGGCAGACATAATCAAATGTTAGTATTGTATTACAAGATAACAATACCGGCACTGGATTGAAGGGGGAAATAGATTACTATTTGGTGTTAAGTCATTTACACCATCATTTACAAAAACCAGTTAATAGACTGCAGTGTTCTCCAATTTCACTTGCTTTTTAGTTAAAAGAATAAACCAAATCACAACTAAAAAGAAATCAGAAACCCTCACTTCGGTGAAAAAAAGTTTTTAAAGTATGGCTTTAACATACACTAGTATATTCCATTTCAGATGACACAAGGTCACTACAAAGGGATAACTTCTTTTAGTAAAGTCACACTTGAACTAGATGGGGAGCATTTTTTCCTCCTTCAGTTCCCAAATTTTTCCACGGTACAATAGTGTTTGGCCACAGACACACAGTTTGCGGAAGACAATGTCAACGAAGCACCAAACACAATGCAAATACCCCTTGCCTAAATGATTCTCATCAGCATTTTTTGTAAAAAATACTCCATGTGTAAGCAAAGACAGCCAACGCAGAGGTACTCAGATCACTGCGGCCAGCACCGTTCCCATCACCAAGCTGACGCACCTTCTGGTGACCCCCCTGATCACCCACCCGACCCAGTTCCAGGTGCCTTGGCTCCTGCTTTTTGTGTGTAACTGTTTTTAAACGTGAAACCACATTCGAAGAGGGCATACCGAGTCCTGTAAAGACATCTAATTTAACCGTTGAAAATAATTTTCCTTTTTACATCAACAGGATGTGCATTAAGGAAAATTATAAAGGGGGGGTTAAAATTTGCACCAAGAATTTAAACTTTGTTGGCTTTGCTCAGATGCTCTAATTCTGTGGATAGATGACAGGGAGATGAATGAACAGGAAAACAACAAAATATGTAGACCAATTCTAAGGAACACCAAGAGAACGGGTAGCACAAAATAGGAGATTAAATGTATAGCAACAGAGACTGCAGAAGAGATTCAGCATGGAAATTCAAGAAGAGAGCACGACAAAATCCATCCATGAAGTAAACCATTAGGCAGCTACATCCTTCCTCTTCTCCACACTGTGAGATGTACATGCTGAAGGCTTTATGCTGCTTTTGGCTGCCACAGCATTCTGAATGAGAAAGACAATGGGGCTAAACACAAATATACAGGGAAAAAGATGATGTTGAAGCAGGTTTTGTTAGAGAAATCAATGGAGAAAGGGGCAAAGAAGACATGTGACGTCAAATTCAGGTCCAAGACGCAACTAGGAAAAAAGGAAGTCAGATATCATTCGAAGGGGGTGGAGGTAGAAAATAAAATCAAACATTCACAAAAGGCTTTCCATTTGGCTAAATTAGATTTCAGCCCTGAGCTTAACTAGGATGATGAAGTCAGATTTCTCCACATCATTTCTCCAGTCAGGAGATGGGTAGGTCATCCTTTATTTCTCCTTCTGGACCTTCTTTAGGTCTACAGATACCTATAAATTTGAGAGCTGCTTTCTTTGATTCCCTTAAGCTTTGTGACAATCTAGTTCTTCAGAAGCTCAGCAGGGGCAACTTGTCTGTCTTTGAGGAAGGACCAGCTTCAGCCAAAAAATATTAGTTGTGTGAAGCTGCAATAAACTCCCCTGCCTAGACCTGAGAAAGAACAAATTACTCCTAAGCTGCTCCATCTTTTCCTGCTCTTACCTTGCCATCTAGATCCTTCATGAGGAAAACAACACAGAGAAGACATGCTTTCTTTCCCTTAAAGATTATAAGCCAAAAATGTGTATTTTTTTAGGGCAAGGTGTTTCTCTAGTAGAGATGAACAGGACGGAAGTAGTAAGAAGGATCAGTAATGCCAAGAACCACAATTAAAACTTAATATAGATCTCAGGTTGCCCCCATAAATCTTACATTATTCTTACCATTACAATTAATTAGACATCTATAATAAAACAAACATCATCCTTTAAAGAGCAGGTGGAGAAATCAGCTTTCATGCTTGCTAACTGAAAGTCCTGATAATGATACTAAGTATTAAGATGCATCCAGATCACTAAGTCTTTGTCTTCAAATAATTTTCTTCATTAGCCAGTTACTTTGTATAGAATTTTTTGATGCATGTTAAAAAACATTTTATTCTCTTCACATTTATTGTAATACTCAAGCACTAGAAAAAACTAACTTTCAGTGTTTTGCTAAACCTAAGGCAGTTTTAGGATTATTAGGATCAATCTATCAATCTTCTAGTGGATTTTAATGTTATCGGTTAAAGGGTGTGGGGGGTGGATAATCAGCCTTAATAGGTCTAGCCAAAATACAACCACGCGCCAATAGTTGCAAGCTTTCTGGAACAGAAACTTACCACACCATTTCTAATGCTGCCGTATGACAAATCCATTTTTAAAAAATACAGTCCATTTCATAGCCATAAAACCAAGGTCAAACTTATATGCACGGAACTAAAATGACCTTGAAATAATTAAAAGATGACCAGGTACCATTTGTTTTTCTGCTGTTTAGACACACACGTAACAAAACCACTCATTTTAGTTCTGCTTTTCTAGCAATAGGTGGCACCATCAAATACTATTTCCACGAATATCTGTTGTGCACCATATCATTCTATATTCAAGTGGAACATCTGCAGGGAAATGTGGCTAAAGTTATTTTCCTTTCTGCTGCCTCTAAGCAGAACAGAAATTACATTGTGCAGTAGTTTTGTTTTCTGTTTTAAACTGTAATAATGTGCAAACACATTTTGAAAAGTTAGACGCTCGAGATAAATAATGTCGTTACTGTTTTGACGAGTATGCTACTTCAGACAAGTGGCAAGCTGACAAACATGCTACATGCTCCAGCAATCTGTATGATAATATTAATATATATTTTTAAAATCAGTTTTCAAATAGGTATTCTTTCAGCACTTCCTGCTACCTCTTTGTGACCTGTTAAAATACAATATTACTATATTTCCCTTCAGTTTCCAAATTTTTCCAGATCTGTAGATAATATGCATGGCTGGCAAACAACACATCCTCTTAGCTTGCAGAATAAGCACTCTGCTACTCTCCCCTTTCTACTTGTTGACCACCTTTCTTTTATCTTCCAGACTCACCAGTTTATTCTCTGTTGCAAGGCTGCCTGTGTGCTGCTATCTTTTCTTCTCCCACTAGTGGAATGCTGGCTCTGCAGTCCTGATTTTAGAAAGATTCTTAACAGCTGCAACACAGCGGCAGAACCCTGAGCTCAGTATTTACAAGGCTGATCATGTACGTAATATTGTTTTTGAGATTTGCCACTTCTCCAGTGTAATTTTTGAAGTCCCAACTCCAATATAACATGCTTCTCACCTAAGCTGTTTACATAAGGGATAAACTTCATCGGAAAGAAAAGTATACCAGACTATGTCTCTTTTGGATTTTAATTTCTTTTGTTTCAAAGTAAAACACACTGGAAGCCCAGAAACAACAACCCTTTGTCTCAAGGCAAGGCAAGAATTAAACACAAAAGCTGTTTTCTTAAGTCTTTTGGTTACTGTGGCAAAAGCATTAAATCAGTCTTAAAATTACTACAAGCCATTAGGCAACCTTCTACTCTTTCTCCACAGATCAGCCACATCCCTGCAATCTCACAGCACTTTCTAATGCAAAGCATGCCCAGACTCCATTGACAGCGCACTGACAAGACATGCTTCACTTTCCATTGTCCACTGTCCTTAGCCGTTCATTATCTTGACTGCTGTTCCTACAGAATAATGATACACTTGGCCTCTGCCTGTGACTAACACATTTTGCTACAGGGCTTCTTTTAACTGAAACACATAGCATATACTTTCTGTTTTAGACCAACAGCCAAACATTTAGCAGAGAATTTATTTGCTTCCCCAACTGGTAGCAGGCAAAAAGTAAATTTGTTTTTAAGCAGGGGGTATGCAGCCCAAACAGAATAGCACCTCCCTCGCTGTACCAAACTTGGGGACTCTCACTGTGAACTAAGAAATACTGACTCCAAGTTCTGCTGTGCTGAAAAATGCCTTCTACCAAGAAACCCTCAGATTTCAAAAATAACGACACATATATGAAATTGCCAGAAAGTTTTCCCACCTTAAAGAAAAAAAAACACAACCTGCTGTAAAACTCTGTACCCACGTAACGATTTCAATTCTAAATAACCAGAATGGATTCTTTTAAGTACAGAATGATTTAGAGCTGAGCTTAGCCAAAAGCCAGCAATCAGCTCGTAACTACAGCAGATGTTTCCCCAGCTGAAGTCACTCAGTCTAAATCTCTTACCCAGTGACAAGAAACCGGACATCTAAGACTCAGGAACTGTCATATTTGGGTTCTTAGTGATAGGGAATTACTACCAGAAATATTGTCAGGCAGGAAACTGTCACACATTTAAATCAGACAATAGCTTTGGATAAAAAAAGTTCCACCCCACTCCCCCCCCCCCCCCCCCAAAAAAAAAAAAAAAAGGGCAGTGGGTTTTGGTTTAAAAGCCTCATTAGAAAAAGTCTGAACTGCAGAAATACTCAGTTTTTTCAGTTCCAGCTGAACAAAGGAAAACAAACAGGCAAGACATCCCACTCCACTATGTGGCTAACAGAGCAGCAGCAGCCAACACGTGCAGAAAAAAAACAACCGACAACTCCATATAGCATCTTGATGCACTGGGCAGAAATTGTTATTTTTAATCAAGGTAAAATTACTAGCTTCTGACATTAACCACATGAATTTTCATTTCAATGAGTTCTCAGCTACACTGTGCACATGTCAGCAATAAATCCTACTAATAAATACATTCACCATTAGAGGTCCAGTTTATATCTTCACATTACTGCCCTGTATGTGTTTAACATATTCTAAGCCATTCTGGTTGCCCTGGCCCGCAATACCTCAAGACAGCTTCATTTAGTGCCAGAAGCAAAATAACCTTGGCATAACCGTATAAACACAGGAAACCTATGCCAGCAGCACCCAGCGTGCAGCCGCAGAAAGGCCTGCGGTGAGCAGCACTTGGTCAGCAAGTGGGGTGGAGGTGGCCAATGGGCAGAAGGTAACAGCCATCCCGGTGCCACCGGACCCATTCTGGCCCAGGAGAAAAGAAAGGCTGGGCTGGATATGCAGGAGATGTGTACTGACACTCGCTGTGGCTCCAGCTCCTCCAAGAGCTCTCCAGCCTGGACATTTCAAACGCAGCAGCCACCAGAGCCCACACAGTGTCACGTAGCTCGGGCTTGCTTGAGTAACATTTGTAATGCTTCGCACTGTTCTTGGATAGTTGACCTAGTCGTTGTACATAAACACACACTGGGTTGAAGGCTGGAAATTTCCCTGGTGTCTCAGTCTCAGAAAGCTCCCATCGCAGTGACCCCCCCCCCACCCCTAACAACAACAGCTACCACATCTCCTACCCCACCGACTTGCGGCGCTGTGCAAAGTTAGGTGGAGCCGTGACTCAAAGCCAAGGAAGCGATGCCTCAGAGTAGTGTACTCTCATTTATTATGAGGAACACAGTAGGTTACGATTGAAAAGGCAGGTTTCTGCTGTGCCAGAGAAGAACCATTACAGGAGACATCAACAGGTGTGCTCTACAATAATTTTTAAATTGTCGTCTTCATTTATATATCAGATGAGTGTGAGCAGCATTACACATCCTGAACGATTACATTTGTTTGCATGTAGATCATCAAGGTTTAGCTGCTCAGGGCAGCAAATGTTGCATTATCATTGCTGCAAAGCTGGCTAATCCAGATATCTCCTCAAAAACCCACGGACTAAAAAGACATACATTATCTTCATTGAGCAATTAAAATGAAATTTTATTTATGAAAGTTTGGGTTACTCCAATCTGCTTTAAAAAAAAAACAACTAGGAGTAGACTGCATAAGCAATAGTCTTTTAGAGGACCTTTGAAAATAAGCTACTAGTAAATCTTCCCTGCATGTGGAACAATATTAAATTTCAGCTCTGCCTCTAGCATAATTAAGTACCCACAACAGCATAAAACCTTCATTAAATTATGGTGTTTGGAGTGAAATGTAAATTTGTCTTCAGATATGAGGTTGATATTTCAACCCTTTCAGAGCCTGAATATCATTATGGGGGGCGGGGGGGAAGGGAAGGAAGCCACAGAATAAGCAAAACAGAGTTACCGAGCACTCCTCTTCGCTGGGTACTGCATAATCAGCAAAGATAACAATTAAATGCTCAGGTCTCTGCCACCTCCCTCCAAGGAAGAAAATTAAACAAACAAACAAACTAAGGATACTTTTTAACTGCTGTGTCACTAGAAACAATGATTACTTTTTCTTACGCATTCACATGGAAGTTATTTTTTTTTCCCCATCAACAACAGCCCTCTTCATGGGAAACAAAAAAAAAATGAACACCCCCACCACCCCCCTTTCTAAAATAAAAGAGCAACACAAAGGCCTGATTATGCACACACTCCAAATCTCTAGTGCTTCAGTCACTGTTTACAAGAGCTACCAGGAGAGTGAAGTACAGTACTGGCTGCACTTCACCAATGGGAACCGTTGCCACCATCTCCTCAATCCTGCTGCCACGGAGGACATCAGCTGCTCCATGGAGATCCTCCTCGTCTGTTCATGGTGCCTTCAGAGAGCCTCACCTCTGCATCCGTCCACGTCCTCGAGCAGAGATCAGACTTATGCATGTATTTATTTAACGCTGGATGATCAACCCTGGCCAGCATGTGCCCAAGGCATCACCGAATCTACACTTGCATGAGGTCATTTGTCCCTAAGAGCAAGATGCAGTCTGCTGAAGTAAAACATCCATCTTTCTATACATAATACAAAGTTCCTGACCTGAATATCTTGTGGTCACATTTGGGACTTGCTTAAATACATAAAAAATATTAAGTGCATGAGTTTAACACCACATAAAGTTACAGGAAATTTGAAACGTAGTATCTCATGAATGAACATACAAGAATAATTCTTTTTTGATAATGAACCAGTCAAAACTGACCTTAAGAAGGACCAAGCTGGTTTTAACATGTTCTATACTTTAAATAAATTAATAAAGATGACGCTGGTTTATACCAAAATTGTCATCACTCTTAAGATTACATTCCAAAATCATTTCATTTGCATGTATACCTCCTGACTATCAGGCAAAATGCAGAGAATATCTGACATTCAATTTTTTTTGGAAGGCCAGTATAGAAAGGAAGCATCAACGATGACATTTTAAGCATATATTTGGGAGAAGGGAGGGGGGGGGAGAGAGAGAGAGTAAGCGCCTTGTATAATGTCAGTTCCTCATTTTTTTCTTCTTTCTAGTGCTTAACAAATGAACTTATCTGCAGAAATATAAGATACTAAAATATTTGTCAATATTCAATTTTTTTGAAACATTAGGATTGAAAAAAATGCTTCTGAAATACACATAATACAGTATATGTTCTTCAGACAGCAAAAACCTATTTTATAGAAAAAAATTTCACAAAGGTAGTAACAAAAAAAAAAAATCACTACTATTAAGGAAAAAAACCCCACAAAACACAAAACCTAGAAGTACCATAGACTGCACACTCTCCTTCCTCAGAATATTCAGAATTGTATCTTAAGCCTCAAATTCTCCTTCAGTTTTAATGGTCAGAAAACCAACCTCATGTATTTTTCCAGCTTATAAAAAAAAAAATCATTAAAATTTATATTTAGAATTTTCTCCTACAGCACCCCTGTATTTCTGATATGTAGATGTGGGGCAATAAAGCACTTCAGAAAGCCCAATATGAACATCATTGTAAAACAATTACTGTCAGTTTAAGAACTTTGAGATTCCATATATTACAGGGGCTTAGGAAGATAAGAATATCTATGAATCTACCTTATCCCTTCAGCTACTTACAGTGTAAGTTAGAACACAATTAGGTAGCTTTCTGGTTTGTTTACATATCATATCATGTTTGAAGCCTCAAAAGATGTTTCACAACAATCAGTGTTTTGGAATATAAATCTTCATCTACTGAAATCTAGAAAGTGTGTACATTAAAAACAAGTTTGTACTATTAACTCGGGATAATAATTACTTTTCTGTATTTATCTCCCAATGCTACTACAGCCAAAAAAGAAAAAAAAATGAAGCACTCATTTAAAGACATTCTCTTTATAATGAGAACAACAATAAAAGCCATTAGAGGGTACACAGCTAGAGGAAAAAGCTTTTCCTTTAGGTCAAATATATCAGTACTAGCTTGTAATAATCAAAACAGAAAGATTATTCCTTTAAAATCCTTTAATTCTTGATACCCACAGTTCTAATCCTCAAGTCATTGTTGAAGGCCACTTTAATGTCTGTGTTACACTGTTTAAATTTTGGTGTCAAGACTTCTTTTTCCCAATACTAAACCGCTCATGCTTCACTTTCATAATTTATGTCATTTTAGAAGCCCTTAATTTAATTAAAACCCTGTAAAACTAAGCAGGTTTGACTTCATTTTCTATATGCAAAGGAAGAGAAGCGCATTACTTGGATATTTTGTTTGAACAGCTCATTTCAAAATTTATTATAGGTTACTATCATACCGAGAATAATAAAGATATATTTTTAATTACTTTTGCTCACAAGAACAGGCTAATACATATTCCATCAATATTATGATCCCCTTGGATGGAGAGAAGCTAAATGCTAACCCAAACAGATTTTAAAGCTATAATTACTTGGTAAACAAGGGAATCATACTAAATAATTATACATTGAGTTCATATTAAATTAAACTAAAAGAAGTTTTTAAGATCCTCTGGTTTGTATTTTTTCCTCTTTTGCTCCTGTCTGCTGCAGTGTCATTGAGCATATCATTACCGAGTGACATTGCTCTCCAAACGTGTTTTACGCAAAGCAGGCAGACTTTGCACAGCGCACTGTACTGCCTTACTTCTCTCTCCGGTGATGAAGCACAGATAAAGGTACAATGCCACTTCACGTACACCATATTAAACAGCAAAAAGTTGCTTCGATGATGCAGTGCCCAACTAAAAAGCAACAAAGCAGGAGGTCACCTGGGCAAGGTCATGCAGAAAGATTAGAAACAATCTGCTTTGAAAATATTATTGGGGCTTTTTGTTATGATGTCTGTAGAAAGGCTCTCTGGGTGGCTGAATGATAAACACTGCTATCTGTAACATTAAAAAAAAAAGCAATAGAAAAAGGAAATAAAGTAAAAATTTCTGGCTCTTTTGCCCACTCAGCCATTAAAAAAACCAACCTAACTTTTCATTTACAAGGACTGATGACCTCCTCTACAAAATTCAGTATTTCATCATTAGCATGAAAGGATCTCCTTACAACCACACTAGAATAGAGCACTGCAAACACAATACTACTTAAGCTTCTCAGAACAGTGTTTCTAAGATACAGGCTGTGAAGACTAACAATGTCAGTAGAACACTTACCTTTTCTCTTCTGAGCATTCCTCCCAATCCTAAACCACATCAATAGTGAGCTTTGCTAAATCTACAGATATTGCTGTTGAAGGTCTTGATACATCATGCCCCTGGTTCACATGAAATCACCTGGTAACATCATAGAGGTGGTATTTATCACTTGCATTGGCAAGAATTTACCAAGTTTCCAGAAAAGGAAAAGACCCATTTGTTCTGAACGCACAATAATGAACATAACTAAGGGTGTTGCTTTTTGGACCTGCCCCGAAACTTCCCAAGGTACTTAAAAGCTTTTCCAACAAGTGCACTGGACTCACACAAGACGGTTGCAATGTTACCAAGCCATCTAGCCTGTGAAAAATATGCACATGGCAGGCCACACCATGGTGCAATACAGGGTAATCACACTCCTCCAAATACTTAACTTACAAGGTAAGAACTGGTAGTGGTAATGATGCTTTTTAAGCTGCTACAAAATTCTGTGATTGTAGAATGATGTTACACGTTCGTATTCTGTTGCAGATTTTTAATCTTTAATTAGACTAGAGAATGGCAAAGATGAATCACACCTTATCAAAAAAAAGAAAAGAAAAAAATTAAAATCAAACCTTGCCATTAAGCTCCTTTTGCATGCTTAGCATACAGAACATTTTGTACAAAAAAAAATACAGTGATAGACGCTGGTTTAATCCATTCTGTAGCTCTAAAACACTTGCTAAAAAAATATGAAATCCTGATTTTAAATGAGTTCAGTTATCCAGCCCGATACCACCATTAAAACCGGTCCCACAGCCTCCCACACCCTCAGGACCTGATCCTAACACAGACGCTGCCTCAGTCAATCATAGCACACGTGGCCAAATCTTTCCTTAAGTCGTTAACCATATCAGATAGTTATTCCAGCAGTTATAAAGCTGTGTAACCTCTCCTTGCAGCGCTCGCCTGACTGAAACGTCACAGTCACAGCTCTGCTTCTCCCTTCTTTGGTGCACCACCCACAGAACACGGTGCCCGCCTCTGAAAGGCCAAATTCAGCCAAAGCCATCAGGCAGCTCTCCATTTACCTCTAACAAATAGGCACTCAAGGAAAATAAGGATTTGCAGCTTTTCCCAAATTTACCTCATCACATAGAGGGATTTATAGCGACAACTACTACCAATAATGATTTTTCCACATGGCCTTTCCTCTCATAATGTCAAAACCTGGCATTCTGAAAGGAGCTGGCTTCCCCCAACTTGGTGTGCAATGCAGCCGAAATTGCTTTGTGTCTCAAAATAATAAGACCATGCCCTGAGAATATGCAATTAACAACCAAGTACTGCTTCAGGGAAAAGCTAAATTAAAATATGAGCCTGTTAATGCTTATAGAGACTACCTAAAGCTTTTGTTTAACCCTGAAGTAAAGTAGTAGTGAGAAACAAAGGAGTTTCTTTCCTTCCTAAAATTTCACAATTTGACCTTCTATCTGACAACAGAAGGGCCAAGCTGGTGAAGCACCATCTAGCTATACAAGTAAGGGGTAAAGGGAGAAAGCTATTTCCAGAGTAATCCATCCCAGAATACTCTAAGGGATCACATTCAAAATACAAGAATGCATTGTGTCGAGATCTGCAGGGATGTGTGCTGGATCTAGTGCAACAAACACCTTGACTGAGAAGCTGCAGCGAGGGGCCAGACCAAACAGCCTCCCAAGGGCCCCTCCCAACTAAATTATTCTGTCATTTTACAGACTCAAGTCTGGAGTATCTAAATCTAGAAAAAAAAACCAAAACATAAAGATGAGAAAGTAGTGTGCTACTGGACAGGTTTCAAATTAAAATTCAGCCTGACATATGGGCAAAATGTTTCTGAAAAAAAGAATCCACAACAGTGAGAAAGAGGGCAAGATTTTTCCTTTATGCAAAAATACTCAACTGCACACAAACAGATAAGAAACAAGTAATCCTGCAATAAAGAAAGCTGTTGGCTGTGGCAGATCACAAGCTGCACATGAATCAATATCGTGCTGTTCCTCACTCTCTAAATATATATTATGTTTATATTTATATAGGGCTGTATAAACAAGAAAATAGACTCAGAAATAATCTTTCCAACTCTGCTCAGTTGCAGTCCTGCACAGAGTCCTGTGGCACTGCGCTTCAAGAAGGAGGAAAGCCAGACACGGTCCAGAAGAGTGCCACAAGGATAACCAAAGAAAACATGACCTACATAAAAGCAGACTGAAAAAAAAATAATAATCTAGATTGTTTAGTTTAAAGGGGAATTGATACAGCGGAGGAAGGGGATGGGACAAGACAACACGCTTTCAGCTGCTTAGAATACAAAAACAAAAAGGAAAGCAAGAGTTTTATTCATACTCGTGTAGTTATTAATATCGCAACAGTAAGAAATTGAACTGCACAAACCAAAGTGACCGCCGAGATTATGAAACACTTTCTAACCATAGAGACTGACTTGGGCAGGTGGTGTAGAGGTTTCATGGATTTCACCATCGTTGGAGGCCTGTAAGAATGGTTTAGCCAAATACCTGATAAGAATGACATTAAGGAGACTGTATCCTGTCTGCAGGCAAGACATGAGCCAGAGTCCCTCTTAAAGTCATCTCCAGACCTATTTTTATATGATCCTATCATTTCTGCTTGGCTGGAGGTTGCAACGTTATCTAACATTGTGTGACACTGTTATAACTGCAAACATTATTTGCCTTTGCTTGCAGCTCCCTGCCCTTCAAATCCTGACCTCCAACGGTGGGTCGCGTGCCTGCGATGCCATTCAGGCATGCCCTCAATCACCCAGTGGCGGTCCTCGTGCAGACAGAGGTTAACGAGTAAAGTCCAACATAAAGCCCGCTGAAGCCACATCCTAAAGCTCAGGGAAGGGTGCTGGCTGGTAACACACGATCCTGCGCGTTCCTGGCTCAGCCCTGATCTGCAGAATAGTCAAATGCCCACGCTCAGCGTGAGGGTTTTACGCTGTCTCAAAGCGTTCTCAAAGCGTTGTACGGGCATGCGTGTGGCAGGGGGTTGGAAGGTTTATCACATTAATCTCTCAGTTATGAAGAGAATCATGCAGAGACTGAATCTTTTATAGCCTTTATTAAAATATTTCAAAAAACCTGATTATTCTCCTTTTTTTCCTTAATTCCTGCAATGATTTGCATTGAAATGGTGGGGGTTTTGGTTTTGACAAGATTCATCTCGGTCCAAACCAGTTCAGTTATACGCATACCTGGTTAAGAATTCGGTCTGCTCCAAAGCATCAGACCGTCTCATGTGAGGTCTGGTATCTCACAGAATCATACTAATCCATGATGGTGTCTTTAGGTTTAAAAAAATTACTGTATCAGTAAAATGTATGTATTGTTTCCCACCGACGCTAATGAAGTATTTAGCTTTCATCAGTAGAAAAATGTATGACTTATTAATTCTTTTCAAAACCAACCATTACAATTTTAACTCCATGGCAGTAATTCAAAGTTAACTTCCCCACACCCTTGATGTGGGAAGAGTGGAACACGAAGGCAGCTGTGTGCCAGCAGAGCGCTATATTCTCTTCAACATTCAACCACGTATTTTTGCAACAGTAAACACAACAGCACTGGGTGTGAATCACTGTTTTGTTTGTTTCTGCTTTATTTCTGGTTTTCAAGTACTCATGAGTGAAATACTGTGCTCAGCCTTTCAGGCATTATGTAAATGCCAACATAAGAGACAGTTCACCAGTTCGGACTGTGACACCGGTTAGGACATGGGCCACAGCTCTCCTGTGCAAAGTCATTTGCTTTCTTCATCTGGGGTCTCCAGGTGTAAAACAAAGAAATTCCTCCTTCTTACTACTCCCGCTGTGTGTCTTATTTTCAGATGTTCAGGTGTGTTTGACCTTCAAGCCCCTAGTTTGGGCGTGAATTTCACAAATTTCTCAAAATACACTCCAAACACCTCCACGCTGCTATGTTAGGCAGAAGCACTCCGGGAAAGATTTACTCAATGCTCTTTACTGGAATACCACAAAAAAGAACTCTTCTCAAAGATATAATTCCCAGTATCCTATTTCCAAGATTTTCTCTCTTTTTGCCTTAATTCACACAAAAGAACCAAGCACATTCTTCTGGCCTCTCCTACCCAGTTTACACCTTCATCTTACAGCTGGTGCCTTGTTCTTACCAACTTCTATGTGCCAAGTTCCCCTACCTTAAAGACAAACTCACATATTTTTACATGCCTGGGTTAATATTCACAGGCCTCACATCATATGACTTACCAAGTGAGTCAGCATAATAATCACATGCCCGAGCCTGGATCCAGATAAAAGATCTTATTCAGCGAGAGCAGAAAATTCCTACTTGGCTCTGCTTTTTCATGGCTCTATTACAGTCTCACGCTATGCAACTCCAGTTTTCCTGAGGGATGTATTTTTTTGCTGTTCTTCCGAACATAATACTAATCTCATCATGTATTTGTCATGTCACTTATGGCTTCCAATACTTTTTTGTGCATCTCTGCATTCTACAGAAAACAAAGCGCATTTTTTAGTATTGTACGCTTCACTTAAATGCTACTAAGGTAGCATACCTGCACAGTATTCCACCTGCACAGTATTCCACCTGTGGTTTTCAGCAGCGGGACACCCTCGTTCTGCTAATAGTCTTGCAAGGCAGGGACACCATTTTGCTTTGCATAGCAGCTCAATTCATCACATTTAATGGAAATTTACTTATACCAAAGATTAAAATTAACTCCCAATAAAAATAGAACACATCTCACCCTGCCACTCCCTCCTCCTTCCACAAACACCACTGCCACACACATACTCTCTGAAGAGCTGCTGTGTAACTAAACCTTTTGTTGGAAGGTGATTTGAAAGAACACTGCAATTTAACTTGAAAAGGAAATTAAAATTTTGGCAGGGCTGGAAAACAAAAATCCAGGCCACACTTCAAAAAAATCCACAACAAAACAAAACATGCAGAAAGGTGAAAGCAACAGCCTTTGTTTTTGCTTTATTCAATGACTACAAAAAAAATGCAAGTCTGAGATGAGATCATTTTATCTTTGTATCTAAAAATACAACCCCTACTTTAATAAAAAGCTTTTTCTACTGGATGTGATGGTAACACAACTGTTAGGAGTTTAAAGAAAGATACGACACAGGCACTTAAACTCCCTGTAAAATTTCTAAAGAAAATTTCCTTAACCTACATCGAAGTCTGAATCATTCTTGAAGTATTTCAGACTACAGGAGAAAATGTAACCTTTTAGCAAGGACACTTGAGTTGGCAGCTACTTGTTAGGGGACATGAATGACGCCCAATGCTAGGAATTACTGAGCACTATGAGGGATCATAAGACTGAAGTATACTGGGAAAAGTAACTGGGAAAAGAGAGGAAAGCACGCAGATCCTCTCTCAGAGCTCTTCAGAAGGCATTTCTATGACTGCAAAGGTAGTGAGTGCTGCTGAGCTTGAGACTTACTTGCCTGGGACTTGTCAGTCCTTCAACGATGCTGCTGAATCCCAGGTACTGTGAAGGCTCCACGTAGGGACTGATGTACAGAAAGTGCAAAGTAAAGATAAAATACTGAAACAGCAGGAGCTGTGGGACATATCGGTGGAGCATATCTGCCACTGCAAAGCACGTTAGAAAAGGCTGGAGCGAGCCTCCACATTTCCAGTACTGCCACAACAGAATGTCAGTCCCTGTTCTTTAAGAACATGAACATCACGACACAGCACTGTGTGACCCTACTTATAAGTTCACAGGTGATTAGTATAAGCCTGACAACAGGTGTTCAGGTTTCAACTCTAAATCTGCTCTTAAAACATTTTGAAATAAATATTCCTACCTCCCGTGTCTTGAAAGAAGTTCCCTCCCTATGCCAAAAATAAGCTTCATTCTTAGGCCAAAAAGTCTTCTTATCACAAGCCACAAAAGCAGCATGAAAATCATATCTCAGTCTGGGAAGCCTTTAATATGAGAAGCCTTTACACATTTTGCCTCAAACTTAAAAGGAAAAACAAACACAAAAAAATCCCCAACATTCTAGACTACCATCTTATTCTGCCAGAAAAATTGAAAATTTACTTTGTCTAAATTTAGTATGTGGGAAGAAGCCCATTTTAGTGGAGCCTAAAAATACAGCTTCAACCTTTAATTTAAGGGACGAGTAATTTCCCATAAGAAGTACAACAGCTTCTCCAGAGAAGACTGTCAAACAATTTTGCAAGTCAACTTACCACTTTTTATAGATACAGTGCAAGGTCCAGGGGCAATCCTAGATCATATAGCCTGACCTCCTGTACATCAATATGCTGTGACATTTCATTTGATTACTTCTGGTTTGAGCCCAATAATCCATGTTAAACTATGGCAGAACTCCTAGTCTTGATGTAAAGATTCAGAGAGATGGATGATTCACAATTTTCTTTGGTACTTGATCCTAATGCTTACAGATCAGTCCATTCCTCTGTCTACATAGATAACGATTGTTTGGTCCCTTTCCTTGTATTTGCAGAAAAGTAGTGCTGATTTGTCAGTTCCTGAGTCCTGAAGTTTCTCATTCTTCCAGATCTCACTAGCTTCACTTAATATGTCTTTAGTTGTACAGCTCAGCATCTGACTGAATCAGAGTGCATTATGTTTGAATACAGGCAGGATCAGTAGAGACAATTCTGTATTACTCCCTGCCCTCATTATTTACCACTTTGGTAATCTTTGTGTCAGTTGCAAATTTTATCACAGTTCCATGTACTGTGATCAATGATGAAACTGTTAAATGGTGTCAAGCATAGTGCTGATCCCTGTGGAGCTGCACTCTATTATTATGACTAATTTTTTAGGTTTGTCAGTTGGCCAGTTCTTAATCCTTTTAACTTGTGCTTCACTGATACAGGGCAGTGCTATTTTTCAAACTGGAATGTCATGCAATGCAAAAAGCTGTCTTTCTAAAGAGGGCTGTTACAACTACACCTTCACCTTTATCAGCCAAACCTCTGAACTGCTTTAAATATCAAAACTAAGCTTGCTCAAGTTTCATCTCCTGTAAAGCTGCACACACTGAGAATTCCATCCCCATTGCTTATCTCTTGGTAAATCAGTCTTTTGCAAGATTCCCAATATCCTTCCCAGGACTGAGGTCTGGATATTCAGTCTGTAGTTATTCCAAATCTCCCCACGTCTGCCTCCAGAACAGAAGACTTCTGAACAGAGAGATAGGGAGAGACTTGGAATAACTACAGATTGAATATCTACTCTTACCATGTTCTTACCAGTAACTGTTCTTATCGTGTCCTCTCCTGAACAGGAACAGACACGGTAAGAACAGTTCATGGTGTGCATGCTGATTAATTAACACAGTTAATGACATGATTTTTGGGGTAAAGTCTTAGGAAATTAGGACACAAAAAAATGCCTTTCAAGTTCATGGCCACTGCAGACAAAACAGGTTCCCCTTCTCCTTCTGACCAAACTTTCTGAACCCTACACAGAGGCAACTATAGCATTTAAACATCTTTAGAAAGGAGACTGCTGAAACTCAGCAATAAATTCTGTAAGAATCTGAATGCTCCTCAGTTTTCTGAGCTTCAGATGCTGAATAGCATCCAAATACTGCCCTTTAGTACCATTTTCCATTTAGTCATCTCTTGCCACTGTATTTCTTCCTATACTGCTGTGACAATCCCAGTGAAGAGAACTGCCAAAGCGAACACCTTAAATCGTGCTGAAGTTAAAAACAGATACACAGCAGGAACGTGTTGTTCAGACAAAGCCCATGGATCAAACACGTTGCCTGACCTGGCCTGGGTACTGGGTACTGACCATCCAAAGGGCCACGCACATGCCAAAGCTCCAGCAACATGGCTCAAGAGACACTCCACCTAAAAAAACCCAGGCACAGCAGCCCATTTAGCCCGCTCCTGATCTTCCTGCAGGCAGCAGCCAAGGTTAGTGGTAGCGATCCTGATGACAGTACTTGGCTATTTGCACCCTCAATCTAAAACCAGACTGCTGCGTGCCAGAGCCAAGGCTGTTGCCTTTCCACCTCTCCCAGACAGTATTCACGCTTCCAGCTTAACAAGAACAGCACAAGGAGTTATCTGTAAAAACATTAGTAAGTATGAAAAGAAAAAAAAACACCACAACCTGAAGCTATCCATATTTGATTAATTTGATTGATACTAATAGTTATAAACAAGTTTCCATTACTCAGTGCTGTTGAAATTTTAAACAAAGACCCCTAAACATGCCATCCCCCTTAATGCTGCGTTGCACCTTCCTCCCCTATAATCAATCCTGGAGGAGCCTGCAACTCGATGTCAGTGAAGGCAGCAGACTGAGCTGTATGTAATTACCCATTTGATCCTATTAAGACACCGAATTCTAAAATTACAAGGCTGAGGACTGTGCATTGGTACACTGCCATATACATAGGTACTCGAGCAACTTCAGCCTGAAAAACTACCTACAGCTTCAGTAGCTCAACTCCTCTAAAACAAATAGATACGTATTACTTAACATAATGCATTACCATAATAGAACTGCTTCGCACAACTGCATTGCTTTTAACAAGGTTAGTGTAGAGAACAATACAAAATAAAACTCTAAGAATGTAAAATATCCAAATATATAATTTCTTTTTAATGTCATAATGAGCCATTAATGCATAGGTATTCATTTGACAGGAATATATAAAATATATACTCCTACTTTAGAGGTGATTCAAAAACTTGAACTTTCACTGTTGAAAATCTGAAATCTCTACATAATCATTTATAATGAAAATTACAACGGCATAACCTACGTTACAATATTAAGCTCAGATAAAATACTGGGCACCACAGAAGTGTACAGTAAACTTTCAGAGCTGAATACAGCACATTGTGTTAGCAGAAACAGTAAGATATTTAATTTGCAACCCCAAAGAAAGCTGGCTATTTTTTATCTCAATTCATCAGGAAAACAACTTCATTCTGAAAAAAGTACATACGTTACCACAACTTTCAGGTAAACATCTCTATCAATCATTTAATGCTCATTTATATAATTTTCTTCTTTGCTACCTCATTAATAGATGCCAATAATCTTATACTATTAACAAAGTGCAGAATTATTAATCATAAATAATCCACATTTACTTTTTAAACATTCGTTTCTGCTAACTTCAAAATATTTGTGCAAATGCATTGTTATATTAAGCATAAAAGACAAGTAGATTAGAGTCATCTCAGAGCCAGAAAACATTTTACACAAGGTCTCCGAAATCTGACTGTTCCATCCTCCTCCCAAAGGATAGCCAGCTCTCTCCATTAGGGGAAAGAGCAAGCTCACAGCAGACTCTGAACTTTATGCTCTCTTGATCAAAGGACTTTCAAAGAAGTAAAACAAGAGGAAAAATAGGAGAGATGAAGGCATTTGAGTGCCACTAGCTGTAAGTTCTATTAAGAATAGCACTTCCACCGCTGGAGAAACACACAAAGATCAAGCTATGAGGTAGCTGAGATCCTAACTGTTTACATTAAAGCCAGAGCCACCCAAGGATTTTATTCTTCTAGATATTCAAAAATGTAATGTCTTGGGGAAATACCCTCCATTAGTTGCTGCCTGTTATGGAAGTGAAGAATGACCAACCAAGAAAGAAAATATTTTTACAAAGTTAAAAATCAAACTTTCTTGGCAACTGCAAATAACAAAGAGTATTCTTGACACCCGTAACTGCCTGAACATCCAGCAGGAGCTCAGCAACAGGCACCATTTCTCCGCCAGCTGAGTACCACAGAGCAGCTAAAGCCTCTTGAGTAGGTCGGTAAGAAGAACACTTTCATAGGGAGCAGGGAGGCACGAGGGGGGTCTGAATCATGGGGGGAGAGGTTAATCTTGATTCTACCTGTAATTAAGCAATTTTGTTTTGCACAAAAGTAAAAAGTAAAATTCATAGTACTGTGAAGTGAATCGAGTATCAACCTCAAATCACATTTTTTGCTTCATTTGGAGATCACATCATCCCTTTTAATATTACCAAAAAAATGGCATGTGGAATCAAGTAGTAAAATTTAATTATTAAATAATTGTTTTCTATTAAGCATAGAAATAATATTAAAAATCCCATTCCTTCCTCAGAAAGCACTACCCATACTAATTCAGAAAGATACCTGAATGGACGAAGGAAGAGTGCAAACATGCTTTTGTTTTCAAAACTGTCCTAGAGGCACCTTTTGTTCTAGTGGCAAGAATTAAGTTCCACAGGTCTTTGGCATACAGTGTTAACAACCAATTAGTACAGACTTTTGCAAATGTCACTGGACTGTCAAATTACTGTTTCACTTATAGAGAAAGGCACGGGCAGCACAGACGGCGGCAGAAGCACCGAACTTTAAAGCCACTCACACACCGAGCCCCAAGACCCTCCATCATGGGCCACCCTAGAACCCAGCCACGACCGCTTACATCAGACGGTAACATTCCGGCAGACGGCCAACTTGCTGCTTGCGGCGTTAAATCTAACGTTTCCAAAAGTGCGTACAAGAAGGAAGGACATAACACCATCAAGTTGGCATGGTAAAGGGCTGTTCTTCTCCTAAAGTCAACCAAAAGGACCTCTCAGAAAAACAGTAGTTCAGCACACATTTAAAAACGACAGCTCTACTTTTTTCACAAGATAGCCATCGACAAGGTTACGCAAATGTACACACACAATCTAACAGTAAATATTTCCTGCTCGTTCACTTCAACTGTTCTCCAGTATTTCGTATTTCCAACGTGTTTATCCCTACTCATTTCCTGGAGGATTTTGGATTGTGCCAGTGAATCTGTGATACTACTGAATACAACACGATACCATTTATGTTTATTAATAGCTTGAAGAAACGGTGTTGAAACAGAAAATGGAACATATTTTCACAGCTTACTGCACTGGGCTAACCTAACTAGCTTTATATTTATATAACATCGTATACACTGTTAGACTGCTGCTTGAGCAAAGAAAGGATTTGTTTAAAATAAACATTAAAAGCTGAATAAGGTGTAAAATAAAGCAACATTAAACCACAAACTTCTCTGTTTAGTTAGTAGAACGATTAACAGTGAACAAGACATAATCACCAAAATCTAAGTAAAAATAAGTAAATATCAGTTAATATGGATCACCGTCAGCATTTTGTGAAAGAATATAAAAACTGTCTGGTATGATACTAGACTATATATGCAGCCTTTGTAAAAACAAAGAAGTCATAAAGTTAAGGAGGTGAGGAGTACCTTGGTGGAATTCAAATGTTTTGATCTGACAACTACGTCTGAATTCTAGAAACTGCAACAGGATTTATGACCCATATAAGACTTCAGCTCTCTTTGTACCAAGAATAATAGTAATTTCTTTACTAATGAAACAGCAGCACAGTACAACTGACAAGCATAAAATTATGCAGAAAAGTATTACTGATACTGCTAAAAGAAGGAAGCAACTGAGAATAAACCTTTCTGTATTACCCTAAACAAGTCCACCATGTAGTACGATACAGCCTTTAAACATCTTCCAGCCCCAACTTATCCCAGTATCTATCCAAAAAAAGAGATATAATAAATTGTATCCAAAAGGATACAATATGAAAAAAAATTCATTATGGACAGCTATATATTTGTAATGGACGTTTGTCTGGGAGCAGGAATTCAGGAAATAACTTCATTAGTGTTTGCCTACAGTCAAGTGTAGCTGGTACTAACTTTAAATTACCTAAATCCAGTATTAGTTGCTTCAGAGCACAGCAACACAGCATCCTCCTCACAGAAATAATAGAAACTTATCCTTGAGGAGCTCCGTGCTGCCAGACCACTCCTTCCCTGGCCACAGCCCGCTCTCACAGGTAACTCCGACAGCTACAGTAGGGCACGCAAGTCTATTTTAGCTCTGGTGTGTACCAGCCTAGAGCATTTGGAAGCAGCTGCCTCAGAGAGCAGCCATAGCCCCAAGCCCAGGGAAGGCAGCACATACACAGTCCTATTGAGACAAGAAACACAAGTGGGATTAGTTGTCAAGTCCTTGACAATTTTACATCTCAAGCTTGAACTTCCACAGTGCAATTTTCCGAAAAGTTTATTCCTACTCCAAACACAGACGGATTTTAGATGACCAGAAGCATATTCCTGACACCATCTGATTCGCCAGATCTGCCAATCAATCATCAAAAAAAACCCCAACAACTTTTTGATAGAACAAAACTCCACCTTTCCAGAGCTAACCCACCCTGCAGCTGGCCCTTTCAGTCACTGAACAGTCTGGTGGTTCTGCAAAGTGCAGGATCCTTAAAAGATGAGCCTCCATACACAAAAAAAAGCAGAACGGCAAGCAGGATTGCTTTTCTATCCGTGTGACCTTCCAAATTGAGTCTGTTCCCATCTGCCCAGCAGCCCCAAGGTGAGCATAGCAGGGATAAGAACTAAATAAAATGTCACAGGCGAGAGAGACAGTACAAATAGCAGTACAGGTTCAGCAAGTAAGCACAGAGCATATGGATTTCAGGTGCACTTGTGAAGCAGTGATCTTACAGGGCTAAGCTGAGCATCTAACTGTGGTTTACAGAGTTCTCTCTCTTCTCTCTGTTAATAAAAATGGAATAATGAATATACAATATTAGGTTGAAAGTTTATTCTATAAAAATGTCTTGAAAATAGTGTTGTACTCTTTTTTTTTTTTTTTTTTTTTTACCTAATTCAGATATTTAAATAGAGAATTTAAAATCTGGGCATATTGATGTTTGAAATACTCTTTGGAGTACCATACGCAAACCTGTAGGCAAAACACATTCATCCCTATCTTTGACAGATAATATAATGGATTATAGTTCATTTATTGAGCCAAATATTATTTAACATTATGATAATACTGTACATTAATGTTATTCTTCATTTTATTTAACAGTTTATGATGTAGAAGTCAGAAAAGCCTAAGTCACAAAAGTGAGAAATAATTAAAAAGAGAGGAGAGAGTAAAGCAATTTCTTACCAGTTAAAATTAACTTCTGATTTTTGTTATGCCTGGCAGACAATGGGTTTATACTTCCTCACATCAGAAAATACTATCACAGGACTTTCTCCAGTGCCCCCATAATTCCTCCTACTTAACATTTCCCACGTTGCCTACTTAAAGTTTAAAGAGGAAAAAGAAGGGGGGGGGGGGGGGTGGGGGGTGCAGAGAGAAGTGGCATCTCTGTCCTATAAAACTTCCATCCTGCTACAGTTTTACAGCAGCGACTGGAGAGGAAGACCTAGAGACCAGTGGCATGAATGGAGTGATGTTTTCACTAACTAGGTGGAAAAGATCAAGATCTGCCTTATTTTTTCAAAGATATTTATTACCATCTGTGCTTATGACAGTTTTATTCTGGGCCAACAAATGGCCTTTTTTGAAATGTAAAATTAATTTGCACTGTGTTGATAAAGTGGACTAAAGAACAGACACTTCCTACAAAACCGTCATCTTATAGTAAGTATTCTTTTTTGTATAATAAATCAATATAGATGGGTGTCCCAGATGTGAAACATCAAGGACTTAGAAAAAGCCATGTAGATGACCACATAGGGACACAAGTGTGGATAAAGCATTGTATATACTCTGCCAGAAAAAAATAATTAAAACATTAAAAGGAAGATATTTGCACATACGTTTATATGTACAGACATACCAGTTCAGTGGAGGAGAGGAAACCATAATGTCATTTGTCACATCTCTGGGCTAAAAGATAACCTTTTTCTCAAAAAAGTGAACTCCATGTACGACTATCCTGAATATTTATCTATGTTGCAGTCCACAACACTTTTTTTAGCGAATGTATTTTGCTATGTACTTATTGTTTTATTTTGCAGGTTTTTAATAATGGGAACTATAATAATTTCCATTTTCAGCTAGTACCAAATAAACCTCTCATTGCTATGTCACTCTCCATCATTGCTTTATAGCCTGTATAGCCCAAAATAAGTTTCTGCACTAAATCCCTATAGAAGAAAAATTTAATACAAACCCTACATATTTCCAAACAGTGTACCTGAAACATTCTTTTTATTTTATGCTCAGACCTTAGCTGAGAGCATTCTGTTTCTCTAGCAAAGAGATTATCAGTATCACTTAAATCATGAGAAAAACTGTGCCAATTCTACTTAGGTGTTAGTGATGTTATCAGCTGCTACAGGAGAAAGAAAATTCAGAGGTGGAGTTTGGCAAGCTTTAAAATAAAGGTTTTTACACTTAAATTGTAGTATAAACCTTACAGACTTGATTCAGCGTTGATTGATGGAACTGACTATGCTTCAACTCTCAGCTAAATCACAGTTAAAAGGCAGATGAGAAGATACAGTTATGCTTGTGTTACCGAAATTCAAGCATTTTTGCCCAATGAATAGCTATCAAACATCTTTTTAAAGTTTATCCATCAGATAAGAAAATATCTATGTAAGAGTGAACTAACAATATGCAATAGGAAGGAAAACAAGTTGAAGGATAAAATGTTACATTTCTGTAACATATCGTTGTGTAGCACTATCTTCCAGTAGTTTCAAGTCATTAGCACAATCTCTTTTTCATCAGAATATGAATTTTTATGATGAAAGTCTTTATGTAACACTAATCTTTCTATTATGACCTGAGGGAATATACTGTAATAATATTAGAAATCTTCATTTGTTTCTTCATTCAGTGATTCCAAGATGATGTCCTGGTTTAAACAGAATTAAGTGACTAAAAAAAAAAATAAAAAATTATACTTAAAGGCATTATGCCATGCATGCCCTTTTAACTTCCCCTACATAGACCAACAGCACAACTCGCTTATTAGAGGAAGCTAATACCCTCTGACACAAACTACCACACTACAGTAATCATTTACCTGTTATTCTAAGGTCACAGCAAAGATGTTGCACCACGGAGCCGTTCAGACTCAGGAGCCCCGGCACTGAGGGCATGCTTCTTTCTAAATGTTGGACAGCTAGCAAGACACTCGAGGGGCAACAGAAGAGCTCTCGTACTAGAAAAACGAGGTCAGGAATCTGGAATCAGCCTAAAAATCTGTTAAATAGCCACCATAGCAAGGGCTGATTTTCAACCCTGTCAAACGCAGGTCTTGCCATGTAAGCACTGTTCCTCCTCTCCCTTCAAATGAAACACAAACTCAACCCAACAGGACAGATCACTTTCACAGCGCGGGTGAAGCCCGTGGCTCCTGCTTAAGGACCTTCAGAGAACTAAAGAGATAAAGAGTATGCATCTCCCTCCCAATTCTTGATAAAACGGGGGAGGAGGGGGGAAGAGCATGTGCTCCCCTTGTTCCGCCCATCACCCAGCATTAGCCTGGTCTCTTCAGGGATCAGTTAACCCCACCTGTCACCTCTTGTGTAGCTTGTAGAGTCTGACATGCCCCAACTGCGCTGCAGATCAGCAAGTCAATTTGGCCCTCACAAGGTATGTATCTGCAAGGGTTAACAGAATTTTAAGGATTTTTAAGTCATACTTTCCATTGGCTAATCATTACTCAGCTTGAACTCCTGATGGTGAACTCCTTGACACTAATGAGCCTACATCTGTTCCTCTAACTCAAAATTACTTTGTTCTATGCTTTTATTAGCAGACCGATGACCATAATGAATTTTTGACAACAGACAGCTATTCAGCACAAATTGACCTCGGCGATTCCTCCATCAAGCTGAACGACATTGTGTTAAGGCGGCGATTGATCGCCCCTGTAAACCTGCACCCCCAGGCAGGCTGGCCTCTTCTCATGCACAATGTAAGAACCCAGAAATCAAACAAACACATGCCCCACGCGCTGGGTAGGGATGGCCAGATCCCTAATAAAAACAGGTAACAGATCCCTGTTATTGAGGAAGCAGGGAAAAAAAAACAAAAAACAAACAACGTGTTTCAGTGAAAGCCACAAGCTTAGGTTATAAAGCAGATGAAGTAAATTAAGCAAAAGTACAAAGAGCAACCCTGAACTACCTAATTTCAATGACCGACAGACACAAAGATACTAATTAGGCTCAGCTCAAATTTACTGGAAGAAAAAAACGCACATGTGAGCCCAAGTGCTGCTCTTTCCCCAGAAGCCTGGAGTGCCTTGGAAGGGGGGTGTCTGCTCCACCACCGCCCCCAGCTTTCAGAAGCGGCAACGCTTGCATGGACAAACTGGAGAGACTGGAGCAAAATGTTACCTGCTTAAATATATTCAGTCAGGACTTGAGAAAGCTGGTGAACTTTACAATTGCTGACAAAGCTCCAAAGCTGATGTTTTTTCTTGTTTAAGTGACCACAAATGAGGTGGTAACATTGTTTCTATCGGTTTCAAGTAGGTTTTAACCACTGAAATTTACAGATGCACTTCTTATGTTTTATAAACTTAACACCAAATGGAGTAACAAATAGGTACAGAAAAAAACCCCACAAGCTGTATATCTTGTGGTATATGAAACATGGTATGCATTAGGCCCTAACTTCCAAAAGAAGGAAACAACAACAAAAAAAAAAGCCTCTGTAAATTCACCCACAGGTTTTGATCTCAAAATAAAACCATATCTACCTCATCTTAATAATTTTAGACTCCCCTTACACCCCAGCTGCAAAGCATAGGATGGTGATGATGCTTCAACTCCAAAGTACATACACAAACTCAGAAGCTGAAGACTAGGAGAAATTTATGGGTCAGATATGTCAAAAATACCTTATGAAAAATCATTTCCTCTTACTAATAGTCTGCTCAAAGGCATTGTCAGATCTTTTCTAAATTCAAGCCACAGTGCTGATCTGGATATTTACTTACATATACATACATATATATTACATATGATATGTGCAGATGGTGAAATATGCTTATGTAAAATGTAACCTCTAAACCCCAAGACACAGATGCTGCTGATGTCTGACACTTGACAAGGTCTAAAACAGTCAGAATAAAGGATTCCAAAATTTATTTCAAGAGCATTTCATAAGATGTCTGAATTTAAAAAGTCATGGTTACCAAATAGGCAGCTGACAGTTATTTCTTGTGTAATGTATTTCAGAAATAACCTAACACGATCACAGTATCTCCAAACCTTACGTTCTCATTAAGAAGTGAGCAGGTGGGTTTCAGAGTACATGAAAGCATCATGCTCCTAGCAGAGGTACCCTTTTTTGTCCTCATTAGGATGAGTGATGACAGCAGTGAAAAAAAATGAAGCATTTTCTCTTTTCTTTTTCCTTCCTTTTCCCAGTATAGCAACAATAACCAGCAGAGAGGACTCTTTGCAGCAGATTAATAGATCCACACTGGTTTCATGGTTTAGTTTATTAGACAAGAAGTATCCCAGGTATTTCTATCTTGTGTTTGACTCAGGATGACATAAAAAGAAAATGCTGCTTGCTATTGCAGCATTTGATCCAAAATTCTTCTTTCATCTTGTTCTTACAACTTTGCATTTTGTCTTTCCTTCTATCATTCTCTCCAGCATACTGCAGGATACAAATCAAACAGCATAGTACCAGAAGGGCAATGATTGCAAGATTAATAGAACACACCAACAACTGTACGGCAAAAGACAGCAACTAAAGTTAGGAAAAACCATCCTTGTGTAAAAATCAGCCGGACACTTAATTCAAAGTGAATTTGTAAGGAAATCAAGAAAAACCTGGTAATTACACCAAAAATGCCTGAATTTATACTACAGAATTTTAACCTTTTCCATGACAGCTCACGTTATCAGAAGTAAATACATTTGCACACACACACAAATGCACGCTCCTAGTATCTCCATCTTCCTACACAAATCATTACGTACAGCTTCACTAAAGCTCCCACCTTCCCAGAGAATGCAGAAACTGGGAGGCATGCACCCGTCGGGGCACTGCGAGGCTTACAGGGTTATTCTACTGTCAGAAAGCATCCCAGAATATTAGCTAAATGTCCACACAAGGAGAAAGGAAAACAACTCCATACTGTTTCACCCCTGAAACGCCCAGAAGTCATACTTCCTGATCTCGCTTCAGATTTTTCCTGTTCTGATCGATTCCCTGTACAGCTCTTCTGCCTGCTCTTAGTCTTCACGTAGGTGGCAGAGCAGACAGAACGTGTGCACCACCCCGTCCTCGCACTCGGAGCACAGCCAGGGACCACTGGCTGCAGCATACTCCACCGCCTTGGAAGCAGTAACGGATGCAAGGACGGGGAGAGCTTTTAGACTTCTTCATTGTCAGAAACCGGTGGTAGTCATGGCCCACTCTTCATGACCTAGGGCAGGGAAGTCAAGGGGTCCTCTCGTTTGTTCCAGCCATGGGTACAGCAAGGGAAGAAGGGGGAAGAATATAAAGGAGCTGATTCAGTCTCACAAATCCTCCATTTAAAAACAGAGAGAACAGCCTGCTGTATTTCCATTCGTCATTATTTAATTCAGTCTTCACTCTACCAGTTTTTCTGCAAGCAGTAGGATGAAAGGTCATGTAAGAATACACGTGCTGCTGCAAAACTTGCAGAAATAAGGGATAGCCTGAATCAAAACAGATGAGCCCCCAAATCAGCAAGAACCCAACTATGTTAGAAAAAAATTGCACCTGAAAGTGTTTTGTTTATAAATGTTTTGTTTATAAAGTTTTGTTTATAAATGTTTTTGATTCAAAGATCCAGAAATAACATTGCACCTTCATGAGCTCTAAAAGGCAAAACTGCCAGCTCTCTATAACATAATGATAACGAGGTCTAAAATATGCCCAAAAGAATGAGGCTGTAGGCACTGCCATAGTAAAAGAGAACCAAAATGATTCATGGTCTTGAAAAAAATACAGTTGACATTAAATACTCTGCAGCATATCACAAGCAAAGGGAGGGGAGAAAAAGATTAGTTTTATTTTCTTAAGTTTCTTAATGTTGAAATACAGTTCCTATTTTAAATTCTCATAAGACTTATTTTAGTTTTGAAATACAGGCATATTTTGTTTTCAATTAAAATAAAAAGCTTTCATTTTGTTTACAAACAGCAGTGACAAAAGCAAATATTTGCAAAATAATTGCACGTAGGAACACAAAATAGGTACTATCATTAATTCCTACTAATACAGAATGCTAAGTAGGTTGCCTGAAATTAATTTAAAAATACTAATTACATTAGTCACAGGACCATAAAATTAAGCAGACTAATGTATCAACACTTGAAAAATACACTTGAACATACTTCCCTGGTGAGCAGCGGTCTAAGCTATCAGCTTCTGTAAAATTCAAACACCAACACCCCTATCCACGGAGTTTCAATGATAGCACTTAGTTAACAGTTCAGAGAGTTAACAGCTACAACATGCTTTCCTCAGTCTACGGGCAGTTCCAGCACTTCTACTGTAGCTTGGGATAGTGATGAACATCAGAATGAAACAACTGGCAAAGACTAGTTTCATGGCTCTTGTTCAGAAACATGCCAGAGGTTTTGCAATGTATTTTTTATGCCGCAGCTACTACTTCAGAAAGTCATGGGGTTGGACTCAAATTTTCCTTGAGAGAAGCAGAGAGCATGAGGAAGAGAGAAGAGCATATCTATCTTTTCTTGCCCTCGCCTATTATAGGCAGGAAGCGTTGAAGGAGAGGGTAATGATATAACAGTAGTTTTGCATCCTCACAGATTTGGAGCTGAAGCAGGAGAGGCCGTTGTGCTTTTCTTGAACCATCACATTTCGTGAACACCTACCCGCCTGAGGTGACCCTACAGCACATGATATGTCCAAGGGTATGGCACAGTAGGAACACCACAGCGCTCTCTCTTCTGATGTAAGTAGTAAAATTCTTTATAAAGTACTGCTTTAAAAGCTACCTGCCATCCACTTTCACCCTTTTCCTCCCTTTCATCTATTTTTGGCTGAGCATGTCAATTTTCAATCCCAATAAATAAGAGCAACTCATACATTATGCAGTTATTGGAATTCAGGGTTTAACTAATATCATTTCAGGTCTTGAAAACCCAGTCAGGCTCTCGGTAACCTCTCCCCTTCTATTTACTGCATTACACAAAGATCAAAACATTGAAGTCGAAGCTTCAAGCTGAAGGTTGCAGCCCATCTTTAATGTTCTGTTAACATTACAGGAGAACAGTTCTGCAATATTATGGCCCTTTAATTATGAAAAATTAGTAATGATTAGCATGGCCATATTTTAGAAATAAGACCACGCTCTTACTTCTGCAAGCATAATCAATAGTGTTCTTGTAAAATTTGGTTTGCTAAATCCACTGGAGTGGAGGACTCAATAATTGCCTTTTAAACCGACTTTTACAGTTCACCCAGCTGTCTAGTTCTCTACATTTGTCATGACAGACAAAGTTAAATTAAAAATTCTAAACCGTCACCCTAGGGCAAAACTTGATAGAAAAGTGTAGAGCAAAGCTCTCTGAAACCAGTAACAAAATATATCCCAACACTATGGAGAAAGCACACTGTGATTTTTCTGTGTGCATTTACTATCCTTTTTAATAGATGCAATTTTCATGAAATCTAATCACAACGCACAACTCAAATGGATGTCTCACTGTTGGTTTTTTTTTTTTTTTTTGAATAGTCTAACTCAATTGGTCACAGCAATGGAATCTCGTATTCATGAAGGGATGTGTTTAGGCACAGAGGTTAGATGTCACATCTGTGATTGATAATGTTTGTTTTGTGCTGTGCTTTTCAATAACTCTTCACTTTAAGCAGCATTTTGCTTCTAAACAGGAGTGGGTGTAAGGACACTCAGCATAATGGAATGGGCCAGGTTTAATTCCCTTAATCACTTGGTCAGGGCAACAGAATTAACTGTCCACATCTGTTCCCTCCAAGCGCACACGCTTAGTTCTCCCTCTTATGCAATAAAGGAGCGTGGGGTCATGATGCCACATCTAGCCTGCCTTTTCCTTCAAAAATGAATCCACAGAGAGAACCACAGACTGACTGTAGATCAACAGACTGATTTTGGACCAGCAAATACGTGTGATGTGGGAAAACCAGCTCAATCTTGACCCTCAAGAGTATCATTTTATAAAATATGCTACATGTGTCCAAAGGAAAAAGCAGAGCACTTGTGCCACTTGTAAACAGAAAAAACAAACAAAAAACCACACTAAAACATTGACCAAAAAGACAGTTGCTTAATTGCAGGTGGTCTTGATAGATCACTGAAAACAGACGGCAGCTGCACTCATAGGGTGATCTGTTCAAACAGGTTCATAATAATCAATTTAACCACAATGGTAAAGAAGACGTTCAACATCATCGGTCACACTGACAGAGCACTCTGGATAGCTGCCTAACAAAGTCCAAGGAGGTTCAGATTCCAAAGACAATTTGAAAAGGTATCATTTAAAATGGCAATTAATTCAGACCCATTGGTTCGTGCTTCTGGCTAGCCTCCGAAACCCTGTGTTTCTGTGCTGCTGAAAGCAAGATGATGGAGGTCAATTGCTCCAAGCCCCTGGTGTTCAAAAAATGGTGATTACCATGGCGCTCAGTCTCAGTCTGGAGCCAGTAATGAGCCACCTACGCTCACCCACTTTTGACATTTCTATCAACTACATTTGTTTAAGGATGAAGAGACACAGAAATACTAAGTTCAGAAAAAGAAAAAAAAAAAAAAAAGAAAAAGAAAAAAACCCCCACACACCAACAGAGATCATGCTGGGAAACAAACCACTGAATCACCAAAAGGGGAAGGGAGGAGTCACCACCAGCCAGGTACGTACAGGGAACAGAACATGGAGCAACAGGCAGGGATCTTCCAGAAAGTGACAAAACCCATTAATTTATAGGAATAGCTGCACTATTTTCTGGTATAAGAAAAAAAAAAAAAAACCAAAACAAAAACAAACAGTTTTGGAAAGAAAGAAAACAGCTTTCTCTTTTAAGGCCAAGGACTTCACAACAGGACTGGCCATAAATGCTACATTGCACCAGGCATCTGGAGACATGCTGGATGCAAGACAGACTGCTGACAGACCCTACAGGCCAGCTGATGGTAGGAAAGCGAGTGAGAACTTCCTGAATTTATTTCAGGAAAAGCTGATTCCGAATCTTTTTCCTCACTGACACCCTTAGCAGCAACACTCATGCCGTTTCATTTGGATGCTGTGACTACTTTCAGTTGGCATTTTGTCCTTTGCCTGACCTGAGCTCAAGGGTGATTTCAAGATAGCAGGTTAAACACAAAATAATCCCCTCTCAAGGCTGCGGCAGTCTATGAAGTGAGGCAGGAGGTAAGGCACCTCTTAACTCCCTGGTGCACGATATTCCACAGGGTAATCCATGACATTCCACAGGGTAATCCATGCAGCCGGAGGCTGAGCGCCTGCATGGGAGCCCCGGAGGGGAGCTGGCACCCCAGGGAGCAGGAGAGCAGCCAGCATGGTCCGAGAGCAGGGGTGAAGCCCCGCGGCACCGGGGCACCCAGCACAGTAGCAGGGAGCGCACCTGAGCCCCAGGGTCCCTCGGGGGGCTGCCGTGCCCGTGCTGGAGGCCCATCCTCCCGGTAACTGCTGCCAGCTTCCACACGTGCGGAACCCAAGACGACAGCACTTCAAACCTGTCTGCGGACCTCCGATTTTATCACCACAGTAAATAATAAAGGAGTGCAAATGAGGATGATAATATTGCTTGTTTTACATGCAGGAAGGTCAGGGAGCACGAATTAGTTGCTCTCCTGTGCAGGCCGCTGCTGGCGCTCTGGCGGGGACGAACAGACTACAAAGGACACTATTTCACTCTCGGAGCTAAGTAGAGGCACGTGGTGCTGTGATTCTGCCTTCTCTCGTCCGTGAGCCCACGAACAGCCAAGGAAGCGTAGGAGAAAATAATCAACTACTGTCTGGAGATAAGCAACATATTATTTCTGCAGGGAGCAAGTGGGGGAACCAGGATGCAACAGCTGTTTTCAGTCACACTATTTCTGCCTTGGAGTGCTCCCACTACATACGCTGCCTTACTATGGCTTGAAAGGAATAGCCTATATTTATAAATACAGGAGAGATAAATAGCTGTCTGTGTGCATGAATCTGGTTGTAATGCACAAGTAAGGAGAAAATATCCTTCCCACACACATTAATACAAAAGTAAAGAGAAAATATCCTTCCTACATACATTTATTTTAAAGTGTGTGCACTAGCATATATTTATTTCAGAAAACTGGTTACTTCATCATTGGATCATGTCCTTACTGCTCTTAGCATTAAAAAAAAAAAAAAAAAAAAACGTACAAATTCAGATGTAACTCACAGGACAAACAAGTAGTTATTTGAATTTTTAAACAGCCTGGCAATTTCTCTACACCACTTCCTACCATAATATAAAGCATGTTAAATGGAAAAATGTGTTATGAATTCAAATCCTCTATAAGTTAAAGTGTATGGAAAGAGAAAGTAAAAAATAATTTTTCTACCAGAACAAATGAAAAGTAATGTCAAAAAGCAAACACACCTGCAAAACCAGATTTAGGTAATAAGCCAAATCCTCCAACCTGTATATTTTTGTAAACTTTGTAAATCAAGAATTCTTTCAGTGAACACTTAAAGATAGTACTTGAAACAACAATTTTTCATAACCGGAACTTTTAGAAACATTTGCTACAATATTGTGATGTGTATTTTAAAGAGTGATACATTTAATGGCATTCAGTCATCATATAATTACGCACACTGTATACAGCAACCATTTAACGATGTAGCTAAGCCAATTTAGGACAATATGCTCATCCACTAAGCTATTACAGCTTAGAATGACGTTCTTATCCACTTTAAAGTTCAACTTAACATTAATTGTTTAACACTAATAGAGTTCTGAATAAATAAAGTCAACAAATTAGAATGCTATAGTTAATTGTAATTAATGTTGCTGTGCATAAAATCCTACTTTCATAAAGAGCGAGATGGCAAAGAAGATAGCTTTTCATTTTGCTAATGAAGTTTGAATTCTTCTACTGCAAAGCAACTACTTACCACTACCATCTTCACCCAAATAAAAAACAGCCAGAAAAAAAGTTTAAGAATTAACAAAGAAGAACCTATGTTTCTTAGGAAAAAAATACTCTTACTGGCATTATCGAGTTCACAGAAAGGGCATCTGCATTGTAAGCTTTCCACATGCTTATGTATCAACACATACACAGATATAGATATATACACAGTAAAGGTGACACATCTTCTCAAGAACCCCAATTTATATGGTTTCTAACTGCATTTTACTGTCTTCCCAAGTCTGCGTGTTCTACTCCTTTCTCTGAAGTTTCTGTATTCAACTCGAATCTGGGAGAAAAAAACAAAACAACCCACAACAAAACAAAATCAAAGAAAAATAATACAAAGGATTTTCATCTTTATCTATCCGCCTCTATCTCTTGGTTATATAATCACAGCTGTAATCTCTAGTATAGGCAGACTCAATCAGATAGCACAATAATGCTGGGGAAGATCTCTCAAAGCTGTGATGTGTTGTAGAATCTTAACCGACTGTTAAAGCTTCAAAAAGTTTCCATCAAACGACCAGATGGGAATGCAATCCTTCAAATCTTCTAAAACAATAAGCATAGTGAGGCCATGAAACGTTAGGTTCTCGATCATTTGTCTCATAAATACTGGGAAGGACATCCAAAAAAGAAACTTTTTCTCATATGTTTCTCCAAATTATGCATAAGAGGATATGTTTTGGTACAGTTTCTTTGGTCAAATAATGAGTACTTGTTTCTTTGCTGTTTGTGAATCAAATTACTTCATATTTACTTTGCTAAAATCAAACTGTGAAGTTTCTTGTATATGGTGAGAGCATACACATTTGTTTTCCTGGAGACAACGCAATCATCTGTTGTTGACATTTGAAGGTCAAGAAACATGAGGTTTTAAAAATAAATTTAGCCCACAAAATATGAAAACTACAGTTATGATGTGTGATTTTACTGAATTTTCAGAGTTGTAACTTAACAGACTTAAAGCTGAACTGTTCCTCCCCAGTTATCCCAGATTACCTCATCCATAGAACTGAACGGCAGAAGTCTGGAGGAGAGTCTCAGCGTGCAAGACAATGCAACCAAGAACCAAATGGTGAGCGTGGCCGTCATCTGCTCTGTTTCTATGGGCTATTAAAGAGCTGAAGAGAATGAAGTGTTGCCATGAAAGAGAAATAAAATGTTATCGTACATAATAAAGTGACTTGAAAACACTAAGGCATTTATACTGTATGAATTCAAGTCACATAACCAAAGATGTCCTCCAATTAATGGTGAACTTGGTGGGTAAAGTCAGAAGCAGCACGTCCCAAATGGAGGGTTACTAATGGATCTCCACAAAACACAGGCTATAAAAGAAAACACTTTAACACAGTATGCACAATTCCTAGCTATCAAAGGGATGCAAGTTGCCAAGAACTGGTGCAGACGCAGCCTTCCTTCTTTTTAAAAAATAGACTGGTTAAAAGTGTAATAGATTAATACACCAGTAATGCTGAAAAAAAAAAAAATAAAAAATCTAAGAGTAATGACTTTGAAGACCATAATAGAGAACTTACAAGAAGGGAGTAGACCTAGCCTTTACTATTCATACACAAAGAACAGGGAAGTCTGATCTTGTAGTGCTTTACTTAATACTGGATTTAATCCATTTTCCTTGATTCTGATGCAGAGCTATTTGCCATATATTTAGATGTAACACCGGGTGTTTGAACACCACTTACTGAGCATTCTGAAGACTCTGCATTAGGCTGCTCATTTCTATTCTGCGGGGCAGGAATCAAAGCTGACTTAAAAAAATCCAATATAGCTATCATAGCTTTTTCTTATTCTTCCCTTTTTTTTTTTTTTTTTAAGTATTATGAAATACAGTCTCTTTGAGAATATATTTTCCATGAACTTTGAAAGAATGAAAGAAATGCGTAGTACTTGCAGTGTGAATCACACACAGAATTCACATATCTTGTAACTTCTTATTTCTGAACTTCATCACCTTTAACCAAGGTGATAAGCCACCCACATTTTATGGCCAAGCTCCTCTGAAATTAGATGCTTACTATGCAAATTTTAGAAAATACTTGCAAGTGGCCAGGATGAAGAAATACCTCATTGTTTTCAGATCTATCAAAAGAGCTGGCTGCAGGTGAGATAAGATTTTTAAGCCTGTTCATGGTATTTGCTATACTTTTCACATCCTTTGTCAGAGAGAAATCACGGCTAACAGGAAATTTGCATTTTCAGTTGGGGAAGGGCACCAGAGTACAACCATCTGGGCTTCAATATCTCATTCTGAAGAACATGCAATAAACAAAGCCTAATCCTAGAGAACACAGAGATGAGAATAATGGAATAAGCCTTGCTTCACGATTCCATGCAGCTTGCAAAAGCCTAGAATTCAAAGTGCCAGCAGATTGAGATCAAGCCCAAAAGTTTATAACCGGTTCAGGAAAGACTTATGACAACACACTGGTTTAAAAAGTTCATCTGCAATACTTCATACATCTAATTTGGAGATGCACAGGCACATCCAGGCATACCTAACCATTGCATGTACTTTTTCCACTCTGGCTGCTGTCATAGACAAGGTACTCGCACCTAGACAGATAGATATGTCTGAAGCAGAAAGGCCATCATGTTTTCTCATGTTTTGTCATCTTGTCACAGATTACAAAATGAAAAATCTGTCCTCGGGTATTAGGCACCCACTCTTTAATTTCTCATACAAGGTACCATCCCAATAAAACGATGATAGACAGCACTGTTGCACCAAGCAAGAGAAGAATACGACGCACTCCTACAACAAATCTAGGAATTCCTACCCTTCTGAATCAGCATAGTTCATTCACTTAGTACTTCATAGCAGAGATCCATTGGAGGGCTAGACCCACAGCTGCAGCACGGCAGCCATTTCTCTTACGACGAGCACATGTTATAAAGGCAACATATCAAAATAAAGTGAATCCTTCTGTCACACAGAACTGGCCCAAGCATTTCTACCAGCACCTATACCTGGCTCACGTTGCACCAGCAAATGGTAAATATTAGATGATGACACCATGTTATGCCATTGGTTTTTACGTGGTTGGTCATTAGGAAGCAGTGTGAACTGCTCGACAGACTAAACAAGTTCTGTAGCTTTCTGCATCACAGAGATTGGGACCACAACCAATTCAGAGCCAGCAAGGCCACCAACGCTGCCCCCTAATCCGCATTCCTGTCCCTCTGCATGGCCACAAGAACCACAGGTGCCCAGCATCAGCTCGGAATTTGTTACCTTCAGTGCAGCAGCTGAACAACAGACAAATTTCCTTCTTACCACCTTACCCCAGAAAGCCCCGTAAGCACCGCACTGAATACAGTAACACCACAACAGTTATTCCTTCTCTAACCAGGTGCTAGACAACTTCATTGCATTTTTCCCATAACATAATCAAGGATTTAACACTCACTGTGCACAAAAATAATTGCTACACTGAAGATGTCTGAGAAACCTGTTAGGATCGATTTTGCCCCGAAAATGCAGATTGTGAAAGTTTAACAGAGAAACAAAGTAAAAAACCAAATGTTTTAGAAAATGAGAAAATAAATTAATAAAGTTTTAAGAGAGAGGGGTTTTTTAGTCCTCTGACATAGTAAGTTTGACTTGCAGACTGCATGTCTTTATTTGCCTGGTTTTAATACAGCAGTTAAATGCAACCTAATGAGGTGTACACATATATATTTTTTCCACAGCAGTTCTAGCCTGATGTATTTTTAACTTAAAAAAAAAAAGACCATTAAAAAAATTATGCATGTATAGTACATTCAAGTACTATATTATGCTTTGTACTATACTGTGTTTTGGTTTTAAATTTTGAAAAAATTCTTAACCCCCTTCTCCAATATACTGAAAAGAATTTTTTTTCAGATCAATCATTAAAAGACTTGGTATCTGATGAAGATTTAGGGTTTTTTAAAAAAATAAAAATCTGTATCTGTATTCCTTTCCAGTTTTCATATACAGATCTTAAACTGGGAAACAATTTATGTATTTGGTATGAAAAAGCACAACACACAAGACAGGAATTATTTAATTCCTTAACACTTCTACAGTTAAAGTCCTCTCCTTCATAAGAACTTGTTTCAGACTTTCTCTTCCAACTTCAAACTTAATTTCCTACATGAAATCATACATATCCATGCACATCCTTCCAAAACTTTAACAAAATTATCTCAACACAGGAACAAAACAACAACCTATATAGTGTTGTGCTTTCTCCAAAACAGGTTCTGAGCAGCAAGGATTTTATATGAGATTGTCTGCCAAGCCATAACTTGAACTATACTTTTGTAGCATTAACCCCACTTTAAACTCCTGATTCACAGGAAAAGCTAGTTTCATCATTTTTCTTACAATACTCAAAGATTTGAGACTATTTCTTTAACTGTTATTCTCTGTTTACTTTCTATCACTCAAAGAAATAATCACAGTTATCTAATGCTTCGTAGATTAATGTTTTGTAGCTAACATAAGTAGGTCACAATAGGAATCAGTATGCCATAAAAAAAAAATTACTTCGTAGGTAGCTAACGGGAATTCACTTACTACAGAAATATCACTGGCTGATGACAAACAGATGAATGATTCACAAATGCAAATGAGAAAAAAATTCTACAAAAAGAAAACACATTTGATTTTATCCACGATTTACTGATGTGTTTACAAGATGTTCTAAGACACGACGCGTTTCTTCCAATGCCCTTGTAGAAGTCCTCTACCTGTGTAACACTAAAAGCTTCAGCAACTAACACAAATCAACAAAACTATGACTACACCCTGCAGAACACCAGTGCTGCAACAGCTATGAATAAAATACCTACAAATTTACAAATCCAAACCTGCGTCTACACGAAGTTAGATACTCCTGCATCACTAAGTTACTGATTTAGTCACCCACGGTGAAGACATCTAGTGGAAAGCACTCACTATTTCCAGTGATATATTCACCTGCATCATGCCACCGGGTGTTCTGTGATGACTATTCAACAAGTAAAACGGCAAAATGTGACTTCACACAGTCCAGCCTTAACTGTTGGGCTCAACAACGCTATCTCACCTAAAAAGTCTGAAAACCCAACTGGGCTTTGAATCACGCACCAAACTAAGCAGCATCAATTCTCTTCTTCAAGAGCCTAATAGACTAGGTCTGTTCTTCCAACACATTCACTGAAATATCTGTAACGATCATGGCTCTGTCGTCAGGGCTGAAAAAGCCTGCTTAACAAAACCTGAAAAAAAATATTGCAAAGTTTGACGGATTTTTAAAACTAATGATTCAGTAGCCATTTGCTATCTGACCTTCATTAGAAATTTTTTCATTATCATGTTGCAAAAATCTATTACATTACTGACTGAAGCTATTAGTCACTGGAAAGCCACTACCATGCTCCCCAAACCGAGAAATCATCATTACCATTAATTTGAAAGGATAGCATTAAAAGAGACAATATTCAAGATTATACTCGCCAATTCCACTGTGATTTATATTATAAAAGCATGCAGGAAGGTTATGTCAGCTGGGATGATCGGTCATTTTTTTCCAAACCACTTATTTTTCTAGGGAAAGCCTCAATAGTATCTAGGGCATCTGGGGATAGCTCAGCAGAATCCAGAGTTCAGGAAGCCGTCCTGTAGCACCGATACAGTGATAGTCACAGAGGGCACCTATTTCCATGTTTAAAAAGATCAGTACTGATGCAATGCAGGGAAACAAGGAGAGAGGCAGGGCATTCCCTCACAAAGCTATTATAGCTTAAATCTCTCGTCTCACTCAATTTCACGTGCGTTCTAGGGGCTGTCATGAAGACTTTGCCCCTATTATCCTCTCCTCACAGTATTTCTGTATGATCTAAAGCATGATCTACTTTTCTGCACTTTTATTTCTCTCACATCTGGTTTGTTTACCAAATAAGGACACTTTCATTTTCGTTACAAATACTTGCGGTATTTGATGAAGTCTCATTAGCTATTTGGGTGCTATTCTTCAGAGACATGATGCCAAATGAATCGCCTGGAATATACAAATACTTAATAGTGCAAAATTTCAGCTCTGGAGTTGGAAGGTTGCTACAGCACTTACAGAGCAGCTTAGCGAAACAGCTCTCTTATTCATGATCTTAGCCTCTTTCCATGCATTAAGGGCTTGCTTAGACAGGAAGCCTTGAAAGAGAAAAACAGTTTAAGAAAAACAATACAAGATCCCTGCCTTGTAGTCACAAGGATTTTTGTATCAAATCTGCAAAACCTTACACACACATGCAAGCACAGACACATACACACACACCTATTTAACCTCAAATAGCACTAACTGCTATAATCCATCTTTACCGTTTGCAAATTATCCAGGTTTTCAGTTGTCCTAACTCAAAATTCCAGTTCAGTCACTTGAAAAAACACACTGAATCTGTAAGAAATGAACTTGAAAAAAAACAATAATGGAGGGTTTTTGGTGGACATCTGTTTAGATCCACCTATTCCTATTATAAAATGCAAGTCCAGTGTATTGCAGAAGAACACACCTGGGAGAGATGCCCACTGCAAAGCTGTCCAACCTGTCCCCTAACTGCAAGGCAGTATCAACAGTAAAGCCACCATCCTAGATGGATATTGTCTAGTCTGTACTGTAATATCAGTAATGGCCAGGATTTCACAGCCTCCACAGAGACACCATTCCAATGCTTTACTATTGTTCTCATGTGAAAGCGGATTTGGGGTTTTGGTTTGTTTTCTATCATTTCTAACCTCAATCTTTCTTGGTGAAAACGATCCAAGCTTTAAATAATTCCTAAGTGAGAGCGGGGTTGTATAAAGGGTACACAAAGCAAAGTGCTGTGGTAACTGTGGAAAAGAACAAATAGTCTTTCTGGGCTGGAATTCCCACTGGGAGATGGGAAAAGAGAAAGATGAGATGGTCTGAGGAGAAGTCCTGTGGACCTCAAAACTAAGATGAACAGAACCCAAAGGTTGTTGAAGCAGTAGTTTGGAATCTAGGAGCCAGGTTAAGAGTTCCTGTTTCATATGTAGGTGTAATGTCTTTGCCGTTGTAAGTCATGACACTTAAAAGAGAAGGTAGAAGTGTCCTGGCAAGGAGCGAGCTTTAACTGTAATGCACACACACAAGTGCCAGGGGAGAAAGGGGACACATATGTCAATCTAATGATTAAACAAGCTATTCTCCACAAAAAAACCCTGCAAATTATCTTGCAAAGTCTTGAATAACTCACATACAACAGATTTAGAGACATCTATAAATAAACCAATAAAGAAAAGCAGGTAGCTCCAAGGTACAACTTACTCAGTTTTCCAGAAAATATGCTTCACGTTGAGATGCTGTATCCCACTGTGAGCCACTGCATTCCACTATTCACAGGGATAATGGATTAAGTCGTACAAGACGACTGAAATAGTCCTTTGCCAGGTGTGTCCTAGCAGTAAGAGGAGCTCAGCTCCTGTATTGCGGAATTTCAGCTTTTAGTCAACACATACCTTCAAAGATGGCAAGGAAATGGGAAAAAAGATGACAGCCAGATTACAGTGCTGCCACCCAGTTTTAATCCAGGAGAAGCTCAGGTGCTTCTACACTATATGACATCTTCACAGTCACCAGTGACTACCCCAGTGAGGTAGATCTGCCCTGCTCACCAAAGGATTCCAGTCTTTAAAGTTTAAAAAGAAGGGCTAAACCAGGCACTCATCATCCTACTGAGCCTGAGCCTCCATAATTGAAAGAAGAATATGGTCCCCTAATGTGCTAAAATCAATCAGTGAACAGGCCACCTAGCTACCATATATTTGAAATATAATATAGCCATTTTAGTTATTTCAAAAGATTCTTGTCCGTGTTCACACTAATCGCAAAGAGAGAAGATAGCTTCTATAATAAAGCTGTTTATCTGAAATTAAAAATTGGATTAACTTTTCTTTCCCTCCTACGCTACTGGAACCTCATCCAACTTCTACCATCTTCCAAAACACTTTCTAATTGAAAAAATTGGGGAGTGGGGGTGGGGGGGTGTGGGAAATGGCGACAGCAAAAGGTGGGCAATTAAGCAAACCCAAAGACATACATCTTTCCACAAAACTGATACACTGAGTGGGTGAACTGACCAGCAGAATTTTGTCTGCTGTTCAGAGGCAACAAATCCAGACCCTTATCTGCAGGACTGCAACCGCCCTTTTTCTAAGTGGAGAATAAACTTATTTTTCAGTGCATTAGCTTATCCTGCATCACTGCTTCCCTACTAAAGGAAGGATTGTTTTCCATAATACAAAAAGCTATTACAGATTTACTATGTAAGCAAACTGATATGTTGAATAACTGCTAAGTAGGGAAGATGAATAATAACCCTATGGACTTCCAAAGTAATCAAAGTGGAAATAAACATTCATTTATAACATGCATTGTTTAGCTACAATCTACTGGTAACAGACACAAATAAGACTTCATACACTACAGAAGTGGCACCAAGTATTCATGTAACTTCTGGCAATAAAATAGTCAACCACAAACATTAAACTACACCTGTAAAAATGCCCCCATCAATGTCATGGCTGAGGGGGGCAGGGTAGGAACGGTGAGAAAGGAGGGTGGAAGACAGAAGTGCCACCATCCAACCAAAGAGATCCCTTTTAGGGTCATGGCATAAACAGGATAAATTCACCAGCCAACTACCTGACACAGAAAGCATTATTTTTAAATACACAGCGACATGCATACTGTGACTTCTGACATGGGCAGACCTGTTCATAACACATCTGGGGAATTATACTCCAAAATATTCAGGAACTGACTGAATCAAGTCAAATAACCCTCAGTCATGGAGTTTATGTTTTAGAGCTTAAAATACAGCTGTGCAAGAATTAAGTTTAAAAGAGGTAAGTGAAGGGAGGAGGAAGACAGCAAGAGAGGTTGGAATCCGTGGTTTTGCTGGCTCACCACCTGGACCCAGGTAGCAGCACCCTGGCCATAGTCCTTCTAGCCTGCCGTGCCCACCAAGGCTCTTTTTTTCAAACAAGGTGAGACACAGATGGAGTAAGGCATAGCTGCTCCTGAACTACCAGGAGGGTCCCTGGTTTTCCTTCTGTATGCACTGCCTAAATGCAGAGCAATGTTAAACCAAGTATTATCTTTTCTTTAACCTCGGCAACTGTTCGTGCAACATGTGCTGCCAAACCCCTTCTTTTCTCTTTTCCTTTAAAGAAAACCACTTAGAAACAAAGCAAGTTATCCTCCCTACCCAGCTAAAAAAGTAGAATGTATAAGCAAGGTTTGATCCAAAGTCACCACAATCATTGCGAGGCATCCGTTAACTTCAACTGCCACAAATTCAAGCTCATATATATGTTTGTTGGTGCTTAGTTTGAAAATAAAACCTGCTAGCTATAAATGATAGTAGGCCATAATACTGGCACAGCAGAACCTAAGTGCTAAACAGCATTTCATTAGCAAAACTAAAGTGACACCTAACCATCTTCTAAGTGTCCATTTTTCAAATGCATCAACTAAACTAAACTGCAAACGGAGGACAATGGGAAAGTCATCTTCCAGCAGAGCCTGCCTTAAGCAGGTGATCCATTCTCACACACAGTCACATGAGCAACAGCAGGACAATGACTACTCACAGGACCAGACCCTAATACTCAAACATAGCTACTTCAGGCTTAACTATCATAACTGCTGCAGCACAAACAAACCAGTAGGCTGCAAAAGCCTTGTTAGGCTTTTACCATTGGTCAGATTCTACTGTCCGTGCTGTTTCTGCTTCCTCCAGAGGTCAGACCCCACTGCTACTACTCCTCCATCCGACCCCTACTCCTCAGAGCTATTTAACTACCTAGCAGGAACAAGCTACAGCTGCACATCATTCATGTCCATCAACCCACTGCCTCCGAGGCAACGCCACAGCTGCATATCATCAATGCTAATCAACCCACTGCCTCCATTCATTTAAAGACACTCCTACTCTACAATTCATAGGGATGAATTACTTGTTTTCATGAAAACTGCTTGAAGATTTTTGCACTACCCACCAGGTTTCAGCCTTACACCAGGACTGACCCAATCCGACTGCACGCTGGACTTCTAACACTTCATTCTAGGAGCTAGGTCATTGTCAATCATCAGACACCCTTTGGCATCCCTGGCTAGGTAGAAACCCAGTGGCAAACAGAGGTAGTACAAAGCAGCAATCACAGCAGCTTTTCAAGAGATCTAAACCCCACACCTCCTATCATTTCTTTCCTATAAGAGGAAGGGAATCAAAACGTACGGTGGCTATCTCCTTTGCCTGGCATCACCAGAGAAGGGAATGACATCTGTGTTGGGAGTACCAGAGTCTCAGTTCTGACTTTCCCCAAGCAGGCAGACCGACTGACACAGCTCTCCCTATCCCAGTACCCTTAAACTAACTGGGGTAGAATTACAAACCTTGATCTTGTGAGACATGCCAATTTCAAGATCTACAGAACTGACCACGTGTAAACTCCAATACCTGCACAGTCAATGAAGGGTATGGGCAAAGGGTGAGAGGCACGGAGGAAATGCATACGCTGCTCTGTAAAAGAGCAATCTATTAAAGGCTTGTATTTTGGGATGGTTTGAGAAACAGAGGGGGAAGTGATTACTGCTCCTTTAAAGGAACAATGTAGGAAAAAGAAAGGCAATTTAAGCCTGGAGGTAGCTGATACAGAATGCCAGCTGAACTACAGGAACCTATGGAGGCCCCTGGGATTGCTGGAGAGATGGAAGAAGAGTTTCAGTTAGGTAATTAGAGCTTCAATAGAAGAATAAATACTCCACAGGCAATCCACAGGTTCTTCTCACCTCTTGCCACTTCTTCTCTCCAGCAGTGACAGCTGCTTGTGAAAGTGAAGGGAAAGGTCTCTTTCATTCAACTCATTAGTTAGTAATCCTCACTGGTAATACAACAAGGAGCACAATACCAGAAGGAGCTGCCAGCCCTTCCCTCCACTGCTCCGAGGCAGAACACAGGGCTCGGGGTCTCGCAGGTGCTCACCCTAGTAAGGGTGATGCAGTGGCGAAGCCAAAGACCATGAGAACACTTGTGAAAGAGAAAAGACACACCCCAGGGCAGGTGAGGCAATATTCAGGTCACACTTTTTCTGCATTAATTCTCCCCTCTTCATGCCCCAGAGAGAAAGAGCCTGCTGTTTATAGCCAGGCTCCTGAAGCAGGGAATGATCCTAAAGGATCAGGAGAAAGACAGCGACCACAGTAATCCACTGAGGATTCACTATTTCAGCTTTTTTCTGTGACGTTATGATGAGTTCTCAATGGAAGGCACGTTGGTTATCAACATTGTGATCTGAAAGAGACTACTCCTCTCCTTTGCCCTGCAATGATGAGACAGTCAAAGTACCACGAAGACATTTCCACCTTCCAGACAGCCTGTTTTAGAAGGATTACTGAAATAACTGTGACTTTGATTCCCTAGAAAAATGCTGCAGCGAGTTCTGCTGCACAGTGAGCCACTCAGGCATCGGTCCTGACCACTGACATCATTTTCTGAAAAGATCAGTTCTGTGCAGCTCCGCTCTCGTGTCATCTTTCAACCTCAAGTAGGTTCCACAGAAGAAAGAAGGTGACAGTGTTCTGGATTTCAGTCAGCATCCCTTAGCAGGTAGGAAAGCTGAAAGACAGACAGCCGCACAGCTTATTCTTTATTCCATAGCTGAGGCCATTGGTGTCAGCTAAGATTTGCACTGGAATGCCACGTACTTCAGTACTGGTTAATAAAGCTGTGACCTCCACATTTAGCACTGCACTAAGAGACTTTTTCTCAGACTGCTCCATGCTGACAACAAGCAGCTGGAGATAAAGGGAAAAGGAGAAGGTTTAGGTTAGTCTCTATGCAGGGAGACAACTGAAGCCAGCTGACTTCTCCGGAAAAAAAAAAAAAAAAAAAAGGTTTAGCTCCTTCTGTGACCAAGGCTATATACAAATCTTTGTTACCACACCCTGCTTTTTGGTTTAATAGCCTACCTGATGGTCTACTTCTCATAAATCTTTCCTGAAAAGACTTAAGTACCAACCATACACATATAAGGTGCCTTAACTGAAATACTTAGATGCAGGGGTTTCCCCCCACCTCCCTTAAGGATTTTCCACAGCTACAGATGCAGGATAAAGTCCAGAGGGACATTAAGAATGGGTGTTAAAAGCGAGTAAAGCTAATAGGAAGTTTTGATCATTTTATAGGCACCTGCTTATCTCCAAACACTCAACCTTCTTTAAAAATCTGTTCTCTGTTGCTTCGCTTCCAATAGCGATCTGCACATTTACAGTTCCCCTCAGCAGCATTTGCCACTGTTCTTTAGCTGATATTTAGGCCACATGTTCCAAAAACAGAAAGAACTGATCAAAGCCATTCACCGTGGAAATTTTCTGTATCTCTATTGCTAGCAGACCTTCCTGTGTCACACAAACATTTACATAAACTCAATCATGTTTTAGGTAACTGTACACACGTAATATAAACACTCAAATTAAACTCTTATGAGATTATTAAAACTACAGATCCACTTTCATAGTACTGTTGTGTTTTACTTAATGTTATAGTTACATGTATGAAGTTTCCACTCGTTCGAATATTCTTCTATACACTAGGATTTGTCTAAAACTTCCCCATGATTGGAAGGAGTCTGCCAAAACAATTATTTTTCTGTGAGATTCATTAATAATCCTTCCAGTTTTAGCGCCCAGTCAGCTATATTGAAGTGGAAGAGAAAACTACTCCCCTATCATTTTATGGGCTCATGTTTTTGTGAATGTTTGCATTTGTATGTTCTCATGCAAAACTAGTGCAACAGACATAGTGCACTCTCTCAAAAACCACAGATAATGGTAAAAACATTTTCTCTGTGTCAAAATGCTGCACAAAAGTTAGAATAAACACCTAGACAAGAAAACATGCCTTAAGAGAAAGTTCTGTGTTCCAGACTATACACTCTTGCCAACTCCTGAGCGTCCCTAGGCACAAAGCCAAAACCAAACGCACCAAGGACCTGCACGTATGCACATCGAGACCCGAAATCTATGTAAATATGAACTAAGATGAAAAGTTCTTTTCTTTAAATGCCTAATTCTTCAGTGATGGTGAAAGTAGGTATCTACACAGACAGCAGAACTAGGCAAACAGCATGCACTGGTAGACATTTTAAATGAAATTTGATTTTTTTTACTATATTCTCTAAGTGTATTAAGCTGCATATCACTTGTTATAATTTCGTTCAGAAAACTCATTAAATGTTGCAAGTGTGAAGTATGTAACATTCCTCCCTAGAGAAAGTATTTTTATATACTATGATGCATTTAATATTTACGTTTGCTACTTTATTTCAACTAGTGTGAAGTCAACATCTCATTTCCCCCCCAGAATCTGATTCACGCACAGTATTTCCTGTAACATTGGCAAGGTAAGTGTAGCAAGTAAAATGAACTTTATTTTCAAGCTCCAAAATGTTGTCTCTAGTGACACACTTACATTTCAATATCAAGTATTCTACCTTTCTAAATACTCAACTTTGTTGTTGCTGAAGAAGGTGCTTCCCATTTTTTGTAGTGTGCAGCACAATGCTGGAGCACACCATTCCCATAGCTTACTTCACTGTGGAGAGCTACGATTTAAAGAGAGCTTAGAAGAGTCACTAGGCAATCCATACTCGCAAAAAGCTTTGGAAAAATAAGTTATTTACATTTAATAGGACCTTCTGTATTTTACTGTTTTTACATGTCTTTACACTTCAGCCCAACACTACTATGTAACAAGTGCTTCAGAACAGAATTTGCGTAGTTTCCACTTACGTACATTCATCTGTACCTCTTTAAACTTACATCTCCTACGATCTAGTTGACATGTAGCACTGTACAGAGCCATTCAAAACCACAACAGAACCAACACTCCTAACTGCATTAGTTCAGGAAAAGTGACCTTCCTAAACTTTCTCATTTTCTCCCCTAAAAACAGTAATTTAAAAAACAAAGATTTTCACATTCAGAGTTAAGGGAACACATGTGAAACTTCCCAGGAGGCATTTAGATTCTCAGATAGCTAAACACAGAAGTACAGACATGGAGACAGGCTCCATTTGCTCTTGTACATATGCACACTGATGTAAAAAGATGACTCGCAATGTCACAGTGCTACACTAAAATTCGGCAGACCCGGACTCGTATCCACACTGAAAAGCTTCCCTGGGTCTCTCAGACTGTGGTTCAGAATAACGTACACCAGCTGATATCACCATGCCCACAAAAGCCTTACATGAGCAGGGATATGCGAGAGATGCACTTTTTGTTCCTACCACTTCCACTGCTTCCCCCAAAGAGCACATCACCATCAAGCTGGATGCCGTCCCTGCTCACCCCGCCCACGCTGCGGGCACAGCTAGGGCACCGGTACAGCACTGGGCTGCAACTCTGCTGCCTCTCCACACGCTTCACATGGTACCTTCCACAAGGACTTTATATACAAGTTAATTCCATACTCTTAAAGTGTTTAATGGATACGTTCATTAATGATTTTTATAGTCTCATATACTCCCTCTGATTTCCTTGCCTGGGTGGGCTGAAAAAAACCCCCAACAGATAAATCTGGAGAACTGAGACCAACTGAAAGCTTTAAATACTCCTACTAAAGACAAAGGCAGTTGCAGCGTGCCTCAAACTAGTATGACAATCCTTTGAGAGCAGCTACTCCTATATTTTATACAGTTTTAACACACATTTGTAGTTCTGAAGGGTTACAGTTAGGGCTTTGATATATTAATGTGCACACTGAGCCAAAGAAGCCCATTAAGAGCAAAACCAGAATGAAGACTCTTATTAGCCAAAAAGGGTGATACCTTGTTTTTAATTTCCCCATACTACTTGACTGGCATTATAGTTAAAACAAAACAAAAACACCAACACAACAACAAAAAACAACAAACCAACCCATAAAAAAAAAAAACAAAACAAAGATAAAAATAACCAAACACACAAAAAATATCCCCAAACCCCAAAGTGAAACCCCCTACCTCAATGCAAATTTGCTTACCATTCATCAGACAACAAAACATATCTTCTACAAAACCTGTTCTTGAATTAAAGGAAAAAACATGACTTAAGATCAGTTTTTCCCTTAACTATTACCCCAGAACACATCTGAATACTGCCACTGGTGTAAGCCAGTATATGCATCACGCATCCATTTGCAACCTGCTCAGCTAAACATAAGTCTATAATTCAACGTTGTGAAGCTTTTTGCTAAAAATCTTATAATTACATCCCTATTTGGATGACTACTAGGTTATTAATGTTCAGCAATAAACCTGAAAGTAGTCTATTTATTACTGTTTGGCACTGAACGTCAATCAATTCAACCAAAAAGAATCTATTCAAAAAATAATAAAAAATGAATATCTAAGCTTAGTGCGCTTCCTGCTTATCCGAAAGGTCTATCTGATAATATTGAGTTAGTCAGCAAGGTGGATTTAAAACAATGTATTTGAACTTCAACAGCATTATGAGATCCCAACGCAGACCAATAATTGTGAGACAAAATTCAGCTAACAGAGAATGCCCAACAGTATCTTTTAAATCCATATCTGGATTAGGTGAGATTCAATTGCAGAAAACATTCTACACGTCGCTGCAGCTGCTCCGCTAAGCGACTGTGAACAAGGATAAGAAGAAGGGGCTCTGCGAGGGTACAGAACCAAGCAGGACACAAATTTGGTCCAGTCTGTGGTTGGAACAGTCTGATGCAGCCAGAGTCATTCCATACTCCGTCTCCTACACAAGCTAAATGTACACTGTACGGGAGCTATTTTGTGCAGTAAGAAGTTAGGAGGATGAGTCACTCTCAGTTGGTATTGAAGGCTCCGGGATGTGACACCTCAGGTCAGAAAGTATGGACCCGTTCTGCATGTGTTTAGTATCAGCAATGCTATCTTTTCTATTGTAGCGCTGTAAATACAATATAAAACTATTCTTCCTGATAAAGATTTTGTGAAATTATAAGAAAAAAAAAGCCTGGAAAAATCTTGCCATTTCCATTAAATACTAACCTTCTGAAAATGAGAGTCAGGACTAAACCATCTCTTATCTTAATCAGTTTAGTAGAAATTAATTTAATTTGTATTCTAAGGTTGTATTTCCTGTTACGGATCCAGGGCGCGGGAGGGCAGACTTTTTAGAACTATCCATTTATATAAAAGAATATTAGTACTTAAAGGATCAGTCCAATAATTTTTTGGTCTCATCTTTAAGCATGAACTTCAGTGGTGCTGCTTCTACGCGCACCTTTTGCCAAAAACATTAAGGATTGAGTGATTAAATTCACAGTGAACTGCAAACAAACACAAACCAGCTTCTCAAACATCGGTGTATTGACTTAAGGGGTACAGTGGCTTGAGCCTTGTCTCCATCTAATTTGACCTTCAGTTTAGTTCGACCTCTCAGACAAGAAAGTCTAGACATTGACCTTGATTGAACTGAACAAACATTTTCCCTTTTCTACGTTGGTCTAAATAATTTTAAGCACAAGACCACTAAGACAACTTGCACCATTACTTTAACAGTAATAGTGCTCACAAGACATTTTCTTTGACTGCAGAAACAAAACCAAAAGTATTTGGTGGAAAAATGCCAAAGCAATGACCATAATTTATCACAAGCTGATATACATATACATATTACTGCTCTTCTCAGAAATAAAAATGTTCTTTAAAAAGGCAAAGAAATTTAACTATTAGCCCTTCAAATCAATGCTTCTACCACTGTTAATCTCTGTCACTTAATAAAAAAAAAAAAAGTGCCTCCTCAGTTTCTCATGTTGCGCTTTGACTTCTAGAATGAAATATTAAAAAGGAAAATACAGTTCAACTTAATTGGTGAAAAACATCACAAGTGATGCTCATGTGTTAATTTTCCCCAAGCTACATAAACAGCTGAAATCTAATGACACAGAAACACGACTATCTTACTTTTGTTATCCACATGAAAAACAAGCATCTAGAGAATTAAAAGATTATAATTTTCATACAAGCACTGTCTTAGTAGGAAATGTTTTAAAATAAGCAGAATAGCAATTCAAACATTATCTGGATCAAAACTTTGTTATTTTCTTTAAATACGCTGAACATGTATTAACATTTGGAAAAAAAATACTTCTATGAGTTCTTACACGTTGCCAGGACATTCAGAAACCACAGCTAAAAAAGTTTTCCTCTCAAAATGTATTAAAGCTTAGACCTCGCAGCCGGCTTTTTGAATACCACACAATCTACGCCAGTGTAATATATATGAATAGGGGGGTTTTATTAGTCAGTGACTAGAAACCTCAGTATATGGGCCAAGCTAAATTAATTGTCAACCTGGTTACTGATTTGCCAGTGCACGGGAAAACAATGCCCAAACATATCGTTTGTATCTATTTTTACCCTTGACAACACAAGAAATGCCACCTATCTTTAGGTCATCAGCCCCTTGTAAAAATTCACTTTACCTAGCACTTACATAAGCCCCTTAGAAAAATACCTGTCGTTGTTCTGTAAGGTGGAGATCCACCAGTTTCTCCAATCAGATTGATTTGAATTATAATACAAATGTCTTGAAGAAAGAATCTTCTCTCTCTAAATTCTTCTGAAGTTTGAAGAAAAACTTTGAGACCCTACAGCCACGGTTAACTATTAAACTTGCATAAAGTAAGCGCACTAACAGGTGATACTACTTTTTCATTAACTCTGCACTTAATACAGACTAAGTTCTTAAACACAATGGATTTTAAACAGAATTCCATGCTCTATGAAGATATTAGATAACTACACTTAGTTATTGACACTTTGCATTCCATATTGGTTCGGTCAAGCTTCCTTTTCTGAAATTGCTACAACACTGCTACCTCTAGGCTTCACTTCTTCAGAACATATGCATTTTGAATTTCTTTGCTCTTACATAACCTTTTAACTATACAACTGAATATTATAAACAAAATGCCCTTTAATTCTGTGTTCCTGCATTTCAGTTCTGTTATAATACCTGTTTTCTCCATGTAATACAAGGTTTGGTAAATTTAAACAAGTACAAGCCAAACATTATATATGTATAAATATTTATGTACACAGATATAAACAGAGACAATACTTGCCATTACATTTTGAGCCTGTTAAAAGGACAGAACAGTTAGGCACATAAGGAAAAAAAAAAAAAAAAACAAACAAACCAGGAAAAGCACATATTAAGACATCAATGATATTAAATCATCTGAAATTGCTAGAGGTAAAGGTTTACGCCAGAATTTACAAGCATCCTAACAAGAAGTGTTGAAAAAGGAGTCTGGTTCAGAGATAAAGAGTTAAGAGCTCAATCCGCATCCATTAAGCCACCTGATTTAAATTTCAGTTTGGGTGTAGGCAAGAAGCTGAGCAGTATCTTGTCAAACTGCCACTCCACGTAAGGTCTAACAGGGACTTGGTCTGGCGTTCGCCTGCGCCGGTACATTGTCTGAGCAATGCACGCAGTCCGTGCCAGCAGCCCCTTCCTCCACAGCCAGGAACGGATCAAGTGCAATTTCCAAACAGCTCAATCGCAGGGCTATACGTGAAACACCAAACCTATGTTTATTATCTTTGCAAACAACGTAATATTGTTGTCCCTTACTGCTCCCTACAAATTTGCAGCAATGATGCAAAGCAGCATTTTTTTTTTCTTTTAATTCCCTTTCGGAATACAAATGCCTGCCTTATTTCTGCCTGCTCCTAACCAAGACGCACTGTGGACAATAGTTTCTGAATCAGCGATCCCTTTCCACACTGTTGAAAAAAATGAAAAAAATAAAAAATAAAAACAACGGTACCTCAATCCCTCAGGAAGGGGAAAAAGAAAAGGGGGAACAACAACAGCAACAAAAAACAGTTTAAAGAGCAAAAGCAACACTGAAACACCACGAAAATAAAAGAAATACCAGCGATGCAGGATGAGAATTAGCGGGCAGCGCCGCAGCAGCAGCACTTCTGGCAGAGGCGCGGCGGACCCTCTCCCTGCAACTCCTGCAACTCCTGACCCCCGCGAGCGCCGCGCGAGCAGCCGCGGGAGCCCCCGCGCACCGCCGCCCGCGCGCCAGAAGTTGTCAACTCCGCTATGGCAATGACCGCGCGGGGGGGGGGGGGGCGGCGGGGAAGGAGCGACCGAGGCGGACACGCTGCAGCTGCGGGCGCCGCTGCCGAGCAGCACGGAGCCCGCGCGTGCAGGCGAGTAAGGAGCGAAGCGCATTTACCAGCAGCGGCGGCAGGTTGAGCAGCCCGAGCGCCTCGCGCCGTCTCCGGGCGGTAACTTGGCGGCGGCGCGGATTCCTCCACTGCCGAGGGACACCCCTTCCTTCCTCCCTGCCCGGCCCGGCCCCTGCCTTCGCGCCGCTCGCCTCTCCCTTCCCTTCCCCGCCCGGCCCGGCCCTCCCCCGGAGCGCGGCGCAGCGCGGCGGAGCGCAGCGGGGGCGCCGCCGCCTCAGCTCCCTCCCCCCGCCCCTCCCTCCCTCCCTCCCTCCCTCCCGCGGCCGGCGGGCGCGGCGCGAGAGGCGGCGGCGGAGGCAGCGCGGCCCCGGCAGCAGCGCCCGCGCCAGCCGCGCTCTGGCTGCAGCCCCGGCGGCCCCCGGCTGCACGCGCCGCGGCCGGGCCCGCCAGCCAATCCCCGCGCTCGGCACCCGGCCGCGCGCGTGCAGGGCCCCCGCGCGCTGGATGGGGCCGGGCGGCGGCGCGGAGAGGGGCGGCCGCGGGGCGGCGCGGGGGACGGCGACGGTGCCTGGGCGGCAGCCCCCGGTGTCGCGCCGCGGGGGTGCCCCGGCCTCCCTGGCCGCTACTGCGCATAGCGGGCGGCCCCGCGCCGCCCCGTCCCTCGGCGGAACGGCCGCGCTGCCTCGGCCGAGCGCTGCCGCAGAGGTGCGGGCGAGGGGGGGCCGCCGGGCTCCCTCCGGGGCAGCCGGGCTAACGGCGCTGCCAGCGGGGCGGGCGAAGCCGGCGTCACGGCGCCCGTCCCGTCGCCCCGGCCGGGGGACAAGGATCGGGGAGGGACGGACGGACGGACAGACGGACGGACAGCGGAGGGGGGGCGCGGGCCCAGCCGCAGCCGTGGCGGCGGCGGCGCGGAGGGAACGGCGGGCGCGGCTGCCCCCCCCCGCTGTGCCCCGCACCCCCGGGCGCCGCTGGGCCTGCGGGCCGCCGCTGCGGCAGGCCAGGCCCGGGGGGCGGCCGGCGACGCGGGGAAAGGCAGCCGCGGGCGGCCAGAGCTCGTCACGGGGCGGCGGTGGGAAACCCCCAGCAAACTGTTAGAAAATCGCTTCTATCTTCAGCTACAAGTTAGAGGCGCTTGCGGAGGGTGATGGGCACTTGGGAGGGCAGGCGGCGGCCGCCAGCCTCCCCTGGTCAGTGAACGGGCACGTGTGAGCCGCAGGCATCACGTTCTGTGTCGTGTTACTTCCAAATACTCTGCAGAATACTTGGTTTTTCTGTAAAGTGTAATTAAATGTCGACTGTTATTTAACCTTAAATTGCCTCTCCCACTTTGCCAGACATCCGTGCAGGTACCAATGGCAGCAAGGAAGGGAGCACTACGGCAAAGTAGATTGTGAAAGGAGAGAAGGGTGAACTGCTAGGCACACCTATAAAACTTTCTACAGTTTCTTGGCGAGGCTGGGAGGAAAGCAGCGCCTTAAATTAACCAGGATATACAGAAACAGTGGCAAAAATGGGCCTTGGACATGGATAGTGCACAGCAGCAGGTCTAACAGTGCTGCTAAAACATCACAATCTCCATGTCTGTATTCCATAAAATAGAAAATCTGTGTGGAGAAATGAAGTAAACTGGAATACTTTGAATTACCTGTAACTGGGAAAAGCGTACTGCAAATGTCTGATTAGAGAGAAACTACAGCAGAGTTAATTTTCCAACTGCAACTGTAGTTTTGTAACTGTCAACAAAGAGCAGGAGTTTTAAGGGGCAATCCAGAAATCAGCAGGGAAGTATCTCTCAGCTTTTCAAGGTTAATTGAGAAGAGGGGAGAGCTGGGCATGCTAGTAGAGCTTGGTAAATTACATGCAATGCTGTAGCTTGAGGACTGCATCTATTCACAGGGGTGAAGATCCACATGGCCACAACTTCTCCATGGCCTCATCTTTTTCTGTGACATTTCACAGATTTCAAGATGTGTCCTTGTTTCAAATGCTGTGGTATAAATTCTAATGTAATATGCACGGTGATGTCTTGATTCTGCAGAGAGAATTCTGTACAGAGATACTGTGATAGTAATTTTACTGGAAATAATCTCTCTGCTTGAAAATAAACTAGATTGCAAAAATGAATGTTAGAGATGTATTAAAAAGATTGTTGCAGTTAAGTAATGAGTTGTCCCTATCAGAAAGAAAGACTGGGAATTAACACTCAGATGGGAAACAAATCGTGTCAAACTACATTTTGATGCAACCTAAGTTTCAATGAAAAATGTAATGGAATGTCTGTAATAGCAGTCTATAAAGCACATGACTTGATGCTTGTGATGATTAAACAGAAATTAGCAAAAAACAAAATACATTTAGCCCATACAATCTATAAAGATATCTGTAAACCTTCATCTCGCTGGGATATTTCTAGTAGCGATATACAGAATATTACAAAGCTACTTCATATACCAGTGATTTGAGAGAGAACAAACAAATGCCTGATTAAATGCCACACGCCAAAGATTTGCTGATTGTCAGTTATGATGGATACGGGTTAATGGCATAGACCGATCTAGATGCCTTGCTAAGGTGGCCTCATTTGTTCAACAGAACTGTTGAAGTCAAGGTCAGGTATCTAGTGAAAAAGAACGTGGGTTGCATTTCAGGTTGGGAGACTGTTTTCTGGAAGGCAGTTTGCAGTAAACAGCATTTGTTTGTTGTGGTGAATAACTGAATATACGCTCCCACTGTTACGGGGTAGTAAAGATGACAGCTGTGAGTGGATGGGTAGCAGACAGAGTATCAAAGCAAAATTAAACAGAAGCTACATGTCTAGGCATTATTAGTAAGACCAGCGTGGGAATACTGGCTGTGTGTCCACACTTAGGATTAATGGTAACTATATGAAAATTAGAATATCTGAGAGACAAATGTATGTTTTCGAAGGACAGCCTTGTCTTCTCCCTAAAGGGAGAGTCCTAATAGAAGACAGGAAACCATGCTCTCTCTTCCTTTTGTTCTCTATTTAAATTGATCTTGGATTCTTTTAGATGTGGTGATACAGCTTCGATGGAAGAGAGGTTTCTTCCCATCCCTTTAATCTGGTGGTGAGGGTATTCTCCCAGGAATGGGAGACATGAGACTGAATATGCACGAGGCTGTGGATAACAAACTGAATAGCTCATTTCTTAGGTTAGAACTCTTTAACTACTGGATTAGTAAGTAAGTGGTGACCACAGGCTACTCCTGCGCTAGCACATTTTAAATCTTTTAGCTCTGTTTAGTTCATTGGAGGAAAGAATGTAAGCACCTACCGTCAAGAACAAGTTCCAAGCAGTGAATCCCAGGTGAATGTAAGCGTATTTCTTCGGATTTTAGTAAAGTGCCTGTGGAATGGGGTTGCAGACGTATCACTGTCCTGTTTCCCGTTGGCTGTATTAGTTACTGCTCCATGCCTGAGATGCTTTAAAGGTAGGCCTGTGATACACAGCCTAGAACCCACATGCTTCATTAGCTTCAGTGCCCAATATCTTTGGAGTCTCTCTCAGAATCACCTTGTCACTTACAGAACCTGCTGACACGAGAACGTCTTGCCCACTTTCAGAAGGGCCGTGGTTCCCTTTCTCAATTTTCTTTGAAAAATTGACCTTCAGTGTGATTTGAAAGGAAAGGAAGAAAGAGACAACAAAACAGATTTGTAGTTTTCTGGAGGTAAATGCTGGATGCTTGTCCTTTTGCCTTTTAAGCACGTGTTTTAATTTGCTAACCTGGAACTGCTGATTTTTCAATGTGTCCCTATATATCATTATTCCTCTATTAGTATGTAGCTGCTCCACCACTCACATTGCTATAGTTTGATCAAAAGAGGTATAATTAAAGACAGTTTCGGGAAGGTGATGCTATGTAAATGCACTGTACAATGAAGGTGAAATTTTAATACTGCAGCTAATTAATGACTTGAACATTTTACCTATGGAATGTGAATTCTGTGTTGCTTGGAGTCTTTAAATAGAACTGAAAATCTTTCTGAAAGATATGTTGCATCTCTAAGTTGTGGGATTGGTGGGGTGGTTACTTGGGTGAAGTTCACGGGCTGGCATTATAGAAGAGGTCACACCAGCTGATAGGCATAATTGTGTCCACCCTGTAAGCTGTAAATCGTGATATGCAATGATCCACCATAACAACACAGGACTCAACTCTTCCAAAAGAAGAGAGAGCTTATCTTACTGAACAATGCCTCTTAAATGCTTTAACACGTTGTAAAGAGGATTATTTTAATTAATTGGTACAATTCCTCACATTTATTATATATACTGGAATATCATTATTTGCACCTGATTTAGATGCCCTATTTTCATTCTTAATCCTATGCCTGCAATTGCATAGTAAGAAATACATCCTTTGAACAGTAGTCTGAATTATGAAAACATAAAAAAATACGCATGGGAGTATCTGTTCCAAGGAAGTAATCACACAGTAGTACGGGAGAACTATCCAAGTATTGTGCAGTGAGCTACCAACAGAGGAGGAGCAGTAAGATACAAAATTTCTGTACGCTGGAATTACCATCTTTGGTAATTTAGTAAATGTGGTGCGTGTCTGACATTAAAATAAGGGAGTTTGTGGACTCCTCAAATATTGCCAGAACCTGTCCGTAATTTGTCAAACAAAAAGAAGACAAAGGTGTCAAAATTGTACTAGTGTTTTGAGGTAGTTTCCAGTCCCTTTAGCCATTTTTTGGTTGGTGGTTTTTTTGTGATATTTTTTCTTTTAATTTTCCCTTCTACAGCCAGCCCAACTACCTTGTAAGAATTATAGCCTGTCTTTGAAATGGCTCAAATGGAAGCACCGAGCAGGTAGAAAGCTACTTGCTATATGCTTGAACGTCTCTGAACAATTCAAAGCCATCAACAACTTTGCACTTCTGGAAGAAGAAGAGGAGGAAAAAAGATGGAAAGTCTTTGTAGGTAATACCGGCTCAGTGGAAAGTGAAAAAAAAAAAAAAAAAAAAAAAAAGTGAAGAATTTTATAGACACTGAACATGGTTGTACTGAAAGAAGGATCATTTTTTCTTTAAAGAAATTGCTGTCTGCAAATGAGCACATTTGGTATGCACAGGCATTCCTAAAGAAACTCCCATCCCTATGGAAAATTCAGTGGAATATCACCTGTCTGTCATGTTGCATGTCTACAGTGTATTCTACGTAAGCAAAACTCTGGACTTACATACCTAAACCCCTTTTCTCCTATAGTATCTTCACTGCCCACAAATATTTCACAGGCATTCCGAAGAATATGGCTGCCCGCTTATTGTTACAGTGGACTCGTGCCATCTCTAAGCAAATGATGAACCTTTGCTCATCTGGTAGATCAAGAGGGGGATTCACTGGGCTCTGAGAACAATTTTTGTGTTCAAACAGTCCAGCTCGCAGGAGACAACACCTTGCGGGTGTTGAAATCAGGCATGGCTGTTGGAAGAGTTGGTGAGATGCAGTTTCTGCTGTAGTTACTGTGCTGAGTGCTTACTGGTAATCCTAAACGGCTAATACAAATGCTAAACTGAGTGAGTGAATAGCAGGGTGATTCCTACTCCCTTGGATCAGGACCCAGGTCTCTTTTCTTTTGGTCCATCCAGTCATACTGGTTTCTAATACACACTTTAGATTCCAGTTCCTGAATACTGAAATCTGCATTCTTACTACTGTTGTAACATAAATGGAAGATACAGTTCTTAACTAGTCCTTAGTTTGGTTTTGCAAGCTACTGACTGCTATTGAGTGTAATTGCAAGCTATTACAATGTTAATTCTCTTAGCCATTTTAATGACTCTGACACCACAGAGGATGAACAGTTTCACGTGTCTTCCTGCAGTAATTACTGAGAGGTTGTAGCCATTACATTGAAGAGAAAGTATGCGCTTTACATAGTTGTCTGTATGTAGAAATGCCTTTGCATTTTTGTTCTGGGAGAAAATACTACAAGGTGAATGTGATAAAAAACATTGGAGGTCAGGGAGCATCCTGGTTAGTAACAATGAGTTCACTGACAAAGTGAACTAAGGATAAAATCAACATTTATTTCTGATATCAGAAGTATCTTTTTGAGGTACATCATGGATACATACTTTCCACAAAAGCAAATGAGACTAAGTTTAGGTAAATGACAACACAGACAGTTCCAGAACGTAGACACTAGTCTAGGTGAAAGGTCAGTTAATTTGTTTTAGCCACAAGAAGTGGTAGAATAATGTATCTGGTGCAATACACAGAGAAGGAGAAGAGAAAAAGAAACTAGCAGCCCGTAAAGGACACAGTAGCTATTTTGCATAATACTGAAATTAATTCAGTCAGTACAAGATTTAACGTCTGACTCAAAAGCAACATTAAGTTAGCAGTCTGCTTCAGCAGTAACTATGTAGAAGGATGCAGACAAATCATGTGGTGGAAGGTGCATGTAAGAAAGCAAAGAATGATTGGGGAAAGAATTACAAGAACAAGAAAAAAGAAAAAGTACAAATAGAAATGTACCATATATAAAACAGGGTATGCAATTTGTGACAGTTTGCCACCTAAGTGATATACTTTTGTCCCTACATAAATGCCATTGCAAACTTCACTAACAGCATTTGTTCCTTTTAAATAAGACCACTCTGGAATTAGACCGGGAAAAAGCTGAATTGGGTACCTAAAAATACTGTGATAAATCAGTGAATCTTTTAACTTTCATAGGCTCACTTGCATTAGAAGATATAATAGAACAATACTTTTTTTTTTTTCATTTCCCTAGTATGCGAGAATTACCAAGACAATAAGAAATAATAAATAATAATAAACTAACATAAAACTCTAAGGATTGTAATTTTTTTTCCAACAGCATAAATTCTGTGTTATTGCATAGGTTTTTTAAACAAAATAATGAAATCATAGAGGTATGTAACTGACGGTTATTTTAAGCTATTAAACAGTTTTCTTTTTGATTTGCTTAACCTTAATTTAGCTCCATCTTACATGATAAATTTTTATACTCTGTGCCTTATTCTACCCTCTTTTCTTTTAATGCAAAATATTTTACTTGAAAAGAAATTCCATACAAGCACACAAAAGTATTCACTTGCTTTATTTATCTTCTGAGAAAATCCAACAAGTCCATTCAGGATCAGGGCCCCATTTTTGCTACTGACTAAACAAGATGACACAATCCTTTCTCTGTGAAGGTCATGGTTTAAGTGCCTGATTTCCTGAATATTGTATGAAAGAAGGATGATGAACTTCCCTGTTATCAGCTACTTTGTGTGACGAAAGGTGCAAGATAAAGAGGACATTTTCATGCCTGATCTCCTTTCATTATCTGTTGTGTTAAACTGCAGTAAGCACTCCATGAGAAACCCAATATTTAATGCATTGGCTATAACCACACTGGGCAATAGATTTATAAAGTGATATGGTATACACAGTTTATTTGCTGTAAATATGTATAATGCAAAGAAACATGTTCATTTATCACTCCTACCAGTAAGAACTCCTGCAGTGCAAGAAGAGATGAAGGCGGCCATAGAAGAAAGGGAAGTTAAAGCAGGAATTCTATTTGCAGGGATGTATAAACTGCAATGTCTGGTTAAAGATTACAAAAATAATGTATTACGGCAATCGCTAACGAAACACCTAGGTTCCAAAACATGTTATTCTGAACTGTAGATAAATAGGAAGGAAGATGTCAAACATAATAGTTGTATTGTTTACTATGGCTAGATGTTTTATGAAGTTGAAATTTGAAGTGCTGGAAAAGGTAAGAGAAGGCAAGTAACCCAAGGAACAATGGGAACAGATACTCAACCAGATTTGTTTAACAGATGTTTTCTTTTCTGTTGTTTTCTTACTTTATTTGTCTTATTTTAAAACATGAAGTCCTATTTGCTACATAAGATCTGCCAAATCAGTGAAGTACAACTTCCTTCTAGCTTTAATATCACTTCATTGTTATTTTTCTGTATTTTCAGACAATAGTTTAGTTTGCCGTGCTCATTAAAGACATCATTTCTTTGTACCCAAGGGAACTTGTAAATTGTAATTGCTGATTAACATACTACTACACCAGGACTTACTAAGCAAGTTACTATGTTATTTCCATTCTCTTCCAAAGCCATATGGGTAGGTATACATCAGTTATTTGAAATAATTGTCTCAGTATTCTCACATTATTCAGTGTAAAACACGAGAATGGCAGAACTTTCACACTGATACGTGTTTGTAGAATCGAAAATTGTGAAACTGTATGTATATGTTCGCTGCATTCTCCTGTCCTATTAGTGTTAGGAAGGTGTTGGGGTTTCTTTGTACTTTTTATGTCATAAGCTACTACCAGGCTAATTTCTGATCTCAGTAAAAAAAAGTGCAAGCTGAGACTGTCGGATCCTCAGTGCCAGTCTATAAATGGGATAGAAAGGTACCACAAAAACCAAACTTAAATTTCTTCTACTTTCCTTAGGAATGTGAAGCTTAGCTTACTAATACCAAGATTACTTTTTTTTTTTTTTTTAATTACCATTATTGAAATAGTAAACTGGAATAAACCCTCTGAAATATAAATGTATTAAATATAAAAACATGTACAAAATGAAAATAAATATATAAAATCAAATACATTTTTTATAGTGCTAATAAGATTCTGCAAATGGAATTCACTCATCATTGAGTTCATCATACACAATTTATCATAAGAATGCTGCAGTCTCTCAGGTCTGATGACCTGCTTCACTTACAGAAAGAGTAAAAACTGACTTTCCCAGCGTTCCAAATAAAAATGACCCTAAATTTAATTAAGAATATATGCCTGTTATGTAAGAAGACACAATTTGTACTAATTCATTAATGCATTTGTATTCAAACTTCAACACATTTCTAACAACGGGCCATTAAAAACTTGGTGTCTGTCCATGACACCAATTGTTACTACTGGCATAATTAAGTTTGCCTCTTGCGATTAATCACCCTCACCGCCAACAAATAGTATATTTATCTTCATTATCTTCCTACACAAAAGTCTCTCCTTTATGCTCTACAGCAGAAGCCGATGCCATGTTCGGCCTCAGACTGGACGCAGATTCAGCCGTGACATAAACGGAGGCGTGAGCTGCCCGTCACACCCATCACTCCGACTGCGAGCTCAAGGAGCAAACCCTGGCCACCAAACGCTGGTTTGTCATTTCGTGGATCTGCACAGCTGGCAGAAAACCAGCCTACAGGAACATACGAAGGAAATCGGAGCACACCCATTTGGGCAAGGAACTCTGCATTTAAGAGTGCTACAGCCATAGGAAACCTGAGTATCGTTAAGACTATGATTTTCTATTTTCAACTTCCTCTTATATTTTAATTGAAGACAAACAGAATTACAGACAGCACAAATTATTTTTCTCAAACGAGAAACAAAAGACGGGATGCCAGACTAATTTATTTGCTTTTGTTTGGATCTCTTTTTCCATGATTATTTTAACAAATGAGTTTACTAGCAGAAATGTTTGGTAAAATAATGAAGCAAATATTGTTAAATATTGTGATTATTCATAGCAGAACCTGTAAGTTATGTTTCTCCAATTGGAAAAGAGAAATGTATTGTATGACCTACATACCCATTCAAAAAAAGCTTGAATATTCAAAAAGCTCTGCTTATGAATGAATTACAGACAAAAAATTATGCATAGATATTATTCAGCAAACAGTTTGAACATATACATCAGAAAAACTAGTTTGTTTGGAAAACTTGCAAACACAAAATCGAGCAAAGAAATTATTCATTATGAATTATTTGCACAGCATCTGTCTTACTTTCTCATGTTAATTGCCTCTGCTAAACCACATTTTCTCCCCCTCAGTATGTAAATTTAAATGATTTTTGCATATTCTCTGAATACCCAGTAAATGCAAGTTTCATTACCTTACCGCTTACATCTTTCTTGTCAGCCTAATTATACTAGAGTTTATATAATTTTAAAATTTGACCTAACAGCTTCCTGTAGATTGCAACCTCTTCCTCTGGATATAGAGTATTGCCTAGTATTAAAAAGAAAAAAAAAAAATAAAAACATGCACATTAAAAGCATTTGTGAAAGACCTTGTAAGGTATGTGTTACTTCCCACTGTATTTATATGTACTGAAAGAACTAGGGCTTGTTTTTAATCACAATACTTTAAATGTAATTATTATAAATCTAGGACATGGCCCACAATCGATTTGAATTAGCACAGACAATTTTACTGACTTTTGAGAGCCTAGACCAGCCCTTCCCCTACAGTAACTAGGCAATGTATCACTATCCTCCTATGCATCCTGGGGGAGGTACCACCCTAGTGGTAAAGAATCCTTCTTTCTACAGAAATAAGCTTATGCATCAGGCAGTTTGATTTCCTCTAAAAATACATCTTTTTCCCACTGAATTTTCTGACTTTTTAGTGCTTTGACCACTGACCCACGTGGCCTCTCCAAGAAAAACCGCGAGAAGAGAATTTGCACATTATATCATGCCTTTTCTTTGCAATAACTTCATGCCACCAACAGAAATAAAAGTGTCTTGTCAAAACGGTGCTGGTCTTTGAAATGAAATGCAAGCTTAATCCTCCAGGCCTGTTAGCAGAAATGCCCCCCCCGGCCAAATCTGTCCCACTGGGTCACTGAGAATGTCACCTAAGTAAAGCCTCAGGATCAGTTCAATATTATCAGCATATATCCTTCGTTAAAAAAAACAGATCTGCAGAGAGCACTCTTTTTATAGTGCTATACTTAGAAGGCAAGCACTTTGAGTAGTACAAAGACACAGGGTTGGTTTCGTTTTTTTTTTTTTTTCTAAAGGCATAAAACCTCCTGTTTAGGATTCCATCTTCAGTGTACCACAAAATACATAACCCTTGAAAAGATTTGGTTGGGTTTTTTTGTATTTTATACTGAGGTTATGAAACAATGTGTTAACATGGGTAGCACAACTGGGTAAAAGCATATTTATTCATTTATTTCTGCTGTGGGCAGAAACCTGGCTGAACACTTGCAGTAAGTGTTTTGCAATAGCCATTAGTGCATTGCCAAGGCACAGGAGGTAGGCAATACTGCCTGCGTATCTCTACAGAAAACTCATGTTTTCTAGCATCTTAATGTCTTACATCAGGGAAAAGGGATCATGGTACAATTTGATGATATACTAGTCTTTGCATCAATACAAAATTTCATTGACTCATGCTCTACAGGTGTTTGCAGGTCACAACAGAATTTCTGTCTTCAGCAGTTGCCCAGTGCATCATGGAAGTCTCAGTACTGGTTTTTGCTCCTGATCCACCTGCCCCCTGGTTCTGTGATGCACCAGGCCTGTGCTGTCAGATGACTTCTGAAATGAATGGCACCAGCAAAATTTTGGGCATTATCTTCTTTGGCAGCTCATTTTTTCCACGATGTTTTACAGTATACCTTTAGGCTTCAAAACACATCTGTGGGTTTCCCTCTCTGCAGGGTGAGTTGTCCTGTATGCTTTAGCAGCGCAGCGAGCCGAGCCGATTCAAATGAGCCTTGAAATGTTAAATACAACTTGTAAAATCAAAGGTTCTCATATCAAATAATTTTCTTCCTGTGGATCCTAGGGAGATTAAGAACTCTTGTGGGGACTAAAATGTCCACTGCTCACATCAAGTATCCCAGCATTGGCTATATCCCTTCTGTTCATTGAAGGGGTGGCTGGAAAATACAGCTGCAGCGCTTCTGCCTTTATTTGTAAACCAGGTGGAAGGGACATAGTATTGGGTCCATGCGGCAATGAGTGAATGCTAAATGTCGAGTAATTGTGTGACAGTGGGACAGAAGCCTTCATGTGCAACCTTGAGGTGATGTTTTTTTTGCAGCTGGTGTAGAATTTAAATTTTGGGTCAGACAGTAAGCTAAGTGCAGTATGGCTGTACTTCCGTTTTTCCTCCAGTCTGGTTATCTCAAAGCCCAGAGAAAGAAGCTGTCTCTTTTTTTTGTTGTTGTTGTTTTTTTCATATTTCTTTTTTTCTTCTGGGTTTGCTTTCATATCTCGCAGCAGTGTCTGTTTATAGCTTGCTTGCCTTTCTTTAATTCTGAGCTGAATTAAGATGAAGTACAGTCTGAATCATCCAAAGTACCAGCCCCCAAAGCGCTCCTTGTATTTTCTGAACTGAATAGGAACTGTCAGGAAATTACCTGCTTCTTTCCAACCCTTTGCTTTACAGATGCAGAAGAGATACTTGGAAAAGAGTCCTCTTTAAATTTTACATAGTGGATCTGGTCTATTAATTGGTACAGCCCTTGCATGCTTGCCATCGTGTGCACGACCACAGCAGTGCTGAGAGGCTGAAGTGGATCTACAGTCCCCATTCAGGCACATTCTTACTGATGCACGTTTTTGTACTATAAGTAACTATAATTCTAATGTAATAAAAAAGGAATACAACTTCTGTCTCCGGGCTTCATGAAAGTCTTATAAAAAACAAATGTTTTGAAAGATAATTAGTAAGTAACTCAGTGTGAAAAATAGGGAGGTTGTGTTTTCCAGGACCAGCATTTCTAATTGTAAACGCAGTCACACATGGAATCAAATGTTTCTGAAGATGCTATTTGAATAACTCTGAGAATGACAACTGAGTATAAGTGGGCATTACTCAATATTGCCAATGATTAGAAGAATTATACTAGGATATATAAAATAACCTCGCATTTATTTTAGGGTCCTTGTTTAAGGAGAAAATGTGGAGTCTCAGTCCCACTGTGGAACAACAGCTAACTGCATAATGACAACCACAGTATACAGAAATGAGTAAGGAGTATTTTAATGGAGAGTGTATTGCCATTTTCCTTGCATTAAAAGTCAAAGGCAATTAAAACATAATTTAATTAGAGAATATCTTATCAGCTGTAAAAAGTAAAATTGATTGATATGCAGTGTAGGGATAACTTGGCTCCTGCTACTTGTAAAGTGATGGTGAAGCTGACAAATTAGTCACTTGGTTTTTTTTAGTTGATAATTTCATGTATTTTTATATTTTCTTTCACCACTGAAGGCATTTTAATTAGCTAATGTCTGATTGCTCATTGTTTGGAAATGGAAAACGATATAAATGTATTGTGATCTGAGAGTGGCTGGCACTCAGATTAAGCATCCAGCATGACTGTATTCTGCTCTCTCATTACTAAAAACATTTATCTGGTAATAGAATTTTTCTTATGATTCAGTCTGTCTGTATTCCTGTCCAATAAGATTTTTAATCTCCTGCTAAAACATCACATGCAGATGGAAACAGGTCAGTGTAGCTCACAGCAGCTACAAATCAGTGAGCAATCTCCTCATTTGGAAGAATCCATATCGCGTACCCAAGGGCTGAATCTGGCCATGCAAGGAATAACCAATCAGAAGTGATGGACACTGACAAAACAGCAAACCTATTTCTATTTTTAAAAATCCACAAAAAAAGGAGTAGCTAAAAAAATGTTTAACAGTCACTCTTACAGTCATTAAACCAGAAATGTGTACTCAGTCGTTACTTTGGTAAAAATTTAAAAGGTAGCTTGAGTCCTTAATAAATATTAACAAAATATCTAGGTATATATTCTTTCTGTTCTTTTTATTCTTTCTAAGTGAAAGAGTTGATGACGTGGTTTCATCGTTTTTTTGGCTCTGCCTTTAGTCTCGTACTAATATTTCCCCTCTAATAAGAGAGAATTAGCAGACTAATGTCTACATGGATTACAAATGAACGCATTACTTCCCTCAAAATAAGCCCTTCTACAAGGAAATCCTAGGACACTCTCAAAGGACTGGTAAATAAATAAATAAATAAATAAATGAAATTAAATTGGTCTGCAACACTTGACTACAAACCAGATGCCAGTGCTTTAGTGGTAGGACACCTGAATTTTGTTTATACTCCCTCTCTGCACAGAAATTCTACAGCACTCATATAGATTGACTGCATAAAGAAAGAGAGAAAAATCTTTTGCCTGACTAAAATAATGTCTTCAAGGATTATTTTTTTATAGGTTTCTAGTCCTCTTTTGCAGATAAAAATCCATTCTTCTCGGGTCTATCAAAACCTTTTCTGACTGCGTCAGCTACGGTTTCCCTGTCAGGAAAATCTGTATAGAGGCAGTTGTATGAAGCCTAGTTTTCTATACAGGCTAACTTTTCAAAGTCGAGAACCATAACAATTGGATATGATTTATAAGATAATTTCTGTTTTGGCCAAAGAAAAGAGATCAGTGTACATGTACACCTTTTTATATTAGAACCAATTCAAGAGGACAGTTTTTCATATTAAATAGTTATGAATAACAATGGTCTCATTTAAAAGCTAGAAAATATACAGAATACTGTTTAAATATTGGAACAGTCTGAGGGGTGAAAAATAATTTGAAAAAGTAACTCAGTATTTCTCTGACTTCACTGTGATACATTTAAAAAAAGCTAAGGAATATCAATTGGTTGAATTTCTCAGATTGTTGGACACCACTGCCTTCAGGGATACCAGATTGTATATATATATATTTATATGCTCTTCAGTTATATAGTAGAAGAGAATAAATGTTAAACCCTGCATCCTGGATGGGGTGTATAACATCAAGAAAGAAATCTGTATGGAAACGGCATCACTGTGTGGTAAGATGATAATACATAACAAGTAGTATTAATACATTGAGATATGGTCCAGACATTTTTCTTTCTTTCTTTCTTTTTTTTTTTTTTTTTTAAATAGAATCGTTTGTTTGTACATGGCAAAGACTGGGGAGGGAGGAGGAGGAGAGGTGGAGGAGGAGGAGAGGGAACAGGCAGGACTAACACTACTCTGTAATTCATAACAATGCAAGTGTTTCCGTGTGAAGTGGTGCTTAGGAGTTGGTTGAAAAAGATTTGTTTGTTTGAAAAGTCAAACAAAAAGCTGTAAAAAATCAGCAGCATGCTACTAGACACTCATAAGTACACAGAAAAGCATATTACCTACTAACTAGTCTGACCAGTTGAAGATGTCCCTGCTCATTGCAGGAGGGTTGGAATAGATGACATTCAAAGGTCCCTTCCAACCCGAACTATTTGATGATTCTGTGATGCTATGAAGTAATACCAGAGAGCAATTTATAAGTTTGTGAACAAAACCACCGACAAAGACTCTAGCTACATCCAAAGGAGATGTTTCATGAAAAACAGTGCAGTTACTAGGCCAAAAGCTTAAAGAGATAAACCAGCAATTTGTTATTTCACAATTAAAAATAATCGTCAAGTGGTAGTTACACAGCCTACTAAAATATCTCTCATTTTTGCTGCTCATTATAAAATCTCTGTACTTCAGATACTTTGTACTGTGAATTTATTAAAAATACCTGAAAGCACTAGGTTTGCCAAAAAGGTATGATCACCTTTAAATAAGTAACACAATAAAATCTTAGAAGCAATGGTAGGCATGAGAAGTGTTCAGGAACCGTTCATTCCCCTCCAATTAATTTTACAAGATTCTTAAAACTTGTATGCTAACCCGTGAAGATAAAGCTCTCCACAGCTTGTGTGTGAAGTTACCGTTGTTTTCCATATTGCTGTTGAAAATATCATCTGACTGTTGAAGCAAGGCATAAAGAATTCAGCAAAAGTAATTCATGGACTTGATGTGGTCCTTTCAGTGTCTCTCATACAAGCGGGCGCGGGTACGATCAGAGTGCATTCAGAAACAGCCTCGACACCGGCAGTCACACCATCAGGCTTGAACTTCAATATCTATAGGAACATAAGCTATACTGTGAGAAAGAGAATCAGGCTCCTAATGTAAATGATTCAGCTGTATTTTTAAGTTTTCATCCCCTTTACAGGGCATCCTCTTAAAGCACTAAGATATCCTGCAAGATAAAGCCTCCTCTCTTCACTTACAAGGAGATCTACAGGAGGAGTATCTGCTCTTTGCTGATTATTTTTTGTTGTTGTTGTGAGGGATTTTTTAAATTCCTTTGGGTTGTTTTTTTTTTTGCGGGGGGGGGGGGGGCGTTGGTTTTGTTTGTTTGTTTGTTTGTTTTGTGTCATTGGTTTTTTGGGTTTTTTTTTTTACAAGGAAGGTAAGGAATACCTTAAGGAACATGTTACAGGAATCAAATTTACAGAAATGCTTTAAAGTAGTTTTATATATTAATGATCCGAAATAATTTGTGTTTAGCCTAAAAATTCCCTTGAACAAACCAAAGAATAATCCTTGCTGTAAAGTGAAGCTATGTCTTGCAATAGCTATTAAAAAAATAATTGACTACAAAGAGACAATAGATTCTGGGAACACAAATCCCAAACAGCCTAGAGTTGATGGATGGTTTAAATACAATCCCGTTCTTTCGGCATGCCCCTTTACATCTGGGAGGCTGAAGAATGCTGGCAATGTCCACCTTGGGAGCAACAGCCGCACTGTTCAAATAGATGTTTTTCCCAAACCTCACTTTCCTGTTTAAAAATCTTTCTCTAATCATCCGCGCTACAGTGCCAGCAGGAACACGTCAGACGTTGTTATGAATTATATAGGATAAGAAGAGATTGAAAGGAACAATCTGGATGGTGGTAGAATGCCTTTTAAGCATATAATATTTCTTTCAAAAATGGCAGAAACATTGAGTTTTTACTAACGTAACCAGTTTCTTAAAAAACTGTTAAAACTTCCTAACAAAAAACCCCAATAAATAAGAAAACAGGGCAGGCAGTACTGTATTTTTGATGCGTATTTCAGTCAAAAGAATCCCAAAGCCCAACACAAACACTACTGATCATGCAAAACCATAGACTCTAGGATAATCGCTGCCATTTAAAGGAACTTAGCACCACCTTCCCAGCGACAGGTTTCTAATATACTATACGAAATCCTCAAAAGTTCTTTTAGGTGATGGTAGACCTGACAAAAATGGTAATGGATTTTTGGCCAAGAAACTCAATATAAAGGCAAATACAGAAGAGACGTTTTAGTCAAACACAAGTTATTGGACTCAGTGCAGAGTAAATGGATGAAATTACACGATATGCTATAGAGAAGGTCAGGTTACACAATCTAATGATCCCCTTTGGCCTTAAGGCCTGTGATTCTGTGAAACCCTACTCCTGCTGCAAGTCTGTAATTCATGTACTACTATTGATTTATTTATAAGAGACCATACACAGTAATAATACCTGTGCATGATTATTCATGGTAGTCGTCCATGAATGATGTCAGTAAAAATGTCTTTAAGTAGAATTATGACTTGCACATTTTTAATTTCATGGTGAGATCAAGGCCTAAGGAGGAGAACAGGCTTCTTATTTTCTTAAAGGGAAAGCATAAAATGCATTTTTTTGTTTACTGTTTCCCACCATTGTTATTATCAGAGCAGCTTCGCTGTACCAGCAGAGAGAGCTGGAACAGAAAAGTCCCAGGTGCTGTCACTGCAACGTCCAAAAAAATGTTTTTTTCCAGAGACTTGCACCAAGTTCTGGCACTCTTCTATGTGTTACTGTTTGCATCATTGCTCTCACTAGAGATGGATTGGTGGGATCGCTGGGAATTTTAATAAGAAAAAGTCCATTAATGTGTTGACTCATAACAATTTACAGATGATCTCCATGCAAATCAAACACAAAGAAATCAAGCAGTGTAATACCGTGTAACCACAATTCAGAGCTCACACTTTCCTGATTCTGACTCCTGAATCTGTAAAATGTACATTTGTTTTGTATTTCTTACAATGATGCAGCTTTTTGTTTTCAAGCATCATTAAGAAAATAAGAATAGTAGTAAATTACTATATAAATACCACACAGCACTAACCATAAAGTATTATAGCCCAATAGAGCTTAGTGTTCTATGTTTCTGCATTTCATTTTATATGTACATATATAAAACTGGTGCCTAAAGAACACCATCAGAAACTTGTAATATCAACCCTTAATTTTGGATAAGAACAAAATGTAATTAAAAATCTATCAGAATATATAGAAGGGAAAGTCTTGCATTTAGACAATGTATATCATACTGCTTTTACAAATGTTTTGGGTGTTGAGATTTAACAGCTTTTCCTTATTATCAATTTTTTTTTAAATTTTCAAAATAAAATCCTGAAAGATACCTGAAGCTGTTCACCAGTACACAATTGTAATCCGTATAACATTTCCTACTTCTTACTGTAATTAATCCCAGTATAATGGTATCTGGGGGAAAAAAAACCCTTCAGACATACCAGAAAACATACTATCCACTTACCAAATAAAATAAGGAAAACTGCTTATGCTTTCTAAATATTTTTTATCTCCTGTAACAAAATTCCACATTCAATGGTATTAATATAATTATTTGAGCTGTAAATACTATTTTAGCAGACAATCTGTCTTATACCTTTTTTTCCCTCCTATTTGCAAACACCCCATAAAGTGGATTTGGTTAAAGCATTTGCTATACATACATTAGTGCTCCTGTGTAAGTTTATGGTTTGTTATTCTTAAAACAGCATTTGCTTTGCTTAAGTCCTTGCCTATTTGCTATTCACTATTTAAAGCAAATTGGAGTCATATGATAGTGTCAAAGCTGGCTGACATGATAAGTAAAACTATATAAATGGCCACTAAAGCCTGAACTGCAAATAACTGTCTGACATAAATGCACAGTTAGCGTGTGAATATAGGTGACATTTGTGTCAAATTACACAGAAAGACTCACACACACACACACACACAGAGTGAAATAAAAGAAAACCTAGGAATTTTAAAATGTTTACCGATATGTTACCCCAACAAAAGGTACTATTTTAAAACTAATTATTGTCTGTTGGTGTATTCTGAGTAATGCCATATGCCAGTAAAACCAATTCACTTTTTAACTACCCTAACATTTAGTAAATGGACTAAACAGCGTTTCCCAAATGACGGGGCAATAGCTTGTCATCCTGTTTAGTTGCTGTTTCTAAAGGATTGCTCAGATATTTTATTCATACGTCAAGTATTGCAATTGGTAACCATTTGACTAGATAAAATCCTATAGATTAAAAAAAATACAGGTCAAGCATTTACGTATTTAGTTTCATAATTTGATACCTCTTTATAATTATACTGGCGATGAAAGTAGGCAAGGTAAGGCCTGTTTCTGAAATAGTATTTTCACTCAGACCAGCAAACGTTTGAAAAAGTTGACAAGCGTGTGGGCATTCAAGTCTTTTTCAGATCCTGAACCACCAAAAGCTAACGATGCTAGTTTGCCTAATGAAAGGTATTGTCCCATCTTCCACACCAGGACAGTCTATAGCTCACTGAGTATGTTTGACATATAGTTCCAAAGGAATTTATGAGCGGATCTTCCTTAAAACCATTTCAGAAATACAGACCTGGGTACAGATGTGGGATAAATCTCTAGTCCTGTCAGAGACTGTGTAAAGCGAACACTGACCGACACAACCCGTAACCGTAACGAGAAGGAAACGACATGATCTCTTTGCGGTAGAGGGGCTGCAGTGAGGAAGATTCTAGAAAGCAGTGCCTGTAAATGCAAAGTTTCTTAGAGCTTCCTGCATTCCTGTTATCAAAAGCAAGACTGTTGAAATGATCTGAGCCAGAATACAGGCACACACTAAAGTGTGTGCAAGTGCTTCTTGAAAGGGGCTTTATTTTTTTTCAAGGATACATTATGCTGGTGAAATAACATAGACCTGTGTATCCTGTCACTTTTTCACCTGAAAAAATCATAACAACAGGATAATTCTGGTGAAATTTATTACAGGATAATTTATTTTCCCTTCTGGAATCTTATCAGATATTTCTGCTTCTCAGAGATAATTTGTCCAGGTAAATGAAAGGACAGGAGATAGTGCTGAACAGCGCACTAACTGTAGGAGTAAAGGAAAATGAAGTGTTTAAATCATTAAATCAGATACAGTGTGCAGAGCCTATCCGACACTCTCATGTACATGAGGATTGTTCAGGGAGACCCACAAAATGCCCCTGAGCTCTGCCCTTGCAGTCTCTCTGCTGTAGGTTTCTAAAGGGTCTAGCAAGAATCTCGGTCTTGGTTTGGATTTCTACTTTCTTCCACCACTTTCAGCTGTGGCTGTATACTTGATAGTCCGAACATCTGAAAGCGCAGGAGAGTAACTAGGGGGAAGGGCATAAATGAGAAGAATGCCCGATACCCCAAGGTGTTCTTCACCGATGGACTGCTGGCATACACTGACCCTTGGTGGTTTATATCCGCTATTTCTTGTTGCAGTCTAGTGCCAGGAGGTTTTTCATTCCAAATCTTTCTGGGAATGTTATTCCAGAGGAGGTAGACACTTCATATCAAATAATCTATGACGTTAAATAAAGCACCAAAAATCTTAATCAAAGTTTGGAGTATCAACAAGAAGCAAAGAAGTAGCTAATAGAAGATTAGCTGCTGAACAAAAGTTTTCTATGATTAATTATATTATAGCACAGTAATTTAGTTTCTCTCGATGTGCAACTTCAAATATCTATACTAATTAGTTGCTAACCTACAACATAATAAATGAGATAATGAAATAAAGATGTTTTAAATAGCCCTTTCTATTACATGTACGTTTTGCAGCATGTTAACAGACAAGATGAATTCTCATTTTTTTTAAAGTATATATTAGCATATCATTATGTACATGAATGCCAAATAGTAACTTTCTTACAAGAATAATGTTCAACTACTAAATCCAGTGGCGTTTGGGATTAAAGCAAAATATTGTATATTAGATGAAGGCTGGCATGGGTTAAGCTTATAGCAAACACAGAGACATCACACCTTTCTCCATCACATTTTCACCTGCTCATGTGGTGCAGGCTTCTGCTTTGATGGGAAATTCCTTTGGGTCTTCTTGGTGTAAAGCTGTTGGTGCTTGCAGCAAAATTTGCAGAGCAAGTGGTGAATAGAGAATGTTTTCATTTGGTTGTTAAGCCAGAGAAATATCTACAGCATTTTTCACAGTTCATGAAAGGGACCATCACTTTTCTGTTAGCTTTGCTCAACTTGGGAACAAGTTATACAGGCTTTTTTCTTTTATGAATTTCTTTGGATTTTTTTTTCTGGATTTGTTTTAGAAAACTGCAGTTCTTAGACTCCAAATTTATCCAAAATAAATTTGCAGTATTCCCCATGTAAGCTGAAGAAACTCTAAAGGAGGGTTGCACAGACTGAGGCAGTATTATTTATTTTCCTGAAAGCAGTGATGACAGTCACAGCACGAGCAGCGTAGCTTGTTTTATGTATCAACCTCGCATGTTTTCCTGTCAGCTTTGCAGTTTGTCATCCACAGCTTAGCCTCCAAATGGCATGAACTTTGAGGACAGCGTGCTGAAATGAAAGACTTGCTGCCTCCTATAGAGAAGAAACAAGGCCACCAAGGAATAGCAGAGTATCTGTTTATTCCCCTTTATGTGGCCTAAATTGTGGAAAAATATTCCATTATTAGTAGAAACATAATACAATTCCCTTAATGGTGGTATAATTTGTTGTTGCTATTTGGAGTGAATCTGTGAGGAATCTAGCTAGTGTAACAGATGAAATCATAAAAGAAAATGCTAAATGCAAAATCTGATATACAAAAGCAAAGAATGGGTTGGAGCAGCTGCAATAGCTTATTATAAATACTTGTCAGAATTGTTCAGCTAGAGCAGTGTTTGCCAGCTGGAGTGCAGTTGTTCTGAAAGTGAGGTGAGATATCCCTCCTCTCTATGTGGAGAAACAACTCCGCTAAGTGAGCACAAATGCACAAAATGGTATGGTGGTTTATTACAGGAATGATTCTCAGAGAGAGAAACACGTTAAACCACTTTATGGCAGCGTTGCCAGAGAAGTGACTAGCCAGTCTGGAGCACACTGATAAAGTTTAGTCTTCTATCACTGCAATCTTTTTATAAACATTATCAGTTGTTTGGGTATTTTTTTTCCCCCATATGGGTTTCGGTTACAGATGTGTGGCCAGTATACTGTCTGGATATAACCTGCGGAATTTTCTCCTAGTTATTCCAGGAGACTGAATTGCTGGGAATTGTCCATGTCCTGAGCAGCGACATTTACGCCAAGAAGCTTCCCCATTGCATCACATTTACAATTTGCCTGGTCAGGTTATCATGGAGAACATCAGTTTGCAAAGTGATAAAAATGAGTATCCTGTGAACTAAAAAAGGAGATCCAAACATCCACCAATATTTGAAATAAGTACAAGAGGGTGTTTTTGTTAATTAAAACTGGCATACACTGTGTTTATTAGTCTGAAGGCATACAGCATGTTGGTCATCATGTTATAATCAGTTTGAATATTCTATAAACACAGCATGAGACTAAGTTCACACGGACTTGCTGTTATACTGGTCAAACAGCACTAATCAAACTGTTTTATTTGAGCTTTGATCTAAAGCCCATGACAGTCTGGCAATTCCATTCAGTGGGCATGGAGTTCAACCCTTGATGAAACTGAGCACTTTATCCTTGTATAATTCAATTAGTTGTGTCATTTGCTGAATATATTATTTCTTAGATAATTCTTTACACGTAACCACCAATAGGCAGAACAGCCAAAAACCACAGACCACTTACTTCTGTTGTTTTCCTTTTCATCTCTTTCAAATCCTATTTGTTACTGCCTCCTGCTTCTGCTATCGCTAGTATTAGCAAAAAATAGTGGTTTTCCTGTAACAAGAAATATTTATGATATCATTGTGAAAGGCTTTCATGTGCTTTTAGTTACAATATGCCACATCTCTTAAGTTCATTTTAGAAAATGATATTTTAGGAACTGGTATTTTATTAAATTAACTGCTGCAGCATGGCCATATGTTACTGTGAATTGCAGGTGCTCTAATATAGTCATGCATGTTCACGTAAAAGTGGCATCAACTTGTTTTATTACATTTGTCCATGTCTGGTGAATTCAACCATCATTATACACAATCACATGGAATCACAGAACAGCTGAGGTTGGCAGGGACCTCTGGAGGTCATCTTGTCCAACACCCCTGCTAAAGCAGGGCCACCTACAGCTGGTTGCCCAGGACCATGCCCAGACAGCTTTTGAATATCTCCAGGAATGGAGACTCCACAACTTCCCGGAGGCACCTGCTCCAGCTCTCAGTCACCCTCACAGGAAAGCATTTCCTGATGTTCTGACAGAGCCTCCTGTGTTTCAGTTCATGCCCATTGCCTCTGGTCCTGTCACTGGATGCCCCTGAAAAGAGCCTGGCCTCACTGCCTTTACAGCCTCCCTTCAGGTGTTCATACACACTTATGAGATCCCCGCTGAGCGTTCTCTTCTCTAGGCTGAACAGGCAGAACAGACCCAGCTCCCTCAGCCTTCCCTCAGATGTTGTGGTCCCTTCATCATCTCAGTGGCCTTTCCTGGCTCTCTCCAGTAGCTCCAGATCTCTTTTGTACTGGGGAGCCCAGAACTGGGCAAAGTCCTCCAGATACCGCAAGGATCAAGTCTGGAAAATGTTTATTCAAAATAATACATCAACTAAAGCATAATGCAAAAGAATGATGAGAACTTATAGGCCAAAAAATTTAAGTGGAGTCAGAAGTTTCTACATACAAACACCACTAAATGAAGGGAATGAGATTTCAGGTTCATCACTGAGTAGAAGAACACAGAGAGCTTTTTGTACTCTCTAAGTAACAGAATAGTAAACATGCTGGCTGTGGAGAGGATGAAACATGGCAAATCATCCATTCATAAGTATCTATTTTCCTTGAAATTTTCTAATTTTTCAGCAGAGTAATGTTCTGTATTAAGCTAAGAGGCACATGGATCAAAATACCCACATCAATGGGCTCTGCTCAGTATTCTCTACTTGCTCCTGCCAAAATATTCACAAACCCAGCTGGGAATTTTTCTGACAAGATCAGCTAATAATGTATTGTACACTGCAAACGAGCCCTTAAATCTCTAAAGTTGATTTTTGTGTACCAAACCACAAAACTTTCCTTCTTTTGCTAAGACTGCTCTCTGCCCATGTACTGTACCTCTCTATATATGCCGAGATGTAACTCCAGCTGTTAAATCTAAAGAATGAAAATATCACAGTTTAAGGCAAAGCAAAAATTTAGTCTTTAATAAAGAGACTCAAATAAAGCCAACTAGAAGTGCTTATATTTCAGGTGAAATAGAAGACTGAAATTTGGATGCCTGAGCGAACACTTGAAAAGCAATTAGTCACAGCCATAAAACTAGTAAGAAATGCTTCCAGGCCACCAAGCAGCAAACCTATGAAGGAGACAGTGGATCTACTGGACCAACAGGAGCTGGAAAGGAACCACTACATAGAAAAGTGGCATTGCAGGGCAGCAAAATGACAAGTCTGTAGAGATCTGCCCCAAAAATAGTTCAAAAAAATACTTACCTCGAGAGCTAATAGTCCCAACCCTTTTCTTGATGCCAACAGTATGAATCAGGATGAAATTAATTAAAGGAAAGGGACTTGCAATGCTATGAAATGAGGGTCAATGACAAATTATTTTATAGTATTATTTTCATGAAAATAAAGACGAGGAAGATTTAGCTGTACTAGAAGAGACTGTACTGATTAAGAGGAAATTGGTAATTGCAGTAGCTTAGAAGTTGCCAGCCCTGAATAACAGTGAACTTAAAAAGTAAGCACCTGAACCTCTCACAAGGTATGCTATTTATTATTAAATATCAGGGAGATATGGGAAGTAAGATATAGCTGCCTTTAAAAGTTGACAAGCAAAGCCTACATCAATAACAGATAACTCACTAACATAGCAACTGAAGGACAGTATATTCCTCAAACACCAAAACAAGTACGGTATGATAGGGTCAAACATCTTTAATCTCCAATTTACTGTATGAAATGAAGAAGCATTCAGCTGGAACATGCAGAGATCACATTCCACATACTCTAGCACATTAAATGTCAGTGGAATTAGCGATAAATCTGACCTAGAAAGAAACAGTCTATGCTTAAAATTACAGAATATTTACATCCTAATTATATTTTTTTTTAACCCAGTGTCAAGTTCTGCTTAAGCACTATAGATACTGGATCTTAAAGACTATATGATTTGACCACAGCTGGGATTATTAGGCAATGCCACCCCCAGGATGGGACAAGAAGGAATGGCAATTAAGAATGACACTATTGTGTGTCACAATTATTGTGTGTCACAATTGTGTGACACAATTAAGCCTTTTCCTGGGTTTAGCCAGTACTGTGTGCGTGTGTCTCTATCAATATTTTTATGTGTTTATACCTATCAAAACAATGCAGCAACAACACCTTTATGCAGTTTCTTTTATCCAGGAATTGGAAAAAAAATCACACACTTTAACTGAGACTCACACCTAGGGAAGGGTGCGCGATGGTGCTTTCCTGCCTTCAGGCTGGATTCAGTAGAATATGTACCCGCCTGATTGGGAAGGGTTTCACTAGGCAGGAAGGCGGAGGTTACACCTGGGCCAGGCACGGCCAGGAGTGCATTTGTCATGCTCCTGCCTAAGTCACTCAGCCCTCCCTCAGCCCCCCCTGCCCACAGCTGCGGTGCCAGCACTGGCCGCAGCCCCCTCCCACCAGCCTCTCCTGGCTGTAAGGAATTCCAGCTGTGTGCGCGAAGACGGGGCTGTGCTAGATTCTGTCCAGTTGTCCTTACCGTACAGACCCCTGTCCTCATAGAATGCATTTTATCCAATAACCATTAAACAAAAATACAGAAACCGGGCAGAGGTGTGAAAGCTGAAAACAGAACTGCAGCTGGAGTGTGAGAGGGAAATCCAGCGTTAAAAGTGACTGTGAATTCAGGCCCCCCATCGCCCTCTTTTCTAGCAGATAAAGCAATGGTATTGTGGTAGTCACGATAATCTAAGCATGCAGCGGTCCTCAAACTACAGCCCGTGGGCTGGATCCGGCCCCCCAGGGTCCTCAATCCCCTGTATTTACAGACACACCCCACCCCACCCCCACCCCGGGGGTTGGGGGGGAACCGAGCAGCCGCAGATGACTGCCTGCCACTTCATCCGCGCACCAGCTCCCTGGTTAAAAAGTTTGAGGACCCCTGGTCTAAGGGTACAAGCAAAGTCTGAAGGAAAAGTTAGTAGCTCTCGAGGGCTAACTGGTGCAGTGAGGCAAAAACCTCGCCTTTTTTTCAGTTCTGGAGGTTTGCTGGTAGCAGGGTGAGCACTGGTACTACTACTGTTGCCTTCCAGTGGGCTGTGAATGCATACAGAAGGCTGTCAGAGTATCCATCAAGGACAGGGCTAGGAAGTCATACAGATCAACCCCAAATCATCATTCCTTTCCCCCTTCCAAGTGATTATACATCATCATCCCTAATCACCTCCAGGCCAGTGATGAGCATGCATTAAGCCCACTTATGCAGACTGTATTAGGTGTGATTACACATTACACTGCAAGGTTATACAATATATGGATTGATGTACAGCAAGGCTCCGCAGCAAGGCTCAAACATTCTTTTGACGGTTGCAAGGATATTTTTTTATTTTGTAAGTTTATGAGGTAAGGGTAATTTAAATATAATTGCTTAACAGCAGGGCATGCTATCCAGACAAAAGCAGGGGTCTCAAACCTGGGGAAATGTAGCACTCTCCAAGATACCCTCTCCAGCCTACCTAAAGGGTAACACAATACATTTTAGTTTAGCCAAAACTTGTCAGTCTGGGAGCTAGGAAGATGAGTGTACAAGGAGGAAGAGTCTCCCAATGCTCAGTGTTGCCCAGGAAAACCTCATAGCTGGCAGCAGGACTGTGGGGAATGCACCTGAACTCCGAGGCTGTGGGCAGCTTGGCACTCGGTCACTGCTACATTTTGTGCAGTTTGCTGCCATCACTCAGCGCCAAGCAGGTATCCGGAGACACAGGACCAGCACATTGGAAAGAAAGAGGGGAGTAAAAACTACGGACACAACCTGCAAAGTTTTGCACAGTCTAAGCACGGGTTTTCAGGAAAGTATTTTTCGATTTATATTCCTATACTCCTTTGAGTTCATTACTGGATTTAGGGCTTAGGTTCTATTTTTTGTTATGAAAAATAACTTATTTCATAGCCAGTCTCTCTTGCAACCAGTAACTATTGTCTCTTTTGTAAACTCCAGTCCCCCTTGTTGCCAGTAATATGTGTTTCAGGGGAATGATTTAAGTGACAAAATGCTTACTTGTAACAACAAAAGAAATGATACAATATAAGCTAAGTTTTAATAACTGAAAAGATCTTTAATTAAAATTGCTTTCCATTCAAGGGGCTAGAGTTTTATTTAACCAGCTGCCCTATGAAAGTTATTACCTAGAGTTTTCATTTTCCCAGTACACAGCTGCAGAAAAGGTTTTATTCTGGTGAATACAACAGCAAGGACAAAGCTCACTTAAACTAACAATGGAGCCATGGCAAAAGTCATAACCTTCTGCTGTCTTAGGGGAAGCACACTTTCTGAATATAATCTCTCTGATTACGCCTAGTATGCAAAATGCAGCTTTATATCTGCAGCTCAAATAGATTTCAGTATTACCACTGAATACTAATCACTGATGCAAAAAACGTACAGCTCCCTCAAGGCATTTCAAAAATCTTGATTATTTAATCAGTGCTCTTGATTTATAAGGCGAGCTGGTTGATGACTACCAAAATGTGACACATTGGACACTATCCAGATGGAATGCCAGTTTTCATTTGAGGTTAAAGAGGTAAAACTCTACAAGAGAGGTTTTCCAGTATCCTGGACTACAGCTAGAGTTATATCAGATGATAAATAAAACCTGGCAGTTTGGCTTGCACATAATATTAAAACAGAAACTTCACTGAACTGTCAGTTGTAAAATGAAGTAATCAACTTTTTTCTGATAATTTTCCATTTCCACAATGGACTTTTTATTTATTTTGTGTCTTCCATCTTTATGTACTCTTTACTTTTTTACAAATATGTAAGCGGCAAATAGTGCCTTTTAAGCACGTTAAGCACTTATTTCCCAACCAGTTGGATGCAAAATTTGAAGAGTTCAGGTTTTTTATCCCCATAACAATAGATATATACATGTATTTGAAAATAATTTTGTCTACATCTCTATATAGCACCATATGCTTAGGTATATATGAAAATCATTTTAGTACCTGCTTCAACATGCAATGGAATTGTCAAAAATTGTTTAAGATACAGATGCATAGGTTACATTCCTTTCTGAACAGATTTTACTACCTCAGTTGCTTGGGCTTTGACACCCTCATCTTGGTCTTTAATTGTCAGTAATGATACTTTGTTAAAGAAGGTTTCCACATAAAATTTCCAGCTGTTTCCCTTTTAAGACTTTAAGAAGCAGAATGACTTCAAATTGAGACAACAAAGAATTAAGTTCTTTAGACACCTCATTCTAGGTGTCCTAGGAAGTTAGCAAATTGATCACTTTATGTACATTCTTATATGGATATAGAGGCCTGACACTGCAAACCAGGCTTGAAGGTATGGTCCTTGCTAGAAGTGGTGACCAGCACTTAATATTCAAAGCAAAGTAACGACTATAGAAAATTATTTTACCAAATCATTCCTTTGTCCTCATTGCTGCTGCAAGTGGGTGGCACCAGCGGAGCTGGCGGCAGTCCCCCTCACCGGGCAGCAGCGCCGGCCATGCCAGCACAGCTGGGCTCTGTGCTGCGTGCTGGGGGAGCCAGCCCGTGCTCTGCACCCGTCCCTGCTGCCGGGTCTTCACCATCATTTATATCTGAGCTCTCAGTAACGATGCTAACACATCAATGCAGATGTCAGCCCATCATTTCAGCAGAGCTGGACATGTACCAGCCCAGGAGGAGAACCCCTGAGAACATACAAGCAACGTGAAGGTTAAGAGGCAGCCTAGAAGGCTGGCTTGGAGATGAAAAGCATTCTCACATCCCAATGCAATACTCTCACACCTTCTAATGCCCAAAATTACTAAAATGATAATTAAAACATGGGAACTTGATGCTAAGTTTAATTATAAAAAAGTATTAAAAGTATCAAAAGCTGTCATACGGACACACTGTAAAGTTACATCTACACCAGAAACAATGACTGAAGGAACAGACTTGCCATTAACCATTCTGTGCAGTAGGTAAGAAGCTTTCCCAGGATCCCGTGGCCACGTGAGGGCTGGAACCAGCCCCTCTCTGTGCGTGCGCAGGGGAGTGCAGGGGTTGCCCCGGCATGGCTGGGCGCAGGAGCGGACTGTGGCTCCTGGTTGTGCCCACCTCAGGGCTGGGAAGGCGCAGCCCGGCTCCCAGCAGTGCGGTTCTGCAGGCTGAGACTGGTGCAGGGTCCAGCCCCCATAAGTCAGCAGTGACGGGGCCAGTGTGGCCCCCGTGCCCTCCCCTCTCGGCTGTTTTCCCATACCCATGCAGCCAGCGATCCAACCTAGGATCACAGAGTCGGAGAACTTGCACTGTAGTCTGCAGGACTTGACTCAAGCTCTCAGGGTGCATCAAAGAGCAGGTGACTGTAACACAGAGATGTGAAGCTAAACTTTAAACTTGCCTGGGTACAGGCAGCAGCACCGGCCAGAGCCGCATAAAGAGCAGCATGTGCTCCTTTACCGCCTGTAACGCACTCGCTGACTGCAGCATAGCTGTATGCTTTCGTACTGCCTCGTGTCTGCCTCCTTTTTTATGTTCTTCCTTCAGTACCTGTGTGACTAATACTCATAAAACATTGCTTGCATTCCATATTCTAAAAAGTTTGCTAGAAAGTTCTGTAGCCTGGATTCCAGTGGCACAACAGAAGCAAGCAGAGAGGAGCGTGTACGCTGAGCAGAGCCCCCAGCGCCATTCCCCACTGTACCCCCCGCCAAGGGAGCCACGTCCGCTGGGCGCCGGGCTGGCAGCACCCCGAACACCAGGCTGCTCCCAAAGCTGGAACAACTGACAGTGTCGCCTCCGCAGGGGCCTCACAGCTAGGTTTTGGCAAAATTGCAGATTTGTGTTCTGTCGTGAAGCCAAAACATTTTAATAACTGCAAGAGTTCACTTCTAAAATCTGTGTTGTTTGGGCTTGTGCCCTTTATAATTACATCCCCATGTCTTTCTCTGTACATGCAGATTTGGATCATCTGAAGCTTTTGAAGGAATATCTTACTTGATGGGACTTGAGGGTAAAGGAATCGTGGGGCAGTTCAAATAGCTGCATTATTTCAATTTTCTGTCAGGAAGCCAAAAAATCTGCTCGAACCCCAGATGGCTATTTCCCTGTCATCATCTAGCTCCTCAGCTGATCTCCTCACCATTTCAACTTCATTTTGTGTAACAGTTTTTCCCTGAGCAGGGAAGCTTTTGCACCTTCTTCTTTAAGAGAACAAGGCTACAAACTGCTAAGTGAGGATGTTTTTGATCGTATATGAGAATGTCTTACTGAAGACCACAGTGCTGGATAACACGCTGGGTGACTGCCTCAGGCTCCAGGTATTGCAAGTAACAATGTCATATATCTCGCAGGTACCACCAGGCCTTCTGCCACGAGTGCAGCAGGACAAAAATAGCTTGCAGGGATTGTGTCCCCACGTTCCAGTCTTGCATGGCAGCAGTCACACAGCAGGAAAAACACTAGAACTAGCTAGAACTTGCCTATGCAGGAAAAGAGGGATCCCTCCCCTGCAGGCTAGAGATTGTGCAGGGGGGGCTGCTGGGGGGAATATAACTCTGGAAGAGATGGGAACTTCTGCTTACACATAAGAAATTACACCATTGCCCACCTTGCCTCATCCTTCCCCCAACTCCCACCCAGCCTCACTACATGTAACCATGTCACAGAGATCAAAAAGCCACACGATTTCATTAAAGCCTCCATATTTTTTGAACCTAGAAAAAGGAGTCAAGAATACTTTTCTGCTATCGTGCCGTTCTGTTTCTACTGTTTAAATTGGGGCAAAATTTCAAGTCTCCTTCACTGTACCTAGCTAAGCAAGGTGAAAGCCAGTTCTCTGGATGCATCTGAACCATTAAGGACTTCCTGAAGGGAAAGACCCTCTGTTACACCTCTGGTATAAAGCCACTGAGACATTGACTCCTGTCAACTTCTCCACATCCAGGTATAGACACATGATGTGTAACCGTATATTTAATCTTCGCTATGGTCTTTATTCTTCTGCTTCCCACTTTATTAATGTATATACATGTCTCCACCTTCTCGAACATTTTTTTTTTTTTTTGATAAAAAGAAAGAAAAATATTCTTAGCAAAGCATCTCCTAAGAGTCATCTTGTGGACAGGGCTTGTGGTTAACAGAACATTGTACAAAAAGGGCAAGGAAATTATCTGAGTAATTTCATGTACCTGACATCAGCAGCAGGATATAGATGTGTCAGGTCAGGACAGAGAGCTAATCTATTTCAGGAAAACGTTTAGACTTCTGCTTTTCATGTGTGGGTAAGCATACATGAAAGCTGAAAACATCACTGTTCTTAACTGCTGTTAAACCAAGGACTATGCGAAAATCTGTCTTGCTCAAAGAACTTGTCTGCTTATTTGCTGCAGCCCTGTACTGCTGTACCAGAAAATACCAGATGCGGGGAACTTTATTTTCTCCCCAGTTGATGGTGCAGCTATGGGAGGAAAGATTATACAGACCTTCCATTCTTCAGAGGGGCTGGGTTTAAATAAATGTTCAGCATTTCTGACTCCGAACAAAGGACTTGTTACAGAAGTAGAAAGCAATATCCTAATATTGCCTCGTAAAATTTTGCTTCACAAAAATTACCAATGGTAATATCGATATAAATAAAAGCTGCATCCAAAACATTACACATGTAGAATTATTAGTGAAAACAATATTAAATCCCTCTTTTCAAGAGTTATGTTGATTCCAATCTCTGTCCTACATATGTGTGGTATGCTATTTGAATACCTGTAGCAGGAAAACAGACTGCTCCTTTCCACAACTTGCATATGCACCACATATCATTAAAAATAGAAAGTAGCAATAAATTGACTTTATAGGTTGGAAACCTGCAATTTTTTTGGATTACAGAAGGGCAATAACACCTCAATCACTGGGAAATTTGAATGTTTCTGAAAAGATACTGCAATATGTGTATTAAATGTAGGGAGACGTAATCTGTGTGCTTCCAGACAGATTATTCTGATTTGCAAGTATGAAGAACGGAGAGACTTTATTGCTTCAATTTACACACACCTTTGTCAGAACTAATAACCCAGTTCAAAACCAAGAAGTTTCATAGCACTTAACTATGCGGACTCTAACATGTCATGCTGATTGAATTCATATGATCTTATACATTTGGGCTTCAAAAGCCCTTTATTTTTCTTAATTAGAAACATACACTCAATGCAACTTGCCTAGAAAATAAATTAAATTCATATACATTAGCTCTGAGGAATGAGAAATAGTGCTGATTGAACGGGGCCGCTTAAATCTCTGCGGTCGGCAGTGTTCATCAGTGAATTTGTTTACAAAGTGGAAAGAATGAGATGCTGTCAAAGAATGAAAAATAAAAGCTAGATTTCTTGGGAAGGAGACATCTGTCTTTTTCTATTTGTAAATGCTGACGAGCAGGGTTTAAGGAGGGCTAATGTCATCCATTCATCTTAATTAAAGAGTTAATTGCTCGTGTATCCTGATTTGGTTAGCTGATCTCAGTAGCATGAAAAGCGTTTGCTTCTATGTATTTTATTGACCACTATAATGACATCATCAGTAAGACTCAGGATTTATTCATGCCTCAGCCTAAACTCATAACGTTAATAGCCTCCTACATGATAAAACTTTGAAGAGGGAAGGAGTTCTTTAGCATGGTACAGAATACCGAGAGGTCTGTTCAGACCCTGTTCAGAAACTGTTAAAATGTCTCAGTTCAGCTGTCATTGAAGTATTACTTCAAAGTCTAGAGTCATGAAGATAAGTAAAAAGTAATTTTAAAGACTAGTTCTCAGCAAATGTATATATGGAAATAGCATAAAACATCTAAAAATCGCATATCAAATATAAGCAAGAGACATTACTATTCAATTTTCCACATCTATAGTCATAGCCAAGTAAGCACTGACACAAAAACAGACAGGTGAGGCTGACAGCATGTTCTATGGATTAAAGACCAAATTGGTTTAGTCATGTGTCTTAAAACAGAGGGAGCAGAAACCCAGATCTAAAGAAAGACCAGTTAACTAACTAAAAAGTCTGTGAGGTTTTTCTGTACAATGTCTTTTAATGTTTTCTGCAGTTCCTGTTGTTATTTCTTAAAGGTTCTTCACAGGAATTTAATGAAATGTGACACAAGAGGAAAATGGACAGTGCTACTGCTTGTTGATTCATCAGCGATGTGGTATTTAAAAGTGAAATAAAATAATACATTACAAAACATAATCCATGATATTTGCTTATCCTGGTAATTAGTCTTCAGAACTGATCTATTTATGTATGCTACTTTCATGGATCAATTTCTATTGCTGATGACGGACACAACTTATGGAAGGGTCAGACCGGCCGTTCAGAAGCCCCATGCACCGAACCGCACTCACCCTAACACTGCCTCGCCTGCTGTGAGCGCTGACTTGCCTTTGCAACAGTCACCGCATAGCTCCTGTGCACTCCTCTGAGGTATCTAAAGGCACTAAGGATAATGTGATAGGGTGCTACAGCTCATGTAGTTTTACGAACTTCATGGCAGACTTCACTTTGTAAGTGTTTCCTTTATGCAGTTTAAGCTTCTCAGCTTGCTGGTTCAGAGACCAGTACTGGCTCCCGTGCTTTCTCTGACAGACAGCAGATTTTCTTATTAATACTGATCAGGTTTCCATGTTTTCACAGAGAACTTTATGTAAAATAGAATTTAAAAATTTCTATTGGCCTCTTTACGATGTGAACACCAAATGGCATTGCCGCCCCTCTCACGGAAAAGCAGCAGGCAACTCCCGGACATACAACTGAGTGTGGTGCAACGGACTCGTGTCACCCCAGACCAAGGCAGCCAGCCCCAGAACCTGAACCAGTCTCTCTGTGCCACCTTGGTGCTGCCTCCAAACCAACTAGTCCTGCCGAGCAGCAGTATGCGTGGACATGGACACAGGACTGTGCTAGCAGCTGCTAGCAGCGCTAGGTCTCTGGTATGATGCCATGTGGCTCAGGAACATGCCTTCAGCCAGCTCATGCATCTCTACAATTGTGCCAGAGCGTTCAGTGTGTAAAGGGAACAGCGCTGGAAAACGGGAGGCTCATTGGCTATCCTCAACTCTAGAACTGCCTGGCTGGGTAACCGTTAACCAGTTGCTTCAGCACCCTCTTGTCCCTGTTACCCCCCAAATCACCCGTGCCTCCTTTTAGAGATACTTTGATATTCCTTCATGGAAAGGTGCTGAGAGTTAAGCGCTACCATTATTTCTAAATGGTTCACTACTGGCAAAGGCAGCATGGTCAATGGATGTGGTTTACAATCAGAGAAGACAACAACTGGGATTGGATGGGACCTCAGGAAGTCATCTGTCCCAACCCTGAGCTCAACACAGGGGCTGTTCCAGACTTGAAAAGTTCCATGGTGGAAACTCCACAGCCTCTCTGGGCAACCTGGTCCAGTGCTGGACTGTTCTCAGGGAGAGGACTTTTTCTTTACGTCAAGGAATGTCTGTGGCTACGGAGAAGGCAGCCATGATAGAATTTCTCAGTAGTGTTTACAGCTCAGCTTCAATTTAAGAAATCTTCTTAGAATTAAAGCATGTTCCAGTTTTATTTACGCTCCAAGCAAACTACTCACTCAACCTTTCTGTCATATACTTCAGTCCATTTAGTGCAGAATTGTTAAAAAGCCTGACAAGAATAAAACGAATATACTACTCTGCCATTTGGGCCTCCGTGCAGCAGCATTAGCTAACAGAATGTCCCTTACATCGTGAGGGCACAGTGGTGCTCAGCCAGTGCTGCACATGGCGGCTGAAGCCCTGCCAGGGTGCTCACGGACACCCGGGTAGCTTGGAAAGTGCTGCACTGCACTGCTCTGACCGACCACGTCTGCAGGGTACTGCAGTAACCAGGGCACCCCTCAGACCACACCTGAGCCTTCCAACCACGCCAGTTCTTTCTCTTTCAAGATCTTAAACATACAGGTCAGTGATGCTGGAAAATTTTAAGCAACTGCAACTTTTTTATTAATTTTAAATCTCTTCTGTTATTTCCAGTTTCTTTGTTTTCTCATGGCTATACTTCAACTATGTTACTTCCTAAACACACACAGGAAAAACCAAAAACATTCTTGGATAGAAACTGTGGATTAGGAGCAGTGACTGTCACTCGTGAAAGCTACTTTACGTAACATGAAAATAGAATGTGAGTAAAAAGAAAGGTGCAACATTTTGTTGTTCAAAGGAAACACTTTGGGAAATGCTGAAATAAAATCTCTGGTGACTTGTGAAGTATCTAGTTCAGTTGTTTAGCAACAACACCTTTTGATTTGTAAAGCTTCTCTGATATCTTAAAATAACCTAAAAAAGAAAGTTTTAAAAGTTTTCTTTAGCTAGCCAAAACCACCTGCTGTAGCTTTAATAGAGAGTAAAAGTTCATAAGCACAACCTTCTTTGGAGATAACACATTTTTGAATTATTGTACTGTTATTTTTTTACACTACATCAGGCAATGGCTAGTGCAACTTCTTACATTACTAGCTTACTAATAAACATGTGCATGAAGCGGAACGGCGCATACAAGTTATAATTCTTTGGCTGTGCCTAGTAACACAAACAGGTCTGATACCATCAGTTGAAGAATTGAGGAATTAAACCATCCAAAAGACTGATGTAAAGGATTGGACATGCTAAAAGCGATGGTGAAAAGAGGCTGCTAAGAAATGGAATGATATTCAGAAGTGAAGGAATAGACCCACAATGGTTTGTGAATGGAAATAAACATAACCGTGAGAAAATGCTTCATCAACATAAGAGCCACAACAAAGCTGTGAATCTCAAGATAAGCAAAAATTGTTTTTGAAGAAAAAAACAGTGTGCTAGGTAGGACTTCAAAGACTAGAAAAGATCTAATAGACCGAAATGAATAATACAAAAACCACAAAAGAAGAGAGACCAAAGAAATCATATGAAGCACAAGATCAACTTATTCTATGTCCTTGCTATTACTCTGGTAACCCTATGGTGCCGACACTGTGGAACCAGTTCAGTGATTAAAGGGAATGACTATTTCAATACCACAGCTGCTGGCTGCCTTCAGTCAGCTCTGCAGTTCCTCTCCCGAGCCTGCCTCTTAAACCCTCCACCCCCTGTTTCACCCCACTGTGTAAGTGTGCTAACAGTGCGCTTGCAGTTCGCTTCTCGGCGGAAGGCACAACCGCTGCATTGCCCAGCTCTTTATCATGCTGCTCCCGTGCCTACCCAGAGGGTGCACGATTGCCTTTTCAGAGAGAAGCCACACGCATCATTGTGCCCTGGGTGGAAAGCCCACTCGATATTGTATTTCTAATCACAAAGAATAGGAGACAATGCATCCAAAAAAGGGACAAAGAATAGGTAACTAAATGTCACTGTTTCTAGGCTAGAAGATGCTGCTATTGCAAGAAGCACTGGTTTCCTAAATCCAGAAACAGCCCCCCCCCCCAATATTTTTAATTGGATTAAAGTAAAACAGGTAGGTAAAGCTATGGCTTTATGCAAAAGACATCGCAGTGTTCTTTGGTCTTGGTTCTGAATCATTGACACAAAGATGGTTTTTTCCACTGGCTTTAGCAGAACAGAACTCGCTATTAATGGACTAGAGACTTAGCTATTTTCTTCCTAGGAATTTCAAAATAAGTTTGAACCAAGAGAAGATACATAACACCATTGATCTACAGTAAGATAGGACTGCAGGCAGAAAGGCACTTTAAATGGTGCTAGGGAAAGTGAAAACTAAGTGGCTACCACACAGAAAAATATAGACAGAAAAAGAAATTTAAGCAAAAAATAAGTTTAACACACATTCAATGCTAGATGAAAAAAGAAATTAGATCTTCATGGAATTTACTTTCGAATGAATTTGCACATGGGGTGGTCTTTTTTTTTTGGTTGGTTAGTTTTCCAAAATTTCATCTTGGCAGCTTACTCAACACCTAAGGACATTTAAGGACAGCAGACTCTGGAAACTTTTCACTGAGAAAATCTTGATCATGATTCATACACTTCTAAAGACCTACTTCAATTCCCCTTTTCAAGTAATGTTGCCAGCCATTGAAAAAGTGTGTATTCTTTTGGTTCGGTATATAGCATGCCATGAGAACCAAATTTTGTTTACAGCAGGGCCAGATTTTCTACAATTTGATTTTAGACAGTCATTTCCACAGAAAAGATCCTTTATATGTCATTACTAATGACATTACAACCTTCTCTAGTTGCCCTCTAGACCCAGCTGGTTTGCAGCAGACAATATTTGACACCTTAGTTTGCAATCTCTGAAAAAAAAGAAGGGAACAAAAACTGTCCTACCACAAAAGTAGCTTCAGAATCTAGTAAATATACCACATTTCTATAGTGACATGATATAAATTGGTATGTTTGAATCAAGAGTGTACCTGCTTTGTGATTAATTGTAGATGTCAGTACCTAGAGGCACCTGCAAGGCAATTAGCACTGTACTTGCCTAAATGTCACCCCATTGTAAATACAGAATGGAAATAGACAGATTGGCCTAGTGCATGTTGTGTGGATTTGGAACAAGAATCTCAAAAATGTGAATCCTGGCTGAGCCAATTTTTTATTATGTGCTGCTGATAAACTACAAAAGACTTCTCTCTCTCTTTTTTTTTTTTTTTTTTTTTTTTTTTCCTGGTACGCTGCAAGGCTAGTGCCCCCCACCTCTCAAAAATGACATGTCAAGAGCCTCACTAATCAAAGCCATCATCATATTGATGAATCCTAACAAAAACAAACCTATGCAAATTTCTGTATTTGTGGCTGTAAATGCTGAGACTGACTCAGGTAGAATTTTCTTTGTTATTGGAGCCCAGACTGCTACATTTTACGATATGCTTTACAGTGGCCATTTAATTGGATAATCCCCTTCTGTCCTGTCTTCCCCAATCTTGTAGCCACATGAATGATTGAGAACAGAGACACCGCTATAGGCTGAGAGTTACGGAGCTGACACATAGAGGCTGATGTCACTACTGTATGAGACTGAATCAATATACATTACCAGAATACCGATCAAAACTGGCATTTAATAGTTTAACTTTTATAAAAGGTAAACAATAAAGTTGACCACCCCACCCATGCATTTTGGGCATTTAATCATGTTTTTACAGTGGATTAAAATCTTCTGGAAAGTAGACTGTACCTAAACTTGTGTGGTGGGGGGTGGGGGGGGGTGGGAGGGGTGCTTTTCTATTTCATCACGTAGCCAGGATTTAATTTTTGCCAGTATTTTTCTCTTTTTAACTATAACATATTAGCTGCTGGTGGCCTTTGGAAAGCAAGCAGATCATATGATGCTGGCTGGCTCTCCTTCTTTCCATCTGCTAGCCTGCATCATAAGAAAACTAAAATATATATTAAATATTACTTTTTATGAAACTAATTAGTACAGATGCTGCAAGAATCTCACACGATTGTAAAATTTTTGTGACAGAACTTCTCTGTTAAAGCTCTACAAAGTTGGAAACCCTTGTCTTTAAGGGTCTTTCATTAGTAGCACACACTAAACAATGATCACTGCTGTATTATGAGAGACAAATTAATGAATCAAACATTACAGATTTCATCACATTGGCTTATTTGCATTTAAGCTGGTTTCCAGCTCTGTCATGCATTTGCTTTTAAACGAGCCCCTGTGGATAGTGCTGCAATGTTTGATTCATTAATTTGTTTCTCAGTATACAGCAGTACTCACTGTTCAGTATATGGTGAAATACTTTGAAAATATTTATTTTAACAACCTATCTTTTATTTTAACAAAGAAATAATAACCCTGAACAAGGAAATGCTGGCCATTTTGCAACACAGCCCCTGCCAAATCTCCCAGTTGCTGCCCCAGCCCATCGTTATACCACTGTGATATTATCTGGATTAAGTCTTCACAGCTTGATTTCACATATTCTACAATTTCATAAAGCTTTGAGCCAGCTCTTTGGGTTAGTATTATGATGCCCAATTCAGCTCCTGGGAAGTTAAAGGTGGCTTTAAGCCTTTACTCTCTGATCCTTGGATCAGTCCCAAAGAGTGACTTAGATCAGCCTCCCGGATGCTTGGTGACATTCTGCTGCTAGTGTGCCTAGTACACCGGTTCCTCCACATTGTAACAGAGTGGGTTGCTTGGCAAAGCCATCTCTGTGAGAGCTGCAAAACTTTGGAATTGGTTTTTGGTTTGTAACAGCTTGAGTTTGGTGACCTTACAGTACGCTGAAAGCACCATCTGTTTTAGAAGAAAAAAGAGGCATGTTCCCTAGCTGGTCAGTGCATGGAGACAAGCGTTTTGGTAATTAGCTGGGTAGTTGAGTTCTCAAGTTCCTATCTGAACCTCAAATTTTTAGTTTATGTGCTTGAATACAATACTAATTATACCTGTACTGCTCTGTTGTAGGGATCATTGCTCCTGTTTCATTCTAAAGAAATAAATAGAGGCAGCAAATTAAAATGATGGAAGTTGTTTTAGTAGGCACTAGGAATTGGAGCACAAAATGCTTCTCTAGCTAGAACATCCCTTTCTTTAACACAGCCGTGATGGATTGCAAGGTTATAAAGGCAAGCCCATTTGGCAAAAGGATATGTTTGGACTATGGGAATCATGGAAATGAGGGTCTAATTAAATGAGTTGTTTTTTTCATGGAGCAGGCAGGCTTTCATATATTGAGAAATGGAGTTAAGTAGCATTAGCATATTATATTTCAAAACCATTTTCCTCCCACTTTGCTTTTTGTTTGGGTTTTGTTTTTTTTAATTGTCTTGAAAAACCAAATCTCTCTGAGCAGCATGTTGCATATGTTGAATAGGAAAAAAAAAGAAATTTAATCGATATCAAGCAAAAGAAAGCCATCAGGACAGAAAGGCAACATCCTAAACCCAGGTTTCAGAGGTCTTAAATGGAAATTAACATAATTCTCACCTTTGCTAACTCCAAGTAATCCACAGATACAACTGTATAGAAAAAAAAACAACAACCAAAACCAAAAGCCCCAAACCTCTCTGCCTCACTGTCAAACAACCAGCGAAGCTTCTGTATGCCGAGTGCAACCAACACAAACTCTACCCTACAGGCAGAATAACGCACCAGGAGAGCCCAGGTGGGCTGTATGAGACACCTTGCCCTCTGCTTATTAACACATACAGAGAAAAGTTGTCTCCTGTTTCCATCGCATAAGAAAGCCCCCAGAAAGACTATTCAATTTCAGTGCCAGTGTAAAAAGAGAAAATGAAGCTTGTAAGGACACCCATACCTTTGGAAAAACAGCTTGGTATTTTTCCTAAAATGTGTACCTGGTATTTTTTGCACAGAACACTGCTTGATCTTCCCTTACAAATGTAATAAATGTTGTATTATACCATATCCTTAGTTCTACCTTCAAGGAATTATATAATGGGAGATTCTAAATATTGCTTGAAAGGCTGGAGTCATTTGAATGTTTATTATGAAAAATGTACCTCATTGAAAGCACTTTTTTTTTCTAAAAAAAGCAATAATCTCCACATTTTTCTTCCTTGAAGGATTGTATTTCACAAAGACAGATCAAATACTCTCCGAGAAAAGCTAGGCTGTCTTCATAGGAACACAAGAAATTATACATATTCTTGTAGGAGCTTGCACAATCCTATTACAAGCCAATTTAATATTAAACGCCCAATTAGGTCACTCTTGCTCAAGGTAGAAATCACTTGCTTATACATGTAAGTATACTGACTCAAATAAATATGGCAACAAATACTCCAAAAGAGTGGCGGTAAGGTGGAAATATGGAACTTGGCATCAAGAGCATGTTAACTACACTGTTCTACCATTTTCTCCCCAACCCTCCCACCAGATTCAAGTGGAGTTAGAGCAGTAATGAAGAAGGAGGAAATAAATATTTTTATGAACAAACATGTGTGCTGTCCTACTACTATCTTAAACACAAGAAACTCTTTGTCTGGTTGCTTCTCTAGCTTGTAAAATACCTCCAGTGCACAGCATGACTGACTCTTCTAAAACAGCTGACTTCATAACAGAGAGTACCTTATCAGATTTCACAATATTTCAGTCTGCTTTCAGAAATAAACCATTTAAAAAGCCCCCACAAATCCAAGCCACACTTAAAATTCCATTTTCCTGGTAAGCAAAAAACCTCCCACAAAAACATAACAGTCTTAAATTGCAGAGAGGAAGACTCATGTTAAACATTAGGAAATTCATTGCTGTTGTCTAAATTAAGGCATTTTGAAGCCAGGCTTTTTGCCACCTACAGAAGGTGACTCTTCTAATTTTAAATTGCGTTCCACAACACTTCTGACCCTCCACCCACTGGAAGACAAGTCCATTTGACACCTGTATTTTAGGAAGCAAAGTTAGGTGAACTCAGTCCCAACCTAATGAAATCACATAGATTTTAGTTAAGCACAACAGGTTGCTTATAATGCCTATGAATTGCCATCACTCTTGCTTTTTAAGAGACAGCAGGCTAATCTCTGGCAGGTGTAGTTGAGGCAGAGTGTTGTGTTAGGAGGTGCTGTGAAAATTAGTCATCATTCTGGTTAACTCCTCCTCAGCCCTTTCCAACATTTACATCTTCCATTTTATTTATTCACTAAATAAAATTGATTCAATAAAAAACATCAGTGTGCAAATAAACTAATGGTCTTAAACTGCTAGTATGAAAGAGTCCTACCATACTTCTCACTGATATCCTTTCCAGTTACAGAAAATTCATATATCAGTTAAACTCACCTGTTTATTAAAAGCCTGTCTGGAAAATTCCTTGCTAGTTGGAAGCAAAAGAAAGTGTAAAAAGTATCTGAATGCTGAAGCTTTGAATTTTAATTACTTACTCCCAGGTTTGTTCGTGATCCCTCAGGTGTTGGCTGGGCAACAGCAAAGAACTGGAAAAAAGAAACAAAATTATTTTTTAATTCCTGCTGTAGGGAAGAAAATGTATTGAGAAGGCTTCCAATTTTCTCTTCTTATCTTGTTTAGATTCATTCTTTATTAATGTACTTATAAAAAAGTATCTATACACACAAAGAAAAAAGATTCTGGAAGATTACAGACAACTAGAGTGAATAATTGTTCTACAAATTTGATAGGTTGTGGGGTTTTTTTTTAATAATATGAGATTCCTATTGTGTTTGTCTCACAATGGAGAATATCAGTATAATTATAAAAGGTGGAATAACGCGTATAAATTTGACATAAGGGCTAAAGTTTATCAGATCACCAGTTACAAATACATATATTAAATTTGATGTGTTGTTTATTTTATATGCATCTAAATAGAGAAGACATTAGCAGATTTAATAAAAATTCTGGAACTTGTAAGAATTTGATCCCTTCTCTCTGGCTTTCCTTATAATAATAGCTGGGGGGTTTGACCTTTTTCTTTTTCCTACTTTTTTTTAGATAAATGATCTTTTTTCTTGGAGAGTGATACTTCATCTTAAGAAAGAAAGTCTGTAAACTAAATATGGAGGCAGTGGATAGCTTTCTGCTTTTCCTTATAAAGATAATCTCACTCTCTCCCCCCAAAGTCACAATATTTTAATAACCTGAATTTTGTAGTGTCATTTTATTAAGGATAAATTTCTGAGATTCTGATTTGGAGCAGTAATGTGTACAATAAGAAAATTAATCTGTGACATTTTACAGAAGAACTTAAGGACTTCAGGAGGTTTCTGATGAATCTTTGCATGTGAAAAATTGGGCCACCTGAAACAGATGAAGATTTGCGCATTCAGTGCTCCAAGAACTGGAATGAGAACTTTCATTTTTTTGTGACATACACACAGTGTATGTACATCTGTTTGAAAAAGTCCAATGATCAGTTAAACTACTCATGCAAATTAACTTGCATGCAAGTAGATGACAGTAGCATATGCAATTGAAATTACTGTGTTCATATCTTGTAAGTTTTCTTCCTCAACATACCTAAGGATGAGTTTGAAATTGATAAACAGTTTATTTACTGTTTACAATGTATAGAAACCACATTCCACATTCAAATATATTAAGTGAAAATATTAAGCAGAAAGTGAACATACATGAGTGTGGCTATTCCATTCCGGCACAAGTTATAAGACAGCTACAGAAGCAGATGCTTCTTTAAAGTTCAGTTAAGGGATTGGTAATGTTCAGTAGCTTAGATTCCTCTTTTATTAAGTTCATGATGAAGGTTTCCTTATTAGATGCCCAAAGCTTTATGAACTGTAACAGCACAAGTAATTTTTGGCTATCACACTCACCTGAGTGCTACTGTTTTAGCAGTATATATTCAGTTATATGTTCAAGTAGAGAATCCTGCTTACTGTATGCAGGTAAAAAATTCTGAATATTTTGCAATTCAGTGCAATTTAGGTGTGCATTAGGAGTGGATGAGAAATAAAGCATAAGAAATTTTGTCCCACTTAAGAAAAAAAAAAGAAAAAAAGAAAAAAAGATGGAAAAGCAAGCAGGCCTCTATCATCCATTTTGTTTTGAAGCTGAATGTCTTTCAAATGGAGACAGTATCTTGTTTACTGCAGTTTACCTGGGGACAGGCCTTGTAAGCACAACCTTATTTATAATGGAAAACGCACTGCACCAGGAATAGCTATGATACATTCAAATACCCCAGCTACAATTACTGAGACATTTTATGAATCTGTAATTCATAAAAGAATGCCTTATGAAAATTCAAGGCATCAGCAGGTCTTATGTAGGTTACTTGTAAATATGACTTTAAAAATTAATACATATTCTTTCTGGAAGAATGAGAATCTTCTCTGAAAAAAACCACAATGCCATATGCAGCTGAACTTCAACATTAAGAGCTGAGGAAGTAATTTGTAGCTAACACAAAGTGTACTTCCACATTTTTTTTTCCAAGAATTTATTCAAATCACAGTTACATCTTCTTATGTTATTTATGAAAGTCCTTCCTTCTCCGACACAGAATGGACTTACCACATTCAGTCCAAGGTGATGAAAATACCTTTCAGAATATTTAACATCCAAACAAAACATCTATTCCACTGACAGCAGAATGGACTGTAGGCACAGCAGAATTACAACTAATGCACAAGTATCTAAGACAATTAAGGTGGCAGGATAACCTGGATTATCCAAAGGGATGAATAATATCCATCACTCATGCAAAATCCATCCTTCTCATTCACAAGGAGTTATGTACGAAAACATGACATGAAAATGTAACGGAGGAAAAGTTTGTGATGTCACTGAATGCAGACAGCTGGGGTCCCTGAGCATGCCTCAGACCAAGGTACACGAGGTGAAGCTCATCCTGGACCTGATTTTTTAAGATGGAATGGCATCTTTTGAGATCTACACGCATGTTTCACCTGCTCTGCAAGGTGTATAATCCCTCTACAAACACCGAGTGTTGATTGTGGGTATATTAGTCTGAGAAAAAGAGAAATTGTTATGCACCTGACACTTGACAGCCAGTGATACAATAAGTCACTGAGAGTCACAAAAGTATTTTTATTACTAGTTATAGTAGCCACTGGATTCTTTTATGTCCTTAGTTTTATTGATCCTCTGGAAATGAGGGTGGAGGATAGATACCCTATGAGAATTCTTCCAATCATCAATTTTTGCTTCTATCTAAAGTATGGGGAAATGTTATGCATCGTTTTCTGTTTATGACTGAAAAACTAAATTAGGAGGAACAAACAGTGGGAAAATACATTGCAAGTTTTCCCAGTGTTTTGCATTGTGCAGAGCCTTTAATAAAAACACCAGCTGGAAATAATGGTAAGTTCCTAAGAGAAATTGTAAACGCTAAAGATCGTTTTCAATCTAATTTTCATGATTTTTTCTCTTTAGTTTTCTCTCTTTAGTGTTAGTTTCCCTATTTTTTTCTTCTTTCTGTGCATGAATTCCTTAATTATTATTCCCTTTGTATATACATTCTATCCTTAAAATTCTGACATGTTTAAACAACAGAAAACCTTAATGATTTTGACTGTTTCCAGGAAGCATTTTTCGGTACACTAACTTGGTTCCAAATTGCTCTAAAAGTGTTATTTAAAGAGCAATAAGAAGTTCTTATTCATGCAGTCAGGCTTTTTTGTTATTCTTACTTGTTCGCATCCAACATGAATTCCAATATTTTCTGCATATTACTGTTAATTTTTGCTTCATAGGGAGTGACCATTCTTCTCCTTTATGGCAGCAATCAAGGACTACTTTTCAATAGTTATAAGACAGAATCCTATATAAAAATGGCAAATCATATTAAGCTTCTGTATGATCCTTGATCTTTTGCCAGCGTGTCTGATCCATTTCCAGAGTACCTGAGTCAGGCTATGTGCCTTGTTTAATAAGTAAACAGTTCCTGTAAAACTTCTCTTTTTTCCTACCATCTTAACTCTCCATGCTGTTTGGATAAAGCCATGCTGTATTTCAAACAGGATCTCTTCTCTTAAGAGAACATTAGTAGTGCCTTGAGTCTGAAATTTTATAAATGAAACAAATCTCTTTGCTAATGAAGCTTTTGGCAAAATACTGTTCTGTGTATTGCACAGTATGTTATCGCCATGATCAGCACAGATTTTGTAAGTCCCAACAGCCTGGTCTCTTACGAGTGTGAAATTTCACTTTTCCAAACGAAGTGAAAGAATAAGGTGTGTGAATTAGAATGGAAATCATTCTATCACTCTTGAGTGCTTTTCTGGTTTCGTTCTTGGAAAATACAAAAAAATGTATCTGTCATTATGATTAGTAACAGACATGTTTCAACTGAGACACGGGCTATAGCTCCCAAAACAACTTCAAGTTGCCACTAAACTTTTCAAGTGCTGAAATTAGAAAATTTTAGCCACTGTCAACTTGGTCTGCGTTTGACATGACAAATTTGACATTTGACAAGCAATTATTAGTCAGTTCTTTTATCAATTACAGACTGATTTTGGATATACTGTTATATTTCATAGTATAATTGTTTTAGACATACAGACTGCTGGTTTAATATCTACATGATCTGGTTTTCTACATTTCTGTCTGGTGCAGAAGAGGGAAGTGCAGGAACAGTCTTCAGGACAGACCTGCCTGTGCTGAGCTTAGTGGTTGTACAGCGCAGGAGACTTACCAGCTGAACCAGCTAATGAGGGGTAGATTCAGCCTCTCATATTCCACATCCAGAAGAGTGTGGGGTGAAATCAAAAGCTGCATTCTCTAGCACTGTGCAAGACTTTTCCCCAAATCTGGTTACTTTTCCAATCCTGCTAGCAAAAGGGGAAAATAAAAAATCAGAATGTGAGCGTGTATGGTAAGCTTGTGTACAAGGTACTTCTGCTTTTGGATGAATGCTGCAAAGATTGGGGGTTGGGTCATATTTTTTCCTGGTGGTATCATGACCTTTCAGCAATCTGTAAATATAATATTTGATTTCAAAATATTACGGTGATGGCTTTTGCTAATTTTAAGGATTTATAAATGAGTACGGACTATTTTGTCAGTAGAAAAGAAAGCACAGATCAATAGATCAGAGAAGGATCTGAGCAGAGCAACAATCATGCTATAAATGTCAGACCTGAGCAATTTCCACACAAATAAGATAAAGCTGCCATCGGCAAACAGTTTCCGACTTGAAGTCTCAGACTACTGCTGTGTGACTGTGTTACAGTCCCAAGGTCACTTACACGGAGAGCAGGTGGCACGACACTCGGCAACCCAATATCACAGCTCTGCCTTTACATGTAGTTACTCCCCAGGAAGACAAAGCTTAACACTTCAAAGTGACTTCCACACCCCACACCAGTTTCACAAATGAAAAAGTTTAAGTCAGGAACTTTTACTTCACAGGAAAATGCAGAGGTTCTCTTTTTTTCTATTTAGTTTGTAACTTTGTCTTTCAAGTAGAGAAAGACGAAACAGGGAAGATGCAACATTCCTGTCTTGTAACCTGTTACAGCCTGTGGTTTCATATCCTCTCAGCAGAACATCGCAGAGGTCTGACAACTGACCACGGTTCGCCCTCTGATACAGACAAATGATACTTGATGCTGAAAGCATCAGGCTGGGTCTTGCATGTTAATCTGAGGAGTAAAAGTGACTTACAGTCTTACAATATCAGTGTTGTGCCACAGGATGAAAGTAAACTTTTTTAAGGCAGGGAAGCCAGCTATTATAATGATGCTGGCTTCCAGTTTTTCACCCCAAAGCTGCTGCTTTTTCATGAAAACAACTCTTTAGTAATAGGCTTCTGTGGCTCATCTACAACCTGAGCTTGACATATCAAAGTCCTGTTCACCTCAGATACATTTGTAGTTTCTTTATCATCTTACTTACCTCGAGGCTGACCAGTCTAACCTCTCCTACTTTCAGACCATCCACGCATGTTAAGTCAAACTAAACATCCCGTTTTAATGTCATCCCAATACTTAGTTAGAGCATCAATCTCTGGAATCTAAAATATTAATCACCTTTTTTAAAGTAGTATAAAATATATTCATTTAAAAATCTATGAGCCAGCTAAATAATGAATATGAATAACAATATTATATATTTGGGGATTTTTTTTAACTTCAATATTTGGGGATTTTTTTAACTTTAATAAAAGTAAATGGGAGATTTTCAGAATGATTTAGCCTTCCTGCCATTTGTAGGTAGACACTCAAAAGCAGTCAGTATCTCACATAATGAGAATATGTGAAAGTGCAGCCATATCTTTTTTTGAACAAACTTTTTGAAAACATTGCCCTGCTGTCTCTAACTACAATGTGCTGGTGTCTTAGGTTAACGGTAATTAGATATGAAACTTCAGATGTGATAACTGAACACCTTTCATGAACCTTAAATTCATAAAGACAGTAACCTCTCCTTTTCAATGTATTCAGTATTTTCTGTGTGAAATATTACGATAATTTCAGCTGATTTGTAGTCTCTTTCTGAACCATGATGTGCATGCAAGCATTGTAAGCCTCTACTCTTGTACAGGGTAGCTAGAGTTTTTTGACATTTAAAATATCTAGCGGCATGACAAGAAATTGTATTTGCATATACATACATTGTGCCAGGGAAACTAGATGAATGACAAACCATCAACAACAAGCTGCAGCATTGCCTGTGGCTTTCACATCAAGCATGGCTGCATATAAAAATGTTACATTGCTGAAGTACCTTGACCACCACAGCCTCTGTTTTATATATAGTCTTCTGAAAAAAAAGAGACTATCTTTTAAAAATTACTGTAAAGGAATAAACCCTGTTTATTATATTTATTTGAAACATTTTCGTGTTGGCAATCAATTGGGGGGGGGGGGGAGTTTACTTTCTGGTATGCTATTTGATATAAACTTCTATGTGAGGATTTTCATTCCCATCCATCCCTGACTATCAGCGGTGATATCTCCTGAGGTTAAAGCAGGCTGTGTGATGCCTGTGAAAGGTTCGTTATACCTTACTGCTGCATCCCACCGGTGAGGCTTCCTTCCCTCACCTGAAGCAGCAGCTGAGCTGTACAACTAAACCTATGGCTAGTGAGGATTAATGTCACAGAAAAGTAAAACATGATTTTGTTTTCATGTGACTGATAGTGCATATATTCCTCAGAATCACAGCAGAGTCCAGAGGGACATTTCATGCAGTTGAAACAAGCAACTCATGCAAACCATCTGCAGCTTAACCACATGACAGACCCAGTGGTGATTTCATAGTTGCCAGTGAAACAAACTCCGATTCCTCCCAGAGAGACAAATGCTGCTGCAAAACAATGCAGAACATTTCACACCTAGGTGTATGGGTCTTGTGAGAGCTGGTGAAAACAAAAGGAGAATAAAGCAACAAAGAAACTAGAGCTAAAAAGGAAACTAAACAAAACTTTAAAAAAAACCAAAAACAAAACTAAAGACAACAAACAACCCTAAAGCTGGAAACTAATGACCAAAGTAAACCCGTTTTCATTGCATAACATCTTGCTTTGTCTCCAGCACGTAAGGTTACATATTGGCCGAGACAGTGCAGTAAGTGCACAAGTGCCAAATTTAGCATTTTGTACTTTCAGCTAAGACATCTGTACAATGCAAGATAAAAATGGAATGTGGAAATAGATATGATAGAATTGCTGATGGGTCCAAACTGGTATCACAGGGAATAATCAGACTCATTTAGGTTTGAAGAGACCCTTCAGATCCAGTCCAACCATTAACCCAGCACTGCCAAGCCCACCACTAAACCGTGTCCCTAAATGCCACATCTACACATCTTTTAAACACCTCCAGGGATGGTTACTCGACCAACTCCCTGGGCAGCCTGTTCCAGGACTTGACAACCCTTTTGGTGAAGAAATTTTTCCTAATCTCCAATCTAAACCTGCCCTGGAGTAACTTGGGGCTGTTTGCTCTTATCCTGTCACTTGTTACCTGGGCGCAGAGACCGACCCCCCCTGCCTACAGCCCCTGTCAGGCAGCTGTGGGGAGCGATAAGGTCCCCCCAGAGCCTCCTTTTCTCTAGGCTTATGCAACCCTGGTTCCCTCAGCAGCTGCTCATACAGTCCTCATAAGTTGCTCCTCATAATGAATGTGTTAGGGTCAGTACTGTGAAAGACACCCCCCCCCCCCCCCCCCCCATCTCCCTCTTTTTTGGTGAGGAGCGAGTAACTGCTGTCCAGAAAACGCTCCACACCAGCTGCTGGGAGAGCACAGCTTTATGATTGACCTGTGCATCATGTTTCTGACTTGGCAGGCAGCACCTGCCCTGAAACCCTGAAGACCCATCACAATTAGTTCTTCAGAAAAGTTAAGCAATACAGACAAATTCACACCTCAGCCAATTTTATAACACAAGCTGCCCAGGAGGTCCCAGGGGCACACACCTGCTCAGTGACAAACATGAACTCAGAGGGAAGAGGGTTTTGTGGCACACCCTTCACTGAAACCTGACATTTGTAAATGAAGAGGCCAGATATATTTAGGAGACCAAAGAGTTGTACTTCCTAACTCTTCCTGAAGTGTAAATTTTGAAAGGAGGTAGGTTATTTTCTGAGAAAGGAGAGCTATATTGATACATGCTGGCAGGTCATAGCACTTCTCCAGCTGATTCAACAGACTTGTTACATATCTATTAAACAATCATCTCTATGTTGATTTTATGGTTGCAAATATCACATTCACATTTCAAGTAATTTCTACAATAATGGAAGCAGCTAATAGCCCTATCCTGAATTTTGTGACAATAAAAAATTAGCCTGGTTGTGTAGAAAAAACTGAATAATGGACACTCCTTTTCTCTATACCACTACTTTTAGCAAGGTTAAATGAGAGGCAATTTAAGAAAACCACTTTGTTTTACGCAGCTGAACTGGTGGTCATTAAGTCACATCACCTGTTTGTTTGACATGACCTGATCCTATGCATCACAAGATGAGTTAGCAGTTTAAAGAAAGAAAAGATCCCCAAAGGGCTCTATCAGTTTCAGAGCCTCATACATTACACAAACTTGCTACTAACCCTTCTGATAGGAATTACTACCTGGAAGAGGTATTACGTTGAATTGTCTCTGCCTGTAACTTCTTGTCAGTAATTACTGCCTTAGGTATTAGACATATCTTGCCTTCTTGCTGCTGTGACATACTAATGTCCACATTGCGTATGAAGCTGTGGATCTCAGGAAGGCCAAAACCACAGCTGTGCCAAACTGCCAGCTAGTGAAAAATTTCTAACTGTTATATGTCTATCAAATATTTTCAAATATATGTTCTGTTAAATCTTCAAAAATGTAACCAGATAAAAAATTTATTGATATTTCTATGTAATACAACACATTTTTTTGCTAAAATGCTAGTGAAGATTGCTTTTATATTCTGTAGTTTGGGCTACTTAATCTGAGGAAATGAGAAAATGCATCTATCAAGCACTTGACTGGCAGTTCCTCACCTGGATGCCTACAAAATGGTACCTAGAAAAAAAAAATCCTTTTACTAGGGTTTCTGTATTTACAAGTCAGGAGAAAAACTTTCTCTAAACCTTGCAGTTCTAAATTGCATTGTAGTAGCTGACACCTTTGAGGTATGGGCTGTCATCAAACCCAGCAACCATTTAGCAACTTAATCCAGAGAAACATAATGATATAATGAAACTGAAAATATACAGGATAATCTGCAATGCTTATTGGCTTTGTTCTATAGTCTACAAGGTCCTGCAGGTAACCAAAACTTTAAAGACATGGATTATCTCAGTACAGCAGCCATGCTCATGAAATGGGTTTAAGTGTTTTCAGCCAATGAATTTTCTGTCAAAGAAAGTTCTGTTTCACTAACAAACCTCTAAGCACATCAGTCAAAGACTCTCCAAAAATCAGCTGCTTCAATTGTGCTTCATGGCCAAACTGCAACAAGGGGAAGCAGGAATATTTATACTTAGTCTTATATCCAATAGAAACACCTAAATGACCCATTGGATCCTCTGCAGAGCAATAAAAATGGTGGAAGAGACTTAACTTACTTTACTTAGAGTCCACTGAGTCATTTAAAAAATCATCTTTGTCTCCTACCCCTGAGTATGCAGATACTCAGTGACACAAGCTGCTTATCTAGGGAACGGCAGCTGAATTCCTAAAATTAGACTCTATGACCACCTGCAAATCTCCCATCATATTAGCTTTGTCCAGTTTTCATAGTAACTCTAGAAAGAGAGCTTAAGACAGCACGGTGCTCATCCAAACGGTATCGACCATGTAAAGTGCCTTTTAATAGTAAACACCACATCCAAATGCCTTTACTTTGTGAAGCTCACTTTTTAGTGAAGCAGTGCAATATATTTTCTTCCTTCTTCGAAGTCTCTGTGTTCTCAGTTGCTATTTCAAATTAACCTAGATATGGAGATTAAACAACCATTTGGGAAAAAGTGCTAATCAGAGGGAAATAACATTGTCTAGTGTTTCTCAGCCAGAGTGGCTTTGGTGTGGATTAAGTCTATAGCACAGAAAATGGAGATGACTCTTAGAAATAAGAAATGAAACCATCTATTTTCTGTGACCTCCTACAATAAACAAGGCTTGAGCACAGCAGCTGCAAGAATCCCCTGCATATGCTGGCTGATGGCAAGCCAGAGCTGACTTGATTTCAGGCTGTATCCCATGTGGATGCCTGAAAAGCTGGTTTACTCATTTTATGGCCTTATTCCAGTTGCCAAGGTTTATCTCCCCAATCTTGCAATCCTTTGTGCACAGAGCTCTCCGTAGGAAGTTCAGAATAAAATTCCCTTCTTTGCCATAAAACTAAGTGCTGAGAGTTGACTTCTGCAACTACCAGCCTTTTTCCACAGGGTTGGGTTCACGCAACAGCCTGTACTTGTGGGTACACAGGGTAGCAGCTTGCTAAGTCAGGATGGCTCGCTTCAGGTACACATTTAAAGGCGGCACTGAGGTGGAGAATCCAGGTGGGCCATGGTATTTAAATGACTGAGTATTCATGAAGACAGCTGAAATCAGACTCAAAAGTCTGATGACAAGTCTGCGCTGTTAAAATTGCCTTTGCCGTCTAAGGAAATAAACTTTACAGTCACATAGAAATAGATGAGGGCAAACAAAAAACCAAAAAAAATCATCTGAGCGTCTAGAGGTTGCCACTACTTCTGGGAAACAACGGTGATTATTAAGGACAAAAAGTTGTGCAAATCGCATGGCCATGAGCAGTGGAGGATCAGGTAACACCTCCTCCAAGTTTCAGCCTCCAGCAAAGAACGCAGAGAGGTCGCCCAGCCTCCCTACAAGGGCTGCTGGAGGCTTCCATCCCAGGAAAAGACACCTGCTTCATGGCAATTGCTTTGGGGAGTCCTAAAGTGCCTTACTCACGCTTGGAGTAATGCCACTGTACACACAAAGCTCAGCTTCCTTAACAAATAACACTCATCCAATAAGCCAAATGTCACCTTCTGTGGCTACCTTGATTCCTGCGCTACTTACAAGAAATGCACATAAGATTTTAAGTCAATTTGTAGAGCTTTTTAGCTTTTATTTTTTAAAACTGTTTTTCAAAACAGCACATGAATAATCAAAGCAGAAATAATGAGTCAAATCAGCAAACGCAGTAATTTCTATGTGCAAAATACTTTCAAATCAGAAATTGAAGTTATATTTATACTAATAACAACCTTAACAACCTAACAGGCTCCAATTTTTGCATAAAAATGATACATTTTAAATATCCAAAAGCTTGATGGGAATTTTATACTCTGTTTATGTTAAACCAAAAAAGTGAACTTAAAGTAATCATGTAAATTGAATGATAATAAGAGTTCTTTTATATTTTTAGACTACTTCAAATGAATAATTTAAAAGGCATCAAGCAAAATATTTTATTAACATAAAGTTAATGGTATATTTTTATAGTATCTGATTTTAAAAAATTTGTACTAGGGCATTATCATAATCAGCTCATGTCAGTAGTATGCCATTTCACATGCTTTTATTTTTGACTAGAGTTAATGTACTCCCTGGCACAGACATTAAGTCTAAGCCTTTTTCCTGAGCTATTACTACTGCCTTTATTAAAATACTTGTAGTTTGTTAACTTTTACACAAATCTAAAATAAAGAGGACCTTGCTCTGTGAATTGAAATTTCTGCTAGGATGTATTCCATTGGCAAAGTCAAGGGCAGAAGAATAGGAAATTCCAATGCTCTCAGATAAAGAGAAAGAAAATAAAAAGGATCAGCCAGCCTATGTGTCACAAAGCTGATATGTTGCAAAACCAAGACAATCAAAGAGTGTTAGAGATTTCCTCTTCGTTACCTGGCTAGAAAAAGAAGAAAACCACTTTACTTAGGGCCAACTTGAGGACAGGGAAAATATATGCCGCTAGTATAACCTTTGGGTTCCAATTCAAAGTTCAACTTTTTTCAAAACAGATATATACTTTTATTACCATTGGTGAAGAATACTTGAAATACGAATTTTCTGCCACAGTCAAATGTTCATAGTGGGTGCATGCAGAAGCTGTCTGCATGATGGCCACAACTTGCAGTAGGTTTTAAGCTTCAACAGTTGAGACCACACAAAAGCAAGGATTTCCATATTCCATACCTGGTATTTTCAGGTTCTGTTAGGAGATGAAGGTCACGATACTGACTATGTGGCAGGTATGGGTTTGTAAAACCTTGCAAAACTTACATTTAAACTGCATTAAAATCCACAAAGTTTATACCACATTTAATTTTCTTAAAATTTCTTGTTTCGTATAATCCATTAAAATATTTTTTTCTGAGAAATAGGGATGCCCTTTTTATTTCTTGTTCTGTCTCCCAAAATAAAGGGCATATATAACACTACTGTTCTATCCAGACACCTCTCATCAATAATCAATGTAAAACTGACATGTATTTCTCTGTGATTGCACTTTCTACTGTCCATTGTTTTATTATCTATTCCAAAATAATTGTTGATCATTAACTCTGGTGATAAATATACCACCATTTGGAACTGGATGGAGCATTGCCATTAGCTTCGCTGTAAATAAATAGAGCGAGCTGAAGTAAGTCATGTAACATAATGAAAGACTAAGCAACTGCAGACTTAGGGCTATGGAAACAAACTTGGCATGTTTAATTACACTTATCAAAGGACTTGATACTTTGATAATATACTGTGTAAAAATGCTGTAACATTTGAGAATAGTTTGAATTAAAAATTCCAATTGATGGTTTGTCAAAATAAAATATAAAAAGGCTATGAGGGTGAATATGTAGCCTCATGAGCCTTCTTCAGTACTTCAGTGTCTTAATAATCACCCAGTAAACATTTGAAGCCCCCAAAACTGTTCAAATGATTAATTTAAAAAAGAAACAAAGCAGGAAGATTTTTGAATGTGGAGTCCTATGACAAACTTCAAAGATCCCTTGAAAAGAGAACACTTTGTGATGGAAATTTTTCTCCTCAGGGGTTTTCTATCACCATTTGAAATTTTATATGCTTTCCCCATAATGTTTTGCCCATTATATTACCACTTTCTCTACAACAGCAAGAAAATTATTAAAAGATGAGAAGATGAAGAAAATCCACAAAACTGCTTGGTCTCACAAGTTTTGAATTGGGGGAATACATGATATCTTTCATTCAAATGAAAAAATTAACAGTCTGTAAGGAAGGCATCATACAATGTAAGGGAATAAATTTTTCTGACACTGCGATATATTTTTTTCAAATTATGAATGACACAATAAAGGTATTTTATTTTATTTATTAAACACTCCTATATGTATGCCAGAGTTCCACCTGGAGTTCCACATCTCTGGCAATGAGATTTATCCTGTGCAAAGACTTAGTTCAAAACCTAAGCATTACTTAAAACACTCCACTTAGATTTTGAAATCTCAAAGGACTCTGTGAAAACTGCAGTTTCCCAAATATACATCTTGTGTTGGTGAATATGTGCATCCTTATATTGAAAACGTGTCTACAAGATCCTAAAAAAATATACAACACCCCCACAGATATCACTCAGTTCTATCACTCCTATAACAGAGAACAAAAATGGAAAACCCTCAAAACTCTAAACCTAGAAATAGAAAAACAACAAAAAGAATCCACAGCCACCTTTTTCTAATATTATTTAGACAGTAAACAGAACAGTTAATTTTCTTTAAATACTTGAGCTACTAGAACCTATTCCAATTCCTATTCAGTTTATCAGCAAATTTCCAGCAAGTCATAAATTAAATGAAAATTAAACAGAATGAAATATCTAATGTTTCTGAAGCTAAGAATTTTCCTATTATAGTCATGTCAGAATATTTTTTTCTTTTTCTAATTCAATGACATGTTACATTAACATCAATTAATCATTGGAAAGAACTACCAAGTGAATTTGTACATTCTCATTTCCTAAAATCTTTAAACCCAGACTGAATGGGTTTCCAAAGCATACTGTTCTAAAAATAAGTCATCCCTGTTATAGAGGAGTAATTAGATAAAGACCTATCTGTGCGCAGATCTAGAAATCAGATGACATGACCTTTCTGACATAATGAATTTACCCAACTTCATCAAAATGATGAACAAAGCATACAGAAAAGCGGAGTCACAGAAAGCCTCATGCAGCAAACCCTCTGCATCGCAGTGGCGCCTACGTTAATTGGTGAACCACAGCCCAGTGGAGTGGTGGGAGAGGACCACGGCAGCTGGGGAAGTGCTGCTGGATGGGGCAAGGCTGGTGAGAGCTTTGACTTTCTGGAAATGCTGGTATGCGCTTGTGGAGCAAGGGCAAGTCTTTAACATGCTCCAAAGGTGACTAATATGAACGTTCCAAAGTGATGCATGTAGAAAAAACAAACGATCTTACACAAAAATTCTTTATATATTAAAAGATACGAATATCACAAATCAAGCTTGCACTGTTAAAACTGAACTATGATGTTGCTTAAGAGCCATGCTGAGGGAAAACATTCATCCATTCTTATGAAACTGCCGAAAATTAAACTCTGTAAAGAAAATCACCATTTTCATTTTACTGCTGCAAAATGTCTGTATTTTAAAAAGTTTGAAAGGGATAGGTTTGCTGTTAGGGTTGGTTGAATGGCCAAAAAAACCCCAAACAAAACCCAAACCAAAAAAGTGCGCCCACTTACTATGTCTCTACTTTAAAAAAAACATTTTCATGCAGTTTGATTCTCTTTTCATTTGTTATATTAACAGTACCTTCACAATAAACATTGAAGTCTAATTCTATTAAAGTGCACCCAAATAAAATAATTGAAAATAACTTCTCCTAAAGTTATATCTAACTATTGAAACACTGTCCTGTTGTTAACACTTGTTTTATCTTGAGCTGATAACAACTACTCCCTGGAAATCAAGGATACAGAATGTCTCCTTTCAGCTCTACCAACAGACTCTAACATAACCCCTCCTTGACCAACCAGCTAGAGGTAATCTAGAAATACTCATTTCTGAAGGAAAAAGGTCAAATAAAGAAACCTGCTCTCTTGGCAGTTTTATATTATACCTACTCATTGGCCCCTTGGCCATGAATAGAGAACATTCTCTGCTGGGAATTTGAAGGAGCAGACCAAAACAAATGGCATTGGTACACATTCCTGGAAACGTGTTGAGACTGGCTCAAGGCTCACCAGCCATGACTGCAAGCAAAGCCTTGATAATCTAGAAGAGTACTAGTTTAAAATGATTGTGGCCATCTTGCTTATGGAAGCAAGGAATTTAAAGCCAGAACTGCTTTTTTTCTTTTATTATTTCCTTCTACTAGGATAAACTCCACACTTGTAAAAGCTGTTCAGTCGGGTTTTGCCTACGTAATTAGACAAAATATTGTTTTGGAGTGTGGACATGATCAGCCTTCGTAAATCCAGTACAAGGGCTTATTAGAGAGAGAAAGCTCAATATCAGATCTCCAGAGAAGATACACACACAGGTGGATAGAAATGGTTTGGTGGCCTTAGTTCTTTACTGTTTAATGCAAATAGGCAGGAAACGAGATCCACAATTTTCTGTGGCCTCCATGCTGTGGTTATTTTCTGCTGAATAGCACAGAAATAAAAGCTTTCATAAGTATTTTTGGAAGTAGAATTCTTACAGTGGTAAAATAACTGTAATCAAGAACAAGCTGAATATGGAGTGTAGGAGGATAAGAAAGGTTTTCAGGGCTAGAGGGTCCTGCAGAAGACAAGAAAGTCTGAAGTAAATATAATATTTTAAATGGAACTTTACAAGAAACTTCTAGATCTAAAAAAATCTCTTTTGGGGTCCACGGGAGAACGTCTTTTAAGATGTTTACATGGATATTTTTAGGGGTATTCTCAGCTGTTACTGGATTTACACAACCTTCTATGATTATCTCATTTGAATTAGAAAGCCATAAGCAGTCAGGATAATTCTTCATTGCACCTGCACCTACACAGAGGAATAATTCCTTATTACTTAATGCCAAGATGGAAAAACGTTGGTGGCCCAGATCAAGAATATGTCATGTACTTGAGGAAGTGATTAAAACGATAAAAAATAACCACCAGACATCCAGTCAGATAGCTAGGATACATCTGAATACAAAAATTCACATCTGTTTCCTTGTCTCATCCAAATATGATGATCAGATTCAGGACTTTGGCTCAGTCTCATAAATAAAAATGAATTAAAAAGTAAAAATGCTGACAGAAATGGTGAGTGTATAGGTTTACTATCTTATAGTATGTTTTGTACTATTCTGTTACTCCAGCAAACTGTAAACAACTCTTCAAAAATTCTTTGTCTGCATTGTCAATACGATTTCTCCTTCTGTCATGAGTAAGTACACATATAAATACTCTTTATTTGCCATGTGCTTACAGCGCTGTGGATGTACCATCCACGCTAGAAGGACTTGACATAACCACACTAAAGTTACCTGCTAGAGGATTTTTTTCTTTGTGTATGCATCACTCTGTAATGACTCAAACAAATTCCTGTCTCTACATTGTTTATTTAAACAATAGTATTTTTTTCACAGATTGAAATGCAATGCTTCAGTCTTATGATAAGAATTAAGGAATAATAGCAGCATGCATACAAAAGGAGAACAAAGTACTCAAAGTTGCCGTGTGTGTTTTATTTTGATTCATTCATGCAATACAGGAAAACACACAACTGTATGTACACACACACACACATGGGAGTTATATAAGGAGATTATGTATAAAATACAAACACACCGGACTATTGTGTGAGTTTTCATCACAGTCTCAATTGTACCTTTTTCTACTTAGTATTCCTCTTAACTCTTCAAGTCAAGAATTTTCATTGGGTATGAATATGAATTCATCTGGACATCAATAGTTATATCTCTGTCTTGCTTTATGAAATGTTATTATTTGATTAAACAACTATAAACTGTACAGAAATAATGCTTCATCTGTTGCTTGGAGTCCCAGGAAGAATAGCAACAGCAACAAAAAGGAATCCATTAACAATTTTAAAACAAGAACAAATGTTAGTGTCTTGAAATACCAACACAGAGGCACCCATTCACTGCAGGTATAAGAATAACTCTCCATGCTGACCGCAGCACTGTATACTCGGTGGGTGTGAAGTGCATAGCTCGATGGCTAATCCAAAAGAGCTACTGTTTTGTTTCCTTTGCAATGTTCCCTTAAACCTTTGCCTTTAAAAAAAAAAAATAAAAAAAATATCTTTACAAACAAAGGAACAAGTTGCCACTGCTTAGACTGCTGATTGTTTTGAGACAATGCAGATGGATTGTATCTCAGACTATCCTTGTACCCCTTACTTTGTTTCATATACATAGTTTTATAGTTAACCTGTAAGATCTCTGGGACAAGGACAATCTTTTGCTCTTGAATGTACTGAATAATGTAGGGTCCTGATCTGTGACTGGGCTCCCAAGAGCTATGATGTAATAGAAATAATGAATGAAAGCACTTAATTTTTAATTTAAAATAAAATTGTCAAAAATGATTACTAATTTTATACTTATCAACCAGAAACAGCTGGGATCTCATTTTAGGAGATCCCAAGCATCTATACTCTCGGATAATTCAAGTGCAGCTGGAGTGCTCAGATTGAGCACCCAATATCCTCAGCCCCAAAATTAATTGAGGATTTTGAATGTGCTGGCTCAAATATTAGCGCATTCCGTTGATTATCCTTTTGAGGGGCCTGTTTTTCTGTATTCACCATGCAAGACAAAGGGGCTAACAGTCTTTTCTGCTGTCGTGTTTCATTAAGCCCCTTCTTCTTGAAATGACAGTTGCAAATTAAGTCTCTACTTGAGGACACCCAAAGAACCAAACAACCTGTACCTCAAAAATCTAAATGCATGTCTACCTCTGCCTTATTTTTACCCATTCTCTGCCCACATACTGGGCATCTTCCAATAATTTCCTCCAGCAAAGAGAGCTGGGACAAAGCTGCCTTGGATGCCGCCGGTGTTCTTGGATGGTCAACAAAGGGTGCTAATGGACATGGCAGCTGGCTTTCTCCCCCTTGAGGCTAAACATTTTCCCTGCACTAACTCCACACTTGACTGATCCAAAAGCTGACAGCTGTGAGTTTGTCCTGAATCCATGCTGCAGTAACTGCTGCCATTTCACAATATAACTCTACTTTCTCATGTGGATTTAGTGCCAAATACACAGCAGTTTGTGAGCCACGGCGTATAGAAAAAAGCTGAGAGAAACAAACACATTTCATTTCAGTCTACATTACCAGCACTTTTCCTCCTTTATTCTGAGCCTATGAGCTAAGGAGCAGCATAAAATGAACCTGAGGCATTTTAAAAGATACGCCAGTAAAATCTGCTTTTGCATGAATGACAGATAGAATTACAGAGTCTAATGGAGATTTAACTGGATTAGCTCTTAACACTATATTGTATTTTATTAACATTCACAAGTGTACTTCTAGTAATTTTCATTAGGAATGAGCTGAGAAGAGAGAGAAGAGATTAAAAAAAAGAGGATGCCTCTGAAATGAGACATATATATGTGATAGATAGAAGTACCTCAAAAGTTAGTGCAGTATTTTGTGACTTAGGATTCTTGTTCCCACTACGTAAAGCTGGATGCTTGACTTCTACTTTTCAGACCAATGAACTAAGGAAACCAAAATAAGTGAAATAACATCTAAATCAGGAAATTCATTGACAGTAAACTCGACATGTGCTGTATGTGTATGTCTAGTACAGTCTAGCAACAGTTGTCACTTCACAGCACTGCCTTATATTTCTGTTCCCGTTGATGTCATTCTCACAGCTGGAAGTACAACCAAATCCTTGAGAGAAAAATTAGCAAATCATTAGAGATTATATTCCATTAAGCCTTTAGAAAACTGGACAGTCCACCTGATTTGTAGCAGACAAATAACATGTTTCAGAAGGTAAATAGCTACTGGAGACTATTTTGGGTTTTCAGGGCATTTTGGAAATGTTTGCCTGTCTCACAAAATTCATTAACATTTAGAGGAAATCAAAGCGCTAAGTTGTACATTATTTTCAATAATGACACGGAATGCAAAATATTTTCAAAAGCTAAAGATTCAGTCCTAAAATAATTACCAGAAATAAAGCAGATGTAATTATCAGAAATGCTAACAACCCTCAGGAATTCCAGAACCTCGGGAAGTCAGGCCCTTTCTTACTTCCATGTCTGCACATGACTCTGAAAGTCCAGGATAACTACAGGTGCCACACCTGACATGTCCAGCTCCTGGTCTCTGCAGCCAATTCATCTTGAAAGCTAAAATTATTTTCTCTCTCTGAAGTTCTTATAATAGCTTATTTGTGAAAAATACCAGTCTGAATCGATTCTTTGAAGCCCAAAATCAAGACTGAAGAAAATACGCATGCATTTATCACAGCAATATAGCACTGGAAAAAGCAATATTACTGTAACGAATCTGAAACAAACAATGAGTACTGGGAGAGGTGGAAAACAGACTGCTCCACCAATGCCAGAAAGATTTCATGCTGTAAGACAGTGCCATTTCTATTTTATTTTGGTTGTTGTTTTTTTTTTTTTTTTTTTAAGAGAATCAAAACTAATTTAAATAAGAACTGTGAACATTCTCATGCTTTTGATATTTATATGCCACATTTTTGTTCTTCTAATCCTGCACTTAACATTAGGGAAAGGTTGGGTTTTTTTGGCTACTAAAAGATTCCACAGTCACAGTCCCCAATATCCAGATGATCAGCAGACAAAGCTCAGACAGCAGCGGTGCTGACTTCTCCACACTTCTCTCAGCAAAGTGCCTCAACCTTGAAGATCTCGGCTGCAACAGAAACAGGGTTTTTCAACCTCCCTAGCTCAGATGGTCTTTGTACTCCCTTCTGAGACTGTCAAAGGGTGTTAATTATATCTAACTGTAGCCTGAGGCTTGGGATGTGAGCGCTTGCCTATTAGGAATGAACTTTCACATTGCTGCAAACCTGTACCAGCTTTAAAACAATAATGAAGAAGGAGAAATCCTTATATTTCTACCTGTCACTTTTCACCAAGGTCTCTTAACATTACTGCTCTTACATCATTTTATTTTCAGAATACCAGAAGTGTGGGGAGCATTTCCATCTATGTGGGAAAGATGAAATGAAACAATCTGAGCTGCTCCAGCTGGAGGACCCACGAGGGGGTGCAAAGATGGGACAGCAGAGGCTGGTGTTGTTCAGCACAGATACAAGGTCTCTACATGCGCTCATTCTTTTTTCATCTATATCCACAGCGACATTGTGAAAACTCTTCTGAGTAGGGACAGAAGGGGATGAAAGGAGCGTAAAACATTTTAAGTAATTTCTGTGGAAAGTCTGTGAAAAGAGATACATTTTGATCCCCCAACCTCAGTGCCAGAGGAGCCAAGCACTGATACTCCCAGGGACCTCTGGAGGAAGCTACTTCGTGCCACCGATTCTTGAGCAGACTTTAAAGACTCACCAGCTAAGTCCCTTGCTGTTGGGTGCCGTGAATAATCCCCAAAAGACCACCCACACCTCTGGAAAATCTCTCCATGTCCTGCAACTGTGGAAAATATTGCACAGGGAGAGAGAAGGGAGGTGGCATTCAGGCCACGCTCGGTCTCCCATACGAGTATTCAAAAAGCCACTCACGGAAGGTCCCTCAAAGGAAAACCTGGCCCTCACCTGTCAACTTTCTCTTCCTTACATTTCAAAATCCATCTTTCTTCTCAATAACTTTTAAATCTCTTCTGCTTTCTGTTTGTTTTGGAAGCTGTTCAGGTTCCATCCCTTCACAATGTATCTTCTAAAAGGCATTCATTAAGTAACGATTCTAATTTACTTGCATGGATTTAGGAGTAATAATACTATTTTTGTCTCCTATTAAATGTGCCCATTCTATACTCAGTTTTGAGTGTAGAATCATGATTCCAAAATAAAAATGAAAATGCAACATGATGCAACGATTATTCATTATTCACAGCCATGGTATTTTCTTAAAAATGCCAATAGCTTTATATATAAAATTGTATATTTAAAGGACATAAAAGGGCTAAAGAGAATGTAGCATATTTCTCTCTTCCCCCCCCCCCCCCCCCCCTTCATAACACAGAGAAAGGGAGCACAATCACAGTAAATATCTAGTCCTGATACTTACTTCACTTTAATAAAGTACTGTTTTGCTTCAGTGTTTAAAAAGTAACCAACAGAGAGGTTTGCTGTAAAGCTGAATTAGGAAATGGGTGCTTTTTAAATGTGGAATAAGGAAAGAAATTAAACTTATTATTTCAAATCAAAATAAGGCACAGCATAAGGAGCTGGATTTTGAATGGAAACGAAAAGTTGTGACCGAAGCTGGTAAAATTATTGAAAATACTGTTTGTTGAAAATGTATTCTTTTTTCTGTTCACAATGTATTTTTAAGCAGGCTACTTTATATGAATCAGATCACAATTAGTGGACCCTGGGTGAGAACATATCTCAGCATCAGAGTTGCTGATGAGTTATTCATTTTACTCTGCATTATTCATGATGTGCAATTGGTCAGCTAAAATCATGGTATCACTTCTGTTCCTGTTGTAGACAGAACAATTTTAAACTGAAGAATAGAAAATATGCCTACTCATGTGTGAATATCTCTGCTTGTAAGTAGTTAGAGCCCTTTTTATACAAAGAACAGTCATTCTACCAACAAACCCAGTTTAAAAACACAAGGTGAAGAACAGAAAAGCCCTCTCAAATGCAAATGTTTGTGAGGTTTTTTTTTCAGTATTCGATGAGCCTTGTTTGCAAGTTTGTATATAATTACAAATAATGGGTCCTAAAAATGGGTAACAATGTGTGTCATTTAGGTTTTTTGTTAGATGGATAATGTCACCACTAAACCTTGAGAGAAAAATTTATACAGCTAACCTTCCTTTTTACATTCATTTTGTTCTTTTTTTATTAACTTGAGTTTGATTTTTGAGAACTATGAATCAGAAGTCCCCTTCCACATAAATATTAGCACATGAGGATTAACTATGGCTTCACTAGAGTTGGCAGTGATATTGGGAGTACTGATCTAGCGAGGTGCTTAATCGCTCTGCTGAAAAGAATACTATTGTCTTCAGTAAAATGCTCTTTCTGCCAGGTATTGGAATGGAATAATTTTGAAGTTCTGGTTAGATAAGGTGGAAAGTGATGGAGAACACCAGTGTTCAGCTGCACAGACACACACACACACACACCCCCCCGGTGGGTCTCTGCTGCTGGGCAGAGGGTAAGAGCCACCAGCATCCCCTCATGAGAGCCTGCAGAGCACAACGGCTGCATCTTAGGCTACTCAGCTGTCAATATTGGCACACAGCAGATTTCTTCAGTATGCTAAGGTAAGGAAAATAGACATCTATGTGGTCTGCCATGTTGCACATGCAATCCTGGATGAATTTCTATACCTCATGTATAAGACAGGATATGTGCACTTCTTATACTTTAAAACCTAGATACTTTGGAACGAAGAAGTCTTTTGGTAGAAAGTAGAAGACAGCAGATCAAAATATAATAAACTGAGTACAAAGTGTGTGATTAAGAATATGTAATTTTGTATTTGACCTGAGACATGAAAAAAACATCAATCTCACAACTCTCACACAGACTAACAGTTCGCATCATGTTTATAGAGTGTACTCCTCAAATACCATCAGGTATATGGACCTAGGTTACAGAGCAGACAACTAGATCAGACAGATTAATATAGAATATAAGCATATTTCTGCTCCACAGGAAAATTCTAAGGAGGAAATCACACATAAAAATCTCATACTGAGAAGCAAAGGTCAGAAGTAGAATCAAGAGGTATAGATGTGAGTCTACTAGCAGTATGGGATGATAAAAAGTTACAGATTAATAAATGTATGTATATATGTAATTAAGAATGATACATAATTCTTAATTGATACTTTCTCATATATATACAAACACAGATGTATACCTCAATGTTCTACTATAGTTAATCCCTCTCTAGTAAGGACATATGTATGCACACAGTCTCCTGCATTTTTGTGGTACTCATTTGTAGCATCACAGAACATATCTTATACTTTACTACTGAAAAACACCAGTTTAGTACTGAAAAATAATCTGACATTTGAAAAGATACATTTCTTCATCAGATACTTTAAAATGGACGTTTTTTTACTTTGTATTGTTAAAACCAGCCTTGTTCAATCAAACACCGTTTCCTTGTTGCTGAGTTTTGATTGCTTCCATGACAACAATGCTATTTTATAGCAAGAATATCCTCATATATAATTAAGGTACAGGATGCTATATGCTTGTTTATATTGAATTTGAAAGATAACTTGAAGAACTCATTATGTTTCTTCAGTTGTGGTCTCTGAACAGTACTGCTAAATCATAAATATTAAGAATTAAGGTAACCTAATGTTCTGTTCCGCAATGAAGCTGTTTGCATAACTGCTGTGAAAGCTCTAGACTTTTCCATTTAAACAGCGTTTAATATGACTGACACATAATTTGGAAACTGCAAGTCATGAAAATCTAATAATCAACAAAAAGAAATAAAATATTGGCACCAAAAAGAAAAAGAAAAAAAAAAAAAAGAAACATAGAGAAACCCCCCTAATCCATACATGAAAATACAAGCTCATCCAGGAACGTAGTCTCTGCTATGGTATGCACCTGCTGTTTCCTAAAGCATCACAAAATACCTTCAAAGACACAGAACAACACAGTGTGCATGTGCTGCACGCAGACCTTACTGACAGTAAGTATCTGCAGCAAGGTGTGGTCTTCTCCTGAAGCTTCCTATTGAAAGTTTGGTGTCAGTCCCGACCTCCTTGCTTTAGAGAATTTATACTCAAAGTAACAATTTTTTTTTTTGTACTTCAGTAGTGATGTGATAATACCAAAGACTGTGACACAGATGAATCTCGAGTTCAGAAGTAAATCATTTAATGAATGCATAGCACATGCCTTATTCATTATGCTGAATCCAGGCCTGGAATTGGGCAATGCATACAGTAATTCTCTATTAGAAATGTGATTCTACATTCCTCATTTAGAAAATAGCATTAAAAAATCAAGATGTTTGGCTAAAAAAGCTTTCATACCATTTTGAACTTTCCCAGTATGTTTTTGAAAAGCACGAGATAATCCTTTTTCTCAGCTATTGTGCTTTATTCTGTTGAGGGTTGCTGGCTGTAAAATATTGTACCTCCCTTTAAACTTTTCCATATAACTTGATTAGACAGCAGTAATCTCTAATGCTTTCATGTGCAAATATAGGAGTGACCCGGAACAAGAGCTTCCTTCATTGCCATAGCAACCAGGACGATGGAAGAATGCCACTCACCAGGCAATGCAAGGCAAATTTCATCCCTTTGATGTTAATTAACAAATTGCTTTCAGAAAAGTCAATGCATTTTTCTTCTTTAAATGCTTGTGATAAATTTTTAATATGACTGAAAATGAAAGAGAAATACAGAAACTTTGGCTACTGACAGGTGAAGGTGTTGACAACTACCTTGGCAGATAACCCACACAGCGGTGCTACAGCCACGATGTGCCCGTGGAAGGGTTTGCATCAACTGGCTGCTCATCAATCACCTTGGGTGAATTTTGGGACTTGGCGCTGAGGATGGATGCCTCTAGCTCATTCAAACCATGCCTAATGCACACTGTGGTGAGGGCCCTGCTATAAGAAAGTGGTCCGTCCATTTTGAGTTCAGGGCATGAAAAAGTAATAGGATAACATACACAAAATGATTTTTAAATATGAGGTTACAAGCATCTCCTAAATAATTTTAATATAGTTAGCATGGAAACCATTTCTCGCACATTTTGTTTGTATAGTTCTTAGGCTACTTGTTACTCCTCTTCCTCGTTCCCCTATTGTCCTAATGCTTTACAACATTTATCAGTTCTTAGTACAAGTTCTCTTAGATTGTTTCTGATTTGTTCCGAATTCTGCTGATAAGAGAAGGCTTGAAACCTTCCAAAAGCCAAACCCCACGAAGGAACCCATTAGAGTTCCTGCTATAAAGGAATATGCTGATTCACTGGTTAAGACACTTAATTCAGACTCTTAACCAAAGAATGTGTTTTCCCTTCAGTCCCTGGTTTCTTAGGTCATCCGGGACTAGTCATTTGGGCTACAACTTCATTACAGAGGTGATCTGAATATCTCCAGTAAAGTTCAAGTGAAACAACCACACTGCAAACTAATTCCCTACATAAATTGATTTGATTGCTATATGGTATGTTCTTACTGGACTCCATTAAAGTGATCTGTATCTTCTATTTCCTGATACAACTGCTTTCTTAAATAAGGTTTTTGCTTGCAGAGAAGCTTTCAGTTAGAGGTGACACTGTAACTTGAGTTAACTTCAGCAAAGAAAGTTCAGACCCTCTCATATTCTCAACTCCATCGGGATAGCAGAACCTCGCAGGGTCACAGGATGTTCAGGCACTGAGCAGGTTACTCAGAGAGGTTTTGCAGTCCCTGTCCTTGGAGGTTTTCAAGATCAGGCTGGAAAAAACCCTGAGCAACCTGGGTTGACCTTGGAGTTGCCCCTGCTCTAACCAGGAGGTTTGGACTTGCAACCTTCTGAGGTCCCTTCCAGCCTAAAATATCCTGTGAAGCTATTATCTGATACCGTGAAGATGGACACAACCCCCCCTGCAAGATGCCATGCACTGTGGCAAAAGGCAAATGAACAAAAAGCAAGTTTAAGAAATCTGTGTTTCTGATGGCACTTACTGCCCCAAATTACCTTTACCTGCAGCTGAACTGAAAACAAGGCTCTGAAAACAAGTAATTTTAGTCTCTGACTGGAGACTAAAATGCAAGTTTCTAATCCCCAGCAATAATACATTTAGACCAGGAAAATGTTTCCTGAAACTTACAGATTTCTCTACTCCAGTGCTATTTTGCACCTCCCCTTCAGTTAGGAATTGTGTCATAAACTCCACAGTGTTGTTCTAAAGTGCATTACAGTGAAAGATTCTCTCTACCCATCAATTAAAAAAAAATTAGTGAATAATTTCCGCTTTTCCTGTATTTTCATATGATCTTATTTAACAAGCTTGCTTTTCAGCACAGCGGGAAAAATCTATTAGAAGAATAATATGCAGGAATCCCACCAGAGTATAATGAAAGACTTCACAGAAGGTAAAAAGTCACCTCCTTACTTCTCTTTGCTTTAACTATTGAAAACAAAACAGTAAGCATAAATCTGAATGTCTGTAATCCCAGAGAAGTAAATCTGGTGTGCTGTCTGGTGATTTACAGCTCACCCTAATTCACCCTCACATTAGCTATGCTTACCCATACAGAATATAAATCTACAATCCATCCTTCTATCTGGTGGATTGCCAGATACTGGCCTGTAGCTCTCCTTCAAGCAGGGCAGATGGTAAGAGGGGACGATGGCAAGATAAACATCCCACCTTATATGAGACAATGGACTGAAAAAACCTGGATATTTGAAGATGCATGAGAACCCCTCATGCCCAATTCAATGGAAAGAGAAATGCCCAAAGTAAAAAGCTTAAGCCAAATACTAGAATAATTTCCTAAATCAGACATTTTAAGAAATCAGAAATGAATTTAAAGAGATTCAGTGTAACTGTATCTTGAAAAACATTTAGATTTGAATTCATTATCTGAAATCCAAATGCTTTTTGTATACAGGGATATGAAAAGCGCTTCTTTCAACAAGGCTTACATTATTTCAGAAAGAGAATAGGACGGTTTCAGAGATTTTTTTTCTCAAATTTCTCTCTCTTAATATTTCCTTTTTTTACTTATCCTTGTAATATTTTTTTTTTAATTTAATATAGAAGCCGAAACTAGAATAATTGCATTTTGACAAGATCTTCTGGACAAACAGCTTTAACTGTTTTCTACGAGACAGGTTTTCAACATTGTCTTTCCATACTGATTTACATCTAGGGAACTGTTTTATGAAAGAGATGTAGTTTGGGGAAAATATAACTCCAAATGTGAAAGTGGTTTTTTTAGCCATCTGAGAAGGTGTCACTCCTATCTGCCAGTTTGAGAGTGGGGTGGGGTGGGGGGAGCAATCATGTTTTCTTGGAAAAAGATGAAAATATGCATATGCAATACAGTAAAAAAAAAATAAAATAAACATGAGATTTTGAATTCTATTTACTGGAAGTGGCTGGCTTAACTGTGCAACTGCTCAGCCTTGTATGTGAGTCATGCTAATGTATGAATTCATTCAATACAGTATGATTATTTTGCCAAGCAATATATTAGAAAACTTTTACCAGAACTTCCCAGAGCAGCCAGTCATATAAATTCATATCTCAGAATGAAAAGAGAAATCAAACTGTAGTCTAATATGGAGCTACATAAGGATCCTTCCCAGTATCCTGAACATAAACTAGTGTACATAATCTTTGTATGATAACTTTCTAACTAAGCATACTAAAAAAAATTACTATCAGAATTTATTGGGAAAATAACTGGAGTTTGAGAAAAGTACAGCACACTAGATGACTCCCTGAAAGCTGGTCTATACGTTTCTTATGTGTTTCTAAGATACTTTTGTTAGAGGTGTAACAAGAAAAAATTTCAATTTTATACAAACTATACACAATATATTACATTTGCTACAGAAGTAACAGTACATCAATACTTTTGCAAATATTGAGATGTAATACTTTCTAAAGGGTCTTCCAGAAATGGAGGTGGTGCCTGGCTTGTACATTTAAGAACACATGGAAGTGGATATTAAGTGAAGTACTGGAGCACTGCTCATGAACAGCACTGTTGGAACATCGTCTCATTTTCTACATTTACAATTTGCCATCTATAACGTAACCCCGAAGTACTAGGAAAAAAAATCAAGTTTTAACCTGGAGTCACCATTTAAAAGAAAGTAAAAGTATATATATTTGCTGCTCCCTTCAGCTCACATAGTGAGCAGTACAAGTACACTCCTCCCACAGGGATTACGGAGTGACCACAAACACTAAGGGCAAAACTTTTCAAAATAATGGGGAGGCTTCATATTTATTTCAACTGTCATTCTTTGTTACTATGAATGAAACAAAACAAAAAGTAGAAAATCATGCTAGAATATTAGTATTTATGTAAACTGATGGTATTTATTGTTGCTGGTTTATGATGACTGCTGGTACACAAAAAAAGATTAAGCTAGTAACAGTAGTTTGGCAGTAGTTTAGTGTCCTGTAAGGAACTGACCCAAATTCATGTTGACAGAGTAAATTATTAAACTTAGAGATTAGTAAAGATATTTCAAGCCTAACGAAGGAGGAATTTCCATAGGTATTTTGCACAAGGATCTGGATTATGTCACCTTCTGGGGGAAAAAAGAAAGCTTGAGCAAAATTTCTTTCTTGCACTGAGCAGAAACTTGCAACGCAAGTAGTGAGAAGGAGAGGGTGACAGTCCGTGGTGGTGACACTAAAATTAAGCAAATGGGACTTTAAAGCAAAGGTTTCCATTTGCACACACACATGTAATTAATGGTTATTTCAAAAGCAGCCCCTCAGACTACTCTGTGTATTTGGGAGGCGCTTGGCAGAGCAGTGCCGCACCCCACCTGACAAAGCAGAAGAGGCAGCGCTTACTGCAGAAAACCCAAACTCTATTAAAAAGACAAAGGAAAAAAATGTAGGTTGCACACAAACAACTCATTAATAAATCTTACAGTAGAGTGTTTGGAGGAAGCAGATGTATCCCAAATCTATAAACAAGCCTCTGAAAATCAGGAAAACAATTCCAGCTAACAAAGAAACCCACATACAGTCGAGAGGCGCCTTCATTTGCAACAGGCAACCGAGCTGTGCAATTTCATATTTTCCTATTATGTTTCCTATTGAGACTCTATATGCTCTCTATAGTTTACAACAGAAGGCTGAGGAAAGGAGACTCTGTTGACAAAAGACCAAAAAGAGAAGAAAAGAAGTTGTAATTTTTCCTGCTTGGTGGCTGAGCAATCACCAGGACACCTTTCCCTTATTAAACAACAAAAGGGAAATGTGAATATGTAATGTTTATTGGTATTTTCTGTGCTTGGCAAGAAGTAGTTTGCTTCTGCAACTGTGATGTGAAAAATCTCTTCATGCTCGATGGCTTTAGTCTATCGGCACCCTGATGAGCACTAAGAAAGAATCACAGAAAGACCTGACATCAAATTGGCTGCCAATACCACCCTCACTTTACTATAGTACAAAAAAGAGGAAAGCAAGGATATGCATGAACAGTATGGGTTTCTTTTTCTGTGCTTGGTATCAAGTAAGTTGCTAATATGTTTGTGCTATGAAAACATTTCACACGTACATCAGTGCTGCCAGGCACCCAATTGAGACCATAGCAACAATAGACTTCACTGCATTACTGCAGGAAAAGACTTTCCTCCTTTGCTTGCTCTAAGTCCTTTTAAAAGCAAAATCAGTGACCACTTTTCTATACATCAGCGTGCTGGTCTTCTCCCCATGCAAACCATCAGCCTGTTTCAGAAATACAGCAGAACTTGCTTGTTCCTGACTACATCAGAGAGAACAGGAGATGTAATATCCTTTTCCGTAATCACTAACAATTCAAATATTTTGTTGTCTTAATTTCATATCCTTTTAATGTCTTTTTTTCAGCCTGTCATAATACACAGCATTGTGTCTAATTTACTGTATAGGATAATATAAGTTAACTATTCTGATGAGGAGATGGTGAGATAAAGACAGCTGCTTGTTAAAAAATAGAGCATAAATATTAGTTTTCTGCAGTGCCTTACTTGGATAAAGCATTCCCTATCAGTTTTGCCAGGTAAGTACACTATGTGCTACTTTCACTGTGCTAGCTCTAAATGATTCAATAGGTAATTACTTATCATAACAGTGCTAGAGAGATTTTCTCATACATTCAGAGACAAAGTCATGAAAAAAATACCTTAGTTATTTATATAAAGGTTGCACATTCTAAGCTGACTTATGCTGGCTATTTACACTCTTATTTAAAGGATTCATATTTTACTGTGACTCTTTTTACTTCATATTCAATATATGCCAAACCATGTTCTATTTAAAAGAAACTTTAATTAATTAATAAAAAATAAATTAATAATAAACCCCATAAGGTACCTAACATAAATAAAATATAATAATCTAATTATAACACCAGTCATACTATGCCCATTAATACAATCTGTTCAATGTTCAGTAAATATAATTTTGTCCATAAATACGTACTTTAGACCTACTGTCAGTAAGATATATTTTTATAAAACATATTTCTTAAATATTACAACAAGTCAAAACACTAAGACTACAATAATTCTAAAATTCTATTTTTTTTCCTCAGGTGCAATTGCTTCATCTTTACTTATAGCTCTGCTCACATTCTACCTAGAGTAACAACGCAACATCATGCCATGCTGCAGACAGCATCGGAAAATACCCCAATGTGCTTTTCCTTTCTTTTTTCATTTTTCTTAATTCAGTTTATTCTTTTTATTTCAAGACCTTACTCTTAATACTTTGACACTTCTAAAATATAGCACATAGGCTGCTTAGTGTCACATTGAGGATAAAAACCAATTTTGCATATTCATCTTTTGAATCATCACAATAAAATACATTCAAGCACAATAAGTCAAATGACTTAGAATTTAGCAGAGGTCTTGTCCTCAGGCAGGCTAAAACAAAACTTTACTTGTGATAGTCTTCTAGTAGCTGAGAATTTATAACATGTACTGTACAGAGCATTTAACTCTTTTACAAGCAGAGCTTTCCTGAGTCTGTAAATGCCTGCCTTCCATGAACTGCATTTCAAACGCATATATTTCCCAGGTTCTAAATAAATAAATTTTCCTATAATGACAATATGATTCTAGTAACTACCTTCCTACTTATATTTAAGGAACTATTTTTCAGTATTAATGTCATGAGCTTACTGAAGATGAATTTAGAATACCAAAGAATAAGATTTTAAATTTTTTTTGTCATTACTAAAAATAGTTTCTACAAAAAAGTCACATTTATTTGGCATACCCTAAGGCTTGTGCGTTTTTAGGTTCCAGTGTATTATCATCATCAAGTGCTACTTATTCACTGCTAAGCTGATATAATAAATCAATTTGTTTTATATTTTAGTGGCCAGCAAGGAAACATCAGAGCACTGAGCATTACATGTGACATTCAGCCAGGCAACCTCTATATTGTTTGGTAGATTTGATTCTCTTTTCAAAGCAAAGTGGGGCTACAGCTGCTTTTCACACCTCTGCTCACTTATGGGTTGTATAAGTCATAAGTGTTCTTTGGATATCCTTTTTTTACTGTACTAAATAAAAAAAGTTTTAAAGAAGAGGAAGAAGAAAAAAAAAGATTAAACAAGAATGATGTCAATGCATTAAAATGTCAAAGTCCTGTTTCATGTTGGTCAAGATGGCTCATCTCAGAGTCTTTCCTCACTTTGATGTTGGAGAAGTACGATGGTGCTGTAGTCTCTGAAGTTCTTTCCCTTGTCAACTATTTTGAATTCTATGATGATGAACTGAGGAGGGGGAGCAATGAGGTTCAAAGACCCAAACAGCAGACAGGAATGCTGATATAAAGCTAAATAAGCTAACTCTAAAGATTGGAAGTAGAGTGCTACGCAATAAGGAAGCAGATATTTGATTTCATTTTAAATGTTAAATGAAATTCCCCCATTTCAGCACTTGGGCTTCTAAACAAGACATCTTAAAGAGAGAAACACACAACCCAAGCAAAAAAGCCCATATCTGACTACTTTACATAATCAGGGTTTATAATTATTACAAGGTTTCTTTTTCTGTTTTTCTTTAAAGCAATTTCCTAAAAATTATCTGCCCTCACTGTTGTTCACTGTCAGACTAGAGAAGTTATACGAAGTCCAAGCATTGACAGGGATATAAATTTGTAAAAGGTTTTGTCTTAATGCAACAAACCCCTTTTAATTCTGCTTTTGAAATAAAGTGGGAAAGCAGAAAGACATTAAATGCTCACTAGTAGTATTTCGTGCCAAGGTAGCAGATATCCCTTATCTTCAGGTCACCCTGTCGTCACAGTCACCCATTCTGTCTCTAGGGAAATTGCTATCTACATGACAACCTGTAACTCACATATCTAATATCACATATATATATTTTACATCCTTAAAAAAAAAAAAAAAAAAAAAAAAAAAAAGGTAAGCTTTACTACAGTCGCTCCCCAAATATTCAATAACATTTGTCAAAAACTGGTGTACTGCTGGCAGCGAATTCAACAACCATTAAACAAACCAAATTCAAAACCTTCCTGTTCTGGAATCCAGCTCCCCTTACACGACACAAGTGCCCATCCAAGTAGCAGTAAAAGAGCTGAATGTCTACAGCCAAGATTTATGGTATCAGCAAGCAGGAATAACAGATGAATCCAACTGGAGCTACAAATGACTGAACCTTCCCCTGCCCCCGTATTTCAGAGCCCATTTTGCAGGTGATGACAGTTTCTCCACGTGCAGCGGACAGAAAAATGCCAGAGGCTTTTTCAGCACTTTCAGCAGAACCATACAAAGAAGCAAGACCACAGGTGGCTTCATGGACCCCGCAGCTTTGCCGGGCAGCAAGGGACAAGGTGAGTGACCCTTGGTGGGGCTCCCCGGGCTTAGCTGTGGAGCACACACAGGTCTGGCATGGCTAATGGCCTGTGTGGGAACTACTGAAGGGGGGCATGAGGACAGATGAACTCATGAGGTTATACAAGGCTAGAGCTGGGAATCCTATGCATACCAAAGTCAGAGAAATGCAAAAAGTCATAGAAAAAATTGAGGTTAGAAGGTCACCTTGAAATCATCTACTAAATTCTCCTTTTAAAAGAAGGGCTCAGTTGTCTCATAGCCAACTTCCTCTCACTAGGACCCCCAGATCTCCCTTGGGCGACCCTCTCCTTATCTTTCACCAACTTGGGCGTAACATTCACTTTTTCCCGCAGTGAAGAACCTTCCCCATTTGCCACAACCTTTCAAGGACCGTAAATGGCAGCCTCACTATGACATGGGCCAAGTCCCTCCACACCTTTGACAGCGTCCCAGCCAGTCCCGAGCCACTGCCGTACAGCTGAAGCTTTATTGTATCACTTACAGAAATACTGGAAAGGATTTGGCACACATATAACTGTGTGTTATGTTAACACGTAATCCCAGATGGGTTCACAAACAGAATGAGAAGCAGACAGAAATGATTGCTTAGAAGAGGACACAAGGCTGCGATGTCACTAGAGACAGCCTGGAAGGTGGGTTTTTTTCCTCTGTTATTTGGACAGGGAACGTAAACTCCTCCATCTACAAGGAGAACCACAACTCTGGGATATGACAATATGTGGCCTCTACAGTTGGATGAGATGAATACAAATAGTCTTAGCCTGAAATCTTGAGGGTGGGAAGGAGGAAGAGTCACTTATGCAATATAGCTGTTGCAGCAGAAACTATAAAAGACTGCAGTCATTGATACTTTACAAATATATGGATAAATATATACCAATATATACCATATTGAAATATATGGTAATTGTGTGTGTTGTGTATATACTATAAAACCAGGATCTTTACATCATCTTTTATACAAACAGAGAGAAGCAAACTGCACTTAATTCCTCTTGTGATCTGCTGATCAGTGGGGGGATTTGCCTACAGAGTGCAAACCATGGCTGCATGGCAGACTTCCCCCCGGCACCCTAGGGGTGAGGAGTGCCTGGAGGAATTCGTCATTCTCCCGTTATTGAACGTGCTCTTTTATTCTGAGGAGGGCCAGCAACATTTTTGAGCTGCTGCTATGCTTCTCCCGTTGCTTGATACACAGCTGCTTCATGCTTTGACGGAACATTTTAACAGAGACAGCCTAAAGGGTCATAAGAATCATGCGCTTGGTTGCATAAGCTTCCCCCAAAGGAGCGACAGATTTTAATACCTCCTCCACATCAGGAAGACTGGAAAGGGAGTAAGTAGGTGACTTAACTATCTGGAGGAATTTTCACAGAGCAAATGACACATGTAATATTCTGAAAGGAAAATCCTACCTGCATTCTGCTGCTGTTTGCTTTCCCATTCTAATAGCAGAACCCGAATTTAACTGAGGAAAATTGTTTAACAAACAAAATGTAGAAATATTCCAGATCCAAAAATATCCTGTTTGCAGAGATTAAAAAGAATAAAAGAAGGATACCAACAATAAGAATGTGGGGGTTTAAGAGTCCATTGAAATTTCTGTTTTATCTGCTCTCTTGTTTGAAAAAAAACATTATGTATTCTCGGCCATGATTTTTTGATGTTTCCCTGAAGAAAGGATTATATAATTGTGTACATGTTATTATCAATGACACCACTATGCTATGGAACCACTGACAGTTTAAACTTAATTACAGAAGGCAGCTTATGAAGTAATTATAAAGAAAAAATTGGACAGCAACCACAGTGATTTCATGCTTCCTCTTCATGTATGTTTAGCACAATATTGTTAAGTCCCTCAACTTTAAAAAATAATACGAGTTATCAATCAGACAGTACTGTTGCAGACTGGAAGGCTGACTGGTTGTTGTAGGAGATGGTACCATGTAATGTTTGCCACTCAAAGTCCACATCTTTGCAGAATGCATCCCCTCAGCCTGTAAGACTGGCTGTTGGCCATATATAACGACCACTGCCAAAATAAGAAGCCAGGTTCAGAGGCTTATCAGTCAGGGCCATATACCATATTAAACAATGGATTTTCAGAGCAGCAGAATATTCCCTTGGGCCTAAAGATATGAATTGAAAAAACGGAATTTGAGTATGAGGATCTTACACCTACTTGATTTCATTCTATGGCATTAATTTCCAGCCCCAGTGAGATTCCCTCCCCTCTATGAATTCACTAATTAAATTGCCAATGGCTTTGATACTGATGCGACTTCACTCCAGGGAGAATTTTGCCTGGCTCTCCAGAGGTTATTTTAATGTGTTCCATCTTAAATTGGTAGGCACTTTTTAACCTGTTCCTTCCTGATTTCATCTCACCTTTATGTTACTACTATTAGTGCATTAAGCCTATAACTATTATCTTTTTAGTGAAGGGCTAACGCAAAGTAGCTATTAAGCTTTTCAGCTTTCTACATAACTTCCCCCCCCCCCCCCCTCCCCTTCCACATCCTCTTAAGCAGAGGACTGACAATTCCTTTTGTTATTCCCTGGCTTCTTATATATTTTAAAAGCATGGTCTCTTCCTGCCTTTTACATAGTTTGCTAATGGCACCTCACTGGTTGCCTTTACCTTTCTGATTCCTTCCTCAGATTCATCCCCTCCACCCAATACTCCGTCCTGTAGTTTTGTTCTCTTACGCAGGTACAGTTTTACTTTTCCAAAGCTGTTGAATAATATTCTTGGGGATTTTGGGTTTTTTTGTGCCTTTTTGTTTTGTTTTGGTTTGGGGTTTTTTTTGGTGGAGAAAAGAATGAGGAAGTCAGATTAGGAGTATTTAAGTACAGTATGCTGATTCTGTGTAATCCTTATAATAAATATAGCTTCTTTCCTTTTTTTTCACTGGAGCTGTCAAAGCTCTTTATGGTGAGCAGTATCAATTACAAATGTATCCCTTTTTTAATCACTCTTTCATAAACTGCTTATGATTTTCCAAACTATAGCATGCTTGCTGTTTCAATAGCCAGTCACTTCCATTACATGATTTTATTTATTTTTTTTAACTATGTGATTAAATAATAAATAATCTAAGGTCAAAGTCGCCGTAGACTTTCAGTTTAGTAACTATGCTAAAATCTATGGCGCTTTTAGGATCAGGAGACTATTTTCATGAAACATAAGAAGTGTTTGGGAACATCTGTACATTAACATCCACATAGCGATATTTTGCAATTTGTATTTCAGACAGAATTTGTGAATTAATCATTAGTTTTTCATTATGTACTCAGCTCTTCAGTGGGACGTTGCACCTTAATAATTATGTTGCCTGTAGAATTGGGCAACAGAGGCTGATTAGCAAGTCTCTGCATTATATTATCATATAGAATAAATCAGTCTGGAAAGAACATCTGGATATCATCTGGTCCAGATCCTCACTGAAAGCAGGGCTAGCCTCAAGGTCAAATTCAAGTTCAGCATAAGGTAATCTGATCCTTCAGGACTTCGAGCTCCTGTGTGAATGAAATGTGTATGCAAACCCTGCTATGCTATTGTAAAAGGCAAGCTGAATGAAGAAATAACTGGGGATGTCTAATACATCACCAACCTATTCCCACTCTTCAAACTTTTTGGCGTGTTGGACAGCTGTTACTGCATACATAGTTCAGTTGCTTTAGGGTTTCTTTCTAGACCGCTATACCATGGCTTCAGAAAGAGAATTTTTCAACACACTTTCCATGGGCCTACTATTTCTGAGGCTTTCTGCAATAGCCTAAGATCATACCCACTCTTCTAACTACAAATGTTCTTAGAGTAAAACCTGAGGGGGACTGTCTGGTGGGGTTTTTTGTTGGTTTTTTGTGGGGGTTTTTTGCTTTTGGTTTTTGTTGCCTTTTTTTTTTTTTTTTTTTTTTTTTTTACAGGAAAGTGTGCGACACTAGATTACTTACTTATCCACATCTGTAATTTTCACATTTTCCAACAATTACAGAATCTTAAGAAAATTGCATAAAGCTCTCTTTATAATCTGTCTTGTTTAGAAATCTCTTTAGTTCTGAAAAGTGCAGTTCTACTTTTATTTAAAAATATTTGTATTACATTCTATATTATCAATTATATTAGACCAGACCTTTTGAAGTACCAAACTCTACTCTCATCAGTCAGAATTCCTGATGTATACTGGGAATGATATACTTTGCTCAAGTAATATTAAAAAAACTGTATATATATATATTTAAAATCTCCAGTCTTAGAGAAAACGGAAAAGATTAAGACCACCATATTTTCAAATCATAGCATACAGATGTCTAAAATACTAACAAACATCACTACATTATAATAGGTAACATTTTAATTAAGAGTTTACATATAATGTGATTGTGGTTTGAAAGATGTGTAGCTTATTATTAAAAATACAAAATATACGTTATAGGATGACAAAACACAAAATGAATCACATACAGTAGTATAGTTTAAGAGACTGATCTGTGTTGCAGTTATATAAATCAGGAGCAATTCTGTGAAATCAGTGGAGATACAGTGTTTGAGAAATGAATCAAGTCCAACATTTCTTTAATCTACTCAGCATTTTCTTTCACTGTTAGCAGACTCACCCTCCATTCTCCCCAAACAGAAGGGACAGAGCAGAAAATTATCACCTGTTGGTGATAATGGTGACTAATAGTATCCCCTATCATAGCAATTTTTTAAAATGCTTTAATGTAGTCCTTTATAAGCCAGTACATATAATTAACAGATGGAGAGAAGAAAAATTACAGGCAAAACCCTGAGCAGAAATACATACACAGACTCACTGCTGAACTTGTCTGACACAATCTGACAATTCTTGGTGAAAGAACAAATTAATTCCAGAAAGGCTTGGTGAGGAAACTTCTATGAAATCCAGCAAAGTAATCATTGAAGAATATATCAAAAAGAAGAAGAAAACAAGAGGCAGGCAGATGTTCTTAGAATAAAGCAAGAATGGCTCCAAGAGATGTCTTATGAATAAATCCTGTGCATTTTCCCTATTCTGGGAGCTTTGCTGGGTCCTTAGCCTCGTCACAGCCTTCTTAGCCAAGCTCAACATAAACCAGTTAACAGACTAAAAACTGCATTTTTTTTCAATAATAGAAATGCAAATTTATCTTTTTTTTGTGCTGCCATGTCTGCAACATATAAATTAGAATAAAAGATACCTATCATGCTTACAGGGTTGTTAAAGAACTGGAATCTTTGGACTTTAAAATATAGAGACAACATCCGATCTTCCCACATACCATTAACAAAAGCTGCGTCAGTGCTTTGTGTCAGCTCCTTAGCTGTACAGAGAGAGTAACTGCTCTGGCTCGCTGTGAAAATCCGATTTTTCTTGCCTCAGCTTTTGCTTTAACCAAAATAATTGTTATCGGAAGTTGCTACAGATATTCAGTGAATAGCATATTTCTCTTGGAAATAACACTGAACTAATGTCCTAACAGAGTATTAGAGATATTTGTCATTAAAGATTACATCTTGTGTAGGAGTTGTAAAAAGTGGCAATGTTACAATTGCCGTAATTAAAAAATTCAGCCTCATCTCCTTTGCTGCAGAAAAGCTAGCCTGCTACTCATGGCATCCAGTTAAATCCTACTGACCTATCTTCTACTTTATTTTTCCTTCTAAATTGCCATTTTGCTTCTGTTAAAGAGTGGACAACTTGCCCTCTGCCTTTATTCAAACATTCTACAGAAGACAATGGAAAAAGGTGAAGTATTAAATCTATAGACATTAGTTCTAAAACATTAACAAACTGCCTTAGGAGTAATACAGAAATATATCTTGTAGTTTAAAAAGTTTAAAATAATATTTCAACTGCTTTCTATATGTGTTAGAAACATTTCTAGAAACCTCTATCAAATGCATTTTTATCAAATGCTATGTAATCAAGCATTACTTTCTATAGGATTCTATCACAAAATTGCAATAAACTGAATTTCAGCAATGTTGAGGCAGTTCCTGCTTGTACTGGCAGTGCCTGGTCTTGCCTGGAGGACACGTGTGTATACACACACATATTCTCTGTGTATACACACATTCCAGTGCTTTTTTTCAGGGAATGGAAATAAGCTGCACAGCAGCACTGATAACAGTACTACCTTCTCCCGTCCGGTCCCACATAACCTGTACAATTTTAAAAGGTGCAGTGAGAGCCACGTTCCCTACTGCTCCACTCGAAGGCTGGCTGAGGCTGCCTCAGGCACCCTGTGCCACAGGAGACCTCCCCAGGGCAGCAAGAAGTGAATTAAATAAGTGAACCCACAGGTCAGAGTCACAGCTGCGATCCTGCTGTTCAGAAATTGTCAATGCTCCACGGCCAAATTGACATGGCAAGTTATTGGTTGCGTTAGGGTGGTCAACAAGTAGCCAGTTAACAAACATGACTTTTATTTGTTCTTCTGAACTTGCTTTATTTAAAGCAGACATCCTCCCGACACACAACATCCAAAGCCCTCTCCTGAATAATAATTTCAGAGTCTTTGGATGAATAAGCTCGTCTGCTGGCAAAGCATCCCTTAACCAGGCCTTTGCAGTGGCACCTTAACTTACTTGTGCGCTGCTAAAAAAGTAACAACTTTTTGAGTTCAGCTCCTAGGCTGTTTCCAAAGCCAAGACCTAGCAGTTGGAGTTGCAGTGCGTCTATAAACTGGAAACTAGGGCAGAGCAGTTTGAAGTACCTCACTGCTGACAACTATACACATTAGGCGCACATGCAAAAAGACTTTTTTGCCTCCTTGGATTGGTTTGAACTCTGCTCTCAGAAGTGACAGAAGATGAATTAATCTCTGTCTCATCCGACTTTGTGCCAGTTTCACTGGCCCATTCTTACACAGTGAGATTTAATAGAAACTGATTCACCGTACTTTTTAAAGGTATATTCCCATTCTCTGTTCATTTTAGTTACTACGCTTGTGAAGGTGGATTATAAAGCTGGAGAGGGAAGAGTGGAAATCAAAAAGGAAAAGAGATTAATACAGTGCCTTGTCTCTACAGGAGCTCTGCCTCGAAGGTTGCCACATCCCCATTTCTTGATGTAACATTATAAGATGATTTGACCTAACACACCACATTATTTATAAATTATACTGAATATGCACTATGATACATTTGAAAAGATGCCATTAAAGGAACTTCACGCATGAGGAGGGTGTATAGGTTTTTTGATCAGAAAAAGAGGACATTTGCATTAAAAGAAAGAATGTCTCAAGTCTTAGTTGGAGATGTCAAAAAATTTAGTTCACTTATAAATAAGAGAAGTTTCATTTTCATAAGATTCTTCTTCCAGTATCATAAGCAGAATTTTAAAGGAGGCCTGGACCACGTGTTCATATTTCAGATTAGTACTCACACTTTTGAAAACAGGCCATTTTACTTGCGGTTTCTCTGAACTTCTGATTTTTTACCATGAGAAATTACAATATAAATACAGAAGAACTTTAATGGTATAACTTTTATTTGTCTATGATTTTGAAAACACTTTGCATTATATGCTGTTTCTCATTCATCAAATTAAAATTATTAAAATGAATAAAGCAACAAATACAAGCTTTAAGAGGTTAATGGCATAATAGCAAAAGGAAATGGAATTCACTGGAAAAACAATTAAAGCACTTCTACAAAAACAATAAAAATGCAAACCTTACAGGAGTTTTGCAATATACTGGGGGAGGGAGGAAATAAAGCATTGCCAACAAGTCACAGGTATACAGTATGAGAGAGAGCGAAAATGTTGGCAAGAGGGAGTGATAATGGTTTTGTATCCATAATTCATTCATCTCGAGGGATGCAAGATTATGTAATGTAGTGGCATTGCTGTATCCTGACTCATTAATAAGTGCTACAGAGTATTTTCTGTATAGTGCATGAAACGCAAAGCCACTTTGCAAATTACTGACTCACATTTTCCTGAGAGTGCCGAATGCTCTCAGGGTTTGAAGTTCAATTTCATAGCAGTGGTAAGACAGGGTGCAACTCTGAGCGACAGCTCAATCATCGTTGCATGGGCCAGTCCGAAAGACTGGGATTATTCACACTGGTGTTGAAAGAGGAAAGAATAAAAGAGCAGATACAGTTCCCACTTGATCATTAGTTTGCAGTAACACAAAGGGTGACGGAAGCTTGAAGGAGACATGGATAAAAGTGGCAGTAATAAAAATTGGCACAGATGAAATATGGGACTCTGAATAGGGAGGTGAGAATTGGAAGAGTTCAGAAGGAACAGCAATTAAACAAGGGGAGAGAGAAAGTGTTTGTGAGCATGAGTACGTTACAGAACATTTGGCATACACATGGCAAGTGAAGGAAAAAAGCATGGTGAGAAACCAAAACTGTCAACAAACAGTGTTGCATTGTAATAAAAGAAGAAGAAAGAAAAATCAGTTTGGAAAATGACAGATTATTGGAGGAGAGGTTATTGTAGAACAGAGAATGAATCCTAAAATTTTAAACAGGGAAGTTCAACACGCAAGTGAGAAAGATGAAGTATGAAGTGGCCAAAAGAAATGACAGTGGTATGAAATCTGAATTAAAACACATCTTTCATTTCCACTGAACATAAATTCTTAGAAGATTTCTTTCTACATATAACCTCACATATTCCAGTTAAAGGAGAAGCGCAAATGTAATTCATCATAGAAAACAGTGACTTCCCCCCCCTTTACCCCAACGATGAGAAAACCTGTGGGATATCCCTGAGGCTTCCAAGACATATCTATGTGATTTTTATACTGCAACAACAACTCTGAAATGTGTGATCTTTTCTTTGGCTTTGGGAGCTGGGTTGTGTCAAGACTATGCAATCGGGAACGCTTCCTGGAGCAGCTGGTTTTCAGACCCTTGGGGTGGGACTCCAGGAAGAAGATCCATGCACTGTCCCTGTCTTTACTGCCTTTCAGCATAAACTACATTAAGTCAGAGGAGGTATAATGGACACGTGCTCTTCCTCAGTCTGGCACCATGATTTTTCTTTTCACTCGATCCTCAATTTAACCAAACCCGCAAGTGCAGTCATGAGGTGCCAGAAGAGCACTCAAGAAGTAGCAGGGCAGGTGGGCTGAGGGCCTCAGAAAGCCTTGAGGCTGGCAGGGATGCACAGGAATTGCTCAGAGGCCAGCTGTGCTGGGGTGCAATGGCACTGATGAAGATGCCGAGCTAAGACCTTTCATACTGATCTCAATGTTTCACTGCAGTACTTTACAAAACAGCGAGCAAATGGCACACATTTCATAGTAACGCATTTGGAAATTGCCAAAAACAGGGCAATGCTAATGTTTTGATAAGCTAAACAAGTACACATAGATGCTTGAAAGCCTTTATTTTTATTAATTTAATTTTTAATAATGCCCCCAAATAATGCTACTGAAATGAGTCTGTGCCACACCCACAAATAAGCAGTTAGTGGGTCTCTCCAGGTCTGGGGTAATAGGAGGTACTCACAAAAAAATGTCATCATTGCGGAGAAAACTGGCTGGGACTGTGCATAACTCATTCTGAATACTCAGTTTTCCCCATCCCAGTATGGCTAGCTATATACATGTACTATATAATCTAGAATTTGGAAAAAATAACAGCGTGTCACTCAAGTATCTCATGAGACAGAGGACCTGATACCAGGTAATGAACATCTCCCAAGAGTCATGGAAAGAAAATGCATGCTCAAAAATTTAAAGCAGGCACTTGCCTTGCACAGAGTGTTAACATCTCATGGCCAGCCAAAGGTCTGTGAAAGCTGATTGCTTCTTTGCCTATCGATCTGAAACTCTGCCTTTTTTTTGCTTCTAGCTTTTTTTAATTGCTGTCTTCCTGTAACCGCTTGACAGTTTGACAGAGACTGCATTTCTGAGTAATTTGTCCTTTTTTGTTTAGTTAGAATGAAGTTTAGGATGTGGTTAATAAAGGGAAATTGGGAAAGAATATTTTGCGTTGGAACGTGGGTGCAGTGACACAGAAAGGGATTATTAAATAGTACAAATAACTGGTACGAATTCTTAGTAGCAGCACCTTACGGCTGTGCCATGAGATCAAAATGCTGAAATTTAATCTCACTGAAAAAAGAGTCTGTATTTCACAGTGGAATTTGACCTAGTGGAAGAAAAAAAAAAAATTAAATCTATACCACAATCTGTTGTGGTATACCAGGGCAAGCATAAAAGACAAAAGGGATGGGGACATCCAAAAGACTGAACTGAAAGTAAAGGATAAAGCACTTGGCTCCCTTTCATTCTCTTTTATTTACTGTGGGGATCTAGTTACTGTCTCATTGATCCACTGAAGTGATTGGTATCTTATATTAACAATGTTTCAGCCTGCCACTTCCACTCTGCCCGTCATTGTCCAGTCATGTGTCCTAATCAAAGACACATTAGTATATGCAGGGTTCCTTGTTTTACTCTTAATGTGATTAACGTGTACGTCTGGACTGAAAAGTTGTGCAGAAATATTGTGCTTAAAGCACAGGAGGCCTAGCAGGCATCGCCAACAGAAGTGAAAGGCTGCTAATTGAGCGCTTCCCAATAACTTATTGATTTTAATCAAGTCTCCCTAAAGAAGCTAGTCAGCAGCAACATTGACAGCTAAGTACATGAAGAAACAATAACAGGTAATGGAGCAACGGTGCCGGGAGAAATATTAAAGACACTGTTTTTCATATAACTGATCTGAATCCAAATTCTGAACAGTATTTGTCAATATACATATATGTGACAAGAAGACACCTTAAATTATGAGTAGAATCAGACTTTTCAAATTGCTATCATTAGAAGTATTTTGTTCTGTTAAAAATAAGCAAAGCTTGAGGGAAATTCATTAATAAACATCCATATATTTGGGTTAATAAAAAGATCTGATTGAAAACTATTAGTTTTCCTTTAGACAGAGGGTGTTAACATGCTTAAAGAGTATTTTTCATCAAATATAACCCCTCAGATAGGGAAAAACTACACAGAATTATCCCCATTGACATGATAATACGTATTGGTCATAAATAAGCACTTCCAGAACGTTCTGTTTCATATACAGAAATAAAACAGTATGGTAAGTTTTGGCTGTTGTACTGTTCAATTGCTATTAATTTTAAATAAATCTTTGACAACTATTGGAATATTTTGCTATGTGTATTTCCAGTATGTGATGAGCTAAGGAGCCTGCAGTTTAGGTACTTGTTGGCTGGTGGTATAAAAAGAAATATATTGTATGCAAGAATCTCTCTAAGAGCACAGCCTTGAAGTACTACACTGGATTTTAGAGCTGACACATTTTTTGCTTTGTACCTGGATCTGTGACTATGGTATGTTCAAATATGCTCTTTTGTCTCAGATCAAATGATCTAAATTGCCTTCAACTGAGCTACTGGAGAAACTGTCACTGCCGTCTTGGAAATTTTTTCCATCTTGGAATGAAGGACAGAGGTTTTTTAAAGCCACTGCCATCTTGACTGTTTGGTTGAGTTGTTGTTTCCTGGAAACCCATACGGATTCGTTTGGATATTGCAATTCTTTATTGTAGTTCTCTCTCTTAGAGTGACAATTCAGTTCTTTCCTAGTAGAACTGGGAAAGTGACCAAGTCTCTACATATACTGCTATGAAGGTATTGCACACAAAAGCCTACTGGTTTTATAAAGTTAAGGTTATTCTTTAAGAACCGATGGGTAGGAAAATCCAAATATTATAAATGTCAAAGGAATAATTTTACTGTCTTTATGAGTTGTAGTGACTACACTGCTTTTTAGTGGAATGATTTAGTCTTGTCAGCCTCTGTGAGTTATCTTGAGATCACAGTGCTGCCCAGAGGCTTTCCTGCCTCTCATCTCTATCCTTGTCATCTTCTACACCAGCAACTACTTTCCCCAAAATTTCTTCCCATGAATCAATTAGAAAACTTGGATCAACTTCATGGCTACAGAGCTCATTCCTTGGTTTGCATTAAAGTTGTCCTCACTCAAGTCACAAAGCAAAATAACTTTGCAATACAATACAAAGGTATTGCTACACTCTCAGTAACCTTGAAGTCTAAGTGTCCACCAGCTGTAGTCCAAAAATTGCTCATCACAGCTGTCTTCACAGCAAGTCTACATTCTACGCTGCTGTATTATGTATTCAGTACAAAGTATATTCATGGTTATCCTGATCATGTATTTGGATTACAAAGGATGCACCCTTGCCACGCTTGGATTACTTCAATTTACCAGTGAATTTACCCAATTCAAGCTTTCGAATATATAACCTGCAAGTATGTAACCATAACCTGCAAGAGCAGGCTGCCTGTAGCTGATCAAGATGACCATTATTCAACATTTCCAAGTTGTTACTGCACATAATCTTATGCTCTATCACAACCAGATGCTCAGCAACCTGAAAGCCAGGTGCCAGGACAAAAGCGCAGCCATGGCTCGCAGTGGGGCTGGAGCTGGGGCCGAGGAGCTGCTCCAGGCTCCCACTGCAGCCCAGACTCAGCTGAGCTGGGCGACAATGCTGATCCACTTACCACCCTAAGTCTGAGTAAAGCAGCATTTCTCATTGCCTGCTAAATTTCTTTACCAGCACACTTTATGTTTGGGAAAGAAACTCACAGTCTGGCACACTGCCCTTCAGTGGCTGAAAACCCAATTTGGCTGCAGTACCTGCCAGGGGTTCCTCAGCAATTCAGGCAATGAGATAAGAGACCTGACCACCCTATTTACTGGCTCTTTTACCTAATGTGGATAGCCACGAAGGAACATACAGTTGTTCCCTGTCTGTTAAATAGTCTGAGACAAACCGGTTTTGTCACAAAAAGCAAAACCTCTCCATTTAGGTCTTGGGGACCAACAAGATAAAGGTTTTACATACCAAAAATTATAATAATAACTGGTAATATATTATTTTATGATAGTATAAATTAATAATACTGGTTATATAACAGTTCAAACATTTTAGTAAAGCATTACTGGTCTTTGTTACTGTACTGGCTTAATTTTATTGCTGTTCCAAATCTAATTGTAATACTGAACTAAATTTTAAAGGCTTTCCATCTGCTAAGAAAACCTGGCATGGGAGTACCTCTCATGACAGTCTCACTGCATTCTCTCTCTCTTTCAAAATTTTCAACATCTCCTGCTTGTCCCAACCCTTTACTCCTTGCATTTACTGTCGTACCAGAAGAATGAAGAAGCATCCCTACACAGGTCGGGATCTAACCATCACTTTCTGAGGCACTAGACCTGAAGACCGCTTCCTCATACAGCAGCCATGCTGATCTGTGTCACACAGCTGCAGTCCCTCACCTCTCGTTTCACTACCGCAAGGGCCACATTTACAAAAGTAAAGGAAGGTTGTGTTAGGGAGGATCATTGTCAAAGTGTGTGGCTTATCACATCCACTCATGCCAGCCAGCAAAACCCAGAGCAGCAGCAGCAGCACAGGCTATAACTGATACATGATGCTCAGTCTACACAGGCGGAAGGTGTTTCCGAAGTGGGCACCATTCCTAGACTCACCAAGTGCACTTTTTCCAGATACAGGCAACTATAGACTGTAATTGAGACAGTAATAAAAGAAGGGTAAATATTAAATGAGGCTGTAAGCCTGAAAGAGAATTGGGCAGAACTGTAAAGAAAGAACACTTGGGAGTTCTTTCTTACACACACACACACCCCCCCCCCCCCCCATGTTTATGTCATCTAGACACTAAGTAGATCTCTTTGAGAAAAACTGTTACATTATCTGAGTAAACATGTCAGTCAAGAACAACAACCAGCAATTTACAAAACTGATGCTTGATTATTTAACACTGAAAGAATAAGTTTCCATGGGGAGAGATGTTTTTATTTACGCACTGTATCTAGAACAGGTTTAGGCTGAGATGGAATAACCATAACAAATATTAAGGGTTTTGTCAACCCAGCAAAACTCCCCAGGCCTGGTACCACCTTTTTTTAAGTATATTTGGCTGTACTTTCACTATGTAGCTCACTGATACATTAAATTTCTCCCTCTGTGTATCTCCACGAGATTTTCTAAAGAGCAAGAGGTCTTCTAAAGAGAAAAGAGAGATTCTCCCAGTTTCACTGGAATAAGGCCAATCCTTAAAGCAAGCTAGGCTCTAGAATTAGACTCTTGAGAACTCCTATTTATTTTGCTGTGCTCAGCACATCACCTGATTAAGCTTTGAGTTGTTAAATATAGCTGTGCACAAAAGGAAATGATGGAATTACACATTGCTCCCCAGTTATTGAGGTTTTCATTACTGCAGGCTAATTTTCTCATTGTATTTTCGTGGGGTTTCTCCTAACTTAACATTCTTTTAAGGTAGCCTGTGTTGAGGGAATTATCTTGTTTTTCAAAGCAAATTTCAGCTGATTACGAAGTATTTACATACTGTAATTTGAATGTCTAATTATACAATTAGTGTAAATACATGTAATATGGTTTATTTTTCACAAAAGCTGATAAGGTACTTTGCTTTTTGCATTCCAGTGTTACAAGATTTTCATTGCTTGCAATACACAATCGAAAAATTCACATTAAAAGCTTCCAGTAAAAGCTGTTTATTCATCAGTTAACACTTTTCAAATTATTTGAATCACACTTTGTACCATAAACCAAAAGAAGACATTGGCCTTATTGCTAAAGACTGGAGCTCCCAATAACACCTTCCATGCCTGAATTTGAGTTGCCTTAAGCTTCTATGTGTTTTCCTTGCAGGGCTTCAAGATGTTTCCTTCTACCTTAAACTACCCAGCAATTCATGAAAAGTCACCTGCTGACTCCGTTAATACATCACTGTTGTCTTAAGAGAGATAAGGAAAAGAGCACTTGGGAAGATGAACAGAGAAGATGCCCCGCAAGTTTTTAGAGCTGATTTTTTTTTTAAGCATCTATAAATAACAACTTCCTAATTAGAGGGCAGGAAAGCCTTCTTTAGTTTCAGCTGCTGAAGCAATAATGCACTGGCATTTAGCTGCAGAAAGCTGCCAGCCACCTTTGTTCCTCCCCAAAAGTCTCTAATATGTTTCTAGATCCAAGTCTGGCTAAATGTGAGGCTTCAAATATAATGATATTGCTGTAAGTTTTATAAAATTTCATCTAGCAGTGGAGAAAAACTGAAATCTGTGCCTTTGTGAGCAGATGTTTGCACTGCCGTAGCCATACAAATTGCCCATGGCCGAGCAGGTCACACATCCAAAGGCAGACATGCATGTGGCTAGTAGGGAGTAGTGTGATGCACGTGGGGACAGAGGGGTGACAGGAGTTACTGTGGTGGAGGGCATGGGCACCCAGAGGAGAAACACAGAAGAAACCCTGTTTCATCGTTTCATTGCTCTTTTGAGTGATCAGGACTCTTTCTTAGAAACATTTTACACTCCAGAGATGCAACACCTGACAGTGTGGTATATATTTATATACCAAATATACAAAACGCAGATTAGCACCTCATTCTTTTAAATTACTGCACAGGTTCTGAACGACTGAAAATCAGCAGAGGCTTCCACAATATCTGTAAAACACGGACTTTTATTTCTGGTAGAATGTAAGTTTATGTCAGAATGGGTTTATATTTTCAGTTTAGTTTTCTCCTACACAAGCTAGTGTTGAACTCATATGTTGCATTTTTTAATATTTTTTTTTTCCAAACTTGACTTTATTTTAATTAAACATATGGAAATCTTATTTAAACAATGTGGAAAGATCAATTATGTAAAGAATCTTTCTGAATTACATTATAAGAAGATTTCTTTATGCATATTTCCTTAACTTTAGTATTCATCTCACAGTGGAAAATTACTTCAATTGGATTTTGGATTTTAGAGCACCTTTGACAATTGCATCACCATTCCATGATACTAAGTCTCATGTTGTCGACATGAAGCTTTAACTTTGGTAACCACTTCCATTCCCCAAATATCTTCTATGGAAATGTCCTTCACAGCATCTGATTTTAAAAGGGCAACTGTAAGAAAAGCAGAGATAAACCCAGGGACTTTGACAATGTCACTAAGAGCTATGAGCCTTGTCTTGAGATGGCTACTTGGACTAACTTATGTTTCTAAAGGTACAATAAATGAAACTCCGCAAGCATGTAGTATTTTCATAATGTATACACTAGATATTGCTGTCTTTGATCACACTGAGAAATACCTTATCCTGAGAACAAGACAGATTTAATATGGTACTATTAACAGTAAGTCACCTTTTGACACATGAAGATTTCAGGTTCTGGCCTAAAGATAGCACTACTACACATGGATTTCCTATTCCTATTGGAAAAAAGGACACCATTATACCAAAGTAAAAAGACTTAGCAGTATGAAAGAATAAATCAAACCTGTGAAATGATTATATTTCAGAAAAAAAAGAAAAAAGAAAAAGGACTTTTACTTTATAAGTACACTGCACCACATTAGAATAATTTCAAAAATACATTTCTTAAAATTCTGGGCCCAGCAACAGAATATAGCCAAGTCATTAAAGTTGTCGAACACACACTTAATTTTCAGCTTATTTGTACATCCCCCTGGCCTCAGTGAGATTTAAGGATGTGTTTAAATCTATTTAATCAAGGGCTCATTTATGAGGATAATAATGCGTTTATGGCATATATTTTTCTACTGTAAGATGCAACTTACAAACCAAATGTGAGGAACATCATGTTTGGCAGCATTCCCTAAGGGAATCTGGATCTATAAACACATGGATGTAATGCATTTGTTAATGCAATTCTTCTTCCATTCTCTGACAGTTATAATGTAAATAACATTTTCTCCTTAGGAAGCAATCCAGATACAATCAAACCAGTATATTGATATCTGTTAAGGTAATCTTCAACTTTGTAACTGTTTAAGAATGTCATTTTGTGAGAGGCTATAAGAAACTGGACACAGACGTGAGGTAGCAGCTGTATGTCAGGTCCCATTGCACAGACCCCACACTAGGGAAGTTCTGTTATACCTTCTGTTACTTTGCTGTAGAAGACAGAGGTGTCTCTCTGCCAGTCTACAATGGATACTTAGACATTATTCTTTAGCTTTAACCTCTTTATACTTTCAGTTTACTCTCAAACAGCCTTTATGTGAGCCCTCCACAAGTTAGGAGTCTCACCTGAAAGCCTGGACAGAAGGGAAGGCAGGGTATAGCAGCAGGTCCATACTCAGAGATATTGTGCAGGAGAATGTATTTCTGAGAATGCAAAAGGGGGCCATGTCCAGCTCAGACATGAAAGTCACATCTGCTTCCATGATCTGCCACTTAAAACCACTTCAATCCCATGGAAAATTGAAGTCAGGCCACCAGATCCAGTTAAGTGAGACTGGAAAGATGTCTTGCATATCAGCCAGAATTAATTGATTCAGTCTGTATTAAAATGAAATAACTCACAAATAAACACAGTCATACCAACCACTCCGATATATGTGCTGGACTAACAAGCAAACGTTCAAAAGAGCATGACATAGAAGCCAGAAGTCGGCCCGGGTTCAGAGGAACACAAGGAATCCCTAAGATGGCTTTTTTCAAGAACTTGCCAGTTAATCAGGAAATACGCAGAAGCATAGAATCAACAGATTGGAAAACTCAGCAAAAGATCCAGAAGTTGGAAAAAATGTGGGTTGTGAATATTTTGTTCAAATTAATATTCTGGCAGCTACATTTTGAACAAGCTGTAATTTGTATAAGGCACCTTCTGTTAAATTTGTGGCACAGAATTTCAAGGACCAATCCAACTTGAAATCAAACCATGGATTTGCACCAGTACATCTATTTACTCTTACTCACCCAGGCCTAAACTATTGAGAATGAGATATTTTAAAAAACAGGATGCAGATAAAAACTTAAAAATAAAAGACGTGTTTTCTCTCTCCAAACAAACTGATGTAAAAGGACCTGCATAAGTCTTTGACCAATACTTAGGCTCTGACACCCTTTGTTCTATATATTAATGTACAACACATTAGCTAGCAATGAGGGTTTAGGAACAGAATTAAGAAAAGGGCTAATCTATCAGCTATGTTGTCAACAGTATATTTAGAGCTATATGGCAGAAGTATTAATTTGTCAAAATCAAAGCCATTGGACAATACTCACTTCTGCAGAGCAGCTGAATCAAAATATTTTGCCTATACATTTTGGTTTTGAGTGCTTGCTAAAAAGGTAAATCACTTTAAGAGGGGTATGTAGCACAACAGTGACAGAATAATCTGGTAGAGGAATACAGTTGACAAATCATAATTTAAAGAAAAATGAATGACTGACTGTTCTTGCTAGGATAATATGGAAACTAAAGGAAAATAAGAGCAAGCAGCATGAATTTTTAAAACAAAAAACCTCAGCAAAATTATTTTAGCTTTATTGCAACACTTATGCATGCTACAAACATTATTTCAGTTCTGATCAAATGTTTTAAGTATCTCAATTTTTTGCTCATTTTGTTATTACTAGCAACATCAGCCATACTGGTTATGTTCAATACAAATAATCACCTAGGAATCTAAACAGGTAATTTTACTTTCCTATCAGTGATGAGATGTTGATTGTTTCAGAGATATCCTCAACTGCTCTATAGCACAAATACCGTTTTTTTGAACATCACAAACAAAAATAGTTATTACAATCACTGATTTAGATAATAACTTTTAACTGCCAGCCAAGCTTTAGAGGCCACTCAGCATTAGGTGGATTGTACGTGCTCTTCAGAATGATACCCCTGATTCCAGCTCTGCTACCATGCCATTTTATAGGTTGATCATGTGCAGAGTTTCCCTAAAGTCATATTTTATGTATTCAGCGAGGCCATACCTTGGCAATTGGATGACATATAGTGGGCCTACACCTGATCTATAATTCAAAACAGCAAAGTACATTTCAGCTTTGATGGAAAGTGTGCTATATATCTGACTTTTCCTTCTTTTCATTCAATACAAATGGCTTTGATAACCAGGACCAAATTATCCTGATCCACCAGTTTTCAAAATTAGACCCAAGGTGAGCTGGATATAGCCATCTGCTTCATAAACAAGGTGGACCAACCAGCCAAAACCTAATATAAAATACTGCAGAGAGCTCTGATTTTATGAAATCAAGTCACAAAACCTAGAAGTACTTTCACCTAATAGATATCGCAAAAAGGTCTAGATAACAGCAGAAAGAAATGTAAATACTACAGCCATGTTCATCAATGTAATGTGATACCAGCAAAACCATTGTATTAAAGTCTATGAACAAATTCTGCAAAACATATCGAGCACTCACGGAGCCTCTACATTTGCAGTAATTTTTTCAGTGCATGATGTAATCAAATGTCTTGCCTATGTTAAGCCCCAGAAGGATGGGGGGGTGGTTGCCTCTGCAAAGTTCCTTCAGAATGGAAGCACAGCTCCAGCTGCCAAACTAGTTTACAAATATCCACACCTCTGCTCAAAGCAAAACATAATCCCCAAATCAGGATCTCTGTGGACTGCGTCATGGCTCCACAGACAGGCAGTTTCAAGCTTTAAAATATTAGAAAAAAAGAGCTGTACTGCAATTCTGAAAATGCAATAAAATTCTCAAGAGTAGAACGACTCAAGATGTTAAAAAAAAAAAATAAAAAAAAATGAGGGTATGTGAGGACTGGAACCATGAGGATGTGGGTTAAATAGCAGGACCAACTTGTGAACGAAGGTGCCCATCCTGTGCATGGGAGTGCCTCTGGCCAGCTGCAGTGAATAGCACGTTTCCTAAGGAGATATTCTCGACAAGCTTGGGACCTTGGCTCGGTTGCGACACACACAGTAACACACAAACCTCTTCACCTTCCTATGGGCACCTAAACAAAAAATGCGTGCTGAAGCATCTTTAGTTTCTTACTCTTGTCTTCAGGCTGAGTATATAAATGTAGAAAATGAGCTGCAGCTTAATATAACTCCTGCTTATAGTGATGGTATCCTGGGAGGAATATTTTAATACAAAAAGTAGGGCCTTCACATGACCCTAAGAGCTGTATTGCCACCCCACGTTCAGACTCTGCAGAGTTGCCTATTGCATATGCAAACTCGGGTGGTTGGCAAGACAAAGTGCTTGTCAGTTATAAACCTGCAGAGTTCAGTTGAACAGCAAGGAGACCCAGCACTCCAGCCAGTTTGCAATGAAGCAAAAAGGCTTACACAGGGGTGCAACCAGAACATCTTATAAGCTACCTGACTAGGCAAGCAGCACCACTCAAATCACCAGAGCGTGATTGCTCTTCAGACATCAGAACAGGCCACTACTACACCTCCTTGCTGAGAAAGGTCACTGGCAGAAAAGGACTGTTCCCAGGACATAGGAAACCTCTGACCTCTCACTAGAGCTATTTCTCTTTCCCTCCTTTCTCCTTCACCATCACTAATATGATTGTAAAAAACTTAAGTAGGGAAAAGGAGCCCAGATCAATTTGATTTTAATTAACTTTATCTAAATAACCTGTCAGACTCATTGAATCTGTGTTACAGTAAAACAAGATGTTCCATTTTCCAGAGCATGTGATTTCTTTCTAATACACATGAAACCTTCTCCTATCTCATCAATGAACATAAAACAAAAACCACTTATGTAGGATATTTTGTGAAGGACATGGAGTTGCATAAATGACTTTGGGAAAAATTGCTTTACATTGTTCTCTTTGACATATAATTCTTTTTCATCTTTATGGGTGAATTGTAAAAGTATTTCTAAACAAAGTCTTATCATGAACTCATCAGTATGCATATTCTGTGCTCACATTTAGGATCTATTTATAAAATCAATTCTGTTCTGGGCTCTGACAAACAAAACTGAAATGCAGCTGTGTGACATGTTGATAATTTTCATTAGTTCTAAAACGCCTCAGCAGAAATTACAATCTTGTTTTAACTAAATAATCCCGGAGAACCCACAGAAAAGGTGACTTTTCTATATTACCTTATTTGTTAATGGAAAGAAGGAAGGGGAAGGAAAGAAGGGATTTAAAATTCAAAGGAAACAGTAAGATGAAAACTTAAAAATCACAGATGTACATGCTTGAAGCCATGCTGACTCGAGAAAGTCTTCAGCATGGCTGTCTGAGACAAATGTATACTGAATTACCCTTGCATTATTTGCACATCCTTCAACACACTGGATGAGTATTTGCTCAAATTTTGAATGAGGTTGTTATTTGGAAATCTGAAAACATCATGGTATTTAATATAAAGAGCCAAAGTTCAGCAACTATATCTTTAAACAAACAAACATAAGCTTATTTTGTGTGTGAAAAAACCCCAATGCAAAACCTAGCGTTTACAATGATTCCTTTTTGAGAATTAGGTCATGGTAAAGAAAAAGTAATGGTGGAAGGCTTCAGAGAAAATGAGGTCAATTTCATCATTAAATTGTCTTTAAATAACAGTCCATAAAATAACAGAGTAAAATTAATGTTTATTTCCCCTTTTCCTATACTTGATAAAGAAGGCATATAAGGCTGTTCTATTTTTTCCTGACAAATATTTTGGGAGGTTTAATTTTGTTTCCTTAGAATGCAATGTTTTTACATTCTGCTGAAGAACTATTTGAATTTCTTTTTTTTTTTTCTTTCTTAGAGATATTTGTTGATTAAAGGGAAATTATTCTGAATTATTCTTTAGGCATCAGAAGAGTTGCCAAAAAGTAATAATAAAAGAGAAATATCCTAATTAAATATTTTTACTAATTTAAATTATTAAATTTTCATTTTTAAAGTTTTTTCTAGGGTGTTACTTCATTAATTCTCCAGGCTACACATAAGTCCCACAGCAAACAAACAAGCCTCTAAGTGTTAGACAGCAGCAGGAAAAGAGGAAGGAGAGACTTTGATCAAGACTCAGCTTCATCAGCCCAGGTTCAATATCAACCCAGGCAGCTGCCACACTGGCCCCGCCACGCACTACAGCTCTGAGGGCAAATGGGAGCCGATCCTTGCACACATGCCCTTGTCCACTCTCATGTGACAAAGTCACTATAAATTCGTCCTTCAATTGAGAAACTAAATTCCATATGGAAATGTTCAAGATACGCCCTTGTCACCCTCATCTTCTGGCTAGTGTGGAAATCCCCACCGACCTCTGTCCCAGGGTGTCCCACTCTCTAGGCACTGTCCAGGGAACTTCCTCACACACCTTGTGGTTATAAATTCTTTAACAGTTGGGAACATGAAAATTAGAAGCTCTACTCTTAGTTATCAAACTTTCCTAACTCTCATCCAGGCTTACACTGAAGTTTGCTGTGTGACTTTGTGGTTTAACCCTGGCTGGTGTGTGAGCCCCACACAGCCACTCACCCACTCCCTCCACATCTTGGGGGGGGATGACAGACGGGACGGGGACGGGGACACGGACAGGAGGACAGGACACGGATGGGAGGGGGGAGAATTGGAAAAGTGAGGAAACTGGTGGGCTGAGAAAAAGACAGTTTAATAGGATAAGCAAAAGCCATGCGTGGAAGCAAAGAAAAGCAAGGGACTCACTCATTCCCCACTGCCCATGGGCAGGTAGTTCAGCCACCCCCAGGACAGCAGGGCTCCATCACACCTAACGGTTACTTGGGAAGAAAAACACCATTACTACAAAAGTCCCCCCGCTTCCTTCTTCTTTATATACTGAACTTTATTATACTGACCTTTATATACTCCAGTTTTATATACTGATCACGGTATGGAACATCCCTTTGGCCAGTTGGGGCCAGCTGTCCCAGCCGTGTCCCCTCCCAGTTCCTTGTACCCCCCAGCCCTCTCTCTGGTAGGGCCGGAGAAATGGCAAAGCCCTTGGCTTAGTATAAACACCACCCAGCACCAACTGAACCCATCAGTGTGTCACCAACGTTGTTTTCACACCAAACCCAAAGCACAGCACTGCACCAGCTGCTGTGAAGAAAATTAACTTTATCTCTACTGAAACCAGGACAATCCTGAACACAGTTTCAGAGCAGACAGACCCCAAGCTGCTCATTTTTAAGAACAAGACTAAAAAAAAAAAAAAAAAAAAAAACCAGGAAAAAAAATCAGTAGAAAACTGTATCACAGACAAACATCTGAGGACTGTACTTATTGACACAAAGAAAGAAATCAAAAGCATTCACTTGACTGAGAAGACAAAGTCTTCCCCTCCTTCCATCCCAAATGATTTAAGCAGTAGTCTTCTAAATATCCACAGACCAGATCTTTTTAAAGATAGTTCTGAAGAAACACACAGGCAATGGCAGTGATATTCAGGAGTTCCAGACTACATCTCTTTCAAAGGAAGTTAGTATATAAGCACTTTTGAGAATCCACTAACCAAGCCTTTACACACCGTAGATATTTTTTATTCAAGTCACTTTTGAAAACAAAACATAGGTTCAAAAAAGGAAATAAGTATTTTACAATTTTCTTCATCTTCAGAATATCACAATATAAAAGAAACTGGTTGGCTTTTCCCTTTCTGATCTGTTTAAAATGCTACTTAAATTTGTACGTTTTTGTGCAAACTGCTATTTCTTTAATTCCGTAAGAGAGATAATGTGGACTCATTTATTTCTAATTCTAGTGTGATATTTTTATGGATGGTTTTTGAAGTACATGGTATGTAACTAAGGATAATGCAGACAGTTCCTTTGTTTTCTGGTGGAGTCTCTTTTTTATTTTGAGGCTTTGGGTTTTTTTTTATTTTTTTGCTAAGTAAATGCTATGTGATTGGATATAAAGCAGAGAGTGAACTGGTGCTCTTATTCACTTGTGGGTATTCACACTTTAACATGACAATATCTGATTTTAAACTACATGTCCTGCAGAATATTTAGAGAGAAGGAGGATTTCTTTAACCCAGATGCAAATGAATTAGGAAAGAACGACAATTATGAAACAGATCACTGCTCAAATCTTCCTGCAGGACAATTGCCATAAGCCAGCAAGAGCCACTTGTGAACTGCAAAAAGCAAAATCTGAGTAAAAATTAAAACACTATTGTACAGTAATATCATTCCACTGTGCACACAGGGCCATACTTTGGAAGATAATGAAAACAGAGTGTTTTCTTTAGTTTCCCTGAAAAATTAATGTATTCAGCAGCTCTGAAAATCATGATAACACTGAATGAATGGTTTGTACATAATTACTGGGTATAAAAAACCTATACTGAATAATAAAATATGCTTTTGTGAAAAAAGATCCCAGCACCATGCTCATGTGATTTCTCTTTGCACAACAGTATGGCAACAAGTGTCTTATGAGCAACTCTGTTAAATGTAAAATCAAGTATCGTGCTGCTGCTGATTTCAATGTGTTCTTACCAAATCCTAAAATCACTGTATTCAGAGATCAGCAGAAAGGAGAAAGCATGATATGTGGAATAACAATATATTGATTTGCAATCTTCTATCTATAGTTGTACTTTAAAGCTCTACTGTGAAGAAAAAGCACAAGAAAATTCCAGCCACTCTTCAGTTCATCTGTGCAACTGGTTACATGAACACCTAGTAAGGCAGCATAGGGGAAGGCTGTAAAGAACTGGTTCCATTATATAAAACTGACATGTAGTCATTCAATTGGGAAAGATGCCCCACATCATTCACCACATAAGGACCTATAGTTCACTCTTTTTGCTCCATTTTTCTTTCTTCACCTCAGTTTGTTTTGCTTTGGTTTTTTCTAATTTATTTTATTTAAACTGATTAGAAAAGACTAAAGGTCTGCTATCAATATTCTTGAGAGATGTAAAATCCTATTGATGAGTATCCCTTTCCAGTCCTGGAGACAACAGATTTTAGCAATTATCTTCAGATACATACAGAACAATGAGCTCTACAATCCACAGCTTGCATGCGTTAGCATTATGATTTTTTCCCCCATGACATTTGGTGAATTTAATTTGTTTGATATCAGAAAAATAAATATATAAAAACTGTTCTCATGGAAGTCTGCACAAACATTGAAACACAAGGATACACTAATATTATCCTTGAGGATAACAGAACTTTACCTTGCATGTAATACCAATGTAAATAACACTAAAATAAATTATTTAACAGTAAATATTAATAAAATAACACATAGTACATACTAATAATAGATTGCTGATTTTGTCAAAATTTAAAAATAACTCTCATTATATTGCTTATTCATTGCTATTTTGGTTTTGAAAGTCAATAAAAATTATTCCTGTATATGCTAACTTATTAATATTAGTTTAGGGGGAAAATAATTAAAATATTAATAGTGTCCCAAGGTGTTATTCTAAACTCAGTGTTAGTGGGAGCCTGATTTAGCCTGCTAAAGGACTAGGCCTTTTCTCAAAGCTTTTATACTGAGTATTTTTTGCCTTGATCACAAAACGATCGTGGTATGAAGACTCAATTTACAAAATTCTTTTAATGTAAACAATACAGAAAGCCACTTGAAAATGTATTTGAAAATCAATATCACTGATACGTTTATCAAAATAAAAATAAAGAAAATGTACTCTTCAGACTTTTTGTTGTTAAGAAGATCTTGCAGAATTTCAGAGTTCCCCTAAAACATCTGGAAGTATAAATATTCCTATAACCATTACTTTCTCTTTTCACTACAAGCTGAAATCCTGCCTCTGTCATTCAGGGAGGAAACCTCTCCAAAGCCTAGAATACTTGTTTTCCATGAATTTTACAGTATCTGAAATATAAAAGACCTGCCAAGCCATGGTTACACAAAAGGCAGGAATAACTTAAAATAACACCAAATCTACTTCAAATAGGTAAAACCATAACTAACTTTGCTGCCTTCTAATTTAAAAATTATGTTCCATTACTAGCCAAACAGGCAGTAAAGGAACTTCCCCGGATAGAAAATGAGGAATATGAACACCAGCTGAGAGCACACTCTGTTAGACTTTTTGCACATTATCTGTGGGTCTGTAAATGCTAACATTTTAACATATAGATTTCTAAAGTTAAACTGCCAGATTAAAAAAAAAAACAACAACAAATTATATTGATCATATTTCATAATTAATTCTGAGGATCTTTTAGAGTAGGCCCACTGACTCATTCTTTTAAATGAAATTAAACTGAATCATATTTTCATCATTCATCCATCATCTAGATTAAAAGATTCAGTCCCACAGTCTTAAACTGCTGCCAGGGACCAGGGTACTGAGAAACGCACATACACTTTTCTTTTCAGTGCACAATGTTAGTTTTTAAAAGTTTGCCAAAGTTTTCTTCCATTTTACAGTAGTCCCACAATATTTAGACCCTCATCCTTACATTTAGACACCAGTACAGTTTCCATAATTAATAAATCTGCCTCTTTAAAAAGCTTTGTCTCCTATTTGAGCACAGGTTATATAGTACAACATTCATTCAGTGGAGAAGAGTTGTGTTGTTTTAATATTTTCAACCAAAGCACCTACAGGCCAATCCTTTCTATCTGTTAAATTTTATATACACAGTTATTGCTACTAATTCCTAGTGAGAGGGTGGAAGAGCCAGAGTGGGACTCCATCATGCATGGACAGGGCCTGAAGCTGACTCTGTCCATGTGTTTCCTGAGATGAGAGAGGCAATTCCACAAAATTAAATCAAAGGCTGAACAGATGATCAATAGAGTAAAATTGATAAGATACTGTTTCAATGCATTGTAATATAAATTCATATTTACGTTACAAAAAAGGATCATAAAAACACACTCATGGCTAAGCTATTCCAAACTTATTACCATGAACGCGTGGGGAGTGGTGCATACTACACACGTTATTTCTGTGGAAAAAAGGCAGCCTGTAAAGGAGCTGGCTAGCAAAGCAGGGCAGATGATACATGACAGTGTATTTACAAACTAAAATGTTACAGACATACATAGGTGACTCAAAGTTGTCTTGTTTTTAAAAAAGGAGCAAAGAAACTCTCTGCCATTAAAGAAGTCATGGAGCCATGTGAATTTGGCCATACAAATCTCCTGTTTGTCATCACCATGTATCAATTTGGGACATGCAGTTTGTACTTATGGTACTTTTAAGATGTGATGTCACTCTAACAACAAGAGCTAAGTAAAAAATGAAAAAAAACCCAAACCCTATAGTATTTGCTTTTGAAACCATGCAGCTGCAGCTGGCAAATCCAAAGTCTAAAAAGAAACATCCAAAATCTTGTTAAGTTCCTTGGGCTTAAGCAAAGCAATACTAGAAGTAGATCAAGAGAAATCTTACTTCTTGTTGAGATATCCATGTAGGATGAAATACAGTTTTTGGCATTTGAAAGGAGTTTGATAGAGCTGGTTATGAACAGAAAACATGTATTTTGCAACAATCAAAATACTGTGTGCCTGAATTAATTGCTTTGTGGCCAGGATGTCACCCACAGGTTGAAACAAGAGTCAGGTAATGCATTGAGAATATCAGCAATGGTGAATAGAGTCAATCCCCTCAGGAATCTATTCAGTGAAATACATGGCCTTCTATTAAAAAAGTCAGGCTAACTTCAAGTCAGCTACTAACAGAGTACTGCAGGTTAAAAAAAATTTCAAGGTTCTCTTTGTTGTAAAGATGGTTGCTTATTTTTTCCAATCATTTCATAGTGTAGATTCTTGTTCTATAACCACACTTGTCATATTCACAGTGCCAAAAAGGACAGATGAGAGAAATTCAAAGAAAGAGATTGTTTCTGGAATGGCAATAACAGGATAGGAAAATGAAAAAGAAAAAAAAAAAAAAACAAGGAAAAGGGGAATAGGGAAAGGGGAATAGGGAAAGATGAGGGAGAGATCCTGACATAAAATCACAAAAGCTTGCTCTAATGTTGGATGCCCTCAAGCTCTCAGTCCTCACAGAGGTTTGCAATTTAAAGATATCATATATGCAACTGCCAGAAAGCTCACAGGAAAACAAATCATCACACAGGGAGCAAAGGGCAAAAGTATGCTGTTGTCTCTGCTACTGAGAAACAGAGGGACTAGCCATTAGCAAAGATATTTGGGGTGAAAGAAATAGGTACACACACAGATACTCTGAGCAGAGCAATTAGATAAGGCTCCTACGGATATGAGAGTTGTAAACCACCAGGAAAACACTTTGCTAAGATGAAGTGTCATCACCACACATGGCTCCATGGCTGGCTGATTTTGGAGAGGCTGAACCTTGTTGAGCTGCTGCTCTTCTGAACTGTCTATCCATTATACACCATACAGTGCTGAGGGCTACGAAACTTGCCCACCTCCAGGAAAACACAACAGAGCCAGTCATGTTAGAAGACTGAAGTATATAGAGATGTCAAGCCGAACCGAAGTAATCATTACCAAATGTGAAGTGAGAGATAATCTATTTACACAATAAACTTCTATTGTGTAATACTTTCACTCGTGCTTCCTTACTGTTAGAACAATGAGATTCAATAACATATGCACAGTAGAGGCAAAGGGGCATAGTATAAAGTGGAAACAGAAGAAAGCACCCAAAACTACTTTTAAACATGCCCGAGGAGCATTGGTTTGACTGGCATTTTTTGTAACTTGGAGAAACATAAATATTGATTTCTTCCCAAATACTATTTGATTCACAAACACCAAAGACATCTGTTTGCATTTTAAGAGATCAATGTATTTCAATACTATCAGTATGAAAAGATAGGAAACAGAAAGAGCAAATGGTAAAAATTGTACCGCCTGGAATACCAACTAGAATTAAAAGGACTTATGAAGAGGTTTAATAGGTGTATATATAAAGCTAGTGAAAAATGTATGGTCCTGGAAACTATATATATTTTCAGAAAAGGTACCGTACCTTCCTATTTCTTCACTCTGACACCTGCCCACACTGTCTAAGGGAGGAAAGCAAACAATTTGGATGAGAAGACAGCTGGCTTTCTATGCTTGGGTGTTCCTCTGTTGGGCTTCAGCAAGGCTGTAGCGCGCGGCGGCAGGGCTATCCCACCCTGGCAGCATGTGCTGCCCCAGAGAGCTGCAAACTGATCTGCCCTGGCCCCTGCTACAGGTGCCCCAGTAACTCAAGAACATAACTCCAACACCTACCCTGCCGCATATTAGCAGAGCACTTGGAACCAGATTAATCAGCTTGGGTTTCGATGCTGTTTACATTCACACCTGATTTTGAAAAGGAGCGCTCCTGATTATGTGAGCCCTGTTCTCAGCCACTTGCTGAATCAACCTTTTATGATGCGGTCCCAATTTCATGGAAATCAGCAGTGCAGTGTGTAGCCCCGTACAAGTCACTCAAGCATCTACATGCTTGCATTACATTAGCATATCTGAAATGTAAACAAAGTATATTACTTGGAAACATCCAACACACAAAGGTAACATGTTTGGAGAAGCAGCAAAACATTCGCAGAGAAAGCTTCCTGAAATAGTAACAATATTAGTGATAGCTGCAAAAATATCTTCTTCAATATTGAATAAAAAGAATATTTAATTTTATTTTTTTAAAAAAAGACACTGGGATTTCTTGACTGAAATTGGGATTCCCAAACTCAGTCAGACTAAGATTCATATAAGGAGAAGAAAAAAAAATAAATCTTGTGTTTATTCATCTTTAGGAGACGCCAATATATTGATAGAGATATGAATAAACATAAACGTCACCATCCAATATCAGAATTAGAATACTGAATATTGCCGATGGATTAATTATGTTTTCCCAAGCTATTCAGATAATTAGACGTACTAAGTTCAGAGCTATTTTTGCAGTAATAATGGACTTGTTTTGTTGTGTTCTATTTAACAAACCGTTAGATGTTTTTTTCTAAGACTTGTTTACATTCCTCTACATCCTGTCTTTATTGATATTCTGTCCTTTGGATTATAGTGTCATGCCAGCAACACCACTGAAATAGCTCAAGACAATATAAAACTTGATTTTCAGAGCTTCTACAATAAATCAGACTACAGTAACTCTTTAGATGCTTCCAAAATTGAAATATGCCATACTGTGCAAAACAAATTTCTTTTTAATTTTATACACTTGCACATCATGAGTGTGTGTGTGAGGACCCTAGACCTAATGGATTCCATTCAGCAAACAGTTTCAGAGCTTGCATTAGTCAAAAATGTTCAAAATTTTATGAAACCTTATATCACATATAGAGCACTCACTGAAGACACAAAAAACCAGAACAAAATTTAGATATTTGTATCTAACACATTTAAATGTCAGCACATCCATGCGTGAATAACCCTAATCGTACTAGGGAAATTCTTACCCTTTTACTGAATCAGCTCTTCAAGGTGCAGTGTATATTGCACTGGAGTCCCACTGGTCTCAACAGTTTGGTATCACATCAGTCACAATCAGTCTTTGCATTGACGCTACCAAAGAAGGAGCGTGTGAGGTGCCAGACATCCTCAGCTCCCAGCATTGTCTGAGACAACATTCTGTACCTTCTACCAGCAAATATTCCAGCAAAAGCACATAGCCAGCACTGGCTAGTCTGAAATATGGAAAGCTTTAAAGTGAAGCATTCGTACAGCTTCACATTTTCTTGTGCTTGTTCAAAATCTGATTAAGTGACTGAAATAACTATCTAGTCAAACTGTATCAAGAAATCTTTGCTGCCACAGAAATCTCGTGCATAAAAAATATGTATATGCATGCATATGCTTGTTTAGGGGATATACATATATATTTGTAGTCATTCACGTTGTCTGGCTGCAAGGAAAATAAACAAAAATTGCAGAGCATTTTTGAAAGTCTACAAACACTTAACACCAGTATTCTTGAAAGGTAAGAGTGTCTATTAGCCCAAATACATTTCAAAACATGGCTTTGTTGTTAACATGTTGCAAATGAATAGAATCCAAATATGAAAGGTAACAGAAAGAATTGTAGAATTATATAATTAAACACTGCTACTTTCCTTCTGGGTACCATTACTCACAATGTGCAAATGTATTATGCAAAATAATATTAAAACAGAATCTGCATTTTACCCTTGGGTTCATTCAATAGTCAAGATGAGTTATAGAAAAAGAAGTTCATTTAGGATGAAAATAAAGCATTTAAAAATAAGATTTTTCATATTGTCCTTCACAGATCAATCCAGAGACTTTAAAAGAACAATATATCTGATTCAGTATACGTCCATTTAAATCTCCACTTTCAATTTGTATCACACATCCCAAGTGTCCCTCAAGGACTGTTTGCTTGCTATTTTATTTTATTTTAAAAAGGACTGAACTGTATTCTCAATCAAATGCATTATTGGAACATATATGAGAGCTCTGAATACTAACATGAATATCTCTGCCTTGTAAGTATTATATTTCCAAAGTTACAATTATGTGGGTTGGAAAGGATTACACAGCACTGAATCACCTTATGTAAGCAAAATTTTAGATGAATTTCCATTGTGTGTTCAATTTTATAATCCCAAGATATAAAATTGCATCTATGCCTCATCTCTTTAAAGCTGTTTGTTGGGCTTTTTTATTAATCCCTCATGCAAATTAGAAATGTAGATTTATTTATTTATTTGTAACCATCCTTCAAATCAGCTTTGCTGGTTCATTCTTGTAGCTTACAGTTTAGCTTGAGATTCATTTTCTCAGGGGATTCATGTTCTCTGTCTGTAACAGCTTTACTTCTTTAAGCAATGCACTGAGTACGTACAAGACTGGGATTGCAGGAGTTCAATTCTGTGTTCTTTATTGGAAAATGCTATTCTGTAGGTGGCAATTAAATGTTGTATAGTTCTGAAACTATATTCATCTCCTTAAGGGGCAAACCTCAGTTCTGTCCTTGCATTACCCTTGAGTCTCCAAGAAAAAACTGAGCTGATGCATATAAGGACTGACATGCTGAGCATGAGATTGCACTGTGGTTTTGGTCAATTTAAGCAAGGATTCCACTGGACAAGCCTGCCCTGACTTTTTGTGTCCTTCCCTTGGGCTAGTACTGTGCTTTTACAAGCACACAGTGATGTAGTTCACCCTCCCTGTCACCCACCCTCCCTCCCCAGTAATTTTTTTGTAATACTCATACCCTAAATTCTCTCCACACCCAGCCACTAGATTGTCACTATACAGAAAAGGTGAAACCTCAGCTTAAAGGGAGAAAAAAATAAGGTAAGACCATTCCAGGGCTGGTCACCCTGAGAGTCACTTGGCTTTATCTAAGCTGGTGTGTGCCACTCTCCTGAGACAACATTTGAGGTAGTCTTCACCTACTAAACAGGGGAGCATGTCTCAAAGCATGAGACAATTCTGGAAGTGGACTGGCAGAGAACACCAGGGACAGCCATAGCATATCAATCTCCAACACAGAAAAAGAAAAGTGAAGTAGTTAATAGTACTAAAGCTATGATAGTATAATACTGCTGTGGGTTCAGAAAGTGTCCCAATGATGGACCATATATCCTGTTAAAAACAACTTGTGTATCAAGGAATTTATTTTACTAACATTACCCATTTTTGTGTCTTTATGTGAAACCAGTTCCTCCAGTGCTAGGCAACAAAACATGGCTCTAAGTCAGTCCACTAGATACTTTTCCATCTAGAAGAAATTCAGCTGCAGAGAGCAATTCAAAATACTAAACAGTTCCCGTGTCTTTTCTCTCTCCTCCTTAAAGGAATTAAACCACTGCTGACACAGGAGGAAATTAATTGCTCTTGACTGCAGCTAACACTTCATAATCCCTTACAACTCTTCTGGTGATCATGACCCTCAGTTTGAGATACAATGTCGAGAGTGAATGAGCATCTACTACCCCATAAACTACCCATAAAATATTATTTATTATTTATTGAAACAGAATTCTTCATCACCCCTGGCATCTGAGTTTCTTACCTCAAATGACTTATTAAATCTCAAAACTCCACTCAAAAATAATTTACATCACAAAACAGTCTTGACGGATAGTGAGAGCATACACGTTTGTTCAAAGTTTCTCAAGAGTCACTGATGATGGAAAATCAAATGATCTTTATGTTGCAGGTACCAGTATATCTATCTAAAATGCATTAAAAGAAAAAAAAAAAACCAACCAAACCAAGAAACCACATCAGGTTTATTATCTCTATCTACAACTCTTGGTGTGATATTTTCCTTTATAGTATTTTGAACCTTTCACCTCCCAAGAACAATGAACTTCAGAAAATAATGTGAGAGGAAAAATCTTTCTTGCTTTCAGGAATATAATTTCAGAAGTGATTCATTGAAATTAGTAGAATGAAAAAGAGTTGGGATAAAAGATGAAAATGGCTATTCTATTTGCTTTATATTGATTCTGCTTTAATCTCTGTGTAAAGACTAGATATTTCTAGGTGTGGGCATGCAAGTAAGTGGAAGGAATGGGACATCAAAAATTGTGTAACGACTTAAGGTCTACTATTCTTGGTTACATCGACTGGTGTATATATAAGAGATGCTTATTTGCTCTGCACATCTAATTCCAGGAAAAGAGAATACTGATTCTTTTACCGCCCCCCCCCCCCCCCCCGAAAAAAAAAAAAAGTTTTAATGAGACAATTTATTCATAAATTTTACATAATCAAATTCAGTTGAACCTTCTGTTCATATAAGCACCTAACACAGAACACACTTCACACTTGATTAACCAAAGTCTTCTCTGTTCTTGAATTCAAGCAGCAAGCTACATTACTTGAACTGGTTTTCTATCTGAGTTATCCCAATGGACACTGGGAACTTTGAGGGGCTTTCCCCCCTTCTGACAACAAAAGAGAACTAAAACAGAATTCAGCTGCTTACGTCTCCACACCAAAATAAAGCATCAACCTGAACATCAATACTGGGCTGAACTTTTTAGGAACAGGGAGGCTAATCGACTGCACAGTTACGCTAATGAGCCAACACGCTATTTCCATAGACGGATTATGAAGAGCCTAACAAATGTTTCTATAAGCCTGCCACATTACTTTTAAGTAAACTATGTTTCTTCTCCTTTCGTCTCTTCTTGCCGCCTACTCTAATAACAATTTGATTCATAAAATGCTCAAGAATCAAAATGACTACAGACAACCTACTTGCCTATAATACATACTGTAAAAATCCAGGGGCAGGTAACAAAAGCCAGGCAGTAATTTTAAGGCAGACAAACTGCAAGTAACCTGGGAAAGCAGCACGGTAAGAGTCACAGTACAAAATACAATGACGTGTCATATCCTTATTCAGAAGCCTGAATGAACCAACAGACAAACTCAGGCCACGGGTCATTGTACAGCTCCCAGTTTAGCGCGATGCCATTCCTGCTGCAGCTGTGCCTGGACAACAGGACCAACCTAATGCCACAACTAAGAATCTTGTAACTGAGCTTGTGATTTAGTAAAGCTCCTAAGGACCTTCTGAAGGTCAAGTGCAACTTTGATGTCCAAACTCTTCTATTAAAGTATCACATCTCTTTTGATGACTGTGTTCACATTTATTTTTAAAAGATACATACCTAAGTGCTTTGCTACATTGTATGTTCAGAGGAGAATCCAAGGAACAACAGACACAAGTGAGCCCTTGGCTGCCATCATCTTTTTGCAATGTCAAACTCACCTGGGAAAAGTAGCCATTTCTAGGGAAATGCATTTAATATGCTTAAAAACAATTTACACTTTTATATTTCATGGAATGATACTTTCTCTGTTTGCTTTCTTGTTTTGTTTTGTTTTTCTATCTTACATACTTAAGACTCCATTTTATCATGTCAGTGTTCATCCAGCAAAATATTTGTGTTCAACTTTAAGCACATCTGTAGACTCACATTAACAAGACTATTTAGTCAGCTAAGAACTTGTTTAAATTTTTTCTGCAGTTAAAGACAGAAAGCTCAGCATCCTGCTGGACAGGATCCTTTAATGAAGCTCGGATAAAATGGAACCTTGGTAAGAAAATAATTGTAACTAGTTAGGAAACAGAAAACAGTTCTGTAAGGTATTAATACTTTCTTCCGTTCATAGAATTTATCTGGACCAATTTCTAGTTCTGAAAAAGGCTTTCACAATGCCTTTTATTGCTGCTTAAGCCACTATCAAAATTGTTTAAAAGTAACAGACATGATTTTATGGTAACAAAATTGATTTCTTGGTAAATATTTTACAGAACAGATTCAAGACATGACTGATGGAATTCTACTAAAATGTAAGAGAAATGTCAAAAAAAAGCTCATCCTACTTGCAGCATCATTTTCACCACAAACACTGCTTTTGAGGAAAGAAAAAAAGATAAAAAGATAAAATACTCATAATGAACATAAATATGGTCTACAAATAGACCCCATAACATAATGTAAGGAATCAATATTTAGCATGATTTGGTAGATTTGGATTAGAAGTGTGGGCCTGATCATGCATAGGTGCTGCCTGCTGCGATTCCCCTCACTGAAACCACCAGGACGGGTGTGCAGCCCTAGCTGCTCCACAGTACATATCTGCTTCTCTACTCACACCATTCTGTTCTTCATCATGCTGTGGAAAGCCTTTCTTCCTGCACCCCACTAGAATTATATAGATAAGAAGCACGGGCAGAAGCTGTTCAGCTGCTCCTCAGTGGGGCTACCCAGCACTGTGTGTTCCTTACCCAGTGGCAGCGTTACCCGGGCCATGCGGGTGGGAAAGCGGCTGGCTGCTGGGCAAGAGAGGAGCTGGCCCCTCTGGGCTACCGAGCCCTGGTAAGTAGGTGTAGGTGCTCGTGGTAAGTCGTGGGACTTTATTTTACTCTTGGTCTAGCTATGCACAAAGGAACTTTGAGTAATTCCTATCCCCCTGGTAATGTGTTTTGAGAGCAGCTCCCTGGTGCTGTTTGCTGCGGCCCTTTGGGATACAGGTAGGTCTATGAAGAAGAGAAGCTGGAGGAAGATGAAGAGATGGGTGGGCCAAGGAGGAGTAAAATTCCTGCAATGTATATAGGAGTAACTACCACTGTTCTCTACTCTCCAGAGAGAAGAATACAGCTAAGTATTTATTAGGCTTATTTGAAAGGGATGTTCCTAGTAATGATGCATTTACAGACAAGTCTAGCAAAGAGTGCTTAGTGGTGTGCATTTTTCAGCAACAGAAAATTTTTTGACTTGGTGTACAAGTTAATCTTTTCTGCTGTGAAATCCAGTGGTAAATATGCATTTTTAAGGATGAAGATTTCTGTCTACTCCAATCTGCATTTAGGGACCTGGCCTAGAATCCAGCTACCAGAGCTGGATCAGACAGTAGCCTTTGTTCTGACTTGATGAGAGATATCAAGCATATGTAACAGGGATGATGACAGATCCCTTTAAATCAGACAGGACAATTAATACTATTACACACAATAATATGCTGAATTACTTGTTGATCACATAGACATAAAAGAAAGGATGAAAACCTTGATAATGTTAATGATGAATAACCACAAATATTACTGAATAACAGTGTTACTTCTGAGAGGCCACATTCCTGGGCATAAAACATTGTAAGGCAGGGCTCCACTCCTAAATTAACATGAATTTGTGCACTCAGCAGTACCTAATGCTTTTAAAAATCTTCTCACAAAGCAGATTGCTAAGCCTGTCTGTATTAGTGTATATTCAGATTCATTATGAACTCTAGGCAAGTACTCAATGGAAGGAAACATCCCACAAACTTTCATGAGCTACTCTTTCACATCACATTTTTCTGAGTTTATTAATTCCCATTTTCAGTAAATACACGAGATTAAATACTTTCAGCTGATGAAACTCAGTAAGTCATTTACAAACAACTCCTTTAGTGCTCTTCTGCCCCACCCATCTTTGTGAGCACACAGCTGAGTCCACAGCTCTGCTGGGATCTGTGTCAGGAATGGGGGATGACAGAGGAAACTCTGGGCTGTGCACTGTGCACCATCCCAAGGAGGACCGAAAACTAGTCCAGCCCAAACTGCTACATCTGGCGTGCAACTACTGACAGCTGCAAAGGACAATTCTGGCATCAGGGATTTTTAAATGGTGTAGACCCTTTATCACTCTTTTTCTATTTGAATGTTTTCTGTTCTGGGCCTTACAGAGAAGTTTTATAATGCAAAAAAAAAAACCCAACAAAACCTAAATGCTCAACATCCAAAGACTTTTTTTTTTTTTTGTTGTTGTTTTTTTTTTTTGTCTCAGTGGGGCAGCACACTGTACCCAGACAGCAATAAAAAACTGGACTTTATGTGTATTCTTAAAATGCAAACATATGAAAAAGATAACCTCTCTTTTGTCAAAGTTTCATCACGTAGGCAGTTTAAGTCACGTTAACTGTTCAAATATTTAAAGTCAAATGTATTCATTTGTATTTTTTAAACTTCAAAGTCCTTCTGATAAATCTTATTTTGTGAGAAAAGCTGCCTCCTTCCTGCTAAGCAAAATAACAGTTACAGAAAGAGATATAAATATCAAAATCTTTATTTGCTAACATTTTGATCCCAAAGACTTTACTCTGGCACACAGTCTTTGAAGTTAATATGGAAATTACCTGAAAAAGGACAAAGATTTAGCATTGACTTTTAGCTTCTTATTTGTTTTCAATGCATGCAGGCAGCTTATTCTTTGCTCTTCATGAAAACTCTCAAACACAGACTTAGGAGAGTTGCTACAAAAGCTTGGTATGAGTGTTCATAACAGCCACCATCGGCTAAGAAGTGGAGAGAAGAGCTAGCTTCTCTTCTAAGTCACTATCACAGCACATGACAACCCAGACAGAAAACAGCAATGATTCTTTCAAACTTTTGTTTTGGTATTAAACACAAGAAGTGAAAATACTATTCAATCTTTACTAGCTTTATAATTCATTTTAGAAAAAGGTACATCCAAGGTCTGCTTTAGTAGATAAAACACTAATCCTTTCACCTCTAGGACAGCTGTATTGTCTAACACAAGTTCCTAAACAAACAGAATTTGGTGTTCTGCTTTGTGATAGTAGCTCGTATCAGAAAACTGATCATCACACAGGATTCAGAACAATCGGCAGCCTTTGGCAGAGACTCAGTGTTAAACTATTACAGGCTGTTAATCATCTCTTATCCTAGGAGGGGGTAATCAGGAAAAAAGATGGAGGCCAACAGCAATGCAGTGTAATGACAGCATACATTTTTGACCAGATGAATGGAGTCTCATTATATGAATAAAAGGAACTCTCCATTTTCACCATTACGCTCATCTCTACTGTCCCACTTACTCCAGAACTGGAAGGAGTAAATGAACAAAGAAAATGAAAATGTTAAAACAATTAAAGTCCCACATATGACCATTAGAAATTTAGATCTGAACTACTGAGTGAGGTTGCACGCATAAAGATCTGACAGCTGCAAAATTAAACATTTTATATATCAAAACTGTAATATACCTGTGGAAAGCTTTCCAATAAAACCTTAACTGTAAGCAGCCTCTGCAAATTTTGAACTATCTGTCAGCAACTGGAAATTCAGAATTTTGATCAGTGCTTTGCTTTTCAAAGACATTTACTCTGAAACATTCTCTATTCCATAAGCTATATGCCTTGTTTGTCAATGAGTCAGTTCCTGTTAATAAGTCATGCAAAATGATGCAGATTGAAGTTATGCAAAGAAAATTATCTTTCTTGAAACTACTGTGTTAGCTGATTTGCCTACTTAACATGTTGTGACAGCTTCAAGATCTTGAAACTGTCTAGAGATATACACAAACCATTAAAAACACCAAGAAAAGCTGCATTTGAAATAATAGAGTCAAAATATCTTGGAAAACGTAGGGCAATAAAATATTAATAACAAAACAGCTGTTTAACGGCAGCCTACCAAACACTTACAACATGTTGATGTTATTTATACAAGAAGAGAGGGTATGTCACATTTGGAAAATGATGTCCTATGGTTCTTCAGGATGTTTTAAGCATATATTAAAAAAAATAAAAAAAAAGGGGGGGGGTGGGGGTGGGTGGGGAAGGGAAGGAACTATTTTACCATATTTAAATTTAACCACTGTGGTAAAAAAAAATGACAATTTAGCTAAAAGGCTTTCTTTGTACACTGACTTTTGACAACCTTCAAGAAAATAAGAACAAATAATGTCTTATTCTGACTTTAACGTTTTTATTACCTGTCAGTGATTTTTGTTTGTTTGTTGGTTTTTAAGTACCAAACACAGAACAATAGCCAAAAGACCGCTATTATCCATATAGGTTGAATAAGCTTAAGTAGATACACGTGACCTTCATCTCTAAGAGACAAAAAGAAAATGAAAACTTCAGACGGTACACTGAATATCTAGATTACTCTACAGGACTAAGGATCGTTAGAATAAATGGAAAATTTATTTTTTTTATGGTCTCCAATTTTGAAAATATTGTAAGTATGTAAAATCCTTTTAAAAAACTAGATAGTGACAGGTTTAAGCACTCCAGTCTGAACCTGTAGTTGCAAACTTTAAAAGCACAGAGTAGTTGCCTTTATGAAAAGGGCTACATCATCCTGGTTTTTACAGATTGATTTTCTGGACTCTTTAAAAAGAAAAAATAGACAAACCTTTACTTTTTTTTTTTTTTCTTTCTTTTAGAGTGCCATTTTCTTAATGAGAAATTGATGAATGATGACATCTGGCAAGAGAAAAAAAGCATATGGTCTAACTAGCTGTTTCTACAGAGGTTAAAATCAGCTTTGCAATTTTCTCTGCTTGCCATTATGATTGACAGATCATCAAATAAATCAGTCACTCTTCTCCCCCTCTGTGCTAGTCCTCTGTACCATCAAAGACACCAGGGGGTAAATTTGCACTGTAGTGTATGAGGAATTAGACACACAAGATCCATTAACATAAATGGGATTTTTGCACCTAATTCCCTGCACACCATGCTTAAAAATGTAGCCGTAGGATATAATATTCATGTTTTCTTCTTTATTCTATTTATAATTTTTAATTATTAATTTCTAGCATAATTGGGTTCTTCTAAAGAAAATTAAATGCCTAGTACATTACCTAAAATATTGTTTAAGACCCCTTGGGCTTGATATGGAAGATGACAGGGAGTATGCATGCATGCGATCCAAAAACTCAAAGAAACTAGAGTGAAACAGGATTGTTGATCACATATTCAAATTGTCTTTGCTTCCTTCACAGCTGTTACCGAAACCTTACCTGCTTCAGTCCAACCCATCTTTTCCTCATCTCTCAAAAAGTAATGAAAATGGATACAGTATTTGAAAATTAGAACAAAGTAAAGGGTGTTTAAAACTAAGTCACTGAACCATGGGTTTGTTTTTTTAAAAAAATATTAGAGCAAATCTGGATCAACAGAATCAGACAGGGTAGAATGGTATTGGTTTTGAGGTGTTTTCTTTTGTGATCTCTTAAACCATTAGATAAAAACAGTTTTTCTGCATGATACTTCAATGCAGTCTGTGTCCATTCCCTTGCTTTCAATGGAAAATTCTGAAACTGATTTATGTAATTTCAATCTGCAGCAATTTTAAGTCCTTCATTTTGATAAATGTGCAAATAATTAATTTGTGTTGATCTATTTTCTTTTTCCAGGGGCTTAATGGCTATAGTGAATAAATTATAACTCAGCTGCATTGACATAGAAATGAACCACTTCCAGTTACAGAATATAGAACCTTTCTATAAGGAGAGAACATCCTTCTTCCCTTTTCTATCTTAAACTGACAAAGGCACCAGCATGAGTTGTTGAGACTAGGTTGTTTGTCTACATTAAACTTGTGTAGTACAACCAAATTATCAAAAGATTAAAAAAAAAAAAAAAAGACAAAGTTTCAGAAGCAAAAAAACCCCCAAAAACCTAAAAAAAAGAAAGTGCCATGAGTAAAGATGGGGCATGTTCAAAGAAAAATAAATGAGTTGAATAGCAACACAGGGCTTGAAAAGGCTGAGTCTGCTATCATACAGCTTAAGATCTGCAGAATTGAGATAACATTAACAAATTGCCGGGTCAGACAAATAATTTGTTGTATTTATTAGGGATTGAAGGGAAGCCAAAGCAAAGAATGCTGTATCAGTAAAGTTGATGACAATGAGGATGAAGCAAGTCTGAGATCAGACATTTTGTTGAGGGAGATACTGTGACATTTTGACTTAATGGGCAAAAAGGAAAAGTCCAAAATAGCTGGTAGCTCACAAATCTGAACAAGACTTGTCTATTTGAAAGTGGTGAAGAAGAAAGGGGAGGAGTACTGAGAGATTAAATGCCTCATTCATTTTGGCTAAGATTAATATTGCAAAAAAAAGTCAATGGAACATTCCAGAGAGGTAGAAAAACATTAGGTGAAGGAAGAAAGGTCAGAACAGGAGTGTTAATTTTGCAATCTGTTCAACACATCTAAATTTGAAAGATGCAGTAGAAAACTATAAGATACTATTTGGATTTTTATTCCCAGTGTTTATTACCATGTTTTCTTCTCTACTGTCAGAATTCATTTTTTTTAAAAAAAAATGAAAATTCAAAGTCTAGATAAAGCATGTTCTTATAAGAATGGTATGAACACAAAGCTTTTTTTCTATCTTGGTCCCTTTCTAATAAAGCCTGATCAACAGTGTCTCTGTTCTTTACAGGTCTGTTCTATATAACATAGCTTGTTTTGAACCAGTATTTTAGTAAGCAACAGCTATGTCTGAAAATGATTTCTATAAAATGTTCTGCTTACTAGTTAATCTAACAGCTTTACACATCACTTCAGCAAAAAAAGAAGGGAAACCTGTGCCCCTTTGCTTCTTGTATGACAAGTTTTTATACAAGAATATTTTTTCACATAGTATAATGGGCCTTTTCATACCTTCTTTTTCTTAAGATTTTTGCTTCTTCTCACTTTTCAGAAGCACTGATTGAGAAAATGCTGTAACCTCTTCAATTTTCAAATAGAAAAACACAGCAAGCATGTTTGCTTCTGTAGTTTTTTTGTTTTTTTCTCTTGCTACAGCCAAATAGAACAGGAGAAATACCTCCTGTTCATATTAATGCTTTTTCAAATATTAAGGTCTAGTTCATGTTTACAATATCTTATACATGGTCCCCTCATACCTGACATAACAAATTACTCACACAATGCTAACGCTACCTTCATCTCACTGAAGTATACAAGCTTTTTTCAATCACTCCTGAAATAACTGAGTAGGAGCTTTTTGGGATGGCTGCTAAAATGGATACAGACATATTCATCATCATTTCTCTCAGTTTTATTAGTCTGTATTTTGCTATGATGAACAGAACTTGAACTGATGGCTACATGTCTCATGTTTCCAGAACCTGTCTGTGATTTTCATTTACCTAACGATTTACGGTACTCCAGCTGAAGCTGAATCCCCTGTCAATGAGTTTCCTGTTTACTATTGCTAGATTACAATGAACATAATTGATAACACAACACTAGGCAACTCACGCATGGGATATGACAGACTCAAACAGATCCAGTTTCATTTCTACTGAAGACATGATGAAATGCCTAGCAAGTTAACAGAGATGCTGCCAAGAGATTAAATCTTCTTGCTAATAGCATAGAAAAATCAATGTTATTTTCAGGAGATTGCTGATAAAAGACTATAGAAATTTTTGGTCTCATAGGTAACAAATACCCCTGTTGTCCTTATCTTTTAAGTTCTTTGTTAAGAGACTCAAAATACTTCCGGTGACATTGTAAATTTTTTTGATTTTTATAGGTTCCAGACCTTGTTTGTTTCCATTCTCTTGGGGAATACAGTTACATGGCACTCCAAAGATTTAGATTTCCAGCAAGGGCACAAGATACATATTGCATATAGGAAGAGTGAATGATAGCTTAATTTGTGCATAGATATGTAAAATATATATGTGTGTGTGTGTGTTTATAATCTGTTGCCTTCATTGTGGTTTTTACTTACATAGTTTTGTTCAGAAGAAAGTAAGTGGCCCAGATATTCAACATTAAATGAGTTTTGTCCTTTTTAAAACACGAAAGGAAAACTGTGAAGGCACTTGGGCATGTAACTGCACACTGTGCTGCAAATTGTAAGTCTGAGGGCACTATATGAAAACAGTATCTCTCATGCATCTCATCTTTTACTTGTCTAAGAAACTCATAGTCTGCCTAAATTATTTAAGCATGGTAAAGCTTTAAAAATGTGGCCTTCAGCATCCTCATGCTATAATAACAAAGCTTGCAGTTTTCTTGCAATGTAGTTGAATAAATGAACAATATATCCCTTAAAATGTCAAATGAGACTGGTATTTCCCAAGCCTTTCTCAAACATTATTTGTCTTTAAATCTGACTCCCGCTCCCTTATCTGTCTTACTTTTGTCTAAGCAGATTATAATTGATCAGAGTTATCAGTAATGTGGTATCTTAAGGTTATTATTTCATGAGTTTTACTGAAAGGGTCTCTTCTTCCCCTGTACAAAACTGAGATGACTTATATGTGCTGCTATGGTAGCTCTGACCATTTTGCAGGTCTATCACTGTGCAGATTAATATCTAATTTGTTTTCCCACTATTAACTCAAGGTCTTTCAGTGCTATTTCTTCACAGTCATTTCCTCTTGGTTGTGTGAGTTTTCTTTTTCCCCTGATGAACTTTCCTATGTTCATTACGAAACTTTACTAAGACAATTTATCAACGAGATATACAAGGCAACAAATGCTATTTTTTAAAAAATCCTGAACAATGATGCTGAAAAGGAAGACCATAAAAATCATGTGAACTTCTCTGTAATAATGTTTCTTTCTCTTTATCAGAGGAAGCACATTTATGCCAAGCTGCTTGAATAGTTTCATAAATATTTTTGTCATAATTAATATTGGTAAATCACTTGAAAAACAAATTTCTTCAAATAAATCATATTCAATGCTGTAATTACAGCCAGTTGGGAGGTGCAAGTAGAATTTATTTTTGTTTTCATTACAGTGACATGAGAGATAGTGTTCCTTCATTGTTCAACATAATTCTGTCTTCATGTTTAGCTTACACTGTTGAATCTTCCTACCTCATAAGAAAACCTTAAGCCAAAATAATCTACAGGAAAAATAATTAAAAAAAATCAATTAAACTAATTGTCAACATGATTACTATTAAATTTATGATAGCATGTACCTTGTTCTTTATAAAACTGACGAAGAGGCTATGTATATCTGATGAGTATATTTAAAGATTAAAAATCACCAGAGAAGGTAATTACATCTCACTAAGGCAAAGTTATTTTGGAAAAGATTGGTAATCCTGATGTTTCTGGGGTGGTTCCTTAGTTCAGACAGACAGTATCTTGATTTCTACCATAACAATGAAGTAATATCTTATTTTATACATATATATACACACATACACACAAAGCTTGTAAACTGGGACACAAATCTACGCACAAACTCAATCACTTAAACAGATATCATATTTCTATTATATTTATTTATAATAAATTATTTCTTAAAGAACATTAAATCACTGATTTCCTACAAATTGTGTACTGACTAATGAATGAAAAAATCTTCCCACAACCACACAGGCAATGATCACAGAGAGAATACTTAGTCCTTCATATCCTTGATTTCATTGTCTATAATTTGAAACTGCAATGCTTGCACAGAAAAGGGACCATTTTATGGCAATAAGCACTTCAAAGATGACACGATCTGCTGAAGTACCATTTGCAGACCTTGATTGTTATGACTGTTCACAGGTAAATGTGGTAGGAAGAAACCTAACATGTAGTTACAGTTATTGGACAAAAGCAGCTTGTTTTTCAGCGGCTTGTTGCTATATTCCATAAAGAAATACACAGAAAACAGTATCATATGTAGTGCTATGCATAAAATTGAGCAGTTTAAATGGGTAGACTTCTTGTGTAGTTGCTTTGAATAGTTATCAAGTGTGCTAAAACCCAACCAATCAATTAGAAAAAAAAATAAATCCTTAAACCAAAACCCCCCAGTCCAAAATAAACAATAGTAATTGACTTTATTTTTAAAGGTGAGATATTTAAGTATCCCACTTAGTTATGGATTATTTTTTTCTAGACAATAAACAGGAGGAATATATCAAAATTATTTTAAATAGTTAGGTTTTGCATAAATGTGTTACATAAATCATAAGTATAGTACCATGTTTTGAGACTTCATTGTAAACATAATTTGCCTTAATTTCATTCATAATTATATTTCTGAATTGAATATAGAAACAAGAGATAAGAAGTATTCTTTTGCTCAATTAAAAATTTTGCTTAAGTAAAAAAAAGTCAGGAAGCTGTCATGAGGTGTTAACCTAACGGAGAGGTAAGCATAGAAAGGACGTAAAACTTTACTCAAGAAAGAAATAGACCTGCACATTTATGTTGTTCATTTCGTAAAACAAAAACTGCAGCAGAAGGAGCAGGACAGAACCCATTTCCCATCCCCTGTAATGGTAATGCAAGTTCAACAAGTAGATGGTTTTATTTCTTGAATCTTATTTCTACAGATCAGTCGTGCAAGCTAGAAATTTTAAACTCTTTTGGTTTTGTGGTTGTGAAAACACAATTAGAACCGGGCGCACCTAAGTCTCAAACAACAAAAAGAAATAAAACCATAATATTTGAATCTTAATTTCAAGCCTGTTATAGTTCATATAGTACATAGGATTATCTGTGTTAAAATAGTATCTGATTTTGTCTCACTAAACCCTGTACTAACAATGCAGGAAAAAAGGAAATATTCTGACCTAAAATATATGGAGAAAATTATCTTCAATGTGTTAGTAATCCCTGACCTTTCAGACTTGGTTAAGAAATGGTCAAATTGTCGAGTGAAATTTAAAGGAATCTGGGAACTCCAGACAGGGCAGCTAGCAATGATAAATCCAACAGCAATGATAAAGACAAAGGTCAGGGGGGCAAATATATGAAAATTACTTTGTACAAGTGAGGACAGCAATACTTTCACGTCTGTCATTTCTTTAGAGCTTCTGAATAATAATTTCCCTTGGAACAGGACCCAAATGAGCCTTATTATATGAGACTGCAATTCCCCTTTCGGTAAAAACCTCTTCAAACACAATGATAGCCTGAAGATTACTGAAACAGGAATAAACATCACTTGGTCGCACAGAGGACCTGCACTGCAGGCAACTCACAGTTATGTACCAGAACACCCTGAAAACGACACGCAGCGCAACACAGGAAGAAAGAAAGAGCTTCAGCAAAAAAAGAAATCAAAGTCATTCAGAATTGGAAGACTAAAGGAATTCCTTTCTGAGTTTGGATATACACAGACAGGTTAAAAAGTTCATTGGAGTGACAGAAACTTTCAGCCCATGACCAGTCAAAGTGTGTATCCCCCTTCTCTGTGCCATGCCGTCCATTACAAATGGTGGCTTGCACAGAGAAGGGAAAGTTGTGTAATCTGTATCTGTGCTCAAAAGATAAAAAAGTAGAAGCCTGGAATGCTTAAAGCAGTACTGTCGTGCAGTTAATGTGAAATCAATGGCAGAAAAATATTTATTAGAGTGTCCAGTGACACATGAACCCAGCTAAATAAAAGGCCACAACTGCCTGGGCAAAAGAAGCTTAACAATTGATGGGAGACTTTGTCCTGTGCAAACAGACCTGAACCCCTTGTTCCTTTGGAACATTTCTGGGGTCTTCAAGAATGGAAAGATTACTATCAAGCTCTAAATATATGTTATTTAGAAAAGTATACACGTAACTGGTCTTGGCACTCAGATGATAAAATTGGCTACTGACAGAAATGGAAATGTATCAAACTAAGAACATTAATGACAGTAGTAAAGTTTGTTTTTTTTCTGAATTCCATAGCAAGATAAAAGCTCTACGGCTGATAAGTTTGCCCTTCTACATTTGTTTTTGCATTCCCCATATCTGATGAAAGCAAGCATACAAACACATGCAATCCCGCCACTTTTCAGCAAAACAATCCATATTCACATCTGATAGCACTTTATGTAATCCTGTCTTCAGATAACATAGTTGTAATGTGAAGTGATAAATGCTGAATAAATCATTTGTACTGATAAGTGTTTCTCTACAAATGAAAGTCTAAAGGCACCACAACACTAGGGGAAACATTCAAGCTAAAACAGGAATGGCAGCTGGAGAGAGTATTCTCACTGTCCTCATGACATCTAGCAGGACAGGGCAATGTACAACACACCGTTAATACTATTTCCAAAAGAAAAAAAATAAAATCCAGTTGCGTAGTCTAAGATTCCTGTGTGGCAGTGTAGTATTCAGCCAGTATTAATCATGGCCATAATGGATGGTAACATAAACACAGTGCCTTCGTTATTAAACTCTAACTTCAAAGTCATAACACTTCCCACACAGTAGCAGTACAATTCATAAATTAGGGGAAAGCATTTGGTATTCATTTGTTAAATAACCTGTTTCTGAAATGGAACAATGGGTCAAGATAAGTCAATTACTATTTACACATTTATCCAGCTGTATGACAGCTGTAGTCATAGGTAAGCACACACTTGCATAAGAGAAGGCTGTTGAGGGTGGAAAACTAAGTGGATAATTTGCTGCAGCTATCTCCATTCCCAGCTTTGCTCTGTGTCATCCTCCGTCCTGGTCCCCCAGTCTCCTCCCCAGGGCAAAGGAATCTGAGCAGGGTGGCACATTGTTATAATTGCACCGAGTAAAAATGATGTGCTGCTGAGCTTACTCTCCCCAAAGCCGGAGCCACAAAGGCTGAGAAGAGTTTTGAATTTACTCTAACTGCTACATGCTGCCCTCACCTGGGTTTGTAAAGAGCTTTGCTTCCGGAAAAGGGCAAATGCCCATGCTTGGGGCAGGAAAAGGGAAAGGTCAGAAGGAAGGACCTTGTTTCATTTTTGTCCTAGTATTGGTGTGTGTTTTGAGGAGGTAGAAATTGAGAGGTAAAAGGAGAAAATGAAGAGAAGGGGCAAAGGAAAATTAGAAATGTAGAGATAAGTGGGAAGTGATAGGAAGAAAAAAAACCACACTCTGGGAATGAAATACTTGCAGTAGCAAGTGAGCAACAGGACAAAAAAATTACTCTTCAGTTACTGTCTTACAGGATTCTGTTTACCCCAAAGCACAGAGATGAAACAAAATTATTAACAGCTGATAGAGTAAGGAATATTTATAACCATCCATCATTGTAGGAAGTAAATTCAAGTGAATGTAAAAAGAAATGCCAAACTTGTTGGTATTTAAAATAAGACAAGGTTAGATTATTTTAAATTAAATTTTAAATGCAGGTGAAATTTATAATTTGTTGTACAGCTGCTGACATTTGTGTTTTTCCCCAGACTCCCAGAGAGGCTAGAAGGCTTTATCTCAAAGAAGAGAGGGAGGACAGAAATCAAATTCCTGCTGAAAAGATGTATACGCAAAAACATTTGACCTGTGGTATCTCATGGTTCTGATCGCAATCTTAGCCTTTAAATCTGCACAGCTCATTGTCAAAGAAGAGGAGGTACAGAATGGGGAGACAAATTACACAGGTGTGTATGGGGAAGTAGCAAATATAGAAAAACAGATTTCTAGATGAACTAACAACCCTTTGTTAATATTAAAGATCAGGATGCAGCCACCTTACGGTTGACTTCTATCACAAGTTACTCTCTGTAGTCCTTTATATCAACACCAAGTTAATTTTAAATACTTGAACAGTCTTTCTTCTTTGGTAGTATTTTATACTCACTTTGCACTGATGCATGATTCAACAGTCATACACAGAAAAGGACACTAAAGTCACTGGTCTCTGCCTGCAAAGAGCCCTGGTGGTTTTAAATAACATTTTAATTTGAATTATAATAAGGTTAAGAGTGGGATTCTGAAAAGTTCATGATAAGCAACTCCATAGGCCATCACAACTGTGATCATTTGAACTTAAGGTCAGGGAGATTTTGTTCTAATGATTCAAATTTCATTTTGATTTAGCATCTGTGTGTTTCTTTAAGTCAGATCATTGCTCTTAAGCATGCCTCTGCCTCCTGGGGTGAGGCTCTGGAAGGTTACCTCGAGATAACAGCAGACAACACATACACAAGCCCAAAGTGTTACCTTTGGAATGTATGAAAAAAAAAAAAAATCCATTTAACAAATAAAGACAGAATAAAAATAAGTTTGTCACAGAATTTGAAAGTTGCCTGTTCTTCCACCTTCTGCATCAAGTGATAGCCGTAACTGCAGACAAGGATTTATTCTTGTGCTGACATTTTCTTTCCCTTACTTACCCAAATGAACAACTAACTGCCTCACAAAGATCTCACTCGATAGGGATCCTCAGCTTTCAATTTTGGATTCAGTCTTTGGAATAATACCCACAGAATACAAGTGGATCAGGCAACACCAAAAGTTTCCTACAAAGTAATGAATAATTTTATACAGCTATTACACCTGAAGCCAGAGGGTAAATTTAACTCTGAACCCCGCACACACCACCATCCCCAGCACACCCCTGCCCCCCCAGTGGGGACATCCTAAACAGGACAGTCTGCACAGTGCAAACTGTTTCAGGCACCAACCCCATGTCAAACTCTGGCAACCCCCGTTAATCACTCTAAGTGCATCACTGATTTGTTTACTAGCAAAACTGCCACTTGTCAAACTGCTTTCAGTAAATTGTGATATAACCGTAGCAAGGTGACTGCAACAAAATGTCCAAGCTCCTCTAAGGACGTAAGAAGACAGGGAATAGAACAAACCTGCTCAGTTGTTAATTCCCTGACACCAAACATAGGTTGCCAAGTTTAGCCAATATTTTTGGGGTTTTTTGTTTCAAATAAAACATGCATCATATAATCGATGGATATTGCTGAGGAGAACCCATCTCACTTCACAGAGTTGTGGGTCGCACAATAAAAGCTGTTAAAGGAGTGATAAAGTAAGAGGGTGTTTGGAGATGAAATTATTCCCTGTCTGGCAATTTCATCTGAGTCCACCACACCCTTTGGCAGAGATATGGTGCATTACTATTGTAGTAGGGAGTAGACAAGAAGACAAAGATAACTTTTATTTCTCTTTGGCTATGCTTCATGAAGGAAAAATTAACTTAACTGCAAAAATATCAACCTGGATATTTTCTCAGACTTGCGTGACATGAACCCTTCAGTATTTTGCAAGAACAAAGGCTCCTACCTGAACCATGTCCACTGCAAAATGGAAAAAGTAGTGAGACATGCAGAAGAGAATGTAAAACTGGCACAATAATTCTCACAGGACTACACAATAAATTGGAAAATACAGCAATGAACATTCATCTTCACTCAAAATTACCACTTCTTATTGCTTAAACAGCTGGTTAATACTATGTCAACCATTTGATCCAAACCTACTGCTGCAAGTAAAAAAAAAATATTTATAGTAAAAAGTTGCTTTGGGGTCATGAAGACACAGCTGTTTCTGAAACGCAGGTAAACTGTTGTGACCCCTGTGGGTTCCAGCTTGGCCTTCACAGAAGATGTACAGCTAGGGAAATGGGAGAGTGGGAAATGATGACTTTTTAGTCCCAATTATGAGCTAGATCTAATCTGTAGAGGTCAATGGAAGTATTCCTGATTATTTTACATTCTCCAGTTATGTTTTAAAGCTTGTTGATTATTCCTAATTTTTTTAAAGAAATTGCATACATGTGGAATCGAACATACAAACAAGAATGCTAGGAACACACTTAATAGCTTTTTCCCAACTGCCCACAGTGATTCCTTACTAATTACAAGTTAGTCTAATTCACCACTCAAACTTTTATTAAAAAAAAATAAAGTAAATGCTTTAAAATTATAGCTTAAAACTTGCAACTCATGTCCATCCATAAACTTGATACCCACATCCATAGAAAACAGAGTCAGGAAGTCATACCATAAGTTCATTTTATTTCTTTCAGTTCTGTTAAATGTGAGGCTATCAGCAGAAGTAGGCTTAACATAGATGCTTATGGTGGACCACCAAAATCTCCACCCCAACTTAGCTGTCCACTGTTGAGGTCAGGAAAGCTAAAGAGGTTTCAGAATTCATCTGAGGCCCCGAAGGCAAGGCCAGAATACAGTGTTCACTCGGGTTTTTTGTTGGTTCCCTTCCCCACCCCCCCCATCAGAGGAACTCACTCTAAGTGCTCGGCAAGTTTGTGATTCATTTGATCAGCCTTTGTACAGCACGCAGATATTGGTACACACACTATATTAGGGCATATTAACATGTTGTGTACAGGTTCTGTATTGGTTATCGACAGCTAGAGAGCACAGAAGGAAACTGGACAGCATGTTTGGTTTTCTTTGCTGTTTAAGCCAACCACCAATAAAAAGACCATTGACATAATATCAGAAATGCTAATGTAAATGTTACTGTCTGGAGATTCATATATTCACCACAATAATCACCCATCCCAGACCAGTTAAAAGTCAAATAGGAAGACTGCTTCTTACAGCTTTCTGGTGCTGTTAAGATCATGAACTGAATTACTGGGAGAAGTATTTGAATCAGGAATAGATATCAAAGAATACATAATTTCATCAAGTCTCACAGGAAGAAATGGCTGCCTTCAGAACGTTTTCTTCCACAAAAAGCATGAGTAATGCAGCAGAGAGGAAAAACAAAGAACAGACGGCAAACTCAGACTCTCTAAACGGGGGCACTGTGTTGTCATTAATGACTAACACCAGAAAGTGTCTAGAAAAACTGCAACAATAAGCATAAGGGAAACTGAAGCAATAACATCACACTTTCACAGTTATAAAATCTCTCTGACATGCTTGGCAAGGAGGTTTAGTGTGAAGGGACTAGTATATGCAGGATGTAGTAGCAGCAGAAAAAGAATGAATAAAAGCCTCTCCATTTGATTAATCACTAGTCTGTCCTTGAGTGCTCTTCAAACGTTTGACCATGAATAAAAAAATAACTAATTAATGAAAGAGAACGACACCATCTTTTGATAGCAAAACCTCAACAAGGCACCATCAAATTTGTCAACTCTATGGCAATACACTGCATAGCAGCCCACATGACTGGATGAAATTAGGGTCTGCCCAAGTCAGTAGAAGTCTAGTAGCATTTTAAGACAGATGAAGCTCATGAAGATATCCCGAGTGCTCCTTGCAATACTTCCCTTGTACCCAAGAGGTTTTCCCAGCAGTTAGTTTATTGTAAATGGGAATATAGATTTAAAAATGGCAGAAACTTCCATTTGAAGAAGCTGGAATTTTTTGCTAAAAAATGAGATCTCAAATGCAACACTTTGTGTTTAAAACAATTAACAGTTTTGGTACCTGTGAATAAATACTGACTTTTCCCATGACCACTGTGCTCTTCTGTCTTATGGTGTAGCAATTATTTTTCTTCTTTGGGATTCTGATTCTCCATTTAAAAGAAAGTCATTATCCACATAAAGCCATATTCCGTAAAGACTGTGCTTAAGGCCCATAAAGTATCCTTTGTTTGCAGCTGCACAATTTTGCATTAATAAATAGGTATTTTGGTTAACTGATGACTGCATTGAAGTGAACCCATGGACAGACACTCACTGTACATTGACAGATTGCTGCAAGCAGAGCAACACGTAGCTTCTGTTTGCTTTTGTCAGGTAGTTGGCTTGACACAAGGGATCTGGACAAAATTATGAAGAAATTAAGCATTTTTTTATGGGACTTCCCCCCCCCCCCCCTTTTTTTTTTTTGTTTCTTTTCTGTGGAACAGTTTGCTTGCCAAAGCATTTTCTGAGGTATGCCTTAAAATTTCTCTGAGCTACTGGGGAGTAATTTCCTCAGCCTAATCTCCTCCAGAAGACTGTAAAAACTGTAGGATAAAAGGGGAACTGTGGCGATTTACCTACTAATTAGTTGCTCTTATTAAGAAGAGAGAGATAATTGATTTTAGGATGCACTACCCCTTATTAAGACCTAATTTAACTGTATATCAAAGACTAATTAAATGGCATTATTCCATCTCACTGATGAGTTTTGATGCTTGGTGAATAGATTTGGGTGAAAGATGAGCACATGGTAATGATTTCTAACTCACACAGATAACTATAAACTAAAAAGCTGAACAAAAGGAAATTTGGATTATCTAAACCTAACACATTTATTAGTATTCCTTCACATTGATAGTTTGAAGTGAAAAAAGAAAACACTTAAACACCTGCTGAGCATTACAGGGAAAGGGAAAGGCAATGAAAAGTTACTCACTAAACTGTTTGTTTAAATATGTAGGTAATTTTATTAGAGTGAAAAATTGCATTTGTGAAAAAGGATTTAGGCTTTCATAGCATATTTCTCAGTTTAATCTGAAGAGTTGTGTAGCAACAATAACTCAAAGGACCACAAATAATAGATACTATTTATTTGTGCCATTTGTCAAAAGTGTTCTAACAAAAGAGACAGTATCTCTCTCCACCTTAAGAATTATTTGTATTTCTGATTATTCAGATACCTTGTGGCTTTCCAAGCTTATTTAGTGCTGAAAAGGAATAAATAGACAAGATTATATACCTCCAGTTCTTCCAAATAGTCTGTAAATTAAAAGAAATATGAAATAAGAAAAGATTATGTTGCTTTTGAGCAAAGGAATGGCAGGGACTGAGTTTACTAATAAATTCTCAGGGTTTTGATCCTTCACTCTTCATTTAAACGAACTATTCTGCCCTAGAATAATTCTTTTAACAATCCAGTGGCTGGTTTAATAAAAAACGACTTGCAGTAAATTTATGTGTGTCAAGTAAATAAATTCAAAGCTTTAATCCCATCAAACTAACCCCTAAATAAAATATTTTGTCCACTAGACAGTATTCCTCTGACAATACAAACTCATCATTCTGTTTAATCTGTTAGGTCATGGCCTCACAGATTATGACAAGCTGTCCCTCAAAGCCCCAGTACATTGTAATACAACGTCTCTTGGATAAATCACAAGATCCTTACCAAGGAAGAATGACTTCGCTACAACTCTGAGGTGGATTTCCCAGTTTCCAATAGTTTCTTTCTACTGGCAATAAGATAATCTGTACACAGCAGCATCAGTTCTATGTCTCTTTTTCATTCATTTCTGGCCAAGGTATAACTATCCAGCAGCAATAATCTATAGCTTTTAGACACCTGAAATAAACATCACCCTGTACTGACCATAAGAGCATTAATCTACAACTGAAAATTTGCAGATATAAAGTTTATTCTGTATTATCTGAAGAATATTTATGCATTAATATTTTACTAATGCAAAGAGGAACAGCAGTACTGTAAAGGGAGCAAAGATTTATTTCATCATTTGCAGAAATCACATTTACAAATAGATAAGTAAGCAAAATATTTCTGTAAACAATCCCTAAAGAAAAACATGAGATATAACCAACCTTGCAGCTAAGCTATATGTAGGAGTTTTTGGAGCAACAAATTACAACACAGAGTTTTCACTTCACAGAAAGTGATGAAGTTTTTACATATGGAAAGAATTATATCCAAATACATAAATATCACTAGAGAAAACTTCCAGCTTTGTAAAAGGGAAGAACTAAAATGCAAATAATCTTAAATATTGCAAAGTATATAATGCTTTTCCTTTAAATTTAACCTACATGTCCTTTCTAAGTTCCAGAAAGCTGATGGCTGTGTTTAGAAATACCTATGTCCATGCCTGTTTGTGCAGATGCGTGTTCATGAATGCACCTACATGCTATATGTAAAACTGCTCACAACTAATAGAGTTGCTGTGCAACTGAGCATCATTTTTATTCAAGTTTTAACCCAGCACTCAGTCACACTATTGCAGATATTTGCTGAAACAGTAGGTGAAAAACAGGTACTTTCAGTAATTCAGAGTCAAAATGCAGATGTTGTACAGCTACTAATAAGTCAGAACAATGTTGCTCCAAGATTTCCTCTTGGAAAAAAAAAAATCTGCTCTACCCATCTTTTCTCCTAGCTTGCTATTTCATTAAAAACTAGCAGGTTACCTTCCAAAACAAGTTTTTGCACTTACCCTGATCTTAAAAAATAAAAAATAAAATATCCTACAGTCTTCTGGCACTTCTACACAACTCTTTATCTCCCTATTTTCTTTATTTGCATTTTGCTCTTTCAAGATTTCTGCTGGCATTTTCTGATTAACACCTTGCAAGATTATAGTACCATCACAGTGCTTTCATATTCTACTTCAGGCTTCTTTATACTTAAAACAGAGACTAGTATTAAGTGAATGCAACCTTTGATCTATCTGTAAAGTTCTTGTACTACCGACACGAAAAGATACCTCGCTATTGCACAAGAAAACATTATAGGGAGAAAATTAGAAAGTTTGGAGCATCCACATTAATGTGATAGCCCTGTCTTTTAGCGGAGTACTTGTTAAAATAATCATTGCAGACTTTGGTACAGGAGTCTTAGAGAGATTATACTACTCAACAACGTTTTTTTTTTTAAGAAGTCCACTGGCAAAATGACAAAAAAATATCATCAGTGCTCAACATGGAGCTATACTGGCAGCCCCCTTTCTATTTTGTTAAAGATGTTGGCACAAGGATAGGTTTGGCATTAAATACAGGACATTATGCTGGAGAGAAGAACAACTATTTAATTTAGATTTTCATTACACTCATCTGATGAAAAGGTTAATCATATGGGAAAGTTAAAATATCAAGTTGGATTTTTTGTTGTTTACTCACACAGCAACAGGATCATAAGGTGGCTAAATAAATAAAATATAAAAACCCAACAAAAACCCAAACCAACACCTCTCCCTCCACCTTAAATTAACATTTCTGAAAAGGAAAATCTGACAGTATTTGATAGCTAAACTTTAGGGATTATTAAAAATCATGACACAAATACATAATCAAGTCATACATTACTAAAGAAAGAGATGATGCTAGAGCATGCTAAATGGCAAAACAAGCAAAACACTAGCTGTCGAATCCAAAAACAGAGATTCAAAAATGATTGATAAACTTCTCCAAAATAAGAAGATTCCAAGAGAACATTCTTTCTGGCTGCAAGTTACTATTGCATAGAGTTTGTTTCCTTCTGGTGAGCAGTACCTAAATAACATAGTAGAGCTTTATACTCATTTTAGGTATCTTACCTACCATGCTAGAATTAAATCTTTTCTTCTATGCCTTTCTATCTTTAAGAAGAAACTTGCTACTAATTTACAAGTGTGTGCATAATACCACCTTTCCGGGCAATTTTTCACAACGCAGTGCTAGGAATGAGGCTAATAGTTTTTTCTGGAGTAAAGAGATTTACCTAGTTTCCTTTTTTGATTGTTTTTTTTGGTGGTGGTTTTTTTTTTTTTTTTGTTAGGTTTGTGAGGTTTGGGGGGTTTTTGTTTGTTTGGGTTTTTTAACGGAAACATAATAAAGAGAAGCTTAGGGATCAATTGCACTTCAATTTCTCCTGATGTCTAATGCTTATCTGAACATATCATAAAATCAAAGCACAAAAGACATTTGGGGAGGAAAAAAGAAAAAAAAAAAAAAGCAAAGCATGACAGATAGATGGTGTTGATCACTTGATTCCTCAATTGCAGTTTATATTTCTTAAGTTTTTAATAAATATGCACATTTTAATAAAGCCTGAATCATACTGACATACAAAAAATTGTGTCAAATAAAAGATATACAGCACTTTTAATGCATCAAAGGTTTTCTTTAAGGTTACAATAGCAAAATGTGTGTCTAATTATTGAGTTGGATGGACAGTTTCATGCTGATAGCCTTTTATAATTTGCCTGCTTAATTCAGCCCAAGTTGTTCGATGTTTTTAACATTACATTGCAAGTGAGGTTACAGAGGTCATAAAATATGACAACTGACTCTACGTATTCCAAATATTCCTGCTAAAAATAATGTCCAGGACATTTGAGAATTTCAAGACACAAGTTTGAAAGACAATGAACAAATCAGAAATTTGATCTCACATTCACTATAATACTAAACAAATAGCAGGGTTTTGCTCTATCTCTTGCAAAAGGAAGGAATAGAATTTAAAAAGTAATCCAAAATTTTCTCATAAATATCTCAACAGTTGTGCAATGGTCCATGTGAAATTTCAGAAAATTAATCCACTAGCTGATTAAGTCTATAAAAACAAGCATTCTGGAAGGCCAACAACAATGTATGGTATTAAGTTAGCTACAATTAGTAATAGACGCCTTAAAATAACTGCATGCTCCTGAGTTTGCTGTATTCTGGAAATGATTAAGCAATTTTTTTTCCTGTGTAACTAAAATAGTAATTGAAAGCTGATTTAGAACCAAAGGAAACCTCAAGGTTGTAAGTATTTGTAGCTGGCTGTGAACTATACTAATACAAATCTCTTGAAAGCAAATGCCCTGCCCCAATGGTAGTACGCTTGCAGAAGTAAAACACAAGTAAAATATTTTCTGAAAGACTTATATACTGGAAAACACAAGAAAAAATTTTCAAAGAACCAAACAAACAACAACAAAAGAAACACAACCCAAAACTTTGAGGAGGGGAAAAAAACCCCATCAAATGGTTAACCACAGAGCCTAAGTGCTGTTAGCTGAAGATTATTATAAAACGGTCTATTTGACAGCTTGAAAAAAGCACCACACAGCCAAAAAAAGAAGGCCAACACCACTAATGAGTAAATATTGATTGCCATTGAAAAGCCAAAATGACTTCAGTAATTCTTTATTCTTTCTATCCAGTGTTTTCACAGGACACCAGCCATTACAGCAGCTTTGCTTTGTCTTCATGATTGGCAAAATCCTGGTTTATAATCCCTCCAGGTACTGATATCAATATTTGCATTTGTATTTAAATTATTTTTTTCTATTATACAATACTTTCAAAAAAATATACTTCAAGTTTTTAAAGTAATTCTATAAATATGCAACTTTTTGAAGTGTTCTTTTGTGCATTATACAAGGCAGCAAAGCAAGACAGAAGCAGTAGAAACTTCCAGAGACAAAAGAAGCTGTCTACCTAGTCCCTTCCTTAACTGTCCTCCAAACTTGCTTCTGGACCTAAGCAATCTAAATAACTCTGGGATTGAAACTAAGGCATCAGTTCCAAACTGAGCTGATCATATTTAGAGACATTAAAGATGCAAAGAATTCCCATGCAGAAGAAAGGTATGAAGTAACAATTTTGCATAAACCATGAGCTCTTCAATTAACTGAATCTCAATAAAGAAACAGAGAATATGGCTTTGAATTGCTGAAACTTACCTTACGTTTTCCTTAAGCATAATTACCATCTCATGAGAAACTATATTAACACACCTTGTCAATATGCAGTATGCAAAAAAATCCCCTGTGGATCGCTACTATATATTCTAACACAATTGTTTGGGGCATATCCTCTGGACTGCATTGACTTCCTTTTAACACATACATTATTTAAAAACTACTAACAGAACTATTTACTCCAAACTGTTGTCCTCTTGACCAACCTGACCAATTCATTGAAGGACTTGAAGGAATTAATATAATTAATACAATTTAAGGGATGACCTGTGATACAAAATGTTAAAATTCAAGTTGATTTTCTTCCCTAGTTATCAGTGCTGAATAATTAACGCATGCAAAAGAGCTGGGTTCATAGACGAAAAGTGCACCTGAATATTTGAAACCTGCTTAGAGACTGATGACCTTTCAGGTGTGGCTGCTAAGAAAGTGAGAGACCAGATCCAACAACCTGCTCATGGGTTATGGTTCATTAGCATAACAAATTCCAGAATCTTTGGGACTGCAGAGGCTGGCAGTCATCGGGGGAAGGCAATGGGGGGACTTACAATGACAAAATGAAAAAAGTCAAGTGGCAGAGGAGGATTACGATTTTCCATTGTCAATTACTCTAACTCTGTGCTTCTCTAGGTTTCTGACCATATCTTCTCCCTGACAAGTGGGTTAATTTCCTCTAAGTTAACTACTAAATTTTCATGAATAATCACTGTCCAAATTTTTCAGTCCTCTAACACAATGTTTTGCCTGGCTGTACCCTATGCAGACTGCAGGTTTTTCATCTGGCACTTCTAAATAACCTGTGTGCATGAGCAATCCTGTGATCAGCTGTAAATATCAAACCAAACCAAACCAACATTGAAATCGTGGAAGTAGCATTCTTAGGTTGAATCTCAAAACTCAGAAATAGGTCTTTCAGTACACGCCTGACTGGAAAGTGGAAAGGGAAGCTATAGACAAATACAACCCCTCAGGTCACCAATTTATATGTGCCATAATCTTCTGCTGACAAGATCCTTTTTTTGCTGTGAAAAAGAACCATATTATAAAACACACTACTAAGCATCTGGCAGGGGTGGTGGAAAGTGTGCTAGGGTATCACACAGGAACAGAGGAAAAACCTCCTCTGTAATTCCTTACAACAGGGAACTACAAAACACTGATACATGGTTAGCAATTTACCATCTTGCTGCATCCTAATCTAAACAATACAGTAATAGTAATCAATACGAGTACTTGAAAAGACTCATGATTGTGTCCTGTCTTTAATTTTCAACAAGGAGCCAAAGCGCAGTGAATAACATACCCATTTTTATTTTCCAAAAGAATAAGACTTCCTCATAAAAGAAGCCCAAGAAGAGGGAAGCAGACTGCTGCAAGAGCATCAGTAGGAATCTAAAAAACCCACATGACTGCAGCCTGTGCTATAATACAATAGATGTTGTTTATTCTGCAAAGCCCAAAACTATCAACGCAGCTCAGGAAGTAGATCAATAGATTATAAATGCCTTATAGTCATCACAATGTCCTCTCTTCTCAAAGAAAGAATTTCACTCAATGATTTGGGCATGCATATATACATATACCTATATATTTATTTATTTATATATTTTTAAATGTAGTAACAAAAATTGCAGGTGTATATATAGATACCCACATATATATATTTATATATGCACATATAAATGTGTATTCAGGTGCACTTATCTGTGTAGACACAGAAACAACCCTGAGGATTTGAACATACAGACATTCCATCAGAGAATCCAAATGTAACCATTACACTGGAAAACCTTTTGAAAATCACAGATAATGAGCTTGTATACAAACCATACCAGAACTAGATTGAGAGTTATTTCAGAAATAAAGCGCGTGAGCTCATTAGCATGACCATACACACAATGAATACCAAAAATATTATTAATAGAGAAATTAACTAAATAGTTGAGTAGGTGTGGCAAAGAAGTAAGGACAGCCAAAGGCACTAATCAAGTTGACTTCTCAGAGAGGACAGAGAGAAAAATTCAAGCAGGCTATTGAGGTCAGATGACTGCAAAAAAGGAAAAGATAGCACAAGCAAGGACATGAAACTGCAAAATTTGGACAACAGCATGAAAGTAGAAGCATGATTAAAAAAATTAAACAAAAATAATCAGAACAAAGACTTGTATGCATATTTAACCAGCAGACTGACAGAGGAGGCTGCTGCTGTTGCTGGGAGGAATAATGCAGACTACAGAATTCACAAGCACTTTGGATAAGCAAGGAACATTTTTCAGAAATTTTGTTTACAATATGCCTGCTGTCATTCATAACCATTACCTGAGAGGAGACTTTCAGCAGGGGATAAACTCTGAAAACACTTCAGAGAGAGGTGTTTGGATTTCTCTGTTGAATCTGAAAAACAGAAAATTACTAGTTAAAGCCATCAGCTTATGACACAGAGGTAGCACTGGCAAAAGTGATAGGAAATATCCATATAAGAAATCTGCCCACTGAACAGAGAATATGCCAAGGAGAGAGGTGGATTAGAGGGTTTATCTCAGAAGTGACAGATTTCTGCATTTCAAAAGTGCCATGCTGGAGTGGGTGATGGAGGGACTTACATGATCAAGAAGACCCTGTGGTTCACCAATAGCCAAGGGTTTTGATTTGATCTAAACTCTGTTGTAAAATCCTGAGATTAACCCCATACAGCCACTTTTCCCCTTTGGATTTTAGGAAGATTTATTTCAGGGAGGTTGAACAACATTGGGAATATATCCAAATAATGTAACCATATGAGGACAGGTTAGAGAAGAATATAACACAGAGGTTTTTAACCTTCCTTCTACACCTCCCCACCCACCCAAGGAACAAAAAGCAGGTTTGGGTGGCAATAAACTTTGTCGTGTATGCAGCTAGAGGGCAGAATTTTCTTTTCATTTATCATTTAAAGACAGATCATCAGGAAGTCATTACATTGCAAAGACTGGATCGCTGCACAACTGTGGTGTCATTGACCACTGCAGTCTGCAAATACTGTATATAGCAAACTAGAAGATGGTTTGCAGTATTAGACTTGTCCTTTTCCTGTGTTATGGTGTCGGGTTTAATCCAGTCAGCAAAAACAAAGAAGAGTTTTCCCAAAACTCAGAGACTGTGGTGCATTGCAGCCTATTTCATTAACTACTGTTAATCTTTAAAATTAGGTAAATTTGGCCCCTAACTGTGATCCTAGCTAGCTTATGGTCTTATGATCTGAACCCCATCTCTATCTGACACATGGTTACAAACGTGAAAAGGGACTGCTATCAGAATATTAAGAAGTGGTAGGGAAGGCAGAAAAACAGGCAGTCTAGCTTAATGGGCATGTCTCAATTCACAGGTCAGTAGCGGCTATACTGCTTTTAAGTCAGCACCAATGCTCTGACAGTATTTTTAAGCTGATTCTTGCAACATCAGCTGCAACATCAGGATCACCATGGATGACAGACTTGCTGCAGGCTAAATTCAAGGAATATGCAGAGATCCTGTAACGGTTACAGATACTTCAATATATCATGTCTGTTTTGGCAGGGGATAATATTAGCACTATTGAGATAAGGATACAGTAGTGCTGTTTGAAAATATCTCTATCCTGCCTGCTGAGCTGTGATAAACAGTTGTGTGTTTCACACATTAGGTATGAGTATTAACAGCATGCGTGCAGGCACTTAAAAGCAGGAGGAAAACACAAATAAGTTTCCAAGTTTGATCAAGCTTGTGGTATGCTGGTAGTAGGAGCAATCCTGCGTAGGTGAACTTGTATTGTTTAATTTCTGTCTCACTTCATGATTTTAAAAGCTCAACTCAACTGTTACTGGGTTCAGGTTCTGATTAGAAAATATGATAAAGATATGAAGAGGCAGAGAGAAAAAAATCAACACAGAAGAATGGAGCCTAGTGAAGATAGCATAGACACATAGATACAAAGAAGGACCAGACAGAAATACTCTATAAAAACATGAATACCGCATATTCATTCTACCTACAGCATCAAAATAATGCAGCACCACTTTTAAGAGATGCTTTGTTTTCTAATAAACAGCAAAGATTTTTTTTCTACAAAAGGCACTTTTGTTGCAGTGACTTCTTGAAGAGAGGATACTCAGAATTTGCTTAAGACTGAAAAAAGAGCTAGGAAAAAATACCTGCTATCAGAATGGTTTTGCTATAGCCTCAACCAGTTAAAAAGGTTAAAATCTCCACCATGTTGCACGCTCACTAATTTCCACAATTAATTGTTGCTTTTCTTTCTCCTTACTATATTTCTCCAGTATGTGATTAAATACTACCTCAAAATATTCCAAGCATTCTTCTCTGCCTTTTGAAAGGGCAGTTTCTTGTTTAGAAGTGGCTTTGCCAATCCAAATTAACAGATCAAACTATACCAGAGTTCTGCCACATTAGGATTTGTTTCAGATGTAGAAGGAACTACTGTGAAATTTCCAAAATGAATTAAGATTCTGGAATTCTTGCTTCCCAATAATTTGGGACCAAAGAGTTCGAATTTTAATTTCATAAGAATGATGATAATAGGTTCTTATGGATTTGTAGTCATAGAGTTGCTCCTATCACTTTATTTCTGAAGAACTGCTTAAGAATTATTTGCAGAAAGTGGAAAGAACATTTCCTTCAGAACGGTCTCTCTAGAAACAAAAAGGGTAGCTACCTGAAAGTAATTTCCTTTCCTACAGTACATCTTAACATTAACATAATCATAAACACTTAAGACAGCATTTCCCTCACATCTCCATTATTAATCTCTTAAAGCTGAGTTATGAACAACATAAAATTGTAATGCATCATGTCCTAATAATTATTGTCTTATTAGACCATTTGCCCAATATGGCGTGTTAGATGGTTTGTGTTCATAGGGAAGATAAGTTTCCATTTACCAGAAGATATTAAAAAAACCCAACAACCAAACCAAAACAACACACCCTGTCAATATTGTTTCCATCAACAGTGTTTTCATAAAATAATTAAAAATGAATGAAGCAGACAAAATGTAGCAATCTGGTTAAATATTAATTTGATACTTTCTAATTTTTTTAAGAGCATGTTTGCTGAAATTTGAGCACTATTTATTGACAGCACCAGAGCCCCCACCCTGTGCTGTCCTTCTCAGAACAGTTTTCTATAGTCACGGAAAAGCAAAGTGATGCTCCTCACACTGGCCAGGGACCACCTACGGCCCCAGCCACTGCACTCAACAGCTGGCAGCCAGAAAGAGGTAAAATCACGGCACCAACAATTCCAAGATCTGCTCGCCACTCTGTGTACTTGCTCCCCAAGACAACTAAATAGCTGTTCTCGTGGCAAAGGGTTCTTCAAATGGCAAATACTCTCATGGACATCAAAGAAATCCAAGCCAAGCGCTCATCAGTCTCAGGGACTGTTAAAACACACTTCCTAAAGGAGGTGGGAGAGTCTTCAACTACACCTGAATCTTTTGTCCTCTGGACTTTAAAAACTTAAGCCTTCTAGTATGTAGTTTGTCTCATTACAGCAACAGTGTAAATTAATGGGGTTTGATACAAAGTATTTTGATATACTGGCCACTGCGTTCAGAGTAGCGGAATGAGGCTTGTTTTCCAATCTTTGCTTCTTGCCTAAACACCACAATTGCTACTCTGTAATTATGAGGTTTGCAGTCAGTAAGTGGTGATCCTAAAAGAAAGATTCATCCTTCAACAAACTTTGTAATACCCTAACTTACAAAGCTCTAATGTTTCATACTAATTTTTAGACCACTTATAAAAAAATAAACAAATCTCTTCTACTCTTATAGCTTTCCTGCTCCCATAGAGTTAAAATCTGAGAGATTTACATTTGTTTAATCTTTTGTCCACTCTTAGAAAATATGCAAGTAAGAGACTATATTTTCAATGTAGTGGAGGAAACCAACCCTGTACAGACATGTAAGGAAGGACCAAAACCGTTTTGAAGTCTCCTCCTGACACCTACCATTACCTCACAACTTAAGGATTTAAATTTATCATTTTACATTCTAAAAGATAGATTTGGACATCTGAAGATTTTTATGTATTTTGATTGTTTAAAAGGAAAAAAAAAAAACAAAAAACAAAAACAACAAAGCCTCAGTCATACTAAGGCCCCTACGGCAGCCTGTCATACAGCCTTCTAGATCTTTCCACATACTTCAGGCCACAGACTGTGCTGCTGCACTATTTTAAATCTCAATGCTCTTTCACACCATGGAGCAGAGATTTGCCAAAAGGCAAATTCAGATTTTAAAGAAACCAGGCTCCCAGTCTCATTGTGCAACCTCTACTCAACAGAATAAATTTTATGTCAAATGGTAGTTTCTGCTTAAGACAATATATTTTCACTCTGGGTAGCAGCAGCATTAGCCACTGTGGGAATGTAGTCATCGGGCTCTGTGTTAGATCAGACATATGCATAAAAGTGGTTAATAGAAGGTCAGTTTGCTCTTGAAATCTAGGGAAAAAAAAGTAAATATCTATAACTAAAAACAAGAAAGAATTTGAAAGACAGAGGATGTTAATCAACCATTACAAAGAGTTAAGAAGACATGGCCTTGGGAGAAGGCACAGACACCATAAATAGGTCAAGCTGGGACATAACAAGATAGACTCCAGGAGAACCAAATTGTTAATGAGACCAAACAGAAAATTACTTTAACTATGTGTAAACTGTCCTAATTAGCATACTAAAATATCCATCCTGAGGCAAATAAAGTCCCCTACTAACAAAGGCCCTCTCCTCAGAACATGCCTGCTGAAAAAAAACAACACTGTACCTTTAAATGGAGACAAGGCTCCTAAGAACCAATGAGAGTTATATGTGACTAAACAAAATTGTAAACAATTTTTCAAAGTGTATAAATGTTTTACTGTGTGTTCAGAGGTGTGCTAGCTTTGTGGATTTATCACCCAGCACCCGTCCCTGCACAGATGTGCAATAAGCAGGTATCTCACCTCTGTGTGTGAGAGTGGCTCTTTGCACACCAGCTAACGAACTCCGTATGTGAGACAACAGGAATTTGACCATTAGCAAACTGGAACCCTTCCACTTTTTAAGCAGGAGGATTTTCTGTGTGGAGTTTCCAGGCAGATCTGGGCAGCCATCACTGCTGTATGCTTTAATTGTGCTTTCTGTAAAAGTAACTTTTGTGTTCATTGCCAACTGACCTATGTTCAGCATCACATTCACTAGTTGCCTTGAAGTTCACGTTGTGATCCTCCTCATTCAGTTTAAGTATCACCGATATCATCACTCATAAAAACCTGTGAAAAATCACAGATGAAAACCTCTCCTGTTCTACACTATTTGCTATACACCCAAGCCTCATCATAAAAGATGTGCCTACCTAGATGTTATATCTAGTAAATATTTCCTCAAGGCTGCACAAAACCAGAGTTTTGATAGACCTTTTAGAGGTCAGAGAACAGAATTTCAGCAAAACATTTTTTCCCCCCCATGGAATTATCTATTTTACTGGTGAAAAAAATCAGAACACATAAGGATATACAAAAAATTAACATAATCTGATTTGAAAATACGGTCATTGCACTTAGCTACAATTTGGTTGCCACCTTTCTCATCTTTCTTTATGACCTCATCAGGCTCCCTTGTAATGGAGCACAGCCAGGAGCTCATCTAATGCATCCGAAATCAGCAAAGAGCAGACCTGGGACACCTGACATGTTAGCCTACAAAGGAATTTATCCCACAGAAAGCAGAATGGATACAGATCATAAGTGTTATTTCTCACTTAAATTTTTCAGTGAACACCAAGAAATGCAAGTTTTAGTTTCTGAAGAGTTAAACATTCTCAGTAAATATCTGAACCATTTTAAAACTAGCTGTAGCTGTATCCAAAGTGAGTTGTTTCGGGAGCAACCCATTCATACTTGCACTCGGGACCATTCAGGAAAAAGTTGCAGAAGAGGGGTTTAAAAAAAAAAAAAAAAAAATGTCTGACATCAAACAAATTTCCCATTAAAGCAATGCCTAACAGGATTTCATTAACAGAAACTCAGCCACAGTGAGTGTACTAATATCTATATGTACATTTGTCAAGATAGAAATGGTGTGGTGGTTCAAGCAGAGAACCTGGAAGTAAAGGTCTGTGCATTCTAATTCTATCTCTGTCACCAATCATCTTGGCGATCATAAGCTAGTCACAAAGTGTTTGCTTCAATTCCTTCATCTGTATAATGGAAATGATATCTAACTCAGAGAGACACTGTGAGGATTAATTAGTTAATGTTGGTAAGCTCTTTGAAGATGAAAAGAGCTACAGAAGAGATCATCAGTTTTACAGTCTCTAAAAGCTTTTACCATGTCTGCAGAATTATTTTGGAGTACCACATGAATATTATCCGAGAGAATCTGTCATTTATCATGTACATCCGGGAAGGGGGGGAGGGGAAGGAGAGGAAAAATAAAAGGAGAAGGTATGCAAATGTTTCAAAGTTAAAACACGTATCCTGTTCTACAATCATTAGAGATCTTTTAAGAATTCAGTTCTGAGCCCTCATAACCACATAGGGTGTGCTGTTTTGAATGTTGACTTTATTCAGGGGCAAACTCACTGCCAGATGCGAAGAGTCAGCAGATAGAGCCCAGGCAGAGCCAGTGCCCACGTTCAAACAGCACACAGCTCAAACGTCCATGGTACAAACTGCCTGTGTATTGCTACCACTATCTTCAGTAAACAAACATCAAATCACGTTGTTGACTTAACTTTTTTTACTAATTTGAAAATCTGAAATCACAGTGATTTCTGGGATTCTTTTCTCTGTGTCTTGATACTATGGTTTTTTCTCAGTATGTGTCTTAGAAAGGACTAGGAGACGACATCCCATTCTCTGAAGAAAGGTCTTAAAGGCAAAACATACAAATTGAGCTTTGGCAGATTTACTTTGGGTTGCCTAGGAAGCGTGCAATATGTACAACCAGCTGCATTTCCTCCCTGAACTGATCTTCATTTCCAAAACCCCAAATGGAAGCTTTTAATGAATTAGTCAACAACCTATTAAACTTTCATAAGCCAACCAGGATACGGAAGCATATATGGCTGAAAAATTTTGGAATTTTCAGATTAAAACTATGTCTGTACTAACTCCATCATACTCAGGTATTTTCATACCCCAGATACGAACAGTCATATCTTTTCTTCCAATTTTAAGTAGAACCATTTTAATGAGTGATTTGAAGCATAGAACGTTAAGGAATGTCAATCTACTGCATGCAACTACTTCACAGCTTATGCGTTTTTCTGGACAAATTGCTTCCAAGTATTGTAATTATGTAAAACATTTTGATTAACAACATATTCCTGGATAAACATTTTTCAAATGACCATCAGATAAAGAATAGAAAAGATTTATTCTCTAAGTGGCTCTCTACACAGAGCACAACACGACTTCCGCACAGATAACTGATGTATTACAGCACAAAGGCAGTAAGATGTATACCAGTGCTTTATCACAAGCTAGGTGCAATAATGTCTGGCATTAGCTACTGTCAGAAAAGAACATGTACAATTTCTGTGGCAATCAAACTTCAAAACTTCATTAAGTCATGCTGTCCACCCTTTAAAAAAAACATCCAGTGGCAGTCTTAGTGATTTTTGGTAGTCAAAATATCATTAACACCTTATCATACAATCCACCATCCAACATTATTCTGCAATGAAATATATTTCGCTGTTGCTTATAATCATTACATTTTGATCATAGTCCTTACCTTACGTCAAATACCAACAGTGACAGGGTTGAAGGGAAAAGAAGCAAATATGTGAGCTCATTCTTTCTCAGGTCCTTTGCACTTCACATGGAAATGATGATTATTTATTGCCTGTCTCAGCTCCCAGAGACGCTACCCACTAATTGCCCACCACATTCAATACTCCAAGGCTACACTTCTGTTTTGGAAAAGGAGGTGGAATGTCTTTACTTAGATGTGTCCTTTTACAGAGGAAAAGACACCTCAAGATTTGATGAAACAGTTATGCATCTGGAAAAGGAATTCTGGGTAACTGAAACAATCCTTTGCTATTGCCATTACCCCCATTGTTATAGTCTTTGTAAACTGACAGCACTCTGTCTTAAAATAGGTCAGTTCCACTGACCCCGATGACCTATTCGAAGGTGACTCTAGATTCTCCAGCAGCTAGGCCAGACTCCAGTTTAATCATGGCCAGGTGGCACTTTTTGGTTCTTTGAACAACATCTTCCTTCAGGTTAAATAGTCCTTTTCCTTTCCCCAATATTTATTCTTAATACATTTATAACAAGCAGTTATAAATTCAGATCCTTTCTTATGCAGGCCCAATAATTAAAGGCCTTTTAGACTCATTTGCATGACAGCTTACCCATTATCCTAATTGTCATTCTACAGTATCTGACCCATCCTTCCCCCCCATTTATTTAACATGAAAAACCCAGATTTTAAAAACTGTACTCCAAGGCAAGGTCATTTTAACACTTTCCCGTCTATAGCAAATGTTTTACCACTGGCACCCCGTGGGAGGCTGCCACTGTGGCCAGCTGGCCCCCAAGGCCAGCCCGTAACCAAGGCCTTTGTACGTCCAGCTGATGGGCTTCAAACTCACAGCAGAAATAGAAGATTCCTTGATTACATACCCCATATCCCATACTGCTGGATGGAAATTCCTCGTCTATTACTGCTGCCCTCAAAGTCATCCCACTTTCCTCTACGCTGGAATGATGTTATCGTATGTTTTTATACCAGCCAACATCACCCACACTGGCAAGTTTTACACCAGTTACGGAAGTACCAGAGCAAAACCTGTTCTTAAACAACCTGCTCCTACTGCTTCCAGTACCGCTTTCATTTTCTGTCCCCTAGACAATTACTATCTCAGTCTATGATGATTCTCATGTCAAGAAGTCACACCCTCGGCCTGACGCCAGGCAACATCCCGCCATGTGCCCAATGGCAGCTGTGCGGGGCAGCTGCCCCTCTCTGAGGAGAGACCGGCTCCAGCCACTCCCAGTGAGCACTGCCACTGGTCACCGGTCACCGCTCATCCCCTCAGCTGGGCGCTGCAGCTCCTGTAAAACACTCAGGGAAGGACAAAATGTACCCAGCAGGGAAGGCAAAGGCGTGAGAAGCAGCCCTGTGAGCGGCAGGGCCAGAGCAGGAGGCGGGAGGGGCCACAGCCTGGGCAGAGACCCGCAGCCCGCCCAGGGGCCCACGCAGCTGTGGGAAAACAGAGCGTGCCTTCAGTTACCGCTCCGCGCGTTGTGCATTTTGTCTTACACAACACCTGTGCTGTTTTCAGGTAGTTGTTGCTAATTTGATAAATAAATAATGAATTTTGAGGCCTCCTGTATTTTAAAACACTAGAGATTTCCAGTCAAGTTCAGCATTGCAATTTCACACACATTCCCACGTGTGCAGCGACAAATACTGAATACCCATATTGGTCACAATACCAATCAAAACCACCATCACTATTGTCCCCCAGAAAACAGCTTTCAGTTGTTAAGTTAGAAATGTCTTAATTATTATTTATTTATTAAGAGTTGTTTTAAAAAAACCACCAGACAACTTAGGACTATCATATGCATCAAGACTCAGTGACAGCCGTGACTTTTTCCCCCTCTTTCTCAAGAGTAAATTCTTCAAAAACTTCTCAAAGAGGATGCAAGACCATCATCTCATATGCTGCATCACCTCCTACTTACAAATGCATGATTCCTGCTGAGAATCCAAAACCTGCCAAGACAATTTACATCCCTCAAAACACAGAGGACTCTGTGTACCATCCACACAAATGTTAACAATTAATTTCATGTCACTACATACTAACCAACACTAGAAAAAATATGAAAAATCAAACAATTGCAATCTGCTGGAAAAACTGCTGCACGTTGGTTCCTAGCCCTCAAGGAGTGCTGGTGTGAGCTTGAGGAGCTCCTGCTTGTACCTCAATTTTCCATGGAGTAATTGGCTCTGAGAAAAAACTATCTTGTTAGAATTAGAAATGCACAACTTACTAACACAGCTCTGACAGTCATGCTACATACCCCTACTACTAGTCAGTCATTATGCTACACACCATTCATGAGTCCTACACGTAGACACGATAGTGTGTTTTGTATTTCATTTAACTCATCTGAATTCATAGAGAGTCAACATAAGGCCAAATATAACTCTTAAAATAATGATCCCCTTTTATCTCTCAATCTTGATAATCAAGGAGCAATATACCCTCATTCTGCAGAATTAACAACAGGTCATCTTTCCCTTTACAGATGTTTCCATTCTGTTTTGTCTGTACCAACTACGCTTCTTGCACAATCAAGATTAAAAAATGAAAAATGTATCTCAAATTGCCTAGCTGATTAACTTCATTAGAGCACATACCAATCACACATACCAATCTAACTACAGGTTCAGAAAAATTTCCCCATGTTTTTGTGTTCAGTCTGGACTTGAATGGTTTGTACGTCATCTTCACTTAGCCTTTCTAATGCACAATAAGATGTTAATCAGGGTAATACCCACCTGAACTATCTACAGGTTTTCATAATGCAGAAGTGTAACAGAAGGCTGGGAAGAGAGAATGTTAGAGGTATTAAAAAAGGTTTCTTCTCTAAGGATCAGTTTTTACCATCATTTTTCTTTGTCTCCTTTAGCTTCAAAACTGGACATTTTATAACACAACTTGTACGATATCATCTGTGTTCAGATCAGAAAATTTAATTCAGCTGGATTTTACTTTTTAAGGGATATGCAGCAACAATGGTGTAAATGGCTACCTGGCTAAACACAGTTGTTTTCCTAAATCAGATTTATATTATGTCATCTAGAGTATAGAAATAGCAAAGTCCTATGACTAGATTACTTGGTTGCTCTTAGCAAAGCGGTTACGAGGCAGGAAGCAGAGAAAATACCTATTTTTCTGCCTGAACTCTAGTAACTAGAGTCTACACCTTTTCTCACTCCTGCCTTTTTGTTTGCCTATTTTCCGTTTCAGGCAGGGTTGACCAATATCATGCAGTGACCAGTCTTTATTAAGAGGCCCTCCTCAGTGCTCAGACCCACCTAAAAGTCCCCCTCAGCCCATCATTTTTTGTCTTCATAGACAGTTTAGAGAAAAAGAGGAAGAAAGAAAGGAAAAGAGAGGAAAAGGTATGCATCATAAAGCATAGCAAAATGTATTGGCACATTCTTCCCACAGCAACTTTCGAAATAAGACAGAATGCATATTAGATCGATTTCCTCTTCCCCTCATCTGTTTAATAAACATATTTCTCAGAATTGTATTTATAGTCTTTCTTGCCTTGAGAATGCTCTCAGTTAAGAGGTGTTTACTATAGGTGAACTAAGAACCGACTGAATTAGCTTTCTCTTTTCTTAATATTGCACTATTTAGGTTTTTCAAAATACCCTTTAAACCACAGAGAAAAGGTTTCTTCTTTCTTTACTGAATTTCAGAGAGTAAAGATAAAGGGTGTCTGCATTGCTGTGACATACAGACATCCCTTCTAAGCAGGCAGCTCAAGCTCTGATAAAATTAACACAGCAGCTACATAGAAATGTGCTTTATCTGTTAAACCCCCCCCCACCACCACCACAACAAAAAACCTCAAGGCAAATACTTAGGTACTAGACTGCACTGAAGTGCAGAGCACAGGAGACAGGAACATAGCCTGCATAATAACTGTAAGAATTACCATTGCAACAGTATAGACATACACTGTAACTACCTCAGTTTGGCATAATAACAATTAGTGTAGAAAAAAAAAAAAGAGGTGGAAGAAACAAAATAAGAAGAAAGCATACACTTCTAATTAATTAATTTGTTTGTTCCATGTATAAATACTACCTTACCAAATCAAAAAATAGAAATATCCTCCATCTCACTTCATATCTACCAAGGAAATAACCACACTCACAGCAACTATCCATTAGCTGCTGCTAGCTCAGCTGTAGCTAATTTAAAGAATCACAAGCACAGCAGTATGAAATCAAGAGAACTTAGGCAACTGAAAGTACTTAAACTGTGTGAGAGCTCAGGTACCTTTACTTTTATTTCTGTTGTGTGTTCCAACTGTGGGATAGTAGTTAGAAAGACTGTTATAATATAGCCCCAAGAAGTTCAGTTAGCAACCCTATGTCTTTTTTAAATCAGAGATATTTTTTAAATTTCCTTTCAAATTAGATGTTATTTGATACCTAAAAAATCACTTTAGTTTCTTTCAAGTCACTCTGTTTGTGACACAGTGGGGAAAAATTACAACAAGAGTTTTGATCTCCTGAATCACCAACTACTAAATCACAAGAACACCTTGTTTTCAAACCTTAAATAGTGTTAGTTAGGTAATTTGATTCTCACATTTTGCAAAACATATTATCAGCCAGTAGAAGCAGAATAGGGAGAATAACTGGGTAAAAATTACAGGAATACTGCTGAGTCTGAAGCTGCATTAACTTTAAGCACACTCTGACAGGTCTGTACAACACAGGAAGGCACTTTTGCTGCTTCAAGTTGAGGTGAGCTGGACTATAATCTCCTAATGGTAGGTTGTTGACTTGATGAAGTTCTTGCCAAAATCTGTAGACTCTCTACCTGCTTTCTGAAATATTTCATTGGTTCTATTCTGTCTGCTGACCCTAGCTCACGCCGCTCTCACCTACTCTCAAAAGCACTATAGAAATGGTTGCTCAGCTCCTTGCTCCTGAATGCATTTCTCCTCACATCACAGCTCCTCTTGTGATATAAATATGCAATAGAGCAAAAACTACGTGATAAAATTTTAAAGTGTGCAAAGTGTACCCACTCCATGCTGAAATGCAAACTTTGGGTGACAAGAAAATCATACAGGAGAGATTTCAAAAGTAGACCTGCTGGTTTGCCAAAATGACCTGCTCATTAGGGCACCCTGATTTTTCATGCTTGACAGCTGGAATTCAAACAGTGGGTGTAGGGTGTGGGTGTGTGCACAGCTTTCCTCTGTTGCCTGATCTGGTACAGGGGGACATGGTGTGTCTTAACACATATCCATGACTAGATCACCATCAGTCTGTCCATTACACAATTTTAATCAAGTTTCTCCATGAAAGGGGTTTAGTTCTGAGGGGAAGGGGCTATTCCAAAAATGCTACCCTGTGAAAAGGGGAGGATGTTTCTCTCAAATACTTCAATCGCTAGAGCATTGTCAGGAAATAATTAAGCAGGCCTTGAGATCCTACTCCCCGCCATGATCTGCCTCATAAAAAGAACAATAATGGCAAAAAGAATATACTGTAAAGACAACTCTGCTGCAGCCAAGTTGGAGAATTTTACATGGCTACTGTATCATCACATTAGGCTGAAAATCAGAAAGAACATAGTACAGGAGTTAACTGAGTTCATGGATGGATTGTTCAGAATGAGGTCAAAGTACACCTTTCATCGAGGAGCTCATCCTGGACTGCCAGTGCTTTAGCCAATTAACAAAGTTCAAAGAGCTGAACTTCACCACAAGTATTCTTTTTTTCTATTACACCACAGGATATTCCTAGTGGTTTAGAAGCCACCAGTATCAGGCTAAAGTGTCAAAAAATCAGGAGTTGTTTTATTTTATGTCTTTATATCAAGTCAACTTTTCACAAATCACTTTTTCACCAACAATCATATCTAAAATTAAGCAGAAGCGCTTCAGAAAAAAGCTCATCATCGGCTGTTGGGTAAAGAGGTTGGAGGATCTCCCTGACAAGCTTTTGGAAGATCATTATGAGACTCTGCTCTGACTTGGGCATAATAAATGTATGCTATTCCAGTGAGGTGGCAGAGGTTTATTTGGTTTCAAATGCCGTGTTGGTTGCTTAGTTCTAATACCACAGACTGGAAATGAAAAACATCTAGCACTATCACCAATAAATAATTTATTCAGACCTTAATGTTTTCTGTATAATACATTACTCAAAACAGACTTGTTGCATTGCCAGCTTGTATTGAAATATTCCCAATAGGAACCAATCATATAAATTTGACCTTGCTTTTTATAACAAGTCAACGTAAAGAGTGGAAGGACAACAATCTAAACACTGTTTAACACCATCAGCATCTTTTTGAAAACACAAATGAAGACTAATGTTTTCCTGATAACTTGTTCCATGTTTATCTTAATGAAGGTAAAACAAGTAACAGAACAACTGTTGAATGGAATTACAATAAAATATAATTTTTTTTTCAGACAAAAGGGCACAAAATCAGTTTTCATTCAGCTCGGTGACTATCCTGTATTTGAAAAGAATGTTACATATTCATTTCATTTATCATTTAAAGTCAGATAATCAGGAAGTCATTATGTGGCCTACATTGGGCAGCTATTCGATTAGCCCATAATTGAACACTCTGTAAGGCAGCCAAAGCTGACAGGTTGGGAATGCATAATATGCTTCCCATGATACTTTGAAGCAGGTGAAAACTGTAGGAAAATCACTGTCAATCAAAACCTGACAACCAAGTGAGAGGATGAAATCTTTGCTACTTTCAAAACAGGCAGCTTTATTTTGTAAGCTACTGAGATGTGCTTTCTGTGTTTAGAAAATCATAAGGCATTGTTATTAAAAGATTATAACTGAAACCAGAACACTTCATTTGGCCCACTTGTCTTTGTCATTTATCTGAAGTAAACCAGTGATCAAATATGAACAGGAGAGGAAAGGTTAGATTCACCAGCACAATGTTTTAAACCTGGCTTTGAAATGTGCTGATTGCTGAGAACAGCTATTAACAACGCACACACACCTAAAAAAAACCCACCGAGCTTGCAAAAGCATTGGCCTTCCAGTTGCTGAGTGTTAAAATTACTGATCACTACTGTAATAGGCTTGAGATTAAAATGTTATTTTTATTAGACGTGAATCTGTATTTCCAATTAGTAGCAATATAAGTTTTCTAATTAAAAGCCTGTTTGTTTCCCAGATATGTCTGTGTATATTTTAGTAGAAAGTTACAACTTCTTTGATAAGCACCTATGCATTTCTTCTGGGTATCTAGAATGTGCCCACATGTGTAGGTCAGTAATGTGCATGTCACAATTCTATCAAAGATCAGGGAAAGTCCTTAGAGTTGTAGCTTTTACTTGCATAAATATTCTTGTATCACTAGGAAGCAGAATAATAGGGTAGCAGATGATGTCTAATATCACTGAAATGGATAAGTATGTGTTACAACTACTCATGGGAGACTAAAAATGTATTTCAGACCCCAGCGTCATTCAGCAGCTGTAGTTGATACCATGGAAAGCAGGCATCTAAAGATTTCTAGAGTGTCCTTGAAGACTGTGCTTCTTAGCCTACCTGTTTGTGCAGCATTACATGCCAGAAGATGTCGGAAGATGGTCGCGAACTGATAAACCCCCATATATATGCAGTACATTTCTACACGTGTATGATTAAACAAAAAGGAGGGGAAATAACAGTTGACCACTACAAGATTAGTCTAATTTCCACTTGGTTGCCACAATGTTTTTTTTTTCTTTTTTCTGTTATTTTTTATTCCCTGAAAGCTATGTCTATATGCCCTGCACATAAAAAGCTGAGAAAACTACATGAGTGGGAAACACAAGCAGGAAGCTCCTCGTGTTATCCAGACAACACAATAACCTCTGATAACCACCATCTTAAATCATTCAGCCTGTGCCACTAACAAAGCCTGGGAATATAATGGAGCCTTTCAGCATGAGCTGTAAATCACTTGAGGTAATTCAAAACCCAAGGGGAATTGTATCCCAGGCTCGGATAAATCCAGGCACTAGATGCCTTCCTTTAAAACAAAGGCGACATCTCGAGCTCTTTTGTGGGTATAGAGTCAGGATCTGGATGGCAGAAAAGTTCTTCTTGAGGCTGTACTTCATTAATTCCCCACTGCTGCCAAACCACTTGGGGTTTATAATGAAATTGGCGTGTACACTACATTTCATAATTTCACTCCATGGAATTTATCTCAAACATATCACTGGCGGTATGTTAGCACAAAGGGTATGCATCGGGATGGGGGTGGCAACCTGGGACAGCACCTTGTCCCAGTAAGGGAAAGTTCTAGTGTGAAATACAAAGGAAGAAAGAAAAAGCGAGGAAATAAATTGCTTAGAAAGACGAAATTCTCACATGCATTCACTCTAGGTCTTTAACATGAAAATACTAACAAATACTAACTATATGTTCATGAGATTCTATAGAGTTCTTTCACAGATCAGCACCTGATTTGCAGAATAAACAGTAAGATACTGTATTTAGCCTTCAATATCAATTTATAATAATTGTAGGATGTGTATTTATGCCAATTAAATTGTAAACTTGCAAATGTTCTGATCTAATATGAAAGCCATTAAATTACTACAATCTTTCCAAGCACATTTGCCTTTATTTGACTTTCCTCACACTTTTTTTTTTTTTTTTTCCTCCTTGCTGTCTGGCTTTTCGTCTTCTAATGCTAACAAGCGCAAACAGGAGTAAATCCAGTGGAGCAGCACTAAATTGCACTATTCTTCCAGAGGTCATCTCTCTCTTGTGTTTAAGAAACATCCTAGGGTTGGCACTCTGCTGCATTACCCCAGCCTTGTAACCTAACACAACAAATCTTCACATCTGCTGACAATGATATCCAATGAGAAAAGAGTGGAGAAAATTAAACAAAGAAAACAAAAATTGCTTGTAATTTAAATTACTTGGCTCCACTGCCAAGTGAAAATATAAAATAATGGGAATTTTTAATTTTATTTTATTTTATTTTTTAGAGGGGAGACAGGACTGGACTATAACTAAATGTGTTGGAAACATCTTTATCATTCAAAGTAAATCTTTGCACACAGACACTTATTTTGCCATCTGACAAAATAATTCAACTGAAAGAATTTACTGACTTTAAAAAGACCAGTCCTTGATTTTTTAAAACCTAAAATAAAAGGGGCATAAAATGCTCCAGTGATAATGATTAAAATCCTACGAACAGTATGAAAAATAATAATGTGTTTGTTAAAGTTATTTCACCAGCAGGTCTACTCTTATTTAATAGGTTACACAATTTCCTTTCATGAGATTGTATGATCTATCTGGATTCCTGAGACCAGTCCAGAACAACCTTGCCCCTTGGTTTCGATTAATGTATTTGTAAGGGCAGAATGTCCCTCTTTCTGTTGACAGCATGTCTCTATCTCATGTTGTATTGGCATATTTCTCTGTTTTTTTATCAGAAAGCTTATTATTAAATATCTCCTCAAAATAAGATCCTGGGGCCTGGGGACTAAGAAGTTTCCAAAGTTCTTAAGTGGCTACAAATCTTTTCAATGGTTCTGCTTCTAGAAGGGGCTGCTGACTCAACCACAAATACACACCTGAATGCAACAAAATCTTTGGGTAATTTTTCATTTTGGGATGACACCTTCAACTCAGACTTATTTTCATCTAAAGTTTAATCATAAATCATGAAGCATCAGTAAGGAACCCATATTTCTTTTGATTCATTCCCTCAAGCTTCCCAAAGAGGAGAATATTTGTAAAAACAAATTTATTTCAGCTGCAGTTCAACATCAAGTATTATAACTGAACTAGACATCTTTAAAAATTCCAGAGGGCTAGCACTGCCTTTCTTCTTTTCCATTCTGTATTGCAATTGTATTTATTACTCACATAATGTATACTTGAATATGCACAGAATGTTTACAAGCAACAGAATTAATTTGTCCGTGGTGTGTGTCTGGTCAAAATAATTTTGTACTACAAGTAGTACTAGAATGGAGATATCAGGATGCTGATAAATGCATCTGGACACATTGTAAATGTGTTAAATAAGTTCCAGGATGGTATTTTGGGAAAAAAAAAGATATTAAAAAATTAGCTCTGCAACTGGTCACAGTGTGACTGGAAGGATAGAGCTACATTTCCCAGAAAAGCTGCACACCACTCAAAAGCTTGAAATATTCAACTTATGGGTGTACAATGGGAAGCTATAATTTAAGTAAGATTTAAAGAGTGCTCCAACACGTGGCTTTATGGGATTTTCAATTATAACTAAAATAACTGAAGATGTAAACAGAGACAGAAATGACTGTACCATCAAACATCTGCTTCGTAATTATTTGAACAGCAGAATGCTTATGAATCTCCCATCTATTTATAGTCCTGGCATATACTTAAATCTCTCATTTTGTTTTTAGTCTACTGAGAAGGATACTGTTCAGTTAAAATATTATTCCCCATCCTGATATGTTGTGTTGACTCTATGAGATAATAGCCTGCTCTTTGAGACTCGGTTACATGCTGTTTAAAGTTGTGATTTTAAGAAATGATGTAAGAAATCACATCTGGCAGTGATCTACATCGTTCATTACCTAAGATTTAACAGATTGGTATTGCACTACATGAACATCTTTTATCTTCTTGTTTGAAGATAAAATGGAGGCCGGGACTGTTGCTCCCAAACACCTCTAACAGTAAGCTATATAAAGTTCCACATTGAAATGTATTTTAAAGTGAAAGCAGGTAGAGCAATTTTCCCTTCATAAATCATAAAATTAAAAAATAAATGAAGTTGGAAGTAACTAATTATTACAGCTCTTTATTATAATCAGCTTTAGTATAAAGAAATGTTATTACACACAGAGTTAACTCAAGTAACTAAGTCTGTCCAACAAATAAGGAAAAGATGAAATAAATTGAAAAAAATCATTGAAATTCAAATCCTTCCAATGAATTATTGGGACACTGAAAACACCCGAGATGGTCATAAAATGCATGGGCAGAAGACCACAACTTTCAAGGCAGCATTGTTCCACCAGATGGTTTTACAGTGATTTACAGTGATAAGAAGAGATTCCTACCTTTTTATTTTTGAATGTGAGGCAAACCCTTCCCCTCTAACCTCATCCCCCTTTCCATAAAGTGTATACGTAAAATTTTCATTTAGCTTCTTTAGCAATCTTACATTTGGTTTGAATAGTACATTTTCATTTCATTCATCATTTAAAGACAGATAATCAGAAAGTCATTACATCGGCTGACACCAGGCCCTCCGCTCGATTGTATTGTAATTGAGCACTGCAGAGCGTGTGCCAGATCTAATGGATAATGAATATATTATGTCAGCAGAACCGCCTCGGCAAAGCTCCTGGGGAATCAGAGGGGGCTACTGCAGTGACATGTAGGGTCACAGATGTTGTGCTGATTTACTGATGGAGTGATTGTGTAATTAGGTAATCAATGGTGGGTAGAGGACTATATGTGGACGGCTTATTTTATACAAATAAAGACCATACGAGTACAAGGCTCCCATTCTGGACAATGTAAGGCTATTTTTTGCTTTGGATTAATTATTTGTAAATTCTTGATGATTCATTCCAAAAGAGTGGAAGGCCAGCAGCAGAGGTCTGACTCCAATTCAACCAGCACAGTGACCTACTTTCACAAACTTTTTACAATATTACCTGTGTAATTTAGAAAGCTCAAATTTTCTACCTTGATTAAAATAAAATTCACCTTGCTTTGTGTTCCAGCGTGCTTGCACTACAGCTCTTAACATTTTATGCAGAGGTAAAAAGCAGTCCTTGTGATAAAAATGTGAAACATCTCTAAGCATTTGCTCTACATTTACTCTGATCTCACTAAAAGCATTTAGTAATATCTATTTTGTTCTCCTGAATGACAGTACATTTAAAAAAAGACAATGTGGAGGGAGAGGCTTCACATCCTAAAATACTGTAATAAACATTACGTATGTCTGTGCTAGCAAGGGTTGTTAATAGAAAAATGTGTTATTTTTTTAAAATTCAGATGATTGAACTCCTTACTGAACATGATGAATGATTCCTGATTCCTATTTCTGCCTTTTTCCTAATGTAGATTGACTGTATAACAGCAGTTCTTAAACCACACCTCTCTGGCTCCGTTTTAGTTGAAGACTGACACTTGGCTTCACACGCCACAGTCAGCAGAGGTCTGTATAATCCAAGCACTCTCCAAAGCAGGAATACACCTGTCTGGATCCCAGTCACGTTCATGACAGTGGCTTGGTTGGGTTTTTGGCATCCATAGGAACTTCCCTACGGTGCGTGTGACAAGTTCCAGCTGGGGTTTGGCATCTGTGAGGGTTGCCTCCCAGGAGTCCATGACAAGTTTGCAGTGACGTGGATCTTCAGGGAAAAGCATTATTTACTCATTACTCAAAAATATGGAGTAGGGATACAAAAGGTATGAACATACAAAGGCCAGCAAACATAGTTATCACTTGTACCAGGTTGTTTCACCCGCGGTGAAGAGAAGCAGATGGCTTCTGCTTCATTTTCTACCTCTCTCCCTTTGCCAAACTGTCAGCTTTTCACTGACACCCTGAGCAGTCATTTAGTCAGTTCATGCCGTTCCTCTATCTTTACTATGGACATGGGATCTTCTTTGATGCCAGACTTCAACCCTGGAAAGAATAATCCATTCTAGCCAGAGGGAATCCAAGTAGAGAGCATGGCTTAACAAAGCAAGACAAATGCGGGTTTTTTTCTTTTTTCTCTTCCCTACTACATTCCTTTAACATTTCTTTTTGGGCAACTCCATAGTAGGTAGACCACAATAAAGAAGCAAATGAAACGTGAGGCATGCTCATAACAAGTAATGCAGATTTTTCTCAGTTTACCACAATCGGAAATTTCATCAAGAATGATATAATTTCAGTTCTAACAGATGTGTTTCCCTGCACTCTCTTTGGAGGTATACAAACCTCTGGACTAGGCTGTAAATGTTTGGAATTATGCAGTGTTACATATCAAGTATTTCTATCCTATTTAAAGATGCATATATAGAGTATGCTGTGTCTACATCAACCTAAACTTCAGTATTACATGGTATAACACCTCCTTCCTCTCCCCCCACCTCCAGTCTTGTGCACCCTTCACTAGAAACTATATAGGTGAGTACCCAGAATAATAACAGACTATTACTTTTCCTTACAGTCTTCCATCTGTTTTCCCTCTTTTACACCTTACTATGAGATGAATACTCTACTCCTAAGACCCCCATGCTACAAATCCTTTACTGCTTTAGATTTCAGTAAGGAAGTATACAATATCTTGAAGATTTTTTACTTGGCCGTTGATTACTTTCCTTACTTAAGGCTTTACTGGTGAATTTTCCTCTTCTCAGCTCCTCCTTTAATAGAAAAGTATTCCCTCCTCCCAAATCATCTCTACATTTCACGAGTCCTGAGAAGTAGAAATTCTCTCTATTCCTACTTAGCAGGAATAGAGAGAGATTTGCTAAACCAGGTTTCCAATATAAGACAGCAATTCTTCAGTGCTTAACTGCGAAGAGCCTGGGCAATGCCTATAAAATGTGTATCTGCTGGGATTTTTTGACTCCAGAGAGCCATCAGCCCCAACCTATTTCTGGAAGTAGGACTATCCTTCTGTTATAAAGTAGTGACTAATGTAAACGAGTTTTGAACACTGACTCAACTAAGAAATGCAAAATATCTTGGTGTCATTAAGGAAACCCTCTAAATCACATTGTTTTGGGTTTTTTTTTTTTTTTTTTTCATAGCATAGCCCAAACTGTCCCTTGAAAGGCCAGAACAAGCAAAATCTGTGTTTCCATGTATTGCACTGTAAAACTTAGCCTTTTTGCATATCAAAATACTTACCACTATTGTTTAACTCTGTTCTCAAGTAAGATTATTTTTCTCCATTATCAAATCTTGACAGAGATTCTACTATAATTTCAAAGGGAAAACTAAGGGAAAGCTTGTTTCAAACTAAACTTCCCATTTTTATTCACAAGCATGACTAGGAGATATCAACCATTTTAAAACTGAAAGCCCTTAAATCTCTTTAGGACTATCCAAGTATGGACAGCATAAACCAAAATTTTAAAGTCACCGTACACAAAGAGAATTTGCTGGCAAACACAGACCAATGTAAAGCTTTCCTTAGTATTCCAGGACATTCAGGCTCCAAGGAACTCTTCAGGCTACCCTCAAAAGAGGTAATACCATTATCAAAGGTAAGTAATGGTTTTTTAATGGTGTTTGGTAATGTTTCAGGGTATGCAATATAATAGACAAATCACTCCTAGAAGATACTAGGAAAGAAAAATGCATATTTATTTAAGTAAATAACTTCAATCAGGTTACTACCTCACAAAACTGCCTCCCTCAGGTACTTTACAAGTGATAAGGGTCATCTTTGAAATCAGAAGTTAACCACCTTATCTCTACAAATTTCCCACCAGCTCCATGAATCCTGTAGATCTGAATTTCTGCAGAATCTCAGGATTACTCTGGAGCCAGACCCCTCATCTTCATGAAATGGTGAGCAAGCTGATGCAAGCAAGACACATTCCTCTCTTCAAGAATCATCCAGACGTGTAATGAAAATAAAACCTTTCAGAAGACTTTTACCTTGGTGCACATAGAATAGTTTTTACTCACAAGGGTTATGCTATTTCGGACAAGTTCTTCAAAAACATGTTTTATTATCAGAGAGGAGAAGTGAAAGCATAATTTCCAAAGCTGATGATTAGGCAACCTCTAACACAAATCAGTAGGATGAGTAAGTTTTAAATATTTTTAAAAGCCATAGTAAAATGTCTTATATGGGCTATGTCAAAGTGATAGCAATTTTAAAGCTGAAATTTCATCTTTCCCTGCTTCAGCTTCCTTATGCAGGAAACCAGGATTTCTTTATCTTTGGAATTAGAATAATGTTATAATGAAATTTTGAAGAAGAGTTTTACTGATCTTTAACGTTTGCACAGTGTTTAGCCCTTTCAAAAGTGTATGAGAGCAAGAGGGTGAAAATTCTTCAAGATATAAAGGGATATGGCTGGAGCAAAGCATGCTCTGATGCTTTACAGAATCTAGAGGAAAGGCATCGAAAGATGTTCAGACATGCCAGAGAAGGAGGGGGTAAACAAAAGAAATGTATGGATGAAAGAGAGGAATCTTTCATAACAGTTCCTCAATTCTTCAACAAGAACAGGCAGGAGTCTTCGTACACTATAATCTTTCTAAAGCACAGAGAAGGAAGGAAGGAAACAAAAAAAGAAAAGACAAAAAAAGTAGAAAAAAAGAAAGAGAAATGAAACTGAGGTGGATGTGGATAGAATGAGTATAAAAATATTAACCCCAGCTATTATTATTTCTAGCAATATTTACTGTTTTTGAAGTATCTGGAACATCCAAAGCTTTAACTTAAAGGACTCTGAATGTTCTCAGCCAAATCTTTATTACTATGTTGCTTTGATTATTTGCAACTTCCATACCACTCAGTGTGGCTTTTATGATGAAATCACTGACAGTATTTTTGCAAACATCTTAAAAAGTCAGGTTTAAATAGACTTTAACGAAGGACTCAAATGCTGAGCGGAAATAACTTGGAAGTATGATAAAACAGGATGCATAATATTAATTAAAGAATTGTACTAAAAAATGAAACAAAATATATTAAAATATTGCAAGCAAAATAAGATGTTTCAATATTGAAACTAAATGGAATTTAGGTGATTCAGATTAATTGTTCCCTTTCAAACTTCAGCAGAATAATTACTCTCTATAAAACATTGATTTTTCAACAAAATAGTATTTTAAAAGAATTTTTTCCATGAAGATTCTTTGAGCTGATTATAATTAAAAAAATTCTTGTTCTTAAATACCTTTGTATAAATGCAGGGATTCTACACTTTTAATCATGCCCGATAGTCAATATAGATTTCTTTTTCTTTCCACAAAAATAAAAACCATTGCTCATTCTTAATTCTAGAGACCTTTTTATATGCAAAAGAGGACATGGCATTTAACTTCTGAAAGAAATACACATTCTTGCTAGGCTCTTCTAAGTTTTATTGGAAGTATTGATACTCAATGTGTTGAGGTTCACCTTCAGTTTCCATGGTTTCATAAGGGATTATTCCCGATATTGCAGTGTGTGCTGCTGTTTTATAGTAATTTTAAAGGGAATGACTGCTCAGTAGTTAATATGTAATGTCCTTAATTCCACTCTCATGTCACCACATGCTGCCATGCCATTCCAAGGCTTCTGGATTATCCTATGACTTCACTTGGCAGCTATTTACACTGTGCTGCCAATTCTGTAACACAGTGACTGTAATAACGCCACTTCAATTCTACCTTGTAGCTTCCTTGACACCATCTATTGTACCCCTTTAGTCCCTGTACAACAGAGGAAACTTACATAGTTCCAGAAAAAACATCCAAATCTAAGCCATTGCATAATTTATACATAAGGAAATGGTTTTTTGCTTTTCTGCCTCTATTGTGTCAGAAATGAAAAATGGATTAATGTATCTCCTACTTCTGTCTGAACTTCATCTGGGAAAAAAAAAAAAAAAAAAAAAAAAAAGAGGACATTCTTAATCCTGAAGGATTAATCAAAAGAGGGGAATGAATATTCCACATTTTCTCCCTCAGTTTAGTATCCCTTCTAAGCAACAGCATGCATCTTACATATAAAGCCTTTCCTTCGACTCATATACCCTAAAGAGTTTTGTCCTTGCCAGTGAGGAAGAATATACGTTACGACAAAGTGTGAGATGGAGATTATTTTTAATGGAATTTTTCATTGCTAAGGAAGTAATGATATAGCAGCCTCACAGCACAATGTCTTATTCTAGAGATGAACTGTCATTTCATTCTTGTCATTCAAACAGCAAACTTTCCTTCCTTTCTCTATAAAACCAAACATTCAGCGTTCTCATCATTTGAGAACTATAGCATTACCAAAGAGGCCTAAGACAACATTATTGCATGCCACAAATCAGTCTTGCAAGTTCAAATGATGAAATGCAAAATGTCAAACATACACTTTTCCTTGTCAAACTGATATTCTTCTACTGTATATTTAATGTACAACTTATATAACTTCCATCAACTTGCTGGATATCTTGACGGCAAAAAGGCAGTTACTGTTAGACATTTTTTAAAGGCCAAAGAAAGAAATTTTTGAAAAATTTCAAATCCTTCTGGTGTAGACTTTGAGAAACAAGCCACCCCACAAAAATGTCCACAATGTCTACCTTCTGTAGGGTTTACAGTTGTTTTGGGTTTGACATAATTTTTCTGAATTTCTGAACATTTTCTCTAAGCAATCTGAGAATGCTCTTTGCACATTCAAACTCTTGCGAAATTCTTGATAGGGGTGACAAGTATTTCATAGAGCTGAAGCATAATGGGGGTCATTAACTCATGTAACCCAATGCTCCACCTCAACTGCACTGTGGATTTCATGTATTATTTCCATTAAACTGTTATATAGTAAACATAAACAACAAATTCATTATCATCAGAGGTTTTCAACCCAGATTTCTAATAAAAATATGTTTATACAGAACACTACAGAGACATAAATATAATGAATATTAAATCATTTGCAGAATCTTTGCAGTGAGAATCTACTGTTACTTTTGAGTCCCAAGGAAGCCAAAGCAATTAGGAACACCTCTGATTTAAGTGGGTACAGACCCATACACTTGAAGTTAAGACTGACCATAATCACTTTGCTGAGTTAAAACATATGAATAAAAATGCATGTATACGTTGAAAATATTTACAATGCGACCTCAAACAAGCCTCTGCTCCTAAGGCTCCTATATTAACTGTACCAGAAAGACCATTTGCTGAAAATTATCTATTTAACTTTTTTTTTTTTGGTATGAGAAGACACAAATGCTTGCTGTTTTCTTCATTTCTGTCTTAGAAAATGTGGTGAGTACTTAAGGAAAGATATTTTTCCTCTCTAGCCTCCATTAGAATATACATGCTAGATTTGTGCTTTATTTCTTTCTTAATTTCTCTTTTACATGGTGGTCTAAAAGCATTTCACAGGTGTTTGCTGGAACTCATTAGACTATTTGGAACTCCTTCATGCTCTCTAAAAGGCAATTAAAATGTGTCTGCAAATTACCTCATGTGGTCTGAAGCACAGCTGCCTCTCATCCCCCTGTTACTACGCGGTGTGTCCAAACAGAATAGAAAAGCTGCTTTGATACCTGCAGTTTACAAAGGCAAATCATGCCTTCATGAGTGACAAAAATCCTCTGCATGCTTCTTAAGTCTTCAATGCAATTGCCTTTGTTGCCATCAGAAAAAAAAAAAGTAGAAGAAAAAGTTGATAACAAGTCAAGAGACACAACTAGTTAATTAAATAGATAATACAGGCAATGGGAAACCAGCAAGTACTCAAGTAATTCAAAGAGCAATTGCTGCATACTTAGAAAACCTACATATGTGCCGGTAAAGCATCCGTGATTCCAAATGGATATGATGCATGGGGTAGTACTTTTATTCCTTGCTTCTACTTTAAAAGGGAAGGGTAAAAAAAATTTCCATTATCTGATCAGGTGTGCCTACAGAACTTACTATCATCTGACAATTATAAACTCACTTTGAGTTTCTATTTTAGTTACTTTTCAGAGGGATTAAATTTGCTAAAATAAAGAAATTTTTTGCTTCTCTCTCAATCCTTACTGAACTGCCCACTTCTTTGGAAATTCTGCCAAAGACTAAATGAAAGAATCTTAAACCTTTTTTGTTTCAGAATTGTTTTCAATTTTTAAAATGAGTGATTTATGACACTGAGCATTTATATTTTCCCATCAGGCACTGACGATTAAAGCAAAACTCAACAAGGTGTTTAGTAACTTGCTTTGCTATGTGCATTTGGCAGTTCCAGAGCAGCATGGTGTTAAGTCAAAACCAGAAAGGTTCAGCTCCACATCTTTTTTTCTGGTCAGCTACAGAAAGGAAAAGGCATGCCTGGCCTTTTTTGTATTCTGGGGGTAATGCAGAGTCCAGAACAGTTTGCAGGCCCTTAAGTCCCATTCTCATACCTGCCTTCTGTTCCAAAATCACTGCCATGAGTGGCAGCTAGAAGAGCTTCAAATCCTTTAACCTTCCTTCTATCTTCAGCAGCCTTCACATCAAGTGTGCTTTGAGCTGTAAGGACTGCTGTGGCCCCTTTCCAGCTGATCGCTCGTCCCCCAGTATTTTCCCACTTTTTCTCCCCCACTCAGCTGTGATCTCCATTGAAGCCTCTGTAGTCACAATGGTCCATGAATCCAGCTACAAGAATACTGAACAACACACCTGCTTTTATTCCAAACTAATTTCCATCTCTCCCATTTCTCAGCTTAGCCCCTCTCCTTCCTTTCATTCTTCTCTTAGTCTTTAATACACATTCCCTTCCTGCTACTTTCTTCCAGTAAGCCATAAAAGATGAATAACTAATTATGATGAATTTTAAACAAAGCTATGTCTAGTAGTTATGAAACAACAATGCTTAATGGGAAATTTTACACACACGTCAATTAAATTGTGGACTCAATAAGACTCTTGCAAAAGTAGCAGCTGGGGGTCTGAAGGCAACCCTAAATATACTCTACTGTTTAAAGTGCAGTCACATACTCAGTAACAGTGAGTGCAGTTCTTAGTTTAAAACATGCAGAGATTTGCAGATTACAGCAAGATCCATCTGAAGATACAGAAGAATAAAGTGTAGTCTACAATGTAATATACATAGTAATTACACAAAACAGCAAAAATCTTGAGGTGTGATCCCACAAACTTTTATGCGAATCTTTTCTATTAGATTCAGTAGGACTATGTACTTAAATAAGGAAAAAAAACCAACTCCAAATGTATTTCTGGACCCCAAGTCTTTATAGCACAATTATAGCACAACTGCAAACAAACAGCACATTCTTCTCAAAATAGCCTGAGGGATAACCTTGTCTTTGCTGGGAATACAAAGTTATTAGCTTTGTGAGAGTCTTACAAGACATCAAAGTAATTGTTTTGGTTACTGATTTCACATCTGTTTTCAATGACCAGAAAAAGAACTTATTATCACATAACACTCAACCATCAGCTTTACACAATGAAACTCCTAATAAGCTAAATAATGTACTTGTTTAAACATTCCTAGAGATACTTTCTTCTGAATTCCTACAGCACCTTGTCAAATTTATATCCATCTTAGCTGTTTAATAAATGTATAGCAGTGGCTTAGGATGTGATTATGTGAGGCAGTTATCATACCTTTACAAAGCTTTCAGAATCAGAAGAAAAATAAAATGTTGTATTCCAGTTTTAGAAGGCTGAATGCTTCTTCCCAGTATAAGAAAAGAATTAAAGCTTTACCAATAGATAAAGAAATTATTTTCCTACATGAAAACTGATTACAGAGACATTCCCAAATCTTTGGAAGACAGCTTGTGAAAGCTCTGTTAAAAGAGAAGTATTCTGAACCATCCAAATCTCCTTCTGTGTTTAGCTGGTAGCACAGTCAGACCCAGGCCAAGACAGACAGACACACACTGTTAATGACAAGAACTAAACAAATTTGTAATTTTGTAAATAAAATACACCCAAAATAAAACCAATGAATTAGTGATATGATGTTCAGAGTAATTATACCCTTCAGAACCACAGAAAATTTGGGCTGTCATCTTGTAAACTCTTATATAACTTACTCTAGTGGTGATGCCAGTGATAGCTCTGCATTTCCTTGCTTTGCATGCAGTTTAACATCCTATCATTACACTAAAAGGAATTTTTTAATGTAATGGTAACATATGTTGTGTCATACAACACTTAATATGGCACATTTAGTACTGCCAGTACTCAAAATCTTGTACTTCTTCTACCTGTAGCAAAGCCATGTAGAAGGTTTTCTAAGTAAATCTTGAAGTTCTCTACCTATGACTCATTTAATTATCAGCTCCATTTGTAAAAGGATGATTCATTTAAATGTCTTGCAGGATCTATTTCTCAATAAAGCAAAATTTCCATTTACTTTAGAAACTAAAGATAACATGGACAAGAATTCAGGAAAATGGTGTAGATTTTCCTTCAAATTTGTTTTGCTACGATTTTCAGCATCATACTGTGTACATCATCTTAGATTTGAAGGGAATGTGAATAAGAAAATAATATTTGTAATGTTCATACTGAGTAAGAATAAAAAAAGTCATGACTTCATTATGTTCATACCTGTCTAGTTACTATTTTAACTTTACCTACTTTTGAGAGTCAGTTTCCACTAGTCTTCTCATCTGAATTGAACTTTTTGGGAAGTGTGCCAGCTTTTATGTGTTTGTGTAGTAGCTGGGATAGTTGGAGGAACTGTGGCTCCTATGTACCACAAACTCCAGTGAGGCTACTCACCTGCTTTCAATTATGTATTAAGTATGTGCTGAATCATGTTAAAAAGATCTTTTTCTTCATGTTGAATTAAATAACATTTATTCCTCTTCATCCTACAGATGTATCATTTTAATTTCACCAGAGACCATTCCACATATCTCAGCTACTGTTACTGGTATATTCTCCCCCACCCCCTAAAACTGACACCACTTGCCAAGCTGATTGACATAACTTAAATAACCTTAACAAATACGAATTTATAGTGGAAATACTGACTTACACATAAGAATTTCAGGTTAAGAAACACCCCCCTACCTGATTGCTTCTCCTATGGAGTTCTTTTTTGGTATAAAAAGAGTATATAAACCAAATGTCTGCCACCAATTTTGTACTTTTACAAGCACTAACATTTTAACAGCAGAAATGTTAAATATCAAAGTAATAGATGAGCATTCCACTAGAAGGCAATTTCACTAAATACCACAGGTATTAATCTTTCTGAATCTTAATTATAGCCTTTTGACATATTATCCTTATCTGACCTTTCCTCCAGAACTGCATGAATACATGTGAGATAGGTAGGCAAACTCAGGTACGGTTGCTAGCAGGCACACATCAGTTTGATGTAAGGAATGAATGGATGTATCCTGGGCTAGATCAAAAGCAGCATGGCCAGTAGGTCAAGGGAGGTGATTCTTGCCCTTTACTCAGCTGTGGTGAGACCCTACATGGAGTACTCATTCAGCTCTGGGGCCCCAACACAAGAAGGACATGGACCTGTTGGAGCAAGTCCAGAGGAGGCCAGGAGGATGCTCAGAGGACCGGAGCACCTCTGCTGTGCAGACAGGCTGAGAGAGTTGGGGTTGTTCAGCCTGGAGAAGAGAAGGATCCAGGGAGACCTTACAGCGGCCTGCCAGTGCCTGAAGGGGCTACAAGGAAGCTGGAGAGGGGCTTTGTACAAGGGCCTGTAGGGACAGGACAAGGTGAATGGCTTTAAACTGAAAGAGGGGAGATTTAGATTAGATATTAGGAAGAAATTCCTCACTGTGAGGGTAGTGAGGAACAGGCTGCCCAGAGCAGCTGTGGATGCCCCATCCCTGGGATGCTCAAGGCCAGGCTGGATGGGGCTCCGGGCAGCCTGGTCTAGTGGAAGGTGTCCCTGCCCCTGGCAGGGAGGTGAAACTAGATCATCTTTTAAGGTCCCTTCTATCCCAAAGCATTCTGTGGTTCTATGACATAAATGTGCAGCTCATATGCTCTGCAGGAAGCCATTAAGCCACTATTTTCTGAAATTTAAGTTCTAGCTTTTGTTCAGGATTTTCTATCAGCTTACCTTTTCTGGCTTTAGTCATGCTTCAGAACGTAAAGTTTTAATGAATTACTAAGAGTGCAGAACTGTAAGATATTGCTGAAGAACTAAGCTTTTTGAATTAGTACCATCCGAGCAACATTTTAAAACAATTAGTAATGGCAGTCCTTAATCGAAGAAACTGAATTTCAGTTGAGAATAGTAAGGGTTGGCAGCTCCAAGATTAAAAAAGTAATGATTCTGCCATTAAGTCACACCTAAACCGGTCAATACTGAAAAGTATCCAGATTTTATTAGATCAACGGAATAAGAAGAAGTGGGTAACTTGGGCATATAAGATTTAGGAAATGTTGTGTGAGAAGTATAATGTAGTGATGATGCACAGCAGAGCCAACCCTACTCTGACCTTAAGCAAGTTATTTCATCTTCCTTGGTCACAGTTTTTTCATTCACATAGATAATTGAGTTATTATCATTTATTATTATGCACTTTTGCCTGATGCTCACATTGTTCTTTATGGCATTTAAAAACTAAGGGCAACTTTTTCTTACATATTGTACAATTTGAATCTTGAAGTGAAGTTTTGCATTATAAATACTCAGCTGGAAGAATCTGCAGCACTAAACTTTGTGCACCTTGTGTAAGTACTTGCTTGTACCTCTAATGGCCTTTCACCAGAAACCCACAATCTCTAAGATCCTGTCTGAAGTACCTGGAAGCAGGGTGACACATTATAAAATGAACAAAATTGTTACAATACTGTATTAAACCTGAAAGTTAAATACAAATAGTTTCTTTAAACTAGCCATCATTAGAAGTAATGCAGGGACAATTTTTTGAGCCAAAATGTTGCTGACTCATTCTGAGAGTTCTAGTTGATTTTTTTAGCGTTTTAACTTTTTAATTAACTTGTCAGCAATTTTGCAGATGTATAATCATTTCATATATATCATTAAGCTGAACACAGCCTTAAGATGAATACTTATGAATTTATCTGTATAATTCTACTTCAAAAATACTGTATCAATCAATTAAAATAGAAATACACTAATTGAAACACAAACATATTTCCAGAAGCAAAGATTTCCTGTAAACTGTAGTTCTCCTCATTGTTTACTATTTATATTTTTAATTGGAAATTAACATAAAGACATAAAGTAAGAAATGACCAACAACTTCTGAGCTGTTACTATATAAAAGCAATTTATCTTTAATAGCATCATACATAAACTGGAGTTTTGCTTTATCATAGATAAATATAATTATTAATCTGTGACAAATCCTTCAACAATCCCTGTTTCCTGAGTAGAAACCAAGTGAATGAATAATTTTTGATAAATATTTACTCTGCATATCTGCACTGATTTATTTTTTTATTAATTTTCTGTTTAAATTTGTATTGCACTAGCAATTGACATTTTTGCTGGTGTTTTGTCAATTTAAAAAGGTTAAATGATTATTTTCTCTGACTAAGTGGCAGGATAAGTGTCCTTGAAATCTGTGACAGTTCGATTTGGGCTGTTGTTCCAATTTGTTGTATTCTTCATTTCCTCTCATGTTTCACAGGTAAAGTGATTTTCATAGTTTATATCCATGCATACAAGAGAACTAAGCAGAGAACTCCAAACTCTGCCTGTCTGCAAATCCTGAACAGCTTTAATACTAGAATATAAAATTGTATCCCTAAAATCACTAAAGTATTCATAAATGGCATCTTTTTCAGGATTAAACCCATTGGATTACATGTAATCAGTCCATATGGTGGTCCAGTCTTTTTTTCTGAGAAACGTATGTTTAACCTCTTAATAATGCATTTCTGGGAATGGAGGTTGCTCTGAAAATTTCAAGTGTCCAAACCTGAACTTTCACATTTGTGAGAAAGGAGAGAAATAGACAGCAACCAGGAGATTGTTTTGCACACATACGTGGGAATTATAGGGGGGAAGCGTACTAAAGGATAGTCTATTTCTTTAACTTTAATTAAGGTGCTAGTGAAAGGTAAATTTGTGAAATTGTCTCCCCTACTATTAACACCAAATGCATGCATATGTAATTATAAATGTAATTATGTTACTTACTATAATTAATTTAATGTGAATTGTGTCTGTAAAATTTGGGTTTTATTGATTGTGAAGGTAAGAGGAGATTTTAAAACTGATGTAGAGCAACACTTTTTACTGCTCAATGGATTAACTCTTATATTACTGGTCTTACCCAGAGGTACTGTACCTACCGGATTAGGACTTCAGATACTGCTAGGATACAAAAGCTCTTTACAGTAAAATCCAAGACTAGTAATTATTATCCAAGTCTTTCAATAATTTTTTTGATGTTTGGGTTGAGCTTTCTGCAAGAAGGTTAAAAAAGAGAGAGAAAAAAAAAACCCAAAAATATTTTTAGTTTATATAAGAGTCTTCAATGTCTTATCTATTGATTTTCTTCAGATCTTTAAATTCACAGTGTGACTTATATTCCATGAAATAGGGTCATTGACATCTGAAAACGTACTACAAAAAATATACACTTCATATCCCATGGACTGAAACACATAATTGTCTAATGAAAAGGTTATCCAGTGTGTTAAATCCATCACTTACAGAATTTTTTTCTTGCCTCTAAGTGAGCAGATTTCACTGCATTTTAAGAGTGAAAAAGCTTCATGGTGACTGAAAAAAAGTCTGTGGGCACTTTAATGTCTGACCATGAACACAGAGAGTGCCTTCGTTCTAATTTTTTTTTAATGTAAGATTTTATACAGTGATATCCCTAAACTGACCACCCCAATAACACACTCTCTGGCCTGTAAATTTGTATTTCTTGTCCTACTGCCTTTCCCATTTCCCAAAATGGGAAATAAAGGTCTAAGATTTAAAGGAAACCTTGAATTAAATACCAATGAACAAAAGCAGTCAAAAACGGTCAGCCAGCTGTTTTAGAACATGGTAGTGACTTTATAAAGTGCAATCTCTAACACAGTTCTTTTTGTTAATCTTATTTATTTCCCCTCTATAAAATATTTTGAGTGCATTTTCAATCTTATTGATGCACGTGAAATCTGTGATTCTGAGTCATCAAATGATCTCTAGAGCAGAGGCTTTAAGAAAAACATGGTGTAATGTATGACTAACTTTTCTCTTGCCAGTTGTATTGTTACTGCAAAGTAAATATTTGGTTTTTAATCTGACAAAATTACAAATTAAATAAAAAAATATTAAAGGCATTCTGTAAACTGTTTAAATAACCGGATTATATTTTAAAGTCATTAACAATTGTATATGTATTTAACTTTTTATTATTCCCAATGAAGGCAATTAAATTACTAACATTAATCACACTTATATTTATCAGATTAGACTTTAAATTTCCATTTTTGGAGCAAACTAATTACTGGAAGGGTTTTTTATACTTCCAAGAAATCTTAACATTTCCTTATTTACATTAATTATAAATGAACAATTAATAGTCTATTTACAGTAACTTTTGATGGAAGAATGATATTTCAGGTTCTTTATAAGGGTTATCAAAGCTGTGCAGAAGAATTTCTTTGGTTTGCTTTTTATGCTTTAGGTGATCTCAAACTGTGCATTGCAGAATTCATTCATGGAGGGCAATAACCGTGTAACCACACCACTCCCTCACTTTCATGTTAAAGGAGACCTCAACGTCGCCTCTACCAAGACATGTGAGTGAATAATTGATTTAGAGGCATGACAGAAAAGAAGAAAACTCCACAATAGGTATTAAAAGTCAGAATTAAAAAAAAAAAAAAAGATATCACGTATATTTAATCCATTCAAGTCTTGCAGAAACAGAACAAATATATTTTAAAGGCTTTCTTTAAAAAGATCATTTTTAGCAAAACACTCATCAGTATGTTCTATAAGAAATTGTCAAAGTATCTTATGCAGAGTAGTTTAATTTTATCTTTTTCATAAAAGATGGCAATTTTTGGTTCTTCACTGTGAGTAACATGAGATTCCTACAGAAAAAAATGATGCAGTGCAGAGTTTACATTCCTATTTGCTCCCTGACGGAAACTACCGTAACTTTTGGTTACAAAGAAAACAAAAAGCACCCCTTAAGAAAGAGAGAAATACGGATATCAAAATCCCTTAGTAATAGTCTTCCAGCATCCTGAGTTTTAAGTCAGTCGGTATTTAGAAACAGATAGAGAATAGTTTCAATGACTTATCAATTCTATCACAGCTTAACACAGTTTTTGCTCTACTTTTAAGGATTATTTAAAATTTAATTGGGGTGAAAAGTTGAGATACCTAACAGAAGCAAAAATGTATTTTTTTTCCTTAAAATATTCAGGCTAAGCCAATGTCTTCTTATCAGTTTCAGAGGATGGAAAGATTGTCCCTGCACTTCTCAGGAGTACCAGTGAAACTGCCTGCAAATAGTCGCCCCTATTAAGCATTATGAGGCAAAATACAAACAGATAAACCCAACGGCCATCCCAAACACCTTTTTACAAGTTGCCAGACTTTCCAAAGCCTTATGATCACCACGAAGGCCATCCAGCTAAGGAACCACATTCGGGATTGCCTCAGTCCTGGAATCTCTTTTCCACTTATTTCAAAATTCAGCTTTCTTCTTTGAGATTTACTGCTTTAGAGCTCTCGTTTTTTGTGGCCTGAGAGATAAACTACAGTTGCTAAAATTACCATTCTAGTACCAACTTCAATATAGACTGTTGCTCCTGATACAATTTTTCACTTGTAAGGCTCTGATTTAAAAAAAAGGAACGAGGCTGCTTTATGCAAAGGCAAACCAACCTCACTGGGACTGTTCACATGTCTGGATTTAGTCGTGTTTATACCTCTTGCTGAACATGGCCCCTGAAACCTGACTGTCAGACTCCAGAAGTCTTTGGAACATTTTTTAGTGATTTTAATTGATTTTGGATCATGCCTCTATAGACCAGCTGATAGTATCTTAATTCTATACCCCATATATATGTTTGTTCATCTGTGTCTTTCAAAGCTTTCACTGAAGAACTTTCTACTGTCCTATATCTGAGGAAATGAGTAGAGTCAGTTCAAGGGAATGGATATTAGAACACAAAAAAAATGGTATTTTCTCTAAAGATGACAGAGTTTAACTGTTGTCAGTTAATCTATAAAGATTAATTTATGCAACAATACTTTACCAAGAACACTCTGCAGGATCAAATTCTGATCTCTGTAAATAAATACAATCATTCTGTAAAAAGGAGTTAGAATCAGACTTTTTATGGGTTCCCTGGACTCTTGCTCTATAAAAGAAAGGAAGACCCAGAGTTCTTTTAAGAGTAACGATATTTTTGGAATTAAGACAAAAATTAACCTTTTCCTGGTTTTGGTTTAGATTATGTAAAGGGCTTATCGGAAACCACAACAAAGTTAAATGAAACCAAGTTTAAATTAATGAAATTTATACTGGTTTCAGGGCAGTAATTATCGTGCTTCCCCTGTACTGGCAGATGGGCACTTTTGTTGATGCACATGTTGGAAGGAAGCGTGTCCCACCCAGCTCACACACAGGGTTTTCTGAACACTCGGTGAGCAAACTCTCCTCTGAGGCTGCTTTTGTTTGAGGGCAATGAGCTCTTTCTGCCTGCAAGCAAGTGAGCTTCAAGTACCGTTATAACCAGGTACAAAGAAGTCAAGGGATGACTGTTTTTATTGATGGGACAATGGGAAATGTCCTTTACCAGTTTTAGGTAGCAATACATGACATTATTGATAGTGTTCAGAGTAACACTTGTAGAAATGCACAGCAGGAATTTATTAAAATTGGATTAATCAGTGAATAAGAATTCATGATGTTTAAGGCAAAAGCAGCCACGGCACTCTGAGTAACAGCTTTAAGTGCATGATTAGCTAAGGGGATTCAACACTTAATAGTCAAAATAAATTACTATAATTATTTTATTACCTATGCTAACTGATTTCATTGTTTTTATTGAAATAACAGCTTCTTAAAGAATAGAATGTTGCTTCAAAGAATCCCATCTGCAAGCTTCTGTGCTTCTCTTTTGACCATCAAAACCAACAACAAAAATAGCTGTCATTATTTATACTGTTAATAACTAAGCTACAGCATGTTTAGAAATACATTCCAGATTTGCTTGTGTACCTGGATTTGAATATGAAGTTTTCTAGCCACTTGAGGGTTTTAGGTGGAATTAAAATAAATCTGTAAAGCACTTATTAAAATAAACATGAATATTTATGGAGAACAATGGAAGGCTTTAAATAGATTTTTAATAAATAAGTGTATGATTAGTTGAAGAGTAGGAGAAATCTTTTAATCTGACCTTAGAAGAATCCTTTCAAAAGCTGTATACTTCTGCCTTTGCTCTCTCTGTGAAGTGTTAAAAATGTATACTTTATGCCAGAATGATTTTCAAAGAACCTTACTGAAACATATAGTGATTTTTTATGGAGTTCATCTACATCACTTTTAAGATCCTACTGAGGTCTAACTTTGAACTAGTTTGTGTTCATGTCAGCCTGTATTGCTGTTCAATACCTGCTGCACCTTCCTTTTTCCTACTTTCCCCCCTCTGCAGGCTCCCATCTTACATCCTGCTAAAATTTCAAACCTTCCAGAAAAGCTCCAGTTAGCTGCTAGGAACTACAGATCAAACTCAGTTTCATCATCTTTTGCACCCTTGGAAAATTAGTAGCATATACAAGAAGGAATACTGACGGCTTAATTTGCAGGCAGCATTTTAGTGATATGCCCTGCTACAGCTGGATCCTTAAGAAACGTGCACCTTCCTTGTCTGTAGTGTTAACCAGCTAGAAGTGTGCCGCTGGAAGGCTCTATTACAGCAAGGAGAAGAGAGCTGAAGTTCTCTATGTTATACAAAACAGAGCCAAATTATTCTGGGATTGAATCCAGTAGTAAAACTGCCCATGCTAAGGACACTGATCAACAGCATATTCGGACTGACCAGCCTACCTCTCCCTGCTTTCTAATGCCTTAACAAATGCCTCATTCTCCTGCACAGTCGGGGAAATTAATTACCATTGTAATTTTTTTTGACGTTTTGGGGGTTTTTTTTGTATTATATAATACACTAGTACCATACACATAACTGACCACGGAGATTTTCACATTTGTTACTAGTGGGGCTTCAGTAAAATTTTGGGCTTAACAGACATTACCCTGAGCAAACCAAACAACTACCTATGGCACAGCTCATCATCACTTTGTCACAAGAGCTGGGACTTTAAATTAAAACGAGAGATGGAGACTCGCAGAGTCACAAGAGTAGCACAACAACAGAAATAGATGTCATTAATAATACTCTTAATAACTGTGCTACAGCATTTTAGAAATATATTCCAGATTTTCCAGTATACCTGGACATGAATATGGAGTTTTCCAGCCATTGGAGTGGTTGAGGTGTAATTAAAATAATTTCCAGTCTTGATTTTACACAAAAGGCCCATTCAGCCACAATGTTTCTATTGGTGAGATCAAATGTGAGTCTCAGTCCACCTTATGGAAATTGTCTGATGCCCTTAACAAAAATTATTGAGTCTAGAATCTAGCCTAAACTTTTGAGACACAGTTCTCAATGTGCTGATAAGGCTTCAACATGGTATCACAAGCCCGATGAAGTGATTGTAAAAATCAGTACATGACTCTATCCTGTTTGTAGAACCAAAAGAAAACAGGTTGATGAACTTTCAGCTAGCGTGCAAAATATTGGAAAATTTCCTCATATTGTTTATTAGTGGTACCAGTGACCCTATAAATTGCCAAAAAAGGCTTAGCATGATACCATTTCTTTGTTTTGGTTTGGGGTTTTTTTGTTGTCTTTTTCAAGGAAAAAAAAAAGTATTGAAAGGAAAAGGAAAATAATGCATGCAAAAAACTTTCTAAAATTAAATGACATTGTCATTTGCCATCAACTCTGGCAAAACAGCTGGCAATGCTGTTAAAAAAACCTGATGTCAATTAAATAAGAACTGGCATTAATGAAGACAACTTAAAATTTAAACCTTCAAAATCAGGCATTAAATATATTATGGCTTCTCGGTATCATTAAATCATATTCACGGTGTGTATCTCCTGACATTTTCAAAGTTAATATTTGGATATCTAACACTGATAAGAATAATATAATCCTCACAGGGTTCTGAAAAAATAGTATTTGCATCAGTAGTCACGTCATAACTGAGCACGGAATAGTATGAAGAAAATTGGTTAAATGCTGTTTGAATACCAAACATTTTTTACATTGACTTTTGAATATTAAAGTTACAAGTTTGATGCCATAATAATGCAAATTTTGGGGTTTAATTTCCTTAATTTGGTGTTTAAAAAGATCTAAATATCTCTACCTATTACACAGCATACCTACTTGTATTACTGGTATTGGAAACTCCACAGTATCACAACAGCAGTAAACACGAGTAAGGAGCACTACGGTTCAACACCTGATACCGTGTGGTTAGTAACCTAAGGCTTTGGTTACACATGGGAAAAGCCGATTGGTTCTCAGGCCTCTAGCTCCTTTATCGGCTCTAACAAGGAATAGTGCAGTCCAAGCAAAAGACGGATTGTGCATGACTGTTTAATACAACCTTAAACCTCAGGGCAAAAGAGAGGTGAAGAGGGGGAAGGGGAAGCAGCTGCACGGGGCAGGCAGGGCTGGCACAGCCACGCTCTTTGGCCACCTCCCATCCCAGGGCCATGCCTCTGCAGGTCTTTTTTTTTTTTTTTTTTTTTTTTTTTTTCTCCCCATTTTTTTTTTCCATTTGCTAAGGGAAACCTGCAAATGAAACCAATACCCAAGCCAGAAACCTTTCCCCAGCCATTAGCCTGAGGTCTCGCCGCAGTGCTCTGCATGCCCACGCCAGCGGCGCATCCAGCACAAGGCAAGCAAGGGGCTGGCAACCGCTCCTTCGAGGGCTGCTCGCTGGTACCAGCAGCGCTGTTGTGGGGCCGTAATGGGAACTGGATTTAAAATTTCCAGACATTCCTTTTTGCCACTAAAGACAGTAAATTTTTTTTTCTGACTGTAATAATTGCAGTTGTTTTGGTTATAGTGCAACTCAATAAACACTTGCACCAACGCAACGGCGAGGAGGGTGAACAAATTAGCAGGGAACCCTGACACAGAACCATACCTGAAAATACCCCATGGTTTTCAGGCTCACGCCACTATTTCTCACATTACAACTCTTGGATTTGTTCTTCCTCAGCACTGGAATTCAATATCTTTGATCATATCTATCACTCAACAAAATATTCTGTAATCAAGTTGTCAGCTAATTCAAGTTGGATATAAATACTCTTAATCCTACTTCATCTCTTTAGGACAAAATTAACCTTGGGTACACGAACTGCCTGTTATCTTTCACATAGCATCATCTTCAAATAATTTTCCCTGTCATCACCTTCAAATCATATATTTTAATAATTCTATTTAAAAGTATTTATTTTTGTGTATTCTCTTTTTTACCACTGTTAATTTCCAAGACCACACATGTGCACATGTACCACAGAAGCAACTTCCCTCCTAATTACAGTCTGTTCCTCTTTGCAACTGGAAGCACGGGGAAAAAAACAATGATTCTGTGACATCAAACTCACTTATGCAATAATGAACTGTGATGCTACAAATACTTGATTGTGGCAACCTGGAATGTATCACAGCCATGGAAGGATGATGAGAACAGAAATGTTTTTTCTTATGCATACATCTTGGTAATTAGCTGCAGCGGACAAAGGCATGCAGCAGCAAACACAATGCTTCTTTACTTTAAAAAGACTTCATGAATTAAAATCTGCCTAGAAAAGCATACGTTCAATAAGGCTGTTGCTGTGTTATGTGACTGTGGTCATTTACCTGGGTATAACTAAAAACTTTACCCAAAAATTTGGATCCAAGGAGACCATGAATTTAAAATATTTTTTTTTTTTTATGTAAACTAGTGTGAAATGGTTGCAATATAAATTGTTTGGCTTATAAATTTTAAGACTGGAGTGAAAGACTGAATCATAAGGTAGTATAAATCAGTCAAATCCCAAGAACATTAAAGGCTGATTTACACCAGCTGAAGATCTACCTTCCTGTATTAAATCAGTCTTTGCACAGAGTGATCTCACAGTAGTAATGAACTCACAGAGATGAGAGAAATGAGCCCAGGTTAGAAGAAAACAAACGAAGAATGATGCAGGCACATTTAAAAGCTGTTTAATAGCTTTCACAAGAAAGAGGCAACAGGGAATGTCTTGCTTCTACTGCCATTCATCTTGCAGTAGCTAACACTCAAACAGTGTAAAACATGAAGGCAACAAAATCCATCTAGTTTTAGTGACTGCCCAAAGGACATCTCCCACTGCCAGCTTGGGTCTGTCCTTCCCAGTGAGAACACTTTGCTTTAAAGTTAGTTACATACCTCTTGTATGAGGAACAAGAAGCACACAGGGGAAAGCTTCACATCAGGTTCCTGGCAAACACTTTGTTTAATGTAACTAAACAGTGTCAACTTCAAGGCACAGAGAAATTCCAGTCTTGATTTTACACAGATATACAAACCTCAGAAGGAATACATGTACTCTTTCTATGAACGTTTGCCTAACTGATCGCTAAATCCAGTGAGAAATGTCTCTTTCCGTCATTTGTATCATTTTTACATCTATCAGCAACTGAAAGGTATACATCAAGAAAAATGCAAAATGAGAGGTAAACTAGGAAAAAAATTATACCAATTATGAATCAGTCAAAAGAGGAGAGAACTGAAATACTAAATAAGGCAGTAAAAAGAATAAATAAATCAACCAAACACATAGTTATGCATTTCTCAAACATTTTTCTTGCCACTTAGTATTGCCACTTTGTTTATTCTGACCATCTTATACCCTTCCTCTAACTCTGCTTGAGCATGAGAAGAGATGCAATTCTTTTGCACAGTCAGGAAAAAATTGCTTTTAACAGTGAACCTTCCTTTCATCCCCATCCCCCCAGATGCAGATAGTCCAGTAGTCTCTTTTCTGAGTAACCTTAGATGAATGTCAAAATAAGGTATGGGAGGTGTCACAGCATCACATTCCCCTTGAGTAACAGCAGGTGAAGATGTGGAGAGTCAGTTTATTTTACTGCCTTCAGTGACTCCCTCCCTCCCCCCCCCCCCCGCTCCAAACCAAACACACAGGACTAAAAATCTCAGAAAATATAAACCATTTCAACAGACCTGTTTCTACTAGACTTCTGCTACTGCTCTTAAAGTGATTTTAAATTCACCACAGAGCATGTGTCAAACTATTTATCTTTACACACTATTTTCAAAGACATGCTTTTACCCAGGTTTCAGTTGTTTAGATCACTGCTGGCTTTAGACACTGCACACACCTCTGGGAATTACATTTAACAATATTGCCATACTTAAAATTTAATGTGATACCAACATGACTCCTTTTTTCTCCAAAAGCAAATGTTCTCAGCTAGAGAAATCGAGAAAAAAGGTTGAATGCCAAATCCAGAAACTGAGAATGTTTCTAGCTGCTAGCATAATGCTGAAGATCCTGCAGTACTGCATTCTGTATTTCTAAAATGTAACAGTGATTTAAAAATACAAGAAAGAAAAGCAGAAAAAAACCATGAAGATCCCCAAAAATTGAATTGGAACAGAAAAATACAAGTTTCACACCTGGCAATAAAAATTAATGTACCCATAGGTACACACATTGCATATATGTAGGTACATACTGCTTCCGTAACACAGCTCATGTGCTAACCTCATGTGAAACTTTTGCTAACTGCTACAGCAGTATAGACCAACAGAGCTGTCAGGTATTTTCAGAATTTCTCCTGGGTTATAACTAGGAGGAATTCAAATGTTTCAGCCTGTAGACCAGAGTATTCTGTGACACACAGAGAGACTAAGCTACGGCAGGACACAGTTCTCATGGCAGGACACATAAGTTCTCATTCCTTTTGATGTTCATGATGTATCTCAGGGACACATAACAAAACATGTGCTCATTTACACTGTTACAGGGACAAGGACAACTTTTCAGGAAGAAGCACTTTAAAACAGACTAAAAGAGGTTGCAACGGTGGAGAGGCACCACTAGCTTTTCTTCTGTTAGCATTCTCTAGGCAGAGTTACAAGACAATGACCTTATCATTGTCACAAGAGCTGGGAAGAGTGCAGTACTTACCTACTCATAGGAACCATCAGAGTAGCCTTTAGAAAGTACTCAGCCTGTGCTAGTCTGTGAGAGTTTGACTTCACCACATAGTTAAGAGGAGAAAGGAAAGACTCATCCTACCTTCAGTGTGCTCCATTTGGAAGGGTAGTGCTTGTGCTGGCTTTAACGTGAAGGTTGTTACTGATACTTGAGGCACTGCAAAGTCAGCCAAAGTCAACAACTTTTGCAAACTAAGCCAGCTAAATTCAAGTACTGTGGTGATGCTAACAAGCTTGTCAAAGTGACTGAAGTTCAGGTCTTTCCCAACTACAATGTGGAAATATATGTGTTACAGAAAAAAAAGAAATTTATAAATGTTTTTACTGTTAGGAAGAACGTATCAAATCTTCTCATGATGTGGCTCATTGCAATTTTACTAGGGACCCTTAGCTCTTGGGAAAAAAAAAAAAAAAGAAAAAAAAAGAAAGCACTTGTAATGGATGCTACACTTCACAGCAAGAATCTTGACATCATGAATCAAAGTCTAGTTTCATATAACATCACAGTTTACATGTAGTCTGTTTTCATATGACACACTTTTGCACCCTTCACATGATGTCTGAAGATAAATGGAGAACTAGTTATCGAATGAATCTATGAAGGATCTCCGGATGGCGACAAAGCGAAAAAATTTGGCTGTTGTGAGCAGTTTCAAACATTTAACCTAAAGTAACTGTTATTTCTTCTAGGTGAGAAAATGACAGTGCAGAGAGAAACCTAATAAATTATCACATTCTGTTTTTATTGACATGGTCACAATTCACACTGATTAGTGTTGAACAGAATTTACTTCAACAGCACAAAGCATTACAATTTTCACTCAAACCTTATCTTCAAAGATCTTTTAATCTGACTTAGTGACCTTGTGTTTCTAAGGCCATGGCCTACTTGGAATTATTTCTTTGCCTGCCCAGAGATGATATGAACATACCACGGTATATTCAAGCTACAAAATTGTTTCAAATAACATAATCTAAGACATTTGACTCTGCACACCCATGCACTATAACCGAACGGTATCATTTTAGCTATACTGGTCAAGAACATCTGTAGAAGAAGCCAAGTACTTATTTTCCTTTTATCTCTTTCAGTAAAGACAATATCCAGAATTCTTAATTACTTATTGTTTCAGATCTTCAAATATATTTATTTGGAAATTTTTTTTTTATGCCGGACCATGTTCTCAAATATTAATCAGTGTAAATTACAAAATTCCTACCGTATGTTTCTTAGTTGTGGCACCACAACCAACAATCTCAAGGATGAGGCAATCACTGCAACTGACACAGCAATGCAACCAGGTATTAAATGTTAAAAATGTTCCTCTAATGGTTTCTGAAATAATAGTGGAAGGCAGAAGATCTCTTCAGCGGTAATATATGGTATTTACAGTAAGAAGGCACTTACATTCATTATCTAACATAATAGGAAATTCAGTATTTATGGAGAGAAAGAAACACGTAGTATTATGTACATCCCATACAGCCACGACATAATCTTAACTGCACCCTAGATGTATGTATCAGTATTCCGCATCTTATAGAGTTCTGGCTGGCACCATTCCAGCAAGTGATATAAGAATTATAGAATTCAAACAAATCTTCCTCATCTGAATGGTTACTGTACAGCAAGTACATGGGGAAGGGTGAAAGCAAACATTTGTTTCAATTTTAATGAACATCTACTTTAGTCAAAATACAGTAAGAACTCGATGCCTTCTGAACAACTCTGAGTGCATCAGGGCCTGAATACCCGCTTGTTTATGCATTACCATAATACACTGATATGTGCATTCATAGTTCAAGCGTTCCTTTAGAAACTTTTTTTTGGCATACATATAGATATTTCAAATTTAATACCAAGAAGATGATAGATGGACCATGTTCTAAAACTGACGTGCTGTATAAAAAATTAACAGAAAAGAATGGACCTTTGAAAATGTAGTTACCAGCTTTACAAGAAATGCATCAACATTCAGATCACATTAAGCTTAAAAGTGTGATGTAATACCTGTATACCTGGTGTTTTTAAGGAGCTTATTATTTTTTCATGTTGCTGTATCAGGTTGTCAGATGGTTGTCTGCTACTATGCAGCCTATCAGGGTATGAGCTCCACTATAACCAGTAAAATAACAGTCTGCAGCCAACTTCTTTAAAACAACAACAAAAAAAATTAACTTATATCAGACTCCCGACTGTGATTAGAATGTTAGTTACAGATGCTGCCTTGTTATAACACCCCCACACTTCTTAGCTCACAAGGACAAGTTCAATGAGAGATTGTCCTGCTTTCACTGTGTAATTATCAACCTCACACACCTTGGAAATGGAGTACAGATCCAACACGTGTATGACTAAAAACATTACTGTAAGACTATGGTCTGGAACAATAAAACGGTTTCCTACTGTAGTTAATAGACTATTATAACAGGAAAACAAAGGCAATATAAACCCTTTTCTTTACCTTGACTTTTAAAAGGAAGATTTAGCACTGGAAAAATGATATGAATCAGATAAGTTGAAAAAAAACAAAAAGGAGTCAAATGCTGCAAGAGGAAGGCCCAGGACTTGCTCGTGAGTTGGCAGGCTGCCGAAAGCACCTCTGCTGGGGAATATGCAACTTTAATCTTTATTATGGAATGATCACAAATGGACTGTTTCAGAATACCATCTGTTCTCACTGAAGCATCGGATCAGCAGGCTGCATGCTTCAGTCTGTCCTTCACCTTGCATTTGGGATTTTCTGCAAAGCTTCTGTTTTGGGAGGGTTTTGTTCAGCAGAATGCTGGTGTAGTACCTAATTTATAATATTTTTTATTATTAATATTTTTGCAGTGTTTGTATTTGGACTTCCCATGTTTCTCTGATGTAAGCTCCAGATAAATTACTCATAGTAACATAACGTTTACTTATGATTTCTATTTTCCTTTTGCAAAAAATCTGTTGTTACCAGCTGTAGTGTCCAGACAAACTCTTAGCAGACTAATGCTCCTCCCAGCAATCCCTCCAGTGTATCACCTTGTTTAGATGTCTGTATCTCTGCATCTACATGTCACGTGTATGTGCAGATCTGAATTTACTATTATTTCCAGATGTTGATGTATAAAACATGATAAAGAAATTATTGGCACAAATGGAATGCAAAAGGACTTGACTCAGTTCAGCACTACCCATCCCCGTGAGGAGGGCACTCTGCTGCACAGCTGGCTAAGCCACTGCAAAGCCATTAGCTCATCAGCAATTAATCGCTGATCCTGTTTCACATCTGGTGAGATATGCAATATTGCAACTGGACATGCTCATGGGGTATTAGCACTCCCAGGAGGGGGCAAACAGGAAAAAAAGGAACAAAGCCTTTTGACTGAGTTAAAGCTTAAGAAAATCTTTGAAGGATTAAAAAATGGGAGAAAGGAAAAAAGATTTATCAGCAAAGTGAAATGTAACAAAGACGCTAAGAAACGAGAGGATGTAAAGGTTAGCATAGCTTGCCTAACGTGTAATTTTCTCCTCTGAACCCAAGTAGCAGATGCATGGTATGTGCGTACCCAGACAGGGTCTGACTATAGGGGTGGTTTGCTGATGAGTTCCAAACTCAATAAAGACAGAGACAGGCCTCTTAAATTTAGGTTTTGGATGAACACAATTTAACTGCATGTCTTGCAAGTCCTAGCCAACGGCTTTTTCAAAGATTTAGGGTTTCAGATTTTATAAATGAACGCAACTATCTCTGTCTGTAGTAAGAATGATTTCTCAGTAGAAGTGAAAACAACAGAAAGTGAAACATACTACTCCTGCATGAGCAGAAGAGGGTACGCAAATGCTTCAGAAAAGTATTTGGGGAAACTCAGCATTGCCAAAGTATTTAGAGAGTAACAGGATGCTCTCCCCATATAGCTCCACAAGCTGCAATGCAGGTAGGAATATGGGGGGTGGGGGTGGGAAGAAGCCATTTCTGAGAATCACTGTTAGACCAGCAAGCACCCCTGGTGCAGGGGAAGGGCTTAACCCAAAGCACATTTTTGAGCAGCCTGGGGAGTTTCTGCACATGTTCCATTTTCACTCCTTTCACTGCAAGCACTGTAGTTGAAAAACATCTCTGTTATGTTACAATCTAATCTTGCCAACTTTGGTCCATGCAGATGCGAAGAAAGGTATTTTTCTGGAAATGATACCAATGTGCAAATCTATCCACTGATAAATCCCCTTACCTAGTGTAAGAAACTTTCATATTGGAGGGAGGAGAAAGAAAAATAACCTAAAATTGCACATTTTGGGGCATCAAGGTGTTTTCCCACCTAGTTATCAATGTCTGAAGAATGAAGAACAGAAAATTATTAGTGACTTCTGAAAACCTGAGCTAGGTTCAAGTATCGTACTAGGGCATTCCTGGCACACACAGGAAGCACAGACTAATGGGTGGAAGTTTTCTTTAAAAATCATGTCCCTTTTTAAAAAAATACAGACTCAGTTTTGCTTCCTCTGAAATGAATGTGTTTTCATTCTTTTTCTGAGTAAGAAGAATAAGCCTTGTATTTTGCCATGAAAAAAATTGTAAAATTTTTATATAAATCATGTACTTGAGAAAATGAATAAAAGTGAACATTCTGTGTTATGTTTCCAGTTTTGTAATTTTATGGAAAATTCAAGGATCGTTTGTCTACTAGCAGACAGAAAAAATGATATTTTTTTTCTGTTCGCTCTCCTTCTCCTGCTCCTGCCAGCTTTCCCCCAAATCAACATCACAGTAAAGGAAATTGGAAATCATTTCAGGAATGGATTATTGATCTGGCTGATAAGCAAAATTACAAGCCTACCTTCACATTTCTTAAATGCAAAAATCTTTAGAAAAATCATTCTCAACAGAATCACATTTTTATTCCTTTATTATTTCTTGTGACCTCAACAGCCAGTGTTTATCTGTAGAAAAAATATAAATATTATTGTCAACATGCATACTTACTGCTAAGTGTAATTAAATTCTCCTGACAGAATTTCTACGATTTTCTCTTACTAGCGAAGATTGGTGTATTCATTAACACAAACTTCGGAAGAAATAAAAAACATGCTAACAAAAACCTAATTTGCAAAGGCGATAAGAAATTAGTCTCTTACTAATGTGGTTACAAAGGATGATGTTCTACGTAAGTTTTTTCCTCAAAGAGAATTTTTAAGCAGGTTCTTGTTTAAAGCTGGGAATATTGCTCCTCTGAAGCTGTCCTTGTGCAATGCACACAATGACAAACAGAAGGCAGCCTTGGAGGGAGGTGAAGGTATTAAGTACATGGAGTAAAAAAGGACTCCAACAGATGTAAAACAAATAAATAAATAAATAAATAAAGGATGGAAAATTTACAGTATGTATTAAAGAATGCAAATCAAGCAATAAAGCAGATTCAACTGACTGTTCTTTAAAAATTAAAAAGAACACGTAAGTCATATTTCTTGTTAGATGCACCATTAGGAATGTCATCTTAATTTAGTACATGGACTGCAAGAGTTGAGAAAAAGTCTTGTGTTTATTGGTGAAAATGGACACATTTGCAGTGGCTTCAATCAGCCAGTTATACCTGACTGCAGTGATTTACATCAGACTGAAAATTTTCCCTTCATTGCCATAGCAATTCACCTGTTACAGTTTCTGCAGTTTCAGGGAAGGCAACTACTCAGATGTCCACCCAGCTCCCCCAGAGCTCAGTGATGGTGTTCAACGTTGCTGAAATACCTCCTAGATTAACCATGACACTCACGACTTTCTACCAGCAAAAACACGCGGTGGCTTTCAAGGGACTGCACACATGGAGAGTGCGAGCAGCAGTCTGCACGGCAGCAGGTCTGACCCGTACTAGGCACTAACATTGTCAGGAAATTTGTACAAAATGTGTCTGAATTTAAAGAGTCTTTTTGTAATGCTGCCTTCAACTATAAACTCGCCCCTGTGGCTGAAATATTGGGTGGACTCTTGTTACGTTACCTTGTCTTCTAGGTGAAATGACTATAAGACAGTTGAGAGAATTCAGAATACGATCTGAATTAAAAGCAGAATAATTCTACAGAACAAGCTCATGAGATTATCAGCTCTCAGGCAACTTTAAACTACAGCACAAGTGCTGTGACATGCACACGATGTGCAGCACTGCAGCCGTGCCCGCAGCCACACGGTGCCCTACCTTCTGGAAGGAATCCAGCACAGCCACCGACAGCAACGCGCTGATGCTCTGCAGCAAAGGAAACAAGCTGCGTACTATGAAATGTAACTTGGAGCAGTTTGAAGTGTTGATATGTTGAAACTTTTAGAAACTGCAATAGGAGAAAAAGCCAACTGCTGACAAACATGATATGAAGTCAACTAGGACGGGAAGCCAACCGATTATTTAAACAACAAGTTTTCTAATACAATTTCATACAAATGCCCTAGAATATAGAAAGGAATCTGCTTTGCTTTCAGAAAGAGCCAAAATTCAATGCCTTTGATATCAGAGGCAGCATTCATGTCTAAACTTAGGGGAGGAACGTTCTTGCATTTGACAATGCCTTTCTAAGGCCTTGCTATCATGAGAAAAAAGATAAATGAATAAAAGAAAGCTTTCTGAAATTAGATGATGCCACATTATTTTTTATCTACAGTAACTCCCTTATCCTTTGCATGACTCAGCCATACAAAATGCTCGTAGTGGCAGAGGGAGAAGACTGAAATGAAAGGCCAGCTTGGAAAACAGGGGGGAGAGAACAGATACTACTTTTTCTGATAGCAGTGATAAAACTGTAACCTAAGACACATTGCTACTGAAAATATCGAGTCTTTTTAATCTTATGCAACATATCTAAAATCAGCCAGAGGTAATGCTGACTATCCTTGAAACCATCCTGCATTATGTTTATGGAAGCTCTATTAAATTAACTATTTACTGTGTACATGCTCATTACAACTTTCTGTCCTCTGTTTAAAAAACACAAAGAATAATTGTCCATTGGAAACACATGCTTTCATCATCTGCACAGGTGATCTTCTGAATACAGGAAATTTTAGCAGAATATTGACTGTGGTTTTCTAAGTCAGTTGTGTAATTTCAAATTCCAAGAGCATATGCTAGTGCCCTGAAATTAATCACATGGGTCACTACTGTATATGTTACAATGCACACTCCCTTTTCTCTGATACATGCCTTTGCACCTCCATCCCATTAGAGACAGATAGCTTTTCACCTCCATCAGTATAATACACATACATTGCCATAATATTAAAACCAAATCCATGATTTGGTAAATATGCTGCTTTAGAAATTATTCAAATTTTTTCTTATTCTATTTAATCACTGCATTTTTCTTCCCAAAGGGGAATATAACTTCTCAGCTTCTGCTAGTCTGGAAATAACACTGGGCAAGCTTCTAATTAGCTGGGGAGCAAACTTTATTTTTCCATCAGCAATGTTAATGAGAAAAAAAAAAAAAGAAGAAAAACCCTGCAATGCTAGCCTTTATGTATGTTTCATGCCTTCTTCTTAGCTGTAATGGCAGAAAAAAGCTGAAAAATTTGTGATGTTTGCATGTCAATCAAAATGAAGAAGAGAAGAAATAACAGATTATTAGTTCTTATTCTTACTGTCTGTCTACTGTCTTTGAGGTAACTCTAAGTGACACAAAATGAGAAGTAGAAACAATAAGGCTTTAAGCAATACAAATGGTTAAAGACTGCCAGAAGTGTGCTACACCCCACTATACTCGCTTGCTTATGGATCCTTCAATTCTTCAGATCAAAGATTCCCAGAACATTGTAAATTATACTTAGAATAAGTATTATACATTCCGAAGTGACTACACATCTACAGCCTCTTTGCACTATTCCCTCTAGCTGGTGCTAAATATTCCTTTCACAGGCTAGCAATCAAGACATACATCTCCGTAGAAACCCTCAGCTTGCTAAAACATGTTTGAAGGTGACACATAAATACCTGCTTCCCAAAGACACTTAACAAGAATGTTCCTTGCTCAATAATGACATACAACGTAATTTAATAGCAGATTGAAAACTGGTAAAATAAAAGGAAGAGTGCTGAATTTCCCTTTCTTTCCGGATGGTTTGCAGGGAGCCCCGCACAGAGCACCGAGTGCTGAACACAGCTTTCTGGATGATTCTAGAACTGCTTTCTGCACATGAACTCTGGTGTCTGTCACGGGAGTATCAATGGCAAGACAGACTGTTTTAACCAGTTGAAATAATCTAAGTTTTAATCAACAGTGCTGAAGGACAGTTATAGGCTTTGCTTATCCTCTACATAGTTTCAGGCAGTTTGGAAACAAGTGCTTAATATTAAACAATTTACTTCTTTAAAACAGTCACAGAAGAAATATTTTTAGAGTCTTATTACTTGAACTTACAGGCAGCACTATTGCTGCGGTAAAGGACTTCACTCGGCCCCGTGGTGTTACAGATAAGGACAGGCACCAAAGACTCATCAAGGCAAGCTTTGCCTACGCTGTTTTGAATCACATCAAATACCTGCTGCTGCAAAAGAGCTCTCAAGACATCTTAGCTTGTTGGTTTTGCTTAGCCACTCGCACAGCAGATCCTACTGGTTTCCATTAGGAGCGGGCAGTGTTTCCTGCCACTAGACAGCAGCCCCTCCAGATGATTACAAATGAATGGTGCTGATGGGCTCTGAAGGGAGTTTCATTAGTCCTGTCCATACCAGAGGAAAGTTAAGTTCTTTATTAAAAGCGTTTTCTATCATAGCTGAGCTGTGTTACCAAAGCAAATTAGCTTGTCCTGGGCACTCCACTAACAGCTTTAAGGGGCACATTCTCTTCCCACTGAAGTCAAACCCCAAACTCTATTGCATTCTAGGGATCAAGATTTAACTCTAAGTGTTTCCGACAGTGCTGTCGCGGAGAAGCGTCTGAGAAATAGTTTTCACTCCACAACACCTACTCTGACATCTAAAAGAGCCAAACATACCTCTTGATGTATTTGCTGGGTAGCTGCCAATGTATCAGAGGTGTATAAACTTGGTCCCAAAATTCATTGTTAACATAAATCAAGATCATATGTATACTACAGCAGTTCCATAGTAGAAATTTAAACCTCAGAGCAGAGGTGGGATTTTACTTCTCTGTCACTGAAGCTGGAGTTCAGACAGTGAGAAACAAGGGAATTTTATGAACACAAGATTTTGAACCATATTGAGTAATTAGGCGATAAGCTTATTCCTTACATTTCCTTGGCACAATAGCAATATTTCCAGTCTTGAAATGCCTCTATAATGATCCTAAAGCATAATATCCCAGAGGAACAAGCACAGGACAATCCTCAGAAATTTTCTTTTTTACAAACTGACCATCAATTTGAGTGTAGTGATTGACATGCCAGAAACTGGTTATTGTTCAGCTGATATTCAGTGATGTATTTCTATAAGGAATGTGGATCAGAGTTTATAAAAAGTAAATACTTTTTTAAAATTGAGGTTTTAAATAAAATACACAATTATTTTAGTTGAATTTTAGATTAATTGACTTTAAGTATAATCATTGGAATAAAATAGTGTTGACCAGATCATGTTTATGGGTTATGCATGTAATCATGACAAATTCAGAACTACTTCTGTATTGGCTATTACAGAACACCTGCTGGAGTAGGACATCTAGGCTCACAAAGTGATTTAGGAGGACTGAGGTAATTTAGAAAGAGAATTAGTTTGTCAACCCTTCTTTATTCAACAACTTGGAAAGAGAAATTCTGTAAGACAAAAGCATTCATGCTATTATCCCTGAAAGACAGGAAACTATATTAATCGCCACCTTCTTAAGACTGAATTTCCATAATTCAAAAAACACTTCATTCGTTCCCAAGACCTATTTTGTTTTGAGTGCAATGACAAAGTACTGGTGCCAAAGATTTACACAGTGTATTCAATTAATATATCACCAAAAAACTACCAAAAAATTCAGATACTATGTTTCATATATGTGCCTGTCAAAACATATGCTACACAACAGAAAGGTGAAGCTCTTTCAAATTCAAACTTAACATATTTACTAAAACACATAACATACATGTCTAAAGCAATATGCTGACCTCACCAGGATGAATCAAAAGATTACTTTATCTGCTGTAAACAATAGATGTTTCTGGTAAGCATCCATGAAATAAATGAAAGGCACAAATCCTTGTGGCGAATTTTATGACCAATAAAGGGCTAACACTCGAAATCTAGACTCTGAAATAAAGAAAAAACCTCCTAATTCCTTCAGCAGAGCTAAGATTTCAGTATAAAGACTGATTTGTAGGTTGTCTCTGTTCAGTGATATGGAAGGCTGTGTGACAAGAAGAAAAAAAAATGAAAAGAAATAAGGAGACACTGCCTGAAAACTTTAACACCAGCTATGATTTCACAGTGATGTGAAGAGGAATGTAAATATTCCTCCTGAAAGAAGAATAAAGAGAGTTAAATCTCAATTTATAGCCCTCTGAAGTTATTGCTGTTTTAACTGGAACTCTTTGTGAAGGGGGATGAAAGAAAAACTCTGTTAATTCATTCTCTTCATTTTGTTGATTCACATCTTCCTAATCAAGGCAGAGCTCAAACATAAGGTTCCCAATACCGTGAAGAGTATTTCCACAGTAGGAAAGGTACAGCTGACAGAAAGCAGGAAGTTTCATTACACAGCCTGTTCTAGGAAGTTTTCCAACCCAAGGTTTGGAAATTAAAGACTTGTATGTAATGATTTATTTCAGAACTAGTGGTTACTGACCATAACTAACATAAGAACATTTGTAGATTACCTGTCTGCAGAGAATACCAGCCTAAGACAAAGCTTTTGGAAAAGCATTGACCTGCTATCTCTTCTGTTTGGAACAGCTAACAGACAGAAACAGAAAGAATAGAAATCAGCTTTAATGACTGGTTCAGAACTAGGAAGGTAGTAATGAGTAGGGTATTTTTACAAAAATATATACACTATACAAATATACATACATGCACATATATATATGGGAACTTACATATAGTTACCTAAGTATATATACTCTTACAGAAGCCACCACTCCGGCTCTTTCTGTAATGATACTCAATTCTCTAACACTGCTTGCATCAGTATTACAAAACATTCAGAACTCATGCTAGGACAAAAAACCCAGAGCTTAAAAAATGAAAGTTCCTCTTAGGTCAGTTGGTCAAAAACTTAGAACAATGTGGCATTATTATATAGCAGAAGGCAACAAATCTAGACTGATTCACAACACTCAAGGGAACTCTCCCAGATTTTACTGTACTGGGTGAATGTTTAGCTTCACTGCAGAGTTATCCATTCATTCTGATTAGACAGTATCATTAAAAAGTAAAATAGCAAAGGTGAAACCCTTTGAGAATACAGCATGCATTTGAATGCAAAATAAAAATGCATGTACTACTCCATTCAAATTCACAGTAGTGGCAAATTGTCCTAATAAATCAGTATTTTGGTTTGAAATAATAAATCAAGCTATACCACTCATAAGGAAATATATTTTTTTTAAGTTGTGAAAAGTGTCTAGCTATGCACCTAGCTTCAGAAAACTTTCAACGTGCTTCTGCATATCACCAAGGGATATAGATTACCAGATTTTCATTTGCCAGTTTACTGCAAAGCAGACATATGATTCAATCTTTAGAAGGTGGCTCACTTTAAAATCTAATCTCACATTCATATAGCAAGTCCTAATGAGGCCGCTAGGAGTAAACAAATTAGTCTCCAGGATGTATTATGCATTAATTAATCAGACTAATAGTATTATGAAATGTGTAATAGATGAAAATTAGTTCCAAGAACAGTACTTGCATTGAAGAATGAACATAGAAAATTTAGAGCATAATAAAAGTATTCTCAAATTTCTACCACTGTCAGCTAAATCAACTATACCTAATTAATGACATATATTTCTCTTCCATTTAACTGCATGTTTTGGTGAGACAAATTATGATATTTCATGCTGGTTTATTCTTGACTGCCATGGTAAATTCACATTTTGAAAAATCAGTGTTGGTAATCACGGTGAAATATCTAACCTTGCACTGACCCAACTGTAACAGCTCAGCATGCAGCATATAAAGTCACTTCAATCCGAAAGGGTGGAAACAAGGGAGCACCACTCTTACTGCAGTCCTTTAACAGAAGAGCTATTTGGCCCTGAGCAGAAAATCTGAAAAGTGCACTTATTTCTGAATAAAATGTACACAGTACTGAAAACCTGGAGTTTCTAATAGAAAGTGGAAGCTGGAGAAGCTTGGGTCCTTAATAGGGAAAGGCACTGTATCTGTTCCTCTTTTTTCCTCCTTGATTGTGAACAATCTAACTTTTAAAAAGATATTGGAAAAGATCCCACAGGAGAGATAAGATCGTTAAACAGATATATTGCATATACTTGCAACTGTTTCCATTGGCCTGTTTCCACCGTCTTTTACTTGGTATGATGCTAATACCCAGCCACACGAACCTGTAAGGGCCACACTGTGTCAGGTCGTATTTAAATACAATCCATACTCTGCTAAGCATGGCGTCTAGGCAGACACGGCTGAGAACAGAACGGTTTATATGCAGAGACATACAGCAGTTTTCCTAATGTGAAAGTGTTGGGGGAAAAGCCGGAAAGTACCAAACTCTGCATACTAAGACAGACAGGCACGTCATGTGCATCTTTCCCTAAATAAGCAGGCGTATGTGCCAGATGAAATCTCACCCTGAATGAATATGGTGGGAGGAACAGGATAAAAGCAATGTATATCTTTAAGATGACAGGCATTACTATATTCGTTGGATAAATATTTTAAATTGTAATCAGTCAGTTTTACAATACTTCTTCTGTTTTCAGTTTTAACCACTTCCCAAATGAGGGTATTGTTAACCCACATTTTGTTTCCTCCTCTAGTAACACAAGCTAATGCCTGTAGGAGACAGGAAGAAAAGAAACAAATGCTCCAATCATTAGTTCTGTCCAGAACTCTTTAAATGTAAATAAGTCCACTTAACTACTAGCCAGCCCCAGACTTCTCACTTCAATAGACTTTGCTCATAGCTATGCCCAAATCTGGCTTACCATTACAAATCAAAAAAGTAAATGAAAAAAGGCCAGCTCTTATTCTAAGCCACTTCAAATTTATCATTGGCTGCAGAAAGGGATAATTCAAAGCAGAAACATTAGCTGTGGCTTTCTCTTCAGAATAACTTGGAGAAATATGCAGAATGGCTTTCTTACCTGAGCTTCCCGAGGTGCTTTCAATATCCTGCTCAGTCAGCATTTTCCCTGTAGGTAGCTGAACTCCAGCTGAATTCAGGTTGCCTACAACCATCATCTCTCTTCATAGCAGATAGTGTGATACCCCTTTAGGAAAGACCTGGTTGTCCAGCTACAGTCAAGTGATACTGTCTTTCGTAAGGATATGGGAGATGAGCAAAGCAGTCCAGGTCCTAGGACCCTTTTATGCACAGCAGATTTTCTCAAATGCAGGACAAAATCAGTTTTTCCCCAGGATTTTCTTCCAGACTCAGTTCCCAGCAGTATTCCAGCATTAAAAGCATCTGAAGTGAACCAAAATGCCACCTTATCAGAGTAGAGGCACGGCATCGCTGTCCTTCCCCATTTCGCTCCTCCATGTCAACACAGAACCACAGTGGGAGACAGAAGGAGCATCATGAGTTCACCATCAAGAGAGGAATCTGGCCTCAAAGCTGTTACGGCTCATATATGCATGGGCAGTGTTCAGCAGTGATATTAAACAGAACCTGCTCCCAGGCACAATAAGTGAAAGTTAAGGAATTCAACTTCTACGCATTTTCAACAGGAACTGGATGCTAAACTGGCCTTACTGCCTCTGAAAATCCCCTTCTCGGCCATGAAACTTGGCTGAGAATGGCAAATATTTCACTTGCTGTTATTCTTGTTTATGATTTTCTCTCTTAGTCACAAGCCATATGCATTGACCTAAATGCAGTAAAAATGCATAGCTGTAGATGCAGGCAGACTTTAACTGTAGTATTTAATTCACTCTATGATTAATACGATGTACTACTGAATGCTCTCATAATAAACAAAACATTTTTATGTACTATCTTAAAATATGAACTATGGTTATTTAAAAAGAAAAAAGTCATTTAAACCAATTAACATTTCACTTCCCCACTTCATTGGAACAGACAGCTGTGCTAGGCAGTCAGTTCAAAGAACAAAGCAGCATAGGTGGTGGGGCAGAGCAGCCAAGCAGCACAAACCCCAGACACCCCTGGAAAGACTCATGCTGCAGCTGCAGCGTATACAAGAGGGGGCTGTGGGGGCTGTGGACTTAAATCTGTATAACCCACAGCCAAGTACAGTCCTATCTTCCTGCAATACAAATTTCTCTTACACTTGTCGAACTCCAATGAATCTGAGCTTTTTTACACCAGAGAAAGGACAGAATCAAAGTCACAGGCAGAACTGTGTAAACACAAGGGAGAGTAGGCTCGGCCACTAAGCAGTGCGGCAGGGCTGACTCCAGTAAACAGGGCGCGAAATTGTGAAGTGCCTGAAAAACTGGCAACCAGATTTTGTACGGCACCCCTAATTTCATGGAAAGTCAATACATTTATTTCAGGACCACAGCACAACAAGGCTTGGAGCGAGAACGAAGCCAGAGATCAAAGTTCTGGGAACAGCCTTAGTATTCCAGTTTACATAGTCAACATATAGACTGAAGTTAAGCTTTAGGGAACAAAAACCTATTACCTTAAATCCTATCTCCTACTGACTTAAGGAGGGATGTACAGTTGTGGAAGAGAGGACTTGTAGTATAGACTGAAATAAGCAGAACTCTTGCATTAAATCATCCTGTTATTTTGAGAAAAGGTTAATTTGTAAAACAAATTGAGCTTCATTAGGGACTAATTGACTGGAAAATTTTCTTTAAAAATGTCTTCTAATTATACAGGTGAAAAAAAATCTTTTCAAAGCACTTTTATAATTAAAACCCATCCTTGATCAATTTTTTTTAACATTTAGTGAAGATAAAAAAACCAGCAGAAAGGTTTAGCCAAAAGTTGAGTGTCATAGTCTGCACCACTGCAATAATTACAACGGGGTAAATATTACAGTAGACTAATGTCTGTGACTGCTGAGAATAATCTGGAAAGAAACCTATCGGCAAGTTTGAACTATTGAAGGAAAGCACAAGATTTCCTGTGCTGGGCTGGAGTGATTCAGCAGAGACTGAATTCTCTTTTCACAGCTGTAAAATGAATGACCAAGGCAAGAATACTTATCTCACTGGGAAACACCCTCCTCCAAAATGTGTGTTAGATGACTCTTCTTCATCACAGTCTCCCAGTGCCTGAGGCCCTGAGCAGGAAGACCTTGCTTGTGGCTTAAGCTTGGCTTTCTGGATTCAAAGCAAGTGGTCCACAGTTTCCATTTTGGCAGAACTTCCAGAACAAAAGCAACACGTGAAAAGTGACTGCTTTCTTTCTCAGAGCTTCAAGTACTACCCCCACAGCCTCAGCGAGGTCTGCTTCTTCACTGTTTTGCACTTTGTTTAGCCTCTTTCAAGAATATGCAAAATGTAATGCTCTGAATACTTCAAATGATGAATCCTCTTTTATTTCCTTACCCAATTAGGACTTCACTTGCTAGAAAATCTTCACTAGGAATTTCACTTGAAATTGCATAACATAGTATAGTCAGAGTTTATTTCTACCATATGACTACAGAAATAGTATCAGTAGCTAACCCACACTGTTTGTAAAACTATGCTCCACTTATTCCTATTTGCTATAGCACTGAGAAATTATAGATTAAAAAAGATTTTGTCGATATGTAAGGATCATGTTTTATTTTATTTAAGGATCATCAGTGGTGCAATGAATTTTCCTGCCTAAATTTTGAAATATTTTCAAGCATCATTAGCCTCCATAGTCAAGAAGATTGTCAAAAGCAGTGGGATCTATAATCACAGGGAGGTGGCTAGAAAGACACTTCACATCTAGTATTGATTTCAGAATGAACCTGTGCTGTCTTGATAAGAACTGCAGTGTGTTTTACGTTAGAGCTTAGAAAGGGGGGGGGGGGGGAAGGGTAAATTCCTCCCAAAAATGCACAGAGAAGATGATAGTACTATGCAGTAAGTTTCAATACTAGATCAAAGGATTTAATCCTCTGTCAAGGCCTTGTATCAGACTAAGAGATAGTAGCTTTGGGTAAGCTCATTGAATAGACCCCCACACCTCTCCTAAATTAATATGTTTTTAATAACAATAAACCTCTTCAATATTAACAGCTTCGATATCAGGGCTGTGCCTTTTTCACTGCAACAAGAAAAATCAGATTGGAATACTAAACTTTCTCAACTGCAAGGAAATCCTCAAGTAATATGTTAGAAGTGGCACTGGTCTCAAATTCATTAAGTGAACCATTGCAAATTAAGTCTCCTTCCAACACAGTGGAATCTCTAATACTGGCCGTCCCCTTCATGCAGTATAAGAGAAAGGGATGGACACAAAACCAAGAAAGAACTGTCAACACTCACCAACTCTGGAATATAAAGGGTCAGAGTTCCAGTCTACCAAAGTGTGGAATGACAAGGGAATGCAATATAAATACTCAAAGTAAAATAAAGGACAGAAGAAACAGGGAACATGCAAGATTTTGTGTGCAGTGATTAGTAGTAGGTGCTTTTCGTAAAGGGTGAAGACCTTTTTGGAAGCTCAGGACCTGCCAGAAAACAGGCAAAGAAATTTTTAAAAAGTAAGGCAGACAGAAAAGGTCAGAGATTCATTTTATTTTTCTGCCACTCCTTTGTCAGCGTATACTGTATGTTAGACTGTAAATAATCCTGAGAAGAATGTGTTTTCCTCATACATAAAGACCCTCAGTTCTCTTTTTCTGTCCTATTAAAGGAAGAGTAATGATGAATAATGGCTCCAAGCTTACCTGCATGGCTGAATCTATTTTCAGACCTGGAAAGTGATTGTGTGGATTCAGGCACAGCATGCAGCACTTACCCACAATGAATTCGCCTAGTTTGTTATGGAACGTGACCTCATTCTAGTAAAATTAATTAAGCCAAAGTCTGTAAGTCAAAGCAGTGTCTGCTTGCATCCGAGTTTTGAAAAATTTTGAGACCTCTGGAGCTACTAGTTGTTGCTGATTATGTAAAGCGTATAGTACTTATTTGCGCATATTCCATAACTGTAAGTTTTTACATACGTAGTCTTGCCTGTACCGATTATTTCTGAGATATTTAACTTCTAATCATTCTATTGAATTCACAAGTATTGTCAAATGAAAGGAAACAACTAGATTCATGGAGAATCTGGATACAAGTCCAAAATTCCAATTTTTCTGACTGAACGTAAAGCAATAACTAAATAAAAAAGATTGGGAAAAAACACAGAAAAATTAAGCATTAGGTACACTATTAGGTAACCACCTTGAAATGCCATAGCAGGTGTCGCCCTCTCATGATTTATGAGAACAGTGGTTTTGTCTTTTGTTTTTACAAACTTGAAATATAATTTGACTATTAGTCTTTGATCAGTGTTTCTGCAGTAAAAATTTTAAAGCAAGTCCTTTAAGTACAGGATTCTGGTTTCTCAGAGATGCTTTTTTTTTTTTTTTTTTAATAAGGTGGTTCTTATTTGCATGGTTCCCTATCTGGGCTTACCTGCTGGGGTGCACAAACACTAGTACCAGAGCAATGCACAAACGTGACCAGGTGTGAGAGCAAAATCACAGCAGCCTGGACTTACGTTAGCTGAAGGTGCAATCAATCATGACACCAATATAAGACACAAATAATGTAGAAAGAATTTATCCCTGCCATTACAGTGTGAAGAAAATCCTTGGATAAAGACAGGAAAAACTTTTTAGGCTGTGTGTTTTAAGTAAAGTGATTTATTGTTTTGCTTGGTTTCATTTTTTCACTTACATCCTTTATACACATCTGGGGGGTTTTGGATACTGTGAAAAACTTGTTTTCTTTGCACTTGACTTTAACCTACCTTGAGTCAAGGCTAATTCCAAAATGATTAGGTAAGAATCAGGTGTTCTTCACCTTGGGGTGTGCAGATCTACAAACTGAGCACCAGGACATCCCGACACCAAGCACCCATGTGCTGGGGTTTCTAGCTTTATTTCCAGAGTATCAAAAAGTGCTCTTAAAAATGCCTAATGGAGAATAGACAATAAAATCTATAGAAGCATCCTAAAGAGCAGGCTAAGCCAAAGATCAAGAAAGCGGGAATTGTTTCCAGCTGTCAAGCTGTAATTAAAAGAAAGCTTTCTCATAGCAGGATGCTGCAGGGAACACTTGAACACCAAGGGCATTTGGGGGCAGGTAAGACATGATTTTTGTCTGTTATGCATGTAACATAAGGAATGGTTTATCCACAAGAACACTAATACAAGGGACATTGTTCTAAAGAACTAGAAGGGTGTGAATTTGCAGAAGGAAACTGCTGAGCAGGAAAGATTGGCATAGTAAGAGTCTGTTCCCTAAATGAAAAGCTAGAATAGTATGAACTGAAAAATGTCTTGCTGTTAAAGACAGCTAAAACAAGTAGTCAGACTTACTTAAAAGATATATGGAATTCAATCAAATGGCCTGTAAGGAGCAAAGTGCTCGAAAAGGCTAGAAGGCATTTAAAATTATGCTAGATGATCTGCTGGGAAAGCCTTTGTCCCTGAAAGAATGGCCTCAGGTTGGGACAATTGGGAATGATACAAATTAGCCCATGATGTGGAAACCTGGAAGTCTTGAAGCTGACTGACCCAGAGGCAAAGCAACTCATCCAAGAGACCACGCGATTTTGTCAGACTCTATTCATTGTGTAACAAAGGCTTATATAAGTGAGGACTAAAAGAAGTTTATTTGAAGAATGAAATAATAGCAGATGATCACAGAAGTCTTCCTTTAAATTTGAAGGAGAAATTCTGTTTTCTGCCTCTCATGCTTAGGGACTACACTAGCTTTACCACCTGCTTAAAAAGAATTTGTTAAGAAAGGGTAGAATCTCCCAGAGCTGTACTCCCAGAAACTCCAGTACTTCAAGAAACAGAAGAGCTTAGTTTCAATATATTATAACCCTTTTAAATATTGGCAGCTGAGGCGTGGAATAATGAAGAAACTTATTCAGAGTCAGAAAACAAGATACGTATCAACATATTGTACCTCAGTCTTCCTCTATTTATACACCCAAGAATTACATACAGCCTTTTTCCCATGAGATTGCAATGACAGATGAGATTCAACTAATTGTTCCCTGCAATATTATACAGTTTGCTACTTAAGATAACTATCTTGATGGGTTGGTTTACACTAGGTGGGCCATGGGCTACATATATAGCCAGTTGACCATACTGCAGAAATTTCTATCACTTAATTTTCTAATACCTATCTCTGAATTTTGGCTGATATTCAACTTCATTTTAAAAGAGGGAGTATTTTAATTATAAATATATTTTTATAATTAAACTGGTGAAAAGAATGTAAATTATTTTGTGTGTATATACCTATCACAATTACATATGAAGACATATTAAGAACTTGTGATCTCAGTGAACACTTTTTAGTACTTTAAAGGAAGATCTCTTTCTCATCTCTTCTTTACAGATGTAAATTCTAAATTAAATAAAAGCTCAGCTTGTTGAGCCAACAATTCAACCTGAATGAAAGGAACGGGCTTGTCAGAAATGCTTGTAGTGTGGAAAGTTCTCTGAATAACATTTGCTCCCTTCTGATCTCCACTGCAACTTCATGCATTGCATTTTACACTACACTTAAAACGTAGAACTAGAGTCACAGGAAAATGGTAATAAAACATGTTGAACACCTGTGTTAATCTCTAAGCTTTCACCTTCTTTGTCTGCAGATTTTGCAAATGACAGGTAGACAAGTGCCAAATGGACATCCTCTTTGTAAAGGTCACAGCTTCCTTCTCTTAAAAGAGTGGAAGGTGGTTACATCATCTCAGAGATCAAGACAATGGTAGCAACACAAACCAGGCAGATGTTATAAATCAACACCACAAAGCTTATTTTTAGTAAACAGACAATGATGAAGCTAAATTTGCCTAGATAAATAGTGATTATATAGGGTATAAGACCCTTTTTGATGCATGCATGCAAACTTCATTAATATTAATGAAGCCACATATGCCTTGAGAAGACACAATCATTGTTTGCTGAATGAAATGCTCTACCCTAGTCCTCAAACATAAAGATACAAAGACTGTAATCACTTATTAGATCATTGCATACAGGCTGGTGGAAATAAAGCACTGCATTTTACCAGCCCTCTGACGGAATGCCCTGATTGTAATCTCCTGAAACAGCATCCCTTGCAACCATTTGAAAGCAGTTAAAACCTTATTGGCATATTCAAAGTACCTACTGCTGACAGGGCTTGCTGTCACTAAGAAACAACGAAATGATTTGCATTTGGAGTGTGATTGTGAAGCAGCCACATAATACACTGTGATTAGGAGACCGAGAGAACCACTTCTGAAAAGAAGAGCGAGCGCTAGATCAAAACTTAATGTGACATATACTTTGGGTTCACTTTTTCTACTGCAAGATCTACTGCCCAAAAAGTCTGGGAGTCCACTACTATGGGTCCAGTTCCAATACACAGCTAAACTGATGTTAATCTAGAACCTTTGCTGAACTTGATAGATCTATACTGATATTACATCACTGACAATCTGGATGAAGATTCATAGGTGCTATGTGTTGTGATGAAAGTAACATGGAAGCTACTTTGGTTTGATTGTATGATTTGGCTTTAGAAACAATTATTTATTTTTGGTGCTGGTAAGAGCATATCCTTGGGAATGAAGCTGGTTCTACCTGTCTTATATGGGTATATATATATATATATATATTGGTCTTATATGATCATATTTTTTTCTCCCAAAGGAAGAAAATGCTCAGTTTCATAATGTGTATTTTGTATCTGAGTCAGAAAAGCAAACAGTTACAAAAATTCACCATTTCCCTTTTTGTAGATCAGTCCTTTGTCATGGACAGGACATAAACATTCTGATTTATTCTCTGTTAGCAAGACTTTTCATGTTCCACTCCTTGATAGATGGCATGAGTTTATTGCTTATTTATAATCTGCTGTACATCATATGTCATCCTCCTTTAAAGTGTATGTGAATGGGTGGTAATGTGGGGAACCATGTTACGTTTTTCTGGCTGCTGCTTCTGGGACAGGTGTATCCCACTGAAAGGAAGAGGGGGTCGGATGGGTCTTCCTCTGCTTTCAGCTGAGATTGGAGGGAGTGGGGGGGTTGGGTGATCATTTTTGCACTTTTTGACAGATAGAATCTATAGTTCAAGCAGAGAGGAGGAAACTACTAAATAAAAGAAGGAATAAAACTAGGCCTCAGAAGTAATAAGGATAAAGGGACTTTTCCTAAGAACCTGAACAGATGTAATGAACTCGTTGTTAATGAGTTGCTGGACTGAAAGCATGGAGGAAATAAGCACCGCTGCAAGGTGCAGTCCTCTGATCATTGCCTTACCAAGCTGATTGCAATTACATTATTCTAGTGGATGTATAAGCAGAACTTCACCTCAGAGATTCAAGGTTCTTTTGGGGATGCCTGCCTTAAAAGGAGAAGGTGCAGAAGGTTTTATGTCAGATCTTCGGTCCCGTTTGGACCATGCTGTGTCTCTCACTTTAAAAGCAGTCTTCTCTCAAGCAATGCTTATAAACTAAGTGAAGCTCTAGCAGTCATGTCTTTGCAGCCATGTTCACTGAATGACTAAGCTTGAGCCCTGGGAGGGAACACCAGTATGTCGGCTCCTATGTCAATGTCTTCTAGCCCTTATCATATGATGTCTTCACAGCCCACTGCCCCTTCTTCCTCTCCGCAGTGAATCACTGCTTGTAAACAGTTTCATGCTAATGAAGCATCACAAGCAAGTGTTGCAGGACCCAAGAAGACAGGGAAGTGCTCCCTGAGGGCTAAAATTCACGTGTTTCATTATGTGTTCAGGCTCTGACATACGAGTACAAAGCGGATTGAAATGTAATTTTGAGTTTGCAACTATATAAGCTGAAGGTTAGACTTTGCCATTGAGTTCTCATAGTCGAGAATATGGTTAAATTCTCAATCCCCTTTGCAAGCTCACAATTATGCACATACACTAATTTGAAAATAATTTTTTTTTCCTTATTACTTTTGCTATTCAAAGTGTTAGCCAGCGACAAAGGTTAGGAAATGCTAACAGCATACAGTAGAATGGGTACTCATCTCTTCTTAGCAGAATTTCCCAAAGAGTAAGAAATGTTCCTTTTATCAATATAGAAAGAGCAATAGGTTGGGATATTGCACTGCTTTTCAATCTCAGCTTTACTTTTAAAAACTGCACAGGTAATTTCTACAGTTGCACAGAGAATAATCAAAATACTCAGAAGTTGCCGGTATAACCAATGCCTGTTTGTGTTTTTAAAGAACCCACAGAAGGAGTCCAGAGATGTGAATTGCCCGCTGAGAAGAGTAAGTGCTAATTCACATGGCAATAAAGTAATGACACCCTCTGGGAGTTGTAACGATATGTTTTCTTTTGGGAAAGTCAACAAGAAAAATTTCCATCCTCCTGCTTTTCAATTACTTTTTCTCACACCTGGGCCTATTTGTTAGTCTTCAGCTATTTGAGGGGTTGTTCCAGAAATTGCATCACTGAAATGAGTATAGAAAACATAAAAAAGGAAAGAAGAAAATACAAAAGAAAGGTACTGCACCTGACAATGATAAGGTAGCAAGAAGATAACTTAATATGTGCTGGGAGTCCATGGGAGTCAGTTGGTTCCACTGACAACTGCAGCAGAATTCCTTCTGGCTGAACTTCTACATCTCTTCCATTTTGGTTTTTGATTTTGTATGTTTCTGTTCTAAACAGAAGCGACAACCAATTTTGCATTTTCAGCTATATTAATAACTGAGGCATAGACTTGGTGAGTTGATGATGGAATGGGGTGATATTTACCTTGTAATGCCATGCACTGGGTTCCTTTAAAACATGATGTGGAGACATGGCAGAGTTTTAAATGGCATTAGAGTGCATTTGCCAAATCATTGTGCTAAATCCTAATTCTATAGGCCTTGCTGAAGTGCTCACTGCTGTGGCAGCTGCACCAAAAACTCCAACCGCCATGGTCATTACATTTGGTTGTTAAATTTTTTTGGTGTTTGGTGGGGGTTTTTTAAACAACTGATGTTTTATCCATGTGTAACACTGCAGGTGTTGAAAATGGGGATTTGTCAGGCTAAATCAGAAAATCATCACATCTAGACATTTCCTAGTCTCTTCAGTGACTTGAAAATTCTTGCATTAAGCTTCTCTATTTATATGACATTTCTATAATTTTCTGGTATTTTGGAAGATAGGAAATGTGTACAGTGCTTATACAATGTCACACACTATCCCATTACAAATTATATTATAGTTCAAGCACTTTGTGTAACACCACCCCAGGAGAAAAGGGAAGGTAGGATGACAGATTTTTTAGAAGTGACAGAGCATCACTATGTAAAAAGTGCGTTTCAGAAATACATGGGCTAAAGCTTTTTATCTTTGTTCCTTGAATAGCAGCAGGTAGCTCTACATCTCAGGCCAACTGTCTACCACCACTCTTCAGAAACTGCTAAAACTTGTAACATGAATGCTGATGAAAAGTATAACTGCATCTGATTTTTAAAATACATAGTTTCTTAACGTATCATTGCAAGATGGTAAACCCTTCAATAAAAAAGCAGAAAATCTTTCTGTGACAAAAGCAATACCCCAAATAAAGAGCCAGTAATTCACCATCATAGTAACTTTTTCTGTCATTATGATGCAATAACTTTTTAAACGTTATGACATTAGTTGGGGAGTAAGACAGAGCCCCTCAACACAAAAAAAGCGCATGAGTTTAAAATCCAAGCTACAAGACACATTAAGGAACTGAAACTTATTCTTTTTTTTTTTTTTTTCTTTTCCCTGTAAACTGCTGGACTTTCCATGCAAAAAAAAAATAAAAAAAATCCATGTAACAGTAATTTTTTTTTCATAAATAGCAAACAAGAAGAAATAGTCAGCAAATCAAACAAGAAATGATCCGCCATTGCCAAGCCACTGTATAACTCTCTAGATTAAAACCTTTTTCTGGCCCTTAAAAAGACTGAAGATGTAGCACAGACAGTTATTAGCAGTGGAAAGTTTAAAAAGTTCAGTATAAATTTGTAAAAATGAGAGTAAATCAGGAAAAAAACCCCAAACATCAAAGAATATACTGAGTTTTCAGGGTTTTTATACATGCAAGGAAAAACAGTATGTACATATATATATCTATCCTAAATATAGAAAAAGAAGAAAAAGAATAACCGAGGAAGATATTCTGATTAAATAATAACTTTTAAGTTAAACTTCTGTATTCTTTGAGAAGTAAAAGTGTATAAAATATGCATCAAAATTTCAATACTCTTCTTTCAAATGTAAATTTTTTACAGGAGTGTTATTGTTATTAAATTTTCAAAAGAAATGAAATGCAAAGTTATTATAATTATATATTTTAAGGAGCGGAATAATATGTTACTTTGAGTTTGTTCTGTGACTTCCTTGCACAAAAGTAACACCACAGATAAATAAAATATTAACTTGACTTTTATAAGAATACTTGTTTCACAGTTCAACAGAGAATAAGCCCATTGCTCAGAAAGGCAAACCATCAAATTTAGGGAACCAAAATTTTAAAAAATGCTGGTAACTCCAGATTAGTCTGCAGTGTTCTTTTATGTGCCCTTCTATTTGTTTAAAATCCCCAGTAAAACACTGTTATCACCATCACTTGTAGTTTAGATTACAGGTCTCTGAAGCAAGATGGAAAAGGATAGAAGCTTTTTACTGTTTTGACACAAAATGTAGCATCTCTCTTATCTAGGTCTGGAAGTTTCCGGCCCAGTTCTCAGTGTGTTTTCCAAACAGCATTTAGTGCTTCAGCAACTTCTGACAGCACAGACCACCTCCTGAAGGACTCATTTCTCCACCGCCTCCTCCCTTTCTACCAGTGTTTTACGGAAATTGTCCTTCCAGAATATAAAAGTACATTGATAGGGACACTGACTACTTCCATATCCCTTCATATGATTTATTCTTGTCTCTTTTTCATAATCTTGTAATGCCAACTATAGTCTTCTATTTTCCATTCAGACAGTAAAAGAAAAGAAACAGTGTCCTACTCTATTTTGTGCTCACACTGACTTTGAAACTGCTAGTCATTCTGTGTAGACAAAGCTCTTAGGATACTGACCTTAAAAGAAAAGTTGTGATTGAGACAGACAACAATAAGGGTTTTTTGGATCCCCATTTACTATAGAAGTCATGGACCTGGAAGAATGTGTGCCCTAAAGATGAAAATAATGCCTGTGCTCTCCCCACTGGATTTCCATCACAAAGCAAAGAATTGATGTAAATACACTGTTTACTTCAAACACTGCATACCATCTTGCCACTCTTCCTTTCAACTTCCTCTTCCAAAGCTCCCCTTACTTTGAAAAAACTTTTTTTTTTTTTGAATATTTTGAATAAAGGAACTCTGACTCAATAACGAACAGTAAAACTGGTAATTCAGAATAAGTCTTGATAGACTGCAGGCTAAAGGAAGACTATTATAAATGAAACACTGTTGGAGAGTTGGTGAGTTTTTTAGTGGGAGTGATCACAAATATTCTCACAGACTGTTGGAGAAACAGGTCATTGGGGATTTTTGAGAAAAGAAAAAACAAACTTTGTTCTTTTAAATAGATAGGTTTCTTGAAAATTTATCAACTGGAAGGAAGTTTCATTTCAAAGAAATATGAGACCAGAACATTCTACCCTGAGATCGTGGATAGTCCAGAAGAACTTTTCAGGTCCCTTCCAAGCCTCTACTCTGATTACTGTCATTCTGATCAGAAGAGAATGTTTCCATTCTGGTTCATAACTAATATGACAGTAAATTAGTAATTTAATGGACATAAAATTCAATCTTAACATTTTCTTTTATCTTTGTGGAACTAGATCACATAATGATTCTTAACAGGCCCTTTAACACCTTTTACTTGTTTCCACTATATCAGCGTTGTTGATACTGAAATTTGAATTAAGCAATTCTACATTTCCAACAGAGTTGGATTTTTAGCTATTCATTGCTCCTAATGATACAGGGTAGAATTTGATTAATTCTCCTATATAATATATTTAAACACATTGGAAGCTTTAGCAGTATTGAGGAAATTTTATTGGCAGCAAACTGCTTTGGAAAAAGAACAGTAGCAGTATGTTAATTATTTCTGTGTTTTTTTGGATTATTTTTTTTTCTTGGAATACCTGAGCAAAGAAACACTACCAGAATTTCTTACAATTATTCTAAAGATGGCTGAGAAAGGAAAGATAATGGTAAGGAAGCAGCACTGGCCTCAGGTGCATTAAAACTAGGGTTGTCTGAAACATTTACTATCAAAACTAAAAATATCTAAACCACATAAAATTAGAACTCTTAACAATTTTTTGTGAAGCTAGATGGATGCCACTTAATGATAATCCTTGGATATACCAACTACTAAATTAAATCTTCCTCCTATTTCAATATCAGTCTGAATGTTTTGTTACTGTTTGCACAGATGTCTGTAAAAAATGTAACTTTGGCAATTAAGTATGGATTATGAAATAAGAAATTACTCTGAACTAAGGCACCTCCCATCAAATGTTCAAAGACCACCAAAATGGGTCATTTTGACAGATGTGAGGCTTCTTCAAACTATTTGTACAATACCTTCTAATGGTTGAAAACATTTCCAAATTTAGGTTTGTAACAGTCTTTTTCATTTACCCCTTTCTCCTTCAGACTGTCACTTTTGATGAGTAAGTATTTTCCTACAGAAAAAATAATCTCCAGAATATACCAGCCTACTTCTGCTTACCGATCTCATGAGAAGGTGAAGAAATCCAAATTTAAGCCTGCTTCACTTAGAATTTTAAAGAAGTTTCAACCAGGCTGAGCATACCCACTGATCTGATAGTCAGCTCTATTGCAGGAGCCCTATTAGAGTGAAATGCTCTACAACTCTGTACAAAACCCTCAACTTATAGACTTTGCATTTGTAAAACTCTTCCAATTGCATTTGCCCTGCCTGAAATGCAGCCACTTGCCCTAAAGACAGTTTGCTTTCTAAAAATGCATAGTGTCCAATTCTGTTTAGCATGTGGCAGCCGTTTTAATTCTAAATATAATCTGAACTATTATTTTGATATAACCTTCTGTAGTTGTTAACTGTATTTAGGAAGTACTGCACTAACTAATGATTTTCAAAAAGTTGAAGATGAAGCAGCCCAATGCCCGTGTAGTTCTGACCACAGAAATGTCTTCAGTCTTTTGATCTAGTAACTTTGTTCTGCAAGATGCAGGAGAGTCTGGCACTGATCCAGCAATACGGATGAACTGCAGCCTAACTTCTGGTAGATGAGTAACTCTAAGAAGGCCAAAGACTATTTATATGCTCATAGTTAGTACAATCTTTTAAAGGTTTCAAAGCTCTTAATTGAATAGTTGTACTACCACACATAATACCTTTGAAACGGGAGTATTCATTTTCATGAGGACTCTCCACAGAACTAAATGTTTATGGAAGTAGGCTGTTTGTTCTCATGAATTTTATTTGTATTCTGTGAATAATGTCTATTATTAATATACTCTGCTTAGGGTGACTGATACAGAAATAAGAGCTTCTTGTACAAATCAAAGACTGCAGAATCAGGTCCTTCCTTTTGTTGTGTTGTATTAGCAGATGAACAAGAGAGAAAAAAGTAAGTTGTTTTCTAAACCAGTGGGGAACGTGATAGCCTTTCTTTTTAACCTAGGATTTATTCACTTTGATGTTGAGTGTATATAAGATTAAGAAATGCTCTATCTCTTGACTATTAAGCTCTCTGCCTACTTGCAGCTGATGATTCATGTCTTATTGTTTCTTTAATAGTTCACAGTTAATTGGTATGGAGAAGAATTAAAGATTAACTGTCAAAATGCAAAAGTTTCAGGACTTTTTTTAAGAGAAAGAACAGAAAACACCTGCAGATGAAGAACCACTATCTAAATAACCTCGCACAGCATCTACACAGTGACAAAATCAACCTTTATACCGTTGCACAAGCAAGAATGCTTTTAAATAAAACAGTTTCAGTTTTATAGCATCCCATAACTTACAATCAGCAGCTCTTTAATAAAACTGAAATAAGCACCTCACAGTGAATGTATACTTCGTATATTTTTTTTCAGAACCAAAAATAGGATTCACATTAAACTGAAAATTGGGTCATGCTTCAGCACACAGTAATTTGACCTAAAGATAACATTCCTTTCCCACAGTTATAAGATGTGCCTTTCAGACAATGAAAAGAGTTAAGAACTACAATTTTAGGTAGTTTGTATAATGTAAAAATGTCTGTCACTGTTCTGGAATCCAAAACATAATGAAACCTTTCAGTCTCGGCTGTATGTAGCATCATGTTCCCACAAAACAGACAGTAGTACTGTATCATGGCATAATGTTGGCGTAAGAAAGCACACAACAGGAAAAATGACAGGTCTGATTTCATCTGATGGTTTATTTCTAACTAATAATCTGCAGCAAAACTGAATTTACAATTCGTAGGAGGTAAGACAAGTGTTTATTGGTGCCTGGTTGCACCATGAGAAAAGTCCTTGCTTCTTTGATCATGGCAAACTTTGTGGCACCCTGAAGGCATGTTTCACTCAGCTCAGGTAGATCAGGGAGTATTCGGATCAAGAAACAAAAGACAGGTCATTTATGAGGTACCAATTACACTGGGTTGCAAACCAGTCGCTGACATATTTAGAGAAGAAATCTTAGGCCAAAAGAAAGTGAAGAAAAGGAAAAACAAAGAAAAAGAAAAGAAATCTGAGAATAAAGGTGTGAAGAGAAATAGGAAAAAAAAGACCATGACTATTAGAAATAATGACAATGCTGACATTGTTGGGGTATAATTTATGGTTACCTTCAGTTTGCCATTTTCAGCATTTAAAGCAAATACTTTGGAACTAGCTCTTCCAGTTGCAAAGTTTAACAAAGCATGGAACCTGCTGTCCGTAAATATCAACACAGAGCCATACCTCATGAAAATGATAACTTCCTGACAGCCCAGCCTCCCTCTGCTGCCTAGTAATGAGTGAGTTGGACACCACCTGACAGTTCAACCTCAGATAAATATTTCAAACATATCATGCAAGAGATTCACAGATCAATCCCCTCCTCCAAGAAACCAGTGGAGTGAGACAGAAAGCCATTTTGAACTGGCGCATCAGAGCGGAACACAACCAGCAGTTTTCGTTAGGGTTTTTTGGGGAAGAGGGGTGTGTTGTTTTATTTAATCCTGTGCCAGAGTAGAGAGATTAAAGATAAGACTCTGATCTGTGGATTTGACACCTCAACACTAGTACACATCCTGGCACATAGACAACTATGCACCATAAACTCCCATTACATTCCCTGTACAATGCTCTGACATAGAGTTAAGATACAGTACATTGTCTACAAAACCACTTTGAAATGGCTTCATAAAAGAGTCCCTCGGACAGCAGCACACCAGGCTACTGAACCTTTCTGCAGTCGTCTTCTTTCCGTATGCAAGATGGCCACATACTGAAAAGCAGGAATCAGAGACTAATATACTCCATATATTTCTCCTTAGGTTTGAAGTCCATGAAATAACCGAGTGAATTGCCTTTTCGACACCTCTCTGAGAAAGGGAATTTATTTATGGATATAGAAAATAGATAACTCCATAGTTAAATAATTTGAACCAGTCACTAACTGATCATTCTGTCTGCCAACAGAGAGATTTAAAACTATCAGAACATTTTCCAGATATGGTGGAATATGCTTTGGCCAATATTTACCTTGGACCTATGCCTCTTTAGAGCTGAGTAATCAGAGCAAAACTATGCTCAACAAGGCTGAAAATCAAGCTTTCATCCATGATGACAGGAAAATAAAGGCTCAGCCACACATATTTACCCACCTACATAGTTGAATTCATGTAAGTATTTGGCAGAATACACCATCTTTTATGACAGCAAAGAATCATGGACTAAAATTAGTCTGTAGGCCGAAGCACTCTCATGATGGATAACCACATACTGAATCCCAGAGATCATCATATGACTTTCAGACAACCTAAATAATGACCTCTATCTCGCTGGCTATGCCCAGGTAACTACACCCACCAAACTTCTCCCCATCCCTACATACAGCACATAGTTGTGAACCGTGCCACTGGAACTGTGCCTTCTGCACATCACATTTATCCTGTTGAAAAGCTCATGTGGGAGAAGATGTAGCAAATGTGCGCCCCAGCAAAAGCTCATACTTTTTACAGGTTATGTGAGGACACACCTACTTCCCAGCTTGCCTAGGCTGCTCCTCAGCTACTATCTTGCCATAATATTGCGTATGTCAGCATGTTTGGAGCTAGATTAGGAACCTCTGCACTTCATTCCATTAACTCCATTATATGACACAGAGAGATGTGAAGGAATTTTCTATTCCTTTGTAAAATCTCTTTTAAAATATATTTCATCACATATTCCAAAATGAAAATTAGACGTGATCATTTATACTGCATAAATTAAGAAAAGGTTACTGCACTGGAAATAACACAAACTCTTATAATCAATGAATAGTACAAGAAAGGAAAAAAAAAAGAACACGAGGGTGTAAGTTTAAAAAAATAAAAAGAAAAAGAAGAGAACTGAGACTAATTATCTGTATTTAAACATGTGAAGATCTTACTGAGTCTACAAGGTTGAGATCTTGTTCCCTAATCAAGTGCATCAAAGGCATTCCCCAAGGCTCACAGCAAAACTGCAGAACATCCATACAAATCATTTTTACTCAAGAAGGCCCCTGAAGTGGAGTGAGTTTTCCTCTCCTCTCTGTCATACTGCTGCACAGCACTGTGTTCCTGGATGTGTGCAGTTCTATACCATAAGGCTTTGCAGATTCACAGTGACGTCCTGAATGAGCTCTTCATTTTTATCCTACTTTAATTATTAAGAGGGCCAGACTCTGCCCTGATTCACAGCCTCTTGAACGTCATTGACTCCAGAGTGTAAAATAAGTCAAGTTTTGGCCATCATTTGGTAAGCACTATATAATTTAATGTTCTTCAACCTTCAGAATGATTGAAGGACTTAATTTACTAATAATTAACTTCATGAAACCTCTTTAAGAGGTGATATTAAGCTCACTTCTACTTTAAGGGGCTGATATGTAATTTATAAGTAGTTGTATACAAGCCATACACTTTCAATCCTTTGTTCTGACTGTAAAATGTCAATTTGCCTCATTCTGGTTTTAGTTCCCCTCCATGAGAACCAACGCTTAAAAACCACACTATGAATTTGCAGCTGCCATAAATGCTTAATGTAAAAGCTAATTGTGCAATGCTGTCAGAATTCTGGTTTTAATACTTTTTTAAAGAAACATTTTACTTAAACTTTTTCCTTTTTCATGTCAAAAAAAAGAGTATAGACTTCAATGTCACAATCATAATAAATGCATAGTAACTTGCAGAAAATCAGGAGGAGTTGTTGTAGCCTTTTCTTTGAAAAAGGAAAGATGCATAAAATTATTCCCAGTAGGGGAAAAAATGTCACTGTGAGTAGCAATCACAGCTTATTAGAAATTTGATTCAGAACTTCAACCACTACATTTATTTAATTTTTTCAAAGAGAGAGAGTCAAATAAAAAAGATAAATAAGATTATTCCTATTTCTTTCAGTTATCATCATGTTATGGAATAATCACTTAAACAAACATAGATTGTTCTTCTAACACACAATAATTGGCTGGCACAACCAACTGTCGTTTTTTTTCTTTTAGTCACTAGCTTAATAAGCACAATTTTTCTGTGCCCAACTCTAGAACAATTAATAGCACTCAGCTGCAACTTACAGGTCTGGCACTTGAGACAAAGTACTACCAGTTCTACACAGAGCTTAAAACTTGCATAGAATTACTAAGACGACTGGGGTATGCAAAAAATCTCACCTAAACATTAGTTATTTGAAACACAGGCTCAACAGGGGTGAATTGAAAGTTTCTGTGATTTCTTTATTTCTTTATTTTTATTTCTTCATGTAAAAGCTACTTCTACTTCTCAGGAACCTCAAACAAGGCTCAGAGCTCTTCCCTAAAACAGAAAATACAAAGCCTGCTGCACTAGGTATCTTGGTATATTATGCTATTCTGCTAATAGCACTGGAAAAGAAAGTAGATGTTTGAAAGCTGGTCTAACATTTAAATGTGAGAAGTCTGGGTTATGCTGCAGAATAAAGCACAGCTACAACATTCCTGTGATTCAAGTTACTCTTCATATAGAATAAAATATCAGAAAAAGATCTGTACTGGTATTGACTGGGAAGGAGTTAATTTTCTTCATAGCAGCTCATTTCAGGTATGTGGCCTAAACAATGTTGATAACACTAGGAGGTTTTAGCTTTTGCTGAAGAGCTCAACAACACTGACCCACCCTGTCCCAGCAGCTCATAGGCTGGGGTGCACAAGGAGCTGGGAGGGGTCACAGCCTGGACAGCTGACCCTGAATGACCCACGGGATATTCCAGACTATATGATATGCTCAGTGTCAAAAGCTGGAGAAAAAGAAGGAAGGGAAAATCTTAAAGCACTTGTCATCCCAAGTAACTGATATACATGATGAATAGGACGTGGCTAAACATCTGCCTGCCAATGGGAATGACCGAATCATAGAACCATTTAGGTTGGAAAAGACTTTAAAGACCATCAAGTCCAACTATTTACCCAGGACTGCCCAAGCCCAACACCAATCCATGCTCTTAAGTGCCATATCAACACACTTTTTAAACCACTCCAGGGATGGGGATACCACCACCCTGGGCAGCCTGTTCCAATACTTCAACACCCTATCCGTGAAGAATTTTTTCCTAATATCCCATCTAAACCTCCCCTGGTGTAACCTGAGGCTGTTTCCTTTTGTCAGGTCACTGGTTACTGTGGAGAAGAGCTGCTTCCTCTCCAGACTAACCCCCCCAGTTCCCCCCACCGCCCCTCCCAGCACTTGTGCCCCAGCCCCTTCCCCAGCCCCGTGCCCGGCTCTGGACACGCTCCAGCCCCTCCATGTCCCTCTGGCCGTGAGGGGCCCAAACCCGAACCCAGGGTTCGAGGGGCGGCCTCACCAGTGCGGGCACTGCCCTGGCCCTGCTGGCCACGCTGTCCCGGCTACGAGCCAGGGTGCTGCTGGCCTCCTTGGCCACCCGGGCACGCTGCTGGCTCCTGCCCAGCTGGCCAGCAGCCCCCCCAGCCCCTTCCCCGCCGGGCAGCTCCCAGCCCCCTGCCCCAGCCCGCAGCGCTGGGGGGGCTGTCGTGCCCCCGGGGCAGGACCCGGCACTCGGCCTTGTTGAACCTCCTCCAGCTGGGCTGGGCCCCTCGGCCCGGCCTGCCCAGGTCCCTCTGCAGAGCCTGCTGCCCCCAGCACATCAGCTGTCCCCCAGCCTGGTGTCCCTGCAACCCGCCTGGGGGTGCGCCCCGTCCCCTCGCCCAGCCCCTCGGTAAAGATGTTAAAGGGACGGGCCCCAGCCCTGAGCCCTGGGAACCCCCCGAGTGCCCGGCGCCAGCGGGATGTGACTCCATTCCCCACCGCTCTCTGGCCCGGCCGCCCAGCCAGCTTTGACCCCAGCGCAGAGCCCCCCGGGCAGCCATGAGCAGCCGGTGGCTGCAGGAGAGGCTGTGGGAGACGGTGTCAGAGGCTTCACTAAGGCCCAGGACACACCAGCCACAGCCTCTCCCTCACTCATTAGGCCTGATCCCCCGGGTGTCCTGCATGTGCTGCATGATGGCATGCAGGATGATCTGCTCCATCACCTTCCCCAGCACCGAGGTGAGGCTGACAGGCCTGTAGTTCCCTGCATCCTCCTTCCTGCCCCTCTTGTAGGCGGGCCTCACCTTGGCTAGTCTCCAGTCTGCTGGGACCTTCCCAGTTAGCCAGGGCTGCTGGTAAATGATGGAGAGTGGCTTGGCGAGCTCTTGCACCAGCTCCCTCAGTGCCCTTGGGTGGATCCCATCTGTCCCCAGAGACCTGCACGTGTCCAAGTGGAGCAGCAGGTCACTGACCATTTCCCTCAAGGACTGTGGGGACTTCATTCTGCTCCTCATCCCTGCCTTCCAGTTCAGGGGGCTGAGTACCCAGAGGATAACCGGTTTTGCTATATAAAGACTGAGGCAAAGAAACCATTAAGTACCTCAGACTTTTCCGCGTCCTTTGTGGCAATGTTCCGCCCTGCATTCAATGAAGGATGCAGATTATCCTCGGCCCTCCTTTTGCTGCCAATATATTTGTAGAAACAGTTGTTATTTTATGGCAGTGTCCAGCCTGAGTTCTAGCTGGGCTTTTGCCTCTCTAATCCTCACCCTGCATAACCTCACAACATCCAGGTAGCCCTCCAGAGCTGCCTGCCCCTTCTTCCAAAGGTGGTAAACTCTCCTTTTTTCCCTGAGTTCCAGCCCAAGCTCTGTTCAGACCAGCTGGTCAAGTAGTGAACCAACTCCTTTTTTCCCTTTGCTTGCACATGCAGCTTTGCTTTACTTATTAAACTGCCTTTATCTCAACGCACATCCCCCACCTTGCTCAGGTAGAGTAAGTGAGAGGCTGTGTGGCACTCAGCTGCCTACCAGGTTAACCCACACCAAGACATCACAAGACTTAACTCAATAACCTTGTAACTACCAGGAAAAGCTTTTCAGTCTATGAAGCTATTAATGATACTTTGTGGGTATAAGGGCACAAAACTGCCTCTGAGACTGTCCCCATGCTACAACTCACAGCTCAGCCAACGTGCCACAGACACATACCACAAAAGCAAATGGAGCCGTGCCTGTCACCGGGATGAAATCAGATCGCATTCATTACGAGAACATTCTGTAACCTTCAGAAAGCAGTAGTCATATGATTCAGTACAGTTGTAAGACAATCATTATTAAATCATCTGTAATCTAGGAGTAGGTACAAAACCAGTGTTAGTATTTACAAAACTAAGTCAGTGCAAACAGACAGTGTTTTGTATGCAGTAAAGAGACTACAGGACTAATGATCCAGAGAAATTCAGGGAAGTGCTGAAAAATTGCTCATGCAGGCCTGCTAGATCAGCTCACCTCAGGTCTGCTGTATCCCTTGGACAGATCGAAAGACAGCACTGCAGCGTGTGCCATGCTGTTCTTTTGAAGCCCCCACATAGCAGTGGCTGTGGAGGTTCAACATGCTGGCACAGTCAGTTATAAGGAACTAGCTGTTTACAGCATGGGAAGCAAAAGCTGCTGGAGCTCTGCTGATAAAGATTGAGTTTGGCCTGTCTACATTTCTTCCTGTACATGATCCTTGCATGATGGTATACATGTAACCAAACCAGTTAAATCACTTAAAATGGATGACATAAGGTTAGGTTTGAATACACATCCTCAAATCCTGGACTTTAATGTTTGTGTTTCTAAGTTTCCACTGTGCAGATAAGGTTTTGTTGTTGTTTTAAAGCTCTGCTTTAATATCTGAATAGTGACATGGCTTGTTTGTCATCTAGGCTTACAGTAAAAGCAGTAACTTAAAAAACCCAAACAAACCCATGCTGTCAAAGTTGCCAGACACAATGGTAAAGAATGGCACAGAACATAGTAATAGGACACAGTGTAGGTGATTTTGGGAACCTCTAAAAAGCAGGTCAACTTGGACCCTGCCAAAACACAGGGTTCAAAACCATCACAAGCAGCTGGATCTTGATATACAACCATTCCCTCAATCCCACTGCAGGAATAAAAAGGTATGTTGGAATGTGCTAAAGTTATTATATAGGGAAAATTTAAGGATTTTCAATATATACAACTCCAAGCAGTGCCAATACTATCATAACAGCTCAGACATTTACATTAAACCCTGCTCATTGCCACCTTCAGATCAGCCTCTTCATCTCTACATCCCTACTTTCTCAATTTCTTAACGTTAATAAAAGTATCACAGCACCAGAAGCATGGAAGGAAAAAGACTAAAAGAATGTTACGTTATCCCTTTCCTTGGGCTAATGTTAATTCCTATTCTCCCCAAAGTCCTGGAACAGATTTGCTGTCAGTGTGCAGTCAAAGGGAATCTGTGAGGCCCTGGAGAGATGGAGTTAGTGAGATTGTTATACTTTGCTGAGGAGTTCTTTCCCCCCATGAAAGATGAAGGGAATCCACCCACATTATCCAAAAAAGGTGGGAGTCCCAGCTCCAAATGACAACTGCAATCTTCATCACAAAGTGAAATCCCTGTGGGCTTAGCTCCCCAGTGAGATCAGAGCAAGAGTGGGACTGAAGAAAGAGTGAAATAAGACAGACAAAACCTGAAAGGTATCTCAAATCTCATCTGTTCCCTGTCTGAAAGCATTCTGCTTTTTTGGGCTGGTTGTTTGTTGGGGTAGGGATTGCATTGTGAAAGTTTCAGCTGTTCTCGCCACCACTGATAGAAGTTCTCTTTAGGAATCAGAATTGTGAAATGAATATAATCATGCCCTAGGGGGGCTTTAAGGGAGGAAGAGTCACATCTCTTCAAGCAGGAGGCAGATAAGTTCTTACTTCACCTATATTTTAAAGGCATCTGAATTCATTGCATATTTAATTACCATTTCTGTCTTGCTAATCATCTAGCTAACAGAGTATGAATCTCCTTATTTATTTACATACATGATGCATGGAGGCTTGATGCCGACTTCTACATTGAGTACTTTAACAACATGAACATGGATCAATGGGAAATGCACTCTTTGATGCCAGGATAATTTGTATTTCAGTCTGTACCTGACCGAAGCCTGCTCCACTGTGCTATGTGTACCACCAGTGGCATTTCAATACCACACAGTTATTCTTTGTGAAATAAACAGAAACCAGTCTTGTATCCCTGAGCCCTACAAAGTCTTTCAACTAATTTGATGATGGAAGCAAATGCCCAAGTCTTCACATACATATAGATATACTATAGTATAAAAACTATCCCTTTCAAGTAGATACTATTGTTAGGTCCCATTCATACCTTCTGAAATATATGTGGAAAACAGTATTAATAACATGGAAATAGCAAAGGAAAATACTCTTTAGGAGAATACATTTAAAGAATGCATAGACACATACATAAAATTCACCTGAAAATATTTGAAATAATAAAAAACAAGAAAAAAATGTCAATACATACATACTAAGCCAAATACCCTGAAATACCCAAGCCACATTTTCTCTGCAATAAAATATTCTACAATTCTTTTTAATCAGGTGTACTTGCTATTTCAGTGTGCCTGAAAAGCTAGCTGGTTTTCTCTGCTCACTTGCAACAGTATCATGCACACCATTTTTTAATACAGTATTTTTAAAGAATTTGCTCTCTGACATATACTAGTAAACCAAACTGTTATCAGTACTTCCAAGTTGAAAACATGAAGATGACTATCCTTACATCATGGAGCTATTTGTTCAGAACCACAGCACAAAACCTTGAATAACCTATCTCCAGAAGTACTTAAAAATGTTGAATATTGAATTTAATAACTAAATTCACACTCAGTCTTTAATTTGAAGTAAAATTCGTATAAGTACTTATACAACTATACAGAAACCATATTAAACACTTATGTAGTCCCACAGAGTAATCTTTAGTGCACTGTGGAAGGAAAAAAGTATCTCCATACACACACATGCAAGTTGAGGCCAACGGGGATCTACAGAAGGAGCTTATTCTCAGGCACCAAAATGCGGTATGCCCAGTTAGTTCAACAACACCTGTATCTCTTAACAAGTTTGGAAAATCAGACCACATTTTCCCATAGAGGTAAACTCTAGAAGTCTGAAGCTGAAAATCTGTACCAAGTACATCAGGTAAGAATGAAGCACATTTATCTTACAAAACATCTAGTAATTTCAACATTCTGGAAAATAAATGCTCAGCTAGGCCCCCCTGCCAGACACATATATGCACAGAACTTTATGAATCAAATATTTCCAACAGAATTTATGTAAATAGTTCCTGGAAGTGGCCTGACCTCAGTAACTTGATTCAGAGGCTTTATTAGTCTACTTTGAAACTTCAGCTACACTGGGGATGATTTGTATACTGTTCCATTCCTCTGCTTGAAAATTGATATATGGCAAAATTAATATAGGAAAGCTTCCTAACTACTTCCCTTTTCTCATCAGAACTGAATAATTAAGAAAATAAAATAAAATAAACAAACCCCCTTGAACTCATATCCCAAGACTGTAATCTTGCCAAAGTCATTCTACTGTGGAGAAAGTGAAATATGTGGTTTTTAAAAAGCAGATTACATGCTGGATGAAGAATTGAGGCCTATCAAGTAAATGCACAATCTGTTAATTCCTGTGTTTTTTGCAACAAACAGAAAAGCTAAATTAATCCATCTAGTGGATAGAACTCAGACAAAGGAAGGGAAGAAAAGCTGGAATTTACACACCTGAAAGTAATTTCAGCTGGCTGTCATGCACAATCACATAATTTTTAAAAAGACTTTCTTATTTGCTATTACTTAACTTTAATGCACAAAACAGTTAAAACTCTTTAACTGTATTACAAATAAACTGTAACTTTTTTTTTTTATTATTTTTAAATTATTTGCACTTCAAGTATGTTCGTATAATCCTACTGGCAATCATAATTCATACTTAATTTTCATCTTTACCTCCAGCATTTTCTACAGAACAGATACATCCTATTGTACAAATAGAAAAACTGAGGCAAAGAGATGACATATTTTCAATGTTTATGGTCAAACTGGAGCCCAGTTGAATTTTACTTGCTTTTATGGTAAATTTCAGTACTGCTAACAGATTGAAATTTTAGCCTAAGTCAATGGGAACTGCTGAAGCTCAGCATGCTAAAAAAAAAGAAAAAAAAAAAAAAAAAGAAAGCTGAGAGTTTTAAACTGATCAAAAAGCCTCCCAAACTAATTGTAGTCCAAAGAATAGTTCAGAGAACTAGTGGAAAGTTACACAACTCATCACCGGCAGAGTGAAGATTTTAACTCCTATTCATAAAATTGTGTTGTCTCAAACCCATAATTTTGCATGGAAACACCAAATGAAAACCCTGCACGGTCAATCTGTTTTACTTCTTCCTGTGGAATGGGGAAGGGATGGATACAAAGAAGAGGGATACGATACATGTCTCATTGAGTTCCTTCAGCCAGATCCAGGCTTTTCTTACCCTTTCACACAGAAAACTCAAACATAGTTATTTGTGTCCCTCATGGTAAAGGAACTAGTGAAAATAAGCTCTGGCAAACCATAAACAAACCAATACCCTAGTCTCCTGTGGCAGAGTTCTATGCAAGAAACTAAGAAATTATTTAAAAAATATTTTTCTTACTAAGATAAGCTTTGCTGTAGGCACTCAAGAAGAGCCAAATAAGAAAATCTCTCCTCGTATAATTATGTGCTGGTCCACTAACAGCCTCTGCAAATGAACACCAAGATCTTCAGTATGATCTAATCGTAATTGTAGACCTAATTTTGTAAGCGAAAAGCAAGTTATAAATATGCAAGTCCTCTGAAATTTTTCCCCTTACTCATCTATTTCTTATTTGGATTAAGTATAAGACAGCTATTACAGAGAACTGCCTTACTTCACTCAGCTAACAATTTACTCTTAAAGGAATCTTTTTATGATGAGCAAATACAAAACTATTCAGCACTGGTTTCTTAGCTCATAGCTAAATTACTTACTTGATGGATGCACACATGTTATGGCTGTGTTTATAAATTTTAAAATGATCGGTCTTTAAAGCGTGATCATTATCTTCCTGAAGTTCTATAAAAATAGTTAACATCTGAAGCATAAGAAAATACAAATAGTTAAATCCACTTTCAATATGTTTGACCTCATCTTCTTTATAAATCTTCTTTAGTAAGGAACCAGACAGTTTCTATGAGTATTCAAATGCATTCATTTTTTTACTCTAGTGTAATTTAGCTAAAACATCCCTTGTGTCTTAAGTAAAATAATAGTTTCATTTCACAGAATTATTCATATGCAAGTACACATAGTGGTCCTTTCCCATATATACCACACTCACTTGAATGAGTACTTTGGCGATACAACAGGAAAAGGCTATTTTACCTTCCTAAACAATAGGTATAATTGCGTCCTTGCTCTATATTTTCTTAGTGTTTTCATAGTTAATTTTCTTATGTAATGCACTATGTAAAAAGTGATCGTTTCCATATGCAAAACCCTAAATGAATTATAGAGACTCGAGGAGTTTGTCTTATTCTATTAAAGCAATGAGGATTAGACTTGCTGTTAGCGAGTCACAATTACAGAAGCCCTATCCCAGCCAGCTGTAATCCAGCCTGCACTGTAGCTTTTGAAAAAAGTCAGCTTCTGCAGCTCAGTGTAGTAGCGTTTCAGCACTGCACATCAGTTATGGACTGCCCTAATCTGCTGATGGACCTGCTTAGTAGAATTTACCAGATACCAGGACACTACACAAGTGGGTATGCTCTTAAGTCAAGAGAAGCTTCCCTGGGGAGATGAGGTGAATTAGATCAGCCAGTCTCACACAAATATGACCAAAGGGTTTGGAGACTTTTTGGTGAGGGGGGGGATTTTTTTCCCCCCATCTGTAATTTCTAAGACTTGGATGGAGCTCATTAAGGAGGAAGCCATAGCCGAAGCTTTGCACACAGTTTGGGAACTTACACTACTACAGAAAAGTACTGCAGTTTAACTGAATTCTGCCTTGTCTTATTTTCTACTCATTTACGCAGTAAAGTGAAAAAACAGGGTATGATATTTGCTGCACCTTGTAATATGTAACAACCTAGAAGAGAGCTGGTAATGGAGCTTTAGCCTAATTGTGGGGTTTCCCAGGCTGCATCCAATTGCTGCTGAAATTCCTGAGTGTTTTGTTGCAAGGCTTAGCAAACACACATTAAACTAAAGAGAGCAGGATTCTCAGTTCTAAAGAGATGAAAGAGACCTAGGCCACTCTAGTTGTCAAGATTTCTAAGCAGTGTAATTCCATTGATTTTAGTGGCTGACTTCCTGGGGGTATCCCTACCTACTACCCACATAACTACTGTGAACATAGCAATCCGAAGAGAAATATTCAGACTACTGGATTCTGAAACCTAGAGATTATGATGCAGTTGTGATTATTTTGATTCATGTATTACTAGTTGACAGTATGCTTTTATTTACAGATTGGGGTTTTTTTTACAATATTCAGATTTTTTTCCAGCTCAGATTAGATGTTGGTTGGCGAGCAGGCAAGGAAGAAATGTATGGAATAGTGGACTTCTCCTCCCCCTTTATTTCCCTTTCAAATCTGTTCCTGTTTATCATCTGCTGCTTCCCTGGGATCATTTTATGTCAGAAACCAAAATGATACTGTCATGTTAAATATCTGGGGAAAAAATCGTAATAGGAATATGATACACTGTCCTAGTTAAGCAGTTTCAAATTGATTTTGACACTTTCAGATTGATTTTGTCATAAATGTGTAAGTCTGATCAGTGGGATTTCTGGGCTTGTGGAGTAGGCAGGGTTCAAAACTTTAAAACCTGAACATCAGGAGTAAGTGAAAGCATCTTCCCATTCTTTCCATCAGCACTGCCTAATCCTCCTTCATAACTCTTGCAAGAATAATTGTCCTTGAAGATGTTTAATGTAAAGACAGGAGAGATTATAAACCACTACCCTGCAGAATTCTGAAGTCCATAGAATGAACTATGAAAAATGTTGCAATATCCTTTATTTCATGTCACAATCTTGGCTCAGCAGAAAAGGATCAAGTGAGTAATGTTAGTGACTCTGTGTAACCAAAGAATAGTATAGTATATCAATAGGGGGTTTTCATAAAAATGGATATTCCAATCCACAGAATATTCAGAATTAAACTTACAAATTTTTGATTGAACATTTCAATTAGACCTAGCATATTCCCCTAGCATCATTAGCAGTAAAAACAAACCCCCAAAATAAAAACGCAATCTAAACATTGCTTTAGTTACAAAGACAAACAGAACAAAACTGTGCTAAACCAGACTGTGAAACTGATGTTCTGCTGAAAATGTAAGTCATTTAACAACCACATTAGATGAAAAAAAAAAAGTCTCAGCAGAGAAAGATAAAGCTCTTAAGGCTGATTTTAACGATCCTTCATTTGTAGTAAGGTGTTATTAGTCTCCTAGGAAAAACACTCTGAAAAGCATGATTTTTATTTTGATAATGTCACTTGCTATGGCCATGTAGGAAATACTCTCCAATAGGCATTTGCTTAAACTATGTGATGTGGGGATAATTCCACGCATCATATTGTAAAAGCTCGGACAGGGTCTGTCTGTCCACCTATCATAGCATTCACTTACTGCTTATTCCATGTAAAGCGTGCTTCTATGATTTGGCACATCTTTATTCAGAAAGATGGGCTGATTGCTGACAACTTTGATGCATAAAGACTGCTGCAGCATTACTGGAAGAAAGTCATTTGATAAATGTATATTTTCCATTTTGCTTAAAAGGAATCTATTATAAGTGCAGCTGCTTTCCGAATGAAATTAATGCTGAAGTGAAGCTTCGTATTACAAAGTAAAATGGGACTCGCTCTCTAATATTAGACTGAAAGGCATTGTAATGCAGCAGGAGGATTGAACTTTGACTCCTTCAAGAACAGTGATTCATATAATAAAAAGGGGAAAAAAGGCTTTAAAAATGCTAACATCCTCTTTTCAGAGCTTAGCAAAGCTGCTGTCCAGAAAACAGAATAGCAAATACAGGTTGTGCACATCTCCAAAGAAGATATACCCAAAGGAATACCATAAGGAATCCACATAACAAAATTCTCAAGATTGTTTTGAAGTTTTTGAAAGATACTGATACGCACTACTGGGAGGAGAATCTCTCGCACTTTTTCCAGCCAGTGGTGATATGCATTGCTTATTTAAATGTTTATATAAATTGCTTATTTAAACTGAATAAAGATGTGCCAAATCAAGCTATATACTGTTGGATTACAGCTATGATTTACCAATCCCTTATGATTACAACTTCCTATGTGAGAGGTTCTTCCACCTTTTTCAAGATTTCAATAATATTCCTGTTCAACACTGGCTATAAATGTTTCAACACTGCCTATAAATGAGATTGTTTCTAATCTTCTATTTAAGGTGTGGTTTTGTCCCTGAAGTAGACAGAAAATGAGGAAAGGGACTATCTGCTGAGATGTGGGCTTTCAGGGACGTTCCTTGCCACTTTCTGTGGCCATAACTGCTAGAGCTGTACTATGGAGTAGTTCTCTTTCTGACTCAATGACCATTTAACTTGTTACAGAAATTGGAGTAACTCTTTGACAAGAGGCCCATCACAGGCGAGGCAAGAGGATTGTGATCACTCTATGCATGAAAAACATGCAAAAGGATCACATCAGAGAATGTCAGAAAATCTTTAGCTCGGCGACAGTCCAGAGTAGTGGTAATTTTTGTTTTGAGGATTTCAAGCTTAGAACCTGAGAGTGCTGTTTCACTTAATGTTTTACCAAATGTGAGTACATGGCCCACTGAAAAATATGAGTTGTGAAAAGCCTGGTTATATTAAATTAAAAACTCTACTAACTGTTTATTTGTTGATCATGAAGCCTCCTGTTTAAACACATTCTGGAAAAGTCAAAAGGTTGCAAAGACAGAACCCAAGGCTGGGAACATTTAAAGCACAGGGAAGAAAATCATCAGTGCTGCTCTTCTTCAACATGCTTTGCATTTTCTTTCAAGTTGAGCGACATTTTTACAGATCCCTATCCCTTTTTCTTGGCAAAACTAATACATTATTATGATTCTAGTAGTTGAGGAATAGGTTTCCTCTTCTCAGTTTACATGGTTTAATATATTACTTCAAAATGGAACAGGAAGATACCCGTAAACGTTGACTTTAACCCATGTCTCTCCTGCCCCTTTCTATATTCAACTGAGTGAGAGAATTCTCAAGAGAATGATTCTGGCTTTGGCTCTGAATAAAACCTGTGCTTCTCTTTTCTCTACAGTGGAAGCCTACAGAGATCAATCCCTCTGTTCACATTCGTAAATACACCATAAAATGTTCTTCTTAAGAACATGTCCATCTTCTGCTAGATAGAAGACAAGTGCTACCCTGTGAGGGCTTACAGAAGTCACACACAATGCAGCCGTGGCTGTTACATTGGAACATTTAAAATATAGTATATTCAGGGCTCTTCTTATTTGCTTTGTAAGATTAATGTCTCTGGTGTTCACACTTTCAATCGTTCTGCAACCACAAACAGATCTACGTGGTGTAATGGTGTGCTGTGTCTAGGTCACTGAAAACCAAATTGCTGTGTTAGTGCCTCAACCTGCCTAGACTATTTAAATATGGAGCTGATAGAACTTTACAACACTGTTGCTGATACTTAAATGAATTAAACAGCTTTAATATATACTTACCTTATTTACATAGCTTGAATACTGGTATCTGACATTCTCTTGACATCTTCCATGAGTGAGGACCCTGAAAACCTTGACTTGCATAAGCATTGGCAGTACACTGAAAATCGGTAGGCATTTCCCTCATTCATTTGTATGTCTGTGACGTTCCATAGAAGTACTTCTAAGTTTTTTTAAACAGAAATAACTTTCATTACATAATTGCAAAATCTGGAGTAAGATTTCTAGGCATAAGCATTTTCATAATTAAAAAAAAAGTCACATCATGAAAGCATTTAAATATGATTTATTGAAAGTGAGGAAAAATACCACATTTCAGGAAGGATTTTTCTTCATAATTATACATAAAACTATTTACTTTGTATACAAAGTTGTTTACCATTGTCTTCAAATTATAAATATAATAAATTTTTTTTATAATTTTTTTGTTATGGGGGGGTGTGTGTGTGTGTGGTTGTATATGAAAAAATCCAATATTCTTTGAACAAAAAATTTGGAATTTTTCAGCAAAAATTTTAATTAAGGTATTAAAATACTTGGGAGTGAGGTGTGGTGGTGTGCGGCTGGGTGGCTTAGAAAAGCTCTACTGTTTGAAAAGAATTTTCTTTCCAAGAAAAGCTCATGTTCTGTGAGAAAACTTTGTAAGTGAAAAGGAAAAACCACTTGTACTCTGTGGCTGGAGCAACACCACCCCTGAAATTAGGCATGATGTGCACTGCTGCATGTTACACCAGCTGAGAAACAAGAGTAACTTGCATCCTCTGTGAAGAATAATTTTACTGACACAGTTGAACTAGAGCCTTCAAACCAAGCAATGATGGGGAAGATTTAATATATTTTGTTGAAAATCTAAATTTTACGCAAATTGAGAAAGGCTCTGATCTCAAACATTGTTAAGCTCCTTCTCCAGATTAGTTTTGATTTGCAATTAAAAGTATAAGTAACTCCTCTTTGGCATCATCATTCAAACACTGGAATAATTTGCCTAAAGAGACTGTGGTATCCCCATCCTTCCAGATACTCGGAACTGAACTAGGTAAGACACCAACAGCCTTAGCTAACTCAGCCCTACCTACTCTGAGCAGCAAGATGGAGCAGACAACCATCAGAGGCTCTTCCCAATGTGGGCTGTTCCATCATTCCAGAATTAAACTAAGATCCCTTTCCTTAACATAGCAGAAATGAACAGGACAGTAAGACCTGCATCCGGTATATTCTGAAGCACCATATCCTCTTTCATACAAGTCTCACTAATGCAATTTTTTCTAAGGTTTTAACTAAGATACTGTTTCTTAAAAATATTAAAAGCCTTTTGATTATTCTCTCTTGCTTTCACATAAAAAGAAGGCAGGAAGAAAAGTCTATCTCCTATTTTATATATGGATTTCATACATCCAAATGCTGTGTGTAGCTTTAAGGTTCCCGCTTCTGCTAAAGAAACAAACTCTAAATGTCAAACTGATAGTGGGATTTAAAGTCCAGTTTTAGACCCTCATCACAGGCAGAGATGAGAGGCGTTTCAGTGGTGAAATACAAACAAATGCCTGCTTTTTGCCAGTATTATTTGCAAGCTCTTCCTCCTTATCTCATTTTTTCTTTAGGGACATTAAGGCAAGACAATATGGATCATTTTATGTCTCAATACTAAAATATACTCCGAGTGTTATATTCCAACCCTTTCCTCCCTTTCCTCTCTACTCTCCGTCCTCTCAGTATTTCCTCCTTCAGAAACAGAAGCAGCATGACTTTTCCGCAGTCTGTTCTATCAGTTACCTATTTACCAACATTTTAAACATTTGAGCAATCTAGATGTGATTTTCTTTCTGTGCATTCTTGCTTTTTCTGTCTGTAAAACATTTTGGAAGCAGAGAGAAGTCTTTTTGAAAGAGTACTCAATATTTTCTGCTTATTTTGCAAGAGACAAGCTGTCTTATATACCATCAAACAGTTCCTCCTCCTTAACAGACTTGTTTGTAAGATCACAAGTCCCAGTGCAGCCACCTCTTTCCAAAAGTTATCTTTTGTTTCCCTGCTTTCTTTGTGTTTGTGCTTGCAATAGTCTGTGCTTTCCTGCTGTATAGCTGGCTAACTCATTTCTAATATTTAAACGTTTTAGGTTTGCTCTCATCATGACCCTAATACAGTGCATTTACACTACACTCAAAGGAGATGAATAGCAAGCCTACCAGATAAATGGCCACAGACTCACAGCCTTCAAGAGACTTATTCACTGAAGTAACAGTATTAGCCCGCAAGGGCACTTTCAAAAGCTTTTCATGTCTTTCTATATTCCTGCTTCCAATCTCTGTCATTACTGGGTGATGTTGCTTTCAGATGGTTAGGGCTTTTGGTCACTGCCAGCTTAGGAAAGATTCATATTTATGACCTTGAACTGAAAAGCTTCCTATTGCACTTCAGCCACTTGCACCGTCCCTTCCATCTCCCCACTCATGCAACATTCAAACTCATTTCCTTTCCTCTTCAGCTTAATCACTCACTGCTCTTACATTTGGTCCTTGCGGCTGCCTACAAATACAGGGGAGCCACCAGGATTGCAGAAAATATAAAGCTACTGTTGTAGTTGTTAGTGGCTGGTTTTAATGGCACCATATTCTGTGCTGTACAAACCAAAGAAAAGAGCACTCAGTCCCACAGACCACTCACAGCCGAAGAGTTGATTTACACTGCAATTCATAGACCAGGGACTCACACATGTGCCTGATTCTACTCTTGATATTAGTCCAATCATATGTACACACCCAGCACGAAATCTGAGCATTTCACATTCTTTTGCCCTGCTTTACTCTTTCCCTGTGAGACATACACATAAAGCTCAGTGACACGCAGGGAAAATAGAAAGGTTCCATAGCCTAATTCATACTGAGCCTGTACCTTTATGCAATGCTAATTTCTATCAGAAGTGTGCATACACATTTCTGCCATATTAGCTAGGGTTCACCATACATCTGGCTTTATGATTTCCTGTTGGCTTTGTTTTGACTATGAAAGAACAAATTAAATCTGAATTGATACTAATTTGCTCCTATAAATAAATAAAATTTTAAAAAAACAAACAACAAACCAAAACAAACCTAGTATGTAAGGACATCTGGCTTGACAGGGTACCCAGTTAAAGGCTATTCAACATGAAAACAAAGATGAGAGACAGAAAAAGCAATAAATCACACCTGGATACACAAACCCTAAGAAACAGGAGACAATGAAGGCAATACCAAGGATAGAACTCTCAGGTCCCTGAATCATGGGCTATTGAAGGGACCATCGGAAGTCCTGAAGAACTGATAAGAGGGAGCGGAGACAAGATTACTGGGTCTCAGGGGAATGATTGATTTTACTTCAGGGGGGTTGTGGGACTGTGCAAAATTTATAGGATGTTTTACACAGCTTCTGGAACATGCAAATGAATGCTTAAGATCAAAGTGAACTGGGGAAAAGCAAGCATTGGAAGAGGGAGAGGAGGGTTAACATAAAAAAAAAATAATAAAAAAATATTAGTCACATGCAAAAAAGCTGGTTGCATACAATAAAGCTGCTGTTTAGGATACTTCTGACCAAGCCCTGTGTCAGATATCTGCAGTCTTATGAAACTCCATCCACTTATTTTCTGTGTAACATTGCTCTCCAATGTGTTTGTGGGTGTGTGATTCTCTTGCAAATTGCAGGCTTGACTAGCCAGTAAGTTCTGGAAAGATGTGAGGTCGGAGACAGAGTCAGGTTAAACAGGGCTTAGGTTCTGGGCTTGGATTCTGTGTGTGGACTTACGGCCCAGCGTAGCGCTTAAGACACCTGATGAGATGAGAACTTGAAACAAGCTGCAGTAGCTGGCAAGCAGGAAGAGACTAGAAACTGGAAAAATCCCAGGCTGGAGACAGAGGGGCCAAGAATTAGGGCATCACTTCTGCAGTGTTCTATAGGCAAGGTTTGAGGGCTCTGCAAGTATGAGAGTGACTGTGAATCAAAACAGAGAGAGCTTATAACTCCGTACGTGTATGTATATGTGTAAATACACAACTTCCTAATGGTTTGGAGAGGAGGGAATGGGGGGTGTGTGTGTGCACATATGCATCTGTCTGTGATACAACAATGTATACACATAGTAACATCACAGGTTTCTGGGAAAAGCCAAGAATCTGTTTACACACTTGTAGCAGGCCCCAGAATTTTCACTCATATTCAATTTTCTCTAACTACACAACTGTAACTTCTCAAGTTCAGCCTTTCTTGTTTGTCGATTTGTTCTATGCCTTCTGTGTTCAGCAACTCTAACAAGATGAAGTGGAGATAAAACAATTGCACAATTAATCCCTTTGTTCCAAAGATGGCAATCAAAACACATTCAATTGATGTGAGACTGTAACTAGAGAAGTGGAATTACCAACTCTTAGAACCTGTGCCAGGTATAGCATAATACAAAATCATGAAAATTATTACAAAGAAAAAGAAAAGGAACCACAACTACCGTAGCATCAGTATAACTCAATTACTGCTCCACACTCCAAGTTGCTGGAATGCAACAGCTTATTTTAACCACTTAATCTGAAACTGCAATAGCAGTGGGAGCACTTTGGCAAGTGTTGTCAGCAGGACTGTGGCCCTGCTTAGCCACGTCCTGTGCTGAGATCCCAGAGGACAGGGCGTAACTTGCCTGGAGCTCCACATCACTGTTGCACAGGACTGGATATTTCTGTAACAAGGCTGGAGATGAGCAGTTCTTGCACATCTATATAATCGCAATGGCAATGACTTTCCTAGCCAGCTGCTGATAACAATTGCTGATTCCATCTCTCCACTGGGAAGAATAGTGTAAAAGACCAGGTTTCCAGATATGATAGGGCTATAAAGCTGATGAAGTACAGGCAACCCCCTTTCCCCCTTACTGTTGCTTCATCTGGCTCTCTTTTGGAAATCTTGTAGCCCAGATAGCTAGTGTTGATGTTACCGCTACATGTTTTGAGTAGCGGCTAGACAGAACTCAGATTTTTGAGTAATCCAGTTAACAAGAGAACATTAGCAGAAACTTTTTTGGTTTTCTTTTTTTTTTTTTCTTCTCAGAAGCTAACAAGGAGACACCTGGCAGAACCCATGCACAAAGTGGTAGCCCTGGGTCTCATAGGAGCTTCTCTCAGATGCTCAGGCTTTTACAGCTTCCTTCTTTATCTACTGTTTTACCACCTCAGCTACCATCAAGGTGTGTGTATATCTATATCTCCCATATAACACCCCATGAAAATCCCTAGCATTCACATTCCGGGAGAACATCAGATTGCCTTTGTTGCAGCTGAAAACATCTGCCTAATTGCCTTTTACTACTAGTTCCTTACTACTTTTAATATGTACTAATAATGTTTAACACACTCATGTTATGTGCACTGACACAAGTGTGGACACATGACTAAGAGGGCCACACCGAGCCTCCAAAGGACCACAAGGAACTGTGGATGTCTCTGCTGGAGGACAGAGAGTGAAGAAAAGACAGAAAGCAGTCAAAAGGTGGACTGCAGTACCTACTACAGCAAGAAACCTGTGGCCAGCCCTGCAACCTGTGGTAGTAGTTCTTCTGATGCTGACATGGAGATGATTCCCCAAATTTTTTTCTAGCTATGATAACGTGAGAGTACAAAAAGACTAAAAAACCTGTACTCTAGGTAAAGTATATGTTCCTGCTAAACAGTTTTAATGAAAAGGGGCCCTTAAAGTCATTGCCTATTTAAATGTCATTACTGTATTTTTTTTCCCACCTTACTATGACTAAGTTAACTTGCTCCCTTTATCTATCCTATGGCAGTAGAGCAGACTGTGTTAAATCAAAGTAAGTATTTAAAAGACTTTATAATACAAGAGGAAAATGAGAGTGATTAAGATCCCAAATCCCATTCTTCCAGCTCTGTCACAGCACTCTCCAAACTAGCCAGCTGCAAAAAGGTCTTTTACCATCTCATACCAGCACACTCCTCATGTCCGTCCCTCTGCTGCCTTCTCCTCGTCTAACCTCATCCAGGGCATACTCCCTCCTCTCTTGCTTCTTCCTCTCTCTGCTTCTCCCTCGGCTGCTTGTCCTCGTTGACTCTCAACCACTTAACAAAACCAGCTACACCTGCACCTTATCTACATGGACCAACCCACCACCCCTGAAACCAACCCACAGTTTTATATTATCAATGCCAATTAACCCAGCCTCATTACTCTACACAGCTCCACCTCCATTTTGAGACAACAGTTATGACACAACTATGAAGAGGCTGCTGCTTATAGCATGTAAATTATATCAGATATTATTTACCAAGCATCATTACTCTACTTGTGAAGACACAAATTAAAAAAAATAAAAATAAAAAATGAGGGAAAGAACAGCAGCAGCAATGAAAATACCCTGCAGGAGCTGATATGGTACGATTTCAGCTGGACAGATTCTGATGTTTTCTTCTAGCTCTTTTGAGGGTTATGATCAATATCTGTCTTCATCACTTCTGGTTCTTTGCCTTATATACAGTAGTATCTTTAGGGAATGGATATAAATAACTATTTGATTCAAGAATAATTCCTTAACTGAATACATTTAGAAATGCCTTTTTTTCCTGTGCTAAGAAGGAGACATTTGAAAAAGATGCAATCAAAGTATAGAGCAATGTGATAAAAAAAATGACAACACAGCAGCTGTACTGTCTTTCTAGCATAAGGAAAACAGCATCTGTAAGGAAAAAAGCTGTGTGTGCACATGTGTGCACACATGCTCACACACAGTTTCAGGGCTCAGCAAAGTCATTGGTTTGGCTGCTTTGTAAGTTCAGTAAAAACACACGTAATAAGAGAGAAAATATCTTTGCAATTCCTCTCTGTGACAGGCTCTTCTCTAAAACTGCAGCGATGATTCAAGCCACCAAAACTAATCCTTTTTGGGTTTTCCCTCTGAAACTGGCAAGACTGAAGAGGAGGCAGTGGGGGCGCTGCAAAGGTGCCCGTGCACCTATGGAAGCCAGCGGTGACTCAGAGCCACCCTGGGCAACTAACACAACCCCCTGGACCTTGTAATCACTTTATGACTCTCCTAGGCTGGAGTGAATTTGAATAAGCAGCCTGCAGGTGAAAGACTGCTGGTTTCATTCCTGTTCCTTTAAGTCAGATTATGTGGCTACATGACTATAATATTTTTTTTTTTTTCAGGCTCAGAAAGTGAGGGAGCACAAAGTTTCTTGTTCCTTCGTTTGCTTTTAAGATAAACTATGGCTACAAGGATTATAGGTGTAATACTATTTTTGTTGTAAGTTCTGATAAAGGTGGTTGAAAGAAAATAGATACCTTTCATTAGTAAAAGTCTTTGCCTTTCTCAATGTAGTTGAACTAATGCAATGACATTCCATATCCCAATATCAATAATACATGCTCAAAGTAAACATGGAATTGTATATTCAGAATTTTATTAAAATACATAAATAAATACGATTGTATTCTTAGGCATAAAACAACTGTCTATCATTCTATCTCAGAACTGTTCTTTAGAGATATTAATGAGTTGTTCTTTAGAGGTATTAATGAGCACATGAATTTTTTCTCAGCCTGCTCTTGGAACGTACCTTTCCCTTCCATAAATGTACCGCGGAAATTTATGATTAATCCAGTCAGTTGAATCATCCTTCCCTTCACACTCAAGAAAAACATTATGAAGAGCAGTTAAGCCAGGAGTTCCCCATACCATGGAAGACATTAGTTATATTATGTTATTTTCCTTTGATAGAGGTTATTATTTTACTTATTTATTTACTGAACATCTATTCACAAATTAATTTAGTCACGGTATTATCAGCAATATGCATTAATGACTTCAGTTTCAATTTCTAGAATAGCTCCAGAGACCAAATCTAAATAACTGGATTATTCAAAGGACAAATCTGCACACCTATGGATTCTTACTAGCTTTTATACCTAGATGGCCCTGGCTCCTGAAGAGATTGTGACAGTTTTGGCATCTCTGTGCCACCCCCAGTCACGGCAGAGCCGCAGCTGACCATGGGGCGACTCACCTGCGAGCAGCCTCGGGCCAGCGGCAGCACAGGGCGAGAAATGAGAAGGTGATCCAGAAATGCCTACGTTTCACCTTAGTTCTGTTACTTTTCATTCCTCTTTTTGCCTTCTCTTTGATCATGAGCAGTACACGTTCTGAGTTAGCTGCTCATGGGAGAGACCAAGGAGCAGCGGATGCGTGGGATGCAGCGTTAGGGCTGGTGAAGATGCCAAGCTTGGTAGCTGTCGCTCCCAGAGCTGTACCAGTAGATTCACAGTGAGAAACTGTAGTGCAACATTCCCTACCCTGCTCTTCCTTCCATATGCTGAAGTCAGGCAACAACAGCCAACAGAAGTACCAAATTCTGCAGTCTTTGCTTGCTCCTATTTACTAAGTAATATTTTTCACAGCTTCTTACCTCTAAGTTCTTAATGAACATGATTTCATTAATCCTCTGTATTTTACATTGAATGAGCTGTAGAGAAATCAAGGGACAGCAAAAGGAACCGACACAACACTCAGGAGACATGAAGTTACTTATTAAATTTTACACATTTATCTTTCGGGGCTCTCTTCAAAGCAGAAATGCGCCTTCCCCAATCTTTATTGAAACCTAATGCAATGTGGGAGTTGTGTACCAGCTACTTCTGTGATAATCACAGGATGAATGTGCACAGTGAATTAGCTAACAGAACAAAATCTTTTGTGAGAGCCTTAAGAAAGCATTCGATTATACTGTCAAATATACCTGGCTAGGTAATTACACTGTTGTGCAGTAAATGCTTTAGCATATAGAGACACAGTACCGACGGCTAACAGCGCGCACAGCTCCCTTTGGTGCACTAGGGCTTGTTTTGACTATGAAACGCCAAGCAGAACTGGATTGCCCAAGGATTTGTTGTGTCTGTGACAAGACGCAACCAAAACTGATTGAGAGTTTCTTTATGCTGGGAGAGCATTCCCCGAAGAAGCTGCAAGGCTAGTTGGAGGTGCCCAATGGATAAGCAACATATCTTTACTTTTATTTATTTATTTCATCTGCTAAGCTGCTCAATCTGCATTTTCATGAGTTTTCAGTAAAATGATGGAATCCAAATGGAAATAATCTATCTGGTTAACAAGGATGCACCAACCAGCTAATTGTATAATCTAGTGGAATACAAATGAAGAAGAAATGGCTTTGAGGTACAGCACCATTCAAAGTGCAACAGGGAAGGCAGGAAAAAAAGCCAGTTACAGCTGAGCATGTACTGCACGAGTGCAGAGGCAGTAAGGACCGACAGCAGTACACAACACACTAATCCCCCAGAATATTTCCTAGCAGGTTAATTTCCTGGTAATATTTTGTTAACAAATCACAATGGTGTTACTAATATTGTGAAAAAAGCACATGGAGATAATGCAATGTAGTGAAATAATCTTCTTTTGACAATGGTAATTGAAGGGGGATATTCCCGTTTTCAACAATCACATTCCATTCCTTAGATCTGTTCTGCAATAATTGTTTTTTTCTCCTGCAAAATGATTTTCAGCTGTAAAAAAATTAAGCAGATTCATGTAGTCTGAAGAGGTCAGAGAGACCTAAATCTGAATCCTCTTATTTTTTGTACTGTTGACCTACAGGGTTAAGATAAAAGTCAGTCTCCATGATGATATTCATAGATGACTTTTTAAAGGTAACTTTGTTCATAGTGACAGAAAGATACAGTAGTTTGAATACAAACTACAGGAGTGAAGAATGAGGACAAATACCTCCCTGAGGAAAGTGGGCCTTATCCAAGGTCCATGAATTAATGAGCATCAACATTAGCTTTGCCTAAGGGACTAAAGCCTCCCCCCCTTTTTGTTGTTGTTGTTGTTGTTGACCAAGATGCATATCGCAATATGTAGGCGGGCATCCCAAACCACACTTCAATGGTCTTTGTTAGCTAATCCATTTATTTATGTAACACTTTAAAAGAAAAAAAAGAAACGGCATTTATAATGCTGGTATATTCTTCTCACATTTGATCTCGCTGCCTTCAATTCAACTGTTACCACTTTTCAGGCAAAATAAAATACTCCCTTGCAGCAATCTGAAACAGGGAAACATGTGTAGATTATTTCTACAATTAGAAGAAATTTTGTACTTTCACCAATATAAATGTAACAAACATAATCCATGCTTGAATGGCAATGCAGTATCAACCATCCACATAATTTACACTTAGGACCTCAAAAGTGTTTACATGATAAAGATGTGAAATAGAAACTGCTCATATAACACAACAACCAACCAACTCCTTTCTGTGTGGTTGTTTTCTACCTATGCTACATCAAAGCTGCTCGTAAGATGCTTTAACTTAATTCAACTGCAAGATAGTGATTAAAAATCAAGCGCGAGGACCGATCTATTATGTATCAAAGGTTCTCCTCATCTGTCAGGTAACATTGGTCCACCATCTCTGCAACGGCATGAGGAAGTTGTGCTCATCCTTCATCAGCTTAATTTCTGCTACACAAGGAGAGAAAAATAAATCTAACAAGCAGCTATCCAGAACTGTAGGATTTTATTAGACAAAACTAGCACTTAAAGGTCTACTGAGGAACATACAGGATATCCTTAAATGAAGCCTGACTATAACATCCATAAGGCAGCCCTTTTATGCAATCCTTGGTTGGAAGTTTTCCAAATCATCTTTTAGCACAGAGAATTTCACAACTCTTAGAAACTTGCTGAATGGTAATCTCTGAAATAAAGTGCCAAACCTTAACAAGATCAAAATAAAATATTAAATAAACGAGCAGTCATTCAGCTACCTCTGGATATACCTATTACTGGCTGTTCAATACCAGACCAGCATTGCAATATTCTATTCATTGAAGAGAAAAATGGACGGATGGTGCTGGTCTAAACAATCAAATAAAAATGGTAACTGTTTAAATTGCCTGATAAAACATCAATAAGCGGATGACCCACCATTCTAAATGAAATCTTTACCATAATCATCTGGAATCCAGTGAACTCCATTAATCTTTTAAGATTGACCACTAATGAAAATAGAACTTTCCTTGACATGAAGCAATATACAGAGCTGAACTTTTATCACTAGTAGTTTGCCATGATTGCAAGAATCTACCCTTATTTTCCTTTAAATGTAAGACTTGCAGCCCTGTTTTCTTTGAGAAGACTACCAACGGTGTCAAGCAGAGAACATCCAGGAACATGAAGACTGTATCCTCCTTCTCCCAAGTCTGATATTAGTTGGCACAGCACAAAATGGTATGAATTATGGGCTCTGGGGCTTTGCTGTAGGACAAACATTTCTTCATTCATTGACTAAGTTATATCACTCTTACGCAGGCCATCAGTTAGATCAACAGTTCTTATACAGAAAGGACAGTTTTCTTTTTAGTTTCCTAACCACATTGGTCGAATTCATTCACCTGGGCCTCTTAGTTAGATGCTCATTCACTACCCTGTCTGCACACCATGGTTTCATTTCCACAAATAATTGCACAGATTTAGAAATGTTCCCCTAATCTGATTATTTACCATCACTTTTTTGATTACCTTCATCAAAAGGCAAAGGAAACTATACAAACAGCAGCTCATGCCTGGAAGTCCTTTTACTGTTCTTGCTACAACTTACACCTTTATAGAAGCAAATGTTCCTTTGATCACCTACAAGGCAAGTATTATCCTCCTTTTAAAGAAATAATCTAAACCTCAATACATTAAAATTTTTAGTCCAAACAATGAAATCTCTATGGCAGAACTAGGACTGAAATTTTAACTTTTCTGTGTATTAAATGGAAATACTTCATGTTTTACCTTTATTTTGGGAAGAAACGAGGATTGTTCCAGTAATGATACAGTTCCCTTCTGAGTTTTTATGTTTTACTTAATGCTAATATCTAACGTGTCAAACATTTTACACAACTGCAACAATAAAAATAATTTGTTGACTACAACCTCCTATAGCCTTTGACATCTATGAAATTCCTCTATCATCATGACTGGTTATAACATAGACACATCATCTGGAGAATGAAATTCTGTGCTCTTCAGTGCTTGACTGCCTGTCGGAAAATTTCAAAGAGAATAATTCCTCAATAAGGGTAAGGTGACCATGAAGCACTACTCTTTGTATAAGCAGGACCCGCTAACTAACTGGTGTCTTAGAGAAATCATGTGCATCCTTCTAGTAGCTTTGAAAAAGGCTGCTTACATAGAGAGCACTTTTCTTGCTGGACTCAAATATTCTCACCTAACTGTCTCTTGGAGGAAAAGGAAAAGTGAATAAGGAGCACCTTGAAGTGATTGATGACAATGTGCAGCACATTTGTGGGACAGCTCATTAGATACTATAAAAAGGGCCCCTCACAATGTACATTAAAGAATCTGAGGGGAGCACATTCTTGATAAGTTTCAGATCCCAACACAAAGGCACCACAGCAGCTTTCTAACAATGGGGTGAGGCCACTGTGGAACACTTCAGAAGGATTTACAGGAATAAGGTGTTCAGGGATGATCAATGAGGAAGAAGAGAGAAACTTCTCTACTGATGTTACAGACCAGATAGAGGAGACTGCACAATATGATAAAAATAAAATCAGCCTTCTAAGTCAGAAGATGATAACTTCTGTAACAGTCACCCCTGCCATCACTGCCTCTTTTTCATGATTTTTCTTTTGATACACAATAATCTTCTATACCATCTGAAAAATAAGTCTGGGTCTGGTTACTAGATCTAGCTTAACAAATGACCCAATTTCTCCAACTGTCATTTCCAGCGAGGAATCACATTTATACATCATTTTTCATTAGTGGACCACAAGAAGAATTCAGTTACTCTTAAGAATTTGAGTCATGAGAGCATTTAGTTGTACATGTACACTTGGAAAGAGACCATGGTAAGCATAATTCTTAGGAGGGGATGGAAAAGCAACTAATCTTTGTGACTGCACTGTGTTTTAACTTCAGCACTTCCACATGACTGAAATCAGAATAATGACGAGCTGAATGACATACACTGAGCAGCGTGAAAGGATGTTAAACACTATAAAGATAATTTTTTAAATCTAAGTAGACATTTTTCATGATGAGTTAGCTGCTCATAACTAAACTTTAAGATGCCGACACTAAGTCTTACCTAATCGTTTCCATTTGCACGATTTTTGTGAAATGAGAAAAGCACCAGAAAAGCAGTAGCCCTGGAGCGGTCCCCCTCTGCAGCGTGGGCACCTGCCTAAAGGCAGAAGACACTTCCACCTCTAAAGCTTGCTCTGTCAAATTGTAACAACTTCTGTTTCTTCCAAGATATTTACATTTCCATCAGCACTCATTTCTCTGTCAAGAACAGTAAAATGTCATACATGGAGATAGTTCAGTGGAGCTGAAGTAAAGCAGGCCTGCAAGCTCTACAAATCAATCTCCATGTATAAGTTGCTTCGTGCTTTTAAGAAACCTTTTCCCCAGAATTAATCTATTCCTAGTGTGATAGTCCTGACAAATCTGAAGTATCTGTTACCTCCTCTACGTAAAAATCTATCAAAACCAACAAAGAATTACATGTTGTACACTTTTTAATCCTTTTCTGATTTGGTGATGCCAAGAGTAAGTGCTTTTAAGAGAACTGAAATACAGGGGTTCAGGTCTGCTGGGTGCACTATTTGCAGACGGCGAGGCCCGGTATTGCAGGGCGGCACTGGTGATTAGTACGGCTCATTGCCTCATACCCAAAGGCAGGTGCTTACATGGTACAACATCTGATCCAGAATTTCCCTGTGACTATCCCAAACAAACATCAGTAAGCTTCAAAGTTGGAGGCTACAGGCAGATGACAGTTCATTTCTTGACTAAACCACTTAGCAAAACAATACTAGTGAGAGTCACAAATCTTTCCCGGGGTCGCTGTGTCCTTCTGAAATGGGGTTGAACAATATCACCGCTATTTTCACATGCTACAGACAGAAATTTCAGTAATGACTATGAGATATATACTTTATTTACCCAGTCTACAATTTAATTGTGGTAGTGCTGTTTCAAGGGTCTGATTATGCTTTTGAAGTAGATAGCAGTGGAATATGAAGGGCAAGATTCTGTTCTCCCTCCCCCCACTGCCCCCTTAAGGAAAAGGGAATGGAGAATACTTTTAACACTGCAAGACCAAAACGACTTTTTACATTAGAAAAGAACGCAGTGATCACTATCAGCATAACTTAATGGTTTCATCTGAAAATGGGTCTTTCAAAACTGATTTTATCCTTCTGCAGTTTACTTAATGTTGCACAATAATAAACATACAGAAAGCTGATAACTATCACAAGTGTTTCTTGGTGACTAACATAAGAGAAAAACATGCTTTCATATTATACAAAATGGTCTTATATGTATGCTACACTGATTACAACTATTATACACCCCTTTGTAGATTTTGTGAAACATTATATTCCAAGGACTTTTAAGCACTTTGTATACATTTGTTTACAAAATATCTTGAAACTAAATTGATGTTGTACATTTGCATGCCTCAGGATGATAACAACCTTTTTAGTATTTTCATACAGAAATGTACAGTCACAATGTAGATGGTCCTACTAAACTAATTTAGCCAAAATGCCATGTAGAAATAAACAACTGGGACTGTAAGCCCTTTTTCATCAACATTTATTTACTATAAGGTGAAAAAGCCTGATGCAAACTCCTGCAAAAGGTCTATGACAAAGCTAGACATAAACTATAGGTTCTCCAAGTTCTGTTTTTCTGATCTTCTTCCATACTGCTTCTATTTTAATGGGGGAAAAAAGAAAAAAAAGAAAAAGAAAAAAAAGCAACCCTGAGGACTGAAATCAGAACTCTTAACTTTGGAGGAGAGTTGATATAAAAAGCAACAAATACATCTGATTTACTGATGATTACCGACTGATCTTCAGCCTCTACGGTGTGATGACTTTACTGACATAGCAGAAATAACCAGAATCACGTTCTACGAAGACCTGACCCAAAACTCTGATGGAATTAAAAAAAATTCTGACACCCCTTACTCAGTTACTCATTTAAGATATAGCAAAGCAAACCTACAACTCCTTTTCCCCATGTTCCTATTTGCCCTCTGAGTGCTGGCCTGTGTGAAAGCAGGAGATCATAAGTTTAACAGCCCATACCCAATCATCCTTGACAGAACACCAAACAAGTACATTAATACTAATTTATCACTGTCACAAGCTGACCATGTGTCAGGACATCCTATTTTAGGTCAGAAAATGAAGTCAGTAATTCAATACCACAAATGTTAGAGAAGACATGAAAAATGTGACTTTTCATTTGAAGATGTAATATACAATTAGCAGGTGCTTCTTGTATTTCAGAAGTTAGCTGTTAAGTATTTCCATTTCCTGACTGGTTTCAAACTGCTGCAAATAGTAAACTGTAATCCTTTGTGTAATAAGAGATCTGTAAAACATTTTTGTCAAACGACAGCATGAGTTGACTTCTTTCTAAGGCTTTTTAATTTACTGTGCTTAACTTTCTGATTAACCATTACTATGGTGCAAATTACAGAACATCAAATCAGAATTGCCTTAAAGCATGACTCAATTTTAGACCAAAATATCAATATTAACAGCTAGCTAGGGTCATATTGAGCACAGAATTCTCAAAGACTTCTGAAGTCGGATGCTGACTGAAGGTAACTTGCTGACCTAAGGCCTAATCAAGCATCACAGATATTTCATACTCTTCTGAATCATCAGGGACTGGTCAGTTAAAGAAGAAATCTATGTCAATGGATTTCATGGCTTGATCTGGCTTGGAAAATCGTGTTTCAGATAATGTAATGTTAACTTCCTCTGCTTTGATAGCATGCAGTAGTAAAGGAAGAATGACTCTGAAAACTAAAGTCATGGATGTATCTGGAAGAAACTTAAATATTACAGTGTTTATGTGCAGGAGCGGGCTGGAAACTAGGACCATGTGTGGCAATAAGTTAGCTGAGGGGAATGTGCTAGAGCTTGTCTAGACAACAATTAACATGATGAGTCATGCTGAGAGAGCATAGGGGAGTGGGGGACGGATGGCGCCAAGGAAAGATAACACCTTGCTGTTGATTGATGGTAGTTAACCACCAATCGGGGATTGCCTAGTATGCAATGCTTAGCTCAAAAGGACCAATCTGTTTAAAATGTGCGACTTCTGAAATATATATACCCGTGTTTCTATACAATAAATTGACATTTGCTTGCATCAGGCTGCATCCCATCTCTCCATCGCAGCATTTATGAGAGCCGCATAGGAATCTATGTATGAAGTAGGATCTAAGCGATACAGAAGAATCCTAACATAAGTTTTTCTGGTTTTATGGTCAGAGAACTTGGTATCTGTTTGATCAGTGTTTCCAAGAACAGGTGTACCTGTAACAATTTGGATATGAAATCAAGAACTACACTCCTTTAGGAGCTCAAAACTTACAAACAAGTTTCCTGGAAACTGTAAGGTTCCTCCTCCTTCTGACCCATGAGAAAACAGAACCATTTGGTGTATTCATCTCTGTAATTATTCAAAAGCTTCTTTTGTCCTTTCTGAGTGAGTTTGTACACACAGCTTCCCAGTGTTTCACAAAAGACAAATTTTGCCCTTGAAATGCTACAAGAATATTCAACAACATCCACCTACCCATATATTAATCTGTCTACCAGTCTATGTCAGCTGAGTCAACTACAACAACCTTCAGCTCAGTATTATTCTCCTGGTCTTTTACATCAGTTCTATCTCTTCATTTCCTCTGACTTAAAAGAAACAAAATCAGTACACATTACTCAAAGGATGGGGAGTCAGCAAAGAGAAAAGTCTAAACAAAAAAAGAATAAAATAAGCTTCATGTGAAAATATAACAAATATGCAAGAGATCAGTTGTCAAGAAGATAATTTCCTGTATTAGGAAAACATATTAAGACCATTTCATCTGAAGAATACACCTATATTCATTTCTTGAGGACTTGCTTCAATGTTCATACAATTCAGGATTGATAAAATGAAATGTCTTCTGTAGTTCTGAAACTATTTTGTTAGGGAAGGGATTGAAAACTTGGCTACATAGAATTTGATCTTGAAAGCTATCTTGTCTACAGCATCCTTCCTTGGAAATTGCATGAACTATGTTACAATACTGGATAAGAGCAAGTGTTCCCATTTTCCTTATATTTGCATACAGATGGCAGTTTTTCAAAGATAAAATTATAAGCTGCTAATACACTGTCAAAGTTCAAACAATTTATGTTTAGTACAAACATCTCTAATAGAGTTACACTGCTGCAATGAAAATAGTTAAGTAGCCAATGGACCATTTCTCATCCATTTAGTACTGCTGTACAAGTACTGGGAATGCTATTTCACAATCTGGGGATTTTTTTTTTTTTTTTTTTTTTTCTGGTGTGGTTTCTTAATGAGCATCCATGCTGAATGAAAAGTGTTTTCATTGAAACACTGATGCTCTTTGAGAAACCACAGCAGAAGAAAAAAAATATTTTTTGAACAGAGTATCATTCTTACCTCAAATTTAAAGCACAGTTAATTTATTGTGTGAATACACAAAGCTACTTGTCTTTGACATTTATGATTTTTAACTGTCAATAATACACTGAAAACCACAAAATACTCTTTAGCTTACTGTTGTAATCAAGCAACCTGTATTTGATCTAACAGGTAAGACTACAGTAAGACTTTGCAAAATTTCCAAAATCTCTGTATGATTCCCCATGTGTCCAGATTTCTTAACAAAGAAAACATACTAAGAAATTTGTTGTTAGAAGGTATTCTAGAACAGTTTCCAATAATCTCTTCTTTTCTTTTGTTGTCAGAACAGTCCCTGCATCTTCTGCATAAAGTAGGGAAAGCCTTATGGCAGTTATTGAGATCTTCACTGATCCATGTAAAAATCATTTCACCACTCATCCCAGAAAGTATAAACACATCTCTTCTTAAGAGATTAAGATCAATGCTGTAACGACTTGTGTACAGATATATCTGGACTTGCTACAATACATAGTCTAAGATGACTTTGTAGATCACACTGACTCAATACTGCAGCATTTGTTTATGGAAACTCAAAGTTATTGGGCAAAATATGTATATGGAAAAGGATTTTCAGAAACAACCCAAAACTTGCCACTCTGCATGTCACCAGCAGCTGAGTTCAATGTGGAGTGACGCTTGCAAGTAAATTACTTCTGTGACTTCAAAGAGTCTATCAAAAGGTGAGCAACTACTGTTTAAAAATACGGGTCTTAAAAGACATGGTTTTGTTTCTGTTGAAATTAAATGGCCACCAGTATAGATTAAAAAACATTCTTCAAGTGTACTGGCGGCTTACAGTATTTCTATTTTCTCTGTCTCGCAATGGTCATGTTCTTCAGTTTCTGAGCACTGAGTCTCAACACAAGGTCCGAGGGATGGAGTTTTAACTCTGATTGTAGGAATCTTTAATGTTCTTGGTTGTCTTCTGAAATTTAGTCATCCTTCCTGAGCTCAAAGAGGCCCTGTTTATCTTCTGAATTCCACAATATGGCTTTGAAGCTCAGCCCAGCATTTTTTCAGCAGCTCAGCTGAGGTAGAAGCTCAGCAAAGCTTGATGGCTGGAAAACTTCCTCTACAAACACATCTGCTGCCGTGCCTGGCAATGGCTGAAAAATTCAAAAGAGCTCTGCTAAGGCTGATGCCTAGCAACTTCTAGGAGACACTTCATAGAATCATTTAGGTTGGAAAAGAAAAGACCTTTAAGATCCAGTCCAACTGTCAACCATAACTGAGCCTTTTCCTTATCTTTTGTCACTGTGTTTTCTCCCGCATCCAATGAAGGATGTCCTTGGCCCTCCTTTTGTTGCTAATGTATTTGTAAAAATAGTTGTTGTTATCTTTTATGGTAGTGACCAGCCTGAGTTCTAGCTGGGCTTTCCCCTCTCTAATCCTCACCCTCCATAACCTCACGACATCCATGCAGACCTCCAGAGCTGCCTGTCCCTTCTTCCAAAGGTGGTAAAATCTCTTTTTTTCCCCCTGAGTTCCAGCCCAAGCTCTCTGCTCAGCCAGGCTGGTCTTCCCCGCCGGCTTGTCTGTCGGCACACAGGGACAGCCTGCTCCTGCGCCTTGAAGACCTCCTTCCTGAAGACTGTCCGGCCTTCCTGGAGCCCTTGGCCCTTCAGGGCTGCCTGCCCAGGGACCCTGTAAACCAGGCTCCTCAACAGCCTAGTCTGCCCTCCACAACTCCAAGGGAGAAGTTCTGCTTCCATTTTTTGATGTTTTTTTTTTTTCTTCCCTTGTTTTTCTGGGTTTTACTACCAGCAATCTGAGAAAATGTGATTTCTTATTCAAAGAAATGATTTTTCCACAGAACAAGACAGAATTTCCCAAAACATTGTTGTTACATTCAGGAAACTGGCTCCAGCCTTCCAACATTTTCATTGTTCACAGAGCTTTTGTGACATCTTAAAAATCCTGATATAGATTCAATTCCAAGCTCAAAATTCCTATAAAAACATGACCTAAAGCTGACAAAAACCCACTTCTGTCCACTGTGGCCTTTAATGTTTCACACCATTTCCAGTGAAATTGAGAGTAGTAATGCTGGGGGCATTTATTAAGGGCAGAATTAAAACTTTAAGGTTTAATCTCAGCCCCGGTTAGAACTGAATTTTACCCACGGTGGTAGTAAACAGTTCATCATACTCTTTTCTAGGGTTGCATCCATAGAGTTTAAAACGGGGCATGTCACATTCTCCCTTGGGAGGCAGTAAGGCAGAGTGTCTGGGCATATATTTCCAAGCTCATTTAGACATTATGACCACCAGAAGCTCAGAAAAACACTTTTTTTTCTGCTAGTTCAAATACCTATGGCACTGCCTTTCTTTCCTTCTCTGTGATGTTCAGACAAACAAAACTCTAACTTACATGAAGGTGCTTATACTATGCTACCATGGTCAGGATGCCAGACTTCTAATGCCATGACTTTGTTTTCATGTAATGGATGAATTTTCACATAAAACTCTTTTTTTTTTTTTTTCTTTTTTTGTAGAACAGTATTTCCCTTCAAATAATCTTTTCCATGTAAACAGAAACATGCCTTTAGATTAGATATTTGAAAAACATGCTTACTGTGACAAGAGTTTGAATTGACCCTGCTACTGGTGTCAGGGAGAGGTCATATGTAGCTAATAGCACGGCACAGCCCAGATATTATTAAATCAGAATTTGCTATAGACGTTTGGTTTTAAAATTTAAATTAGAAATGCATATTCATACAGTCTGGTCTTTCAAATATATACTCACATAACCTTGTTTACAAGAAAACGCAAGTGAGACCATTTGTGATGGATTTAGAAAACTAAGCAAATGCTTAAATTATTTCAAGTCAAAGGGATATGAAAAGCATATTTAAACACTGAACTGAATATCAAATTGGAATGATGGAAGTCACTTATAATTCATAGCTGGACTGTACATGCATTCCTCTTTCAGAATTATAGGATGAACACTGGTATATACAGTCCCTTCCCCTGCAGATTCTTCAAGTCAAACCCTCTGCTCTACTGTTTCCGTATAGCCCTTAGTTGTGTTTTGACTACTGTATTATTATTATAATAATAAATAATAGCAAAACAGAGAGGAAGTAATAAAACAAAAAAAAAGTCTCCTAATAGAACCATTTATTGACTTCATTAATAGCCTGAATACTTAAAGGTTTTACGTTACAAACTGTGCAGCACAGAGACATCTACACATATCCTAATTAACAGCAATCACACACACTAATAGTATAACCTACTGCTTAAGTAAATGAACGTCCTTGCCCCCTGCTGCCTTGAAGGGGCTGATAGGCATGCGCTTTATTGACAAAGTAAGCTAATTTACAGAGTGATTGTCCAAGAGGGAACTGCTGTTTATTTGTAGAGATTTTCCCATTGAACTTGCAGGGCAAACAACGTGCTTAAATTGTTAATTAAAATATCAACAGCTAAATGTAAATACTATGGTCTCTGGAAGTACAGTGACACATGTTTATTTATAAAGAAAGAAATACTCCTGGCAGTTTCTTGTTTGAAAGACATGCTGGAAATCAAATAATGCCACTACTACGGGGGGTGGGGAAGGAAGGAACCCTTCCTCACTCTTTGTTTCTCCACAATCACTGTCAGTAGTTAAACACCTTAAAGAGCCCAGAGACTTACGGACCCATAAAGGGTTTAATACCACTTCACAGTTTGTTTGAAGATACCTTACTGAAAAAATAATGAGGCAGGCTGCTTCTGGCAGAAGGAAAATCCGAATGACAAATGATGGTATAAACTTCTGTGGAGTTCTCAACACACAGACTAAAGGCCCACTATGCCGAGTACTGAACGTTTTCTCCCCAGCTCAGTAGGATAATGAACAAGGAAGATCAACTAATATTTAAATGGTCAAGGCATCAAAAACTTCTATTTCGTTCTGCAAAGTAAATGAGGTTATGTTGTGGAAATCATGTTGTTTTAGGAAAGAAAAGAAAAACAAACTAACAATAGAGGATTAATTTATTGATGAAATACGAAGTCGGCGCACACTACTCAACTGTTTCAACATTTGCTTCTCTCAAATGTCTTTCCTGAAGCTCTTACACTTAGTTAAGAAGCTACATATTGGAACAGTGACTCACACTCGGGTCCTTCCCTTTTTTCTGATGGGTGTTTCAAATTGTAGACTGTTATTAATTTTTCCAGAGAGATAATGAGAACATCATTATTTGTAAAAGTGCTATTGCAGTAGGATGATTAGACTTTGGACCTCAGAGGCAACACAGATACCCTTCGCAACTGGACCAGCTGACACACTTTGAACAACAACTTTCTCTTCTTTGATCTCCCTTTCTCAATTTCATAGTTTCCAAATTCCTACTTCTGAAATTATTAAAATTAAAACAAAATGCTGTGTTTCATGTCAAATTAAATGTTTTGTCTTACCAAGATAACTTTTGCTGGCTGGTCAAAAATAGTTTGAAAACACATTTCAGGACAACCAAAACATATTAACAAACAAATAAAACAAATATTGTTCACAAAACCTCTCCTTGAAGCTAGCTATTACATTACCATAAATCAGGGAGACAATGTTCTTTTCTTGCATTTTAGATTAATGCCTACGAAGGAAGAAATAATTTGTTAGCTTTCTTACACATTTCTCAAAGACACTTACTTTGTCACTTTAGAGTAAGTGTCGCTTACTGTATACACTTTAATCTGTAAGTGCATGAAAGACAAATCTCACTTCATGTTATTGCAACGAATTATGATCAGCTGAGGTGGTATTTCCAGAAAAGGGCCTTTAATATGGTTTCTGTGCCAGTACAACAGTCCAACCTTATTAGATTTCTAGAAAAGTGTAAAGCCTGTAAATCTACAGCCCTAAACTGCAGATTACACAAACCAAAGAGGGTGCCGTGAGGAGCTTTAGATTAAATTTTCTTTTTTCTGATAAGCAGTGTATGTCTTTAGAGAAGAAAAATAAGTATGCTACCCATAAATAGGGAGACATAAAATTACTGAACATCATTTTTACTGACATTTGAGTAAAATATTGGAAGATGCAAATTAATGCTGAAAATTATTAAATAATGTACAAAGCATTAAAAATAACAACCAAAAAGCAACAAAACACTCCTCTCAGATTATGTATACTGGCTATTACTGCTAAAGAAAGTGGTCTGTAGTCATTGTAGATGCTGCTTTGAAAATGCCAGTTCTGGGCTTAAGGGCAGCCAAAAAGAATGTCTGGAATTATTAAGAAACAAATTTGGAGCAAGCCCTCGATATATCATCACACTGCTGTGTAAATCCATGATGGATCTATCTCAGATACTGAATGCCCCATCTAAAAACAGATAATTAGAATGTGTGCCACAGATTTCATGAGACAAAAGATGAAGTCACTAAAAGTTTTTGTCCTGAAAGAGATGATCTAAAGGAAACATGAAACAGGTCTACAAAATCACGCACAGTAAACAGAACGTAAAGAACAGTTATTCATTATTCCTCATGAAATAGAAACTAGAAGGAAAGGCAAAGAAATGCTAACACAGTAAGTTTAAAATGGTAAAACATGCAATTCTTATTTGAAACTGTGAAAGTAACTGCCACAAGATGCCATGAGGACCAAAATAGAAATGGGTTAAAAAAATGCTTACATGACTTCACAATATGCTATTAGCTATTAAACATGATGGCCTGAATTCAAATTCCAGCTCAGGAGGCTCCAGATTACTAGCAACTGGGGAGGTATAACAAAGAAAGCCCCATTTCCCCCTCACACTTGTTTCCCCAGGCATCTGCTACCATACCCCCACTGCTGGGAGCTGGATGCAGAGGTTACTGAACCTCCCGCCTGAATCGCTGCTGCCATTCCTACCTTCCTACATAATTGCATGTCAACACACCTGTTTAATTATTCGATGAGAATCTGAACAGTCTAGGGCTTGGTATGTGATACTTTTGAAAATGAGCTCTGAAAGACTTCATTTTGCAGGGGGCCTTGTAAACATTTTTTATTTTTTTTTACTAAATTTGCATCTAATACTGTTAACTTTTGGAGAAGGGAATGTATGGATTTAAAAAGCAGTACTTAGTTGTCATGTACAGCTCTGTGAATGATTTCCATTCAGATTACATACCTTTCATAGCACAATCTAACTTCTGAAAAAAAAAACCCTAAACCCAACAAACCACAGCTATATCTGGATGTGTTGAAGATTTACTGCAAATTATTGTTCTAACTATGAAATACAGGTGGACTTCACAGCTTCGATTTGCCCTTGGTAACCAGTTTGTACAGTCCCAGAATACCGTTTTTATACATAACAAATTCTGTGTGGATAGGTTACATGCTTCTGAAGAAACAGCTGCATCTCAGACATATTTTTTTTCCCCATAGGCTAGAAAGTCTTTTGGGGACATGCTGGATTTCCCAGTTCTTTAGTCCTTAACAGATCAAGTGAACTTCATTTTGAAGACGTTTGCATAAGTAACGGTGAATGACAACTGAATTACAGATAGGTCTGTGTTGTAATTGAACCACTGTGCAGACAGAAGTGGAGTTCCAAGATTTGCACACTTAAGGAAAAGAAAAGGAAGCATTTTTTCTAATCACAAACTTTATTAATCACTTGTCACAGATGCAACCGTAGCAGCTATTAATCATTCACATACAAGAGCACTCCTGTTGGTTCGCTAGCCCAGGTATAAATTATCATGTCAAAGATTAACCCATTTTGTTTCATTAATACTTTATTTTATTTCCTTCCACCCCTGTTTTCGCTTGCAGAAAAGGCTTGAATTGTCTTTTTGGACAACTGGAGCCTGAATGATTAATCATAGTGACAGAGGGTTGACCACAGGGTCAACAAACAATGAATAAAAACATAAGACATGGGTTCATTCCAGGTTATACTCATGTTTCATTTCAGAAGTGAGAGAACAGCAGGCTCTTTTCTTCAGAAATTACTGCCTAATAGTCAGAAGGCAACCCCAGCACAATGCATGTGCGGTCACTTCCCCACAAAAAAACCCAGAGCCATTTGTTATTAGAGTTGCTGTGTAGGCCACCCAATCTGGTGGAACAACACACTTCAGCAATTTCAAAGCACAGTTAAACGCTGATGTCTCCAGGGCTTTGAGTACTGCAAACAAAGCCAGCCAGCAAGCCACAGAAACTTCCCCTGAAGTGTGATATAGGATCATAAATACACGGTGATGGCTATTAGGCTCATAAGTTGTAGTCAGAAGATCTTATAATCAAAAGTGCTCAGGGTTGTACTGCTAGAAACAAAAGAACTGTGAAAGGAAAGAAAATGAAATAGCCAGAAATGGACATTACTGATTGACTAATTGAGAGTCTTACGAAGACTTTTAGCAATTCTCAGGGAAAAAACAGGATGTAAATTACATTGTGATTGTGAAAAGAATAGATTTTTATAATATTTAAGTGAATGCCATTTTTTTAATACATTAGCTTCTGACACCATGTATTCGGTGACAGGCAGATTAGGGTCTAGCTCTGGTAAAAAGCAAACAACAAAAAGGGTAACAAAGCTATTCCCTCCTTCCTACAGGTTAAAAGGAAGTTTTCATTTTGATGGTCATTAGAAAATTTTCCTCTGTTGGACCACAAATCTAACAATAGTGATATTTTCAGGCCAATGGAACAATCCTATCAAATGTCTCAAAATCCCTAGCAAGTTTTCAAGGTCTAATTTGCAAGAGTAAAGGTCTAGAGAAGGATGCTCACTCAAAACTCTCCAAGAGATGAAACACTGTAAAAAACTCTTTGATAGCCTCCATTTCTATGGTGATACCTCACTTTTTGTTTGTTTGGGGTTTTTTTTAATACTTGCCAAAACTAAATGGGAAAAATCAAAGAAAAGAGAATATCTTCAGATGAGAGCAAAAGGATTGGGCAAACACTCAGAAAGAAAACATGGACTCATTTGTTGCAGCTTTCATGCATAATCTATGCTCTGATGGACAAAATAGCCACCCTGCGAGAGTGACAACTGTGAGAGTGAAACTTTCTTTGAAGTAATTTTTTTTTTCAACAGACTTAACTCATCTGCATATATACATTTTCAGAGCTTACTCTGAAAAAAGTGGGCAAATGACTGCTCAGCACTGTTGCTACTTTTCTAATTTAAGATGGTCTTTGGAACTTACAATTATGTGAACAGAAACTCTAGTACATAATATTTTAACTCCCTTTGTGCCTGATATTTGAGTTGGCTCAAGATGTGGCTAAAAAAAGATGTAAGCAGATAACCATTTCATCAAAATATTTTTGTTATAAACACATTGTAAACTTAGAAATCAGCTAAAGTCCTTAATGCAACACTACACTAACCAGACCATTGGTACAAATGTTATTAGTACTCCAACTTCATTTCTCTAATGCCACTCACTATCAGTGTCCAACCGTGCAGTGGAGACCAAAATTCCTTAGCAAATCTGTCAGTCTTTGAACGTTACGTACCTCTTGGGTGGCATTTTCTAGGCACATTACAACTATCGATGTCAGCATTCCTGTCTTAGAACATGGAAACTCAGGTGAAGAGAAGTGCCCAAATAACAGAGCTAGGGACCAATCCAAAGCAATCTACATGCTGAACGGCATTTTAGCCAGTGTAGCGCCTTTTCCTAATGATACCCACCACAGACACTTTTGAATAGCAGTTTGATTCACCCAACAGTATCCTCAACAAAGGGGTGATATGCAAGGTCTGAAGTCATGCAGTTTATACGGCATGCAATACTGACACACCACATAAAACTACCGGCGTTCTCCAGGTACTTAAAGCAGTATGTGGATTTCTTGGAATACATGAGCTTATAGATGCTGATTCTTCTACATGCCTACTGCAAACCACAGAATTTATTCGAGGGTGGCTGAGCTTGCCAATATCTCCATATTAAAAAAACCAAACCCAACCAGTGGATGAATACTAACACAACTTTACTAATAGAAGCCAGCCACAATACAAAATAATAAATTGAATATATTTGCATAAGTGACAACTCAAACCACACAAGTTTCTGTGAAGATTCGTGTGACTGAACTTAATTTCAGTCACCTCATTCTTAGATGTTTTTCTAATCACTTCATTTTGCTTTGTTTTGTAACCCCTACAATTACCATGAGCTTTTCAAGGAAGGCAATTTTTGCCAACCAGTTAAATGCAGGACTCAGGAAAGATCTTTATATACAATCTGTCTGATCTAGCTCGTCACCTGAGAGGATAAACAGGATTTACGCTGGTCTGTAGGCATTAACTCTGTGAGCTTGAAAATCCTACCTGTTCTCAGCGTGATTGCCTGCCCAACTCCACTGTATTACTTTTTCAGGGTTCCATAAAGGTAGGGATATTTGGGTTTGGTTTGGGGTTTTTATAAAGTCCTGGATAAAACTGAAATTATTTTCCCCACACTTCTCTCAGCAAAATTAACATGAAAGTATTTTTTGACTTGCAAAGTAGCTAGTTTAATTCCAGCTGAAATGCTTTCCTTTTCAAAGTTTTCCTGTTCTAGAAGGTTTAAATGTTACAATTTAAAAAGTGTTACATTCAAAAAAATCGAAAAAAAAAACCAACCCCAAACCAAACCACACCAAATAAAAAAGCTGGCAATGAAACCCTGGAAGTTTAAATCTAGAAAATGTTCAAATTAAGCCTTTCACTTTTCCATAGATTTTGTCTTTCATTTTTCAGACAAAACAATACAATATGGTATATAAGCCCCATACTATATAGTCACTGACACTTGAATAACTTTACTTTTTGGGCAAGCATACTCCTTGGAAAATTTAACTCATTTGTAATGAATATTTTTATTTTTTTTTTTTAGTAAAAAAGAATTACTCAGGATGTTATTTACACTACTTTTCTCAGAGAAACTTCCAGTATTAAATTAATTCCAGGAAATCTGATGCTTTGATCTCCAGCGTGATTATTCTGGGTTAATATTTAGTGTATTTCATAAATTAATGAGACATGAATGATGTTTCTGTGAAAAGCTGCAATTTTGAAGCACACATTCAAAGAAAGCGTGAGGTCAATGTTTTCTATTCTTCTATGCCCCTATTTGACTTTTCCCCAGTTTAAAATAGAACTGCAGAGTGTTTAAGCGAAGTTTCATTCTGAGCCTTGAAGTCTAATGAATAATTGCTAGCCATTTGCTTAAACAAATTGTTTTCACACCAGTTGACTGGTGTATTTTATACATTTTCAGACATAAACAGAGAGTTAGGACCCCAGGGAATACCCATTCTCAGTAGCAGTTAGCCACCTATCTTCAAAAATATTTTAAATCCTTAATGATATTAATCTGAAATTAAAAATTAAAGATTTCACAAAGCTTCCATCTAGGGAAGGAAAGGGTTTCTAATTTGAGGGTCTTGTATGAAAAGTGTGACCATGCTTTCCCAAATCTGTCCTCAGATTTTTGCTCAGAAACTGCAAAAACATTTAAAATAATGTTCAAACCATGTATGTCACAACATGCTTGTAAGATGACAGCACTTAGGCTGCATCTGTCAGCCTTACCAAGACATCCATGTGGGAGATAAGACTGCCATTTTCAACACTGCAAGAATCTGGTTTGGAAGCCAAAGCATTAGAATTTAGCCAGCTGCTATTTGAAGGTGAATATGTTTGCCATTTAGAGGGAAAGGTTGAGAAATGGTGGCCACCAGAAAAGAGTACGGCCCTCAAGGTAGGTAGATGGCTGACAGCTTTGCTAGAGAGGCATTGTGGACCTGGTGTACACACACCAGCAGGGTGGAGCCAGCGAGTTAGCAAATGCTCAGCCAAGGGACCTGCTGCCCCTCGTCTACTTCCCACAGTTGTTAGTCACGAATGCCCCATGGAGAAAGGATTGCTCAGTTCTTGCTTACCCCAAAAGGAGTGCAGAAGTGCTGAATTTGAGAAAGGATGCTCAAATTCAGGAACTACTATAGTGAAAGATCACTCTCTCTCTCTGCTTATCCGAAAGGGGTGTTTCAACTACAGATTTGCTTGATTTATGACATCACACCATACATTCATTATCCATTAATTTACTATTATGTGGGTGGAAAAAAGTTGAGAGGAATAACAACAACAATAACCAAAAAAAAGTAAATTCTGAACAGTTCTGAACAAGCTCCATATAAACATGCTAACTTGAGGGAGACAAGATACTTGAATTAAAAATACATCTTCAACCCTTAAAAAGCTCCCTTACAAGTATTTTACCAAATCATTCATTATAATGTTTCTATAGTCCACTGATCACTATGGACTATTGCACTAGTTCTAGCAACAGAGGGAATAAATAAACTGTACATCAAACCAGTTGTGAAAATTGGAGGAGTTACACAAACTAAACAAATAAAATTAAACCAATTTTAGTTGTCTTGTGTAAGGTTACAAGGTGAAGAGTATGAGCTATAAAACAAAAGCTGCTCCCCATGGTAGCTGATACCTGCATGTCAAAAAGCCTGTTCAAATTAAAAACTACAAGACCTGGAGGTTTACCTAGAAACACTGAAATAATTTTCGAGCCTCTTCTTGAAAATCAGCACTGTTCCGTTGGGAGCTACGTTCTTTGGAAGACCTTCTGTCCTTTATTAAGCCACAGGTGTAAGTAAAATTGAAGAGGCTCTCTCAAGAGAAGCTTAAAAATTATATTATACTGGATGACATCAGTAATTCAGATGACAGCATAAAATCTTAATTTATTCAGAAAATTACATTTTATTTAGTCTAGCTCTGCAATTTGAAAATTTACCAGAGAGACATCAATACAAATTTCTTGCAAAGAAAAGGTATAAGCATCTGACATTTCTGTGTGGTGCCAACAAACGGCTTTCAGTATTCACACAGGATTTTGCAGGCAGCAATGTGTTTGAAAACACGGAAGTCCTATATAATGAAATGCCCATTCATTTTTCATGTTACACTGTTCTGCCCATTCTTTCCTCCCCTCATATATCATGCTTTTAATAACACAAGTTTTTTTGCCACTGCTCCATTAGCTCAGTATCCTTTTTCAAACTGTTGTCAACTTGTTATTTTTCAGCAGTTGACAACCTGCCTATGAAGTGTTGTACCTGGAGGAATATAGCTCACCAGATTCCTACAGAGATTATACAGAATAATTGTGCAATGTATTATTAAACTATTAGAAATTCTATATGAATAACAATGGAAACAACGGACTGGTGTTTTATTTGTTCTCCTCAATAAAGCCTGTCAGAAAACATCAACAAATATTCACTGAAAAATCTCGTTCCATTACAATAATGACATATTGTAAGATCATTTCAATTTCATCATAATAGATTTGAAAATACTAAACAATCTTCCAATACTTAAGCCATGTTAAAGTTTTTTTAATATCTGATCCAATTATTATTAAATTATTTTATATTATGCATATACTATAGATAAATTAAAATTTAAGTAGGACAAAATTATTTTTTATAGAAAGACCTCAAGTCTTAAAATACTTCCCCCCCAAGAAATTGCTTTAAAAATCTGAAATATTCTTAAATATTCTACCTTGATTTTGAAATTAGCCTTTAAAAATTTATAGATATTATTTTTTTCTCATTATTGGAATAGGTATCTTTATCATAGGCCAAAATCTTTGGCTGTACTGAATGTGTGACAGTGAGAAGAATGGACTATACTATAATGTAAAACAAACAAACAAAAAAAGACAGCCAGCTAAAGCGAAGTGAGCTTAACTATGTTATGTCGCAGGTGTTGTCAAACAACTGTGTATAAATGACATGTCCCCAGTAAAAATACCCAGATTTCACTTCACTCTATATTACTGTTAAGATATCCTGTGTGTGGATTTTCCATGGATCAGGTAGTCTGGAGTCCCACATTGTTTAGCTACACAGTCTCACTGTGCATCTTACCTGTGCCTTGCAATGTGGTTTTTTTTGTTTGTTCTTTTTTTGGGTGTTTTTTTTTTTTTTTTTTGGGGGGGGGGTTGTCAAGTAAGCACAATTGCTTAAACAATATTTGGAAGACTGAACTAGAATTGTTCAATGAGAATTAGAACCAGAGCAGAGGAACATTTTAGAAGTGTAACAAATTGTAGGAATAATTTATTCGTTCAGCACAAAACCTAAATGACTGTGGATGATAAAAGTGTCTAACCCTTTATTGACTTTAAATTTGAGATTTTATGAGAATACTTAGTATATACAGAGTACTGGGAACATTTTGTTGTCTTCCCGTCTAAAGCTTTTAACTATACAATTTTCTACACAGCCAGCACCGAGTAGGGATAAATTTTCCTAACATAACATCCTCTCTCTAACCACAGTACAACTTCTGTGCCTGTTCCCCAGTACAAGGCACAGCTAGAATTTCTGAGAAAAAAAAATAAAATGTATTATATCAAGACTGTTAATGGATATGACTACCTCGATTACTGTTTCTGAAAATGCAAATAATATTATTTCTGTAATTCCCAATATTTAGAACTATATGCTGTGGATTTTTTACTTGCCTTCATGTAGAGGGCACGTTATGAAGAGATGCTAGTGATGGGAGCTGCAGCTGGTGCTTCAGAGGGGATTGCTAGGGTTGCTGTGAAGCCACCTATGTTGAAAACTTTTAGCAGGGTACAATGTGTCTTCCACAAGACAAGAAGAAACACACTCCCTGTCCTGCACTTCTCTCTTCTCTAGTTCAGATTCAGGTGAAACCAAAAACTTGATTCCCAGTTTCTGTGCAGTAAGGAATAGAGACACAGACACCCAGGAGTACCAGCAGCAGGACCTGAGGTGGGTTCTGAGGACACAGGTGGATTCAAGCTCCAGGGCCAGCTCCAAATCTTCCAAGCAAGTGACTATGCAGAGCATCCACCCGGTTCTGCTGGATCAAATGCTTCTTCTGTCACCTGTGACCTGACCAGAACTCTTAACTGCCATCAAAAAAACCATTTCTCTTTTTTTTTTTTTTTTATTTTACTTTGTGAAAGCCACACCTTTATGAAAAGGTTTAGAGTTTAAAATGAAAAGCAAAATACTGTCAGCCAAAGCACCTTCTCTGATGAATTTCCATATTCCCCTGAGAAACAAACTTACTTTAAAAAAAAATTCTAAGCAGTTATAATGTCTTTTCCAATCACAGTTCCAGTTACTCAAGTGAACTCAGGAGGGCTACTGAGGAAATCAGTTACTTGGAGCTTTTTTTCTTTTTTTTTGGAAGGAATCATACCAGATAACTGCAGGTTTCCCTTATGGGAAATGTGTTTTCTCTCTTTCCAGAATTCTCTGTTTCCTTTTTTAATTCTCTTTGTTGAATGGTAAAAGAAAAATGTTTTTTAAAAAGCAGAGTACTCCGCCAGCCCTAGATAGCTGGCTGCGCACTGCCACAGGAGCGTGGCTGTACAACTGCCTAAGCTTTCTGCTCTACTGCTGCTATTTTAATACCACAACTTATCATCGCACTCCAGCAGGGTGACCCAGCTGGGAGATTTCAAGTGACTTACAAGCAAAAGATCATCTTTATGTTTTGCAGCTTCCTTCTGAACTAACTGATTGTAAGCCTTCTGAAAATAGAGCTGATATATTTATTTAATTTTATTTTTTTTTTAGTCATGAAAGTTTCTAAACTCCAAAAAATCGTACATTTTTGGAGAAAGCGGGACCACATGACCTAGCGGGAGAGACGGAGGGAAGGAGACTGGTATAGCCAGGAGAGGAGAAGGCTCCAGGAAGACCAGAGCCAGTCTTTTCCCTGAGCTGTATGGTGTGAGAATGAGGAACAACAGCTATAATCTGAATGAGGGGAGGTTCCAAAAGGACATCATAAAAAAATCACTCTTCGTGCAGTTCAGCACTGGAACAGGTTTGATGGCAAGGCTGTGGAATCACTACCCCTGAAGGTGCTTTAGACTTGACAGTCCCAAGTACCATGGTCTGAATTCAGTGCTGACACTGCTTTGAGCAGAACATGTACCACAGGCTCCACAAGGTCTTCCCAGCCTGAGCAGATCCATGATTCTGTCAGTACTGGTATAATGGGAAACAATCTAACTTCTTCAGACTGCAGACACCCCCCCCCCCCCCCCCCCCCCAAATTAGTAAAAAACTTTGCTTTGCTTCTGAACTTATAAAAGATGCAGCCACTTAGTCCTGATTAAAAGATTGTTGGCTTTGCAGGGACTTTAAATGTTTCTACAGATATTTTGAAATGTCATGAATTTTGAAGGAGGCAAGGCTTAAAACTGGATTTGTATGGAGTAGCTTGCCTGCCTGTTAGCAGAACCTACCCCTTAGTTTCTGAGTATCTTGGATTTCATTTTTTCTTAAGAAGTAATTTTTCACCCATCTAATTGTATGAAAAAAACGTGGGGAAGTGAAACTAATCGAATGACCTTTGCTGACTTCAACTTGTGGTTGAAGCCCTAATTAAGGGAATAGTACACAGACACACACTATTCCCCTTTTGTTCCTACTGGAGCTCTGTTCATTTATAAGAAAAATCTTACCACTTTATTGTCATGCCCACACACATAATAAAATACAGTCCCAAAGATCTTACAAGCCAAACATAAGAAGGAAGTCAACTGCTCTTACACTGCAGGAAACTAACAGGCATCCTGCATTATAAAGCAATAAGAGAACAGGGCTTCTGTGATGTCCCAGCCCACGTTCACTCAAATAAAAGCAATCAAAACCACCAGCGCTGGCGAGCTGTGTATATCCCCAGTCACGGGTGTGCTATTCTTGTCTTTAAATAATAGTTACAGAACTACAACTAAATATGGTGCTAAAGTCACAGTTTCTGCTACTTCATGACACGAGTGCTCTTTCAGTAAGCATTTTGTGTTCGTCAGAGCCACAGGACAGAACCATACAATCCCATTCCTGAACCGATACACTGAAAGGTGATTGGTGTTACAAGACATTTTGTTATTTTTTACTACAAAAAAATCCTCCATGATTTATTTATTTTTTACAGCATAGCACAAAGAATAAGAAAATAAGAACATACAGAAATGCATGAAGTAACTAGTTAGTCCTTCATTTAGAAATAGCTGATTAATCATGTGCCTTAAAAATATAATAAAATTCCTGTGGTTTAGAACTACATTTGCCAGAGGACCCTCTTTACAGGGAGCTTGTTGGAGGCAAGAACTGACTGGTAGGTGGGGCTGGCAGGTTTAAGCACTTTAATACCAGGTTGTCAGAAGGGGAAAAAAAAGTACTATGTCACAATTTTCAGAGGTCAAAATTTAGACTGTTTTTAAAGCTGTCAGTTATCATCCTGTTTTTGATGCAGCATGCTGGGTTCTGGGTTCTCAAATTTATCTCTACTGGTTTTACATAAATGCTTTTAAAATAGAAGTTATCAGTGCATGAAGGACACAATCCCACTGACTTCTAGTTACCTGGAAGTACAAGGCTGGTTAAGCATAAACTTGGAACTTTCTTAGAATTACAGGAGGCAAGAAGGAAGAAGCAAGTGAAGTACAGATGTGTTCTCAAAGATACCCACTGAGTCATCAAGAAAATGGAATTTACCTCTTGTAAATAAACCACCAAATGCTACTACTGTGCAAGAGCACAGCCTCATTGATATCACTGTTAATGTAAGCTAAGGATTCAGACAGCTGTGCTAACAAGCATCATAAAAAAATGATTTCACAGCCCTCTCACTGAAATGTGCAAGTTCCAAGGAGTAAAAATGATGTAATTTGTGATGCAGACCAGTAATTACAACTCCAGTGGTCTACCACTCTAATAAATACAAAGGGCCAAGCAGTGCTAACCTGGACGTACTCATTCAATTCCTCCTATCACCCCAATCCACTGCATACAGGTCTGAGATCAATACTAACAAAACTGTCGCTGTGGTATCAGGTTCAGTTCTGCTGACGTACTATTATATCTTAATTTTCCTGGACACAAAATCCAACATAATTAGACATACTCTGGAGAAAATGTTTCATTTATTCCCTTACTGTCATTAGTATTGAGATCAAGGTGGGAAACAAAGAACAGTAACCTGCACAGCAGTGCAGTAAACATTTTACCATGGTTGCCTGCTAGCAATGCCATTTATTATTGTTTGAGAAGGCTCAAGCCAGTTCACACCAGTAAACAAAACATTTCAGCCAACCTGAAAGTGATACTTCTCCAGAGGTTTCACAAAAAAAAACCCCACCCGACTGTTTGAATTCAACAATTCCTGTGTTTATTTTCCATATTGCTATACAGACCTATGCATTCATTCATAATTATTAATCAACTATTAAGCATTTAATATAAAACACTGATCATTAACCATACTTACCATTAATAACTCAAAACCATAATAAAAATTGCAAGAAATCCACCACCAGTTGATATCAGCCTTTATATTTTCTTGTTCTTACCATTTTAAATGACATGAATCACTTTTCCTAAAATGCTTTGTATTACATCAAGAAAAAGTATTTTAAATAATGTATTTGGAAAGCGGTACCAAAAAGATTTTGATTTATACTGGAGACGATGCCCATTTTTCTGAAGAAAATGACAGAACACCTCTAGTGAATCTAATAAAAGATTATTATGAATGACTGCTAGACCAAAAAGCTTGGTTTTAATGCTACAGTCTAAAGGCAGGTTTAACCTGATAGTAAAAGACTTTAGTTTCTGATTTTTGTATTATTTCTGAACCCCAGAAAAAGTGCCCTTTCTGTGGGGATAGCTGAACACCTTAAAGGTAAAACCTTCCTTGGCACAGGCCTAAGCAAATTATGGTCATCTTCACAACACAAATAAAAAAAAAACAAAAAACAACCAAAACAAAGCAGATAGTCTGATTTAGCCCACTTCACCAAAACATATTTCTCATTTTGTTATATATATATACATATGTTTCAGCTTTTCCCCATTCCCTGTTCCTCCAAACAGATGTACAGGAAACACAACAAAGATTTTATTCATGATCAATTCTTGTGTGGTTTATGCATGTGCATTCTGTAATAGATATGCAATTTGGGGCTTGAATGAGCCTATCTTTTAATTTTATGGAAACCAGAAGTTTCCAGTATAGGTACAGACTGGGGGTGGGATGTTAGAGATTACAAATGAAAATAGCTTGCCTTTCTCAATCAACTTTTGTTAATTCCCTGGGAGTGTTTCAGAAGGCTCCCCTAGGCTACTCTAACACAGCAATCTATGTTCTTGCTTAATTTTGCCTATTAAATGCAAATAAAACAATTGAACTGTCTTTGTAAAAGGACAGATAAACATCTAAGTATTTGAAGGATCATGGAAACTAACTAATCATGGAAAGTAACACGGACTTTAAAATACATCAGAGTGCCTGAGTCCCAAACAGTACCAGCTCTACTGTTCTGATTAGACTTGAAATGGAAAAATCCGTAGGATGAGGAGGGGACTTCACTGTATACTCCATACTGTGACCATGTGAAGGTAAAATAAAGCAGAATGCCAAGCACAGCTCTGTAGACTAAACAGGCAAGATCCTCAAAATCCTAGGCTGCCCAAATCTCTAAACAAGAAGATAGAAGCAGTAGGTTACAGGCAAACCCATGATGGCCTGTGAACAGGTGGCCACAGTGGCTATCCTCAGCACATCCCTGCCCCACCACCAGTATGCATTGGTCTTCAGTCCCTTCAGTGCTACACAGCAGAAGAAAGGTTTTAGACCTGCACAGTTAATAACACCCAACCAAGTACAGAAGCATTCCTTGACTGGTTTGTTGCATCAAAGCCAACAGATTTTTGGGAGTGACCTGGGACCAGAGGACTGCTACTTAGATCGCCACAGACAGATGCCAAAGCCCCATTATTCTAACAGCCTCTCTCATTAAATAAAATCACAGTATTTTGTGACTGGAAAGAATTCTGATGACAAAAATCAATCAACTCTTCAAGGTCTGCATTAGAGCTACTGTCACTCTCAGTCTTGCCCTTCATATTTTGAAAGAGCCTTTACTCTAGATTTCCCTAAACATCCTGGTGTGAGACACCGAGCTAAATCACCTGCACTGTCTTCTCAAATGGCATTGGCAGCTTTCAGAGTGTACTTAAGAGAACACAATCCATCAATCGCTGTTGTCTAAAAACATCAATTAACATAAGAACAACAACATTAAACGTTAGGTGCTACAGTGAGTTTTTTTTTTCATTGAAAGCAGAGAATTGCTAGTAGCAACCTAGTTTTTTTTCTTACTCTAAATAAATAAAGCTGGAATGAAGTAAATTCATGATTTGCATGACAGTGGACTAAGTGAAAAAAAAATCAATCATTCTCACAGGATTAAGTAGAGCTTCAAGTTGACCAAGGTTGCTTACCTTTGAGAATAAACTATTCTTTACAAGAGAAAATCTCAAAGACTTTGAACAAGCAAGTCGCTTTCAACTAAATGAAAGCAAGGTTTACATTTTATTGGATTTGTGTTTGCTATCTAATGTGGTAACAATGAAGCATAGCTAAACATTTGAATGAAATTAAATAGAAGGCATCTTTGATTTGCAGAAAGTCAAATCAAGTGCAATTTTGCTTTGAGCTACAGGTATAATGTGGAGTGGATGCCCTCAGAAAGTCTCTTTAAAAAGTTTCAAATTACATTGTTCTTGGTTAACTGTAGATTTCTGCTTTTGAGGTTTGAGGTTATTCTCTTTTGAATATATGACATCAAAATAACCGAGAGCAACAGCATTTCCCCACTGCCAAAATTCTTCCAAATATTTGAAACACTAGAAGTACTCCTGATGAAAACAGCAGCCATGACAAATGCCAAGTGTCAGCAGTACTGCAAAGCATATCATATTCCTACCATTTTCTTAAACATATGCATAGATACATGCCTGTACGTGCAAGTATGGACCCATGTAAATGAAGAATGTATCTGGGCCAAGAATAATCTAAGCCTTTAATTCTATAGTAGCAAAATTTTTTTAGTTTTATAAAACATCTTGCCCACTTCCATCTATTTGTAAACTTTAGAACTCAGTCATTAGAGGACTTCTCTTCTTCACGTCAACATTCTGCAGCTGACAGCACAAACCCAGAATATTCCACCCAGCTTCCTGACCAGCAATCATGCACTGCTGTGTGTACACTGCTACAAACAGCATTTCACAGTAGCGCTGTAGTTATAAAAGTACACCTGGACATTCTCCTCCTCCATTTTAAAACAAGTCATAAATATTTACCTAAGAAATTTCAACCAAATTAGCTTGCACACGATACAGCAGCTCTCATGTCAGTGAAGGACCCTTCTCCTACATAAAATATTTTCTGAGTTTATATAACAGTTCTTGTACTTAAGTTATGCACATTTATCTTAAAAACCAAGTTGAACAGAGCAGGAGCCAAGCTACTTAAGTAAAAGCAATCAACACAGGCCTTATACACAGGCTCACGTTCACACACAGGCTTGCACCCTTTTTTCTGAAATAAGGAGAGTGACGGGTATTTGATTTCATTAGGGTACTGTAAGAAGATGCCAGAAGGAAACTGAGAAGGAGTTTTAAATTGAAGGTGAGTGAGCAAATAACCCACTAATGATTTCAAATTTAAGAACATACATATTTTTACTAGCCAGACACTGTCTTCAGAGAAATCCTTAGAGGGTTTCTATACCTTCTTCAATTCGTCAGTCTTTATCATCCTAACAAAACCATATCTGATTCATCTCTGATGTTAACCAGGCCAAATCTGATTCATTCACAAACAGCTGGTGCTTCCATGCTTTTCCATTTTCTTTCAATGATCATATGTCCTGGTGGGAATAATGTCTTAGCCAGATTTCTGAAATGAGTACAATCTTTTTCTCTCCCCCTCTCTCTCATACATATTCAGAATTTCTATTTCTGTGTGAAAATAGTACTTGGATTCATGCACATGAAAATTCTCAGACTCAGACTTTGAACTGAGCTGTTTTCTGGAATTGATGCTAATGGTCTGTAGATGCTGGCAGCGCTTCACTGCTGTCCGGCAAGTCTCCAGCTTCACATCACTAAGAATCAGAACCTCTGACTCAGTCCAGTTGTCACAGGAATAAAAGGAGGGACTGAGGGATCAGAAAGTGGGGACATAGTCTTTAATCTCTTGGGGATAACAACTGTCAGCTTATATATTTGCACAACAGATTTTCACTGAGGATGAGGGAAAGACTCTATATTACAAATAAATAATAAAACTTATCTATTTCTTTCTGCTTCCAGTTTAGTATTATTGTAACTAATGAATCTAGAAGAGCAAAATAAAATATCTTTTGTCTGAGGAAACCATGATTTGTTCTGCAACAGAAAGCAAAAAACCATTACAGAACAGCCAAACTCTACCTTCTCTACTGCTGTAATTAAGTGCTAACATCCTTAACTGAAGTCTGCAAGGCAAACGGTACTTAGCCGTCAATGTGATTTGGAATGATGGATTTTTAAATATCTGCAGTTGTGAGCAACTAAGGCTTTAATCTATATTAGCAAGTCATTTGCTGCAATCAATGTATTGTACCAGCTAGCAGTAGAGGTTCCTACATATGCACTGTGGTGTGATTCACACATCTTATTCCACAATACATTCAGCCTTGTACCCTCCTACCATCCTTAAAGTAAAGACTGGGAAGTATACAATGGGCCAATTGTAGGGTTTTTCTGCCATTTCTTTTAAGGGCTGGAATGTATTTTGTGCATCCACAGAAAGAAGTTTCAAACTTTGTTTCCTTACAAAAGGAATCTACTTTACACATCTAAATGCTTTACGGATGTGGAGCAGTAAGTGGGGAAAATATGGCTCAAGGGAGAGACATCAGGGCATACACTCAAACCCTGCTATCATTCTGAACTAAAACACTAACAAAGGCACACTCAGAGACAATTACTATCGAAGTGCTCTGCCAAATAAATATAACTGAAACTAGGTAGGAAAAATATGTGGAATTGTTGACAAGAAAAAAAGGTAGAGAAGCTGGCAGTGGATGCACAGCCAACGGGACCCAGCCTGAGCAGCCCAGATCCAAGGGGACAGGAAAGCAACCAGAGGGAGCAGTGCCCACCACAGGTTGTAACATTTGGTTATACATTTGGCTGCTATTTTAACAACTGGTTCTACACCTAACTATACTGAAGTAACTCCAGCTGTATTGTGAAAATCACGGTTAAACTATTTAAATATAATATAAACCTACTTTTTTGAAAATGTGTTGAAAAGAAGTTTCCAATCCATTCTCTTTAAATGAGTAAACCAGTTATTTAAAAAAAAGAAAAAAAAACCCCAACCAAAACATTTGCTGTGCTATGAGCCAAAACCACTGTAGCTGCATTTTAAAAAAAAAAAAAAAAATTAAGGTTGAAGTATCAACTTGAATATGATTTGAAATCCTTGAAAAAGAGTGTTGCTCCTTCTGCATTCCATGCATCTGTATTCACGCTTATGAATATCAGATTGGGACTAAAAGAACAAACACTAGTTCAGTTGTTAAGACTTTTTTCATCCATTACAAACAACTGAGCTCTAATAAGCTATAACCAGTTTAAACGTTACCCTGTATCTACAGCCAGAGATTTGTCTTCACTTATGTTTTCCTTTTCTGTTTTAGCTAACTAAATCCTGTGGATGAATGAATTTTTAATACATCTAATGATAAATGAACAGAAAGGCCTGTAACAGATTCCCATATAACAAACCCAAGAAGACAGTAAATTTACTGGCTCGAAAGAGTGTCTCGTTTCTTTGCAAGCAATCTCCACAATCAAATCCTTCTTTAGTGGCTTCGCAACATGTTACAGTAGTTGTCAATTCCAACTTCATCAGCATGGTACCCTGCAAACCGCCACTGTAACAAAATGTGGCTCCTCTCTCTCTCTTTTCATGGATTATAAAGACAGGGATGCAGGTAGGGCACTTGATTTTCAAATATCCTCTGAAGTTTCTGATTAGATACCAGCTATTATTTTACAGGAAGAATTCTGTTCACAACCAACTGTTGTGAACAGAAACAATGCAAATATGGAAGTTTGTAGGTAGGATACTTCTATGTGCAGACACACTCCCAGCTTGTTTCTGCAGAACAACACAGCGCAGTGTTATCACACCGCGAAACAGTGAGACAGTACCTGCTTGAGAGAAACAGTAAGCCAGCAACAAATGCTAGAGTTGAAGCAGAAACGAATTTGCTATAAATTCTGAATGTCATTAAACATGAGAGACAGCAAAATCTTGGTACAGGAAAGGATACACACAGGAGACATTTAAACATTTTAGGTACAACAATGATACTACGCTCCTTTAAATTTCATTTAGGTCCTTTAAATTTCAAAGGGTGACGATTTTGGAGATTTTTCTTTTTCATTCTTTTGCAGGTAATACTTCCAGCTGGTGGTAGTCTAAGGCTTTGTACGTAAGAACAGATTTTAAAAAGTAGCAAGTCAATGCATCCAGATAAAAAAGCAATAAATATATGGTACAAGCCCTAACAAGGGTTTAGTTTTCCCCCAGACAGCGGAAAACTTACCCCAGTAAAGTATTGCTATATTTCACAACTGCAAATGCCAATTTTTCAGTCCAATCTGAGCATTTTTCCTATTTACACATTGTGCTCATAAGTAACAGCTGCCGGAATGCAGTTTGCATGAGGGTAATGCCTCAAGCTTTGCCTCTACATTTTTGTGTCCAAGCATAAGTAAATAAAGCAGCAGATCATTCAGCTTTCAAAAATGGCAGCCAAACATGACCTGAATCATACCAGCAGTGTTCACTCAACATCACTGTTGCTCAAACGCTTGCACACCAGCTTGTATCAAGTGACCACCTCAACATCTTTCACATCTGCCCATGCATCTGAATCCTTTCAAAAGCCCCATAAGGTGAACCGCTGAGAGGGTTCCCTGTGAAGATACAGTCAAGGCACCTTTTCAGGAAAATAGGTCTGTGATGATTTAAAATATCTTTCAGAGGCTTTACTGTAACAATGACTATAGTTCACTCCTTGGCAAATGCTTTCTCTGTTGTTAATCAGTTAGTCATTAACCTTCATATTCTCACCATGAATTCCAAATATTTGAACAAGCAGTATAAAGCAGACAATAGTGCTTATGCTGCAAGATAATGCTGCAGTTTACACACAATGACCCCATACGGACTGTCCTGGATCCTTACTATGATTTTATTTGCAGTTTTCCACTGTGACTTTATTCAACTTCATATTTTATTTAGTTAATTGGCAGTGCAAAACACAACAGACAAATCTGATTTCAGGAGAGAATGGAAATAAATAGTAGTGTGGTAGTTACAACAGACATTAGGCATATTTATAGTATTTACTGGTGGTAGTTCAGACTAAGATCACCTCATTACTTTGGAATGACCTACACAACATAGTTCATAGCTCACATACACAGATGAAATAATATTTATTTTACACTACTCTTTCAAAATATAGTAAATTAATAGTGCACTAAGTTAACACGTATTAATATTCACTTGGGCACATCTGTAACCTACACTGTTTTTCCACATTCTCTAACTGCCATCTCACCATGTTTCGTATCACTCCAGAACCAACCTGTACACACCTCTGTATCCCCCCTGCTGCTCTAAGGTCACATTGGCTGGGCACTGCTTCTACCTGACATGTATCTCCTCTTCTAGCTCAATAGGCTCTTTTCTTGGTAATATTAATTATAACATACTACAAATTGAATGTGATGTTTATTTTATTTAGTTGAGAAGTTGGATGTCATCACTATGAGCAGATGTAAGGTTAGTAGCCTTCCCTTCTCTTCCTCAGCTACCACTGCTGCCCCTGAATCATGGCAGCCTGTCCTTTTTTTTTTTTTTTTTTTTGATTGTGCTCAAAAAGCAGTCTAGCTGAAAACAGTATCATTGTAATGAAAATTTCATACTTGCCTACACTTGAAAGCCTACAAGCCAAACATGCCTTTAGGAGACTGGCTGATCCTTCTGGCATCACATCACAGTAACACGTTTTCTCTGGGTATTCATATAGAGGCACTATAAGAGGCCAGGTTTAATGCAACAGTGCCTCAGTGACTGCATCTGTGTTAGGGATTTTGTGTGCAGAAGGGCTTCTCGTTGGTGCAAGCCTGCCTCGCACCTCCACCATTTGGGAGACATGAGGTGTGAGTGGTATGTGCAGAATTGTATCCCCCCACGTTGAAGCTGAGCACTTACACACTATCTATAGCAGAACTCTCGCAATGTGAACACGCCCAGAACTGGTAACTGGAGTGGAAAGAGACGACATCGACGTGAAGTGCTGGAACCACAATGGATCATGGCAGATCAAATCCCTGTCATCCCCCACTTTGCACCGCACTCGGTAATGCTGACATACTCACTGAGAACCTAAAGGTCTATCTCTCCATGGTCGACTAACTACAATCTTTCTGCTTGCTCTATGTGTTCAGGAATCATACTTCTCTGTAGCATTCAGCTCGCTAGATGTTAAACAGAAATATTCATTGGATATAGTACTAACACGGAACAAGGTTAATTTTCATATTTGCTACAATTTGATCAGTGAAAGCTGTGCTCTCAAATTTCATAATCTGTTACAAGGTATATATCAAAGATTTGCAACACCACAAAAAATAAAAAAAGAAATCTTTCTAAAGTTGAGCGCGACATTTTCCTGGAGTACAATAGTATTTGTCTGGGGAACAAAGAAAAGCATCCATGTGGCAGAATTGTGAAAATGCTACCAACATACCAATAAAGCAACAGAATGAGAAAATACAATCCCTAGAGATATGAACAATGTTTGAACAACGCCATTTATTTCATTATGAGCTTTATAAATTCTTTCAGGGAATATCAGCTTTACCATTACAAAACAGAGCTGCTTTGTCATTTCTACAACAGGTAACTATATCCTTCCAGCCATGCAGGCATGAGACAAAATCTGTTTGATGGATAATACTTAGGGACATTTGGTTGGGCTTGCTTCTGGTTTCCCATTCTGGCCACACTGATCAACGACATGCTCCCCAACATAAATAAAGCTTTGTGGTGTGCAATTAAAAAGACAATTTGACCCAAGTCCTGTTTTATCTTCTTCTCTCATGTGCTGGTGGGCCTGAGCATTCAATCCACTGCTGTAACATGCAAATCATCTGTCTGCTGCTACAGTCCTGAGCAGCTAACTCATTCTAGATTTCAGAGGTCAGGATGTACTGAGAGACTTACCGTTCTGGCCTCCAAATCTAAGGAGTCCATAAGAACAGAACCTAAAACTTAAGGGTTAAAAATTTTTTGTGTGTGACGAAACTCGGTAGTGAAACTTCAGACTCGCTAGTGTTACGTTAATGGTTGGACTTGATCTTAAAAGTCTTTTCCAACCTAAACGAATCTATGATAACCAAACCACACTTGACTGCTTCTTTCTTTACCAAGATCAGTACTCAAGCATAACAGACCACTAAGTCTGTGACTTAAGTAGCAAACACTGCTGTGTATCTGACTGTGAAGAACAGAAGTGTTCCACAAAGACTGAGAGGTCCCTGCTGAGCCCAAATGAGTGACTATACTGGGAATGAAAAGTACAAGAACAGAACCACAGACGGGGACCTGGCAGAAACAGACCTCTCTGGCTATCTCTGAACTTCCTAGAAAGTCCCAGCTCTCCGGCCTGGGATAAGCTCAGGAGGCTACATGCTCCTTCTTCCATGCTGACAGACACAGTCCTCCACTTGCTCTTACAACTGCAGTCCATTAGTTTCTATGGGAATGAAACCAGCGTAATGGAGCTAGAAGTGAGCTGTTGTCTGCTCCAGTCAGATGCTTGGTTGGAAGGCTGAAGAGCAGACCTGTAGGGCACACTGATGGTATAATCCACCAGTTAACCGACCAGTAACAAATTCATAATGTAAAGGAAGCAAAGGGTGATCATGAACATATGAAGAGCTTAGCGCAAAAACATCCCACGATAGCCTTTTCCCTGCTTCTTTCTTTGGCCCAATCCCAGCAAGCTCCAGAATGGTCCAGCCTGTCAGAGAAAACTCATTCCCTGAAATTAGCCAATGCAATGCTTGGAAGGACACATATTATTCCCTTTTCCATTGTCAAAAACACCCGCAGGTATTGAGAGCAGCAAATCCTAGAACCCTCAAAAGCCCTCCTTCTGGACAGGGAATTTCAGAGTAAAACCCTAAAATTTCCCATAATATAATTATTTAGAAGCAGATGGTAAGGGGTGCAACCTCCTTCAGCTCCCGTACAGTCCTACTTCACTCTGCATCTTAGCAGTTGACTACTTTTACTCTACTACAGCCCTTTTGTCCTCTCTTTTGCTCAGGTATGAAAAACACATAACTGTGGAGGGTATTATCTATTAGATGGGGAAAATAAAAAAGTATTTGAAAGATTAAACCTAGTCAGAATTCCTCATTTTTCACCAAACCTAGAGAGTACCAGCAATCATGAATAATATTGTAAAGACCGAATAGAAATGGTTTAGTTTGTGTTTTAACATTTCTGTTACATCGCGCAGGGAGATTCTTAATTTACAAGGCTTGCATAGGTTTATAGCTTGAGTTATACAGTATGGCAAATAACATAGACATTTTGCTGTTCACAGGGAAATAAGTCTTCTGAGACTGTGGATATATGCATTGTTTAGACACTGCTCTTTCCTGATCCCTCTTTCTTGTTTAGAAAGGTACTAAAGCAGGATGCTTGGGACAGCCTGCAGAAAGGAAAACCTCTCCAGAATTTTAATTAAAAGAAATTACTGTCTACTTTATGTAACTCCGATCTAATGAACTGTTTGATAAAAAAATGACTGTCCATTTGAAGAACCTGTATGTAGTAAAAATTCAGTTTAAGGTGATTCCCTGCCTTCAGTCCCTTCTTTTTTTTTTCCTATCCCACCACTAACAATATACAGACAGAAGGCCCCTGGTACTGCTTGCTACCTGACACCACCTGTGATTAAAAAGCACACTGAAGTGTACTGGGGCAGGGAAATTCATCGTGTTACCCAGTACCAAGACCTACAGCCTGCACACAGTGCAGTTTTTGGCTTTCTACCGCTAAGCATATCTGTGTCAAGCAAAATTCCCAAGGGACCAGGTATAGAGGCAATCTACAGCTATCTGAAAGATAACTTGAGAGGGACATCAAGTCTTTTACAGCAGAAAATCCAAACAGAACTGGTACTAGGACAGCTCACGTCAAATCACAATGCTAATGGAGACACAGTAGTAGGCTTCTATGCCTTAGATTTTTTTTTTATTTCATTGGGTTTATTTTCTTTCAGGTTTGCACAATCAAGGAAAAAGACCCACTTCACTCTATATCAATTCATTAATGACAATGGTGGCAGACAAACTTGTCTTGTTCTGCTACTGCTTTTATTTCTTTGTGTTAACACTATTGTCTGGGTAAAACAAAACAACAAAAACTCTCTGCATGTGATCTAATGTTTTTTGCAGCATAAGCACTGGCATAGATTAAGATGAACTGAAGACAAACTGATTATCTTAAACACCTTTAGGCAGTTAACACAACACAGAGTGTCTCAGCCATGATATGCTGCTTTTACTGTTAAAAGTAGCACCTAAATTATCCATGTGTTCACTAAAACATGCAAAAAAAGATAAATCAATAAGCCCCATACTAAGTGTGCCTGTCGATGTCTGCGAAAATTCATAATACACAATTGTGAAGCTACCAATGCCAATTACTTTCTTTACCCAGGAGAGAAAAAAAAAAAAAAAAGGCAAAAAAAAAAGCAAGCGGATTTAGTGCTGGCAAAGATGCCAAATTGACAACCAGTCACTCTCCTGGCAGCCAGAGCATAAACAGGTGGATGTAGCTGGAACACACTCACCCCGTGACAGCTCAGAGAGAGCCTGGCACTCCACCAGCTCTAAGGGTTGGCAAATCACAGAAGTAAAAATCATCAGCTTAAGTCTTTTGACTCTGACCAAATAATCCAATGGAATAAGAAAGGTTAACCAAGTAAAATATGTTGCAATCCTTCAGAATGATGCCAGTGCTAAAATAATCACTTACTCTTCCTAAGGCTAAGTCAGCAAGGTGGCAATCAGCTCTCTCCGGTGTACACACACCCGCCACAAAATGCTTCTGTTAACTAAAATACTCTGTCTGAAAACACCCTCTCTCTCTTTTGCCTCAGGAAAAAGGGCAATATAAATGAATCCACAGAGATTTTATCAAACCAAGACTGAGGATTTTTTGAGCATCTTCCTAGTTTGCTAGTTACGAACACCAGCTGTCTGTGCTTGATGCTGACAGAGCTGACCCGAGCTGGAACTCCTCCTTTACTTCTAAGCTAGACACGGTGCTCTCAAAATACACAATTCACATAAAAGTCACATGCTGTGCAAAGAAATCCAACTTTACATGTGGAAAAGGATTTACTACATTAAAAAGAATAATCACTAAGTGGATACTTATTTAGATGCCTTAGGGAGGAAGGAGGAGTCAATTGTAGGTTTACAATGATTTTGAAAGAAGTAGCTGGTCAAATTGTTCATTATCTGTTTACCTTCAAGGCATGCTGCAAGGTAGGTGTGTTTGGTGTGGCTGCTGCACAGGTTGCTTTCAGACAATAAATTAGTAAAGGATGCTTACGTTCGGACAGATGTTTATTTAAATGTATATCTGGTTACTCTGGACCTTGGACAAGTACATAACTGTCAAGTTTCATGCAGCTAAACTTTTGATATTTCATGGAAGTTAACTATGTATAACTAGCACATTAATTGCAAAGTGAGGTTTAGAAGAAACTTTCAAATATTATTTTTATGCCATATTTCCCTCTCAGGCCTTCTTTTTAAAGCAGATGTAGGATTTATTTTGCATGCACAGCTGAAGGGCCATGGTCAGGCTGGGAGTGGGAAGAGGGAATGTGGAGTCCAGCAGATGCGAGCTGCTGAGCACTGTGGAGGCTGCTGAGATCCAGGGAAACACGGTGACGGCAAACCAATGTTGCACTCATTTTTGCTTCTCCCTCTATTCCTAGTTAGCGGATTTACTGTATGAATAACAGCTTTCCGGAATTCCTGTTTCTCATGCACCTTCCTAATTAGCTCTTAATGACTTGACCACCAGCCCGGGTATCTCTTGCACCGAGCAGTCCAGCACATCCAGCGGGGATGACCATTCCACTCAGAATGCAGAGAAGCAAAGCGAGAGCTTTGGGACGGGCAAACTAAAGACATGGGAAGAACTGAGAGATGTAATTAGAAAGAGGTATAGAGACAACACAAGTAAATAGAAGAATGAGCAAATTAGATGCAAAAAACCTCCAAAACCGTAATCCACATTGGTAAGGTCAGATGCTCTTACATACTCAAGGTTTTGCCTGAACGAGCAGCTTGCTCCTGTACAGGATTCCCAGCCAAGGGACTAGTTTAAAAAATAAGAAATATATATTTGTATATAAAAGTATATTTGTACCTATCGAGTATGGATGACCATTGACAAAGTTATTTGCTGTATGTGCCCCACCTGCTGCTGAAACACTGACAGGGTATTGTAAAAAGTGTTTCCTGCGCAATCCCTAAACTCTAGGCACTACTCTGTTAGATTTGTTACCCAGTTGCCTATAACTGAAGTTGACTACAGCTGCTTTATCTCTTCTAACATACAACTTCATAGAAGATGAGATCTCGTCTCTTCCTCTGTGTACATGTGCATATAGAGAATTTTGTTTGTATGTAAATGCCTGAAAAATTTGGAACTAAAACCAGTGACATGTGAAACCCTGATGAAAAAGTAGCTGCTTCTGAAAAGTGTGTTTTGATGAATTTTGTATGATCTCTTTAAAGATTCTCTAATGCATATTTCAAAAGATATTTCAATACTGTAAGTTTTAGATCAGCTCATAACTGATAATTTAGATTTTTCCAGTACTATTCTCCTGTGGTATCTAGCTTCCAAACTGAGATTTAAATGTATGGTAGTTCTGAATGAAATCACAGGCAGAATATTAGATTACAGCATATAAAACATCACAAAATCCTTTGTTAATGCTAAATTAAACCTGAGCTAAGGCAAACTTGCTAAAAGTATCTGGGAATACCAGAAATAGAGGCCTTTTGTGCTTAGGAGTTTTTTTTATGACTTGTTTCTACTGTCTCTGTATAAAGAATGATCAAACATTCCCAATGACTTTAGACCCTAAGACATCCACCATTTGCAAAGAGATATGTTTTATCTAAATAAGGTTATATCTTACTAAAACAGTCCCAGGCAATAAATAACTACAAAATTTTTTCATTGTATGGGTGTGTAGATTTTGACCTAGAAATAGTTAGTGGATGTTTTAGATAACTTAATATTGTTAAGCAAGCTTTAGGCATTTCACTGACATTAAACTGTGCACTATCCTGCAGCAATTCACCCCCTCACCTTCCCCAGCCCCCAGTATTCTGTGTCCCATGTTGTTCCACAAACTGAAGTCATCTCACTTCATCCTGATATCAAAAAGACAATTTTCTATTCCTCCTGCTAAACCTGGCACAAGGGAGCAAGGGATGGAAGAGGGGTGGGACCATGAGCTCCCACGTTAGGCAGCAGTGATTAATTAGCTTGGCCCAGCTGCCTGCACAATTACAGGCTCCTTTCCCTCTTGTAAAGTGCTTTAAGGGCTTCAGATGGAAAGCACTGACTGAGGGCTATGCCTGAGTATAAGCCCCACGTTAGGATGCAATCATAGTGCAATTGCAAAAAAAATAAAATAATTCTGAGTAATAAAAAGAAAAAGCATAGAACATAATTATCTTTGTACTCAAAGAAGTTAAGGCTCAAATTTCAAGAAGTGCTTAGGTCTCATTCAGGCACTGAAACAAGTGGTTTCAGTGGGAGATGAACTCCCATGGGAAGTCCTGCGACATGCAGTAGGGTTGAAAAAAAATATATAAAAATTAACTCTTGGGTATATTAAAATCTGTTGCATCACATGACTAACTGACAGTAAAAGGGAAGTTAACGGTACCGTTGCTTTTTATCTAACTCTTACCATCTTCCAATATGAAACAAATCAGTTTCAAATTCTAGTTAATGTTAAAAATATAAATTAGTTTTACATTCTTCCTCAACACATGTTTATTCACATCACACTTTATTTTGCCCTGCCTAAAACCTGTATTCTGCACAAGGCTGACACATGAGCAGCAAAACCAACATACGGTTGAGGACAAAAGGACTTTCAAGGCATCATGGTAAATCCTTCCTATTGTCTGTCTGCACCATAGAGAACAGATCTATGCAGCAGTGCTCTTAGCCACAGCATATATACCTATTGCTCAGTCTATACACATCGTATCCATTAGCTTCATTTGCTGTGATCACAAGATGAGTGCCGAATATCCAATGGAAAGCTGCACTGCAGGCAAGAAATATCAGGTCCAAGAGGATAAGGCTGCTCTAGATCAGAATCAAGCTATTAGTCTCTCAAGCTTCAGAAGCATCATAACGTTTACCATAGTCATATATTGTAAAAATAGAAGTGATAGTTTTATTTGCTCTGTCCATTAATAAACTGATGATCAGAGTATTTGTCAACTATTTTAATCCATGCATTAACAGACAGAAAATCAAGATCACAAATAAATCATAAATGAATGCAGAAATGTGTTTGTAAACCTTAGTTCCCCTGCCATGATAATTGCTTAATATCTGGCATTAATGATGTATTTTCTAATGCCAGATAATTGACATTTAAACACATTTAAACATTAATGTGCAGGCATTCATGCAGGGAGATGGGATTATTTAAACAGGAAGGAATATAGTTTTTAGAGACAGTCAAAGTATTTGCTGTCCCTCTGCAAAGGACAATCTGACTTAAGCAAGGTTACGTATGCAATGTTTTCTTGCTAGGCTTTATAGCTATAGTAAATATGTGTGTATATATATGCATAATCAAAACTTAAATAATTACAAATTTATTTTTGCCAGTTTAATCTTCCCATAACAGGCCACCTTTCACACTTCTGTGGAACATCTAATACAGTTAATTCTAATTACATTTGTTTCCCTGTTTAGTTTATAGCACAAGTTGGAAAATACTTGCTCTTGCAAGATTCAACTGTGTGAAATTCTGTAAGGTGAAGTGCTACATTTGCTTACTTTGGAACATAATGTGAATTCCTAACCCCTGATACTGTTATGCCAATATTAAGAAAAGCATTCTCCAGCTTCCCTTGCAACTAATAACCGATCTTTCCTGTGGAAATGACAAGCTATTTGCTGACACAGTGCTTGGCCTGGTTTGACAGTCTGTTCTCTGACAGGGCATTGTTGGTGGTAATGGCAACAAAGACTAAAGGGTTGTGTACTGAGTGTTGCAAAGGGCTCGGAAGAAAGGCACCCTTAGCTGGGGTTCCCTGACGAAGCAAGATCATGACCCGTGCAATTAGTCTCACAAAACACATACACGCAAGAAAGAATAATTTCATCTCATGCTCTACAGGGACATTTATTACAGCAGACTCCATGGCTCAGATTGCAGGTGCTACAGGTAATGAATGTAGGAGATAAGGGGAAAATTAAGATTAATCAATGATATTGGATTTTTCTGAAAAAAATAAAGTATAAACTAAGAAGATAAGCCACTAATTTTTTTCTGACCCTACCCTCCAATTTCAAGTAATGAGAAACACTTATGTAAAAGCACATAATGAAGTCATAATAGCTTAAACCTTTTCTCTTGAGCATAGGGCAAAATTGCTGAGGGACTTACACTGGTGTCCATGACAGCAAGGGAAAAATGCCTAAAATGGAAGCAACATAGTTATAAAGTATAAACGGAAGCAACAGGAATGTTGATCTTTATTTATTTTAGACAAGGACTTGGCCTTTAGTGCACAATATTTCAATGAAAAGTCACTAATGCTTCTGCAATAGTCTGGAGACTGTATTTGCTCCAGAGCTAAAAGAAACGCCTCATCAGTCCAAGGGACCTCACTGTCTAGAAGACTTGGCACAGGCCCTGTCTCAGCCAGGGGAGAAAGCCCCAGCAACTTCTGTCTCTGAATAATAAGGAACTAGACATCAGATTCAATGCATATTGTTTTGAGCTAATTCCACTAGAAGATAAGCTACTCTTAAGATGCAAAGCATTTTTTCATGTCACAATATGAACATTTAATATCTGAAACTCTTATTTCCTGTGAAACCATAATACCCAATTGTTACAGCTCTGTGAGTGACTCATTTAAATTTCTTAATTATCGCAAGCAACTTTGTCAATAGTATAACATTTTCAAGAGATTAACTTTTTTTTTTTTTTAAACAATAAAAGCTTTTGTGCCAGCCAGCAAATTCTTAAAGGGTTTCATCTGTTTTGCATTACTAAATGGCCAGAGCAACTCAATATTTACAGACAAAAATGTTTAAATAATGTAATAGTTGTGATACTGACTGAGGAAATGAGTGAAATTCTACGTTGCCTTTCCAAACCACAACACAAAGATGTTTGCATGATGTGAAGATATCTGCTAGAGTGTTTTTACTCACTGCATGTACAAATTGTTCACTGAAAACCAATACATTTAAATTTATATTTGAAGTGTAGTGGTCTCTTTGGCTCACTGATATACAGATAAGCTACAAAATATAACGTTCTTCTAAAATATTTTAATACCAAATAAAGATGGGCAGATTCAAAAATAAAATCTGATGTCTTTAGTATTGCCTCTTCCAGTAAATTTTCTAAACATAGCTCTTCAGACATTCAGGAAAGAACAATGCTTTATGGGTGGTAGTGGAAACAGCTTTCATTTAATTAAAAAATATAAACTTTATGTGGTATGTTGTTTTCAGAAAATAGAATTAAGAGCTCTTTTTTTTTTTTTCATCTTATTCATCATTGCACCACTTCTCCAAGGAAGCAGGCATTTCTCAAAACTGATGTGTGTTCACCTGCTTTCTTCTCTGACTAGGTATTCAACAGAGCTGAAAGAGCTGAGCAGCACCTGGGACCTTCCCTTCGCAGATGACCGGAGAGTTTTGGGATAGCACGACCGCTGAGGGACAGCTGGGACCTTGGAACACTCTGGGTCCAACCAATTCTTCACCCATTTGTGCCTTTCCCTACCAGGCTTCCATGATCTATTTTGGACTCATTGAAATGTCTAGGCTTCTGGCTAGGATACCTCAGTTACTTAGGCTTTTCTAGCAAAGAGCAGAGCTTTGCCTGGTACATGCGTTGTGCAAAGACACACATGTATTCACTGAGCACACATGATTACAACTTTCAAAATTTCTCTTCATTCTTTTGAAGAGAAAATCAGCACATTTTGACTGTTCTTGAAAAATAAAAAAAGCTGTAACGGATGAGGCAGTGACTTTGTATTCCTCTGTCACAAAACAATAGAAAACTGCAGTTCTGGAAGTTTAAAATACTAAGGGTAGACTTGACAGACTGTCATCAATTTGCTCCAGACATGAAAGAAGCATGCCATAACTATGTCATTACATTTCAGAAAGCATATCCAGAACAGTACATGTAACAGGAAAAAAGAGACCTCCAAGGAACAGCTCATCTATTTTGCCTACCCTCACAGCAGGTGAAATTGTGAACAACACAGGCACGCTTACCGTATGATACAATACATGTATATATGTGCATGGGTATTTCATTGCATGTGTATGAAATACTTGGATATATGTATAGCTAACATACATGTGTGAGAGGCATTAATATATATACACAGATACACACACACACATAGATACCTGAATAGCAATAAGATCAAAGACTTGACTTTATTCCTATCAAAATAACTCTTACAAAGAACTAGTTCATAGGATGTGAAAAAATTAAGACCATTGTGTGAGTAAAGAATACACATAGCATGCTCCTTCCATTCAGAAATCCTTAAGTCTATACCAGAAAATTTCAGGCAAAAAACCTAACAGCCCTATATCATAACTTGAAAAAAAAATAAATCTGTTCTCAAAAGATCACATTTGAAGCGGTTACAACTGTTTAACAAGCGTCATTAAATTTCTATTACTGCTCATCATTCAATGCCATTCTTGATGACCTTGCTGTTTCCAAATACCTCAGTCTCATGATAATTCTCCAGCTAATTACACCTGATTACCATATGGACTAGTGCTGTATAATCCCGTGTTACCCAAACCAGAAGATAATCTAAATTGTAATGTTATAAAGCTACAGTTTCCAAATCAAACAATTCCATAATCTCACCTGTGCAGCACCTGCTGCTGCTTGAAATGTTGCCACCATGGCAGTTGGTCATTATGGCTCATCTCATTAGAAATACTGAATAATATTAAATAAATTTATGTATCTGTGCATTCATGCAACAGCAAAAGTGCCCAACAAAATACATCAGCACTAGGCAAAAGTTTGCATGAACACTGTTCAGTGTTCTGTGCTCTCTTTTCCGAAATGGCACCTCAGTTAGGCAAATGGTTTGATACTTGGAACTATGAGAAGTCTCCCAGACCCCTAAGTGAGGAATGATCTCTGGGGAAGAAAAAAAAAAAATATTAAATTATTCATTGACAATACTCTAACATCTACCAGTGACTTAAATGTAACACAGAAGACCTACAGTGCTTACAGGTCTATTTATAACTGTAATTCAGTCTTGAAAATCACCACCTTATTTGTAGCTTGACCCAGCAGTCCGGTGACTAGACTACAAGGTTTCCGTTCACGTCATGTACGTTCTACAAGGAGAATGTTAATGCCTAATGATTAAACTTCTGGTCCACTCATTGCCACAGAAGGAGAAGGAACAGAGGCCAAAGATGCATTTTACTGTTAAAGTGACTTCCAAATACTTCTATTCCTATGAACTCTCAGTTGATAGCAACCTGTTCTGTTTACTGTGCATGAATCCCTTCTCAGCTGATCGATATGTTACAAAAAAACCTGTGAATGCGTGGACCATTATTTTATGTGATGATATTCACTAGGCTCTGACTCTCTTATTTGGGATCTGATAAGAAGAAAAGAAGTCTAGCTTGCAGATGGTTAAATAACTGAATTTATAAAGCTGACTGAGCAAACTGGCTCTGTTCAGAGGTTTCACTTTTAAATCTTGTTACTGCTCATTGGTGAGGATTTGCAAACACTGTGCCTGTCAAGCTTCCTGATCAGTGATAGCTTTGAAACTGAGCTAAAGAGGCATGGAGAAAAAGCCAAAACTGGATTTAGTCTCATTTCAACAACCATTTTAAACCTGTTCTCACTCAAAGAAATAAAAGTTATGATATTTTCATGCCTTCAATTTACTGCATATCTTTAGCAATAACCCTTGCATGAAAAATAAAATTCCCTAAAGCAAGTGCAGAAGGGAAATGTCCTGATTTTCTTCCCCTGTTAATTTCTGGGGACTGTTTTTGTACCAGATTTTCATTGACAATCAAGACAGCTGAATCAAGTCCCGAAATTTGGGGAATCATTACATGCATGATTTTCTATCGCACAGTCAGCCCTAAAACTTGACTGTCTCACAGCAAACCGTTTGGACAGGCATTACGGGTTGATTTACCTCTCTCCCTCCACATTGCCAGAGTAACTGAACATGTCCCTCACAAAACTGGTGATACAAATTAGTTTTATAGAATTAAATCTAGTATCATCAATTCCAAGATAAAAAGTACAGGAGGATATGAGTGAGCAAATGTACATGTTCGACTGCGTGTAATCAGCACATTTTGCAAAAGTGGTAATTAGGATGAAGAATATTACTTTAACTCAGAGAACACAGCCTTATCCTCATATTTCAGAGATAAACAAAGGAAATATTTTTTTTTTGAGTGAACAACAGTGTTTGAGGGGTACATAATTACTTGCGAATCTTAATGAAACAAGAGGATTCCTGAGTGCAGGAAATGTCCTGCGATATAACCATTACAGTGAAAGAAAGTGTAAAGCTGCTTTTTTTCTGTTCTAAATTGTACTTATATTTTCCCTGTTCTCTCAAAGAAGTGATGGAGACTTATCTTCAACTATAGGCTCATCCTCCTTCGGGGGTACTGGCGGAAGGGTGAGCATTTTGCTTTTCTTTGAAGTGCAAGCACACACTGGAGATGAAAGCAACTGCATTATTGTCTTTGATGTTTTTGATACTGAATTTCTCGTTTGATTTTTCTTTATAGACGTTCAGAAAGTAGATTTACTTCCTCAATCAACCTTACCCTAAATCCTCACTAGGTACTTATCCCCTTAAATATCTGAAATTGATATCACTATTTTTTAAAGTTTGAGTTTGGAATACTTTAATAAATGCAATACATTCTAAGTCATGCCACAGCCTCTTTATTTGTACTGAGTCCTTAATCACACTGTGTGCTATACAAAGGGAAGAAAAAAAGGAAATCCCTATAACATAAGTGAGACACCCCAAAGACAACATGGTTGAAGTAAAAAAAAAACCCCTTATTCACAGCAAGACTTTATGTATAGGTCTAAATATTTGGAAAGATGTACTCAATAGACAGAACTAAAAAATCAAACTAACCCAACCCCCCAAAAAACTAGCCCCAAAACAACAAAACCCCAAAAGGTGTTCTTTCCAGCAGTAAAGTTTTAAAAGCTAAATCCTTCAAAAATATATTTCTCTGTCCAAGTGGATTGCTTAGGTTTGTAAAGAATGGTGGGATTTAGGGATACTTGGCAGGAATAGCAAAAACCAAAGGACAGCTGTAAGGGAACGGATAGCAGATGGGATAAGGATTCATATCATATAGGGATTCACATATACATGCAAGACAGGCAATCTCTATCTGGTCAGCTACTTTAAGAATCAACATTTTATAGTTTGGTAGCCATATATATATATAAAAAGGGGGGGGGGGGGGGGGGGGGGCAAGATAATAATGCGTACTACCTTCACATTTGTTTCCTGTAGATATATTCCCTTTACATGTATTTGGAAAGGTAGCTGAATCTTAAAACTGAGTAATTACTTTTTTTTCCTTTCAGAAAGGTATTTTATTTTCATCTTGCACACATATGTATCAAAATAGAAGTGGCTGAAATTTTCCATATGATTTAGCACCACCTACTTCAATTTAATATTGGCCAGATACATTCATCCAGAAAGTAAAGAAAATTTAAATCCACATGTAATCACACCTGGCTGAGAAAAACTTGCCAAGACAGTTAGCATCATTGCTTTTGCTCTCTAATCAGAATCAGGTATATCCAGCAAGCACAGCAGAACATTTAAAACTCTAGTGTGTTTTACCTTACCGACTTTAATTTGAAGAGGCAACAGAGAAACGTATTACTTAAAGACCAGTGGGAGAAAGAATTAAAAAAAAAATAATTAAAAAGTGTGAAAATATTAACAGCTGTGGCAGGAGCTGGCAGAGAAATTTTATTGTGAAATACCTTACAGAATTCTCTAATTACTTTATGATATTTCTAAGTAGCAATGCCAGTGCTATATGATTTTTACAAGCTTTTCATATAAATAGGAAATAATATGAAATTCATAGTTGAGGATGTTTTCAGCTTTACAAAGGGTGTCTCCAAATTACGGATTTCTCAAATAAAACTCCATCTCTATTGTGATGCATAGGAGTTTAACTACCGATGAAGAAGCTGGGATTTCATCTTTAGAATGCAAAATATTACAACAGAGAAGTGCCAAAAACCTTATCTAATATTTAGCTGAAAATCCTTGTCCTTCTGTACAGAACTATATGGACCTCCTCACGAGTGCTTAAGTCTGAATAACAACTATATTGGCTACTTAGATGCAAAGCTAATGGCAACCGAAAGTATTTACAGGCAGTCCCTACATCCGTATTGTGCTTAGTTTCCTTATGCTACATAAAGCTGAGAGAGCTTCTCCTTGTCTCTCTGTACACCTTGCTCCTACCAAGTATGCGTAATTCAAGATGGGTGCTAAAAGAATGATTCGACATCAAAACCTGACTACAGTAGTTCTCTCCAACTGGCTTGACAGATTAAAGTCAGCAATGGCCACGGCCTGACTGCATCAGGCATGTTTGAATCCCACCGTCAGTAAGGAGGCTGGTCACCAGCATCTCAAACGCTCCCATCACCTCTGACAGCTGATTCACCCAGGTACAGAACCCAATTCCCTGGCAGGGCAGTAGGAAAGAAACAACGTCCCTAAGAGAGCTGCATCCTCTTTCCATAGCAGTACAGCCTCTCACAATCAACTGTTCAGGCACTGGATTAACTGGGAAATCTCTTCACGTGATTTTGGACATACTTGAGAAATTGTTGTTAATCCCAGAGTACCTGCACATGTGAATCTGTGTGATGCCTTCCACAGTGTGGGAATCCTGTTCCAGAGTACACATGACGAACTGGCAGCAGTTTCTCTGTACCGAACAGCAGCTTATCCAGTGAATTAATAGTTTGTCATCCTGGACTAAATGGAGATAAAGTAGAAGGTAGTTCTTAAACACAACTAGATAGATGTGTAGAGAGGAAAATGCTGCCAAAGAAATTGAGACAAGACAGGTGGTCTGCTACAATTTATCGAGTTGCTCCCAATAGAAACACAAGTACCGAACATCTTTTGCTGCAGCATCAGTACAGGGATGCAAATTTTAAGCACATATGCTGCGCCACGCCGTGAACGCTCACCAGCAGGCTCTGGGTGTACAACAGCACATTCAACACCACCACACGTGGCGGTGCACTCTGCAACATAACTCTGAAATGGCACAAAGCTTTCTCTGAGTAGTGTTAACGTTCTCAGCCACCTTAGATTTGCATCAGCAAAAAGGTTAAACACATCTCCTACCGCTGCTATGTATAGTCTACCTACCTCTTATGGCATCCAGGCTGATGATCTGGCCTGCAATACATTTCTAACATCATTTAGTGAACAAGAGCTAAGGAGAAACACTAGTTTCATGTGGCACATTTAAATCCCTTTCCTTGGATCAATCCATAGGGAAAAAATATGCTAAACTTAACATCATAATTCACTACCTTTTCAGAATTAGATGTAAATTGATGCTGTTTTACTGACTGAGGAGCTGTCCCTTAAATATGATACATAAAACTGCATATTGTACAAACCAGAAAGGTTCTTAGAAAAAAACAGGGTCAGGCATGTGGACAATGTTTTGTATTTACAGCAGACAAGCACAGTTTAGGTTATTTATCTTCTTTATCTTTCTTTATCAGCTGCATAATTTCAGGTTGCGGTTGTACACACATATAGCCAAGACAACAGATATACAATTATTGGCCCTTTCAAGAACCAAAATGTGTTAACTAATTTAAAATGTCCTGTTCTGGAGACAAACAAAACTTTCTCTTTTATCTTGAATCTGCCCTATATAAATATAGATCTGTCATTTCTGGTTCTAAACCACTATGTTGTAAACAAACAGTCAGATAAATATACAGAAATATATTTACCTTTCCCAGCATATCCAAATTATCAGGCTAGTTTCTATGATTTCTCATTACACATTCAGTAACTGAAGCATTTTAATAATTTTCACTACCTCACGTGGCATTCTCCTCTATACTAGGTAAACCACTCTGGAGAATTCCTTATGGTTTATACGCTGTAATTAAAATTACTTATATTTGCTAAGAAAAGCCAATTATTTGACCTCTAACTGCAAGCCACAATGCTGTTCATTAACTGTGTAATTTTGTATGAAGTCTGCACCTTTTAAAGTAAAAGAGCGTTGCATAAAACTTTTAAATTCTGGTGATGAGAGGACTTTGACATTGGGTCTGTAAACTGCATTTAGCACATTTCTCCTCTCCAATAATTTGTACTCACCATTGGTGTCAGGACAAAGATATCGTCCTCTCAGTACAAGTAACACTGGCTAAACTGGAGCACAGGAAGGCAATATTCCATTTCCAACATCAGGAGAAGCTGGAGGTGCTTTAGCACGTACCACGCTTGCCGCCTCACTTCTGCCAAACAGTACTGCTGCTGCCCGGTAATAATGTCCCAGAAAGAACTGGGAGTGCATCGCCTCTTCAGCTAAATGACAGACTCCAGCTTCAAGTAGTGGGGAAAACTGGTTAAGCTGACTTGGCTGACATTGCACTTGGAAGGGACCAGAGAACACCTCCATCCCCCGGCAATCACGGGAGAGGATTTCTTATGCTGTGGGCAGTAATGCATTTAACAGATGCAGAAGGGCACGGCTTATGTTTGCAAACAAAGGGTTTAATTCTTCTCTGAAAAAATGAGTAGGCAACTCCCACTTTCCAAAAGAAATATGCACCACGATGGCAAGGTGTCAAGTGTCTAGAATGAATGAAAATGGGAATCATCATGTTTAAAAACAAACTAAAAGAACCAACCCAACCAACAAGAAATAAAGCAGTACTGTGTAAAATCACTTCACATCATACTAACCTTTATTCTGTATTAGAGCTGTGCTATACTTTAAAAGCTGAGCAGCAATTAATTGAGAAAACTGCAGCCTAAACCTCTAAGACATATTGACCACTCCAGTACTCAGCCCTCCCAACCAGGTCTGCCTCCATACTCATTGCAGTTAATATTTTCTGATGGCTACTGAAGAAAATAGAGCGACATGACAATTTTTTTTTCTAAGACATGAACTCATAAAAAAAGCATGTTACATGGCATAGTAGATTAATGTTATTTGTGACAGAAAATCTGCCAAAATCTGGGATAAATAGCCCACAAAGTAGACATTTACTAAGAAAGGACAGAAGTTTTCTTATTGTCTATTCAAGTTTTTTTACTAACGTCAGTTACTGCCTCAATAATCTTCTTGAAATAATCAAATGTCCAGTGACTTTAGGAAATTTTTCAAACCTCTGCAATTAGAGTTCAAAGAAATTAAGACCATCATGAGATTGATGTGAGCATCATGGAGATAAAAAATGCAAAAACTCAGGATATATATTAGCAAAAATAATCCACAGATGTTTGCTAGCAAACAAAATGAACGAAAGTAAATGAAATAATTGAAAAGAAGGAAAACCAGAGCAAGACAAAAGGGGAGAGATTTAGAGAGTTAAAAAGGGGACAGGCATAAAAAGATGAAGTGACTACAAGGAAAAATATGAGACTATGGTATGTGGAAAAAGAAACAATGAAGGCAGAGCAGAAATTTAAGAAGTGAATATATTCCAGAATACACATATAAAAACACAGCTGGAGAAAGCCTGTTAGTAAAAAAATTAAAAATAGAACCAAAGGGGCAAAAAAATATATTCTTTTTATTCAGAATTGATAAAGGAACATATTTTTAATATAGAAACTACTATTTAATGCCATGAACAGTAACATCTGTATATGCTACCTGACAAGCAGATTAATTTTATTTCCTAGCTGACAAAAAATGCTTCCTGTGTATATGAGTATTTCCCCTGCCTGTTTTTTTTTTTCTTCCCTCCCCTCCTCAATCCTGATAAATCATCCAAGGTCTTGATGCTTTTTAGACCAACTGAAACTCTTGGTTAGGTGCAGACCTGGAAATAATAGTCTGAAGCAGACATTCTTCTTCCAAAATAAAATCTGTCTTTAAAAAAAAATAAGGGGGATTTTCCATACTTTATTTGTTATTATATTCACGTCAAATTGTTTTGCTATGCAGCATCTAGGGAGTTAGATTTCTTTATGAATTTTCTATTATTTTTGCAAATAAAAAGAAAATGCAGCATTGTGCATTTCACTTTTTTTCTTCTCCACATTCATCCTTGAGAGAACACAGGAATATCCTTGGCTTCTGAAACTTGTCCTTTGGCCCCTTTCCAGTGTGGTGATAGGCAGAGTAGTCATCTCTAAAAAACAGGTATGCTGCAGGACACAAGGCTCTCAGACGCAACTGCGACTGAGCCTACAATTACTTTCTGTGGCTCACTGGAAAGAAGTCAGAAAGTTTAAAAGGACCCAGCCACGTTCCTAATTTCTGTGCACACTTCTTCCACTTCCAGCTAGGGCCTGAGGAACGTGGTGCTTCAGCCTCTGATCTCACTGCCACTACCGTGCAGTGAACCTCCATCTGTTTGTCCTTAGAGTCTTTACCTTCCCCAGGGAAGTGAAGAGCCTGTATTTCAGAAGCTGTTCATCCATACACAGTGTGCCCATAATTCCAGAGTCTGGAGCAACAGCAGAAAAATCTAGTCATTGTAAACCCCTGCTTATAGTGGAGCTATTCTTTGAAAAATGATGGTTTTGGTGTAAGACAGCCTAACTGTACCTAGTTTGAAAATGAAGATGATCTCTAACTGTAAAGAAACTGTACGCACATTTTTAATTAGGCTGATTTTTTTTCTCTTTGGAAAATATAAACAATAAAACTATCAGAAGGCATGAGCAAATTCTAAAACCCTCTTAAAGTAACAAGCCAATCTGATGTGGTGGAACTATGAGTCAGTCATTTTACTCCAAGCAAAAAACCACAAGGAACCAAAAATTCTTACAGACTTGCCCGCCTTCAGGTTTGTTAAGCTCCATGAGTTTTGTTTTAAAACTTTTAGCCAAATAAAAAAGTTTCTGGGTATGGAGTTCCTAGTTTTTCCAGCTTATCCCAGTAAAAAATAAAATAAAATTATTTTTTTTCTTTTAAAAACGCTAGAGACTGGAACTAGAAGCTATTGCTCACAGCAAGAGACTGACATAATCGCTAAGCCCTGCAGACCAGCAGAGGGTAGGACCTCTAAGAGTCTGAGTGATACAGAGGCAAAATGAGAGCGCTACATCTGGGGAAGTAAGAGAGACAAGACAAGAAACTCCTGCGGGAGCAGAGATAATTGAAGCTCCATGTTTCTATGCACAACATCCTACCCGTTCCTGGCTGCCTCTCAAAGACATTACCTAACAGTGACTACAGAGTCACCAAAACACAGAGGGATACGAATGCCAACCGGACAGTGCCTTGACTCCAAGTTCAGGAGCGCCGTTGGTACTACCAGCTGCTAAACAGCCCCCTCTCCTGCAGAGGCACAAGAAGCTGGCAGGAGCTGCTCCCGGTACCTCAATAATGTACTTGGAAGAAAATGACCGGCTGCCAGGTGCAATGCCCCCCCAGCTCAGAGCCTGGTGTCGCAGCACATCCGATGGCAGGACAAGGGGGGACCACCCCCCTTTCCAGAAGGCTGGGCTCCATTTGCCTACTTACAATACTTACGCTCCAGCACAAAATATTTTTTCTTGTTCAAGCATACACTGTTTGTGCTTAACATAAACCAATACATAGGCAGCCTAGCAGCTACCCTAAATAGGTAACGACTAAACCATACTGGTCTTTAGGAAGTCGGCATTAAACACTATTATTACTATAATTGGAATTTAGTAAAATCAGTTTCTTGATACAACTTTTTTGTTTCTTTTTTTCCTTTTTTTTTTTTACAGGGATCTGAACATCAGAAGCAAACAGATTTTTTTGTTCTGAACAAATCACAAATTTTCCTGCATTAATGTATTACAGCTACTCTGAAATAAACTCAACTACAAAAGCTAACACGTAAGGATTATCTCTACAGCAAGACATTTATTTTTAATCCATTAAAATAGGCTATTTTAACATTTGGTTGCTTAACCAATGTTTACATTTGCATCCTACACAAACTTCCTTTATAGCTTATCTAACTATATGGAATTGCTTCAGCTGCCGGACCGTTATACCTATGATCCTTTTTCGTAACACTCTCTCTGCTTTCTCCATGACCAGTCCCTTCCTGCACTAAGTTCTGGATAATTGCCAGCAGAGGTGTTAACAGATGAGCAGCCATGCAATCAGCTTTTCCAGGGGGACAGGCACTTGCCTTGCCACTCCAGATCAGAGCAGCACTCCCTCACATTTGCCAGGGAATTGTTCGCCTGTGTGTTCCATAACCTCTTAATCTGTAACACGCAGGTTATTTTAAGCAGTTTAGAAAGAGCTCACTTTCACTAAACCAGATCTTTGTACTCAAATAGATTAAGGAGAACAAACATGAAAAGCTCTGCTGTCAACTGTCAGAGAGTGATAACGTGTGGCATGTGGGAAAGGTTGCTTCAACCTGTTCTGGTAAAGGAGACCTGTCCACAGTTTGAAGTGTTCAGAAAGGAACCCAGTATGGCAAGAAAATAGAATTTTTCACTTCTGAAAGAACAATGGTTGTGTTGGAAGACACTTGAAGAGTTAATACAAGTAGCCCAAACTGCACCTGGCAGTTGACCGAGTTTTAGGAGCTAGTTAACATGTTCTTTTTTAAAAAAAATATGTAATTTCCTTTTCTTGGCAAAAGATCTTTTAAAACAGCTGATTTTTTAAACCTTAACAAACATTATTATCTCTACTTTTTCCAAAAAGTAAATATAGCTTTATCTGAAGAATTTTCTTTTTTTTTTTTGTTTAAATATTCTGGCTCAATTACGATTAAAATATTTTCTGCCTTTCTAGGCTCCCTACTCGTGCCTATGTTGCAGTGTGACAGTATCGGAACTGGCTTAATCTCATCTCCACAGAGGGGAAGCAAAGCAGAGTTGGAAGTAAATGAAATTTCTAGCTGTGCAAGAGGTGGACCGGCCTACTCATGCTTATCATACAAATAGACTTTTGCTTGAACTAAAAGACAGACAGCAAAGAGAAAAGCAGGCAGAGACAGAAAAATTCAACTCCATTAAGAGGAATGTGCTGAGATGCTGGGCTTGGAGCCAAAACCCAAGTACCCTGCAGCATGGAAGGCCAGCTCACCTAGAAACAGGGAGAAAGAGAATAATCTCCACACAAAAAAAATGTCTGAGAAAAAAGCAAACTTCTTTCTGAAGAAACTCGGCCTGCATGGTATAGAACAGCACTGGGGTAAAAACCCCAAAATACAGGTTATCTGAAATATTCTAGAAACATTTTTCCAAGAGCCATGACAGGATGACTTTCCACCCATCTTGCAAGAGCTCAGCTCCTACTGAATAAGCTGTTGTCACCAAATATGGTCGTTTCAACTGTAGTTTCATATTGTTCTGAAAATGGTATTTGTACAACCTTCACGGAAGCTCTGAGCCTTCGCAAACACCCAAGAGAGACTGAAAAGCACAGGTTAGATGTCAAGTCCCTTTATTGTGCTGACACAATTTGCTGTGGACGAGACTGACGTCCCCTCTGTCTGTACCTGCCCCCCTGCCCATGGGGATGCTCCTGGCCAAAGAGGATCGCTCTACCTGAGGGCAGGAGGAACCCCTACTCCGAACCCTGTACAACTTCCATTTCCCCACTGCCACCACACAGACTTATATGAAATATTAAGCTGTTCTTAAACAATCCCACACTATTAGTGCTTGAGCACCTCACCATTTTTGCATTCGAGTTTCCACCAAAGCAACGCGCTATGAAAATGCTATTATGATTATAAGGTACTATAACACAGAGGGACTAAGTCTGGGACTTTAGTATCAGAAGAAGCTCAACTTAACAGTCAGATCACCCAGCTTACATGAGTGTTTCAACCGTTTAACATATCTTCCTTCCTATGTGTGTGGTGGGAGTAAATCTTTTTTCCTTCACACCACTGATTTCATTGTTGGAAAAACATTTCCTAGTAATATGACTTTTGCATGATTCATTAAACCTTTCTACAAGTCACGTTTCAGGAATACTTTTTGAAGTGATTAGAAAGTAAGCAAACTTTACTTTGGCAGAGTTTGTTTCCATAAGTCCAAAACACTATAAATAAATAAATAAATAAAATTGTGTTTCGAGGCCTTAAAAGGAGTTTTCCAACTGCGAAGCCTAGTATTGTTGATTAAAATGGTATCTAGAGCAAAGTTAAATAATACTTCTGGGGTTAAATGGTGCAGTTACTAAGCAGAGAGACCAGGAAGAAAGCCAAGTTTGGCTGATTTCCCCAAATGCATCACTCTGACCATCTGTGAGAGAGGTAATGTTCTCTTAAGAGAAGAAACAATTATCAAAAAATGGGTTGTGGGATTGTCTTGATACGTATTTTGTTGTTGTTCAATTAACTCTTCATTTATAGTCTTCCCAAAGCACCAAAAAACAGATGAACCTAAACACTGTTGGCTCTGCTAACGTGTGAAGTTTTTTTCAGCTGTGAGTACACACACGGTACAATAGGTGAATTTCCTGTAACTCAGCACTGTTACATGTTACAAACCTTTCTACTTTCCAGTGTTTTATCAGCTTTATAAACAGAACACTGGTTACCTTTTTTTTTTTTTCTCCAAGCAGAGCAGTGCACACCTATGAATGTTATCTACATATATGTGCATAGCCATATAGGCAACATGCAGGCTTAAGCTACACAAATTAAAAAGGAAATTCAACTTTAGAGAAAAAAAACTCAAAACATGAGAGGCTGATGATTGTCCATCTGTAAATCTGGTCTTAGATGTCCTTAGATGTGTTGCAGGTGTCAGAAGCACACCCACTGACATTAAGCAAGATGTCCATTTTACTACTATGATGATATCTAGAAAGACAATTTTCACTTATCCTTTACCCCTTTCTAGAATCATAAATCCCTGCCCCTGAACAGCAGAGGGTTATTACTTCCTAACTGCTCTCATCTGCTGGGTTGGCCACTGGGACACGTTGCATCCCAAAGCGGTCCTAATTTGCAGGAATTACTAAATGGATTGCTAGCTGGCCTTGCTGTAGAGTACCGAGCTGCAGAAAGACGCTGTTGAGGCTCCTTTCTCATTCAGTCTTCACTGTGGAAAACAGGTTAAAAGAATTTTGAGCAAACCATACCACCTTTCTGCTTTTCGAATCATATTTGAGCTTCCTGCTGCATGTGATCTCATTAACACAGCATTTTCAGGAGCAGACCAGAAATAATTTTCTAATATTAAAAAAAAATAATCCCCAAACACGGTGGCTTTAATAATTCTCAAAGCTGCACAAGCTTATCTGTCTCCACTCACGCACACTTCTGTTGCCCTTTAGCACCAGATACAACATTCTGATTATTTATCTCTCTGCGCATACTAGGGTATAGTAACTCTAAAATAACTTCAGAGAAAATGCAAAATAAATATACTTATTCAAATATATTTTTGCTGTGATGCAGAATGTTACAAAGTGAGCAAGGACTATAGAATTAACCACATGAATCCAAGCATTATTTCTAATGCAGACAGCAGAAGATATGATTACCCAGCCCGAGGCTCAAATATTATTACCCACTGAGATATAGACATTAAAACTAATCGCCAGGAAAAATGTTCTTCATCAATTACTTAAAATACATTGGAGCTGGACACTCCTTGCTATTTCTTCTTGGGAAAGTACAGAAGGAAAGATATTTTTTAGGTTTCTTTGTTTTTTTCCTACTCTTGTTCAGTGTCTGGGGTTTTTTCACATACCCATTGATTAAGTAGAGACTGAACACTAACAATTCATTAGATAATCTTCAAATATGTTCTTTATTTTTCCCCTTATCTGTATTTCTCTGTTGCACTATCAATTAGCAGAAGTAATTGACACTATTAATTGATTAGATGTAAAAATATAATTGAAAAGGTAGTCAATAATTACAAAAAAATTACTGTATGTTGAGGCTTTGATATCCTCCAAATATGAATTATAAAGAGTGAATTCTGAGCCATTAGCTCCTAAAACTGACATGACTGTGCATGGAAAGATGTGTTAGCTAGGATGTGGTCATGACTATTCATTCAACCCATTGATAAAAGTTGGTTATGACGACTGTGGGGAAATTAGATTAACTTGTTTGGTGTACATAAGAGTATTCTAAAAGCTTAAGTTCAGTGTATTCTTTAGGATATACTCCCCAAATGAATTGGGAAGATATGTAATTCCCATTACCCACTGCAATCTTTTCCTTTTATTACCAATTATTTACACATATCCCTAACTTCCAAGAAATCTGAGAAAATCATTGGAACATTTACAACCAATAGAGAATTTGGGAATAAAAAATTACTTTTAAATAGGGATGGGTCAATTAATTTGCTTTGAGAAAAAAAAAATCCCACTGAAACTTGAAATTGAATCATGTAATGTCCTGAATTTAAAGTTTATATTAAGTTAGGCAAGAAGAAAAAAATAAAAAAAAGAAATAAAAGGAAAAAAAGGAAAGGTTTTCACTGATATTAAAAAAAAAAAAACTTTTTTTTTTTTTTTTTTTGGGCATACTTGAACTGTAGTCTCTTGAGATGCTTGCCTGACCCAAAGCAGAACAACTGCCAAGATAGTGACACAGAAGAGCGTGGATAAAAGGGATAGAACATAAAAAGAGTGACTCAAAAACAACCATGAAATGGAAGCATTTTTGCTTTCTCTGTCATAAAAATCACTCTTATTCCATAAAGCACCTCAAGATACGGTGACAGGAAAGGGTAGCAGGGCGATAGGCTTACATGTATTTCTGCCCCCACCTCCCCAGCAGTGAAGGCGTGCATAGAGACTGTGGCACTGCTCGATACAGGAGTGACTTTATGAGTTAAATGAGTTACAAGCAAGGCTTTAGCAAAACCAAAGTGAAACCAATTAAGTGAAACTTCCAAAGAGAGAGAGAGAGAAAAAAAAAAAATAATCCTGAAGAATTAAGAAAAGGGTTGTGGTTTTTTTTCCCACCTGCCTTCCCCCCTTTGTAATTCCAAATAGTCTGCAGATAAAAAATTAAGGTTCATTATACTTTTAATTTACCATGATATAAAATTAGAGCAAGCTAGCAAGCTGTTAGAGAAAAAAAATCTTCTCTGCAACTTAAAATACATTGTCCCATAAAGCTTTGCTCAAATGTACAGATGTGTTTATTATTTTGGTTTATGCTACCTCTGATTTTGCCTGCTGCATCAAAATTTCCTTCCCTTTCAACTAGAGTATATTGTCTTCCATATATTACACACATATGAGGCTGTGTAGGATTGTATAATGCTATCTCTTTATGAGGACTGCTTTGTTATACAATAGATTGCTTGATCATCTCACACCTTGAACCCATGTCTTTATTTGCATTAATTTTACACAGTAAGTTTCAGCTATTACCCACATTTTTACTGTGAATTTATTCTAAAACTCAGTTAGCCTGCACGAACACATTTTGTAATATTTTCTTCTTGTTTTTTTTTCTACAAATTCATAAGCTGTATGTTTCCCTCTGCAATAGCATGAAGTTGGCATTTTTTACCAGAGTGGGATTAAATTTTCTGTGTGATCATGAAGCATTAAAGCTTTACCACACAAGACAGTCCCCTGTGACATCAGCTATAGAAATGGAATAACTTTAAGCATGGTCTTCCAAGGAATACTATCCCCCCACCCCCGCTCTCCTTCACATCTCTCCTGTTACTTTTATTAATACTGCCAACTACTTTATACCTTGCTGGATCATTATTTGGTTCTCTGGATGTTTATGATGATGCAAAGGTAACCAAACAAATCAAACCAACCTCTAAAAATTCAGGAATTTGATTTGAACCACTGTAGGCATAACAAAAGCAGCTTTAAAGTCAGATCACAGAGATGGGGACTTTCTTTTGAGAATGGGCAACATTAACTGTTTATTATTTCTTGCAACAGTCAGGTAACTCATACATGAAAGTATGCAAAAACTCTAAGCATTTCCCTATCTACATTTCTATCATTGTTTCATCATATCTGGTATTTCAGTTTTATTTTGTCTTTTAAATCAGAGGTACTAACCAGCTTTTGCCATCTTCTGAATCCAAGACCTACAATTTATGCCCCAACTCTCCATCTAATTTCATATTTTTTGAGCTAAACTAACTGTAGTACAGATGCTCTTGCAACATCTGTTACAGTCCAGACCATCCAGTTCTCTTGGAATTCTCTCATCTTCCCTAATTATTTTCCTCCCATGATGCTGGGGAAATGTAAAATTCTGTCATTCTAAAACTCAAATATGATAATTTCAGAGCACAGCATGCAGACCAGAATTAGAGGAGGATCACCAGGAAAAAAAAAAAGTAGATATTAAGAGTGATACTTTTTGCAAAACCCTGGAATTCCAGGGACTGTAAAAATAATAATTAATTCTGATTTAGTCGTAAGAGAGAAAATTACAAGTAGCGTATCCTACTCACAGCTCTGCAGGCTTCACCAATCTGAAAAAGTACAGAATCTCAGCACATTATATAGATATAACTATATGATTACAAAATAGCCAAGTCATACCTTTCCCATAGCCACTGTCCTCTTCCAAAATCAGGGGTCTCCCACTCTCGGAACTCCTATACAGGTCTACTCTTTGTGAAACAGAAATGGATGGAATTGCACATTGCAATTTTGATATGCTGTGTTTAGACACAGGCATGAATTCTACTAAAAACACAGCTGACCAGCATGGAGGGCAATTTCTTTATTGTGAAACGCCACCAATGTTTATTTTCTACAAGTGGGGGGAAGGATGGGAAATAAAACTGGATATTTCTGTTGTTCTTTGCCATCATTAATGACTTTCCATGGAAACTTGCATGAGTGTTAACAATAATAAACTCAACATACCAAATATTCCCAAGACAGCACGTTTTGAATCACATGCAAAACTTGGAGGAAAGTGTCAGCTGATTGATCTATGCTGCTCCTTGGACCTGAGCCAATGTCCGCCACAGTGCTGCTGGGGGGCATGCGGCCCACATCTCCAGCGGGATGCTGCAGCAGGACCAAAAGCAACATGCACTGATGAATAAACTACCATGTGATAAACTGAACCAACCAACAGGAATAGTATCTTTATTACTTTGAGTGACAACTACACCATATTTGCATCTCCAGAAGTAACTTCTACTCAAATTTTTCAATTGAAATTAAAAAGCTCAATTGTAGGCATCATTGACTTATGACCTGTGTTTCAGGCCTTTGAAATATTTTCTGGGTTTTTTAAGAGTTTCAGTCCAACTTACTATAAAAATGTTTAATTAAGCTGTAAGACAGCACTAAGAAACAGGTGAGAAGTATTTATTTCCACATTATAATTGAGCAGTCAGGCACAGACCAAGTCTCAAATAAGCACAAGAAAAGTTAAAGGAGAGAATGCTGTTGAAAGCTAAACATCTGCTAATTATTTTATTGTCTCTATCCTATTGGAACACATTATTTTTTATAAATCTATAAAACAGTCTTCTGCCCTCTGAACATCTCCACTATGAAAGATTAGTATATGTGAACAAAACTTTTACACGGGTTGTGGTTTAGCCCAGCCGGCAGCTAAACACCACAGAGCCATTCACATGCTCCCCCTCAGTGAGATGGGGAGAGAGTCTGAAAAAAGGTAAAACCCATAGCTTGAGATAAAAACACTTTAAGACGACAGAAAAGGAGGGGAAAATAAGGATAAAAGAATATACAAAACAAATGATGCACAATGCATTCGCTTTACCAGCCACTGACTGATGCCCAACCAGCCCTCAAGCAGTGGGCTGCCACCCCCTGGCCAGTTCCCCCCAGTTTTACTGTTCAGCATGATGGCATATGGTGCGGGATTTCCCTCAGGCCAGCTGTCCCGACTGTGTCCCCCCCGACCTCTTGTGCCCCCCAGCTTCCTCGCTGGCGGGGCAGGTTGAGAAGCTGAAAAGTCCTTGACTTGGTTTAAGTGCTGCTCAGCACCAACTAAAACATCAGCGTGTTACCAGCATGCTCATCCCAAATCCAACACACAGTGGTGCCAGCTACTAGGAGGGAAATTAACTCTATCCCAGCTGAAATCAGGACAACATGTTTATATAGTACCTGAACAGACAATGGACAGCTAGTAAACCTTGTTTAAAAATAAATACAAATCAATTACTAACTTTTGTAAAAAAAATAGATATAAATGATGGTAGACTCAAAGGCTTTAAGAAAATTGTTTACCAGTGTCAAAAGGATATCTCACTGAAACAAGTTCAACATCTCCACAACAGCATGGCAACGGGTAGGAACACGTGGTCTGGATTACTTTTTTGTTGTTGTTTTAATTGTCACTTTAATGCAAATACTCCACAAATCAACCAATGTACTGAACTATCTGTGTGATAATATATTCAAACATTTGACATTTACATTAATTGGAGGTAATGAAGAAAACATTTTTGTTGTTCGTTGGATGAGACTAAATGGGCTGGAAATTCAGATGAATAAAACATCATTACAACATACACTGTACACCTGTTCATAGCTCTATTGACAGCTTGATATGTTTATTAGGTGCATGCGCAGCAATACAAGAACAAATGACCATTATTGCACTCACAGGATAGAAGCAAGCGACCAGAGCTCAGTGTGGGGGGTCACTTAAACCACAGAGCTATGACAAGTGCTTAACTATCCCCAAAATGCCTCCACTTGCTCATGACTTCTAATTTTATAAATTATTTACAGTTTAGTAGGTGCAAAGCTGGTGGAAAATGCCTTTTCTGGTGGCTTGATTGACAGTATAATTATACTGTGTTTTTGTTTTTAGCACTGTTATGCTGAAACGCAATGCCATAAAAACAAAATATGAATGTTATGAGCTTTTAACTTTGACAAGGTCATTCTGAAACCTACGAAGGAGATGTCACAAAAAGCCACAGCCGTCATTAGCTGTGTCCTGTAAGTACAGCTGTACCTCTAGTTGCATTTTTGTAAGACTAGATGTTTATTTCCATATAAATTTTGATTTAACTTTTTAAAATCAAAACAATCAGAAGAAACAATTCCAATATTTATCCATTTTATTTAATGTTACTTCTTTCAAGGAAGTGCCTAGAACCACTAGTGACAAGTTATATTCCTCTGTGCGAGGCTATATACTTCAGTTAGTTAATGCCTTGTCTAAAATTCTATAGACTTCCAGCTGCAAAACAGCACAATTCAATAGAAATGAGAGCTCACTATAGAAGTTACCTTTTACAACACCTATGATCTACAGTTTATGAAGATTGATGGTGATTAGGGACTTCAGTGAGAGAGATGAGTAATTGGGTCTTCTGAAAAGAAGAGGATACAGCTTATTCTAATTTAAAAAAAAAAAAAATCCAAATGTGAAAAGGCTCTAATTTCAAAAGACAAAAGAATTACAGCCTACAAAATCTACAGATTGGCTTTAAATTACATAGAAAGCTCACATATCTCTAGTCAGGATATGTAGGACTTCCCACTAAGAAACAATTTTCCAATTCACAAGGAAAATCCTTCATCTTGTAAAGTGTTAGTATTGAGCTGGCCAGATCTCCCCTGCCTGCCTTGATCTTCACCCGATAGAAGAAATCTCATTCTAAGCTGTACTGAAAAGGTGCTGATTTCATAGTTTTAGTTAAAGTTTTCAGTTCCCTTTGGATTTATCCCACATGGGGGTTATTAAACAAAGGCAAAGCCATCAGGCTGCTCCTTCAAATTCAAAGCAACTAATAGCCTAAACCAGGAAAGGGACCCATAAGAATTCCATGGAAGAATAAACAAAAATCCTTAAGAGTCACACTTTATTGCTGTCCCATCTTTCTACATATCACAAACTATCCCATGGGCTCCAGTTCTCATGATGCTCTTAAAGACTGAAAGAACAACAGAGCGTCACCTTGCCTCTTAACTTCCTATCGACTGCAGCTTTTGGCACCACACAGTACCAGACTCTTGCATTTGCAAAGGAGAAAAAAAAAAAAAAAAAAAAAGCAGCTAGGAGAAAGTCAGCTCAGCTGAACAAGCTTCCCGATGATAAAACTCTTCCATGCTAGCTGGCCCATGGTAGGGAAGAAGCCAGATTGCTACAGAACTACATGGCAAGTAAAGACTTGAATTCCACAATTGCTGTTGTCTGAAACGGGTAAAATAATATGCCTTCTGCTGCACAGAGGATGTTGAGAAAGGCTTAGATGCACAGCACTTTATTTGCAGGGTCTATAACTGATGGTGTACATCAGCTCTAACAGGAACATTACTTTGGAGGAAAAGATAAAAAGGCTACAAGAAAGTTAAGCTCTAACTGGTCTGACACCCTCAGTGGATGGTCTGCCTCTTCACTGATATTTAGCCTTACCCCCAGCAGTGACACTGACATCTGTTGTGTTAGTCCTGATGTCCACATGGCTGGCTATACTGCCACATAATACCGGCACGGAGATTAGAAATCTGTTTTACCACGTGCAACTGGTCCTCCACCCCTGCTTTAGGCAAAGGTGGGACACTGGGGGGCCGCCCTGGAAAGCAGACCAGGTTGCAATATTCTTCCCCTTGTATGCTAGTCACAATACATGGGTCCTTCTGAACAGTGGCCAGGAGCGCATAGTGCTTTAGGTGTCTTAACCTTTCTAATGCTAATGGACAGGCATTTGAAATCTCTCTACTGTGCTTTTCCTAACAGCACTTAAAGCTTGTACCTTGTTTATCTGTTTTACCAAAGCCTGCATAGCAGTTTTGTGCTTGCTATTCTCATACTGTTGTTTTCATGCTGTTATTCTCTGCCCTAGCAAACCCCAGCATTTTTGGGGACATCAGTCTATCTTGTATTATTGTTCGTGTGGTAAGAAGCAACCATGGTGTGAGAATCACCCCTTCTCTCCTTCCCTTACCCCTAACTTTGTAGGTTTGCAGTTTCTTTCAGAGAAAACACAAAACTTTTGGCCTAACAAAGTGGAAAACATTGTTAGTATATTTACTACAATTCATCTGATTAGTAGTATCCAATACTATATATGCATGGACCAGTCAGCATAGAGCACGATCGATTAAGCAAACTCCAGACAATGTTAATATCATCATGAATAGGCACAAACAATGGGGTTTGAGCACATCCTGATGAAAGGTATGCAGTAGTAGGGATAAATCATAGTAGAAGTTATTGTCATACACATCATCACCACTTACTGCACTAGGGAGAACACCCAGACAAGAACACTTGTCTGGGGTTGTTCTTATTTCTGCTCCACTGGAGAGTCTTCCCCTTTTCTCTCTCTCCCCGCCTTTGGGGTTTTGGTTTTGTCCCCTACCCCCCCAATTAACTCTCACTGTTCATAAATGCCATCAGCTATAGAAGCCACTAACAGAGCCTTTCTCAACATCCTTTATGCAGCAAAATAATGACAAGGTAAATATTTTTTTTTAGTTTCCTGAAAATTGTATTCTTTCCACAAGACATGAATGTGTTTTCTTACTGTAACACAGCATTTTCTCTTTACCTTTTACTTATAAAAAGCAAGTACTCATACTTCAAGTATTTTTTCAACTCTTTTCTTACTACTTTTTTTTCCAACTGCAGCATTTTTGTTGAAAAAAATACAGAAGTTGAAAACAATGTATGATAACAGTTGCGATGCTATTTTAAGGACATGCAACACCTTCTTCCTACTCCTATCTATACATGTTCTTATGCACATTTTCTGTTCATGCATCACCCATGGGTAAGATTCATTCTTACATGCATTACTATGGCATATATACATAGGTATCCCTTTTTGTGCATCTATATTTAGGGACCCACACAGAGCATCAACACATACTGTAGCCCACCATTTTGTTGTTTCCTTTGCTGTCTTCTGATCTCACCATATATTTTCACTCAACCAGTTCCATGATACATTCCCTAATCTAGTAATTGTGACCTACACTCCTTTTTCCTGGAAAGAAATACTGTACATTTGGCTGAATTAACTAAGTTACACTGCAGGTCTGTGTTCATGTCTTTTATTCACCTCTGTTGCTATTCACTCCTGCCAATTGCAACCTTGATTAGCAATTAAGAGACTCAGATCATTGGTAAAGATATTGAATAACAAGTTGTAACAAATCTGGCAGAAATTAGTGTCCCCTAAGGCCCGAACCACCCCGAACTGTAAAGCAATAGAGTATACATAGCACTCTGGGAACCAATGAATCTTTTGAACAGGTCTAATTTATTCTTTATTGCAAAGGCTACTAAGAAGTGAATAGATTTCAGTGGCATGTCTATAAAGAAAGAATCCCAATAATGGAATAAAGATGTTATAAAAGCATAAAGAACAAGGGCAAGGTCACAGTGGGTGGTACAGAAAAATGGCTGCAATTAAGTGACCAATAATTTTCTGCCCAATGCATTTTCCCGGCTGCTTATTTAATATTGCAACTTCTACCTATGCTGGCAATCCAAGAGAGGACAGCAATGAAGTCAATACACTGCTGGCCTTCCTGCAGGATTCTCCAGCTTTGCCCAGAAGCACAATGGCAATAACATTTAAGTAAACGCAAATACTCTGCATGGAAACTTACTACTCTAAACCATGACTGAAAGAGTGGGAGACTTACGAAGATACGATACCAAACTGTATTGGAGCAACCAGGATCACTCTTTATTTGTCCTTAAGTTCTGTTTTACAGCTTTTTTTCCTTGTTAGAAAAGATTCTCATTTCCCATCCTGACTGAAGCTTTCACAGAAGCTTGGTATCTGCTCTGTGGCTGTTAAGTTTCTCTCTCTCTCTTTTTTCTTCTTTTTTTTATTTTTTTTTTGTTTTTTTGTTCTTTCCCATCTGTTGCTCCTTTACATACCTGCCCATATGCATTATGCATAAAACTGCACTCATAAAAGAGCCTCTAGAAGAATATCATGTCAGGAGTGTCAGTGAAAGAGAGAAACAAATAGATTCTACTTTAAGATATCTTATTTCTCATTATGTCCAAACAGCTAGTAAAAATGTTCTTCCTATCCCCTTCTCCTCATCAACCTAAGCACTATTTTATCTTTCAGAAACACTGCAGTCAAAGTACATGAAGGAATGAATGCACAAGTGGTATCAGTAGGACTCAGCTATCAATTTGGGCTTCCCTGTTGTCTTCTTATAGACAAAAAACTGTCTATAACAGGCTCGAATGAATGATGGCTCACCAGTGCTTCTCTTAAACCATTTACTGTAAGGTAAGCTGTTCTAAAAAGTGACCTTTTCTATTACCAGGTACCCAGAACAGTATTATTTCAACTTTGCTCTGACAGGAGATCCCAGATTTCAGCCTGATGCTGCAGTCTGTTAAAGGTAAATATGACAGTTCACATGAAGTCTTCCACAACTGTTTGGCTTCACCTGCTTTGACAGTTCTGCAGAGAACCCAACTCCAGCAGTAAACACAAAAGAAATTTCATAGGCAGCAGATACACTGTGCCTCTTCATAATACTTTCAGGTAAAACCAAACTTTTGTAAACACATAAGATGTATTATGCAAATGCATCTTCCATGTTTGCTTTTTCGCCTGTACTAGATATTATTGCTGCTTAATCTTAATATCTTAAAAAGCACATACTTAAGGTAATAATTCTAATATCCACAAAGAACAAAGATGCATGTAATGTTTGTTACTCTTATTAATATTTTATTTAAGACAAACTGGAAAAAAAGTTCTCAGCACTTTGTCTTCTCTAATTCTCAAGAGCAGACCAAACTCAGGCAGTCACCTTTACTTGGGGAAGTGTACACCTTCTGTCAAGCAAATGCCAGTAAGGCATCACTGGACTGATTTTACAACCAGCTCTGAGTTTTACCTCAAATACAAGCTGTATAACCTTCTGATTCTCTTGGTACAGTATTACACTCCTGGTAGGGCACCCATAGACTAAACCTGACAAAGTATAAAGGATCCTTCTGCTGACTTGTTTATGCAGATACATTACAGAAAGAATGTGTGGTCTACAGGTGTTACAAAGGAAAGTTTAGATTCATACGATTCAGCCTAGTGGTCTATGTACCATAGTCTAAGACATCATCATGCCATCTGTGAAATAAGAGCTGGAGAGGAGCTTTCAAACCACCTTCATATATATGTCACTTGCTACTGGGATAAGCTAGATCCCAAATGCTGTCCCTTGCTAAAACCAGGAAAGCATATAGCCACAACTTACCCCTGGGTAGTACCAATGCTGGTAACGGAAATAACTGCAATGTACTGAAAATTTCATAATTCAACATATCCTCATTTACATCTATTACCTTCCTGCTCCTACTAACAGTGATGGTTATTATGGACTTTGTTTTCAGAGTCATTAGGTCACACCTCATCTGAAACAGCGAGCTACTCTGCTAAGGCACACTCAAACTAAGATGAACTAGGCTGAAGCTGAAAGGACTTTTACTTTTGCTTTAGCCTATGCAACAAAATTCCAGATCCAACGCAAGATAAGCTTTGCATTAGGGTGTAAAACCAGTACTCATGGATAGAGAAAATAACCTCCGTCTATTGCTAATCCCTAATATTGCTGTTATGACTGTTAGACTCAAAAACTGTTGTATATGTTATTTAAATTTGAAAGTATAAATTGGGGGTAAATTTCAGAATCATACGTGTTACTCTGGCTTTTCTTATGTAGGCCACAACATGTTGACCCATGCTATAAGAAGAATGGGGATATTGCAGCTACACATACAGAAATTTTTTAGATGCTTAAGTTTTTATTCTTCCTTCATTGTTTCTCCTACAGCAATCTAAACTTTTTTTTTTTTTGTCTGTGCACGATGTAGGAGAATGTAAGGGTACCAACAAAACAACTAACTTTTACATTTGACATATTTTATGCGGTAGAACAACCCCTACCATTTCAGTTTGCCTGATGCAATATCTTGAATCTTTTCTAAACGGAGAAGCAGGCCTCGTTTTCCCTTCAGTAGGAGTTGCTTTTAGCTCAGAGAAAATGAAACCCATGTATCACAATAGAACCAAAGGTCAGGAGGTTATTCCACTTGCTGTGTTGATCTAAATCACAACTGCCTGATCGGCCCCACTCACAACAGGAAGGAAGTGGAAGGGAGGTGGCACAAAGCCAGTAGCAGGTTACTTCTGTCTCAGTCTTTGAAATATTTTTCTTGCCTCAACAGTTTGTTTCCTTTATAATGTTAACAAACCGAACTGCCGGGGGGGGGGGGGGGGGGGGGGGGCGAAAGAGAAGAAAATAAAATAATAATAAAAAGAGATGAAGAATGCCAAAAATGGCTTACTTGTCTTCCAGTAGGTATATGGAGGACATCACCTCATTCTCAATAGTAAACTAATTGAGAATAGCTTCCTAAGGGATTCAGATTTTCCTGCCAATGTCACATCTTAGTCCACAATCAGTTTAGTCTAGCAAGCACCATTAAGAAGAGGGGTGACTCTGCTCTTTTATTCACCCAAAGGCACTTAGATCTGTTTCTCCCATGTGGTGGAAGTGCTCTGGCAGTCAGTGCTGAGGTAGGAAATGTACTGAGCTCAAAGTCACAGACGCAGCAGTTATGTGGGGCTGGACCAGTTCACGGACTACTGGTGTCATGTGGCTGTGGGTGAACTTCTGTAGCATGAACAGAGGGTAGGAGCAATGCCTAGGGACATTGCTGAACTGCACTAATAATGGAATGATGGTGTGAAGTTCCTCCATCAAGACAGGCCACAGGTTAGAAACTAAGCATCTTTTCATTGGCCTGGAGCAAAGGTACCGAGGAAAGGGCAACATAATCAATGTTCTACTTAACTCATTAAAAAAACACAAACCAAAAGAAACAAACTTTCCCGCCTGCTCCCCCAAAACTTCAAACAAATAACTATTACTATGTTAATTCAATAGGTTGGAGTGATGAGGATTGCCATTATTTGAAAAGTGAAAGACCTCATGTGCAAGCCTGGCTTGAGAGAGAGCCGTGTGCCTGAGTACGGGTACAGGTCAGTTCAGACAAGTCACATCATGCACCAGGGGAAGTGTCTAGCGAAGAACTTGGGGTTTTACAGCATATTTACTATCAACTATTCTCCTGAAGTTTCATTTTTGAGGTAAGAATACAGTTTACACATGCAGTAGGACAGATCCACAGATACCCATTTGCAATACTTCACAGAGCAATATCAGAACAATTTTGAAGGAACTATGCCCTAAATGGAGGAAGAGGGGAAAAGGTCAATAAACAGAATGAAAAATCTCCTAATTTGATCAGTTTGCTGACAACAAATACAGATTGGGCAAACTACCAGGCAACTCCAACAGAACTAGCAAGGTTAATGGAGCTGCTGCTATAACATATTGTAGATCTAGTAGTGTCAGTGGCGATAGTGGTAATGTTGTAAACACAGTTTGTTTTCCATCTGGTGCGTGGTATATGCCCTTGATAAAAGGGTGCTGCATTATGCATTTCTTTTCTCCTAAAAACGTATAATGATTTTAACAGCCATATACAAAACCAGAACTTTTTTAAAAGAATCCTTAGGAACAATTTCCCCAACAACATGAAGGACAATATTAAACAGAAAAATATTCTCAAAATAAGCATGGGTTTCCCCCCACCTCCCCCTTCAAAAAAAAAGCTGTTCAACTACTTCCACAGCTGAATACCCTCAAAGCAGTTAATGTGAAAGCTGCCTCAGTCTGGAATGGAGAATAATGATATTTTACATTTAGATTCATCCTGAGCACTTCACAAATTACATAAAACACATTTTTGAAGCTATTAATTAAAACTATAAAAGATCTATGTTCCAAGGCATATTAAAACCAACAGAAAGTCTTACCTTCATTGCAATTGACTTTGGATCAGGCCTTGAGAGATCACTTACACAAAAATAAAGTACCTTTCAGTAGCACTTCATGCTGACAAGCAGTAGTTCTGAGTCTCAGATCCAACTTCATCCTATACTTTTAAGGATGCACACTGCTGAGCATGTAGTTTTAATTTTCTTAATCAATGTTTTTAACCAATATTCTGTTGAAGCCTTGATCTGAATTATAATCACTCTTTTCATCAAAATATTTACAAGAGAAAAAGTGAAGCCTGGAAGATTCACATTTGAATTGTGCATAGTATCTATGGTTACAATGTATTATAGATGGTAAGGAACAGTAACATACTGCATGAAATGAAAAGAACTGCAATCAGAAGGAATGTGAGACAGCCTAAAGGAGATAATACACAGCCTAGAGAAATGATGTGTATATTGGAGAAAGCTGATTAGAGGGAATAAAGGGCAGGGGGTGGAGGGATGACGACACTGCATGCAAATAGTCATATGCTAGAATTAAATAAATATAAAATAAAACTTCTTGACTGTGAAATGCTCATGGGGACAGGTGTGCCCAAAGGTGATGAGCTACTCAGGAAGGCAGGGCAAGACGGGTTGCCATGCCTCCATAGTCCAGCCTGCTACCTCCTATGTCTGAAATGACAGTCGTCTTCTCCCTTTGCTTCCGGTGCCAGCACAGATACTGGGTCAGGGGCTGTTGGAGAGGAACGGTTGTCTTTGTCTCTGAGAGACCATCTTAGTGCCCGAGTCTTGTCTGCTGTAAATCTTGTCAGCTAGGCTATGAAATCACCAGGAACAACGACCAACCAAAATGCCTGAAATTCACTGTGGAAGTGTTTCCTTGACGTCTGCTTGCTACTGGAAGCATTCAGTACAGCTGCACACAAACACTTCCTAAGTCACCAAGCTCTGTTAGTTTGGGGTTTACTTCTCAAAGCAAATACTTAGTTCTTCTGACAACTGGTTTGAATAAATTATACTGAATGACAGTTCAGTAAGACGATGCCCAGCAGTGCAGGTGAAGACCTGTATGGGAGTACAACAAACCTGGGGATTGTTCACAGGCAAAAGACAGGGACTTAGTATAAGAAACTACTATAAACTCTTATACTTTCCAGTTTATGCAATTCCATATGATACCTAGATGTTGTACGTTGGTGAAGCTGCAGAAGTTCTACAATACATTTTGCTTCAACAACTGATACTTAAGGAAGATGGATGTGCTGACCATAAGCTAAAACGCTGCTCATCAGCCCGGGGCCTGTAATGGGCGAGCAGGAGAGTGCCATGTGTACACCGCTGCTAGTGCTGCGCTGGCCTCTGCTCTGCCCTTCACAGGCACCGCTTTGCTCTACCCTCCTCTGCTGCTTACTCCATTTTGGAATGAAAATCAAAATCTCTACTGTCTACTTCGCTGAAAAAAACCCACAGAAATGTTACAAAGAACTGAGGAAAGGTCAAGAGGGAAGAGGAACAGGCTGAGGAAGAAGGAACAAGGAGGAGTTTTTCCAGTTATTGCTTCCACTGTTTTTGCAGAGAAGGTGGTATTTAGCATGCATGTTTAGTAGGCTCTTTTCTGATTAAACTGGGGAAGACTTCACATAAAGGGCAAAGGATATCACAGCAGGTCTTGTATTTCATATGTTTTCTCCTTAATCTGGAATACTAATTGTTCTTGAACTCGAAAACCCAGAAAAATAATTTCTTAGTGACAGTAATTAAACTATGTATATACCAATATATTTGGAGAAGTAGAAACCCATTTAAGTTTTAGCATTTATATTGCCAAAATTATTCAATACAATATGAGTGACAGACAAATTAACATAATAAAGGTAAAACAACATCAACAGTGCAAAGATTAATTCCATCTAATATGAACTACTAGCTGTGGTCTATGTTACCTCAAAGGTTGCACTGCAGAATCATCATGGAGTTGCATTGAATGCGGAAGTATAAATTCAATTTTAAAGAGCTGCGTTTTTGCTCTAAAACCATTAAAACAAAAGTCCAACCAGTTCTTACACAGTGGGATCACTGAGACAACTCTTATCACTAAACGGTCTCTTCTAAGAAAGGAACAATTGATTATTTTTTTTTCTGAAATAGCAATTTGATGACAGCTTCCTATTTTTCAGAAAGAAGCACTCTGGATAATCCCCCTGCCCCACTAAGCACGTTGTTATGTAGTAGTAGTGAAATCCTAACCTTTCCAGTTGTGAATTCTACATTTCCTTTCTTTTACTCCCCTTAGAGAAACAGAGGTGAAAGAAAAACTGGTTTCTGAAAGCAAGTATCAGTCTTACTACCCTATTTTTCCCATTGGAGAAGGTGAAAAACATGAATGAAATTTTATATAGATATCTTAAAAATAAGTCAGCACAGCTGGAAAGAAAGGGAGTGTTAAAAAGAAGAGAAATGCTACAATTAAAAAAATTCTCAAATTTCCGTATTTAATTGGCAAATAAGTAAAAACAGATTCAATGAAACTGCAAATGAAACATGTTTGTGTTCTTTTAAACATTCTGAGCATGCACTAACAGAAGAAGAAGAAAGTTCAAAAAATTCAGTTCCATTTGGCTATATCTCCTTTGTTTTGTTCAGGTTTAGAGGAGAAAAACTCAAATATGGCTTGGTTGTTCATTATATTTCTTGCCAGATAGAAATTATTAGAACTATCCTGAAGAGGATTTGAGAGTAGAATTTTTTTTGAGAGAAACCACTTCCTTAACTGGAGAATCTGGATCTCATACACCAAACACTAAAGTAACCTTTAAATTTTTAAAGAATGTTATACAGGCTTGTTTAGCTGACAGTCTCAGTTTTTCAGTATTTAATCGACATTTTAAAGAAAATTTTTGAAAATGCTCCATTTTCACAGTTAGATCTCATGTAAAAATTTGTTTTCTATTTAATTATTCAGTTTAATTTCTCAACAATACTACTCCATGTTACTGACCTGGCACGCACACACACCCCTTTTATAAAAAGGTTTTTGATTACAGCAAAATAATACTCATGCAAATATGGTGTTCAAATGACAGTATAGTTTCAGCAAAACTGTTTACAAGGAAAGCACACTATTCATCTCAGATATACAGAAGACATTTAGGTTATATATACACCAAATTCTATGCCTGTTATTATGTAGTGGTTACACTACAAGTGCCAAAAGTCACCAGCAACAATGAGGAGTATATGGCACGGGAGCTATTTAAGCAACTAAGATAAATACACTCGTTGTAATAGGTTACTGTTCACACACACAATATGCATTAGCTTTTGACCTGATGAGTGTAGTTTAAAACAGTTAAGACAGAAAGCATAACGGAGTAGGATGTATTATTTATTATTACACAGCATTATGATGCTTAGTCAGTTGCAGGACCTGACAAGCACAGGAGACAAACCTGTATTACCTGAATTCATTAGTCCTTGGAATGATCGTATTTGGAGAAACATAGGATTACACTAAATTACTCCACCTTCTCTAACTCCTTGTCATGAAACGCTATCATGCCCTTGTCATGCATGATGCAGTTGGCTAGGATACATTCATTTTTTTTCTTAAAACCCATTTTCCTTTCTGTCCACCATTTCCCACTCCTGCTCTTACACAGCAAATCAACTTCTAGCAATGAACAGTTTGAATAAAAAATACCTATTGGAAAAGAAGTCCTAATATTAAAGAATATTAATTTTTTGATCACAAGGGAATATTAAGTTGTTTCAGCTACCTTAGCAATATAAAATATTCCTGTGTATTTAAAGCCTTTAAATTTGAAGTATATAAGCCTGATCATTACTTTAAGACTGAGAATCTAAAGAGTAAAATCATTTAATGACACTAAACCCCATGAAACTCCAAAATCTTCCATGGTATTAAACATGGTAATAGTAAAATCTGTTTACAGATTAAATTCTTGTGAATATAAAATGTTTATTCTGTGTATATATAGCACCCAATACAATCTGCTTTTGATATCAAATAGTAATTTCTAAGGCTAAAGAAATAAACATTTCCTCCATGCTGAAATACAAAAGGAATAGCCTAAGTCATTAAGCTATGTTTCTCACTGCTTCTTATTTAACACTATTTCACATGTGCACAAACGATTCTAGGTTCATAATACTAAGAAGCAGGTATTTGTTTAAAGCCTCAAGTTTAGAAATGGAACAATAATTTAGGGATAATCAGAAAACCAAGAGTTTCATCCTGCAGAATATTCATAGCATTCAATGTTGAGATTTGGCATCTTAAATATGCCTAAATTCAAGTGCGCCTGAATTAGTATTTCCAATTTGCACTATAAAACATTCCAAACTATAGCTGCCTGTCACTGCTGGATTATTAGATCTTTGCAATACAGATATCTATAATTTATAAGCTACATATTGTTGCACAGACCTGTGACTTCCAATAGACAGTTAATCACACCTTTGCATTTGAGCAACCTTTACATTGTGTGGAGAAACCACAGGTAAGAAAGTGCCAGAATATTTTCAAGAAACCAACACAACGCAAGCGTTTCATTAGGTAACTCTGGCTGCATCATTTCAGGAAGCAAGCAGCAGCCCCCGCACCGCAGGTAAAACAACGCCATTGCAACAGTAAGAATCCTTTCTTCACAGGTCATCTTAGAATTTCCCCCAAATTATTTCAAGGACCAAGGACTGAAAATCAAACCTGAACTATTATCACATTTTCATCCTCTTTTTACTAATACATTGTTTTATTAATTGTTTGTTCTGTTTATTTGTACTGATTTCCCTTCCATCTACGTTTTCCCTTGCCTTCCAACAACTGTCTGACTTTGACCTAAACAAGAGTGGCATCTCTAGATTAAGTTTATGGAGATCTAAACTACCACACCTCATGCAAATACACACCGCACTCCATTTTCCCCATAAAATTGTAAATCAGTTTCCCATTTCAGAGAAACTTCTTCAACAGAAGGATGGTGCAACATTTTTGTTGTATATTTAATGTTCTGTAACGCTACTGTAACTCATGGAAACGCTTTTGCTGGAAATTGAATGGGGAAGACATTCCTGGAGAGTAGCTGATTTCCAGGCAATGTTCTGTTAATTTTTTAACGCATCTCTTATTTTGATTCGTAATTGTAGTGAAAGATATTTTATTCAACACTTTTAATTTATGCTTTCTGTTATAAGCAAAATTAGCCAGATCTCTTTTTAAAGACTATTTTCCAAGCATTTATTACTGTGATACATTATGTTACACAATGAAACTTTATGAAACTACAATGAAAATAATCACAAGTGTTACCTATGATGTGGAAAATATTTATTTTACACCTTATATAGGTTAGTCCAATACATTCTTTAAGCTGAAATATTCTTCTTTTCTTTCCCTCTAAAATTATACCACCAGCATTTTGTTGAGACTTGACTGATATACATCGCGAATGACTCAGCTGTAAACAAGTGTGAATCTTGTATTTAAAAATTCTTGACAACAGGACACCTAACAACTTGGATGGATCTTACCAACTAATTATTAAAATTAATGAAATGTAGATTAGTAATATGTGCATTCTGCAATTGACTATATAGTAAAAACCACAACACTAAGAGATGTGTATTCACATTGCTTTTGTTTTGGATGAAGTCTTTAACTACTTCTTTAGACTACAGTCATTTGTAGGCAGACAATTCCCAGAGCATTTCTTTTATAATTCCCAGAATGTTTCTTTTTTAGATTTCTACTTTTCATGGAATGAAGCAATAGCAAATATTCTGTAATATACATATATATATATGTTTATTTCTCATTTTATCTTTGATTCATGGATCAACAGAAGAGTTACTTACATGAAAAACTGTCTTAAATAAGAACTATCTGTCACAAACATGTCTAGGCTCATATTTATTCATATTTTATTCCTTACACAGATAATGTCAGGACTTGATTTTCCAACAGTCCTAATAATCTTAAAGATAACTCTGAAATTTACTTGCTATCTTTACTGTGATGACCTTGAATAACATAAATGGTTATGCACACTTTCAGGATTGCAAACTTTTGCCTGCTAGGCACCAAGATATAAACACTATCTGTTTATTTGTAATCCTCACTTAGCTTATTTATTTTTAAATATGCAGTTCTTGGAGTTTTGTACTGCTCCTGGACTTCAGAAAATGCATTTGTATTAACATTACAATGACAATATTAATTATATGCAAATGTGTTTAAAGATAAATATCAAATGTCTAAAGTCAAATTTAAAATGTTAATAAAAGTATCTGAACTGTACCTTTTGTATTCTGCTTGCAAAACAGTAAATGTGAGGATTACTACAAACCTCACGCCACCTTTATGGTGCTAACTTACCCTATTAGGTGACCGAGTGGGTGAAAGTGCACCTAATGATATTTGCAGTATTTAGTAAGTGCCACTCATCAAAGAAGGATCACCATTTACACCAGTTATATGTACTTCTGGACTCTGATTAAAGATAAAACTAAAATTGTATCTTACAGGAGGCTGAATCATAGAAGCTTACAAACTAACATTTACACCATAATTTATTTATTTATTCTAACTCATAGAGAAGTTCTTTGGATGTTCTTGACCTCAGAGTGTTTTCCGGAGCAGTTCCAAAGTGGGCTCAAGCTGCCCTAGGAGTACCCAAAGCTGCCACTGCTGGGCTACTCTGTACCTCTGTCCCCTCATGCACTGGCCATACTGACCACAGAGCCACACAGCAACAGCAAACTCAAACCTATTCCTAAAGGAAAAATTTGTTCTGATGGTTTCTGAATAACAGAAACCTTAAGATACCTTGGACAAGATATCCCTGTATTCATTTCCATATGCTATTTGTGTCACTTTTCCTTTCAATTAGTTTTTAGATAGGATAGATCACGCTTTCAACAGCTAGCACACTACCATATTAAATTTGAGAATGATTACAAAAAAGAAAACAAGGAAAAACGAAGAACAGAAATATGAACTTCAAAGGTTAGGCATGGAATAATAAACTTAGGAAATTACATTCCCACTTTCTTGGTGTTTCAAACATGCTGTTTTCCAATGGCAAACATGAGAAAGAAAGGTCACAATGTTCTGACCTCAATGGTTTTTCATTTATTTTCTCACATTGCAGTAGTCTGTGTCTTAACTATCAGAGTGCGGAGCATCACATGCACCAATTTTATTACTAGCAAACGTTCAGTCTTTTGTACCAGTAGCAGCCGATCCGACAGTAGGGTGCACTATGCCCTCTCTGTAACACTAAGGGTCAAAAAGCCACTTCTAGGTGGTTGGAGAATTAATTTTTAAGCTTCTCTCTGCCTACCTGAAAGTAGGGCTTCAAAGCCAAATCTGTCATAACCATTCCAGAATATTCTGCAATAGATCTCCTTATTCCATCTGTTGTGTGGAATTCAACATCAACAAAGGCTGCATCTGCTTTACTTTGTACAAAGCACTTAATTTAGAACAAGAATGAGCATTACTTCTCAAAACTACGCTGACTTCAGAGCAATGAGATCACACCCAAAGGGAGGAGCAAGAGGCAGGGATTTACCTGGGATGCTAGGTCTCCACTGTCAAGTCCTGTTACTAGGACATACTCTTAATGGGTGACATCTACAAATAAGAAGCTACTGGATCCTTTGGCTGGCAAGGATGTGTTCTGTGCCAGAACAACATTCATAAGCTCAGCCAATAAATTTAAAATGACAGGCCTCCTTAAATTCTGTTTTCTTTTTTATTTAATCCAGTAACTTTGAAAAAATCAACAGCAGTACATCTTTATACTTGTTGATCCCGTTACAAACTGATATGGCAAAGACTGTTATTACCAAGTGTAAGTGCCTCTTTTCTGCAAAGGATGAACTTCATAAAGCTGTCTGCATCTAAACCCAGTTTCCGCACACAAAAACCAAAAACCCTATCAAAACACACCAAGAATCCTCAAGTCTGTACGTACACAGAGTGCATCACAAAGGCCCTATGCTAAGCTACAAAATATTTTTTTGCTGAACTGTTTAAACCATCAGATCACGCAAGTACAATTCCAAATGTTTTTTCCTTCACAATATGTATTCTGCACTCTAGATTAAAAAATAAGTGTCTTACTACTTACCAGTCTTTTCTTCTACTCTCTTCAAGAGTGGCAACTATTCACTCATTCAGTAATTCTGAAAAAGAAGAAAGCAGGAATGTTTGTTTCAGGTGTCAAGGTCAATATAAGTATCAAGGCGGGGTGGGGGAAGTGTTGAACAGTGTTCTACAACTTGCTACCAGTTTTCCCATAACCAAAAGCACCGCAATAGATTTAAAGATGACTATGGGAGACAACTTCTGTTACTCCAGTCCTCTTTATTAAAACTCTTCAGTTCTTAAGTACGGATTCATCTGCCTGCCCCTTCCTTACAGTCACAGTGCAAGTATGCCTCACAAATTACGACTATCTACAGTTTCGTATTTCCAAGTTTTCTAATAATGGAATTAAGAGCTCAGAGAAACCAAAACCCAAAGGATCAAGACATTCAGCAGATTCATGCCAGTAAGGTTTCTCTGGTGCTTTCTTCACAAATGCAGAAAATGCAGCTCCTGCCTAACTCAGAGGCTCTGACAGTTACAGCCAAAAGAAGTTCATTTTCAGATTAAGTTAAAAAAATAATATTATCTGCACACCTTTATGGAAAAGTCAAAATACCTTTTCACAATTTGTGCCAAAATGTGACATATATATACACAAATATACATATACACTGTCCTTTTATATTTGGGTTACAAATCAATACTTTTTTTTTTTTCCTTATTTTCTTTCATCATACAATTTCATTACAGAATTTCAGGCATCAGTTCATTAACAAACGCTTCATACACAGCTTAATTTAGCTTGGGTTTCGCTTGCTCTGAGAACTATCTATTCTAGCAATCATGAGGGCTTAAGGAAATATTTTGGGTTGCTTTTTAACCTCAGTGCTCCCCACGAACAGAGAGCTGACAGGAGCTGTGTTCAGTGACAAGGAGGCTGGCAAAGCTACTTGTATTTCCTACAAAAATGTAAACTAGCAACAACAAAGAACAGCACTTAAAGAGTAAAATGAATTTGTATACAATACGCTGTTCTGAGGCAATTAAGAGTTTCATTTACAGCAGCTTGTTACCAAAGTAGTGCCAGCAGTGTTTATTAATTAAAGGTGTTTTTTCATCCTTAGCTCCTTTGTGAAGAAAGTGCGAATTAGCCTACTGTTTCTGGGGAATTACAGTTTTTCTAATCATTTAAAAAATGAGGGTAACTAGTTCTGCCACCTATTTGCCCTGCAAACATTCTGCCTCTTACACACGCCAGAAATTGACAGCTCTCTTTCAGACTGCCTATACATTACTTCAAATTTTCTGTACAAATTTTGAATTTATTTGTACATGAACCAAAATCTGTGCTGGTGTTCTTTTAAAGCAACTCTGCTCTTGGCTTTCAAAAGAACATGTTGTTTCATTCCCCTAAAGAAGCTCAGAACATCAAGGAAAATAACATCAAGTGATAGCGGGTTCAAACGTACTTCTAATCTTTACAACCCTTCAGTAGTTACATTAAAAAAAGTGAGGCATAATTTATTTCTGATGAAACAGAGTTGCTCAGCTTTCTGCTAATAGGATCCTCAGGGCAAAAGGGGTAGGGAAAGCACTGATAAAAGAAGAGAGCTTCATTTCACTGTTTTTTCCTAGTCTGGAAACAATAAATTAATAATAGTGTTTACTCTGATTATCGTTGATTTAGGATAAATTGTTCTCATTTAGCAAATGGGGAAATGAAATTCAGCGCCCAAGGGAATGAGAATATAAATCTATGCCAAAGGCTAGAATTGAAGACACATTTACAGACCCATTCTGAATTCCTGGATTAATTCCAGTCATTGCTGATTGTAGGGAGGCTGATATTCTAGTACCATTTACCAGTTTAATGATGCAAGTTGGCACTCCTTTCCCCTCCTCTCTCCTTGCTTCCCCTTCTGATCTCCTCATGCCCCTCACAAAAGTTTTATTTTTTAAATCCTTGAAGGGTCACTAATTTTTAAGTTTCCCCTCCCTTTTTTGGAAAAAGACAGCACAATTCTTTCTCATCAGTACACACCTATGTTCTGATACTGCTCATCTAAAATTATTCTTCAACTAACCAATTCTTGCTCAAGAAGTTAAAAGGAAAATGTAAGAAACTTAAAACGGCATCCTGCCCTATTGAAAAAAAAACCAAAGTGTTTCTCAGAAAAAGCATCATGAAAGCAGCAGAAACACTGTTACTCAGCCACGAAGATAGCTCGGACTAAGTATATTATTAAAAGTGTTTTCATTTCTTTAAAGTGCTATATTATCATCATACTTGCTATGCTTGAAAATAATGAAAGAGGATACATTCAACAGTACTCAAGCTGATGGCATACAGCAAAAGCCTCAGGCTAGTATTGTGTTTCCTCCTATAGAAGTATCACCATTTATTACCACTCATTAAAATTTAATTTCGTAGAGCATCTTTAAAAGGTCATTTTTAAATGGCAGTATTGTAGCCAATATTACTGACTAGTTAACCGCTTTGAGAACACAAATCTTCACAGATTTGTTGCTTTGAATTATTAAATATAAAGCATAAATCTAATTCAGCTTTTTCTTATAAAAAAATTAGTTTATTGTTTTCCTATTTAATTGACAGTGCCATTTGTTTTGTTTTCTCCTGACAAATATCTTGATATTTAAGATGATATTCTGTTACTACCATGACGTTTGACTATGTATTCGTTACCTTACATTGCATTTATTGCATTCTGGGATGGTATGTACCTTAATGTTTTAGTCACTATTTTCATAGGTACTACATTTATCATTTAAACACGGTGTATGGAAGTGATGAACTACACCCACAAAAATCAAACCAAGGACATTTTTAGAAAACAAAAAATTGATACCTAGCTTAGCCTCCACAGTGCCCAGCAGGCATATAGCAATAGCATATTCATTATTTGAATATTAATATGCAGTACAATTTGATGTGCTCAGAAATCCACCTGACAAGCATTAGTACCAAACCGGGCTTAGCACATCACTATTTACAAGTGTGCAGGGTATCACTGCTTCCCACATAAGCTATCAGTACAACATACAGATACATCCCATTCATTTTTTTCAAGTGAAATTGAATTACAAGCACACAGAGGATGAGTTTTAACCCTTAAACCCAGGAATTTAAACCTGAAACTCAATTTCTTTACTGCTAGTTTACAGACATACTTATGAGCTATAAGTTGTTTTGGCAGCTTCTCCTTGTTAGTAGGAAAACTGTGCTGACTTTGAATGTTCTCAATGGCTTTTGGCACCCTCAATTACGCTTTTTAAATGATTAAATAATGACACAGTGGGGAATAAGTTTGACATACTTCTTAGTGGCTATGTTCTTACTTATAAACTTGCTGACATTGTCTTTTGAAGGATCTTCCCTTTCAAAACTGGATGCTTAACAAAATGATACAACTGCATGCAACAATATTTTAGTTAATTGTGTGCATGAGAAGAGTAGAGCACACATTGTTTCTCTCTAGCCAAAGTACTGGCTATGAGCAAAATTAAACAGGTATTTGTACTACGCTGCTGGACAGGATAGTTAACAGCCAGGAAACACTTGGTTTCCACAAAAGGAAAAAAGAAAAAAGCCAGAGTCAGAGAGACAAGCCAGTGTCACTGAACAAACCCATGGCTAGAAAATTTGGAAAATCTAACCTAAGATTCCTGTCTGTTGTCCCTACGGTGGCACACACTGCCGTAGGAACATTCCCTGAAATATTTAGATAACAATTTTTTAAGATTTCAGGATTAATTTGCAAATATGCCAATAAAACATTACTCAGTCTTACTGAGCACTAGCTCATATCAGGTCGATTGAAAATAACTTTCTAAGACTCTGACTAAATTGCTTAAGATGGGCCTTCATCATCTTCTTTGTCTCACCACAATTTACATTTCAGAGGGACAGGATAATACCAAAACCACAAGAACCCTAAATAAAACCAAAACCAGGCAAACCCTACTACTAAACAGAATCATACAATCATTTAGGTGAGAAAATGCCTTTAAGATCAAGGCCAACTGTCAACCCAGGACTGCAAAGTGCATTACTCAACCATGTCCGCAAGCACTGCATCTACGCGTTTTTTTAAAGATCTCCAGGGATGAAGATGCCACCATCTCCCTGGCCAGCCTGTTCCAATGCTTGACCACCCTTTCAGTGAAGAAATATTTTCAAACATCCATTCTAAACCTTCCCTGTTGTAACCTGAGGCTGTTTCCTCTTGTCCTACTGCTTGTTACGGCTCAGGGGGCTGAGTACCCAGAGGGTAACTGGTTTTAATATTAAAGGCAAAGAAAGCATTAAGTACCTCAGCCTTTTCCTCACCCTTTGTGGCAATGTTCCCCCCCCACATCCAATAAAAAATGGAAACAGAGGCTTCTTCCAAGGACAGTGAAGTCAGACATTTAGAATAGAATGTAAAAATAAATAATTATCACACGTGGAAACTAAATTGAAGAACATCAAGATTGCAAGGTGTAGCTTACCTCTTCTTTAATATGATTAACATATTTGCAACACACTGTTCAAAGACTTCTCAAAGCAGAGTCACATCTGTAACAGATCTATGCTTCTAGTTTTATTCTACTAGTCTAGATGCTCAGCTCTAAACACCATGCCTTTTATTTTCAAGTTTTCCCAAGATTTTAAGCACATACTTCTGTGTCACTAATTCTCAAGGTTTGGGCAGGACTGTAGAGTTTCAAATCTACTACAGGTCTAAACTAAGCAGAAATTAAGGATTCCTCTATCCAAGCCTTCTCAGAAAAATCAATCCAATAGTTACTTTCAGCATAAGCTTCACCCAGAGCTCCATACAAAATGTTTTGGTAGACAATTTTTTAATGCACAGCCAGAGAATACTCTGAGAATAATACAGCCTAGTTAAGCAGCTGGTACACACACAGGACATGGGATGCTTAGATTAAATAACCTGTTTAGATTGACGGGATTCAAACTCCAGATGTCAAACTGCTTCCAGCAGAACAAACTAACAGGTATGTAAACTAGTCTGATGGTGAACACTTTCAAATCTCAAACCTGAAAGTATTCTAGACCATCACAGCACTCTCCAAAACATCATTACACTCAGTCTCATAATCTAAAAGGCCTCACACAGGGCACCAATTGTCGCAGCATGTCCAAACTATCCAGCTGCAACAAGGTCTTTAACCATCTCATAACAACATACTCTTCATTCAAGCCCTCTGCTACCTTCTCCTCGCCTCATCCAGGACGTGTGCTCCCTCTCCTCTTCCTTCTCCCTCGGCTGCCTCTTTTCATCGGCTCTCAACCACTTAACAGAACCAGCCACAGCTGCACCTTATCTACATCGGCCAACCCACCGCCCTGAAGCCAACCCACAGTTGTATATTGTCAATGCTAATTAACCCAGCTTCATTCCGCTACACTCCCCCCCCCCTTTTTTTTAACTTTTCATACCTTATGTTTTTAACAATCATTACAACCTTTTTACAAATTAATTTTTCATACAGTCCTCTATAATTCCTCTACACTAGACTGCTACAAGAAATACAGGACTCAGTAGGACATATGATTTGACTTCTACTCCTCAGACTGTTGCTACATTTTTTACTGAAATTACAGTGGACTTGTTATGAAGTGAATGCTCGAGGCAGGCATATTAAATATAGCCACATCCTACTGTTAAATAGCATCCACAGATGCAAAGTTTGCTGACTGATTTCATCTTGTAAGTAAAGATAGAAGTTCAAAACCTCTGACAAAATCTGCTCTAATAAGAAATCTAGTTCAATGAAAACATCAGATTACATTAAAAACAAGGGATTATTATTTTCTTTTATATATTTTTGAGACCACAGGCTTTGGCTAAACTGCAGAGAAACATCCAGGCAATTATACCCTTAGATATCCAATTATCATTCTGATCTGCACCAGAAAAAGAGTAAACTTAAAAAAATCATGGTACATTAATACAGAAATGTTTTCCAGTATAGTTAGTTGAATTTAGACATTGTAGTAACAAGCAACAGCCTTTGTATAATGCATCACCAAATTATAAACTATGTCTAAAATTTATAGTAGAAACAGATGTAAACCTTAATCCAAGGAAAAAGTGAGATACAACGCTTTCCCTGAAGTGGTCTAATTCTTATTATGTCATTCTAAAGAAAAATCGGGAAGACTGCAGTTCAGAACCAGACTTTTCAGAATTCCCTCCAGAAGAAGACTTTTATCTGCACCGTGACATCAGTACATTGACATAGCAATATGACGCATGTGTTTTACTTTAAACTCATGTCCTCCATCAGGCCTCCAAAATTCTTTCAAGATACTTGCTTTCCACTGGTAGTAATTGCTTGACAGCATCAGACTTATGGTAAAAAATGCTCTGCAAAGGCTCTGAAAACCAATTTTCCTCAGCGGTTTCTCTACACAAAAAGCGGCAAAGCTGCCTGCACACTGGCATCCACGACGTTTTTTGTCACATGATTTTCTGATGACTTTACCTATTATTTTCATCAATTTTTTTTACATATATATTTTAAAAGGTCTTTTTTATCCAGGGCAGCTGGTCATGGAGAGCACTGGAATAGGGAGCAATAATTTATATCAGGAAGCAAAATGTCTTTTCAGATGCAGTTTGCAAACTCACCCTTGTTTGCTATCTACTGCCTATTTTTTAAATAATGCACAAATCATCTCCAGTGCCATGGAAATAATCAACAGAGAATCAAAACCTGGAGATTCTACTAGAGCACAAATCAAAAGCTGTTGGAATCCAACAGCTGGAGCCTGTCTCATTATTTCACCGTGCTTTGATGTGCTTTTCAGCCAAGTATCTTAAAGAATTACTTGCAGATATGTCTATCTACAAATTCTACATTGCTTACACATTATAGTTTCCAACAGAGATAAATATTGTAACTGAGCTCTCATTTTAAAAAAGAAAAAAAAAAAAAAACTAACCAACTTTTTTTTCTTCTTATCTTCTATTAAGCACAAAATCCTGTAAATAGAGGAACTGAAAATCAGCTGCATCTAATAAAAGAATCAAGTTTGTTATTGACTTTGAGCTGGTAGTTTCCATTAGATTATCCATCATACTTTTATTATGTGATCAACTGCTTAATTAATTTTGTACTCATGTATTTAGGCAGAATACTGTATGTTTCAATGGGGTTTACTATAATCCTGCACCTGCGGCCTCAGAGATTTAGACAGCTCTTTATCATAAGTTTATACTGTGCCTATAATCATGTCAGCTGGAGTATGGTTCCAGCTATTCACTCTGTTGAAATATATCAGTGTTTAATTTCTGAGGCACTAGAAAATTTGCATCTGTGGTTACGTGTCTTTGGACTTTAATCAGATCAAAGTCACTGAGAAATATTAAGAGAGTTAGATACAATATTTTGCTCAGACAGTTTTAGTGGATATATCAGACACTGTTTTGATTTTCCCTGCTTATCTAGTAGTATGAACAGATGCAATCATGTTATTGTATAATGAACGTTGATTGCCAACAGTATTTGATTTTGCAACCATTCAGCAGTGATAATTAAAGATAACTTGATATCCTATACAGTGATAGCTAAAGATTGCTTTGTGTGCATTATTGTATAAATAAATGCCATAGAGAATGAATGAATTCTCTATAACTTTTTATCTGACATAATTCAGGGTAGAAAAAACCCCATGAGTCTTGATAACAAAAATATTCAGATGCAAGTGAAAGGCTTCATTCCAAAATTTGTGTTATTTATGCTTTATTTTCTTCTGGTTTGTAGCATTTATATTAAGTAAAGGTTTAGTACTTTACAATGCATGAGCTGTAACTTCTACAAAAAAGGCAAGAAATGAAGTAACATGGAAGCTATACTGTTACCCACAGATCACACCAGGCTTGCTCTAAAGAGTGCTGTAGTCAATGGTAGTCTCTTCTGCAATTACAATGAGGTTCAGATAAGGCCCACAGGCAGTAGACATATATACATCTATTACACCATACAGAAACCTTAAGAAGGAAGCATCTAAATGTACCTTTTCCACTCATAAACTTTTCCAAAACTCCGAATTTCATACCGCTGTATTTTTGACTAAAACTTGATGTTCAAACCAAACCATACCTGAAACATGAAACAGGAGCTGAGTTGGAGTTGTCCCTCTCTCAGCAGTAGGCCAGGGAAGGCATGGATAGGCTCAAACCATAGAAACTTAATTATTTTTATTTTTCTTAGGCTTAATGACTCTACAGTTCTTCTCTTGCATAGTGGAAGAAATCTGCCACAGCCCCGCAGCTGTTGGTTTGCTCAGATCTAGCATGTTCACTGGGCAGGGTATATGTGAGATGACACAGAAATGCATCTTTGCTCGCTCAGGCATGCAAGGCACTGGCGCTGTACCCTCCCCGCTCCCTGTACACACAGGAAGGCAGAGAAGCAGAAACGCCTGGCTTTGTATTCCCACCATCAAGTCCTTTTCTGACTATTTTGAACATGCACAGCCCTTTTCAGAAGCAGATGCAGCCTTAGCCCAGGAGCCATCAGTGTTCTTCCCCCCAACCCTGCACACTGCTGTACACCATTTTGGATTTGCATAAGTTTGCTTTAGAACAGTGAAAGTCATCAGGGTAATAAGCATGATCAGGATCAGGATCATGGTACAGTACATCACATCTATAATAACTTCTACTTAACCATTTCAGTCCCAAGGCATGCAAATATTGTATGTGATCCTTTAGCAACCGCTACAAGTATCAGCTATATACAGCACCAGGTAACTGATGCACATCTCCAATGCCAACTATATATTGCTTTTTATCACAGACCCATTTAAAGTTTTACATTTCACTTTTAATCATAATCCAACAAGCCACACAGAAAGCTGCTTAGTTCACTGGTCAATATAGTTAGCAGGTGAACTCCTTATAAATGACAGAAGCACTTTCACTGCAGCAGTTCTTCCTGGTTTAGAAAGGATGTGTGTCAGGTGTTGAAACTCACCAATTAAATTTTCTTCATTCTTGATGTGACCTTTAGTCACTGAGTATGTTGTGAGCTGTATTCTCCCCCTGCTCCCTGCCCCAAGAACTGCAAGACTAACTCCTATACAGTCTCTTCTGGATCACAGATAATTTGAAGCTGATAATTATTTCTGGGTTTTGCTAAGAAATAGAAATACCTGTGCCTCTGATGCATTTCCACTGTGTGTCATTGTGTATGTCAAAGATATCAGTTTCCTGCGATCTAAGAAAGCATTTCTGCTGACATTCTTCTTATGACTTTCATTCCAATTTATAAAGTTACCTGTTGAGGAATTTTTATGATACCATCTACTTCCTATAGAGGCTACCACCTAAGCCTTGATTAGTTCACAGGAGATCAAACTCCCTAACAAGTTACTGTCAGTTGCAGTTTTAAGAGTAGAACTAGGTCAGGTTTATTACCTACATCAATTCTTTCATGTAGCAAAGCAAAGACAAAAAAAGAATGTTGGAAAAAAATAAAGGAAAACAGGACCGAAAGTCTAACTAACAGATCTAAAATGCTTCTTATCTCAAAAGTGAAATGCCACAAATGATTTTTAAATTACCAAGCCCCCATGGCTGAAGCCATATAGTCTCCAGCTTTGTCTAAGAGACCTTACAATATTACAGCAGTTTTTTGTTACAGAGATAGCATATGAGCAGAGTCATTTGTAATACGGAATCCCTTAGATATTCATTCAGCAAAAGCTGTGGAAATGATTTGTGTTCTGATGAGGACAGAAATAGCTTCTGCACAATATTGATCCTCTCCAAGTGTTAGGATTGTTCTGCGTACTTTTTGAGGAGCTATGCTACAATAGAAACAACAGTAAAAGCTTTATAAGGTTGCTTTGTATCATATTTAGTCACTTTTATATATATATATATATCTCAGGATAACACATTACTTTGTGGAATCCTTGGTGCCTTTCTACAGCTAATGTCTGTTCAGTATTACCCCTTTATTGCAGTGTTTTGTTATTTTGCCTTCTGCTAATCTTCAGATCCAGGAAATGCAAACACATTGCAAGAGAAGAAAGTGTCTTTTTGAGAGGAAAGTGCCTTTTCAAAAAGTTAAGGCTTGTGATTAAGTTCCAAGGGTTTTCTTTTATTTGGACTGAACTGTCAATCTGTTTTTAAACTTTTGTTTCTTTTAGGTGCAGCATCAGTGATGATCACATTCCCAGGCCATCAGGTACTCAATGCTTAAGCAGACAGACTAAACCCGGTTTTCCAAAACCACTGAAGGGAAAAAAATGATGGCTATGGCTACAGTATTCATGGTTGTAGAGGAGAATTCTAATGCACCAAAAAGGTACTAATATAGAGAGTTTAAAGGAAAGAATACAGGAAGGTAAAGTAAAAGCTGTTAGGTAACCAGAAATTCCTACAGTAGTAGTGAAATAATTGTTATTAATCTTTCGGCTTGAACCCACTGAGTTTGGGGATAAACCATGGCATTAGACACAGATGTTATTAAGATATACTTTGCAAGAACAGGCATCTAAGGAGAGAACATAACTTAAACACATTTTTGGGTCATGTCTCCTCTCCTGTATCCTCCTTATTCCTGCCAGTACTAATTAATGTACAAGCTCACAAAAACATTGCCAGCAAGTGTGTGACAAGCAGCCTAAATGGGAAGCTTTTCCAGCGCTAATGAAACACATGGGAAGTGGAATGAGGTGTAGGCAAAGTACCATTATACTGATTTTGCCATCTACATAGTTACTGTCAAATGCAAAATCTACAAAAATCAAGGAAGAGGCCAGATTCACAGTTTACTGATGCTACAATTTATGAAAAACAGTTACAAGAGTCTAAAGAATGTTTTCCCAATTAAAAAAAAAAAAAAAAAAAAGTGTGTTTACATATCAAAGCCGTTTGAGTCAGAATGCTCAGATCAAACACAGCATGCATGTGTAAACTCAGTTTACAACACTGAAGCTGTGCAACAGTGTCCAACTCCACATATCCCAACAAAAACAGAACACCCCCATAGGTATGCTCTTCCCAAAAGTCCTTTTCTTTAGCAGCTCCAGGCCTGCTACTGATAATCCCCTTCCTCTGATGAAATAATGCAATACAAAAAGGAGAAAAGCTCACCGGTGGCTTTACTTTGCAACATTTGAGAACAGAACCTTAGATATTTCCCTCCTCAAATCTCTTCTTGAATATGCTACCTGCTTATCTATCAGCCCGTGTTAGCTTTTTCTAGAAGTTCAGAGTTTCAAGGAGGGGGGTAGCAAGACCCCTGAGCTGCCAGTGAAACTTCTCTGAGGTTTTACTTCTGCACCCCTGACCACAATAAGGACATCCTTGGGGTAAGATCTAACTTTTCAAAGACTGAATGATCTCTTTGCATTTTTGAACAAAAACGGAAAACAAAATGCAGAAATCCAAAATGCAGGAGACACCAGCTGGTGTGATGAGACTGTCAGGTGCCTGCTCCGAGCTCTTGAAATTGAATCTCTTGAGATTCCGGAATCTCAACAGAGAAAGGGAATGGGGTGCTCTAACCCATGCAGGATATCACCAGGCAAGGGGGGGTTCCCTGAACGCACCTATATGTACGGTAGATTCAGACCATTTCTCACAAGGTTTTTTGGTTACCTGTCTGAGGATAGGAAGCATGGGAGCCTAAACAGTGCATCCTGGATTGTTGTGACAGAAACAAGATGGAGTTTAAAGGTACTGTAGTGACTCTGCTGGAAACCAAAAAGCAACTCAGGTGGACTGAATGTTGCTCACTTCTAACCCATAGCAACATGAACAGAAGAGATGCTTTAACTTCTTCTTTATGAAGATAAAATACCTCATACTTCCAATTTACCAATTCGGAGCCAAAGCTCTTGCCTAGGAAAAATAATAATAATAAAATCAATCAATACTCTTAAACTTGGCAGGCCTAAAGATAACAGCAGAGAGAAGCTATTTAAAAAACAAAAGCAACACGCACAGACACACCCCCCCATATGGTTATAAAGGAGAATTTGATTAGAAAGGCAAAAAAATATTACCATCCTGCCCCTACCTCAAAGAGGCAAAAAGAGCTGGAAGAAGCTTTTAAAAGTCCAAAGATGTTTCTAAACCAACAGACATTTCTCTCAGAATGCTTTCTTGCTTGTGTAACATATCTCTATTATACTATATATATACCGCATCTGTATTTACAGTGCTGCACTGTTGCACACAAATCACTCCCAGACCCCTCCCTCCTCCTCTTTTTCATGGGAAGCTTGGAAGGCAGCCCCGTAGAGCCTGCAGCACTGCAGATGGGTCAGAGAGCCTTGCCAGCAGCCTTGCTCAATACCACTGGACAATTTTACAGGCTTCTGTTTAAACATTTTGCTGTGAATATGATTTCTGATTCAAAATAATGATGGCATATGGCACTACTTTAATAGCACTGCCATTTTGGGTGGAGTGCAAGGTTTTGTGGAGTTTTCTATAACACAATAGCTGCATTAGCTACTGGAAATGGACAGCAGAGAGTAATAAGGATGACCTGTTCAAAACGGAAGTTTCAAAGTATGGCGTTCTGTGCAGGTGGGATAAAAGATGTAATATCAGACACAGGAGTTCAAAGGTCGATGAGATGGCAAAACATTATTAACTCAGTATCTCCTTAAATATAAAAAATATGGCCACAGAGGTCATCCAACTTTCCTCCTTTTTTTTTTTTTTTTTTGACTATCTGAATACCTAATCGGGAATTAATCCATGACAGCCTTTTAAGCCATTAAAATGTTCTGACCAAATTGAAGTACAAAATGACCAGCAGCTGAGGACCATTTACAACTGCAACTAGAGAAAAAAAAAAAAGGAACCTTTGAGGAAGTTACAAACAATTACAGTCCAGTAATTTCCAAGTGATATTTAGGTTACCAAATAAAAATGCAACAACTGAATTTTTCATCTTTATGTAAGGGGAGAAAGAGGACAGGCACTAGAATGACCACTTTGTAATCTTCAAATAATTTTTCCACTTTTGAAAGAATATGGAGCAAATCATGGCATTTAATAAGTACTCTGTAGTAACTTGCTAACTAGAGATATAGAAAACAAGCACAGTGTGTCTACCAGCAATATTAAAGATATGACAGACCTTCACACTCTTGCTCAGGAGTCCCTTAGGCCACAGGTTGGTGGAGGCTGGTACAGTTACTCGGCAAATTACCTCTGCATGCATTTTTAATACCCTCTCCTTAAGCATCCCATATAAATTACTGTTGAAGAGATAATATGACATTAAATGAATGTTTGTGATCACAGAAAATGGCTGGTGTTTTCATTTATGTGTTTACATATACAGAATTTTAATTATTTTTAAATTGTTGTATCACTAACAATAATTTCTGTCCCTACATTGGCCTAATTTACCCTATTTGCTCCAGTGTTGCTCCTTCATAACTAGTGCTCCGTTTAGTCCTGCCGAGAAAGTGTCCTTGAGGTTCCAAGCTCATCTTTACTTTTTCATTCTTAGGTTGTAAGTCTAATCTATGAATTGATCCTATTAATAATAACTATAAATACTCTTTATAAATTTACTAGAGTATTTTTTATAAAACCTATTCTGCTTAACTTCTGGGTTACCTAAGCCAGTCTGACACTTCTGTGACTTGAAATTACCTATTTACCGTAGGTAACAATCTCAGAGACACACATTATGAAAACTCTTTGTCTACCTCATTAAGATAACCAGATTAAATAAACTGATCATTTAGAAGTTGCTGGAGCACTAAATCAAGAAGCTACAGTAAAACATAAAAGGTTTCTGAATGCTGAAAACTTCCAATCATTCTATCTGTATCCATATCCATGCATATTTTAAGTAAGTTTTATATTTTATATTCTATCTCCCCTCACTCAGAAGTAAATCCAGAAAAAATCAGGAAGAATTAAAAACTCAGTGCTGCTGTATTCACAGTACTTTTCATCCCTATCATCTTTTAGTTGTCAGGCTATTTTTCCTCCATCCTCCAAAACAAAGTTGTATTGGGCAGGTATCCTACGTTTGATTTTAATTCCCTTTCTATAAACATAATTACTGTACAAATCCTTTCACCACTTAAGCAAGAGAAGGAATTCAAGTGCCTGAAAGTTATAAGAGAGCAAATCAACACATTGGCAGTGAGTAACAATTTAAGATATTCAACCCCACACCTGAAATTATATGAAAATTATTATTCAATTAGTATAGCTGCATAACACATAAATATCATTTCATTCCTAGTCTAACAAGGCAAACCTTCTGCTTTAGCCCTGGTTGTAGAGCTCTCAATTTCACACACATACTTTCATTTAGCTCAAGACTTTTCCACTCTTACCATTAGCCTCCCAGCACTCAAATTTTTTGCCTTTCCCCTGCCTTGTTCCCGATCTATCTGTCCCGAAATAGAGATTGTTCTCATGCAGCTTTACCTAGAACCACAGCTATCAGCGAAAAAAAAGTCGACAGTAATAGTTAAAATATTCAGAAAGTTAATTCAACTATACTTTCGTTAAAACCCTGAAACACATCTCATAACTGAGATATGCGAATGATAGCAAGTGTTAAGAAAAAAAAAAAAATGTCTCCTTTTACTTACCCCAATATTTGTATAATTTCTGTATGTTCCAGCTACAGTCATGTAGCGGGCTAGAAAAGCCCAATCAGCTATCACATTATCTTGGTGCAACTGAACAATGGAATAATATTCTGATGCTAAATACATATACACAATTCCTAATACTGAGCAATGTAGTTTCATCTGCATCAAGTTAGTGTATTTTCTTACAGTAACATCTTATTTTAATGAACAACAAAAGCTGTATGCAAGTGGTTAAATGTCTCTTCAACTGAATCTTTTATTAGAGCCTGGCACCTAATCAAAATTAGAAAGAATACTTTTCTTTTTTTTTATGTTACAGTTATCAAGAAAATCCCCCCAAAACACAACCCTGTAGCTAGACTACGTGTTAGGGAAGTGGAGACATGCTTTCATTAAACAGATGACAAAAAAACCATAGCCCATATTGTTGACCTTCTCATCTTCAGTTTGTCTTACGCCAGTTTTAAAATCCATAATGCAGGAAGAGAAAAAGGGAAAGTCTGTCAATGGATAGGGCATGATGGCTGCAGGAAATTCCAGTCTCAAACCAGCTCTGAATTTTAAGACAACTCTGCAAATACACATGTATACTGCTTTTGACTGGGATAGAGTTAAATTTCTTCATACTAACCTGTATGGGGCTACATTTTGGATATGTGATGAAAATGGCCTTGATAACACAGGGATGTTTCAGGTAGTGCAGAACAGCCCCACACAGCATCAAGGACTTTTCTGCTTCTCACCCTGCCCCACCCACAAGAAGGCAGAGGGTGCACAAGAAGCCGGGAGGGGACACAGCCGGTCCAGCTGACCCCACTGACCAAACAGACCCTTGCAGTACTGGCAGGTTAGTAGGCTGCAACAAGGTTTTTACCATTGATCAAATTCTACTGTCCATGCTGTTTCTCCTTCCTCCCGTGACGTGACGTGACGTGACGTGACATGACATGACATGACATGACATAACATAACAACTCCTCCTCCACCCAGCCACAGCTTCCAGGCTTCTGAGGGCTATTTAACCACTTAGCAGGAACAAGCTACAGCTGCACATCATCCATGTCAATCAACCCACTGCCTTTGAAGCAAGGCCACAGCTGCATGTTATCAATGCTGATCAACCCACTGCCTTCATTCCTCTACAATAGGCCACATGATGTCATGCTTACCAATAAAAGGTAGAAGGAAGGAAATATGTATGGAATTACAGTGTTTGTTTTCCCAAGTAGCTGCTAAGTGTGATAGAGCCTTGCTGTCCTGGGGGTGGTTGAGCACCTGCCTGCCCATGGGCAGCGGGGAATGAGTCCCTTGGTTTGCTCTGCTTGCATGTGCAGCTTTTGCGTTACCTATTAAACTGTCCTTGTCTCAGCCCACGACTTTTCTCATTTGTACCTTTCCAGTTCTCTCCTCCATCCCACGGGGTGGGAATGAGTGAGCTTAGCTGCTCACTAACCAGCCAGGGTAAAACCACAAAACATTCTGAAGCCTTATGACATTAGGACACGGGGTTAGCTTAGGTAAGGAGCTGCTATCAGTTAACTAACGCGGTAGCTTAAGATGGTCAGCGGAGGCTGAAAACCTCATGTTAAGAGAGCTTTCTAACTGATCCAGAGGAAAGAAAAAAAGTCAAAAGTGTATAGTTTTTAAATTTTGTAGGTTTTTTTAGTTCTTCATTTTTCTGTGAACTTAAACTGTTTAAATAAGAGCTTAATGTCACAGAAATGATTGTATGTGAACTACATGAAGGATTAGCCATTATCACTAGCTGATATAATAGCAAATACAGCATTGTGTTTTTTAATACTTGACTTATGGTCTTCAGTTTGTACATCATCACAGCACTTGCCTGTGCCTTACAACAAATTTTGGCAGAAAGGTTTTAAATTTGCCTGCAGACAATGAAGGTCTGATTAAATTGCATCTGAAAGTAGGGCAGGAGTGAAGAAAGGGAACAGACTGTCTAGGAACTGACATAGTGAGGATGGTTAAGCTTAAAATGACATTGACTGTATTTTATGCCTTCTCATTGTAAAACTATTGAATAAGAGCCCTATGTGTCCTTAGTTGCATGACACATTACTAAATTGTTATAGAAAATATGGAGTGTAGGAAAATTCATGTTACTGTTAGTTTTGTGAAGTCCCTCAGTAAATCAACACCTGCCATGCACCAGCTGATGGCAATTGTCTTGCTGTGAATTCTAGCAACAGGAGCAGTTGCTAGTAGATTGTCAATAGCTCTTTTAACTGCAGTATGCAATTATGTCTGAAAAAAATACAATTTTAAGGGTAATATAAACATATTAATGCACAGCAAATCAATTGCAGTATCTCTGCTACCAGTTTATACAGTAAACGTGACTTATTTCTGTTTGTTTGAACAGAGCTAGTATTGTACATAGCAATCATCTTTTGTTAACTTTAACTGCATAGCTGAATCACAAACTTGTCTTCTGAGAGTGTAGTTTTATTAGACCAGAGAGACAGTCTCCATAACATATTTCCAGATAAAAACTTTTTACTGCTTTTGCCTTATGATGGCTAAACCAACATGTCTGCACTGTGTGTACAAACATTTTAGTTAACCCACAGATTTAACACGAGAGGCGAGAAAGATTTAACACCACCTTAAACACTGACTTGTATCACTGGATGTTCCTATATCACATGATATATCCAGAGTTATGAATTAATTGAGGGCTGTGTAATTGATCAGCATTTGAAAGATGAGATCATTTTAGGAGTCTACATTTAAGTATTAAGTTTTGCTTTTATATAATATATTTCTTGTGTATGACTGACAGTAGAAATAATGTTTAAATACTGTTTTAATAGATACACAGATTATGTTAGCTAATATCACTGCACATTTATCTATTACTATCCAGAATCAGGTATGTTTGTATTTAACAGCTGCAAGAAAAATCACATCAAAGGATTGTGACCGTAATACTGTGATCAGGTTTTATCAAGAAGTGTCATACTTATACAAATGGTTAACTAAGGTGAGGAAAATTCAAATGAACTAATGGCTGAAAACTTCAGTGATTTAGTACATTCCAATGAACTGTATACATTTAATGGCATCATTTGCTGTAGCCATGCCTCAGATTCACTCTACTTCTCATAAGGAGGGCAAAAATTACAAATTCAGCATACGTGATATCAACTTGGAAAAAAAAAATAATCAGTGTAGAATAAGCACATTTTTTGTAAGTTATTTGTATATTTACACAAATAAATAAAATATTGAAGCAAAAAATAGCAAACTTAATGACCGAGATTTAAAAAATATAAGACTAGATATATTATTAAATTTGTTGCTTCAATTACCATAGCTAAATAACATCAGCTAACACACACGGAAAATGTAGAAAAAGACTGGAGAGAGAGAAGGATTTCAGAGGAGAAAAAAAGGAAAAGGCATCCTGGTGAACTGCAGGCAAAACTACTTTCAGTTCCTGATTACTGGTGCAGTGTATTATATCCTCCGCCCTTTCATCAGGCAGTGCTTGGGTTTCAGTGATATGAACACAATCCAATGTTGGATTTTCACAGTGAATAGTATCTTCATTGTAACGGTACATCGCGACCTCATATTGGGAAACAAACCAATACGGTATAAGGGATTCGTCTACACCAATCACAAGGTCTTCTGTTGCTAGGAAAGGGGGGACCAAAACCAACCTATAAGTTTAGGGGTTTTTGGTTGGTTTTTTTGTTTTGTTTTGTTTTTTTTTTTTAAGGCACCCTATGAATTTTTTTTAAACAGAAGATATACATACTTCCTTCCCCATTTCTCAAATGTAGATAGTTGCAAACCTTGACAATGCTGCTTGGGAATGATCCTATCCTGAAAAATGCCTTTCTCATTCACAAATATTTTTACCAAGAACAATGATCACCTTATCACCAGAGAACAGTATTCTGCAACTCTCCCACTTTAGCTGAAGCTGGTAATGCAAACACTACGTATCTATTAGGTTTCCTCAGGTCCAGATGAATGAAGTCTTGTCCTCTTAGGTCACCATGGTGGATGGTAAACTGTGACTAAATACCAGCCATTCAGAGCATTACCTCTTTCAAGCCCACTCCATCACCTTCTCTATTAGAAAGAGAACATGGGGAAAAGAAATGAGACTAAAATCCATACTTTCCAGTCTGCATGAACCTGTCTCACCTGAAACACTTAATTCTCTGATAATAAGCTTCTTGGATTTAAACTTCCTACTGGATCCATACATCTGACCTTCACACCTCTTTAAAAAATATCTCTCCAAGGCTGAACATATCTTTTAAAATCTGTGGGCTCTGTCCCATCTTGATTCTGTCTCTCAACCTCTGAACGGTTGTAGAAAAGCAGCTTCTCATAAATCCTCTGCTTTCTTTACTGTCCAATACTGCATCAGTAATCTTTAACAAGGCAGCTTACTGAATAGCATCCACAAACTGTGGAAGAATTTTCAATTCCTGCACAGTGCTGTGAGTGATCTTAAAGTAAGAAGAGATGGTGACCTATGAAGTAGAAACCTTTCAGAAATTGTGTTTTCCTGTTTTCCTTCCCTGCTGCTTACACTTGAATGGATTGCTCATGTAGTAGCATAACCATAGAGTAAACCTGAATATTTTAAAACCTTGTTCTTGCGAACTGGCTTAATACATATTCTGGAAAATAGCTACTGCTCTTGCAGCTAGTATGTGCAGCGTACTGTCCACGAAGCAATTTTTAACTGAAAAGGGAAATTCTTAGAAACTGTTTTGCTTTGTTTCCAGCCTGTACCATGCCTTCTGAATTCTACAGAGGCTTGAGAGTATAGCTATATAGTCTTGTGTTATTCTCTGAAGTATTAAAGGAAAAAATTACCATTTGTTGTGAGTCGTAAAACAAATTAATTAAGAGATAAAATGGAACTTAACCTAAATAAAATTCTTTTTACTTTTAGTATAACTTAATCTCCTTCAAGAGGCTATAATCAGGTTGGTGATGATTTAGGGAAATAAATAATCAGTGCACCTTAGGAGAGTTTGCACCTACTTCAAACAGCATCATCATATTTCCTCAACAGAAAAAAAGTGTTACCACATGCTTTTTAAATATATTTTACAAGTATTGGAATCACTCCAATGTGATGAAGAGAGCTTAAACTATATGTTTGCAGGTGCAGAAATAAATTAATCAACTTTTCTTACTGGATTAGAAAGTAGTCTTTTGTTCTGTTTACTTTAAAGGAAGCATGAGAGAACATAAAAAACAGAAAGAAAAGAGAGTTTCTGTAGGGAAAGGCTAGTGTTCCTCAGCACTTTGCCTGGCACACAAAATGAGAAATACAAAGTCAGTAAGAAAGAATACATTGCACTAGTCACTGGTAATATAAATTAATAAATAGAGACTGAAAGATGAGCTTATATTTATAATGCACTTTAATAGTGCATAACTTTAGGATTATAGAAACTGAAATCTCCATTTCCCCAAGGAAATGACCTAATCTTCCTGAAAAGACAAATTTTCTTTCACCTTGTGTAAAACTCAGGTTCCACACTCTTCACCCATGTAACTGTTCTGTAAAACAAGCCTAATCTTCTGCTCATCCTTTAACATCTTTCCCTCATTGAGAAGCACCTAATGAATAGGCTCAGCTCTCCTTGTAATGACCAGAAGGACGATCTAAACGCTACCAGGTAAAGACCGTCATCCACACTGTGGTTCCACACTCTCACAGATCACCGGGACAAGGAAAACGAAACAAGATGGTTTAAAGATGCAAAATCTAAAACCAAACATCAAAAGGAGATTAAAGGTGTCTCTGCAATCTTAATCTGGTAATACTGGGAAAATAAATTAGAAATACAGTCTATCCATTTCATCCAGTGAAAGAGGATAAGGGCAAAACCCCCAAGTTAAATAAGAACTGCTTTGTAATGCATACCTATAAGGAAGAGTCATCTGGGTATCTGACACTGGAATCTTAATGATCTCCATGTTCTTTTAAAGCAGTCTTTTTTAAAACCCACCCCACCCCCCACCAAGGAATTCAATACAAGCACATCTCCAAATAAAATTGTTCTCTGTAGAATGATATTGATAATTACTTGGTTCATCGGCAGACACTAAAGAAACCAGCCTGAGAAACAAGATTTCAGCCATCTGCTTTCTTCCTTCGTGGTCTGAAATAAGGGTGAAAATGCAGTACAAAATGCACTGCTCAGATGAAACCGATGGTTTTGGAAACATGAAAATATTTCTAATAAATGAGCTGGTTGTATAAGAAACCACAAGCCTAAAAAGCAAGTGAGCCCGGGCTTTTCTATGTATATTCCACTTTCTGATTTCCCCTCATTCCTCTTTTCTCTGAACTCTTTGTCTCTGTTCCCTCAATACACACCCCATGCAATCTCCTGCTCCTCTCAGTTACTCGCCTTGTCTGCATTTAAACTGTTCCACCAGTTTTCTATTCTGCTGAAATGTCAGGTGGATGAAATAAAAGCTGAAGGAGCCTTTTTTCATTAGTTCTAGTGCTCAGCGCACCGAAACCTTCAATAGCCAAGTGGAGCAAAATTAGTCACAACTGTGTTGAGATTTAATTTACACAACAAAACCAACAAACACCACACACACAATCTTACTGAGTAAGTTTAGGCTCTCTGAATTCTGAAATTCAGGTTCCTATCTAAATTGTATCTTAAAGATAATTTGGAATCTGTAATGCTCATGATCATACTAAATATAGTTACAAGTCACAGTAAGTATTTATGGGTGTTCTTTGTAACTGGAGACAAACCAACACGTGATCAATGCTATCAGTGCTATATTCCTAGATCAATAAAACAACATGATTCACCAGGCTTGCGCACCTCTTCAAAGTGGCAGACAGGTAGTTCCTTCACAGTAGGACAAACTGGTTCCATAAACGTTACCAATCATGTGATACAGTAGCTGCTATGTATACTCACTCCAACTTTTGAATTTCAAGAGCTACCAACTCTGTGTTAGATGTAGAGTGGAGATAATCTTCAATTCCTAATAAATTTTCATTTATTTATTTCAAGAACATTGCCTCTATGGTGAAATTCTCTATGTAGGCAGAAAGCTTCAGGAAAACCTGCTATGTTCTTCTAAATTCAAACAGCACAAATTAAAGCCCTTCATCTGACATTTATACCTGCTGGATGAAGGCGGCAAACAGTTTAAAATCTTTGTGGTTTATTACACACTGAAAGGTTAGTGATAATTTTGGCATGCATCATCTTACTCATTTCTGAAAGTTTACTACAGATTTGCAGTACTTAACACACTTGGGTTCTGGCAAGTTCCATCAGTGTGGAGAGCAGCTGGACATGAAAACCATGGTTCCTTCCCAGCTACTACAAGACATACTTTTACTTCCATTGAACAGTATGAAAAGAATGAAACCTACACAAAATGCATACCATGCACAACACATTGAGCGAGCAGGACATACCATGTCATAGTAAGTCCCCTTTGATAAACAACCCCCCTTGTAAAAAGCCGTGTACAAACAATGTTATATCTAGTGGCTAAGTTTTATATTTCAAATGTTGTAGGAACAGCTTGAAAATTATCATGATAATAGGTTTCTACTGGAAAAGATTTGGTTCAGCTAATATTCAGTTTTACAGGAGTTAATGATTTTAAACAGATTTTTACAGAAAATTCTTCATTTTCAGGTGCTTCATTTTAAACAATGTGTCTTGTATATATACAGAGGCAGAGATTGCATAAAAGGTCTGGCAGGGTTTTGAGGTTCCCCACCCCCTCCCCTGTCTTTGTTATTTCATTCTGATATTGGTTACTACAGTAGCAACAGGTATGCTAGAAGGTAAAATTTAGTCTAACACCACAAAACTCACTGACATCATTGTTCATCTTGCTACTGCACAACTGTGAAACCTATACCTACTTTTCTGAACAATAAATTTGCAACCAAAACTCTTGACTTACGCAACTGTTGAACTAAGGTTTAGCGAATGAAATCCTATGAATCATTCATTCATGAACTAATAGCTACCACTGCAATTCACTGTCTGAAATACCAGCTTGCAATGGAAAGATCAGTGGTCAATCTTCCTACTGGGATTAGTTTATCATACTAATTCCTAATTTTAAATTTAAGCACTTTCATTGTGGACCAGCACCCCTGAAATGAAAAAAAAATATAATTTATTAATGTCCACAGGCAAGAAAGTCATCTACCATTTATCCTGTTTTCTTTGGGAAAAATGATGATCCACAGGTTAGCACACCAGTAAAGTGTCACAAAGGCTTGAACTCGGTGTATTGCTTCACCACAGTTTTCTGGAATAACCTGTAGAAATCAGAAATCATAATTCTGATTTTGAAGATTTTACGTTCTCAAAAAATTAAGGCACTTCACAATGATAAAACCCAAACATACACAAATTAGTTTTCTGCACAAGATTCAGACTTTTGGTCTTTATTTGCACTACCTATGGTGCTGGAAATTGAGAATTTGTTTGGTTTCAACCAGCAAATGGCACAGCACAGAGGACTCTGGCATCCCTCCAGTACTCCACCACAGTCAAAGACGACTGCATGCGGTGGTGTCCCTTAATAGAAAACTGAGAAAGATGACACTACTCATTATAGCACTTGTTGAAAAAGAAGATATAAAATAAATTCCAGTCTCTAGTATATGTCCTGTTCTCTAACAGCACCTATGCTTTTAATACATGAAACATTCTTCATTATTGAATTTTTCATTGTATGAACCCGTAATTAAATCTCTACTAACACACACGTGCACATATACATTCAAGAAGAATTCCTCAAGGTACCATATAGCACATTTATACGTTTTCTATGAACTGAATTATTGGTGTTATTGGTATTATTGGTATCTCAGTATCTGTGTATTCACAAGACAAACATTTAAAGAAATAAGCCTGAGGAGAAACGGGAAAGGGAAAACTAAGGAGAAAGAAAAAAAGGAAATTAAGGAATATAAAGTGATATCTATTATTTGAGCAAAATGTCTCACTGCAATACTAAATCTCAATTAGCTTTGTGCAATGGGTAACAGGAAAGAGTGAGATAATAATGGCCCAAAGCAATTTTCATACTTTACAGATAAGACTGATAGCATGTCAGGGACCAGACTGTCAAATGTCACCTGTTCATGATGTTTAACGAAAGGAACTCTACCACATCCAAAAAAACCACATAATACAGTAATAATAATGTATTTAAGTCTATGAAAGATATCAGAAGGAAGGAAAACATACAAAGTGACTTTGGCTTCTTTCTCTTTGATCCTGTCCCCTCAGTATGCCACATCACCCAAGCATCTGTAGACTTTACTATTAATCAAGTGGCTTGGTTTTAATGGAACTTCGTATTCATCATTTTCAAGTTAATTTCCAGCTTAGAAAATTATTATTCTTCCAGCGGTGAGAGTGCACTTACTTGCTTTCAATATTTTATTTAATCCACCTATAGGTGGCATTACATTTGTTTTAGAATAAACTAGACTATTTCCGTTGGAAAGGACCTACAATGATCATCTAGTCCAACTGCCCTTCAGACAGTTCGTCACCCACCCCACCATGAACCCACCCACCCCACAGCTGGACAACTTGTCCAAAAGGATGCTCTGGGGAACAGTATCAAAAGCCTTACTAAGATTCAGAAAAACTAGAACAGCCATCTTCCCTTCATCCACAAGGTGGTTGACCTTATAGAAGGACAATCAAATTAGTTAAACAGAACTTTTCCCATGTTGACTGTGCCTGACTATTACATTATTTTTTTAATGCCTTTCAACAGTACCCAGTATAATCTCCATAACTGAGGTTAGACTAACAGGTCTGTAGTGCCCTGAGTCTTCCCTTGCACCCATTTTGTAAATTGGGATAACATTGGCTAGACAGTTTTTATGAAACTAAAACAGTACCTAGTTACCACAGAGAATTTAAATATAAAAAAATATAAATAATAATTTAAGAAAGAGCTACTACACATTATATAATTTATATCACGCCAGTTACTTATTAACTATTTTATATATACATATAAAAAAATGTTGGGGGAACAAAGAATTAGATTTGTACACATTTTCCTAAGTGGTCCTTCCTCTTCTTTAACTATGTGTTAAGGCTTCCAGTGTTCGGTTCTCACAACTGAAAGGTTATATATTAAGCAGGATGACAGATGGGCAGATGGACAGCTAAGCAGATAAATAGCTACTTGAGTCAACAAGTCAGATGAATGGCCATATATTTGTACAAAGCACAGAATTAAACAAAGAAAATTTAGCCTGCATCTGATATGCCAGTTATTTCAAATGACCTTTTAGTGGTGCAAACTGCAAAATTCATCAGATTCAAACTCATCATGGTAAACTGAGCAAAATTAAGTTTACAGTCTGCACCATGCTGTTTCAGACGGAGGAATAATGGGCTTTAAAAGAAGAACCAATTTCTTTGGTACGTTCAGTCATTTTCATTTACAACCATAATTCACACTAGTGATGCCACCAGTACTCAATCAGCCCAATAAAAAGCTTTGTCAAGTATTTGTATTGTGTAGAAGTGCGTGGGTCAGGAAGGAAGGGGACAAAAAGAAAATTGGAAAGAGACCATGAAGGAAAGAGGGAGCCTGCAAAGGAAAAGAGCACACCAGAAGCTCCTATGGAAGAACAAGAGAACAATCAACACTGGACAGGACTTCAAGGGGGCACAGACAACTCAGCTCAAAAGCAACACAGGAAGAATTCATTTTCACTCATGCAAAAGTGAAGAGGTAATGTCAGTTAAGCACCACAAAATAATAAGACTGGGAAGTGAGGCAGAAAAGGGAGCCTTAAAAAGTGAGAAAGCTATAGACTGAACTGAATGAATAAGCATCAGCACCAATAAAGAAAAGGTATAGAAATAGAAAAATAAGGTCATTCATAGAGAAGAAAGGGAGAACGGGTAAGAGATGGCTGTATGCATCACTTCTTTAAAGAAATCTTCATTCTAAACTTACTTTTTACTACTGAATTACATGAAAACAGAGATCAAGCCAAGTTCAGTTTAACTTGCACAGACGCAACTTTCATCTCTATAGCTGAAAGCAAGAGTTGCTTCTTCACTTTTGTCAAAGTTAACTTAATAAAAACTTTTTTACAATGACCACTTTTGAATTTGTCAGTTTGTGTAAGTTATATTCTGAATTATCACTGGATATTCAGCTCATCAGTCACTTCACGATTACTGTTTTACCTTACAAGCTCAGTTGTTTACCTCAACTTATTTTGGAAATACCTACAAAATTTCATAATATATTTAAACATTCCGAAGACCTAGATCTTCCCCAAATTCTACATTTTCTAGCCTGTATCAGCAGTTTCATTACAGATACTATGTATGAGTGCTTGCTGACATGCCACCAGGCATCTCTTCCTGTTGACGATTCTGACCTTTATTAATTCAAGTCTGTGCAATCTTCACCACTGATCTGTCAAAACTGACACCTTGTCATACTGAGATTTTGCAGGGAGTATTCTGAAATAGTTCACAGGGCATTACATTGAATCTACCTGATACCCAGAGAGGAAATTTATGGCTTTTAGCTTTTTCTTTTATATTTCTGTGGTAGGACAGCCATGAATGTTATAATAAATAACTGAAGTAGCTCAATATTCCAAAATATGAAGATCAATCCTAATAAGTGGACAGCTGAATTATTTTCGTTTGCTTTTACAAAACAGTTTTCAAAAGCAGGTTTTGTTTTCCTGCTCAAAAATGTACCCCTAATGGCACTAATACTAAACAAAACAATATGCTTCTTAACACCTTGAAGTTAAGACAGGTACAGTTTGAGGCTCTTATTTATAGGTTCAGCATGTAAAAGTGCTTCACAGAAAACAAAACAACAGCAAAACTGTATAACCTAACACTGGCAAGTACATCTGCTATTAGCATCATCACTTGGAAAAGAACCAAGGTGTGGGGAAATCTTTGCCTCAGACATTCCATTACCTGAGCCCTTTTACAGGCAACAGGAACAACAGTCAGCTGTGAATACATTAGGAAGCTTCAAGATCCTGAATTTTTATAGGGTCTTTGCACTAATTCCTGTAATACAGCAGACAGTTGCCATTAAAATTCTTGTGCAGTTATAACACAGGTGTGGGGGGTTTTTAGTAACCACCTAAAGTCAGCTGAATGCAAAAGCCAATAACCAATGCAGTTTCTTCTGTGCAGTACTGCCTTCGGTTTCTTATATGAATGTAACTAAAAAGAGTTGTGTCTGGAAATTACTGGCACTTTCTGTTTCAATAGTGGTGGAGGATGTTTCATTTATCCTGTCTTTTATGTCAAAAAAGAACTCACATTTTGTAGAACTTCTGAATAAAAACAAAGAGACGACCCTTACAACTTTCTGTTAAAGAACTCCCACTCATACTCCAGAACGTCCACTGAGCTGAATGCAACTTCTGCATTTGTAAAAGACTTGCAGGTATTAAATACATGCCTTTACTAGTTTAGAGTATGGCATCATCCTACAAAAATGCCACTTGATTTCTTCAACAGACTTGGAGACTGGAAGCATAACCTCAGTGGAACAAAGTACCTAAACCATTCCTTCATTAGGAGATATTGCTGACCCAGGAAAGGACAGTTTCCTTCCAAGTTAACATTTTCTATTTCAAATTTCTTTTATTACTGTTAAAATTTTTGTGTCGTTCAGAAAAGATAGCAGTATTTATCTAAAAAAATGATAAATATTAGTATCTACTTATGACACACCACAGTTAAATTCCTTGCAGTAAACTGGGGAATAATCACCCCCATAATGTGTTCATTACTGTTATTGATATACCATTTCCATTAACCTTATTTAGATATAAAAGGCATCATTTCTTAGCTTCCAAAGACAAGAAACTTTTCTTATTAGATAAAAAAGCAGTACTGCTTCTGCAAAAGTCCAGAAGTTTGTACATCCTGAGGACAGCAGAACTGGAAGTACCTGCGGTTACTTCCTGCTTTGCAGTCTCTTTCCTAGCACAGCCTGACCATACCTTCCCCCATAACTAATTTTCTTCTTTTAACTAAAACAAATACTTTGTTTTAAATACATCTGAGTTTGGTGGCAAGGGAATTTTATGCTTTGTAGAGTTCCTGGAATTTGGAAATAGAGGTTTTCCAGTAACTATGTAATTGCGTGTGTTGTGATCGAATAGTGCAAATATTTAAAACTGGTTTGCTTTGAAAAGCTGTGCTTGCACTGATAAAGCACAGAATTCTTTCTCAGATGAAGCAGAGGGAAGACAATTTAGTATAAGATAAGGATATCAGTGCAGAGATAAATTTGTTTAATTTCTCTTAATATTTCTATTGCTACAAATTCAGCAACTTTCATCTCACTGGGTAATTGTAACTTTTTTAATAAGATATTTATTTTCTAGTGTTTTGCCACATTTTCCCTCTATGGCTGTCTTCCCCCTATCAATTTTAGTCTCTCTGGCACAGATTTTACTTCAGCTTTAAATGTGATTTAATTTAAAGAATCAGAAAGTATCCTCAAGGGAACTTGAGGTCATCTTCTCTACGGGGGAGAGATCACAGAAGTTTAATACACAGGCAGAAATCAAATACACAATACCACCTACAACAGAGAAAATCCCCTATTTCACAATGCCAACAAGAGGACCAGTTGTGCATTTTTATTTATTTTTTTTTGCAGTCTATGGAGAAACGTACCAAGTAATCTCTCACACAATATCCAAACTCCTTTAAAATAATCACTGAACATATTTAGTTATGTCAGAAGACGTCTTTAACATAAGCACAGCGTGAATTATCCTTCATTCCACAACCAGCTTTTAAAGAAATCAGATCTCCCTAAAACTATGCATAGCATAGTCACAGGGTATAATATTTTTATTTTGGAAATAAGAAAGTGAGGTTTCTAAACCTGGGATGTAAAATTCTAGCCCAACACAAGTGATAGAACAAGTCCAAGAGACTCAAAAGACCAAATTTTATGCATGTGGGTTTCAAAAGATGTCTTGAACAAGAGATAACCCCACAGACTGTTTTTCATATCCTGTAGGCAACATTGCAGTTCTGCTGCTGAAAAGTGGCTTGAGCACAGTGGGACAGAACAAATGTCTCTGTCTCCTCAGTCACTCTGTAACCTGGAAAATAACTCATGACAAAAATACACTAGTTTTAGGGAACACAAATTAGAGGAGGTGTATAGACTTTTGTGCCTCCTTATTTCTTTTGGAATTCTTGAAGTTGACCTGAATCTCCTGTGATGTCTCAAAAAACATTCAAGGTATTATCAGTGCCCTCCTGAATTTCAACATATAATTGAAATAGAGCCTACTGCTTCCATTTTGTGGATAATGAATTAAGTATAACACAAACGGCAAATATTCCTGACTGCGTCATATAGACTGAGGCATGGAGAGATACTGAGCTCTTAGATTTTTACTACACTCCTGTTCAGCTGAAGGACCCTTCCCTTTGAAATCTCAGAACAGGTACTGAGCACAATCTGCCCACCCTTGCTTGTCATTTTGGCTAATTGGCCCTTCTTTCACACACATTAGTTTTCAAGAACAGGCTGATCATCAGAACCAAAACACTTACATATCTCCCTCTGTCTGAACATGAACTACACGAGAAATTGTTAAGAACAGTATTATTTATTTCGTGCAAGTCTCTTACCGTGCTTGCTCTTATATTGTAAGTCTTGTACAGTGCAGAATAACCTCTGAAGTATTAAAGTATACAAACACATCACCACACAAGGGCAGGCTGGATTTTGACCTGCTGTAACTTCACTGAAGCTAAGCCAAGGAGGTGTTTAGTTTGCTTAAGGTAAGCCAACGTAAGAACCTGCAGCCCTTTATTGACAAGTCAATTCTCTATCTGGAAGATCACAGCTGTACATAGTAATTCTTCTCAGCACAGGTATACCACCATTAATAAGAACATTTAGGGTGTTGCATGGTGGCTGCAGAAACTTGCAGGTTGGACTTTCTTCACTGACCTTCTAGAGCTTCTCCTCAGCATTCTACAGTCTTTAACATCATCTTGAGGAAAATACACCTTTTATTAAATTATATATTCAGAAATAACCTTTCTGTGCCAATACGCCAGTGTTTCTAAAGCGGAAAATGCAACCGGGAAACTAATGCTGGATGTTTATGTTTGTTAAGAGGACATTGTCTCCATTTTTATTCCTGAGACAAATCACATGGCTAATGTGTTCTTACGGACCTTCCCCGAGAGACACTTTTTTTTTTTTAATAAAAAAAACAAACAAAAAACAACAAACAAACAGATACTGCTTGTTTTTAAAGAGATCAGGGATTGTGTGAGAAGGCTGGGAAAGCAAAGACCAGTCAGAATTACAGACTGCTCGGTTTCACCTCAGCCTTAGGCAAATTTGTGGAACAAATACTATTTATAAGCACTTGCAGAATAACCATGAAACTAATAACCACCAACATGGGTTTTTTAATAGCAAATCAATTGTCTGACAGATCAATCAACCTCCTTCAACACAGACCTGGTAGCTAAGAGGAAAGTAGGAAACGTCATATACTGACTTCAGTAAACCTCGTGACCCTATCTAGCAAGATGGTCTTGCACAAGCTGGAAAAACAAGGGCTATATAAAAACACTGTAAGAATGGTGAAAAATCCACTGGATAACCACCAGGCACATTTATTCATGTCCTGATAATTATTTCCTGTCTTGAGTTACAATAAAAAATCCTGATTAAATGCTAGTAAGATGTTTCAAATCAAAAGGCCACTGAAACAATACTGAATTGCATGGCAAGGTCATGGAGAAACACCATTAACATAGAATGTGAAGAAGGACAGAATATTTGTTTTACAGGACTTTTGACATGATTGCCAAAACACCCAATTTAAGAGAAGTGGTGAATTGGCTTCCTGAATGACACATTGATGTCACAGAAATTTCACATGCATAAATTCAGCAACTGGACTCCTTTCTCTATAAAGTCATTCTATATTTCTTCCTTGTATCAGTCATTTGTGCTCTCTCTCCCAGCCCAGCTTCACTCTCTTTTCTCAATCCTTTTTCATATCATCTATAAAAGAAAACTGGTGGAAGTCTGCAAAAAACTAAACAAAGATGCAAGCTTTGGGATTCAGCAGTTACAAATTGCATCTCTGTGTTGAAATTACTGCAAATTTGATGACAAAAGGAAAATACACATAAAGCACCACTTTCACATTTTCCATTGAGAAGAGTGTTTGCCACTTGCAAGGCATATTAATCAAGTAAGGTAACCTCTGAATTAAATAGCATAGTTTATCCTAAATGCCAATAAACAAAATAATCTCAGGAGACAAAGAAACACGCTGGGAGTCTTTAGCATGGATTGACTTAATTCTTATTTCTGTTATCCAAGTAAAACTCAATCTTGGGAGTGCCATCCAATTATCAAAATTTTTGAAGTGTAGTTCTAGCACGGATACTAGCAGGATAAGACTGATAGCACAACATCATACTGCATGAGAAAACTGTAAATAAGCTGCATTTGGACTGTACAGGAAGCAGAAAACTCTCCTCCATAAGTCTTCAAAAACTATGGAAAGAACCACTACAAATTACAAGAAAGCCAGACAAGAATAAACTAAACATTGCTAATGGAGCCACTAAATAAATAACATTATGCCAAATCTGCTGGAAGAAAGAAAAAAAACCCAACCAAAGAAACCAAAGCCACCTGTACCCCCAGCATTGCAGAATCATACTACATGATCTAGATTTAACGTACAAACCACTACACTGTGTGATTACCCATTTTTATGAATAATGAAAGATACATTTAAGGGTACGTCAATCAGATGTAGTGACACCTTCATAAAAACACAATGCATTTCTCATACAGTTTACTTTGTGGGTAATTCATCGGTAGTTTGAGTTAGTGACTTAACCAAGATCCAACGACAGAAAGCAAGTCTTCTGGGCCAAATATCACACTTAAGTACTTGCAGCTTGTATGTGCCCCACACAGAATCAAGGCTGATTTTTATCAGTGAGAAAATGACAATGAAAATCATAAACCTCAACTCCTTTGAGCTAGGCATAAAACCACACACAGTTCTATCAACCGCATCTCATGGACTGGGAAGGAAAGTCTGAAGTTAAACTCATATATTTAAACACCTTTTGTAGTTTCTAGGAAGGAACCTTTTCCTTGATAATGCTTTGTTTCTGGACAAAGAATTTGCCTAGAGAACTGATCAAAGGAATGATCTGTTGGACAAGAAGATGAAACAGCATATCTTCTTTTCTGATATATTATTAAATTATATCACTGTACCACACGCTTCACGATTCTACTAAAGAATCTAACTACTCAACCAGAGATTGTTGTTGGGCTTTTTCTCCCCTTTCAGAACTGAAAGGGGTGTTGGAGGGTCTTTACTACCTGCCTTTTTATTAAATGTGGCTAGCTTTGAAGCAAGTATCTCTGAAATGAGGCAGATGGTGTATCCTTTGAAGTACCAGCTTATTCAAAGCAGAAGCAAAAAGAGAAACACCTCTATTGCAGTTACTTTATTATGCAATGCCCTCTTAATCTCATAGGGATGACCACAGATAATCAGAAGATGAAATCACAATTCCTCTTGCCACAGCTTTGCAAAAAAAAAAAAAAAGAGAGAGAGAAACAGAGAGAACTACAAGGAATTAGCTCAAGCTTCTCAATATGCAGTATGGAAGAAAAGCTTAGTAATGATCCCCTATCTCACAGTGACAGAGAGTACGAGTGCAAGAATGATTTTTAAATCTTCGGGATCTATGCAAGTTCCTCTATTCAGTCTAAAGAAAGATGGAATGATGGAAGCTATCCAAAGGATGGATATAGAGACACCAGACTGGGTTCTATCTGGAAGGAAGTGGACCAGCAATACCACATAGTAAATTGGTCAGTATAGACAGATCCAAAAGGAATTACCTGAATTCTGCCACTTCATCATTATAAATAAAGAAATAATCAATTACTACATTAAATGTACTGCTAGGTGCGCTTTGATAACGTCTTGCTCTTTGATAAACTATCTGTAGGAATACAACAGAAACAAAATTCTCCTCTTTAATGGGAAAGAGTACAATTATTTGAAGACTGTGAAGCTATTCAAATTCTCAGTGATGTGTTCAAACAGGCTATAGATATTACCCAGAATTTCACTACTTAATGCATTTGATTAAAGGTTTGTTCAGAGCACTGGTAGTTCCCCCCCTCGTAGTGATACCTATTTTTAAATCTGAGCTAATTGCTTTTCAGTCAGTAACTTATTTCTTCTGGGAACAAAGCTATTTAAGCAACCCATAAGTGCATTGGTGGGAACAGACAAATTGTCCAGCTAGCATTGTTTAGTCTGTTTCTTCAAGAGTGTTTAAAGTAATAGTGTCTCTTGCCTGACACTACTAAATGCTAGCACTAATGCAAGGAAAAGTACTATTATGGAGACATATTCCTGTTCCAAGTCACTGGGAGAAGAGCTCAGCATGCCTGACTCATCACCTGCTGCACTCTGGAAACTTGAGGTTTAAAGGCAAGTGAGAAGACTCAACACAGACCGCCACAACTTTACAACTATAGTTGCCCCTACTAAATCTCTTGCTGAAGCTTCTCTGTCCAACTAGATGAGGAAAAACAAGCTTCTATGGCTTCTGACACCCACAGTGATTCTGTCCTTTGCAGAAACAACTTCTTCCTGGGAAGGACAGAGAGGTTCAAAACCACGGAAAACGGGATTGGGAAGGAAGAGTGCCAAGTATCAGATAAGCTTCAGTTACACTGGTTCATAACCCAGTGGTCTGTCACAATGGGGTCAAAATGATTGAGGGGGGAAAAAAGAAAAGGTGGTTTAACACTGAAACTTTTAAAAATGCTGTTTGAGAACAGATGTTAGGTAAAGAACTAGGTGCTACTTGAAAGTGCCCTTTTGAGGAAGGCAGGTTCTACTGACTCTAAAAAAGCAGTTGCTGAATGTGAGTTTGCTATATAAGGACCATTTTACAGAGGGAAATGGGGACACCCCCATGGTGGAAAAAGTCTTCAAGAAGTGCAGGTTACATCTATTTTGGAAGTAAAATTACTCTGAGTTTAAGGATATGTCCTTGATTGTGGGTCTCATGCTCCCCATCCCCTGCAGCCTTTAATTCCTGTTCATACTTACTAAGGAAACCAGACTTAACATTTGTCACCATTATGAAAAGCTGCTCAGCACATGGATAAATTCAATTTTCTCTCCAGAAAGCCAGAGTGTCCATGCTAGGAGAAAGCTACTTATATATTTATTTCACAGAATATTTTAGGATCTTCCTGAGAAGAGACAGCAAATTTCATTAACCTTGTTATTTTTGATCCACGGATCTGAATAACGGTTTTTGTCAAAAGCAAAACCAGAAACTACAATAGTTATGCACCTGGAGTAACTGCTTAAGTCTGCAGTATGCCCAACTACTCACATCCCAGTCCAAAAAACTTAAAGTGGCACTACCACCGTATAGAATACTTGTCCTGTAAAAGACTTAGAGTTAAAATGAAAAAACTTCTGCTTCAAACAAGCTGATCCTGCAGCTGACTAGCAAAAACGCTGTTCTGTTTGAAATGCTAGAGGAGTTACAAAATCAGAAGGGTATATGCACACAAGCAAAACAAATGGATGGATTGAACCACATAACAATAGCAACATATATTGCCCCAAAAGAATATTATTCACACACCGTGATATGAGGTCATCTTCTGAAATATTTTTCTACATTTCTACAAGTAACTGCTGTGTTCTGGTAAAAGATGTATGCTACTGTCCTAAAATAAGCCTCAGACCAAACACCATTTACAAGTTTCTTTGCAGGGGCAAAACTGTCTCAGTGTTTTGAGCAAATTTCAAGGAGCAGGTTTGTTACCTCCTGAATGAAGTTTGCTGCAGATGGTAAATGCTACAGAGATCTTGGAATTACTGGAATTTGCAGAAATATTCCAAAGAATATTGTATTTTCCTAACACTGATTCCACAGAAGGCAAAGATAAATTTGGTTTTAAATGAGAGCCAAATATATTTTGGAGGTGGGGACGAAGACTATGCAATATGCCATTTACAAGTCTTAGGAAGTTACTCTACCCAAGTCAAGTTAGTCCTGCCTGAAATACTTTCAAGATCTTTTTTCTAGTCGTCCTAAATAATTTAATTAACAGTGCTTTCATTTCTTTCCTTGAGAAAATATCATGTATAAAACCACACTGTCATTGTTATTATCTTTCTTGTGCAATAAAGATTAAATTAAGAGATGTATGATAAAAATGGTAATGAAGATGTGAAATAATACCTTCTCATAATTTTATCTTTGTGCACTCAGTGCAACTGAGGCATACATTGTCATTTTCAAAATCTGCAGTTTCTACCTGAGTTAACCTTTTCTTTCAAAAGAAAAAATAAGGATAAAAATCAGTCTGGTAATCGTCCCAATAACAGAGAATAATTTGGGTAGCAGAAAAGCATTTCAATTTTCTGACAGTTTTTAAGATAATAAAAAACCCAAGAGAAACTAGTAAATTTGTTTTGCTCATGGTCAATTGGCCATAGCACTTTCTCTTCCCCCTCCCGCCTCCCAAACTCTCTACCAGCTCAACTTCTGGCTCGACAGGGAAGTGTAAGCATCATTATGTAGCAGCTCCACTGGCTCACTGAAACAGGTAAAGATCCTAATTCCTGCAAACAAGCTCACTTACATACCCTGCCCACTGCGCATCGCTTCTGTAAATAAACTGAGCTTAGATATTGCGCAGCCACCCAAGTATATTGTGTTGACATGACAGACAGACATGTTGTAAAGGTTATTTGAGCTCATCCTCTAAGACAGACTCTCTAAACCGATACTGAGCTGAAGAAATGCCACTAAAGAGAAATAGGTGTTTTCTGGATGGAGGAGAGGGCTGATACAAAAAGACTGAAAAATGTCAGTCCAAGCAGAAAAAGTACATACACAGTGCATACCGGACTGTTTTCCAGAAAGACAAAATGTGGGGTCCTCCTAATGATCAGTCACCTCAGATGTCGCAATAAAAATGAAAGACACATGAGGGGGAAAAAATCTCTTTTGGTGACAGCAGGTTCCCATGAGCTGAAAGTGGTGCCTGCTGGCAAAAAATGTTAGCTTGGGATCCCAGCAGGAAACATTCAAGAGCTTGCAGTGGCTAACAGCTTCTGTTTTTGTAAACAAAAAGATATTTTGCCAGCCAGATGGGGTTTGCAAGTGCTTGCAGCTCTAATATAAAGAAATACTCTAAAAAAAGTAAACAGTGGGTAGATGTAAATACCAAAAGCTCATCTTTTTTGTCACTTAAATAATTAAACCATATCTTATTGACTAATGAAGTTATTTAAAGACATCAGACTAACATTCCAGCCAGCATAAGCAACTGTTTTTGCCTGAAGTGACATGTTCACAGCAGTAGATTTTACTATTTCTTTGTAAAATTTGTTCTGTCTTTTCTGCAAGAGAGTTATTTTTAGTTGACAGATAACATGACAAAAAAATATACACATGCAAAGTTTCAAATGAAATGAAGAGTGACTCATCAATCTGAGAATCCTCATATACAAGAAGACTCAATAAAATATGGATTGGCCGATGGTGCCTTTCCTCAGCAAGAAGAATACTCAACTGAGAGTTTTCAAGTTATATGCAAAACTGGTAAAAAGTAGGATAGTGTGTGTGTGGCTTACAAGTGTTAGACTGGAGTTGTCTGGTAGGTAAGAAAACTATTTCCTAAGTGTCATACGGATACATTTGCATATTTTTTTGCATAAATTTTCATATTAATAATAGTTAGAAATAACACTACATTTTACTTACCAAAATAAACATGTAAGATTTTATTTATAAGTGAGCACTACTGAAGTTTCTTCACAGTTTCTTCAGGATTGAATCAATTGGACTGCTACTGATAATGAAAGATTTCACAATTTTATTTTATCAAGTACAAGTTATCCTTTCCTAGTGCATTAAGAAGAAGCATGAGCTGAGAGAAACTGAAAGTATTTATAGGTCCCTTAAAGCTTTTAGGGGAAGACTGAAGTAACAGACAAATTGCTCCGGAATCCCAAGAGTCCACGATGGGTTGTCTCTCTCTCTACAAACACACCTGACAGTGTTCATTAACCTGTTAAGTGTAATGAATTGGGTTTGGGTTTTTGTGGTTTTGGTTTTGTTTTTCAGTTTTGGTTTTGGTCTTTGTTGTTTGTTTTGTGGTTTTGGTTTTGTTTTTTTTTTAATCAACAAATTAATTTGGGATTTCTATAGAAAAAAGTTAGGGGAGCACTCACATTTACTTCACATCTTAAAATCACAGGCTCTGTTCAGTTCTAGAATACTGAGAAATTTAGATTCCTAACTTTAAATATGCTTTGATATCCCTGCCGGAAGATCTAGAAAAACAGATTACAAAGATCACAAAGACCTACAATACTATTCTGGGGTAAATAAAAGACTGTACCTACTTATACAGGCTACCTTTTTCTATCTAGATAGGCTGACACCCACATTCCTTCTCATGATCTGAAGCATTCATATTTAACATTACAAATATGTAACACAGACTTTTCTGATGCAGGTGTAAGTCAAATCTCTTAAATTACTGAGACTTATTATTACAATTTATGTTTAATATCAGGAATTTTCAATTGAATGACAGTTAGTTTGGATTTGCATGGAAATTTACAAAGTTTTGGTTTGACACACCACACCACCACACCACGGTTGGAAAATGCAGCAATTTTACATGCTTATCTTTTGTTCCTTATGTTATTAAAAAAAATAACAAAATTGTTTACCCAGCAAACCTAAGAAATTCTAAGCTGTTTCTCCCCTCTGTCACAAAAGGCCAAAGCTGAAGCTCTGAAGGAGCTAATCCACTTTGCCATCAAATACATTTAACACAGGCAAGGAAATACAGCTTTTATAAGTCTTATCTTGTTTCAGATTTCTGCCATATAGGAATATTTTGCAATTTCTTAGAGTTGGTTTATTTGTTTGTTTAAAGGTACATAGAATTCATTCTTGTAGTTTGTCTGTTTGCAACTTTTTCTTTAATTAAAATGGTTAGGTCATTATACACAGTCAAGAATCCCTATTTCTGTTTCTTAAAGCAAACCAAAGCCAAAAACAACAGGGGAAAAAAAAAAAAAACAAACCCAAAACAAAACCACAAAGAAACAAACAACCAAACAACAACAACAACAAAAATCCAACCTAAAATCTAAACACCTAGTCACTCCAGCCTGGGAAGAGGTACCCATCTATAGAGCTCAGACTTAATTTAAAAAGCAAACCAATTCATAGAAATGAAGTGACTGACAGAAATTTATATTCTACAAAATCCCTTGACTATAACATAAGCACAGAGAGATACAATATGTTATCATAGCAATAAGGCACATTTTAAAGGTCGTCTTTCCCATCTGCAAGGAAAAAAAGTGATCTAGTTGAAAAAGGCACAAATGACACTAAAAACTTTTGTAATGGAAATACTTTGTAAGTATTCAATGTCTTTATTAATGAGATGAAGATTTAGGAACAATTGGGGGGGGGGATGTTCTGGAGGTTTTTTGTGGTATTTTTTTGTTTATGTTTTGTGGGGTTTTTTTGGGGGGAGGGAATGTAGGGTTTTTGTTTGGTTTGGGTCTTTGCAGTTTGATTTTTTATTTTTTTTTATTTTATTTTAAACAAAAGGGCTCCCCTGACCCCTATAAAAATCAATTGAACCAGTGCTCAGCCTTTCCTAAAAAGTAATGTGCTCCGGCCTCCACTCAGGTGGCTCCCAGCCCAGGAACTTGCCAGGCTTAGTCCACTATGTCCTTGTCTTTCTTCTACTGGGGAACTCCAAACATCACCCAGTACCCCAGATGTGAACACCGGTCTATTTCCCTGTCGTGCTGTCTACATACCCTACTAATACAGCCCAGACCACCGCTGGCTGCCTTTGCCACAAAGGCAGGTCATCAATTAGTTGTCCAACAGCACACCCCTGCATGTCCTTTTCTGCAAAGTTGCTTTCTAGCCTGTTGGTATCCAGCCTCAGCTGCTGCATGGGGTTATTCTATCACAGATGCAGGATTTAGCATTTGCTATCACTGAATTTCATAAGGTTTCTGTCACACCATGTCTCCACTTGTTAAGAATAGTAGCAATGTTTTGTAGCGTCACTGCTACCCCGGGTTTGGCATCACTTGCAAACTTGCAGAGAGCATCTCATTCATCCCCTGCGTTCAAGTTGTTAATAAAGATTTTGAACACCACTGGCACTACTGTTCCCAAATGCTGTTGCTAATAACCAGCCACCAACCATGCAGCCAGAAGTCCAGCCAATTTTCCACATACCTTGCAGTCACGAGTTCAAAACATATCTAACCACGTTGGCTATAAGGCTACACCTTGTCAAAAGTCTTGGTGTAGTCAAGAAAAACATCACAAGAGCAAGTAATCTTGTAACAGAAAGCTACTAGGTTGATCAGCCATAATTTGCTTTTGCTAGGCTGGCTTCTTGTCCCTCCTGCGAGTGTCCCTTGTGTACCTCCCCAAATCCTCCTCCCTGTCCTGCTGAAAAGGGGAGCATGTTCTTTTTTATTTTAATTATTAGGAACCTGCCACAGTCACCATAAACTTTCTGCTTTCAAGTGGTACAATAATCATGTATGTAAAATAACCTAAAAATTACATTCTACCTCAAAGAAACTGATCTATTTACACTAACTTGACACCCTACAATCTCAGAATCCAGTTAGTACTCTGAAAGCCTATAGTCTTAGTCTTCTTCTGTTTTTCTTAACTCAGTTTTTTCTTTCCAATCCTCAGTGATGCTTTTCCCCATTCTCTCTCTCTTTTTTCCATAATTTTTCTGGAAACCTGGTAAGCAGACTGAAATGCAATTTCAAGCATTTCAGTACTATGTTCAGAGAAAATTCCTGTGTGTACAATGAAATTTCTCCCAGGCTTTGTTTTTAACAACCACTTTAGAGAACTATAAACTTCACTCCCAAATCTTTCTAATCATTGTTACTCCTTTCTTATATAAACACCTCACACTGAAGACATGCTTTTGGGCTACATTATCAGCATCAAAGATGAGACAAAACACAGTCTGCTGAAAAAGTGCACAAAGTATTTTTAAGTCCTCAGCAGTTTATAATTTAGTAACCTCTGTGATTCCTTGAACTGAAGAAAGTGGGATTCACTTTGGTCAGACACACAGAAAAAAAATCAGCTTTAAACTAATGAACTGAAACACTTGGTTGTTATCCATTACTGTGACAGTGAATAATATTTATTTGTATGTATGCTCATTACAGATCTTCCCACCAGACATCACTTATCAGCTTTTGCAATCCTTTGCATGCCAGATGACTGAAGATGTGAATTAATACCCTAACGTCACGCCTTTCTTACAAACAGGAAGAGAAGCAGTCTATTGGATACCTATCTATGGCTTTATGAGTCAAACCATGTGTGGCTTTATGAATCAAAGCTGACACCTGAAATTGCACCTAAAATTACAAAGACAATGCAGTTGTCAAACTAATGTTTTAATACATTAACTGTAGCTCTCACCATTCAGTAGGCAGGCAACCAGCTAAAGTGTGCAGATGTACACACTAAATGGTAACTTCTAAACAGGCTCTTAAGTAGACAGTGATCTAAAGCACATTACTGCAGTATAATGAAAAGGAGTCCAAGATCCACATTGTCTTAACAAGCTAAGCAAATGTAGCTTGGTTATATTATTCTACATCTTAATTGGCTATCCTAAATATGCAAAACATTTAACATCATTTAACAACTCTGTGAAAGACTGGGTGAATTCAGTTAAAGTTATATCCAGTTGATTCCAGATGCGGGACTACATCTTAAGAAGGCTTTTCAGTCTCTCTGTGCTACCTTGATTAAGCTAACACAGTAGCAACACACACACATTGTATAGCTGAGATGTACCCTCTAAATTACTATAGCTGAGCTCTAAGTTTGAGATCTCAATGGAAGCGAAAAAAGGAAGAGGATAAAAACTTCTACATACGAGTTGTATTTACAAGTTCCCATGCAATACCCATTGCCCCTCAGTGCTCTAGACATGCTTAAGCAAAATATCAACTGGCAAATTACATAGTGCAATGTAATAGTTGTATTAATATAGCAAGATCACAGATGACTTCAGTAAGTATCCAGGATGGCATTACCTTCCTACTCCCATACATGATAATCTACAGAGATGTCATCAACAGATTTGGGAATTAAAAAAAAAATATTTAAAAACCTCACCAACTTTCACCTATCTTTCAGCAAAAACCAGCTTTTTGAAAGATGATGAACAACATCTCCCTTATTTCTTATTAATGACATGTTTGTAGTATGAATTTTGGAAGTTGTGGTATCTGACCTCCCACAGGTCATTTGTAGCTATGTCTCCTATGAGTTATGAGCTCTTGCCATCCATGGGCTAAGTTTAATCTGGTGACAGTAATGAGACAAATATGTATTAGCTTCATGCCTCTGAAATTGTAATGCCCCAAGTGAATCCTTGACATTTACTATTTGAAATTTCCCCTCATGTAAAATGCAGTATAAAAAACAACTGAAATGCATGAATGTGTTGGCAAGTTATTTCAACTTCATACTGGCTCATTAAAGTTAAAACACAGCCTTTCCCAATTCATTCAATGAATAAAATTACCACATATAAAAGGGGATGCCATAACTGGTGATATCATGTTCTATGACTTTGACATCCATCTTTCATCAGTCATTTTTAGGTTTGCTACAAACTCTTAGAAAACTTTTCCAGTTGATGTTTATTTTGATCATCATCAGTCCACGAGCTACTGATTAAAGTGGGACATACTCTGGTCTTCACTTCAAGTACTTCAGCATAAGGATTATTTAACTCAGCACAGGGGGCAGTTGTACAGGGTCTCTCCTGCATACAAACCTCTGTAGGATAGTTTCCCATACGTGTTCCCATTTCCCCAGGGAAGCGGATGAAAGCACTATGGTTCTGTCTCAGGATGGCAGCAGACAGCACAGTACCAAGACAGGCCAAGACTACCTGAGGCACAATGGTCCCTCACCATCATTGTAGGGCACGAAGGGTTAGTCTGCTGCATGAATGACACTATCTGTCCCTACTTTGCAAAACTATTTCTCCATATTTGCAAAACAGCCAAGATTGCTTTGGTTGCAATGCACCACAATGTCAAAAAAAAAAAAACAAACCAAAAAAACCCCACAACTAAAAAAAAATAGGTATTTGCACAACCCCCTTATGTCAGTGACAAAGCATATTTTTGAGATTTTTTGTGACGCGTTAAATAAGACTTCTGTAGTGCTGGGAAATTAATTATGCATTCTCTATTAACATTTTCAAAGATGCAGCAAACTTTTAGAAGACGAAATCTTGGAGTCAAAGGACAGATTCTTCACATTTGATCACTGCAGAATCATTTGCTCATAAAACTCAGGGGTCGGTGTTTTTTTTTCATTTAAATATGCTACATCTGAAAAATACTCATTTCTGGTTCGATGCAGGAAAGTTTCTACACATGTTTTTAGAAAATAAAAATGAATATGTCAGTTATTTCTCTTCCCCAGGGCATAATCTGCTTTAGCATTACTGGTGACACTGAAACAAAAAAAGTCTTGCTTTTTACTGAAGGAGATTTGCAAATCATCATCCATAGCAATAGATTATGTATTTATAGTTTGTCATCAAGAGTAACGTTCTTCTGTTAAAAATGTAATTATTTTGAAAATGCAAAGTTTAAGAATAAATAAGACCTTTAATACACCTACAAAAATGTAAACTTATGTACCTTTAAGTAACATTCAGTGTATCTAGTAAGAAGACAACCTATTATCAATCTAAATTTAGCACAGGGACACAAATCTGCAGATTGCCTCTACAGTCAAAGCAGAAAAAAGTTTCTCCAGGAGGCAACTTAAAACAGGACACTGCCTAATTTAGCCATACTCAACGGCTCAAGAGCATATATATAATCTTCAACTACAAAAAGTACCTAAATAGCTGAGATTTGAAAGTCAGCCTTGAAGACATTCTGGGACTGTCTCGGTCTTTTGTTGGAACTGACTGGCCACCTCCACTTTCAGGATGATTCATTCCAACAGACTTAGTGAAATTCTTCACATATGCAGGATTGTGGTCTGGCAGCAGGTGCTCTGTATTTCAGATTATTGATATAAATCAAGGTAAATCTTGCATTAATTGAACCTTCCCCAACCCCCAGAATGCCAGGTTTTTGTTACATGGGAACAACTCATTGCAATTCATATGTCTCAGAATTCCCCAACCAGGAACAGAGTATCTATTTACAGTGACTCCAAAGAAATCTTTACAGTCTATCAGGTAAACAACCCTTATTTTGAAAATCCTTATATTATAATATGTAGTTTAAAAACAGAAGTGATATTTTGTCTGATGGACTGTAATGGATCCTCAGGAAATAACAGGTATCTTGTAAAGTCTCTATATATAATTATGTGATGACCAGTGAATTGATGTTAAAATCAAAATGGATACACAATAAAACATCACCAATCTACAATTATGTAAGCAAATTCAGTGTCCAATTCTAGACCACCTGTCTATAATTATGGAGTATTTCTCTGCTCACACTAAATATTATGAAATTGTTAATGTCTCAAACCATTTCCCAGTGCATTCTATATGGGCAAGACTCTATTCATAATTCAGGCCAAACTCCCAGCATGGAGTAAAAGATCACAACACTTCTTTATGAAGTATACACTTCATCAAGTGCAAAATTTTCCACCATCTTAATTCCATATAAAAAGCCACAGAGCTGGAATGTTTATTATGTAATACTACTGTGTGCTATTTGCAGTTACATGATCATTTTGAGCACATACAGGACCGCCTGTACTTTTTGTATCAGTGCCTGGTGTAAATAAGGGCAGCTAAACGGAACACTACAGACAAGCATTATTTGCATGCCCATTCCTACCCACTCCTCCTGCACACTACTTTTGCTTTCCAGGCAATAAATACAAGCCTAAAAGGAAAGTATTAGCCTGAAGATTACGGACTTCTAGAAATTGGAAGGATTAGTCATACATTTCTATAAATACTCTGCTTTTCAAATAAACATTAGAAAAGACTGCAAGATATGACACGCTACAAAAATGTGTAGTTTATAGGGTTTAAGTTAACGGGAGGGCTAACTCACAGTCTTCCAATATTGAAGTACACACACATACTACACAGAACAACTGACAAGAAGTCAGATGTCAAATTAAAATGCCCACGTTTGCCAAAAGAAATATAAAGTTGAATTTTGAAAGGCAGTTTGACATGAACACTCCACAATTAGCAACTAAATGATGTTTGGCACTCTTCTGCAGGTACAATTCTACACGGCCCTATTATCAGACATGTATCACAATTAAGCGACTGTTTAAGCCATATTGTAGATATTCAAAATGCAGTGACTTTCACTTCTTGTTAATGAGAAGAGCTTCACAAAATCATTAAGGTTGTGTACTTCAACAGAAATATCTTAGTATAATTTAAATGTTTGATAGGACTTCTGAGTGAGTATTTTAAGGTTCTTACATGGCAGCCGTAGAATCCTGCACAAAGGAACCTTTGTCTCAGTTACTAGAAGTGGAAAAAAAATATGAAAAAAACACACAAACCTTTAAGGTAACAGGAGGAATATATGGTAAACAAGGGGATCATTAAATAAAACTAAACAGATCACAAAGTGATCACAAATGCCCTATTTCAAATATGTGATACTGGAATACAATGACAACGATGGCATGTCACCATTCAGCCCTGGAACTGAAGGGTGCTGAGCATCTTTCAGATAAGGGAAGCAAACAGTGACAGAGAAATCCTGTTGACTACAACAGGTTAGTTCCCCAAGGACTGATTGATATTTATTGGTGTTACACAAAAGGCCTTATTATATTTGCTTTAAAATTAAAATTCTTTTGGAAATTTTTATTAGAATCTTGATTCTTTAGGGATTTATAAATTCATTCTTTTATTTGCATGGTATTGAAACCTGACATTAATATTTTCAAGCCACATTTGTTGTTAAATGCTTTCTGAATAGCAGTGTTTTTTCAGTGGTTTTGGTTTTGTTGGTTTTTTGGGTTTTGTTTTCCCCACTATTCCACTGCATAAAAATTGCCCACAGAGTTATGTTGTTCTGCTCAAACAGAAATACTCACATTAAAGATGTAAGCATTTGCACGCCCTAAGCTGCATGAAAATTATGAGTGCTGTATATAACTATACAGTTACATAGCAATTAATAAACATTAGTGATGCAAAAGTTATTTGGCAGTTACTTTTAGTATAATTGCACATGTGACCATTTAAATCCCAATGTCTTCACTGCTTGCTTTGTCATATTATAACAAAATTGCTTTTTAAATATTTAATTATATGCTTTAATATAGAACTGTGAATAATTTTATATTATCCTTGATGTCTCTGAAAAGCATGGAGAAATTGTATTTCTCCTGTATTTCAGAATACTACCTTGTTTCTGGCCTGCTACCACACACACACACAAAAACCACCGCCTCCATAAAGATAATGATCTCATATTACAAAGATTTATAGAACAGTTTAGATAATTTGTTGAAGACTATCTTGTCAAAGAGAAATATCCTTCCACTCTGCTCTTTACTTTGGGAGAAAAAAGACAGCATGTGAAAAAAAGGAAAACTGACTTTCTCAAAAATGTTAATTAACCTTTCTATGTAAAAGCATGAAGCTATTACCCACATACAGGTCCTGTCCAGTATTTCACATGAAATGAACAGAGAAAGCGGTACTGGTCCAAACTCTGAACAGTACATTTGTTAAAAAAACAAAACAGAACCCCAAAACCACCCCCACGGGCACACACAGTCCCTGCACACTCATTCTGAATGTTGTTAGCTTCGTACTACTTTGAACTCAAACGAGATGCACTCCTACAAGCTCAGCCCAGTGATGAGTTACACTTCTTAATGAAAGGCTGCCAACCAAAGAAGCAGAATTCTTGAAAGTATAAATCAATTTATGACACTTTGGTTTCCCCTCTGTAACGGTAGCTAAAGTGTTCTCTAGGTGTTGCATTAGACCAGAAGGATCAGAGAATACAACGTTGGAGTAATCTTACTTCATGAAGATGTTGACAGTATGTTTTATGATTTCGATATATTTAAAAATTATGCTTAATCTTATAGAGTTTTCTATTAATAAAAATTAAAATTATCAGGTTTTTTGTTACTAAAAACATTTCGACTTACTGGGAAAGACAACATCTTTATCACAGCTCCTATGATGTGTAGAAACAAAGAAGACTGACAGGTTATTGACAGATTGCTAACAGGCATGGTAATTTTTGTTTGTTTAAATGGTTAAATGGCTAACAGGGAAGGGAATTTTAACAAAATAATTTTTGCTTTGGGTTCTTTTTTCAACATTTCATAAAATGAAAAAAAATTGTTTTATTCTTCATCTAGAACAAAACTTCTATTTCTGCAGATTAAATAATTGACTATATTCAATATAAATACAATTATTTTTTTCGTGGACATGAATAGGTGTTTTGGTGTGGGTGTGTGTAGGAGAATTTACCTTCATCTAATTTTGTTGCTCTCTAGGTCCTCTCACCTTACATCAACGTCCTGTTGATAATAATGACACTTCTTAAAGCAGGCTGGAGATGGGAAATTCCTCTCTCCCCACATCCCCTCAGGAAAAAGCTCCCACCCAAGTACCAAAAAACAATGAGAGAGCAAGTTCCCAGACCAGCATCAATCCAGCACTAAAGCTGCCCAGGAGTGAGGAGGTAAGGCTGGCTCACCTCTTACTCAACAGGTGCTACATTAGCAGCTAGGCTGTATGCCCTGCACTCCCTCCGGTGACTTGGCCTGACAGTATGTAAAAAAAAACACTTCTCTGGTTGCCTCAGGGAATAAGATGTATGGCACAACACTTAAACAATGAGCATGAACTTCACGCACCAATGCTTCGGTCACCATGGGCTCCAACTTTCTGCATTCATCAGTTGGAAATGGGCTGATCGAATACATGTCAGGCAAAGAAGGGAAGCTAATCATCTGCAAAGAGGTGTGAAGAGTGAAATAAAGCCACAGAAAGGTAGACATAGAAAAGGTTTCCTTCCACAGCTACTTTGACTTCAAGAATTTTCACCACTGGTTTGCAAAGTACACTGGTATCAAATTGCCATGTCCAGAGTCCCAGTATGGAAAACCTTTGCAGTGCAGGTACTAGGTGGGTTTAACAAACGTGTCTAATGCATCCACTGTGTTATTAATGACTTTCATATGATCAACTGCTAATCTCTTGGACATAAAAATAAAATAAAAAATAATCAGTTGGAGACAGCTGCCACTCCACTTTCCCTGACTTCACAATCAAATTTTAAAGATTTTATTACAGAGCTGAGATTAACAGTGCAAGGGAAGTATTTTGTAGAGAACCTTGTAGATCTGACTGCAGCACACTGACAAAGGAGAGTACTATCACAACTGACAAATGCATAGCAGGGATTCACTGGAGTATTCTGTGTTTTTCACCACAGTAGGAGGATCGTGTGCTTACAGTCTTCAAACTTCAGTGTTGCAAAATGAACCAAAATGCACAATGAGCAACTTCTAAGAAAATATTTTGTATTTTCTGGGATTAATAAAAAAAGACTCACAACTAAGATGGTTAAAAAGTCCAACCAGTCTTGTTAACCTCTCCATAAAATTAACCTTTTTAGAATATAAAAAAGGAATCCATGCTTGATCATTTTACAAGTGTTAATTGGGAATGCGCGTCACTGAAAAAGGAGAAAATGTCTCTGTCTTTCCCCCTACTTAATCTGAATAGCCAAATAGAGCCTACTGAAGTAAACAAAGTTCACTTTACTTAAATCTGAATCTTTTGGCAAGTACAGGTAATCTGGTGGTATTTTGCAAACAGTATTTTGATCCAAAAGTATTTACTTGCTGCAGCTTTCAGAGACAATTATTTCAAGAGATTCTCCAGTTAATTTCACTGTGTTGTTTTTAAAGTTATTCTCACATTTCAAACAGTTTCTTCCTAACACATAAATCAGTTTAATTATGCTCTAATTACTTCCTTTACACAATACGCTTTTTGTTTTGTCCTGTGGAGGAGGCAACACTGACACAAACCGCCACTATTAATGGAAAAAGAAATTCCTATTGGCTGGCAATCCAGAAACAGCTTTCATGTTCATGTAGACAATTCCTGTTGCCAGCAGTTTAACTATTAGTGTCAGTGGTTTCCCAGGGTCACATATGGAAGCAGCAGTGCAAAGAACATTAAGAAAACAATTATAGAAAGAGACAAGTCTATAAAATATGAGAAGCACCATTAGGATGTACAATTGTATATCACTCCGTGGTGACATTCAAAACCCTAACCGGGTCACTGAGTGGGTCTAAATGTTTCAAACATACAGGTTGTCAAAACAAGGTACAAAGTAGCTCAGAAAAACAACGCATTGTACAACTGGACAACAACAGCCAAGCTAATTAATATATATATGTGTGTGTGTGTGTGTGTGTATACATATATATATAAACCTCAGTTATGTTTTTCTATTTAATGCTAACATATAAATAAATCTTCCCGATACAATTGTGTATTTTGGGACAAGGAACAAAAAAACCAGCATTTAAGGTACTGAGCTTTTATGGAAGATGTGACAAATAAACCTGATGATACCTAAAAGCTCAAAGGAATACTAGGAGGACATAACATGACAGATTGACGGATGACTTTTTTTTTAAAAAAAAAAAAAAAGTTTAGCTGTGTTTTTGGGGTTTTTTTTAAATATAACCAAACACACTGGTAAGTTCTTTAACCACAAACATAAGAAGCATGAGCTTATACTACCATCTTTCCAGATGTCTTCCAGCCCCCAAAAATATTGCACCTTTATAATTTATTTTCAAGTCTACATTTCACCTTATATTTAAGATATCACAGAATGAAAGAAAGAAAAAACCCCAACACCAAACCACTCTTATAATATTCTTCAGTTTTAGAACACCGACCCTTAAAGAACATCCATTACAGAGTTGAGGTTTTATTCCTGGTAGAAATAATCCTTGCTGTTTTCTAAGGAAATATGCCAAGCAGTTGGAAGATCCACAGACTTATTCTAAAAGTTAAGTAACATTTCTTTGACATATACCCTAAATAGAACAGTAGTTATTGAATCTACAACTTCTATGAAATGAGAGTTAAGCTTATACTGAAATGAAAATGGGATAATTACAAAATAGGTGATTTTTCTGACTAAGCTAACAAAAGGGCTTTTATTGCAAATATATATAAAGGGACATGTTTTCAAAAAAAGTATTTGTAAAAGCAGATTTAGAACTTAGACATCCACCTGGTGATTTAAGAGAGGAGAATTAGTCATACTAATGACAAGAAGTGTTTAGACACTACTATCCAACTTTTCACTACAAGGTCAAACTTTTTTTTTTTTTTTTTTTTTCTTTCAGAGGTTGGATTTTGTCGGGGTAACCCGTTTCTCTTTGTAGCACACCAACTTTTATTTGTCATTCAGCAGGCATTTCACTGGTCATCCTATGTGACATCTTAAGTAAAGCTAAACATAAAAAAAGCCTTTTCTCTGCCCTTTCAAAATAACATTAAGAGCTACAAAGAATTTAAATCAACAGTGGGACTTGATATAAGACTTCCCTTTACATACCTGATGCACACATATATAGATACACTAGCAAAAAATATACAAATTGTGTGACAGGATTATTATTATTTATTAGCTACCTCCCTCACCCCCTCAAGTGTTCCAATATTAAGTTCCCTAGCCTTAGAAATCATGGGAAAACAAATAGGGAAAAGACTGTCTTACTTGGATTCAGCTGATCTCAATCCAGTAGCTTAACTGTCTGGCATTACTCATCCAAGTAATAAAATTAGCAGGCTCTGACCTATCCATATGGATGGTAGACACAAACGAGCACAAACCAGTAAAACTTTGTACTCCCGCTCCCCTCCCATCTTTTCAAAACCAATTACTTCTAACATTCCACATCAATGTAACAGCCTCCAGCTGAAATAAAAGAGATGTCTTCCTCCTCTCAGATTCTTCCAGTGACAATTCCTTGACATAAAATTAGAACTGTCCAGGTTTTTGGACAATTTTGACTTCATTGGTAGTTTTATAGCTCTATCTGGAGCCATTTTTTGGGTGAGAAATGGCAGATAAATCATCAGTAAATAAGTAGGAATAGACTATTTTCTTTGTTTCCCATCCTTAAATGTCTCACCCTAATAAGCTTCCAAGTTCCTAACATTATTGTACTGGAACAAATAGAGGCAGTAATCTTCTGATTTTATTTTTTTTCCACAACTCTTCAGAGGCCTGTGTACTGAGATAGTTTACATTGAGATTTATAACAAAAACCAAACTTTAGAAACACCCTATAGTTGTACTTTCTAAAGAAACAGTAAATTCTGGCACATATAGACCATATGGCATGAAACTTCCTAGCATTAATTTGGGATGCCTCTTTTCTTGCTTCACAATAAAAACAAACCAACCAACCAACCAAAACCCTTGAAACCCAAAACTTAATAATCTATCCTGAACTTGAATCAAAGTTGTCTCCAGTATTTGCCCTTTGCATACTCTGTCTTTCATTGAAAGAGATTTCAGCTTATCTCCATTGAGGTGACAGGCAATCTACACTATCAGAAAAATGTTATTCCCATATCCCTACTACAAACACATTCTCCTGCATTTTATAACCCAAGTGGAACTATGACATTAAAAATGAGCTTTACGACAAGAGCTTTTCTCTTTTTCTACTCAACACTTTCTTTTCTGTATTGGGACAGCATTAATCACATTTCCAGTGGAAACCACTGTTAATTGGTAGCCCCAGAAAGAATTCCTAAGATACTGGACATCACTGGCTCTACAAAATAAGTTGTTTTTTTTTAAAAAAAAAAAAAATATTTTTCTCATATTGTCTCTCATGCAACCTTGTTTCTGGAAGCTTAGTTTGATATTTCCCATGTTAAATTCCTGCATCAGGCTCCAATTTATCTTTTGATTTTATGCAAAACAAAAATTTTAAACACTGCAATAGCTATGTGAGAAAACAATACTAATAAAGAAACAAGACATTGATCCTTTGAAGAGGAGGGGACTATAATATTTAAGATAAAAACTGACATGCCATTTATACAAGTCAACCTAACTCAAAGTTCATAAACTACAATAATTCCAGTATTATCTTCCAGCAGATTTTTGCAGGTTTTGCTCCCTTTGGTTCTTCATCTCTAATTCTTGTATTCTTTACAGTCAGTGAGAATAAACTTACAGTAGAAGATACAGCTGTACCTCTTAAGTTTACCTCCTAATTTTTTCTCCTTGTCCTTCATATGTAATAACCACAGCTTCTTTCAAGATAGATTATAGTACTATTTTCATGGGAAGAACTAAACATAACAATGTGATGTTGGACAAAAACACATACAGGTTTTACTTAAGTTTATTCTTGTTTGACAAAAATCCCATTTTAAGCAGGGATTAAAAATAATAATATGAGAACAGGGAAACTCTCAAAAGAAATCAGCTTTTAAAATATGATTAGAGTTATCATTTATCTGCACAAATAATACCAGTTACTCTTCTTTAATTCTTATCAGAAAAAAAGCCAATAAAGTATTAAAAGTTAAAAGTAGTTATTTTCAGACCCAGAGGAAAAACTTCTATGCAGTGATAAAAGATCAAAAACTTCTGAGTCACAGTCCCTGGTATCTAGGTAACAACAGATCATTGCATCTGCCTTTCCTTATTTATTTGCGTGATTAACAAATAGATATCTGAGTGCCTTAATCCCTGAGACATCTACCCACCTACCACTACTAATTGACTGATTTTCTGCAGCCCACACAGGATATGAATCTGAGGATAAATAGTGATAACAAATAACACATTTGGAGAACTTGTAAAATCTGCAATACATAACATAACCTGGATGATGAACTGGAAACTCATTGTGTTATCATCATTTAAGTAATCATCCAAAGATTTTGTAAAACGTTCATACTTTTGCTGGTTTTATGGGTTTTTTTTCTGTCATACTTTGCTATTATTCTAAAGCTAGCATTTGCCTTCTCTGAAGAACATTCACTCCTGGTCAGAAAACTCCCAGTTTCACAGCACTCTGAAATAATGATCTACTCATGCCTAACAAATTTTATATTATTGTTTTCAATTTCATTTAGGGTTCAAATTCTGAATCCTATCAGTATCTAACACAGCTTCTCAGGTGCTTTGAACACATAAACCTGCAAAACAAAATGGTCCATGTATTGCCTTAGATGTGTTTTTTCAAATGTTTGGCAGTAACCTGTTACTAATACTCTTCCATTAGCACTAAATGCTCATATAGAGTAATGCTGCAATTTTCTCCTCCTTCATTTCTAATACTGTTTTTCTTAAATAATTTCCTGCTTTTGATACAGAATATGCCACTGAATTGATCTCATTCCCCCCTCCCCCTTAGTATTAACTGATTTTAGTCCTATCTATACTAAATTAACCCTTAATTCACACTTTCATTCACTTCAGAGGGAAAACAAAAAATATAAAATAGCACCATGTGATAGCCTTTATTTAGTAGTTTAAATGTATCTATTTCACTTTTCATCTCTGAGTAAAACAACCAATAAAAATGCATGCGATTTTTTTCCCATTAGATTCCACCAAACAATAATGTTTTAGGAGACTGGTCTTTTCTTACAAAGACCTGGGAGTATGAAACTATTTTACTATAGTCTCCAGCATGTAGTGTCCAATGTAAAGGGCTGTTTGCCTTTGCTACAAGAAGGAAAAACCGTATGAGAAAGATTTCAAATAATGCAGATATGAAAATTAATCTTGTAGATCTAGTTTGAGTTATCAAATCCCATGTATTATCCACTCCTGTCTGCAATAAATTCCTTCATCCCAACTTCCTTCATCCCATAGAGTCTGCAAAGTTTAGTGTCTAGCTAAGGTGGCAGCACCCATCCAGATTCATGAACTTACAATAAAATATTGCTCTGCTTTCTCGTCCAAGATCATCACTTACCCTATCAACATGAGGCCAACAGCGTATTTTTGTAATGTTTTTAATTCTGAAACTCAAAGACTCCAAAGTTTTAAAAATTTATAATTGCCTGCAAAGGGTTTGAATCTAGCCCTCCCTCTCAACAAACAGCCCCTGCATGTTTTCATTACCATTATACAGCAGGGTTCAAAGCAGACCAGCACTAAACAAGATTCCTTATGCATGCTTTCTTGCTTTAACTTCCAAATCATTCCTTCTCGATTTCCCTTATCTATTTAAAAATACAATCACTAAAACATGTTAAATAACTCACATAATACATCTTTTGCCTCACTTTCTCCTCTGTATTTTTGTACAATTTAAAAAAGTGTTTCCTAGTGAGTCCTGGCTCCACCTAGCAACATTACTATTTTTTTCACTATGAACTGCTGTATGATTTAACTTGTTCCAAGAGTGAATGAACCTACTCAGTATCAATCAACTATATATTCCTCTTGCAATTATTCTCTTCTAGCACCATAACTTTATATAGTCTATCCTTTATGTTATTTTGGAAATCTCAGAAACACTGAGCAAATATGCTGATCACTTATTTTAACTATGGATTTGTCATCTTCAAGGTGACAACACCTCTCTGGACATCAAAACCCAAAAGTTACTTCAGCAGTACAGATCATGCCTCCAGTTTTTAATCCATGTTAAAGATGGTGATGTCTCTCTGGCCTGTTTCTGGTCCTTCCGGTCCCTCGATATTGGATTCCCTACATGGATTAACATAGATTTTTTTTCCTAAAGAAGTAGCTATAATCCTGTAAGGGTTGATTTATTACTTCATGTTCAGTGCCCTGTAATTTCTCATCTTGAACTTTCCCATCTTCTCTTCTAGTTTTGTTTTTTTTTTCTGCAATAAGAGACATTGAACTCACCTACTGTTTCCACTAAGAAATAGAATACTTTTTTTTTAGATTATCCTCTAGATTCTATTCTGTTATCAAGGTCACCAATGCAAGAATGTATAAGCCTTGTAATCACCTCAATATCTAGGTGTTTCATACAGTCAGAAATGGAATATAATTAGAAACATTAATTCTAGGTTCAACAATTCATGTGCATGGCAGTATTAAGTGTAGAAAGACAAAATATCTATTACTTTATACAGCATGTTTCTGTGGGACATTTAGCTAGGATATTCAAAAAAACTTATCTTTGCCCCTTCCAGAGCAGTAGTAGACAGAGATTTTACCTTGTATTCCTGATGTCTCTTTGAAAGGCAGAATGACAACTTCCCTTTGCTATGCTTTCTCTCATAGCAAGATGATTAGACCTTATCTGAAGCTTACTTGAGAACAATGAATTGTGGCGCTTTAAGAGAACAGTACGAAATGTCACACATGACCAGGTCAAATCTTCAACAACAAAACCACCACCATCCAGACCACATTCAAATGCAGATTTTCTCTATGGACAAAAGCAGAGTGTGAATTTTCATAACAGTACAGAATCCTGAGTGCATACTGACCGGTAACCGTAAAGGTTGTCTGTTAGGGTAAACGCTGAAGTAAATTGCAATAATAAAACTTGGATGACTTTCAAACCCACACTACAGCACTATCGGTTATCTTACAAAAGCACTCACCACTTGCAAACTGAGCCATTTCACATCTTCTATAAAACTTCTTCCAGCTTCAATAAGACTGCAGTTGGACTGCTTTGAGTAATTTGTAAAACACTACCATAAAATATTCCAAACCATCATTAAATATTGCCTTGTGTATTGCACAGAGTGCCAATACTGCTAAGGAGCAGAGCTGGACAGTAAACATGGGCTGCAGAAGCAAACCTACAGTTTATTTTCTATTATAAGCATTTTATTTGAGATATTATTTCAGGAAAGATTTTTTTTTTTGGCCTATCATGCTTTCATTCATGAATTCTGATAGACTTTCTGCCTCTTCTTATGTCACCAACTAACTACGCAGAGACTTCAATACATGAGATGGCTTCCACTGATCTTACTGAACTTACAGAGTAGGCCTAAAATACAAAAATCCTAAATAAATCCATGTGAATCTGCAGCAACACCAATGAAAACTAAAAACTGCATCACAAGAAACTGATGTGAAGTATTTACTGCCACTCAGATATTGGGATTAGTTATGACTACATATTTTGTTAGGCTAAAGATATTTTCCCATATCTGTGAACTCCACATGATAACACGTTATCATTGTACTTCAGGCTACACTGGACTTGATTTTATTATGTATTGATTTAGGTAGCAACTTTATTTATGTTATACAAGTTGCCTAGTGGATTCATAGAACTCATAGCTCAAATAACCCTTGGAAAATAAGACATCTAGAGTGTACTACAGGATAGACTCAATGCACACAATAATTTGAAAAAGGTGCTCCATGACTTAACAGAGCTGACAACTTTCTACATAACTATTAATTCAGTCCCATTGCCTCTACTCACATTCCTTTTTTGTGCTATGACAAAAAAAGCTTCCCATTTCTTGTTTTTAAAAAAACTTTTGTTATTTAAAAAAGATCACATTACCACTACCTATTGCCAACCAAAAATGTTGCATATACATTTACTTTTGGTATGTCTGTATTCTGTATTTTACTTCACAGCAGAAATCTATTCAATGTTTCATCCTGTTTCTTGTTTCTGACATTTACAACATAGTACCAAAAAAGTTATGAACAATTACTGATGAATAAGTAATTGATCCATATATTTATTCCAAGTGGTCTGTCCCTTTTCCTGCATCCAATAAACTTCCTCTTTCTGTTTGAGTTTTGCCAGAAGCTCCTTGCTCATCCATGCACACCCCCTGCTCCCTTTGATTGATTTCTTACTCATAGGGTTATACCTATTGAGCTTGGAGGAAGTGATGCTTGCTAGCCACCTCTCTTGGAACCACCTACCTTCCAGGGCCCTAACCCATGGGATTCCTCCAAGTATGTCCTTGAATAGGCCAAAGTTAGCTCTTCTGAAGTCCAGGATTGCAGTCCTAGTTATTGCCCTGCTTCCTCCATGCAGGATCCTGAACTCCACTATCTTGTGGTCATTGCAGCCAAGGCTGCTCTCAACCTTCACATCTCCAACTGGTCCTTCATTGTTTGAGTACAAGGTCTAGGAGCACACCTCACCTTGTTGGCTCCTCCACCACATGCATCAAAAGGGTATCATTAATGCTCTGCAGAAACCTCCTGAACTGCATGTGCCTAGCCTGTGTTGTCTTTACAGCAGACATCAGGAAGGGTGAAGACCCCCATGAGAAGCAGGGCCTCCGATCGTTTGTAGAAGACTTCGTCAGCTTCATCTTCCTCATCAGGTAGCCTGTAGCAAACACCCACAACAGTGCCCCCCATGTTGGTCTGCCCCTTAACCTTTACCTATAAGGTCTCAACTCGTTCTCTCTCAAGAAAGAACTGATACATTCTAGTTGCTCACTCACATTGAGAGCAACTCCACCACCACTCCTTGCTGGCTTGTCTTTCCGAAAAAGTACATAGCCATCTATAAGAGCATTCCAGTCACGCGAGCTATCCCATCACTTTTTTGTAATTACAATGAAATCATGGCCCTGCAACCGCACACAGATCTCTAATTCTGAGATGCAGTTCAGTAATCTCAGGAACCAACATTAGCCATTTCAAGCTTTTGATCAGTATGCACACTACTATTTTGTTTTCTACCAGGAATAACTTTTATTGAACTATGCATCTATATCATCTCCTAAGTGTACTGTACGTATGTCCTTTCACTTGTGTTAGCTTTATATCAGCAATTCTCATTGGCACTTAAGTAAGCAGTTGGACAATCAGATCAGATAGTAAGCCAGTTTAGCACTTCCAAGAGTTGTTCTGCCAAAAAAAAAAAAAAAATAAAAGAAACATAAAAAAGGAAAAAAAAAAAAAAGACTCAAGAAATCCTGTTCACACAAAGTGAGTGAAATACCATGGACAGTAGTTAGGATTTTCCCCACACTGTTTACCAAACCACTGTCCCCGATATGCCGTGCAGATTTATTTAATCTTTCTGTACTTTGGATCCTTTTGATTTAATTTGTCAAATATCTGTTACCCAATTATGAACAATGTCATATTGCTTTCAGTCCTTGATTAAATATCTAAGTTTTGCTACTCCTTAACTTCCACTGCAGTAGGTGTTTCCAAGAAGTTTACTTTAAAAAAACCCACAGAAAAACAAGAAACAAACAAAACAATAAAACATCAACAAAAAAAGAAAACCTCCAAAACTTGAAATAGCACATGCCTTTGCTGGATTTTAATGCGGTTAAACATGGATTTAATTTAAAGTAAAAGACAATTGACCTCAGCATATTGTATTTAAAGCTATTATGAACAGATTTCCATTTATATATCCTTTAGTATTAGGAAAATCCTCAGTGACCAAACACATCAGTATTTTATGTCTTTTGGATTCACTGAAAAAAAACAATATTAGCAAGACATGAATTGAATTTATTGTAGTACTGGCAAAGAGGAGAGCTAATTAGTGGCAACAAGTTATTTCAGAACGGGATTTTTGTGATTTGCTGGGTTATGACCTATAATTAAATATATTTTGTGTGTTTCTTCCACCAAGGTAATTGACATAATGCATAATGCAAGATGCTTTAGGGCCACTTCTTTCTTAAACTGCAATTAAAATTAAACCACACTAAGACAAAACATGTTGGACATTTCAAGGCTCCAAACCTTTATGTCAGTGTTATGTGGTTAATGAAAACAACAGAGTAGAATAAGCCAATTTCTTTCAAGTGGCACAGGTGAAATCACACATTTTCCACAGAATTCTACATGCTTACATGCAACTCAGGTAAGCCTAAGAACATAAAGAATAATCAACTTGCACAGCAGCACTTTCAAAACCTACTAGTGAACTAAATTCTCGTTTTCAAAAAACCTAAGCACATGCCCTGAAAAAATGACATCATTCTAAGTTATCTTCAGTCTTACAAAACATTACATTTCAAGCAAAGATGTCTTGGGAACAGACAGAAATTATACAGAAATAAAAAAAAATAATTCTTTAGAATGAATCAATCTGAAGACTTAATTACATAATTGTGAGCAACAAAAAATTAAGCCTGTTTTAAACTTGTGTGGATTTTTTTTTAAAGCAGCAGAGAAGGATTGTATATTTTATGGAGCTATCACTGTGACAGTGTCTAAAACATGTTATTCTTGCCTTTTTAATCAGTATAAGCTGGTTTAGGTTCTCTGCAGTCTGATTTTTTAAAACACTAGGCCATGCTCTGTTATCGTTTAGCAATTAATATTTCCACTAATTCAAGAACAACTAATTTGCTATTGAAAATAACTGTAACTGGCAGACCAACCTGTGATACTTGCCTAAGCTTGAAATAAAATGGGAAACAAAAGGAAAAGTGGGAGTAATGGGTTGAGAATGATGTCAAAATGGAGGCAGCTGTGAAAAACATTAAATATTTAAGACAGTAGTGTGGCATAAATAATAGGATATTTTAATTTGAAGTCCATGTGCATTTCAAAGTCTTCAGGTATTTCAAAATAGCAAAGAACTGAGCAGATACAGAATCATATATCCTCAAAATAAATTTTTAAATCACCTGTTATTTTCTTGGAATGGACTAGGTTTTCAAAATTGAGTTAAGATTAGTATTAACTCTGACAAAACAGGTTTTAGAAAATGATGCAAAAGAAAAGCCCGACTATAAATTCCCCACCAAAAAAATCTGTCCTGCACCCTTGATGTAGGTGTCTTAAGAACTGCAGTATGAAATTCAGAGCTGCAAAATACCATGAAGGTTGATAACATAAAGTTTTTAATGATTAGATGCATGTGAGGAACAGCAGCACTCAAGTCAGACAGAAGTCAGTGTTATCAGGCTTTATTGTAAGGACACTAACAGATTTATTATAGAACTAATTTCAGAAAAGCATTCTTTTACAATACAGGAATATTGTAAAACTGCTGTATTACACAGGCTAAAAGCACACAGGCTTTTCCTAAGTGTCTTCATTAGAAGTAAAAGAACATGAAATGTGGTTTAACACCTATTGTGGGGGAAGTGTCCCTGTAACTTATCCCTGTCCTCCGTAAAAAGTACTTCAAGAATTAAAATTGTAAAAGAGGTGATTGCTGCCATGTATTTGAGCTCAAACTAAGGGCATCTATACCAGAACTACTTGATGAAAGGCACATTGCCAAACATACCTTTGAGTGTACCCCCACACATAAAGTGTATTTGAGAAGTATTCTTGGATCTTAGAGTCCATCAATAACTGAAGCTGCAGACAGTCTCCCAAACATGTCTAAACTCTTGCACTTTAACGGGAAGGGAAAACAACCATGAATGGAAGGGACAAATACAAATGAAATATTGATACAATGGAATCCAGTTGCAAAGAAAAATCAGTAGAGATGCTCTCTGAATATCCAAGTAGAACATCCAGAAACAGAACAAATAGCCAGTAATCAACCTCATTCATCCATAATAACCTCTTTCCCTTTGATCACATAAACCACTCATCTCTGATTCTTTGAACAGTTATTCCTGATGGGCAATTAACTGCCAAGTGAGTAAGCTCAGCCAGAGGTGTGCTTGGTTTTTTGTTGTTTTGTTTTGGATCCCCTCTTTTCCCCTAAAGACAGCAAGTTAATATTACCAGTTAATATTATCATCCCCATGGATACAACAAGCACTTTGTTAGCATAGGCATCCTTTTGCCCATTACCTACCTAATTTCTTAGAATGTCTTGAATTTATTAGAGAAGTTTTGACTAACCAACCCATTTTCTAGTGGGAAAGTGTCAAAAGCATAAAATGAAAGCAGCAAATTACATGGAGTACTGTAAAACATTTACAGCTCTCAAACTCATCTTAAACATTTTTTTAAAATTGAATGTATACAAAAAGCCCCTAAATACATATATATTCTATACTAACTACAAAAACATAATGAACAGATTGGTTCTTAGAGGGTATTGCAATGCTCTCTACATGCAAATATACTCTTTCTACATCAAACTACCCATCACCTTACTAGAAGAAAAACTATTTGTTAATTTTAATGTAAGAATTGGAGTCATGAGGACCCTGACAGTAAGCTAAGTGATAAAATATTCTATAAGCAGCACATAAATAAAACTTTGTTTTAACATGTAGCTATCAGATCTCCTATTTATTTCATTATGCAGGAAGGATGAACTAAATGAATGCTTTTATTTTGACAGAGAACCTCCTCATCCTCTCTCAGCTTTCTTCTCACTTGCAAAGACGTCTTTGCCTCCCTCTGTCAACTTGGAAGCTCTTACTGTCACCAGCCAGAAAGAAAACACCTCACTGTGCATGAGGACTGTCGTATGCCAATAGATTTGGCTGTCAAGCACTGAAAAGTACTGTCATTCAGTGTCAGAGGACTAACAAAGCAATTATCAAAAAAACACATTCACAAAGCCCAAGACATGCAGATTAAAATGAGACTCAGACAAATCTAGCTAGTTAGAAATAACTCTCCAGAATAAAAAGGTATGACTTTTCCTCAAAGGTTCCACAAAATCTTCCCCCCCAGAGAAATAAAAAAATAGAACCCCAAAGACCCCTGTTCATTATTTAGAACTTGACAAACATTTGAAATGCTATTTCAATGTAAATACTATTAAACCAGCCACTATGAAAATATTATTTTTGTATTTACCAGTTAACTCCTAGAAAAGTAATCGCTTTTATGGCTGGTCAGGATGAAAATTGGTCTCAAAAAGTCAAATATGTGGATGAAGGTGAATATTGAAAAGACAGAATTTCATATGAAAAAAAGCTCCAGGAAACTAAGCAGTTGTGTCAAACTCACAAACCAAGTTATATGATATCAGCAAAAGATAGTTTTAACCTGTGTAAATGATTGTAAAGTCAGAAATAAACCACATTATGTAGTGTGTTAAGCAGCATAAGAAAGCCTAAAACCATCTTGATTTATCCCAAGCATCCTTGGACCCATGGGGATGAACAATTCAGAAGTTTCTTTCAACTCCTCTTTAATTAATACAGTCATATTACAGAAAATCTTCACGATCCTGTCAATCCACTTCAGGTAACATGCCTATGTAGCACAATGCTTATCGGTGTTTTCAACAGCCACTAGAATCACTGAAACCGAAATGATTCTTAAATGAAGACTTTGGAGGATCATGCTCCAGCACCTGGCTAAGCATTCAATTCCATTCATCCACCCTCACAGCTCAGCTGCAATAAGCAACCATTTCATTTCTTAGGCAAAGACTTAATTTCAGAGACTGTTGAATGACTAAGTCTACTTACTCTGTTAGTTGCCTAGTAAGCCCACTAAAAAATTACTTTATTTCTTGAAGAAAAACACGTACAGTAATGAAGTATATATGACATTCGGTTTTGATTTCATTTGGCACGTCGTGAGAGCTAACAGCTCACATAAAATATCATTGGAAGGCAAACGTTAATTTTTTTATGCACGATTCCAGGCTAAGAACTTTTTCTGTGGAAGATCATATCAGATTTAATAGTCTTATCAAGGAAAACCAGCATCCCTTTTCAGAAACACTGAAATAGGAGACAGATATTCCAATTCTTTTTGCCTTCATTTCATTGTTGAAATGAACCAAACATCTCAAAGCATGACTTTCCAAAGGAACTACATTCTGCCATTTGGAGTTGGTGAGGCTACTACACTAAAACTCCATTCACAAAGATATATCAATAATAAAGCTATCTTGCATGTTAGCATAAAGTTATGTCAAATATCTACGAAAGAATTTGGACATAATGGCCTTCACACGGAAAGCAGCTACTGAGTATTTTTGTTTGGGTTTATTTTAGGGTGGAGTAAAATACCAGTTCCAGTAAACCTAGCTAACATGACAACAGAAACATCATGTCTATCTCTGCTGAGCTTGTTACATGTGTCACAATCTATATGCAAATTCAAGACAGAGATATATTGCAGGACAAAGATGCATGAGATACAATTCTGGAACCAATTTTTGTCTTAGGAAAAGTGATATCCCTGACACTAATGGGTCAGATCTACAAAGCAGGTGATTCACCTCAGTTCCTTCAAAATACAACAGATAATTAAAAATCTGGAGTAAAATAAAGTCAGCAGTGATCTTCCATCTTCCACAAAGATATTTCTATAGAAGATAACCAATTACAACTCCTGTGCTAACATCAGATGGCTATGGGGATTCCAAAGTCCTGACACTAAATACTTTTCTCAGCTGACTTATTTGAATACCTTTAGACACAAGTCTTCTAAATCAGATATAGCTGTGTTTTAGCGCACGTAACCCAAGTATCTTCAAAAGTTTCATGAGCTATGGAGCAACTTGAAACAACAGATTTATACAGCACTTTTGAAGCTAACCTCAAGGAGCCATTTGAGGGAGATGTGTTTGGCAAAGATTCAATATATGGATGTCTACCATGGTCCTGCACCAAATGAAGGTTTTTACAATTACTTACACAATGTATTAATCTTCTGCTCAGAACAAAACTACTAGCACACATGCCAGAAAGTGTTGTGACTAATCTGAAAGTGAGAATTCCAAGTTAGAGGCCAATTGTGAAAACCTGCATTTTTCTTTCAAACATTTCATTTCTTTCAGCTATACAAAAAAAGATAATTATGAGATAACAGTAAACAAAACTACTTCTCCCATATTTGTATATTACTTCAGAGAGCAACAGAATGACTGAAGTAATCTGAACAAACATTACCTTTGCTGGAGAAGAGGGGAGTCCAGAGAACTACTGTAAATTATGTGCCAAGTTCAGTGAAAAGCTTGCTCCTGAGGTGTTCAAGCAAAAACATTTTCCCCTCTTTTTTGATAAATGAAGCATTCTTGTAACCCTCAACCCAGGGATTCAGCTGTCTGCAAATGAAGGCCCAGTTTGGTGCAGCACAGGTATGTGACCTTGCCTCACTTCTGCTAAGGAAACTGTTGTTAAGTTACGAGAGTATATGTGATCTAAGGGAATGCAAGATAAAAGCACTAAAACCAAAAAGAAAATGCCAGCTTTTGAGAATGTAATATTTAGTTGCTGAAGAAAAATGTTCACAAGGAAGAGTATAAAACTCCTAAGGAAGAAAAGCGAAGAACTGGAAAACGAGCAACTGAACGACATTGACATTCATTTGTTCTAAGGAGCAGTGGAGGCCAATCCTTTCACATAAACACCCAGCTGTCCAGGTCTGGGTTGAGATGAAAGTTCATTTTTCTTCCTAGTAGCTGGAACTGGTATTGTGTTTTGGATTCAGCATGAGAATAAAGTTGTTAAAAACCCAATGTTTTTTAGTTGTTGCTAAGTAGCACTTACTCTAAGTCAAGGACGTTTCAGTTTCCCATGCTCCTCCAGCGAGGAGGTGCACAAGAAGCTGGGAGGGAGCGGAGCCAGGACAGCTGACCCGAACTAGCCAAAGGGATATCAAAGGGTTATTCCATACCATGGAACATCGTGCTTAGTATATAAACTGGGGGGAGCTGGCTGGGAGCTGCCACTCACTGCTCAGGGACTGGCTGGGCATCGGTCAACAGGAGGTGAGCAATTCTGCTGTGAATTACTTCGTTTTTCATATGAGTTTTATTCTTCTTTCTCTTTTCATTATCCCTTTTTACTATTATTATCATTATATTTTACTCTATTTCAGTTATTAAACTGTTCTCATCTCAGCCCACAGGTTTTATCTTTTATCAATTTTCCTCCCCATCCCACAGGGTTGGGGTGAGGTGGGCAGGGGGAGTAAGCGAGCGGCTGTGCGGTACCTAGCTGCTGGCTGAGGTTAAACCACAACATCAGCCTACTAGCTTTGCCAGTACTAGCTTCTTATTGCGTCTGTCAGACTAAATAACCATTTTGTGTTTCGGTGTACCTTTCTTTCTTGGTCTCTCCGCACACTTTAAAACCTACCTGAACAAATCAGCTCAGAGAGAGGAGGTTACTTTCTGACAGGTAAGTTATGTTAGAAGAAACTTCTTGGTTAGACTGGAAAAAAACCAAACAACAGCTTTTTAAAAAATTCGTATTTCATAAAAAAACAACAACAAAAAAAACCCCAAAACCAAATAAAAAAAAACAAACACCAAAACAAAACAAACCACAACCCCTGCAATTTTAACCACATTTTTAGTTTTGATGTTACTCTGAGAAGAACCACAAGTATTTGCACAACTATTAATAGTGCAATTTTTAAACTTACGCTTATTCAATATTGCACGGTGGAAACAGCCAAAGTGAGATTTCTCGATGCTGGATTTGAAACAACTGAGGGCTGAGAGGATAACTGTTCTGCTGAGTTCATGAAGATAACTCCTGAACTAGAGTCATCCTTTTTGAAAGTACTTCTTTTCCTTGGCTGTACTGTATCCTAGATATAGTAAGATTCCATAGAACTTTGAAATGCATTTAGGATTTTCTGCTTCCACTTGCTTATCACTATTTCATTGAAAACTCTTATCATTTTTGAATTGTTTGAAAGTCATCAGATATATATCCAATACATTTGAAAGAGACATCTAAAGCTTAAGTTGCTGCCAGGTACTCAGTAAGGAAAAAAGTTTTAAAATTTCACAAATTCCATCATGACATGTCAGGCTTTTAAATTAACCTTTAAAGCTGTAATGCACCATGACTGGGAAAGCAGGTGTCAGTGTCTGAAAACTTTTCAGTCTCAGTTATGCCAAACTTTTTCTTTTATTACCACTAAAATACTTGAAATATGCAGGTGGAGAAACTGATTTTAAATGTATTGTGAGCTGGATTCTGATAAACGAGACATTGCACTATTATTGGAAGAACTACAAATAATTAGACTGCAGATATGTTCAAGTGAGTGTCTGTAAGACTTACGAAGAAGTGTGAAAATTCTGAAGACATTCCTCTGCAGTAAGATATTTCACTAAGAAATGATAGTTCCAGTAGCTCTGTTTAAATGTATGCCTGTCTCTCAATACACTGTTGTGATACAAAAATTACAATATGTTAACAAGGGCGCTAGTTAGCATTAAACCAACTGGTAACGTCATTCTTTTTAGCTTGTACAAACTAAAGACATTTCCCTTCTGGTTTTTCTGTTGTGCCATCTGATCAGAAGAACAAGAAAAAAAAATAAAATCAAAAATATCACAGCAACATCCTAAACTATACAAAAATACAGTCAAGATTTTTTTTCAGTTTCCTGTACTGACTGAAAAAATCAGTAGGATTTGGAAATGAACTATCTTATTCCTAATTACATTATTAGACTCATATTTATATACGAATGACTAAATCTCTGTATTCTTCCTCTTGCAAGTTATGCTACACTTGTGACATTTAATAGTTAAAGGAATGCAGAAGGAGAGTTGATGGATGTGAACATATTATGTTTAATCAGACATCTTCCAATGTATTGTATTCTTTACTGTCTATATCTTTTTCTCTTATATGGTTTCTAAGCTATAACGGTTCAGTGTCTGTAAAAAAAACCACCAACAACCCCCCCCCCCCCCCCCCCCCCGCAAAACCCCATATACAACACTTCTCCCCAGTGTCTCAAATACTGGCACAGACATTAAGAATGGTAAAAGTGGTCAGAGAAAGCTAAGAGGGAAATGCGGTTTGGGAAAAACTAATTTCAAAAGGAACAAAGTCTTTTAGCTAAACTCAGTCACAAGGAAACACAGTCCAGAACTGCATGTTTACAATGCTTTTTCTGAGCTTTGTTGAAATCCTGGCCAAGCTGGTTTTGCCTAGCTTGGACAATTTCCCAGAAGGCTGCATTTAAAAGTTATGTCACCATCCAAGTGTTCTCTGTTGACAAATGTTTCCATAAATGCTAACAGACTTCAGTGCTAGTTCTCGTTTTGCCTTTGTGTGCAAAAAGAAAATGTCTGAGTGCACACAAGTGATTGCTACCAAGGCTGCCTGGTAGATGGAGGGACATCAGTAGTAAGCAAGGCAGTGCAATTATTATACAAATGGACTTTTAAAGGAGAGGTTCTTAATCCAATCATTAAGCCTTCATCAGATGCTTGATAATATAAACTTTATCAGGAGAAAAAAATTACAACATTACATATTCAGATTTGCCTTTTTCTTGATTATATTGTTAAGGCAATTTACTTCATGCCACGTATACACTGGGGTTTGAATTATTATTATGCTCAAAAGAATCTTTTCATCCTTCAAGTAGGATATTTCAGAAATTGTAATTTTGTTTAAAAAAATAAATTGCATTTGCATTTTCATAGCCATAATTATATTTGGAAAAAGAAAGTCCATAGGAAAGGTATGTGCCCTTTTTAATAAAAACAATTGCTCTGCTTCAGGTTAAATCATTTCACCTGCTGTGAAACAATTAAAAACACTTTTGCTACTGAGCACAGCTTGTTGCTTAATAAAAGGGTCACGGAGACATTCACAAAAACACTCATTTTGCAAAATAGTCAAAGTTTGCCCATAGTAAGCGCATTTTTTTAAAAATAATTTTTTGTAATTTGTAAATGGACTTGCAAACCTTTTGTACTGGTAAAGGTTGAGGCACACTTAGAACTGCTGGAAGGTTGCCGAAAAACAATTTGTTTTTTGAATACATCGTTCATGATATCGTGATTAACAGACTGGTGAAAAAGCTCCAAGTACACAACTCTAACACATGTAAATATCTCTCCTTTATATTAGCGATACCATTACTACAGCATGCAGCTTTTTTCTTTGCCTTTATTAGAATATCTATGATTACAGAGCATTCTCCATGGTTTTACCTCACAAACATTATAATCTCAGACCTCACTTTGAGTGAAACTAGATGTTATGCAAGCCTCCACTCAAAGAAACTGAGAACGTCCTCTACCAGAATTAATCCCCTATATGATATTTCATGGACTGAAGAATATTTGCTTTGATCTGCCTGCAGACAAACACATCTCAGGAGTAGGTGTCAAACCTAGGACAGTATCTTTACATTTTGCAAGAAAAAAAGGTCCATAAGTGGTCCATTTCAGGCTATTTCAAGTATTATAGTCTGAAATGGACCCACTTAGGGACCTTGGTTATTGAGGCCTTGAGAAGTGAAGACACAGGGTGTGACATAGAGGGCTACAGGAATGGAGTCATAGGAGATGAGACACAGACCTGGCACTGGAGGCTCCCTGGCTATAAACACCTCATCAATACTCAATTAAAAAAATGCAGACCTGGAGCTCCACACAAGTGGTTTAGGAGTAGCAAAGAGAACAAAGAAATACTATCTGACATATGTAACAGTAACTGAAAGAACACACAGCAATGGACAATAAAAGGTACTGTTCAAACAACTTGTTATGCACTGTTTGGATCTGTCTCTAGTTGTACCCACTACACTTGAAGCATTATGTTTGACACCTGTTCCATCAGCTGTGGTATTTGTGAGCACAATATGGTAAAAAGTGAATGACTTGGAGCACTTTTTGTGATGGAGCTACACTAAAGAGCTGGACTTGTTCACAGTTCCTTCAGTATTGTTTAAGAGAGAATGGTGTAGCAGCTGTACGAATTTCAAATACAGACAGTGGCAACTTTCACTAATACAGCACAGCTCACTTGCTGTTTGGAAGTGTTCTTATTTATTATAATAAGCACAAAATCTTTCTAGTTACACAATACCAACTTGCCACAGCTGTACTCCACTGCCAAGTAAGCTTTGGAATTCAGTGTAACCTTATGTTCACCAGGTGACAGTTTAACAAGTAGCAAATAGTACAAGTTACATGTTACATTTCCCCAAGAGTTGGCTAATCTCCAAATACAAAGCAGCTATTCACAGTCTCCAGTTTATTTCCAAAGCAGCCTCTCTTTTACATCACTTCAGGCATATTTGTATAGCAAGTACTGTTTCATACTATTACAAGTGTGTTTTTATACTACATGCATGATATTCTCCAAAAAAAAGTTACTTTGACATCTGGAAGTTTTACATCTGAGAGTTCTTCATGACGTCTATGACCACACAAACTGACTAAAAGGAAAAAAAATCCACCACACAATTCCAGGGTCTTGTATACAACTCATAACGAGTGCCTTATGTACATTCTATCAAGGAATTAAAAAAGCTAATTTCAGTTTGAATACAGATCAAATTATGTGTAGAGAAAACTTAATAGAATTTACAATATTTATCTTTCATTCATCAAAATAGTGAACATAATTGATTATTAATTATATCAAAATTAGGAAGTGCTTAAAGTAGCATGATACACAAACACTGCATTTTTTGATGTATTTTTGCAGAGACAACTGGTTCACTTAATTCAATGATAACCTCAGCTAAAATGAATGGACAGAAGCTATTTTAATTCCTCTGAGGAGTTATTCATTATCTAGTTTGCACAACATTTAAAAGTTAACATTACATTACCTCAGATACTTGAAGTTACTTTTTTTTTAAGTCTTTAAAACACTTTTAAAGAAAAAAAGTCTAGAAAGGGACTTCAAAGCAGCAGCTGCACAGCCCTTTTAATTAAAGTCAAATGTTTCCTATGTAAGCATTTTATCCCAAATGAATTTAAAGTTGGCTACAGAAATGTGTATTTTTCCATCCTGTAGTATGCAGCAACAGGAAAAATGATCATTAATGCTTTTTAATATATCATTGATAAATTATAAGCATACACATTTACTCAACAAAAAGGATCCAACCACCTTATTTTACATTTATGAGCACATTCACATTTGCAGTGCAAGCAGCATCCCTCATACAAATGCTACCTTATCATAAAGATGGTATCAGCCCTGAATGAAACAGTATTTACATCTTACTAAACCCTCACTGCAGGAAAGTATTGTTAACAGCTGAGGAAGGTTTGTAGCATTTAGCAGGTTATCACCTTAACAAAAGCAACGAAAAGAATGAATCAACATGTTTTACAAGGGTGAAAATGTGCATGATGAATGCATCAAAGATACATACAGTGCTTTAATCAAGTCCATATATTGTTATTTATTTAAATAGGAATCAAGTAAGGTTTTTTTAATCAGAACCTTTCCAAAGTTGTAATTATTTTTTTTTACTTTCAGAAACCTCCTATGCGTACCATTTCTTTGGGGGGGAGGGGGGAGGGAAATGAAGAAAAAAGAAAGGTTAGGGATATTAAAACCAAAATGCCACAAAAAAGATTCCAAACCTAATTAAGATAGGCAAAAAAGAGGGGCAATCTGCAGGGCAGACCAACAGGTCATAGAGCTGGATTTCACTATAATTAAACTAAGTGACATAATCAAATGAATTTTCAATTTTTCTGATCACGTTTAAAAATACTTCCTCTATCCCCAGTTTAAGAGACATGCAGCATCTCCTACAAGAGGCCATATTACTACTTTCAGCTGAAAAGTCTACAGTTAAAAGTGTAAACATGGACCAGAACAGAAAAATTTACAAATTTTGACAAAATAATTACCATCTAACTCTATTCTGATTCACAACTAACAAAATTAAATAGCTACATATCCTGCAAAATCAAAGCAGAATAAATTTCAGGTTTCATTTCCTGCAAGTCTCTGTACTTCTTTCTCTGCTTTGTTCCTGTTGCAAACAGGGCACTAAAATATTAACACATATAATTATCATATCATTATGTGAGAGCATATTGTTCTCCAGGTCATATGTCTGTAGATATTAGAGGGTTTTTTTGCAAGTGTTGAAGTTAAAATGGCAAACATTTACCATTACAACCATTAATTGTCACTCCATATTGATACATAATCTGCCCTGAAGGGGTAATAAATTTCCACTGGTGGAATTTATATGAATGACCCAACAAACAAACAAAAGCAAGAGCTCTCTGGCAAGTGAAAAACAGACACCTTCTGTATGCATTGAGACATTCTGATTGATCTATGAAATAAAGCCATTCCATGAAATTAATGGTTCTAGGAGGCTTTTATGAAAGTCTACTTGGAATGAAGGAAAATGCAAAATATTTCACAGAGACCTTCCTTTTTTTTGTACATATTAGAAGAAAAAGAATCTATTTAGACCTTTTTTTTTTCCATCCAGGTGTATGAATCTGCAGATAGGAAGATGCAGGACATCCAGATCATTCCAGAAACTGACCACAAATGAAACCACTTCTCAAAAGTATGGTCAAACAATGTCAAAATACAGTGAAAAAATAGGAACTTAACAAGGCAAGTTGCAACTTTCCAATAGCTCCAGCTATTACAAAAACTATGTCTTTGGGACCTATCTGCAAAAAGTTCAGATTAAATCAGTTGACAGGCTAACTTATTAAAAGTAAAAAAAAAAAAAAAACCTACAAAAAAACCCCAAACAAAACCCCAAGCAAACAAAGACTAACAGCTGGAGATACAGCAAATTTGGTCTAAAGATTATGCTGTATTTGTCTGAATAACACATTTCTTAGCTGCAATCAGGAGAAGAGAGGCACAGCTGTGAATATGATTACCTTCCTCACACATCTCTGCCCCAAAATAAATAAAAAAAAAATCAACATAAAAATAAAATAAATGGGAAGCACCTAGTGCTGAAGAAACAATATACAGCATCAAGACACTAGCAGATAGTGACAAACACCACCAATTCAGGACAAATTTCTCAGTACCAGTTTCTCAATTGCTATCAGCTACCATGCTAATCACTTGAAAACTTGCAGTCCTTCAGTAGTAGCCACAATAAAACACTGTCTTACCCCCCAGCATCACATCTGAGCAAAAAACACCCTAGGAACAAAAATGTTCATTATAAAATCTCAATGACACTGATCTGGCAAAAATTCAATTAAAGAGAAAAAGCTGTTAGTTGATGATGGCTCACAAATTAAGATAATTTTTGACAGTGTTACAGGATGATAATCAGTTTAATGGCTTTTATGGGTTTCAATCTTCCACAGACTGGCTTAAAATAATAATTCTGCTTTTAAATACAAGAGTCTGCAAGGGCCTTGTTACACAGACAGGCAGAACACTCAAATTCTCATTCAGAATTTTAGTATGGCTAATATGTACAAATAATACATATGCGACAGAAAATCTACAATGTATCTCTGTGTTAGTTTGAGTTACAAGAACTGCTCAATCTAACTACATTAATTAGATGGCCTCTTCCATGAGTGTTCTCCAAAGAGAAAGTTTTCTGATTCACCTCAGACATTTGAGTTACTCAACATTATAGTTTCAGAATCTGCAATTCATTCAGCTCCAAGTATTTCATTTGGCATTCATCTCACTTCACAAGTGTCAGAATCCCCTTCTTTTAGTTTTCTTCTTAGCAGCCCGGCAGTCTGAGGTATTGAGCTGAAATCAGTTTGGTGGTTTTGAGCCCACCCTTCCTAAATATTCAGAAACTGGAGACAGATACTCCCCCATCAGATTTTACAGATGTCATCTGCTAATGCTTAAATTTATCACAGATGTACTTCACAGTAGTTTTGAAAAGAAAATGCTTTTGATCCACACCATCACTATCAACATTTCTCAAAGCACCAGATACTGCTTGAAGGAATCCTTTCTGCAGTTTCTCAGGTATCAGAGTTTCTGCAATAAGCAGCGATGTTTCTTATCACATGGTCCTGAATACACTATTCAGGTATGTATAGCTCAGAGAAGCAGAATTGAAACCGCCGATTCACATTCTTTGCTGAACACTCCACAATCTTAGTTCTTTGGCATTTTCTATTGACCCTGCCACTTAAGAAAACTTCTGTGGTAGGAGCACTCAGCAGATTTATAAAGAGAAAGAAAAGCCACAGTTCATTCAGATTTTATGCCTAGGGGACATTGCAGCACCTTTACAGGTATAATTGCTAGTCAATGACAGGGCACAAGCAAGAGGCCAAAGAAGTGCTGACTCAAGCATAGCCTTTAAGTTGTTTTAATATTACAAGGTATGTCTGGCAGTTGTTGGAAGTGTGAAAATACAGTTAGGATCAAAATATGAAATACTAATAAAATGTCAGGAGCTGAATGTGACTAACTACACAGATAGCACAAGATAATGCTTACCACAGAAACATTAAAAAACAGTCAACCCCTAAACCCTTAAGAAACAATGCGTAAAACAAGGAAATAAACCAAAACAATCTTCACTGCAGAAATCACAGGACAGTACATGGTCCAAGACTCTCAGTTTACAGTTATGTATTTTTGGGTATACCAACACTTTCTGTCCTAATGGAAAGACATAGCCAACTATGACAAATGAGAAATTACTTCTTACACAGGCTAGACTCAGACAAATTCTTCTGAAGATCAATGTTTTCAGGTGCAATAAGGATCAATGTCTCATTACAAAACGACCAATAACTTCAAATACTCTGCAGGTCTTCCAAGAAGACACTGTAGGTAGAGCAAGCCAGATACTAATGGGCACCAAAACACCCATCTGATGGCACAACCGGAGTATGACACAAAGCTGGTTTAAAATATAGTTCAGCTGGATTTGAGTACAGCACTGGTCAACATTAATGACACTGACCTATATTTTAGGAGTTACATATCAATTGTTTTAGGTAATATTTATGACACCTTAGGATCTGTTAATTTGTTTCTTTTTCTTTTTTTTCTTCTTTTTTTTTCCTCCAGCAGCAATTTTCATCTGCTTTGAAAGTCTGTATTTTCAAAATGTTTCCTGTTTTGCCCCATCACTAGACTTTAAGCCTTAGAACTAGCAAAGCTGTACAGAATAGAGCATTTAGATACCCAGTGTAAGAGGGTATGCATGGTCCTGCATACTGTACATACAGTTAGACATAAATTCAATATTGTTGCCTTAACAATGGTTAACAAGAATACCAACATATGTACGGTCCATTTAAGAAATAATTCTATATATCTGAAATAGTTGTTTGAAATTATTAAATTGCTGTAATACTATTCCATTAGAATGATTATGCTTCCACTGAAAAACTAAGTTGTAATGTGCATGACAAAAGTCTGGCATTATGACAATCAAACATTAAAAACTCTAAGATATACACAACAGGATCACAGATTTAAGCCAAACTTAGGAAAATGAAAGAAACTCTCACCACTTTTGCATTGCTGTAGCCTTCTTTTTGATGTGAGAATTATACATTTTCCCAAGTACCATATATAATCCTTGTTCAGCTATTACTAAATGTTTGCACTCTCTAGATCAATCTAATGATATACTCCTAAACATCATGATCACCCAAATATTTTATTTCAGCAAACCTGAGATGAGAAAATAAGTAAATACAGTACCATAATGTAAATCCCAGAGAAGAGTTACCATGCTGATAGGGAAGAAGCTTTATGCATTCTGACAAATAGAATCAGCTGCAGGGTACTCATCAGCCACAATCTACAATTTTTTGTTTGTTTTCCTTTTTACCTTCTTCTCACCCTTCAATCCTTGGTTATCAGGTTTTGACACTTACTTTGCTCTTGCTGTAACATTTCTGGACAACATTAACAGCAGAGAAAGGTTGTATTTCTTCACACTAATTTTGTACTATTAAAACCCAAAATACTAATAGAAAAAATAGTTTCTCTGATATTTTGTGTACATTTTACATGGCAATTTGAATCATGATTTTTCTGCAGTGGTATGTTAGACTGCAGCTCTACTTAGTACTCTTCAACTGAACATCAACAGAGATTCTTTCAGTGAAATTCAATCACAAATTCATTTGCAAAAAGATGGTGTATAAAATCATAGAAACATAACTTTTGCAGTGTTTTATCAAATTTGCAGTAAAACAAGCATTGCATAAACAAGCACACAATACATGCTTGGAGACAGCAAACAGTGAAACTGCACAGAAAATCCAAAATGATCCTACCAATTCAATGTCCACTCGTTAGCACCTAGTCTCTTGCACTGAATGAAGAGCTAATACGGGGTATATTCTGCCTAGCTGTTGCATAAGCTGCACAAGACAACACAACCACTAAGTCTAATTGCCTATTTTAGTTGTGCCCAACTAAATCTCCTCAAGTGATGAAGAACAGGGACCCATCCTCTCACATCGTATCCTGAAACACAGGCTAACCATACAGGCTTATATTACTACATTCCCAGTTTCTGACAGTATATTGATAATAATTCTCATGTGCTATAATTCCCTAGGCACTTATGCGAGCTCTCAAACACAGGCAGAAAATGTAGAATATTTCATATAGTAAGCCATATTTCAAAATGAATTCCCCAGCTGCTGCTTGTTTCAGTCAGACTGGACTAAACAACAACATTCACTATTTTTTTTTATCCTGCTAAGAAATACAAAATATGCTGTAACTCCCCCTCCCCCCCCCCCAGTACCTTAAAACCTTAGTGCAAGCAGTCTTATTTGCCTTACTTAGCCTGTAAATAAATCAGAATTACTTCTGTCTTGATGAGCAACAAAACCTGGACATTTTTTATAAGTAAAAAACCTAAAAAAAGCAATTTTACCCACCCACCTCCACTCTGACACTTCAGCCAGGAACACCAGTTCTCTTCAGGGGAGAGAACAGTTAGTAAAACAGGACAACAACTGAAGTTATCCATGCTTTTATCCCTCTGAGACCAGCTGACTGGAAACACGAAGGTCACTTAAGGAATCTGGTCCTGGTTTTAGGAGAGAGAAAAATTCATTTCCCAAGCATGTGCATTTTCTGTAAGTGCAACAGCATTTAAGCAGAAAATAACTAATGTGATGCACACTTTCAGTAAAGTAACGTCTTAGAAGCAGCAGGACAAAAAATGAGCACTAGTAATATTTTCAGCTTTACCTTCAGATGTCAAGAAGCAAAACCAAAACTGAACTCTAGTTTGCATCGAATTAACACATCGACAATCTACTCCTCTTAACATGCTTCGTGTTTTACTCAAAGTCCAAGTTTCACAACTGATGGAAAACAAACTAATAAACCACACAACAGTTTCACTCAATCTAGATCCTGTATCACACAGTGAAATTCGGGGTGTGGGGGGTGGGGGTGGGGGGTGGGCGGGAGGCAGCATGCGCACGTGTGTGTTTGTGTGTGATGACAACTACAATTTATTTTTCACTGGCCATGAGGACAACACATTCTGAACTAACACTGAATGAAAATTAACACATTTGGAAACTAACTTATTTTGGAGGTTTTCTCTGCCTTTGCCTTTTGGAAAACACTTCACACGCTATCCTTCAGAAAAGATGGCCTCAGTTGTAAAACAGCTACGTTTCATTCACAGATTTTATATTTGTTGAACTGGATAATGCATTGCCAAATTCTCCAAATCATGTCCCGGTCTCCCTTTTGCTCCATCTTCCAGAGGTCATGAAGAGCTAAAAATACTTTATCAAGAAGAGGTGAAGTGAAGCAGAAAAATAAAAACTAACCTCATACTGTGAACTTTTAAGTTTTTTTGAATCTGAACAAATCTGTTTGTTTGTTTGTTTGTTTTGTTTAATTTTATTTGTCTGACCTTGTAGCTGAATAAAGAAAAATTAATACTAGGAGAAAAGGCACAGTGATATGAAGGCAATGAGAAAGCTTTTGTAAACTGAACAAATTGGGATACTTTTCAGGCCAAAACACCAGAGATTTGTTTATTTTTGTGTCTTTCAATTTAGCCTAAAATGAATCCAGGGAAGAGGCCACGCCTCAGTAGTATGCTCAAACTATTGGTCTGTCAGGAGACAGATAGGAAGAGTCCCTTTCTTAGTGACACAGGAAACAGAAAGAAGAGATCATTAGGAGGACAACTACACGCAAAGGTGGGTATACTACAGCGCAATCATTAAATTTGTGTTGTAGATTGAAGAGAGAAGCGAACAAGTAACTCAAATGAGTTTCACAAAAGTGTAACATCAGAAAACACCTATAAGGGATTAAAACAAAACCAAAGAAAAAACCACCAGCAACAACAAAAAAAGCTAAAAAGCAACAAACCTAGATGTCTTAAGCTGGCTTTTGATAAACAAGGAATATTAAGGCCCTTCACCTTTTCCTGTCTCCCCTGCACTGCCTAAGTCATCTTTTGGCAAATGATTTTAACATTCAGTTTTCACCTGATAGATCTTCTTGCTTGTACAATCCATTTTAGAGGCATAACTTGTTTTCTTTGCTAAGATTTCATTTCCTCCCATCTCAGAACTTGATGAAATCTATTTCTTAGTTCCTCGTCTCCCAGTGAAAGCTGACAACAAGTATCAGACAAAATGTAGCTGTCCCGTATGAAGTAATTCATTTCTGTCAAAGATTAGACAATTTTTTCCCTTAACATAAGATGACTGATATTGTTCTGCAAGATCCAAAAGGGACAATTTAACCACTTAAGTACCGAGGCAGCTTGAGGATCGGCTTATCTCCGTAAAGCACATAGTCCGCCGGCTGAAAGTAGGTAATGGAGATGGAAGCCAGTGGAAGGCCTGCTAATTTCCTTCCATTTCATTTGGTTATTTTTAGTCCTAACCAGTTATTTTTTTACTATACAATGTTCTGCAAAATAACAATATCATGAAATTTTGCATTTGAACAAATCTAACTAGCTGAATCTTATTTTCTACTCTATACACCACAGACAGAAGTTCCCAGGCATGTTAAGCTCACTTTACATTCACAGCTATTTGTGACCCTAACTGTAGTATGTTTTTTTGTTGTTGTGATGCAGTTCTCATGCAACTTTCTACTTATGTTAACCAGGGCAAAATTCATCCATCTACACTGCAGCAAACACGGAACAACACCCAACCCCCTGACAACGAAGGTGCAGGCGGGGGGAAGACACGGGCGCTTTGGAGCAGTGCTCATTCCTCGGCAGAGGGTAGCCTGCGGAACAACGTGCCTCAGGCGGTGGCTGGCAGGACCCCCTCGGCCCAGAACTTTCGAGATTAATCCCCCCAGCGCTCGTCACCGCAGCAGCATCCTGGCCGGGCCGACAGTTCAGCCCCAAGCTCGCCCCGCAGCGCCCTACCCCGCGGGCTGCCAGCGCCGCCTCCGGGCACCACTGCCCACCATTTCCTGCTGCGGGGCGGCTCAGCCCCGCTCCCCCCCTCCTCAGGGAATTCAGGCAGCACCGGCGGGCAGCTCTGAGCTCCGCGCCGGGGGTTCGGTGCTTCTCCGTTTACGTTTGACTGAAAAAACGCAGGAAACTTGCACATGTGTGGGGTGACGGGCGCGGGGGGCCCGCCTCACCTCAGCGCCGCGGCGGCAGGCGGGAAGCGGCCGGGGCCAGGCGTGCCTCACCAGCCCTGGCCAGCTCGCCCTTGCCTCACCGAGGTGAAACCCCCCCATGTTTCTGAGGAGAAGGTGGCGAGTGTGGATTAATTAACTGGTCCACAGAACCACACTCAGAAAGGACACCTGACTCCGGAGGAATTTCCCAAGTATTTTACAGATTTTCTGAGCCATAGAAAACAACAGACTAACTTGCAGAGAAAGGAGGGTGGGGTGGGGTGTGGGGGTGGGGTGTGATAATAATAATATCAATAAAATCTCTCTTAGTTGGCTAAACTCCCTCAGGACTCCTCAGCCAAAGGAAAGTCTGGTGATGAAGTTTGCTGAGCAGGCCACAAGAGCAAGCACTACGTATAATTTAGTTAATAACACTAAACTGAATTGTATGTCACAAATGGACACCGAGAATAACAAAATAGATGTGAAGGCAAAGCTGAGCTTAAACTTTCCCCCAAAAGATAGATGAAACACAGAAGAAAACGTTTTGGTGCTGGCATTTGATGTTTTCCTCAAGAAATAGAACTTGATGCCAAAAATACTCCGGAATCAGCGTTTGAAAGGTTAATTAGATTCTCCATAAGCGTTTCAATTACAGGAATGAGACATTATCCCTTTTAATATGTATCCCAACACATCCTATTTGTTTCAGATTTTCTCTGCCACTAGATTTTTCCTTTGTAGCTAAGTATTATTAATTGTAACGTCTGCTGACAACTTCATGTTTACAACTTTGATCACCTCTAGAGTCAAAGGGCTACTCTAATCAAGATCTTTAGTTAAAGTTGTTTACCTCTTCCATCAGCCACTGGAGACCTGCCCTATTCAAGGAACAACAGTAGTTCAGAAGTGAACTATGTGCTGTTTCTCACACCAAAACTTAAATCTCAGTTCTGAGAGATGAGGCTGTACTTTAAGACCCAAGATATGCTCTGAGTGGCCATGAATTATACACAGAGCTGCCCAACCTTATTAACTGCAAAGGATTAGTCATGCAGAAATTCTGGTACATAGTGCACCCTCTGGATTTCATTCTAGTTTCAAATTACATGGAATTAGATGTTGTTAAATAAGCATTTGTGAGATCAGAACTGTTCATGTTTTGAAAGAACAGTTTTCTTTCTGAAAATGTTGTTTTATCAAGATCACAATATTTTACAAGAAAATTTCAGTTTTTCCTTACTCTGAATCAGTAAATGTAACAATGCTTCAGCAAGGCAAAAATAATTGGGTTTAATTTCATTACTTCATAATTTCAGTTAAACTTCTATATAACAGAAAATAACAAGAGTAGTTAGAATACTTCTAATGTTCCACTTAAAGTCAAGTAAACAACTCTGAAATGTTAAAAATCAGTGACAGAAAAGTAAAAGGAAATGGAAATAAATTTGAGGGTAAATGGTTCCCCACTCCTTTTGGCAAGGATACCATATCATTGAACAGGCTGCTCTGGGGTTTGGAGTTTTTTCTTTTTCCATATCCTTAAGATTAGCTTATACTTCTGCTGCTGAAAATAAGACAAGAATTCCACCCAATACCTATCATTCCTGTGCAATATTGTTTGTGAAAGAAGATAAACTGATACATAAAAATGCACCAGGCTATGCACAATATATGTGTTCTAGCTTTATGTCTTCTGGGGTTCTTTTTTGTATGTGTGATTCTGAAAACATTTGATTAACATACAGGATGAGTTTCCCTCAGATTGTTCAAATTAAATCCAAACAAAATTTGCTAATACTTAGCAGACTGGCATGATGTCACTGTGTTTCACAGATCTATAGCAGCGAGCCTAAATTACTAATCATTCAAATAAATAATGATAGTTCAGTTGTTTTCAACAAAGTAGGATTACATCTCTGGCAACAGAATCCAAGGAATCATGTTATTGAAAACAAAATTTGTTGTGAAGTTTGCAGCATTTTTCAAAAGTGACTGGAAGCTGAGACAAACTTAACATGAAACAAATAAAAATGACTAATAAAAATCTCTTTGCTTCCTCATAACTAGGAATTTAGTCTACTAATATGTAGTATTAATGGATGAGAGAACAGCAGACTCGGTACATCAACAAGCAGACACAAGGTGCTTAAATAAGAACCTAAAAGAGCTGCTAGAACTGTGACACCTGAGGTTTTACTAGCTGGCCATTCGTAAATGATCAAAGTATTTGCAGTCTTTGAAATGGAAATAACACTTTTCCTTTATCTTAAAATTTCCTTTTATACAGGATTGGAAAGTTTTGTTTTCTTTCTTAAAATAGGTTATGTCATAATTTTAATCCAACCTAAGACTCACTCTGTTCTTTTCATTCACCCCATCTCCTGGTGTTAATCCTAATCAAAGCCACGAGACCTATCCCTGTGGGCATTAAAAGAAAATGCTTCCCAGTTTTCAGGATTTGTAACTTCAATTATTTTTCCAATTATTTGCTAAATTTCATTTCTGATCTTGTTCTATAATCCCAGTTATAGTTTCTGATCAATTATTTGATGCAACTTCAAAACAACAAATCTTAATTTGCACCTCATGCAACACTGTGTTTCATGAGTGCTCAAAGGATTGGCTATTGGTAGGAATATCTCATAAAAAAACCAGCAAGCCTTCCCTTGGGATTTAAATCACTTGGTGACTTTTTCATAACAACTTAATTAGAATCATAGAATCATTTAGGTTGGAAAACACCTTCAAGACCATCAAGTCCAACCATTAACCCAGGACTGCCAAGTCCATCACCAAACCATGTCCTTAAGCACCACATCAACACGGTTTTTAAAACTCTCCAGGGATGGTGTTTCTACCACCTGCCTGGGAAGCCTGTTCAATGCTTCACCACACTTTCCATGCAGAATTTTTTCCTAATCTCCAATCCAAACCTCCCCCAGTGTAACACTGAGGCCGTTTCCTCTTGTCCTGTCACTTGTTACCTGGAGAAGAGACCGACCCCCCCTGCTACAGCCCCTGTCAGGCAGCTGTGGGGAGCGATAAGGTCCCCCCGGAGCCTTCTCCAGACTAAACCCCCCCAGTTCCCCCCGCCGCCCCTCCCAGCACTTGTGCCCCAGCCCCTTCCCCAGCCCCGTGCCCGGCTCTGGACACGCTCCAGCCCCTCCATGTCCCTCTGGCCGTGAGGGGCCCAAACCCGAACCCAGGGTTCGAGGGGCGGCCTCACCAGTGCCGAGCACAGGGGGACGGGCACTGCCCTGGCCCTGCTGGCCACGCTGTCCCGGCTACGAGCCAGGGTGCTGCTGGCCTCCTTGGCCACCCGGGCACGCTGCTGGCTCCTGCCCAGCTGGCCACCAGACCCCCAGCCCCTTCCCCGCCGGGCAGCTCCCAGCCCCCTGCCCCAGCCCGCAGCGCTGGGGGGGCTGTCGTGCCCCCGGGGCAGGACCCGGCACTCGGCCTTGTTGAACCTCCTCCAGCTGGGCTGGGCCCCTCGGCCCGGCCTGCCCAGGTCCCTCTGCAGAGCCTGCTGCCCCCGGCACATCAGCTGTCCCCCAGCCTGGTGTCCCTGCAACCCGCCTGGGGGTGCGCCCCGTCCCTCGGTAAAGATGTTAAAGGGACGGGCCCGGCCCTGAGCCCTGGGAACCCCCCGAGTGCCCGGCGCCAGCGGGATGTGACTCCATTCCCCACCGCTCTCCGGCCCGGCCGCCCAGCCAGCTTTGACCCCAGCGCAGAGCCCCCCGGGCAGCCATGAGCAGCCGGTGGCTGCAGGAGAGGCTGTGGGAGACGGTGTCAGAGGCTTCACTAAGGCCCAGGACACACCAGCCACAGCCTCTCCCTCACTCATTAGGCCTGATCCCCCGGGTGTCCTGCATGTGCTGCATGATGGCACGCAGGATGATCTGCTCCATCACCTTCCCCAGCACCGAGGTGAGGCTGACAGGCTTGTAGTTCCCTGCATCCTCCTTCCTGCCCCTCTTGTAGGCGGGCCTCACCTTGGCTAGTCTCCAGTCTGCTGGGACCTTCCCAGTTAGCCAGGGCTGCTGGTAAATGATGGAGAGTGGCTTGGCGAGCTCTTGCACCAGCTCCCTCAGTGCCCTTGGGTGGATCCCATCTGTCCCCAGAGACCTGCACGTGTCCAAGTGGAGCAGCAGGTCACTGACCATTTCCCTCAAGGACTGTGGGGACTTCATTCTGCTCCTCATCCCTGCCTTCCAGTTCAGGGGGCTGAGTACCCAGAGGATAACCGGTTTTGCTATATAAAGACTGAGGCAAAGAAACCATTAAGTACCTCAGACTTTTCCGCGTCCTTTGTGGCAATGTTCTGCCCTGCATTCAATGAAGGATGCAGATTATCCTCGGCCCTCCTTTTGCTGCCAATATATTTGTAGAAACAGTTGTTATTTTATGGCAGTGTCCAGCCTGAGTTCTAGCTGGGCTTTTGCCTCTCTAATCCTCACCCCGCATAACCTCACAACATCCAGGTAGCCCTCCAGAGCTGCCTGCCCCTTCTTCCAAAGGTGGTAAACTCTCTTTTTTTCCCCCTGAATTCCAGCCCAAGCTCTCTGCTCAGCCAGGCTGGTCTTCTTCCCTGCTGGCTCATCAAGACTGCCTGCTCCTGCACCTCTAAGACTACCTTCTTGAATCAGGACAATTATCAAGGGAATACTTTGTACTGTTGCAGTATTTTGCTAGTTGTCAGTTTCCTACTAGCAATGCTTCCCCCTCTAATCCTGAAAGGTAGTTCTGATTATGTTATTGAGAAGAGCAAAGCATCTTCTCTTTCTAGCTAAAGATGCACCATTTAAAATTTTTCAGGGTGCAGAAAACTCCTAGAGTATGTAAGGGTCATTCAAATTAATCAATTATGAAAAAACAGGACCACATCTGGTGGAGGCGGGTAGTGTGTATGTGTGTGTGTGTAGGCATTCCATCTGGAGTTGCAACTGAGCTGCTTTTTAGTGTGATGTTCTTATTTGGTCATTTTGCAATCCAAACAGTCAAAAATGATGTTTTAGTATAATTTTTGCTTCTGTAATGCATTTGAGAAATCACATAACCACTCAGTAAGGTAGTGGCTCAGATCCAAACAAGTCTGAGAACAGCAATGCACAATAAGGTGCCTTTGTTTCTTGAATTACTACCATTGTTCCAAAGGAGACCTTTAACATGAATTCTGAATGAGTAGCAGCAGCTGACAGAAACAACAATCAGGAGTCAATGATATGAGGTTCAAGCTAAGATAGAGGCATAGGGCTTTCATGACCAAATCTATGTTAGAACCTCACATTCACAAAGAGCTTGACTGCAATTGCCACCTGCAAAAAAGCAATTTGGAAAAGACATTGCAAAGATAAGGTTAATGGAATTTTCCTAAAAGCAGCTCCTAAGGGATTCTCTGTTAAAGGAACCACTTTCCACTTTGGATCTCAGTTTATTTCAGTTACCAGTCTTAAAACTGTAAGCGGGCTTCTGGCAACATAAAGTGTATAAATAATATGCAGCCTTCCTTGAACTCTTACAAATTAGCCAGCAGTGAGATTCAAGTGAAGGAGCTCAAAATAGCATCATCCAAACAGCAGAACTATTTCCTCCCACAAGAAAACTTCAGTGAATAGCAATGTACTAACTGTTTACATTAAAGTCAGAACAGGAGCTCTGTTGACTTTCTCTTTTCATTCAACTTGAGCACTCTGAGAAGGAGTGTACCAGCAGAAGAGCCATGGATTTTAGAGCTAAAAATAAGTACATAAAACTAACAGATACTATGAAAACTGATAAGATTACTGTGAAATTGGTAGAAATTAATAAGGCTGAATGCAAACTAAAGACACACCAAATAAATGACCCAGGTCACTCAGATGCTCATAGATAAGAAACTTACTAAATTTGGTTCCTTTCTGTATTTTAATACAGGGCATATAAAATACTTTTACAGGTGGGAAAAATGGAAATACTTTAAAGAAATAGTTTGTAAAAAATTTCCGCCATGGAGAAGTGTGATTAAGATATTTTATTCACATTAACAGAATGCTCAAGGAAGATAGCATTTCCTAATTTTAAGACCTAAAATAGAAAATATGATATAGTGGAAGATGATGGAAGTTAAGGACAGCTGTGTTCAAGTTGTACAGTAGGAAATGCAATAACATTATAAAAAGGATAAATTTAGATATGTGGAGTGAGGGTAAAGGCTTTTTGTACCAAGCAGTCCTTTTTTGTTTCTGATCCAGATAACAGAACACAAGCTATTGATTCTGGAGTGCTCTCATCATCTCATAGTACTGTGAGTCTTTCAGCTCTCAGTATCAGTCTGCAGACCTTAGTCAGAACATTGTTTTTATCAGTATGTTAAATGGGTTCATTCTGCACAAAAACAAGGCACACAATTCATCTGCAAGTCAGATAGAAAACCATGAAGCTCCTTTCCAGTCATACTGGAGAGGAGCTTTTGTATGTCCTGTTTCCATCAGTTTGTAATGAAACAGTTTTGCCTTCAAGATACTCCTTGGAAATGGTGGTGTATAATACAGGGATACTCCCTTCTTGTCCACATTATTGGGGAAATATTAAAGTAACATTGCTTAGTTATTTGTTACTTTACCTGAGAGACATCAGTGCCTGGCTGACATCCCAGATACAGAAAAGATCATGAACACATTAGGACTGACAGCCGTCTTAAGTTTTAGGAAGGTCTCCCTGCTGGGTGTGAAGAAAGTTAGTTTATGAAAAGCAAATAATTTCAAAATTTTTGCTCATGATGGCTGCTTATAATACTGAACTTTTGTTTTACACAGCATATCTTCCATATGATTGAATCCTGTTTAAATGGTATTATGTAGGGAGATACATGTAAAGATAGCCATATATGGCTTACCGCTCGGTATTTCACATATCTGTAGCCACACATGAACTGAGTGCTATAGAATAGATTGCACTGTGAAAAACAATGCTCCTGGTTTCTGTTTATTGAAGTACTCCAATCTATTAATTTAGCAGTATAAGACACCATCAATGATCATGAGCTTTCTGTCATTCCCTCTGTGTTACACAGCTTTGTCTAAGTTATTGAATAAGGCCAAAAATGATTATTTCATCCATAATTCTATCTGTATTGGTATGTTAAATATATAAAGATATCCTAGTTCAGATTACACTTTGAATTTAAGGTTGCATGTGCTGTTTTGCAACAAGGGAAACAGGATTTTTTCTGGCCTGTCTGCGGTAGTTTTTTTAGAACTTGAAGGAAAGCTCCATATGAACAGAACTGTAATGTTAGCCAACCTGCCAATCAAGACACTAATCCTCTACACATCTTTGCCGTCAGGAGACAGATACCTGGAAGCTGGTATGCAGGAGATAAAGAGAAAAGTTGGACAGGAACCAGAAAATTTTCAAAATAAAAAAATGCATATGTCCAGATATACTCTCCTAAAAAAAAAGTTATCTAGAAGGAATGATACAAAAGAGTTTTGACCTCCACAAATTACACAAGGCTGCATGCATATAGTTATTGTTGTTGGTTGCTTCTGTGTAACCCTTGGGTTCAAAGGACAGTATTTTGTCTTCACCGCATTTCCAGACAATAAAGGCACAGTATTCAAGAAAGTGGAAATAATTGCACTGGGAAATTTTGAGTCATGTCAGTGACTACAGAAAGCAGATTTAACTATTTGAAGAAATACGCTATATTTTTATATCCAAGTCTTCATGTTTGGATAAAATGAAAACACAGTGAATCGGATAAGCAACAAAACCAGTATTATAGTATCCAAAACTCACTGGTCATTGAATATTATATATTATTTTCTTTTATCCACTGATGAAGAAAGAAATGTAAGGATCACTACAACTATTCTGTCCAGTTCTACTGTTTTATGACACACTAGGTTCAAGCAGATAAATTGAAATAATTCTGTAATTTTTCTCTCATCAGAAGTTATCTTCAAACAGAAATCACTTTTATTAATGACATTTCTGCCAGTAACTCTTGATCTATAGCATATACAAAGGCCATTCATAAAAATAATTTGACATTCAAAGTTTAGTTTTGACCACAGACGTAATTTATAAGACATGTTTGTGCTGACTCACCGATTACCTTTTTCAGATTAGGTTTATCTTAAAAATGTGTGTGTGAATGCTCATAGTTATGAATGAGAATTTTGCTTTTTGTGAATATTCTAGCAATACTTAAAATTGGCTGGTTTACTAAATGTTCCTGCCAGTAAAGTAATTTGCTGGAATACTGTTGGAAAGCAAATACAGAAGGGGTGTGAATACAGTTGAAGAGAATTCATTTGCAAATCAAATGGATGGTGAGGGAGGAGTTGCATTCAATGAATTAAACAAAGACAGTGTCACAATAAATACAAGAACATTTGGCAAGAATAACCTTTGCAAGACTTGCAACCTCTGTTCTCCAAAGGTATCCATGTACATAAAGTTCCTACCTCCATGCATATTTTTATCTAAACCAACAGATGTAGAACTGGCCTATTAACAGCTTGCAAAACCAGATCTCTAGACTAATATTAACATTTGAAGCTAGAACTGAAATTGCTTTTCTGAAGAGAAACCATTGTATAAAAACCTAGCCATTGTATATAGGATGAGGTAAATTTATGTAATGATTTATTTTTATTTTATCCTTTATTAAAAAATTGTACCAGGTATACTACCATTGTTGTCATGAAGGTGTGGGGAAGAAACCCCCAGAAGTTGTGAATTCTACATTAGCTACAACTTGCTATAGGCTATTTATATTCCCACTCTCCTGTTCAGGAGAGCACAGGAAAACAGTCTGTGGCATTAAAAAACCCAAAAAACCCCCCCAAAAAACCAAAAACCATTTTGTCCTAAAAATCATGAAGAAACAGAGAAACAGCTCTGTTTACCTCATACTTCAGGACAGTAGGAATGTCCATGCACCCAGTTATGGTCACTTGCCTCAGGAAAAATTCCCTTTTCTCCACAAGGACCCCACATCACTGCTATCTGTCTGTAGTTGCTCACAGCTGACCCATCTGAACCATATATTAATGTTATGCTAAAAAAGTGGATTAGATTAACTCATATTTCTGCAAAGGATATGCACAGTTCAGGGCTGCCAAACTATTTACCCTTGCAACATGTACTTGGGGCAAGGAGATTTCTCTTTATCCTGGACTATACAGCAATGGTGTCAAAACTCTGCATGAGATTTTAGAATTTATTAGAACAATAAGTAATGCATTTCTGTTTTCTGAACCTTTGTAAATCAATGCAGCAATGAAATAATATAGTTACATTAATCTTCTCTACGCCCTTCCTGGTTATACTGTAATTGGTTAAATGACCAAAACTCTATTTGTGACTTGACCTCCTGATGATGCACTGTTTTTTAGGGGGGCTCTCTTAGCACAAGAACTAGCCTCTTCCCAGACCAATGAGCTACTGTATAAATCTTCCAGTTAATGGTGGACCCTTCAATAGTAAAAGTAGTTCTACAGTCACAAATAACAGTAAATATGAAGTCAAAATGATCAAAATGGTTTTAAAAGGTACGTTTGGGCCTTTCTCAACAACAATTCTAGAGCATGGACACTTACCCCAAGAGAACACAGATCTGTATTCCTATGCAGTCATTTTATATTCTGTAAAGCTTTCATAATGTCAAAGAATTAATATTCTTAAAAATAAAGGCCTGTTTAAATGTTTCTTTACTAACAAGATCTTCAGATAGGAAATGTTTTTACCATAATACAGAAAAAACCCTGTATATGTTGAATGATCTTTGAATGTACTTCATAACACTTCACTTCCCCCCAAAACCCCATCAGCTTCACCTGTTTACAATCCATGAGAAGACAAAAATGAGACTATGAAAATATTTCATTATAGCTATAATTAATAAAGAGGGTGAAGTCATGCAAAGTAATAATAAAGAGCAAGTTACAGCAAAACATACCAGTGGTACAATCCAGCAATGCACATCTATATCATCAATAGAAACCTTTTCCTTGACTTCATGATTTCAGATTAAAGTAAAAAAGGGTGTGTCTGCCTCAGAATAATTAGATCTCAAAAAAAGTAATTAACATATCAGTCAGAGAGGCAAAGAGTCAGCCTTTTGGAGGAAATGCATAAAAATGTATGTGATTTTCTATTTATATGCATACACATTCACATATATCCATATACATATGAATAAGAATTTCTATTAGGTATGCACAGCTTCTAAGGTGAGACAATAAGAGTCTGCATCCTTTTTTGAGCTACTTAATATTGTAAGAACAAAAAGAACAATACGAACAAAATAGTAGAGCTGAGTCTCAGTTATGTCAATTTATCAAGGCACTGTCTTCAGAAACAACTACACTGCTATTTTAATTGAAACAGAATTAATTTTGAAGTACTATCAGTATGATTTATTGAATAAAATATGATTCATCTACTTAGTAACAGTATTTAATAAATATTGTTAGATCAGAAGTTGGAAGACTGCTAGATCAGATAAGTTGGAAAAAAAAGAAAGAATAAAATAAGGTTGAGTTAGCAAAGGCTGTGGTGTTACATTTTAAGCATAGAGGAAGTGACTCCCAGTTCTGGTGGCTACTGTGGATTATGCATTGCCTTTGGGGGATGGATTTTGGCAATCTATTCTGTGTTAGCTTTTTCAGCTGAGGACATTATTTGGTTCGTTACAGATCAGAGCAAAAGTATGCTTGTCATTTACACAGTATAAATGAAGAAGTTAAGTTCAGATGAGAAAATAAAAAATAAGAAGCTTGGCAATATAGATATATTCAGAGGTATCTTCTGATTATACAAAAAATAAAGAGAAAAATACATCTTCCATACAGCTCCCAAAATATCACCAAGAGAGATCTAGCATAATTATATGCTAGATGGAATATCATTAACCACAATATACATTAGCTTTTTATAAAGTAATTTTTTATGCAATAGAGAAATTTGGCTTAGCTACTTGTAAAATAGCTTAAATTTAAATCATCATACAATTAGTCTAGTTCCTTGTGATTTATTATCAAATGCTATTTAAACCTATTTTAGTTGTTAACGAATTACTCTATGAGCAGTGGAAGTGACAACACCTGGATTCTTAAACCTTTGTGTCTAAACACCCAAGAACTGCCCTGTTCCCTAGGGTTATCTCCCAGCCCCTGGTGCTGCTCCTAGTGCCCTTCCGCGCTGCATACCTGCCGAAAGCTGCAGGGGCAATTCTGAGCTTAAGTGCAGGCTGATTTCCTGGCTGGTACGTGTGGTGTGACTTCTCACCTGGAGACAGATACAGCTCACCAAACTGTAAGGAAGAAGATCTAGTTTCCTAACCACATTTTGCATCTAGTAGTGGTGATTATCTCCATCGTTGCATCGAAGTGGCAGGGAGCACAAAGGACCACCATAGCTCCATCTATGGTTAATGCTCCCTAAGCCCAGCATGATGCTGCAGGTATTTGTTGAAACAAGACTAACTGGTTAATTCACATTTCACATGGAGAAGAACAACTAGTATACTGGTATGACATCATCTATAAAGGGTCAATTATTTTTCAAGTACAGTCTCTACCTGAGAAAGTATACAAGATGGAGAAAACACCTCACATCGAGACAGTTGTATGGTTGTCATGTGGCTTTCCAGAAAGAAAACCTTAAGATTTTGTGGTCCTTATGAATGCTACTCTCAGACTGATCAGAGCTGTAGCTAATCATGCAACACGAACAGAAGATGTGATACTTGTTGCTCAACAGTAGGAAATGACTGAGAGAGATTGGTATGTATTTTTTTTTCTAAAACCAAACAACAAATAAAAATAAGTCAGAATATAAATAATTAATTGAAAAGTGCACCTGCTGAGAATGGACAAGCAGATAAATATTTGAATTATTTTTACTATAAATTCTGATGTGAGAAGCTATGCCCAAGTGTGCTAACAAGGTCTTAAAAGAATGTATTTGGTACTTTGGAAATGTAAAATCTGAAAGAAAATGAGGTATGTTGTATGGACACAATTAATAGAGAAGCAATGCAATTAGAGGAATGATTTGCTCTCATCTTACTAACCACATTATATCCATATTCTGCCACCACATTTTACCTTGATCTTATCTTTCTCTCCTTTTTTTTTTTAATCGGTGCCCTTTCATTCCTCTTCTTGAATGACTAGATCATTGTATGGGGAGATTAAAAAATTATGTAGGCTGTAATCTATCAAGTTCCTGCATATATGGAGAGTCTTTAAGTGAAACAACTTGTGGATCATGTTAGACATGCACACAAACACACTGTAGACTGAAGCTTTAGAAAGCTTGTAGGCATTGAAGAGAGAAAGAAGCTTTTAAACCATAGACTGATTTGACATTTTCAATATGTAAACACTTTAAAAAGTATAATTATACTCATTTTCAAATAGAAATCGTAAAGTTTAAAATAGAAAAAAAATAAAATTTAAATCAAGCATTCTTTTTGAAATGGTTGTTCTGACTAATACTACTATTTTGATCCCATTAGATTTCAAAATGAAAAATTAATGAAACATTTTTTTTGCATATCTGTTAACTTCTGATAAACTATAATTGGTATCTATAGAGGCACAGGAAAAGCAAATGCATTGCAAAGCTTGCATGATATCTTTTAATTAAAAAAAAAAAGTTTTATATCTGAGTTAGGCAATGACATTTGTACAGAGGACAGTTTGCAGTTGAGTTATAGAAGATAGTGTAGTCTATACTCCCTTTTTCAATAAGAATGCCCCAAAAAAAGATTATGGTACATTTGGTCAGTACTGAATTTGAACTAGGTTCCAGAGATGAAAGCCTATGAACTAATCTGTTGAGCTACAAAGTCCACTGCTGTGCTGGTTTATAGAAATCCTATTAACAGGGTGACTGAGAGGTCAAAAGATAAGATAGCGGACAGCTGGAAATGCTGGATCAGACAATATTTTAGACAAGAAAGATTTTTCTTAGCCATGTTGTGCTTAACCATGTGTTATACATCTAGGAAGTATTGGTGACTAAAGGGTAACAAATTCTTCTTGTATTGCTATTCTTGAATCCTTGGAGTTTTTAAGGTTTTATAGTGCATCTGTGCTACCTGCTGGGCCATCTTATGTCATGATGACTTGGCATTCATTTTGTCTTCAGCAAGATATGAGGTAACAAATGCATACAGCATATCTAATCAGCAAATCTGACAAAAAAGTTTTTATGCATCGTATACCTTTTACTCTTCACAGCCTCTGTGTTTTCTATTGAGGAGTTCCTGCTGTCTTGAAATCCACTCAGTATGTGCATTTTCCAACATCAGGTAGATGACCTGGACCAAAGTCCACTGAAATACCTACAAAGATTCCCAATTATACTACTAAGTTTTAATTACTGTCCCTTCAGAAATCAGTATTGTTCCTGGAATTCAAGTTCTAAAAGAATAGTGTAAGCAGATCTTGAAATTTCAGACATCAAAAAGATGGAACAATCTTGTTTCCTATATCATTCTACTGCTAAGAAATTTATGCTCCTTTCACACGAGACATTTGTTGGGAACATGCACTCAGCTGGCAATTACAGTCAGTGCATATTTGGGTCTGATCTATACAACTTTTTTGAACTTTTAAACAACAAATATTAATTGACCCATGTGATCCATCGTGAAAAAAATTCTTAAATTACAATGTTACCTATTCTACAAAAATGCATTTTTCTTAGTTTTTCAATATATTTATTTTTTTATTATGAACAACAGAGTTCTAAATATGAGATAACGCAGTTCATGCTGAATTTCAAAGCAGACAATATTTGAAGTTTCCAATTTAACAGAGTTAAACCACAAAAATTACTAACAGAATTTGGCTAGATAAGGAGCAAAATGGCTTGAGTATGAAAAATTAATCTCACTCGATTTGAATGTGAACAAATGCTGAATTCCTGTAAGACCAAAGCTCCAATGCTATCTGGAGTTTGCATTCCAAGGAAGTAGAAATACAGAAGGTCCAAAGTATGCTTTTCAAAAAGAATATTAAGAATAAGCAATGAATCTACAAAGCACTGAAGGAGGAATAATTAAAAAGAATAGGTCAGAAAGCATTGCAGAAAAGTTAAATGAATAGAATCCTAATGAACTGGATTTTGCAAAGGGAAAGAAACAATATAAATTAAAAGTTTTGTGCTTTTTTTTCTGTGGGTTTGTTGGTTGGGGTTTTTTTGTTTGTTTGTTACAGAGTGAAAGAGAACAAGGAACTGAGTACTCTGAAAACACAGCAGAGGTAACAATAATCATGCTATCACTTAAATGCAGAGTCATTAAAAGTGTATGAAGACAGAACCAGAGGGAACCACCTAAGTTATTTAAATCAGTCCCTTTCAATCACAGTAAAGACAAGCAGTAAACACTTGGTTCAAGATGTTCCACAGGACATATAGCTTGCATTCAGTAATGCTTTGCAGCTACACATGTTTTTCCATACCCTATAACAAAGTTCAGATCCAGTTAAAAAATAACAGCTTTTATATGGCACAGCAGAAAAAAATACTCAAAAGCATCCCTGCAGTATTATAGGATTGGGCAAAATCCCAGACAATCATAGAAAACGTAATCCCCACCCAGATAGGAAGACAACATTCCTCACATTTCCCCTTTCATTCTCTGTGTTTTTATCAGTCTGACCTTGAGAAATTTTTCTACCTGATTTCAAATGCCTAGATCAGTGTAACTCAAGATTTGAGTTTTAGACACACCAACCAGAAACTAGATAATGCAACTAGATGTAAGAGGAGCATTGACGTATTGCCACATAGTACTACTGGAGATAGGGAGGTTAATACAAGAACTGGAAAGCTGGTAAATTGTTAAAAATGGAAATAGCTACATTGGATTTTTAGGATGGACAGAAGGAGCTTCAGAGGTGGAGGTCCTGAAAGATTGATCTTGGGGGACTTAAGCAGAAGAGTAAAAAAAAAAGGGTGTTCATGAAATTCATAGATCATTCAGATTCAGAAGTATTAACAGTAGTAATGCATCTTAGTGTCTATCCTGTCAGTTTGCAGTATTCCCAGTGTCACTTTGAACTCTCGATCCCCTGACTGCCTGCAAGAACATGTGTATTAGTTTGCTTCTGGGCTTCTTTCCCAGAACAAGCTGAGTAATCTAGTTTGTGGTAGGTTCCGCTCCAGACATGCAGCTTGGATGTGAATGCCCCCCATTTGGCCACAACAAGATCATAGAAGGTCTGTGCTTTCAAATGCTCAGGGCTTCCAACACAAACCCTGCGATGTGTTATTAAAAACACTACATCAGTGGGCAGTGATACAGCCTTCTCATTATTCCAGGCACTTTGCATAGAAAAAACGTACAAAAAGAATTTATTTTTCAGGGCTACAGGGATGTTAAGTAGACCCATGCTAGGTGTTATATCCATGTGGATGCAACCAGTTCGCTTCAAGGGGTGTTAGTTTTTAGAAAGGTGGACACAAAATATTTTGCACCGACTTGCCGAGAGAACAAACTTCTTTCACAGTGTAAAAAAGCAAAAAAAAAAAAAAAAAAAAGAAGTATGATTTTTTTTTTTAACTTGAATTAAAGTTAGGAAGTGTAATAGTGTATAATTTCATAATTTTTGTTAATTATAAGAAATTTTGCTGGAGCTTTGGATTTAAAAATTGACAGTTAATGGAGATTAAGAATTGGAGATCAACGCATTGCAAGATTGATAAAATCTGTCAGTGAGTGACATACTTGCAAGAAGGAATATGGTGACTTCAGGATGAATCGAGCAGGAAGCAACACAGTAGTAACATCTTATTCAATTTCAGGATTTAGTCCTGTAGAATTCTTTTGCTGAAATACTTGTAATTAGTGAGAATCACATAATTTTATTACTTCTATTAAAAACAGTAAAACAAAAAAAATCCAGTACTTTGACCAACTCTAGAGCACACCAATTCCCATTACTATTGACAACACATCAATAGCTTTGAATCATAGAACGGTTTGGGTTGGAAGGGAACTTTAAAGATCATCTAGTCCAACCCCCTGCTGTGGGCAGGGACATATGTCACTAGATAAGGTTGCTCAAACCTCTGTCCAACCTGCCTTTGAACGTATCTAATGATGGGGCATCCACAATTTCTCTGCACAACCTGTTCCAGTGTCTCACCACCCTCAACATAAAAAAAATTCTTCCTCATATCCAATAAATGTAGTGTGCCCTTTTGAATATTACATAACTAGAGAACGTTCCATAATGTAATATTCCTTTTTTATGTGACCTGCTAAGGATTTTCAGATAACATATGGGAATAACAAATGAGATTTTTAGTGTCAGTTATTATCCACTTCCATTTTTTTCCCTCCTCTAGTAATAGTATCACAGAAAACATGACTTCTTCTGGTGCCCATAAAGGCTGAAAAGATCAGATAAACTGCATACTCTAAATAAAATTTAATTATTTTTATTTTCAGTAAGTGACAAACCATGTTATTGATGCTGGAATCACTGAAGGATTTCCCTTAGGAAGTGAGGCTTTTTCCCACCTCAGACAAATACATTCTCTTTTCTTGAACCATTAATTTAATATCTTTCCTTAAAGTGCTTTTAAATAATTGTAGTGTTACACTGCACGTTGATCACTTGCCAGGAAAATGCTTTCAGAGCTGAGACCCTAGTATAATTTCTATTTTTTTAATGTAAGTTTTGCCACCAAAGGTGGAATAAAACTTAGTCCTTGCTATAAAAGCCTATCACTATCACTTTGTGTGATACACTCTTTGTGTGTAATAACCTACCTCTCTGGACAGGTACAAATAGTACAACAGACAGATACTATAATGCACAAGACTACCTTGGCAGCAGACAATAACTCCATTCTAGACTGTAACATTCTCAGGCACTACTAGCACAAACTATTGTTTCTTTACACTGTGTTATGTATCCTGAGAAAATACTGCAAAAACATTTTTATTGTTCATTAAATATATTTTGGTATGAAGATGTTCTTGCCATTTTTCTTGGAAACCGTCCTAGGTTACCTCTCCCCTCTCAACTCTCTGTGGCTTGAATGAAATTATAAAAAACTGAGTCCTTAGTTAAGAAAGCTAATAGTCCCACAGTTCACTTCAAGTTGACAATGTACCTGGAACAATTTGAAGCTGCTTCTAAACAAAAACAGACTTCACAAATTAGTATTTAAAAAATGAGGTGTTTGTACCTCAGTCATAATTGTCTCATAGCCTGTGAGTGCAGGGTGCTGCCATTAGAAACTTCTCTACAGACCAGCGGGTGCTGATACTGCTTAGAAGGGGCACAACAACATCATCCGTCACCTGAAATATTTGTCTGGGAAACCTTCTACACGAGTAAAATCCTGAAACGTGGTGATATGAAAACTGAGCCAGTTTTCTCAGTTAAAATTACAAGTTTCAGTGAGTTGAAAGGTCTGAAAAGCATGACCAGCTTGTGTCATGTATAGCACAGCCAGCGGCTTCTTTATAGAGCATGGTAGGTTTGATTCTATATTGATGAATTCAGCGTATACTGCACTTAAAATAGTAGTGGTAGAAAACTTTTCTGTTACCTCACAGTAACGTGCTGTAAATCAGTGTAAACTCTATTACTTACAATTCATCATTGCGCTCTGGTAACTGGAAGCTAGCCTTTACAGCTGCACAGACAGAAAAAACTAATAAAAACATCTCCTTTCCCCAAAATAGTCACCAGTTAGGAGTTGCAAGCCTGATGTCTTCAAAACCCCAGGAAAAATCAACTTACTGGTCAGGAAAATAATTAAATATTAGGAATCTGAAAGCATGTCGCCTAAAATATAAACAGTTGCAACTACTCATGTTTATAAAATCCAGATGCTTTGTAGGTATAAAATGCTGAAGTAAAATGATTAATTTGGCCTAATATCTCTTATATGTGTTATCAACATAGTGTACACTACTGTTTCATGTAGACTATGAATATATGCATATTCTGAAGAATATATAAAAAAATATATACATATTCTGACACATGTGTGTACATAGATCTTGTCTCTCTCCACTTTGATCTCCTTTCATCCATCTCATCACAGATGCACACACACCTCAGCCCAAATGAAATAATTCTCACTGCATGAGTTGGCTACAGTCTCAAGTTCAAACTAATGATTTCTTTTTTCTTCTGTGTTCACATCTATATTTCTTCTCTACAGGATTTAAAGCTTGAGAAGCATGAAAGACAGAATGAAAATAAATTTGAATTCTATATTACAATAAATGTGAATATCAAAAGATTCTTTCACAGCTGTGTGACTACTGGCATTTGTAAAGAGTCAAAGAATCCTGGAATATAAAAAGGCAGAAACACAGTTGGTTTTTCAATCAAGTGTATGGAGAAAAAGAAAAAGAAAAAATCTATAGGAACAGCAAGAAGGTCTAGGGGTGGGTGACAGGTAAAACCTATTTCCTTAATTCAAACAGTCATTTCTGGAATCACTTGAGCAGGGGGTTGATATGAAAGATTGACATATTCAGTTCTACTCTTTAAACTGTGGTTTGCATTTTACCAGCAGTATAAGGAAGAAGATGAAAGATGTCCTTCCTCATTCCTTACTTAATTGAAGTGTCTATTTAGGATGACATTTAATAAAAAAAAAGATACAATTTTTGTGTAGTTATTATTTGTATTACCAGAGCATCTAGGACTTATAAACAAGAGCCTTGCTGTGATAGTGATTCGGGTGCTGAGAAATGACTGTGTAGCTGTAAGCATGTGCCACATTCTGCAATGCTAATGGGCAGAATGGGACAGGACTTCTTTAATCCCCACAGTAAATTCCTGTATGCTGTTCAAAAACTGTAGCAAAAAAAAAAAAGAATAATAATCGTCCATTGCTAGAAAGTTTCTAGCTTAAGAGGAGCAAAACCTGGATATAAAGACATAAAGTGCGATGACACTCTTTAGTCTGCCCTATCAGCAACCTAAGACTACCTAGTACTCTCCTGGGAACAAATGTTGAAATCAGTATAAAATATAATTTTGGATGCAAAAAGAAAAACTTTTTTACTATGTTCTCCTAATTATTTTAAAAGACAAAGTGAAGTATAAGAGAGGCTACTCACAAAAGGGCGATGCCTATGCTCTATTTTATAATCTCTCATTATTTGATCCTTTCCATTTCCCTGACTCTTCTAATCCTCAAGTCATCCTCTCTTTTCATGCATTCACTAGTTTGAGTTGAGCTACACATATCAATACAATATACCAGTCATAGCAGTTAGAATACCTCATCTTTTATGTGTTCCTGAGCAAATTTATGCTCAACGTAGGCTGCCTTGTCTGTCATTAAAAAATTTCTACTATGCAGTTTTCAACAGGACTTGTAGGTACTTAAGATAAACATTTACCATAAATGGCAAAAATCTTGGATATCTGAACTTTTAGAGCCTGGTATACCCTTTTGATTAAGTCTATTAACTGTGAAAGAAATGTTCTCTTAGCCTACTCAAGAATAAAGGGTCTACAAGACCATTTGGATCTCCTATATCAGAGAGGACCAAGATGCTTCCTGGTTTTAGGAATTCATTCTGAATGTAGCTGAATTATGAAGTTTGTTTCTGTACTGTCATGCAAACATGCATACAAAACTATGCAGATACTAAAAACCACCTCAGTGAGATGGTTTACAGTTACTGTTAGACAAAATATAAACCAAAAATCAGAAACCTTATAAATATAGCATACTGATAGCCAAAGGGCTGAATCTGAAAGCAAGATACACCCAACATTGTTTTATATGGCAGCTGATGACTTAGAATATACAGAAAATATAAATCATACTGAAATGTTTTCTTGAGACTCCTTTTAATATGTTATAGGCTAGCAAAGCTGGAGGAAATGCTATTCATTTGATGCCTGCCAGATATTTGTTAGTTCTCAGTTTATTTCTGTCTTTATATAGGTTGGCTCTTAAATTTTTTGTTGTGAATAAGAATTTTTTTTAATGTTTCCTATTTGATGGCTTTTAACAGATAAACAGACAGACACGCACACAAATTTATTTTGTGGGGAGAAGAATGGATAAAACTTAGTTATGGATGTAAGCGGTGCAGATCTTTAGATTCTCAGAATTCAACCATTTTGGTTCAGCCTCCTCTCTGTCAAAGTGCTTTTAAGCCAGAAAATGCTGGTGGCTCACAAAAACATATTTTTATTGTGGTGCAGAAATGCTATTTTCTTGTGTGCATGTCATATAAAATTATATCATACAGAAATAGCATAGTTGCTAAGATATAAAGGTAAATGTCAATTGGAAGAGAGGGTATTTGATCTGAAACTTTTGTAGACAGTTTGCCCTTTGGATAAGCAGCTACCGTAATTATGAAAAAGTGGAGAATGCTTTGCATATACTTGGCTTTTCTGCATAGACCCGTGTAATGTTTTTCCAGCAGAGTAAGCTGACTGTGTTTGTCCCTAAAACTAAACAGGATAAATGCAGTTGAGCTGTGGAGTGATAGTGTCATTTGAGGTTGAGCTTAGCTATGGGAAAAGTGTCATTTAAGCAGTTACCTCAGTTTGTTAAATAACGCATCCTAAATATTAGATAAATGTAATTAGAACAGTTGGGTTATGGAAAAGATGAAGGAATTTTCCATCATAACTGTAACAACTGCACTAGTGAAAAAATAAATATATGTATGTGAATGCGTGTGTATATACACAGTATAATCAAAACATCCTACCTGCTATCATGTGGGAATTCAGCAACACCCCCTTAAAATGGAATGGGCAAGAACAAGAGTATTGATGTGTACTACACCACAGTTTTTGTTTGATTTCTCCTGAGTTCTAGATAGAGCAGCTTGGCAAGATGCAAAAGACAAAGCTCATCTACAATAAATAAATACATATCTCTAATGAGGTGAAAATGTAAAATGTCAGAGGCTGAGCTTTTGACAGCCTAAGGAACATGTCATGTTTGACGCCACATTCAGCTGGTTTTGTATTCTTTAAACAATACTTTCAAAAGAATTATCGGTGCTTTTCATATAAGAAATAAAATAGGACTGCGTCCAAAAAAGTTCTTTGTAGTAAACCCTCAGAATTGTTTTGTACTTTTTATTTTATTTTTCATTTTTTAAGACCTACTTAAAGTCTAAATCTCGAATCAGCTTTTATGAAACTGGCTACATAAAAATAAGCTGCTCTCAGTGGGCATATCATTTGAAGCTAGTAATGCCAGGAGCTAAGCTGCCTTTTTAGAAATGCTTGCATTTTATCTAACTGCTTTTTTTCCCCCCTTAACCAGCTCTATTTTATTATTTTATTTGCAAATATCTTACAAATTATGTAAAACAACCTGAACTCTTTGTTCACAATGTGTTGTCCTCAGTAATGCTTCAGAAGAACATTAAAATACTGTGAAAATTCACCTGCAATTAATTTATATCCCTTACCTAGGCATCAGCTCAGGGCAGGAAATGTAAAGCTGATTTATTCTCCCCCTCCCATACAAACTGCAGTCTCCAGTGGGGGGCTAGGCGCATTGTCAACTAAATACCCAAACTCTGTGTGCTCTGCAGCAATAAGCATCTCAAGCTCAATGCCCACCTCTTTGTGGGTTTTTAATAAAGACAATATATTTTAAACAGGTTAGAAATGCAAAATATATGTTTGAATAAACCAAGCGGTCATACCGCTTCACAGCTATATACAGCACAGATTAACTCTAAAGATTCATTTTGTCCACAGAGAAAAAAATATCTCAAATACTATTCATTAGCAATTCAGGGCGCAGTAAGCAGGCAGTAAGGGTTTGCCTACAGTACCTCTGCTCTAAGGTTTTATGACTGTTGTTAGCACTATTCGTCTCAGGCTGACCCTGCAGTCCACGCCTGCCCTGCACTCACACTGAAGTCACTGTGAACGAGAGGCACAAATACCTGTAGATCAGACTCCTGAGTGCCACATGGATAATGTACACAATATCCAGGGAATGTTTTTAATTTTTATATTATACAAAAATCATCATATTTACTCATAATTCTGAGCAACTGCAAATACGACAAAGATTGCTTTAACACAATGTTTTAAAAAGAGAATAAGTAGCCCAAGGAGAATATTTAGCTGTGTGCTTCAGTGTTAGTTGTGTTTTACAACACAGCATATTTATGGTGAAAGTACAGTGATATTCCTAATGCTTTTTATGCCAATTTAATCCACACTATATTGCATTTGTAACATGAAGCAGTATTTTTGCCCCTGCAGGGTTGATAAAGCTGCCTATTAATTGTGCTATTCTGATACTGAATACTGATCTTTAGTATTATCCCTTTAACTGAGAGATAAATTTCATAGTACAACTCCATGGATATCAATGGACTTTAAATAGTAGAGGAATTAGCCTTCTGTAATTTTTGCTGTTGTCATTTTCCTTCTATTGGTTATAAACAACCTAATAAAAATACATTATAAGGCATAAAACATGAGTAGATTGTTCATCTAGCAACTGTTTGTGTAACTTGTGAAATATTTATACTTAAGTCTTATCATTCTTCATAGAAAGATTTTTTCTCTATTTCTCTATTCCAGAAAAAAAAAAAAAGAAAAAAAAAAAAAAAAAGAAAACGTCATGCTGTAAGTTCAGATTTCTTCCTTCTTTAAACTTTAGTTTTCTGACAGTTTCAGGAAACTAGGCTGACAGTTACATACAATCAGTAATTCATTTACAATAATTGTCTTTAAAACTGTCTTCAGTTTCTGTTACGTCTTTCAGTTAAACATGAATTGTAAATAAATGCTATTAATACAGGCTTCCAAACCAAGATTTAAACTAACTACTCTGCTACATGAAAGGATCGTTAAACCTGCCATCAAAATGCAACCACCTCTTGGTGAAACAGAGGAACAATAAGCAAAAGATACAAGAAGGAAGAACATTGCTTAGACAAAACTGCAGGAAAGATTTCTGTAGGAAATGCAGCCTTAACGATAGGATCGTAACCAAACTAGCCTTTCTGTATGAAGCACCTTACCAAACGGGTGGCAGGGAGTATGGCTGTTATAAGGGCTACATGCCAAGATGCCCTGAGGCAGGACTTTCCAGGAATAACAGACATGCAAGGCTGGAAAAGATTGTTGTGGTTTGTTGGTTTGTTTATGATAGATTAATGAATGCAAAGGAAAGAGCCTTACGCAGGTGCAGCTTTGCTAGAACAAATAACTTCAATTTTGTCAGTTTGTTTAAATTAAAAATAAAAAATAAAAAAAAAAGGAAAGAAATTTCGATGTGTGTGGTAGCTAATTTTCCCTTATGGTCTGGGAAAACCACTTTGAGAGTGATGGTGCTCAGAAGTCAAAGTACAAAGTGATGGAGACCAACAAAAAAAGCACTGTAAACCCCTAAAATTTCACATTTTTCTTAGCAAATGAATATTTACCAGAAAAACTTCCTGAACTTAGAGGACATGACATATTTGTAGTTGTTGCAGTCATGTGCAGCAATACTGGGACTTGTGTTTAAGCTGTTATTGATGTACTTAATTACCTTAAATGAAATACAGATCTCTTTTTAAAGAATAGGGGTGAACGTGGAACAAAACTGAACGGCACAACATTGATGGTTAGTCCTTCAGTCACTGAATGTCACTTGATTATTTTATTAGCATAACTATTCCTCTAGATCTAGTTATACTTCTTAACGCAAGAGTTTGGAATCACGTGGCTAACACTGCCATTAGCTAGATTTAGGATACCTGATTATTTGGGACTACACACAAATTGCTTTGTAGCAGTTCAGTTGCAATATTAATGCAGCAAATGATCATTGAAATGCACAACAGCAGCAAAATGCAAACGCAGCCATTTGTTTTCCAGCCAATCTGATATAAGTGTAATTCATATTACTGTAATGAAGTCTGCTTACTTCCTGTCCTTTTTGAAGTCTCTACACCTTCTCAAGGGCAAAATTGTTTTCTAAATAGAGTCTACTGGCACTCAGTCTCTGCTGTTGAAGTACTCCATGAGAATGAATTAAAATAGCTCTTATTTACACATAGACCCCATCCTCATAATATTTTCATGTTATCTAGAAGACCGTAGCCGCCTAAATCCAAAAACATCTCAAAGTCACACACTAATTTCCTAAGGATCAGGAAGTTTCTTAAAGTCAGGAAAATGTAAAATGCAATCACAAATCAAGAATAAATAATTAAGGTACTGTACATAAGTATGTATGCGATGGAATAATAGATTATGCTGCTATTTTAGCTTACCTAGCCACATCAGCATTGATGCACAAAGGAAGGCTAGCACTGAGCAACTGTAGTGTTTGCTGACAAAAAATGAACCAAATAGCAAAAAACCCCTGTCCCTTCCCCCACCAAAAAACCCCACAAGCATCCCAGCTTGTCCAACCACCATCTTTAATGAGCACTAAACTCATGTTTTGAAATAAAAGCAATGAACGAAATAAAAAGAAGCCATTTCTGATATTCTAGGTCTCTTATTTGTAATGTTTTCCATACTAACAATGCTTTTACTGACAATAAGTGTTACTGAAGCTCTTTTGATTTCAGCAACTGACATTCAGGTACCCCTTCTAAGAAAAGTGCTTAGGAAACTAGGCGTACAGGATCCATAATACTGAAAAGCTGAATATCCTCTTTAACATGTTGTATCTTTATCTACTGCTCTTGAATCTATCCGCTGCCTCTTTCTTTGTGTCAGGAAATAGATAACAGGCAAAGACAGCCTGTGAAGACACCACAGACACACACACGCTCACTAAAAGCGGAGTGATTTCAGCCTGGCTTAGGCAAAACCAGTTTTTATCCCTTACTTATCCTACATCTTGCCAATTCATCACTGACCAGTGGCCTTTGATTTTCATAGTTTTACTTTGAGATAAAGCGAGTCTCAGAGCTTCTGTACAATGTTGGAATTGTTCCTTGCAACACTGAATCCATTTGATGGTCCTTAAAAGCGGTCAAAAAGGAGTTTAGATGCCAGAATGAAACTATTATTAGGAATAAATCTTCAATTCAAATGCAGTACATCCCTCAAATTTTTGACACCTGAGTAATCGAATATTTTCAACACCCAAAAGAAGTCTTCCTGTTTTTTTCATAATATCTTAAAAGTCTTATCTAGTATGATTTTTAAATATATAAACAAGTTTGCCACAATAATCTGCAAATGTGTTTACATATTCCAATGTGTGTTTACATGCCTAATCAAACAAAAAGAAACCCAAGTTTCTCTACTTCTGCAACATGTGCTTTTCTTTAGTATATGTTATATTCCATACTGGTTACCTATTATTAAATAAACTTAGCTTTATTCATTTTATAACTATGACTGGTAAATTATATATATATAACCAAGTAATGCCTCAGATATTTTGGTTTTCTCCTCTCTATTGAAATAAGCGTGATACAAGGTATGGGTAGGGGAAAAAATTAGAAATCAACATTAGCAAGTAATCATGCAGATTCAAACAAATACTCTAATTTCCCAGATCATTCATACATACACACTTACCAACACCCACCTCTTTCTGTAGTAAGGAAAGTTTTTCATCAAAGCCTAGAAAATAAACCTTTGAACTGCCTCTGTCTGTACTCTGTACACTCATTTTCCCTTTTGGAAGGCATTCTATTTTTTCTGTGCACACCCCTCCCCAACTTAATAACATTATTTTACATTTTACATAAACATTGTATGTGCTTTTACAATAAAAATAACTATACAGTAAGAACATTTGGGAAAAAATAGGGTTTGCTGTGGAATTTTAAAATTGTACTAAGAGTAAATGACAAATGCTGGTTTACCCACATATATGCATGGGGACATGGACACACAGGTATAAGCCATTATGACAACTCAGAAAATTTTGACTGTTGAAGGAGACAGTCCCTTATAAATCCTCCATTTCCATATGTCTGTTTTCACTCCATATTTACCAGATGTCACAACTTCACTTTTATTCATGAATCACAAAGCAGATTCAATGCTATTCTTTGCTATAATCCTAAAACAGATTTAAGGATGACAAGTGGAAAAAGTAATTTTAGTAATCCCTTCATTACCTACATTCTTGTCACCTTAGAAAGTAGTAAAGGAATGTTTAAAGTTTTGTCCCAGCTAAACAATCCTTTGGAAAACTTTCATCCCTGCTGATAATATATTGGTTTAATCAGTTCTATTTTGATTAAGTGAAATTAAGCCTACTGCTCTTGAAGTGAAGTAACACTGCAACGGTTGCCTTAATTTCATTTTTGCTGTCTGACAGCAACAGAACGGCCCATGTAATCCACCCAGAAGGCACCAATTCACTTGTAATGCCAGACGCACCTGAAAGCAGGAAAAGCCTTTCCACAACTTAGAATTTGCTCTCTGAAGTCAACATGTGCTGCATGTGCCAGGAATAGACAAGAAAAACCATGCTGGGCTTATCAAGTAATTTGTTTGTTTGTTTGTCTTACCCAGGTATATATAATATTAAATGTGAATGTGGCATTTTATGTTTAACCTACATTTCACATTAAAGGTGAAATGAAAATGTAATACACAATGTTGTCAAGCAACCTGCCTCACACAGTTGCAAGTGATCCTCTTTGGAAATTCCCTAGACTGACGAAATATCCTCCAACCCACAGAAACACATACCCGTTTCTCCATGAATCATCAAAAGTAATGCATTTTTTTTTAAATCAGAAGTGGCGTGCTTTGACTACTATTTTATTTTTGTTGTGTATCAAAAAGTTCATTCTATCACAATCACTGTTAATGGCAGGACTAGTAAGGAAGAATAGACCCTTTTATCTTCTCACCAGCAATTTCCGTAGTAGAATCAGCAGGAAATGAGATCAAAGGCTGCCATATCCAGCAGAAGGTATCCATTTCCAACCTTTCCTTTTCCTCATTTGAAGAATTTGGGGAGTATTTCCTTCTCTTCTCTCCCCTCTTGCTCACCTTGTTCTCTGCATCCCAAACAGCCTTTTCTGACATTAGCAGAGCAGAGTGCTTCTCCGTTCAGGTCTTTCTTTTTGTCCTAAGAAGCAAAACCTACTTATTACTGCTTTGTGAATTCCTTTACCGTGATGTACAGTTGGTTCAGAATACTTTCAAACCTACTTCACAGTAGTATAAATAATTTCACAGCATCGAGGCAAAAGTGAGCTTTGCCCTGAAAACATAGCCCCTCTCAAAGCCTTCTGGAGGTTCCCATCCACTTGCTGTGAGAAAGTGGCTGTGTAGTTAGAAGTATATGAAGCTTGCTTTTAACTGAAATTGCCCAGTCAAGAGAAGGAATTGCATAGGATGAATTTTAAAATATGAAGCCTAGAATTGTGGGTTTTTTTAATGGAGGATTATTTGTTTAATCCCTATTCAGTGCATTTTTCTAAGACAACTAACCAGGATAATAATAGCTAAAGCAAGCACAAATGAACAGAGAAAGAATAAGGTATTATATTCTATTCATTTGCTTAAAGATTGACTACTTTTTTGAGTAGGAGGAAGAACATTTACAGGAAGATGTGCTCAGTATGACAGTATATACGTAGCCCTAGCTGAGGATGTAACAATTGCTTTGCCTCTTCCAACACAGAGCAGAGGCAGTAACTAGAATTGAGCTGACTACAGAATGGGAATATTTTGCAGCTTAGATTTCTTCAATAAGGCTAAGCCAGCTCAAAAGATTTCACTGCTGCTCTAACACACAAGCCTTTGATGTTCCCTCATCTTTACATCATAGAAGGAGCTCAAAGGGTTAATTAAAATTTAATGATATCAGCAGTACTTTGAAAAAGTTATGAACTTGGGTGAGATCAATCACTTTCTTGGACTGCCTGACTTCAAAGCAGACATTATGCAAAGGAAAAAAAAAAAACAACCTCTCATTCTGCATTGAATTCATAAGCAAGGATTTCCTCATTAATGGTCTGTGCACGGAGGAGATTCCAAGTTCAAACTGGAAAGAGGTGAGGTACCAAAAAAATGGTTAATCGGAGTTTCATGCCTTTGATGCTGATCACATGTTGAATGAATGCATCACTGCAAACCAGGGGACACTTGAACAGTCCCAAAATAGGAAGTCAGGGATTAAGGGATGAGTGATTTTTTTTTTTTTTTTTTTTTTCAAATTCACAACTTGTTTGCAGAGATTTAGCTAAAACCTCATTAGCTTGTTTATTCACTCTCAGTGACATTCAGTAAAATGTCAACTGAAATAACAAAAGTAAACTTTTAAAAAATGTACATATTTTTGGTTTGCATCTGTATTTTTATTTGTTTATCATCTACATTTTGGTTGAGCTGACAGCTTTTGCTTTCTGCAGTTTGTCTTATTCTGACCTGAAGATATTACTGTATTTTCAAAGACAAATACACTTCAGACGACAACATTATGAAAACCCTCTATAAGATGTCAAAGTTTACCAAAATCTCATTAGATTTATCATAAAGATTAAGAAAAAAATATTTTAATGCACACAATATTGACTGTCAATTACTGTGCGCACTTAGAAAAGGCTGTGTTGGGAGCCTGATTCAGCAGAAACCTCATGCCTTCCTCTAATCTCAACACAACCTACTGTGTAATGTGGCAGTACGCCCTTAAGTATGAATGCCCCAGAGGACTGGATGGTTTGAGGCCATCCCGTGAGCGCAGCTGGATCTCTCTTCCCACAAAGAAGTTCACTTGGCAACACTGGTTGATAGTTCCAGAAGTGCTCTACAAAAATCAGGTTAAGAAATAAGATCATTAAATTGTGCCGCCTGCTTTAATGCTTATTTATGCGAAAGATAAACTGTGAACAGGTTTGTTTTGCTTTGGGTTGTTTTTTTTTACTACTGGTTAAAAAGATGAAATTTTGCATTTTCACTTTATCCAAACACATGCACACCCAAGGCAGGCCATAGGAGTGAATTCCTTCCAACATACACGCTTTCAGGAAGACCTACTACAATACTATTTGTAATTCTTCATATACCCACAGTATTTTGCTAAATACAATGACAGATAATTCCTTATTACCTCTTTATCACACCAGGGTTAGGTCCTCAAACCTACGCTTATTCATTACAGACAATGATTTCCCATATTCCCATCACTACATACATCCTAAAAGTGTTTGCTTTTAAACTTCTACTACCTGATAGTATAAAAATCTTGATTTCTAAGATAACTATGTTAGGCACAAAAACTTGACAGAGGATAGTCCAGTTCTGGAGATTCAAGTATAGGACTTCCCTATCCCACAGGCTGCTGTAATAATAACTGTATTAATTATAGAGCAGAAGTAGCATGCTGCAGTGACGAGTGCCATATGACTGCTTTCACTTCAATCATGTTTACTCTACATCCTACAGAAATATTGAGGCAACAGAGTTTAGCAAACAATTAATGCCAGCAAACTGGTCACCTTCCCTGTTTCTTGGCCAAGATGTTCTCTTTTATGCTTTCTGTTTTCTGTTGTTTGGTGGGTTTTGGGGGTTTTTTTGTTTTGAATTGTTTGGGGTTTTTTATTCTTTTGGAGCACACGAATAACAATAAAGATTTCTTGATGAGGAAAACCGTTTTAAGAAGTAACTGATGTTTAGTTAAAAAACAACCAATGAACTACACAAACAAAACTGCAGACCTTTTCTATGTGAAAACCCACATTTAAAAAAAAAAAGCCTCCTCTTTTTCACTTTTCTCTCTCTCTCTCTTTTTTTTTTTTTTTTTTTTTTGTGGCGGTTGGGAATTGTAGTTGGGGGGGATGGGGTGTGTGCTGGATGTAAATTTTACCTGGCTAATGGTTAAGAATTTTTAACATTTAAAAGATAGTTTTTAACTCTGCATGGAGACTCTCCTTATATAAGATACTTAAGATACTTTAATTTCCAATGAGATTGTAAGAAACACAGATTATAATTCACCAGTGGCTGTAAAAATATTTCCCATATTTCATGTATTAGATATGTATTGGTGATAGAATCTAAAAATTCTATAATACTGACTGATACTTGTAATGAGAATATGTATGTTGTTAGAATGAAAATAACAGTGAAAGAGTCTCTACAAACTTTTTTTTCTGCCTGTCTTATTTTAATGTATTTTTCCTTTGAGATCCATCGGTCCTCATGGAAGAAGAATACAGAACCTGATCAGAACGTTCTCCGGTTTCTGAAGTACTTTTAAATATAGAAGTGTACTAAACCTGACACAAAACCCCAGGTCTAAATATCTTCAGAACCTATTTACCTGACCTTCCATACTAACCTTTTTTTAGTAAGACAAACAATTTATCAGTTTTCATGTTGTGTTCTGATTGCTTTAGAAATGATGGAATTAGAATCAATAGGTAAAATCCTGGATCGTTCTCAGGCTGAATATGAGTTTGGAATCTTTTCAACCCAAAGGTTGGCTATTGTTGCTTTTGTATCACCAAGATTCACGATTATGAAAATCATCTTATATAGTATTCCAATGGACAATTCATCTGTTAGACAGTAATCCATAAACTCACAGCTCTTCATAGAAATCACATCTGAAAGGATCTTTATCAGACCAGTCAAATCCTGCCACCCTTTGAAGAGCATACTGCTCACGTCCTACTTACATTTTAGACACCATCAATATAAATTAGGTGTTTTCTTTTGAAGCCTTGGTCTTTTGAAGGCTTAGTACTGGTTCCATCTTGCAGTTCTTAGCAGTAAAAAGCTCACGTGATCTTACAATGCCCAGTTATCATGTTCCTGTTTTATGCTGTTATCCCCTGTCAGTCTTCATTTGTTGTACTTAAGGAAAAGGGCTTGGATTCATCTGTTGCCATTAAACCTCTCATATTATTAAAGGTTTCATGATACATGAAACGTATCACATCAAATTATTGATTCTAAGCAGGAATGCATTGCATTTATGAGAGTCATAAAATGGAGGGGGAAAGGGGAATCATTAGCTAAACACATTAACGTTTGGCTATAAACTAATAGCATTATAGTAATGTATCTGATAAAAATACATATATGGGTATTTTTTTTTTTTAGATTTCCTTATTTCAAGTCTGCTCTACCCTTGTCTTGAATACGTACCTAGAAACCAATAACATATATCCAAGTAGCTTTAAAGTCTGATAATCCCATTAGTCATAAACTGACATTAACTTCTGTTGTTGTCATGCAAATGCCTGTTTTCTTCATAAGAAAAGCATAATAATGAGCTTATAAGTCTTCATGTAAAGGAGGCACATCAGAAACATCTAGTGATGGTGAAAGTGAAATCTGGTTAACATGTATCTGGTCTGACTACACAGTTCATATTACAGCAGATTTTAGATAGTATATGTTTTACCATATATTTATTATTGTTCTCCATAAGCAATCACGGTGATGCTATTCAACACATGTGCATGTTAGAAATGTCTACTGTCCTTAACATAATTATAAGCTTTCCATGAAACATTTATTGCTTCATTCAATGCCTAAAATAAATCTCTGTTTTTAAAGGTGTCCTTTCATTGAATGGCTTCTGTTTGAAAATTCTATTTGTTTTTAAATGTCCTACTATAGACATAACTTTTTATTAACTACTCAGAAACACCAGCTCTAATGTTGGACACATGCTACAAGAAATAAGTAAAAACGCTTTGCGCAGAAAATGTGTTACTGACATACCCTGGAAAGGTTGAGGGAGAGCGATACTTCTGGAAATACACAACCTGCTTCCTTTGAGATCTTCCCCAGACTGTTGTGGTTTCAGGGCTTGTTTTTTTTCACAGGGCACTAACGGGAGGAAAACTGTGGGCATGATGTTCCCTGTTAAAGATATACTGGTTCATCCATGCCCTGTCATGGCAGTGCCTGGCTTCCTTCCAGCTGCTCTTTAACTAGCTAATCAGGGTAAAGCCACAACTTGCCCCTTTTTTAGTGCTGGCAGTGTTTTAATTTGATTTAAAGGTGATTTGTCAAGTTGTCTTGCAAATCCACATCTTCTGATTAAGAACTGGAAAGCAAGTTGTTTGACAGACAAGTAAATAATTACATTTTTACCATTTCAGTTGGCTTGTATTGGCTCACACTGGGCTGATTTTGGTGGAATAGAGCGATTAGTGGTCTTAACATGATCCTTCTCATTGTATTATAGCAAGTACTTGAATAAAGTTTGGAGTTTGAGTTCATAAACCTTAGCTGAATTAGTTCTGTGGCAAATAGCTTCCATTTAAAGCATATTCAACCTTTTTTTTAAGGATACAGATGAAAAAGCAGCAGCAGCAGTATTTAAAGAACTAGAACTACAACAAATTTTGGCAATAAGTCTTTTCCCCTGCCCCCTTAATAGAGAGAAGTTCGGTAAAATCTCTTTCTGCTTTATAGGTAGGAGATAATAATAGCTGTTATTTTTTCAGGGGGAAAAGATTACCTAAAGGTGGGGTAGAACTATCTTTCACTGATGTCAAAACCAGAAAAACAATACAATAGGGATGAGAAAAGGAGTGACAAGACAGCAGGTAATATTTTCAGACCTGTCTTTCATTTCCTGACAAACTGTGGAGGAAAGACAGGCAGACCACTAGGTCTTGTCAGCTCCTTGAGAATGGCAAATGCATGCTAGCTCGGCACTGCTTGTAACATGGTTTAGATATTCCTGTCTGGTCAAAAGGGAGTTTGAAAACAGTTTTGACCAGCTAAATCAGAGTTTTTCTAACATAGGGAATTAAAAAAAGAGGATGTTTAAGGAAGCAGACAGGATAGGAAAAGGAAGCGCAGGGGAAGGATGACCAACGCATCACATTCTCGGTGGTGCCTAGGGTTTATCTCAAGTTGGTGAAGGAGGGCTATTCTCTTCTGAAAAATACCTGGGCTTCTCTTGGGATCAAGGCAATGGCAATCCAGGGGTGTCACAAAACATTTGCGTATTCCTTGAAGATAACAACAATTAAACTCATCCCACCCATCCCCTTTCTGGTCTCTGTTCAAATGAAATGAATGGGTGGGACAGCCCACCTTGTTTTTCTGGCACAAATTTGGCCTTATTGTTATCAGCTTCATGATCCACAACCTCAGATCAATCCATGAATGGTATTTTTTATGAGAGTATTTAGGAGCTATATCCAGGTTTTTATCAATTATTTCAATCCTTTTAGCATGACTTTTTTAATGCAGGTATGCAACTATTCTGAAGTCTGCGTTGGACTTCTGATACCAAAGACCTATGTTAGCAAGGCCATATAAGTTAAGAACTCAGCAAAAATAAGTCCATTCATTTTGAAAATTTGATACCAATGTAACATTTTTAAAAAAAGTTATGATTTAGCATAAAGAGAAAGAATTGTCTTTATGTTTTTTAAACATTACAGTGTGTTTAACATGATGCATAAATTTAGTCCTCCTAAATATTTCACTGCAGATTTCAGATCCTATTTGAAGAACCTGTCATGATTTCTGCACTGAACCCCTTTTGGATTTAACTTTCTCAAGCCTCATATTGATTAGACATAAGAATTTCTATGACTGATTCTTTTCATGGTAATAGAGTTAAAACAGCAATGCAGAGAAATGAAGAACAAAAATACCTGAGAGCTTTCTGAATAAAATTCTTCCTTAATTAAAAATTTAGGATGAAATCTCATTTGTCTTTCTATCTACACATAAAATTAATTATGCACATTCCAGAAAATTGGGCTTTTATTTGACAGTTATGAAATTGACCCTTTTAAACCAAACATCAGTGAAAAATTATGTTGTTTGTGTGGTTTACGTTTTTGTCAAAAAAAAAAAAAATACATCTTATAAATACATGCCTTAGCTGAGGAAGTGTCCAGAGGTATAACTAGCAGTAATCACACTTTGCCTTTAACTTTTTATCTACTTCTCTTTCTTCTCTAGCGTTTTCCTTTATTGTGACTGCTAAAACACTGTCTGGTCATATTAAAAGAGAAATAAAGTCCATTTTTTTCCAAATAAAACACAAAAATTGTATACCTTGATAAATGACCCTCTTCTTTCAATTTATTTATACATTTCCAGACATCCTGCACTTTATAAATAAAAAAAAATCAATAATATTTAGAAAGTAATATTTTCATTAAATAGGTTAATTGACGAAGATCCTGAGACTACTACTAAGGGGTTTTTTGAGTTACTGGGTTTCAAGTTAGTGATGTCTCTTTAATTTAAACCTTCATGCTGTACCTCAGGCTCTTCTGTTCCCTAGTATCATATTTGTTCATCTGAATTAGTTTCGAATTCTACTCTGCTAGATACATACCACAGCCTAAAAATCAAGGTAATGCAGCTGATGCTATCAAGTTGTCTAGGCTGTTCTAGGTAGATGAGTACTGTGATTTCATTTTAAAAATTAAAATAAAGTTTTAGCCTGTTTTAGTTGTACTCATAATAAAACTTAAAAAAAATGTGAAGGATCTATTATGACACAAAAGTATATTATCCATCACTAGCAAGAAACTATTTGCCTCTTTATGTATAAGTAAACAAGGAGTTAAAAGTGTTCAAAATGGATACCATGACAATAAAAACATTTCAGTAAGAGCTACTCCCTACAACTATTTTTATTACTGATAATTATACTTGACTAATATATCAGAGAAACAAACAATGCATGTGTGCTTCCCTGACAAAGGGAGACAGAGTGTTTTGAAAAGTGAATATGCAGATTAGGATGGCTGAATATGTACGCTTGAAGGCCTGAATATACTGACAAGACTAATAATCCATCAGGCATATGGTTTCGTTGTTTGCTGAACAGTTTGGGAGAACAGCAAAAGGATGTTCACGGTGACCATGAGATACTTTCAGAATTAATTCAATACCAGAAAATTCTATTCTATTACACAAGGAAAGCCCTTAATGGGTTAGCTATGACATTTGGGAGTCAAAATGGAAGTTATGAGAGGAACAGAGATTTCAGTCTGAACTACCAGACTATGGGGCTTCTCGAAGATGAAGCTTCGTCTTGTGGAGCTCTGACAGACTACTTATTTTCCTATTACAAAAGGGTCACATGTCTGAGAAGACCCTAAGGAAGGTGTCAGGCAAAGAAACAAAACCTTTTTTTTTCCATGGTAGAAGAATCAACTGATTTTATGAAAGCCGTTACATTCGCTCCACAAAGATCTTCAGGTAAATGTTTAGTTTGGTTTAGGGTTGGTTGTTTTGTGGTTGGTTTTTTTTGTTTGTTTGTTTTGTGTAGGTTTTTTTTTTGTTTTTTTGGTTTTTTTTTTTAATATATACCATTGCTAAATGCAATACAAAATGCCTTTGGCTGTTGTTACTGCATCCCTTTCTGTGCTTCATCTTTCACACAAACCCTCTCTGCTGTAAAGGGGAAAACAGTTTGGAAAAAAAAATATTCTTTTTTTTGTCTTTTTCTCCATCAGAAAGAGGCATTGTAGGAAGACAAATGGGAGAATGAGAAAGGGGGAAGTATACACTGTACCCTTTCCAAAGCATATTTATTCTGCCCTAGCATGTGTTTCATTACCTCTCAAGGGTGCAGTTTATCTGCTTTTGTACTTCCAAGTACGCACAGTGCCTTTATATTCCCTGAACATCTCCTATTACATCGGTGCCACTCTGAATACCAAAAGGATGACATGGATTCAAAATGTTCAAATACTGCTATTCTATTAAATACTTATTAAATCACAATGTTCTCGTATGCTGTTTTAAAGATTCCAGGCTGGAGCCCTATATTCTCTAGTATATCTTATTCCTGGTCATAAGCCTGTTTAGTCTGTGGAAGACATGATTTATTATTTAATTTTGAAGAAGTCTAAAACAGTGAGGGGAAAAAAAAAAAGAAGAACCTGTCCTTAGTAATAGCATGATTATATTTTAGTAAGCTATCATTTGTATTGGTAACGTTGATCATATGAAGCTTTAACATTGGGGCTACTGTTGTGGTTGTTATGCCTTCATGATAGTATATTTGAGCAATTCCTCCACTTAATATAATATTATGAGACAACAGTGTGAACATCAAGTGACTTTTGATATAGCTTTGTAATTGTGGGAAATACAGCTATACTCTGCACCCTGTTGTAACAGCAGTCTTCATGCAAAATAATTGAATATATTTACTGTCATGTGAGCATAATGCTTGGTTGTTGGCACTGCTATTTTCTCGTTATTATGGCATGCCTAAAAAAGAATCTAACTCAGTTGTGTATAGATTTTTTTTTAAAAAAAAAGGCACAATACATTAGTAAGTAACTTTTTTAGATTGAATTTTGAAGTGTGGGAAAGCATGAAATGCTTAAAGCACTGTGGTAGGTTGTCCATTAATATAAGAAGAATAATTAGTTAAAATTCAGTGCCTTTGATACAGCATTGCTTTCTGCACCCTTAACTGTTAAATTTAATAATTTTATGAGTAATAAGAATATAACTATTTCTGGGTAGTGTGAAACAGCTAAACACTAAGAAACTACATTTCCTAAACGTAAGGCACTTTTTTAATAAAGCATTGTGACTACATCCTTGCACTAAAGTAATCATAGTTGCTGTGTCATAGCTACATTAGTGTAAGTGCAAAAAGAGTTGTAAAAAGAAATCACATCTTTCATTAGACAAACTGATTTCCTTGGAAAAACAGATACATTTTTATGCACAACACCAGTTCTTCAGATCCCCAAAAGCAGCAAAATAAGTGTTAGAGAAACTTAATACTGACTGGGAACAGCTAATATAATTAATAACCTAGATGTGTGAGAGAAGAGGTGGTGAACACCTTTGGAGTCAAGAGGGATGACAATGCCAATATACGTCCCCCAAGGAAGTAAATCGCAACTTTTATTTCAGCAAGTTATTTCTACGATGAAGCTTACACTCCCCTACAATTAGCTGCAACCATTATGGTTGTTATCACACAGCAGAGCTAACCACATCTTTTGGGTACAAAAATGGCATCCTATATTGCAACTCCAGTTTTCAGCTACTTGCAGCTTAAAAGAACATGTGTTTTCTACTGAAGCTAGAGCTTCAGTGCATGGTCTTGGAGGGAGAAAATTCATCAATAGTAAAGGGATTATACATCAGGCCCCGTAACATGAGTGTCAAGAGCAAACAGTGCATGGCGTTTTGAAAAGGTAGATAAAATTCCTTCTTTACAGATTACCAAAAGATAACCTAAGTGTTAACGAATCCAGTTTTTGAAGCCTTCAAAATCTGGACTACCGCAGTGGAGAGACCACAGCTGAAGTATTTGGTAGCATAGCAATAAGACTATGCCATCTTGCCCAGACAGTCCTGGCTAGAATTATTATTATTCTTCGATAAGCCACACAGTATCAGATTGTAGAAACATCCCTTCTGGATGAAATGAGTTTTCATGGGTAAAACTCAGTTTTGCTAGTGTAACCATGTACTTTGTGGTGCTTTTGCTAGCACAGCCAGTATAAACCTTTTCACTGTACTGATTTGCTTTTTCGTGTTTGAAGAAATTTGTAGCTTAGACGTGGCGTAGGATTCTTCTTTCACACAGCAAAAGACATACATACATTCATTTGTGAAATCAGGATTTAAATGTATAGAACACATATGCAATGCCTATTGACTTTAAGAGGACTTGAACATATGATTAAGTGCTGTGCTGAACTGTTCTTTTCTTAATAACTATTGCTTTTATCTGAAAGTGATATCAAAATGTCTTTCTATTTTCTCTTTATGTATTTCCTTCAACATGCAAAACGTTTACATTACCTCAAGCTAAAAATCAAAACAGTAATAACCCATTCTATATTGCCAAAGCATTTTGACAGTCAACGCCCCCCCCCCCGCCCCCCAAATTACAAATAAATATTTCTAGCTTTCATCTTCTCAAATGGTAAAATATACACCTGCATCTCTGCAAAGATCACAATGACAAATAAATGACATAGTTCTGTAATGAAACAGCTTATATCCACCTGTCCTGACATCTATTTGCCTTCCTGGTCTAATGTTGCCTGTGGGTAGGTACAGGTGTTCAGGTTTTCACTGTGATTCAGACCCATTAAACATGTTCTTTAAAACCACATTTATCTAGCCATCTAAACCAATTTTTAATGCTCCACTCAAGCAATGTGTGAACCCAATATTCTAATGGCTCATCTGCATGTTAAAGGCCGAAACACCTTGATACGTCATAGCTTTCTAGATTAAACAATAAATTAAATTGGGAGAAAAATCCCTTTTATTTTTCCATGAATTATTTTAGCAGAACTCATGCTAGTGTAGCAGGTCAGCAGTGGGATATGAAGGTAGCACATTCTCAGTCCTGCTCTTTGCATCTGCCAAGGACAGTTCCGTGGTGGTGCTGGGAGCACACGGACAGGACGAGGTTAGCTAGAGCAGTCAATAAGACACAGCCAAAGCTGGGAATTCACACACAGCTGAGGAACACTGATAGCCCATGTGAACAGGAGTGCAGTCATGCTATTCCTCGGAATAGAGTGGTTTAACAGCCACGAGAAAAGGGCAATGAACCCTGTTTCCCAATTGCAGTCATACAGCTGTATGAAATTCGAAATCACACACGCTGCATGATGAAGAGAAGTATTTGGAAAAGCAGAGATTTTAAAGGATTATTTTTCCTGGTAGATTTCTTCCTATAACCAAACCAAAAGAAAACTACAACTTTGTCCTGAGCACTGGGAATTGGTCAGAATGTCTTATCACCTACTGCATGGCTAAAGTGCAGCCATAGGTCTGCGATAAAACCAGCAGAATGAGGAGAACAGAGATTCCCTAGTGCCTGTTTCTGTGATGTGTGCAAGATAGCACAGTTTTTGCAAAGCCAGTTTTTGTGATGTGTGCAAGACCTCTGTTTTGTAAAGGCCAACAATAAGAACGTGTAAGCCAGAGTTTTCCCAGTCCCGTAAACTCAAGGACTCTCCACATTTCCTCTGTAGCTCAACACGCAACACCTCTGTTGTCCTGTGCTAATGCCAAAAGCCTCTGACTTTCCTAGTCACTCAGACATGCTAATGAGACTAGAAAGGTTGTAAAGTTGTGAAAGTTAGTGGGATTGCTGGTTTATATCAGACACGCGATCCAGTAATCAATGACTGACAGGTTCTCTGAAGGGGTATGCATAGACTAGCAAGAACCTGCCCCTCAGATGGAAACTTGACGGCTGGTAAAAGACTTGTTAAGATTCACATCAGAATCAAGAACATCACTGCCACTGCTTCCATGACAACAAAATATAATGTTATAATGCATATTGCGATTTCATGACAGGATGAAGCCTATTTATCCAGGCAGCCCCTTCAGCAATGAACAGGACTGGAGAAGAAGAGTTTTTCCACTTTGGGAACAGGTATACTACTAATAATTTTTAAAAATAAGGTTTTCCTGTAATATACAGATGAAAAAATTGGCTTATTGGTCCAGCTTATTCCCATCTCAAGCAAGGTTGACACCTACAGTAACAGCCACTAGGTACAACTTGCTCCTGCAAGTTATACATAAACAATGAAACATCATGATTGTTTTTTGGAAGGAAACCGGAAAAAACCCAAATCCAAACAGATTTTACAGTACACGTATAGAAACACAGAACTGGATCACCAAGCACAAGCTGTAACATATAATCCTGTTTGTAAACATACCAAGTTCCAAAACAGTTGGGTTCTTTGTTTCCATCAACTTTTTTCGACCCTTCGACAGAGTATATCAATCTTAAAAATAGCTTGGTTCTCTTTCCATGCATGTTATAGCAGTGTGTAAGGTTGATAAATCATTAATGCTTCCATCTCACCTTTTATTTCTATCTTCTCTGAGAAACATATGCTGTTACCTGTATTCCAGCACTATTATTCCACTGGTTTTGCGTTGTACATTAAGCATTAAATTCTATACCATGCATCTGCATGACTTACTGCTTTCCTGTCCTGGATACATTCCATGTATTAATATACAAACATGTCATTTTTCTTTGGCTTTGCCTTGTTTTCTAGCCTGGATAGTTACAGTTTCTGTACTAAAGATACTGCTCATATATATAGCTTGTATAGATCCCATTGATATTCCATATAAGCACACTTAAATGCTCATGTTAAACACAGATCCTTGAAAATGGTTTCTCCAGTAATAAATATCCTTACATAGCCTTTACAGTAGGAATAATATCTCCTCTCCTATATGCTTGTGCAGATAATGAGGGAAAAACTAATAATCTGCACCAGGACATAGCTGAAGTTTTTGAGTAATAATCCATAGGTCCTATGCAAGTATATACCATACAATTTTACTGTACAACCTAATGGCAATACAATGAGGCTGGCAGTTAATGACTTGAAAAGTTCCATCTACCATTCATGTTTCTACACCTGACTGGTACGATATTTAGTGGTCTACTTAAATGCCATTTTCATGACCAGTTTTTAGTAGCAGTCTCAGCTGCATGAGTGGGTCATTATTATAAGCTTACAATGACTGCTAATGCTGGTATCCAAGCATGTCAACAGTGACAGCTAGGAAAATTGTTTCTACTTAAAACCAGTTTAGCAGTCCACTCCATCCTCCACTTATTAACCTAGTCTTAAAATAACAAAAGCAAAATAAATAATGGGCAAAAATATTTTAAGATGGATTTCCTCATCCTTGCCCAAAATAACATTTTTTTATTATTATTATTTTTAAACTGTGCCCCATCCTGGAAACGAGTAAAGGTACTCACAAGAATAAACACCTAAATGATCATACATTGAAGCATTTATGACAGAATGATGATGAAGTCACCACAGTTTTATTTTAAACGTTTTTCTAATGTCAGGAACATTATGGATTCTTTGTGAAAGAAACATATAAAGCCTTAAGTCTTCTATTTTTCATATTTAGTTTAAGGATTTCACTTCAATCAGCATTCTCTACTTCCTTTTTAGAACTATCTTTGGCTGAGTGGCTAAAACTGCCAGTGAATACATAACAGTAGTTAAGCAATAATTTTCCCCTAGGAGAAAATTACTTTTTGCATAGAATAAAAAGGAATTAAATTATTTGAGGTTCGAGAAATAAATTTTTCTCGACACAATGAATCTATTTCTTTAATTTATTATTTTTAGTGCAGAGAAATGCTTTTTTCCAAATTATGTGTGTAATATAATAAAGACTGCATGCATAATTTTTAACCTTTCTGAAATAACTATGTAAAAATTATAAAAGCAGTCACAAGAACAATGTTCATGATATGCATGGCCTAATTACATGCTGAGAACATTTGTTCTGATTTTTTTGCAGGCTGAAATTCACCTTTTTTGTTTTCAGAAGCCATAGAAATAGCACAGCACTGTTCAGAATAGTGCAGCTGTCATAATAGGAATATGCAAATCATTATTATTTAAGATGAACTTTATCTTTTTTCTCAAAGAGAGTTTTATCAAATGTGACTCCCATAAAAAGAGTTCCTATTAGAATATGAGAAATATTATTCCCTCCTTTGATATGTAACTCTCAAAATAATGCTGCTGGATCAGACAACAGCTACCTTACTTGTATCCAGAAGCAGTTTATTTCTTCTAAGTCCTATACTTAGCTACAATTGCTTTCATATTTGCCAAAGGAAAATGTTAAAATATTAATAAGCCAGTAACCTATTCCATGACAATGAGTCACTGGTTTGAACTTTCGTTTCAGTCATACATACACAAAGAGATAAACTTTAATATAAGCACAGAAATGGAAGTAGCTATATTATAAAAGTTGTAATATCAGGTCTTAATGTTTCCTACTGCTATGAAATAGCTAGTAGCACCGGTCAGAACAAGGACTTCAACAGCACAGGAAAAAAAAAGCATGTGTGTTTATATATGTACACTTCTATTTTGTTTCATTACATTTGTGAAAGAAAAGTTAACAACAGAGAAAATCTTGCCTTGAATGCAGAAAAGCATCCATCCTAGTTCAGAGTTTCTTGGTATTTTTATGCATAAGTTCCTCTTCCTTTCAAATAACTGAAGAAATATTTGGAAATGTCATTACTGAAAACGTTGTATATGTTGCTCATCGCATGAAAGTAACTCATGTCAAGTACCAGGACAGCCATCTCAGTGGTGAAACTGCACATATTACAAAAGAACAACATAAACCCCCATGCACTAGAATAAAAGCTATTTAAAAGAGCATATATAGTTGTGTTTTATCATTCCTGATTGCAAGTAAAGTTTCACACTGTACAAGGGTACAACATGTAAATAAGAACTGAGTTTTCAAGGGAGTAAAAAGCAACCCTTTTTTTCTGAGGATCTGTCCACACTCTGGGCATCATTTTCATTTTTACGAAGGTGTTTTTGTATTCGAAGAGGAGCATAAAAGAAACTCATATCTGGATTTACTATTAAGTCCAAAATAAATAAATAAGCTACTGTTTTCAATTCATGTTAGTCGTAAAAATTGAAGAGATAGTTCTTACAGTTTTTTTTTAAAAATATAACATTTTTCTATTATACAAGTTAAAAAATAAATCACACATTTCTACTTAGTTCCTATGTAATTAAAAATATATATTTTAAGAATGAAGAAAAGTAAAAAACACAGGAATTTCAGTGCATCGAGATTCAATGTGACACATTTTCATTTGCAAAGGTCTAATAAAACTCACCAGTTACAATATTAAATAATAAGTAATATTAATATTACTTTCTAAGGACTTCCTGACAAGGTTACAGGAAGCAATTTACATATCCAAAAAAAATATTTCAAAAATAAAAGGATGCTGTTTTAGAAAGCATTTAAAGAATATTGACAAAAATACTGTAGAAGAGCTATCATTCATAGAAAAGTTTAATGCAATTTGTATTACGAGAGGTTTTAGGGCATCCTTTCACACTAGAGGGTGCTATCATTTTGAACAGTGCTGTAAATCGCCTGGTTTACAAAGAGAAAAGGCAACCAACCTTCTGAGTGGCAAAAGGGTGTATGACAATGCACCCGCATGGAAACTTCATCAGATTAAGTATGTGAAAACGTTATCAGCCTGATTCTTTGACTGATTAAAATGATATATAAAAAATGTCCAAATTAAGATTAGATTTGACTTTCCCTATTAACTTGTTTTTCACTATTGTGCAGCATGCCCAGGTTGCCTTAATTTTTTCCATATCTGGTCTTGAAATGAGTATAGACATTTTATATAATTAAACACGTTTGCACCAAGGCCATGGGCTTAAAAGCACTAAAAGTCCAGTTATTATGAGCTGATTGCCCTCAAATCGATAACCTTGTATACATATCTTTGCATCCTTGTAAACATGAACCTATAAGAACTTGGTAACGAAAAGAATTAACATGACAATAATTTATTTTCAGGTCTTTAAACCTAAGCTCTAGGAAAACTTCCCTTCATTTTTTTTTTTTTTTTTTTAATTTACTACCTAATAACACTAAAACTGGATAAAATGCCCTAAACAAGTACCAGGAAATATTTACACAAATACAAACTCCAAATTTGCTTTGCTATATTTAAAAAGTATTTCTATTTCTTTTCACATAAAATTAGTGTTGGGGTTTTGTTTTTGGTTTTTTGGTGGTTTTGTTTTGTTGGTTTTTTTCCAAATACAAGAATCTTACTGTAAAAAAGCATTCATGAAAATTACCAAAAATATTTTCTGATTTAAATTAAATCAAATCATTGAGTAGGAAAGAGTAAAGAGCCATCTTGATACCGACAGCCAGCCTCGCTGACGTATTTAATCCCTGTTCCTGTTTATAATCACCCATTCACAGCACAAAATGAAGTAGGCTGGGGGAGACAGCAAGTAACAAGTATGGAATACTGAAATAAATAATTTGATTGAATTTATTTTTGGAATTGATTGAAATTCATTTCCATATGAAATATGTTTTGCAATGTAATTGGTTCAGGTTCTTTGCAGAGTTCAGTTTCCATCTTACGCAGCTGTGGCTGGTGATTCCTTATGGGACAAGGTGGGAGCCAGGGCAGGGTCTCTGCCAGGAGGCACCGCAACAGCCTGGCCCTACGTACCTGCTGCTGACGGTGCATCCAGCACTCAGTACCCCATGCAGACAACTATTCTGCTAGTGAACTCCTACTACTACCTTTGTAACAGTTGAAATTGTCTAAAAGCTAGCAAATACTCAGCTGAGAAGATTCTTCTCGGAATCTGACAAGATTCTTCTGTAATCGCCAGATCCTGCGATAGCTTAAATAGAGTAAGAATCCCGTTAAATGGGAAGAAACGATAAAAACACAACAATCACAAGTTTTTTCTGTCCTGCTCATTTTACCACTGTTGCTTTCTCCAAGGCGAGCAGTAATCTAACGCAAAACAGTAAAGAAATATGTGGAGCTTGAGCTGGAAAGGCCAAATGCATTCAGTCCGTGCCTTTGTACTGGGTTATGTTCCCTGTGTAGTAATCTTAGATTTACACCAGCACCATGAAAAGGTCACATTATGGCAAGACCTGAAAAGAAGTTTTATTACCATTTCTAAAGAAAGTCTAACCTAGGGTAACCAGCTAATGCCTGTCTTTAAAATTCTACTATTCCATTCACTCATTCTCAAATTACTTATTAATTTAGCTGATGATTTCCTGTGGCTAATCTTACAGACCTAAGTCTGCTTCTGCCTTCATCCTTCAAAGAAGAATTTAAACCTCTCTAATGTAATTCAGAAGTTCAGACTTGCTTTCACATATCCCTCTATCTTTTCTGCTTCAAGACCATGTCCTGCATTTAAATGAACAACGATACAAAGAGCTAATATTTTTTTTGTAAAATTTAAATTATAAGACTGAAGCCTTAAAAAAGAAAAAGAAAAGGTACTGCTATTTAACAGTTTTCTTAGGCAATAGCAGCTGTCTATTGAAAGTAGAAGGCTCTCTGCATTAAATCTCTTACCATTTTACTGGAGGTAGTTCCATGTCCACAATATTTCTTTTGTGCCTCTCTGACATGGGAAAATATAGAAATGCCAAGCAGTACATATGCTGATACGGAGTAATCATTCAAGATTTCTTAAATTGAGAATTGCTTTTCTCTAAGCACGAGAATACTTCAATGCTATAAAAAGCTGTGCTATACCACCAGACATGAACTTTGAATTGAATTAAACTCACTTCACCAAGACACATTTAAGGGCTAAATTTTGTAAATTGCAGTTTCAGTATCAATGAATTGGGATAGCTCTCACAGTAAAAAGAGCCAAAGAAGAAATATGGAATAAATTCACATATCTTTGCAAGATTTATGATAATAAATTCATCCTGGCAGATAAGATGACTTTTTCCAGAGGATAACTGTCCCTTCCTGGTTGCCAAGGTACTAAATTTTCACTCAGTGTATTTTGAAAATTGGGAGAATTAGAATTTTTACAGCAATTTTAAGGTGCTCAAAGGGAAGTGGTGAGTAACTAAACAGAAATAATTTTGTGGAACACATAACACAACCTAAACTATCCAGGAAATACCGTGCAGTCACCTGTGAATCCAACTTACTGAATTTACAGGATTCATACAACTTGTACTAGAAAGGAAATATTATTTTTTTCCCGCTTTGTTTTGGTTCATGTCCAGCCCTCATCACCTTGCTGTGGTAGGACCCAAACGAAAACATTTAGGTGCCCAGTTGCTGTGTAAGTATCTAAATCTCACTAATTCCATAAACCTTTCACCAGATATTTCTATGAGATTTTCAAGTTTTGCAATGAAGTCAACAGAACGATAGATGTCTACCTCCAAAATTCCATCAATTTTTTATTGAGGCCATGCAAGTCTGACTATTACCAATGAACAGCTTTCTTAAAGAAATCAGCTAAACATAATCCTTAAAATCAAAACCTTTGTAATACAGAAGACTGGGGAAGAAACCCTTGAAATACAATACTTCTGGCAACCTATAACATGGACCATTTACCACATCTCCCTGGAAACTGTCCAGCAATAACTAAGCCTTTTCTTCATTAAAGCTCTGAGCCTAGATTCTTGTGTGCAGTAGTGATACCGTGGGTTTTCTGCTGAGTTACAGGACCACTGGGAGACCACGCTGAGGCTGGAGCATCGAGGACATCGGGAAAAGAAGGAGGGATATTCTTTCCCTCCCAAACATATACCAGGCCTATCTTCTATTAACTCTCGTTCACATTTCATTTTATCAAGTGAACGATTTCAAAACTAAATAGTTACTTTGACACCTGCGAAATGCAATGTGTGAACATGTTAAAAAAGTAATTTCTGACCACCTAATCCACTTAGACTTCGGTAGGGCAAGAATTTGATCAATTTGCTATGACTTGAAGAGGTACGTGACCGTGTGCTGTATCTCTGCGCTTTCACATGGCAAAATGATGAGACTAGATGGCACTGAAATTGAGATAACCCTGAGAATAAGTGTAGCCAAAGTTTTTCAATGGGATAGTTCTCCACAAAAACTGCATTATTGGAACAAAGTATATTTTAGGAATATAGTGCTGATGAGCAAAACTATCAAAATGAAAAAAAAAACAAACCTATATTACATTAAATCAATATTTTAAAATATAGAATAGTCTTTATACATAGCAATAGTAGCATATGCTGTATTGCTTGTTTTAATATAGAATTCTAACTGAAGTGTTTTAATATTACCAAAATTCATATTGTCTGGAAAATTCCAGTCTTGAAAATTTGTCCTTCTGTCTCAATTCTGGAACAATTACTATTTTTATAGGATTGACTTGTCAAATTGCTATGGTAAAATTACATTTGCCAATTCCTGAAATCAGATTATAAGCAATAATTTCAAAATACAAAGTGAAAAGAATTTAACTAGTTGTTCTGTTATCTACAACCTTTATACTAAATCATCATCTTCCAAAAACGTCGATCAAGTGTACAGTACATTTCTCAGTGACTAATGGAGAATCGTTAGCCTTTTCAAGTGTAGACTAAAACATATTTCCATTTCTAACTTGCACATAAATAGCCCAAACTGATATTTCTGTTTTTTCTTCTTGAATGTATCTTGCCTTCCATTTTCATTTAAACTCCATCAAGGGGAAGAGTCACCCGTTGCGTGGCTGAGCCATAAGTTACGGCAGCACACTGGAGCACTGCAAACTTTAACACAATGCAAACCTGTTTGCTGATTGTTTACTGTTCTATGATCCCAAAATGGCAGGATGCTTGAAATGTTTTCATATTACACAACTAACGTATTAAAGATATACTTTTTAAACCTATGGCTATTGACAGTGCCCTAACTACATCAAAATCTTATTTTTTCACTAAACCCTTTCCCATATTTTTCCCCACACAGCTGGAATGTGCTTGAATATGATTTTCTTATGATAACAAAAGTGGAGATAATTATAAGGTTGATGGTCAAATAAGGGTTGAATTGCCTTTCTTTAAGGTTGTATTTTACTGCATTCACTAAAAGGAACAATTAGTAACAGCTGTAAGTAGACACTCTTGTTTCAAACACAACTGGATGTAAAACATTGGTTTCTTACACATGCTCACAAAAAAGGAAGTTTGCTGAGTTTATTATACAAAGAATCCATTAGCTAGATTCTTACAAAAATAATTGATCTGGACACAGTTTAATTAAAAGTTCTGAGTAAAAATTACATGTACCTATTGGCTGCAGGTTTTTTTTTTTAACCATGGCTTACCACAACTTTATGAATAATCTGAAAAATCTATTTTGCAGTCCCATTGCTTGGTGTCCCTCCATAAGAACAGGGGCTGTAATCCACTACACATACAGTTGTATGTGAGATCTGGCATATACTGGCATATACTCAAACTTATGAATGGGTGAAGCACATTCAATTAACTATTAAATTTCTTTTGATTTCAAACCAGGAGTGTCTTATGCCAGTTACTGCAGTGGTTAGGATTGAAGGACTTCCCTACTGTTGAAGACAGAAACTTTATACTTCCATGGGAATTAGTCTCACAGCTTGAAGAATGGGTCTGCCCTTCCCAACCAGTAATTCAGCCCCTTGCTGCTGCAGAGAAATAGATCTCATAAGCGCTTTCATAAACATTTTATGCTCTGTTTTAACCGTTACCTACTAAGCCAGTCACAGAGGTGACTACACAGCTTAATACCACTTATAGTTAGGACTGCTGATGTCCTCTAGCAATTTTCATGGGAGACTTCTAGCACTGTTGTGAGAACAATACCCTTTAATATAAACCGCTCATCACATCTACTTACCATTTTTTCATTTTACTTTTTTTTTTTTTTTCCTTTTTCACTTAGTTCATACAGAAATACAGTTTTACCGGGCTGGACTCTTTACATAGGCTTTTTAGGCATTTTTTGCAATTACATTTGCCTGTTATGCAGGCGGTCCCCTTCAAAGCTTTGTTCTGGTAGCAAATAAAGCAATGAGCAAACAGGTCTGTCTGGCCCAAGGTGTATATCAAGGTGAGAAGGTACTGATTTTGCTTTCAGTATAAAAAGGTATTGGTGGTGATTTTGTCAGCTGAGACTTTGTGCCTTAGTCTTGGGCCTCTTCCCAGCCCCACTGGTGATCAAGTAAGAGCCACTGACATTAACGTGGCTGTATATTAATGTCATACTTGGCAACATAAGAATGCACGGTGCTTTAAAAAGGGACAGAAAATCTTTTCTTTCTCCAGTGACATTAAAATCTATGGCATGAATATGTGAATAAACGCAAGGAGAGGCAACAACTGATAAGGAAGAAAAGGGTAGAAATTTAAAAGTCTGTGTTGTGTCACACTAACTCAATTTTTATCCCCGTCAGACTTTTATAACACAATGTCCCTGAGAATCCACTGCTGCTGGAACTGAAGCTGGGAAAGCTAAATCAAATCCAGCGATGACTCTAACATGTGAATCTCTATTAGCTTTGTGGCTACTGCAAGTTTTTAAATAGACCTAGATGGCTTCTGATGAATACTAAATGTGTCAGAAAACATGGATTTGGTCATCTTGAAACTCTTCACAAACATGACATAAAGCTGCTGAAAATTTTGCCTGAAAAGAATTAGAGCTAGATTTTCCTAAATAACCTCCCGTAACTGCTTCTCCCAGCTTTTCAGAGAGTATCACTCTCCTACGGTTTACCGCAGCTGGCACTGAGGAAATTACTACAGATGAGTTAGTCTGCTGCTCAAAGGTCTGTCCCTGACTTGGCACAGGCATCTGAACCATGAAGTTCCCCTTTCCTGAGATTAAGGCCCACCGTGTCGAGCAGCACTGGAAGGCAGAAGAATTCTCCATATGGCACCGATCAAATATATGTGAAAAGGATGATACGTATGAAAATAACAGTGCAGGCCAAAGTTTGATAAGCAGAATATCCCTGGCAAGCACCTAGCCTTTCAGCCCCAGTGCTATTTTCTAAGGAGCCATACCAGAAAGTATTAATCATTTGACAGGGAAGAATCTGCCAGTAGTAGCGAACAGAAAAATAAGAAACCACACAGAAAAGCAGAGAAAGACAGAGGAGATGGAAAACGGACAGATTAAGCAAATAAAAACCAGCAAAACCAGTCACGACTCTCTGGCAATCCAATCCAGCTAATAATCGATGGCTCCCAGATCCCTGCTCTACATCCACATCGATTGGTCTCGAGAGGAAGGAAGCCTGCTAACTGTTACATCATGCAGATGTACTTCAACAACAAGCACTTTATTTTTAGACAATATTGGGTGGATTTATATGGGGTTTTTTAAATGGAAAGATTTGTTGATTTCTTTGTACTATTTCTAATTCATAATTTAACGCATTTGTTCTACAGCAACAATCATTAGCTTAATGTTATGAAGATGAGGTTTTGGGTTGTTTAGTTGGGTTTTTTTAAATGTCAACAAGGTCTCGTCTGAGCTTAAGATTGAAATCAAACATCATCTAAGTTCTCAAGTGTGAAATAACACAGCAGTATTTGAAACATAAATAGGTTTTTTAACTGACACCACTGTGCTAATACCAGTGTCTTTGTCATACATCTTACAAACTCCCAAATGTTACGTACAAGTCAGAGGTATTCATCACAATTGACTCAACTGCTCTTTGACCAGCAATGCAGCATATTAACCAACCCCAGTACAGCATAAATCCTTGACCTTTTCCATCAACAGGACAACTGAAAAAGCTAAATACTTGAAATGCTATTTTTTTACAGTAGTATTTTTCTTCTGAGGAGCTACAATACATAATTCTTTGCATTATGCATTGCTTTTTAGAAAGATTTTTATGATGTATGATATCTTCTTACCTTTGATGTTTAGTCTTCTGTAGGAGCTAATCTGTGGATAAGCTTTTACAAGCCCCCTACTATGAAAGTCAAATCAAGTGCCCTTATGAATATGCATGAGCAAAACAACCAATATAGTCATTTTCTATGGTTACTTACTGTGCTGGGTGGCCCTGGAAGCCAGTCCAAATGGTTTTGATTTTGTGATTGAGATTCTTAATGGTAGTAATTATCTGTTGCAGCCATGCAGTACCAAACATGATGGGCGATAGAGGTACTTTAAAAAAAATAAATTAAAAAATAATAAAAAAAGCAACTCTGAAGATGCTAATGCTCACATTTTAGTTCCTACAGGGCAATTAGCCCCTACTAATGATGTTTATATTTATATGCAAATGTATATAAAAGAATCTTAACAGATACTTCATACTTATGCTCCTGGGATATCTGACTACCCCATCTGTCTGCAGAAAATATTTTCCATTAGCTGCGTGTGTTGCTGATTTGGCAATAAAAACTATTTAATCTCTGGTAAATTCCTTTTGATTTTATGTTTTTTCATTTTCTTCAACTCTGTCATAAGAACTTCTACTTAAGAATATGAGAGTTGCATAGTGCATCAGCAGAGGTTTTAGTTGCATTTTCGTCTAAGTTTTAATTTATTTTTTTTTCCTCATTCACCACTACTTTTTTACTCAATGATAAGAATAATTTGGTGGCTTAAACAAACCTTTTAGAGCCAGAGTCAATGCTCACTTTCTAGTGATCTCCAATACATGCAAGTAAGAGTGACAAGGCTAGCAATGTGTAAGTCTCCTTTTAAATAAATTACTCCTTTTCATTGAAAACATTTGGTCTTCCAAGACCAAACTTCTGAGCACACAGTAATGTAAACCCATTATGTTGCAGCAACTATTTTATTTAGCTTTGCACTAACCAGTCACCTAAATCTCCAAGAAACCAAGGAAACACATCCTTACAAAATAATGGTCTTACTGTTCTACATTATAATGATTAAAGATACTAAAATTCTTAGAGCTGGATATGCACAAGTTACTGAGAAAAGTCTGTCGGGAATTAAAAATCTGAATAAAGAGCCTTAGCCCAATAAAAAGTTGGCTGATCAGTGCTTTGAAAACTTTTGATGACAGTTATTCAAACCAATAATCACAGGAACATAACCGAAAAATAATTTCAGAGCAAATAATGTTTTTCTCCTGGGAATACCAATATGTAAAATAATTGGCCAGATAATTTGAGGGCGTTTTCCAGCGTCTTCAACAGATCTCCTACATACCATAGGTTCCATAACTTGTTTGTGCTATTAAATCAACGTAGTATAAGTTTTGTATCTTTCATGACATTCGTTACTTTGTGTGTGTGCCTTCCTCCACTGCCTGTGCTAACCTCCACCGACCATACCTTCTTACCACCAACACAACAGAGTGTAACCCCCGCACTTGGTGCAGAGCAATTTCCTTTTCATTCATTCATTCATATTTTAGGAAAACATTAACAGCCAGCTGCCAGTATTCCTAAATAATATTAATAGCAATAATCAGATTAGAGAAGAGGGTGCTTCAGCAATGGCTTTATTACACTGCAATGTAACTGCCTTATTTTTCTATTATGAATTCTCTATGTACATGTCTACTGATCACTAGAAGATTATTTGTTTCTATTTATTATAACAGACTTTAGGAGCTTAGAAAAAGCACTTGCCTTGCAGGTCCCTCATTCAGTATCTGAACAATCAGAATGCATGACTAATTCTCATTAAGCTCAATGGCTTTAGCTGCAATTCCCCCACCTGTTCCCAAGTTTAAGATTGAGATTTTTATTAACTCTTCCAGCACAAGAAACAAGAGTAGTTGTTTATTTTTTCCCATATTTTAATTACTGAACTTTAACAATTTAGATAGTTCAAATGCCATCAAGTCTGTCTCTCTTCCCCCCGCCCCATTCGCTCATTGTTCTCCTCACATATTAGAAGGAAAAAAAAAATAAAATTACTCAAGCAGAAATATTTTGCATATGAATGTGCTCCCTTATAATGTTTTTATTCAGAGAAGCCATGGTCTAATTCTCATGATCAGACTTCTCAAAGATTTCACCTTCACCCTGAATATAGCTGTGACAAGTAAGTCAAGGTCCAATGATTCCAATTAGAGAGGTTTTCTCATGAAGGTAAAACATATTGCATTTCCTGACAATACTGTATTACAGCAAAATTATTGTGAAAGGGTTTATCTTTAAAGAGGGCAGTAGTAGCTACAATCTTCTTATTCAGTCACTAAAAATTGTGACATAAAGCAACAGATAGCACAACATATCTGCCAAGCATGATCTTTTTCTCCTATCAGTGTTTCACAAAGCAGAACAATTACTTTCATGTGGTTTTACTCTTAAAAAAGAAGAAAGTGGCAAATGGTGACACATTTTTAGCAACTATTAGAATAAGTTTCCAATTCTATATCTAGTTTTCCTTTTTTAAGATAAAGGACCAAATCTTGTTAAATAGTGATAAAATACTAATTGATGTAATACAGACTGTACATGGAACTATGTCTGTAAAACTGGAAAGGAAGATTAAAATAGGATTATAGTTCATAATTAGAATGGAAGGATTAAGGAAGAAAAATAAGTAGCAGATACTGTCTACACAATCATGTTCAGCGTTCAGTTTCTCTATGGTACCATCTGTAGGCACAGGATAACTCAAATGACAGTGGTTTAAAGATGAATCAACTTTTAAGTTACAGAACCTACTTACACTGTGACAAGTCATATGAATATCAGATTCTTCATACCTGGGGGAGGTGGGCAGAAAACTGATCAGTCTTAAGCTAGTGGAACATCTTGGACAATCATGCCACTTGACCTTAGGTGTACAGCCCAGGCCTTCATCAGGGCCTGGAGTCATTAGTTCTCCTAACAGTCAGTGAAGATGTAGTCTGTGTAGTTAATGGACTGTTAGTTACCTAATCAAAAGTCCACATGTTCTTCAGGACAAGATATACAAAGTCCTGGATCAATTCTCAGATGTAAAGACTGCATTACTGTCATATAGATTTCATCCTCCAAGGGATCACAGTCCCTAGGCTATTTAACCAATCAGGTTTTCATTTATTAATTTTGGTTTGCTATCTCCAAAACAGTGTATTGATCTGATACTGATCCTTTAAAGCAGGTATCATGCACCTGCCTTTTATTTCAGTAAAAACCTCTAAAGCAACAGATCCCAAGAGATCCTTCCTTAGGCATGCTAATAAGAACTAATCCCAAATGAAACAAGTGAGCAAGAAAGAAGATGTGGTCAAGCTATGACACTTTTAAGAGAAACGTTAAGTACAAAGCAAGATTTTTCAGTGAGGATTTCCTCTGGCCAGAAAAGGCACCAGAAACATGAACGCAAAATTCCCAGGAATAGCTAGTAGAATTTATAAACTAAAACCAGTTTTAGTGCATACTGGACCACAAAGGAAGAAAATGTTGCTCTGCCATTTATCCAAGGAATGAATATTGCCTGTGGAACACTAGGAAGAGTCTGTTCACACTTTAACTAGCGGCACGAGGCACTGAAGAAGAACTGAACAAAACCCCTGAGAAATGGCATCTAAGGCAAATGGAAGGATTGATACCATTCAGTAGAGGAAACAGTCCACTGCATAAGAGAACCATTCAGACAGCCATGCCAATGTCCCCTTTCTGAATAACACTTCAAATCCATATTGTTGCCACCTGGGGAATAATTTTCTTCATTATTCCACTAGCACTACAGTTCACCAAGTAACAGGACCTGGACAATTACAAATAATTCAGTGATTATAAAACCAGTATTTGACAAAGCAACTTCATCTACCATTTGAACAGCTTTACAGACGGCCAAGGACTGGGATCCGGGAGTGTTTAGCAGCTAATTGTGATGCTGCCAGCATTGCCTGAGCTTCCTACAAGTTATTTGACATTATATATGCAGTAGCTTCCAATGTAAGAGACTGAAACTGCAGTCAATGACATACAGAATCAGAACTGTGAACCATTGTCAATAAGTAGAAATCAATTTCCCCCCCTATTTTATTATAAATACGAGGTCAGTGATAAAGCTCAATGGCTATAATCTGCTTCAGTTAGAACAGAAGATTGAGATTTGGTGCATAGATTTTCAATGACTTTCCATATACACTAAAGCCTCGCTAACTGGAAACATAACCTTACGTTTCCCAAAGAGCTACTTAAAATATAGTAAGGCTTCTTTATCCAGGAGACCTTTTAGCCACGTGTGCACAGAGGTACCTACAAAGAAATTACATGGGCATTTTCTGTAATGTTTGCTTGGTCAATATTTATGTTGGACAGAAGAAACATAGGAATCAATCCTTTTTGTAAGATTGCCTAAATCTCTTTTATCTAGTGAATGACAATTTTTTTTCTTTCAAAATTATTTTGAATGTCACACATTACTTAAAGCTTAGCATAGCTTTAAAATATTACAGTGCTTCACTCTGGCCGCAGAATTTTTCCTGAATTCACTAGTATGATTACTGCTTTCCTGATATGTAATTTAGAGGCAGATCAAGATTTTCAATTAGATCAGTGTATGAGTATCTGCATAAGCAGATATGTGTATTATGAGTTGTGCTGCCTGTTGCAAAGTGGGCAAAAAGTATTATCCTCTTGGGCTTGTAGTTGCTGAAATTTCCTTACAAGCCACTTCCTTATGCAAGCCCAATACAATTAGAAATAAGGAGGCTCTAATCTGTGACTAGCATTCATAAACTGGAACTTAAACCCCCAGAAAATTCTTGTTTTCCATTATTACACATACTACTAGTGTCAGATTCTATCAGATTCTTCAAAGGTTACCAGAACTATGTCCTCTGTTTCCAGTGGCCCTGTATGTAATTTTCTTACACATTTGTAAAAAGCAAGAAATTACATAACACATATTTTTATTGTATTAACATATCACAATTCACCGCATTCTTTAAGCAACGTGCTGAGAGCTGAAGGTGGCATTCAGATGCACATGGATAAGATGTGCTTATTTGTAATGGAGTACATGGAAGAATATAAACAGATATGAGGATAGGAAATTAAACATTTTCATTAATGTGGAAGAAATGTATTGTTAAATTTGAAGAAAGAGCTTACCTGAAAATTATCTAGATTTTCAGTGTCTGTTTGGGGGATTTTTTTTTTAATCTTTGCTCAGTCTAAGTAACATACCGTTTACTACAATGCATTACATTACACCTGACCCAAGAAAAAGAGCATTCTTTCAGGTAACTTTTCTGTGTATGATAAATATATAATAATTGGTATTTAATAGGAATAATTAATTGTGTGCCTAGTATACAATTTCTGGAGGTGTTAATTATTCATTTCCTTGTCTTCAGTGCTCAGATGTTGTGCACGATGTGACAGGTAAGGCAATGTCCTTACTAGTAGGCAGGAACGCTAATTTGCTTTTAAACAATGCTTTCTGACAAAAGTGAAGCTTCCTGTTTTAGAAGTTGCCTTTATTTCAGTTTCTCTTCTATACTAAATAAAGGAAAAACTTTGGTAATCTATAACAAAGGATATTAAATTCTGAAAGGAATTAGTAATGCTGGCCAAACTCATCACTGCTGTAGAGCTGCTACATGGTTCACTCATAACTAAAACAAGCCACAGCTTCGTCACTTTAAAATATCTCCATATGCAGTCAGGACAGCTCTCCTCCCCAGTACTAACCACTCAAAAGCATCAAACTACAGATGAAAACCCAAATCTTCCAGCTTCATAGTCAATAACTACTCCTTGGGTCGCAGAATTTCCCAAATAAATCACTTGGATCTTCCTTCCTACTTAGCCCCCAAGGAAAAGAAGAAAACCAGTCTGTCTTTGCCTGGTGTTCACATAGTGCTTTTTCATATGTAGACCTCAAAGCACTTTACAAGGGTGGTTAAGCTTTATTAGCTGGATTTTACAGTTGGTCTAGCTAAGTAAAGAGATTTTAAGCAATTTGCACGAGGCAATGTGGTCTACTGGATTTAACATGTGTCATGTACCTCAGCTTTCAAAGTCCTTTTCCCAGCTCTGTGTCATGCTTCCTATAAAACCTGCTGTGACCTCATTTTGCTTGCTTCCTCTTACCTTGAAAATAGACTAATCCATGTTTCTTCTAGGGAAACAAAAAGGCATTGGCAAGGAGGAAGCTTCTATTTGATTTGAACATTTCATCACTTTTGGGGGAAAAAACAAGCTGATGCAGGATGATAGTGGCAGTATTTTCACACTATGATTTCTCTGCTTCAGATTTACTGAGAAAATAGTTTAGGACTTTACTAAAAATTATTATAAACTCTTCCACAAACCAACGTTAAGAACTGGATGTACTTCAAGGCTTTTAATATGTGATGTGATCCAACAATTCAAGAGAGATATAAAAATGAGATGTTCCTGGCTGATTCTACCCCACATTCCCCTAAAAATCTCCTCAAACCAAAATAAAACAAACTAAAATTTATCACAGATTGTTTACTTGGCAGATTAAGAAACTACTACAAGAGCTTTGAAACTCGAGTCTAGATACTTCAGAGTATTCAATACCCAAATATACTAAAATTGACACTAAAATTCAACTTCAAAATAAATCCTTGATTCTAAAAGTATGCATTGGCGAACACCTCTCTAAAAAATTACGTATTCTTGCTTACTATTCAGCTTAAAACATGGAGAATAGATCTCATTATTTTATGAAGAACACTATACAGTTATAAAGTGACTACTTGTCAGTCAAGAGAGGAACAGCTTATTTTAGTCATTGTGTAGAGAAAGGTACAGGATCTGCCAAAGTTATGGGTACAAAAATAACAATTTCAGAAATTCCATGGTGCACAGATCTTGTACTCTCGTGCAGAGGACTGAATTTCAACCAGAAGATTTACACAGGGATATGAATACAGGAGATGACAACCGGTTTAAAAGTTGAAGTATTCAAACAAAAATTGAATTATTTTTCTAGCTTTTTAACACTCGTTAGCAGCTATTTGCTACAATGTGATTCAGTTCTTCAAAGCTAGTATTCAGTAAATATTGTGCTATAAACCAAATAAATTCCATGCTTTGTGTACCAAAATTAAAATTATTTGGATTTAGTCACAAGATACCTTTAAGCCTGCTACTTGATCATAACTATGGGGAAAGACATACTAATATGAAGTCAAACACTATTTAATCAAAGTGAAAGACAAGTTATCGTTAACAATTTTCATAAACTTCTCCAACATAAATAGCATTTTAAAAAATCCTTATTCAGAAACCGAATGGCCTTAAATAATCTTCTGGAAACTTGTCAGTTTGAAAACCTTCAAAGTCCAACACTTATAAACAGCAACTTTTGAGAGCAGGGATTATCCAGGGCTCCCACTGGTGCTGTGTTCCATTCATTTCCTAGGGAAACCATGGGGATCCTGCGCCAGAACTGTGTGCTGGCTTCAAAGACAGCTGCTGTCCTAAAGCTGCTCTGCGTATAGCTGGTGAAACAGTGTCATACTAACTGCACTTGAACCTTCTTGTAACTTTTCATAGCCTATGTTTAAAACAAAAAGTAAAGAAAGCTTCCAAAGACTGGCTTCTAACTTATATGCGCAATGGATTATACATTATGATGCCACAGTAAACATGCATATTATTCTTATCATTAATAAGCACATTTCCCTTTCAGACTAGTGGAGAGTTTGCTTCTTGACACAGGTTACTCAAATGGTTTCTGAACCTATTTTAACATGAAACTGAACATTAAATTGAACTGGACACTGGTAATCCAGATGGGCAGAATTATATTCCAATACCAAAATAGTTCTTGTGAAATAAAAACTTTCCAAGCACATTTGAAAATGCAAGTTAATTAAATATCAGAAAAAGAAAAAAAAAAAAAAAAAAACCACCACAGAAAATACTTGGAGTGTAAGTTCTGAGGGCTTTGAGCTGAAAAGCATTGAGACACCATGATTTCTAAGATCAAATTTAGACTCTGTGTCAGACTTTATTGTGGCATTGATTTGCTACTTTCACATTTGACCCTGTGTAATTTGATCATGCTTTCTTACTGTTTTCTTGCACTTTCTCAGAATGTAAACATGATTAAGAACATGAGGCTGACCGTATCATTTTACCACTGGCAAACCTGCTGTTTGCTGCTGGCACAAAATGGACTTAGTGCTTCTCCTGCTGTCCTCAATCCATCCCTGTTCCCCCTCCCTGCCTGCACTTACTGGAAAGCAGCCCCGGGTATGCTAGAACAAACTGAAAGCCTCCAACTGCAAGCTGCAAAAGTCTCAAAAATGCACCGTGGTGCTGGAAGACATTTATAGAAATCAAGTAGACTAGCAGCTTCTTAATTGTGCAGAGTGGCCAATTTATGCCAGGTAAAAGCTTCTGAAAGACTAGCCCATAATGGTCTCTGTCAACCTAACTCCTGGCTGGTAAACAGCTTTTCCATGAGCATTTAAACACAACATCCCCACCAAACACACAGGCAATTTCTTTACATGGTCAACAGCATTACTATACGCTGCCCACAACCTAGCTCAAAGTAGTCTCGAAAACTCAGAAAAAAGACCCAAACCCTCCATAAAATTAGCAGACCACAATGATCAAGGTTTTTCTTCTTTTTCTCCTCAAATAAGCAATTATTTTCAAAATGCATACTGAATGTTCAAAGCATTGTATCAAAAACTTAGATTTCCAAGGCCAGGTTCACTCCCACCCTCTCATAGTCTCACACAAAATGATCAGATTCTCTTCTGAAACAACTGGGGTTTCTTCTTCCAGTTTTGGCTTGGCAGGCTTTCCAGAATTCTTTTCTTCTAGAAATTAAAACCCCTTTCTAATTTCTAGTCCAACCATACATATTACCAAATCAAATTAATGTATTTTTTAAGGAATGCTCATATTCCTTTCTCAGCTTTCAATTTACTAGCCTTTTCTCTGAAAAAGTGTTCAGACTTTCATTGGTGTAAACTTTTTTGGCAGCCCTTCTTGTCATCTGTTCTGGCATGTTTTTCCTTTCTCTTTTTTTTTTTTTTTTTTAATGTTATTGTATGTGACCAATGCTGAGCACAGTATCCTAAATGAAGTTTATATCAGTGCTTATTACAAACAGCTTTTATTGCTGAAAGCCTTTTTAGGTGCATATTATACTCATGAATTAACAGTTACCTTTTCTAGCCATTGATAACCAACCACTTCTTGGAAAAGTTATTATTAGAAATTCCTTAAAACACGCCCAAATCCCACCATTTTATTTCATTCCACTTCCATTACACCCTTCATTTTAGGCAAGGTTTTATATGAACATAACGCCTGTTTTTCCTTCCTGTTATAATACATACTGAACTCCAAACATTACATTTGCTTAGCCTTTATGTCTAAAATTGGTCAAATAACTATATTGCAAAGAAACATGAAGAAATAAAGACTTGCAGGAATAGGATTCTTTTGAAAGGATGGCAACAAAAGAGTCAATTACAACTTAAGTTTATGGTCCATGTCAGCAGATAAACAAATTAATTAGCATTATGTGATGCAGTAATTATAGAATCTTATAATGCTTTTGGTTGGAAGGGACCTTTAAAGGTCATCCAGTCCAACCTCCCTGCCATGAACAGGGACATGATTCACTAAGTGACAGCAAATGCCTAGAGAAGGAAAGAAGAGGCTGTTTTCCAGTGATAAAGAATTTTGGCCTAGATTAATAATATTGGTAGGAAAACTGGTAGATTTCAGGAGTCCTACCTCACTGACAAATCTTACTGTAATTGTGACTACAGTGAAGGAAGATCATGAAATTAATTCATAAAGATATATACATTTTTGATGTTGTGAATTTTTATATTATCCATGTCTTAGAAATGCAGAACTATCATTCTGCAGTTGTGATAGGTAGCTTAGGCCATCTTGACCTAAATTGTTCATTTTGAAAATTAACTTCTACCAGTGCTTTTAAGATATTACCAAAACAGAATAGTAATGAATGATCAAGCTGAAATGGGACCATAAGAGCAAAGAAATAACTCCAGAATAGGAACTGGGCTTGAAGAATCACTGTTTGAAATCTGGCAGACTGGAAACCACTGCAAGTCCAGCAGAATATTGAAGAATAAAAGAAAAAGTACAGTGAAAAAAAGAAAACTAAGAACTTGATTATCACACTGCTTTGATTTCTCTTATTTTTCTCTTTCTGTAAAGATTTGAGAGTCTTGTTCTTTTAAACGATTGCTGATTGTATTTTTCTTGATTGGAAACAAAAATTTACTTCTGCCCCTTTTACATCTTTGAGCTAGTCCATTTCTCCACATTTAGTCCTATGCAGAAAATCCCATGTATTTTCTGCACTAAGACATATGAAAAAAAGATACTTTGTCTTATCTATGGGTAGGTGACATTAAAAGGGTAATTAAAGTAAATGAGGCATATAGAAAAAGCCTGAAGACGTGTCCTTTGGGGAAAGTCTATCAGCACATAGATGTCTAGAATATGACCATAATCTAGGCCTCTAGCACATACTTGGGCTGCCAAACACATCACGTTTGATGACAAAATAAACACAGCCTCACTAATTAATTGCCTTGATAGTTTCCACAAAAGAAATCTTAGGTCTCTTCTTCATTGCCCCTCTCACGCTTGCTCCTTGAGTGTGTGTAATCCAGCTCAACTTGTAAAAGATTTACACATCTGGTTACCCTTCTTCCTCCTACAGTAAAACACCCACAGCAGCAGCAAGGCTGTAGTACTGCCCGTAATTAATTGCTACATATACTTTGCATCACATTTTGAGGAAAAGACCGCTGTCCCATGGTACCCACATCTCCACCACGATCCTATATGCAGTCACATTTCCCTAACTGGGTTATACACATTTACAGGTCACAAGGTGTTGTTACAGAACAAAGATCTGGTGAAAGCCAAATAAGTAAGTATTTCATTACAGTTTTGAGTTCCAACAATTTATCCATCTTTTATTAAACTTCCAACATTAATATAACTATCACATCACAAGTTAATATTAATAAGAAAACTGTAACTTGCAGTAATTACAAGATGCTATACTAACTTCTTGTACTTATAAAAGACTATAACTATGGGGAAGGAGCTGAGTAAACCCACATGCCTAACCAGTGTTTCATAATTATCTCCCTCCCTGCTTTATATCTGCTTTTCCAAATTATTACAGTTTCAAAACTGACTGTAAGTATCAGATAGTAAAATGAACGTATTATGCTTTAAATTTTAAGTACCACGTGGTGTTTTCTGTCACTTATGTTAAATTTGACTACATTTTAAGACATGCAGCCTGACGTCAAATTTAAATGAGCGCAAACAACTTAGCTGAACTGTCTGGAACATTCAAGGAAGGAAGGGCAGAAACTCAATTATTTTCCAAGCAGAAACCAAGAAGGTCTGAGAAAATAAGCCTAGCTTGGCTAGAACTGAGAAAATCATTCACTGTGAGCATGCAATGAATTCTGACCAAATTTTTTGGTGCTCAGAGATCCTTTGCTTACACAGTAGTTTTCATTTGCTATGATTATTTCAAAGTACTGAAATATATTCTACAGTAAAGCCTGCTGTTTCAAGATTCAAAAAGAACTTTGAATCTGCTTGAAAGAAGTAAAGAATAGAAATCTCACATGAAAATTCACCTTGCCAAATTGAATCCTAGATGAACAAGAAGTAGCCCATTCTCAACCGAGTTATACACCTATATATATACTAAAGTACATGGTGGAGACTTCTATACCTCCAGGCATTTTAAATTGCATAATGGGGTTATCAAGCTTATGCATGAAGATTTAATAAGTTAATAAATGTAATTGCAACCTTCCTGTCATCTACACAATATGTATTTGCAACTTCAGAATTAATTTTCTTCTAAACATATAAATCAGTGTAACAAAAGCTTCTGAATAAACACTCTAAGTAAACCTACTTGGAGGAGCAGTGATAGAAGAGGAAGCTCTGCCACTTAAGCAGGCTGTATACAGAAAGTGGCTATATTCATGTTGCTGCTGAATTTTCATGACAACAGGAGCTCCATACTTATTAGCTCAGAGCTATAGGTTTTGTAAATTGAGTTATAACATTAGCACCTTTTAAAAAATCCTTCTGGCTGGTATAATTAGAGAAGTCCAAATGCTCTTCTTGAATTGTGTATCTGTTATGTTAGCTATGGTGTTCAGAAAATAATTTTTTTACTATTCAGTATTCTTGTGTCACTGTTATCACTCCTACCTTATCCTTTCCCAATTTTCCAGTAGCAAAATCACTTAAAATGGTGTGTCTCTCTCAGAAAGAGAAATGAAATAATTGGACTGCCACTAGATTACTTTCACAATTGTTTGTCTAGTACAAACAATCTAAAAATGCCCCAAATTCAGAATGAAGATTACTTTGAGGTACTGAGGTATCCAAACAGTCTTCATGTGGATGCCTACAAAATGAAAACGTGATATTTTGATGACATTCTCATAATCCCTTGTCATTCTAGACTGTCCACAAAGCAATGACATAACAAAAAACTGTTGTACAAATACTGAAATTTCAGCCTTTCACTCTTGGCATTTGGCAAATAAACCTAGGCATGTATTTTACATACCTCCCCAAAAATATCTTTCTCACATTCTAAGACATGTTCTTTCTCCATATATATTTATGCTAGGCTGAAATGAAGCTTTAAGTAACCTTTTGTCTTCATCAGGATATTACACACAGCTGCAGCTTTCCCTCATTCATTTTGCTGTGAACACCATCTAGAAAAAACTTCAAGATAAAGGCATGTAAGCAGAGGTACTTCTTAAGTCGACTCTGAAGGAGAAGTAATCTTTTTTTTTTTTTTCTTGTTATCCATGATTCTTCCTGTTCTGTTTAAATTTTCTATTATCGTAAAAGAAAAAGTACTTTGTAGCTTGGACAGCAGGAAAATGTTCAGCACATAAATCTGTATTTCATATGCTTTTATGCATTTCATGTGCTTTTACTGTAATTGTTGTGATTACATTTGGATGACGTGAATGGTAAACTTCTTCATCTTTCAGGAAGTGACCTTAAGCATCTCAGAAATTTCCTAGTCTATATTCTACTGCAATAACACTAGCAGCATTGAAAACACCAGTGTAGGACATCCTCTGGTGTCCCTCTATTACATATCAACGGCACATCTGGAAAAGGTTTTTTCTGTGGCTGCTATTAGTGCTAAAACAACAGTGGGATTCAGGAAATCTCTTTGCAAGGGCAGCCAAAGTCACAGAGATACAGGAATGTCATTTTGGCTATAGCAGAAACTGTGAATGAATTAGCCTGTCTTCTCAAAATTGTTACTGAGCTGCTAACTATGGAATTAAACAATTCACATGACCTCACTGCTTCCCCCCCCCCCCCCCCCCCCCGCCCCTAAAGGATGAATAGTATTATGACTGTACAGTGTTTTGAGGTAGCTAGATGGAAAGATGCTTTATACCTGTGACAAGACAAGACAAACTAAATGCTGTTCTCACCTTGGGAAGATGGAAGAGAGAGCATGAACCACATGTGGCACATATAAGTCAGACTAACAGATGTATTACTGGAAGGCACTCGGTGCTGAGAGTGATTTAATGATCAATAGTGAAATATAACAGAATTGCCCTCTGCCAACACATGACGAACTAGGTGATTGCTTAGCTTAGTGCACCGGGCATAACAGTACTACAGCCAGTATTGAAAAACACTTTTCTTGATCAGCTTGTTTTAGAGCAAGTGAAGACAGAATTAAATCACAATCCATAGATGTCAGCCAGGTGTCACCTACTAGGCAAGATGAAGAGAATCTTCCCCATGAGGAACTGAAGTACTCTTTCCTTGACTGAAAACCATTTCACAACCATTTTCACGTTAAGTTCCCTGGGTTTAAAGAAGTTTCCTCAAAGAGTCCAATGGGGATTCTATAGCATACAATGTTTAATTTCTAATTAATTAACTAACATTAATTGTAAGTACAAAGGAAGCCTTTCCCTTTCTCATACATAAATTCACATAAATGCCAATTAAAAAATTGAAGATGTGGAAACTACCTTTTTCACCAAGAGAAAGATCAAGAAGGTAAAGCATCAGTTCCAGAATCTGAGAATAGCTGTAGAATACATTGGTGGCAACAAAGCAGAGGAAAATTTATCTTAAGAAAAGTCTGAATATGTAACACTCCACGCTTGCTTCCAATTAGCAAAACTATTTTCATAGATTTTCTAGCCCACTACTCTCATAACGAAGGTTTGAGAAAAATCACTAGAAATTACTATATTCTAGGTGGTATTCTGATACCTGAGTGCCAGAGATAGCAGGTGCCTTTGAAATACTTCATTTTTTTTAAGCTTAGTCATTGATTCTTTTTCCCCTTGCAGCTGCACCCAGTAATCGTGTTGTAGAACACAGAGCACTTGCTTGGCTGTACTGAGTCATGAATGCTAGAGACAGAGCAGTTATTTACTGCTCTCTACTGTACTAGGAGTTATCGACAAAACGCCTTGTATAATACACCTTACCTCTGCAATTCAACACACAAAATTATGTTCCTGTTATTTGCTTTGAAAATGCCCTCAGTGAAGCTGGCAAACACAAGAACTGCCCTTCCTGTGAAACTGAGTTTGCTCATGCGACACGGCTGCATCTTTTTCAAAGTGACTTGTCTTACAATCTCTAACAAATTCTGATGGATGGTGAGGATTGTGTTTTGCCAGTCCTTTGTGCTGCTGCAAGGCATTTTCAAGTGCTACTTTTCCAGCCTTTGTAGTATGAGCTGACTTAACTCTTTCTTTCAGCATCCCATGTAGTGGCAAGAGGAAACAGGGAAAGAAGAAAAAGGAAGCTACTCCTCACATCTCCTGTTTCTAATGGAAAGAAGTCTAGGATGCTTGCACTATTTCTAGCGCTATATGCATAAAGTCACTGGTGACATGCTTCAGCACTCTGTGGGGCTCCATTTCGATCTATCTTTGCACACTGTGTAATCATTGTCTTTCACAAAGAACATCTGCTTGTACCTCCACATCAAAAGCTTCTTATCCTCTTGTAGCTCTCTCATTTGAGAGTACCCCATATGATGTTGACACTATATTTTTTAATGTCCTCTCTGATCTCTTTCCTCAAGGTCTCACGTAACTCATTGTATGCTACCCACTCCCCCTCTGTTGTAATCTTCCTTTATCTGTCCTCTTCAGTCATATCTGTTTTGTTTCATTTGAATGTGGCTTTTCTCTATAACCTATCTGCCTGCCTGCGATTTCCTCTTTTGTTTTAAACATTGCTTGCTTTGATTTGTCATTCAAACTTTTATGTTCCTTCAGCCAGAGCTTAAAATCATCTGGAACTGGAGACTGAATTCTCATAATTGTGGAGGCATGTTTTGTTGTTGTGTTTGTGAGGTTTGACACCTTTACTGCTGTGTGAGTCATTAAAATGTACATGTTGCTGTACTTGCATCACGTTCAAAATCTTGAAGGCAGTAAGGACTCAAAATATATTATTTTTTTCAAAACCCATGTCACAATACATTAAATGCAAAACAGGTAATCTGTTCATATGTTTGACATTGGTGACAGAAATAACTAATCCATTAACTGATTTATTTAGTTAAATGCTTTGATTCATGCTGGTATTTTCATTATAAAAAAGCGTTAATAATCTGTTGATACTTCCACTTAATGTAAGATTCTGCTGTCATTTTTATTATAATCCTATTTCTTCAGCAATTCATCCAGTAATTTTAATTTGCTTTGAGCTAGTTATTTGCAATTTTCCTGTGATTTTCATCAGACAGGCAGACATTTCTTTTTCCATCTACAACAGATCTTTACTAGGAGATCTTGCTATGTGGAAGGTATTGCTTTGATCCTTCAGTATTTAAGTATACTTAAGTGTTGGCTCAGAGACAGGTCTGTATTAGCATCACAAACCGGGCATAGCTGATTCCACATTAAAATAAAAAAAGAGTTCGAGGATGGTCTCTCTGCATGCGTCACATGGAGAAACCTTGGAGGACTCTGCTGAAGTTGTATAATTGCATCAGTCACTGACAAATACTTGTTCAAAACTAAGGGATTTGTTGTCTCAGGACAAATAATACTTAACCTGATTTCTAGTCAATTTTTTTTCACCTGGCAACAAAGCTAAAATAATTTGCATCAGCAGTATTACATTCATTTGGGTTCTATGCAAAGTAGAAATCTCAGAATTATGAGAAAGGATAGTTGCATATTCCCTTTCTCATTTTCATTTGCTAATGAGTGCCTTGCCTAGATTGTATGAGAATTTTTGTATGGTCTTTTAAAACTGAGATCTTGTTAATCATGATTTAAAACAACATCAGGAAAATCCTTGATAAATGCTCAGCATCTTTGAACAACTCTAACAGGAATGTATTCTCAACAAAATTTTTTTGGCAAATTGCTGTAAGGAAAGTTTGCCTGCTGTTTTCAAATCACTTATGCTTACAGCTATCTGTGAATCACCTGCCAGATAGTTGAATTTTCATGAGAGCTGTCCTGCAGTGCAATTTCTCATCAAGCATGTCTAATGATAACTCTATATAAGTGACAAAGAGTCAAAAATTTAATTCCATAAGGCACACTGTCTTGCGGTTGCCTGCTATCTTAAGAGCTACACGATCCACAGATGTTTTTTCATAATACAAAAAAAAAACCCACCCCCAAAATAACCCAACATATGCAATATGTGCCTGCTACATAAACCATTATAGCTAGGAAATAAAATAATTTTCATGGAAATAATTTTCTCTTAAATGCAAGCTACTCTAACAGCATCTTCTTCAAAATCTCCTGAGTTGCCAACTATTACACAGTATATACCGTGTCTGTACTTAGACTACAGCTGTAAGACCATGTGCACAAGTATCCAGACATATTGTAAGTATTGTTGAGGGTCATTAGGTGTCAAATTTGAATGAGAAAGCTATTAAACACAGCTGTCATGCTTGAAACATTCTTTCCACCTAGAATTCAGGCTAAATCCTAATGAAGTCAAAGGAAAAGTCCATGAATTCAGTAGCAAGTTGATCTGCATGGTTAGGATCCATATGAGCCATGCCTAATGCCTTAAGAAATCTCCTGTTTGTCCAGCTGCCTTATGCCAAGATGCTATTTCCTTCCCCACAAAAGGCAGTAGAGGAAGGAGAGCAGAGGCAGGTTTCTTGCCTCTACTCAGCAAACCAATCCATGCCACCGTAAAGGGAAAAGCAAGGCTTGAAATGTTATTTTCATGAATTCACAAAAATGTTCTGCCCTTCTTCTGGTACTCCCAACAGCCCTCCCACTGGAGTGACACTCCACATCTACTCAAGGCAGAAAGTGCCAACCTGCCTAAGGCAGCAGGCTTACTGTAACTCCACAACAGATCTCTACATCTCCCTCTTTTTAGCTTTCCTGTGTAAATAACATTCTTTGTTTCTTAATTGAGTATATATCTCAGCGTGGTTAGATACTTTGGAAAAAATAATAGAAGACAGCAGTATGCACTTCTTATTCATATGAACAGTGAATTAATGGGGAAATTAGCCTCTCTTTACAGATGCATCACGTGCCTTTTTAATTAACATGTTTGATCTCTCATTCTGCGTAGCAACTTTCATTGAGAGGAAAGTTTCATTGGCTTTGGGAAGAAAAAGTTGAGAGGTCAGTCTTTGTGCATACAGTTAACATTAGCTATAATTACAAACATCTCTCAAACTATTAACAGAGAGCTGACTCACTTTGGAAACCTAAAGCTCTTTTTTGTTATTCAGCACATAGCATATGAAACGGTACAGTGCCCACAATGTTACTAGGACATCTGTGACATGGTGTGTTTGGAGGGGGTACAGAATAAAGAAACAACAGGAAACATGAACCTCAGAGAGAAGAATCATCTTTAAAGACCAGAAAAGTAAACCCTCCATTGATTTTTTTTTTTTTTTTTTTTAATATGTATTACCCTATGCCATAAGGAAAATGGACAGGGCCAGTGATGATAGTGAAACAGAGCAAGGTCTTAAAAAGATTAGTCAGGATGAGTTTGGTACAATGCTCTGGGTGATGCTCTGTTTGTGTTGAGAATGGAATGTACTCCGAGTAATTAGAAAAGTACTCTGGATAAGAAAAGGTTCCACTAACTATGTTAAAGGAATGTATTCTGAATAATTAGAAAAGATAAGGTGGCCACCTTAAAGAGATAAGGAGGCCATGAGTCAGGAAATCGTTGAACAAAGAAAGTTGAAAGGTTTACTCCAGCTAGATCCCACCTATTACGAACAGAATGACTGGTGTCAAAATCAAATGAATATGTATGTAACGATGTTGTAACCTCTCACTGAAAATTGTATAAATTACCTGACTTTTCATTGAAAACTTTGGAGCTAGTTTGTCCAGTGCAAATCTACTACCTCCCCAACTTGCATGAAATAAATACCTTTGCTGCTGAAAGACAAAATTTGTCTCTGAGCAGTTACTCTGTGCCATTTTTCTATCAATAGCTGCATGAATCTAAAATACAGGAGGGTATCTACAGAATAGGACTCATCTCCTCCCTGTTGTGCATTCAGATCCACACAAGACAGGCTGACATAAAGGAAAATTTCAAACTTTTCTGCAGAACTGATTCCTGCTTTTCGGAGAAGTGGCACACATTTGTCACTTCTCTGGTCTACTCAGCTCTTTTATGAAACTCTTGCATGCACAGTTTTGCTCTCAAGCATATGCCATTGTTTATTTCACGCAGTTTCTGAACTAATTTACTGTTATGCTAATGACATAAATAAGCATGCTTTTAAAAATGTAGCTGCAAAAAAAACCCAGCAAAATGAAACATTTGAGTTTCATAGAGATAAACATCTATAACATTCAGACTATTAGAAAAACCTGGGTCTGTGAAACAAGCCGGGGTGTGTGTGTGGGGGGGTGGGGGTGGGGGTGGGGTGGTGGTGGTGAAGAAAACAAGGTGTGGGAGAAGATGACTGTGAAAGTAAGTCAGAAATTATATCAATAAGTTCCACAAGGGGAAAAAGAAGTAAGCAGAAATAGGCTTTAAAGCCAGAAAAGTAGCTGGAATTAATTTTCTTTTGCAAACAGTGAACATTCAACCCAGCAAAACAACAGTAGAAGTTAGATGAAACCTTTAAGCCTTAAACAGAAAAGAAGCTCTTATAGAAGACAAAACGTATTAATATTCTATAATATAGTATAGTATATCAATTAATTATTAATTCGTGTAATAGAATATATAAAATATCCAGAATGTGTATTCTGAAACTCTATTAAGTCACAGAAATAAAAAAGTGTAACACTGAAGAAGTTACCTTAGCTAAGCTAGTCTTTTTTTCATATTCTATTTTTTTTCAAAAATTAAATCAAGGAGAAAAATCCTGTTGAAGTTAGAAGCGCATACAAACCAGAGTATAAAAGAAAAATGTAAGGCATTCTTCTGACAAGTCAGTAGATCTGTGCTATATCTCTTCTTCCTCTAAATCATGAAATCGAATACTCTTGTTTAAAGTTTAAGCTTACTAGAAAATAGAAAGCCTCAAAAAATTATCTGCTTTTGAAAGTCATACATTTGTGTTGCTAAGTCACAAAGGTACATTTGAAACATTTGTGACTATTTCACACTTGCTTGTAAACACAATAAATTGATTTTTGATGTGAAATGAGTCTAGTTTTGACCTGCTCTTTGGCTCTCCTAGTTTGTGAGAGCAGAGCTTCTTTCTGCTGCATCAAGGAAATGTATCAAGTAAGATGTTAAAGACAGTAGTTGCTGATATTCCCATTTTTATAAATTTTTTTGAAGCAGTATGTGCAAATACATTTATTTATATCACTCCTTTTCCTGTCTTCTTACTCAGTTCTTCTTTAGTTGTATACCTAATTTGTGTATCGCACATTAAAGTCTAAAGTCTTTAAATGTATCTATATAGGCATTTTTTTACTTGTAAATAATGGTTTAGTCATGGTTGACTCAATTCTAATATTTTTTTTCTTCAAAAGGACTCTTCAAATCAAACACACACACAAATAATTAGCATTATCTATTCCTAAGAAGCCAAATAATACAGTACTGAAGGTAAAACAAAAGAGAAAGAACCAGCTCCTTTTCCTCCTCCTCATTTTCTCAGGCAAAGCCCTACACTTATAACAAGACAGTAAATCCCCATCGGCTGGCATTTCCCACTGCCGGGTGGATCCAGGAGCCCTGCCTGCCACGAGTGACCGTCATATATCAGCTGGGTCTACACAGCAGCTGAGGACCACATGCTACAAGGGGCAGGTCTGGGAAATTTCAAACCACCACCTATGTATTAAATGAAATCAGTCCCTTTCCATCTGAACATTTAATCAAAGTCTAGACACAGAAATACCAGTATAAAACGTGCATAACTGAAAGTGCGAAAGCACTGGATGGACCTCTTTCCCCAGTCTATTGCTGCTTTTTCTTTTACAAAAGGAATTAGGAAATAAGGAAAAATCAGGGTTATAATTTTCATAAAAAGGAAAGGAGAATAATAGAGAAAAGGAGCTCAATTCCCTTGACTGCACTTCCAATCTAGCTATTTCTTAATACTGTCAACACAAGCAAGTAAAATTTTGCTCTGTAGTGTGATGCCCACAAGGGATTCAAGTTTGTAATTAAATATCAACAGTAAAAAAAAGAGATACATTACAAATAAAGGTTACTATCTAAGTAAGAAAAAGGAGGCATTATGCATTCCTGGAAATTCTCTTTCAAAATCTGTTATCATCACAAAAATACAGAACTGCTTGTACAAATAAAGCTCAAGAGATGAACCTGCAGCCCCCTGAAGTCTTGGTGGTGACACCCTGTGCCCTAAGTGTAACAAGATGTGCAAGGGTCCCCGGGTTTGCAGCAGTGGGTGCTGTGGTGTGGAACTTCACCTTTAGCTGCAAAACATTTGGGTGTTCAGGATTAAGAACAGAAGTTATCCCCACCCAGCTGAAATGGGGCAGAGAGGTGGGCCAAGAGCACAGCTGGGTGCCAGCTATGGGAAAGGGAAAGAAATGAGGTGGTGGTGGTGGGGATATAGAGAAAAGTCCTTCACATTATTTTTTTTGTTTAAACCCAAAAGGCTTTTCATTTTACACTATAGTGATGAGGTGCTGTGATTTTGGTTTAGCTAACTTGGCATAAACTCAGAGGTAACATTTAAAGGCTACTTTCTCCCTTAGCCTGTGCCACTCTTCGTATCAGCTGCAGAGCCCATCTGCATCTCCAGGCTATCCAGATTTTGTTTTATCACTACTATTAGGTTCTCTGGTCCATATTTACTTTTGTCTTCCAGCAAGATACAATATTATTTGATTTTGCCCTTTAATTTATATAACGGGCAACTCTACCACAAGAAACAGCAAAAATCAAAAATATTTACTCCAAACACCTAAAGATTAGAGCTTTGCAAAATATCTTTAGCTTTCTTACTGCTTGAGGGAGGTAGAGTATGCTAAACAGTATTCCAATGGATCTTTTTAGCAAACATCTTTGTTTATATGCCTTCAGTTTTGCTTTATGAGCAAGTCTGTTTTCACCTAGGCTCATTTATGTTGTCTTATCTTCTAAGCTTAGTCTGCTCTGATTAAGGAGTTTTCTGATTACAACTAAGGAAGTAGTTCTTCTCCGCCAGTCAAGTCATAAAGCTATATGAGTACATTAGAACTATCACTTTCATAAGAAACACAGTGGCAGTCACTATAAATCTTGACTCCCCTGTTCAGGCTCCTATCCTACATGGAAGAATGTATTTTCCGAGTGTAAACCTGAGCGACTATTCATTAGCTCTAAACATGAATAACTTGCTATGCTCATATCCTAAATATTTTTTTTCCCAGAACAGTGAACATTAAATCATATGTCTGGTAGACCCAGAAAACTGCATGTATACATAGATGTTATTACTAAAATGCATGTTCCAAAGTTGTACCTGTTATTTGCAGACATTTTCTAAGTATGCAGTTCTGTATTTCGATGATTGAAATTCATGAGAGGATGCACGTGCTTAAAGAGTTGCAGGCTAATGTTCTAAAGGATCACGCCATTGATGTAGGGTATGTCTTCTCATGCAGGAAACAAGAACTACAATGTTGAGCTGACCAAAGAAATGAAGGCTGCTTTGGGGGTTTAGGAATGAGTTTGTGAACAGTGGTGAGCTACAGCTCTTCATAGTGATTACTTAATATAAAAATACTCAGCACAAATGAAATAATCCAATATGATACCTTTCGGGATTTCTTTACTCCAGTTTAAACAGAATGTGACAAGGTATACCACAGCAGTATTAAGTGTTATTCATTACCATCCTTAGCTGCATAGGTGAATCCTCCTTCAATTTAATACAACATGGACAAACCTTTGAGACTGCAGACCTTTAAAGGGACATAATGGTCTATATATGCAGGCCTTACTGAATTATTTGGACATACATTGTTGATGAAAACAGAAGTAGAAGGTAAGAAGTGTGCATAGAATGGATGCTATGAGACGAAGGAAGGAGAGTTAATATACTATATAATAGTGTATGTACATGTAATAGCAGCTTACGTCTAGGTGGACCTGCTTTGCAAAGGAATTGAAGGGAAAAGGAAAGCATCACATACTTTATGAGAAGTGCTCTTTCATGTCACATCAAACATGAGATTCTGTGAGTACAGTAGTGAAAACATTTTGTCATACATGTACTTGCTATCAATATGTGCATGACTGTCTCTTAGAAACAGACTAAAGTAATGCAAACACCAGGGAAGGGCGTTGCTTGGGAACAGACACTCATTCAGCATATCTTAATAGAAATGTGATTTTTTTTTTCTTTTCAGATGGTATAAGACCTTTAACATTTCAGAAAACAAGCAAGCACACTTATGCTCAAAAAATATGTTTTTTACTCTTACAATATTAAAATACTATGTTATAAAATTTAAAAAATATCAATGTCCTAAATCAATACCAAAGCTTTATCACATTTAAAATTTCCCTTTTACAGAGAAGAATAAGTACCACCAGGTAATCATTAGATAACTGTCTTCCTGTTGGATGTCAAAACACCAGGAAGACCAACACGCATTTGAGGACTCTACAGAACAGCCCAGCCTTTTGAAATATTAGGCTTTACTGAAAAGGAAAGTGATAATATCTTATGGAGGGCTGTTGTGTTTTATTTATTGCTGCATGAATTTCAAGTGATTAGTTCACAGTATCACTTTTTCTGAATCTACAAATTGACATAAATGACTCACAGACATTTATTGTATAGCAGACAAACATGGTTTATAGAGAGCATGTATTTATATTTTCACACATAGCAAAGGGCCATTCAGGTACTCAGCTACTGTTAGAAATTCCTTCCAGAGAGTACAAAGTTATCCATCAACAAAAGGGTTGATTTCCTTCATCGTTCCTTTCACTGAAGAATACCTTATAGTTACTGAAAGCAAGTCCTATATGTATCGTAGCCTTACTTCTGCTCTCCACTGTAAAACGTGTGTCAGGAATTGTTCCAGTAAACTTCGAGGTATAGACAGACACGTATATATCTGCCTGGACTTTGGCTGCTTTTTGGCTAGAAAACTGGCTGGGAGAACACAGCAGCAAGCCAGCCTAAAAGCTCCCATTTAATAAGAATTAAGACTAAAAGAAACACTACCTTCCCTGCCCACCCCTGTATTTAACAACAACATCATCATCTGTTTTGTTCAAATGCTCATATTTTCAAGAACAGCTTTCCAAGACTGACACGAGTGAAAAAGAATATCTTTCAAAAAAATAACGAATATTGCCAGGGAAGGACACGGGGGGAGTCAGGAAAGCATGAAAATGGGTCCAAGAACATTGATGACACTAAGTTGGTCAGAGCCCTTCCATGCTGTTCCAACCGCTTATTCATGGTTCTGCAGAGAGGCACTTTTATGACAAGGCTTACAACATTAGTAATTTCTCCATTTGCATCATGTAAATGAAATATACTGTGAATGAACTTTGCTTCTGATTACATTCTTTAACTCAACATGGTGATTACAAATGATGGTACTTTACATGAAACCGAATACTTTGGAGCTATCTTCCAAAATCCCTGTTGAGATCTCAATACAAGAAGAAATCTGCCATTTAAGTATATAACTTTCTCTGTCATGATAGCATCTCTCACTGCAAAATGAGCAAATTAGATCACTTGAGAATGCTACAAAAGACAGAAGACTTTAAACTAAATGCCATTCAGAATGCTACAAAGCAAAGCAAATTATGTGTTCCCTTTGATATAGGAAAACATATTTACAGCATTATCTATCATTAACTAGAGAAAACTGTCAGATATGTTTTTGTCAGGATGATGGCTCTTTCCCAGTGTTTGATTGTGCTATTCAAATAACAGTAGATTTGTATTGGAAATTTAAGTTTATGTTTGTACATCCTATATCAGCTAACTAAATGAAGTTCTAGCTCACTGCATTTCATCAACCACCAAATACAGAGGCTACCACAAGACCCTCAAACATTTTTTGTGGTTACTTTCAGAATAGCTAATTATTAGTCAACTTTCTTAGAAGAGATTCAGGATTCAGCTACTAACCATTTTGGCTAACTGTGCCAAAGAGCTCATTCGTATTCGTCTGGTCTACAGAAGGTGCTAATCCTGTTTTATATCTGACAACCCCATGCAGGTATCTTGGATACCTAGTAAAATCTCAAGTTGCACAAGGTATTCAGGCATAAAAATTTGTCCCTTTTTTTCTTTCACAAAAACTTTCATTCCAACAGGGTTCTCTGATAAAAGCAATAAAGACAGGTGACAGTAGAGGATACCAGCCTATCACAGCACAAACAAACTAGTAGGCTGCAACAAGGCTTTACCATTGGTCAGATTCTACTGTCCTCGCTGTATCTCCTTCCTCCATAGGTCAGACCACACTGCTGCTTCTCCATCTGACCCGACCACACTCCCTCTCCCACACTCCTCAGGGCTATTTAACCACTTAGCGGGAACGAGCTACAGCTGCATGTCATCCATGCCCATCAACCCACTGCCTCCGAGGCAAGGCCACAGCTGCATGTTATCAATGCTAATCAACCCACCGCCTTCATTCTTCTACACCAGCCCAAGACTGCAGTTGCCACTTCTGTGGCATAGACCATCATTTCTTTGATAAACAATCTGAAGCATGGTTTATATAGCTATAAACTGGTGTTTTATTGAGATAGAAAAGATACTATCTCTAAAAGCTGTGCCTCACTTTTAAAAACACTGCATACAACCGAACAACTTCTGTGACCTAAATTATTTTTTCTGAGTCTTGCCTTGACTCTCCCTATGCTACCTTTAAAACTCCTACCATGTCCATCCACAACACAATACACCTTATGCCACAACTTATAAGAGATTCCTAACAAATGTGAGAAGTTTCTTGTTGTTTTGGGGTTGCTGTTCGGATTTTTTATTTTTAAACCAAGCAGCTTTGTAGCTTTTTCACTGTACGCCGGGTAGAGAAATTGTGGCCTAATTAGATTCAGGGCTTTTAGAGCTCTTTGCACTGATGTGCAAAGCATTCAGAGCTGGAATGAAGTTCTCCTTTTGCACCCTAACCTTGATTTTATCTTTGGCTATTAATTCCAGTAAGTCACTTCACCTCTTTGTTACAGAGCTCTGAGAGCTGGTATAAGGACACATTCACCTTTTTTTTTTTTTTTTAATTTAAAAGTTTCAGATAAAAAGCTTTAGGAAAATAATCACAACTGGGTAACATTTCCTAAATGATAGTGGTTTTGTTGAGAAGAAATTTCAAGATGACCAGAACTCTTTTACCCTGCAAATCTGGATAAACTCTGATAGCAGATTCTTCCAGCTGAAACAAACAGGGTAAACTAAAAAGGAACAGATGAAAGATGCTTTCTAAACCTGACTTGGTAACCTGACTTCCATTTCAGTCTGTTAAAGCAAACTATTTCATCTTTCATGTTTACTATAAGGGGTACGCTATAGGTCTTTTTCAAGGAAAAAAAAGAATTACAGCAGTCATTACAAGGTATTTAATTTTTTGGAGTACTTTGAGCAGATTGTGACTTCAGGTGATGTCACAGCTATCACGACAATAATAATACTGAACATATATGTTGCATTTCTGATAAAGCTGTATTCCTCAGCCAGAAGTCAGTTTTCCCCAAGAAAACTTTTCCCAACATCTAGTTTTGGGAGCAAAATATATTATAGAAATACTGATAAAACTTATTTAAAATTTCAAGACTCTGCAAGCTGCTTCTGGCTCCCGGATCAGCAAAAAAAAAGCCTTTACGTACAGATACACACACACATACACACACCTACTACTATACTAGCCATATACATACATATGTTACTAAACTCAGGTGCGGACTGGCTTGTTTAAGATTTTAATTTTTTATAAAAAGCATTCTCTGCATTGGCCTTTATTCTTTGCACTTTTTTTAATATGAGTAAAATAATGTGAGCAATGTGGATATAAGTATTAGTGTTTGAGAACTGTTTAGTGGGTGGTCTAGCGAGAACCTTTTTTCTGATCTTTTATATTATTTCCAGATTATGCTGGGAGTTACTATCGCTGCAAATTATTTATTCATTACTTGACTTGCAAATAATGAAGCAACGACTTTTATTAACTTGACCAATACAAGCTCTTCTGACTGGGCTGCAGTTAAACAGTATCACCACTGAGTCTAACTTAATTAACTGTGGTGAACAGAGTCATGGGAATCATTAACACCTTCAGTCTGTGATCATACCTTTCAACAGTACGTCCTAAGGAGCGCAGATTTTTAGCGGGCTATTACCTACTTGTTTACATTTAAAAAAAAAAAAATGTATCCAGTTAATACATAGACTGTGCCCCATCACTATATTAACTTTTGTTACCCCAAACAATACTCAGATTTGCAGTATATTGTATTTCCTAGGGGTCCACAAATGCCCAGAGCCTTTAAAATCTCCAGGCTGTGCACAGAGCATTTATTTCCTTTATACCTTTTTGTGACGGTTACTGCTGAGGGAGCTCAGGTCCTCCAGTCCAACCCAGCCATGGAGATACGTGTTTGGTTTTGCTGATCAGAGAGCCAGAAGCAGCTTAGAGATTTTAAGTAAGTTTCATCATTACTTCTACCATATATTATCTTCCCAGCATTGGATGCTGAGAGACAATTTATTGGGGAAAAGTGCACCCAGGTTGCAGGTTCTAATGTTTACAAGTTATGCCTCTGGATGTTCATACACTATACAAAGCAACATTTAGTTCATATATATTTAGGAGTTTAACATGGTACTTTTAAGCAGGTGAACCTGCTCATTGACTAAAACTCTTCAGAGCAATACTTTTCCTTAGAACCATTTCACAGAATTCCTTCACACCAAATTGCCAAATTATACATTTACTAAATAACTCTGCAGATGTTTATTTTCTTAGTACAGTAGAAGCAGGACTAGAAATTGGGGAGCAGAAATTTCACGCAGGACCCATGGTGTTGCAAAAAGAAGTTCAATTAAATATTCAAATTGGTGCCATGCAAATATAATTCTCTATTTTTCCATATGTTATTTTTCTTTCAAAACTCTAAGAAAGAATAAGTATATACATGCTCACACATACTAGAGAAGACTGAATAAAACAGAAGTACCACTTAGAGATAGATGACAGATTAGTTAACACAACCATATATCAATTTCATGAAAACCAATTAAGAAAAACTCATTTACAGGATGTTTGCTGTTCATACATAAATAGGAATTTGATGCTGACTATATTATATTAAGAACATACTTGCAGACTACATTTTGCACAATTTTTCAAGTTTCAATTTTGAAACTGAAAGGACAGTTACTGGAAATTAATATAAAATGGGCCCACATAATAAAACATTAGAATACAGAATTCAAGCACATTCTTCATTGCAAACAGCCCTTAGATCCATTACCATTTATAAACTTTTCAGATTTTTTAACAGCCAGCGCTATAAGAGAGAAAGCAACCCAATGGGATAAACTTATAAAACCAAGGTATTTTTAAATGATGCACTAATCATGTCTTTTTCCAACAATAACACTTCAGAACTTCTCAGCTCCATGGTTCAGTTTTTCCTCCCATAAATAATTTACAACAGCTACAGTGAGCCAACTTCAAGTCTATGTGGGCCAGAGGTAAAATTAGCTCCAAAGCAAGGGACATCTCTCACAGTGAATGACAGTTGAGAAGTTTGCCCTAAAGTGATTTGGATTTCTAAGCTATCTTCCACAGGTTAGAGTTTATCTTTCCTAGCTATATGCATGGGTGTTGGGATTTGGCATGGACTACACGTCTTCACCTGTGGGATCCTGGCCCTGAAAGTGTTTGCTTATAGCATCCAATAATGTTTGGAAGTGGTACATGTGTACACTGAGGAAGGAATAAATATCAACAATACCAAACCCCAAAACATGTAATTGCCAAATTTTCTCCAGGAATAATGGAAGTTCAGGTATGTCATTCACCAAATCTGACTATGTGTGGGAATTTAATAATGGTGTATATATATACATAATAATAACTTACATAGGTTTGTTTACATCTTATATAAAAACCAAACACAAACACCAACTAAAATACCCCCTCCACTAAGAAATATTCCTCATACATGTCGTATTTGATGAATATTGCAGTCTGAGTAGATCCATGTCTATATTTTAAATTACTACCCTTCTAGGCATAATGCTTATTATATACCAACATCTCTACCCTAAAATAGTGAAATGACACTTGTGTTTGTGTGGAGAGGCATACCTATGCTGTTAATACTTTTCAGAATTCTCTTCTGATGCTCAAGACTAAACTGATACTAAATATGCCAATGCCAAAAAGATCCCCCCGAGGTGTGAGAAGAGGCCAAAGTCTAATTGGTTTCCACATTTTTTTGTTAGTATTAAAGAAGAAAGAGAAGAAAATAACCTTATTAGATTTTCTGCATTGCTATTAAGCTTTTTTGGAGGTCCTAAGAGTTTTTGACAAAGTAGTATATCACTGTCAGTAAGAAGCAGCAGCATGGAGGAAAAGCAGCCCTGTAATGTCCATCTTTACATCAAACATGTCACTAAAGAATATGAAGGAAAAGAAAATAAAAATGATTCTATAATCATTATGTAACTGTTGCCTGTGTCTTTCAGAAATAAGAAACAAAAAGAGAGTCACTACTGCAGGTCAGGGTATTTCTTGATAAATTAAAGGCCCTTACTGTTAACTCTTGTATTTAAGTAACACACATATTTAAGCTTGCCTCAAAATAACTTACCTTTCACCATTTAAAGTACAGAAAATTCTGATCCCGCTTTTGTTACCTTAGCAAGCTTTGAAATTAAGTTACACATTGTCTTTTAAAGGACAGATCCTTCAAGGTACAGGATTATGGTCCTTCAGGGCATGAACTGGACATTGAACCTCAGAAAATTCATAGAAATCCATGTGCTTTTAATGTTGGTTTAATGTTAGCAAACCACTGCTTTGATATTCAGGATGTTACTCATTTCCCTAACATTTTGTTAAACTAGGTGCTAAACATGAAATCCCTATGACTGTATCTAGCCAATGAGGATGAAGCTTATAAATTGTTCAAACACGCATGGTACAAGAAAGTATTTTCCAATGATTAATTAAAGTGAATTGGTTCATTAAGATATTCTGTAATTCAAATCCAAATTTCAGGGCGTTGGTAGCCTGACAAGTTGTCTTCCACAAAATCTGAGATTCTTCTTTGAAATGGCTTTGAATGGTTGACATTTATTTTATCCCAAATGTATCAAAGCAATTTACACATGAAAGTGTACAACTGCAACAAAGAGAACTTCAAAATCTTAGAATGGAATGAAATACATATCTTTCATTTCTAATTGCAGAACTCATTTATTTAAACTAGCTTTCCCTGAATAATTCATTCTCTTAAACACAAACAACATGCCTGCCGACCTCTATATACAAAGTTCCTATGAGCTGATAAGGTGGGCTTTTTTTTGCTGTCTGAAAAGGAAGAGATTATACCTGTTACTACTGCTTTAATTATTTGAGACATACTTATACATCATAGCAGAGTTAGCTATATAACCCCAAGCTAGTCAAAAGTCACTTTGAATAAAGTGTGAATTACTAACTGCAACCTTATTTATAAAGGATTTCAAACTATGGTTTTGTGACTCAAATCCCTTTCCCACCCCCCTCCACTTTCTAAGTAGCCAGGCAGTTAGGTTAATAGTCAGGCTACCTGGGGATAACAACACCAGAAAATACCTGTGTTCCAATTGTATATTATTACTGTGTTTGCGATATGTTTGGTAATGAGAAAAATAAATACCAGAGGCATATGATTATTTCTGTATTTTAACTTGCATTTTTGTAAAACCACTAATAACTAGGGTAATTTAGATCTCATAGAAGAGATAGAGATATAGTAGAGTCTAAAAATCAGAGACCATGAAAGCCTTTTAATACAAGATTTAATCAGACACGTTCAATATAAACATCTGCCAACTGAATCATACCATTCTTATTCATATTTCCTTTTTGTCCACATAGCATCATTGGATGCAATAATACAGAGAATGAATCAGCACAAACAGAACCCATTTTGCCAGATGTGTTCCGTGACGCTTGCTCTAGAACAAGAGTTTAGCATAGTTTGCAGTAAAACTTAAAAGCCAACACAAACAAACAAACAAAAAATCCCAACCCCAAATCACAAACAAGTCCCCTCAAAAAGAAGTTGATGACACCCCCACCACTAATTAGCAACGGCACTTTACAAAGGGTAGAACACTTCCGCACCTGTACCTAGCACACGTAAATCCACATCTGAATTAATCTTCCTGATTTTCATAATTTTTAACCTATGTATCTGTGGATGACTCCAAGCCATGATGAAAGTTTGTTGACTCGGAGTGAGTCAAAACCAGGAAACTGAAATGAAGCAGCAGTTATCTCAGCTTTCAGCTTATGAGAGATGGTTTATAGAAGTCTAACTGGAACCATATGAAGCATTTCTTTTATAAATACACTCAATTACAAAAGCAGTAAGTAGGAAGCATAGTTCAACAACTCCTAGTGAAAGGAGCGCAGTACACACACCAAATATTTAAATATTTACTTTCTGGTCAAATGCACTGTTTTGTAGTTTAAGGCCCTATGACATCTGCTCTGTACAATGCTCTAATGCAAAACCCTGTGCCTTCATATAACCTGGCACAGGTGTATAGGTATACCCTAATGCCATCGCGCAACACAAACCGCACACACAAACACCAGCTCTACAGAAAAATCTTATGTTTTTTCAGCATCTGATTATGTCATTAGATGATCTTCTTAAAACAAATTATTTAGCAGTATAAATAACAGTATGAACAACAGCATTTCAACAGCAGCACGTTTCTCAACTTCAAGCCAATTGTTCCTCAATGTTGTCTTATGGAGGTCTAAGACCTCTTCACACATACTAGTACATGTTTATACCAGAATGAACAGTACTGCAAAAGCAGTTTATCTCCTGAAAAAAGAAAGACCTTGTTTCCCTGAGTAGCTAGTTGCATAGGTAGAAAAACCATACTGAGGTAGACCACAGGTCCATGTAGTCCAGTGTCTTGGTCACTACTGGTTGCCTAAGACAATCAAGGATAGGACAAACAGGCACTTCCCCCTCACATGTTTTTCAAGCAGGACTTCCTGAGATGGATAGACTTCTCTCTATATAGTAATTTTCAATGAATTTCTCTTCCATATCTCTAGCCCAGGTTCCTTCAAGATACTTCTAAAATTTTAGCAAGTGCAACATCCTTTGGAAGTGATTTCTACAGGTCCTATATCCATTACATGAAGAACGTCTCATTTGTTCTGAGCCACGTCTCTACCTACTCTGCTCTAGTAGCTTATCAAGTTGTGGAACATCACAGGTTTTTAGTCATCTGTTTTCCAAATTGAAGAGTCTCAGCCTAATCAGTCACCTTCTGTGTGGAAACTCTTATGGAAATGCTTTATTCCCATTTCTTACCTCTGAGGCTTTTTCAACTTCAGTACCCACTTTCTGAATTCAGGGGACTAAGCCTGCACACAGTAATCAAGATGTAGGCAAGTCCTGGAATATTCAGAGGCGTACTCGTGCTACTTTTATCCTTGTCATAATAGTCAACTAACACTCAATTCGACTGTTTTTCACTCCTGTTCAACTGTTCTGGTTTTGGCTGAGATAGAATTAATTTTCTTCACAGTAGCTACTGTGAGGCTGTGTTTTGGATTTGTGCTGAAAACAGTGTTGGTAACACAGGGGTGGATGCTGAGCAGCGCTCACACAGAGCCAAGGCCTTTGCTGCTGCTCACCCCATCCCACCAGTGAGCAGGATGGGGGGCACAAGGAGCTGGGAGAGGGCACAGCTGGGACAGCTGACCCCAACCGACCCAAGGGATATTCCACACCATATGACATCATGTTCAGCAAAAAAATAGGGGGAAGAAGAAGGAAGTGGGGGGACATATGAAGTGATGGCATTTGTCTTCCCAAGTAACTTTAAGTGTGATGGAGCCCTGCTGTCCTTGGGAATGGCTGAGCACCTGCCTGCCCATGGGAAGCAGTAAATTAATTCCTTGTTTTGCTTTCCTTCTATGTGAAGCTTCTGCTTTACCTTTTAAACTGTCTTTATGCCAGCTCATGAGTTTTCTCACTTTTATCCTTCTGATTGTCTCCCCCATCCTGCTGCAAGGGGAGCGAGCAAACAGCTGCGTGGGGCTGAGCTGCCCGCTGGGGTTAAACCACAGCACCCTGGCTGCTCAGTTCCCTTAAACTTTAGTAAGAATTTTTGTCAAAGCCCTTAGGAAATCCAAGGAGAATATGGAATCAGAGTGCATTGTTTGGCACCTCCTGAGCCAGAACTAAGAACAGTACAGCATACACAGCATATACCTCAAAGAGCAATGCCATATCTAAACACTCCTTCGATACCTGATAATTGTTATAGTTTAGCTGACTTGTTGAGGGAGGAACAAGCACAGTCCTTTGAAAGACAGACTGCATAAAATTTTTATTTAATTTATCCAAACCTTCCTAATAAGGCTCTTTTCGTTACTTTTTGTTTACGTTATGTTTTTCGTTACGTTATGTTTAATTGCAAAAGACATAAAGGCTGTTTCCATGACATACATGTAAGGAGACAATGGCTTTTTCTGCTTCTAGAAGCAGGACAATCTACACTTAATGTGGCTAACTAAAAGGTCCCCCAATTGTTTCACAGTTACTCTGGTCTTTAGAAACAGGGATGGAACAAATAGAAGGCATACAACAGTGGTACTTTGTATATGTTTACTTAAATATTATAACTGTTTATGATTTCTGTTAGTGTATCCATTATCCTTTCACCACTGAAACCAAGAATATAATTTGTAGGTAACACAGTCTTGCTTTAAAGCCACAATGAGAACACCATGTGGCAAGGGTTCAGCTATTAGTTTCAAATTCATTTTAGGTCTGTGAAATGCAGTTAGTTCATTAAAATGCTATTATGCAATGCAAATTCAGAGAGAATGAAATGCTCCTCTTTTTAGTTCATTTCCATGTTAAATTAAGGATCTTAACCTGTGTATCATGCATATTTTTATTACTTAACAAATACTAATCTTGATTTACAAAAAAATCCCTAAGAAACACCGAAGACATGGAGTAATTTCTTCCTGCTGATTCAAACACAACTCCTTACCTTTGACTTTAATTTATAAGAGCTCTGAAAATTACTCATCTGTCTTTCTACGTTCCTAAAAACTACTTCAGGGCAGGGGGTGGGGCGGCAGAGTTCAGATGGGTTTGTGGGGAAAAAAAGCATTGGACAAAACTACCAAATATGTTATTCTTTATATGTGACATCAGTACATATATGCAAGTTCAACATATCTAACTTATTAGCATGCTCTAATATTACACCTCAGAAAATGCTCATCAGTGCATGTTCTCAGCTAACTAGCAATATTTACACAGAGACAGTTACATTTTCTTATACACTTGAACACAACCAATATAAGCATATGCATTCAAGCAGTGCCTAATTAACTCTCCCTGTTAGAGGAAGCTATTGGGCCGTTGCCTTTTCCAAAGAGGTTACGGCCATGGTCCACAAAGCACTGCTCACAGACTAACGTCTAAGGAGCCCTTAATAACACTGAAATCAAGCACTCACCCCAGGCAGGCTCCAATGGCACGTTTGCATTGGATGCTGCAGTAGCTTCCTGCTCCTACGGAGAACAGCAGCCCTGCAAAGCAAAGAAACGCGCAAAATGGGAAAGGTCAGAGCTTTGTATGCACACAGGTGGAGAAGTTTGTGCTTCAACCGGTAGCAGTCTCAGCCCCACCAATATATTAAACACATTTCACTCATGCAATGCAGCTGTAAAAGGCACTAAAGCCTTAATGATCAGCTGGCTTCTTTGAGGATGTCCACAATTAACAAGTCCTTTACAGCTGTATTCAATAACTTTTTTGGCATGGAGACAGGACTCTGTGGTTTGTTTTTTTAATGATGCCAACCATATGTTCCAGTTAACTACTCTATTTCTTACCTACCAATATGTGTTAGTAGTATTAACAGTAAGCCAAATTTTTTTTCCAGTGCAAGTATAATATTGGATGGTCTCAGCCTGGATATTTAGTTCAATTTCATTAGCAAACACTGAATATGATTATAATTTTAGAAGTATGATGCTAATAACACATATCAGTGTCCTTCTACTACATAGGTTACTCCAAACAGACAATCATATACAATAATCTCACAAATATTGTTTCAAATGTTAGTGTTTGCTTTGAACTATCTAAAAAAACACACGCACACAATAATTTTTAATTTAAAAAAAACTTTTTTCTACATTTCCTGCTTACTGGTACATGCATCATCTGGCATTATCAGTAGCGTCTGAAGTGGTTAATTATTACGAAAAGGTTATTGAAACTCAGACTCACTAAAAAGAACCAAACCATATATAAAAAGAGAATTTCCATGACAAGTCCAGCCAAGTATTGCTGATTTGGCTCACCTACAAACTAGGAGTACTACCAATAAAGATGCAAGTACTTCTCTGGACCTTCGCTGAAATAGATAGGAACTGCAGAGCAGCCTATGGATTTGCCTTTGCTTATTGAGATGCCAGTGCAGCCTTGTGCCCCTGGGTTTGCCTGTGTTTCAGGGCTAGGCAGTGACGGGGTGCTCAGCCTAAATGATCATATGGATGTTAGAGAAGCATCTTTGCCAGCAGTACTGAAGAGGACATAGAGACATTGTGGCTGTAACTTTCCCTTTGATACATAGAAGCTGGCAGTGTTTTGTAATCCAGGCAGAAGTTCAAAGAATATGCAGTGAAAGGAGAATATGCATTAAAAGTCTTCAGATTTGGACATCCTTAATGATCCCCATGTCCCCCTCCAAAAATAAAACAAACAAACAAACAAACCAGAAAAAACAGGAGGGGGAAGGGGAAGGAAAAGAAGTGCTGGAATAAAGGAACAGTGCTGAGGAAATTTAAGTAAACCATTATTTTATTTTTAATTAAAAAACAAAACAAAACAAAACAAAAAAACCCCACAAACCCAGACAACAAAACAGGAACCATTCTAACAAAACTCTAATTCTGCTTCTGGCTAGCAGTTAAAATCCTATGACCTTTTTTTATTTTAGTTATAAGTTTTCATCTCTTGAAGCAACATGGTACAAGCTATGGGTAGCAGCTTATTAAAGTTCAAGTCATTGTTAAAAGCAAACACCTACCGAGCACAAGCTGATGCAAGTAAGAACTCTTTAAATTGTTTACAAAGAGTACCTGTACCTGACGAAAAAGAAAAAACTGGAAATAAAACTGACTCTTTTCTTGTTTCCAAATGCTTCAACTCTCTTTTCTAGGAAACAATTAGTTTCCCAAATTGTCTGAGAAGAGAGGTGCTACAGCTGAATTCTCTCTCACATCAATGGGCTTCCACAGCTCCAGGTGTGCAGAATGGGCAGCAGAAATTGCCTTCTAGTATCTGAAGTTATTCCTTGCTACAAACAAAGCCACGAGATTATTGGCTTCTTGTCAATTGTCAATGTATCTGTCCTTAATTTGGGATTGAAAATCCATTAGGTTATGTCTATTGTGGATTCCTTTGATAAGATGAATGTTTTAAGGAGCATTCTTGTGCCACGATGAAATAATGGCACTTTGGTTTACAGCAACCATTTTGGGTGTCTGTTATCTTGAAAGGATTTCCTTTTTGTGCCGATAAATTCTGCCAGATTTTAACTCTGTAATTCCTTGTTAGCAAGGAGGAAAGTCTTGTACTTTCAGCACAGGACAAACTCAGGAGTTCAGGGTTCATTGTGACCCTTCGCAGCATCCTCACATGTGGTCAGCCATAAGCAATTTAACTTGGGTCACTTATTTGGTGTTGACGTCAGCATTTTAGCTTGTATCGGTTGCTTTTGAGGCTGATCTCCATCCTACCCTGGTTTCGTGCTCTGTATGTATTGAAGAGAAATTGATGAATGTATGGAAACTAAAGCTGGGAAGGTACCTGACGTGGTGCTGGCAGGCATTCAGTTCACAGAACCAAACTGGTCTGAAGTAAGCCCTCCAACACCATTACCAGCCGAATGTTGAGTCCTTTGCATCAAATATTCTCATCCCCATAATGAGGCAAATGTTAACAATGCAAAATTTCTATCATTAGTAAAACTGAAACTAAGAAAAATGGCAGAACTGTTTCAAGTCAAGCACGGAATACACTGGCAATACTCAGAGCAGAATCATGTAAACCTGGACTGTTAACCTGCAGCTCTGGCAAGCTCAAAAGGGAGAACAGATATTTGTCTTTTTTAAAAGTGATTATTGCTAAATATATGATGAATCTTTTAAGAGCAGTATTTCTGTAGTAGTTCTGAGTGCTTAATTTTCAAGTACAATTTACAATTCTGTTGCATGAGTGCATGCTGAATTTAATCTTATGATCTTTAGTGTCACAACACATGAGCAGGCATTACTGAACAATCCAGGTAGTATTAAATTCAGGAACAGGTAGGACTGATTATAAAAAATGCAATATGTTACAAAATCAGTTGGAATAATGATGGGCTAGGATTTTGACACAAATATTCTGTCAGAGTATTTCTACAGTTTTGATAAAGTTATATCAAAGATTTGAATGCTATGGAAAGTCAGTTCTGAAAGCGAACTAATTAATTGACAAAGGAAATTCCTCCACATGGTTGCTCTGCATATCCTGCTTTAAAGCTTGACAAAGTACAAAAATAAATACATAAATAAATAAAAATTATTAGGTGTTTTTAAACCTATTGCCTGAAAAAAAAGAGATTTATTTATTTATTTATTTTAAGGAAATTAGTATCTGTATATTAGGGAAAATTGTGTATTTTAATATTTATATTGTCTTGCTATAACAAATATTTTCAGCATATCGTATGTACAAAATGTAGTCCTGAGTAACAGTGTTAATAATAAAAACTCCCTTTCCTTTTAGACCTGGATAAGGAAAATACTTAGGCATACATATAACCTATGTTGAGATGGTCCTTGTAACGATGTGTAATGTGCTGGTCTGACCAAGATCAGTGATCTGTTTATCATAATTTAGAGGTGCATTTGTACGACTACACCTCAGGGACACCTAACCTCCAATTATACACATGGTTATACACATATATTTCCATATGTAGTAGAGGAGAGACATACAAAGTATATGACTGTAAGGATATAGGTTATTTTAATGGTGAATGTATTTTAAAGTGAGATTTCTATGGACCATTAAAATGGCATGAATTATCTCATCATTCCCTTTAGCTGACAAAGTCTTTAATGTGAAGTCAGGCATCCCTATGAAAAAGGCTTTTAAGCAAATCTCTAACAGCCTTTGTCCCACCTGCTGCACAGTAGTCTGTAGTGTTGAAAAAAACTGGCGTTTTTCCATAGCTTGTGATGATAGCCACCGTGTTTCTCCTGGTCTATTTGCAAGATTCTCTTATTATCATAAGCAGTTATAGGGTGTTTCAACTCCTCTTCCCTCTGCATCATCTTTATAATTTATCTTTGACAAAGCAGAGAGAAATTTCGCTTTCATACTTGCTATTTCGGCTATTTTTTGGCCAGTCAGTTGCCCATGACCCCTGCAACACTGCCAATGTCCTTCTCAAATAATGAGAACATCACTTCTGCAATGCATCTTTTCTCAGACAGGGTGGTGCCTCAGATTCCAAATCCATACAGAAAACCCACAGGTCTCTGTGCAGCAACATGATGCTGCACTGCACAAATCATGCCACAAAGTAGAAATCACCAGGTTATTTCAGGGTTCCAGGGGGCAGCTCCAATCCATAATTGAGCCAACACCTCCGAGGAATGTAGGATTTTAATGTAGAATTCCAGTGTCAATGATTCAGCAGTAAAGATTAAATACAAGTAGAAACATGAAAGTTAACAAAAAGCAATTGAAATACATCATAATCTTTTCTCAAATAGTTGATGTATTTTTAAAATCAATGGACTTCATGGGAGTAAATCCTGTAATTGTTGAAACAAAATAGAGTACACACCGTAGAAGCCTCATCATGCAATCTTTGCTTTCAGTTGCTTATCTCAATATAAATTCAGTATGGTTTTTACATTATTTTTTTTTTTTTTAGCAGAACACTGTTATGTATTTGTCAAGAAAGAAACATCTTTAAAAGCTTAGAAAAGTCTAATTTAGGAAATTCTACTTCCTTGATAATCCTATGAAACCTTTTGGCATAAACCCCCTCAATTTTTGTAGATGTCATATTTTATTTATTACCACTGTGTTTTAAAAATTTGAGCTTTAGTTTATAGCATTTGAAAGACTAAAATATGGCTATCAGGTATGAATGTAAGCTAAAAACCAACAGCAGCTTAGCTAATGTTAGTCTCAGATGCTAGGTCACTTGAATATGATATAAAAATAATCCTGGGGGATTTGGGACTTAGTATTTTCTCATATAGGACACTGCAATTTGTCAGTGAACTATAGTAAGGTCAGTGTAGTGACGTTGTGCCAGACAGCTATGAGAAAAATAATGGTTTTAAAAGCAAATTAGAGATCTCAGTCTTCTTTGAACAGGGTGTAAACAAGGTGTATTTGTTTCTTCTAAAACACAGTATCAGTTTTACATTAAATAGTTAACTAATATTGTCCTGGTAGCTCCTGTTAGAATTAGTTCAATACCATATAATATGGCTTTATTCAGCTATATTTATTATCTAGTACCAATTATTTTAGTTTGTCCTGAATATTTAGGAAATTATTAGTAAGAATGTTATTCTTTAGAAATAATAATAATAGTAAAGAAAAGCCACTTGATTTTTATTTCACAATTTTCCTCAACAATCCATTAAAAAAATGAGACATATCATGCGATTTAGGTGAATAATCATATGTCACAACTATTGACAGTAAATAATCATACTGAAAAATTTGCAAACCAACCACAGGTGTAAATAATCTGAATAAATCCTTCAGCTAAAAATTTGATACACCTAAAAAAAAAACCCAGCAAAGATTACCCATAAATGAATTATGAAAATAAATGGATATGATTTAACATTGACTATTTTTCTCAATTTGCATGCTCCCCTATAGTTTTCTAAACCAGGTCAGTCAGCTTCTGCAAAATCTATGCTAATACTTAAATTATGTAATCTTTTAAAAAATAATATCGGAAATACTTATTTCATAACTTATTTATAACTCATTTAACAGGCTTTAGTCTAGTTGTGATATCATATATACACATCGATATCCTTTCTGTACAATCTCACAAGATGATCAACCTGTTGAACATCAAAAAGAGCTGGAAACTGGGAGGCAGTCAAAGTGTAGAATCACACAAACACTGAAGAGCTAGGAAATAGACAATGACAATAATAAAAGATGAAAATCATGGCAGAAGAGAACTCAAAAAAACATTTTTGAAGAAAGGGCTGTATTGTTCTTGTAATTTTTTTACTACCTTCATTTATGCTATGAGTCAAACCATAAGAGAGTATGACTTAGGAAAATGGGAAAGGAATAGAAGAGATTAAATTTTAAAGAGGAATCAAAATGGTTTAAATAGCTATCTTTGAAGTTTCTTACTTAAAGAAACTCTTAAAATGCATTTTAAATGTGTCTTTTAAGCAGCTATGGTAGTTCTAGAATAGTAGAACTATGTTCTATAGAAGACATATAAATGGATTTCAAAACATTCAATAAAATGGAAATCAGTGAAACACACTCTTTTGTCTAGGATGTATCTCCTTGTCAGTAAAATGGACTGTAACATGCATAAATCCTGTACAAGTGATTGGAAACTGGAAAAAGAATTCCTCTCCTACAATGGATGTATTTTCAGGAATTGTATACTTTGACCATAAGCACTCAAAAGGCAAAAAAAAGAACAAGGTTTCTAGAACAGAGAAGAAGAGTGAAATGTATTAAAACTCTTATTTTGAACTTTTATATTAACTTTTAAAAGCAGTCTATGCTCAGCTACCTCAGATTTAACACATAAACCAAAAATCTGTCCATGAAATCAACTTGTCCACAAAATAACAAGTGTTTGCTATTTGCTTATGACAGCTACAATTCCAATTGCTCTGTGCTTCCACAGTGTATTCCAGAGGATCCTTGATTTATTCACAGCTAATTTCTTAAATGTCACAATAGCTCTATGAAAGTCCCAACATCACTGGAATACCAATATTTTTGCAAAAGCCTCTAAAATGCAGAATATTAACTATTAATAACAATATGAAAACGAGATTTTAATGCTGCATATTCCAGCCATAAACTGCCACATATCCCTTTAGCACGGGTTACCTTTCTTTCCTCTTATGAAAATACTTTTAAAAATCCAAGACACAACTGATCAAGGAACTAATGTATCATCTCTGCAAGATAATGGAACTGTGTGTGAAAAATCACAGGAGGTACTACCTTTCAAATAATTCAAACTGCAATGTAGGATGGTTATAGGGTATGGAGACACAATACAGACTGGTCAGGATGGGAAGGGGCCTCTGGAGACATCCAGTCCCACCCCCTGCTCAAACAGGGTCACCTAGGGTGGGCTGCACAGGGTCGTGTCCAGGTGGATTTTGAATGTCCCCAGAGAAGGAGACCCCACAGCCTCCCTGGGCAGCCTGTTCCCGTGGCTCCTCCACCCCCAGAGTAAAGAAGCTTTTCCTCATCTTCAGATGGAACTTCCCATGTTGCAGTTTGTGCCCGTTACCCCTTGTATGTCTTCACATACAGGTCAAAGAACCTTGTGTAACGATCTCTTGCTGATAAAGCACTAGTAAGGTATTAGCTACGGTGCCAGCCAGCTTCAGATTACTGCAGCACAGATCTCCTGGGAAAGTGAATCCAAGCAAGAGGGTAGTCTGGCTGCCCGACACCTGTCGTTGTTACTTATGACAACAACAAATCGGGCTGCCTAACAGTTTCCTACGCTTCTCCATGTGCTCAGTCTCTCCTGCTGCCTTTTTGTAAGTAGCTTATTCTCGAAACCTGGCAATACGTTAATGTGTGAGTTGGTTGGCTCAGCAACTCCTGGGTGAAGAGGAGAAAACAGGCAACTTCATAAACAATGTTATTTTGCCCGTATAGGGATTTTGAACATGAATAGTTCTATCCGAAAGCCAAAACCGAAGTGTCAGACTCTAAATGAGGAAAATAGATCTTAAGACGGGGAGTAATTTTTTTCCATTAGATTTTTTATTTTCCCTTCTAAAGGTCATTTCATGACTACATAACTAATGAGAAAGGATATATTCCTTGAGTCACCTGGGATCTGCCAAGGCACATCAGACCAAAGGTGTAGCTACTGAACTATGACATTCCAGACAGATGAGGAGCTGCAGCTGCAGCTCATATCAAAGCTTGTGTGGCAGTTCATATTTGCCAATATATCTTCCAGGCTAAAAAGATGTGATTTCCTCCCTGGTGATTTCACGAGTAACTTTCATCAATAGTTTGTTGTAAATTTGGCATGGTGAGGGTTTGCAAAAACACACTTGCCAAGACGCAGAGGTTTCCTTTATGAGACTATATCAGTTTTACTCTTCTCTGGATGGCAATATGAACCCAATGTAAGTATTTCTGAATTTATTCCTCCAGGACTCCAGAAAGAATAAAAGGAAAAGAGGGCATGTATCTCTGACTTGCTTGCTAATGTACACATTTATGATACTGTGCTCCCATCAGTCATTTTTTTAGTACTTTGCTGCTTAAAAACATGTGCATTTAAAATGAAACAAAACCCAGAAAAGCGAGAATTTACTATTCTGCTTTGTCATATAAATATTCAAATAAATGCTGCAACTGAGATATGACAGTATCACCTTCGGCATTCCCAACATTTGCAACTTGACACTTAGCTGTTATTTAAAACCTATTCTATTTAAAAAGCAGCAGTAGTTTAAAATTGTTACTAATTGTTTCCTGCCATACTTTGAGAAGGAGGTACTTTCTACTCCTAATCTCTGTTCAAAGTAACCTTCACCATCCATTTTCTTCTTCTATTTTTCTGCTAATTTTTCTCACCTGTTTTAATACATTTCGTTAACAATGTTGGAACTGTATCATCTTTTTTTAATTCTACTTAGTATTTTTTCTGTGTACTATGGCAGTCTTCTTATCCTGTTTGAAAGCTTTTCAAAGAAATATGCACTACAGTAGCTGCAGAACCTTACCACATTCTGATACTGATGAAAAGGAGGCAAGAATGCCAGATTAGAAATCACCCTGTGCTCTCAGGCCTGGAGATTTCCGATTTAGCAAATGTCAGCAGAAGAGTCCTCGCAGATTCTACCAGCCACAGTGGGCTGTGCTGAGGGCTGGGGGAGGTGCTGCTTACTCGGTTGAACGTTGTTCATTCAAAACTCGTTTCTCACCAATTCGGCAGATTTTCCCTTCTCACATCACACTAAAATCTAAGCAAAATAAAAAAGACTGCTTACGCTTACCAGGCAGGTTTCATCCAAATTTTATACTTATAATTAAAAGCTACATTTTGATTAAGGAAATTATGAATTACAATAAAGTGCAAGGAACATGCAAAATGAATAATTAACATTGTATAGACTTCAGCATCATAATTAAGATTAAATACTACATATATTCAAAGTGGATTAGCACATCCACTGAAAGCTGTTATGTGCTCAGTAGGAGAGTCTATGCATTCACAAAATAATGTTTTATGAGGAGTATTCTAGCAATATTAAGCATAAGGTTGTCATATATAAAATGATTAACGTTTTATATAAAAGAAGCTGTAATTCCAGTAAATGAAGTCATTTCATCTCCCTGCTGCTTCTACCTTTAGGAATATACTGTAAATGAAAAGTGGCTCAATGTGAAGTCTAGTTAAATAGAATATGAATCCTCTTGTTTGAAGTTAATGAGACTTGGAAACCTGCATTTAAAAAAATATTGTGATTTTAAATCACCAATTTCATTAAGATTTGCATGCAGTGTATACATTCATGTTCTATAAACTCTTCCACATTCTTAGCCAGGTGGGATAGGATGTCACCTTGTTTTTCCTGATCTTTGTTTGCACAGTGTCCACCACTTAAACCTACTTCTCAATACATCTCAGCTGATCTCAGTCCTCCGAGATCACACACGTGGCTTCCATAAGCTATAAAGAACTGCTTGAATTTAAGCACGTGCTTAAGCAGGCACTGTTCAAAGCTGGGAAGTATCGCTATTGCTTGTAACACTCTTGCTGTCACCTTCAAGGACTTGTTTCTTTATAATGGGAAGAACTGCTTAAGAGAACCAGCAATAACGGGAAGCAGGTGAAGTATGAATGTGCAAAAATGCTCAGACACAACAGCAGTGAGAAAAGCGACTCCTTGGCTACTGATTACGCAGTCATTTTGTCAAGGCTGAGTATGTACAGATTGCTGGGGCATTACTCACAGCAGTAAAATGTCCATCTGCAGAAAGGGTGCTGACAAGGTGCCAGCTGCTCCACACTGACAGATCAAAGGAGAAATGGACCGTAATTTTCTCCTCAAGAGAACAGAAGATGGCAAGGTTAAATCACCTCTACAAAGAGAAGTGACAGGAATGTCAGATGTAGATAAGGCAATATATGTATCGGTATTTATTGTTTTAAATCTGCTTCATCTAAAGCAGCTGCTCTTCGGGACACATCGATTGCAAGCTGGGAAACCCAGGTCAGACATGGTGGGGAAAAGATTATGCATTATGCTCAATGCCACTACCTTTTGACTAAAATGATTTTGGTTGTAAAGTCGCAGGAAAGGGGATAACTACATCACAAGTTAATAAATGATTTGGCGGACATTGTCCTCTGGCCATTGTTAGAGAAATGGGTGGTATGGCTGGGTGTAGGCTCTTCGTAAGACCTTAGGCAGCACAAGACTGCAGCCCATGGTGCAGCTCACAAGTGATCCTTCAGACAAAAGCTGCTGTCACTCTTCTATTGTCAGTGTTATCTTACACATGAGGAGGGCTGGCTGGGATCCTGGCTGGGCCCCTGTCCAGACAGGGATAATTAGCATTGCTGTTAGTGATAGCAGACACACTCCCTTTACTGAACCTCAGTGAGCCTGACCAAACCAAGGCTTTCCTGCGCTGGTCCTGGCATGCTAACGAACTCTTTGTAGCCTTTACCCACTTACGCTTTCTTCTAAGTGGAGAATGTATAGCTACATTTTGGTAATACTAAGAATCTTCAAAGAAAACAGATCTTTTTTTCCCTGCAAAAGGGAAATGGAAATGATTTTCCGTTCATATTTTAAATTTACAGCAGTGTCTCAAAAATATTTTCAGAAAACTTCCACACCTGCTTAACTAAATGAGAGGACACAGCTCCTGAGGAGCTGTTTGCTCATTTACATGCAGCTGGATTTCACAGAATCACAGTTTTATGTCCTCCTGTTGAGTAAATCTTTTTCCTCGTGTTAGTAAGAGAAAGTCTATGCAAACATAAACTAATAGTTTAGAAAGTTGAATCGTACAGACCCAATTTTTAAAATATCTTCCTAATGAGGTAAAAAGTCTTGTCAAGTCACTATTGTTGACAGCAAAAAAAAAGATTTGCAGCTCCCATGCTGGCTGGTACGCGTACATTAGCAAATAAGGGTGAATAAGCCACAGAGCCATGAAATGGTTGTTTTGAATGTTTTACCTGTAATAATTTAAAAATACATAAATCATTGCTTGTGATATGGACAACTATTGTTTCACTGTTGTATCTGTCTACATGTACCTGCTGTCCCCTGCCTTCCAGCTAGCGTGTGAGCTTGCTGGAGAGCAGACTTCATGTTTGGTCCTTGTGCAGGGATTCATGCAGCGCAAGCAGTGTCCGTGGCAGAGGCCCCTGACGCAATATAAACAATAAATGTATTTTTGTGAGAAAGCAGGCCAGGCCCGGGACAGCCCTTTCAATGAAGTATGTGCACAGGCACAGGTAACGGTATTAGGTGAACTCTTTTACTCCATTTCTGTAAAAGTGGGGGAGGCAGAGCTGCTGCCAGCTCTCAGGAAGGAGGCAGGGATCCCAGGAACCCTGCTGTGGCTCCGGCCGGCCAGGCCAGCCGCTTGCCGCCATGGCTGTGGGTGAGGGCCAGCACCTGGGCCATGGCTGCCTGGCAGCAGGGCCAGGGCGAGGGAGGGACACCAGGGTTTGCTCTGGGAGGCTGAAGGCTCTGCTCTTCCTCCTTTCACTGGAGCTCAAGGGCACTGAAATTGTCAGTGGGAAACAGACTGGCTTCTGAGTCATTTCATACTACCTTGCATCATACCTGCTTTTAATTTTAAAGACAGAGTTAATTGTTTAAAACAGCCAGAGTTTTGGGATTATAAGGAAATCAAAGATCTGGCCACTGCTTTATAATGTGAAATATTCATACAGATACAACCAGAGCAATCTTAAAGATTTTGAGAAATCTTCCTCCAAAAACAATGTGCAAGCCTGGAATGAAAGAAAATGACAGTGTGGAGCTTATGTCTTAGGGTCCAGTCAGTAGGAGATCTCAGTGTGACATATTTTACAGCATACCAAGCCTTCCTAGAGCCAAGGAGTAACTTAACAGCAAGGATAAAAACCACAGAGTATGCTAAAGAGCTTGATAATTTTTCTTTTTCTTTTTCTTTTTTTTTTTTTCCTTTTTTTTGGTGCGGGGGGAGGAGTGGTGTGGTGTGCTTATGTTGTTTTCACCAGGAACCCTCTAACAGCCCAAAGGTATACAGAAAGGATTCAGACAACTTCTCAGAGCCCTGCTCTAAGAACACATCCAGGAACCACCAGCGAGGCCTGTAACTATCCAGAGCGTGTGTGCGCTACCCTGCTGTGGCCATCCTACCCCCCCAGGGAAAGCACCAGGTTTCAAAGGGCAAACATGAAGTGACAGATTATCTTTCCACTTTAAAACTAACACATTCACCTGTCCACTCATACATTGCAGATTTTCATTCATTCTTGCCATTGTTAACATCTTCTACCTGTTAACTCTGCTAGGCAGAAAGCATGTTTTCATACGTACAACTGGAGACAATCTAGTTACCCATCTCTTAGAAGACTGAATGATTCTGGTCTAGGATGCTGAAAAATCCTGCTCAAATCAAATATTCCTAAAATTTAAGCCATATTTGAGTGTCAAATTATTTTGGATACTGATGTGTAGGCTACAGGATGATCTCCAGTGACACACGATTTAACCAACTTTATACGTCAAACAGAATGGAAGCTGTTAAAACCAGAATTTAGGATTTACAACACTGGAAGGGGAATAATCATCCACTCATGCAATAGTCACAAAAATGGCTTTTGGTTTTCTACTTGTATCATGATTTAATGTAGCATTTCAGATATGATGGAGGAAATTTCCAAGAGACTTTTCAAAGTACAAAAAAGATGATGACTTGTAACAAGACTAAAAAGAAGCATGGGATCCAAGATTATTCTTGATCATGAAAACTCACTGACCAGTTCCTGACAAAGTAATCAGAAATAATGGGTTCACCCAGTATCATCAATGGGTGTTAGCATTATATCAGGAAATAATCTGGCTTTGCTAAGAAAGAGGTGTGAAATCTCTAAAATAAGAATAAATAACAAGTTTAGTCCATTTTTGGAAGTTATTACTGCATTTCTCAGGCCGGGGAATACTTCAGCCATGTGTCTACCCCAGGCAATATTACCATGCTACAGCAACAATGAAGGATGCAGGCAAGTCTATGAAAACATGCAGTTCCTGCTGGTTCTTGTAAAGGTTCTTGACTGGTCTTTATATACTTCTCTGCAGTTGTTTTAGAAAGCACGGAGAAAGTAATTCCATGAGGATACAGGTAACTAAATAGCAAAAATGAGAAGGGAAAGTTGAGAAAATCTTCAACTTGGAGTGCAAATTATTTTTATTTAGAAATGCAGAATCTGCATGCAGAAATATGTTATGGATTTATAAAAAGTGTTTAGATCTCAATCTGAATGTCAGAGACTACCACCATAACTACAAATCAGTTTTATACTGATACAATTGCAAGTGCAAATACTACATAGCATTAATATCCTTATCAATTACAATGCCATAAACATATTTTATAGCATTATAAATTTTGATATCAATACAACTAGGCATCAATAGTAGTAATTCAAAGTTTCCTGTTACATATTCAACTTAAAATTTGATGTGGATGTGAATGTGGATTGCCACAGAATACTTTTTACATGCCAACTTTAAATACCATCAGAGACAAATAAGCTCTCTTAAAACAAATAAGCCCTCTTAAATGGAAGTACTTCAGGTAGAATCTGCCTTCATTAAATTAAGCTTTCCCTACAGAAAGACACAACAGGTTTTGTCCAAGCTAAAGCCGGGGCAGATATAAAGTACATTCTTTTCATGAAAATGTTAAGTGTTTAATGAAAAGGGCATCTTCCACTGGAATATTCCTGGCTTATTTGGTGAACTGTTTCTTCCCGTTGCACAGTGCCTGCATTTCAGCATAACACCACAGTATTTCCACTGCAGGCTGACATTATTCAGTCTCCGCATTCAAAATATTTTTCTGCAAAAAACGCTAGAAATACAGTCCTCTACTAAGTGACTCTAAAATGATATTTTAAGGTTGTCACATTTATTATTTTTTAGCATAACATATCAGATATACCTAACATTCAAAGTAAAGAATGGCTTAAGGTAAAAAGTGCTACTGTCATATTTCTTAAAGGTTATCAGATTAAAAGTTTCAATTAACTTGAAGCTATCTAGGTAGTGATCACACCCAGAATGGAACTGTGCAGACTGAGGCAAAATCTTTTGTCTGAGCTACTTTCATCTTGGCCTCAGGTATTGTACTGCTCACTTAGGACTAATGCATTTGGTAAATTTACCAAAAAGGAGTGGTATGTTTACTCAAGGTCTCCTCAGCTTACCTTCAAGGAAAGGACATACTGGCCTGACAAAAGTGAAAGGAGATAAATGTCCTCACAGTAGACAGACAATGTTCTGGCCTACGTTGGGTCTACTGTTTAATTTTAAAGCCCTCAGCCTCGTTAGAATGAATAGTGATTACAACACTGTCACTGTAGCGCTGGTAACTTGGAGCTGTAAAGCCCAGTTGGGCACTTGGGTGTATTCCCAGGCAAACGACGTGATTAGCACTGACCTTTATGACGACTGAAGTGTTGATTATTTTTTTCTGGTGGATTGGATGCTCACATCAAATTGGCACATGATGGACAAGATTTGTCAGTTTATAGTAGCCAAAAATTTGGCCCCATTTACTTTTTCTATTTCATATAGTCTCGCCAAATGAGAAGCATTCTTTTGAAAACGGCTTTCAGCTCTTAAGTATGTTGCATTGTTTAACCTGCTTCAGCACAGAAAGAATGGAAGACAGTAAATATGATACAATTTTTAGAAAGTACAAATTCTTAATTTTGTAAAGAAGAAATTCAGAAAAATACAGCAAATCATTTCAGGTACATTTGCAGAAATGTTTGAGGAGAGTAGAATCGGCAGATGCATGGATATACGATATAATTTGAGTAAGTAAGCACCCTTGTGGGGGTAGTCATACTCCACAGAACTAATATGAATTTTCAAACATATTGCTAATAGGGTAAGTTTATGATTGGATATCCAAAGAGTTTTCATTACCATCTTTTCTAAAGTACTCTTGAAATTAAGCTGCCATGTTATACAAAATAAAGCCATTGCATGGATTTGTAAGCAAATAAAAGACCTGTAATGATATTTAGGTAATAAATGGCCAGTTTTTATAGTCAAAATCCTGCATAGAACTATGCTGGGGACTGCACTGCTCAGTGTGTGACCTGGGGAAGGGATGAAGTTTTCTAATGATACAAACCTATTAATTGTAAAAACGAAAGGTGAGAAGACTTACAGAATATGTAATGATATTTAATATCTCAATGATAAAATGGCAGAGGGAAATCAGTGTTGATAAATCATAGAATGATAGAATGGTGTGGGTAGGAGGAGACCTTAAAGATAATCTAGTTCCAACCCCCGTGCCACAGGCAGGGACACCTTCCACCAAACCAGATTGCTCAAAGCCTTGTCCAGCCTGGCCTTGAACACTTCCAGCCAGGGATGGGTCATCCGCAGCTTCTCTGGACAACCTGTTTCCAGTGCCTTACTACCCTCACAGTAAAGAATTTCTTATTAATATCTAATCTAGATCTGTCCTCTTTTCATTTAAAACCATTGTCCCTTGTCCTATCACTACAGACCCTACTAAATAGTCTGTCCCCATCTTTCTTATCAGCCCCCTTTAAATCTTGAAAGGCTGCTATAAGGTCTCCATGGAGCCTTCTCCAGGCTGAACAATCCCAACTCTCTCAGCCTGTCTGCACAGGAGAGGTGCTCCAGCCCTCTGAGCATCCTCCTGTCCTCCTCTGGACTTGGGCCAACAGGTCCATGTCCTTCTTATGTTGGGGGTCCCAGGGCTGCACAGAGCACTCCAGGTGGGATCTCACAAAAGCCCACTAGAGGGGCAGAATCACCTCCCTTGACCTGCTGACCAGGCTGCTTTTGATGCAGCCCAGGGTACAGTTGGCTTTCTGGGCTGCAGGCACATATTGTTTGGCCATGTTGAGCTTTTTGTCCACCAGCACCCCCAAGTCCTTCTCAGGGCTGCTCTCAGTCCATTCTCCATCCAGCCTGTATTGATGCTGGGGGTTGTCCTGACCCAGGTGCAGGGCTTAGCACTTGGCCTTGTTGAACTCCATAAAGTTCACATGGGCCCACCTCAAAAGCCTCTCAAAGTCCCTCTGGATGGCATCCCTTCCCTCCAGCGCATCAACTGCACCATACAGCTTGCTATTGTCAGCAGACTTGCTGAGGGTGCACTCAATCCCTGTGTCCATGTCACAACAAAGATATTGAAGAGCAGTGGTGCCAGTAACGACCCCTGAGGAACGCTATTTGTCACCAGTCTCCTCCTGGGCATTGAGCCATTGACCACAATTCTTTAAGTGCAACCATCCAGCCAATTCCTTACCTGCCAAGTGGTCCACCTATCAAATCCATGTCTCTCCAGTTTAGAGACAAGGATATCATACAGGACAGTGCCAAAAGCTTTGCACAAGTCCAGGTAGATGATGTCAGTCACTCTTCCCACATCTACCAAAGCTGTAACCCCATCACAGAGGGCCACCAAATTTTGTCTGGCACGATTTACCCTCAGTAAAACCAGGTTGGTCATGACCAATCACCTTCTTATTTTCAACATGCCTCAGAACAGTTTCCAGGAGGATCTGCTCCATGATCTTGCGGGGCCCAGAGGTGAGACTGACTGGCCTGTAGTTCCCCAGGTGTTCCTTATTTCCCTTTTTAAAAATGGGGGTTACATTTCCCCTTTTGCAGTCCACGGGAACATCACCAGACTGCCACTTCTCAAATATCCAAAATAATGCCTATGGGGAAAACCAACTATAACTTACTATAGAAAACAATGGGATCTAAACTAGCTGCTATTACCACTCAAAACCTCTTGAAGTTACAATAGGTATTTCAATGAAATTATTTGTTTAATGTTCAGTATGAATCAAAAAACTGCCTAGAAAGCTGCATTTCCCCGCCCCCCCCCCCCCCCCCCCCCCCCCCCCCCCGAAAGTGGATAACTGTCAGTATAAAAAAGAAGTAAAACACAGTCTGGATATCTGCATACAGGAATGTCAGCTGATCTATGATAGTATTTAACCAAATTAAAAATGGATCTCTGAATCTAAAAACTCAGGGGGATTTGCACCTGGGGCTTCCTTACAAACATGGATCTAGGAGCACAGAAACACACAAATGGAAGGGATCCATCAGTCAGAAGTTTTAGCCAGCCAGAAAAAGATGATTTGTTCAGAATTAGCCACAGACCGTCATCCTATATAGCACATGGTATGCTGCATGCAGGGCTTTTTAACAGGCTTATGATCTTATGGCAGAAATGTAAGTATCTAAAAATTATGTCTGTGCTAAAGGAAAAGGGTGATATTAAAGACATTACTAGCATTCCTTGTCCCTACAACAGCAGAGAATTTCTTAAGGAAAAATCATGCAGATTATCCAAGTAAGTGCTCCCTAGCTACAGAAAAAGGCAGACTTCTTTCTTTCCTACCCATCCAAAATCCAATAGTCTACAATTTGACACAGGGGAACTTTTTTTTCTGTGAAACAAGTCTAGTGACTATTTAAATCCTGAGCAAAGGATTATAAAATGAATATGAACTAATCACAAGATTTATTAATATCTCTAGGCATGTTACTGCATCCCTTCAGCATTTCTTCCTAGCCATGCTTTTTCCGAGCTGAACTCTTCAAGCACGTATTTATTAATGTTAATATAAATGCAGTACAAGCAACATCAACAAATTACAACTAAGAGTCTCAGCAGCCCCCTCTTCAGAATACCAGTAAATCAAACACCCAAAGACAAAGGTCACAAGGTTTAATTTGTAATTCATTAATTCCTCTAGTTCTATCATATTACATTGTCTCCTTCATAGTCAACCTTATCTGGAGATGTTTCAGTACTTCCCTTTTGGAGACAGCTTAGAAATCTTTTTCTGTTTTCAAATCTATGTTTATTATTGACAAATCTGAATGTATATGAACTTGTGCCATTAATATCCTATTAATGAAATTAATTTTATCTTCTCTTATCATTATCAAGCATAGATTTGATCAAGATCCAATGTCACCCTCAGGTTATTTTAAGTTTAAAATGTATTCCAACAATTTTCCTACAGAAAAAAAGCATTGGCTATAAAGAAAGCTTAGAAACTCCATATGTTTTCTGGGAACTAAGTATAGCTTGGTAGTACTGCATACTTCATTAAGATGACATAAGTTGGCTCTGGTGCTTTATCAACTTGGAAAGCCACTTGTTGATACCCTTGTGTCCAGAGTCTGCAGAACCCCATTCCCAAATAACTGGTTCCCACAAGAATTCCAATCAAAAGAAATTTGTGTTAGGTGGCATTTTTTCAGTCTGTCAGGCATGTAGGTCAATCTGTTTTATGATTAAGATTTTTGCCTAATCATATTAAAGAGCATTAAATTTTAATTAATTGCAAATGGGATAAGAGTTCAGAGAAACAAAATCTCTATTGACAAGAGAGAGCTGTTTCCAATCTGCTACTGCCATTTCTGCCCGTGTGCCTAGATTTTACAATATTATATACGCTTATTTGTGGCCTTATGTTTTGACAGATCTAAACACTGACAGCGAAGCAAGACTGGGGTGAATATAAGGTGACATGGAACAACTACATGCTCAAATCAAAGGACTTTCTTTTGACATGTCTGGAAACTAATAATTTTATTTACACCTAGTAGGGTCATAATCAACAAGTAAACATATAATATGAAACCATCTCACAGAGACTGGCTGTACAAAAAGCTCAGCTATGTATTGCAGATTCAAGCAGTACTTAGAGCTCATGCAGATGCATCTCAGCTAGTTATAAATGAGCTTGGCAAGGGCTGTTGCAGATGCACAGCTAGAAAAAACTTAGGGAAGACTTGATGCCTGATTATTTATGTAGGGTCCTTTAAAATCTATGCTAAGCCATGGACCACTGAAGTTATTCTTGTTTGTATCTGAGGTACTTATTTTAGGGCCTGTTTGCACAATTCAGGAATTTCAGTGTATATGTACTTGGTGTGATACCTGATGAAACTCGATCATATTCTGATGTGTGAAGTCTTCATAACATTTCACTTACATTTTTTTCTACTTAGGACAGTTTTTTATAAAGAATATGCAAGCAAGAATATGCAAGCAAAAAGACAGTATGCACTGGAATTCCTCCAAAAAAAGAAATTCAGTGAACTCTAGGGTACATGTGAATACTGATATAATTGACGTCACGTGCAAATTTGTCTATGCATAAATAATTTAAGCAAAGTTAAATTTGGTAGAAGAAAATCTGATATCATAGATTGAGACAACTGGAGATAGAGCTTAGAGATGCAAAGCCTATTGAGTCAGAAAAAAAATAAAAAATAATAAAAAGCTCTTGAGGTAATTCACAACCTAGGATTAGATGCAACAGGTGTACATAATCAAATCAAACCGGACTGATATGACAGACGTTGGATAGCTTTGGCTGAAGTTTAATAATTATATTGAGGGGAATTATTGTCATGATTTTTCTAATTTCTGACTTTCCATCCCTGCATGAGCAATCAGAGTTCTTTGTAGCATAAAAGCATTAAGGCATGATGCTTGCAATCTATTTTGTATACTCCCTTCTGAAGCTTGCTAGCCATTTAATCTTGCTAAAAGTAGAACTGGACGACTATAGCATGCACTCTGCTCTTAGCTTCCTATGGTGTGCACAATTTCAGTCAGACTTGTATCTCCCCGCCACATTTGTGTGATTATAGTGCAATTTTTTCAGTAAACCAACCAGATGACCAAAATCAAAAATAAAACAAAGGACAAACTTGTCAAAGAAAATGACAGACTTATTAGAAAATTCACTTTGATTATGACGCATAGGGCAGAATTTTTCTTAGATTTCTTCTTATCCCGATTACACATTCTTCATTGTTTGAATATATATACTCTGCCAATGAATCACCTGTTGAAAATAACTATTCTTCAGATTTTGTAGCATTAGAAATATAATTACAACAGTTATGTCAGGTATTTAATGTTACTTTCACTATTAAAATTAAGTCAGCTTAGTTAGGAAGCTAATATACTCCTTCACCTTGAAGATTATGATTCACTTCTAACTATATCCTCAAATTAAAAGTTCATATAAGTTAGTAACAGCTCAGCTCTTTCTCCTTGTAGTTCACATTGTCCTAAAGTGTTCCCTTGGGTCCTTTTGCGTGGGAAACCATTGACATTATTCTTACTTTTATTTCTCAATAATCCAGCATGGTTGGAAATAGGTTAAAAGAATAAAGAAATCATGATGAAAGCAGGCAGTTGAGGATTTCAGGATTACATTGACAAATAAAGACCTGAGAGGAAAGTATCAAGCTGGTACTGAAAACATGGAGTGCTGTAATAAACATTTATGAACGTTTTATGTCTGCATTCAGCTAAGGGCTGCTATTCATAACAGATGCTGACTTGCTGTGAAAACAGAAAATCCCATTTGGAAAATCTACACTGTTTATAATTTACTGGAAAGTTTTAGCTTATGATTAATTAGACTACCCAAGAGCACTCAGGAAGACAAAAGTTGAAAAGACCTGTTAAGAGTGCTTCCACAAGGACTATATGTGCTAGGTGTCTGGTTCCATCTAAATATTTAAAAGATGCAAAATTTTTAAACCCAAATTTCATTAGTCCAGACCACTGGTCGTCAGTTAACAGGGTCAAAAGGATGACTTATTTCCAATGCCAGTAAAGAAGTCTAGAAAACAGCCATTCCACATTTTCAAATGATGTAAAGATTATCTGTTTGTCTGCCACGGAAGTTACACACATAAGCCAATGGACATAATCACTAAACTTGAACAATCCCTGATAACAGAAGGACTAGAAATAGCAGTGGGACCGTATTAGCTGAAGTTTTATGCTAAAGAACTGTAATCACCAGAAGACTTCATGTAGGTAATGATAGGCTTTTGAAACTAGTCTAACTTTATCATAATCAGGGGCTCAAAGAGGTTACATTTTATTCATCATGTAATTATATTTTGTACAAGACACAACTGAGTGAGAAATCAACCACTTGTTAACTGTGTCACCCTGTATAGCTGGGAGCATGGACCTTACCCTTCTGCACCTTGGAAATGCTTCACTGAGGACGCTGATACTGCGCCACTTTGCAGCAATGTGCATGTTGGGGCACTGCAGAAATCAGAGTGCCCCTTGAGATGGGTTATAACTTCCGGGATTACAGCACAGTGTTATACACTTTGTTGAGCTGTGGCACTCTGAAAATTTTAATGAGGAGATGGCCAGTGGTTCCTGGAGTGTGAATCAGATCTTCACCTACTCAAGGAAAGGTAATTGCCATAGGTACTACAGAGGTAATTGGTGGACAGTGTAAAGATCGTGGCATTCTGACTGCTGGCTACCCGCGCTGTAGTAACGGTGAGAGGTGGGCAAAGCTGATTCTGGTTGGGAGAATCCAAAACCTGTCACAGGTGCTGTAATTACATGCCAGAGACTCTGAGAGAGTAAGTTAGCTCAGCAGGTTACTGTCATGACTTGGAAAGTAAAAGGGCTTGTTACTGAAGAGTGTCTTGTTTCAGATGTTTACAGTCAGTGATAGAATTGCTGTTTGCATTTCAGCTCATCAATGTAACTAAATCTTATTTATATGATTTAATAATTAGATGCACTTAATTATTAATGTAAATATAATACCAGGAAAATCTAAATAATTAATGATATACTTATAAATAATTTATGTTAGGGAAATAGATTGAGAAAATGATTTGTTCTTAACGGTAGACTTATAAATATTTAAAAACAAGTCCCAACAATGTAGTTCACAGGCACTAAGAACCCTAATGCTCCTAAGCCATTTGTACAGTGTAGAATACAGCTATTAGATTTGAAGATAAAAACAGCTAATGATTTGCCTGGCCATAAGCTTTGATTTACACCCAGGAAGTTTGAAATTATTTTAACTTTGACTTTCCACATTGATGAGTGTTTTATAAATAAGATGTAATTGATTTCTAAAAAATCCTTTCCTCAAATTTGAGTATTTGAACACAGATGAACTAGGCTACGCTTGAAGACATAGCAACTGATTTTGAGTTTTTGTTTGGTAGCTGATGTGACATGCAATTGAACCTGAAGCTGGATCTTTATGTTTAGCTACTCTATGATTAATGTAATGCAAATTGGGAGAAAACATAACTTTCTGGTATATTATAAACCCCAACCACCTGAGGTCAATGTCACCAGCATAAATTATTATAGCCTTGAAACTGCTCTGATTTACTCTTACATGAAATGTCTATAGAGCCTATTCTGACAACCGCCATCATTCATATAGTGATGCATTTGGGTTTCTGACTTCATATTGATTTAAATGGAAAAATAAGTTGGAACTTATATAGGAGTAAAGAACACAAATAGCTTTTGGACCCTCTTGGATCTGGATCCACCAATATGTTCTAACAACTACAAAACAATGTGAAACAGTCCTACTACAGCCATCCAGTGGTCTTCTTTCTGTCTCTTTAGGGTTTTGTAGCTGAAATACATTATTCTAGTGAAGAATTTTATAATTTATCAGAGAAAAGAAATCCTTTCAAGAGCTTTTCCAACAGCCTATTTATTGTAACTCCTAGATTTGGCAGGTTACTTGAAAACACTGCAGGAGACTAATATTTTCTATTCAATTCTACACTCCTGGAGTGATTTTTATGTGATGCAGGTAAAATTCTATTGCTTTAATCTCTTTTATTTCTACAGGTCACTTCCACAATAGATGACATTGTTTTAAAATCATCAAGTGGTAAATCTGATTACTTTGAATTATCACAAAAAACCTGATCATCATATTGGTCTAATTGGTCAACTAATCAATTAGAAAAATACTCATATTACAAATCCCATAATTATATCCACACAGCTATCCTTGATGGTGCCTGGCAGAAACTTCAACCTGAGGAAATTTTCTAATATTCCATATAAGTCTACTTCACAGTCGAAACCATTACTGGCTACTTCCATATGTAGCCAGTTGTTCCAAGAGAGTGCAGTCACAATGATTCACAAAGAGAAAAGAGATCCAAATTATGTTTCTTCAGGAATAAATGAGAGGTTTTTTTCTATTTACTCAGGTATTATTCTGCTAGAGGAAGGGTGTTAGAAATTTTAATCCCTCCATTTCTCTGCTCCTTTGGCACAGCATCATGTGAGTTGACAACAGTACTTGCAACTGATGCTGGCAGCTGCGGAGAGCCGTGCCATTGTACGATTTCGGGGGACTGTGCCACACCACTACTAACACACTTGCTGCTTGGGTGACCCTGTAAAGACTTATGGCATGGGAGATGCATGGAAAAAGAATGTATGTACCCTCTTATACATGGTAAACATGCTTGTCCTATGGCTTCATAGAAGGGCAGTTGTTTGGTTCATTCACATTGGGAGTATATTTCTGTGTTGCTGTTACTCCTGCTTTCCATGCAGTAATGATTCAGCCACTGGCCGTTGGATTAACACTGTGCTAGGCAAAGCAAGGAGAGGCCCAAACCCAAGTATTAAAGGAGACACAAGGTATTTACTTCCTAGTAGAAAACCTAAGAAATCTGGGGACAATACCAAGTTACGCTGAATTGCAATCATATTCTAGTGCATTTAAAACAGAAAATAGTCAAGGTTTCTTTATAGGTTGTAAATTTTTCCAAAGTGCATAATTGTATGATAGCATGATTTGTTTGTGAGAATGTATTCAATGAATATCTGTGCCAGAGTTTTCAATAGCTGGGTTTACATATTCTAGCCAGATGCCCTTAGTAGATGCACTAATGACATAATTTCTTCAAGATGCAGAGTAGAATATACACCCTGAAATAGTTGTGCTTCAGCTGCTCTCCGTACAAAAGAAATGAAACATTTCCTGTCTGGCTTTTTGAGCCTTCCTTACCAGTCATAGGGGTCAGATGAGGGCTAAGGTATTTATGATAAAATATTAGTTTTGTTATACTCACAGATTTTAAATATATCTGATTTACCTAGAAATATATGCACGTTTTTTTGGCACACTATTTACTCAGTACATTATAATAGTTTAAGACCATTGTGCAAATGCTTATCCAGGGACTTTTTGATCTTTATGAAATGTAATGGCTCTTACAAAATTCTGAGAGTCTCTTTTTCCTCCTCCTTTTTTACTTGTTTAATTCTTTTTTCCTTTCTTGGTCAGTGACCTGGTACAAATATGAACTTCCCTGAAGCCAATATAATCCATCATGTTAACCCAAGTACTGTGAACAAAAAATGCAGTGAAAGACTATCAACATATGTGAAAAGAAACATACAACACCACAATCAATATCTTTAAACAACAGCTATTGTTCTACTTTTTCCTGTTCTGAAAATATGTTAGTCTGTTCCAATGTACAGATAGAAAAAATTCCATTATTTTTTCATTTTCTTCTCCCTTCTTAACATTTTTCAGTTGTTATTAACAGTAAGTTATTCATAAATATGCCTTATAACCTGCTGCATCTTTCTTATACAAGAGAAGTGCTTTTGGTGTAGTTTAGAAGCAGTACTTTATGAGCCACCACGCTGCTGAGGAAGCACTCTATGTTTATAACAAATAGGTCCTTCTACTCAGAGATGTGCATCAGTGCAGTAGAAGCACTTGATTTTGTTTCTGTTTTCTTACAAAGCCCATCTCCTTGGCTGAGTGTCATTATCTATAGGACTCCATCATCCCCAGATCTTCCTCCCACCCTACCTTGACTCCCATTCCACCTTCTTAATTCAACAACTCTGTCAAAGACTCGAGGAGAACATTCAAGTGTCATACTGCATAAATACACAGATAAACAGATCTTTGCTTCTTTGAGAAACACACAGATCCCTAGATATTTCAGTGACAGGAAAGCATACGCTTCAGGATATATCCAGAAAACTCGGACAATAGCAGTAGACAATACAAACCCTGTTGTGTTACTTAATGTTATCCTCTAATCCCTACCAAAGCAAATCTTCCTCACCATTGTATAAGTACTGCATAAGTAACAAATTCTTGTGAAATTTCTGTTGGAATGAGAAACCATTTAGCATTGGTAACCCATTATCATTTAAGTGGGCTGTCTCAAATACAAATTTTCATTGAAATTTAACATCTAGATGCAGCAGAATAGTCACTTTTAATTTTAAAACTAGATTTTTACAGTCATTGATATGGCTGCACATGGGGTGCAATATAAGCACTAGCTCTGAATAAAGGATCTGAAACAATATAAACACCTTAGTTCTGTGTTTGCCTTCATTTAATTAGCCCTGCAAAAAAGCAGACAGTACCCAATGCAACCATGCATCACGGTAACAAAACCACCCGTTCCAGGAACAGTCCCAGGCAGCTGTTAGAACGCCAGGCACCTCTAGGCAGCACTGCATTATTGCACACAGTTCTCATTGCAACCTCGCGCAAAGTCTAAAAGGCAGCTGACAAAGCACAGGAGATGAGAGTTCCAGCTATTACTTTAAAATGTTAGTTGTGATGTTAAGTCCTGGGTTTTGATCTTCATGGCTTTACAGGAGCCAAAATCACGGTATCTAACTTTCTCAAGAGTGTCGATACTCTGGGACCTCTACATTCTGCGATACATCAGTCCATACTCTGACACATTCCAAATTTGATTCCTATTTTACAGCAGAAAATTCTATATAACCTGACATGTAGGTTTAAATCAATACATTTGCTGCAAACAAGGTTCTGCATTTGCTTTTCGGATTTTTTTTTTCTTTTTTTTTTAATTTTGTTATTTTAGTCCTATGGAAACCTTTGAGCTAAGCTAAAGAAAAATTCTATTATACCACAGTGTGAGTATTTAAAAGGCTGTTATGCTAGTAGCAACACATGGATATAACTAGCAAAATTCTCAAGGGTAAACAAAATACCTGAAAAATGTCAAAGCCTTCTTAGGAATGCTCTTTATGATTTTAATAAAATTATTTGGCCAGGTATCATTTTGTTTGTGTATAAAGCGTTCCCATTATGCTTAAAATAGGAATATGAACTTCTGAATCCTGGAAATCTCTGTCCAGTTTTCAAATCTCTGGTGATTTCTTATGTAATCTGGGACGCAAATTACAACTGAGAATTGACCTCTTCCGACTGATCCCCTTTCCAGCTGCACTGTCTGTAGTCTAGGGATTTTATTGAAAACTTTTTCTCCTCTACATATTAACATCTTCAGGACATAATTATGTTTTGTGAGGTTTTGAAATTCTGGAAAGCTGTAGGATTACATTTTGAGCCATACTGAATAAACAGTTACTTTGTATTAATTTTACCAACTGCTGATCAGCTGTGATTACTGTATTTTAAGAGATCCAAACATAGTATAGAAGGATGTTTTTTTACAAATGTCTTCTACAGATGAAATTATGAAAAAAGAAAGAGCTTTGAAGTTAAAAGATGGTTAATAAATATATTCCATGCTGTGTGCATTTCTTTTACGTAAGTATTTAGGAATGTATTTTAGAAAAGACTTCTAATCACTGGGAAAAACACCAAAACTATTTTATTAGCATTGATCCAAACAGCATGAGCAATATGATTCTCTTTACCAACTTTGTCTTGATTTTCAGTCATTTCTATAATTGATTAATTCCTTCCTAACCCCTGCCCCAGTAAAGGAGCTATTTTTTATGCATAGCTTTATATCTAAGATAAAAAGGTAAGGATTACACAAAAATGGTATGGCCTTTCAGATGCAACTGGTGCCATTGTAATATTTGAAATTAAGTACAATTACTGATATCTGCAGAGTTGTACATGTGGCTTACAGCTTTTTCAAGACTACTGTTAATTAGATGTGAAGGACTATTGGTCAGCGGTGATCAAAGGCATAAAAGACTAAGGCCATTTGGCAAGTAAGAGTTGTAAACCTTAACTTTCACTTATCTAAAGAAAAAGGATTAAGGAATTAGAACAAACTTTATTTACTAAAATATAACAATGATAAAAAAACAGTGTGAGAAGGAATCTGTTTATATAAAACAACTAGGAAAAGTCAAAAGAGCATGTAAGCATAAATTAAAGCAGATAAGAAAATGTTTTGTGAAAAAGTGTCTGCTAATAAAGTACCCTGACTATACTAAGTGGTATATTTTCACTGTTGGCCACAGTTCTATCAGTTGGAATTCTATGAATATCATCTTTCTTTTCTCCATGGTTTCTAGTTGAAAAATGATAGAGAAGACAAAAAAAAATTAAATGGAGAAAACTAAAGCTATGTGTCATGCAGTTGCTAAAACTGTGTATGTGTTCATTTTGGTGATTTAGGAATACAACTAATTTGATTAGACAAGATGCCTGACTTTTGAAAATCAAATACCTACTTAGAACTATAATATAGCATTTGTTTATGGTACATTTATGCATTTGTAATCTCAATGTACCTGTAACAAATTTGTTTTTAAGAAGTTACAGTTGCAAAGAGAAAGCTTATAGATTATGTAGGTGAAATGGAAGGTGCTTGTATTTTCTGATTCTCTGAATTCAGTCACTACTGACAGCCAAAAAGAGTCTTCAAAATTTTAAAACACTAGTTAAAACTCCCCCATAAATTCTTGTTTACAAAACCTACATGTTAGCTAAGTAGCTGAAATAGGTACTTGTTTTTAATTCTGGTCAAATTGCAGCTTAGTTGAAAATGTTATTTAGCTCCAAAAGATATGAATTCAGATTATACATCATATAGTTCCTTAGAAGTTCGTTCTTCACTGAAAGCTGAATACAACTACTTTTTAATTCAACAGTACATTTAAAATTGTTTAATGTTCAGTGTACAAAGGGAATAAAAAATAGCACACATCAGTTTTAGAATGACATAAATGTCATTATGACCTTCATGGATTTTCATATAGTCTAAGTAATCCCTGTAAACCAAAATGAATCAAATGCACATCTTCAATCATTTCACTGCTCTTTTGCCCTCTACTCCAGTTTTATAAATCTCTTTGTAATACATCTGTTAAAAAAACCCAACAAACTACCCACAGAAAAAAATCCAAAAAAACAGTTGATGCTGTTAAAGCTGTAAAGCTAAAAATCAGAGAACTTGTCAAGGAGACCTGCTTAGATACTGACATTCTGGACTTCTGTTGTTTTAATTATATTGTAAGTTAAGGTTGTGTCAGCATTTCCATTATACAACCCTGTTCCTTGGGGTTTTATAACTTGCTGTTAAAAATTCCCTAAAGGCTGCATCTTGGCACACAATTCACCCTAGAAGTGGAAACTTATCTATACATCTATAAATATATAAATAGGGGTTTGGAGATCTATTTAGAGTGTTCATATGAGGGTTAAACTACACCATTTCAAAAACCAAAGGAAGAGAAAAAAAGTTTTGTAGCCTTATATATTTTTCTCTGTTATGAACAGAAAGCCAAAATAGCTTCCTCTTAATTAAAGTTTTTCATTTGCCAAATGCTTTTGTATATCCAAAGGAAAAAATCAGAAATAAACACGCAAGTTGACTTACAATGCAATATTCTACACACGTGACCTGTGTTTTGCTATGAAAGTGCTACACACGTTATATATATATATATATATATATATATATATTCAGTGTCCCATCCTAATAAAAAGAGGTTTTGATTACACATATAGTGTCAAATTTTGGAGCTGGGACAAGATAAAGGCCAGAGTAAAATTAGGATTTTCAATGTCTTCAGAAATGCTCTGCATACAATACTAGGTCTAAGCAAAAAGTTAGAAGAGATTCCTAGCACATCTGAAAGTCACAGTGATAGTTAAAAAAAGGATGAAAAGTACACATATACTAGCTTCACTCTGAGTAACAATATAGCAGGAAGTGCAGTGGGACTAGATTCTGCAAATATTGTCAGTTGCAATCTATATGGGATGTGCTTATGGATTTTATTGTGCATGGCACACCCTTTCACCATGCATATTCAGCTATAGGTACTACTCTTGCTGTCTAGTGTAAAATCAGGTCAGAAGAATAATTTTAAAAATAACCAACATTCATTCAACGGAATGCTGGAAACCTAACCTTATGCAGCTGTTTAGACCTACAAATGTTTGTTAAGAAATATACTAGTAATATAAAAGCATACGGTAATAAAGTATTTAATGAATACTTACAGCCCAACTTAAATTTAAAAACGGCAGTCAAAATATGTTTTATTATTTGTGAAAACTATCAGCATTTTCTCAGTTTGTGAGCAGACACATAAAAGCCCCATGGTTACATGATATACAGGGAAGGGAAACTGGCTCCAGTAAAACTTCATAGCCATCTTTAAATCTCTCCTTTCTCTTGCATCATGCAGCACAATTCTAACATATTTATTTTTTACAAATGAAATTAGCATTCTTTTGTAAGAGAACAGAACTGCTGGAAAAGAGAGAAGACTAGCTTTCACTCTTGCCTGGGACAAAACACTCCAGAGAGAGCTTGGGAATCTCTTCACCCTGCTTACACAGTATAGAACATACCCTGTTGTGAAAATGTTTGCTCCCATTCTTAATATATGCTAAAAAGCTGATGTAAAAAAATGTTTCTGTTTGATTTGTGTAAGAGCTGGCAAGCTTGCTTTCTTGGTTCTTTTATGTGATTCAGTTTGACCTAAATTAATTTCAAAGCTATACTTGGTCATAGCACTCAAACTCTGTGTTCAGCGCTCTATGTACAGACTAAGAAAGGATTAAAATAAAAGCTCTGCTTCCCTATTCACAGCTCATGTTCTCCAGCTGTTACCTTACTCCATTTTACTGATCATGTCGCAAGTGTACTGTCAGCTCTGCAGAATCCACCTTTGCTTTTAAGAACATGGCAACAACAACATTAATATACTGATCTTGTGTATTTTCTTTGTCTTTGTGTTCTGAAGTCAGACAAGAACTAGTAAAAAATATTATTTTATCAGGGTAACAAACTAATTAAAAGAAAAAGCTAATGATAAGAATTATAATAACTCTGCACTACAGATGCAATTATAAGGAGATAACTTCCAATTACAGCAGCAGTGGTGAAGTAGAAGGACAATTAGTTCTTCTCTTTGCTGCCTGAAGACTGTTGTTGTTTAATGTCCTGTGGGGCAAGACAGCATGTAGAGGCATAAAATATGAAAAAAGTATGAAAAAGTACAAATACACTAGCTTTCTAGGAGTTTGAGAGAAGTTGTTTTTGTCCTGGTAGCTGACTGTTGATCAGCCAGCATCTCTCCAAGTAACATATGAAACTTCCCCATTACAACTTTCAAATTCTTGTTCCAATTGCTATTGACCTTATTTAACTCTTGATGTGTTAAGTACAAAACCCTATACCACTTGCCTTGTTTATAGACCTTATAAAAAATGAAAGCCATCCTGAATCTATAACAAAATCAAGAAAAAGGTGTCATCTTCAATAGAGAAATAAGGAGGTGCAATGCTACTATTTTGCAGAAACTCATGAGGACCTTCTATAGCTTCAGAAATGAAAAGGAAGATAAGCTTGCTATTGTTAGAGGTAACCAGGGGTATTTTAGCATCAGGAAAAAAAAATTGTGAGAGTAATATATTCCTAGGAAAGATATCACACGTAGACTGCAATTTTTGACAAATGCTAAATTTACACTTCAAATGTCAAATTTTGAGTGGCATATTCCAGACAACATCCAGCCTTTGGGGATCAATGAAATGGCCAAGCAATAGACAGCTCTCCTCAGCTACAGGACCGTAATACAGAGATGCTATTTGCAGATGGTGAACAATGAATTTTTAGCACATTTCTATATCTCCAGTGGTGGTGAATAACAGCCCTGTTCTGGAAATGGATGCCACCACCTTTCCCTAAAGGATGTACATACCTACCTCATAGTGTGTATGTTAGTGAAGGTACCAGCTGGTAGGCTCTGGAGGATTACAGCTCTCTTAGGACAAAATCATGTCAACACATGGACCCAACTGACTGAAATGCTTTTAGTGCCATCTGCCAATGGAGCGAAGCAGCTGACTGGTCTACCTCCACAAACCTTTTATATTTCTGTTTACTGCCCCTCTTCAACCTGTAAAGAAAGCACTTTTGCTTTCTATTATTTTCTACACCACTACTACTACTACATGAATACAGCTTTCATGTCATTGCCCCATTGAATGTAATCCTAATCCTGTTCTGGAAGTTTATGTTCAGAACTGATGTTTTCAAAACACATTCTTCAGCTTTTTCTTGTGTGCGTATGTGAAATATGAACGGACTGTTATGGTGTTCATAGTTAATACGTAGGTTCAGTAGGGAGGCTCTGGATAGAGTTAGCATTAGAGATGCTACACAAACAAATATATTGTACTGCTTAATACTGACATATGCTTAAGTATCACAAAAGGAGAGCTATACATTGATCGCTGAGGGTGCCTGACAATGTTATTATAGTTTGCATTTCACTGGTTGCATTTGCTTACTGAATGTGCGTTGCAAGAACATGGATCTGTAAAGGCAACATTTAGAGAAGAATTACATTTTTATGTAAAGGAAAAACAAGAAAGAATCTGGATATTTCTGAACAGGAAAAAGAATCACACAAATACATTTTGAGGACACATGGTGAATTTATGGAGAAATTTGAGTACTGTAAGTATGGTTGCCTCCATAAACATTAACTATTCATGTAAATAGAAGGAACTGCTCCAGTAAAGCAGACCTCAGAATGTACTTAGATTTCTTTTTTTTTTTTTTTATAGCACTCTGCCACTATCTACCTTTTAAAGCTGTCTATATTCAATAAGATTCCATTTCCATCTTCGGGACCATATATGCTAAAACTAGAAAAGAATAGTGTATGCTCTTTGGGGCCAAAGGCACCATGAGGCAGAAGGAATATGAAACATCGACACTTGTCTGCAGTATACCTGAAAAAGCACCTGGGTTTGGTTTTTTTTTGCTTTATTTATTTTGTGGAGAACCCTGGATATATTACTACATTTTTTTATTTTATTTTTTTTTTAGCACAACCCACTAAATGGGTAGATGACATGCTAAAATTACTGTTCTGTTGTCTTCCCTTTGACCATGATGGAAATCAATGGGAATATACCACCTTGATGAAGCTGTTATATATGCTGCCATGCACTGGGGACACTGCCATGGATCACGCTCCTTTGAACCTGAATGTCACCAATTCACCTAGCAGAGCGCTGTGGTTTTGCACTAATCCCAATACAGCATTATTCTAACACAAGCAAGCCATAAATTAAACGAACTACATTATGTACATACAACAGCTGTGCCTGTCTAGACATGACTTTACCTGATTGAAAGCGAGCTCTGGGATCAAATTCCACAAATGGCTGAATCTTTACATCTCACCATGTGTTAAGCGTGTCCAGATGGCAGGTGATACACTAGTATTAACAACCTACTTTCCCTTCCCTGAAGTGTCTTTTATAGCACATTGCTGATGTTATTGTAAAGTTAGAAGAGATGCAAAATATTTTAAAATAATCCTTGTGAGAAAAATTATAACAGAGTGCATTCATGTGCTTCACATACATACATACACAGTGTACTTTGTAATGCTTCCAAGACAGGCATTGTCCATTTACAGGAGAAAAAAAAAAAAAAAGAATAATCAGAGATAAACAGATGTATAATAGGAAAATACTGGTTTGACTGCTTTGTGTTGGCACTTACGCTTACTCAAAGCCATTCTTTTACTAGCCCGAGACACAGAACCCAATATTTTCAGTTGGATTTTGGGATGCTCTCCTCAGACAAGTGCTGTACATTGGAAATGATTAGTAACAAAACTCAGTTTGTCCATCCTTCAGTATAAATATCTGTTCAACATGAAGGCAAGTAAAAATTATTGCCTCCACTGAATTTTCACTGGGTAGCTCAGGTACCACACTAAGGACCCTGTGATGGCTATTGAATCATTGCCCCAAATATATTTAGAACAGGAGTTTCCATAACTGTGAAAGACGGAAAGTATATAGAGTTTGTTGGCCTTTAACTCGGACTTCTGCATGATGTGAGGTGGTGGTCAAATGCCGGCATGCTGGGCTGCAATATCAAAGACTCCAGTGTCAAGATCTTCTTGGTGTTCTTTTCTTATTCTCTCTCTTTATCCACATGCATTTGCTCATTTCAGCTTTTGGAAAATAAATGTGTTTGGGAGGACAAGATAGCAGGTTTTTTACAAGAGCTAGGTGCTTAGCGTTAGTGCTACTAAAACAAACCAACAAAATATATCCGAAAGTAGTTGGCACATGAGTGACTGCAGAGCAGGTCACCTTTTCTATCTTGTATAATTTTTGGTAAAATAGCTTTATATGGTGAAAAGTACATAGGCCCAAAAGCCTATGCGTTGGTGGGCTCTTTGAGCAGACAAGAAGGGTATAGTTAAAGAGTCTGGGCAACCAGTGATACCTGGGAAGACATCCCTCTAACAGCATTTGGTAGAGTGGCACTGATAATGTGAATTAAGGTTATGGATATGACCCCATTACATCACCAAGCAAAAAGGGGGAGTGGTAGCAGCCTGCTGCAGTGTCATATGGCGGAACTGCAGCCACACAGCCAAGCGGTCACAGCGCTCCACCTAGAAATACATTTGCTCCATTACTGATCTGTTACTGTCATTACTCCATCGTATGCTCTGTTCCTAATAGGGTAACTACTTACACAAGAATAATATTCAACAACTCTTTCATTTATTCTTTTTTTAAACGTCCGCCTTTCCCGTTATTCCTAATAAGAGACAAGTTACCTCACTTTCTGTTCTTGTGGGTTCACCATTTCCAGGTGTTGCCTTTCCTCTTAGGATAACTCCCTGACCGCACTTCCAAGTGGTTAGTGCACTTCTCGCCTCAATGCCATCTAATAGAGAAGAGCACTGCAGCCTTAATCAATAGCTGTCATTGGGGAGCCTTTTGTAGAATTCTGTTTGGAAAAAGTGTGTGGAATTTAACCTTAGATCTTAACAAGTAGGCATTTCTCTCAAGTTTTATTGATTGAAAAAGTAATATAAAGTCACATGAAAATGCAGGTTGTAGGGCAAAGGAAGAGTTTTGTTAAAATCAGACACTTGACAGGTTGAGTTTCCTAATCTGAACTCAGGTGGTGACACTCTTGTTTTTATAAAATCCTCAGTAAGTGGCATATTGCAAAAGGTGCTTCCCTCCACCCTGTTCTCAAATAGTAGTTGATGATATGGGTCACCATCTATCTATAGTTCTACTTCATATGCTTAACACAAGCAATGAAAAACAAAGTATTGTTTCCTTCTGATTTTTCCTGGCCATGATTAATGAGAAAAAAATTGCTGAGGACGGTAATTTTATTGACATGGGCTAATGAATAAAGTTGTGTATCTAGATATAACTGTTATATACATGCTAAAATACTTCATTGAAATATTTTGATTGAATCTGCCATTCAGGGAAGTGTTGAATGCAGCTATGATTTACTTAGGTGCAGTAGACTCTTTCCCACAGAGCAATTTGAAAAAACCCTACTTATTGGGAAGCTCTTAAGCAGAAATTATGAGTATTATTGTGGGATGTCAGGATTTTGCCATATAACAGATTTGGGACCAATATGAAAACATAATATTTATATACATCTATAAACTATACAAAACCTAAATATTTTGTGGGTGAAAGACATAAGTGCATCAACACACTCAAAGTAGGAATTTCTATGTAATGATCATACTAAGTGCTGTAAAAAATGCTGTGTTCCTTGCCTCACATATATTGTGGTTATCCTGGGTTTATATAATAATAACAATAATATAACAAAACAATTTTGTACTTCACATTTCCAGTGTCCTCCTTTTCTGACCATCTATGCACTTAAGAAACATTAATCCATTATGCATCAGAATACTTTTTTGTTTACTATTATGATGGCCATATTATTATTATCATCATCATAATGTTAAATCTGTATTTTAAAAATATTATTATACTTTCACAGATAAGTCTCTGAGAGTGATTAAATCATAAGGCGTGACCAGCCAGCAGTAGAGCACAAACATCTTCATTCCAACTGAAATTACCAGGAATACAAAAATCTCTTTTTGCAAGTTAAAAAATTAAATAGAGAAATAGATTCTTATCTCCCATCACACTGTTGTCACCTCCCAATCTAGGTTTACACTGACAGTCTCTAAGGTAGGAATAGAAATTATGGAACAGCTTCTGTACAAGCAGCAGCTATGTGAGCTAGGTCTGTCCTGTCTAAGGTAGGGACATATATAAAAGGTCTGGAAAACCACGTCTGCCGTTGGGATGATGATGGATAGGGATAAAGTACTCACTGTCTCTTCCAGTACAAGCTCTAAGAGGTATCAAATGAAACTCGTCCATGCCAAGTGTAAAAGAAGCAGTGGCATCCTTCCTGCAGCAGAGTTAGAACTAAGGAGCTTCCTGGCCAAAGATCTTGCGAGGCCCAACAGTTCACATTGGCTCAAGGGAAGGCTGCACTAATATATTAACTATATTAGCATTTTCCACAATGCTGCTGATCTATTACATAAATTTTATTAAGAATTAGAGAAGTGGAAAGTGACAAATATGACACTGATTTTTAAAAGAGCTCTGGGAAGTATCTGGTTAATTACAGGCTGTTAATGAAGTGAAGTGCAATTACAGACAGTTTACAAAGTGAAGTGCTGATGCGGGAGGTATAAGCTAAACTGAGGAAGCTCCATGTCACACTGTGTAACTGAATTTATGGAACTCGTCAGACTCATTGAGTTTGTGAAAGCATTTTGCTCCAAAGCAGGGAAGGTAAATAATTAAGTATGTCCATTAGGGGTGGCTTCAAATCTCAGAAATTAGCTAATGACTGATAGAAACTGAGCAAATACACCTACGAAAAATCACTCTAACCCACCCTATTTTCAACATCCTAGTCATCTGCTATAATCATCTGCTAAGCAGTTAAAATACTCCTATTTGTAAATTTTTCTCTTTTGATTATTTTTCACAGAAACAACTACAACCATCCAACCCTTCCCTTCTCTATTTATGCCAAGTTCATTCTATGTTCTTTTTATTCTTTCTCCCAGAATCTGCATGTTTGTCAAAGACAAGCAAGGTAAGCTGCATCAGATACCAATGAAAGAGGTAATTTCTGCTCACTCCTCAGTTCAGAAACATATTGGTCATGTCCTGGGATCTTGCTCTTAAGAAAATGTGATGCAAAAACTGCGGGCTGCAAGGCTCCCAGAGGGACCACAGCCACTCTTCGTCTTGTTGTAACTCCAATCCTCTCCCCAGTACCAACACGGGCACCACCTGTGTACCCAGTTTAGTCATGCAGCTTTTATTAGCACTTTAAATCTGACCCACTGAGGAAAATAGCTTCTATAGCCACCACCAAAAATGAACATGAAATCTGCCTAAAGTACAGCATCTTTTCTACGAGCAGAACTCTAGTAAAGCCTTGTAAGCAGTCACTGGTACAAAAGAAGAGCAACAAACCTAAAAAATTAATGTCATTTCCTAGTGATCTAACAATTTTAAAAATTGTATATAACTGTTCCCTTGGCCAAGATTTAAAATTACATTCAAATAGTCTTATTTGGATGTGAACCAAGGATTACCTTTTCTTACTAGAGTAACAAATCCAGAACCATACTTCTGTAAATACAAACATTCAAATAACATTTCCAGAGGCTCTTTATTTCTCACTTATATTAAGAGAATCACCTTTTTCTTAGAGTGCAATTTTCTCCATACGTTAGCAGAAGATATGGAGTTTATCAAGGAAAGAAATAGGAAAAATGAATTATAAAACAGAACTAAGCATACTCTGTATGACATTGCCCCCATACAGACCTATGGCTGTTCAAGAGCTTTTCATGCCATTTACTTGAAGTCAAATCATGCTGCAAAGCATAAAACGCACCACACTAGCTCAGGACACACAACTGATGTACAAGGTATTTCAGTGAGCACTTAACTTTTCTAGACTTACTTTTCCATTTGCTGCAAATCAATCACCTGTATCATGTGTAGCAAAAACGAAACATGGCACATAGTTTCTAATGACAATTGAGACAATCTGAACCAACCTTGTTGGAAAAAGCCTAAGTTTTAGCTGTTATAAATTAAATACCACCTAATAATATAAAAAAGCAACTGACTTTAAACTTCAAAATTCAATTACATTGTCACAAGGACAAAATATAGTATTCCTACTATAAGACAACCTATTTCCTGTTCTACACTGTATATAGTTTACTTGGAACTTTACATTATATTTAGGTTAATATTATTTAAAAGTTAAAAAAAAAATAAATGACTACCCAATATTGTCAGTGATACATCTTTTTCATATGGAAAGGCTGAAGGTAGCAAGATTTTTTCCAGTCTTGCTAATATCTTGCAATAAAAAGACACTGTATATTAATCCAATTGGGTTGATAAACAGCTGGTAGACAGGTGGAAGTAAGTGTGGCAATACCAGTTTTCCTTAGTGAAGATTTGACTCACCTTGGAGAATAAATTACTTATTGCTCTACTCTCACTCATCAAAACCCAAGGTAAGGAACAGAAAAAGAGCATCCATAAAGCCTTGTCATTTGTTTAGTCAAAATATTTGCAATGCAAGAATTTCTCCTCTGCTGAACTGTAACTTTTCTTTCCTTTATTCTTTCTTGCTAAGGATAATCAACAAGTGATCATTTAGCATCCATGGGTAAAAAAATATATGTGAGGTTAATTTCTGCATCTGTACCACTTTTTGGCTTTCTGAGCTCTAACGTTTTCTCTTTCAGAAGTCAAAAGAAAATAATCAGGTGCTAGCAGCTGGTAAAAATGAATGCAAATGTGTTCTTTAAAAGGAATGTGTTTCCTTTGAAAGAAAGTGTGTTGGTTAATTTTGTGTATGTGTACACAATAGGAAACACAAAAATTGCGTATCGTACATCAAAAACTAAGCAGAACCTATGATATTATTTGATATACAACTGAAAGAATTCCTATCCTCTCATTCCTGACTATTCTACTTATTTAGCCTGAAGAGAAATCTACATATTTATCTCCAAGCCAGTGCCAACATGGTAGACAAGAACACCTTAATACCCACAGCTGAGCAGCTCTTGTCAAGCCTTTCAGAGGCGCTGTAAACAATGGGATTTCACTAAATCACTGCCTGGTTGGTCTGCAGCCACAACACTCAGGAGATTAATATTCCATACATTTTTTGTTCTAGACAACACTAATGTGTTTGCAAAATCCTTCCTCTTACAAGGACTCCAGATTCACACTATGGTAGTTGCAGAGATTTCTTGATAATATATGTCAGAATTATACCAGTATTAACAATAACTTGAACAAGGAGAATGAAGTATCTAAGTATCATTCACAGCATTGTACTCCAAATCACCATTTCAATCATTATTTTAATTATTCCTGTAACGGGTCTGCAAAGAACCATTATTCCTTAGTAACCATTAAGGAGGAAATAAAAAGGAGGAAAAATAAAGTTAGGGTTGTATCCTTTCAATGAAGACTTCATGTGTAAGTATGAAACAAGCAAGGAAACAAAAAAAAAATACATATTGTTTTATGTATATGTGATATAGAACTGTATCACTTCCAAACCAAAATATGCATGAAAGATGGAAAGATAAATGTGGAAGCTAAAATACCAAAGCTAATTAAGAAAATTAACAATTTGGTATTTGACAAAAAACACATTTAATTAGAATTACAACAGCATGAAATATGCTTGGAGAAAATTGAAATACTAAGCCAGTAGGAGAGTTCTGCACAGAACATGAAAATTGGCTGTGAGGAAAAGAGACCAAGTTTACTATAAAATCTTTCCTGGGAGAGGAGGGATGACAAGTCTGCTTCCTTGGCTTTGCTGCTTGTTTTCCTCTACCCCATGGCATGCTGACAAATCCGAAATGGCCTTAGAATTTACCCAGTTCCTCATTCAGGATGAGCAAATGAAATATGTGAAAGAGGATTAATGTGATTACAATCATCACCAGAATGATTTTTCCACAAGAAATGCTATAAAAAGTGGTTTTTTGATGCTTCTAAATAAGTCTCCTTTTGCAAACATAAAGATACTATCAAGTAGGTGCTTGTAGGTGTGTATAAATGAGGCATGTAAATGTGTTTACTTTGTTAGCAAAGATGTATATTTTAATCCATGTTATCTCTAGTTCAGTCCCTTCAATTGCAAAAGGAAAGTAATTCCTTTCATTAGCATGAAGGACAAACTGGGCTGGAATATACTATTTTACATTTCCAGCCTCACACTTGACAAGGGTCTTCCAGCCTCTTGTGATGTTGAAATGCTGCCAAAGATGTCCAGTGAAGAGCGTGCTTCCTTTTCAAAAGCACTAATTTAATTCCTGGCCGATGTTGGTGGAGCACAGAGGATACTGAACCAGCAGCTGGCATGAACTTCCTCCAGGTTCTGCCTGCTGACCTCCTGGAACGTCCTTATGGCCTTTCCAACCTGCATGTTCTACAGATCTTTTCCTGTTCTACTGAGAAATAACAGTCCTACCTTTAAAGGGCTGGCCCTTGGCGTGGGAAGGAGGGATAGTACATCTCTGTGATTATGGGCACCTTTTCCAGGAGCGTTTGTTTGATTGTTTGTTTCTGTGCCATGGCGTGGAGGGCCAACATGACAAACAACATACTTTGTTTCAAAAGTAAGATGGCTACCCTGTGGCAAGGTCAATTTAAAGAAGATTTTTTGTCATTGAACTGGAAAAGAAATAGATAAGCTTGTCATTTTTCCTCATTTTTGTAAAGGAGGTGTATGCTGAAGATTTCCACAGTGATATTCTTAGACAACCTCAATTTCACATGAAAGCATGTTTCTGCCTCCTCTGCCTCTTCTGTGCTATATTGATAGGTCTTTGGTTGCGCCTACTATTTGTGAAGAAAATTAGCTCTTTCTCTTTTCCACTTCAAAATACTGCCTGGCAGGACCATCCTCTTCCTTACCTAAATGCATTTAAATTAGAAATTGTCTTAGAGGAAGAGTCTGGTAGAAGTATGAATTCAGTACGTGATTTCAGAAAGGAATAAAATTACATACACATGCATACATGCACCTACACATATGTACATAAATAAATTACATATATGCATATGTAGTACATTTATATGTGGTGCATGTATATATTTATTTCTGCATATACACACATACACACACACATTGAAATATATAAGTATACATACAAATCTCAATGCATTGTACAGATACATAATTTAACTTTCAATTAATGTGGCAACCAGAGGATTGAGCACCACACATATGCACACACACATGTACACTTGTGCATGCACATCTCCTTTTCAGACAAAACCACAACAAATTTAGATAGAAAAGTCTGTCAGAGTGAGAAAATAAAAAAATTAACAATTATTAGTATCATCATCAAATTTAAGGATGGAAGAATAAGTATGCTGCACATGTATTAAAAACTCTCTTTCCTTTGCCACTAAGGACATCTTTGCTCTTTACCCAAATGTCAATGAATTGAGCCGGCATAAAACAATTGTGAATAAGGTACTTCTGTGTGTTGAAGTGAATATTTCCTACATGGCAAATCCCAATGGTCAGAAAACAAAGTGATTCCATGATTTCTTAGGATTCAAATAATACTCTATGGATTCTCACTTTCCTAATATTGTCCTTAATATTCTATACAGAATACCACGTGGTTTTCTGTCTGCATACAGATAGAACCATGTGAAAATCTGAAAACTGTACAGGTATTTGAAATCTATATTTGATCTTTACATGACCAACTCTTAAATTTATTAATTATAAGTGATGAGTAGCCAAATACATACAGAAATATGAAAGAAAACATAGTCCTGTGGAGTTCTATTTCTAGAAATTACTTTTGGCATGTCACAAGCATATATCCCTGAAAAAGAAAAATCTTTTACATGCAAAAGTAAAACATGGATTAATGTAATTTTAAATATTTTTCTAATTTAATATTTGCATAGCAGCAATATTTGAAAGCTTGCGTTGGGCTAAGGTGTCATATTAGATTCTATGACAGCTCTTTTCTTAACAACAATCGTTAACAATCCATCACATTTCTGCTTTCAGGTGGAGAAATTAGTTTTGAGTTTTAGTCAGAACTTCTAGCTTGCTTTCCAATGCCACGTTCTCCTTTTAAAGGTAATGCATAGTTTTTAGAGCTTAACTCTCTGAGTAGGTTTTTGGCAAGCTCTCTCAACTCCAGATTAAATCAGAACTCTCAGTTACTCTGACAGTGAAAATCCTACGCTGAATTTGCTTCTGAACAGCCCCTTTCAAGCAATGAAACCACATAATTGTTAGAGTTTTGTCTACAAAACTTCAATATCTTCAATATTTTCCACTCTGTTTCTGTTAATGTCTGCACAATAAAGAATCCCCATACAGAGTGGACTTCTAAGTCATCTCTGGGTTTCCAGTAATTAACTAGCTAATCACAGTGAATAATCCAAGTGTTTTAATTTGTGTCTAATTACTATGTACAGTTGTAAAGAATGTGGATACATAAACTGTAAGGTAGGCTAGATGGCTTTCTGAAAGCATTCTGAATTGTCTCAGCAAATATGTTTCATTGCTGAAAGTTACCAGTTTGACTAACAGTATCTGGCAGCACTGCATAAAGTTTGTTAGTTGTTGGAAGCCTGTGTGTTTTGGTGAGGAATAATTCGGATAACTCTGTTGCAAAAACATTGGATTCACAAGGCGGGGGGAGAGGGGGAGGGAGTGAAATCATGTTTAGGAGAAAAAATTATGTGAGACATAAAAATAGAATTCTGACAACTTCTGCCACGACTCCTATGGGAAAACAGTCACAGAGTACATTAACTTCTCTCTAAGGGTTATATAAGGGTCCCTGTACGTTCTCTGGTCCTCCATAGGAAAATGAAACATCTACAGAACCTGGTCTGAATTAAATTAATTTTCTCCTTCAACACAGTTTGACAGTTCTTTTTTCCTTTTATTATGAACAAAAATTGCTGTTGTACAGCAGCAAGATGAAGTTACATTACTTTATTTTTTTGCCTTTTTTTAAAAATTACATTGTTATTTGCTGCTGTCATTAGGAACGCTGGTATTATCTGAGTCAATGGCACCTATTGATTGTAATAAAGGGTAACTTCTGCAGTTAGTACTGTTGGATGCTGTTAGCAAGCCTAGGCTTAGAGTGGGACTGAAATTGCTGTAGGCATCATAAAAATTGCCTACCAGAGGACAGGTGGGAATTTGTACCACATTATCAAATTATAATTCTGTGTGCCAGAGTTGGGTTTCTTCCACCTTCCTGTATGTAACTTCTGTAATAAATAATTATATTTACTCAAAGACTCTCATCCCAAGATAATCTCAAAACCATAATGACTGATAAGTAACTTGGTTCCAACACATGTCTGGACCAGCTAGTGGACACTGAAAGTTTTACAAGATATGGAGAAAAGAGAACACAAAGTTTCACTAAGTATAGTAAGCCAGGCATCTATCCTTACAAAACTGCTTTAGAAGGAGATGGGTCAGCATGTTCTTTTGTTTACTTTCACCTGTATGTTCACTGCATATCCCAGGCACATGATTCATTTCATGTCTCAGTTAGTGAAGTTACACTAATCTTTGTCTTTTACAGCATTATGCTACTATTTCGTTATAAATAGTCCCATAAACCTCCTTAAATCATTAAGAGGGACAGAGACTCTTTGTAGGTAGCATGGATTCAGGCTGAGAGTCATCTAGGCGCACCCTTCATTCACACTGTTTTGTGACTACTTTGGCAGGTACAGTATAGATCTATTTCAGAAGAGATGTTATATGATAATTACCATGGGACCAGAGCAGAATGTAAGGTTTCATTTCATCACTGTATGTATTGTAAAGAGATATTTATAGGTAAAACTATACTCCTGCATGCAGATTGGCAAAAGAACTTGCATTTAGCAATTATGGGCAAATACCAAATCTGGTACATGTAAAATGTTATGGATGTGCCTCAAAAGGCATCTGATAATGCAGATGGATAAATACTGTATATTTTTACTGACCATTTTCATGCAAGCCACCAAGCAAAGTGGAAATAGCACATATAAACCTGTTTTTCAGGATGATCAGAATAATAGGTCTATTTCTTTGAGATCATCTAATTTCTATTTATTTTTGGCTTTCATAAGCACCACTCATCTGTGAATTTAGTGAATGGTTTCTACAGGTATTTGTAGATTTAGATGCAGACATAGTTATCAGAAAACTCCAGGCCAAGGAAAGGAAAAGCACCTGCTGAGAAGATACTGTGTGAATGTCTCCCAAGACTAATTTAACCCTGTAGACCAGTAGCCCTGTGGCACCAGCAAGAATGGATAAACACAGGGCACCGAGAACACACTGATCTGTCCAAGGCCACTGGCCCACGCTGGCATCACCGGTGGGCTGTGTGAGTCAGACCGCATCCATCAGGGCAGCAGCTGCTACAGGCAAGTGAAGACCTCAGGAATATGTATTTGTACCTCAGAGAGCAAAGGGCACTCTGAGGGAATTCCCAAACACCTAAATAGATGCCATTAGGACACCAGTACAACCTCTGACTCTGGACACACTGTTGGGATTGCCCCAACAGGATGGCTATGAGTAACTGAATTATGTGAGTAAGTGAACATGTTGTGTGAATGGTTGTCTGGTATTAGTTCTAACAGCTTGATTCCATTAGTAATAACAGCTGCATCTTCTCTCAGCTTGATCCTCTATTAAGGTATGATCATTTACAACATGTCTACTCCCGACCAGTTCACAAACTGACTTCAGAATTTCAGAAGTTTGTTCATAAATGAGGACAAATAACTGATTACAATAAAAATAATGAAGAAAAGTAAAGAACAACATTTCTTTCATGCACTGAAGCCTTTGCACATGGACAGAGGGAAGGGAACTTGCTTTTGCTTTCTCAGAGATACCAGGACTTCCTGAATTTTAAACCATTTTGAAGGGAAAATAATTTAATTTAGATTCTGGCAAAATGGAAGGTACCTATTTAAGACCTTCTTGGCTAGTAATGGAAGTTTGTGTGCTGGAAACCCTCTTTGAAATAAACCTGAAACAAGTTAGCTGGCAGGTAGGTTTGTGCTGCAAGGGATTCTGACAACCTGTCAAAGTTCCACTTTTCTCACATTCAGTCAACCTCTCTCTTCTAAAGAAAGCATAAAATACGTCAAAATGACAGCTGCCGAAGCATAGCAGAAGCAGCAGCCAGCTAACTGCTAGGCCTATTACCTTAGGAAAGAAATCATGGAAAACTTGTTTAAATGGCACACACTGAATAGGAATACAACTTGCCTGGTCAAATAGTGACTCAATTACAGTCGTTTTAACCCTTCAGCTACTGTTACTACTGTCTCCACAATTCAATTTTTTTTTTTTATTTTATTTTGAGGTTTTCACTAGTATAGTAGGAGCAAACTGATATAAAATGGGAGTACTTTGCTGTATCTAATGACTTTCCAAAATTAAGTTGCCGCAACATTGAGTAGAATTAATTTGAAAGGAAATCCAAAAGAGACAACTCTGTAATTATATGGGATTTTAAAATAATTATTTGGGTCAATATAATCTTGATGATCTTAAAAACTGGAAGCAGAAATAACAGTGTTTGCTTGTCTGAGGTCTCAGTTACTTCTCCTGCTTCTGCTCTGCAGAATTACGTACGTGCAGAGGGCATCATATTCTCACCTAGCTTGCCAAGATTATAGTGGGAGATCCAGTTCACATCTCTGTCCTGTTTCCTTCACTTTAGTCCTGGTTATGCCAACAGAACAATTCTTTGGCAGACAGGGACCTGGTCCTAGACTGGAAAGCTTAAATGCATTTTCTGCAAACACGTCTCTAAGGCTGTCTTTATAGCTCAGCTAAACCTGGATGGAGTCTCAGGACAAAGAAAGGCAATGCTCTGACTCCATGGCTCAATTTCAAAAGTCTTCTGCAAACAACAGAGCTCCTAGTGCTTCTCGCAAAAAGGTCGTAAAATCCTTTGCCTAGGAAAGTCTTAAGCAACATAAATACACCAGCGGCTACTGACTGTACTGGTGCGTGTGTGCACACAAAGTGTGAGAAGACAGAGACCTAGCATATGAACTGATAGCTCCCCAAAGACAGAGTTGCAGGGTAGATTTGTCCTAACATCTTTTAACTACAGACTTTAACCTTGACCTCTTGTACTTACAAGTTTAAAAATGAAATAATATTAAGTTTTTGTTATGGATGCTGGAACCTTCAGATGAACTAGATATAAATGTTGCATAATAATATATCTGAAAAGCAGCAAAATGGTAATGAGAATTATTTTTCAGAGCTGGAAACAATATGTCCCCTCTTCCTGTTGTGTGGAAATATGAAAGTTACATCCAAAGAGCTGCTGCTATGAATAGGGAGGCCTGCCTTAGCTGTTTTGAATAAATTCCTTAAAAACTGAGTCTCAGACCAGTGTCCTGTTCAACCCCCTCTTTACTGGCTTTTAGTATTTCTAATTGCATATCTTCTAATGGAAATTAAAGTGGGCTAAGTGAAACTGTGGAAATCATCTCACACAATTTCCAACCACTTCAAATTATATGGCTTAATCTTTACTCAGCAGATCTTGGCTTAATTTTTCAAGTTTAAAGTCTTAAACTTAAAGTCAATTCTCCTTTTAAAGGCTGTAGTTATTCACTTGCTCACTATGGTTGGGAAACAGTAGCAGTCCTCAGTGTGGGATGGGGAATCTCTCTGTTGCACTGAGCTGTTCAATAAGGCTCTGGAAAGCAAATTCCCTCCAAGTAATTTCTAAAGGAGAGGTTTCCAGCTGTGAGGCAAGTTTGCTTGTGTTGTATGAGCACCCTAATTACTCCGCAAAGAACATTATGTTCTCATACCCAGTCTTTGAGAAAAATTACAACAATACTGCGGTGATAAAATTGGCAATGAGCAACACAACCAAGAAAATCAACAAGAAGCTATTCTTGCTGTAGCTAACTATGCAATCTTAGTCATATTCCTGATTTTCACATACCTCATTAAGAGCGAACAAAGAGCTGGTCTGCCTGTACATTCTTGTAAACAGTCCCTTAAACCTGCTTTCTTTACAGCTTCCATCTGCCTTCTAATTTGCCTTCACTTGGGGAAGCAGCAAAAACTTTGAACTGGTATGTCACATTCTTCATTCTATCTATTTTGTTTCATTAAAGATGCTTGACAAGCTTAAATTCAAACATCGAAATAATAGTTAGCAAAGAAATGGCAAGCTAAAGCACAACACTTTTGTTCTTTGCTTTTAGGAAGCTTCCTCTTCAAAGAACCTGAAGTTGTTTGGTGGCATTAGAAAAAAAAAAAAAAAAAAACAACACAAAAAAAACAAAAAACCAAACAACAAACCGAGACAACCCCAAAACAAAAAAACTGATACTTAAGGCCTCTGCAGAATAGTCATAACAGACCTGGAGGATTTATCTGCAAGAGTTCAACGCTGCTCTTTAATTCCCATTCTCAAGCTATTAAATGTAGCTAAGATTAGTGCAGGACTACAAATTTAGGCAGGAAGAGAAAAACAGGTCCCTGTTCTTTACAAGTACACATATTTTTATTTATTGTTAACAGACTTCCCTGTATAGACAATAACTCCTGAGCTATTTCAATCTTTATGACTCAATCACTGTGTCAATCACTAGCCAAGCATTTCACATACTAAAGTCTTCACTCAACATTAATTCTTGATGTGGTGAAACCACACTAAAGGGATTTTGTGCTTGTACTGGAGTCTGCAATTTTGTAATTGTACTGGAGTCCGCAGTTAACACATCTCTTATTAAAACATGATAATTCTCATTCTTTTCAAAATTAATGTTCTAGATAGAGTTTCACTGACCTGCCTGGAGACTGAAGACATCTATATACAGAGAAGATATAGCAGGACAGCAGCCAAACAGTGTTTATGCCTTCATGAAGCCCCTATTCTGAATGATGTATTTCAATACCCTGTTCTAAGGACATATACTGGGGTGGAGCGGGATGGGGAAAAAAGGAGAGCACTTTTAGGTAATCAGAAATTATCAAAAGAGAGAAAAGTATTTGTTTAGGACATATGAAGTAGGTAAATGCACCAGAAACAGAATCTGAAGTTGCATGTAACACGATCAGCCTCTAATTATGTTATATGAAATTATGTCCTCATAGTGTGCAAGGAACTTGGAAATAATGCTTCTGTTGTAGGCTTTTGATGGCAGTTGGTGCCCTTAGGTGAGAAGATCAAAACCAGAAGTATGATTTTTTCATTTATCTTAAGAACATATCAATATGCAATTCTTAAACTCCCTAAAACATACCCATACTCTGTCACCCTCATTTTTAATTCAGAGTCCAGGGCTGTAAAGCTCCAGCTTGATGCACATAGCTTGGTTATAAAGCAATCAGTCTCACTAGATGTTGGAATGACCTGCTTTCCACCTAAGGGATTAACCAAAAGGGGAAGTTGATCTGAATATCCTGGGGCAGAGGAGATCTATTGACTCTGTGAATCTCAGAACTGCTCATGCAGTAGAACAGGAATTTTATCCAGCGGAAAAATGAGATGAGGGTCTCTCAAAGGATCTTGGAAACTCCTGCCCCTCACTTGAGCATAAATAGTGTGATAATCTAGCTATATAGATATACAGCTTAAAACAGATGAGCCTTCATCAATGCATATTTCTAATACTTTTAAATGAGACGTTCTGATCTAGACCAAATTAATAAAAATAATTCTATTTTGGTTGCCAGTCTTAATAGTGGGTAAAACTTACACATTTTTTCTTTCACTTGTCTGTTTCAGGACTCAGCAGCAAAAAAGTATGTCAATCTTAAGCAAAAAAAGAGAGACAATATATGAATAATTTCATTAGAAAATTTTGAATATATTTTCAAACTAAAATGTTTAATTCAAAACGAATGAAACAATATATACACCTAAAGGTGTTACTTCTGCTACTAAGTATTAATTCTGATTCTAAGTAACCCATGCTTTTAGTCTTTCACATTGTGACAGGGGATTAAATATTTCTCCAAATCTAAAACATTTAGTCAATTCAATCTAAACATGCAAAATATTTGCAAAATTTGTATTCAAGGACTTCCATATAAATATACTCAAATATTTCAATATATTTGACTTGAAATGGGATTGAATTTAATGGCTTTCTAAAAATGCCAATATATTTTTCAGAAAGGAGGGTGCAAAGGTAATGCATGGAATCATTATTTTGTGTTTCACTTTTTCTTTCCTATAAAAGATATATACTTCTGTGTTTCCTGATGGAAAGGAACTGTTTCATAACTAAAACAAAACAAATTTAACTAACTTCTTTCCATGATGTGTTTTCAACAATAAGTACGAGAGCACAATAATCTGTTATGTATTGTGCACTGTAACCATAGACCTGCTGTCAGTGTGAAACTTAGAAACCTCACGCTAAGAAACTTTGGAAGTGTTCACCCACCGTAGAATTTAATTTACACCTCAACTAAGGGACTAAAACATATTCATACAAATATTTGGTTTTATATATAAAACCTACTATGTTCTGTAAGGAGCAGCAGATTAAATGACCCTTATGATTTGTAGAGGGAAAAAATGTCTTCTCTCGTCTTTCTCTCTGATACACATCAGAGACTTGATGGGATGGTGCCAAGATTTCCTCCCGTATGTGATTGCTAGTTTACTAGCTACTGCTTAAGGTACTGTGTTTTGGTTCATAAGAAGATCAAATCTGGACTTTAATTTGAAAACCTTTCCTCTTCTTATGCTGCTATATTTCCATTGCTTTCTGTGAATTAGTTCAGCTTTAAATTTATCAGTATGATAGCTAGTGATCCATGAGGTAACTCTTCTTACACCAACAGAAACCCCATCCCATTTGGGAAAGAAAAACAAATCTATTAACAGACATCTAGTGCTTTCACAGGGCTGATTCTTTCATAGAGAGCTGGCACTTTTGGATGACCTGGCAGCAACAAATTCAAGGTGGTCTGTGGTATTTGACAGTTAGATAATCATTTGTTCACACCAGCTTGGTAAGCTCTTGTTGAACTCCTGCAGGAAGGGAAACTTTAGTTAAGAGTGAGGTTCAGTTGTCCCTGATATTACTAAAGTCAGAGTAAAAGCAGCCTGCCCATCTCTCCTGTAATCTCATGTTTTAAAAATATGGTTCATTACCCTCTTTCTAGTGTTCTACCAAGAGCCACCCATGATGCATTCCCCCAAAATTCTGCTACCTTTCTCCACACTTCTGAATCACTGGATTCAAACCCTTCCAGCTGAGCTCTTAAGCCACCCCTGAAAGTATGTGTCATTGCAATAAAAAGAAGGGGGGTGGGAAAAAGTGCCTTTGTTTTTCACAATATTCAACAAAGTGGGGAGTGGGGAAAACCCCTTAGAGTACTTTGTTTAAAGAGATGGGGACTGTAGATGTCATATATCATACACCCCTTCCTTCTGTTTTTGTGTAATGAAACAGTCACCCCAGTGAGGACATAAATAGTGAATCCTCTCAAATGCAGATGGGTGACATTTGAAAACCTCATTCTAGTTACCTTGATTTCTTTTGTGTTTTTTTTGGGGGGTTTGTTTTTTTTTTTAATATCATTATAATTATTGCAAAGAGTTTATTTAGGATGCAGGCTCCGCAATGGCTTCAGCAATGTGCTAAACACTTGCTATTTAAGTAGGTCATGTGACACTATTACTGCTGCAATATTAGCACATGAAAATGGCTTTTTGGCAAACAAGTAAATCTGAGACAAAGCATGCTATGCACAGACTGTAATTATGGCTGTATACTTTTTCATCATGGAGTGAAGAAATTTAGAACAGTATTTACTGTCGTAATTAAACTGATTCCCCCAAGAACTACAATGAACTTTGGGAGGTGATAAATAAAAGCAGCAGCAAGCTGTTCCTTTGAGATTTACACTCTGATGATAAGATCTCCTGAGTTCCTGGTGAGAGAAGAAGAAGGTAGGTTCATAATTTATCTTTTTCAGGCCTGGTCCAAAACCTATTAGAATCATTAGAAGTCTTTAAATTGATTTTGTCCAAAGTTCATTCTAAAGTCATTTCATTCTTGAAGTATAGGTTTTAATTTTCTAATGCCAAAATTAAAACAGAAATTGCTTATCATTTTCCTTTGAAGGAAACGGTTTTAGCATTTATTTTAGATAAAAATGATTCTTATATTTTTCACCCACATTTTCTACAGAGAAGGAACAAGTTTTTCTGGCCAATAGGAAACACATTTTTTACAGATCTGCATAACTAGCTTCAAAGAATATTCAAGAGAATTTGAAGTGTACAGAACTAGACACAAATAACATTTGTTGTTTGTTAAACTTCACATTTAAGCAAGAGGGCAACGGATCTTTCTGCATGCTTATTTAAAGGTCTGTCTCTTTCTTCATGCACATAGATGTGACGGTTTTGTATAAGTAATAGAGGAATAAAACATGCACTAATGTCTTATCAGCCTGCCAGTCCCGCACAGGACCCTTGGGTTCTCGAAAAGGAGAGGGCAGGAGTGCTGGGCTGACGCAGTGGTGTGAGCTCACCATTTGACTCCTGTGCCAGTAACGACAGTGTTTACTCCACCTTGTGCCCCTTTGGGGAAACATTCTAGAAAAGGAAAAACAATGTCAGCTATATGATTGAAGTGGATTCAAATATGCTGTAAGCATCAGCCTGGCTGCGTACAGGGGGATGTGAAATAATTTATATCATATTATTAATTGAATTTGATTGCTGGGGTTGGGTTTCCTCCTTTATGTAGCTTGTGTACTCAGTGCGGTGTGTTGGCTTTTTAAAAATGATTTTTCTTTAAAGCTTTCTGCAGCATACCCCAAATGGGGTTGTATTTTCAATTAATTGGAGTAGGAAGGAGCAATCTCCTCCTTGAGAAGACTGAGAACATGACAGAAAACTCCAGTTTTGGGAGCTGCTTCTTCCCATTCACCCAGCACCTCTGCCAAAACCATGTTTATAGCATGGCAGCGGGATGGATAGTCACAACACAGCTCTCAATCAAAATAGGTGAAGGAGTTGCGCAGTATGGCTTATGGCGTGCTATTTCCTAGATGTGTTACGTGCAGTTGTAGTCTATTTAAACTACTTTCCCAATGACTTGTCATTCTTCCTGTAGTACTTGTGGTTACTTGCATCTGTTTATAGAGAGACAAGAAGAAACTCACTATAGATAAACTGATATTTGTATAGCTCTCTATAGAACACTGTCATTATGGAAAAAAGGTGACTGTACTTGGGGAGGGGGAAAGATTAGATGAGAGTGGTTGCATGAAAGCTAGGATTTAATCTTTTCTTGCTTAAGACTCTTCCAAGCATTGTATATTGAAAAAAGCACTCTCAGAAACAGGCTTTACTGCTCTATATTTCTTAAATGGGCATATCAAAAAGCAAGTTCTTGTTCTTTATTTCAGGTAACTTCTGAGTTCTGATATTTATGTTTGAGTCTTTACTTTTTTTTGCCAGCAAGTGTATGGGTATGTCAGTCAGATGACTGACATAGGTGAATCAATGATATAGTTTCTTAATCCCCCTGGAAAGAATGGACTAGGTGGACAAGTCAATGGTTAATAAGGGAGTAATGCATAAGCTTTTTAAAGACACAATGTGAACAGAATCCCACCTGACAATCTTAGGGGTTACATTTTTCAGATGAAAGTATGGATTCCTGTGGTGAAAGTTTGAACCTCTAATGAACAGACTTGCAGTTTTGACAATAACAATACTAACAGAGAGGATTAATTAATCAGCTTTTTCAGTCCTACCTAAATCATTATTTTCTTTCTAATCACAATGCAGCAATTTTAATAGAGCAGAAATTAGAATTTGCATGATTTGGTCTCCAGTATATTAGTCTTGTTCATTCTGAAGCAACTCACACTTCCCCTAGGGACATACGCTGCCATATTATTTAGTTTTCCTACCTATTTTTACTTTAAAAGAAAAAGAACATCTTTGACAAACACCTTCATCAACAAACTCAAGGCATCTCACTGTAGATGCATTCTGATCGCAAAATTTCCTTCTATCTTGGTGGTGAATAAAATAAATAAACTATCCTCCTTGTTGTGTAAATTACAGCTACTGGAACAAAACCAGAAAACAGAGATGACAAAAAATCATGTTGAAAGCTGCTGTCTGCTGTACATGACATAAAATCTTAAAATGAAGAAAAAACCCCTAAACCAGTGTGGACACTGCTTACTGTGTCTAGTAAAGATTCTTGCTCTGGATTCAAGTTGCTTTTACATAGAAAAGATTTGTTTTTGTAGAGGCTCAAGAATCTTAGTAGTGTAATGAAAAATATTCAATAATTTGCACTTCCTTTCTTCTCACTAGCCCTTCATCTTTTGATCAGAGTATCTGGTTATAATTCAGAGAATACTGAATAGATAACTTAAGATCTCTTCTAAACAGTAGAGACATTCTAAAGAAAATCTTACAGTTACCTCCAAAACAGAATTTGAACTCTATCTATCATTATAGCATGGAAAAAAATTGAGAGTCCTCTCTCAGGATCATTTAATGCTGTTATGTAAGCTATAATAGTAAAAAGTATGGATCACATTGGAGTGGCAGATTATCTGGAAGTGTGGGGCCACAATAAAAATTTATTTTTCCTCCTTGAAACCATTCATCTGTGTTTACTACCAAGCAACTGAGAGGATAAAACTTAAGGAAGGATTAGTATGCAGGTGGGAAGTGTGGTAGCCTACCACAGTTAGCATTTAAACAGATGCCAGAAGAAGGAAATATTGATCCAACACAGGTCAGAAGAACCTGAAGAGTTTGCAAATGAAACGCAACACAGTTGCATGGACAATTTGACAGTTTGAGATAGTCTTTTATTAACACTGATGGAAAGAGAGAAGCCTGGGAGAAAAAAACCCTGAGGGCTGGAATCTACAGAAGTGTCTGGGGGACCCACCCTGGCAGCAGTCACTGAACAAGTGCATATATAGTCAACAGATGTTCAGAGTATAGCTTTGGCTCCCCTAAGTTTGTGTTTAACACTAAAAGAATAATTTATCCCTCTATTTAGGAGAATGACATATTCTACTAGTTATTTTATATTCAATGACTATTGAAGATGAAAAACCTCTAAAATAAATAAGCAATGTTTAAAAACCCACAGCATGCTTTAGAGCTTTAGGAAGGTAGATAAAGGTTTTTGATTGGTTTTAAAATGGAGCATGGAGGGACAATTAACACAGACACTGAACTTGTAATAGTTAGGAATAGAAAATACATCTCCTGACCACATAAGACCTATATCTACTTTCCAACAAAGATTAACTGCTAAAGTCTTCCTCGTATTTTTTGTTTAGTCTGTTTCTCAAAACAGAGCTTCATTGTCAAGATGCATTTCTGCAATTGCTTACAGCGCACTCATTTTCTGTACACAGGAGGCAAAGCTGTGGTCTCCTTTTGTCCTGTGTAATGAATAAAGGATCTTCAGCCTTTCTCCCTACCGTCCCTCTGGCTCAAGGTGGTTATATGCTGTGTTAGGAAAAATAGAGAAAGTTTGTAGAAGTGTATGTCTGATAGACAAGGTTTATTTTCTTGGTTTTACACTGTCAGTCTTACATTGTCCTCATAGCTCTTTACTGATAATGCAGTTCATGTTACATTCATCAATATGCCGTATACACTATTTCGAAGTACTTATGCTGTCATTAATAATGTACATTCTTACAATGCCTTCCATTCCAAAGTGCCCTAAACCACTTTGCTGAGTACAGTTCCAATCTGGAAGTGAACCCAGCTCCGGTGCACAGCCCTCTTCAAGCAAATGGTGGTAATACTGAGAGCTTTTCAAGGTCGGTTAACATAAGTACATAAAAAACGGAAATACCTGTGGGATGCACCACAGTATCTAAAAAGCACGTCGTGGTGCTAATTTCAGAGGCTGAAGGCTGCAAGCTGACAGGATAGTCAGACTTGAGTGAAGTGTAGGGAGAAAGACTTGGCCCATTGCAGAAAGCCAGCATGCATTCTGCCTCAGGGGAGCACTGCTTTTACAGAGAAACTGGAACAGAGTTTGAAGAACTAACTATTTGGAAAGAGATAAATAAGCAGATATAGACATATCACTGATTGTTAAAATCCCCATTATTTGGCTGATAACTTTATCATGCTAATGAATTGGTCTGCCTACCACTTGTATTGAACAGAAAACCTATCAAGATGATAAATATTATCAGATGGACTTTCAAACAAGGCACCATAGTTAAGACTGGTGACTACATCACAGGACTACATCTGTATATGTGCCTGAGCTCCCAATCACTTACATATTCATATGACATCCAACTGTGAAACAAATGCTTTACCTTAATATATGATACCCTAGCACACTCAATGACAATATGCACACTGCAGTACATCAGAGCAGCTGTTTCTTCTCTGGGATGCTCTTATTTTCTAATTAAGGCTTGGAATTTTATGGCTATAACGTCAATGAAAAACTTTGCAGGTTTACATTGATTTTATTTTTTATCTGCCTTTGTACATATGCCATGGTAGGAGTAAGGTTGAGTCAATCAGGACAAAGTAGGAAAGACTGAAAACTGCAGAAAGTTAACGGTTGTTGTTTGGGGTTTTTTTTTGTTGTTTTTTTGTTTGTTTTTCATTTCGTAACATATTACTGTAATTTCCATAAACCTTTTCACTTACATATGCTATGGCCAGAAATTGTAAGAACACAAAAAGGGCTAGAGTTTATATCTGAATCAACCAATATCTCTTGCATCTTACAAACAAGTCACTTCTTTTGTGAGATTACCCTCTTAATATCTAAAATGTAACTGCACAAAGATTTCACATAAAACAGACTTGTAAGTATATGTAGCATTCTATAAAGAATGGCTGTCCTTACAAGAAGGCCCAATAAAATGGAAGGTTATGAAATAGTATGGTCAATTGTTATTTGCTCATTTAATTGACTTCAATTAAAGAAAATTAAGACATGGCTGAGATAAATCCACACTGTGTGAATGGGAAAAGCAGTCAATGGAAGTGCGCAAAACTGACAGGTTGTATACCAACGTTAATGACAATGGAGAAGTTTCTGTCACATTAAAATTTGAGACACAAAGTTTGCAGACTAGTATAATGAGGGAAGTCTGATTCAAGCTTTTCTTTATTCCAAATTGACAAGTGCCTTACAAAAAAGTGACTTCACATTTCCATTGGCTGGTCATTCCATGGACAGAATAGGCACAAATCAATTATTTATGATAGAAACTTCGTCCTCCAAAGGGAAGGTTGTAACACTGTATCTTTGTTTTGTTAAAAACAGGAGAGTGGAAAACGATCACCATATATTTTGAGAGTTTGTTGGAAGACAGAAAAATGGCAAACTGTGAAAAGGGCATATTTTTTAATTAGTAATGAAGCTGGAGTCCATAATCCAGAGTTTTGAGCCTTTAATTTACAATTTAACTGGCAGCTCAAACATCCGGATAAGACAGCAACTGAAATAACATTTTATCTAAATGCTTATCTCTTCAATCAGAAAGGGTATGAGGAATTAATTCTAAGTTTATCCTGTGAGATCACAGAGGGCAAAGCTAGAGAGATACGCTGGATTAATCCTCCAAAATCTTAAAAGCAAAACTCATTGGAGAGGCCAATAGAAAAGGGGAAAAACACCCCACCAAATACTAAATCTGACAAATATTGCTTGCATTTTGAAAATGTTTATAACTGATTTTTATTCTACCAAACTGTTTTAGTTCTTGATTGCAAGTAGATGCATAAAGTAATGAATGGCTCAAATAAAATAATATTTTTTTCTGATTTACGATTAAACATTTAGCATGTGCTATTAACTTCTTTCAACTCATATGCAAGAATGCAAGATGTAAACCAGCTCGCCTGTCACAGCAACACCCAAGCAAGATCCTGCACAACCTCATCTAGGTCAGTTATGGCTCCTTTGAGCGAGGGTTGGACACGAGGAACTCCCGAGGCCATTTCCAACCTAAAATATTCTATGCTTCTAATTGTTTACCCTATTTTCTCAGCTTAAGCAATAATATATTTATTGCTGTTTCACTTTTTATTAAAATTAGGTGAAGCCTACCATTTTCTTTGCTCTGAAGTGGACTAAAGCTCATACAGGGTAAGGACTTTCCGTTTACTGCTATATCCATACCATAGGCAACAGAACAAATCAGAAATGAGATGCCATTTAACACTCAGAACATATTCCAAAATCAATCTAAGATGGATTTTATTACAGAGTCAAGGCTAGTATGTTTGTTTGAGTTTAGACAACACTTTCCACATATGTGCCTCATTTGAAAAAGATTCATGCAGTATGGATTTATCCATATTTATTTCAACAATAATTAGTTATCATTGTGAATTTTTTTCTCTTCTTCCCACCTAGAAAAATAAACTACTCATATCTACTCCCCTTCAGCTCTTTAATAGTGAAATAAAGCTTGTTAAATTTTAAGTTCCGCTAGTCCTGCTCTGCTAAATCCCAGCAGTTCTCACAGCTCTGTCCCAGACCAGTGGTCTCACATGCTCTTTTGACAGACTTTATTTAAAAGTTGATAAAAGCAAACAAAGCCCATCTTTTAAACAGAGAAGCTAATGTTTACTGGGGAAAAAAATATTGTAAGACTCTCATATTTCTGTTTGTAGAAATTCTTTGATCACCGACATAAAGATAGCTTTGAATGAGCTATTTCAGACTCCAGAAGTAGCTGAACCGTGCTAACATTGGATGCACGAAAAATCCACAAAGATTAATTTAGCTTGTTTCTTAGCTGAGTAAATTGACCCAAACTTAAGTAATCGGTAATCCAGCAAAGCAAGTTTTTGCACAAAAGCTACCTTATTTATTTTGCAGTTAGTGGAATAGACAGTCCTATAAACTATCTGTTTAAGGTGCAGCATCTTGAGATCTTTAGAGACAAGGTAGAGTTGGTCACATACATCCGAGTCATTTGGTAAGTTTTCTTGGCTCATGTATTTAAGTCTTAACATCACACAGTCTTACACTATCTGTCATAAGTAGCAAAAAGATGTTGGTGAAAACCTCACGTTTCCACCTAAATAAGCAACTCTGCTTTTTGAGAAGTTAGTACATTTTACTTTTCAGAATCTGTCAATACTTTGGGTTTTTGTCATTAACAAATATTTAATCAACCAACTAGATCTGCAAAAGGCGTTTTGTTCCTCTCCGTTGCCCCCCACCAGCTTTTCTGTATTAAATCATACAAAATTGAAAAACTGAGCAGTTCAGCCTTTTTCACAGTAGATCCAGTCAATACTGACTAATGCCGGTGTTTTGCAAACTGATATGCTGAGAAGTTTCACAGCATGCACCGGCTCTCACACTCCTTTTATCCCTGGAAGTGTCTGTGAGCACATACCTAGTTTGTGAAATACAAGATGTAAGAAAATTGGCTACTGAAGACAAGCCAAAAGGTTAATTCTGATACTTAACTTTATGGGAGTATTTCTCTACTAATTAAAAAACACTTTACAAGTATTACTTACATACAGATTCATAACTTTTGGGCAGATTATTCTGAACCACGCATTTATAACACCTCATAGTTACTCAGAGTTAAAATGAGGATTCAGGCAGCCTAAAATATGTTCATTTATCTGTACTGCAGTTTTCCCCAGCCTTGTCCTTTGCTTTGAGGCAAATAACAAGGAATATCTTTCTTGGGTAGACTAAATATGGGGGATTTGGGGTACATGTTGCCCTGCAATGCAGGCAATTACAAGTACTTATTTTAAATTTATGACAACTTGTTGCTTATTTAACACCTTGATTTTCTGATAAAGCAGCGTGATCTTTAAATGCTCAGTGTACCTGTAAAGCAGGTCAGAAGTACACATAGTGCATTTGCTTAGTTCAAACTATGTAACAAAGAATGTAAAAGGATCATAAGATTATCACAAGAATACACTGTCCTGGTTTCGGTTGGGGTAGAGTTAATTTTTCTTCCTAATAGCTGGCACAGTGCTGTGTTTTGGAATTAGTATGAGAATAAATTTGATACCACCCTGACGTTTTAGTTGTTGCTAAGTAGCGCTTACTCTAAGTCAAGGACGTTTCAGTTTCCCATGCTCCTCCAGCGAGGAGGTGCACAAGAAGCTGGGAGGGAGCGGAGCCAGGACAGCTGACCCGAACTAGCCAAAGGGATATCAAAGGGTTATTCCATACCATGGAACATCATGCTTAGTATATAAACTGGGGGGAGCTGGCTGGGAGCTGCCACTCACTGCTCAGGGACTGGCTGGGCATCGGTCAACAGGAAGTGAGCAACTGTATTGTGCATCACTTCTTTTCCTTGAGTTCTGTTCTCTCTTTTTGTATGTCCCTTTTCATTATAATTATTATTATTATGTTCTACTTTATTTAAATTATTAAACTGTTCTTATCTCAACCCACGGGTTTTACCTTTTTCTGATTCTCCTCCCCATCCCACCGGGGAGGGTGGAGTGAGCAAGCAGCTGTGTAGTGCTTAGTTGCTGGCTGGGGTTAAATCACGACACACACAAAGATCGAAACACTGCACTGTGGCAGAATTAATGCTTACATACAAATAGCAGAGCTTAAAGGCACCCCAGAAGACAGGAACAATCAAAACACTGCAGGAAACTGAAGACTCCAGCTAAGCCTTGACAAGAGACGCACCCCCCCAACAGACTGCAACATCCACTGCCTCTGTTACAAGCCCTACCACAGCGGCTGGTACAGAAATAAAAATATGCCTTACCATTGACCTTATGTGATTTAGGAAGTCTGGTGACAACATACACATATCTGTATAGTCACTGACTACAGTCAGAGCACTATAGTCACCGTATAGCCAGGAGACTATGCAGATATACGTATGTTGTCAGGTGACTACAGTCTGTACATTCACCTGAAAAGAGGTAACTATGGAGGCTGTATCTCTACACTAAATCTTCACACCAAGAGACTTGATCTTGACACCATCTGTACTTCTTCCCCACAACAACCACTATCAGAAAAAAAAATAATCTTCAATTAAGACAAAGGTGCAACAGCTCCAAGTAACTGATAAAAAACAACTCCCAAAAGTAAAAATTTATCCTGTCCCAGGCCAAAAGCTTTACACTCGAACGCTAACTTATTTCCTCTGCCTCATTTTTACATTTCTCTGCTTATTTTCCTTACTGTGATGGTGTTGGTTTTGCTTGCTTGGTTTTGGTTTGGTTTGGTTTTGTTGTTTGTTTGTTGTTGTTTTTTTTAAAATTAAAAATGAACTACCAGTACTTTCCTTCCTTCAAAAAAAAGCAGAGCCCAGCTAAAAGGAAGGCTACTGCCCCGGCACATCACACTCCCGCTGACTGGACAATCCGCACACATGTAGTCTGAAACCAGCCGCAGCCTTTGCTGCTTCTCACCCTCCTGTATGCTGTGGACATGTAAAAGGCATTCTGTTTCAAGCAGGGAGCAGATAATGTTGGACGAATAAACTGTTTTAATGGCAAGATTGCAATTCTACATATGCATAACATAATGCACGTGCAGCAAACAAGCAATACGAAAATGCTGAGGCTGAAGATAGTATGTTACTGCAGGACCTATGGTACTAACTTTATGCCTTACAATCTTCTTTCCTTCCTTGCCCAGTGTTACACTCTGCTAAGCCTCTGCCTCTGCCCCATCCCTTCCTACATTTTCCAGAGCTCAGCTGTGCTGCCTGAGCAGGGTCCCTGCCGCAGCAGGAGGAAAAGGAGGGGCATTTGACTGCACTCTTCATTTCCTCCCCAGCTGGTGCTCTCTTCTCTTTTCTTCACAAAACATGGCAGAAGAGCAGAGTCACTCTAGATCTATAGTGAGTGGAAATCTGTAGTTCCTGTGGAGGGAACAGAGGAAAAGTTTTTTTTGTCCAGTAGCAAAAGAGATGACAAAGCTTTCCCTTGCCATTTTGAACTGCAGCTTCTGTTGTTAGGCCCATCACTCTTGATCCACAGCAAGATCAGAGCGAGAGGACACTTCAAAAGTGTCCCCCTGTTCTTGCAACGTACTAACCCCTTGTCCAGGAAGTTCTACAGTATCACGCTGCCTGGTGGGTAACAGCATTTTTCATTCAGTATCAGACTGTGGAGTTAAATGATGCTGCTTATTACTGATAATAGAGAAGGGGAAATCCTAAGAGAGAGGAAAAGGGCTGAAAAAGAACACAAGTGCCAAAAAAAAAATAAAATTCATTAATTCTGCTGGCCCAAGGACAATTTTTTTTTTCTTTTTCTTTTTTAAAAGAGGTGTTGGAGTGTTGGCACAAACTCTGAAGATGTCTGTGCTGAGACGTGACTGTCATCAACAAATGAGTCCAACCTTGCCTCTGGGGAGGTTGACAGCAAAATTCTTGTTTGCCTTCAGTGAACCAAATTCATTACTGATATCAGTCCATTAATATGCTGACTATAGCTGGCTGAACAAAAGAATGGCCATGTGGATTGTAAAGAGAAAGTAAGATGGATAAGATAGCTGGATAGAAACAGAGATGTAAAATACCGTAACTTTAAAGTATCAAATTAGGTGCACACATACCCTCTAGGATTACACCCTCATTACTGAAAACAATATTTAAATAAATACAGAAGTAGAAAAGGCAGGATTATTCAGTGTGTTGTGGAACTAATACTATCTTTTGAGCTTTTCCCTTTAAAAAAATTGACAGCTCAAGTGTCCCTTTTGCCAAAATTTATGATACAATTTGCTGAATTATATAAAGTCCTAGCAAGAAATGACACATATGGGATGACTTTTTATTTGAAATTGTGTTTCTTATACCAAGGTTCATCAAGCTGTTTCATATTTATTCCTCTGATTAATGATATGTCAGAATTCTAATTCTAGCACAAATTTATTGCTTGTTGGCAATTGGAGAATGAAATAGCTATGTAGGCAACATGCAATATTGATTTTTATCCATCTTCTTTGAGCTCCAGTAAATGATTCCCAAATGTGCTTTGTTGTTGCACCCTAACTAAATATTACAGTCTTATTCCTATCATCCAATAATTATGTTACTTATGTAGCATATTTCTTAAAGAACAACAGTCCAGTATGATTTTAAGTCAGCCAGACTGAATTATAGGTTTCATATTTAAAAATTCTTACTATTCAGTTATCTCACTCACAAAGACAAATCACGTCTTCTAAAGGATATTGGATGTTAGTACATTTTTGTAAGTGTGCAGACTAAAATAATAATAATAATAAAGAATAAGTCTGCTTTCAACTGTTATAATAGGAAATTCAGTGTATTTGAGGGTACTCCACACAGAAGAGCAGACGCTGGAGATAGCACAAAATTTGCGAACTCATTTCATGTATTTTGGAATTGGATCCATCATAACACCCGTAAGACAAGTGATGCCTAATCAAGGCAGCACTACAGAAATGAAACAATCTCTTCAAAGGCAGCCTCAGCACCAGATTTAGGCTCTTGTGTTGTCAGTGTTCTTTTATAGAGATTCAGAGCATGAACTTTTCTGGGAGACACGAAGAAATGACTATTTGCATTTAAGAAAAAAATATTTGAAAGAAGGCATTAACATCCTTTGTAATATAAGGAAAGGAAGTTTATCATAATCTTAATAGGGCAAATAATGAAAATTTTAACTGGAGAAAGATACAGATGTACTTAGAGGAGGGAAAGGAAGACCAAGTCTTGGTAAAAGGTGTGGTGCACACATGCTGAACAATGGAAAGGTGCTGCTTCAGGATGACTTGCTAGACAATGTGTGCATGTACAAGGAATAATAATATTGCTTTAGATGAAAAGAAATTTGACTCTATTCCTGGTCAGCTCTAAAATTCAACAGATAAACTAATGTGTTCAGCATTATGTTTAAGACTGTAGTAACCACATACTTTGTGCAATTCTAGAGCTCCTTAGATAAGGAAAAAGTAATTGTAAAGGAAAAGAGAACAATAGACTATATCCAGGTCCCGTATGTTCTAAAGCTAGACTTTCAGTGCTCTTTAAGCAGGTAAATACTGTCTAGGGAGATTTTTTTAGACTCTTTTACTGAATTTATGTGCCTATAAGATGTTCAAAATCCCACTCCCTAACTATGTCTTTGAAAACAGCTTCAAGATAATGCCAGATGTAGTGACCTTCAAAATCTTCATCTGGATGCTCTGATGCTTATGTGATGCGACTTTTGTACATTTTTTCTTTAAAAAAAAATAAAAATTCAGCTTTAATTAAAATACAGGGTTGACAATGTAGACTTATTTTTGACTACAGAAGACTAAGTACGCGCTATGGAATTGTACATATAGCACAGGCTCAACTTGTGAGATAAACAAATTCGGCTTTTTCCTGGTTGAAGACATAATCATGAAGTTTGATTTTCAACATGAAGGAAAATTCAGAAAATTGAAAACAAAAGTGATTACATTTCATGTCTGTGATAGTCAATGACAGATTTTAGATAGAGAGGATATGATAATCTCTTTGGTTTCCAGGTACCTCTGAGCCTATTCCCTGTGAAGATTAAATGTTAAGAAAGGTGATGTCTAGCTGCCCACATTATAAAAAGTACTATTACATACCTTATTGCTCTTTAAAGCAGGCTTGTTAGACACTACAGTGTGTCAGGGTTGTAGCCAAGGCCCACTGAAATGAATGAAACCCTCACAAGTATTTCAAAGGTCTATGTTTGACTGTGATTCATTTCAATAAGAAATGATCTGTTTTTAATTAAAGGAAAGAGGTCTCGTCTGTATAGGAATTTTGAAATACTAGTGTGGCAATATGTTCATGTAGGGAATGTGTGCTTCTACTGTGTTCATTCTGTGGACAAATATGCTGTTATTCTTACATCTTCCTTAACTGACATCTTATTAGTGGTTTAAACACTAAAATTTAAAAGGTAGGTAATCAATTGGAGGAACTTAAAACCTGAGCATTTTCAACAGCCTGCTCCGTTCTACAAGAGAAAAAGCTACATGATGAAGTATCTTTGAGAATTGGAAAATACTGTTTAATGTTTAAACAGCTCCTACCTCCATGTTTTGCCTAGCGTTGCTTTGTTTGCTCCTTTACCTCCCTCTGGTAATCTCTGTACACCCTCATCCCCCTTATCCTGTTCTCCAGTTGAATCTCTCTTTGGTCCTGTGACTTGGGAACAACAGTAGTGTGCCATGTAAAAAGCAAAATAAAGAAAACCAGCAGTTTTCCTTTCTATCTTATTGTTATGTTGCACCATGTCATGCCACGAAAGAATGAAAATGAGACAGACAAGAAAATGACAATACAGGTGGCAGAATTATTTTTCTCTTTACTTTTGAGAAGAAAACACAGCAGAAAGTCTTATTATTATAGGAAGGGTGAGTGATTTATTAAAAAGCTTGTTATCAACACAAGACAGCCTGTTACCGGTGTGCTACATATTCTGCACAGTTGAAGTGTGGACAAAATTGGTAAGGCCAATTATAGCAGAAGTCTGATACACACAGACAGTAGAAACATCTCTTGATCAAAACCGAGTTGGCGGAAAGTTTCCATGGCTTAGACCTTCGCTCATCAGAACTGGCATCAGAGATCACAAATGAAAGGTTGCAACACTGTATTAATATTTTTCATGTTGCTAATGCAACATATTGGGTAGTGCCGTGTTCTTCTACCAAGACAGGCAATTACCCCGGCTTCAGTCTCAGTAAATGCCCTTCCGGACTGTATTACAACAGTAGCAAATCTTGCCTCTTTTATGTTAGTAGCAATTGTACTGCCTTTCGTGGCTGAGAGATATGTACTGAGATAAAACCTAACTTGTATCACTGACATTTTTTTTGTGTGTGTGTGAATCCTTTGTTTCTGTATGTTGTTTATTTCAGGGCTGCTTTTTCCTAGCATAAGAAGTCAAATCTCGTTTGGCTTATCAGTCTGTCAACAAACACAGATGTTCCCTACAGCATACTGAAAGCTCAACAGACCTTGAATTTGGCATCCATCCTCCAAGTGTAAGAAGCTGGCCTAACGCCCTTCCTCAGTTCCTTGTAGGAAGGCCATCGTCTTTATCATCCCACTCTATTAATGCAGTTGGTCCTCATAGGTTACTCAAGTATTATGCTTCCTAGGCAGAACACCTTATCAACTTCTCTTCATACTAAGATCTCTTCTATTCCTCAGTACCTTTTTCAACTACTTTTTTCCTCAGGTGATGTAAGCGATAAATATTAAACTTACAGCATTTTTTTTATCTGTGGCTAGTGTCAAGCTTGCATCATCTGTTTTATAATAGAAGAATTTGCATACATGAAGGATTTGTCTATTTCTTCCAGTTCCATTAACTGGTCTAATAGAAGATTATCTCTAAGCACTAATTCAAAGTCACAATCTCCATTTGTTCCACAAACACAGACTCTGAATCTTTTCCAGTCTTTGTTAGATTTTCCACACCCTGTTTAAAAGAGGCTTTTAATGGAAGTGCCAAATCTCCCAGACATATTTACTGTTGTACAGAAAATACAAACCACTGATTTGATATGTATTGTTATACAAGCAAAATAAATCATCATTTGAAATGCTCACATTCATAGAATTTTGCTCCTGATTGCATTCAACTTTTAAAAGCAAGCATTTTCAGAAAAGTAATTATTTGGGGGGAAATAAGAGATGTTTACTTTTACCTGAAGTACTGAGAACTATGGATTTGTGAAAGAAAAAAAACAACATGACACACTATTATTTTTTCAAATGTTCCATAACTTCTAATTGATACAAAGAAATTTCATATATTTTGTTTTCCTTTGACTATAGTGCCATTAGCCCTGTGAATAGACATCCTATGCATTACTGTTAAGGATTGTCTGAACAACTGAACCTGTTGCTCCTGTAACTTGGTCTCTGGCTCTGTCCCCAAGCCCTCTCATCTTGATTCTGCCTCCTGTCCACTCAGTCCTGGCCCAAATGTTTATCCCCTGACTGCAACCCCCTGGGGTTCATAAAATCAAACATTCGCAGGAAATTAGCCACTACAGGATCGTAGCCTCTAAAGGAACATAACTTCTAAAAATTCACAGGTCTAAATGCATTCAAACCTGTTGAGTAATTACAGACGATAGAAAGAGCAAGGAAGGTTATCTGGCTCAAAATGAACACAATCTAGTGAATAAGGCATTAAAAAAATTAAAAAAAGAATATGTGTTCTCCAACATCTAGCACCAGAAATATCCCAAATGACATAACAAAATGTCATATAAATGTCATATAAATGACATGTAAAGGTCAGAATGGTAGAATTTCCCAAAAGTGGTGCCTGAATGAATTTTCAGGAAGATGAATGTTTTACTTATGCTTAAGTAATAAATCCCTGTTATTCTCAGTAAATCCACAGTGTGATCACCTGGTGGTTGATCTACTCTTTATTTCATTTATCTCATAATATGGAGACAGGAGGGAAACCAAAACCACAACAAAAGCTTTATTAAATGAAGTGTGTGGAAAAGAAGCAAAAAGCAGAGGCCTTCGGGGAATAAAAGCAATCCAATCTTGAAGAAGAAAACTATTTCAAATACTTCCCAAAACGATGTAGGAACAAGGAATCACAGCTATAACCTCATCTTTATTCATCTCCTACAATATTACTTCATGGTTCTCCAGAAAAATCACCTAGGAACTACAGCTTATTGCAAAGCATGATTCTTCTGTTATGTGTGGTGCTATCAGACAATGCATCCAGAGTAATCTTTACAATGCACTGCGAGATAGAATTTGAAATGAAAAAAATACACAATGTTTACTTCAAAGGTCGGTCAGGAGGTTCTATGGTCTAATGTCCTTATTGATCACTAGGGAGACAGTTAATTGAAAAACTGGGGTTCAAAACTTAGTTTAAAATTAGCTTTGCAAGCTTTTAAAGACGTGGCCAAAAGCAATTATGATTGTGAAACTGGAAGACCTAAGAAACTGCAAAAAATATGGATACCATAAACCATTAAAAAAACAACTGAACCTGTCACTTTAAAATATTCCTCCCTTCGTTCCTAATGTACTTCAAAAAAGAAAAAAAAAACACCAAAAGCCACCAGAAAGAGGGTGGACATAATTCAAAGCTAAAGTAAGTATGTTTAATTAAGCTCTCTTTAGAATCTCTTTAGAATTAAAGCTTAAAGGGTTTAATTCTTTATTGAAAAACAGTAAGAGTGCTTACTCACCATGCAGGATTTTTTCAAGTTCTTGCAGCTTTAAAAGAAATCTATTCTAGATAAAAAGAAGCTTAAATAGCATATATTACATCTTGCTTTTGTTTATATATGGTGAAGAGTATTCAGAGTGGACCACATCTTAGACTTGCACTAATCCTTAAATAATTACTATTCATCTACTCAATGCTGGAAAAACCTCATGGAATGTGACTTTGTTCTGCTGGCTTGTCTAATCCGATTCAATTGCTTCAGTTCCTTCTCCCAGAGGTCTTACATTTAGAAACTGAGCTCTACATGTCCCCTTATCCCCCTACCATCCCCCCAAAAATGGAAAAGAAAAACTGGAAGGTAAAAAGCAAACAAGTAAGAAAGAAAAATTCAATTCCAATGGAAATGAACTGTACTTTTTTTACTATTAATATTTTGGTCCTTTCCCAAATATCAGTCCATCAATAAACATGAGAAACAGCTTGTAATTCACAAAGCCTTCGGCAACTCTGTTGTGATAAGGGCAAATTGGTCTGGCTCTACAAATGCTGGAGATGGGAATAGTTCAGTGATTTGGACCAATTTGAATGGATGGAAATCACTAAAGTCCCTGAAGCTGCAGCAAACGATGCTGTACAGCTGGCAGCAGCTTGTCATCTGCATGCAGAAAGCGACAGGAATATTACAAATTTCCTGCACAAAGTGAACTATTTCAATCACCTGTAAAGACTTCCCTTGTCAAATATAAAGTGACAGAAAGGCTCTAACTACTGAAGATTTTCCCTGTCCCTTCCCCCCTCCTCCTTTCAAATAACAGCCACCTGCTCAGAATTAAAACTTTGATTTCTAAAGAGAAAAAAATATCATAGCAATGTGATTGTCGAACAGATATTTCATAAAAGGAATGGTAATACAATGAAGCAATAAGAAGTACGCTGCATATAATCTAACAGATACCACAGCAGATGAGATTCTGTGACCTTCTTAAGATAAAAATGTTTAGTCCTAATTAAGAAACCAGATTTTCCCTGCAACTATGGTATTTGAAACAATTTATATTGTCTTTTTGCACTAATTCCTATTCCTGACCCTGTGTTATGTACTTTGGGGCAAACTGGAGCTTGCACTGAGGAACAGCCTTGACCATTCCTGCAAACTGTAAGAATTTTGCCCACAAGGAATGAAATAATGAAGTTAAGGGGAAAGGCTGTTGTGGCCTCTCCATATTTTACAAGGAAGTGTAATTATCACATACCTTAGAAAGTATTTATTTTAAAAAGTTTCCTGTAATTTTTGCATCCATCTTATTTGTACTTACTAAAAAGTTTGATTTTTTCAATTAATTTGAGGAAAAAGTAAATATGTTCTGGATGGATTTTTTCCCTTTCTACTGTAAGAGGAACCACTTTAACACTTGAAAATTGCACTTATGCACACACTTATTAATTCTGTAAAGTAAACTAACATTTCCTAACATAAAGCTCACAGTCTCACCAGAGGTGCAATCATTTGCATCAAAGTTCAGGTTGCTGCTAAATTTGAACACTTCCAGAGCAGCATACACAGCACACCCCTGCTGTCCTTTTCCCATATGATAACAAACCTGCAAAGCTTTTCTGATAGCTTTTCTTTCAAAATAAGTAACACTAAATCACCAACCAGTTAAAATTAGAAACATTCTGGCAGGTACCTATGGCATGATTCAAAATAGGAGCAGGACACTGTGGGGGTGGGAAGGGCCGTGGACACACAATTTCCCACTTATTTCTTAATTTGGTCATTAAATTCAGGTCAAAATCCTAATTACCTGCACAAAAAAATTATTTTTGATAAAAGATTTTTTTTTTCTCAGAATCTATATGCTTTATTTAAAATCTTTCATTTCAGGCAACAGTTTATTATTGATTTTAAGGAGAAAAGTGGGGGGTTTGCCTTTTGTGATAGATTTTTTTAATCCAAGAAAATGCTGAAACGATCAATGGAATTTTTGGTAAATACATATATATAACTATATATGTAAATACATATATATAACTATATATGTATATACATATATATAACTATATATGTATATACATCTATGTTTTTATGTTATATAACATATTTGTTCTTATTTTGAGTATCAGCTTGATCCTTCAGATCCTGATGCTCTCCAAAATATTGCAGATTCACCCACAGATAGTGGGGTTACTACAGATTGTAGCAGGAGCTCCTATGCTTTACCTAATAGAGGAAGAGTCACATTCTGAGCTACTGTGAATGAAGAGCTTAAGAACACACTGCATCTTACAGTGTGATTCTTAGAGAACAAAAAATACCTTTCTTCAAGGCATAACATTATATTTTTAAAGAAACTCAGGAATGACATTTTTCCTGCATTTAATTTAGTACATAACAGAAATAACGCTTCATTTTCTTTAGAAATAAATATTGACCATTCAGGAAAAAAACCACAAGATCCCTGATGACTGATTAGTGAAACTAACAGCAGAGATTCCAGACTGTTTCTGTGTGCTCGTACTTGGCCTCTTCACACCTGAGCACTAGTCCTAGGACATGAAGTAGAGGTAACATGTAAGATGTCCTTACATAAGTTTTTCACCTGCTGCACTAGACAATAATATTGCACTGCAGGTCAAATCCTATTTAGATATGTTCTATCTAAGGAGCCATTTCCTGTACTAACTGTGTGCCACAGGACAATTTATCATCATGGCCCGAACATCACTGTTCTTGAAAGTCTGTTTGCTTTTGGTGATGATGTATGGATACAAGCAACCTTTATATCTTTCATTCAGGGTTGATTTTGTTGTGGGTTTTGGTTTGGTTTGGGTTTTTGTGTGTGTGTGTCTGCTTGCATTTTACTCTGTCCTTGAGTCTCAAAACTGTGTATGATACTTGGTAAAATGTCATACCGACAGATGCTTTACAATAATACTGTCTTTGGTTTAGGTCACTTAGAATGTAACTCAATGGCAAAGTTTGGCCAAGGGGATCTTTGCCTCTCTACAAGCATTTGAATACTCAGGATGGAAAATTACTCTGAGACAAGATGCAATTTTTATGCACAGTAGGAACTGACGGCAAACCTTTGACTTTAACTATTACTTCCACAGTAAATCTTCTTTTCTATTATCTCTTTTTCATATGCTTTTGCACTGTCTGCTCCTTTGTATCTCTGCTTTTATCCCATTTTCTCTTTTTCCTCTCTTTTCTATTCCCCCTTCTCTTTTCTCATTTTTCCCTTATACTTGCATCCTCCTTATACTCCTTTTAAACATTGGCATTTTACTTCCCCAGAGATAAATCAACACTTTCCAATCGTTCCAGGTTTTTTTTGACTGCTGAGTGTAACACTAGGAAAGGGGAGGATTACAATAAGAGCCAGTTTGGCACTCCGAGGTAGGGAAGTCTGGCACTAGCATTATTATATGTTCAAAGACTGCAGCAGTGTGGTCTCCTGTCTCTGGATTTTCTTTTCCTTTTCTTTGTATGATTCTATAGAGTTGAAAGCATTTTTTAGCAACCCAACTGAATTTTTTTTTCATTTATAACGTTTTGGAATCTTACTCTTTTTAACAAAGCATTAGTAATTCACAATTAGAGAAGAATAGTGGCATAACCTCCCCAAACTTTCTACAAAATCTTAACCTGATTTAAATTTTTTGAGAGTGTATGATGCTTTCAAGCACTTGCTAAAACAAATATGCTCACAGCTTTGCACTCTCTTGGCAAGCCAGCTGATGCTCTGTTATTATTATCTGCACCTGAGTCGTGCCTAGGTAATAATATGATGACCTCCCCATGCTAGGCATTATACAAGCATGCAGCAATAGGACAAGGGGTAATGGTTTTAAACAAAAAGGGAGCAGATTTAGATTAGATATTAGAAAGAAATTCTTTACTGTGGGGGTGGTGAGACAGTGGAGCAGATTGCTCAGAGAGGATGTGGATGCCCCATCCCTGGCAGTGCTTAAGGCCGGGCTGGACGGTGACTTTCACCAGCCTGCCCTGTTGGAAGCTGTCCCTGCCCATGGCAGGGGGGTTGGAGCTGGACGATCTTTAAGGTCCCTTCCAACCCAAACTATTCTATGAATCTGCAAAACATATAGACACAGGCAGTTCTGGCACTGAAGAGCTCACAATCTATATTGATAGTCGGAGAGGGAAAAATAGTTCAAAGCAATTACATAAATAGGGCTAGGTCAATAAGATATCAGAAAAGTGCTGTGTGATGGAGCTCAGGATGATCTGCTCCATCACCTTCCCCAGCACCGAGGTGAGGCTGACAGGCCTGTAGTTCCCTGCATCCTCCTTCCTGCCCCTCTTGTAGGCGGGCCTCACCTTGGCTAGTCTCCAGTCTGCTGGGACCTTCCCAGTTAGCCAGGGCTGCTGGTAAATGATGGAGAGTGGCTTGGCGAGCTCTTGCACCAGCTCCCTCAGTGCCCTTGGGTGGATCCCATCTGTCCCCAGAGACCTGCACGTGTCCAAGTGGAGCAGCAGGTCACTGACCATTTCCCTCAAGGACTGTGGGGACTTCATTCTGCTCCTCATCCCTGCCTTCCAGTTCAGGGGCTGAGTACCCAGAGGATAACCGGTTTTGCTATATAAAGACTGAGGCAAAGAAACCATTAAGTACCTCAGACTTTCCCTCATCCTTTGCGGCAATGTTCCCCCCCCCATCCAATAAAGGATGCGGGTTCTCCTTGGCCCTCCTTCTGTTTGTAATGTAAAAACTTTTTCTGTTATCTATTACAGCAGTGTCCAGCCTGAGTTCTAGCTGGGCTTTTGCCTCTCTAATCTTTGCCCTGATAAGAGGCAGAACCCTGAAGATGAGTATGCAGTGAAAGCAGAAGGATGATTAATTCATATTTCTACAAGTTATCAGTGTCTGTGGAGGAAAACAAATGCCTTTTGCAGATATTTGTGACTTTTCTGTCTACCTTTGAGCCTATGAAAATTTAGAACTTCTTAACCTTCAGAATATATAGCCACACTCAACCTTCTCCAGATATTGTTGGTCTTCTTTATAAAGGCAGTTCAGTTTAATCACAAATTGAACATGTCAAGATCTTATCTCCTCTAACAATTTTGTGGTTTGTGTTTGCTTCTTAGAAACATAATGAGGTTGGGTGAAAACTTCAGTCAATGACTGTCTGCCAGGGCTGACTTATGACAACTGGTTCTAGTGCTTGTAAGTCTGCAGAAAAAGATGGTGTCTATGGTTTAAAGCACCAGGGGAGGTAGGATAATAAAGGAAGAGGTCATGTATTCTATGTCCTGGTGTACTTAAGCAGCAGCTAGTAAAATCCTTAAAATGTAGGAATAACTTGGCACCTTTTTAAACAGAACTTTATACTTCCACAGGCAAGAGTTTGGCAGTACTGTCAAAGACTGGTTGAGGGTGTGTTTCAAGCAATCCCACGGGAGCTTCTCTTTATGCACTAACATACTCCCAACTAAATGGAGTCCTTTACAATGGGAGCAGTAGAACATGACAGTAAACAATCAGACTTGGCTTTTTTGGCAATAAATGCCAGTGTTTGAAACTGTACCCATTAGCTTTCTAGAGCTGATGACATAGAATACAAATATGAAAAGAATGATTTATGTCCTAGATTTGATGAGCCATTTCAAAGTTAGATAACAGTGGGAAAAGTGGCCTAGTTTTATATAGAAGAAACACCTATAATGTTGAAAGTGTACTTTACTCAAATAAAGAAGTTTCACATCTAATAATACATTAGCATCTTTAAATAATCTTTTCCTTCAGAACAATAGCTACTTTTACATAACAGAAATGAGCTTCTTCCAAAGAAAATTAAGGAAGTGTTACTTTGACTGAGAGGAATCTTCTTTGAAAATGGAAACAATGTGAGAGAATGCTTCTAAGACAGAAAGCAAGCTGTAACAAAGCAGATTAACGTAGCTATAACCAGCAAATGATGCTTCACAAACCATCACTGCAATCCTTATAATTCATTAATTTTCCGCTTGCACCTGCATCTTGCAGCACTCTTAGCCAGTCTTTTAGAGTGACATGCAAAGAAAACAGCTCTAATGATCACTCGATTAGTTCACAACACTCAAACCCTTAAACATAGACTAGAAGAAAAGCAACCCCAACCACCTGGTGTTTTTTGACCTGGTATTTGATGCTTTCTGCAGCAAAAGTATAATCACTGTCTTAAAGGGAAAGAAAAAGCAAGATTAAAAAAAAAAAAAAAAAGGTCCTCAGTTTTTAAAGGTTCTTTTTTTTTCCTAATGAGGTGTTGTAAAATTAGTCTAACTGCTAAATTATATCCAGTTGTTTACTTTAGGGTGTATCACACTTTGCTTATGGACTTATCTTTGATTTTCATAACAGCTTGCTTGTTTACATTCAACATGCTGTCTTTCAAAGGAGAAATATAGGCGGCTAAGCCCCAAGGAAAGAAAGCTGAAGGTAAAAATGTTCTCATGTCCTATATGGGTTTTCAGCAAGGATGTTGTGACTGCTTTCTTCCTAGTCATAAAAAATCCCAGGATTTAATACTTATATTACTTTAGAAGTAATCTTGTTTGGGCTTCTTACAGATTTATGGTTTGGTACATCCATTGCACCCTGTGCTGTCACTACTTCTCCATCCTGACACTACAGACCCATACAGGCAGATAGCTACCAGTCCATATTAACCCTTCTCCAGTTCTAAATATCAGAGGAATTTCCATTAGTCCACTCAAACTCTTGATCAGTTTACAGAAGTCAAAGCAGAAGACAGGGAAGATCTGATCTGCTTCCCAACTGCTTCACATTGTCAGGAAATAACTCTTTTGTAATATCAGACATCCTTGATAGAAATCGATGATCTTCCAGACTCCTGACTTAATATTTTGGCAACAGCTCATAAAATCTGTCCCTGTGAGGGACAAGTACTTCAGCATCACTGCATGACAACAAACAGTAACAGCAAACCTTTTTTAGAAAAGACTAAAATACAGTCCGTAGCTGTGTGATGAATTACTCCCTAAACGAGTGCAGCTGTTTATCCTGTTACCACACAGGCGTATCTTATGGCTCAGGACAGATATCCGCTACCCGAGAAAGATCATCTTTCCAGTAGCAAAAGAGAATGCAGTCAGTAACAGATAACCACTTTATTCTGACTTTCAAATTCAATTTTGTTCAGCTTCTTGGCTCTGACTTTTTAAAGCTACCTAATAAATTATTTGGGCCTGAAACAAAAATTTGGACTGAAGTAACTATCATATATTTTTCTCATAGCTTTTTGCTAAACCTATACAGAGCAAGAACTGATATTTCTTTGTAAGACACTTATTTATGGTAAATATTGCCAGAGATATTTCCATAAAGACAAATAATATATAAAAAGAAAATTTATTTCAACAACTGTTTGGAAACTGAAACCTGCTGCTGTTCATCTTCATCTGCCTCTACCTTTAGACATGAAATTTGAAGTCTGTTAATTTTATGGAAGAGGTAGAATTGTATTAGCTATGACACAGTACACAGACAGTGCCAGCTAAGAGCATCTAAAAGTGTGGAACAGGATTTATATGTCCAAGCTTATGAATCTCCATGCAGCAGAGAAAAATAGGGAGCTTCCATCCTTTGTTTCATATCATACCATGACAGGGACCTACAGCAGGTCTTGTTTATTTAGCTGCTGCTGCAGAAATGTGCTGGACTCTCAAGCTGATCTACAGTAAGCCTAGATTGCTGCAAAAATATAATTACATTTGAGATAAAATGAAGGGGTTTACTGCTTGATTTTTTTTTTTTCATTAGGAAGAAGGTAGAAAGTTTGACTTAATTTTCCCATGTAAAATACTATCACTAGTCTAGGTTACAAAAAAAATTCTTAGTTCTCAGGTCTAGACAGACTATAGTTATCACTAGGAAGAGAGTTTGTCAGCCCCTTAAGGCACTATGCTCTATTTCCTTGCAAGAAATGAAAAAGGGGCAGATACTCCTGTTTTTGGAAGTGAATGAATTTGTTCTACACAGTCTTATTTTGCTACATGACTAGGGAAAAAGGAGTGTGTTGGGTGTTCTAGCTATTGTTAGAGCCTTTCAAATGCAGCAAAACAATAACATTAGTACATCCACAGAAACTTAGGTAAAGGTTAGGCAAATATTTTCCCTCAAGGCCAATGCAGAGGTCTTCCAGCCATACAAGTATTCCACTGAACCACTACAGCAATCAACCTACATACTGTCTTGGCATGGCAAGAATATTCTGTTCATTTATCTGTGTTTTCCTTGGAAAGCTCTTAGTTTGAAAAAGAAGTGCAATTACTGACAAAGAGCTTCATATTGGTTACAACCTAGCAGTCAGAACCCTAAAGCATCTTACACTCTTTTCAAAGGAAAGACTGTAAAATAATGCTGTTAGGTGGTGACAAATTCTTCCTATTTGTATGTCTATCTGGCATTTTGAAGGTGCTTTTTGCCTAAGTGAATAATCTTATTTTTTTTTAGTGGAACTACTTGTAAAGAAATACATTCATCAATGTGAGAACAGCCAAAATGATCTGGCCTGTCATATCACAAGAAATCCAAGAAAGCAAATTTAGCAATATCTGAAAATGTTTTATTTTCCCCTCTCCAGGGTTCCAGTGAGAATGATTGTTCCTTCCTAATCCACCGCTGAGAAGATACGCTATTTGCATGGCATAGTGTTTCTTCTGTGTATGAGGAAAAGATCTGATTCACTTAGTATGTAACTTTGTAATGTGTTTTCCCTTGATAGAAACACTTTTTTCTTTATATCCCAGCATATGTCTCTATTGGGACTATTAAACACCTTTTACTGTCAAGAATCCTGCTGGAGTGAAGAGGATGGCATACAGTGTGAGATATAGCCACCTTATTTTAGATATAGATTGCATGGACGACCTTTGGTCTATTAGCCATTTGGCCCTTAGCAGACAAAATACTTTCCAAAGAATAGCCTTGATTCCAAAGGCGGAGAAGACTGATTGATCGTGAACAGTGCATTTGGTTTTCTAGGTTATACTTTAAAGAAGAGCAACATACAGAGAGTAATACCAGATCTGCTGTGGTTGAAGTATATCTTTTACACTGCACAGGTAAGTTCAAATGCTGTCATGATCCTATTTTGTTAAAATTGATTTGTTTCTCTCATTTTTTAAGAAGATATTAAGAATGAAACAATAATGGAAAAAAACATCCATCATTTGAGAGAGATATTTACATATTTGGCAGAGGCAAAACATCCTACCTAAGTCCTTATTCCTTAATATTATTCTTTATACTGTCACTAACATTACTCAACACACAGTAGAAATGTAGTCCAAATTTTTCCACAACAACAGTTTAAAGAACCAGTTTGCCACTGAGCTCTTGCACTGTCTAGCAGATGTTCTTTCTTCATCAAAATAGGTTTTTATCATATATAGTGAGGTCAAAGGGCTGCATCAGTTAATTCTGTGAGGTTATGCATACAATACATAAGACAAAAGTGAGAAAAGCTAGGCCTTTGGTTCTGTATAGAAAGAAAAAAGGAAGCCATGGTAGCCTGACTTCCATTTTTCCCTTCACAGAGTTGCATTCTCCTATGTATAAGGCTGCACCATCTCTCTTGCCCCCACATGTTTGGGAGAAACTGTAAGAAACAGCAATTTGGGTAACATACTGCACGTATTCTCTTTCTTCATTATGCCTCCAGTAATCAGAAAATCCACTAACATGAAGAGATGGTCACCTGATTGCTGCTGACAAGATACTATAAACAATTTTACGTAAGACACCAAAGAATGCATATGTGAATGATGCTTCAAACAAGAAACAAGGCATCTCAGAGGTAGACTGACTAGGAAAAAGTTTTACAAGCATACAAAATTTTGTTCTAACAACATTTATATATAGCAAAGATATTTCAATGTAGTGAGCTGCATGAGACTGTAATCTGAAAGCAAAAAGCACCACTAAATGAAAAAGTTGATCACAAGCAAGGTGGATACTAAGGACTCAATAACCATTGTCATAGGATTCCCCGCTGCCTTTTAACTGGAATCTGACCAAGGCTGGAAACAAGAAGCTTGTTCATCCCATGCATAATGCATATGGCTTTGCTACCTGTTTTATTTAATCAGGAAACAAATCAATGTAACCCATATGACTGGAATGGTCTGAGGTCTTACTTATTATTACTGCCTGTACACCTGCAAAATGTTGTGTCACAAGGGGTTTTGATCCAAACCATTTCTTTTCTAACACCCTTTCCTAGCCACTATATGCCTAGATGTTTAATTTGCAGCTACATAATACATCAGTCTATATGACAAATGCATATGAACATGAACACATTGCATTGTCAAATATCTGTTTGCAGAGATAATATGACAGTAATGCTTTGAAAATGTAGCATTTCTTGTATTTTCTATAATAAACCACCCACCAAAAGGGAGCAGCGCATCTTCGAGGAAGCAGTCTCTGGAATGCTGAATAACTCAGCACTCAGGAGAACGGCGTTTTGTTTCTTCTGTGCATCTTAACCTTTGCTCTGCAGGGAATATTCTCTAGGGTGGCATCTAAAGAAGGCATATTAGGCTCTATGCTAATCAGTTCTGAGCCTTTCAAGTAACTGCTGCTGATTGTATCAAAAATGTGCCAAGAGAAACAAACTGAGAATGCAAAATCTATTTGAAATTTCTTTTGAAGCTACTAGTAAAAACTCCTGGCAGCACCAGCGCTTTCAGCAGTGTAAGATTTTCATACTTTATGCACTTCAAAGTGCAAATGAGGATTATGACCTTATATATTGTATATGCACCTATATTTTATTTATACTGCATCTGTGCAATCAGGAGAAAAGATATTTCCATGACCTTCTATCAGCAAGAAGCCTAACAAGACTATTCAGACCTATTGAAAATTCACAGTTAATTAAAGGTTAAAAGGAACTTGCCAATTAGTATGAAAGATAATTGTCCTCCTTTGGCTACCTGATTATGTTTTCCTTTGAATACACTGAAGTGTATGTTGTCATGCTGCTGGTAAATGTAATCATCAAGTACTCACAGTGCCTTCTGGCTCTCAAAATACTTGTTCTTAGAAACCAAAATTCTATGTGAATTTCATAATTATCCTTTTGTTATGCATGTGAACATCTTTATATAGTTGCAGGGGAAAAAATACCAGTAACGCAATAAAGGTAAGCAAGGCTTACAACTCACAGAAGTGGGAGTTACTCTAGTTGGTATCCCTGCATTTTATTCTTAAAATCACAAGGAAAAAAAAAAACATCACCAAAGCTGCAGCTGTGAAATCCAAAAAAGCTGAGAAATAAAAAATATCCAGTAGACACTTTCTAACAATAACAGGGATCTGTTTTTCATGAGCTGCTTGCTATTTGTGTTACCAAACCCAATGCATAGTGCTTTATTCAGATTTAGAATGCAAATAGCATGGAGCTGTTTTGTGTCCTGCTCATTTGATTTGCCAGGTCACAGACAACAAAGCCAAGATGTGCTAGCTCACTCTGTCACTCTTTCTAAAAGAAAATACACCAGAAAAGCCCAAAACACAGACTCAAATTCAAAACAGAGAATTAATTAATGTGTTTTGGTGAGACAAAAGCTCAACCAATAATCAGTAACTAGAAAAATCCTTATATTTTACCCCTAGTTGTGATCATAAGCTATCCATAAATTACTTGAATTTTCAGGACTGTGTCATTCTTCAATGTTAATTGATTAATTACTCTAAGGAAACTAATTTTGGTTTAATGATAAAAAAATTGTTAATGATTACATGCTGATGACACACTGCAGTCAGTTATTTGCATATTAGAAAAAAATACATATTATAATTCCTATTTAATTATTATAGGTCTATAATTTACAAATCTGTAGCTGTGAAGAGAAATTTCTCTGGTTTTGAATGAATTTCCCTCTTGCAAAGACAATATGATTGCACTTTTTCTTCTCTCTCTGTTGACTATCTTAACTTCATTTTACATATTTCCTTTTTTTCCTAGCATTGTTCCCTTCATATTTTTTTCTTCAAAGTTCCCCTCCTTTAATATTTTTTTTCCTACACCATAGTCCCTCTCATTGTTACACACCGAAACACACAAAAAAACCCCAGAAGTCTCTTCTGGAACTAGAATTATATTTACCTGAGTTACAGCGTTTATTCTGCCTTTGCCTCCTACCATTGTCTTCTCTTTCATTACAAGTTACTTGGGACAGGGACTGCTTGTTATCATAATACTGGCAGTAAACTGTCAAGCCAATTAGTCAATCATGATTAATCTACTGACATAGGTAAATTCCATTCAACTTCTCTATAATGACAGTTAAAAGTTTAAATTCAAGCTTTTAATGCTTAAACAGAAAAATAAATTTACTTCTGGCAAAGTTTCTCTCTTTTCATAGTATTACCTTAGAAGTATGTCAAGCTCCTGTGATTAATTCTGAAAATGACAAGGACACCTTTTGATCTCTAGCAATGATGGCAAATTTTCAGTGAGTTTTCTCAAGTCTGAAATACTGGAGACAATTGAATTTTTTTCCTGACATTTATAAGTCTCTTGGTATGTAAGCAAATTCTTCAAATTTTGCAACTATACTTTGTGCTTTAAAACATACGTATGTATTCCAATAATCTGACAAAGGCATTATGAATTATTTCTCATCATATTCAAGAAGAACTGGCACTTAGTTTATGTTATAAAATTTTTGAATACTGGCACACGTAACTTCTCAGTTATATTCATCAAGAGAATTGGTTTGGCACAGAATGAGGATGCAAACAGGACATAAGCTACAGCAAACAACTTTCACATACTGTTTTAACCACTACTATATTAACCTTATTTAAATCACCCTCAGTGCTCATGCAGTTCTGCACAATGCACTTTCAGTCACCATACTAGGTATTTCTTTCTTGTATTCCCAGAACTTGGAAGTTGGTAAGAATTATGCAAAAGGTTTGGGAGATAGATTTCTTTTTCTTTAGTTGATTTGCTTTATTACCACAGATAAAGGGACATTGGACTTCTCAGTCCTTCACGTGTGTAGCAAGGAAGAAAATGAAACACAATTGTCTCAAAGCAGGGGAAATAAATTACCACAGGCCTTTTCAAAAGGTATATATACAATCCATTGGCTTATTTGCAGTTACAGGTAATTAAAATTTCCAGTTACTGTATTACTTATGTTTTAAATGTTTCACGATGCTCACACCCTCCAAAACCTAAATGCTGCACTATATTATGTAAAACCCACCTGTTGTCATGATAACTTTAAGTTGAACAAAAAATTCTAGGACAGATTATTTTTGTCAATAATGAATGATTCTTCTAAAAACTGAATTGTCTCCTGCTTACTAGTAACATGGAATTGAAATTCTAAAGATTCAAACTAATCATTTATTCTTTTAAAGAAAACAATATTGACTCATTGGTCAATAGTGAAGTAAGCTGATGTTACCTTTGAAATAAGTGTATGAACCACTTTTAAATGGCTGGAACAAATATTCAATAATGTAGTAATGCCAGGGTTTTTTTGGTTTTGTTCTTTTTGTTTGTTTGTTCCTGTTGGCTGAACTTTTTTTCTCATATTATCCTATTTTCTAAAAGCATAAATGTCTTCTGCAATTGTCCTGCCTGCCAATATGTAGTCATTGCAATAAGCAGCATTTCACTGAGTATCACCTGAGCTGATCCATAGTACCATCTTTTTAGTTTACCACTTAAACATTCTAATGATGTTTATCATTCTGGATGTAACAGAGGCTGGGAAAAATGGAAAAGATGTCAATAAACTCATTAATTTATTGCCTTTTCATTCCTAATGTAAGCTAAAACTTTATAAATACAAAGAAACATCCAAAATTTCATAACAAAGTATGGGAAAAAAAATCACAACAGGGAGGCCTGTTGCCAAAACTTTTACCTTTCAATCAATGAACTTTTATATCTCTTCAAAATAAATTCCCGTCCAGAAAAAAGGTAGGGGTAAAGAAATCAACTGTTTTCTCTAAATAGAAGACTTTAGGACATATTGCAAATTAAAAAGAAGTCTGCACTTCCCGTTCATACTTTAGTGATGGCTGAGCATTCAGAATGCGTGGAAGGAAGGAAACTGTAAGAGAGCTATGCAAACTTAGTAGTTTAAGGGAAATGTGTTCTATTTCTAACTGATTAAAAAAAAAAGACTTACCTTTATATCATTATCATGTTGAAAAAAGCAAGTGATATTTTGAAACAATATTCAGTTCCTGAGCATCAATTGAAAAAGCCGACAGTAATTTAATAGACATGGGGCCACTGAATCATTTACGCTTAGAGTACGATTTGGAGACAACAGATCACATCTGCATCCATACCTTCATTCTACTATAGAACATATATAACCTTATAGTAAATATCCTGCCATTTGCAGATCCTGTGCATCATGGGTCTGACCATCAAGTGTTTCATAGCTCATTAAAATAGCGATACCATTTATTTATCACATAGGTTGTCAGCTAACAAACTTAGTGAAAAATTATACTGAGATTAATAGCTGAAATTGAAATTAGCTCAAACTGTCACTAGCAAGTAATGCTAACTGGGCATGTTACTACTTTTGCTTATGTTATGTTGAAAAAGGATTCCAGAGATAAACTGCTTACGAATTAATCTTCTCAGTCATCAAATGGAAAATTAATTCATCACTATATTAATCCCAAATGCAAAGAAGTGGAAAATATATAGCACTTCTGTTAGTAATAATTCTTATAATCTCTGGTCTCATCTCTCTAGGCACAATCCAGCTACAGTTCAAGGATGTATTCTTCTGTCTGAAGTGCTTATGGTTGTAAGACTGGCATAAAAAATTCTAAAAGATGGTAAAGGATGCAAAGCCAGATGACTTACTGCTTTGACTTTAAAAAGAACTATGATGACAAGCTTACCAGAAAATAGAAGAAAATATGGGGTCGCCAAAATGACACACAGTAGAAGAGGAAGAGTACAATATTGAGCCCACATGTCTGCTGTAAATTACACAACAAATCTGTCTGCTAGCATCAGTGGGGTAGTTTCAAAATGGGAGCAAGGAGCTCTAATATTCTCACTAAAAAAGCTAGAGTCAGGCTTATAGTAATAATGCATGCAAAACCAAACTATATATTAAGGGAACAGAAACCTTTCTTAAATAGAATCAGTTTGTCAGTATTGCAGGCACTGTACAGCTACGATACACTCTGTCTTGAGTCTACAGAGCTTAAGCAGCTTGGACTACTTACATTTGACTTACATAGGATATTTTAACAGAAGGTACACAAAGTCTTCAGTGTTTCCACACAGATGGGATTTTGCCTCCTTCTTGCTTCTGTGCCCTTCTAAAAGTGCTCACAGCTTTTATACGGTTGTTTCAGTATAGAGGGATTTGTTCAGAAGCACTTGGAGAAAAAAAAAGTGTAACTTCATCAGCAGAGGAGAAAGATAGAAGCTGCCTAAGTAAATTGTGACAGGTAGTTACCTCACATGATAAAACTGTCTGTATAGGAGACACATAGTAAATATCATATACCCTACTTTATTAAGGCTTGCAACACTATCTCATATGCCATTCTCAGAAGCAAGCTGCTGATATGGGAAGCTGTATAAAGTTGAGCATAGAACTGGTTGAAAAAACATACTTAAAGCAGTCGTTAAGAGAGATGAGCATGGAGTAGAATTCAGCAGATCCATACAAGCAGGTTTTGTTAGCTGATTGATGGAACAGAAGGAATATTTCTTTAAAGCTTTCAGCAGAGAGGAACTACAAATGTATTGGTAAAACCAGTTTGTCATACAGAAGACTGACAAACTGCTTGAATTATATGAAATGTAGTTATCTAGTTAAGAAAGTCTAAGATTCTGTAGGTTAGGAGGAACAATTAAGTGAACAAATAAACATTGGAGAACCCAGACAGATGTAACAGCTTAAAAAAGAATGACACTGTGGTTATAGCAGATCACAAGCTGAACATTTGCGATATATCCACAGTATTGTGTTCTTGCAATACGTCACATGGGAGTGCAACCTCCACATGTAACTGTCACTACACCAGGTGTTTTTAAAGCCTTGCCTACTGCATTTTGGGTGCAAATTTTAAAGGACAAGTTGAAGGGGGTCCAGAGGAAAGAAAGGATCATGGCTCTAGCAAATATGGCATATAAAACCAGACTGAAATAATCTGGGTTGTTTAGACTAAAGATGAGTAAGAAGAGAGAAGATTCCTACCTTCAAATGTGAAACTTGGCACAGGGAATGTGACTAACCTGTCTTTAATGACTGTAGTACCTATGGCAAGTAGTAATGAGCTTAAAATGCAGTGAGGAAAATTCAGATTTATATTAAGAGAAAGTGTTCCTATCGTAAGAATAGTTAAGGAATGGAATGGATTGATTTTGGAGGCTGTGGAATATCTCTACTGGAGATTTTAAAGCCAAATTAGGCAAATATTTGTTAAGATTATCACATACATTAGTTAATCTTATCATAACACAGGAAGATGGAGTAGACAGCTTCTTGACTTCTTGACATCCCTTGCAGTTGTGTTTTCTACATTTCTACAATATGTAAAATGTGACTATTGTGATTTCATTAACTGTGAAGATGTCTGTAAGGATAAGTGTATTAAAGATTTTATGGAAGTGAGGACCAGATAACAAATTGCCTTTGAAAGGCAGGTGAAGAAATGAAAAGTAAAATACATGGAGAATATGGTGTAAGATCTTACATGACATGCAATTAAGTGAAAACAGCTGATATGATCCAGAAAGCTGGTGATGCTGTGAAATGAATTCTATCTTAGAATTCATTATAAGAACTTAACATGGGTTTCTTCCTAAATTAAAAATCCTGCTTTTATCTCAAACAGTGTCAAATCACATTTGTGCAGAAACTGTCTTTGAGTTTTGACACTGAGAAAAAAGCCAAAAAATTGTGTGAATTACCAGAAAAAAAAAAAACCAAAATACAATGCCCATTCCCAACAGAAACAAACTAACCCGCCCCAAACAAAAAGACACCTAAAATTCCTTAATTTTGAGTTCTGGAGGATAAAGGCTGAATCTACTGTGATGAAAATGATACCATTAGAAGGAAAAAAAATAGTCTGTTGTGCAACTTTATAGGTTGTGTCAAATGAACTGTACATATACGGTTCCTATTGAGAAGATAAGAACAATTTCTTCTGATGAGAAAAGAATGTAAGTACTGCCATCTCTGACCACTAATAAAAGCTATTAGGGAAACAGCAGGGGACCAAGTATTTGTTTGCTGCAGTTGAACGCAGAGTCTATCTGTATTCACTATAATGTGTGCATACAGCCATGCACAACAAGCACATGTATTCCTAGGAGCACAGGCTTTCTCTCTGCATTGTTCACAATGAGAAATTAATATGTGGATTTATGTGCTGCTCAACTGGCTTATAAGTAGCTCTGTGATCATCAGAACTAATGAAGCAGGGGTTCCAAAATCCATATCTGACGTGGATTCACTCTTGGTAAGAAAGGGGTGACATGCCATAGCAGTCTTTTGCACCGTGGGGACAGTAACAGGATATTTCTAGCAAGAACCTTAGTTTTCACAAATCTTGCTTAAACTTCCTGTCTTTGATTTCTTTTTTAATCATTCAAGTGTGATTGAATTGTTCAGCAATTCAAAAGTTACCAGAGGCACACAGTGAAGTCCAGAATATAGATTGATCACATGTTCCTCTTTTTTTAAAAAAATCTGAGATTAGAAACACTCCATAGGCTAAAATTATATGTTTGTAGTAATAAAAAAAAATAGATTTCTGATGTTTTAATCCTTTTTTTACACAATTAACTAACATTTGAGTGTCATTGAAATAAATGCATGCCTTTGGGGAACATTTAAAAATAAAACCCCCTGTAGAAATCAAACAGTCAAGATGAAAAAATTCCAATTCAAGAACAGTACTGGTGGTATAGGGTATCTCAAATACAATAACAAAATTAAGATAAAAATATTACATTATACAGTATTAACAGAAATTAATTTAAATGGAGGTGGAAAATAATAGAGCTGAAGAACAGCCACTAAGGACTGAAACAGCAAAAGTGGAAGTCAAGACTGAAGGTTAAAACAGCATTTAATTAAAACAATTAATTGAAATTGTATATGATTGCACAGGGAACTGTTATGCTAATACTTAGTGAATATTAGATTAAATGCACAAATATTTTGGCTTTCATTTTATTACTTACTTTTTATTTTAAATTTAAAATAAGTTTCTAGCTAAAGAAGAATCTGGAAAACACCATACTTTGCACCTTCATTATCAGAAGGAAGAACAAAAATTAAAAAGATCAGTCTCCTGACTTTGAAGCCAATCTTAAATTTTGGCAATGGGATTAACACTTAACACTTTGGTCTGGCAATACTGAAATTTCTAAATGAGGAAATCTCATAGTCCTTTAAATGAAAAACTCATTTTCCTTCTCCTCAGTTGTAAATACACTTGTTTAATGTCTCAAAAAAAAAAAGCTAAAAACAAGAATTCACATGTTACGTAGAACATCTCGACCTCAAGAACTGATCAGTGAATAAAATCACGTCTTACTTTGGTAGTCCTCTGAAATAAGCTGACTGAATTATTAAAAAGAAAATGCTTGAAGCTGCTTTGATTTTATACATGTAAATTAATGTGCTACAGATGTGTAACATTTTAAAAAATAATGAGAGAGAAAATTCATATATTGAAGACAGAAAAAGATACCTCCATTATATGAACTAATTCCTTGTGCACTGAAGGAGATCTTGCTTGCACACAGGGGCTGTATGGAAGGGGAAGGAGAATGAGATTGAAGGCTCAGACCATTTTCTGCCACTCACACTCTATATGACATTAGACAAGAAGGTTACCTCCTCTCAGGGTAAATTACCATAATACATCTAATCTTCCTAGACAGCCCCCATAGTAGGTGAGAAAGATACAATGCTCCAGGAGAAGTCAGAAGTAGCTAAATTAGGTGCCTGTTTGAAAGGAAATCTCCTAGTGAGGAACCTTTAGTTTTTATTTAACTACCAAGAAAGCTTACTAAGATGAATGGCCAAGCTAAAGCTAGCTTTATAAATAACCTCCTGCGCTCCTCTCTTGCCATTGTAAAACAGAAACATTGTCACCTACCTTCCTCTCCAAGTTCATAGAGATCCCTATGGGAATGTTAATGTTATACACAAACTGTTGTTTTACTGCGATACTCTTTAAAAAAATCTAAAGTTTTCAAGCTTTAACAACATCCCTAAAAAGTGCTTCTCTTAATGTTCTCAGGGTCAGTATTTTTTGTAGGAGAAAAAAAGTTTTCATTTCAGAAGATAAGAGACTCAATTTGCTAGTATTCATGTGGTGTGCTTTGACTCAATCAAATTTGAGCCCAGTATATCGGGGTTTAGCTAATAGAAAGGGTTATCTGCGCACACGCCAGAATAGTGTGTGAGATAAAAGGTGAATGCTAAGAACTGTTTGTCACACAGCATGAAATGGAAGGAACTTGACACAATGGATTGAATAGAAGAATAAAGTAAATTGGGCCAAATAGTTCAGGGGAAAGGACTGAAGGGAAGATGATGGCACAAAACGTACTACAGGAACAACTGGGGGAAGCAACAGAATGGATCAAAAAGGGTAAAGCAGGTACAGAAGATAGATGAGAAAATGAATGGATCAAAGATTAAGAGATGAAAAGCTACAAAGTCAACAGTTTGAACAAAAGATTAGTAGCTTAGGAATTGGTAAGGAAGTTCTAAGTGTGAGGTGAAACCCATGTAGACAAACTATGCATCAAAACAAGATTAAGAGTCTAGCTAAAGCTGTAAGAACCAGGAGACTTAAGCGAAGGTTGTGGTTCTGTTCCAAGCCACTCCACCACATGGAAACTGTGTATAAATAAGCCGCTGATATTGCCACTTTCCATTTAAGCCAGTAGACTAATGGTGTTCCTGTCACTGTCAGGAACTCACAATAAAATGGGGCAAATTGTGTTTTGCAACTGATTTTCCTCATCTATACAATAGTACTTACAAATGTTCATAGGTAGGTGAAAAGCAGGAAATTACCTTTATGAATGTTTTTCTTTTCTGTAAAGAAAAGGCAGGAACTGCCATTGCCTAAGTTTATATAACAAGTTCTACATTAAAGAATTACCAAATTTGTTTCTAAGTTGCACAATATAAACATTAGCATTATGAAAGTGTGACTGTTATTATTCACAGAATCACAAAATGGTCAAGGTTGGCAGAGACCTCTGGAGCTCATCTTGTCCACCTCTCTTTGCTCAAACAGGATCACCCAAAGCAGGCTGCCCAGGACTGAGTTCAGGCGGCTCTTGAATATCTCCAAGGATGGAGACTCCAGAACCTCTTTAGGCAACCTGTGCTCAGCCACTCTCCCAGTAAAAAAGGATTTTCCTTCTGTTCAGAGGGAACATCCTATGTTTCAGTTTGTGCCCATTGCCTCTTGTCTTGTCATCAGACACCACCAAAAAGTGGCTGGCTCCATGTTCTTTGCACCTTCCCTTCAGGTATTTTTACACAGAGGTCCATGCCACCCCCCACCCCCCTGAGCCTTCTCTTCTCCAGGCTGAGCAGCCCCAGGTCTCACAGCCTTTCCTCATAGCAGGCATGTTCCAGTCCCTTGATCATCTTAGTCAGGGGTCCTCAAACTTTTTAACCAGGGGGCTGGCGTGCGGATGAAGTGGCAGGCAGTCATCTGCGGCTGCTTGGTTCCCCCCCCAACCCCTGGTGGTGGTGGTGGGGGGTTCTGTAAATACTGGGGGCTGGATTGAGGACCCTGGGGGGCTGTATCCAGCCCATGGCCGTAGTCTGAGGACCCCTGATCTTAGTGGTCCCTCACTGGACTCTCTCCTCACTGGACTCTCTCCAGTACCGCCAGACCTCTCTTGTACTGGGGAGTCCAGAACTGGACATAGTGCTCCAGGTGGGGCCTCACCAGGGCAGAGTAGAGGGGAAGGATCACCTCCCTCGACAGACTCCTTGTAGTGCAGCCCAGGATACCATTAGCCTCCTTTGCCACGACCACAGGTTTCTGGCTCATGGTCAACCTGGTGTCCATCAGGACTATTAAGAGGCTAATTTATAGAGATTAGGTCTGCAAAATCAGCTACAATACTTAATTTTTTATGTATCTTTTTCAGGACAGCATTATGGCTTGAGAACTAAAATTTCTGTCAACTTGACTGTCATTTCTGAAATGACAAAGAACATTTTAAACTATTAGCCAGTTTTTGGTTTATGTCACTAGGTAATATTTTAGACCCAATATGCATATACTACAAAATCCATAAAGCTGCAATATACTTCACTTAAAAGGAATAAATATAATAACACACAGGTATGGCCAAATGTCTAGAACTCAAATATGTTCCTTCAAAGAAGCGACCTGGTTTTAGTTCTAGCTATTCCATCACATCACTGCCTTGTTATATTTAATTTGCATGCAAATGCTCTATGCAATGCTGTATTAAAACATTTTAGGCTCCTTCAAATGTTGCTGCTGATCAATATCAAGGACAAATGGTGGAAGAAGTTAAATAATACTAGACAGCACAGAGTCCCAATAATGTAATTTAGACCACTGCCCAGATTTAAGCCATTATAAAAGAATATAAGCTTTTCTTAAACATTTCAAATACTATATAATTAAGAACTAATAGCTGAAATCTGAAATTACGTAGAGAATAGCCAAAAAGAGCTTGTGAATTAACACAAATATAACCTATAAGGTGAAGATACTGAGAACTCGGTTAAAGTGAGATGCAGCAATGAAGCATTGCTAGGCTTTAGAAATATTTCTGAAGTGAACAAATCAGCAGCATTAGCAAACAATGGATAGCTATGTAGAGCTTATTTGCTCACGTAGTAACTGAAGGGAGAATTATCTGCTCACCATTTCCTTTTTTATCTGAGCCCGAGCTAATGCCTGTTATAGTGAATGAAATTATTTTTGTTGACTTCTAAGATGAAATAAAATCTTTTGAAACAAGGAAATAAACTAGCTTCTAGTATTTTCACTATCTGGAATGTTAAAGGAGGATATTATTAAACCAAATAAAAATGATTTGATGTTTCTTTCCCGTAGAGAGCAATTTTTGTTCCCTTTAGGACATCCCTATTGTCAGTAAGCTTTTAACTCATTTGTCCAAATTGCTTGAGTAGTTTAATTCTACTGCAACTCTGTTAAAATCACTAGGGGTTTTGCCAGTTCAACTTCACTGATTTTAGCTGAGTTACACTGGTAAGAAAGTGTTTCAATGAAGTGGTGAGTCATGTCACTTGAAACTCTCAATTTTTGTATCTTTCCTTTCCCTGTTTATATCTTGTATTTTCTTTGTAGGTTGTATTTTTTCCCTTCTAAATGGTTCTGTTCCATTCTCCCACACTTGATTCTTCCTGATAGCATTTTCTCAAATATAAGTTCCAAATGGTAGTGAAATTTGTTTATTCACTTTCTTGGTTGGCAGCCCATTCCTTCTGCATCAGTTCTGTTCCCACCAAGGAGGCAGGAAAGGAGTCATATGGTATTTTTACAGCCATTTGTTACTGCTATGATGATGAGTTCACAGCTCTTTGCACAAATTGTCACCTGATGGATGGGGTTTTGTTGGGTTTTTTCCCCACTGTCCTCATCTTTAATGGCAAAAGATGTGTATATGCATACAGAAGGGTGTATTCTGTCAAAGGCACGTTACTGCGTACATTAAAGTACAATATTCTGTCAAAATGTTTTAGAATTACTTGATTGAAAACTAAGAGAAAACTGCCCAGATCATTTTTGAGCACATAAATTCAGCATGACATTAAATTTACCAAAGCTCCTCCATTCAAACCTCCTTCTACACAGGAAAATTGTTTCAATGACATTCTGTATCTGTGCAATGGTAAGGTATATTAGAAAGATTATATGAGCATGAATCTGCTTGGAGCACAGCTTGTGTTCACTGAGTGCAAACAGATCCATCAACTGCTATCCTGTTAGTCTGCTGATTCTACAGCCTCCACAGAAAACCTATTCTCATAAACTTTTAAAAATATTTATGAGTATGGAAAGCAGAGCTGAATGCTGTTCTGTAAAACCATTTCCCTGTTTACCAACAGCACAAGGGTAACGTTGGGAAAGAACAGTACAGGGCATTTTACAGTTCCTAACACTGCTTTCTAGTACATCAAGATGACATAACGGTAAATGCATCACTTTCTTGGATAACTAGCATATGTTTCTTCAGTTTATTGAACATGGAAAACAGGAATTCCAAATTCACTAGAAATAGAAGAACAAGTCTGAAATGTAGAGATATTTATCTTCAGTAATAACCTATGAATATTTAATTCTTTGAGGATATCATTATCAGGGTTTCTGAAGCAGGGAAGTAATTTAATTATTTGGAGAAGAGCTAGAATTTTGGACACAAGTTTTTATTTGCCCTTCACAAGTCCTGGAAAGAAAAAGAAACCAACAACCCACAAGAAATGCTATTGCACAGTTTTGAAAAGTTGCTTAGAGTCTTAGAATGGTATTTCAATCTAAGATGGAATAGTATGTTGTACAAGGAAAAGATGTATTTCCTGTATATTAATGATAAAATGTTGCAAGTGTAATTGTTGTTTTCATTGATTTGTTTTCTTCATTAATAGACCAGAACCTTCATGAACAGACAGAATCAAATATACCTCATTGCAGCTAAAGACATGACACGGATGTTCACCTGAATGAAATGCACTCTTTACTCCTCCTCCTCTAAGTAAAAATGCTTATATTAAGAAGACAGGAAAAAGTCTGAATTAACTCAGTCTCTTGAGCGCTATCTTAGTACAGTAATATACTTAAAGAAATATGATTAGGTGTTGCATACCAAACTTCATAGATGTGGTCACTTAAAAAGAGGAAAATACAGGCTGTGGATTAAAGTTTAAGCAACAGTTTTACATATTGTCATTGGGGTACTGTATGTCACAAATGGAAATTAAATGCTAACAAGGAAGGATCCACTGAATAAGCAAAGGAACAGAAAAACAGCCATCTCATCAACTGCTCTTTGAAAAGATGGCTGGAAAACAGGCCTTCCTAGCTAGTCTCTCTTTTAAGCACTCCAGAGGGACCCTCTACCAGAACATGCAGGCAAGAGCTGCGTAACAAGCCATTGAAACGTTGTTATGAAGCCAAGGATGAGGAAATCTTGGAGCTTATTTCTGAAAATGGGAGCAAAAAGAGGATTTCACCATTTGTATTTCAGATTCAAGTGGCCGAGACTACAAAATGCGTGTGGTTGACCTCAATTTTGTGCAGTGCAGATCTGCTGTTAAGGTTTTCACAAAACTCTCAAGCTGTATCTGCCTCTGAATCAGACTTCCTGGCTTGCTGGCTTTTTCACTAACGTATTGTAAGCTCACTCTTGTCATTGTACAAATGCATCAATTTATTTAGGGCCTGTCTTTTGACAGATCAGTGTCTTTTGATCTCCTCTTTTAGCCTTAGCAAAATAACCACAGTACCATCGTTGGGGCTGAAGATTCCTCTTTTTATACACTGTGCTTTCCTATTGTGCTTGAGAGACTGTAGCCTGGCAGAGGTTTGAGGAATGGAAGCTTTATGCAGCTGGATCCCTGGAACTTCAGGGTTTGGTTTGGTTTTCTGCGGGGGGCTGGGTCCAACTATGTGCATTTTTATTTACAACACAAATAAACCAGGTACAGTGAATCATAATGGAGGTTTGTTAAATATTTCTCCTTTTGTCATATGCTCACATATTTGAGAGAAAATTTAAGAAATCAAATCTAAGAAATTGAAAATACACAGTCACAGCTTCATAAAGAGATGAACAGTCTTTTCTGACTTACAGGAGTTTACTGGAAAACTCAATTCAAAAGCCAATACTGAAAAATTAAGTTAAATTTTGTAAACAATTTCTATAGGGGAAAAGTACAGGAAGTTCTACATATTTAAGAAAAATATTAGGTTTTTGTGGATAACTGGCTAGCTGAAAAGGGTCACATAGACATAGTCCAGCTGGCTGGACAAAAATGCACATCGTTCTCAGCTTATCTGAAGTAAAGCAAAATACACTGTCTATGGCTGTCCTTGTTACACAATAACAGGAAGATTTTGGTGGGAAAAGATTGTTGCAGGTGGGAACAGATAACTACAGAAGAGAAACTAGGGGCGGACTTGATATTTAGGTAACTAACCAATAATGAGCTTAACTTTTGTAATATGTATGAGCTAATTATAAGAAGGCATAAAAGGTGACTGTAAGAGACAATAAACGAAGTCTGCTGATCACTCATATTGAGTGACTGTGTCTTCCCTCCGTTGCGACAGGTTTTACTGAAATTACTCTGATTCTGAAAATGCCCAAAGTTTGACATTTTAAAAGTAAACTTGAATCTTTTCAGTTTGAAATAAATGTAAGCATATTTTAAACAGATATTGCAAAGAGGTTAGACACACCTACATTTGGAAACATATTGGGTTTAGGTAATAAAATATTTTTAAAAACCCAAAATTGTTTTATTAAAAGTGGTTCTGTCATTAAAAATCAGAATAATGCAAACCAAAACATCCATGTCAATTCAGTCATCTCCAAAATTTAAAAAAATAAAAATAAAAAAACTTCACACTTGAAAAATGACTCAGTGGCTTCCAATTTTAACAGAATTAAACATTTTTTAATACCCTGAATCCCTATAGGTTTTCCAAAAGAACTAATAGCAGTGCAGGATAAAGGAAATACACAGAAGGATAATCTGCAAAGGAAGAATGCATGGTTCTGGGGCAGATGTTGAGAGAAGACAAAGCCCATGAAGAATAAGAAGCAGCATGAAACTGAACAAGTCCTGAAACAGATTCTCCTGGGAGGAGGAGCAGCGGGTCTTCAGGGAGCTCATGGGACAAAGCTATTGGAAGAAAGCAAGGGATTCTTACTGCACTTGGTGAATTTAGGTACAAGAAAGTCTACAGTATTTTACCTGCCTGAAATAACTGATGCCTGTCAGGTATTTTCCCCATGATCTGACAGATCTCCAACTGTATATTGAAAGAGAAATCACCTGATTGACTAAGCTCCTTAGTTACCTTGACTGAACAGTACCTATGGCTGTGTCAGAGGCTTTTTCACGCTGGCATCCAATCTTATATCTAAAATTACCAAAAGTTTATCTTGTATTGTTTTCTTTAAGAACTGTAAAAGCATAATCCATGCAGTATTGATTTTTAATCATATTAAATATTTTATGTATTAAAGAAGGATCAAGAAATAAGCAACCTGTTTTATTGTCAGAGAAAAATTAGAAAAAATATCTTAATGTGCAGCAACAGTCCAAACTAATTTATTTGGATCTTGTCTCTTCTTTTAAAAAAAAATATTTATAAAAATACATTAAAAGAATAACCTGGTAGCAGAAAATTCATAACCGTGTGAGTACAGTTCAGTTCAGTACAAGCAGCTACTAAGTGAGGCATCTATGAAGCCAGCATCAACACTGTGAGGCATATTCAAGGTTCATTTTCCAAATGACCTCTTACTTTTACACCACAGATAAAACTGAAGCCATACTGTGCAGAGAAATGTTCTAGAAATGAAAAATCAGAAAATTCTGAAATACTGAGATCTGACAGACGTGGACAAATGCGCCTCTTCCTTCCATGAAATCCTATTAATTGGAGACAGGTCTTAAAACCCATATATCAACAGGCTAATTAAAATATTATTAGTAATATATTGAACATACTTGCCAGTATATTAGGTTTCTGTGCTAACGCATCTACGTGTGGAAATGTTTTTGTCTTGGAAATACAGATTTAAGCACATTCAGGAAATTAACTGTGCTTATTGGTCTTGCTGAATAAGAGATGACCCTAACAATTTTTTTTTGATGGTAAGTACCTATTTAAATGTTCTTCTGAAGTCTGAGAGCTTAGGAATTTAGAAGTCATATAAAGAAGGATGATACGTACCATGAATAAAATAAAATGGAACAGACTGGGGTATCTGAGAAACATAAAAGGCTTTCAAAAGGCTCTAAGAAATCTCTTCTCAACAGCAAGTGTGTTTACCCCCACCTTAGGAAAGGTATTTATTTTGATTTTTTTATATTTCAAAATGTGTTCAGTGAAATCAAGTGAAAGGTGAGAAAATGTCAGCCTTGTCAACCATCAATGTAGTATGTAAGCACCTAGCAATTAAAAGACCTGCAATATCTTTCATAAAGATCAAGTAGATCGTGCTTTTCCTTAAACAGAAATAATTACACTGCTCATTCATTAACTTCTTCATAAATCCTATTAATTTTGAACTACTATATATCCTGGAAATGCAGCTGAGGCTAAATGAACCTCATTACACAGTGTTCATGAAAATGACAATAGGAGTAAGGATAGGAAGTGCAGATGTTAATAATTAATTTCTCATCTTCCAGCATCACAAATTTTAAATCAACAGTTCTGTTTTAAAACAAAATGATTTTGTTTGCTAGAAGCACTTCACTCCAGTCCACATGCATTGGTGGTAGGTTCTTTTTAATGCAATTTTTAAATGGTGAAGAGATAAACACACAGTGATTTTTATCTATGTTTTTGATAAATGAATGTCTCAGCAAAATTTTACAGCTAAAAAGGTTATTTACTTAAGAGAGATTTTCTGTATGTGGAAAGGTCAGATTTTTTTTCGATTGCTGTGAAATTGCTTCTGCCTTTTAGCAAATCTTTTAAGACGGCTCCTCTCCTTGTAGTGTTGACAAGGACACAGGAAGGATGCGGCCTGAAGAAATCAAATGAACAGCATAAAATCCTAGCTGGAATCTTCTGCTGCCACAGTTTGTGGGGTTTGAAATTCTGTCAAACTGTTGAACAATACGAGAAGAGAGAGAGGACTTCTGAGCAAAAATCAATAGCCAAGTCTTTTGAACTGTCCATGTACAAAGTTCTAATGCAAATGTCCTTGAGGGAAGTTTTAATAGTGGACTTTGAGATCAGCTCCTCCATTGCCCTGACAGCACTGTACAGCATTTGAAGTTTTCAAAGGTACCAATCCACAAAAGTTTGGCTCATACAACTGAGGGTGGAGATGCCACTGAGGGATCTCAAAACCAGCAGGCTGCCACTGCAGACTATACAGGATACTTCATGTGTTATTAGCACTGTGTCAGGTTTTAGCTGGAGGGTACAATTTACTTCAAGGGAGTTTGTAAGTCTTTAAATAGCATCTCTCCACGTACAAACTAATAACTGATCAGATGCGCAGCGCAATACAAAAAGTGGTCTGGTGTGACTAAAGGGATTTTACTTAATATACTGTAAATAGATGGAAGTTTTCTATAAATATAATTTGTAAAATATTAAATAAGGTTTGGATATAATATCCTATTATCTGGGATTACATTTCTTTGTATCTGTTTGAGCCTGTTAAAAAAAACACAAAACGCTCAGTACTGCATCAAGGTTGTTCTGGGAGAACTGCCGCACACATTAAATTGAGGTTAAAATGGTTGGTAAGCGAGGGTTATACAGTAATTGCACTGCTGTTCCCCCAAAATACAAAATGCATACATTTACTGTGCCTCTGGAGCATTTTTCCCCCAGTGCCACTGAGAATTCTTACGCATGCACTCTCAGTTATAGTTAGTGTTATTAGAATAAAACCTTTTGGTATTAACATATAAGGTATCTGGCATAAACACAGGAAATGTTTCCATTATCTGAAAATGTTAATTAAAAACAACCCAACATGATAATGTCTTTTTAATTATATAATGTTTTTATACATAGCCAACATCATGAAAGACATAACACAAAGTCAGTATAGAGACTTCCACCAAGACAGAAAAATAGCATTTTAAAATTTCTTTTGCCTAATAAAAGGGAACCTTTGCTTTAATTTTACAGCAGTCTACTGTGTTCTAAAGAAACTGGTTCTTACAACTTCCTTATCTTGCTAGCATCCAGTTTAATTCAACGGAATTCACTCTGAAGTTCAGCTAATACCTTTAAAATTCAACCAAAATTAGTATTCAGTGGTTTGTTTTATTTTCAAAGCACTTTTTGAATATTACAATAAACATTACAGAAAATATGAAAAGCTAATACTGTATTATATGTGCAGTTTCAACAAATTTGGAAAGGTCTTACTATGAAAAAAATGAGCCTATCTAATTACCACAACTTTTAATCTCTGAAAATAGTGGTAGAATTAGATCTAAAACCTTTCTCTTCTTTGGGGTCCTGGTCCTATTGCTTATGAAGCCTGTGGAAAAGTTGTTATTAGATGAATGTACTATTATTAGTGGAGAAAAAAAATATCAAGCGATCTGGTATTAAATATTCATATATATATATATATATGAATATTTAGATATTCTCATTTTTATGTGTATCTGTATAAAATACTATTATATACTTTGTTAATTAATCATTCACAGAGTATTTTATGGGGGGTGGGGTATTAGTTGATCTTTTAACCAGTAAAGCAATTTTATAAATAAGAATTTCATGAGGTCTGGCCAGCAGGTCAAGGGAGGTGATTCTCCCCCTCTGCTGGGCTCTCCTGAGACTTCACCTGGAGTGCTGTGTGCAGCCCTTGGCCCCCCAGCACAAGAAGGATGTGGGCCTGTTGGAGCAAGTCCAGAGGAGGCCAGGAGGATGCTCATAGGGCTGCAGCACCTCTCCTGTGCAGACAGGCTGAGAGAGTTGGGGTTGTTCAGCCTGGAGAAGGCTCCGGGGAGACCTTACAGCCGCCTGCCAGTGCCTGAAGGGGCTACAAGGAAGCTGGAGAGGGGCTTTGTACAAGGGCCTGTAGGGACAGGACAAGGTGAATGGTTTTAAGCTGAAAGAGGGGAGATTTAGATTAGATATTAGGAAGAAATTCCTTACTGTGAGGGTTGTGAAACACTGGCACAGGCTGCCCAGAGCAGCTGTGGGTGCCCCATCCCTGGGATGCTCAAGGCCAGGCTGGACGGGGCTCTGAGCAACCTGCCCTTGTGGAAGGTGTCCCTGCCCGTGGCAGGGGGGTGGAACTGGATGGTCTTTAAGGTCCCCTCCAACCGAAACTATGAATCTATGATTCTAATTTCCTATTTAAGTTTGGTTTGATTTACAGTTATGCTCAGACTATGAACAATTTTTAAAAAAATATATATCTAAACTTATTAACAGTGAAGCAACTGCACTTTGCAGAGACAAACTGACTCAAGCTTGAGGGACCTTCACTGGTTTCCTTTGACAATTTTTGTCTGAATGTGGCAGCAGGCCCATTACCTGGATAAGGTGACACAGCAGTAATAGAAACCCAAATTTGACAGAATTCTGAGGCACATCTACTGTCTCCCTGACATGCTCACCAAGAAACGCTAAAAGACTTTTCAACTTAAAAAAGAGAGTAGAGATTGGCATTTCTTAAGTAGGAAAATGAAATTATTATACCAGATCCAGTAGAAATGGATAGGATTGCACACAGGTCTTTCCATTGCCCAGTGACCTTGCAGGCAGATCCATATTCCAGAGTCAATTGGCAGTGACGTTACATAGTATATCCTCCTCAGCCCCTCCGGATCCTCACAAGTTCCCTCTTCCCTCTCAGTCTCAGCTAGGTTTTCCTCTCCTCCCTGCAACCACCCAGGCTCTGTGCCAGAGCCCCTGGCTCCCTGAATCACCCAGTAATTCCCCTACCTGTTGCATGTGCTGGAAATGCTTTACCTTGAGCACATCATTGACCCCCTGCTCTTCCCGTTCTCCTGAAACAGTACCTAGGGCTGAAAACACCGTCACGCCCAGCCATGGCAAGCAGGGTTATTGGCTGGGCAGAAGCTGCAGTTCTCTAGACCAGCTTCTGGTTCAAGTTCCCGGTTGCTGCAGCCATGTTCTGCTGTGCTCTTGCCCAAGAAACCAAAGCCACAAGCCAAGGAGCCACTGCAGATCAAGGTGCCTGCCCTGGTCAGCTGGAAACAGAGCACAGAGTCTCCCCTTCCTTCCATGGGCTTCAGATCACGTGGGCAACTTAAATAGACACACTATCACGAACTCCTCAGACTCCCCTCAAGTCTGTTTATAGTAATGCAATTCAACACTTTAAACCACAATGATGCAGCTGTGTAGTCCGCAGTACTTTTTGTTTTCCCTTTTCACATGCAGCCACTGATTTGATACCTCCCAAACAACCGTGATTTTGCAGTCACTGCTCTTCAAAGACGTTTCCACCTACAGACTGTTCCATACTTACAGGTATTAATTACGGTAATACAAAGACTGATAAAGATACCGTACACATTCTCAGCATTCAAAACAGACTGCTGCAGTAGTAAGGCTCCACTGTTTCTTCATTAAAATTATATGCTGCCTAAAATCAATGGTATTAGAATCAGGACCAAGGAGCTACGTTAATAAGTACAAAGTATATCAAGAGTTAGCAAAATAAATTGTTGTATGTAATTGTGACTGGTTTAATTTATGTAAAACATGTCTATAAATACTACAAAGGTGAAGCAATATGAGAGTTCACATCTATCCTATTATGCGCAATTGAAAAATATCATCATGAAATCACACACTCCTTAGAAGTCTCAAGACCACAATTTAACGGACATGTTCATCCCTAGCCTGTGAATAATTCCCAAATGATCATGAACTGAGTGCTTAGAGAACTCTCAAATACCATGACTTTCACTCTGGAGTTTTGTTAATGCCGTTTTTTTCACTCTGTAATGGAAAGGAAGTATAATTCAATGAGCTATTTCATCTTCTATAATGCACAAGAGTCAATTCTATATCTAGCTGAACAGAGAGATGCAAAAGAATTAATCCACCACCTGCCTCCCAGTTAAAACTATAAAGGCCAGTCTCCCTTGTTGTGAGTATTAGTCTTAATTGAAGCAGCACTTAAATATCACAATAGAACAATTCACTCTGAGAATTCTCCTCCATTCCCATCTTCATTCTGCCACCCTCCCTCTCCCCATTAAACTGTTTTCTGCTTCACATTCAAAGAACAGCATGAAGATTGTCATGGAGTTTTATTGCTGTAGGAATACATATGGGTGGAATACCAGTGGTGGCGGAGAGTTGGAAACAAAATGAGATTTTTGCTATTTTTTTCAGTCTGTTAATCTTATTTTGAAACAAAATGCATATGCATTAATTATTAATATGAAACAATGACAAAATAAATATTTTTGCATAATGCTTCTGAAACTGGAATTATACACGGAACAACTGACTTTAAAATTACAGCTTCTGGACCACTAAAAAATTACAATATCACATAGAACAAGGGTAGGCTTAGAAATTTTCAGAATAGAAAACAAAGTGTCATAGAGTATAGAGTATAAATGAGTTTTCATCTGAGTTAAATAACCGGTCTACCAAGGAAGAAAAGATTAGTTATGGTTCAGTTTCACAGTCATGTGTATGAATGTGTGTCTAATAAGAATAAAATATCTAAACAGCTGAATGCATGCATAACATTCATCACTTTTACATATGTATGTGTACATATTTGAACTTATTAAAGAAAATCTTCAGAACTAAAAATTCCAAGTGCAATAGACAAACTTTTAAGATCATTTAAACCAAATCCTGTAGCCCAAAATATTACATATAACCATAATTTCAGTATTCTTTGAAATTTTCTGGGGAAAAAAATCCCATAAATAATTCTGCTATCATTATATGAGTAAGGAAATGATAATCCCTACTGTATTTGCAATAAAAGCTTGGCAAAGTATGAGAAAACAAGGAAGGAAGGAAGGAAGAGAAGAGAAAGTAAGTGCTGCTCTGCAAAACTGAATTCTAGTCCAAACTGAAACGGTGCTAGCTGTGTTAGTGACATTACAATTAAATTATGTGCATCATACGTTTGCACAGAAATGGAAATTCAACAATCTAATTGAACAAAATCTTACAATTTCAAGCAATAAATTGTTCTTTTGACCTATATACTATGGTAGGCAAAATGTAAAATCAAGTGTCATATGGAACTTCAGCCCCCATCTAACCTCTCTGTTAATAAAATGGGGATTTTATTCTTTCACAAAGATGCCATAGTGATTAGCATTTATGAATTGTTCAGATCCAAAAGGATGAATGAAATAGAGAAATATGTAAGGAAAGGAAATTCCCTTCCTGAGAGAGTTAAAGCACTGTGATCATGGATCACACATTGAACAATGACTTTTATACATTAAACTCATGTGTTAAGAAGACAACAGTCTTCTAGAAAAGTTAGTACAGGTAACTGGCTATATTATTGTAATACAATGAAAAAATGAAAATGAGTTAAGAATTCAAACTTTAATCTGTGTTTTTTTCAGTTTCTTTTAGAACTTACAGGATTTTTTTTCAGATTTATTTTTTTACCAAATACCAAGATATGTAATAATTGTTAACTGCTGTTTGTAAAAGATGCTTTGTAATGAAAGCTCTTTCACAACCAGAATGCAACCAATCTGAACAAAACACAAAAAGATGTGCCTGTATGAAGAGTTTTAAATCTCATCATAACACAGTAAATTTTCACAACTGGTCCTTCCTAGCAGTTGAACTGCTCTACACTTTTGGAAAACTCTTCAAGATGACTGTAACATACAGATTTCACCCATGCACAACAGAATTATTGCAATTTAACCAGATTCAGATATGCTGGAGGTGATCTAGTTTAAAGAAGTCATAAGCATCCAGAATGCCCCAGACGTAACAACTCTGGATGTCAGTGAACATGTATTCATGTTCAGCTGACAGAACTGATTCAAGTCTGTGGTGGACTGTTTTCAAAAAGTTCTCACAAGTTTTCTATTAATAAATGAATTAATTAGCACTGATTAAAAGGGCAGGAAGTGTTCAAATCAGAGACACTTTGGTGGCATTTTTCAGCTGAGGAGCTTTGAAAGATTAAAAAGCTCTAAAGAAGAAGAAAACATCCTGACTTTCTCTCCATTTGTCTAGATTCTTAGTTTCTCCATAAACTGAACGGGTACCTAGAAGCACAAAAAGCAAATGAACTTTTGACAGCCATTAGTGAAACCTCTGCTTAATGACAACTGCTGAATTGCAAGATCACTGTTACAAATAATTTTTAAAATTTGGACTTAGTTCATATTAACTTTCACTGTACTTAAAAGATTGCTTCAACATCCAACTGAGGTAAAATGATTATTTTTTCAGTGCATACTAGACTGACTTCACTGATTGTAGCAGACTGAATTGCATTTTTGCAAGGCTTTTCAACAGGCAGCCAAATAAATAGCTTTTTCCCTGCTGCATGGTTTGCTGTTTGCTTAAGCAAAAATCCAATTTCTGGAGAAGACTCCACAAGGGCTAAATTCCCTGCCATTTACAAGTCTCCCATTAGAGTAGCTTTCTATATGGAAATAACATTCCAAGACAAGGAGAGAAAGAGTAGGTCTGAGGTCCACTGTTCCTGATGTGTTTTATTATTTCTTTTTTATTTGAAGAGTAGAGCTATGCTCCCATGAGAAAGAGAGAGTAATATCTGAATACAAATGTCTCAAGAAACTGGAGCTTCTTTAAAAGTAAAATCCTTTCTCGTGCTTTTTTTTTTTTAATTTTTCCCCCTCTGGTATGCATCAAGGACAAGGGGAGACCTGACAGCTTCAGACTCAAGCTGTCTTTTGTTAAAACATTTTTAATTAGAAATTCAAAGAAAAAACTCCTGCTGGGGCAACATATATTAGAAATGTTTGGATTTGGGCTTGATTACTGTTTTCTTTAGTAGAAGTTTTTTATTTAAAACAACTGCAATTAGTAGGACGAGGTGAATGAGACCCCATGCATACAGTGGCAGTATGTAGAATTACCAGTTACTAGCATTATCACATCTCAAAGGGAGGAAAAAGTAAAATGACAGCTTTTAATGAAAGTTCACAGAGGTGTACTTAATTTAGATCTAATAGGATGAATCTTCTAAATCTGTGGAATTAGAATTCATTATTGAAAGAATGTTTACTGAAATTTAACAGTGATATAATGAACTCTGACATTCAAGTACTTTAGAAGTAATAATCAAGAAGCATCCTCTAATAGTTAAGTTGTGCATTTAACATTATTTTAACTATGAAAGCTGTATCTAAATTAATTTGCTTTAATTCAGGAATGTAATTACTATAACAATAACAGCAGTTAAGGCATTGTATACTTTGCTGGAATATTTCCAGGCAGCCTTACACAGATGAACCAATGCCATCCATCCCACACTGTTTGCTCATGCTTCCAACTATGTGCATAGTAAGAAGGACTTTTGGGATTCACCAGACCAAACACGTATACAGAGGCCCTGTGATAAAGGCTACCACACAGATGTTCTTTCCCTGAAGGATACAGCAGACATTCAGGCTGGAGGTTCTATGTGTTTCTCTTGTAAAAACAGGATGTTTCTTGGTCACCAGATCATTCTTGTTAATGGCAAACAACGTTTAGAGAGAGATACCCCAGGAAGAGAGATGGCAATCTGGCACACAGCGCTGGTCACACAGACTGAATGAAATCTCTGCATGACCCAAATTGTACATGGCTGGTTAGGCCACTTACTTCCCCTGTGGTGTGAAAAGCAACATTAATACTTCCTTGTCTGAGGGCAGTATCATGACACTTTGTTTGCTACCAAAAGCTAGGCCAGAATTGTGACACTTGGAACAACATTCACATTCTGTAGCGGGAAAATGGTACTTAGGAACCCAGTAGGTTTGGATCCAATTTTGCATTTCTGATTTCATTTAGTGAGTGGAGCTTTTGTCTAGGGATATTTTGCACTAGAATAGTGACCATAAACTCACTCTTAAGGTCCAAAACCAAACTTTTAGCTGTAGTGACTGAAGTCAGTGAGTTTCGGCTTCCGGATTACTAGCAGCCTTTACAAAGCAGTGGCTTGAATTTGACAATTCATCACCTTACCTGTCTTCTGAAAAGGAGTTATGTACATACATTATATGAATATTTATATTACAGAGGTTAAGCATGCATTTAAAGTGTATTTGTAATTGTTACTTGAACAAAGAGGGAATGAGAGACCTTTGAGAAAAAAGTAGAAAACTGGCATACATAACACCCAATCTAAAAAGGCATGGAAATAATTAGAGGTAAGTTAATGTAAGCCATTAAATTACAGAAGATGGTGAGGGTTTATAGTTGAGACAAAAACGTTTTTTTCTTTCTCACACAGGGTCAAAATAGGAACATCACATGAGAAGCAACCAGGAACTTTATTTTGTACAAGACAAAGGTCCCAGGAACCCATCTTGGTTCCTACTTGCTTTGAACAAGCGACGTGAAAAATACTACTTGAAGAGAATCTACTTTTTCTCCTAAAGCTACTTCAGAATAGGCTCTCTGCTGATTGCTGCTGTTGTGACCAAAGCCAGAACGTGTGGACGTCTGTGTATCTTAATCCATACATCTGTGTACATGTTCAGTGTGGCTATTACCAGTGACAACACCATTTTGTACACAATAACTGGACTTTTCTAACTCAAATCTACTCCTGAGGTTTAAAAGTTCAGTTCAAATTACCTTCTGAAAGGTCAGTTTGAGACATCTTCTGTTAAGCTATTTCTTACATACATTCACTTATCTTGTTATTGTGTTATTTCTCCTTCATAATGTAATTTCTTGCATTCTACATCAGTTCAAAGGTGGCTGCCTGAACATATTTACACACCATTTATAAAATACATTTATAAACATGACAAATCACTTTTGGACCTTTGAGTCTGAAAAATCAGGGTAATATCAGGAGATATGATTTTTTTTTTTTAAAATCTTAGTACTAGAAATGATTGATCTGGCAGTGCAGAGACTAGTTTCCTTGCTTTTAATTAATAACAATAAACAAGAAACCTTCCTAGGAAGATTTGTGACTCTTGCTTCACAAGAACAGGGTCCCAGTTCTGTAGAAGGCATGCGCATGCATTACACCTTTGAAGGATTAACATTTAGAAGAATTCAGAGCATAGGTAGTTTTTACTAAAAAAAAATATCTTTACTTTTAATTCTTCTATTTCCTGATTGAATTCGGGCTGTAATGATTGTAATTTAAAAAATTTATAATGATTTTTAAAGTGAATGTATTAAAAAAACAACCAGTGCTTAAACATAGTACAAATCACTATAAAAGTTTGAAAGTTGAGCTCAAGGTAATAATTATAAACTAGAAATGGCATTGTGCTTATTCAAATAACCTACTATGGTGTCTCTTTCAATGTAGTTAGATTTATTTAGATTCCATAATTTTGTACAGTGTTTTTTTCTTTTCATTTTTACAAGCTTTACTATCTTAGAATCTCTTTAAAATTTTCCTTTTATTAGGTTTGGAAAAAAAGGAAAACACAACCCAATTTAAAACCATTACAAATCCTAAAAATGCATAAATCTTCATATAAATTATCATTAATAAAAATTATCTAAATGACCTCAAAAGGAAGATTTCCAACCATGATGTACTTGCTGCTAGAATTTTTTGACATACCTAATGAACTGATGTAAAGTTGCTGCATATTTTATACACCTCAGTGCTACTGCTGTTCCGTAAGAATTCAAATTGCCTTTGGATATCACTAGGTGTTGTATCAGTTTGCTGTAGTTTAAATAACAAGTGAGCTCAATTTGGAAAAATACCAATAACTCCTGGCAACAGTGACTTGCTAGGATTAAATACCTGTTGCTTTGCCTTCATTCTTCCCTACATTAATTCACAATACCTGAAACAATCTCGTTACATTATAAAGTTTTTTTTGAGGTAAGAGGAGGGAATTCTGACTTTATGAAGTAGTCTTGTGTTGAATTGTTAAAAAGACAGTTGAGTCCAATGTGTATTGCATATTTAATATGTGCATATGTCTTCATGTTACATGCTAAATATCAGCATGACCAACGGTTAGAGTAAGTTCAAAACACTGCACCTAAACAATCATAATTGGCAAAGGTACCAGTGTTTGTGGGTTTTATATTTCTGCCTATAGGGTTTTTTAATTACATGAATTGAAATACTGGGAATAATTTTGGGAAAATACTGAATTACGAATAACTGTATTACATGTCTAAGTTCACTTCCTATTACTGTCCCTAAAGAATTCTTAGTGCCTAACAAGAATGGGACAGATGAAACCACTGACTGCAATTCTTGAAACTTAAGAACCTGTGGAGTATTCCAGTATGGCAATATCAAGAAAAAGTTACTATTTCTCAATTTCAGATTGATAATTGGCAACTGGCAACTGGTATAAAGAGCCCTCTGAAAATTAATGACATTTTAATTTCATTAAAACTTTTTATGCTAGACAGCTGCAGCCAATCACACTATAGCAAAGAAATTTAATCACATTAGAACATTTATCACAACAGGTTTGCATGTATGATATCCAGAATCTAGTATGTCTGAACCCACTTGAGATGACATTCACTCTTATACAGAAAGCCTGTAAATCCCAAGGTGCTCAGGGAAAAGCACTGCAGAATAATTGCTGACCCTCATATTTACTGTAAAAGGATTATCATGAAGTTTTCAAGAGAATAAGTGCAGAAAAGTAACCAGAAGGGGACTACAGAAGGAAAAGAAAAAGTGAAGATAAGACTGTTGTGATGCAGTGGCCAGGATGAAGGTCCAGCTAGCTCAGTGCTTCGTTTATGAGGCTGCTAATCAGCAAGAAAGACCATAAGAATTGGAGAGTGCATGCAGTAATGAGCAGTGCAACATAAGCTATTAGCAGATAATTGACACAAGCACAAGTGTTTATAAACCTATCCAATGATATGGTTAGACATCTGAAAAAAATGTGCCCTCCTACTTTTCACAAAAAGGCTGAAGTTGAGCAGTTAGTTGATAGAGCAAAACTATCAACATTTATCCATAATTTTTGATAATAACCTCACTTTTTGATAATAAAACTATTGTAAGTAAAAAATATTCTTCATAAATTCTTCACTTTGGATATTTTTTGATACCTTAGGATTCCAAATGTCTTACATCAAAACTTTAAACAAAATGTTCAGTTGCTTATCAAAACTGAATCATATTCTAAGCACTAGGCTCTTGATACAACACAAAATATAAACCATAAATATTATTTTCACTTTCACCAGTGATTCTGCTGTGGAAAATCCCCTAATGTTTTTTACCTACATTCAGACTATGAACAAGTTAAGATCAAACCATATCATAAAGTTGGCCCATTTTACTTATTATTTCTGAACAGCAAAGAACATAATCTATTACATCTATTGGATTATTTATTTTCACTCCCGGAAAGGTTTTCAAGAAACTGCCCCTGGTCTCCCCAACCAGTTCCAATTGCTCTAGGTAGAACTCTGAGACCAGCACTCTCTGGGACATTTTCATCCAGCCACATGAAGGCTAATACCAGTGCCTAGTGCAGTTCATAGAAGTACCTGTCCACAGGACACAAGAAAATGAAAAAAAACACCCCACTGCATAATCATGGATATTAGCTATTTCTAAATAGATTCATTCATAGGCCCTTCTTCAACCTGTCATGAATTAAAAAGACCTCTTGTATCGCTAACATTTAAGAATAGTGTCTTAACTACATATGTATAAGAAGAACGACACTATGTGGTGAAATTGGTTGATTTTATCAGAAGATGAATTCAGCATATCTGCAAAGAACATGTTATTTTTTTTAAACACATTTTCCTTGGCTGATTAATGAAGAACTTTTGAAACAATTTAATCTATCCAGGGATGTGAATGTTAGTTTATATTTTTCAAGGCTGATTACTGAAGAAGTTCTAAAGCAGTTTAATCTGTTCAGAGATGTTAAACAAATATGTCAACATTCATTTTACATTTGTGTCTACCACAGCTAAACTAGAAGAATGCTGGAAATAGATTGCAGTACTCTGTTTGCTCAAGGAAAAAAAAGAAAGTCAATATGCTTCATATTTTATAGAAGATGCAAACTCCTTTCTAAGATGAATGCTTTTCAGACTAAAGTTTTCAGTAGCTTTACCATACAGATTATGGTCTGGTGTTCTGCCATATAATGATATATATCCTTATAGTTCACTATTATGCGAATAACGTTTTAGCTAGGAGTACTTACATTTTCTTTGAGGGCTATCAGATATTTCAAATTTCTTACACCAAATTGTATTTGACATTTAATTTGAACTCAATTTATGTACAAAAATAATTTTAAAACCCCTCTTGTGTACATTTCTAATAAGAAAAGTGGTATTTTTTAATTTTTCCTTTTATTTATATGTAGATATATATGTGCACTGTAGGTTTAATTTGGATAGACAGGGAATACAGCATTACATAGTCTGTCAAAAATGGAAGAGTATTCTAAGCAAGCATGGCTTAGTACAAAGTAAAATACATATGGGAAACAATAACAAAAATGTTAAAATTCATACATGCATCTCCTATTAATTAATTCTTACAAAATAAGACCAACACGTACATATGCATCGAACCATGTTGTGCAGGGATTTAATACTGAAGAATGGCATATGAAAAATAATCAGTTTCAGAAGTTGGTAATTAATCTTGGAAAAGTCAGTTCTAAACAGCACTCTTCCTTTCAGACCTCTTAAATTTAACTAGTGGGGTCAGTACTACATTTATGGTAGAGATCATACAATCTTCATCCTAGCCCTACCAAGGACAGCAAGACTTAATTTGACACAGAGTTGTTTTCTTTTTTTATACCAAAGGTTCAAGTTCTCATTTCAGTAGTTTGTCTAACTATACATGTGAATATTTATAACCCACAAATTCACAAACTCTAAGTCTTTCTGTCACATTCTCTTTCTATATGTGTATGTTCAGATAATGTGAAGGAGGAGATTACCTATACAGAAATACTTAGTGTTCCCTAACTTTGCCTCCTCTTTATTATATTATCTTAGACTTAAATACTTGTTAAGGGGTTTTGTTACCCTGACTGAGCACAGTCAAATGTCCATTATACCATATCACAATCATATATCTTTGAGGTTCTAGGATGTTTGAAACTGTATTTCATTAAGTTTATATTCATAAACATATAAAAAGAAACAATACAGGGCACAGAACCTCAACATAACCTAAAAGCGCATGGTTTCTCAGACAAAAGTGGAACATGTCTTAAGTCTTCATGAATTTCATAGAAGACATGAGATCTAGAAAACTGAAAAAAAAAACCCCAAACATGCACACATTTGTAATTGAGATTGTTGTAGCTCCACGACTCCAACATAACAAATTTAGTCACATAACTGACCGTTTTCATACTGCTGTGGCCAACAACTATATCTTTAACAAGTATTAGAGAAGTACTTATAAACTCTTTGGAAGCATAGTTGGAACATTGACCAGATGTTGCAGTTGAGTACCTGCCTACACTTTAATGGCTGATGATTTGGGTATGGGTTTTTCAGAAGTTTTATTCCTAGGGATATCGCTAAAATGTAGTATGTACAGTTCTTTAACAAGTCTTGTGTTTAAAGAAAGACAGTTTTCCGTCAGTTCAACATCATGTAAACAAACAGCTGAGACAAAGGATAACGTAATAAGCAGAACAAGGTGGTAGAAACTAACAAGAAGCTTAGGCAGAGAATTATAAGTTTTAACTAACAAAGCAGAAATGTTTACATTAATACCAGCATGACCAGCAATAATAATTAGTCAAGAATAATCCTTAAGAAATTTTAAGTAGTTTTCAAGATTTTGAAATACCTAGTCTTGGACTTTACAGCTATAGGATGCTGCACTGTGTATCTCAATTTGAGTTAAAATCTCTAGTTTCATTCATGTATAATAAAAGTTAAAAAATTATGAGCAATGAAGACCAAAGAATACAGTCTTGTGTTGATAAGGAAAGTGGAGGAAAGCTAAGACCAAAGAGGGGAGGACACAGCCAAGAGTTTGGCAGCTATAAAGTGCTTCATCTTTACTTTTGTCTCAGAAACACTCAGACTTTTTGCAAATTGGTATGTTACCTTGGAGGTTTACTGTACAAAGAAAGAGAACAGGTACCCAAGGGCCTTGAAAATGCTGCATAACATAAAATCTCAACTAGTTTGATTGTTCAAAAGTCTTACATACCTTGCTCTGCACAAAAAACACAACAAAAATCCAGTTTAAGAGGTTCCTGTCACCATTTATCCCTCAATCTCTGATGTTAATATTTTGTTTCTATGCAGTAACGATCTTCAAACATCTGCAACAATGCTATAACCTGTGGCATGCTGGGGAAAAATATTTCCAACCACTCCAACAATTTTGTATAGGAATTGTTTCTCCGTGGTCCTGATAATCTTTTTAATTTTTCACTGTTCACATTCTTTCCAGACATGTCAGTGACAGTGTTTCTCTTCCAAATGTTTCTAAAGTATCCCAGGCATGCACACTTTCATCTCATTTCATTTCATCATACTGTTCCATCTTGACTGACATTTTCCTGTCAAGCCACGCAAAGGGATCACTACATTTTGAAAGGACCTCCATGTTTGATGAGCACCACTGAACTCTTGGAAAGATTAAAAGGAAAATATATTTCAAATTTCCCAGTGGACAATTCAGGTAATAAGAAATGGTAGATGAAAACACCAAATGTGTCATAGAATTGATTTTAACAAAAAAAAAAAAAATTACAATTGCTATTTGCTTAATTTGCTTAGATTTTACTAAGGCTTGCCTTAAAGTTAGCACTGAATTTGAATTGAAGGTATAAGAAAACTCTAGACAGCAATACCATTGCAGTGAATTGCTGCTTGGGGCAATTGTGTTCATGGACTGCTACAAGAATCTTTGTGGTAATGCATGATTTTTAAACACCATGAATGTTCATTTTATTCTGGCAGCCCTTGCCAATATGTAGGTATCTAAGGATTTGTTAGTAACTGTGTTATCAAATTCATTTTTCAAAGTTCTACAGTGTGGCCAAAAATTCACTCCTAGGACAATCTTGGCATTCCAACTCTTCACTTAAAACTTTCTCTTGGAAGACTGCTCTAGACAATTGGTCATACTTAGATTAGGATGATGCAAGAATCACAAATCCCACTTCCAAAATTTCTGTTTGCATTACTAGGTCCTAAAATACAACCTTTAAAACAAATATCTTGCGAGCCAAAACTAAACCTCCATAAATCCTGACCTAACAACACGCTGGAAAGACAGAATTCAAAATGGCTGGAAGACTTTTCAGTTCACCTACACAGTTACCCATTGTTCCAACATAAATAGCAATGTCCAAATAATTCACATTGAAACTGCAGAAGAATCATGCCTCTGAAGTTTTAATAGAAGAAAAAATGAAACCAAAGCTATGTCTTGTTCTCTGATAAAAAATAATTAGTGGGGTTTGTGTTTTGAAAATCCTTAAATAAAATTTTGACTTTCAAATTACTTCAGTATTCAGTCATTTAAAACTGACGTGTTCTGTAGAAGACAGAAAACATTTTCACTATCAAAAAGCTCAGTAACATGCCATGAATTTAGGGGAAATTACTGTGATTACAATCTATAAAATAGACCACAAGACCTCATTTAACTTTAAACACTGATTCTGAAAATGATCTAGCCATGGCAGTGCTAAGAGCAGTAGGCCATGCAGCCCTATTTAGCTACATTTCTTGTCTTACCCAAGCCAAATAATTAAAGATAACTAAATATGGATTCATTACATTCGTATCTGCTGTGTGCACACATTCAAACTCAGTTAGGAGAAAGGCAGAAAAACCCACAAGTTTGTGCGTGTATTTGTTGTACTACCATATAATACCATAAAATAAATGGTAAAGACAGCTTTAATGCTTATTTCTACACCCCAAAAAATCCCTAATCTACAGAAAATGACCGTGTGCAGGGGTTGACCCACCAGATTCCTTATAGAACTGAAAAGCATTTTCTACTCCAGTATATACTGGCAGAAAAAAGTACAGATTAATCAAATGATGATGTTGTGACATTAACTCAAAATACTCTATTGGATAATAATTGCATCATTAGGATTGAGCAAATATTACACAGCAAACAATTTCCATACTAATTTTTCCTCTTATTCTACCCACACAATGTCTGGGAGAAGATCACAGCTCCTCCAAGTTGAGACACCATTCATTTTTATTCAGTTATTTTGGGGAAGACTTTGGAATATTTCAACAACTGTTATTTTCTTTCTTTATTTATTTAAATATAAGCTTTGACTTGTGTCACTATTCTGCTGGATACGGTCCGGTACTGAATGAGCATGAGCCAAAGAGAAGTTCCTGTGAGTATAGTTATTTAAAAATTCCTACTCTGGAAAAGAACACTTCTTTCTCCCACCCAGCACATTCTCTCTAAACAGGGAAAGCCATTGACACTGGGTGGGGGAAATATAAGCTCCATCTTCCTCATTGTCCCTTGTTTATGTATGCTATTTATTTTCGCTATGAAAATATGAAAAAAATCACAATACTGTGTGTGTTTTCTGCTGAAGAAACAGACCTATATACAGGCACACACTCAGAAACCACATCAAAACAGGAAAATGGAGTTAGTGAAGAAAGTAACATGGACTGAGAAGGAAAGATGCTTTTAAGAAAATTTGTTATTTCAAAAAGGAAACAGATCCAAAGCAATTTTTTAGTAAATACTCTGATATTAGTTCATACAAAATGCTCGTGTTGTAACCTATGGCACAGTGGCTGGCTGCACAGAATCCAGATACTGTGCCTTCAATTGATTGGTACTAACAGTAAACTCAGATTCAAATGGTTAATTACATTAATCATGCAGTCTGCAAAAATATTCCTAAGAGGTATTATTTAAGCAATTAAGGATATTAGTTAAAAACTCTGCAACATTATGCACAACGTCGTAATGGTGTATCGTTTCATGCAAAAATACGTTCTGAAGAATACTTTTTGCGCGTGACAGTCCAAAAAAAATGCACAAAACCATTAACATCCTAACATGTTGCAAAGCAAATCTAACATATACAAACTCAGGATCAAAATTCCAGTTAAAATAAATCATAAGTCCAAAGTATATCTATTTGTGTTGTCTTCCATGATGAAAGCTTGGTTACCAAAAAAGAAAGCAAATTTAACAGATCACTAATGAATAAGAACACATCTTGCAGTGATCTTGCTTTATTAAGTATGAGACACTGTTGGGAATATGATATGAAAGTGATCTTGAAGTAACAACACCCTCTGGCTCTAATTACATAAATCCTAAAATACAGACCTACCCTACACCTAGACAGTATCTGGGGTATAACTGTATATTTCCTATTCAGGACTGAAGTTTAAAACATACAGAACTAAAAAAAAAAATAAAATAAAGTAATAATAATTAAAAAAAGATTAGGTGATAAAATCTAAATCTAAAAATTTGCAATATTTGTGGAAGCAATTACCGTCTTGTGATTTGGTAGACATGGAATTTTTTGCATACATAAATTATTTGGAAATAATATAGCCAACTGCCTGTCAGGCAGTTGACAACTCTGTACATTATTTGGCAATATAACTTCAATGTTTGTGTTAGCTAAACATAGTCTCTGGATCAAAAATGTACAAATATTCAATCATCTACTGACTCACTTGGTATAATAAGATAGTAAGGTTTTAATGCGATTACATCAGAACTAATGCTAAGCCTATCTACAGAAATTTTTCTAGGCCTAGAACCACAACAGGATTTGACAAATTTAATTTTGACTACAAATGATCTAAAACTATCCATTAAATTTCAAAACTTTGAGATCACAATGTGCCATATATCCATATTTGTAATGGAGCAAACCATAAAGTCTGCAAGCTGAATGACACTGAACTGAGTATAAAATATTTATCAGTAAGGCAGTCAAAGAATGGAGAAAAGTTACTTTTACTTTTTTGTAATATATTTTTTCTTTTCCAGGCAAGGGTTTTGAGTTCCCAGAAATGTTGAGCAGTTCTATAGCTGGGCAAAACAGGTGACTATGTTTTCACGGAAACACATACCTTTTCACCTGTTCATATATTATACCAGTTCTCTTCATGAAGTCTTATAAATATTTCTATATTAAGATAAAGATGGCAAAGGACTTGATATCTGAATATGGTAACACTGTCATTTCAACTTTTGTCACTGAAGATCTTTATTCATTAACTCCTAAACCGTACAAGCTGTAAGTCATGCTGCTTTGTGAATCTCATTAATGTAAGAGTGCCTTCAAAAAGCATGTTCTGCACATTTTTGCTTCTACATAAATAAAAACAACAACACAGCAAGTCTTAAATATTCCCCTTTCTGAGATACATCCACACACTTGAGTTGTTGTTCCATTTATGGTGTAAAGGAATCAATCTCAAAAAAGGCAAGTGGTTCACCTTCAGATTGTGTTACATGGCCCATCAGCTGCTGCTACTACATCAAACTGAAAAAAATAATATTACATAAAAAAAAAAGCTGCTTATAGAACATGCCTAATTGGTAATGTAGGTCAAGTGCTAAATAAGCAAATAAATTTATTCCAAATCAATACACAGATCTGTGGTTATATAATAATAATTAAAAAAAAAGGGGTGGGTGTGTGTGAGTGAACTCTTTGCCATCTGGGAATTAAGTTTATCCCAAGACACTTACATGATTCCATTAAACCCATTTGCTAACCCTTCAGTATCGCCAGAATGTACAGCAAGAAACAAGAGAGCTGGTCTTACAGCCAAGTGCCTGGAAAGATATCTTCTGTGCTTTGTCAGACTCAGGTCTGTTATTACCATACATGTCTTTTTCAGTAGGTGTATAACAAGGGATTACTTTTTTTCTCCTAAATTTTCTTTCCTTTTCCCCTAGCTGTTCACTCCCAATCTACTTAACTCATAGAATGAAAAATATCTGCAACGGCAAAAAGGCTGCAATATGCTCAATTAAGTTTCTCTTCTTTCAGTTGAACTATTGCAGAGAGACACACGCCACCCATTCACGCTCCATACATGCTTTTAGGAAGTAAACCAAGACAGCAATAACACCACTCTTTTACTAAAACAAATTTTGCTAATCTTTACACGACCTTATAGACCATGAAGAATACTGATTATATACTGAGATGGGGGCTCACCCATCTCTTTCACCCCAAGTAAGTGTTCCATTTTAGAAAGACCACTGACAGATCAACCTCAAATAACCCCCAACAAAATTAAAACCCCCCAAAAAACAAAAAGAAAAAACAATGCAGCAGCAGTGACATTTTCATGGGGTAATAAAATGGATGGGCACTTAAAAGTAGTCAAGAACTCCCAAAGAATTTCTGAAATTTAAATGGACTCAAGTGCTAAGCTCTCAAATTTCATACAGGCTAACTAGCTTTTAAACTATTTTACAAGACATTTCTGTGCAAGAATGAACCATGTAGCAATATCCATCATCTACGATCCCTGGAAAGATTTCTTCAGTCTGTTAGTGATAGTGCTCTTTGCAATGAGAATAGACAGTTTGGAAATAGAGAAGTCACACAAAGTTGCAGAGCTCATAAGGAAGAAGGAACAGATGGTTTCACTAATGAGTTTTCTAAAATACATACCCTGTCCTCTGTGGACACAGTGCAGTAGCTAAAATGTTCTGGTTATTATTTTCTTAAATCAGTAGACCTTTTCTAAACAGATTTACATAGTCAAATTTTATTAATCGCTAAAAGTCAATGAGCAAAATTTCATTATTTTTTTTTTCTTATGAGAGGTAGTTTACATGTTGGAACGCAATTCAAAGATATAAAAATTTTCTTCATTTTGTAACAGTCTCAACACAAACATAAGAGTAAATTTTCTCACTGTTAACAGATCTTCCATAATAATTTATTAAGATCTTTCAAGCTCACTGATGTTAGGCATCAACAAATTGCTATTATAATTGTCAAGAAAAGCAACTTCAACTTTTAATTGGGGGTGGTGGTGGATCTTTTTTGTTTTTATATTTGGAGCATACTGAACAGATTTTAAACTATTCTTCGAAGAAATCAAATCAGTTGCTGTTTCTGTGGTAAATAGGTATCATGATATGCAGCTGATGACTTCTAGAAAATAATTCTATAGTATTCAACTTCGTAACAATAAATTAATGGCAATTGTATTCATAGCTTAGAATTATTAAACAGTATATTTATTTTGTCATTATTGCGAACAAATAAGGCACTTGAAAGTCATGGAAAACTTTGGAACAAATTATTTGAATTTTTAAAATGGTTTCTGAAATTTATTTTCGCATATAAGAAATGCTTTGTATGTTTGCTGTATCAGGTTTTTTACAGTACAATATCCCGATGTGCATTTCTAGAGGGAAAAAAAGGAAAAAGGAAACCACCGACACCCCCACCCCCTCATGGTTCAGCATGCAATCACTATATCTTTATTTTTCAGTGTTCTGTCTGCTTGGAGGCATGTTAGTAGTTTTAGTCTTTTACTGTAGACTCTTATTACCATATTCTTGCCCAAAGTATGATACTGAGTACTATTCTTTGCTTTCTCACTTACATAAAAAAAAAATAAAAATTGTGTAAACAAATTTAGGGATGTGATAGTGATGGACTTGGCAGTCCTGGGTTTATGGTTGGACTTTGTCTTTGGAATACTACATCCTATTTATCTCTGAGAGATAGTTACCTTCAAGAGTAATGCATGACAAGAAAAACATGCATTCAGTACTCTCAGACTTCAAGCAGTTTCGGGAATACCAATTACTAGGCATTTAACTATCTAAAGAGTTTTGATGTTGGGCACTTCAACATCCTCACACTTGTATAATAGCAGAAGAAAAGCTTCAAGGATCCATGATATAGCCCACTTTGGAACTAAATCACTGAAGTACAGGTTTCTCAAGTAAGTTGCAGCAGCTGTAAAGACAGTGCTAGCTGAAATGCGATCGGGGCGGGGAGAGGGCAAGAAGGAAAGTTCTGTTGACTGAAATTATGATTTTCTATCAATATTGAAACAAGCTCTGTCATAAATGTTAAATATTACCCAAAACTTAAATGAGTAGAAATCAGTTTTCATAGCAGACAGACAGTTGGGTTACCTCACCTCGTTTTCAAGAGAGAGTATGAAGTGAAAGAAAAAAAAAACACCACCACCAATGTATGCTTTCACTGCAATGTTGGTAAAGGCTGGCTAAAGACATTTCATGTTGAATGAAGCCTTATGAAATGTGTTTATCTGTATTGTGCTTATAAAGAACAAACCTTTCTTTTGTTAAAAAAGCCAGGTCACACTTAGGCAAACATGGCAAAATACACTGCTAATTATATAATGCAGCATGCAACAGTTTCAAATGATTCATTGCTTAGACAGACCTACCTTCACTCTGTGGAGACTGCAGGAGGAAATAAAAAGAATGAAGAAGCACTAGCTGACAGCCCTCAACTCCTCCCAGGCAGTCTAATTCAAAACTGTCACCTTTATTATGTATTAGTTAGAGAATTTTTTCAACTATCTCATAGTCATCTGTTGCTGGATATTTGTCCCAACTTTCCACTTCTGGATCCCCGCTATTAAATAAATAACACAGTCTTTGGCACTGCCAAAGGCACTGCAGCTGTTTGGGGATTTAAAATATTACATACATTTCAAAACCATGACAAATAATTATGGTGTTATTTCTTTTTCCTTTTTTTTTTTTTTTTAATTTCTAACAGGATAATAATAATAATAGATTTGGAAGACAAACTCGAAGTATAAAACTGTTATGAGTTTTAAAAGGGAAACAAGCAATAATGATGAAACCTATTAACAACTTTAAACTCCCAAACTTTTCTGAAGTATTAGACTGTATATTTGTTCATTTGCACATTATCTATAATTCCTGCAGGACAAAATCTGAGCATTTTTTCAGGAAAATAGTTATCAACAAGATCTGTTCCCATGGTTAAAATTCCTAGTATAATCTTAATTTCTTTTGCAAACACAGATTGCTTATTTTTTGTGAATGATTTTGTCATCAACGGGGAGTATAACTCTTTAGGTTAAGAGTTTACAAAAGCTTCTAAAATTACATCATAATCTTCAAGGACTATAGTACATCTCTGAAATAAAGATTAGTTTGATAGCATTAGTTATGCAACAGTGCATAATTCCAGTTTTTACAGGTACTGTGGAAATACAGTGATTACATGGAACCAACACCTTTATACCTAAAGGAGTAAGTTTTTTACTAATTATTTTATATAGTTTTTTCTTCCTTATTTGATAATTGATTAATTTTAAGTTGGTAGGATTCATTTGGTTTAATTGGTTAATTTGTGCTGTTTAGTTAAAAGAAGATAATGGTTCTGATGTTACCTTATTCTGCTCTATTAATTTAATTTTATTTATTCCTTCAGTTTTAGCTATGGTGAACAGTTTGTAATCATTGTTGGATACAAGTATTACTTATTTAAAACCAAATCCAATCATATGTTTTATAGAAAACGCCCACAAATACAAGAAAGGAATATGCATGAACATTTCACCTCTAGTTAGAATATACTTGATAGTTGTCAGAAGAATCTGTGTACTGAAATGGTACTCTCTCCTTACAATACTTTTTAGATGTGGCCTTTGGGAACATCTCAACGTCTTAATACAAAATGTAGGTTAAGTTTAACACTTCATAAGCAATTTGCTATGCTTTTTGCAAGTCTTGGAAAGTAGACATTCCTCAATGCTCTTGAAGAATATGATTTGGTTAAAGTAACCTAGCTCTTAAATTCCTAAGATTTTTCTGCATTAATTACTATAATCCATTATTTTCTGTTAGACTGTCCTTGTTCTATGTAACAGATACAAGAAAATGTAAGAAGAATATTTAGAACTTGAATTGCTGAAACTTGCAAGCTACAACTCATAGTATTGACTGGAACTACAAGCTTTTAAAAGTCACAGCTGTGTGTAATTTATCTGTGTAAATTACGTGCAACTTACCACTCGGATGTTATGGAAACTGCATGCATAAGTAAAACTGCATGACTAGAATCAATGAATACTAAGTGATAGACACTCCATTTCTGCATGCCTCCAGTATGGTAGGGAAGATGCCTCCAAATGTTGTGTGAGTTTAACCATTACAGGAAGTACAACAATCCTCTAAAATGTATGGCTTAATGTCATATTATTATTATTATAAAATGGAAATTATTGTATGAAGGAAATGATCATATCTATGTATTCAACAGGCATTACTACATCAGGGGTTACACCTCTGGTAGATGATCTGGCAACTCCCTTTGCCTCAAAAGTTCAAAAGTTATTTCAGAAATGTCCTTAGATCTAGTGCCAGCTCCTTTTACTAACCCACAACTCCTACAATAGAGACTAAACCAAAGATTGTTGTTTTGCTAAAGCTTTTGATACAATAAGCTGCTGTTTAGATGGTATTTAGCTGTAATTAGAACAAAATAAGACCTGGTCATTAAGTAGCTGAAGCAGGTACTGACAATGTTTTATAACTAACAGTATGCAAAGGGGTACAAAACTCCAATTTAACCTGATTTAACACCCACCAAAAACAGAGCATGCAGAAGATTTCATAAGACTATAGTTATTAAAAAAATATGGCAGTTCATAACTGGATTAGAATCTTACTCTTGTAAAGGTTCTCACTCTCTGCATTGAGAACAAACAACGAAGGCATTCTATACAGATTTTTCTGCACAAAATTAACTACATACCCCAAGCACTAGATTTTACATGCAAAGTTGTTGGAACAGCAAATTAGTTGAAACCAGTTCTGAGGGCAGCTGGTTACACATTTAACTTTCTACAGAATATCTATATCCCATATAAACCTGAAAAAGCATGAAATGAATCTGGTTTAAATCCTTTAGACAAGCTGTCTTGCCCAGTGTATAACCAAACTTACATTAGTATTAGAAATAGAATTGTATTTATTCTCACATAGATTCATGAGATCTGAAAACATGCTTATTCTGATTTTTTTAAGAGTACCTTTTATTTATAACTTAGAACAGCTTTATTATAACAGTACCACTGTGGGGTTAAAGTGCTATATGTGAAAATACCATGCAGGAGTTTCAAAAAGGCCTCCAAAGGATAAACAATAAATGAATTGGACTAAAGGATGAAAGTGAGAAGTTTTATAAATTACTGAATCCATTCCCCTGGGTGAGGCTACAGAAGGAAGTCCTTGCATGTATGTGGGGGCTGTTTAGTGATCTGGGGAACTGCATGAAAATAGTGAAGGAAAAAAATAATGCTTTTCTGTCTCAGTTGCTTTTTTCCTTAACAACACAATAAAGCAAGTTGAGCTACTTATATCAGCGATTAAAAAAAGTCTTCATAGGAAGCACATTAGAACATGTAATTGCTTTATGAAGTAGCTTTTGATAATATCATAATGAAAAATGAAATTTCTTACATTTCTGTTTTATGATCAAAAAATGTTTTTGATTATAGCCACATGTCCTACCAGACCAGGAAAACTAAACTACCATTCATATTAATAATACTCCAGACAAAAGTATAAAGTTACTTGTGCTCAGTGTTAAACCAACAATTACAAATCAGCAACAGCTAACAACTTTTGTTTCCTAAGGTGAACAAAATCTTTAAGATTATATGTCGGACAGCGTGAAAAGTTACGAAGATCAAATGCCACACTGCTCTAACCAAGGAGATGATAAATGCAGTTTCAATGGATATTGCACTTGGGTAGAGACAGAGATATATTTGGTAGAGTGCAGTTGAAAGATACTCAGAAATAAATGAACACAAAACTGAAATTCTGAACAAGAATAATCTGTCCAAGCCAAGGCAAAAAGGCATTTGGTTTAACAGCTCGTCCATTCCAATACCTCTATTTGAACCTTCCCATGAAAAAACAGAGAAAAGAGAGAGAGGAAGGGAGAGAGAGAGGCTATTATTTGCTCTAAAAATGAAGTCATGACAATTTTACTAGTTCAATAATACCTGCTCTGGTCATAGTCCTTCCAGTTCAAATACATTGCTTATAAAACTGAGTATCTCCTCTGTTAGTATGACTGGTAGTACATTAACATTTACAGCTTAGCAAGCAGCATAAAGCTAACAATTGTTTACAGTGCAGAGACACAGAAAATGCAGTGAAAGAAATCCAGTTTTCCTGAAGAATAGTTCATATACAAAACCATATTTTCAAGTAAGACTGTTCAAGCTGGGTGGAAACATACTCATTATGAAAGTCTGAATAACATTTGGGAGGATTTATTATTTCCTTCCAGTTTTGAATGTAGTAGTTCCTTCCAATATTTCCTGTGGGAGTGAAGCAGTACCCACAACAGAATACAATGAATTTAGAAGTTCCTTAACCTACCTGGACATACATAAATTCATGGAACCATGTAGGATTCATCTGAGGGTGCTGAAGGATATGGCCTGATGTCACTGTGAGACTGCTCTTTATCATTTTGAAAGGTCATGTCAATCACTGGAAGTTCCTAGTAGGTTTCTAAGCACTGGAAAAGGGCAAAGCAGTGGGCCAAAAGGAAAATTCCAGCAAGGACAGGTCTGTCAGCCCCAGTTCGGTTCTGGTGAAGGTTATGGAGCAAATTGGCTTAGCAACCATTTCTAAATAGCTGGAAGGCAAGAAGGGGATTGGGAGCAGCCAGCCTGGGTTTACCAAGGGCAAATTGTACCTGACCAGCCTCCTTGCTGCTAGGATGAGGTGACTGGCTCTGGGGATGTCAAATACCTTGACTTTAGTAAGGCTCTTGACACAGTGTCCCATAGTTGCCTTCTAATCAAATTGGCCAGACAGAGGCTGGATAAGTGGACAAAGCAGGTAGAGAACTGGCTGGGGTTCCAGGCTCAAAGGATCATAACCAGTGCTGGAAAGTCCAGCTGGCAACCAGTAAGCAGTGGTTCAGTATGGCTCAGTCATCAGTGATCAGTATGGGGACCAGTACTGGGAACTATCGTCATTAATGCAGGTGCAAAACAGGACTAAGCGTGTTCAGCAAGCGTGTGGATGCCAGCACATTAAGGGGCAGTAGTCAATATGCTTGCGGGCAGAGCTGCTATTTGGAATGACCTGGACAGACTGGAAACATGGCTTGATGGATCCTACCCACATTCAGCAAAGGGAAATACAAAGTCTCACATCCAAAATTTAATAACCCCATGCAGCTTGGGCAGGCACTGGCTGCTGGGAGGAGGGTCTGCAGAAAGTGACCTGTGAGTTTTGGTAGGCAAAAATTTGAACAGGGCCCAGGGACATGCACTTGCATCAAAAGCAACCAATGCTATCCTGACCCGCATTAACAAGAAAGCAGGCAGCAGGTCCAGGGGAACAATCCTTCCTTTCAATTCAGCACTGGTTACAATACATCAGGGTATTTTGTCCCTGGGCTTTACAATAAAAAGAAAAAAACAAACAAAAAAAGATACTGGCACACTGGAATGAGTCCAGTGGAGACCACCAAGATGGGTGGGGGCAGAGGAATATGGCATATAGGAAGAGGCATCAAGAGGTAGGTTTGTTCAGCCTTGAGAAGACACAGCTAAGGGGACACCTTATCGCTGTCTGCAGTTCTCTGCTCAGAGGATACAAAGGAAACAAAGGCACACTCTTAAGAGGTGCACAGCAATAGGTTGGTAGACAATGAAAGCATGTTGGAACATGGGAAATCCTGATTAGATTAGATATTCAGAGAAAATTATTTATTTTTACCATGTGATTTGCTAAGTACAGGATCAGAATGCCCAGAAAGGTTACAGGATCTCCATCCTTGGAGGTGTTAAATACGATTGGACAAACCCTAATTAACCTGGTCTAACTAGACCTATTGTGACCAGGGATTTAGACTAGATGACCTTCAGAGGTCCCTCTCAAACTAAGTTTTACAATTCTACAAGAGCAAAGGATCTTAACAAAACAGAGGAAAAAAAAGCAAAAAAAAACCAAAACCAAAAACAAAACCACACAAAACACAGAATGAATCTGTGCTGTTGAACCATCATTTTGTTTCTCTTATTGGTGGGTTGGTTTGTTCCTTGTTCTTCAAGTCAGTATTGTTATACTAAGCATTAGTCTGAGCTTTTATTATTAAATAAAACATTCCTTTATTCAAATGTAATGAAAAGCTCATTATGACTTTCCAGCTACCATTGCAAACAGTGTACTTAGCCAAATGGTAATTGTATTGGTCTTCCTTCTATTCCAATACTGCTCTGAAACTTGTGTCCCTCAAATGAATAATTACCTACAAAATAATTAAATGTTGCTGATATGGTCTACTCATCCCACTTGTACATAGAAACAGCAAAGTCTGTCTTCCCTGAAATCTATCTCCGTCATGTTGGATAAGCTTACTGCCCATCACAGGGCTGGCATCGATCCCTACTCAATTACAAATGAACATAGCACCATATTAAAAGACAAATAAGGTTTAATTTTAATCACAGACAGCCTGTAAGTCCATGTTCCATTATAGATTAAAAGAACCAATTATTTTTAAAAGTAAAGATTTAATGAAAGGCTTTACTAATATATAGACACATTGCTCCCTCTGCATTCTAAGTCAGACTCTGCAGTAAATGGTTGAAATTGCTGCAAGCTATTTAAGCAAGGCATGGGGATGCATCTTGGAGAAGAATGTTTTTTCTTCAAACCACAAATACACTTTCTCAGCAGGGTTTTTTTTGTAAGATTTCTCTTTCAAAAGTATAAAATCACAGACCATTTATAGACAACAAATTAACTCTGTGGCCAGAGTTTTATTGTTACTAAGACAGAGTAAATGCAAAATAATTGCATTGAAGCAGACAGAAAATCCAGACTAACAACACTGAATGCTGCTGAAATCACTTTATCCCAGATTCAGAAAGATAGTTAGGAGCCTAATGCTCATTTAAATTCAACAGGAGTTAGGCACCTACACATATCTGAATCTAGACATTATAGTCTTCCATCTGTAACAACAGGAGTTGGCTTGAATAATTAACTCAAGAATCTAGGTCATCAGCATTCCTATTTTCTTGCTATTCATTCTTTAGCACTAGTTTCCAATCTTCCTTGTTTATTGAGTTACTATAATGTTTGAGACTGTGAACTAACAAAAATGCAGCTATAGAATGATGTTGATACTAGCTCTGAGAATGTAAAGAGAAAAAAAGTGTATTTTTAGAGTATCTACTCACAGGATAATCAGACATTGGCGTTGGCTAGTGCTATAAATGCAATTCCCCTTGTACTGGGAAAGCATGAGAAGTCATGTATACAGAGAGATAACATCTCAGTTTGTAAAGCTATTTTTATATAATGTCATGCTCTTGTTTAGGAATTTTACAGAATCTGTTCAATCAGAAATGCTTGGTAAATTCTCATGTCTTCTGAATTTAAGCCAACATTCTTTAAAAGGTTTAAAATTAAAGCACTCTTTACCAACACTGATGTTGTTACATCACTCTTACAGGTAAAAAAATAATACCAGGATGCCCTTGTCTACAAAGTGCCAGTATTTTATCTGCCTACCTAATCTTTGAGGAAAAATGTATCAAATAAAACACTAGTTAGGTCTGTAGAGTGAGAACCACAGAAAAAAAATGCAGCTATTTCTCAAACATTTTAAGAATCTCATATATAAAGGTCACTTAGAATCCTTCTGATGATAAACAAAAATTAGGAAACCTTCTCCATCTACCTGTAGTCAGTTCTCTTTGGTTTTATCTTGCTAAATTCCTTTTGGTTTTGTTCTCACTGATCCCTGAAGGAAAAAAATCTCTAGCTTCTTTACCCTTGTTAGATATTCACAAAGAGCATATAGGAAAGCAGCTAGTGCCACAATGGAAACAGCAACTCATAACACAGGTGCAATGCAAAGATTCAGTTTTTTTAAAAAGTGAGCATGTTCATTTTTCAGCTGGGATTCTACCCAATTTCTCGTATACACATATATAGACACAGAATCAACAGAACCTAGCAACTGTATCTACAAGGCTTAGGGAAATTCAGGCTTGTGCAGAACCACATCCTTACTTTCAGGGTGGAATCCTATTTATTTTTTGTGTCTTTTAAAGACAACAAATTCCAATTTTTAAGTAAGCCACAAATTCTTCCAATATATACTGCAGATTTTTTTCTTGTGACATAGCTTGAAACGCACACAAAATCAAGACTATTTAATCCCTGCACAGAAAAACCTATGAAAACAAGATAAAATATAATCCTCACAGAAACACCTGTGTTAGCATACCCTTCATTAGTAACAAGCAGGTGTAACAGTTTTTTAAACAGAAGTGACAGGTTTCACAAAAATATTTAGAATATACAATGGTACAGATCATACTTTAGGTGATCTAAGACCTGGATTACTTGGCCAGTTATAATTTTAGGATCAACATGATTATATTATTATACTGAACTTTAGACATGTAGAAACAGTTTACTGCTTTCACACACCAAAGATATTGTACATTAAATTTATTATCACTTGAGTTTGGAAACTTTCTAATACATTGCTAAATATTTTAAATTCTGTCGGTGGTTTTTATAAAGAAAAAATCTGTTTATACACAAGAAAAATTAAGGAACATATCCAGTACTTCCAAAAACCACTTCCATATTTCCTCTGCATTCAAAAGTTAAGACTTGTGCATTGAAAATGTAAATAGATAGCTCACACTGCAAATGTCACCTGCTATATTCTTACTCTAGAAGAATGTCTTTTCATGTTTTCTTTTAGAGATTCAAAGGCCTCACTAAATTGTTTTAGCAGAAGACTAGCTGGCCATATTGTCTACCATGCCCTTATATGTATTTCATCTCTATAAAGAAAACACTCCTCCAAATCTGCACTTTTTGGTGCTATATTAAACTATCATTAAATGCATCATTATAAAGCCTGCTGAATAACTCACATTCTATGCTGTATTTAGCCAGAGATGGTATGAATTAAGATATTTAACAGAAGTGTTACTCCTCCCCCTCGATTAGTATTTTCAGCAGTGTCAAATAAGATTTTATGTTGTTAGCTGTCATGAAAACTGATACAGTATTTTACACAGACTAACAGATATCTTCAGTCCCACTGTGAGTAACAGCACTGAAACATTTACAAGAGGTTGTTGTTGTCACAGATGGTAATTAGGTGCTTGATTCTGCCATGACCTTTCACAAGACCTCAGATACCTCAAATGTATCTTCTGGTACAGACATATATATATATATATATGTATATATATATGTGTGTGCATCTGTGTGTGTGTGTATAGACACACAATTAATATTTTGAAAAAAAATTTACAAGTATAATATTGTAATATGTGAAGATATGCATACATGAAATTTCCTTTGAACAATACCTCAACGTAAAACACGGTGCACTCAAAGTCTGCAATACTTCATGAAAATGGCCAGTTTTTATAAGCATCATTTTGAAATTAACTGAGTAATTTTGGCTGCATAATCATACCCCTGAAGGGATGCAATAAAATATAAATTTAATCAAATACATTTTTAGAACAGGCTTCAAGCTAGTGCATGTACAATTTTGACCCAAATATCTAGTCATGAGTATAATATCAGACCTTTAATTATAATTTCTATTATAATTGTTCTATTGAAGAAAACGTAGCCAGTGCACTTACCTGCAATTATGTGCACACAGTCTGTGGAAAGAGTAGATAAAGACTCTCCTGTGAACTGTCACTTGCTGAGCTAATTCACCCAACTGGTTTAATTTCATTTGCCCTCAGTCTGTTGTTACCGTGATTAAATCTAAATGAAAAGACAAGAAAACACCAAAACGAAAAAATCACTAGATTTGTTATTTAAATTTTCAATTTGACTTTTATTCTTAAACAATCAGAAAGTTAGGGTCACAGAAAACATGTTGTAAGAAAAATTGTTTTGTACACTTTCTGATGACAGCATATATGAATATCTTATCTAATTGCTAAAATGTATGGCCTCTCTGAGACTCATTACAATGTGCACCTCGTGTTTTGTGATAGGTGCCCTGTATTTTACTTATAATATATTGTGATTTATAAACCCATAAAGAAAAAAAAAATTGAAACATCTACTGTAACATCAAAGACTGCTTTTCAGAGCTAAATACTCTTTTTAGGCTGCAATTTTAAAGAGTTTTCTGTGGCGCTACCATCTGAAGCAATACACAAATGTTTATTTGAAATTTTCCTATGGTAATATATATATATTACAAAATTATAATATACATCATCTTCTAATAAAACAAATTTTTACTGGTATGTAGCATCCACACTGCACTGTGGAGCATGCACTGCAGGCTCTGTTACCAATATCTAAAGAATAGTAGAAAGCTTTGTACAGCATGGATGTGTGGATTCCTCAAGTCCACAGGTCCATCCATATGGAGCCCTATTTATAGAAAAAAATAATCCTGGAGGTAACTCAGTCTCCTATATTGTGTGTATTTGAAGTAACAGTATTACATTTCCACACAGTGCACCATTTTCTAAAGACAGACACTACAAACACGCTAAAGCTATTCCAGAAGGAAAGTGGGCATAACACTTCTATTGAATGGTGCAAGACTCCACCAATCTAATCCATAACTTAGTTACTTCTGCAGAAAATATCAATCCCCTGTCACCTTTTATAGTTGCTTTATATTACCCAAGTAATAATTTAATAATGATAATTATATAATACAATTAAACCCAGTATAAAATGATTGAAAAATCTTCCAGAAAATTCCAAGCTACACAGTGTAATTTACTGTCAGATACAATGTCAATTCTTTTGAACATAAGCCCTATATTGAATGTTACATGGAGCCTGTTCCTCCCCACAAGATCTCACCCTTGAATACTAAAAATTTTAAACCTTAATCTGCCAGGGAAATAATAGCATTAAATGCTAGTTTACTAAAAAGAACAATACATTAAATTTCAACCTGAAGCAAACAAATGAATACACACACATACACACGCACAAAAAAAACCCCAAACAACAAAACAAAAAAAACCCAACAATAAACCAAACCCAGCCACCCCAAAAAAAACCCAAAACCAACCAAACCCACACCAAAAAAAAAAAATTAAGACAAATATTTTCCTCATAGGTAGCGAAGTACTGCTATGTAAGCCTTCCCAGAAGGAGACAAAGTAAAAACATGAAAATGGTAGAGACTAAATGATAAAAAACATTGTAGAAAATAATAATGTCTCTAATCCCGAGTAGTACTATTGCATGTATGACGCCCAGTACTAATTATTGTACTAATACTGCATGCTCACTGCTGCACTTTGAGGTATCCGTTAACATCAATGGCATGACCAACACAAAGTTAGCTATTATCCTAGATCCTTGAGGCAGTAGTTCTTTCTAGTAAATCCCAAATACCGTTTACTCTATCAATTACCCCTTACCTGTAAAAGAGGGGCAGGGGTGTTAATTAGGCCATGTTTCAATAATTTGACTAATTCAACTGACCAGATACATAAGCATGAAATAAAGAAAGAACTGGAAAAATACAACAAGCATACTCAGCTGTGTTGGTTCTCAGGCAAAACAGTGCTGAATGTGAGCATTTTTTCCAGCATGTGACTAAGTGCTCAATACATCATTTCCCCACCTTGCTGCCACTACATGCTCAATTGCTGTGGGTTGGTTTCTTTCCCTGAAGCTGTTGATAAATTTATTATAAACATGGTCTAATCACAAAATATTGAATCCCACCCCCTTGGTGATTTCATCTTAGACAGAAAATATTAGGGAAAAAAAAAAAAATCCAGAGGTGTTTGGCTCAGTTTCAGACAAATCTGTTTTGCAATTGAAAACCAGCATGATCATGCAGATGTCTAGCTAACAGTCCTTTATTTTCTTTATATAGGAATTTAAGAAGTCCACAACCATTTACAGAGGTTCATTGGGCATTTTGACTGTTTTGCTATCTGCATTTGTTCAAACATTCATACATGCCTACTTTCGATAATGCCATGAGTTATATGTAACGCTTGATATATACATATTTCAACCTACAATGCCAAAATTTACTCTTTTACTGCCACTGTTCATGTAACTTCAGTTTCAGTTTTGAAAACAGATAAAAATACTTGCTCTTTTCCAAATGCTTTCCAAGGCCAAGACATACCACTGAAAAACTGCAAAGCAACACATTTCCAAACCTACTAAAAATGCATGCAGCATCATGACTTCAATGAAGGTATGTCTATTGTCATTGAAGTATTCAAAAATCTTAGCTATATATTTAGATAACAACCAATATGTACCTGAGCAACAATATCTGAAGGTAGATTCGTATCAAACATTTTATCTTCAAAAATTCTAACAACTCAGCACGTCAGTGGTGCAAATCATGATAACTTAAACAATATTATACTTAATTGCCAAATATTTAATGCCTTAAATTGAAATCTGGCCAACACGCTGAAGCTAAATTGCCTACTTCAGAAAAATGTGTCATGATTTTTAAAAATGTGCATGATCAACATCCATCTTGATATTAGCACATTACTTCAGACATGACTTAAAATAAAAAGCATCACCTACTGGGATCATCAAAACTCATAGAGTAGGAACAGCTTTATGGAGCTAAATGATTCATTTTTCATGAATGTTACAGCAATGTTCCCTGTCTAGGGTTCTTTTTAAAATATTATTACTACTATTATTTTATTTTTATTCCATAACCATTACTCTGACAAGTTACACAGCTGAAATTATAATTGTGGTTACAGAATACAAGTTACATACCTCAGATGAGCATAGATTTTTTTTCTACAACAGTTCAAATCAGCTGGCTACTTATCTTTTCTCCTAACAGTGAAGAAGAAAGATATATATGTTAATGAAATTTATTTCTGTAAAAGTACATAGCTGGTCACAAAATTTTCTGAACTGTCAATATCAGGAAAAAGTTTTATTGTAAGTCTGAAAAGACATATTATTTGCTGTGCAAATCAGAGTACTCAACCTGATCGCTGATCCCACATACACCAACAAAATATATGATAGACTTGCAGGTATTTTTTCTGCATGTGCAGAAAAGAAACATTTTTTTCTAATATCACCCTGGACTTCTGCTGGCACTGGTGCTTTACAGAGCAAATTTGGTCAGATGAATAGCCTTCTGTACCAAATACTGCATACCATGTCATTGTCTTCTCCATTTCAAGAGAGAATGCAATGTCAATGAATGACACAGAAAGATGCTTTGCCTTGAAAATGTCATCCAATTAATAGTAACAGTGTGAGTCAAAACCACAGATTGTTAAATACGGAGACAATATACAGCAGCACAACCACGGTCACCCACAAAGCAAGTACATAGAAACATGATCTTCAGAGTTTTGTTAGAAAAATACCATGTAACAGCCCCCTAAGAAATGTTAAGCCTCCTTTCTATGAAAGCAAAAGTTGTATTTAAATAAAATCAGATATAACCAGTAGCTGCAGAAACGGAGAAAGCTCAACAGTGTTATTAGCATTTCTGAATGCTACCAATGCTAACAAATTTAAATATTTATGAGGAAGAATACAGGGGAAAAATGTCTGCTAGTGTGACTTTTATGACACATAGAGCATAGATCCATAGGATACAAGAGAGTATTAGAAATTCAAAGACTGCCAGTGCCTGGCAATAACATAAACAAGGATATGTAAGAAAGAAGTCAATCCATACTATATAATAAACACATTTACCTCTCTCCAGCTTAGAGATATTGCTACTGAAAGACTGGAAAATAACTGAATTTCTGAGGTAAGTTAGAAGGTTTGGTCATTTCTTCTGTAAGATTTGTAAACCTGAAGTATTTCATACCCACTCTCACCTGTTTTGAAGTTTTTTGTTCTTGCTTTTGTTTGTTGTGGTTGATAAAAGAAAAGGCTAGCAGTTAATCTACAACAAGAATTTACAGCTGTAGCAACACTTCTAGATCATCAGCTTCAGCTATCCTGACACAGTAAACTTCTGAATGCCAAAGGCACAGAATCCAGAAATTGACTTATTTTTTAAAAGAATGAAAAAAAAAAAAAAATTGAATGGAAAAGAGGAAAGAAAAAAGGGAAAGAAAAGGGGGAAAAAAGGGGACAGGGGCATAAATGATCATTTCCTATTTCAATGACAGTTCCTTTAGCTACCAGACTATAGATTTTGCTGGAGCAGGAGCTCCATCCTCTTTTGACACTTTCACTATACACTGAAAATTTATGAAGATTTACTGGGAGAGAAAGAGAGAAGCTGACAGAGTACAAACATCTTTTCAGTCTACAGCACCTTCACTTGGGAAGCTTGACAGGCTTTGGTCCACATTCAAGGTCTGGATACTCAATACAGATTTTAAGAGGAGAGAACACTTGCCTTGTGATAAAAAAAATGTAATTACATCTAGGAGACAATTCAGAGCTCTAGGTCCCAAATGAAAGTTGGTGTACCATTGCAATATGGAAGAAAGCCACTGGTTCACCCAAAGGAAGACTGGGAAAGAAAATCCAGGTCTACTGAGGGGATTAAGGGCTACTACTGAGCTTTAGGCAGGTCCCCCAACAACATGGAAGGTATTTTTGGTCCAGTTCTTAAATATATAAAAGATAAGTACCACATGGATGAGTTCTGCAATATCTCAGTCCTTTATTTAGGTTGTTTAGTTTTAATTCATTTATGGCAAATATAAATTTAATAATGGAGAATTCTTGGTCTAGCCAGCAAAGATGAAATAACTTCTAGAAGCCAAAGTATCACAAACTCAAACTAGAAATGTACACTTTTAATATTGCAATGATTAATCTCTCTAGCAGTTTATTGAGTGGTACAGTACACTTCCAAACTCTGGACATTTTAAAAGTCAGAACTGGATTTTGATCAAAGAACTGCTCTAGATCAAAAAGGAAGTCCCATGGCTCTGGTATGCAGGATGACAATTGTTAAAGGATCATCTTGTTGGTTCTTCAGGAAGTTAATTATACAAATTCAAAATAGATCTACATGGGAGACCATTTGTAACACAGCAGAGCCAATACATCTGTGTGAATTACTGAATAAAAACTATAGCCACTGTACAAATTCAGCTTAGATTTAGTTGGCTGGTGGGCTTCAGTAGCACTCTGAAATGATAAGCTGCAAATAAGACAAACCAACAGGAATGGAAATTCCTAAGAAATGGTTTATTTTTTTTCAACTCATTCCAGTAACAAGGAGGTGATTCAAATTATTCAGCAGATGGCTCAGATCTAAGAACAGCTTGGTAGAAGCAGGACAAGGCTAATTAGAGCATTATACCTTCCCCTTTTCTTCTTTGCTTTAATTCCTAGATCATTCCCTCCTCCCTCCTATAGAGTGTATCCAGTCTCTCCATTTGTCTCCAGAATATCCCCTCATACCTCAGCCATGCCCCTGTGCAGCAGCACACTGTGGAGGCCTCCCACAGAATAAGCAGGAGATTTCAGCTGAGGAGGAAGGCAGCAGGGAGTGTTTCCCTCCCGGCAGCCGTGCTACGCTTTCAGTCACTCTCAGGGAAACTGCTCTTTGCTATATTCTTAGCTGTTTATGTTAAAAGCACCCGTAAACACCCCGTGAATGTTCACGCAGACTGACAATTGTGTTTCTAGGAACTGCTACCTGCGTTAAGATCATGCAAACCCATGAGGTAAGTCTCAAGGCCACAGATTTCACATATCTGCTAAGCCTAGACCACCAGAAAGCTACCTACATGAGGCCTTTGTGATCCCACAGTATAAGTTGTTCCTCCATATGGAAAACCAGAAAGCTATAAGGCACAGCTGTCTGTGGAGCGCCGATGTAAAGTGTGGTCCCTCACGCAGCCATCCCAATCTCAAGGGCACACGATTTGCCAGCCTGAGGAGCCGCAGGTTTACACGGCCCCAAAGTGTATGAAGAGATGCTTAATCGTATCACCCTCTCTTTAAACAGGAGCTAGCTGTCAATTGTTCAAATATACTCTCATTAATCTAGGATAAGACTTCTCTTATCTGCCCAGTATTGCTTCATCCATTTTGTATTCATCGTGAAGACTTTTGTGCCTATAAACCAGGAGATATTTGCATTGCAATGGATAAGGTTATTGCCATCCACAAGGTTGCAAGTCTGTATCAGAGAAAAGGAAAACCATTTTGTCCTGTGATACAAGTCAAACTCCTACAAGCAGCTTATACTTTCTTGCTCTAAGCATATTTTTTTTTTTTAAAGCTATCAGGAAAAAAAATGTCGCTACCTATGTGAATGAATAACTAGCTCTATTTCACAGATAGATCATGTTACTACATATGTTAGGAATTACCTCCTACCTGATGCAGAAATACAGCAAACATGAACCCTAAGACCACCTAATAATTTCCTTTTTTGCCCATATCATTTTAAGTAGTGCGGTGGCTAATTTTTCCTGTCTAAAATTGTATCAAGGAAAAGGATGGGAATGCTTTATACAAATCCTTTATATTTTAGGTAATCTAAATGTGTGCTGCTCAAGAATGCTGCCACCAACACTATGCTAAGGCATGACATAAATACATAAATTGGGACAAGAATACACCAGGGTCTTCTACCACTTTCTTTTCTTTCTGAAGCCCCTCCCCACCCCACCCCCAATAGCAACTCTTAAAATGATGTCTGTCTGTCTTGAGCCATTATAGGATACAGTGTTACAAGACAGTCTTTTTCAATTTTTTTTTTTTTATTTTTACTTTTGTTGGCAGACATGTTGGTGAAATTGTGGCTCTAAATTAGAGTATGTTCATGGGAAGCAAGAGGGAATTTGAGCTGAATAAATCTGAAAGCATATGCGGAATTTATTTTTTAATTACAACAATGTTCTATTTCAAAGACGCAAACTTGATAGTTACCTAGGCGTGAACTTAGAGTAATTGCACTGACTTGACTTTAATGACTCTACATTTATACCCAAGGAACTGAGAGTAAAAAATTCATAATTCATCATGTTGTGGTATGTCAGATAGACAGAAACAAATAAGAGCTAATCTCAATGGTCAAGAATTTCTGATCTACCAGAATTAAGTAAGCTTTTCCATGAAGCACTACCTGAACGCAGAAGTCATTTAAAGAGTTGAAGAAAAATATTAGACCTAACATTAAGGGACCAAAGGTTATTTGTAGGAAGCTTCTGAATCTATTTCTGGGAATGGAAGACCGACAGACACCCAGACTTAAGGCATCTCTTAAGTAATAAAAGAATTTAAAAGACCAGTAACAACCCAAAGCCTATATATTGTCATGGGAATAAAAGCTTTCCCAAACTGTAAAGGAAAAATATGACTGTGATAGCTCTTCTGGATTTCTGAAGTGTACACACTCAACTGCATTTGCTATACATTAAGAGAGCACCAATAAAGCTGGAGAAAAGAACTGGGAATCAGAATACTCAGATTCTAACAGCATTTCAGTATGGCACATTACATTAAGGTGGCACACTGAAATGATCACATTTAGTGAATTTTTAGAAAGCATGGCTAAAACTGTATTTATTAGTGATTATGAGATTGAACTCTGAGTAGACCTATACTAATAAATAAAGAAATTTTTTTATTATTATTTTTTAAAGTCTCTTGAAAGTAAAAGCAGTTAGAGCTCAAAATTTCCACATCACAAAACAGTAATCTGGAGGTACAGAAACCAGCCATATATCAGCTACCCTGACAAATGTTTTTTTCATAGCAGAAATTACTAAGTTATAGAAGTTAGCAGAGTAATAACAAGATCTTCAGATTTCTCTGTGCTGTGCTCCCCCACAGACCCTTACACGATACAGTGGCTGAATCCAGCCACAATAATAAAGAACAGCACATACATCGTTTTGAATCATTCTGATCCTTTGGAACCACAAGGAAGCTTAAACAGGAATCTTCCCTTTCTTAAGCAAGCTGTTCCTAACTAAGATTGAAGCCTAAGAAAGGTTTTTGGTTTTGCCTCTTGAAAACGTGCAAGTGCTTGAAAGTTTCCTAGCTGGCTTAAACATAACCAAACCACTGCAGAAATTTAAGAGTGACAGACAAACAAAAGCATTTGTAACTGTCCCAATGAAATAATCAAGTCAATAGCTCAAACAAGGTATACAGTAATATGATACAGTAGTATTGTAAAGATGTTCCAACACAATTTTCCACAGAATTTCAACCACCAGGTTTAGCCAACGTATTGTTATTCACATTCAACATTTAGGTTGCAGCCACAGCCAGCCCGGTCAACATACAATTTTGCACATAATGTGAAAACATATATAATAATCTATATATGACATATATAACCACTGAAAGAGATTGGTCAACTTTACCTTATTTTACATCAAATAATATAGCTTCCAGCAGCATTCACTATCACACTGTTTTCAGGCAAGCAAGCTGTGAAAACCACCATGCAAATGGACTGAATTTTATACCACATAATTGGAAAAATGCTTGTAGAGAGGGGGCAATCAGTACAGTACAATAATTTGAAGCTGAGATGTTTTAATCATACCATCTGGGTTGTAGAACTAACTAGCAAAAGGGTGTTCCTATTAGTGTCTCTAACAGTAATTGTTATTTTAATTGGTTGAAATAAACTCTGCTGCCTCCAGGCCAGTCATAAAACTGTGTTGGTACAGAGCTTCTTTCCCTTCAGAAGCTAGAAGTGAAATGAAAAACTTGCCCTTTGAGTAAAAATGAAGCTAAAATAAAAAAGAGACTAAAATATAATTGTTACTAATTTTCATCAAAGTTGAATGTGGGGTAAAAACAAAAAAAACCCAAACCACCAAACGCAAAATTAACATGAAGTACAATGTCATAAATTTTCTTGGGTACTAAAGCTTTCATGTATTATACAGTATTTTAATCATGCATCTAAAGGATGGTCTTGTAACTTCTCCATCTTCTAGCCCTTGTGAAAAGAGTCCCATTTAGGTGATAATTAAAATTAATCATTTGGGTGATTTAACATTCATTGGAAAATGGATACTAAAAATAATTTTAGAAAGTTAAATTTTTCAAAATATCCTTTTAACAATCACATATTGCAAATTCATCGGATTTGTGATGTCATTTAAAAAAAAACATTCTGATATTTTAACATGTGGACTGTCAGAAAATCTGCTCATAACTCACTTTGCACTTGCACTTCTAATTATTCAATATCATTTGTTTGACCATTTTTCTGTGTCTGAATGCTTACTGAAAACTATTTTTTAAGTCTTATGTACATGAAAACAATCTTGCTTTCACTTTTATGTATTCTGTAATGTTGTTTCATTTTAGTCTTCAATTGTAACAGCAAATTTTTTAGCTTACACTTAAGGCTGAAACAATATACAGATTTCGATACCTAAAATGTGCAGAGATAGAACCAAGGTGCCTAGCCAGTTCATCTTAGAAATATTCACTTAAGTGTACATTTGCACCTGAATCAAGCAATATCAAAGTCTTCATCAGTTAATAAAGCAATCAATCCTTGGTGCTTATCTTACTTCTCCACCTATAGCTTATTCACAAAACAGCTGTGTTCCAGTCTCCTTTAAGAAGCTAGAAACAGCAGACATACCAGCTCCTCACCTGTATGCTACCTATTGAAAACAAAAGATAATCTAATAGCTTTGATCTAATATTTTTATTTAGAAAAACAGCTGGAGTTGGTGGTAGGAGTCATCCTTACAGTCAGCAAGGCAATCACAGCATTGCTGAGAATGTGCATGCCTTCAGGTCAGTTCTGTCCTTCTGAGAGCACTGGGACCCCAATCTCACACCTCCCCAAAAGCATCCTAATCCCTGGGCGATAAGCTTTTGTGAGGGGATGTTTTACTACTTTCTTGGGACTGGATCACCAGTCAAGTTCAAGATTCCCTACTGATCAGAAAAACATGAACCTACAAAATGAGTGAATTTAGACTTTGTAAAAAGAACTGATGTCCTTCCACATCAAAGGTTCTTGAGGCACAGACTGAAACCTGTTACCCCTCCCCATTTGAAATGGCCAGTGGCCTAACACAGGAAATCTTTAAGACAGTATTCAGCATTTCTGAGTAGATATTCCAAGAAGCAATCCACTCAGCAGGGCTGCTGCTGTGTATTCTGTCCAAGGGTGATTAACTCTTCCTAGAGATTTCTACAGTGCCTTAGGTTGTTAGATGCATAGGGTTCTTTCAGTTTTCCAACCTTTAAGTACTCTACCTATCTCAGGCCTAATTAGTTGGGCTTTCTGTACACGGAGGGCATCTTGTCATGTTGCAATTGCTTCAGTGTTGCAAACAGTTGGCATACATTAAACCTGGGTATGAGTAAATACACCAAAAGGGGAAAAAAATATACAAAGTGGTTTTGTCTCAAAGGCAAAGCAGAAAAGTGTTTTCTGTGCTCTAGTATCTAAACAGCAACTGTTTACACTGACTTCTCTATTTAACTCTGTCCTGGTTTTCTCTTTCTGGGAAGAATGATACTAAAACACGTGAAAGATTTTGATTAACACTGGAAAACTTGAGCTGACTGACTGACCTGTTGAGACTAAATGCTTTTGCTGCAGGAGACTGTAGCTGTATGAGGCCTCCTGCAGACTGAGCCCTCCTGAAGGACTTCAGGACTTCCTGCTATTGCATTTGATATCTTCCCCTCCCAATGCTTAATAACAGTGTTTTAAGGGATCTGTAAAGAACTGAAAGTTGCTTCTTTTTTTTTTTTTTTTTTTTTTTTTTTTTTTTATAATGTAATAACTTCAGTAATGCCACCTTGCCGCTGATTATGCTTGTCATATTTTAAGGTACAGAATAGAAAAACTGTGCTCAGGCAACTAATAAAAATGGAAAACCAAGATTTCACCCTATGTTGAAACATAGGTCCTGTCATCAAAGAAATAAAAGTAGTATTTTACATTTTAAAGGACTAAGTTATAAGATAACTATGTTTGAATGTCCCATATGTTATAAAAGGTTTTCATAGCAGTTATATTCTGCCTTTATAAAACAACAGAAGTGAGTATTTAAACCTTCATGTTTTGCCAGATTTTAGCAACAGTAGTGCTCTCAACTTACCTCTTTTGTTTAGTGGACTTACATATATTTTGGCTCCATACTTAGATTAAAAAAAAAATAAAATCCAAGAACAAATGAGTTGGGATCTATCAGAAAGACAAGACATACCATTTCTCTGATTACACATAAAAGACCACGAGCTTTCTGTTGCCCTGACACTACTGGGTTTTAGTACTTGTCAGGACTTGGCTGGCTCCAGTAGCAATTGTCTAGCAATTAGGCAATTGTTCCTTGAATTAGTTTTAGTTAGCTTTAATTTATAGTGATGACAGGTAGTTATTCAGCATAGAGTGAATGAGCTATCCTTCTAGCAAAAGTGTTCTGTGGAAGAGTACATAAGCCTATGAGCAGAGGCTGCAGGATATAAGCACAAATACCAACGATCAGTCTATGATCAGTCCGGGAGTATAACCCTGTTTTTTATTCCAGTAACACCAGCTTTAGAAAAAAAAAAAAAACAACAAAACAAAACAAAAAAAAAAAGCAAACAAAAAACCTGAACAATGGAACCAATGAAAAAAGTACATCAACAGATTATGTTTTATAAAAACAAAACAACATTCACCCTAAAACTGAAGGAAGAGGAAGAAACTACCAACATCACAGAGGTTTCCAAAAGGAAGCAGAAAGAACCCTCTATCACTACCATCCCAGCCCTCCTGACAAAGGCCTCTGGATTCTGACAGCTTTTTGTAACCCCTTCCTCCCCATAATGGGGATGGTCAACCCTAGAACCCAGGGGAATGTTGGAAGCGTGAGAATTACATGAAAGAAAAGCACTAGGTACCAGAAAGTTTTCCTGTATAATCATTTTTAATTGTATAATTGAAGTTCTCCTGTGTTTATATTCACTATGAATATAAATTATTGTAAGCAGGCTTATAGTTTAGACTATTGGACTGTTAAAACTTTCATTAGCCTAACTAAATTCTTGCCTTCACATGTAAGATGTCCCTGCCCCTTTCTGCCCATAACAAGATGTTGAGTGTGATAACCACTCAATTCCAGTGCTAGGTCTGATGACTCGGAAGAAATGCTTTTCACATCTTTTTGTAATCTGTGCAAGTTTTCATTCTAAGCATTTATCTAATGGCATTTCAGGCATTCCTTATAATCACATTAAACAGAAATTATGGCTAATTTTTTTTACACATGCCATTAACTTTACTGAGGTCACTGAAGATCTTCCTGTAAGTATAACAAACTGGTCACTGAGGTTTTGATTATAAATACTTTAGTGGGATTTTTCGAGGGACTATTTGATTAATAACTGCAGAACACATCACATTTTGGAACTGCAACATATAACAATTTGAATTTGTTTTAAGAGTGATGGACCTGGTTATCTTCAGGTCACTGAATGCCTTTAATTAAAAGTATAAAACTAGATGCAAATAGCAATGCCTACAGGTATATCTCACAGTCCTTTCCAATAGAAAGACAACTTTTCATTAGCTTATAACAACAACTTGGTCTTAATCATAAAACTAAGATTGTTCTTATGCTTAACTGCTTCCCTAGAATTGGGTATCCAAATGCTTACTACAAATCACAGAAAATAAGGATTAAGTAATCAGCTATGCTGACCTAAAGTGTACTAAAACCTACTCATGATATTCTTCACTTATACTATGTAAGTTATATAGTCACTGTATATAATTGGAATCATGTGTCTAATATATTTCACATAGCACAGAGCCTTGTTGTTCAAATGGACGTTAAAGAGGAAACAGGAAGAATTATGAAAACTAAAGGAAAAAATAATGCAAATGGGAATTATGAGAATAAAAGTTTGTACAGATAAAAATTAAGTATGCTGTGTAAATAACAAAGATTATTGCTTATAATGATGATAAAAGTAAAGATTTTCAGAGAATAATACAATTGAGACCACTTCAGAAGTAATGAAAATGACAACTGTTTAAAGGCCCTGATGTTATCTTGAGGAAAGAAACCCATGTAGACAAAAAAGGGGAAGTCACTTCCCCTTGCAGGTACACTTTAAAACTATCTTTAAAATATTTTTCCCCTCTAAGAGGAAGTCTGGAGAGATTTTATATATTTTATCTTTTGAACATATCTAATTACCTAATTTTTAAGACAGTGTTCAGACAAATCAGCTGGCATATTTTCCAGTTTGCCTCAAATACTGGAGAAAACAGCTCAGATGCTATAAGCGAGATACACATTTTCTATGTGGAGTTCAGCTCATTGCAGCAGGATGTGTAGAGCAAGTAGATCTTTAAATATACATTTAAGAAATACAACTTTTTCAGAAAGTTTTTTTTATTTACTGCCAACATCCCCCCAAAAACACTTGTCAAATCTTACCCTAACATACCATACTGAACAACAGATTTTGAGAAAATTGCTCTCCAGACAGAAAAAAACCCTGAATTTAAATTTTCCTGGTTCTCCTCATGAATGTCCGTTTTTAACAAGTGCTAATTCACACTTTTTCACCCGGAGCAGCTTCTTTAGTATATAATCTATAGTACCGTGTGGTAACATCAGGACCAGACGTGGACGATTAATAACTGTGTAAAAAAGATAATTTTTTTTATGATAGACCACATAAATCTCTCTACTATAAGATGTCAACCCTCCAGCCTGTAGCCTTTGTATAATTTTTCTTGGGTGTTTGCTGCCTTTTTCTCTCTCTTGGAGTATGCAAATAAGACAGAACACTAATTATGATGATACACTAATTATCAGAGTCCTGCAGCATTATAGAAAAGAGTTAATTTTTTTCCCCTTTGGCATTTTCAAAATAAAAAAAATGTCCTTACAGTCAAGTTATCATGACAATAAATAAATCAGTAATACTATTCGGAAGATATTATTTGGAAAAAATGAAAACAAACGAAACCCAAACCCAAAACCAAATCAAAACAAACTTTTCTTCAGCACAAAACTTTTAGTTAAAATATTTTAAAGTGATTCATGAAAGAGAATTTTTTTCCCCCACTGGCAGTATTTTCATATGTCCATAAACAAATTATTTGAGAATATTAAAGTTGAAAGAAAATTTAGCAAAACTGTTACCCATAAAATAATTTCCACTTAACCTTATGCTGATCTTAAATTTGTCTATCTGGAAAAGTACTTAAACATGTGCTTAAATCATACTGAAGTCACATTGTGGCTGAATATATGCTTGCACACTTGCCGAATGAACTTGTAAATCCCTAGGAACTGATACCCCTTGGACAGATCTGAAGATTAAGAAGAACAAATGGGCTTTTCTGCAGTCAGCACACCTCCATCACATACTATATTAACCTGAAGTTAAGAAACATTAATATGAACTAAATTGTACTAGAATTACCCCTACAAATTCTACTCCTTTCCCTTTTGTAAACAAAATCTAGTGCTTTTTGTTCATTTAAGCAAGGACCATAGTCATATCTGCATGTAAAATGTTAGTTTCCCAGAATCTATATTAAGTTTAATATTGACTTACCAAGCACTGTGTAATTTATTATTTACTGTACTCAATCTGTGGGATTTATTAAAAAATTGATAAGAACGGCTACTGGTAAAATCCCTACAGGTGAGCTCCCTAGCCAAGCCAATTACGAAATAAGCAAACCTACAGTTACTACAATAAAATGACAGTATTCGATTTTAGCAGTTGGTGATATTTTAAAAGGACGCTTTGAGACAGTTACTTGAAATGAATAAGCTGCACAGTTTCCTAAAAAAAAAAATATCTAAGATTGCTTTTATTCTGTTATTTGCCAGACCTTTCCGTTCTCCTCTGCCCTTTGCTAAAAGCTGATTTCTCATTTTATTAGAATGGGGGTTTTCCATGTATTTCAATAGTTCTCTTTCTACTCCTTACATTCTCTATTTTAAAACAACTTGAATATATCTGAGAAGCACTAGTCAGAACATACAGACCAACCTGCAAATAAATGTGAAAATGCTTTTAAGTGGAAAGACAAGCTTTAGAAGGACAAAGACATTTCCAGCTACTTATTTCATTGTTGCCTGAAAAATCCTGTTTGGCCTAATGGTTAGAATGTTATGCTGAGTGCAGGAAGGAGTTTTGCATACAATTTATTATGTATGCAATTCTGTGGATACAGAGTTCAGGCCTGCTTAAGTTTCAAGCCAGTATTTTACTGGCTTAAATGTTTTCAGATAGAAATTCAAATTTATCAAGTCCATTACATTTCACATACACACTGTCCTTGATTCAGATTCCCCATTAAACCCCAAGTAGTGTACATTAAAGGAATGATGAAAAGCATTCTCAGTGAACAATAAAAAAATAAAAAAAAAATAAAAAAAAAGAAAGAGCAGCCCTATGAACAGGGAAATAAGAGGTACAGTATGATTCCAGCAAGCATACATTTTTGTTTGGTTTAGTTAACAGATATTTTAAAAAGTTAAGGTGGAAAATGGTGCTGCGTTACCTAGTACAACTCCCTTTCTGCCCAACCTTCATTTCTTCAATGTTGTCTAAGTCTGTGGTTGCCTTCAAACAGGGATGCACTTAATTTTGATCCCTGGAACAGGCCAGTAAGTTTTGAATATAAAGAACTTTTAAGTCACACAGAAAAAAAAAAAAAATGGCCACAGGGTTAATTGTTCATATCCTTGCTTTCGAAGTCTATATCCATTTTCAAAAGAGAAAATTAACGTCCATGAAACTGAACTACTAAGAAGGTTCTGAGCAGAGAGAGCATATAAGACCTTTAACCCAAACAAACCTGATGTTTGCAATTTACACATGCACGCACTGAGATATCCTAGGGGAAAGCCACCTTAATTCATTTCATTATTAGAGCAGCCCTCAAATGTCAGCCTCTAGCTCTACCACTGATAATTTTTGATGGGAAGAAAGGGACTTTCATTCTCAAACAGGTTCTTGTTAGAGCAAAGGTCCGTAGTGAAATTACCAGTCAAGATGTGGTAGCATTTTATTAGAAAAAAGCATATGTCAAAGAGCTTGGGGGGTAGGGGAGAAGGGACTGCGGACACATGACACAGGGGTCATCGATAAGTTAAAAGGTACCCTTCCTCAGCTGTTGCTTCACTCTTGGTACAAGTCTGACCTGAAAAACTGTTTGCTCAGACATAAAAAATTTGCTTAAGCTTTGCAGAGATCTAGATGAAAGCAAACAGCATGAGAAGCTAAGTTAATAATTTTTCACTATGTTTGGATACACTATTAATAAAGATTTCTCTACAGAAAATCCTGAGTAACATTATGTCTACCAATACCAGCACTCAAACGTTAACATTATCAACAATAAAAAAAGTGACCATTATCTTATACCTGCATATAAACAGCTTAAGGATTTTTATTTGATCGTGAGTTACAGAGGGGGTGTGGAACTGCAAAAAATGAATCTCCAGGAGAATCCAGAGGAATCAAAATCTGTATCATGTCTTTATTATCCCATGACAGGGAGGGGGTGTTTGGGAATCACTCATGCTGTAAAGAATATACTCCTGATCTTTGCACAACTTGTAACTAATTTATATTGCTCTAAGTATTGTAAGGAACACATATGTGCAGGCTGACAGTAACTCATCAGAAAAAAATACCATGAAAAATGAACAGGAGAAGAGAATAGTGGATAAAAATTATCAGGTCTGATATACTTCTAAGATAATTGAGCGTGTTTGTAGCTATCAATACAAGTACACAAAACAGTCCCTATTAGAAAACAGAAAAGATGAAAATGCCTCTGTGCCTTTAGTCTGAAAAATACGCCAAACAGGTAAGAACAGCTGTAAGGATATACACATCACAATTTAAGAAAATAATCATTATATTAACTATATTAACTACTGAAGAATACGCCATGTCAATCCAAACTATCTTGCTTCAGAAGCCAAGGGATAGAGGAAATATAAGAGAGTCTGTGGCCTGGCCAGCAAAAGGGGAAATGCTGGTAACATAAGGAATTAAATGCTTCTTAGCTGAATACATAACAGGTTTGTTTTATTTGATCTTTTGAATTTGAATACTTCTTAAATTTTTTTGTCTGCTTAAATATAGCTATATTACCTTCCCTAGTGGCATGCTGCAAGCTTTCAGAAGAACTAGTTCATTGATGAAAATAAAAATAATAATTTTTAATTTAAAGTTATGTAATTACAGAATGACAACTATTTTTCAACACCAATTTAATCCAAAGCCAAACTGTAAGTATGTTTCATACTGCAAAACCATCAAATGCCTCTTCAGACGGTTTCAAAACATATCTTGAAGTGATCATTAAAGCCAACTCAGTTTTGTATTTTTCAGTTTGTCAAACTAAACCAAAAAAACATACTATGTGTATTTCAGCCTGCCTGCAATGTGTTTTATTTTCAGGCATCTACCTTCTCAGTTCTTTCAAGCTATTTTTAATTCTTGAATATAAAAATACCTTTTCAAAGCGAGAACTCAAAATGTTTAATCTTGAAAATAGAAGAGCAAAATGCTTCAAGATTTTTTAAGGAAAACAGTTTTAGATGACGATGAAGCCAATTCCACAAAGATCTGAACATTCAGTTCCATCTGGCACAACGTCGACCAGTTGCCAAACCTGGCTGAAACTTTTCTGACCACCACAGAATGCTACACTACCTGTGTTCTTCAACTGCCTTGCCAACACATCAACTAGTTGACAGGGTGTTCTATGCCGTCAGACACAGTCCAACTGTGGGGTTTGTTTTGACTGTCTTGAAAGTAAGTACTACACGTAATGTACAAGTACATGTAACGTACAAGTAATTAAGCCCTAGCTCCTTCTGTGATATAGCTACTTTAATATCTACAAAGAAGATATTTCTAACAGATAATCTGAAAAAGAATAGTGTTACATACCACACACAATTTACTTTTGGACTGTGTTGTAGCATGCTGCAACTGGGGAAAGAGCTGTAGCTCATTTTCACTGGCCCATTCCTCCTAAGCAGTCACTCTTGGTGGTGCCTATGCTGTGCAAAATCCCTTCTAAACAGAAAGAATGTCCCAAAGGACTTCTATTACAAGCATGGAAAATGTAATTAGCAGATATAGAGGGAAAGGAAATAATGGATAAATAAATGACAATACTTTCCTCTTCAACCTAGAATAATCAAGACTACTATATATTCAAAAAAATAATCACATGGCTAACAAATTTAAACCTCATCTTGTTCATCTAAAGCTTCTTTTTCTAGACATGTTTTGTGGAGGCTGGAGTGATTGACACCCTCCAGATGCAACCAAACTGCCAGACAATGCTTCAAAGAAAACTATTACAGACACTAATTTTACCTAATGCTAAAATAAAACCAACAGCCCAAAACACATTACTCCGTTTTCCTATAGTTTCAGTGAGAATAGCTTGCAGCTGGCTCAAGCATCAGTCAGAGGAAGGTAATTTTTTTAATACCTTTTTAAAAAAATCATTTCCTCTAGCTCAGTGCATATCCTGCTTTTTCTTCCATCCACACATTTCAGAAAACTCTTACGACATACGTGAAATATTAGTTCGTTTTAGTCTGATTCCTTTTTAGTTTAGGGAAAGGAAAATTAGACAGACCCGCAGGTATTTAGAGTAGATTGAGACGGATACTCCCATTGTGAAAATTTTCATTACGTGTATAATAAAACGAGAGAGAGGAGGGAGGGAAGGAGAAATTACATCCTTAATAGCACGGGTTTTATAAGTTTCTGGTTTGAAAAGTCTGTAGTGCTGCCCTTCCGAGCTGTGCGCAGTGAAGCTGCTGTGGCAGCTGGACATGGGTGGCAGCCTCTGCCTGACTGGCAGATCACAGCAAAGCTGCCATCCCATGAGCCTCTATGTGAGGTCGTTACTAACTGATTGAGTATTCACTTTCATGCCTTAAATCTCGGAAACCCAGGTGTGTTGTAGATTAGCACAACTTACAAGCAGTGTGTGGAAATTTATTATGATAATTGTTGCTTTTATTTTTTATTTCCCTGAACTCAAAGATAATTAATGCCAGTATGTGTCCTGGTGTCTGACTCTCTTAATTGGCCCTATGGTGCCTTGGGTGTTTGAAAATTCACTCACTTAAAGGCTTTTTTTTCTCTTTTTTTTTTTTTTTTTTTTTTTTTTCCTCCTTTTGACTTGTTTTCCTGGAGCTGTTCATTAGTGCCTAAAATATTTGATTACATTTAATTGTAATGTCTTCAATTCTGTGCACCTGCTGCAATTTATGTAGTGGGGGAAAATAAGACCTACAGAAGCTAAAAAGTGAGACGAGGAATTGAATGTTAAAAAGAATTCCCCTGCAAAGGGTAATTGGGGTTAAATATGGAAGCCAACTAAACATATTTTCAGTTAGGTTCTCCTAGCTGCTACGATAACACCAAAAGGATTTATAGCATAATGGTTTCATTTTTAACGTTTCTAAAATATTTCCAGATCCAAAGGTTTTATCTTCACTTTAACATTCCTAATTATTTTAAACCATATCTTTAGCATGAGAAAGTCCCCTTAGTGTTGGGCCTGCCTAGCCAGTATTGAGCCCCACACCCACTTGAAGTTGTGCTTCTCTAGTATAAATCTTTTCTGCTATTGCTACCTTTCTTTTAGTAAAATATGCATATCTTACTACCGTTTTGGGTTTTTTTTCTTACCAATCCTGCAATGATTTTAAAGTTTTCTGGCTGACACTTCAGTTTTTAAAACAGAGCTTAAAGCATTTGTAAAACAGTCAATAATACCAATACCAATTATCATCACTGAATACTCAAATTCCCCTGACATCAGTAGAGAAACATAAGGGATAGAGTAAAAGGGGAAAATCTTGTGCATTTTTAAGAGAGAAATTACGTCAGAACACCCTTGTTAAGCTGTACTGTGTCTTCACATTTATCTCTAAGGGGTAGCATAAATGTGTAGAATAGCTTCTAAACTTTTTTCAGAGGAAAACTAATTAGATTAGTTTTAACACATTCAGTGTTAGCATTACATGACAAATTCCTGTTTCAGCACTGCAGAGGAAAGGAGAACAAAAGTATCACCTGCTGATGGCCATGATAGTTCATAGAATACAGCTCACTGTTGTGACCCATCAAGTGCTCTTTGCCAAGGAAATTCTGTGATTTATATGCAGTAGCATCCCAATACTTTTCTTTATTTCTCTGTATTGTAAATATTACCTGGGGCATTTTACAGCAGCAGTCACTGATCCATACAAATCAAGGATCAGAAATCAATTTATGCCCGACATCTCTTGTTAAGTACGGCATACACTGAAAATTACAAACACTGAAATCTCTGTTTTTTTAAACTAATATTATTAATAGTCATAAGCTGTAATAAACTGTCAGGACTCCTAAAAACATTACCGCACAATAAACATTTAATGTTAAATATCTACATTTCGCTCTGTTGTGGAAACCACAGAGCTGTCAGTAAATGGTAGTAATTAATCTTACATAGAATCAGAGACAGCATATAGCAGTGTATGCAATATGTTGATGAGAGATGTGATGACAGAGATATACACTCCTCTTTACTCATTCTCAGCTAGCCTTTAAACAAATGTTACAGCAAATGTATGGCATATTTTTGCCTCAATTCAAGAATTGTCCCTGACATCAACAGCAGAAGAATGCTCTACAACTGAAGGCATGTGACCAGCAGTAAACTGGGTCGTATTTTATTCTGTAGTTTCACAACAGATTTCCTGTCAAGACACTTGCTCTATATTTCCCTGACCTAATGTGCAAAATGGAAATAAATGACACTCTGCCAGTTTGTAATCACTGCATATTTGGTATCCCCAGAAGACACTGCTTTTGAACCTCATTATAACCAAACTCTACCAGTTGTACTCTAACTTACAGGGCTTCTGAGATTTCACGGGACTACCAATTCAATGTTTTAATTCTGTTTTTACAAATAAGTCTGATTACCTCCAAAGAGATGGTAAGATATGTTTACTGAATTCAGATTGTTCTGATTATTTCTGTTTTGGAATGTTGTGTCTGTTTGAGAGCTATGGACCAAATGTAGCCAGTGCTCTTATCCACAGTTCTTACAGTATGACACACGGCTGTGATAGCTTTGGTTCATAAACAGAACCTTAAAGCAAAGAGGCTGAAATACATGCAGAAACAACATGTAACTCTTAGTATTGCAAGTAATTCTTTTTTAATTTTAGAATTTAATATAAATGGGCAACAATTAAAACAATTTGGTTTTTGGTATTCAGATTTCAGATATAATACTTCAATAATAGAAGAATGCAAAAACGGTCTACAAAAGAACATTGGTTTAAAAAAGGGAAGTAATACTAAGATGTTCCTCCAGTTGACAAGGAGGGAATTAAAAAAATAACACCCCCAAAAAAAAACTAAACATGGGTTTCCTCACTGTGATAAAACATAGCACGTGCACTTTACCTCTATTTCAGAAAAGATCAGCAGTTGCCAGTCTAAGATTTATGCAGGGTGAACACTGGGCTCTAGACCAGCTCTTTCACGCATTTCTTTCCACGTTGACTCTTTAGGTCTAACGGGTCTTTAGATCTTTTGTTTTAGGTAAGGTCATGCATGCATCTACGTTATATCTGATGGCCACATTAAATATAAATACAGAATATAATCTCTACCTAAGATACAGCACTTAAGCCTCCTGAGAGTCTGAGGTTTATCAAGTTTAGTACTTTTGTGCTATTAGGCTTGAAACCGTTCCACAGTTATCCCCTTTTCACTCCTACCTGCAAAGACACGCATGCACCAGAATAACAGAGAACATAGATGGCATTCGGTACAGCTACTCCCAGGCTGCATTTTCTGCACATCTGTCACAAGCACATGAATATAAAACAGTATACAATTGTGTAAAAGCAAATTGGACAATAAGAGTTTAAAGCTAAAGCATGACAACCAAAGGCTTCTCGGAGAGGCAAGGAACACAGTGACAGCCGAGAATACGTACAACGCGTGGCTTGTGGGGAGCATACTGTGCGGTGGGGCTGAATCCTGTATATACAGTTGTCACAAACAGTAAATTTACACAAAAAAGATCGGTTAGATACTTGCAAACCACATGGAATGTAACAACACTATGGAAAATGCAATTTTACACAATGAGTACTAGTAACAAAGGTTTAAAGATGTATGCTTTATTATAACAAGCTAAAATTTTGGAGTTTTACTTTCCAAATTAGTCTATTAAGCTCATCATGACGGCATCTCCTAAGCTTCTCTTCCCACAAGACTGCTGCTCCATGTTGTCATCCTGAACAGATGAAATGTTCCACCTAATCGAATCATGGGCCCAGCAATAACTCATTATGATAAAAACTTTATAAAATGTTATTGTATATAAGCAAGAAAAGAAGCATAAATTCTGCCCTCTGACTCTGGCTTCAGCTTTTCTCAGCTCTAAGTTCAGGCAATGGGTTTTGTCTCCCATTTTTAAGCTACTCATGAAAGATATCACTTTGGCAGAATCTATAAGCTCTTTGCAACAAGCACCAATTCATTGATTTTTCAGGCCAATCCACTTTTTAAATATACTAGTGCAGTTTTATAATAATCAGACTTAACAAAAAGTAAAATTACTACGAAGATGCTGTGATCTTGAATACTTAAATGAAAACAGCATTAACATTTAACTAATAACCCTCTAGCATGTCAAACAATGTTCAAAGATTATCGAGGTTTTTATTACAACTCCTGAGTTTTGAAAAAATATTCTTAACAGCATTTCAAAGTAAATCAAAGAAATAGTAAACTTCCTTTGTGTGCATTATGAATATTTAGAGAAGAGCAGAATGAAAGCCTTGCTTACATGTAAAACCTGAAGACTGTTAGACTCCTCCCCTTGAAAATCAGGTTCAAGCACAAAAGTTCAGGGAGAAAGGAAAAAACATAGTAAAAAAAATAATCCATGAGTGATCACATGATGAAATAGCTATCTCTATGCATTGTGTTCTTTCTACGTAAATCAGCCAGATCTTTCTGTTGTTTTATTTATCCCAAGTATTAAAATAATTAAAGAGGAAGATGCAGGAGGCATAGAGCAGTGAATGTCAAGGACACTTGATGCAATACCCTAATGATGAATGTTCCAGCATACTCAAATAAACAGGTTTCTCTGGAGATTATTTGAATGAAAATAATGTAATTGCACAAATGGCATAAGCTGAGTGTATGTGTGTGTGTGCAGAAGAAGGAAAAGGAGAGACACAGGCAGCAGTCATGCTTCTTGTAGTTGATGGCGTGTGGTGAATAATTGATCATTTCTTCCTCCCTTCTGACGAGTTCACTAATTCTCTCAGTGCCGCACTTCTACAAGTGTCACGATCACTATTAAACCAGCAGAGGAGCCCAACAAGCCCTTGAGAATACCTACTGTCTGAGATGCCTTTTAAAGTGCCGACTGAAAAATTAAATGCGAAAAGCAAGAAAATGATTCCGAGGTCTTCTTCACCTTTGCTGTGTGCTGTAATGCTATACTTGATAGGCACTGTTCCACAGCCAAACACAGAGCCTATGGTGCCTGCTATTAATGGCAAAGGAAGGGAAAGTAGAGCCATTCCATTCGTTGAGAAAAAGGGCATTAAATCCTTTCTTTATATTCAGTCAATTAACGACACAATTTACAAGCTTTAAACGATTTGTGAGTTAATTTGTGCTTTTGAAAATGATGGGCAAATAAAATAGCCAAAACTGTCTGGTATGATTTCATACTGAATACATTTCCTTATGAGATACTGAACTAAGAATATTGCTCATTTTTAATCCTGAAGACAAAACTGCCCTGTGTTTTTAGCTGGTAGTTACAGATATTGCAGAAAATATATTTTTTGTTTGGTATTAGTGATCCACAGAAGCAATTAAACAGAAAATACTTAGTCCAGAATTCAGTAAGATACTCACTGCCTTATTTTTGAGAAGTGTTAAGGAATCCAAGAGGTCAGATGGACAAAAATGTGGGTACACACCTGAGTCACCCAATAGAGCTCCTGTATAAATAAGGGCAGATTTGCCTCAGAATGCTTGGGGAAATACAACACTACAAGTGACAACAGCATACGTTATTTTTTACAACATCAGCACTTAGAAAACTGAAGGCAAGAGAGCTGTGTTACAAATGAAATGATAACTAAAAGCTTTAGCATTGCTAAATAGGTGTACCATTCTGCTACATGCCATACATGCACACAAAGCTGATCTATGCTAAAAGGTTCTCACTAACTGATAGACAAATATGAAAGATACAGGGGGGGAAATGCAAAATTGCCTCCATTTTGCGAACAGGTTACAAAGACACAAATACACAACCCCTTGCTTCTCAGGGAACTAAGGCAGAAACAAGAATTAAACAGAAATCTCCCTCCTGAAGGTAATGATGCTAAAGGCTACAAGAATTTAATATTTAGCTTCAAATTCTGCCTGGGAGCACACCACTGAGAACATCCTTTTCTCCAGTTGAAACCACTTTGCCAAAATCATCTGAAAGTTTTGGTTCTTTCAAATACCCATTTTTGGCAAGTTCACTATTCATTAAAAAGACTCTCAGACTCACTGACCATTTCACCACTGCTTTTCCTTCATATTTCACAAAAAGGGCCTATATCAAAGGACTTCTGCTCCAATCATACAAAGAGACAAAATGAAATCAGATAAAAAAGGAAAAGCAGAAATAAAAATGGGCTGACAACCAGCAATATGGGAAACAACCTGTACAAAAATGAGCAAAGCTGTGCAGAACGATGACAGAAAAAAGCCCACGCAGCATGGGTAAAGTCAACGTATGGAAAGAAAAATATGCCAGGCTTTGAGTGAAAGACATTCACCTACCAATCTGTCAGAAAAAGAGAACCATTGTCCTCTAATATAACCAAGGCAGGTTTACTTTGTCAAAACACAAACAGAATATAGAATTCCTGAGTTGGTTTCTCTTAACATCATCCCCTTCTTGTTTATACGAGTTATATGTCTTTTTGCCCACAGAAGGCTTATGACATCTAACCAACAGTAGGGTAGCTCGAGGGCACAAACCCAAAAGCTATCTGTGCACACATAGAAGTGGTGGAATGGTGTATTTTGGACATGCATTTTGGACTCCATTAGGCCCCATTCACATGGCTCAAAGCAGAACTGAAAGGCTTGAATTTATGCTGAGGACAGTATACATGAACAGTTTCTGCTTTGCAGCTTCAGTGGGCCAGGAGCACATGCATGGTCTGTTACCAGCTAACGAGCAGCAAATAGGCAAGCCATGGGGATCTGCCTGCCTGCCATTATCGGTCCGTGTCCTCTGTTACAGCAAGAACATGCTCACGGACACTCACGGACACACACAGACATTGCTCTGGTGGGATAAAATCATAAGAATATAGTACCAGAGGGAGGACTGTAGCTTTCTGATGTTTGCAGCCAAGTAAGCAGCAGAACATAACATAGATGCGTCACACTCTCCCCTTCCAATGACCACCTCCACCATTTTGATATAAACCTTTAAAGCAAAATTTAAGTAGAGACCTAACCTTGCCCACTACAGTCACACACGGGACAGGATAGCAAAAGGCAGCCACACAGGTCACAGGGAAGTACACCTCAAACCCAGCCTACCCTTTTTGCGAGGCTTGGACATCTTCCTCCAAACATATTTTGCCAAGTATATTCTTGTATTTCCAGTTCTGCATTAAAGGTCAGGTGGCATTTTGCAAGGCTCTTGGCTGCATATAGCCAATACACTTTAATCCTACTAACTATAGGAATCGTTCACACTTAACAGGAGGTTGAATGGAGGGAGTTATCCTAATGTTCTTTGCATCTTACTAAAAATTCCAGGTGAGTTTAGAGAAACCACTTACACACTGATGTTTCACATAACAGCATATTAACTGAAAAAAAAGATATGCAAAGATCATTTTAACTAGAAGTAATTGCTACAAGTTTTTATTTATCTTTTTTTTTTAATGTCACTCTCCACGACATTCCCAGTTACATTATGTCATATGTTCAGCACTGGAAACGATAGTGATTATTAATAATGTTGCCAAATAAAAGTTAACAGGAAATTCTTTTTCTGTCTCTGAATATTTTTGACATAACAAACATTTTTTCATCCTGAACTTAAAGGCAAAAAATCAGCAGACTAAAAATAATAATTAAAAATCAAAATAATCTGAGTGACTTGGATGATTTCATTTTTGTTTTTAACTTCGTTACTTGTAATACTGCAGATCACCGTTAATTTCATACAAAGCTGTTTCAACATGAATAAAGGAACATTTTAATTACAAATACTCAAATGGGATATTCCTACATATTTCAAATAATATTTCTGAAATAAAAACCTAACGAAAGCTTATACTTTCCAACAAATATTTTTTATTTCCCTACCTGCTCCACTGTTGGTAAATCTAACTACAAACAACAGAGTCAAGTGTCGGAAGCTTACAGAGAAGCAAACACTGTACATGAAAACTTGCTTCTCCGAGATTCCTCCTTTCTAAAGGATGACATCAAATAAATCCATTATGGATTTGCTCGTGCTTTTAGCTAATGCTATTAGCTGACATTGCCATAACAATTTAGGATGAAATAGATACATTAAGCTGAAGGATGCACAGGCAAGTTGGAACAGTACACAGTCTGAACTACACAGAGGAAAAAAAAAAAAGCAACAACAGCAAAAAACCAATAACCCAAAATTCTTATCATGGAAGAAAGAGTACAAGACAGAAATTTTTCCACAAGTAGATGCTTGTTTAGTATAACATAATCTAAGGGTGTAACAAATGAGAATTCTTGTTTCCTTGGTGCTAATGCAAAGTGGTTATAACACTTCTCACAGAATGACAGTGCTTTAAGATTATTTCTGTAATCTTAGCTAACCAATAGTGGAGGGGCATAAAGATTCCAAACCAGCTATGACAGCTCATGCACAATAAATCACTTGAAAGCTTTTTCCTTGCATTCATCACCTTTGTAGCTATAAAATATTAGTTATGACACAGATGAAGTATAAACTAAATCTCTAAACTCTCAAAATGCAGAGAACTACCATATTTTTTTTAAAGGATTTCCTTCCAAAAACATTTTAATTAGGCAGAAACCCCCAAAAACAAAAAATACCCCCCACCCCACCAAATGTATCCTCACCCCAAAAGTAGAAAAGGGGACATGATTTTTAAAGGGGGCACATCCACAAATGCTTTAAATAAAAACATACAAATAAAACCTGACAGCCTGGATAGTTATATAGTAATAATAGCTGGAGTTAATGGAAACAATTTAGTGTATTTATTTTTACTGATTCACTGTTCAGAGAAAGATAGCAAGTAGCAAAACTGTTTCCCAATTGTTTATTTCATGATAACGCTCCTGCTTTCCCACAGTACCCTGAAAAAGTAGGACGCTCATTAGCTCTGATATCCCGCAGTACGTTAACTTGAACAGTGCTATTCATATTTGCTGGCTAGTGCTCTCCTTAAGTCTGATCATTTAAAAAGCTTACAGTAAACAAATGAACAAACACAGAATTTACAGCACTGTTTTAAAGCCCAGGCAGAAAAGAAACTCAAGTTGGGCAAAGGAATCTGCCCTGCCCTGACTATTGAGAAGAATCCTCAACTAACTACTGAGTTAAATTTTTTTCTAGGAATTTCGTGACAAGTCTCTATGCATATTGTTCTGTATTTTCAGGCAACATTTCTAAAGAAAGGGTAATCCTACTAATTACTCATAAGCAGGCCAAGCAGACATTCTTTTGGTCAACCGTTACAAAAATTAGCTTGTAAAATAATTAATTGAAAACATAGGTCTTTTACATTTTGGATAAATTTTATGTTTTAACTACACATGGCCAGACCCCCAACTGCTCCACGTCTATATAGCTTCAGTGACTTACACTGACAATCATTTCAGGATCTGTCTGGTGCAAAGAGAGGGAAAAAACACCTTAAGAGGATCTTTTCTTCTTTCCTGCTACAAGTAGCATTCTGACCTACTCTCTTGCACTAAGTCACCGTTTAGTGAAGGTATCCAGAATGAGTTGTAATGCCTAAAAAGCAATATTGTGTTTTGGTGAAATATCTTGCATGGACAACTAGGGTTCAGACATGCTCCCCATGCTGCCAGATAGCCTTCTTGCTTAAAATACCAACCTTGGGGCACTGCCCTCCCACACAGATTCATGCATCACCATCAGCCTGTGCAGCTTTACTTTGACGGAATTTTGTTACTTTTTGAATAACTTGGAAAATGTGTTCAGGGGCTGTACATATAGTAGTACTATGTTCTGGTACATAATTTAATAAATTTATCGTGATTGGGTTTTCTTTGTCTCTTTTATCTTTCCTCCTTTAAATAATCAGAATTGGCATTAAGTATGCTAAATTAGAATGTAAATAAGCTTTTATTTTGTTTACAATAATGAAATAATACAGTAAAATGTTTAAAAACGCATAAGTGACCAAATGAAAAAAAACCTGGAATTCATGTGCTTATATCAACATTCTGTCCCACAGGATATTACGTCTCCAATTCCAGCTGAATTGCTGTACTCCTTTCTCCAATACAAGTTATCTGGGAGTTCTCCCCAAATTTCAGTTCTTTCTTATTTCTCTCTCTACTTCCTTGAAGAAGCAACTGATGCTTTGTTAGACTAGGTGTCTGAATACTCAGTAGTTCTTAAGTGTGTAAACCCACACTTAACTTCCTCCTTGGCAATATATATGCTCCCTCAGCATGTAACATTCAACAAAGCATCTCCATTCACAAGACAGTTCTATATCATTTTTTACTTCAGCAAATAAATTGTCAAAAACATGTAAGTAGTATCAAGTAGATTTAATTTGTTACTGGTTTTTGACCACAACTGTATACAACTATAAGCACTGACTATGGGAACCTCTGAGGATTTGGACAACTACAAATGACATTATAGGAGTTTTAAACTACACTTATTTTTTTCTAGATGTTGTGGATTAATAAGTTCTCTATTATATATTCATTATTAAACATTATAGCCTGCTTAGACTTCACACACCATATCTGTAAAAAGTTATCAGTTAAGCTGTCACACCTGCTCCATTACAAATTAGTACTTTAAAATCTTTCTACTGTAGAGCTTATAATTTAAAAAGGTCAATTACTTCCCTAAGGAGATTTCATAATTTGTTTTGTATTTTCAGTGAATTTCTATAGCTTTACTGCTTGTTTTTCTGTATACTTATCAGCAGCATTTAAGCTCTTCACTAATCAGTGGTATACACATCCTTCAGCTATAAAACCAATATAAGACATAATTTCCATAAGCTTCCAATACAGGTTCACTGCTTCGTTGTCCTTCATTTCTAGGCGATGGGATTCATGGTACTATTTCACTTAGATTCTACTGAAAATTCTACTTATGCTGTACAGGACCCTTTGCTATCTGCTCTTTAAAATAGCATTTCTGTTTTCCATTTTTTTCTTTCTGCTCCACAAAAATCCACTCCAAAGAGACCAATGCTATGTGACCACATGGAGATAGATCTATCAGCAGGATTTCCAGGACAACACGGAAGCTTAGGTTATCAAGCAACAAATGAACAGATGGTCCTGTCATTCCTCATTTCAGAAAAGGTGATGCCAGTGATAACATCTGCTAATAAGCCTTTCTTGAGTATCCTTTAGAAAGTCAGCAAGCTATGGTGTTAGAAATGAAAGATCAAATTGGGTCAGGCATGTTCTTCTCAAGGTGCACTGTAGCTTTCATAAAGGTAATAGCAAAATGGATTGAATGTTCACTCCACATCAGCTTCTTTTAAAGGACTAAAAGTATGTCAAGGATATGGATACAGCACATAAGATGTATGGATTAGAAGGGGAGCAGAGTGGAAGCATTTGGGCTATGCAGACTGTTAATCATCATGGAAATATCCAAAAGCTGATTTATTTGGTGTTGTCACAGCTTCTTTTTTTAAGTGGTTCTTTTTTTCTTTAGTTTTTTAGTTGTTTAATTTTTTTTATTTTTTTTAACTGATGGAATAATTGAAATCCCTTAAATAGAAAAAATCTGAACTCCAGATTTATCTGTAAATGTATCACAATATCAGGAATGAGATGCATTTTAAATTTTATGCTATTTAACATCTATAAAGGCAGCAGTCTACAAAATATTGTAAAAAGCTACTAAATGAAAACTAAAAAAAATATTTGAAACAAATTAGCTTCCATTTCAAATTTAGTCCGTCGGTGATTGTTTAATACACTTTTCTTCATTGAATATTATGATAGGATCAGACTTTTAAGGTATTAAGCAACTACCAGATGGGCACCATTTAAGACTTTCAAAACTCCTAGCCATTATATCCATAAATTTCCATGGGCTTAGACAACCATTTACTTTTAAATTACCCAAAAATACTTTCTATTGAGTTTTTAAATAGCTAGATATCTTTATATATTTTACCTGCGATACTTCACTGTACATTATCTCTGGTGAAGTAATATGAATTCACAAATTCAGTGGTAGTTTGAGTGGTTTCGTTTAGTTTGGTTTAGCGTGTTATGTGTCCCGTCCCATCCTCCTGTCCATTCCCCGCCTTTTCTTCATTAGTCAAAGCAGACAATAGGCTAGGTATAATATTCTTGACTTATTCTCCCATCCAGGAGACAAGCCCTAATTTTATATCAGTGTTTCAGCCGGACTCAAATTACAAAACAATTCGGCCTTTGCAATCAGGTTACTCTCTCTGCTACTCGGGGAAAGAGTGAAAGAATTAAAATAGAGAAAAAAAATGAGTAAAGTTCACTTGAAATTCTGAAAATCTTCCAAATAAAGAACACTAAAAGAGCTTGTGCTCAGCATTTGCATGATCATCCACAATGCATATGTTTTAATACAGGTTTTTGTAGACCCAGGATTAGTGCTTGAGCTTATTCACCAATAGAACCTAAAGAAGCATATGATGCTGTGCAAGCCTAAAGGTCCTCATATTCTGCCATGTTCCTCAATTCCAGAACACAGCTAACAGTTTTCCATGAAAGCCTATCTGCCTCTGGTTACTTCAGTGATAAATTTGGGTACAATCCGTCTGTCTTAATCACTGTCTTATTTCAACAAACTTAGTGATTCCACTGATATCTTAAGAATGTAGCTTATGAGAGAGCAAAAAGAGCTCCCCAATTGACTTTCAATATCAAATTAGATGCATTCCTTCCTTCTATTTGCATCTCCTTCCCAGCCACACACAGTAGCAGAGAACTTCTAAAAAGCAAGCCCCACGCCAACTTTTTTCCTCTAATATCAGTAACAGTCCAGCATCTGCAGAGAACTTTAGTAGCAAAAGAGATCAAAGCTCAGTGAAACACGAGAGATAGAACAATGCCCAGACAGACTCCACAGACTTCTAGACTAGAGCTCATATGTGGGTGCAAAGCTCAAATAATGCAGAAGCTTGATTCTGGAAATTCTGAAGACTCTTTTCTAAAAGGTAAGTTTAAAATTAACAAAGACAAGTGATAGACTTAGATGTTCTGCAGAGGAAGAATAATAGAAAGCCTAAAAGATAGGAACAGATTCACCCAGTTTGAGACCACACACCAAAGCAAGTTTCTGGTACCCTGTCAAGATTGTCAGCTCAGCCTATGTCAAATACCAAATATGAAGATGAATTATGTAAGAAAGATTTGCAGAAAAATTACTAGCAACAATTATCAAGCACGTCTACTTACTAACACTGTGTAGAATAAGACGACATTTACACAGATTGTAATTAACAAATGACATAGCTAACTGCACCTTATTTCCAAACTGTGGTTTCCATTTCTCCAAACAGCAGTGTTCTCCTTGTTTAAGGAAAAGAGGTACTAGGGAACAATTGCCAGTGGGTGTATATGCCTAGCTGCATTGTTCACAGTAAAATTAATCTGATGACTTTGGAGAAGCTGTACTGATTTATACCAGCTGAAGCTCCATATCCTCTTGTCAGATTAAAATGAATACAGTTGTGTCATTTAAACCAAGACAAAGCAGGAACACCATTCATGCTCTATGCCATATTATTCAGTTATATTAAAAAATGTTTCTCATACAGTGTCTACCATAACAAATTGCTTTCGTTGTTTCACTATTCTCAACATGTCAGCATTCAGTTTTATTTTACTATGAATTGTTCTTACTGTTGGGGTGAACAACCACTGCTGCACTTCAGTTTTTCTTGTTTGGTTTTTTAATGATTAGAATGTAATTTACAGACTACCCAACCTTCTGTTCTGCTTATGTTGTATGGCAGAGAGAAGGCTAATACAGATTTTTTGCTGAACATTTTAAATACAAAGGGACAAATTACAAGCTTAGTTTTATTTAGTTACCACAGCTTATGAAGGGTGAGAGGGAAGGCTGCTGAGCTTGTTTGTGAGATAATTAAAAATGAAATGGTAATAAGTAAGCTCATAATCTGTTATTCTCTTTACATAAGATAGAGAAGCCCAGGAAGTTCAGCAAGTTGTGATATATAAGCAGACATAATACCAAAAAAGACTTAAAAAAAAAAAAAGTTACATTTTTGCATAACTGTTTGTAGTGCATTTATGTGTTCTGGAAGACAAATAAAAGTATAGAAAATAGTATTATTGTTACGTTACATAACTTAAAAAAAAGAAAAAATATGGAAAATAGACTAATTTAGAATTCTGCAGAAATACTTTTCTTGAATGTTAATATATTCGTGAATATACATGTAAACAGTCAGATATCACAAACTACTTATAAAATGATAATACTTTACTAGGGAAATATCATCTTGATTATATTACCATGAAATGCAATCTGATTAATTTATTTACTTAATAACCTCTTTTGGAATTAGGTGCTTCAATTACAGTCATTACAATCCAAAACAACAGGTAAATAAAGACTAAATAAAATACATGGGTCCTAAATCAAGCCTGAGTAACAGCAAAGCCCAGCTCCCACTCCGATTAAATACTTGGGAAGACAGTGGTTAGAGATGGGCCCTTCAGACTAGAAAGCCCTTCAAACCCAGAAAGACAGCAAAACCTTACAGGGCAATGCAACAAGAAGCAAATTGCCAAATACTAAGACCAGCAATTCATTCACAAGCTGTAGCTGTTATGACAAATATTCCTAAAAGTGCTCTAAAGTGTTGCTGTAGCCACTCAACAGAGTCACATTTCCATGTTCACCCTATCACTGCTAGGTGCGCAGATGAGTATTCAAAGCTTTCTGCTGAGCTTCCGCAGTTCTTTAATCTACTCTGTGTTATAGTGCTAAAAAAAATGTCAGAGACCAGTTTATTGTGGTGCTCATATCTTGGAGAGATGGGGGCACACTTCACAGGCAATGCGGCAGCAGCACTATTTTGATAAATGGGAACTACAGGCTATTTTGGAAGTTGGGTACAGCTCCAGAAAAATATGATGACATACTCTCTGATCACTAATCTACATAAAGCAAGAATTGTTTTCAATTTATTTGAATATTCACAATCTGAACTGAATTAAATTGAAAAATGGAAACAGGTATTTTCAGGTAACTTGCACATCCACATTTCAGAGTTCTATCTCTGTGTGGATTATCAGAGACAAGCAAGGAGACACTGTGTTTAGATAAAAAAAAAATCCACAAAATACTGGAGATTTTAAAGCACTATTTGGGGCAGATAGCTTTATCTCTAATATCCCATCTGTTTCACAAAATATAAATTCTTTACCAGCCTCCACTAGTAATATACTATTTACATTTTGGGGAATCACACTTAGAAGTCTCACATATTGAAAGACACGTGAAAGAAAATAGGTTGCTCCTTCTTTACTGTGCTTTGTTGTAGACTAATGGGAATAAATAGATATTTCAGAATTATTTTTTTGGTAATTTAATATTTAGATAATTCTATTTTAAACTTAGCATTTTTTTTATAGAATCAACTTTTAATAGAATCAGTGATGATTGGAAACTGAATCTAGGAAGCACCAAAAGTCATTACAATGTATTTTCACACTTCAGGATGCTCTCAGCTTAGTGGTAGGTATTTGTACAGCATCTTCAATTCACTACCTAAACTGTACTTCACTAAATTATGTTAAAAAACAACAGGTCACTTCTGATGCATTTCATATACTGAATATCTGATTATTTTCAAACTAGTTTGCTTGGGTTTGGGTTGAAATTTTTCCTTTTTTTTTTGGTTGTTTGTGGGTTTTGCTTGTGGTTTTTTTTGGTTTTGTTTGTGGGTTTTTTTGTCTGTCCCTGAACAATTTAAGAAAATTCAGGAAATGAAAAGCCTTGTATTTCTTCAAATACTTTTCAGGAAAAGGAAAGAAAAAGGCTTATTAATATCCAGTCACTGTTTCAATACTTTTGATTAAAGACCATCAGATATCCCACAGTCTAAATTTCTTGTGTTTCACCACTATTTTCATGTTTGAAAACCACAGCAACAAAACAGACAAGAGGTGCGACTCTAGTAACACACCGTGCACCCATTACAGGTACAAGGAAACCCTCCCTGAACAACTGCCACCCACATTGTCATTCTGCCTCTCTCCTCTGTGGTAAAATGTAAAATAAAATAAATATTTTCAACAGCATTCTTGAAATAGAGCTACAGTTTATCTCACCATAATTGCCTAATTAGATAGACCCAAAGTAAATCAATGGACAAAGGTGGACAAGAAACAATGGGTGTAAACTGAAATACAAGAAATTTCACTTAAATTCAAGAAATAATGGAGTTTGTTGGGTTTGGATGGGGTTGTTTGTTAGTTTTGGGGGGGGGGGGGGTGTTTGGTTGTTTTTTTTTTGGTTGTTTTTTTTTTTTTAAATGAAACAATATCTTCTAAAAAAACCCAAGCAACAACTTAAATATACTCCAAGATTCCTCTATATACAGACTCCTTAGAGATTACCCCATAATTCCATTTCACAAAGGAAAATGTATTCCACAAGTCACACTCAAAACTTGTACAACACACAGAGAGTTTGTCATTTTAACAGAGGGTCTCAGTCAGACAAATGTACTGAAGATCCTCAGAGAAATATGTTTCAAAATACTTTTGGGAAAGAAATCTGTTACTGAAAGGATTAGAGACTTTTGCAAATCTACGTTTTGTGCTGCATTCTGCTACCATACTGCTGATAACACATACGATACCATAAAAAATAACAATAAAGAAAAAGCAACAAATTTTACAATTAACAGAAATATTTAGTGACTGAACATCAGAAGGTCTTTTTTTATTTATTTTTCAGTTAAAAAAAAGTAATTCCCATGCATTGATATGTCTAAGGGCATACATAGGTGAACACAGTTCAGTTTCTGGGATAGAGGTAGGGTTTGGTTGTTTGGGTTTTTTCTTTTGGTTTAGGGTGGGGTTTTTTTTATTTATGAGTTGGGTTTTTATACACAAAATACAGGAGACCTGTTGCAGGATTTGAGTCCTTACTACATGGTCTCTGTCCTTCAACATCAAACAGGGGAAGGATATCCCTGACAGGACTTAAACTCTGAAGCTATATTATCAGGTGAGCTGGGACTTAGGTGCAACTTCAGCTGTGCCAGCCACTGTAATAGAAACAGTCTCTACAGAATTTCTGGTGTACACATCTGAAGTATTCTTTTACAAAGATGAGATCACTTTAAAACCCCTACATCTCAAGTGCATAGTATATATTATTTTAAAAGTGAAAAGATAATTTTTTTTATGTCCCTGATAAGCACATTGCCTTTTTCTCCAGTACTGGTTCAAAATGGCCTGCCAAACTAGGATTATTAGTTTAATAGTCTGCATTTAATCAAGAAGAAAATCCTTGTACATTTGGCTGCGACTATAGATGGGGAAGATAAATGTCCACTTAGTGGTGACAAATAACAACAAAAAACTATGAAACAACATATAGGAATGCATGATCTGTAAAAGCAGGGACAATATAAAATAAATACTGTAGCAACTATTGAGATTGTTACTACCAAACCAGTCTTGAAGCTAATAAAGTATTCCCTTGGATGGCTTGCTCCAGTCTGCTCCAACTTTCACCTTTAGCCAAGAAAATGCAACCAGGAGGTTACACATACCACCGTATGTAAAAGCACCACCAGAAGTAAATTCCCTCTTTCTTTTCTACAACAGAGTGTGTGCATATAACACAGGGTAATCTAGAGAGATCCCCAATTAATGACATTCACACATTTTGTAAGATAAAAGACTAATGTTTGTCTCAGTGATGTAGTGTGATGTGTTTGTCTTCTACTTTCACTTTTTAATTTTTGAAAAAAATGCAGTTCAGAATGATTCTTGGACTGTAGCTCAATCTATGTCAGTGCTCTAACGTTACTTAATATGCTTTTCTACTTAAAGTCAGAAATGTGCTGAAGCACTTAGCTGAACTGGGGCCAATGTACAATAATGGCTAACGGATCCATCAGTACAGTCCATTAATAAAAGAATAGTGAAGTGGAATAGTAAGTATATTACCCTGCTGCTGGGCGTTATTGGCAGATTTGGGTCACAGGAAAGACTCTTGGAAAATGAGGCAGAATAAACACGGCTATAGCCTAGATACAGATCAGAGAAGAGAACACCACAGGCCACCTGCCGGAAAGTACTATTACTCTTCAAACAATCCACCATTCTCTGGCTAAAAATCCATGGCATGGGCATTCTATTAACTATTTCTTCAAAATGTTCTTGTCATGACCACATCATTAAGTAAAGAACTGTATGTAAGAATACCTACTTTTAAATGTAAAGTTGATATTCATGAGGCTTGATTCCAATGTAGTGAAAAAGTTTTAGCTGATGTCTCAAATATTCTTAGAAAGAATATAGCTCCAACAATAGGTTTGGAACTGTGCTGATGGCTCTTGAATAAAGAATTCAGAACAGAATTTTTAAAAGACCCTGAAAGCTAGGTATCTAATTCAAAGGAAACGCTGGAATATGCTCGTAATCACCTTTTTTATCAAATAATCCTGCATTTCAAAAAGAGTTAAGACTAAAGTTGGACATTTTAATGCCACCTAATACTTTGTAAAGAAAACATTTCTAAGCTTCATTCACATCAGCCAAACTGGTGAATGCTTTAAGTGTAACTTTCAGAGAAAACAAACATATTTCCACTGTTAGAAAGAACTAATATTACTTTTAATGAAATTTAACAGATGAAAGATTCCAATAAATTTTCTTTAAAGTATTGTCCTAGATTTAATAATAAATTCTCACAAGAACCATTTTTAGAAAGGCAGAAATATGACAAGACAACAGGGCAATAGAGTGTGCCTAACTCATTCCAATTCACAGAGTAATGCATTTCTATTCACACAGCGATGCATTCTGGTTTCCAACATGAGAATCCAATCTACTTGATGTTTAGTAGAGTTGAAACAAAATCACAGCAGCAGAAAACTGACATTGCCTATTTTGCTAAATAGAGAAGTACTTTAAAAATGGCGTTTTTTTGTTCTTAAAGAGTGTTGGTCTTTATTTATCAAAACACATATTATGACAGTAGATCTAAACTATTCAATATCAATAAACTACCAATATTCAGTTGTACCTCTCCTTTGTTTGACAGCTATAGTTTAGTTTGTTATACAGTTACACCTTGGAAAGCGATTAGTCTGTGGCATCTGTGGACTTGTCACTGGGATTTATTTCTTTAGTCTTGTTTCTTAGGAGATTTTAATACATACCTGTTTGTTGTGATGTGTACAGGCTAATCGATATTCTTATTTAAAATCCCAGACAAAAACCAGTCAGTTCCTTGTAAAAGCTCATAGAGAAGCGAAATTTAGATTACAGTTCTGCCTGTGTAATACTGTGAAGTCTTTAGTAGTAACAGCAAAGACCTGAAATAGAAGCAGCACATTTTTGGAACTGAACTCAACCTGATCTCTTAAATGTTCTTCCTGATTTTTAAACTGGTCTTCTGAAAAAAAAGAAAATAATCAAATCTACTTTTATTTCTCATGAACTATGCAAAAGTATATCACAGCCTTATTTGATACAGCAAATGAAGCCAGTAAAACTGTTTTGAAGAATGTTGGTAATGGATTTTCCATGGGACTTTGGCTTCTAAATACTTACGTGCTTTTGCACATTCTTCCTCTAATTGTTTGTCACTTAGAAAATATTACTGATTTAAATAATCATCCACTAAAACCTTGCATGCCCATATAACTAAATTACCTTTATATTGACCCATCTACTCTGAAGTTCAGTATAATACAGCTCCAAACTGCCTATATAATGCTCTTCAAAGTTATCTGCTCAGGGATTTCCCATCTGTCCTTTTTGCATGCTAAAAATAACAATATTTTTCAGTATTTAATCTACTTTTTTAATAGGTATAAGCAGTCTTTCACTATACACAGACACAGAATACTACTTCTAAGCAGGAATACGTGTTGTACTTTACAATCTAGCTCTTTAGAGTCCATGCATGGTGTTAGCACTGAGCACTTTCCACCTTCTTGAACTGCATATTAGTGTACAATAATACATATTTAAGACCTTGAAAGACTAGATCTTGTTTATCGAAATGATGTTAAGACGAACAGCGATGGAATCACATGTTCATTGGGGAATGAACTCTTTCCCACAAAAAGCAAAGATGTCTGTGTCAGTGAATTCAAGTCAGGATTTTCACGTCAAATTTCTTGTAAATCCAGATTTTCTGTATTGTGATGCAGGAGATGAACTGAGGAAGCAATGTTTCTTTCTAAATGGTGTTTCTAGGTCGCCATATGTTTTTACAGCAGTATTAGATTAAATACGAGGACTAAAGGAAAGCAATTCTAACGAAATGCATTGCCTTATTTAATAATTTCTTAAGTGTTACAGCTTTCTCCTGTGATGCAAGATAGAAGTCAATTTCTATATAAAATAAACGTTTGTAATTTAACTGCACTATCATAATTTGCTTATTAGATGAATGTGCATTCAAACAGATTTCATCCTTAAGTAAACCCAGCTCAGCAATCCACATCGCAATCCACACAGAATATCTTGCAATTAGAACACTGAGCTTGCTTGATCTTAAACTATCCTATCTTGGGTCACAGAAGTGACTGAAACACTGAAATTCACCTTGAATATTACTACATTACTGGCCCTTTTTATGACCTGACATTTTAACAGTACAATCTAAACGCTATCAGTAAGTATTAGTGAGAGTGTATCCTTGATCTGCACTTATTTTGGTTCACTAAAGGTCCCATTTGTTTTTATTGAGGTTAATGGATCTGTGAATACAGATCCATTAACCTCAGAATTTTTAAATGTTAAATCAGCAGCTTTAAATAAATGTTAACATGAGGCAGCAATTACTGATACCGTAATACCAACTGGAGGGCAAAGTTTGGAGCATGGACTCCTGAGAATGTGTTAAACAACTCAAACTCCTTTATTAGTAAGATTAAAAAAGAACAATATAAGCTGAATATTCTCTGGAGCTACAAGCAATAAAAGCGTATTTCCTTGAACGAAAAATAGAACCATGCAGCATTAACTGAAGGCTTACATATCTACTAATTCATCTGCTATTTTTGCATTGAACAATTGTCTTAATGTAAAAACTGCTTCTGCAAAGTGATGATTTACACACTCACCCTGTGGGTATTATTACTTTCAAAATTAACATGTCACAACCAGCACTTATGAAAGAAAGTTTGTTATCCCCAAAATGGTGATTATATAGTGCTTGAGTAGCTTGACATTCAGAATCAGAGCCTATTTTAGACCAGCTATTTAACATCCAAGGCAATTGCTATAGGGAAGAACTGCTCTCAGGGAAGTCAGCAGTAGCTTTATCATCAGGGAGAATAGTGCTGTGTGGCTACGTTAGCTGTAGGACAGATTCTTGCACAGCAGTCTAGAAGCATCCCATCACAGATTCCCCCTGCCCTCAGCAACAAGAGAGAAGGGAGTTCCTACAAAATACATACTTATGATTAGATAGGGGTATTTTAAATTTAATGACAAGGTAGTCTTTAAAGGAATATGCCTGCTTTCTAGTTACTAGATATCTCACGGGTTTGGTTTTTTTGTTTGTTTGTTTGTTGTTTTTTTTTTTTTTGCTACCAGGCTGTATTAACTCAATAATAAACCTGAAGAGGTTAATGGCTTTTCCTAAGGGCACATATTGAGTCAACAGTTTTTTTCAGATGAGATTTGTGCAACCTACTGAACTGCATTTATAATCACCATGGTCGATGGGCCAGAGCCGCGGTAGTAGACCCACAGACTATCTTCAGTCTTAACAGAGAGCAAACACATATCTAGACAGTGTAAGAACTGGCCAAGGCTATTATATATGGGGAGTGCATACAATGCCACAAAGCAGACACTTGGAGGACCACGGGTCCATCTGCCCTGTATTGCCATAGATTGAATTTGTATTTGCAATTATTGCAACTGCTTAGAATGTGCCTTGGCTTTTAAAACACTGGTTCCATTCAAGCTGTCATGCCTTAGAAAAAGGAAACACAAAGAGCTCTGATGTTTACTCATCCTAACTTTATGGGACCCCTGTTCATCAATCTGCTGCCAAAATTGACAGTACATTGGAAAAAAGGCTCTTTTAGATTCTTGCCTGCCTAAAACTCCAATTAAACTTAGTTAAGACTACTGTGATTCCACTCTATTTGTTAGATGGCTAACTACTTGTCACCTCAGGGATAATAGTATCTGTAGATCTTAGAACAGGGCTTTTTTCTACTCCATGTTAAACAAAGCAACCTCAATTGCAAGATTAAAGCAACATACAACATCAAAAAGCAGGATGCATTTTTAAAGAGTCTCTCAGACCTTGCTGGAGTGAGACGTTAGGTTCAGAACTTAAAATGCAATAATAAAAACATCTAATAGAGTAGATACTACAAAGAGCAGAATTTCTAACATACTTTAAGAGAAACACATTAACAGGCAAAACCAAATGTTTTCTGGGTTAATGTACTTTTATGAACTGCAAGTGGTTAGCGGTTCCAAATATAAAAGAGTAAAGACAAATTAATTGTTAACAAATGGCAGCTCCATATTCCTCTATTATATCTATGACAATCATTGACCTGCCTTCTAACATCATGTATCAGCAGGTAGGTCTACCACTTGAGGTTGAATTTTCCCTCATTCCTGAAGATGGGGAGAGTGGTACTTTTGCATATTCAGAAGAAGATAACATTTCCGTGCAAACCTTTATGATGGAAAACTCTATGTGGTCTCATAGGTTTGTGCTGGACCCCTCTGCCATAGACTTCATTCTGTCTACATAGCAGGTGTTTTCACATGTGAGTCTATCAGGACAGCTTTATTTTGCATTATATCATCAGTTCTTAAAACTTGTTTCTTTTAGTCAATTAGGCTTTCAAAGCTTCCCAGTAGACTGTGGTCTCCCACAGCCTAAACTTCTGATTTTTTTTTTTTTTATTATTATTATTATTATAGAGTGTCAGGCATGGGAGTGGCTTAATAAAAATAGCACACAACCCACTTGACAGCATTGCACAACCCTACACACTAGGTCAAACCAGGAAAAGTAAATTAATTATTTTTGTGAGCTTCCCAGTCTACAACACACATCCAGCTAAACAAACAACAGTATGAACATAGAAAGACATTTGTTAGCTTGGTGATTTGAAGAATCAGTCAGCAATATACAGGCGAGCAGAGGTTATCTTTGTTCAGCAGCGCTGGGTGCGTGGGGGATCGCTCCACCAAAGTCATGCACACCGAGGGGACTTTTCAGTCCCCCCTTTATACAAGCTACTCATACCTATTCATTAGTTTTCAAAAGAATTGTTTACATATTCATTACAATTCTGAGAATTCATTTACATATCTCGTGCCTGCGCAATGTCCTTGAGGAGTTGTCTCTGCGCAGACTCTATTCCTCAGCTGCCATGTTTAAAGTCTCCATCTTCGCCATGTTGCATGTACAACAGGAATCTAAGACAAAATGTCCCTTCTAAAGATAATCAACCCAAGGACTTAGCAGTCTGTACATCCATCATGTGGCAATAAGGGTCCTTGGACATTTCCCGACTTTAACTAAACATCGGTGCGCCATCCTTTAGACAAGCGGTACAGCATTCAATATTCATGGTACATATCCTTTGAAGCAAATATTGGTCAGTCCCTATAATGAACGCAATGAGGTGATAAAATAATACAATAACCCTCCTTTCCACTTTAATCTTAGAGAGACCAGGCACAGCAATAGTACTTTCCTTTTCCAACAATACAGGCTGCTTTCTGCAAAAAGCTCAGGGGCCAACTTCAGCACAGGAGAATAAGCAGGGAAGGAAGAGAGATCTGCTGGTTTTCAATCTTTCCCATTAGCTGGCCACAGAGGACAACCTTTCCAGTTTTCTTTATTTATGAAACAATGTTTGCCTACTAATCTACTAGTTTCATACTGGAGGAAAGCAACCATTTAAGAAATATTTTCTCCCTTGGGGGGAAGCAAACCACAACACAGCTCAGTTAATGGCCTGCTAACAGTCTCCTACATGGACATCCACTGTATGTCTCCCTAAGACTGCACATTGACAAGCTCATATATACTACTACTGCCTTATGTACTTACCAGCCTCACTTAAGTCTCAATAAAACCAATGTTAATTTATATTTAAAATTACAACTAGCAATAATAAAAAAATAAAATTGCAACCTTTTAACTTTATTAAAGACTCATTAAATCAAGACAGTGTTTATCAGAGAAGGCCATTCTCCCAAACTTCAGCAAAATCTACAATGTTGTCACGATTTAGTTAGCAACTTGACTAAGTGCAGGTGGTTGCCTGACACTTCTCTTGATCTGTTTTCTCTTGTGATCCTGAAACAGAACAAGGTCTTTTTTTAAAAAAAAAAAAATTAGTCAGGATGAGTTTGGTAGAATGTTCTGAGTGATGCTCTGTTTGTGTTGAGAAAGGAATGTACTCTGAATAATTAGAAAAGGTTCCACTGAGTGTGTTAAAGAAATGTACTCTGAATAATAAGAAAAGTACTCTGAATAAGAAAAGGTTCCACTAAAGATGGTAGAGTGTAGGAATGTACTCTGAATAATTAGAAAAGATAAGGGGGGCATCTGAAGGAGATAAGGAGACCATAAAGTCAGGAAATTGTTGAACAAAGAAAATTGAAAGGTCTATTCCACCTAGATCCCACCTATCATGAATGGGATGATTTGGTGTCAAAATCAAATGAATATGTATGTAACGATGTGTAACCTCTCACAAAAACTGTATAAATTACCTGACTTTTCACTGAAAACTTTGGAGCTAATTTGTCCGGTGCGAATCAACTAGCTCCCCAACACTGCACAACATAAATACCTTTGCTGCTTAAAGACAAAATTTGTCTCAGAGCAGTTATTCTGTGCATCAGTCTTGGCATCAGTCCCTTCCCTGTCACGTGATTCCTCACCATTAAGCCCTAAGCCTGAAAGAGTATTTGTTTACTTTACCAAACAAGGCAACAGCTGCAAAAGAAATACACAGATTACAGAGGACTACTTCAGGTATTCAGGTTTGGACCCCTCACAACAAGAGGGACACTGAGATGCTGGAGTGTGTCCAGAGATGGGCAATGAAACCGGTGAAGGGTCTAGAGCACAAATGTCACAGGGAGCGGCTGAGGGAACTGGAGGTGTTTAGCCTGGAGAAGAGGAGGCTCAGGGGTGACCTGATGGCTCTCCACAGCTGCCTGAAAGGAGATAGTGAGGTAGGTGACAGTCTCTTCTCCAAAGCAATAGCACAAGAAGAAATGGCCTCAAGTTGCACCAGGGGAGGTTAGATTGGCTATTAGGAAAAATGTCTTCACTGAAAGGGTTGTCAAGCATCGAAACAGGCTCCACAGGGAAGTGGCTGAGTCACCATCCCTGGAGGTATTTAAAACACATGTAGGTGTGGTACTTAGGGACATGGTTTAGTGGTGGGCTTGACAGTCCTGGGTTAAGGGTTGGACTTGATGATCTTAAAGGTCTTTTCCAGCCTCAACAGTTCCTTTGGTTCTATAAGCATCACTGAGAAAAGAACCAACCTATAAATAAGTCACCCACAACTTCATAAGAACATGTTCTCAACCAAAGCTTCACGTGCAGGAACACAGACCAGTTAAGGATGTAGGCACAAACACAAAAGCATAACACAATCACTCTGTAGTCCTCAGAGAACAGAGAAAAGCTACAGAGTAATTTCAGAATACATTTTATTGAAGTAACCCTTTTCCAAAATAAACACTGAAACCTATCATTCACTTCAAGAGAGATTTGTGACCAATACTGACATAAAATTATGACTGATATAAAATCTTCCCAACATGGTCTTTGAACATTTATCTAAATACCCATTTGGCATAGATTGAAAGTGGAGCCACTCTAAGCCGAAACCATTTGTTATCAAACTATGTACAAAGAGGCTTATTGGAATAGTCTATATATTGAAACCACACATCAGAGTAAGCTGAATATGTTTGGTGCCAAACCAGTGCCTGCTACACATAATGGAGAAAAGAGTTAAAGGAAAAGAAAAAGGTTTGTATGCAGGAAATCACTTCAATCCCCTTTGCACCTCCCTCCCAGCCCCTGAACAGAGACTAACACTTCTGTGATAATGAACAAACCAAGTAAATCAAACCTAATACAAACCCACTTGCTGTTCAACATTATCTGTAATTAAAGTTAAACTGGAATGGGAGTATGTTCCTTCACACAACTCCCCCCCCTTATTTCCTTCTACCCCAATCAAATCAAGCACAGTGCTAAAGTCATTCTGTGACTGAAGATCGTCACTCTGATAAGCAGAACTCCTAATTATGTAAGACGCTGTAAAACAGATGCAGTTACTACCTTGTCCTTTTACATGATTTGGAAGAAACTCATCTTACACAAAGAAAAAAGGGAGAGATGATGTGATTCAACACCACTATTACAGAACATTATATATAGCCTCCTTGTTTGTTATGCAGTACCTACTGTACTTCCTATACTTAGTTGCAGAGTAAATGGAAACCATGCTCTGTGATACCACTGCAGACCTACTCTCTTACTCACAAAAGGCACAGAATGAAACACTGTTCCAAACAAAAACAGCTTGCTCTGGCAAGGGTTTCACAGGCACCCGGCATACCATGGCTATTTTACTCCCTTGAAAGTAAAGCAAACATCTGAGGGTGCTGACATCATCTTGTTTACCGAGGTGATCTTTACACTAGCTTTCAGGAGGTATTTGTGTCTGTTGACGTACAATGAGTATCTGCTGCATTAAAAGAGGTCTTGAGAATTACACTTGATGGCAAGCATGAGAGAATGGAGATAGTGTTCCTATACCAATAATAATAAACACAGGAGAAAGTATGAACACTGTGCTTTCCAAGTAATCCCCTTGAACCACCTGCACCTTCAGAAGACAGCAGTTAACTTGGGAAAGGGACTTTTTAAGACTACTCATCTTTGGAGATAGTGTTTTTCCAGAAAAGATTACAGTATGATTTTTACAATAGTATCCTCAGGAGGCATACATGGTGAAAGACATGTCCATATTGAAAAAATGTGTGCAAACACTGGAAATCAAAGACTTATTTATCTGTCAAAAAGGAAAAATATGCTGATTATGGTTCCCAAACAACTTGGATGATGAAATACTGAGTTTATTAAACTTACAGAGGCACTGAAACTAAAAAAGATTGCAAATCCTCTGACAAAAGCCCCAGAAACAGACCTGAGGAACTCATTAGTCATTGCAGTTGTGCTGGTTTGTAATTCTTACATGCAAAGCATGTATGTATTATCTGTGATGGTGGCACCTGTAACCTAGCAATTGGCAATAGATTCAGGAGTTAGCTCTTTGGCCACTGGCACAAATATTGCCGGTGCAGTCCATAAGCCTAGTTACATAGGTGACATTTTATCATTCTCCACAAGTTATATATATATTTGAGAGTGCTTTTCAGGTAAAATACAAATGATATACAAGATATCACAGAGCATCTGACATCTGATTTTCTACGTAGAAGAAATCAGTACATAGCCTCTGCACACTCAGTATCCCATGTTGCTGCTGCAGAATGCTAGTGGTCATATCTGCTTCATGTGGGGAGAAAATCCCTATGTCTATTTTAATAATAAGCAGTAGGATTTAACAGATGAAAGATTGAAAAATGCTGGCCATGCCCAAATCCACTTTGTAGAACTCTCTGTACCTGTTTACTTGTATCCCGAGCAAATTTCTTTAATGGAATTGATTATTTTTTTTTTTTGTACATTTTACCACTAAGGGTCCATGTAATCAAGTTATACAGACCTAGGAATCTGAGGAATATGACTGTTGTGCTTTTTCTTGCTGAAGATACATCAGCTTTGCAGCTTCAAGTAAATAAATCCTCAGTCTTACAGAGAGTTTTCAATAGGCTATATGAATTTGTGAACTACAATACGTACTGAGGAAAATATGGGCAAGAAATTACAGAAGTCAAACTTGAAAATATTAAACAAAAAGATAGGAAGCATGAAATAAAATGTTAAATTGAGAACATAAAATTACAAAGCAACCCTAACGCAAAATAAAATATTTTCCAGAGCAGCCCTACTTTTACCTGTAGCAAAAAAGTAATAAAAAATTGACCTCATCTCACATACAAGTAATCAGAAGTTTCTGATTATTTTTCTACAGAGTTACTATAACCACAACTGGCTCTGAATCTCATACATATATTGGGACCAGCAACTTGTAATGAATTCAGCTTTCATTTTTCAGAGAGACCAGGAAGGGAAAAAAAAAGGACTCCTGCCACTCAAAACTTGCGGGCAAGTGTCATCAGCTCCCCTGTATCGCTTCACTACAGATGGACTCTTGGTTCAATAAGCCACAGGTTCTTTATTACCAAGATCTGCTATTTTAGGTTGTGGGTGCACTGGGCAAGTCAGAGTGTTCCCATCCACTGCTGGCTCAACACCTTTCACCCCAACAGACCTCAGGAGAGGCCTATTTTACCATCTCTGAGAAAATGCAGCTACAGACAACTTTTCAAGCTGGGAACAGTAACAGCAAAGCTCTTGAAATGGAAGCTCTTGAAGGGGCTTCCCCATCTCCAGCGGGTCATTTTCAGGAGCCGTCCTTACTTCTCAAGTGCAGAGCCTTGCGCTTGCTGCTGATGTGAAAAGTAAGTGTAAGATGGCATGGAATAGGGAGACATTCTGGACTAAATTCATGCAACAGTATAGACCCTTTTTATAATATATATACACATCTGATTATCAAAGTTACCCAGACTATGCACACGTGTGCATGTAAATATAAGCATATACTATCACACACAACATATATACACAATGTTTACTAGCTTTACTCATGATACATTAGAAAGAATTTTCTGTTTTGCATAATAAAATGAGTAGTCGGATATTTGTGGATTTAGATTAGGTCAGGCTTTATTAAAAAAATCATTCAAACATACAAGTATATTTAAATAGATATATTAAAAAAGTTGCTGATAACATTGAGGATTAGGAAATAAAAGTGAAAAAGCGAGCCTAGACTGAATGGAAAAGAAAGTACAGCAAACTGATTCCATATAAGAAAGCAAGAAGACGAAAGCCTTATTGGGAATTTTTTGCTGCAACCATTTTTTTCCAGCCCATACGTAAAGCACTTCATCTTTTTGACTCTAGACATACATCTAATAAAACCATTCAGCTGTGATGCTCTAATTCATAAACCTAGACAAATCTGGTGGTGCTCCATTGCAACTTAATAGGTAATTGGTAGAAAGGATGTTCTCTACTTTCTTTCTCTGATAGTGTTAAACACGTATTGACAGGATGCCTTTCTGTGCTGCTCAACGTTTGGCACTTAGGAGAAGTTCAATTAACCAGCCTTTCATCTATCTGTCGACAAAAGATACAGCTTTACTTTCCTGTGGCTAATTGCTAAGCCAGAGTACTTCCTCACCCTGCAATTCTAAAGCCTGGCCATTCACTTGGGAGCATTAAGTACCTAAGCTGCTGCAAAGAGCTGGCAGAGATAACCTGAATAACGTTTCACACCAGCTTCTTGTCCTCTCCCTCTGGAAGTTTTTGTCCATGCAGGCTAGAACAAGGAGTGTGCCTAATTTACAGGACTCCCTGCACATCTGCACTCAGTGAAGTTAACACATTATACTTAATCCTGAAAGCATGTGGGTACTATATTTCCTAGCATGAATTAGATTTAGAAACATTCATGTTTTATATAAGGATAAAAGCCAATTCATACTTGTAAGCCAATTAAAACGTCTCAGTGCTCAGAGGTTACTGTGGTTGGGAGCTTAGAAGTGGATACTTCTAGCAGAAATAATGAATGGATGGCAGACAAAGAATTATTAAATTATCTTAATCTGTCTTTGTTTACAAATATACAATCCCTGCAGATGGTTTTGAACAGAAAGGGGGTTTAGTAGCATAATTCAAGCATACACAAAGTGATTATCGGCCAAAACTTTAATAAGCAGTTTCTTCTTGGACAATTCCCTGCATGTCTTTGTTCATGCAGAGAACAGACTATGCTCTGAACAGCTCCATTTATATTGTTCTCTGTATAGTTTTGTTCAGAGCTTGAAAACGTAGCTAAAACCTGTTTCTTCAATCACATTCAAGACAATTTCTAAATTTTCTCCAATGCGATATTTTACTTGACAAAGAATAAGCAGGAGAGGTTTTCTAGTTTCAAATTTAGTTAAACTGATTTACATGGTAGGTAGCATTCGCCTTAAATTATCAGCATCTGAAAACAACTGATAAATACCATTCTTCATTTCTACCTGAGAAATGAACTCACTAAGTGTTCCTAGCAATGTAGCTCTGGTTGAAAAACAATCCTGAAAACTTGAGTAAAATTACTTCTTGAAGTTCAGAAATCAGGAGAAAAACAGAAGAAATCCAGTATTTTATTACTAACAAACATAATATGGTGATGTTGTAAAGCTTGAATTAAAAAAATTTTTTGTAATAGTTCAGACTGCATTAGCTTCAATTATAGAAGACAGCAGAATTTTCAAGACTGAGTTTTTTGACCCTTGGTCAAATTGAAAATGTGATTTCAGGAGCTACAGTGAGCACAGGTTATCAGGTTGGCTACAATTTTCCTGAAAAAAGATCCTAAAGGGATCCTCTTGCTGCTCCTTTTAAAAGTACACAGCTAAAATAAATCAGGCAACCTTAACCCAGATGGGGCAAAAAGCACAAAGAGGACAATGTTACTGAACACACTAATGAATATACCAAAAAAGTTTTTAAAAGCAGGAAGACCTACCTTGATGTAGAAAAGGTGACATGACTATGAAAGTAGCATTTTTATTTTTCTCATCCTTACAAGAAATTCCACCCAAAGCACCCCAAAAAATTATCAAACTTCCCATATACATGTTTTTGGTCTTTTTCAGATTTTTTTTTTTCATTACTGACACCAACAGTAACACCAAGCTCAGGATATCACTGAACTACACCTTTCAGAAAGATACAGTAAAATATACTCTGTGCTCCTGTGACCATATACTCCAAATAATCACACTAGGAAGTTAAAGGACAGAAAAATTAACTTTTTATTTTGGAATTTCAGTTGGTACATAAACATGACAAAGTTCACACAAAAAGGTGGTAAGAGGGGCCCGAATGTACTTTAACACTCACCGTAAATTCAACCTAAAAACATTCACCAACATTCAACTTAAAGTGGGATTTTTCTAGGAAATAAAAGTGTGAAAATGAAGTACAGCTTTATAGCTGCGTTTAGATTATAAGTACATATTGCTTACCTTAAGAAAACCTACACCAAGACTGAACCACTGTTGCTGGTTATGATCACAGGAATTAAAGAGAAGCAATTGAAATCCTTGAAACCTAACACATTTATCATCTCTCTGGTGAGAAAGAAAGAAAATGGTGTCATTTAATCTTGACTGCAGACTTCCCTACTCCAGTATCTTCTCATTTCACCAAATTACCTGTTGCTTGACACAATCTTGTCATTATGTCTTAACAACTTGTACGTATTCAACAATGGAAAATCATTTTAATATATTTGTATCTTAACTATTAAGGAAAATACTATAGAGCATGAACTTAGCATAAAAAAGTTTATTAGACAAGCGGCACACTATTCTTCAAAGATAAGTTTTCCTCCTGTTCTAGAAACAATTCCATTCACTTCCACAGAAACAGTAGGAGTGAGTTTTATGTGAAGTTCTCTCACTGCCTCTAGCCATTAAAATGAGCCAATTCTTTCACATTCATCACCACTGAAGTATTGGCTCATGTCCTTTGTCATCAGGTTGAAAGATACAACCTTGTACTTTTCAGATATAGTTGTAAGGTTAAGATTACTTTCATTTTAATTGATTTGCATTTAATGCAAGCTTTAAAAAAATTGCAATACAAGTTGAAATCATTGTTAAATATCCAGCACGTTTACTTAAATTCCAGGCACCTGAAGCACAGGCTGTCATTGGAGAACATACTAAACACTGTAGTCACAGATCCCCTGTCTTCATACATCCTTTTTCTTGTATAGTTAACCTTTGTTGTAGTAGATGAGGACAAGATCACACCTCATGTGACAGACTCTTCATAATTGTGTAGGAATGATTCCACTGAAATTCTAAAAGAATTTCCAGAATACAGTGTTGGGTGTTACCGGAAAAGTAATTTTGCAAAGAAGATTTCATAGCAGTGTTTGCTTACCACCAAAAATTAATCCCTACAGCATGTATGATGCTTACTTTTGCTCTTTATGTTAGTAATATAGTTTCCAAATGCATATATGGCATAAACCATAAATTTATTTGGTAGAGGCTGTTAAACAGTGGATAGCGTGCAAAGAAGCAAACTGCATACTAGATTATCATTTTGACAGCTGTTTTTCTTGTCAGAAAGACATTGCTTAGGTTGAAATGAAACAAATTTTATCACATTGGTGCTATGGGGAGTGAAGAGCATCTTCAAGTGACAGTAGAATCTGCTCAAAGTGTAAAATCATTCTGATTTGTCAATTCTCTGGATACAACAGGAACTGAAAATCTGCTGGCTATTTTTACTTTCCTGAAACAAGAGGATCTTTTATATACTATTTGATCCTGCTCAAGGGCATAGAGAAAGCATCGGGGCCGGGGGGTGGGGGTGGGTGGGCAGTTTGCAATAAAAAAGAAATCCCAAATTGTTGCCACTTATTTGTTCTCCGATTCCCATTTACTCTCCGAAATTTTTTACTACTCACAGAAACAGTAACAAAATTGAAACTGATATCAAGTTGACTCCACAAAATTAGAATAGCTACCTATTAATAGTGTATTTGTAACTGCATTATTTTCCTTTGGCCTATATTTTACCAATAACAAGAATTAAGTTGTACATGTTTAATTATTTGCTTTGTTTTAAACCAAGGCTGTATTAGTTTAATTGATTATACACACTTGCATGCTTGGCAGATTAATTTGTTCTGAACTCTTTTGGGGAAATGCATTTGAATTTCTCTTTTGCAATTCACACAACTACAGGACTGCCTAGAATCAAAGCTACCAAAACAGATATTTCAGTTTAGGAAGAAGGTATCAGAATAACTATGCAAAGTAGGCTAATAATCCCAAAACACCAGCATGCAGTTTGGTCACCCTTGGAGCTGGAAGAATACTTAATCTCCCAAGATCGCCAGCTCCCATTTCAATACCTCAGTACATTCTCTGCCTGGTAGGATAACAATGAATAGGAGAAGCACCAGTCAACTGAACTCTGCTAATTAATTAGAATCCTACCAACTGCATAATAATAAAAAAAATGCACATCTTTGAGATCATATATTTCCAAACATTTAGTGAGAATAATTGAGTTATTAGGAAATGACTTTTACTTGCTCAGCTTCATTAGTACACCTCAGCATATTTCAGTTTTAAAAGTCACTAGTCAAAACCAGCATCAAGACAACTCAGCCGCAGAATCCATCTCCAGTGCAGAAATGTATTAGATGGATCATGATAGGAAAAATGTATCATTAGATTAATTGGGCAATTATTAGAATTCACAGCTGCTCTCTTTGACAATGGATTCAGTGGTTCTGAATTAATGAGGGATACTTTCTATACACTTTCTACAAATAAAAGTTTCTAGAAACACTCATTTCTTTGATGTGTGGCATGAAAGCTAATAAAAAAGGGACCGTACACTCAAACTAAGCTGCTATTCAAGAAGTATGATCAAAAGGTAGTTCTTATAGCCATGCTTCTCTAACTAATATACTGCATTCAATAATGAATTGAGAATGCTTATGATGTCCATTTACTTCAATAGTACCTTTTTTTATTTTTTTTTAAAGCTTTATTGAAAACAGGGTTGGGCCCAATTTGGTTTTTATAGCCAGTATATTTTTCAAGCAACAGAATTCAACAAAAGATGAGTTTGTAAAGTGGTTTATTTTAAAAGGTATGTAAACCGCAGTAATGAAATATGAGAACCAAATCCTTATGGTGCAAGTCAAATATGACCTGAAATATGCCAGGTCATCACCTGTCCAGTGATCCTACTCAATCGTATCAGTTGAGTTACAGGACAAAAACCTAACCAGCAGCATGCAGTTGCTTATCCAGATCATACTTCTTGAAGGTCAAAATAATCTTGTAAAGCAAAGAAATACAACAGTATCTCTGCTTGTTGTGGTGCATCTGGCCCCCTCCTCTGGGCCACTCTACAATCACAGGAATCCCTGTTAAGCCTTGGCATTTGAGTAGTGGCTTGGAGAGTTAAGCACCCCTTGATCGTACCAGTAACTTTTGCATGACTAAGCATTACCATCCTTAGCAGGAACTCCTGTTACCTCATAAAGGTGGAAAATTATAATCAGTCATCCCCTGACATCCTTGGGACATTTGTGACCTGAACCATAGCTCAAGTGGAATGATACCACTGTCACTGAAAAATGTCTGACTCTGATAACGGCCAGGATGGAACTTTATGAACAACTAAAGCCAATCATCTCCAACCCTACAAACAGTGGTCCTAAGTGAGACCCTTTGAGCTCTCCTGGACTACAGGTGGCTGTGATCAACACCTCCCTCTGAGCAAGATGTTGCTCAGAGCTCACGAACTCCCAAGTTTGCCATGCTAGGGGAATGTTACTGAAAGCTGGTAACAGAGCCTAAGATGATACCCCTGCCTGTTGAGGCTCAACCTTTCACCTTTTGAGGAATGCAGAAGTATTTGACATGTTTCACTGAACTTGAGGGGAACTTTTAGTAGGTATATACCTCTGTATGTATATTTCTACATACCTATCCCTTTGTGTTTGTGTGCGTGTGTGCATGAATTGATTTAGATACCTCACAACCACTACGTGTGTTATCATTTCAGAGCCATAACTAAATCATTATTATTGAAGTAAATTCTATTGAATCACTTTGTAAATGTTTCATTAATGATTTAGTGCTACTAAAATTTTGTGATCAACCTTAAACTGTGAATAAACCCTCATTCTCTATATACACTTAGATACAATCTGTTGACCAAGTCTGGACTAAGATTGGATCTAGCCACACCTAAACTCTACCAGAGGGTTTAGGAAACAACGGGGTCCACTCTAAACCTCATGACTCAACAGTAGGGTCTCCCTTACCCCTAGTGTCTTTGATCCCTCTGTAAATAATTCTAGCTTACATCTAACTTGATTTTTTTTTTTCTTTATATGTTTTATACGTAAAATACGTAATAGTGCGAACCTTGCCATTGAACCTTGTGAAGTCACACTCTCACAAACTCATATTAAAACTATTTTGCTCATACCGTTGATGGTGATTCTTAACCTAAACCACGCATTTGCGACACTTATGACCCTTTAGAAGAGTTCTTCAATTTATCTTCCTTGGGGCAGAGAAGTCCACGAATGGCTGAAGGCACAGCCAACTCACCCACACAGGAACAGCCAGGGCTTCTTTCCTGGGGCAGCATGCAGTTTTCCAAGCATGCAGTACCCAAATTCTGTTCGCATCAACTCTCCTGTCCACTGTTGCACCGCTGGAGATCACTTGCAGTATGCAAGGCTGCAGCTTCTTCCTAAAGTTGAGTTTTCTTCTCTCCCTTTCCACCCTAGTACTGCTACAAAACATTAAACTGTGTGTGCATGAGTATGTTATTTTCATCCATTAGTCATATTGCTACAAGTAATGTTTGAATGAAAATATAAATGACCATGGACATAGGCCACTGAAAAGTCATGCTAGAGAGCATGATATGCAGAACACATAGAATATCCAAAGGGTTAAAGCAGATAAATAAACACAAGATCAAAACACTTTTCTACAGAAAAGCATTAATTTAGTCCTGAAACAAACACAACAAAAATAAGAAAAAAAATAAGTCCTGAAGGTTTTGGCAGTAGAGCTTTGCTCGTCATACGTATATTCATATATAAAGCTTCACTAAAACTTTTACTGAAATACTTGAGTTTACCTGAAATATTTTCGTAAAGTTTCAACTGGAGCTTTTTATTCCAACTCAAAGTAATTAGCTTTTTCTTATCTCCTTGTATTGAGATGAAAACAACAATCAATTTTTCAATCAGGAAAGGCATTCCAGAAAAACACCCAAACAAACCCAACCTATCACTAGAGGTTGCTTTCATATGAATTTTCAAATGAACATCTAAACAGAACTTCAAATACTTAGCTTTTATTTTTCATTAGGTGGGATTGATCTAAGAGTAAGGAAATTCCTCTCTAGCGCTCAGAGAATAAAATAAACAGCCAGAAAAATATATCCTAGTCAGGAGAAAGCCTATATTAATGTATTAATGAAAGATGAACACAAAATTGACACTGATATAACAAGAGAAGTTGTGTTGACTAGTGGCCGAACAAGGAAACTGAAATATGTTGTAGTGAAAAGCCCTTGCCTTGGGAGAGCTCAAAAGCTATTTATTAATTTCTTTCACACAGCTCTGCTACTAGGCAGAGCCCTTGCAAGCTCTCAGCTTTAGTCAGCATTTTACATAATCTCCTTACTTAAAGCTACACAAGCTTCTCCAGCAAATTCTGAAAGCTGCTTTTAGATCTTGTACAAACAGCACCACACTCCCATATTTACAAATTTCTTCTCTGAAAGGAGTGATCCAACTTTCTTGGCCAAATCCCCACTGAATTTTGTGGATATTCATGAAGGATAAATACAGCACATAAAGGACAAAGCAAATTTGCTTTTCCAGTCAGCAGGCAGGATTGCTCAAATACCATTAACAGAAGGAGGGAGGGGCAGGGAAGGGAGGGATACAGTTCTTCAGATATGCCAGGCTTGTCGAGCAAAGGTTTCACAGGACAGTTAGCATATCATTTGGTAATACCAACAGAAAATAGTGATTCCATACTGAAATTTGTTACCCATTTTGATTTCTCCACCTGAATGCAACACTCAAAAAACATGACTCAAAACCCCAGAACAATAATCACCTTCTAGATAATATAATTTGTTACAGCTGTAACAAGACTTAAGCATTTACTGTCATTCTTTAAATTACTGTAAATACTTAAAATTCCACAGGCTTGCCATATTTTACTCTAGGCAGGAAAGTCTTTCTTGGCAGTTAGATCTTCACAAAACAGCTCCCGTGTTCCACTTACATTTTTTTTTTTTTTTTTTAATCCTTGGCCTTAACAGTGGTATTACAGGCAAAACTATATACTGCAGAATTTTCTTTTTTTCTTTCCCCTGCATCTCTCTGCGTATTTTGCCTGTATACAGGTCCGTTAAAGACAGTAAAGAACTCGCATGTTTAGCGGTAAGTATCCCTCAGAGATTATTCTTAGCACGTATAGAGACAGATGATTAACCTGATCTTATGCAAACCTTTAACATGTTAGGAAAGGAAAGACGACAACAGGGAGCAGGGTAGAAGGCAGCGTGATTTCAATAAACAGATAAAACACTGTCCTACTGGTTCCTTGAGTTAGCACTGCTCTGAATATGGAACCATGGTCTATGTGCTCCATAGTCCAATATACCAAAAAAAAAAAAAAAGGCAGAGGCAGTGTGTAACAACAGTTCACTGGACCCCTGCTCAGACTCAGATTTTGGCTAACCCAGCTCATGCTAAGGTTTGAAGAACAGTGGCAGCCATGTCATCAGGTCAAAGCGAGAGCACCACCTCAGTGGGACCAGTGGCCAGGAAGAGCTAACCAGCCTTACGCAGCTATCACCTGCAAACTGCCGTCTCCTGCAGCCATTGCCTTTTGTCTGGCAGTTCTGTCAGGATCTCCTAACCTATGGAGATGGTATAGACCAAGGCTTTGAGCTAGAAGGTATAAAACATCAGTTTAATCAAAAAACTTCTGAAGCAGATCCAACAGAAGCCGGACAGCAGTCCGGTTTTCATACTTCCTGCGATACAGGGGTCGCCTGCACCCTGACACAGAAGGAATGATGAGCACTTTCACCTTCAGCTAGGTCATTAATTTTATTTTCCTCATAAATGCATGGATTAAGAATTATGGGTTATAAGTTATGAAACTTTATGATTTGAATGGTATATAAGTGATTTCATGATAGACTAGACTGGGCAAAAGGGGACTGAGCCCCTGTTTGTCATATTTATTGTATTTCTTAATGAGCTTATGAAATAAAATTAAAATCACAGAGTATGCTGTCCTATAAATTTAAGAGATTCAAATGGACCATTACGTCATTGGGGTGGGGTTTTATAGTTTCATACTGTTTGGTACACAAACTACAGTACTCCCAGTCCTTCGTCTGGACAAGCCTCACTGCTTTGGCTGCTTCTTTTCCCTTATTTTGCTGCTCCATTTCCTACCTCCCACCTTACACCTACCTGTCTGGCTGTAACCCCTCCTCACCCCTAGAAGGTAATCTCTCTGTTTTACCAACTGTGTCATGAAACAGGTTTCCTTTTTATAGTGCAGGGCTGTTTCACTGAAGAGCCCAAGCTGCGGAGTGACTTTACTGCCTTGGGCTTCATTTTACATGTTGTCTTTAGAGACACAGAGCTCACTATAGCAAGGCATGTTTTGTCATTTTCTGCTGTGGAAATTACCCTTTTCCATAACTCACGACGTTTCCCACATGGCTTGCAACCTTCATACCAGTATCACTTAATAATAATATTTTCAGTCATTTTCTACTCAGATTCTTTAAAGCCAAGAGCCCGTCGTTCCCATCCAAGGGAAGATTCAAATAACCAGAAGTCTATCACAAAAAACAAAGCTTCACAGAAAAAGAAGCCTCTCCACATGCCATGGTCCCCTGCTGCTACAGCTCTGGCACGGGGAGTTCCCACCCTGTCTGCACTACATACCACTGAAACACACCATCTTGGAAGGGTCATAAATGGTGTCGTTCAGCCTAAATCTATTGACAATTAGGTTAAAAACTGAAAAGCCTGAAAAGGATTTTACTGATGAACAAAATACTATCATTTCTAAAAGCAACTGGGCACATGTCTTGCACAGATGGTTTTTCTTTAACACTTAGTTTTTCTCACCTGATTGCATGCATGATTCACTAAATACAATCACTAGCAAGATACTGCACAGCTATTATTATGATGCTGAATTAGGAACAGAGACATTCTGGGTTTAACTATAACAAATTTACTAAATGCACAGACTTCTTTTATCACAGATAATATAATACTTCATTCTTTTAACAACTCTACTGTATTACTTTTTCCAAGCTGCATGTTAAGTCTTCAAAGACTCCTTAGTGCTACCCCTAATCTAGATGAAAGATTTTATTATGGTTTGAAAGAAATATATTTTTTTTTTCATCAGGGCTAGTTGTAAGATAAGGGCTTCTATAAAATTTTATAGAAGATATACCTATGCAGATACACTGTCACGTGTTCTCCCAGACTACTATTATGATGCTACAGTGTTGAGTTTTCTCATACCTTCAATCAAATGAGCTTAGATGAAGTGAACTAAACTGATATTTGATTTTGCTGATATCAGAGACCCCATTCTTACAGTCTGCCTGATTAAAGATCAGAATGTACCTGGGAAGGTGAACTTGTCATGCAATATTCCTTCTACCATTTCCCAGTTTTCTTAATGTTCTTAGAAATTTTATTACTAAGTTCTTAAAAAGTCATATTTCAGAAGGTCCAATGTCTTTTTATATATATTATGTACAGGTAAATATGTTGCCTGCAGTATCTCCTGTGCAATTTCTACACTGAGACCTTCCAGTCTGTTTTCTCATAATTGTGTTAGTTGCAATTAACATATTCTAACTGTTATTTCTAAATAAAAGTTACTTAAAATATCTGTTATTTCTCCCTGAATTTTTTTTATTGTAATTTATGACTTTCAGACCATTTCCAGTTACAAAATTAAATCTCTACATATTTGTATCACATCTCAACACAGAAAAGTGCCAAATGTCCATGAGAAGATGCGTGCAATTTTTTCTTTTCATTGAAGCAAGAAGTTGTTTAAATATTACATTATATGGAAGAGGTATGGCTTTGTTTGACTAGGAGTTATTTAAATAACTAAATAAAACATACTTATTGTAATTAGAAGTTGTCCAGACTACCTCTTACTTAAAATAAATACTGAAGTTAAAGACTAAACCTGCCTGGGTCCATCAAGAAAAGCGAGATTAGTGTACCTGAGAGTTTCCTCTTATGGAGGCTTGCTCAGATAAATTCCTGTCACAGAGATGTCCACATACAGACTACGCAAGACAAAAGGCAAAGGAAGTGTCTGAAACCCTACCGCATTGTTGGTATCAACATAACCAATGAGGAAGAGAAACACACAGCTTTCTGACAGCCTTGGTGAAGTAGGCTAGGCATTTTTCTCCATATCTCTTAGATTGAGATTCTTTTCCAAGTGTTTTAGAGCTCGGATGTGAATAACGAATGCTTACATTTTCATTCTAACTCTTTCCTCTTTTAGTGTGATTTAAGCTAACTTGGTAACAACAAGAATTTATCCAATTAGAGTTTTGGTAAACTTTTTTAACTGGAACCCCTTGCTCACTTGTGCATCCTCAACCATATAAAAATGCACACAGGTGGGCTATTTGAGCTGAATAAGCCAGGTCAGGAACTGGAACTTCATGAGTCCAGACTGAAGTGTTTTCCAGTGGTTTTTAGTGACCAGGAGTGCAACAGCAGCAGAGAGGTATACAGTCCTGGTTTCAGCTGGGACAGAGCTGCTTTTCTTCTTAGTAGCTGGTGCAGTGCTGTGTTTTGGGTTTGGTGTGAGAACAATGTTGGTGACACACTGATGGGTTCAGTTGGTGCTGGGTGATGTTTATACTAAGCCAAGGGCTTTTCAGTTTCTCCGGCCCTGCCAGCGAGAGCGCTGGGGGGTACAAGGAATTGTGAGGGGACACGGCTGGGACAGCTGGCCCCAACTGGCCAAAGGGCCATTCCCTACCATATGATGTCAAGCTGAGTGTATAAGCTGGGGAAAGAAGGCAGAAGAGGGGGACATCCAGCATTAAGACATTTGTCTACCCAAGTAACACTACATGTGATGGAACCCTGCTTTCCTGGAGATGGCTGAACACCTGCGTACTGATAGAAAGTAGTGAATTAATTCCTTGTTTTGCTTTGCTTGCATGCATGGCTTTTGCTTTTCCTACCTATTAAATTGTTCTTCTCTCAACCCTCCAGTTTTACATTCCTTTCCAATTCTCCTCCCCAGCCCTCTGGGTGAAGGGGCAGTGAGTGAGTGGCTGGGTGGTACTTGGTTGCTGGCCAAGGTTAAACCAGAACACATACCTAGAAGACCTCTGATTGTTAAAAAGAAAACATCACATATGTCTTCTGGTTATGTTCCTTTCAAAAATCCCAGTTTTGAGTTGTCATTACATGAATCTTAGTCTCAAATGAAAAAAGCGAAAAGCAAACAAGTCTTTATAATCAACTATACTTACAGGCATATATTTCAAGAATAAAGAGGTCCTTATAAGAAAAGAAACACAAATTTTGATTTATATCAGTCTTCTTCACTTGTTTTCTTAATCTAAAAATTAGCAAAGTTGGCAACCAGAGCATCATATCGATATCTATTATTTTATCTAAAAGGGAACACTGCCTTCTGATGCTACTGGGATCTTTATTTCAATCCATCCTTTATCAATTCAATTATAAATATCAGAAACAAACTCAATCTCTCCTAAGTCTTCCTTAATACTATAATAGCACTAAAAAAAAAAATCAATTGTTCTCCACTTTTAAGGACAGAACCTGTACATGTTAGTTTTTGAATTATGACATATTCCTCTCAGTTCAGTTTTTCACAAACATAGGATTGTTTGGTTTTATATAGAAAACACTTTTAACCGCACCAATGACCAACATTACTAATGATACAAATCTCAAATTATATACCCGCATCCTTTACAAGGTAACCCATTGGGTTTTTTTGGCCAGGAAATGGGGATACAAAGAAAGGGGCATGAAAGCCCATGGTTAGGAGCAGCACCAGTAAGAGAACCCAGATCTCCTAGGTTACAATAGAGTTTTCGATTCAGGTGGACACGCTCCTTACCCAGTCCAAAATCCTCCCTATTTGCCTGCTAACCTCTCAGGCCTTCACAAGAACCTCATGGGGGATTAAACTAAACTGGATTGAAATATACTGGAGAATAAAAAAAAATAATAATATGTTGAGAGCAGGATAAGGATTGCAACTTAGGAAGTTTCTTACTCAAAACAGAATTTGAGGAATAGAGTGACTTCTTTGGCTGAATTTGTCTTCAGATCATATGAAGGATGCAAACACCCCCTAAAGAAGGAAGGCAATCTGTTTCAAGAGGTATCAACACATCATTGCTAGGTGAGTTCTAATTTTAAGGCCTTTCAGTCTTAAATATTAATATAAATACATAGATAAAATTACAAAAGAACTCATTCACTTCTCTCTATCAGGAAAAGCAGTATTATAAACAACTTCTACTAAATTCCTAATAAAGGTTTTTTTCCTGCTCTCACTAAGAAATAAAGACCATCCTTACATTATATGATAACACTCCATGGGGCAACTGCTGAGATGGCTGAGCAGTTCTTAGACTACTTTTGCTGTCAAAGGTAAACTTGTTTTTACCATGGGATAACTAATACCTAAAAACTTGCCTTTGCAAGAGAACATTGGAGGCAAAACATTTTATACAAGGTAAGCTAAGCAAAATGAAATGAACTCATCCAAAGGAATGCATTTTATCATGTTGCTGTTTATAGTAACCTCAGAGGAATCAAAGTACCCTGCTTCTATTTAAGATTTTGCAGTGGTAGAGCTGACATCCATTTATTTAATAGCAAAGCAAAACAAACTATCTTTGAAACAGCAAGGGAAACACCCAAGTTAAAAAATACTGCAGATATCAGTAAGCTTCAGAAGCATAACTAGTACATGTGCAGCAGAGCCACCAAACAGGCAAAAGTTAGAATGCCAAAAGCAACAGAGAGAAAATAAAGCAACATTATTTGTCAAACAAAACTTGGATGGATAGCAAGAAGACAAAATGTGTTATTGCTTCTTGATTTATGCCACAACATATTTTTTCCGCTAGTCACAACTACACAGATATTATTTCTATTGTCCATAGTGGTTTTCAAATCCCATTCCTAAGTCTATTCAATTGAATTTCCAGGATATCTGCCACTGTACCACTTGCTTGCCAGCAGCTGATGAGTGAGGTAATAGTACTTTTTATTATCTACTTTTGTGAAGGGAAATCCATAAGCACAACAGTACAGGCTATTTCTAGGCTTCACAATATTTCACAGCCATGACTGCATCTCCTGGTTTCACATTTGCAGCTACAAGCTCTTATCTAGCGCCTCATGCCACCAAAATGCATGCCCCTCTACATAATAGGGGCTTAAAGCAAGAACACAATCATTTGTACACAGAACTGACCAGTTGGGGTGAGGTCCAACAAGGCATGTGAGCACCTGCATTTAGATATATCAGCATCATCCTTCCCTCCTGATGCTGCCATGAATTTCTGATCATGTTCCCTGGTACTCCATGTGACTAATACAGGATTAGACACCAACAAAAGACCTAGATAAAACATTACTATATGGATACATAATGAATTGTCGCAGCACTCTCCAAACTATCAATCTGCAACAAGGTCTTTTAGCATCTCATACCAACACACTCTTCATGCCAGTCCCTCTGCTGCCTTCTCCTCATCTCACCTCACTCAGGGCCCACTCTCTTCTCTTGCTTCTTCCTCAGCTGCCTCTCTTCATTGGCTCTCAACCACTTAACAGAACCAGCCACAGCTGCACCTTATCTACATTGGCCAACCCACCACCCCTGAAGCCAACCCACAGTTTTATATTATCAATGCTAATTAACCCAGCTTCATTCCTCTACAATGAATAATGCACAAATATTTATTAGTCTTAACCGATAGAATTCATGTCCTGACTTGGAATCTGTGGTAACTGAATAATAATTTGGGTTTGAGTGGGGTTTTTTGTTTGTGTGTTTGTTTTTCAATTTATTGTTGTTGTTCAGGTTTGGTGTGTCATCCCTCTGCAACATGTCTTTCAACAAGGTCTGAAAAAACAGCATTCTATTCTCCACAAAGTATTCTCACTGGGAAGACTAGCATAGAGATTGTGTCTTAATACTGAATTCATGCTCACTAATACACTCTTCTCACTCCCTTCCGGGCTATTGAACCAAAAGCACCTTCTGCCTCATAACACTATAAAAAGACCACCTCTCCTTAACCTACAGCTGGCTGAAAATACAGCCCATGTGGATATAAATATCTTGGAAGAAGAAGGCACTGAACCAAAAGCTGTGCTTCAGCCATGGTACAGCAGGAGGACGCCATCACTTCTTGTGCTGAAAAAAAACAAAAGAGTAGCTGTTGACCTGTATTTTGAGCATAGCACAGGCAAGATCCAAGCTGTTTGGTTCTTTCGAGAAAAAGGGTCTTTAAAAGCAATATAAAGCAGTAAAAATTGTTTGTTTTGTTTGTTTTTAAACACCTTGTCACACAGCTATGGTTCTGATCACAGAAGTTGAGGAGAGATTTTTAGGACCGCAGTTTTGGCCACATATTTTATTTTACCGCTCTCCCATCTTCTAGCACCCACATCTTATTTCCCCTTTTCCTTATGAAATGGATTCCTTGTCTCTAGAAGTGAAATGATAATATAGATGAATCTTTTCTAAGGCACATCTACACCAAACCCCCACTTGGAATGAAGAAATTAAACTGTTTCTGTGTATATTTGAAACCAATGCTAAAGAAGCCAGATCTGGCTTAGAAGATTATCGAAATTTCCATGACATGGTTAGTACGAATCTCATTAGCCAGTTAATTCTCTGTAACCATTTGAAAACTAAATTATGTTTTTTAGAAGAACCACTTCAATTGCTTAAGCTTCAGTCTAGTGAGGTAAATTGCACATCTTTAATTATGAGGGATTAATTCTTCCATCTATCTTATTTTCAGTCAACTTGAGAAATGGCCTAGTCTCTCCACACTCTTCACTACCATGAATTTCATCCTTCATTGCACTGGACATCAGTTCTTTATTACTGCTGAAGTTTTTTAGGTTGAAATCCTTCATCATTAGCTTCACATTCTCACCCTCACTATGAATTACTTTGATACTTTTTCCTTGATCATCATCATGAGCCTAATGCATTTCTGCCAGTTACAGAAACTATGACTCCCTTGAGTAGCTGGCAACTGGAATATGGCCCTGAGTTGCAACTCTCCTTGGTGATCAATTCCCTCATTGTTTTCTTGTATAGTTTGTTGTTTGGTTGTTTTTGTTGGTTTTTTTTTTTTTTGTGGGGGCTTTTTTTTTTATCTTTATCATTTTAACAGTATAGTCATACCTTTCCAAAAATCAATATTTAATTTAATCCCTTTCACTGCATATCAGGCCACATGATACAAAAATAATTTTTCTTTTGCTCCTGAAACCCTTCTTTTTAAGCCACGTTCATTCTGTAGAGTCACTTTTCTCTAATTCCTTTCTCAGCCCTCAGCTTTTTTCATTAATATTCCTCCTCCTTTCAGTGGTTGTTGGGTTTGTTTTGGGTATTTTTGTTTGTTTGGGGTTTTTTTGGAACATTTTTATAAAAAATATGCTAATTAACATCTGAGTTGCATTCTGTCCACAGCAAGAAAAAAATAACATCTTAAAATACTAGCCCTTCAGCTACCTGTTCAGGGAAAAAACATATCAGCTCAGATTCAAGAGTGTTTTCTGTGAAACAACATGAATGATGTCAGAGAAGCAGAAAATCCATGTTTTCATGGAGGACTATTTTGCATATACCAAAACCAACAACCAAAAAGCAGTTTTTGTTTGGTTGTTTTCTGGTTGGTTGGGTTTTTTTCATCATATCATCAGGTGGCTTTTTGGTGGTGGATTTGTTTTGGTTTTTGCTGTTGGTTTTTTTTGTTGTTGTGGTGGTTTTTAAGTAGCATCTTATTCATTGCCAAGAAATTGAAATTGCAGAGCTAGATAAAACCTAAGGAGATTTTTGTTCTATACAAAGCTCTCATAGTCCAAGCAGGCTATGAGATAAGTGTACCCTTGTCATGGTCACCTAAATGAGCTGCACACAGCTCCTACAGAGACATAAAACTTTTATTGTGTAGCTTTTGTCACAGGAAAATAAATAATGGATATTCAAATACTGTATTCTATTAAACATACCATACAAAAGCATACATAACAACAACCAACAGCTGTGAAGCTCTTGCTATGAATCACTGATTCTTCTTTCTAAAGTTACCAAGCGAAGCTCCTGTAAACTTTGTGAACACTAAGCAAACACAAAAAGCCATATCCTGCTGGAAAGAAAGTGAATACTTTGCATGAGAGTGTACAACAGTTAAAAGCTCTGTGGCAGATGAAGCTCTTTAGATACAGAAGACAACAGGAACAATTTTAACAGAATACATTTGTGCATCACACTAAGTTTGAGCCAAACCTGGACTTACAGAAAGGGATAAGCAACTCTGAATGCTGAACTACGCATGAAAGTTACTAATCCAGCTTGAATCAGCCACATAAGAGCTCCGCATAAGGTGGAGTTGGATGTTTTAACACTGGTCACCAGTGGATCTATTAGAAAACCATCAAAGACTAACTTATCTCTTCCTAAGCTGAGAATTACAAGGGTCACTTACTCTATTGCTTGCTCAGGGGAGTAATAATGTAGCCTGTCACACCGACAGCACCCTGACGAAGCAAAACCACAATAGCACTTGCAGATTTATTAAAGGCAACTCAGTTTAAGAAACTAAGGGCAGACACCTACAACCCTAATCTATTGTTACAATATATATTAAGCAAGTAAAATAATTACATAGCACTTCTCTACTTTGACAAAACAATTTCCGAAATTTTTAGGAATGCAAAAGATATTTAGTTGATGCTAATATATGTGTATGTGTATATATATATATTTATAAATATAAATCCAGTGCTAAGACTGTTAATTCATTTAACAAATTGATTTACTATCTCGGGAAGCAGATGGACCGATACTAGCCAGATATCAGAAACCTCCATGTTTAAATACCTGTGTACTGTCAAACTGTCACTGGTAGGTATGTTCTCTTTAGAATATAATAATAAATCTTAAAGTTTCTCAATAAAATTCTCAAAAAGGACATAGAATTCTTAATACATAAATTGCCTTACTAACAGAAAGGACAGATACTCTTTATTGACCTTAAATTGAATGCCAAAACCCCAAAGTTGTTAAGGCTTTTCCACACTGTAAAAGTAGAAGATGAAAGAATCCACTACCCTGGAAGGAAAAAAAAAGAACCACATTCAAACTATCTCTTCTCTTCAGTGTGCTACTGGCAAGTTTCTATTGTCAACAGGAAAAAAACACCCAAACACCAGCACACTTAGCCTAGATTAATATTCTCCTTATCTCTGAAATAGCTTTACTAGAAAACTTAGCAGCTAAACAGGCAAGTGTTCTTGCCAAATCTAATCACATAGAGTAACCATAGCAGGTATGAGTCTGGCAAACCCAAGTTGAAAAACTTCAACATGCAACTGTTACTAATAAGGTAGTGGGGGAAAAAAAAAGTTAAAATTATGATGAGGTGCCTTGTGAAAACAGCAAACCAAATGTGCTCCTTATTTGCACTACGAAGACAGAAAAAGGCAACACTGCCGCTCATAAATAAAACTGAAGTGGTCATATAAGAAATTAAGCACTTAAAATTTGATTCATACTTCAAACAGATTGAAAATATAATAATTATTAATCAAGCAAGTTTTATTTAAAATAATTTTTAAACATTTGCAATACTTCAGAGATCTGAAGTATCTTATACAATGGTTTGGGTTGGAAGGGACCTAAAAGATAGTCTAGTTCCCAGCCCCCCTGCCATGGACAGAGACACCTTCCACCAGAGAAGGTTGCTCAAAGCCTCATCCAAACCATCCTTGACCTCTACCAGGGATGGGGCATCCACAACTTCTCTGGGCAACCTGTTCCAGTGTCTCACCACCCTCACAGTAAAGAATTTCTTCCTAATATCTAACCATAGGCTACTCTCTTTCAGTTTAAAACCACTCCCCCTTTTTGTCCTGTTATAGGTGAACCAAGGCAGGGGGTTGATTAGCATTGATAACATGCGGCTGTGGCCTTGCTTCAAAGGCAGTGGGCTGATTGACATAGATAATGCACAGCTGTAGCTCATCCCCACTAAGTGGTTAAAGAGCCATGAGGAGTGTGGGAGAAGGCTGGATGGAAGAAGAGCCCTGCGAAGGAAGAACCCTGATGTAGCAATGACAAGGAGCAGGGTGGCCTGGCCTCAGGAGAATGGAGAAACAGCACAGACAGCAGAATCTGACCCATGGTAAAGGCTTGTTGCAGCTTGATAGTTTTGCTTGTGCTGTGACATATCCTGTCACTATAGGACCTGCTAAAATTTCTGTCCCCATCTTTATTATAAACCCCCTTTAAGCCCTATTGAAAGGCCACTACAAAGTCTCCCTGGATCCTTCTCTTCTCCAGGCTGAACAACCCCAACTCTCTCAGCCTGTCTGCACAGCAGAGGTGCTCCGGTCCTCTGAGCATCCTCCTGGCCTCCTCTGGACACATTCCAACAGGTTTCATGCAACTCCTATGTTGGGGTCCCCAGTGCTGAACATAGTACTCTAGGTGGGGTCTCATGAGAGCCCAGTAGAGGGGCAGAATCAGCTCCCTCAACCTGCTGGCCATGCTGCTGTTGGTGCAGCCCCAGGTTCAGCTGGTTTTCTGGGCTGCAAGCACACATCACTGGGTCAACATGGAGCTTTTTGTCCACTAGCACGCCCAGGACCTTCTCAGGGGTGCTCTCAGTCCATTCTCCATCCAGCCTGTATTGACACTGAGGGTTGCCCCAACCCAGGTGCAGGACCTTACACTTGGCCTTGTTGAACTTCATAAAGTTCACATGGGTCCACCTCTCAAGCCTATCAAGGTTCTTGTGGATGACTTTATGAAGATTATGAAGCTTAATTAATTCCTTCAGCTACAGGATTTTTCTCCTTATAGTTTCCAGTTGTAACTCAACTATGAATTTCAACATAAAGGGTTGAACTTCTTTCTGCGTGAAACCAAGTAAAAGTACAAAATGCCCCCTTTCTGAAGTTAAAATATACTAAATTTGCATTCGTAAGTTGTCCTGAACTGGGTCTACACCAAACAATTTACAGAATCCCGTAGTTCTTTCTTACTTCTAGTTATTCTGTAAGCTATCAGCACAAGTGAAAGGATGGATAGTCATACCACTGCTGACTCTCTCCTAAGAGTCTTTTTTAGTTTGCCTTCCACTGTATTCTCCATTTTCAATATGCAGAAAAAACATTGCAAAATTTATTTGAATTTAGCAAACATTTAAATAAAACCCCCAAACCCTATGAGTTGAAAATATTTCACCACAAATGCAGTAATATTCAACAACTGCAATTTTACTCAGCATTACTTATTCTCCCTAGTACTATCTGAAGTTCTACATCCGTCCAAACACTAATTCAGGTATGTACTAACTTTAAATAAGTACACCACATGACTTCTCCCAAGACTCCTTAATCAGTTCACTGTAAAGCATGTAGCAATTCTGCTGAATAAGTAAGACTGTGCACTAACACCAAGCTTTCAGAATATTCCTAATACTGTACATATAAAAATAAAATTGTAATTTAAAAGTATCTATGAAATTTTAAGAACAATACAGTTTCAAGACTAATGATATTCTGAATACCTCTATTTGATCTAGCAATGAAAGGAACCATACAAAAATATGACTACAATTAACAAAATTTCCCATGATTAATTTATTTCGAGTAAACTTAAATTATCCTGTTACAAGGAAATTCTCATCACAAAGTTCTTATGTTAAGCCACAGAAAATGTAACCTTTTGACTTAATTTTTGTATCCCTCAGTTCTAATGTAAATCTTTTAAAGAATGGTCTTCAGAGCCAATATTTCTTTAGCTATGTTTTACCCCCCAAGATAGATCTTTTCTTACAATTGCAGGCAGAATTCATAACACCGATAGGTAGAATAAATACTTGAGTTTGGTTGTTTTTTTTTTTTCTCTCATTGTAGTTATAGACATAGTAAGAAACCCAGCTTCTACAGTTTTCAGTCACCTAGACAGTTTGCCAATTAAATAAAAACAGATTCGGTGCATGTTTATTTACTAAGACTTGTGAGCCTTAAACTTTTGTGAGACATTTATAGACAACAGCAACAAGAACTCATATGAAATCAGAAACTTCATAAGCTAAACCAATAAGATCATTTTGTAGTTACAAAATAAAGAAAAAGCAAGTCCACAATATCATTAGGTATTATTGGGCAATTTATGCCAAAGAAATCTTGTAATATTCTGCATTCCATACAGATTCAAGAGGAAAGGGACATAAAGTTGGGGGTTTTTTTTGTTTAGTTGGTTTTTTTTAAATGCAGCTGCCTCAGAGAAGAGTGTGAAGCAGTACATCACCTTCAGAAAACAAGACTCCCTACAAAGAACAATTATCCATAAGGAGCAGTCTCAAATTATAAAAAGCTCCCAAATTATAGCAGCATGCTATCTCCGTAACCACCAAAAGAGGCAAAAACCAATAAAAGCATCTTAGTTGTATTATAGGGAGGCTTCAGAAAATAATCCTTCAGGCTACAAAATGACAAACAAAAGTAGCCTTCTTTTTCCTAGTGTTCATTGTTTTCTCTGTACCTTGGTACATGGCATCTTTTCTGGTAACCTGCAACAACTCTTGCACTTTTTAGGCTAGAAGAATTTATTCATGGCTATTCTTGCTGTACCAACAAATTAACTGTTCCCACAAGACACTACAGCTTTGACATACAACCACATCCTGAAAGCTACGTTTTCCTGAGACTTATTGGAAAGTAACAAAGGCCAGGGAAAATGGTCAGGGCTATGTAATAAAACCAGTAACAACTACACCTGTTACATAAAAGTTTAGGATTGAGCTACCTATCAGGTTATCTTTATTTTTCATAAACAGCATGACAGGTTCCCTCTCACCATATGTGATTTTTTATTTTTTTTTTATTGATAGAGAAATGATGCAAAGATAAAGAATGAACACCAAAATTTATGAAGGTGTTGATAGCAGGAAAAGTTACTGTTCAGTGGTAGCTTGTAAACAAGCATTTGAATAGGTTATCTTACAGCTCCACTGAATGTAGTCTCACTTTGTGACATCTAAGCTTCCAGAGAAAAACTGAAAACAAATCTTAATTTTTCATTTAGAAATCAAGATCATAAAGTTAATATTGCCTATCACTTCCTGATTAAATGCCATTAGATATTATTGTTATTTAGAATTTTTGGGTTTGGTTTCCTTTTTTTTTTTTGGTGAAACAACACACAGGAACAAGAATAAGAAACAAGCACAAAGTGTTATTATTCAACATTTTCCCACGAAAACACATATCAGTTACTTGAGGCTTAACAGCCACATAGGCAATTTTGTATCCTCTGCAGCAACAAAATAACTTTATATAGACTAAGTTACTTGTACAATATCCCAGATATGAACAAGTCTATGTAACTGCATTGACTTGTATGTATCCAGTCGATTCTTTCTTGAGGTTTCCAACAGATATATATGCATCCATGCACTACCGTATGCATACACATGCACATATGAACATCCATTTAAGGTCTGCAATATGCATGTTACACAAAAATATTCCAAATGTGAGTTGCCTTTTGGAAGCTGTAAACTTTGCATACCACATAATGATTTATGAGTTTGAACACAGTATTTTCCCATTTGTTCAGAGATTAACTGATTTGTAGCATAGGGTTAATTGTACATTAGTCCTCCTTCTACATGCATATATGTGATAGACTAGAAAAAGTCATTTTGGAACTAGGAACACATTAATATCTTTCATGCAGTATTTTGGAGTTCTTCTGTATCATATATTTTTCCTCTTAAAAATGTACTCCCTTCAAAGAATTATCTTGCTAGATAAGGCATTTTCCTTTTTTCTGCAATGTAATTCTGCTTGCACAAGTTGTGGCAAATAAAGTCATTCACACATTAGCTTCCCCCACTAAATGTATGTAAAATACATCTAGTCACATGTTGGTTTCCATAACCTATAAACCACTTACTGCAGTAAAAGTGCAAAATTTCTTCCCAACGGTATTACCAATTTGATCTAAAATTTAAAAATAAGGACTATTACATCCTCCTAAATATATTCATTAAAACTTTTAAAATTGCATCTAATACTGTATATTTTTACCACACTGTGCTATCACCATAATGTTCTAAACATAGGCAGAACAGACTTGGACATTGAAATATCATCTTTAATTAGATCAACTGTTATCTATGGAAAACCAGAGAAGCACTGGGGAAACTAAGCTCTTTGCTGTTTAAAATAAAGTCTACCTAGCACGTTACAGGTTTTAAAATGTGTGTTTCTATCTGAAGATCTTAGAAAAATTCTACAGGAAGGTATAAAAACTAAGGGGAGGGAGCTGTAAGCAACAAGAACATAACCACAAGTACTGTTAGCCATGAATTCAGCAATGTTTCCTTTTGAGTAGAGGCTGAGCTGGAGTCAAGCTCATCTCTACACTCACAGGTCACAGTCAATATAGATAACAAGTACAACAAAGAAAAAACAGCCCTGACAAACTAAGCTGCCTTTGCCAGCAAACTAAATTGGAAGTAACTGGAGATCAAACAGCACAAAAATAACTGCAAACCTGGATGCAGTGTGTTAAACAGGTTACAAAAAAACCCCAACCAAACCAACCAAAAAACAGGTAAAATAACACTGGCAAATATAAAGTATCAGACACGAAGGACAGGAGATTTAATTGAAGTATACAAAATTACGAATAGAGTGTTAACCTGTGACCCGCAACATGGATAATTGGGCAAAGTACAAAAAAGGAGTTAAAGCAGGAAAAGAAAAAAAAAAAAAAATAGAAGCTGAAGCAGGTGAGAGCTGAAGCTCTTCCCAAACTGTGTGTGCATGCAGTGGCCTTGCAGGAATGACATTCCAGTGAGACCATTATTATCTCATGAGAAGGGAGCAATGACAGAGAACTACAATAATTTCAGCGGTCTTAAAACATTCCAAAGAAAAAGTCGCTACTTAATGATATTAAACAACTATATTAATGATTATGGAAAAGGTTCTGTCACATTTAAAGCTGAATAGCCTCAAAGATGGTATACTCCTGCTTTGCCTGGGAGATCCTGATTCAGTCTTACCTATATACTATATCAGAAGTAGAGATTTAGCCATCTGACATAGCTGGAAAAACTACCGATCCTCATGATAACTAACAGGTCTAAATTAAATTTCAGCCCCGGTTCTATAACAGGTCCATAAAAATGAATACAGGCTTCCAGCAAAGCAGCTTGTTCAGCCATCTACATAAGGTTGCAAGCTCTAATTTTCCAGGTCCATGATCTTGGTATAAGACAAGCTAGGGAAGGAAATCGCCATTATCAACACAAACTCAGTTATGGCTGCTCGTGTTGGTCACAGGGTTAGCACTAACCCATCAGAAGGTGGTATGCATAGCCATAGCATAGGATAGTGCTGGTAAGAGAGGTCTGCATGTACAAGGAAAAGAACATAACTACATCTACTTTGTTCAGGACTCTCAAACCATAAGAAACATTACACTCAATTGGTTAAAACACAAAATAACAAATTCTACCTTCTCATCTGATTTATAGGTGACGAATGTGGAACACAGTTATGACACTGTTTGCAGTGTTCCTGATGAATCTATTTTCCTTGAATGAACATGTTATAGAAGGAGGAGTAAGGCTTGTCTGCTGATTTAAAAGGTCACTTCATAACTAACACAAGTATTGCTCATAGTTCATCTGCCTGACAATGTAAAACCAGGTACTTCTGCCAGCTAAGGTCCCCATGGCCTGAATCAAGCTGTTAAATATGTAGAGGTAAATGTATGTAACAGTAATTTTTCTAAGCAAGACAATTTTCTAAGCTAGACAAACTAAAGGCTATTCCCATTAGATTTTAAAGGAGGAAGCATTAGTTCCATAGGAACAAAATAATGAAGTCTGTTCTACTTTTTTCCTGTCTGTCCTGGTTGGATATTATGTTTAGTGAAAGTGCAAAATCTCACAGACTCATCCCACAGTTAGGACATTTATGGGTTCTGCATATACAATCCACATACCAGCAAAGTCTTTTGCCTCTAAGCAGTTAGGTCTAAATTTCCCAAATTCCCAGATGTACCATATCTTAATACTCTTATGCTAAGTTTGGTTGAAATCAAGTCACCTGTTCAGATGCTGAGAAGGGAGGGAGTACACCAAGAGGTATTCAGACACCATTCTCTCTGAAGCCTTGTTTTGTTAAGAAACAAGTTCCTTAAAGTCACCAGCCATTGTGTTCATCACTTAAACACACAGTCCTTTCAAAACAGGTTTCTAACAACCCCTCCTCCTTAAAAATTTATAACCACCAAACCCAACTCAAAACTAACAACCCAAAGCTTCAGTGCTTAGTCTCTTAGTAAAGAGACCCTCAATCCTAAATCAAGGAACTACTCCCTCAACATCTGATTTCCACAAGTTTGGAATAGGCTCAGAGCCCACTGAAAATACATGCTCCCCATATGGCATGTCCCCATGAGGCATCCTGCCTAAGTAAAAATAAAATCTTCCTTGCTGCTGCAGCAACTATAGTCCTCCATTGAAGGAGAAGACCTTGCATTAAATCTTGTGAAAGTACAGCATGACAGAAGAAACAGTATAGCTACGCAGCAGTCCTTATTAATTTCCTTTAACTTATGTAGCTATATAAGCTAAAGAATATAGCCTTCAAAAACAATCTCCAAGGTTAATTGGAATGTGAATGTAATACAATACAGAGTACTATATTCTTCTGTAGTTTTATTTTCCCCCTATGACAATAGAAATGACATTTTTAGCTTCTCTTTGCATCTAATGAATGCACGAGGACATTCCAAGAACGAAAGAGACTACTGTTTTTCATAGCCTTATTTACTCAACTTTTGTTTATTCGATTCAATATAGCTGGGGAATTTGTGTACAGCATGACATATTTACTGACGTTGGTACACAGGATACTCTAGAAGATATTAAGTGTTGAAATAAAGTAACTGCTTTCACTGTTTAAGCATCCCTTGTTCACTCACCATGTATAAACACGTTTCAAAGGCACACATAGTGCACAAGCAGAAGCTTACAAAATCAAATCTTCAACTGAGTGTTTTCACATACGTTGGAGAAAGCAATTCTATTTTGTCAGTGTAAGTCAATATTTATACCATCTAACAAATCTGACTAATACTAGCATTTACTGAATAGACAATTGAATTTTAGATACAAATTTAATAAAAGTAACACAAGACAGGTAATAAACACAGGGTAAAAAAAAAGCTATGTTTCCTTTAGGCTTCTGCACCAAGAAATAGTTGTGGATGTTCTGTGTTCTCTAGGATGTTACTGTTCAAAACAATCACCATTTATTATTTTTCCCCTCAGAACATTTAGAAGCAGAAGGAAAACACATGTAGATTCAGTTAGGTAGAAAAAGACTTACATAAAAAAGCAGAGGCTAGTAAGCAAAGACAGGACATGCAGGGTTTGGAGATTTGGATTCACCATTTGGACTCGCTAAAGAGTCTCAACATACTGTAGTTTTCATCATTTCATGTTATTCAAGTCTATCGTATTTAAAGATGACAGTACCACAGTATGTATGGGAAAGCCAGCCTCAGGATGTACAAGTAGCCAATCACGTCTACAGACAGCAAGTAATTTTGGATGCTAACACACCATCATTTAAGAAATTATCCAAAATGCAGCTGCTGCTGTACACATCCTTTACATGGCATGCCTTTTTCTCTCCTCCTTGACTCCCCCACAGTGGACAGCAAGGTCTTGTGCAATGATATTTCTGCTGTTCAACTCAACGCAGCTAAAAATACAAAAATTCTTAGCTGAACAAGAACATCCTTAAAAGATGTTCTTGCGTAGCCATGCTTCCTCCTGTACTCTAGATAGTTGCTGGCACATGTATCTAGTCAGTCCAAAATACTTGCCAATCTGATGCAATGGACCCTTTCCCACTGAGGAAATTAAATGAATGCTTTACGAGGTGCCGTCTCTCCCTGAGAAGACACGTGACACCTTTATACAACTTCTCCAGCTGACAGAGTCATCCCCTGTACAGCATCCAAATCTCACATGCATCACAGCCACATAACAAGCATCACAACGTTCAAGACTTCTGGTACAACAGAGAACATGATCCCACATCAGCTCTGCTCACAGTTGCTGAGTGCCCGAGTAGAGCAGCTTCCAGCCCTTGAGGTCCAGGCCTGCTTCCCAACAAGTAAATTAACCGGCAGCTGAAGACTCCTTCTGAATGAGCTATCTGTGCAGAACCTTAAACCAAGGATTACTGTATAGGAAGATTAAGCCCTAAAAGTAATCCTTTGGAAGTTCAAACTGAGTCCCAATGCTTACTTATATGTTACATGTTATGTAATATATTACTCTGTATAGAAAATACATCCTAATTTGGCACTCCCTGTAATCAACAAGGTGTCGGACAGGACTCCCCAGAAGAGGTTCATGTTGCAGTTGATGGCAGCTTGTCTCAAATTTGATAGAAACTTCCCTGGATATCTTTTTTTTTTTTTTTTTGTAATACTCCAAAATTCAAGTCACTTTACATTCTCAGACACTATGCCTAAAAGCTACAAAGATTTTCCTTTCAAATGTTGCCTGAGATCTACTAAGCTGTAGAAGCATGACTTTTTAAATGTTTACTTAAAACCCTCACTGTACTTTGGAAGTTTTCTTTGTCTAAGATCCAGCAACTTCCTGTCAAAGACAATCAAATAGGGTTTTAACCAGCCACAGCCAGCAGAGCTCCTATTGCCTTTGTAACACCTACTGTACACATGGAGAAAATAAAGATAAATCTGATGTTATTCAGGTCCTGTGCGACTCGAGAGAGAAAATAACTTCTTAAAAGGTCTGGTGGTACCTATAAGTAGAAAGGTTGGTGCAAATGCTCACTCAGAACATTTCAATCAACGCAGCTTTCAACAGAAATGCCAGATGGGACAAACACTTCACGTCCTTTCAGGGTTGCCACTGTTTCATATCCTAGTTGATGAATAAAATGAAACATTTTGATAAGTTTCCTATATCACTGTGAAGGCCTGTCAGTGCATAGACCTCAAAATATTAAATCTCCAAGAGAAATGTAAATCATTCTGGATTGAAAGCACTACAGTGAAAATTCAGAGTCCAATATCCAGAGAGAGGAGGAACCACATTTCACCTAAGAGAAACAAAAGCAAACCCCAAAATGAAATGTCTAATACCCTAAGAGGCAACGCCTTCACAGTCAGGACCACGATTACTTGCAGCATCTGAAACAGAGGAGTTAACAATCAATAAAAATGTCACTAGAAGTGGAAAGATTTGGTTTTAAATCTTGTATAATTGAAAGAAAAAAGTACATCTTACTACTTGTTCATTCAGATAGGTTCCTCCATTAGCATTTACTTCCAGTATCTGTTTCACTACTGAGCACAAGGCTAGAGGCAAAACTTCATACTTCTCAAATCTTTCATAAACATTGACCATTGGTTAGCCTGCTCCAATGCCTCCTTACTTCCAAAATATACAACAGTATTGACTTTTAGTTTGGCGCATCCTTTGAAAGTATAAGGTAGATTCTGCCTCATTTTCTAATTTGTCAGTCTTCAATCAATACAACCATCTTTTCATGATTTACTTCCAAGCTGTCTTTCTCTTACACAGCATATGTTGCTATGTAGACAGCATACTGACGACATTTTTTTTTTGTGTGCCTCAGCACACCCTGCACACTCTTGTACTATGTTCTTATTCCTTATATATAAAAACATATCTTAGAATTTTTACGTAGCAAAATTATTAGTAAGATCATTCTTTAATTTTCACATGCCTTTTTTTTAAAAGCCAGCTGATTTATATACCTTCTTGATCACCTATACCGGTCTTTTACACACTACCAAGAAGCACACCGTATAGTCTAATCAGACTAGATTACTGTCTGAATCAGGTACTGCACAGTTCATTTATCATTAGTTTTTCTGCTGGATATTTCCTCATGTATTGCCATGCCCTTTTAACCCATCTCCAACCTACAGCTACAGTTCTCCTCGATAGAAATTCCAGCATCTCCTGCTGTGTTGGTGTAATTTCTTGAAGTCTTGCAGCTTTGGTAATAAACTGCCAATAGAGCTTGCTTAGACTGCCAACCTATGTTATCATGGACCAGCACAACACTGAGACAGAGGCTCAATAAATGATACAGTTGTGGGATTCATTACAAAGTCAGATGAGCTCTTTGTCATTTAAGTAGACAGGAGAGACTGACATTAAAATACGGTTCATTAAAAGTGAATTTGAGCCTCAGTATTCACTGTACCAAAACATCTGGAGACAGTCTAATTTATACTGGAGCGCCTTAGAAAATATTTGAGCTTGTAACTAAGCACAAGGGATTTGGCAAGTAAAAGGCTGCCGTTTCTATATCGCTACATACTTGAGGAGGATTTATTTTTATGAAAGCCACAGTACCTCCTGTCAAATGAGAAACCATGGACCAAGTACCATGGATCGTTCATATTAAGAGCTATTATTTCAGAACATATTGCAAACTGTTTGCTTTGGCAAATTGTCTAGGACAATATGCAGTTAAGTAGGTAAGCTCCTGTGTATTCTTTTATTTATTTTATACATTCATCAATTCTGTCTAGATATGAAAGTAAAAAGGCAAAGACAGGGAATAAGTGAAGCAGAAGACATCCAGAGGAATCCAAATGATAGCTAGACCATGGAAGTACCTTTTCCCTTTCTTTGCAGCACAGACATAAGGAGAGATCTGTTCTAAAACCAAAGTATTTCTTTATCGCTTTTATCTGTTCTGGAAGGGTGATGCTATTTAAGTAATGTTCTTCATTCTTGACTTTCAGGTTCCATTATTATATGGTACCTTCTTGGAAGATTAGGACAATAGACAGATCAGATAAAGTAAAGGGAAAAAAATTAAACGCTTCAGTAAACAGATCACAATCTATCTCCAAGAACCTTTATAGATTGACAATCAAGGTTTTGGAGTGCTAACACCATTTTCAGAAACAGCTAACATCTATTTTCTTAATGCTTTTCCCTTTTCTTTAAGCGAAAACTTGTTACTATGTCACCAAAAATTTTCAAGGAAAAAAATAGGACCAAGGCATATGCTAAAGACATGACAATGAAAACTGGTACATCAAGGCAGGTGGAAACACCAGTGAAATTCCATGTTTCCCTTTAGATGCACATTCAGTGTGATTTGTTAACACAACAGAACTGTTTACTCAAGTTGAGCATACGTAGCTTCACGTCCTTTCTTTTGATCAGGAAAGGCATCATAAAGGCAGAGGCACGAACATTCATGTAGAATAGTTCAGACAGTATGCGTTGTCAACTAATTTCAGAAGCCAGAGGAAAACACACCAAAAACTCACAAAGCAAGTAATAATACATAGTTACACACTAGAAACACCATGATTTTTAATTCCAACCTTGATTTGCGCTTATCTATTTATGTTTGTATAAATCATAAGACCTTTCCCTGAGAATTTCTATATTGAAATATATAAATTTCATTCTAAATTATATAATTAAGATATAACCTTATTTACATAAGTTTATACTACTGAAAAAATGTAATATCAATTAAATTGATGATCAGGAATGGAGTGTCTTGGGGTTTTGGAGCATTTTGTGGATTTTTGTCTTTTTTTAAAAAAAAAAACAGCCATCAACTTCCATTATCTTTCATAACTCATTCTGTCTTCTCATAGTCATTTATCTAGCAAGTTATTTCCAAACATGGTAACTATTAACAGTATAGCTCAAATTCTTGGATAATACAAATTACAAAAATTAGCCTATTACCTTTCTAGGCAGCACATTAGGAATATCTTAGCATCCTAAAATCGTAGTACCTGCTGTGAAATTCTCGGTAAATATTTAGAGAAGGGACAGAAAGATCATCATAAAAATAGCTTTAAAGAACAGCTATTTACATCTTTAAAATAAATTAACAGTACATTGATAAGAGTCTGCCATTGACATCAGTTCTATTTTCACTTCATTATCAAATGAAGAGTGGGGATCAGAAAGAGTCTGTTAGTTCACACAGAGATACTATTCAAGCAGAACTTTTAAATTCAACTCAAAGAAGCTGCACTTGGTACGGGCGTAGAAGATTATGACATCAAGGAATACAAAATACTATTAAATTACACATATTAAGTTATTTTAACCCAGCAATTTTAAGGGCAAGCTTCTGTGTTATTTAGCAAATGATGGAGCATAAACCACACAAATTCACTGCGCTAATCACTTCACAGTTCAAAGGTAAACCTTACACTTTTTACAACAGCATCAGCTGTTGTCAAGATGCAAAACATATGTGAAAGCGAACAACATAATGCAATTAGTTAATTTTGGTAGATTTGCACGAGTGTTACCAAAGCAGAGTTTGTTCCAATTACATCACAAAATTACAATGAAAAAATGTCAGTGAATTCCTGAATGTGCAAATATATTATCTTTTATTTTTGATACCACTTGTTTCTATATGACTGAACAAAGGAAGAAGACAAATTGTTCAATATTGCTTCTTGAAGTGTTGGACAGAATGACTCCCTATTGATTTTCCTGTTGCTGTTCTGCAGAGGGTACAATTGAAAGACACACAAGTACTTTACACTTTTCTAAGGTAAGTAAACATTTAGATACCGAAACACAGAAGGCGGCCCTGGAGGTAAAGTAGCTGAAAAACACAGAACAAAGTAAATCAGTAACCTTAACATTGTCTACCTGACAAAGTATTTAATTGAAATGTGAACAACCATATGGGCACCAGGTACAGATGTGACCCGCTATCAGTAGCATTAGTAATTTTGCACTAGTGAATTCCCTACTGCCTGAAAAAGGACCAAACAATTTCTGATCCATGGATGTTAATTTATATATTCAAGTTCTATCAACGTACCCTCACAAACAAGAGAAGGATCCCAGAAAATGTAAAAGAGCTTATAAGCTAGGTAAGCAACTATTTCCCTATTTTACAGAAAGAGAGCTAAGGAAAATGGGGAAAATTATGTCTGGCTTAGGGCAAAGTAGTATAAATGATTCTCAGCTAGCTCTTTAACTTCTGTACCGACAGAAGCATAATCCCAGCAGTACAGTTTGCAGTTCAGGTAAGCTACTCCAGCGTACACTCCATGTCCTGGGCAGCTTCATAGCCAATACTAAGTTATGGACTATTCAGTGTGCCTGATCAAGTTTTATCTATCTTGGATAGTCATGCAGACCTGTCCTACCACTTCTAGTTCTGCTATTAATGACAATAGCTGAAACAGAAGGGAACTTGAACTGACAATTTCCTGTCCCATGCATTGATCCTTTCCAGAAGTACTGTTGTAAGCACTATTTCTTCTACACATCAACGAGACTGATAAAACATATACCAAGCTGTTTAAATATCAAAAGCACAAAACATTGTAGTTTGGTTAAAATGCTTTTTTTTCCAATGATACTTATTGCGCAAGACAGAGCACAAATTCACTTTTTTTGAATTTACAAGTGTGACTTCACAGCTGTTGCTCTCAAATGCAGTCAATATTTGTATATTACTTTAATGAGTTGCTAGTAACCCAGACTCATAAAGCACAGCTGTGCTTTTGGAATCAAACATGCAATTCCCATAGATTTCAGTTACCAGAACTGCATTGCTTCTTCTCCACCTCTTTTACTTTACATTTCTGGCACGTCAATTTAGGATTTAGGGTTTTTTTCCCCTTCTCTTCCCTCCACACTTTTCAAAGGAGTCTTGTATGAAGAGATGGTGTTTGGTGGCTCTACCGAGCAGCTGGGATACTTTGATATCTACTGGAGTCCAGCTGTGAATGTGGATTGAAAGGATAAATCAAAGCCCAGCAGAATATGATTTTTAAGATTTATGGTTTGTTTGTTGTTGCTTTTTTTTTTTTTCCCCAGGCCTCTTGGAAAAATCTGAGGCAAGCTTCATCAGTGCACAGCTCCAGAGAAACAAGCCTTAGCAAAACATGTTAACGAGTCTTGACCACTACTTAATTTTCACGAGTTTGGGGGCCAGTATACACCCATTCTCCTTAACTTCCGTTTGGCTGTGTGTGGAAAGATTTCTGTTTAAACACTGAGAACTAGTCATATAATGCATAGCCATTTTAAAATAGTTTTTATGTTTACAAGAAGTTCTGCCTCTTTTTCCATGCTTATAAGAAAAATATTTCCCCTTCCTTGTTAAACTAAGAGTCCAGTCATGAATTTAACCATTAATGAAGCTCAGACTATCACTTTCAGGCATGCACAGCAAGAGCAAATGATTAATTCCAAAAAATAAAGCTCTTTAGAAAATGGGAAGAAGGAATTATCTTTCCAAAATACATACGTATTTGCTTTTTATTAGAAATTGTCCAGGCATATCTTCTAAAAGATTAAATTTCTGTTTTCACCAGAAGACCAAATTTCAAACACCTCATAGTGTCAAGTTAAAGCCGTCAATACTTGTCCTAAGATAAAGGGTACAAATTCACACGTATTCCTCAGGTCTTTACTTCCTAATCCCCAGAATGACAGTTATGTCTGTCTGTCTCCAACGATAGTTTTGTTTAGCCAAATCCTCCAAAGTAGCCCAAACTGTATCGTAAGGAGCACAACATGAAGCATATAGAACAGAAACAAGGGACAGAAACCGCTAATTCAGTTGTGCACAAAACTGCAAGATTTTCAGTGAAATTTATCTTTTGTATCTACATATCACTTCCAGCTTGCCCATATTTTTCTGCAGGCTTGCAATGTAATATATATATGGGTTTGACTTTTTTTAATTAGATTTTATTTCTTGATTCTCAATTATGTTTATATCAAATGTTCAATGTCTTGTCTTTCACTAACACTGTTCCATCAAACAGTAACAACACTTCAGCAACTAGATTCACACAGAAGCAATTATTACAAAACTATCAGTGACCTGTAAAACAAATCCTAGATGATTCTAGGCACTTTGGGTAGTTGAAAAAGTTCTCTTGGAAAGCCAGAAAAACTGCTTACAAGGAACATTAGCTCTTCATCTATATCGGCTTCTTCTAGAAAAAGCAAGCTTTGGGAAAAGCAAACCAAATTAATACTGAGAAAGAGATCCAAGTGCATACTTAATTTTCTAGAATGGTATTTTAGGGTTTTTATGGCAACAGAAAGGAATATGTTATTTGTAATGTGGGTTCCTACTTCTTTATTGTGCATAGAGAAAGATGCATCAGTTATCAGTGTATCAAAAATTTCAGAAGACGGTGGGAGGAGAGAGGGAGGGATAAAATGATCTCTCAAAGGAATAAATGAAAGCCCAGAAAGGTGGCTGCATCATTTAATATGAGCTGCTTGCCCTGCTAAGTCAAGGGAAAACTCTTGAATGTGTGGCACTAAGTGTTTGTTCCTGATCAGATCTCCACCAACCAAAACTCAAGCTAAATTAACTGGAAAACATCCTGATTGTCATAATCCGATCTTCACGTAACAACGTACATTTTTCCAAAAAAAAAACAGGCAATCTATCATGGTCATAACCTCTGGCCTTTGGTTGTCCAGGACTAAGCTACTGCAATCAGCTTATGTCTACATAAGTATTTACCCTTTTTTAAAGCAATGCCTTTAAAAAAAAAAAACAAAACAAACACATGAGGAGGGAAAGTAATTAATTTTTTGGTACAGTTTCACTTAATTCCATTTGCCTGTATGAGAGGTACTTATACATACTCATCTAGCACTTTTATTCTTTTGAAAATAGCATGTCTTTTATCTTAATTCACAAGCAGTGCTACTAATGTCTTATGGTTTGTTTAGTGATGAGAAAGATTATTGGTAAAAAGAATCTACATGATTTTATGTGATGCACATTATACAAGTGCTTTTTTATAAAGGACTTTCAAGATATATTTGCTGTAAATCAATGCATAGGTCTAAGACGAGTATTATTTCCTATCATCAGAGAGTTAACTTATTAATTTTCATGTAGCATTTTATTCTTAACATTTTTTATTGTGTCTGTATTGGGTTATTCCATTTAGTCAGAAGAACTCTACTCCACTAGATGTCACTATGAACAGAACATTGTGAATTGCGCATTCCTGGTACTGAATTTAGAGCCTCCTGCTTTACTGCTATCTTTTTTTTAAAATTAAAAATTAAAGAAAAGGCATTTAAGTCATATTGACTTGCTCATTTAGTCAAAGATGAGTAATTGCCGAATTTCAAATATATATTGAATCCCTGGTATTTGGATCTAAAGGTAAGGTGAGTAAAAATGTTGATGATATGAGAATTGAAGGATGAAGACTATTACAAAAGCTACCACTATCTTATTTATTAGGTAGTAACATCATGCATAGCCAGTCAGTTTATTATTATTTCTTGAGACAGCATTGTAAGTATCTGTCTCATTAGAGAGCAGAAGTAGCAGACAGATTAATGCACATATGTTACAACATTAATTAGAGAATCAGATTTTGCAGAAGATTGATAATTTGATAGTGACAATTGTAGCTGCAATTAATTGAGTCTTTTCTGGAAATCTTCTGATGAGACAAAATGAGAAGAAATCACAAGGATGCTGAGATCCAGCTTAGGTAGAAAGAAGGCAGAAATTATCTTCAGCATAAGAGAAACTACCTCTCAACAAAGCAGAATTTGCACTATGATTTTACAATTATATTCCATTGTCTGTGTTGGCTTCTAACGGAGGAAAAGAAAAATCAGACCACATTAAAAAAACCTTGTTTTTAACATAGACAAATGAAGGTTCCAATCAGTAATATAAGCAATCAACAGTTAAAATGTCCTTAATAATAGGATAGTGGCAACAGAATAATGGTAGGAGAAAATAACTATTCAAATTACCCCACTCAACTGACATTTAATAAATTCATATTTAAAAAATGACATTTAGAGAACTAGATGATAATGCAAATGAGGGCTATATTTATGAAGGGGTGAAAAACTGGCTTCTAATCTCACGTATAAGAATAACCTAGGTTTTGGTACCTGGCAAAAAAATATTGAAACTTGCTGACTGATAGTAATCTGGTACAGTACTGCCATTATATACTATACTGAGCTAAATGCCATGGATTCTCCGCCGTCCTTACTGCCACTGCAGAAATATCTTTCTGGTATTGGCTCATTCTTGTTTATCCGCATCACCATCTTGACATGGAGCTATTGATTTCTAAATATAAAATGGTCCAATAGGCCCAAAAAAGCTGCTGTATTCTATGCACTAGGACATTGCACTGTGCCAAACAGGAGCTTGGCTACTAACTTTCCTATGATAAATTAAGTACGTGGATGTCTCAGTTCATTTTTTAATGGATATCATACATTCTATCCTGCCTACAGAGTTTCCACTGTATCAAGGATATTACAGTTCTTAAAGAGCATTTTTATTGTCTGGAACAGCCCTCAGATTTAGCAAAGGCTTTTTGTGTTCTCTTCTGCTAGGTCACAAAAACTTACAAGAAGTATTGTCAGCAACAAAGTAAAACTTATTTTACTTAGCATTTAACATGCAGCACCATAGTGCTACTGCCCTCGATCTGCTCATCTGTCTTGGAGCAAAGAATCCAAAGGAATTCCCTTGAGCCAGGTAACAGTTTTGTGTCCCACCACACTTTCCCAATGAATGTTTCTTTTGTAAAAAACAAACAACAAACACAAAACTAACAACAAAAACCCTTGTATTTCATTATTACTAACAGCAATTTTGTAGTCCTAACACTTTAATGCTAAATGGGGCTACACAGCTTATAGGATTTGGCAGTAGAGTTGAATATTCTAAATATTACGTACTTGAATCTCGGAGTTTATAATATTGGCTCTCAAAACATCCAGTAAGTATTTGCCCTGGCTTATAGAAGGAGTTGCCTTTGCAGAAATAAACCATTAGATCATTTCTTATATATCTTTGGTGGAGTGCAAGACAGAGATAGTTTTTGTTTGCTGCTTTATAATGTAGTTAGTGTCTATACCATGTTAGAGAACCATGATATGCTACAGAATGTTCAAATTCTTCTGCTGTTATACAGCAAAACTTGGGAGAGAAATAATTGAAACCCTATTTGTGAAGTGTCAAAGATGCACAGGTGGATGAGGAAGAAATCAAGTTAGACATTTCAGAGCAGCCTTAATTCTGTTCCTTTGTTTACATTTTGTATTATTTTTTTTAATTACTTGATTAACTCAAGATTGCCCCATAGGGCACCAGTATCACTCAGCAATGAGATCACAGAGTGCAATAAGAGAGTTAGAATGATGGACAAGAAAGGTTTGGGATGGGTACTGTACTTCTATAGAGGCAACAGGAAGAGATTCTGGAGGACACATTAGGAAGGTATACAACAAAAAAATTGTCTAAAATTAAACTATATCAGATATTAAATTATGCCCCCCCCCCAATTTCTTTCAGACACACCTAAATATATGGAAGTGATGGCTGTCTTTGCTTTTAAAAGAGTCCATATTGATTCTAACATTTATGCAGGACTGGAATGAAGGTTCTTACCAGGTACAGAATAAACATGCTACAGAACAGCTTCTTCATGCAGCTATTGTATCACTCACTAGCTGTAATATCAGTAGATCTGGCTGGTTGTCCTTCAAGTCCTCCTTCATAGCAATTCCTCTAAACATGCAGCTTCCGAAGTGCATAGCTGACATGCTGCAACTATTGCCTATTATGAAGTCAATACAGTTTTTATGTCCTAGTTGAAGCCTCTCCCTCCTACTTCCTCCTATAGGTTGAAGGATTATTTGCAACTGTTTGCCCTGCACACAGATCTATCACAAGCCTGCATGATTTAAAGGATGAACAAAACATACCGTGTTTGCGTTGCACCCAGATATATCACAAGACTGTTTGGTATGCAGCACAAAGTGAAATATTTTGTGGTTTACTTGTTTGGAACAGTTAAATAAAATAGTAAAATTATGATCACGATACCCATTCTGCAAGTACTTGAAGGAATAAGATGATTAGCACCCAGGCTGCAAATCAGTCACATCTGTGTGAAGAAGTTAAATGTACCAGCAGCCTTTTCAACAAGCCAGATACATAAGAAATGAAAAAACCCTTTGGATGAAACTTGTCTTGATCCACGGAAAAAAATGTTTATGGAAACCCACGATGCACAACGGAGCATGGGAAAAACAAGATGACCTAATTTCATTCCGGCTGTCGGAGAAAGGGAGCCACCAAAGACAGCTACCATCTGAAGCCACTACCTGTCTATATCCAGGCATCCAGTAGCTCTAACACACTAAGGTGCTCTTGCCTGCCACAAGTGCATAGGTAAAGCCAAAAAACCCCACTTTCCCAAGACAGTCAGTGTACCTAAAAGGTTAGCAAAACTTGGTTATACAAGGTCCTCCTGCAAAGTTCAAAAGGGTTCTCCTACTACTCCATACACTAGCAATTTGGAATAAATTCCTCCCCTTTCTAATCACAGACGTTCCTTAAAACACAGTAGGAGTGTCCTTCACTTACTACTCTCCAAGTATAGTTGCTTCTATAGAAATAAGCTGTTACAGCAAACTGCAAGAGCTCTATCTATACAAATTAACAGATGCATATAGATTACAGGATTCAGGGGGTGTCGTGGTTTTGCCTGGGATGGAGTTAATTTTCTTTGCAGCAGCTGGTGTGGTGCTGTGCTTTGGGTTTGGTGTAAGAACAACATTGGTGACACACTGATGGGTTCAGTTGGTGCCGGGTGATGTTCATACTAAGTCAAGGGCTTTTCAGTTTCTCTGCTCCTACCAGCAAGAGGGCTGGGGGGCACAAGGAACTGGGAGGGGACACAGCCGGGACAGCTGGCCCAAACCAGCCAAAGGGCTATTCCATACCGTGGGATGCCATGCTTGGTATATAAACTTGGGGAGTTGGCTGGGGCCTGGGGATCGCTGCTGGGGAACTAGCTGGGCATCGGTCAGCAGGTGGCGAGCACTTGTGCTGTGCCTCCCTTGTTGTTCTTTCTCCCTTTCCCTTTGGATTTTATCCTTTCCCCCACCTTTCCATTACAACCATTATTATTGTTGTTGTTATTATTATAGTTCCTTCATTTTTATTCCATTTAAATTATTAAGTTGTCCTTCTCTCAACCCTCCAGTTTTACATTCCTTTCCGATTCTCCTCCCCACCCCTCCGGGCTGGGGGCAGTGAGCGAGCAGCTGTGTGGTGCTTAGTTGCTGGCTGGGGTTAAACCACGACAGGGGGTTATTATCAAGAGTTCATACAGCTAGTGTCACTCTGAAATACAAAGTAAGGACTGAATTGTAGTGGAACAGTCAAATATTAAAAACACAAGTAAAAATGACATCAGTTGGTTTAAAAAACAAAATTAAGAGACCACAAAATGTCAAACCCCCACATCTTTAATCCTAGCCAAAATTTCACAAGATACCTGGTAATGGATTATTCTGTCTCAGCGTATGATACAGATGCCATTTTACTATTACCCCTCTCTCACTGAAAAGGACAGTGCTATTGTTCTTTAAAAACAAAACCCCAAGAACAGATAGCTTTGCTCAGCACCAGTCAGTGCTGGGTAATAAGCAACAGTGATTTGATCCAGTGTTGGGTCAAAGACTTACAGTTCATTTTATACCATATTTTTTAGACAGTCTCCTAATAAATCTGTTTAAAAACAGAAGTGGCTTATGTTTTAGCTATGCACTTGATGTATATTGAAAATACAGAGATATTACATATGGAGTCAAACATTAATCTCATATTTTCCTCAGGGAATATTTATTGTAATTATATCTTAAACAATTGTGTGGGTTTTTCTTAAGAAGCCTAAGCCTTGCATCATACTCAGCTTGCAAGCATTCTCATTGCACACTTGAAATTACATCCCCTTAATAGAAAAGCCAGTTCCAGTCTGTCAGAACGCAAGTGTTAATTAGAGCTTCAAAATGCATGTTTGAGTCTCAGATAAGAAAACACAAATACATAAATCAAAACAAAGTAATCAATACAGCTGCTGTAATATTTGTGGCATTCATTTCAATAGCTAGATAAAAATCCCAGATAAAAACATCTCAAAATCAAATAATCAACATCAATCATTTAAATCAAATTGAGAAGCTTTCAGACTGTGTAAGACTCGTGACTACAATTGATTAAGTGGGAACTTCAGGCATACCATTTAATTGCAGAAACAAACCCCAACCTGTTTGTTGGCGTTTAACTTAGTAATTTGTTATTTCAATATATTAAAAAAGCAACATTCATGAACTTAAAAGTCTTGAAATATGGTCTATAAAAGTTGGAATCACCTTAAAACCCTAGCACTTGAAAGACAGGAAGAATTCAATCTCTACACAAAGAATCGATGTTACAGCACATTTATTAGTTAAGTAATCTTTCTTAACTTTATATCTATCATCTAACTCTGTTCACCATCCCTTTTGAACTTACCAGAGGTAGACTTCCTAAAAGGCTAATGTTTTGCCTGTGTCAGTTCATGGTGTCTTTTTGGAATCATCCACTCCTTGATTCAGTGTTACAGTCATTCAAGACATAAATACTCACTTAAAGATCCATTTTGTCAATAACTATAACTGTGAAAGAAGGGGTGAGGAAACCATTTCACTCACAAAAGTGGAAAGAAGAAACAAACCCACACAGCTAAGTGTAACGTGCAGATCAGTGACTTGGATCTAAACTGTCAAAATCAAAAGTACCTTTTCCTGTGCTGAATTGTAATGCTACAGAACATGAGCAACGGGTATTTATTGAGTACTTCTTCAAGTACTTGGAAATACTGGAGAAATTTCCAACCATGTCATCGTAAATAGAATCTTAATTACGTTATTCAAAACCTAAAGGTAGGCTTTACTACAGACATTTTTGCTGAAGTTCCTCTTAAGAGGATGAAGCCTCATCATTTTTCCCATCTATTGTCACTCTGTCAATGCCTTTTGCTTTAGAAAATCCACAAGATAAAAAAGCTTGCAACTTAACCTTCAGACTTAGGTGACAAGGTTCACTGTCGGCTATGAATACAGATGCATTAACTTACCTGTGAAGTGACATCACTAGTAGCAGTATATCCAAGTATTTCTCCTTTTACCATGCATTCTCGTCTGCCACTTTTGCAACCACTGAAAAGCTTTCAGGCAAGTTTGCAAAACAACAAACTACTGGAAACTGAAGACATGTCATAGTCCTCAGGATTTATTCCCTCATTTGGGGTTGCACTAGGACACCATGTAAGGTTCCACAGGAAGAGTATGACCAGCTCCAAAAAACACCTACTCAACCTCCTGTCTTAAGTGACTACACCAGACTCTTTTGAATGTTATTTTTAACCTAGTCCCTCATGATTTGGTTGAAAGGGTATAATTTAATCTATAGTAATGACATTTTCATTAACTCTTGGATCACACATCAGAGTTACACAAAAGTTACATTATTATACTAGGGTAAGCGTAGACCATCTAAATTATACTTCCAATTTAACATTATGCATCTTTCAAAGATGAAAATTATAAATGTGGCGGTGTGCTCCCCCCCACCCCCATGCTGACCTTTGTTCCAGTGACAATGCTCAAGTGATAACCACCTGTGGCAGTCACAGATGTATTTGGGTAGCAACAGCTTTATCCATCTCAAAGTGGACTCTGGGGAGACAGACAACACAGTAGCCAAGGGCTAATCTGAACCATGCGCCCACCCAACGGTGCTGGTCAGGGTCCGGCTCAAGCCAAGCTTGGAAGAAACTAACTTCTGTAGTTCGTATGCAAATATGACTATGAGTCAGTTATCTTACTCCACAAGCAGTGGATAACCCAGAGCCCACGGAGCCCCCCCACGGGGCACAGGCTGCGCGACAGGATCTCCCCTTGAGCAGGGACATCTCTCGAGGTTACTTCTCCAGGCTGAGACACTCTTTGCTGCAACAGACTCTCAGCCAGTGATCAATAGCATGCTGAACTTTGAAAATCTTATCTAAGTGGTATAAAGGATTAATTGTGCATATAAAATCCTTTAGATATGAACCCGTTGACTGAGTCCGAGACTAAGTCTGCATCCAGCTGCACCTGAACTTCCCTTTGAGGAGTTTAGAAGGCAAGGGGTCCTTTCTGACCCTCATGACTCAACAGGAGGGTCTCCCCGACAGTTTTGTCTGACCCTGTCCTCCCTGCAGTAAACACTCCAGTGTACCTTGCCACTGAGTCTTGTTAGACCACTGTTGCATTTGCTATCAAACTTTGTTAAATTGCTGTCTTATACCAATAAACATATAGCTATTTCTCTCTTACAAGTTAAGTATGTCACTCAATCCACGACAATATATCATTTTATACTATTTTTATTCTTGCTCATTCCTTCAGGAAAGCCAATATCTTATTCTGTAGTTTCATTTTACCTTCTGTGACCAGTTATCATTGTGAAATTTCTATTTTTTGTTACAACTAAAACAAATCAAACTAAAGCAAGTTAACTGACATAAAGTTATTATGTAATTTAAAAAAGTACCCTTACAACCATCACAAAAATCACATGACCTAACACTTCATTCCAGAATCAAAACACATGGAAAGAAAGTAAACCATAGTTAAGAACTGTCCTATTACTCAACTTTTCTGGTGAGCACTATTTCAGAAATGTCAGCCACAAAAATGGAACCTTTAAGTTAATCATACACAGCACTAGCTTCCTATTCGTCCACCAAAGCATGACATATGTTTTCGGACTGTTATATTCATTAACGTATACTTAAAATTTCTAAATTACTTTTAGCAGAATTGAGTGCTGTTTGTATACAGCATCAACTCATACTTCTAATTAAATTTTGCCCACTTAAAGGTTTTACTCTTTAAACCTTTTAATCTGTGTACTTCTACAAGTTACATGAGAAATCAAAATGCAGTAAATATACTTGCCAAGATGCATATGTAATGCTAAACCTCAGATCAAGGAATAACTATAGCAGAAATCTCAGATTCACATCTTCCTGACTAGTGTAAGATTTACAGCTATAAATTATAGTTTTGCTTAATCTCATGAAATACATCATGTGTATTGTTTGAAGGTTTTTTTTCCAATTTATTGAATTACTAACACTATTAAACTATTTCATTCCTGAAACAGAAGAACAGTAATACAAGTCACCCACAGCTGTCAGAAGGCTCTGGCAAGTATCCCAGAGACTTAGAACAAAAATTATGTGCTTTGCTACTGATCTGATCAATATTTTTCAGGTATCAACTCCTGTATTTGTGCATAGCCAATTTTGTCACTTCTTGTAAATTTTGCTTGTTCACTTCATGTAATTCACAATGCAACATTTTTTAACTATTCAGACATCATGCAAACACAGAGACATAAAACACCTATCTGCACCTTGATTCTGTGACTATTTGTAGCCACCTAGGGCACCTGGGATGCAAAGTCATACAGGCACCAGGCTGATGCAAAGTACTATGTGATGGCAGCCAAAGGACAGTGTAGTTACTGCACATTTACCAAGAGACAAGCTCTTGCTCGTTCACTGTACCTCTCAATAAACCTATAATCATCCTGGTATTAACAATCTACAGTACAGAAAAAAAGATCAGTTATAGTAAAACAAACAAATCAATTGCCAATTACAAGATCGGGCTACTTCAGCTTAGCGAACTGGTAAGAAAACTAGTGTGCAAGAAAACCCCCAAATGCACGAGTTTTATTGCATCTCTGTAGTAGTAACAGACTGATGAATAACATGACAAGCTAAATTCAAATTAATGGCCAAGTAATAATTTAGGGCTTAATTACATTTAAATTAAATATGCAAATGAAAACTTTGTGACTAATTGTATGCTTAAGACTTCTAGGCAAACCTCTGAACTTTTAAAGGATCCTCATGTAGTTCAGACTAGGTCAGCCCACCTAAAATATGCCAATATAAACAATACAGTCTACAGAGCCCATGATCATAGTGCAACAAGTGAACCGCAAATGAATAAGGTGGGTTTTTTTTCTTTCCTGTTAGCATTTTTACTGGTGATGAGCTATGTATTATACATGGACTTTGGATTGTCTTTATTACTGTAGATAAGTTAACAATGTCAACAGACATTTTGAACCTTCAGTAGGAATAGAGCAACACTATTAGAACATAGAAAAAATGATTGTACCAGCCTGGCAGGTTTTTTGGTGCTTAATAATTATGGGTATACTGCTGAAGTATAAGGTGAATTCACAATTGTCACGGAGAATGTAGTCACTAGTATACAATTAGGGAGTTAAAGACAAACTCTTTAGGAAGGCTCCCTAAATTTTTTTTTTTTTGAAAAGAGATTTAATAAACAAAGACAACCTGTTACTTTACAAAAACAATAACTGGCTACGAACCCCACAAGTCAACAAACCCACAGGTAGCAAATCTATTAGCTACAAATGGCTCTTTGCCATTATTCACTTATTCTTAAAATGCATGACACTTCAATGAGAATCACTATATATTCACTGTTTAAAATAGTAAGACAACTAAAAAAAACCCCAATAACTTTATTTTTTTCAAATAAGAGAACAAAGATGTAAACTTGGCTCTAAAGAGGACTGAAGCTGCAATAGCTTCCAAAGTTTCAATGAACATGACCACATGCATGGAGCCACGTGACTTCTGTGCAAACTTTGTCAAGTTGGCTTTAAATGAGGTTTGCTTATGTACTACCTCAGGTAAACTAACATGAACGACAAGCAGCTCTGGGGACTGTCTCATCTCTGCTACCCAGGCTGCAGTCACATACCCTAGAGTATACCTACCCTTCTATGAATGAGAGAAGCTATTAATAACTTAAACAGCCTGCACTAATAGTTTAATAGAGTTTCTTGGAAGTTCATCACTTAGGTGTGGCATATACCACGGTCTGACTATAAATTTGCTTTGAATAGTTGGTTCTGTTTTACTAATGAATTTTAAACTGTTCCCTGCCCCTGCCCCAGCCTGCTGTCATCCCCACAGTGGTTTACCAAGCTTGGATAAAAACATTATACACTTGTTAAACCTTAGATTACAAAATACTGTATAAGACTAAACATAGATATTTATAGTCTTCACAAACTTTGTTTGCTCATCCACAGCAAGCATTTAATAAAGCTAGTTCATCTGGAAAAAAGTTAAATTAAATAATCCAAAGTGAATGTGATGCATATTCAGAAAAATATGGTGTCCAAAACTAACAATCATGAAATCTAGGACTTAGGGGAAAAAAAATAATTGAAATCTGTAATTTATTTCATTTCTCCTACCCCCCATTTATTTCTTCCTACCACCACGGAAAAAAAAAAACAACCAAAACATAAAGGCTAATGTTTTACCAGCTTGGTACATTTTAATTTTTTTGAAATAAATTTAAGTTCTGATAATTGTCCCTTCTTATTTAAGTGCAAGGTAATATTCCGCATCTTTTTGACAGGGAAAAGCGAGGGTGATAAATGAAATAAACTTGAAATTTCAGCCAGACAGACATAAAAGTAACAAGTATCTTCATCACCTGGGGTGTACAGCACATCATATCTTTTCATGCAGCTATATTTACACATCTGTCTCCAGTCAGTTTCTACAGTTACTGGAACTTCTATTAATGACCTGGGGATTGGATGAACACCCATAAGTAAATGGCCGCTAAAGACATGGAAGACCCTAAGAGCTGTACTGAAGAGCACTGAGCTTAGCGCAAGTCAGATAAACTTTATACAGTTTCTGGGTTTTGTTTAGAAGAACATCTATGAAAGCTCCTCATTGCCTTCACCCATCCCTAGCTGGGACAACTGGCCAAGCAGGAAGTGAACCCAGATGACACAAGCCTCACCTCTACTAGGTCCCAGAGTCCATGTTCCTCCTCCTGGTATCCAGAAGCAAATTAAGAAATGGGCAGAGACTATCAGTACTGACTCACAGGCTAAAATCTTCCAGGCTACACAGCCTCCACTAGGAAATTAGTGACTGCAAGCAGAGGGGTATCAACTAGACCTAAATTGTTACTTCTGTAGCCATGGAAACATCAAATTAGTGAATGATATTTGTCCTTACCTCTGTCAAAGACAATCTGATTTTTAACCTGTCTGATGATAATGACATTCCACAACTTTTTTTAATACTTAATTGACAGTGTTCCTTGCCAAGAAAATATATTAAAAAAAAAAAAAGTCTTCCTCAACATTCCTAATTTACCCTTCAGTTTGTTTGATTTCAAAGCAGCAGAAGGAAAGAGGACTGTCACAACTCAAGAGATACCTCCACATTTTCACAGCCAGGATTGGGGACTTAAAATGACAGGACTGATTCCATTTTTGATGGGTACTCATGAGACTATCAACATACTTACATATCAGAAGATGCTGAAATAGTTATACTAGCTATAGTTTGAAAAACAATGTCAGAGTTACTATGGATTTTCCTAATTTTTTCCCCCACTTTCTCTTAACAAAACATCTATATTGAAACTTGTGTTCTTCAACATTTCTCTTTGGCTTCATGTAATGACAGTTTATCAAGATAACAAATATCACTAATATTTTCTTTAATAGCACATGTGTTTATCTTCTATTATGAGTTTAAATTAATAGTGATATTGATTCTACCTTTCTATGTGGTGAATAAGAAAAATACCATCTTATACTTACTGACAGATCTGAATTTTAGATCAGCTTGTCTCATTACATCTGTGGTAGATCTGGGGCACTCTGTCTACTCTGACAGGTTTAGCTTCTGCTGCACAGCATACCTCTCAACCTGCCAGTGTTCACCTATGGGGCACACACTTACTGCAGGTAGCTTGAAAATTATACTGGGATTTATTCTCATTTAATGTAACACAGAGCACTTTCTCTATAACCTTAGTGTTATGATTCCACATACCTAATCAAATTAATATTTAGTGACAAAATGAGCTCTTTCCACCCCAGACAAACCTGTTGATACTTTTGGGTCTAAATGTAATGAGCCATGTCCCTCATAATGACAGTCAATTAGAACGTGTGACACAGACTTTCAATACTGGTGTTGTATAATCATCTCTGGGTGGGCCTACATTAGGGTTCTATTTTGGGTCAAGGAGTGTGGTTTGTTTGTTTTGGTTTTAATGCAAATTTCACAATTAAGTTTGCTCTATTATATGAATGAAGGTACAATAAGAGGACAGAGTGCACAAACAAGATGTCTTTCATCTGAAAGGAAGCCAGAAGATGTGCTCCAGAATTACACATAAATCCTTCACATCCTGAACGACTGTTCCATTTAGAAAACCAGGCTACAATTAGCACAGAATCTAAACTCTGCAAAATAAGTATTAGTCTAAGTGCCATGGCCAAGACGCTATCTTTTTTACTTTGCTCATTCACTTATTAGCCTGTACTACCTCTCAACATGGAATTAGTCACCGAGTATTTTCATGGCCTCTAAAAACTGGTTTTATTTTTAAGCACCAAAAGAAGTTCTCATTTGGGTTCACAGATCAGCAATATTTTTACATCCCAGCAAAGTTTCAGTTGCAGCAATATAGTCTAGTCTTCAAATATGACTCAAGAGTTGCTAAGCGGTCTGCATGTTAGGAAGGCAGCTCCTGGTAATAGTCTTTGCACTACTAGTCATGAAACAAAAAAAAAAAAAAACGTTTAGCTTCCTTCCCTCCACTTCAGTCACCCCACTTGTAAGAAAACCCAACCAAACAATATCAGTTGCTTAGTATTGTGCACAGATCATTACTCAATATTGGTAAAATGTGCTTTCAACTAGGATGCCGGAGAGTTATTTAATATTTTTATGAAGTAATCCTTATATCACTGACTTCAAATTGGCCATGAAATATCATAATTCTAGGGATCTGGATATTGTCAGCACATATTTTTTAATTTAGCTTCAATATTCAGCTTGCGTAACGTACAGTTTAATGATAGTGGAGAAGATAATCTTGAACTGTTCTTCATAAAGATAAAGAACACTTAAACCAATAGCATTAGTATTTGCTGCGCATGCTGACAGATCATCTACTTTATTTTTACTGCTAAAGTTCCCCTTCTGAGGGGTTATACAAGTCAACTACATGCAACAAAATCTAATATGCCAAAACACAAAGCACATTAAAGATCAGTCAACTGACTTTCAGATTCATAGGTGTCACTCAGGAAAGCTGTGTCTAAATTAGACTCAATACTAAAGAGTACACAAGTGTAATACAGTTGGAATTATAATTTTTGCCCTAGCACATAGCACAAGTAGAAGCATGTAAAGGCACTGAAAGTTGCTCATGTATAACTGAGACCCATTTGGCATGTTCAGCTCACAAAATTCTTTTTACTATTTCCTTTAGCATCTCTACTCTTTATGGTGATTTAAGTAATTGTTATATCCAATACTTCCATAGTTTGCGTTTTTTTTCCAGGCTATTACCATAGGAACTTTCCCTTTAGAACATTTAATCTGATCACCCACCCCCCCCCCCCCAAAAAAAAAAAAAAAAGAAAAATATTCTTAGGGAAACTGAGAGCAAGAGAGGAAAGGACAGGCAGCCAGATATAGGAAAGAAAAAGGATAGGTGAAAATAACATGAGTAAAAATGCAGAGAAACTATTTAGATTTTTCAGGGAATAATGTCAAATCCAACAACTATTGAGCTTGTTTATTTGGTTTTATATAAACAGGATATGACTCTTTAGAAGTGCCTAACAGGCTTTATACTCTTGAGAGAGAGAAAACAGAATCTGCGTGTCCTGGTTGACACATCAAGAAATTAAAATGTATCTATGTGGGAACATGCAAATAGTAATTGCACTTAGTTAACATGCTGAACAGGTTCCTAAAATTTTTTTCCAGCACGTTAGCAAGATTAACTTTAAAACCAACAGTCCATCCCTTTATCCTTCCAAAATTCATGCATCTGGTGGTGAAGACTTCAGTTTTTCATCTCTTAGGTTATCCTTTATCTAGATACCTGCACTAAACTAAATTTCAGCCTTTTATCATATTTATAGCTTTTTAAGTGTATCACTGTGCCTAGCCTCCATTTAAAAAAGAAGAAATCACACATACATTAGCCTATGTATCGATATTCCTTCTTAAGCTCATAGACCTGAAAGCCTTACCTTGTGAACATCAAGATGGGAGGGATAAGCTATTGTTAAGTTGGAAAACAAATGCAAATAAGGGACAATATAAATTTTTCTTTCTTCATTCAGTTATTATTCTAGCAGAAGTTAGAAGAGAAAGAGCAAGAGGCAAACAACTTTTTCTTGTTCAAAAGACTTTTCCATCACTGAAAGATCTGGACATAGAAAGGAAACAACTTTCTGCAAATTACACTATAAACAAAACAAATGTTTTTCAGCAACTTGATAGTTTTTAAGACCCTTTTGGTGACCCTCGATATTTTATGTGTACATAGCATAGTGGTTAACAGTCGGATAGAAGTCTAATATTGAGACGTTTTCCATCATAAAATACAGGTTTATCTTCAATTTTGTGCCATAATCTCACATAAGAGCAAATATTTTCAAACATCTGAAAAAGTATGATGTATGTACAAACTGAAGGTCTTTTAGTCTTGGAGATGCTGTCTGACAAATGGAAGAACCTGGACGTAAGATATGTTTTTTTGGTATTTCTGGAAGAAGCTGGGTAGGAAAGGATCTTCTTTGAATGTGGTATTTATGAAAGCCTCCTTTAAACAGCACCCTGCAGCAATTTAAATGTTTGCTTTTCAAGGTGGGTTGTTGGGGGTTTTCTTGGTAGGATTTTCTTTTTGTGTATGTGTGGTTTATTCTTTTTCTCTCCTTTTTAAACTAACTGTGTTGGAATTAATATTGTTTCATAAATGTGAATGTGCAAGGGCACAAAATTAGGTGGTTTATTTTTTTCCCCTCAAGAACACAAGTATTGGTAATACTGTAAAAGCTTAAGTCATGAGATCATGAAACAAGCGCACAAACACTGTTGTCTCCAGAGGCATTGATCTATATACTGGTCATATCCCAAAGCATTTCTGCATAGCTAGTAAACCCATAGTAACTTTCAAGTAAAAGAAATATTCTTGTTATTGCCATTACTGAGGGCTACTTAAAGAAATAAAACACACATGCAAAAAAAGACATAAAGAGCTAGACAACTCCTTTCCAATACAGGTCTGAAATAATGACACGACACCTCCCTCTTCATTAATGTAGCAGTCACAGGATTATTGGCAGGAGCAGGTAGAGACACACAGCTGCACCTAAATAGCATGTTTGCAGACAAATATGCAAACAAGATACACAGACCCCATAACAGCAGTCTGCAGAACTGAGTCTGCATTGCAATTTCACCAGTTCTGTACCAAGCAGGTGATTAACACAGTCACTAAGTACATAACTGAAACCAGCACTGTAAAACATTCATACTTATACTACAATACCTCATTTTTCCAGAAGGTGCCAAAACCCATCCGGCCCCGCAGCGCTTCCAAGGACTGTCCTGCTGCCAGTGAGTGCCAGCACTGAGCACGACCTCGGGCCCAGCCATGCCAAGCAGCACTCCCTTGCTATCAGCCCCCACGACAGCACACCACGGGCACACCACCAGCACACCTCCTCAGGAGCAGAGCAAGCCCACACAGAAAACTACCCACTGCCAAAGTCCTCCCTCCCCATCCCCACAACCCTTTTACCTCAGGGCTGTGGCACCCCAGACACCCCCACACAACCTCCCCTTCTCTCCCAGGCCCTCACTTAAGAAACTTCCCCGTGAAGAGCAAGAAAAACTTTACCTTACCTCACACCGCTCTCCCAACTTCTCTCTTCAGCTCCTCTGACCTTCTGCTTCACCAACCACTCCCAGCTGCCCCTACAGCCCCACTGGGGAAGGGCTGTCCTCCCACCCACCCTCACCTGTGTGCACCACCTGCCCCTGCCCCTGCCCCCACCCCCACCGCCCCCGGCCCCCTCCTCCCCAAAGGGTACATTTCTCCACAGCTACAGCCACTTGGGGTAGCACAATGCCAGTGTTGGCTGCAAGTCAGCATTAACTGCACTTAATGTAAACATTAAACAGGACTCAATCATCTTAAAGGTCTGTTCTAACCTAAATAGTTTGGTGATTCTGTGAGTTCCCTCAGCCAGCAGGTGGGATTCAAGCTGCCGCTGTTCCAGAAGGAACCTTCTGGAAGGAGACGTCCAATGGTTGCTGCTGAGCATGTTAAGCTCTGAAACATTCCATAAATGCCATTTTTATTCCAGGCATGTCATCTGCAAAAATTTAAACATAAATGTTTTTCTACTTCTTGCCTAGGCCCTGTGTGCCCTTCGGGTCGCACGCTGTGTGGGGCAGAGGCGAGGCATGAGCTGGCTCGCCATAGGTGTGTAGGGAGCTCACCAAGGAGAGCAGAATTTTTCTAAATTTTGTTGTGATTAAAAAAAAAAAAAAAAAAGAGAGAGAGAGAGATAAAATTCAACATATTGGCTGCCAGTTCCTGCTTTGCTGAGTACAAAATCGAAGGATAGATAAGAGAGCACTCATTTCTGAATAGCCGTAATTAAACCAGAAACAGCTGAAATAAATAGGGTGGGACACTGTGCTGTGAATGCTGAGCTTTATCCCGTTAGGCAATAGCATTGTCCCAGCCTGAAACACTGGGGGGTTAAAGCCAACCTGACTGTTAATAAATACCGGTAACCACAAGCTTCTGAAGTTTGATAAATCTTTTGCTGCATACCTGAATACAAAAGCCTCTAAGGAAAGCCTAGAGCATATGATATTGTAAAGGATGTTATGAAGATATGGAAAGAATAAAAAGTCATGGTAACCCATGATGTAGCAGATTGTGAGTAGAGAGGTGTTTGTGCTTCTTGTAATTAATTGGCAGTTTTAGAGAGCACAGTTCTTAATTAAGCTGTAAATACCTGTTGATGAGCATTGTGATTTAATAATGATTAATGGCTTTATCATTTTACCATAAGAACATACAAAATGGAGCTAGATCTTCCATAATGTAGCAGATGCATTCGTAATTTTTGTCACTAATTTCATAGAAACACATAGTTCGTTTCTGCAAACATGAAGGCTGTGAACTTGGACGTGAAGGCTGGGCATGGGACATGCACATCACGAGTGGCTGATTGTTTTCATCAGCAAGCTGTGGAGGGGAAAGGCAAAGTATTTCTGAGGGCTACAATCCCCACAAAGTTTCACTGAGGTGGCAGGTGTGTTATATTGGTTTAATTCTCTGCAGGAGTTTTCTATTTGTGCTGAAAGAAACCAGACTTTTGCAACAACAACTCTGTTCTGGTGGAGGTATTGGTAGAGAGGAGGACTAGCGTACCTTAGTCTCATGTCTGTTTTCAGCTGCACAGAAAAACAAATCACACACTATGGAAGATCGTATGTTGGGTACATTCTCAAGTCTCCAGCAAAAGAGGTGCCGGAGCCTCCTGCTTTCACAGAGGGAAGTCCGTATAAGCACAGGTTCCTCCGTTCCAACAAGTCTCCCATCCAGCATATACACAATTACTGATTGCAAGTTTGTAGGAGAGGGGAGAATTGGAAACAATTTAGCTTTGAAAGAAAAATGTCTGATACAACACAACTAACCTAACTCAAAGGACTGCTTTTTATGCAAACAACGGAGAGAAGAAAAGGGAATGCTTTTGTCCTTCCTGAGTGCCGGCAAGGATTGATATGCAGCCCTTTGCCTTCTGATCTGACACTTGGAATTGTCTCCTGTGATGCAGCTCCTTTCTTCTCCCCTAGGAAAATTGGAGAGAATGAGACTTTGGGGTTCTTTGGCAAAAGGTGCTACTGCTAATGAGGAACAGGAATATTCATTCAGATAACACTAGAAAATTTTTTAAAGAAAATCAGGATCCTGCAATTGTCACAATTACCAAGGGTCAGGATGAGAAAAAAAACCCCAAAAATACCTGTATAGAGAACTATAAATTACTTAAAAATCTGAACTGTAACCAGAGTATGTTTTTTAGCTAGAAACTTCTGCATGTTTGTTTGTTTGGGGTTTTTTGTACTAAAAATGGTACAAGTTTTCTGATGGGATCTTTGAAAAAAGTTTGTGTCAATCTTGGGGATTTAAAACCTGCTTGAAGAGCATAACTTGAGCTTAACTATGGAGCTGCTAAGGTCTCTCTCTATAAATTTTACATAAGTTTACAATGCCAGAGTGGTGCCTGGTGGTTCACACAGCAAGTTAAAGAGCAGCCCCTACCCATACCTAACAACCACAATTGCTTATGACAAGACAATACAGTGGTGGGGGAGGGGGGAAAGACAAGGCTTTATTAAAACCTCCCTCCAGTATCTCATGATAATTTGCCTTGACCAAGACACAGCTTTTCTTAGGAAAGCAGTATTTTAAACAATGCTACTTTGCAGTGCACAAGATGGGAAACAGAATGGCAGCAGAACATCTCAGAAGCCTGCAGTAAACAATTCTTGTTTGGCAATAGTTGTGGAAAAATATATGAAAAGAGTAGCCAAACAAATCTTTGACTTTGACTGTAATAAAAAGCTTACTTTACTCTTGGACCATTTGCAAAAGCTGTAGTGAAGATGATTAAAAAGGAGCAAAAAGGAAACAGTATTTGCATTCATTCTGGTAATAGAATATGAAATTAAAGCATGAAGGGATTAATGTTTTAAAGCTTGACTTGCAGTGATAAAGCTAAGGTATTAGAAGAGACAACATAACCGTTACAGGATAGACAAGCAAAGAAAAAGCAGCACATGCCTTAAAGATGAGCAAGGCAACCTAGAATGGAATTACAAAATGATTAATCAATACAAATGAGAAATTGTACAAGGAAAGAGAGCTTGGTGAGACTTCTTATGGGACTCAACACTGCAGCCGCTTAAAGATAATGAAAGGAGCACAGCAAAGCCAAAGAAATGCTTTCATTCAGTAGCAAAGTCATTTGTGAACAGTTTAAATTACCCTAATCACCTCCCCTCCAGCCGTCAGTATGCTCTGTCTCTTTAGTTATTTAAAAAAAAGAGTTTGGGGAAATGAGTTCTGCGAATCTAAGCTGCAAAATAATTATACACACACCGTTTTAGCATTTTAACAATGCAATCCCAAACATTTGTTCTCATTAGAATGCAAATCGACTCATTTAATAATCCCACATGAGAATTCCACCACACTCAGCTTAAAAAGCGCAGTGGTATTCAAAATATTATTAATAAATGCCAAATATGGAAAAGCCAGTTTGTTTTGCCAGCAGCTCGGGGTAGATAAAAGACATGGAGAACATTTTTTCCAACCAAATTTGTTTAATTGAAATTTAACAGTGGGAATGGTCTGGGATAGTCTTAAAAAATATGAAGGTGACAGTACCCTCTGCTTAACACAGATACACTCATATTCACTAAGGGCTGAGTACTACAGCCTGTCATACAAATCAATGACATCAATTTGCTTCAAGTAGAGTCTAATTTCAGTAAGCTACTTCACTGTTAATAGTTTTAACCTCTGGTACAGGTTCAAAGCACTGTTCTGAATTGTGTCATTTCCGATTTATCAGTCCAAGTGGTGGTGTCATATTTTCAGTACTGCTGCAGAATTTTGACGATTAGAAGAATGAAAAAACCCAAAAGCTTAGCAATACTACCATAATCAGACCTTTTTCATAGTATCTATTATCCTATTCTTATCCTGGAATGCTATACATTTCTATTGTTCAATACAGTAGAAAATTTCATAACCATGACAAGCAGATTTAATTTGGAACAAAACCTGGATACATTCTAACCAAGCTCTCTAAATAATTAACAAATCTGTAATGACCAGAACAGATACAATTAAAAAAAAAAACACCTGACCTTGAAACACCTGTTTTAATGAGTCTCCCCCACAAAAATATGTTAGAAACAAGGCAGAGACAGCAATATTACTTGCTCCAAATTCTTGATACCAGTAAGGATTTCAAGTTAAATATAGAGTGTGCAATTCTTAGAGTCGGCATACAGAATTCTAGTAGATAAAGAACAAAATGATCACTCTGGGATCTGCTGCTTCAAGACTGTGATTCAGGGTTGATTCAGGGTGATCTAGGCAACGATTTGCTTTTCTCTGAACAAGTTCTACCCCTTTACTCATTCAGAACATCATGATACGTCTAAGATTACATACCACAGTCATGTCAGTAGGGCCATGGGCGTAAGGTCTCTACTAGATATGATTACTGGCAGCAATCAAAGCTGCTAGCTGCCTGCTCTGTTCCTTCAAATTTCCATCATGCAGGTTCTGTTACTTCCAGAAGCTAACTGGGTGCACAACAAAGATACTCATGTAGGGGTGAGTAGTCCAAAGAGCATGCTTGGCATATTGTGTACACTTGGTATTGAATGTTTTTTCAGTACTGATTGGGGCAACGCAGCAGCTGCTGAAATATTAAAAGTCTTTTAGAGTTAATATGGTATGACAACAAAAACAAATTAAATATTGTAATATGACATGGAGTATAAATTGTCCTTGACACAAAGTTATAAATAACTGGAGAATCTTTATTTATTTTGAAAATGTCATCCTGCCAGAAATTTTCTTCTGACTGTTTTAAGATGCACATTTAAGCCACAATAAACATTTTAGAAGTCTTAGCTTCAGGTTATGCAACTATGTTTTTAAGTACCCACTTCTGAAAATTTTACGATGAATTAAGAAGGTTTCAGGTTTTCTCCCTCAGAATGCTGATATAGCACCCACTTCTTCCTGCTATATAAAGCTCTGTATCACATGCTGATTGCTCAACTTGGTTACAGACACGTACAAAATAACCCAAAGCATTCATCGACAAGGAAGCAATGCCAAGTCTTTGTTAATCACAAAGTGTGTAATGAAGTTCACAGAATAGCGTTTAACTCATTCACAGCCTCAGCTGAGGGAGGCAACACAGTGTGATATATTTGAAGTAATGCTTTCTTAAGTTCTTTTTCTATCCCTGTTTCAGTAAAGCAGCAGTTATTAACACTTTCAGGCAGGTAAGCGTTCCTTCAGACCAAGTTACTGTATTGGGTCTGGCTGAGCCCCACAGCAGCCCTCACAGTGCTGGGCTTGTACTGGTGGCTAGAAAGCTGGTGGCAGCACACCAGGGTTTGGTCACTGCTGAGCAGCGCTCGCACAGCAGCCAGGCTGTCTGCCCAGCGTCCCCCCACCCCAACCCCCCCCAGGCAGGCTGGGGGTGGGCAAGACCTCGGGAGGGGACACAGCCAGGACAGCTGAGCCCAACTGCCCAAAGGGATATTCCAGACCATATGGCATCTGCTCAGGTATTAAAGCTAAGGGAAAGGAGGAGGAAGGGGGGGCACTCGCTATTTACGACATCGGTCTTCCAGAGCAACCGCTACATGTACTAAAGCCCGGCTTCCCGGGAAGTGGCCAAACATCACCTGCTGATGGGAAACATCTTTTGTTTTCTTTGCTTCTGCATGCACAACTTTTGCTGTTGCTTCATTAAACTGCCTTCATCTTGACCCACAAGTTGTTTGGTTTTTTTAACCCATTTTATTCCCGCCACCCCACCCCACCCCCACCCCGTTCTACTGAGGGGAGTGATAGAGCGGCTTGGTGGGCACCTGGCATCCAGCCAAGGTCAACCCGCCCCAGATGAATGAAGATGTTATGCAATGAGCTGCATCTATACCACACCTCCAAATTTATTATTCAGTCTTTTAACCACTAGATATTTCTGCTTCACATGAGTAAAAATATACTGTAATGTAATTAACTGAATGTCCTAGAGACACATAACCCACAGATGGACTAATTTAGTTTACTGGCAATGTAATTGCCCAGTAGCAGTGAAGCAATGGATAATTACCCATTGTAAGCTACTGTTAAGTATGTCCTAATAGATTGGTTTCACTGATATTTTCCTGGGTATTTATACAACCTCTTCCACTAAATTTTCTGAGCACCTAAAACCTTTTGTGAATTTATCTTCACCATTCTCTGTAGAAGGTAAATGGCACAGTTTTCATTTTACTGAGGTCCTGGGAATAAAGAAATAAAGAAGTGAATCTATTCCAAAGTGTTCTTGTGCCAGCTGGAAACTGAAACCTCCCACAACCTCACTCTCTATGTCAGTTTTTTCTTCTACAAGGAAGACAGGGTGAGATACTTGGAGGTACAACATACCCAGTTCCATCTATGCTACAGATAGGCATGTGTTCAGACTCTTACTGAAGTAATGTCAGATTTTTCATTCTACTTTCTCCCAAAATAAGAATCTGAATATGGACTTGCCTTCACAAAATGGGGACACTCACAAGTTCAGCTTAAGCATGGATTCAGGCTATGCTCAATATTATAGACAGTCAAACTGCAAACTACTTACAGCTCTGACATCTGAAGCTCCTGAAAAAAAAAAGTATACTGTACAAAAGTATACCCAGGAGTTTGCACAACTTTTCTAAATCAGTTTTAACTTCATTTTAAGTGGCAGTTTCCATTTATTGACAAATTCTGACTTTGATCTTCCTGAAACTCCCTAAGGGTACAAGAATTTTCAGTCAGCCAATTCTCTTCTGCTCAGATGGGCATAGGGAATGGAGATGGACACCATGTAGCTCTCTCATTGAGCCCTGGCATGCATGGGTGACACTCAGCAATGCCAGACATCACAGGGTTTCCTGAACCAATAAGTAGAGGTACAGGACATTGCAGGGTATTACATGACATAGCAGCTCTGATTTAGGAACAGCATAGCCGTAGTCACACAAAATACAGGCATGATGTGGTGGGGGGACAGCTGTACTTCCAGAGTCAAGTGAAGCATCTGTGCAGCACAACATCCACTGCTTCTAGTTCTAAGGCTATCCTCAAGAGGAAAAAACATTCACAGTGGACTAAATCATAAACATGCACTCCTAAAGTTCATGGGGAAAAAAAGGAATATCAGCACAGTAGTATTTTTATTTAATTAAAGTTGCCTGCTTGCTTATGTTTTGTATACTTTGTATAACACTTAGCCAATCACACATGACAGTATACAATTATTCTAGGAAAACTTGCTTAGATTATATTTGCCTCATGCTTTCAACCATTCCAGACATGCAATTATTACACAGTTGTGTCTGGGAAATTATCAAAACAGTATAGTATTTTTAAAAGCAAGAGCAAGCCCACATACACATTATCAAATTAAACTGCTGAAATGTACTTTTTTACATGACTAAAAATTTATTATAGTGCCATTCTGCAATATCTTGTTGCTTCAGAGAGTTGTTACACTTAGAGTAAATGAAAATCTCTCGTTCACATTTTTATGTCCCAAACATTGTAGGTTCTTAGCTGTGTCAAAAGACACTTTTATAACTTCAATTACTTGATCAATGTAGAAAGAAACAATGAAAGTAATAATCTTGGTATCCTCAGCTTTGTCCATCCCAGCTTCTTGGCTGTATCCCGTGCCTCATGGTTTCAAAAGAAATTACAGTATTTCAAAATTGCACCATATCTCCCTCCCAAATAATCTAAAACAGGATTTTTTTAAATCTAAAGTAGTTAGATTTTAGTAATCTGAAATTGTAATACTGCTTTGTTGTGGCTGTATCCACACATATGTCTTTACTCCAGCTATATTGACACATAAAACTTTTTTTTATGCTTGGATACAGACGGTATCCACTGACTTAACACTGTCACTATCAATATTAAAGTCTGTAGTTGTAGAACTACTTTTCATGCTGTGCAGTCACGAAAAGTAACCTCTACTTGAGTCTTGAGCAGAGTAAGCTTTATCATACAGCATTCAAATGCTGGAGAAGAATCAAGGCAAAACGAATTCTGCTCCTTCACGTCCCTTTTCCTCTGTCCCCTGGGTTAAGTAATACAAACTCCAGGCTGGTCAAGTGAAGTTACTGTGCACTGCAAAGCTGTAAGTGCGGTTCAGCTTTGTACTGAACTGACAGAGCAAGAGTTGGTCGAGGCCTGTCATTTAAACGTCATTAAATAGAACGAAACATAACTGGTCTTTGCCCTTGAGGGAGTCATTTACTCTAGCAAAAATCACACCTAATCGAAATACTAGCTTCAAAGTACCACTTGTAACATTTTTTATTAAAAATTTCCTAACATTCCACAATGAGCATGGCATTTTAAAAACTAGGGAAAGATGCTGAGGCAGCTTACTGTTTACTATTTCCAGCTGAAGTGCATTCACATAGATTAATTATACTGGAGTGTTCAATTCCAATATTTAACGGAACACAAACATTTTTAGATGTTTATGCAGTCAATATATAACTTTTACTAGCATATTTTTGCTGATGTATTGCTGTAAGAAGGAAAAATAAAAGAAAGGCCTCTTATCTGAAAAACTATATGTTGACATTTGCCTTCATTGCTCACAACTGAGTTTTCCTCTGGGAAGAAGTTCTGCTGCGGAGCTTTCATTACTGGCTTTGAGTATGGCAGTCCTTTGCCGAGCTCTGTCACTGACAGATTCCAAAACAGTGAATTGCAAAGTGGTCTGTGATTCATTATTTATAATCATAGAATATTTAATAGACTGTGATATATATATATATATATATATATATATTCATCCGTATTCCCAATATGAACAATACCATCAGGTTTTCATATGAGAACTTGCAAGAGTTACTGCGGTAGAAATATAAACAAGCCGTGATTAAGATAAGTTTCCTCATTCTGCTTTCTAAAATGGTCTTTCCATCCCACTTAGGATTTTTTGTAATATTTTGTCCTGTGCAAAGTATTTCTCAGGAAAATTTATATCAGTCAGCTGTACTCATGATACTTCCTAATACCAATCGCAAAGGTCAGGGTTGTTCAAAGGTGGCGGGATAGTTGGTAATTGTCAATTTTAAAAGTCAGTATGTCCAAAAGTCATTCAGGTAAGTGAACACATAGAGGGGTGAGGGGGTTGGTTCTGCTTTTTCTGAATCCTCAAAAGAAGTCAAATTACCTTAAAAGGATCCGACAGGTCCTTTTCTTTGAGGAGCAGGATGCAGATATCGGAAGATGTGCCAGACAGTTTAAAATTATTAGACAGACATAAGCTTTTTTGCTACGGTACTATTTGTCACAAAGAACTTTCTTAATTATTATTAGGCAATAAAATACTCAGAGGAAAATATGAAGGCATATTTAGGCATTCTGCATGGATCAAACACAATGAGCAAAAATGTTAATACAAGATAGTACAATGTATTAGTAGAAGAGAAAAAATCTGACTTTAAAAGGAGCTACACAAACTAATCACAAAAATTCAATGTGAATTATAAAACTGATATTTAAAGTATATCCTCAATCAGCCTCTCAAAAATATCATTATTTATGTATAGTTACAGGGTTGGGCTTTTTTCAGGATTCATTCTTGGTTTTGTTCTTTATGACAATGTTGACATTTAAGTGCACCGGATTTGCTTAAGTTGCTGCATAATGATTGATTAAGAATGCAAAAGGAAATTTTGTTGATAAAGAAGATATAAAAGAACATATGCTCCCCTCCATGAACGTATTTGTAACTTGTTTCAAAATAAGGTGTATAACATTAATAACCCTGAATTGAGTGCATGGCTGTCCATAAATACCTGCACGACAAAACACTGCATGTCGTTACCAAAACATGTACACAGACCACATTTCAGTAACCTTAAATAAACAAACACATAAAAACAAAACTAACTATCTAAGGAAAAAAATATGATAGATGCCATAGTTACTTTTACCATCCTTTATTATAGTGGATATTCCTGTTATAGTCTGGTTAAAAGTGTAGTTGGTGGTGGTTCTTTTTTTTAAAACATACATATTACAAATCAGGAGGCTTATAGGCAACTTCAGGCAAAGCTAACAACACACTTACAAATCCCTTATCTCCAACAGCATTAATATTCTGAAGGCTGCTTCTTCTTAATTGTACATAGGCAGGACAATTTGCTCCAAGGTTTTATTACATTAATTTTATATAACATTGTTATACATTATTAGATTCTTGCTAAACTATATTCTGCTAAAGCATGAACTAGAGAGCTCATATTAAAAAACATTCTACAGTCTACAGTACCATGTGGTCTAAAAAGTTTAAAATGGTGCTCCTATTTTTAAAATATCCATAACCATGTAACCTGGGAAGAAGATAATATAGGGTTACAAGAACATCAGTTCAGTGTCAGATCTAAAAAGAACACAAAAAATAATCTAACTTTGGAACTGCATCCAAATTCTTCCCTAATCGGTTTGAATAGGAACACTGGTAATATATGCCAGTATAATTAAAGTTATCTTGATGCTTTTTTCTGAAAAGATAACATTTCTAGACAAATTTGGTGCTACAGAATAAAATAGGAAATCACCTAGGTAATTGAAAAATGTATGGGAAAAGTCCCTGTTCTCTTAATTGCAGCATATCTGTTTGAACAGGCTTTTTAAATTCTGCGTGTTTATTCTTAAGGTTTTTTATGCCTATACCATATGGTGATCTGAGAGGGTGGTATTCAGACTTCACCTGGAGCTCTGAATCGTCATTCAGAATGATCCTTCTTGTCTGAGACTTGCCTTTGCAGATCTGAGCATAGCTCCTTTGGTAGCCTAGGAAGCCTTAAAACAGCCAAAAACTTCCTACTGCACTTCGATGTAGACAGGCAATTGGAACCGTAAACTGTCAGCAAACTATCGCTGTGGGAAGCAGGGACAGGACTGAAGGTGACAGGGAACAGCGAGGCGAGACGAGCTGGGCAGCTGACCCAAGGGGTAATGGGACCCAGCCAGCCTGACTGATGCTGTGGTCAAGGAGAGGGCAGTGGATGCTGTGCAGTTTGACCTCAGCAGAGCTTGTGACAAAGTGTCCCAGAGACTCCCTTGCAGCCACACTGGTGAAATGTGGACTGGATAAATGGATGATAAGGCAGATGGAAAATAGGCTGGACCATCAGGCTGGAAGGGTCAGCTTTTGGTCAGTGGTAGAAAATGTAGCTGGCCTCTGTCACTCACAGATGCTAAGGCCAGGACTCTTTAATGTCCTTATTTACAACCTGGACAATGGGATAAAGTGCAATTTCAGGAAATTATACTTCCCAGATGTTCTGGGAACATTTTTAGAATTGGTTAAGGAAGCCTTATTATTAAAAACACATCAAAGAAGAAATGATATGATTGGTTTGCTTCTCTATACATACATTTTGTAGAATAACTAACTGCTTATACTGTCTGTATCAAATATGACCATTTATGTATTTCACTATCGAATAATAAATTATTATGGTCATTTAAAATGCTTCTAATGAGCACCTTGTGCTTAGAAATCAGTGTCTTTATTTAAATATAGTCTATTACTATATAAAGACAGGCTGTATTTCAAACCAGTTTTGTTTGAATATGCTCAATCACCACTTTTGCAAGACAAATGCAAAAATAGGAAGTGTTCTTTTTAATTGAAATCTATAATATATAGGGAAATGCAGATTTCTAGGGTCTAGAGTTCAGTGCAGATTAGTAGGTTTGATTAATGCAGTTATATATACATTCAGAATAAATGCCTAATTCAAGTCCTGATATATGCTGCTCGCTCATCCACATTATTCACAAAACTATAAACCAAAATAAACATGTTCCTGGAATCTCTATTGCTGTAATGAGCCAATGAGGATAAAACCTTTAAGATACTTCAAATCAATGAAGAATCAAAAGCAACATTTCAAAAATCTTACTTGGTGAAAATGTTGCCAAGAGAACTCATACGCTGACACTTGTACACACCTATTAACTCCAAACCCTGGAAATATTTCAGAGAAAAGGTGTCATTGTTCATGAAAGCTTGATGTGTGATGGAAGGTAGAAATGTCACAGTCCAAAGTACAATGCAATCTAAAGAAATAATTTCAGATAGTTTCCTGTAACTCAGATAATAATCACTTAATTCTTTAGGGAAGTTATTAGAGTCCTTTGGGGGAAAACCAAAGCCTCTTCAAGGGAAGGGCAGGAGTCTGAAACACTTCTGAAGAGAATGTGTACAGGCAGATGTTTATGCTCTTCCTTAACTGCAGCTATTGGCCACCATCAAAGAAAGAGCATTAGATTTAGGTACAGATACAAGTTACAGGTACTGGCTACGTACTTGGCTATATGGACATTTGGTCTAATTCTGTATAGTCTCTCCTAATGTTATGCTTAATTTTCTGCTTATGCAGAAGAAAATTATGAAAGTGCATGGAAGCAAAACAGAAGAGTAATCTGTGCTTTGTATGACTTCACAAAGACAAACATGAAGACCCCACAACTTACCAGTGAAAGAACTGGAAATTTATAAAATAGTAAACATAATGATCTATGTAGTATGACATTTTAATCTGCTTACCTGATATATAAACACAAACAATATCTACCAGCAGTTTATCCTCCACAGTACGGAGAAAAGTGCCAAAGTGGAAGTATAATAGAGCAATCCAAATATTAACACACAAAAATTAAAATTAAAATAAAATGCATCTTTTTTTCTGTGATAATTCCAGGAGTTGCATTTTCAGTAAACCACTATACAAAGGTCCATGTACATGTGGAAGGGGGAAAGATCTGGGGAAAATGAAGGAGTTGAAATTATTTTTGACTGGACCAAAAATGGAATTATTTTTCTCAAATTATGCAGGGAGGCATAGACAAAGAAAGATAGTCTGGCTGCGATTCTTCAGAACTGAGTCTTCCCATGGGCAGGGAAGGGCACATTTTAGAAGAAAGCTAGGAAATGTGTTCTCATATTTTCTATGATACTTTTTCATAAAAAACCCCACAACCAAACACACAAAACCTATCAAAACAACAACAGACAAACAAACAAAAACCCCAAAACACTTTGTTTTGAAAAGGCTGTTTGGTAGCCAATTCCCATTACTGTCCTTGCCCAGCGGGAAAAGAACATCAGTGTTTCATCTAAAATCAAAATAGATTAGGTAATGCAAGGTATAGGATACCACTCCATTGAAAGCCTACTGATGAGTAGTGCTCTTGAGACCTGACTGATAAATGGGAGAGGGAAACCACCTGCAGCTTACTGCTAATAGGCAAACACCTAGTCAGGAGAAGGAAAAAGATTAGATCAGGGCTCACCCAAATCAGAGCCATGTCATTAAAGAGGTAATATTGCCACCAGACTTTCATAAAACAGGAATTATTTAAATAATATATTATAATTTATCCTCACAAAGAATTTATTTGAAGAATACCAGAAATAAAGGCACAGTGTCTGGAAAATATGCAGGGAAAAAATATGCAACTTTTCCATACAGTCTTAACAAAAGATATTAGTTATTCTTGAGCTAATACATTTGTAGAAAGGACTAGAATAATTGTTCAACTGTTTCTTCAAACTGAGAGAAATGTTCATTAATTTTTTATGTCAGTAGATGCAGAAAACTCGACTAATTAAGTATTATTTACTTGTCATATTTTTAAATAGCTTTTTGTAGGCTTCCTCTGAAAGATTATGATGTACTACCCAGCATTATTACCACTGCTAACACAGGTTAAATGTTCTTCATTCCAAACAGGCAGAACAATAAAAGGCAGAGGAAAGGTCATTACTTCTCTTTAATATGGTTTTGACTTCCCAGTATTCTTGAGTAACTTATTTATTTTTTTCTAATAAGCTGAACCTATGATTGAAACTGGAATCGAGTATTCAAATTTTGTATTTATATTCTTTTGTCCTGATGTCAGCAATAACTACTACATTAATTTAAACATCTTACTTACTGAATGGTAGTTTGATGTCTTTTTTTCAAGATAAAAACATTCAAAATTCAACCATTCAAAACACAGTTTCCACAACATACTTTAATAAAAGCTTTACAATAAATCCTCAACTAATTCCAATTATGCTTTTATCACTTTTTTTTGGTCCTTTATGCACCTGTAATGTCACTTCATATAGTAGGACAGCGTAGGGTAGATCACCGATTTAAATTTTGTCACAAACTCATTTCAGTTGTCTGATGGGGGGAATAAAACAACAGAAACTGAAATAAATTGAGATATTTGAAACAAAATTTCTGAATAACAAATAAACATTCTGGAATCGGTGTGTTTAGGAAGGGAGGGAAGAGAATTCTAACCAGATCTGGTGCCATGCCACATGGAAGTCTCCTCTGACTGCCTCCTAGACTGTTACTGTACTTTTTCTAAAATAGAATCACAATTCAGCATCTGACTCTTTGCTAGACACCAAAGAAAGCAGTGAACTCTACTGGCATTTTTCTTGTAGAAGTTTATTTTTGTCTCTGTATTAGCTCAGCCACACACTTGCCTGTTCTTAATGCATTATTACGTGCACTTTTGTTGGAAGGAAAATACCAACAGTCTCTGTCCCAAACAAGTCAGTGCACGTGAACAGAAGCAAAGGGCATCTGATGTCTTACTTCCCTGAAGGAGCTGGCAGAAACAGTTCCCCTGTGCCTTGTAATAACTAAATTCCATAGCAAGCAGCCTTAATATAAATAAATAATTTAACAAGGCAATCAATTCCAAGATGCACAAATTTTGGGGGAGGATCTGAAAGAAGATCTATTAACTTTGGATTCTGCTTCCAACTGTGCCACCCCAATGGAAGTGGATAAGTAAACCAGTAGATTTAAAAATGGATTGCCATTTCCCAAGTTCTCTGAATATACTGTTTCTAAAAAGTAATTTGCAAATGTCAGAGTTGGAATAAAATACACTGTCATTGGTATGGAAAAATAGTAAACAAAATAAAGGGAAAAGAAATGTAGATTATAAACTTATTTCAGTGAATTATCTTAAAAGACATAGAAAATGCTGTTGTAGTAATATTTGTAGGAATAAAAACCATTAGATCTCACAGGGTAAAAAGCACCTATGAGAACGTAGATGGTGGAGGTCAGTAAGACTGGCAGCCACTACAGGCTGTTAACATTATTTGTTAAGACACTTGATTAATGGTTTTCCATGACACAATATTGAGCAAGCATTGTATTCAAGAGGAGACAAGATATTGCCCACCAAAGCCACTGAGAAAGATATTAATCATTTCACTAGGCTTTGATTCAGGTCTTAATTCAGCTGAAATATGGCAAGATTTCATCTACATATTTTGCAGTACACTGAAGAGATAAGAAAAGGCTTTAATGGCTTTTTGAAATCAGACATTAACACAATGCCAGCTTCTCATTTTCCTGACCTTCAATTTGGGTACATGACCGACCCATAATGAATTCCACAAATGTTGATACTGCAGAGTACTTTTAAAAGTTTATTTTAATTCTTTAACATACTTTCAGGTACATCTAATAAACAATTCTCTGCCTTCCTACTATGGGAAAGAAGGAAAGAAGAAGGGAAGGGAAGGGAAGGGAAGGGAAGGGAAGGGAAGGGAAGGGAAGGGAAGGGAAGGGAAGGGAAGGGAAGGGAGAGGGAGAGGGAGAGGGAGAGGGAGAGGGAGAGGGAGAGGGAGAGGGAGAGGGAGAGGGAGAGGGAGAGGGAAAAGGAAGAAAACACACCTACCTACCTACCTGCCTGGTTTTCCTTTCTTAACCTGAAAGGAGACATTTTGCCACTGTGATTATTTACTCTTTACTTAGAATCACCATTTTCCCTGCTGGCTTTATGTAAGTGGCTTGCAATAATGGAAAATGTATTTGCTTTTATTAGAGCATAAGGTACTCAACCACCATAAAGCTTATTGTCAAACTAGTGCTGGCTCTGCACAAAATGATTTCTAATGTTCTTCATTTTATTATGTTAAATGAATTCTCTAGTGCAATTATTGTGCAGTGGATCATGGGGGTAATAAGCTAATTGTTACTTGTTTTAATTGCTTAAGTATGAAGTGTCAGTGATTTATAAGTAATGAAGAAGCAGAGACAAAGTCATAAAATACTAAACGCTCATAAGATCAAGTAGTGTACTTCTGCTATGAGGAAGACTATTTCACAATGGCAAAAATTCTCTATGTTCAGAGTTTAAGTAGTAAGCTAAAGACAGAAGGAGGAAAGAATCTGGGCTCCCTACTTCAGCATAGTTCCTTTTCAAGCAATGAAAAATGCACGTTCATTTTAGTAAAATAACTGCTACAGTGTTAACAATACATAAATTATACACTGGTTACAAAAAGGATGACATGAACATTACTATGTATGAAAATATTTTTGTATAGCTTTATGCAGTCAGTGGACCTAAACCAGTCAGTGTTCAATCAGTTGCACTGGTTTTGAACTGGAATACAGTTCTTTTAAGAAGTGATTTATATTAGAGTGATAAAGTAGAGTGTAGCTTTGCATAATACAGAATTAAGTCTTATTACTCATTCGTACTGTTTATAATGAAGCTGTCATACAGTGCATGCTTTCCCTTGATCCAAAATATATAGCTATGAAAATCAGATGGAAATGTTTAATTCCCTATTGCATTGGTCCACAGAGGTGGATGAGAGAAAAGCTGCTTTGTTTCTTGACTTAATATTTTAAGCGGGGTTCTAAATTTCAAAGATTTAATATAAATAAATCTGTATGTGTGAATTTCCAAATCATATTTTTAAAAAGTATTAGATTTATGCTCGTAAGTCTTCAAAACTGTGCAAATTACATAAAGTAGAACAAACTTTCTGAGTATCAGCCCAAGCTGATAAAATACATCTTTTTAAGTTGTTCATCCCCAATGCAAACTGTAAACATTCAGAATACATAAATTTTTATTCTAGTCTGCAAGCTCAAGGAACACAGGGGAAAAAAAAAAAACAGACTCTCATCCAAACTAACTTATACTCTAAGACTTTAAGCTTACTGGTTTCTGATTTCTAGAACTCAAATTTCTGAAATATCACCAGAATATCTTTTACACAGATATTCTGGAAGAAGAGCACATTGATAATCTGTTCTAAGATTTCTCCACTGTTAAAAATGGAGAATCTTCTGTTTTCTTTAAACAACATTTCTTAAGGGTCAATGCCTCGTTACATGTGGCTTGAAAATGTGATATTCCTTCTGCTGGAATTTACCAGTATTTTAATACTTTTAATTCTTTGCAAGGAAAGGATTTTTAAAAGATACAGAAAAGGGAGAATATATCCCATATGCTATAAACATCAGGAATTTTATCAGTTGGAGAGTGGGCATTTTGAATAGGTGTTTTAGAATAAATTCCAATTTAGAGAAGTAGTCAAATAATTCCAAGCAAGGAAGAGACCTAAAAGATAATGGCTACAGAGGAAGAGGATGGGCATTAACATAGCTCCTCACTCTCAAAACAAGTATCAAAAATGTTGCTCTACTTTCTTTGTCTTCCTTTTTGCCTCCTGCATTTTAAATAAATATTGCATCCTGGACTTAAAGTTTCATCGAAAATAACAGACTTGTATAAAAAGTTTCGCCTTTGATTACTGTTTTCTGAAGAAACAAACAGTAATTAAAAAGTCCTCTCTTTATTTTCTCATCTTTATGAAAATCCAGCTGGCAGTCTGTCAAGGAAAACAAATTGCAGAATTTCACATTGAGTTACAAACTTTGTGCTCTTCAGTCACTCACATTCAGATCACACACCCTACTCTGCATTTATATACAAAGTAGAAGAGGTCAGTGACCAAACTCAGGTGTCATGATTTTCTTACAAACCTATGAAAATTTCAGTTTTCTAATCAAAGGGGTTCCATTCAAAATGTATGTTCAAGCTACCTGTAACATCAGTCAGTGACTACATAACAGGTGCATGTGAATACAGAGGAATTGCACAGCTGAAATTATTACAATTTTAGAAATGCAATATAGATTATTATAAAAGTAAAAAATACTGTCATTATCATTATAGATTGTATTTTCTGAAGTAAACTATCATCACAATTACTATTCAAACCTCACTAAGAACTCACTAGCTGGTTATAAAATATTCTTGGTTTTGTAAGCATTTATCTAATATTTTAAAATTATAGAGCCTTGCTAAGAACATGACTCATGGTCACTATACATGTTCATTTGAAACAAACACTGAAGTCTTTGAACATTTGTGCTTCTGTCATTAACTGTATTTGTTGTGGACATACGAGCAGACCAAAAATTGCCTCCCTGTGCCATGCCTGCTCTGAGTAATTTACAGTCTGAAATGTTTGACCGAGAGAGACAAACAGTAACAGAAGGATAAAAATAGGCAGGAAACATCAGCCCTTTTATGCTTACAGAGCATATGGAAGCTAAACCTCTCCCATTCACTGTACTAACTCATTAAAAATTTGTCCATAGGTGTGGAACTGGATCATTACCTCCATACCCCAGCTCAGAGAAAACACCCAGTTTTTAACATTACTCTACATACACACACACAAACAAATAAAAAAAACCTCAGCCCACCAAAAACCTTTATGCTTAAGGGATACAGAACTGCACATAACAGTAGCAAATAACCAAAGACAATATTTTATATCCTTATGAAATAAGACTTTATGTACTTTGGTCAAGTCATAAGTATACATGGAAACTTGTTTGCTTCAATAAACAAGATCTTTTTGATTGTACAGGTCAGTTGCTTTGTTTTTATTGCTTCTGTTCTGCTTCTGTTGAAAACAGAAGTGTTAGGATACACTGAGTGTGAAAGCCCAAAATACAATATTTTGTCAAAGTGAAGATTGCCCTCCTTCCCAAGTACACAAAGAAAATTAAGATCATAACAGAACATAAATAGCCAGCATTTTTTTAATGGAGTTTAGGAAGATACTTTTCACATTGCACAATCACTAATTCCTTCAAAGATATAACACTGCACGTGCTCAGAGCAATGTGAGTACTGTACTGTGTCTGAATGGCTGTTTACCTTCTATTATAATGCTGAAGAGGAAATTGAGCTATATATGTTTTTTATCGGCTTGGGATATCTATCTACTATCTGAAATTACTTCTATTTCCATATCCATTATGTGAATTGGATGTGGAAATTATAGTCTCAGGCTTCTTGCGGCATCTGCACACTAATGCTGATAGCATGTGGACTCAACACCCCTTGGAAATAATTGTATGAGATCACTCACACCATTACATTTGATGCATTAGGTCCATTACATACTCAGAGAGATCTCTGTCCTCACTACCGTAAACTATATCCTTGATAGCTGCTGATATCAAGGAGAGAAATTCACCTTTTATTTAATCATAATAAATGTGATATTTCAGCGTAAAAGCAGTTCTTGAGGAAACTCAACTTCTTGGTCATAGCAGTTTTGCTGATCCCACCCTACGCAAGATGGGCATCTCTTTTTTCTCTTCCATAATGACTGTCAAGAGGAAAACACACTTACTGACCATCTAGTAAAGTTGTCTGTGCTTTCTTCTGCCAACAGAAACTCATATGTAGACATTAGTTATGAAACAGTTCATAGAGATAACAGGCTCCTGGGCCAAGCCAAGAAAGAAGTTCTGCTTTAAGAAGCATACTTAGCTAAACCATCACATATTGCAAGTGAGCTGCAGCTTACTGCTTTTCAGTTTTATCAGATCTAAAAGATATAACAGCAGCAGAAAATAAGCTAAATACTCGTAACAGGACTGTAACTATGCATCTGAATAAATAACTACTCAGATGACACAGGAAAATTTTAATAGTTGCTGGTAAAAAACGGCAATGTCATGCTTAAATATTTAATAACCAGGCAGAGAAGTTAAAATTATATTTTTGACAAAGCAGTTGTAAAACAGCAAACCTTTATTGTCACACAAATTATCATTTACCTTTTCTGAATTTCCTTGTTTCTGCTTTTTCCTGTAAAGCTTAACAGCACAAGCACTGCTCGAGGCTGCTGTGATTTAAAGCAAACACATACAAACAACTATCTTTGCTGTTATTTTGGTGGCTCGGTTCAAAGTAAGTGATATAAGCATTTTTTGAACTTCACAAAGGTAGATCGGTAGGACGCAGAATATGTGTTCAGCTGCTCCCACAGGTGAATCCATATTCATCTGAGGATAATAGCTTCATTCATCAATTCCAAAGATGAAAGGCACATGCTACAATAGGTAGCAAAGTCCCAGGAAGTGGGAAGAAGAATACTTCAGTGAAAATGACTTTCAAAGTTAAGAATAGATGAATCTGGACAAGTATCTGATAACTGACCATTGTTCAATGTAAGATCAACTATGTGAGTAGACAAGATACTATATTTTACAAAGACAATCTATACTTTTCAAGTCTATACTTTTCAAGCCCTATCCTAAAAGATGACATTATTATAATTTCCTGCTAGGAAGATAATTTCCCACATTGGAAGAGGTAAGGATGTACTGCCTTTGGCATCATATAGACTGCAGTACTAACAGGTTTACGGTTTTCAAGGCCCTTTTAAATAACACAAGTACCCAAAATCCCAGAAGTTAGGATGAGGCGGGGGTGTGGGGAACAGTTTGCTTTTGGCTTTCTTTGTGTGCATTTCCCTCTGATTTGCTGAGTGCAAAACAGGTGTGTGAGAACAGAGGAGAGAAACCAGTTCCTCTAGTGGTTTGCTTACCAGCAGGATGGAATTGTTTTTATGGTATGTAAGCTTCCATTTTGAATTTTAAAAATGTTATGGATGCCAGAGCACCCTAAATTCATATACAAGGAATAATAAAGATGCCCAACGTAAATACGTTTCCCTTTGCTCTCAAAATTACATTCCATGAAGAGTAAAGCTTATCACCATTTTACATATAAATGTTAATTACAAGGTAATTAGAAAACTCACTCAAGATCACGAGACATCACCAAACCCACTTTGTTAGCCACTAATCACAATTCATAGGAAAAAAAAAATTGCTGTGGATCAAAGAAAATCCCAAAACCATGATCCATGTTCATGGGTCATAATCATACCATCTCAAAGACCAGAAGGATTGCATGGAGCTTTTGTTGCAGTCCTAAAACTCAGGTCAAGAATATCTAGTGAGCTGTGATAGTGGTTAGCTTAACACTGAGTCTTAACTCAACCCATTTCCGGATTTTGGGAAAAAACCCAAGAAAAATAAAGAGGCTGGTGTGTCTAAATCATGTTCCTTTTCAAGAGTTGCAATGCATTTCAAATGAAAACACACAAAAAAAGCAAAATGCAGTTTGCTTCAGAGTAGATGCTAAGAGGGAGCCTTCAAACTGAGACCGATGCCAAGATAGTTTGCATATTTGGGCTTCATTTCTTTTCCAAGCATTATAAGGAAAAAGGGAAGTAATTTTCCCTAGAGAGTTTTGTTTGTTTGTTTGTTTGTGGGTTTTTTTGTTTGTTGGGTTTTTTTTTCATTTATTTAGCATTATTTGAGTCTCATGTTAAGGGGGAAAACATCACAGAAGCCATAAGAAATTATTGATGAAACTGCATTATTTCCTTGCCATATGTTATTAAGTGACAAAACATCAGTGGAATACATCTTTTCAAGAAATATTTTGAAAGACTCAGGAGCTTTGTCAAACTAGTATAATCCTCTTAGATGTGCCAACACTGAAATAAACTTTATTGCTTCTGGAATTAAGAAGTATAAAGCTGAATGGGGGAAAAAAATCATTAAATGGTTTGATTTTGTATGTTCTTTTTCCCCTCAATCTCAAATGTTTGTATTGAGAGGAGTTCTTATTTTATCTCCCCAATTTTAAGTACCAGCCATCTATATTATCCACAGTATTTGTGGCTAGATAGATATGAACAGCGTTTATATTAACATCTTAGAAGACATGCATTTGCACTTTCAGCTGTTGGAAAATATTAGTTGAACATGTTAAGCATGATAATATGGAATCAAAAGTAGATGTCAGCTATCATCATGTGCTGTCATCTAAAGAGGAACCCAAAATTACAGTCCAATGAGAATAATGACTGGGTTAAATCCGTGCCAATGCCCACTTTTATCATCATCTGTTTGTGACATCCTCTTTCAAAAAACAGAGCTGCACTGGTTATGTACTAGATACTCTGACCTAAAAAATGTATGATATTACTTAAACCTTTCAAGAATTTGGTGAAGCTATTCCACTTTTTCTGTGGGTTTGCTGCTAATGTGGGCACAGACAAAATGGAAAACAGGATGGATGGTAAACAACTGAAAAGATTAGAGAAAAAATCAACTTTTTAGTGAGAGACTGTTACAAAAATGGGCAATAGCACAATCCATTGCGATGACAAAGATTTAGTAAAAAAAAAAAAAAAAAAAAAAAAAGGAAAGTTAATTATAAACGAACATTCCCTATGGATATCTCAGGAGATATGTCTCAGTCTATTTCCTATTGACAGGTGGTAGTGTAAATTAAATGTGGTATTATGAATTCAAATTGAATTTCAACTGCTTATGATCCATACTGTGGCTTTAGAATAGGCTGAGATGATTATAGACTAAAAGCCATAATGAAAATGGGTATCTTTTGTGCCATTTTCTAGTGCCTCTTCCCCCCTCCTCTTTTTTTTTTTTTTTGTAAGAGGACAGATTTACGATGTTCATATAGTATTTACCACCTCAAAAATGTATTATTCTGGATTCTATAAATGTTTTACTTTTGGTTAGGCAGAGCAATAAAGACATGCTCCATGGTACAAGCATAAAAATATAGCACTTGGGGTTAAGGTGGGTATTTAACATGGACAAATGTCAAATCCAGAGGATTATTTTTCAGTCATTAGAACAGAAATGTTGGCATGATGTTATAGTAGGGGTTACCAGTCTCCAAACAGATATAAGACTCTTGGAAAAAAATACCTATGCGTATCTTCCAAACACAGGCTAACTTAGTCTAATAAACATAAGCCAAATGCAAACAAACACCACCCTAAATATTTCATTCTCTCTTCCTCATTTCCATTTTTAGCTTCCTGACCTTCCAGTTTTTAACTTGGTTCAGAATGATGCAATTTATGAATACATTTTTATGGCAGTGCATATAAGCAGCAACACAGGCCCAGAGATGTCCCTGCTAACAATGCAGAAAAGGCACAGAAAAAAATCACTTTCTTGGAACAGTGAAAAAGAGAAGGTAGTGTAAGAAAGAGGGAAAATAGAAACACTAAACTTCTCTCTCATGCTCACTGTGGAACTTTTTTCCCTTACTCTTTTTTCTTATCTCCTTGCTCCCTGCTACTGGCTCAGAGCAGCACAAAATCTCACCGTAACAATACAGCTGGGAAAGAGGCATCTGCAAACTGCTGGGATCACCGTACTGGCCAAACTACAATTGTTTCAGAGATACACAGATACCGCAGAAACAAGGGGTCATAGAGATCCATTCCTTCAGAAGGGTCTAAAAATAACAAAACATGAGTATTCCATGTAAATCACCCTGGTGCCTGTGATGTGACCATTGCTGTACATCAGGTTAAGCATATTGTTTATACATACACCGAGAGCACCTACTAGGATCTTAAAGCCAAGCATTTAAAACCAACATTAAGAAAATCCTGAAATGATTTAGCCACCTAATCTCCTAGAACGTGTCCGTGCTACAATCTCCACTCAGTGTAAAGGACAGATAGTGCTAATTAATACCAACAGCTGTGATGGTTTTACAGTCACACAAGCAACAGTTTGTTATAATGAGCCTCCTTCACGTAATAAATCTAAACCAGAAGACTCTTACTACTAAAATATTCACTGATACAAGCTTTAATTATTTGACTAGGAATCTATTATTACCATTTCACAGGACTATACAGAAAACTTAATCCGACATATGAAGTTCATTTTGCAAATATCTTCATTAAACAAAGCAAGTGAAAGGTAGCTGAATCAAAATAAGCAATTTTTTGTAAAAAAAAAAGCACCTCCCCATAGAAGTTTCAGTTCAAAAGAATGGGGTGGTTTTCTTTACTTATGTTAATAAAATGCAATTATTCATTACATTTGGAATGATTAAACATAAATGCAAGAATAAAATGGAATGTTCAACCTTTCTGAAGATGGAAAGGGCTCATGTACCTTTACAACATCCCCTTAATTTATTTAATATATTCCTCATACCATCTGGTCTGACTCACTCAAAATGTAAAAAAGTAGATCACAATTAAAACATTATAAATCTAACACAACTTTAGACTGAACACTTTAGATTATATCATCATTGTTAAAAGCTGGGCTGTCAGTAAAGTGACAGATGATTCCACGGAAGCTAATTCAGCAGATACTTTACAATGTTCTCTTTGTTAAAAGCATCTGTATATTGATTTCCATATTTGTATTTTAAGACAATGGCATGCTCAGAAAAAAAGAGCTCAATGTACAAATGAGGCATGGAATATCTGTCACTTGTCAGATCTGGACTGAAATCTGGAGACATAAAAATGTCAGGAAATAAAATATTTTACATCTGCATGGAATAACTAGTCAGGCAATTTTCACTCAATTTTTTTTAGGGAAAAAACTGCAGAAACTGGGGTGAAAATAATTTTGGCTAAGTTTTTACAAGTCTCTCTTTCCTTTTAAATTCCAGTAAATTTGAAAATAGCAGAAACATTTTGAGATTTACATGTCTTTTTTCCCATTAAATTTTACTATAAAAAATAATTTTGTAATATTTTTTTCAGTATTATTTTAATTTCCATCAAAAAGAATTCCTCCAGTTCTACAAATGAGACTTGCATTATGAAAGTCCATGACCATGTCAGCAGATGAAAGAGAGACATATTAATTGTATTTATCTATTTTTGGTTGAAAGTCGCAAGGGTCAAACTGACAGAACTAGATTAGAGTGTAAAAACCCTTTCCTGTTTATTCAAATGCAAATAAGTAAAATCAGAATGACAATAATAATTACCATTATTTCTCCTGAATATCTATATACAGATAGGACATGAAAATATGTGGATAGAAACATTTATTTTTGGTACATCCTGGCCTCACCCCTTTTCTTTTTTAATGAAATATGACACTGGTTGGGTCACAAACTAGGTCATTTTTCAACAAACTGGGCAGAAATCAGCAACTTGCAAACCACAACAGTCTTGGGAAAATGAGGGATGTTTTCTACATAATTGATTCCCCAAAGGCAGAAAAATACTCCCCGCCCTGGTTTCAGCTGGGATAACTTTCTTCACAGCAGCTGGTGCGGTGCTGTGCTTTGGGTTTGCTGTGAGAACAACGTTGGTGACACACTGATGGGTTCAGTTGGTGCTGGGTGATGTTTATACTAAGCCAAGGGCTTTTCAGTTTCTCCAGCCCTGCCAGCGAGAGGGCTGGGGGGCACAAGGAACTGGGAAGGGGACACAGCCGGGACAGATGACCCAAAGTAGCTAAAGGGATGTTAATTCCATAGAAGGTCGTGCTGGGTATATAAACTTAGGGGGGAAGAAGAAGGAAAGGGAGGACATTTGGAGTGATGACATTCGTCTTTCTAAAAAAACGTTACACATGATGGAGCCCTGCTGTCCTGTGGGTGGCTGAGCGCCTGCCTGCCCATGGGCAGTGGGGAATGAGTCCCTTGCTCTGCTTTGCTTTTGTGTGCAGCTTTTGCGTTACCTATTAAACTGTCTTTATCTCAGCCTACAAGGTTTCTGACTTTTACTCTTCTGACTTTCCACCCCATCTTGCCGCAGGCATGTGTGTGAGCGAGCGGCTGCGTGGGGCTTAGCTGCCGGCCAGGGTTAAACCATGACACTCCCCAACACAAGCCGATGTGACTTATCCCACAGAGAAAATGCATCTTATGCCTCCCCAAATTCCTACTGATAAAAAAATCTCTTTAATTTTGAAGTAGTAAATATCACAAGCTAACAAAAGAAAAATATCACTTGGAATAATCTAAAATATCATACCTATATATTCATATATGTATACACGTGCCTCCCTTATAAAGAGATATAAATAGTGTTCTTTAATACTGTACTATGAGGACCAAATGCTACGCTGGCATATTACAAACAACCAACCTTATCTATTTATTTTTTTAACCTTTTATATAGACATTATTTTCTACTTTTCACCTTTCACTAGCAGAAGTAAAAGCCTTTAGTCCATAAGGTTTATGAGAAGAAGAAATTCCTTTTAAAATTAGAAATAAAAAAAAACAATTGATGCATTGCTACAAGATTTATATTTGCACAGAAGTCTCTTTCCTGGGTGTGAATGCAATACACTGAGAATCTGTATGGCATAATATGATAATATTTTTTTAGGTTTCTTTTGCTTATCCTTCGAAGCGCAGAAAAAAGGAGAAAATGAAAATTCAGATCAACATAATATATTGTGAGTGGCATCTATTTTAGTGCCATGGGTGCATTTCCCCAGTTTAACTTTTACCGTGCTTGGGCTGTAATGGAAGAACATATCTGCACATCATCACAACCCATCAGAGAACCAGAACCCCACTAGCCCTGCCAATGCAAGGAGGAAAGAGGGTTCTCTTTTATACTAACCTTATTTAATTTATCCTATTTAAAGTACCATAGTTTTGAATTAGATGTAATTGAAAACCTGCAAAACAAGGTGAAATGGAGTTTTAGCTGAAAAAGTAAATAATGAGAGTTAAAGTGATGCATGTTACCAAATACCATCTATCTAGATTCCCACCAGTTAAACAAATGTCAAGGTATTGATCTGTTCATACAATAGTTCAGGAGGGCCTAGTCTTGAATCTCCTACAGCTCTCAAGAAATTCAGGTGCAGCTCGCACTCCAGGGCTAGATTGTGTATCTGAAAGAAGCCCGTGCTGATGTGGGGGCCGTGGGTTTTGTCAGGGGGCCTGGCACCTGCAAGCAAGACAAAAGATACCAGGGGTTTCTTTGGCAAACTTTATGGACTCATCTGCATGCTGAGAGAGGACATACAGGACCCTTGGAAGAGTACAGTCACCTCAGCAATCTGTACCCAGAGCTGGTCACCACCACCATCGTTCCCTCCAATGTAATGTATGTACGGGAGGATTTTGTTCCTTTAGGAAGCTTTTGGCGTTTGTTCAGTTCAGCAAGGCAATTGGGCCACCTCTGCATTAGGCAGCAACTGCTTTGATGTACTGAATCTCCGTATCTGATGTAGACTTAAAAAAACGGGCCAAATACTGAGAATGGGCTACTGAGAAACAGACCACCATGCAAACAAGGCAAAGCCCAGGGTGGAATCAGCTCCCCAGGCACTGGCAACAGGGCAGCTCCGCTCTGCTGGAAGCTCCTGCATGTGCCACTTCATCCATCACACTTAGATCACCCTGCCCTCACCAAACTTCTTTGCCTATGGAGTTCAGAAATCATTCTTAAAAGACTTCTGCAATGCAGCTGCTAATTATTTGGTTTGGGGAGCCTGGATAAAAAAGTGGCTCAAACTATTCTCTCCAGTGCTGTTTCACTAAAAGGGAGCCAAATCCAAAATATTAGCATCATCTTATTTTGAATATCTGCTCAACCTTTTGTGAGCTGCATTTTAGTATCTCAGGCAGGCACCACTTGATTTGTGAAAAGAATTTAGAAGCACAGGAGATATGCTAATTTCCCAGCTTATTATCCTGCCTGACATCCCCTTTATTTTTCCTTTTTCTTCCTGTCATGAACTGAGAAGGTCCCAGATGGAATTGCTAAATGAAAGCATTTGTGTCCACTGCTCCCTACAGAAAAAATGTTAAGGGAGAAAGTCTGTGGGAGTACAAAGATCGGGTGAGGAGTTAAAGGGAGAACAAAAGGTATCGGTGGGAATATAGATGAAAACAGGCAGGAACTGAGAAGAACAAAGACTATGCATGAAAGAATAAATATTAACTGCCCTCCTATACATATATGCCCTTTCAACCGAATATGGAGCTCCTCAAACTGCTTTTTAGCTACTTTCTACTGAAAGAGCCAAATCTGGTTTCTAGTTTTCATTAAAAAGTAGATCAAGAGCTCTTACACAAGTAACAATTAATCTGAACATCTTTCGGTTGCATTTGCTTACAATGTGGTAAGAAAAGTATTTCTCATTGCAAAAGATACTCAGCCACTTCTCACACTTTTTGCTTTTAAATGCAAATGGAAGAGAACACCCTCAGCAGTACCAGGAGGGTGCTGCTGCCCAGTGCAGTGCTGATCTGCCCCAGGAGCCAGCCTGGAGCCCAGCAAGGCAGGTGGCACTCACAGCAGTTTTGCTTTTTGAGCCTCACCTCATCGTGCTTTGCTGCACTAAACTTCTGCCCTGCTTATAAACATCACCGCTGTAATTTTATTATGAACACTTAGCGTAGCAAAGTGCGTTGGGACAGTATTTTGCTTTTAGCTTGTTTCTGGTAATGACCATGATGGGCAATAAAATCTGTTACTAATGTTCAGCTTGGTTCAGCCAACACTAGACCACCGTAAAGAAACAGAACTGCTGATCCAATGGTTTAGAAACAGACCCTTTGCCTCACTGTCACGTGTTTAGATCCTGCTTGCTAGTGATTTATAGCTGCATGTTCCCTGGCCTATATTAAATTAAAAGAGAGTGAGATGACTAACTACTTCAGAAACATAAAAGTAATTGGAAGACTACTTTGTAGCTTCAAGGAAAGGGTAATAAAATGGATTCTGAAAGACTCTTTCACTGGAGGGGTAGTGGTAGGGCTTTGTGTAGCAAACTTGCATGGCACAATAGAAAAATCACACCTTTCTTCTTTAGACAGCTGCCCTGTCACCTTTTACCCAAACCCATGTAAATGAAGAAACGAGCACTGTTCTGTACCTGAATAGCGTATGAAGTAACAGTGTGCAAACAAATGAGATGAAACAGATCATCCACGGCTCGCTGTAATCACCTACAGAGCTGAAGTAGATGAATGAGGGACATCCATACAGATTTTACTGCCACTAGTATCTTACTTTTTTCCTCCTCAGCAGTTGCAGAGAACATGTAATTACATGTAGTGATTTGCATTAGAGAGTAAATGTACGTTCCTTTCGTTATTCATTCACAGGTTAGATTGACTTTGTATATCAAGACATACATAAAAATGTAATCATTTCATTGTCAGGAGCCTAAAGCTAACGTTAATTACAGTTTGAAACTTCGATTATTAATGCATCTTTACCTATTGAAGTGTGAAATAAGCAATAGTAGTTGGAATACACCAATTAAATTAGCTTTTGAGACTGGAATTCATAAATAGGATACACTATCTTGTATTTACAGTTAAAGTCATAACACAACATGCAAAAGCTGAAGGGCTCTGTATTCTAAACAACAATACACCTTAACATTCCTACAAGGAATGAGAAATATTGGGTTTTTTCCATAAACCTATTGCCAAATTATAAATAAACAATAAGCTTTATGTCCTGTGAGAGCAGCTGCTGTATTTACTCTAGTCAGTCAACTATTACAAAAATCAAACTCACCTTTCTCATGAATCTTGCATTAAGATACATACCCACACCCCCTAAAAAAGTTAATGGATTCTATAGCCAGAACTACGCAAATATTGAATGCAGGTATTCAAGAACAATAATTCAAAGAATTAATAGATTTTTTGCTAGCTTATACAATTTTTTCTTCATTTTCTAAGTTTGTTCATTTCACTTTGTTAAGTTGGAAAGTCAACAGTAAGAAAATGTATCACCTAATAAGTTAATATCTTAAACACTTGGGGAAGGAAGTGTATATATAATTTACAAGAAAGCACTAATGTTTTGATTACATTGCAATTTTTCAAGGACAGAGAAAAATTAAAATTACTTATAAAAATAAAGCCTTAAAGAACAACAGATTTCAACTTCTGTTCAACTGTGTCAGTTTTTACACTGCCAAAAATTTATTATCTTCAGTTCCAGTATAGAACAAAATTGCCCGATACCTTTTGCTCCTTATAAATTCTCACTTTAAAGTCTCTAATTTTAATGAGTTAGTTACTTCCCTTTTTGTATTTGTTACAAATTAGTGCTTTTTAAAATTAGTCTTTTATAAACTTTCATCATTCCTCTCCTGGTATCCTTACTTTTCTTCGAACCACTTCCTTTTCAATGCAAGGCACCTAGGATAGGCAGTGTGTTTTCTGAAATGATGCACTGAAACATACATAAATGTGTTGTGATCACTGGACAATCTTACTCATCCTTCAATATGATCAAGAAACCAACCATCATACTGTAAAAATGCTGGGGTTTTTGACATGCTTTGAACAAGTCCTCACCTAGGAGAAAGTACTTGGTAACTGCATCATAATTTTGTTCACATTTTGTGTTATCTTATACATTAGTTACAATTGGAATTGCCAAATTATTATTAACATGAATGACATTAATTTAAATTCCTACTGAAGAGTAATTGGTAAAATGCCGCTCCAGAAACAAAGAGATTTAGAGGGGTTTTTTTGTTTGTTTTTGTTTGTTTGTTTGTTTTTTAATTATAGGCTGTCAAAAGCAAATTTGACTTTACTAACCTGATATCATTGAAAGCTGTGAACTCTGCACCTCAGTACACCATCAACAGCTCTTGAAAAAGCATTACTCGCTTCAATTAACCAATCTGCCATCAAAACCAGCAACTTTTTTTGGACATCTGTCTATAGATGAGTCCATACGTGATTCCTTTACAGACACTGTGGCTTAGAAGCTTAGAAATCTTCAACATGCACATTTTTAGCTTTTTAAAAAACAGAAACATCTTTGTGCAATAAATTACTCATTATTAGTTACAGACAGCTTTAATTACACATACTGACTTAGACTGAAAGAAAAAGTCTGCACAAAGTGATCTAATAAATTAGATATAAAGAAGCATGAAAAGACAACCTGAAATTAGTATCATAAAAGGAAATTGTTCTTCAAATTTTAAAGTAGATCATAAGTTTAAATTTAAACAAGGAATAGATTTTTTGTTAATGCTTCTTAGAAAATTTACTCCTTTGAAAGCAACACCAGAAATAAGGGACCAAAAAGTGGGGGTGAGTGAACAATAATTAAGTAGCAGTTCAGAGAAGGATTTTCAACATCTTTCTGAAGTCATGAGTACACTAAAGAAAATCATTTAAGGAGTAAAAATAGCATGAAAATAATTTTAATCCTACAGAAGACAATATGTAATCCAGCACAAAGTTAGTGACATGTACAGTTGACACCTTATCTCAAAAAATACTGTGTTATAAAATTAACCAATAAAAATATATATTTTGACTTGAATTTATTGCTATTGGGGTTTTGGTTCACTGGGTCGTTCACTGAACTGACCCCCAGTTTCAACTCATGACAAGAAAAAGACAGAAGCGCTTCAGGGCAATCTGAAACGGAGCTATGGTGATAGACAGTGGTTTAGAAGGAATCAATGATACAATGGATTAGTAGACAAACTGATTAATTGGCTAATTTACCAGTGTGCTGGGGATGATTAGGGTAGAGTGTCCGGGGGGAATCTAGGACGGAGCTGGGAATTGGCAGGTCTGGAAAGATCACTCACTTGTCCTTATAGATACTGCTGTCCTGATGTACCTCAAACAGCCAAAATTCAGGATGCTAAGGTTGTTAATATGGATAAAAATTTCAAAGAATAATAATATCTTGATGCAAACGAGCTTCTTTTAAAAGAACATGCAAAGTCCTGTAAACAGACAGGGAAAATATTCAGGAGACGGATTTGTTGTTTACCTTCCCTCAGAGTTTTAAGTCCCCTGACTTCTTTCCTCAGGGCTACAATGCCAGTGCTCTGACACGTTCTTACTGCCTTCCCCATCATTTCGTTTTTCACCTATGTCCTTCAAGTAAGACAACCTCTCCTGAAATAACAAAGGCCCAGTGCTCATGTAGCTCACATTCCTGAGTGGCCCTGGGCTGAGCTTTTTAGGCTAACACCTTAAAAGCTTTTAATAGTGCCTTGCAACTTGCTCAGGCAGGGGGCCATAACCCTGCTCCCCAGCTCCACTCACAGCCTTTCCTCTTCCCTTCCTGGCCCATTTCAGTGGGACTAAATCCAGATCACAGCATTACTATCGGAGTGTCTCGGCAGTGCAGAGTCACTTGGAAATTTCCTAGTCAAGCAGAATTAGAAAGTGCTCTGTGGAGACAGTTTACCTCTTCCTGAGATGAGGCAATAGCTAGCACAGCTTTGGAGCTTGCAGGTTTTGACTTTTTTTTTTTTCTACCCTCTAAGCTTGAAGAAGTCCTGCAAACCAGCTGGAGACCTCAAGTGTCAGCCAGGCAGAGAAGATGCTATTTCACTTGCTCCACTGTAGCTGCATCTGAACATCCAGTATTCCTGACCATAATCAGGGACACAACCACACTGAAGAAACAAATAGGTCAGAGCCATCCCACTGTGGCGAGTACAGAAGCCAAGCCACAAACACTGGGATTTCTTTAGAACATTGTGATGGCAGAGGTGACCACAATGGTCCGCACTGTGCTTCACAAGTGTAGAAAGTGGAGTACCTCTAGGTGCACCTTGACCCCTGTTGTGTAGGAGGCCCACATTTACTCCCTCTAAGCAAGTCTAACAGCTCTATATGTTATCTAAAATAGAAAGTCACTTAGCTGTTTCTGGGTCTTCTGTATGTTCATTTCAACTACTACACCAAAAATGAGGACCAGAACTCATAATCTTGGATTCAAATCCAATTCTGGCAGAAGCTTGTTTGGATGCCCGAAGTCGAGCATTTCTTGAAGTTTTTCAAACATCTATCACTTCCATGTGCCATTGTATGACATTAAGAGTGAGACATTTAAATGTGATGAGGAGGAAGCAGTTTGGAGCCTTAAACTATCAGGGTCCACTGCTGTTGTTTAAGGGAACTTAATGCTACCATGAATCTTGAGCAGAAAAAAACCCCAAAAAACAAAACAACCAACAAATTTCTCATCAAATAATTTTTAACAAGAACAGATTGAAAAACCTCATTTAAGAACAAATAAGGAAGAGCACAATCTAAATTACAGGGCTCCACAAGCTTTGCAGTGTTCCAGTAGCTAAACAAATATCTTGCCGTTTACTATGTAATTTAAAATATTGCCAAAACCTCTTGTGATAAGATCCTGTAATTTATAGTTTCTTGTATCTTTTCTGTAAATCCAACAGATTATATATGTCAACTACATTGCACCATACTGCAGAATTCATCAAAAAAGACTGTGACTCAAACAAGCTTTAGTTCATTTCTAAAAACCTGCTGGAAAATTAATCTCACTGAACACCTGCACTGTTATTTCTGTACTTGTTCTGACTCATTATTAACTCATCTTTGCAAGGGGAAACATAAAGAAGCAATAAGATATTTCAAGCTACTAGATTCTGATGGGAAATCTAAAATTACAATGATCTTCAGAGGAAAAATTCAGTAGAATTAATCCCATTACAAATCTGACACTGTATTTCACACAACATAGACTAACTTTATGTTAGGAAAGTTTCTGTTCTTTGCCATTTTTGATGGGACCATGTTAAATTAACTTTATGGTTTTAAATCAGCATAAACTTTAAAAGATAATCACAGACTGGTCAGGGCTGGAAAGCACCTCTGGAGATCATCCAGTCCAACTCCCTACTAACTCATGTTCTCCTAGAGCAGGCTGCACAGAATCACATCCAGGCGGGTTTTGAATGTCTCCAGAGAAGGAGAGGGTATTTTTTAATTATTTGAGCTTGTGAATTGATCATGACATTCAGTAGATCAGAGGCTTTGTACATTCTTATTTATTGTAAAGCAGTGGGAAACTCAGTTTACCATAGTGAATTGTTTGAATTTAGGGTCTGATTTGGAAAGGTGTGCTAGGCATAATGATTCACGTAACTGCTCAAATAGTTGTTTAGCAGGTGACATACCAGACCTACACATGCAAGGGGTTTAGATTGTTGGGTTTTATTGTTTTTAATTCATGACATGTCCATTATCTTTGCTAGGTTCCTTATTAACTTTGTGAATCTTCTTCCTTCTATAGTACAGAAAGAAATTTGCTCTCAAAGTGTAGATGTTAACTCAGTAAAACCAGCACTTACATGCCTTTCTCAAAATGTCTGTTAATGGGTATTTATACAAATGTGCATGAACAAAAAGAAAGAAAGAGGAGATGAAGAATTCAACAATATCAGTTAAGTGCCTATAACATTACACTGTTTTTCAGAATTATCTGGCAAAATAAAACACTGAGATTAACCCTCAAGTAGAAGAAGCATCAAATACATTTTATTCTTTGCTATCGTGCCAATATTCGAATGATAGGTCAAAATGGGAAACATATATTTAAAGATATTTAGCCAAGATAAAGCTGCACGAGGTCCGGATAGAGCCACAGCAGTAGTGTGCTATTACACAAGAAACTCCTGACTTCGTAGGGTTATAGCTTTACCATTATTAGGATTTATTTCTTCACAGTTACAACTGCAGATAAAATAATATTGCTTCTAGCTATGCTAATATTACTAAGTATACTCTTTGCTGTATTTAACACCTTGTATTAAGGGGAAAGACAAAGTAAATGTGTCATCTAGCAACAGATCTAAGAAAAATGTGAAAAATTAATAAAATTTTCTTTCAAAAACAACAACAGCAAAAAAACTCACGTAGTTCTACATATATAAACACATATGTTCATATTGGAATAAGCCAGTAATGGAAATGATAAAATTTGACCACAGATTTGACTTTGAACTTAAAAGAACTGTCTTAAGGAAAGAGAAACAAATACCTCTTTATGGCAACTCACATATTTCAGTAATTGACAATTCCTTTTAAGGAAATCGATAAATATTTTTCATTCCTCTCCTATACTGATCCATCTCAGGTTAAATATATCCTGACCCGAATAAGTCAAAATTTCTTAGGCTCTGAACTAACTTTGAAAATAATTTCTTTTCTGCCTCATGGAGCATCAGTATGGCTATAACCCTGACTGAACACAAAAGCTTATGGTCAGTGATTTCTACGTGCAATGATTTCAAGGGGTGAAATCTTGAACACAAAGTTGCTAAGGTATGTCCCTAGGTTTAGAGAGTATGATCACTTAAGTTACATCTTTAAAGTTTTGCCACACCTGAGATACATTTAAACCTCATTTCCTCCAGGTCTCTTTCTCAATCAGACCCTTCTTTTCCTCTTAACTCCCAACTTAATGTCTCTTCAAGCTGCTATTAATTTTATGATCCTTCTCATGTTTGGTGCCTGCTCAGACCAAGTCTTTTTCATCCTCTACTATCTCATTCATCAAGTTTCATTCCTTTTGAATAGGACTGTAAATCTCACAGTTCCCTCCTTTGAATCAACCATGCTGATTGAGTAAAGCTACAGTGGAAGTAAAAAAAATATTTCCCCTGCTTTTAGGAAGTTCTGTTTTCAAAGGCCATCAATCTTAATGAGATTCATGAGACTCAACCTTTAAAACACCTTTTTTTGGGGAAAGTGGGTATTCAAAAGGACTGCCAGACCTCGTGGGGTCAAGATTAAGTAGCAGAAATATATGTGGTATGTGCTGCATAGAACTCTTGGTTTGGAAAACAAGTTTCAGATTAAGTTAAAAAATTAACCAGAACACTACTGATTTCTATTGCTAAACATCTTTAAAACCATACACAGAAATGTATATAGTGTTCCAGCATTTATTTGATGACCTGAAAGCATAATGCAACTCTCAGAGGACTGTACAGGTTTCAGTAGATTTTCAGTTGAGCAAGTTTGTGAATTGTGTGCTTATGCTCTGCCTGATACAGGTCACTGCCATTCACTCACTTTTCTAAGTGTTGAAGTGATTCATTAAATTTGGGAAAAAGAAAGAAACGCTCCAAGACCAGTTTTTACAGCAGCAGGCAATGCTTGCTATTTTCACTGTGTATTTTATCTCCAGCCATTGCTGAATAACTCAGTCAAAATCCAAAGCCATTACACTTTGAACAACCTGCTATTAAGTGTAGCAACAAGGTATCTCAGGAAGACTTCAGTACCGTCTGAAGTCATGACCAATTTTCTAAAATGACAATTAAGATGGAAAGAAGTTAGCAACAACACTAATGGCTGAATAGAAAAATCAATGAGTGTTTCTCCATTTTGGGCAGAATTTTAACAAATAAAGATGAACTTAATCTTATATAAACTAGCCTGTCACATAAATGAAAACACATTATTGAACTCTAATGCCTTCACCAAGCCTATTCTGAGCTACCCACTGACGTTTTCAGGAGATGCTGGGTGATGGATAGATTCTCTCGGTAGCTCTGAAGTTGCCTGGATGCCAGAAGCCTTGTGGCCAGCTGCTATGTTGAACTTTCAGGGGGGTCAGATTGCAGTGGCCCAGAGTGGTAAGGTGCAGAGACAGAAATAACAGGAGTAAAACTTCAGGTTTGGGTGTGTTGTTGTATTTTTTCTCTTTCCATGCTTTCTCCTGGGCACACCACATGACTGCACTCACGGAGCCTTTGAGCTTATGAAGGTTCCTACCTACGCCTTCAGAAAAATGCCATGATGTGCATAAAAGACATTAATACATAATCTTATTATATGGCAGAAGATGAATACTAACTAATAGATATGTTTCTAACAGTAACTGTTACACATGACCACAGACCTGAGTTAGTTCATTTTTCACTACTGGACTTTGCTTCAAAAAAGCATGTTTAAAATAGAGAATGAATGATGTTCCATAACCTGACCCTCCAATCTACTCAAATTATGAAAAAAGAAAAGCAAGAGATACTTCCTTAATTTAAACTCACCTAGACAAGAAGATGCCTGGAAGGAGAGTGCTCTTCAATTTAGAAAACAAAGTAGAAATCCTAACTTCCAATTTCAGGTGGAAGAGAGAGCCAGCTGTCATTTAGAAGTAGTCAGAAGCAGCAGAATGTTTTAAGCAGAAACACAACCAAAACAAGCAGAAAAATAACCAACACAACAAAAATGTTCTTGTAACACAGCTACATGCTATAATTCTGTTACTCTGTGACATTCCTCCTCCTTTATATGTATACATCTGTACACCTTGATGACAATGGCTCATTTAGGTCTAAAATACTTATGCTTCAGAGAAGAGTATTAAGGCACAGTATTGCGGCAAGAAATGGTATACAATTTTGTCATAATCTTATTCAATCACCAGCATTATAAAGTGACAAGCTTTTAATTACTTGAGTTATTGTCTGTAAATTCTCACTATCCACAGACATCTAACTTCTTTGTGAGTACTACTAAATCCTTGGTTTCAAGGATAACTTCTTTATAAATGTGTTTCTTCTTTTTAACTCCTACTAGAATGTGTTAGCTCAGTACTGGTTCTATTAGGAAGCAATATCTTCAAGACAGAAAGCTAATTGCCAGGGTTCAAAAATTCAGTGATGATTAAAAAATCACATTAAACTATTAAGTATATCCATGAGTTAGCATCAAGTGACCTTAGAATCTTTTTTTTTCTTTATTTCAGCATAAAATCAGAACATTCCTCCTTCGTTCATGATTTAGTCCTCTTCAGTTACGCACACCACCATCTTGATAACAGCAATAAATGATAAATGTGTCTAAAACATGTATTCAAGAATTGAATTGCATCCAAATTGCCCAGTCTTCTCTCTAAATGCCACTGAGAATCAGTACAAGTGATAAAATCTTAAGTGAGTACCATCAATTAGATACAGTTATAATGAAATAAGCTGTATCATAATGCAATCTGAGCAGTGCAAACTTTTGAGGGTGAAGCCTCAAATAAGAAAGCAGTGCTGGGAGAGATTTCTAGCAGAAACCAGTTAAACTTAGTTCTTTTACCCGAAACGAGGACTTAAAAGCCCAGTTTAATTTATAGTAAAGCTCTGCGAGCTTCTCTACCTTCTTCCTTCATGCCCCCCAAATTGGTGTAAAACATGCAAATGAGAGTGCACGCACAGCAAACTGAATTGGACACACTTCTGACCACAAAAGAGAAAATCTTCGAGGAAAGAGATCAAGCCATGTTTTCTTTGAGCACTGTGTTACCCTGCTTCTGTAAGAGAACTACTCTGAGGAAGGGATGCAGCTGCTTGAATATTAGGGAGCATAATGAATAGATTTTATTCCATTTGTAAACCACACTGGATCACTGATAGGAAATAAAACCAAAGAGTGGAAATCTTCTCAGAGTACTGATGTGGCCCCAGAAGATTTCCTCCTCCATATTTGTTGCTTTGGGTTATGTCAGTTTGTTTTATAGCTGCAGTAATTTTAAATGCATTTTCCTCTCCTGTGAGATGCACTCTTTCAACTTTCCTTGAGGGAAGCTTGAGGCACTGATTTATGGTCAGATATGTGTGAACATATCTGACCATAAAACACACCGTACTTTAGTATTTACTGCTAGAAGACAGAAAATATTCCATATTCAGTGTCTGAGTTACATTAGCCCTCTTGCTGTATGCAGGTACCATACCACTCTGTTAAAAATAAAATAATAATAATAATAAAAATCTTGTTTAATAATTATTTCTAAAGGTTTTGCAAATGTAGCATATCAACCTTTGTTAATGGTAAAACGGAGACCTGTAATGTTCTGCTTTTATTTACAAAGGAATCATAATCTGGAATTTTCAACCTACCCCTTGATAAAAGACGGAACCTGGAAGTGCTTGAAATTTCCATTATCAGATTTAAAACTCTTTTCTTCTCATTCTAATGTACAGAAATTGGGTAATAATGTTAAAGAGTCAGAAATGTGTAGAAGAGGGAATCATCCATGCAGTAAATTCCAAATTTGTTCTTTCTACAGTTCTGAGTTAGGAAGAAATGCAATTAAAAGTGCAGGCAGCCCACCTGTTAGGCTGCCTCAGTGCTCAGGTGGTGGGCTTCTGTGGCTGGGAAAGAACGGGATGGCAGGAGGAGCAGGGACTTGCCAGGCTTGTGTGCCCTTGGCTCCTTTGGTAGCCTTCCCCGCTCGGCAACGAGGCCAGGCTGGCAAAGCAGGGCTCCCCAGCATCCTAACCAGAGGAGAGATGAAGTCAGGTATGTAAATCCTTCTTCCGCTGGACTCTGCCTAGGTTTTTTACTCATCAGAATAAAGCTTTCATACAACACACCGCAGTTTCAACAAGTCAGTGGTCAGAGGGCATTTCCACGTAGATCTCTGGACATACCTGATAAAGATCTTACACTCTGTGCAAAGGGCACAAAAGCACAGCAACACAGCGGTGTCAGCATGGCATTGCCTGGTGGTGCGGGCACGTAAGAAATATTATTTGGATTGAAGCTGTGTTGATGCAGAAACTTCTGAGCCAACACGAAATTTCAGTAATATCTAAACCTCCACCCTAACTTAAACTGGAAGAGCAAAGAATGCGAGAGATATTCAACTTTATTACAACCAGAGGCAAGGGTTTCTTTCAGCAGGTTTCCTGCTCCACTGACAGTCCTTCTCGCAGATGCAGGGACACACACTGGAAAACCACCGCTTTTGCCCTGTCTGCAATATTGATAGGCAAAATGGGTGAAAAGAAATCCATCCCATGATTACTCTGCATTTACTATGAGAACATGGATCTGGTGACTGTTATTCTTAGTCAGTGGAAGTATAGAAGTAAATGATTTTCTTTTAATTATAGTTTTTATTTACTGTATTAACATTTGAATTACTAAGAACTACAGGCTTATTCGTGCAACACGACTAAAAATAATGAAGAAGTGTGATTACTTACCCAGATTTCAAATACTGAGCCCTAGGTGTGCTGTATAATCTAGACTTGTATCTTCTATAAGGAAAAAAATAAGCCAATAATGCAGCATGAGAACTTGAATCTTAAGAAAAAACTATAAAGGTTGATGAAAAAAACCCACACCATTTTTAGATATTAATAAAGTCCCAATAATATTTATAATATCAGTTGTATAAAACCTCCCAGGCAATAAACATTTTCACAGAATCAAGGAAAGAGCATCTGCCTCACCCCTGCCTCTTTCGATCAAAAGATTACAAACTCTCTGATTACAACACCTCAAAAAGGTAATCTGCCCCCCACACTAAATCCAACATCTCTCATAAGTTTTCAGTTCTGTTGTATCCTGTTGGAAAGCATTACTGAAAATGTATCTGATAGGAAGTGTTCACAAAACACTGCTTCCCTACTGCCAAACTGCTTTCCAAACCAGCTGCATTTTCTGCTTTCATTAGCGATAGCTGGTCTGTCAGGTGGCAACAGTCACAGATGTCAGCGATGGAAAGTGCTGCTTCTCCCGGAGGACAGGAGCGATATTTTCCTCAATGACCGCAGGTAGTTAGAAGTTGTCACATGACTTCAGTGTGGTCCTGTCTAGACTGATAATTAGGGTTCTCCTTTAGGCCTCTTTCTCAGAAACAGGCTCTTTCTGTAGGAATCAGTCTACAGAATATTTGCCCTTTCTTTCGTTCTTGCCATCATGAAGGGACATTAGAAAGAAGAAAAAGATGTGAACCACAAAAGGTCCAAAAGTTATTGGGGGATAACATACAGACAACCAAGGTGTCTTATGTGTGATCTTATGGCCAAATCCGTAGAATCATAGAATGGTGTGGGCTGGAAGGGACCTTAAAGATGATCCAGTTCCAACCCCCCTGCCATGGGCAAGGACACCTTCCAACAGGGCAGGTTGCCCAAACTCCTGTCCATCTTCCCTTGGATGCTTCCAGGGATGGGGCATCCACAGCTGCTCTGGGCAGCCTCTGCCAGTGTCTCACTGCTCTTATAGTGGCATACTGGTTCCCCTTACACTTACAAGTATTATCTGTGAGGACAACTACAGCAACAGTTTGACGTTGGAGTAAGATGCCATACTTCACGCAAAATAAATATTGCCTGAATTCCTACCACTTAAATTGGCATGTGCACTTAACTGTCCTGCTAGATTCATGCATCGAGACATAATCACCTATGATTCAAACTTCTCCCTAGGTACAGCCAAGGTGACTAAGTGCTAATTTTAGCACCAATGTAGCTGCTTAATATTAAGGGATGAGTCAATAGCACTCTTAAAAAAAAAAAAAAGAAAAAGAAAAAAGAGAAAAACAACAAGGAAAAAAAAACAAACTGGAGAGGAACCATTTAGAAATTAACTTTTTTATAAAATACATTTTTTATAAAATAAATACTAGACAGCTACTGAAATCACAGAGATGCAGTAAGTGATTTAAACAGGTATGATGTGCTGTCATTTCTCTGCTTCCCTCAGCACATGTAAGTCCTGGCAGTGCCTACACACTTGCACAACAAACTCCTGATTCTCCTGAAGATATCAGGCATGCAAAACCCAAAAGTGCATACAAAGTTGTTATTGCTATTTTTATTGGGATAAATAACTGACCTTTACCGGAGAGCAGACAGACTAGAATTCCACAGCAGAATGCAGGGAGGTTGGAAAGGGGAGGTCAAACTTTAAATAGTCCAACCTGAGCAGAATGCAGGTTCCGTGTTCTTGTATGGAGATATCTCTAACAGCTACCCCACTCCTGACAGTATTAGATATAAAATTGATTTTTATTAGCAAATGCCTGCTTTGCCAACCAGTGGAAATTAGGTTTATTGCTTCTGAAATTAAGATTTGATCCAAACAGCCAGTCAGCTTGGCCAGACTTGTTCAGGTAAAAATTTCGTTCATGAAGAGCAGTTCTCACAATATGCCTTGTTTAGCACATCATACACATTCCCTTTACTCATGTTACACCTACTAAGGTATGTGATTCACCATGTCTAGGCTTTTACATGTAAAGTTACATAATAATTTGGATGGTTTTGATATCTAAAACATATTGAGTCAAATCTAGACATAAGGCTGACATTTCTGCAATTGTCTGCATTGTTTAGTCTCTAGTCCATTAATGGAAAAACTTCTTAGCATTTTGAATTGTACCTTCCTCCTTCCTCCAAGACTTAAAAATGCTGCAGTGTTTTCTGAACCAATAAGTTGATAGGATTTCATAGAATACTTGATTAAGGTATGTTTCTAATTTATTCAGCTCCTCCATTATCTTAACAAGAGCAGTGTAAGACAAGAAACCATTATGGAAGCAAGTGCTTGGGCTGACATGGAAAGCTTCATTAACAAAATATCTGGGTAGTGGCAATAATAAACAGGCTTTTTTGAATTGTTCATTACCTTTTAAAGGAATCTGCAAGAAGAAAGTTACCCCTTAAATTTCAGATTGAAGAAAATACCAAGGGAGCCTTTTCAGCTCATTTGAAGTCTGAAGGCTATTGTAGCCATTTTTTAAACCTGATCAAAATTCAGTCTGTTGTTTGTTACTAAATTATGTATCTCTGAAGCATAAATGTGTTAGCTTTAGAAAGTTACAAATTAGTGTATTTCCATACAGCTTGGGAGAATATAATTTTAACCACTTTGTTTTGGGTAGGAAAAATATTGCTTGCATTATAACACAGGGGAGCTGTCACTATACATGGGCAGACAGTTTCTTTGGCAATAAGATTCTCAGAGTGTTAAAAGCAAATTACCTAGAATTATTAACAGCATTTCAAGTAACGTCTTTTCATTGAATTGTCTTTATGAAGACATTTGATTTTAATGTAGTATCTTTTTATTCTATAAGAAACTACTTTGACCCAGACTATTGTTTTGCTACACATCTACTTGACTCTATAAAACTCTAAAATCTGTGCGTCTGTAACAGAATATTTTCCTACTGGTTTTCCTTATAGTGACAATTCAGTTACAGTGTCCAAACTGTTCAAGCAGAACTGATGACTTCTGAAAGTGCCATCAAGAAAAGAAATAAGGGACAACTGTTACTGTAAACCGGGAATGTTGCCATGGATTTCAGTGGCTTTAGGATCAGGACTTAATGGCCAGAGATAAGAACCAAACTAATTAAAATAGATGACATCTATGAGGTAGGGAAAAAAGAAAAAAAAGACAGCAAAAGGAACTAAAGAGAAAAAGAAGGAATTAAAAGAATTAAATCAGGAAAAAGAGAATAAAAGTCAGAGGAGGAAGAAAACTGGATAATAATTGCATTAGCTTAGAAAATATTTGCAAAACCAAGCAAACTAGCTAAGGAAAAGTATGGATTAATAGACATTTCCCCTCCTCAAGCATATATGTTATCGGATTAAACAACAAAACCCCAGGACATATCACAGAAGTTTTAATTTCTGGCCTTTAATGCTGTAAAAGGAAATAATGGCTTCAGACTGGAGTAACAAAAGGAAATTAGAGACCAGAACACAGCTTTTATGTTTTTACTGTTTATTTGCACTAATGGCTACAGTGTTAGAATCCATCCAATTTTTGACACCTGCAATACGGTTTTACTCACAACCTTCTTGTGTCATAGCTATTGTTCTAGAGGCTGGATATGTTTTTCCTTTTTTTTTCCCTTTTTTATGTATAGGATATAAAGGAGTAATGTGATTTAAGCAATTAGTAGCTGTGTAGGTAGAGGATTATTGATGATGATGATAGGAACTCACGGTCTTAACAGTAAATCTACTGAGGTGTCAAAAAAACAGAGCTTCTTGAACAAAAAAGAGGTACCCTGGAAATGTGAAGCATAAGGAAAAACTATGAATACCTTTGCATTTATCCTTTTCTGTCCATGGAAGATAAGTAGGCTAGTAAGTATGATGGCTGATTTTTATTTCTGACATGACAATTGCAGCTCTATTCAAAATAGAAGAATGACAACAACAAAATCAATGACAAAGATATTTTTGTTCCTTTTTGTTTTAAGAACTCTTTTTGTGTCACAACTTCAGATTCTTCAAGACCATTTCCTAGTGAGAACTATTAGAAGCTGCAATCAGGCTGTCTTTGCAGACTCTTCTTGCTAGCAAGACAGGCAGAGTGACCTTGTATCTTCTTTTCTGCTAGAATATTATTTAATTTGGAAAAGTGAAACAGGTAAAGCTTTGCTTCTCACTTCTCTCACCTATTTTTTAAGCAATTCCATACTTTTAAGCAATTTCTAAGCTTTCACTTGGTAGTGTTGCAGGGAAATGCTTAAGTGTAGCATTTGAAATAAGGATGGGGGGTTTTGTCACAAATGGCACCAATGCCATGTCACATTTTCTTGCTAGTCCAAAGTCTACAGCAGTTATGAGGAAGGCGGCAGTTCACATGGGTTCTATCTCCATGGTAACTTGTTTACAAGGACTGAAATACATGCTGAAAATTCAAGGTTAGCTTTCCCTTTGTTCCTGTTTTGATGTTTTTGGCAATATGAATAATGTGGGCATAATCCTAGATTCAAACAGCTTCATGGCAGACTGAGTCAAAACAAAACTCTACACAAAATGTGCTTTCATCACCCCCATTAGAAAAAAGAGAATTCAAAAGGCTGCTTAATCAGAGCCATCAGTTGCCTCTTCCTTTCATACCCCAGAGTAACCATCATTCTGCATTTCAGCTTTATATCTTGAGGAATGAGGGTGTGTAAAGATTTATATTTTTCTAAGGTGATAACTCCGGGGGGGTGGTGGGGTGTGTGTGTGTCTATGGTGCAGCCATATCACAGTCTAAAGAACTTGCTTTGTCTCAAATCATTTCAGAAATACAAATGAACAGGCACCTTTTCAGAACTTAAGCTGAACCACATGATGGGAGCCTTTTGTGTTCTAAAAATCAAACATAATGATAGCAACACACTGCAATTCTATAACCTCTTACAATAATGCTCTCATAAATGTTTTAGGAGGATTCCACATCCCTCACTTAGAGAAAACAATGATTGCAAGAATACCCCTTGGAAAAGCCAGCGAGGACTGAGGTGACCTTACTATCTCATGTGATTAGTTAGGTATGCTTAGGATTCCTCAGCGTCCGTTTAATGAAATGTTTGAAAGAAACATTTTTAAAAGAAGTTTAAATCTACTGAGCTATTTTTTTCCTTTCTTAGCAGATTAAATATAAAGAAGATAATTTATGTATTAATAAGACACCCTCTAGTTTGGGCTTATCCAACTTCCAGCAATTAGCTTTGAGTTTTACTCAGCGGTTAATATGCTTGCTTAATGTATACTTTTCCAAACAGTACTTGAAAAAAATCAGCTAAAAATGCATATCCCCATTTTAAAGGCACTGAATGCATCATGTCTTATTACAATAAAAGGTTTGGGGGACTTTTGCCAAAGTTCCTTTGCAGTGCTTTTTTTTTTTTTTTTTCCTTTTTTTTAAGTCACCTTACATCTCCTTATTCATTAAAACTGGAGATTCCTATCACTCCCTTTTTGTTAGAACAGAAATGCTATAAAAATTGATAGATAAAATTCACCTTTTGAACAAGGCAGTTATTTTATAGCTGCTGGATCTGATACACAGTGCCTAGTCTTGATGTACTCATTAGACAGTTAAAAGCTGCCAAGCTGGTAGACAGATGAAATTCTGCAGGACTTGGGACTAAAGCTACCAAAATGAGGAAAGGCATTAAGGATTCAGGCACTACATTAGGATCTCTATCATCCATCAGCTGTTGAACAGATATTTAATGGATAAGTAGGACACTTCACTTTTTCCTGGTTGGCACTTCTAAATGAAAAAGCGAAGTTTTGCTCTGTAAAGAGGATCTTATAATATGTATTTAAGGTGCAGCTCTTGTTCCCTTTGCCATATGTCTTGAAACGTTGCTCATAGTAAAGCTCTAAATTGACAGAGTCAGTTAGGTACCGCTGCAACTCCCAGGCAAGCAATCTGCACAGAGCCTGGCTTGCCACTTGGTCTAGCAAGTTGGACAGGTATTTCATAGCACAATGTAATTCTAAAACCAAATATACTTTCATCCTTCCTTTTTCAATTTCTTTATAACTTTAATTAAGCTTATGAAGAGTTGGATAAATTAGGCATTGTTTGCTAAGAAAATAATTTTAAAATAAGCACCTTTTTCCAGATTTCAGCTTTCCTTTTATATTTACTCTTCTGTGTGCTACAGCTGAAATGTGAAATAAAGTGCTGCAGAATTTCTTCGTCTGCTAAAAGTTGCTATCCCTGGTTGTATATTAGTTTTTGTATTGCAAAGAAATCATAAGATTCAAAGCTTTTTAGTTGAAGTGCAAACAAAACAGTGAAAGAAAATAGCTTTTGGTCCCCTGATGCAGTGCCTGACAGCTGACTCGGCATAGCACAATGAACAAGACATGCATCGCTTGAGAAGAGACAGAAAATGTCAGTTGGGGCTATTCATATAGTGAATAGGATGTGATAACCTTTAAATACATATAAACAATGTGTCCTCACATACTGTGCTTTGCTGTTCTCTTCAGAAAGATATTGTCCAACAGTTCTACATACGGTACAGAAAGGAGTATGCCTACCCACTGAAAGTTAATGATTTTTTTCAAACACAGAAATAAAGCTTTCTAAAGATCTCATTAGTTATAATAGCAAAGGGAGGTAGAATTATGATTATTTATGTGGTCTGAGCACCAGATAAATATAATTCCAATCTAAATCAACAATGACCTTAAGTTATAGAAGGAAATTCCAACATGTATACACAAACAGATGACATTGCACAGCCCCCCTTTAACAGAGGAAAACCAATCCTGTAATCTCTAATTGATTTACAAGGTTAATGAGTGAGAAAAATTTCCAGGGAAACATTCTAGATTTGGCCCTGAAACTTTGCCTGGGGTTAGAAACCCATCAGTCATGTTATCTGTATCTGGAATATTCACAGTCACTTATAAAGGAGCTGTAATAAAATCTGTGTATGTAGCAATCCTCTACTAATGACCATGAAAATCTTTTGTGTTTATCACTGTTTAATAAAGCTGTGACTAATTTAGGATATATGGATTATCATTTTAATCCTTAAGCATATATAGACACTGTTTTTGAGAAAATCTACATTTTTGTATCTTCAGATAACACGCTAGTGCCTTCTGTAGGATGAGTCCTTCTGACTCCCATCAATCATTTGTATGCCTGGGGAAGATTACAGTGTGTATTCATTTCTAGCATAATCATTTGGAAAAGCTACATAAGGTCAGGGATAACAAAGTTTGAGAAAAAAAATGAAGTATTTTAAATAGTTGCAGCTAAAAAAAAGTCTGCAAAGATGACTAAGTGACAGCATCTGCTCTGGGAAAAAAGGGCGAAGTGATTGATTAACAAAAAATAGCGTAGAATTTTGGTGCTTAAGAATATAATAACGCAGAAATCTGCATATACACATACATATTTAAATAAAGCATCAATAAGATTAAAAGTAGCTAAAATTAAACCACCAGAATGAGAACAAACAGTATTTGGAGGCTATTGAACCTGTTGATTATTATTGATTCGTTGACTATTTTACACATGAATACATCCAAACTAGGGATAAATCACAAGGTGAGCTGATAAACTGCTCATTACAGTTTTACTGATTTACATTTGTTTTGCATAAATTCAAAGATCTGATGCAAAAATAAAGGAATGAAAGAGGATTCTTGGTCATCAAATCCAATCCCAGACTATTAGAGACATTCACATTCTATAACATCATTCACAAATATTTCCAGGTTCATCACCAAACTAACCTGCTTATCCCACTATTCCACCTGAAAGACTATTCCAGAAACTACCATTCTTGTGGTCAGAAATCTGATTCCTGTCCTGCTTTTCTTCAAGTCTGATGGTAACTATTTGTCATTATGCCATCATCGTCCTTCTGCTTAAACAGTTCGTTCCCATTCACTGTGTTTATTCCCTTGTTACATTTACAGATAGAAAATCACTGGCCATCTCAGCCCCCCTTATGTTCCTTCAACCAAGCCAGGTTCATCCAGTTTGCTGTGGTACCACAGCCTTCCCACTCCTCAGGCCATTCTAATCACCCACCTTGTGTATGTGACAGTCCATCTGTACTCTGCCTGTGAGCTACTTGCTCCCTGCAATTCTTGCAGTATTCTAGACCTCTGAGAACCTCCAAGTAACTGCTTTCATTTTGCCTCTCTTTTTCTGAGGAACCAGACAGAAAATAATATCTATTTCTTATAAAATGTGACATATCTATTCCTGTAATAGTGATGACTGATGTTGTACAAATAATTGCTTTTTTCAGTTTGGTGGCTAAGCCAAAATATGTAAGAAAATCCAAGCAGAAATACTTCCTGCCCATGTTTGTTGCTAAAGCATGGATTTTTTTTTTTTTTTTTTTTCCTGCCAAAACAGTGGAAGGAAACAGTCCGTGTCTTTTTGCCCTGCAAATTAGTATTAATTAACATGAACTGTGTTTAATTCCCTTCCTTGCTTTGACACCTACGTCCTGTCTCCCAAAAGAGTGTTCTGATAATCACATTTCTGGAAGGGGTGAACACTACCTTCATCTAAGAGAGGTACATGGGAGAGCTTCACGGCTGAACAGTTATCCTCCTTTCTGTGAAGCATGATGACATCCACTGCTCAGGTTGCCTCCCTGCCATCGAAGTCAGGCTCTGTAATTTGGGTTGGCAGGCTGCCTCCCGTTCCCTCCTGACAGACCTGTTCTACCTGGTGTGGAATGCTTATGTCACTGCACCAGCCGGGGAGAGGGAGTCTGTCTCCTGAAAATTTCACTAAGCTTAGACAAAAGTTCAGATTCATTCCCTGGCTGAGTCAGGGACTGTGAATGTTGCCTTTGAAAGATGAAAAAAAAAAATAAAAAATCACAGTTTCACTTTTGCAAATTTACATTTAAGCCTTGTCCAATCAGGTATACATTTGAAAAAGACTACTACTAAGTAATTTATACACACACTTATATACCAACACATATATATCCTTGCTTTTGCCTGGTGACTATCTCCAGCATACATAAATCTTGAAATGTAGGCGTATCAAGTGCAATTATTTCAAAGTAGTGGTAGATTCACACATCTCACATAGTTTTGCACTCAAATGAGGAGAGAAGTGTAAGTTTTCCCTTTCACATTTGAAAACAAGAAAATTAAACCAGTCTTCAAACAATCTGCTTATTTCTGATTGAGGAAAAAAGTCTGACAGTATTTTTTTTTTTCAGCTGAAAAGGAAGTATGACAACATCTTTCTTATTTAAATAAGATTTTACCAAAGTTGACAATTCTAAGTAGCTTAAGTTAGGCAATTGAATCCTTACTTGCAGAGGGAGACACAGCATACAACGCTTAAGCAGGGCTAAGACTTTCAGATCTCTCTCAGACTTTCTTGTCTACAGGATTAAGCAATATAGTTGACATTTAGCCCGATGACTCAAGGGAACTGTATAGATAACCCTTTCCAACATTTTGGCAATTATCCCTTTATTTTAGAAAATTGGCAGTGTTTCACAAATCTCTAGACTTAGCACTTGACTTCCCTTGCCCAGCCCTTGGTCTCTTGCTTCCTGGGGCTGCTGTTATCTCTTTCTCTTTATCTCTCCAGCTTCTCCTGCCTGCTCCCAGGTTGGATCTAGCACCACTGTGGGACTGGCCGCACGGTTTTGTGACTGATTTAAGCCATGCAGCCTCCAAAAGCATTGGTCCTGCTGCCCCATGTTCCCTTCCTTCCTGTACTAGCACTCCAAACAGCTCTGAAACTATCTAGGTGAGAGAACTTAGAGGGCTCAAAACAATTTTTTTTGGGGGGGTGGGTTAGCTTTCAGACTTATTAGTGTGCTGATCCACCTGAACCACTGCAGTAGCACGCCTCCGAGCACAGGGCAGCTGGCAGGGCAGCCTGGCTGGGCACATGCCCTTTCAGTGGGGGTTCACAGGCTGACTCTGATGGGCTGCAGAGCTGCACCCTGGACTAAGCAGATCTGGCTTGCTCTGGGCAGCTTTGCCACCCTCGTGCTCCCAGTGCTAGCTCCCTTAACACCACAACCAGTCCCGCTCCAGCTGAGTTTGCCAGGGGACCATGCCTCCCACTGAGGCTCCACAGAGAGGTGGCCCTCTTCTCAGTCCCAGTTCTGCTTTGTGTTAAAACCAACAAACAAGCCCAAGCCTCCTCCTGTTCGCTCTCCCAGGGCTATGCCGTTTCTAGCCATGGCTGTGCAGCCACAGCATGATGACCAGAAAAAGGACTAAGGGCGTGATGACCTTCCCCTCAGCACATACATTTATCTGTGTGTGTTTGTGTACACATAGGTATAGTCACACTTAATTATATTCTATAGAAATACACACGGACACATCTAAAGATAGAAAATAAACAAATTTAAATAGTTACCCAAATGTTTTTATTAAGAGTTCAGGGTATAAAAGGATAATAAATTGCCAAGATTTCTATTAAAATAGCACATATTCTGCTCTCTTCAGTCTGCTGTTTTCACAGATTTGAAGATTTAATGGCACCCAATATAACCCCCGATTTTCAATATTCAGTGTCCTGTCTTGCTCCTGTTTAAGTCAGTGGGAGTTTTGCTGTTATCTCCAGAAGAACAGGGGTGAGCATGTGGTTAGTATGGCATTTGCACAATATTAAAATAACCTCTCACAATTGGAACACTTTGCCATAGTTAATTAAGTGTATGAATGACTTGTTTGAACAATCTTCTGTTTGCATTCTGGATCATAGCCATACAATCTGCTGATGGTGCCAGGGTTATCTCTGCTTCTGCTTAGACTTTCTCTGATTTGTTCTGCTTACTGTGGTTTGTTAAGCATATGTTCTTGTGAGTGTTTCTAACCCCAACCTCCTCGTTTTTTTATACTTATATAAACTGAAAGTGACAAGCCATTTGTTTACTGTGGTTCTAAATTAATTAGGATTCTCTAAGGCGTATTTCATACTGTTTGCTGTGAATCCAGTTTACTGAGCGCTGCAGTAGCACTTTGCACCTTACACACCTCATTTTTTAAAGGACCTCAGAATATTTTGTAATAGAAAGTAATTATATTCTAAAAGATGGAGATACAGACACAGAGATGAGGTATTAATGCACAGCAATTCAGTTACACAACTAAGAATAGAAGCTTGGATGTCTATATTCATAACTGATGAGTAATTACTACAATGACGGTGCCACATGCTTAGTCTTGTGCCTCTAAGCACATCTTCTTGCTACAGCAGAGATTCTTCCAGATCAATGAGATGTAAAATAGAATATACTGAGAGTCTCACTTTGCTAATTCCTTTATTTCAAGCTCAGCGCAATAACATTTGATGTTGCATTAACATGATTTGTACAGAAGAACACAATACGGGATCTATTTTGCAATGCTTAGACCTGTACAACCCTGAACTCCAATGATTAAACTGTTAAAGTTTTTGGACTCACACCCAGTTACATAATACTGTTGCTCACCTTCCAAAAATTTCAGTTGATGAAGGGAGCTTTAGAGCATCTGTAAAATTCTTTTTTTTTTTTTTTTTTTTTTAACTACACAGTCAAGTATACTGGAAATGTCAGTAGAGTATAAGTAATCATATAAGCATTCCTATTTACTAGTCCAATAAAATAATAATTTTGCTAAGTTGCAGCGATTAACAGTTCCAAGACAACACCAGACAGTAACAGTGACAGACAGCAAACCTGTCTAGTAGATAGGAAAGTTAGGAAAAATCTTGAGAGAACTAGTATTACTAACAGCTGATGTCTTACCACTCACACTGAGGAATCCAAGTCACTTCACAACTGAACATCTAACACAAGTAATACTGCCATCTTATTCTATAGAACAAGTTAAAGCCTGACATATAGAACATCTAGAATATCACTTCCAATCAACTCTTCCAAAATTTTTTCCAAGTCCTAAAGCTACGGTGCTACCATTCTTATGGTGATTGCACCAACAGAAACCCTCCTACTTGCCAATACTGTATCTGGTCTTCTAGAGACATGTACTGTATTAGGCACAGTGGAAACACCAATTAAAGTATTTACCCAACTTCTTTCCTTACCCTTTCTAAGGTGATACCTGTCACCAGCATTTGCTGTCCTCACAGTGTGTACAACACCACTTTCAGAAAGTATGGCAGCATCATTTTGGAAAGTGTTGTGTCCTTCATTTACCTCTTTGCACAGCCTGCCTCAAAATTCTGACAAAATTATGAATGAGAGACAGCTATATTCTTGTAAGTGTTGACTGCATACTTCTCTAAACATTTTCAAATTTTATTGCATGTTAATTTTCAATCAATTGCAGAGTTGTGGTAATTAGTAATTTCTTGAAACATCACGGGTTTTTGCTCTTCTTTCCTTTTACCTCCTCCTCCAAACAACTAGGACACTGTGTAGTGGGTTTGTATGGCAAGGCTTTGGTAGCAGGGGGGCAACAGGGGTGGCTTCTGTGAGGAGATGCCAGAAGCTTCCCCCATGTCCAAGACCCATCGCTGGCCAAGGCTGAGCCCATCAGTGATGGTGCTAGTGCCTCTGGGACAAAGTATTTAAGATGGAGAAAAGCTGTTGTGCAACAGTGACAGCAGCTCAAGAAAGAAGCAAGAATGTGTGAGAGAAACAGCTCTGCAGACTCCCAGGTCAGTGCCAGAGGACGGGGAGAAGGTGCCTCAGGTTCCGGGGCAGAGATTCTCTGGCAGCCCATGGTGAAGCCCACGGTGAGGCAAGCTGTGCCCTTCAGCCCATGGAGGTCCATGGTGGAGCAGATCTCCACTTGCAGCCCAGGAAGGACCTCACACCAGAGCAGGGGGATGCCCAAAGGAGACTGGCCCGGTGGGGGACCCAGGCTGGAGCTGGCAGTTCTTTAAGGACAGCATCCCATGGGAGGGAGCCACGCTGGAGCAGTGTGTGAAGAGCTGTAGCCTGTGGGAAGGACTACATGTTCATGGAGAACTGTCTCCCCTGGGAGGACCCCACGTTCAGCAGGGGCCGAGTGTGAGGAGTCCTCCTTCTGAAGAGGAAGAGCAGCAAAAACATGTGATGAACTGACCTTAACTCCCATTCCCATCCCCCTGCACCGCTGGCAGGGAGGAAGGGGAGAAAATTGGGAGTGATGTTGACATGGGAGGGAGGGGTGGGTGGAAGGTGTTGAGATTTGTTTTCATTTCTCTTTACCCTACTCTGATTTAGTTGACAATAAATTAAATTAATTTCTCCAAGTTGAGTCTATTTTGCCTGTGACATTAAGTGCTGACTGATCTCCCTGTCCTTATCTCAACCCATGAGCCTTTTATTACATTTCTCTCCCCTGTCCAGCTGAGGAGGGCAGTGACGGAGCAGCTTTGGTGGACACCTGGCCTCCAGCCAGGGTCAACCCATCACACACCATTACTAAGTACTAGGTCATTATATGCATGCAAGCAGGAGACAAATTAAATATAATATAAATGCACATTTTAAACAGGTATTATGAATGAAAAAGTCTGATTAAGTACTAACCATCCACTTAAAAATAAAAATTAGAATTGTAACAGATTTATGCTCATTTTATTTGCTTTCTTTATACAAGAATGGTCCTATCTCTTGGCTTAAGTAATTTGTTCAATACAGGCACAAGGCACAACACCTGTTAATATAGAATGTCTCTCTTCTCCATGGATTAGGTTGCAGTAAGAACATATTTATATTCTTCCCCTAGAGCTTGACTTACTTGATACCAGTCAAAGGCTTGATTCAGACACTGAAATCGGCTCATAAATCAAACCCAGAATAATCAGAAAGTAATTTAAAGTTGTGTTTTATTATGATAGACATTCTTTGATAACAGAGATCCAAAATGGTTAAAAACTGTGGGCAGGGATTCCTTATCCAGAGAATGTAGCTAGAGAATGATTTTCTAGAAAATAACAGTCTATTTGTCTTCTGTAAACCATGCAAAACATTCCTTTTTATGAAACCTTTCTGCCACGATCCCTTGCAATGCAAACATTCTTAGTGCTACCCCATCATTATCAATCCCCACCCACAAGTAGAGATTTGATTTCAAAGAGGAAAAATAAACAGGGCTCCATACACTCTGCTACAAGTCATACTATTAGTATAGATTAGATTGTGTAAGACAGTTGCAAGTTGGAAACACAGAATACATTGGATTTGGCTTAAAATCTATGCAATATCCAGTATAAGCATCACAGGACTGAGCTTAGCTAAGCCTTCCCCAAAAAACCTCACTCTTTAAAACCAGCTGCACAAAATTCTGCGGCACAAGAACAGCCAGCAGTCCATGCAGGCCAATATTCTGACTTACTCTGAACATTGCTAGTTGCTGAGGAAAAGAAAAGACTTCATAGGGCAAGCAGAGCATCGAGAAAATTTCCCCGGCTTCCAGTAGGCACTGAACTAAAACATTTTCAGAAAAAGAAAAATAACACTTAAACTGATACAGATGTAATGCAGAAATCCTTCTCTTGGAAGATACCTATTTGTCCAAAGCAAATGCCCATGGAAAGGAAGATTCTGACAAAATTACACAGGGAAAATAATTCAGAAAAAAAGCATTTTTGGAAAGTTTTCTGTTTAGATCTTTTATGAACATGTGGATTTCTATTTCAGAATTTCTTTGCCTCCATTTTAAAACAACATTTAGGGAAAAGTGTCATAGAATCCCAGGAATTTAGTTCTGAGTAAAATTTCACAGTTATTGTAATGCTGTTCTGGAATGGAAGAAGTGTAATTAAATCTGAAGACAAAACCCAACATCTGTTTTATGGTCTGCTTGAATTGTAGATGTTAACTGTGCGTTTTTAGCTGTACAAAACACTGTTACATCTTTTATGTCTATAAACTACCTCTGTTTTTAATGTGTTTTTTAAATGAAAAATATATACTAATAAAATAATATCATTAGGATGTTAGTCCTAATGTCCTTAGCAAAGACCTAAGGAACAGATAGTGTCTACCAGAGATCCAGACTCTTGCAGTGAAAACTGTGCATAGGTACTGTATTGATTAAGTTGTTGTTCCATTAGCTGTTTTTGAGAGGAAGTTACTCCATAAAATTTTCAAAATCAGTGTCAAAAGCCATTCATCAAGAGTTCTTTTTTAATTTAGCTACTTATCCTCAACTTTGTGTACATAAATCAACACTGTTACTGTCAGAGCAGACAGGGGCTGCAACAACATTTGGCTTCTTGACAGTGTTTATTGGTTTCCTTTGTTCCAATTACTACCTATACTACATGCATTAATAGTTGTCCTGTCTTATTTCTATATAGAATGAACATTCTATATTCTAGATAGCGTGAACATTCATACTGTATGTTCAATAATAGCAAATGCCTTCCACCTTGCATTTTTCCTTTCTCCAGAAAACCCAACACTATACCTTCTCCCACACTGCAGTGGTATATTGCTTGTTTGATCCTGAATGCTGCAAACTGGAAAAGATGATGAGTCAGCCTTTGACAAGAGCAAACCAAATTGCTGGTTTATTTGAAGAAACATGTGCCCAGCTACTCAACTCTGGTGGTAGGTAAGCCCCAGCAGGTGAATGCTAATGACATTTGTCACTACAGTGCAAATTGAAAGTAAGCTGTGAATTGTAACTCTCGCTTTACAGTCCTTCAGAGTTGAAGTTTTTAAGATTCCTATCTCATAATTAAGTTTCAAAGATCAGAATGCCATTAGTGATGCAGAAGTTATCATTAGAACTTTACATTCAGTGCAAATCCAAAGAGAACAATAATACCAGGAAGGCGCCTAGCTTACCGAAAGTTGTGTATTACAGTTTTTTAAAAACTATGAGTGAGCTAGGAAGGGTATCAAAACATCCTTTGCCTTTGCAAATTGACCGCAATGCTGGGAGGGCATTAGATGTGTCTTTAGGATAGGAAGGTTTGAAAAGGTAGGATTTGTGTCTATTTGTTTCATCCAGGCTATATAGAAGAGAAAAGGAGAAACCCCATCCACTAGACTACTTAAAAGAAAATATCAGCAAACCAGACATTTCTAGATAAGGAAGCAATACTTGTGACTGGCTATATCGATTAAACAGACCTCCAGACTTGAGGAAAATCCATTTCTGCTGATCTCAGTGACAAAATACACCTAAGTGTTTATTTGCTAAGATTTAATCTGATTCCTGAGACTTCAAAACCTTTTTTATAATCAAACTTTTTTTTCCCCACTAATAACAGTCTTTAGTTCCTTATCGTTCTGTTAAATTCTAATCAACCAGCTGAAGTTTTCTAGAATAGGTGGAATTTTGTAGGCTGAAAGGCGTAAAACCTATCAGCCTTTTCAGAAATAAAGACACTAAAAAGTGTTTCATTAAAAAAAAATGAAAAAATTAAGGACTTAAGAACCCTGTGTTTTGGTGAAGGGAATACCCATGTGTAACTAGCCTGCCTTTTGAATTCAGACTAACAATCACATCTGATTTGGCCAAATTACGCATCTTGTGAAAATATTACTTCAACATACTACTCGGGAAGTTGCTTCACAGCTGTGAGCTCTGAAGTTTCTATCATCCCTCTGCAGCCTTGATGCCTCTGCAGGTTCTTCAAACCATCAGCGCTACCCATGCACTGTCCCTACGGGAGTGAAGCCAATCTTTCTCTAAGAACCATGCCAGCAGCCAGATTCTGCCTCTTCTGTACTCACTGGCTTCTCAACCTGGTGTTAAAACACTATGAAGCCCTGACTGAAGCTAGTCTGGATTTTCCAGGATGCCGATACTCTCCTCATGTTTCATTTGTGCTCCATGATCCTGGATTTTCAGAACTCCTCCATTCACAGAAGCTGTCTGCTTAGCTTAAGAGAGCAGTTTATCAGAATACTCAGTCACCCGTATTTTCAAAGCACAGCTCCTGACGGATGGATTTGGTCTTTTCAAATTGGATCAACTCTGTAAATCAGATCCAAGCATTTCAAGCCAGGCAGACAAAAAAATAAGCAATGGGAAACAGAAAATTAATGGACAGCTGGCAATAAATTGATTTTAAGTGAATTAACAATACATAGGAGCTCTGTATTTCACTCCTGAACAAAGAAACCATTTTCCTGCTGTCTGCTGCTCCCTACCTTACTTTCTTCACCATTCAACGTTCACAATACCCGAGGCCAATATTCTACTGATCAGAATCATTGCCATTACACATTAGTTTAATACCAATGTGTAAAATCATCATTGGAGAGTTTCTAATTACATTGAAGTTACACACAAGGCAGTTTAAATAAAATTACATATATTTCACAACTTTGAAATTTTTACAATCTGGTAAAGATCTTTCAGCATTCATGTATGTAGGTGCGCTTTTAATAGTACGTCTAAGTTTTTCTAAACTAGTTGATGTTTCATTCCCAGAGAGACTACCGCAACCTTTATTGGTTTTGAAGCTTTAGCTACAACACATACATAAAATACTTGTCTGATATTTATCTGATGTCAGCCTCCATTTGTTTTCTAACACAGTTCATTTTCTACCACTGATAGAAATATAGACAGGCAGAGAGCATGTCTGTGTGCTGAGGGAGAATGGGAAAAGAATAAAAGACTTATACATAATTATGCTAAGCTTCATCTTAAGAGAGCACATGAGAAACTTGCTCAGTCTGATGGTAGCATTCTCCTCTATGACAACTTTTAAGTGAAGATAGTTTCAGAAGCCACAGACTTCCAGCCCATAAAGATGTCTGGAGTATGCCAAATATTGCCTACGCCATACCTGATGATTAATAACAATAGCGTTGCTGTTTTCACCATTAATGAAACTTACTTCAAGTAATATTAGGTAATTTAGAAGCAGAAGTCTTCCTTCAGGAACAGAAAAGTGCTTGTGTGACCCAGAGCCAAGACATAAGAATTTTCTTGGGAAACAAATCAACCTTCTCAGAGTTGGATAGAAGTTCTGATCAGTCATTCAGAATTAAAAGTGGCAGGGAAGATGTTACTAGTACCTGCTGGTTTCTGACTTTTTTTTTTTTAATTTTTCAAAAATTCATTGTAATAAAATACAATTCTAATTTCTTTTCACTTGCAACATACTGACTGACTTGGACACTTGTGCTGCAGTGTGAAAGTAAGAACACATAAGTTCCCTTTCCTAAGGAAGGTAAGTTAAGCTCAAAAAAAATCAGCTATGCCATATTCCAGAATTGAAAATTTCATGGCAGTGAGATTTATGTTTCTAAATAATCTAGATGTTTTCTAAATACTACCTTTGTAAGCATGAAAATTTTACCTTTTTATATGCACAGGGGGAAAAAAGGCTTTTGAACCACACACGTTCAGGTCACACGGCAGAGTTCTCTTAACCACACTGTCTGGATTCTCTGTGAATTCCTGATGGACCAAAGAAAGAGCAAATGAACAAGAAGTGCCATCAACAGAGACCAGCAGACTGCAAGATCTACCTCTGTATGGCCTAACATGGTTTGAAGCATCATTCATAATAACTTGAGACACCAGGTACTCACAAGTAAAAGGAACTCAATAGGCATGGAGTCATCCACCAACCAACAAAGATAAAGAACAGTACAGAAAAATCCATCTATCCACAACTGACCAGGGGGAACAGACATCGCACTCCAATTCTAACCAGTATGGAAATATTTGTTAAAAGTATTGATGAATCAGATCATGCCTGCATGAAATAAAATATGGCACATAAAGAAGCACATGTTCATCATACTTTGAGAATATCAGTTGGGGGAATTAAGGATTCAGGTTAAATATTAGAAGAACATATTTTTGTACTGGAACTGAACAAAAAGCTCTAAAAGCCTTCCCAGATAAAGGACAGGACAAATATTCATGAGGAATAACTGATCTGCTGTGAAGCAGTACTATGACCTCTTGAGGTTCTTTCAAAACTCATTTTATACTTGAAAAGAAAATACTAAAGCATTCAGGATGGCCACTGCAAAATCATTCCATTAACGCTGCAAACTTAAAGTTTCTTAGTCATCAAAATTGTATTCATGCAATTAATAATTAAGTTCTTTAAAAGCAAATAATCCTAACTACATTGTTTTATAAGCTTCTCAGCTTATAAACCCAAAATTTTATGGCAGCAATTTTATCACCATTTTCCATCTGTAAATTTATAGCATGTTAAGAAGCTATTTCCTTTAAAGGACTGAGGAATACTTACAGTATAAACTTAGAAATCACTGTTCATACATCTAATTTTATTGAACAAAATTGCTGTCATTTATGTAATTGCTGTAAAACTCAAACTGTGCCAATTGGAGAGCTGTATCTAATATAAAGGACTATTTGCTGAGTCTTAAGATCATTTTCCTGTGTTTTTAACCTGTCAGGCTCCTAGATGCCATTGCTTAATGCAGACTTTCCATAATTAAACAGGTACAAACTATCTTCTTTCAAGATTACTTGCTCAGAACTCAGACAGCAGCTTTTTTGCTCAGTTACTGTCTTTACTGGTCTCCAAACAGACTTGTGTTCCACAGCACAATGCTTTTCCCTGATTTTATTTACAAACAGTCTACAAGGATGAAATACAAGAGGAACAGTCACTCCAAATACGCACGCTGCACGTAAAACTTCTGGCAGGCATTAGTGAAATTGCAGATGTTGACATCTCTGCCTTTCCTAAACAATGACAGTAACACACACTGTTTGTAGGCAGGAATTCCTTGTTACAAAGCAGATCGGGAACTTGCTGTCAGGCTTTTGAAGTCTGGGTATTCACTTTATCTGTTTTCTGTTCTTTGCAGTGTAGTGTTCCCTCACTTTGAAGATTCAGCAGGCTGCTAAAGCGTAGGTTACAGAACATCGATTTCCAGCACCCCAGGTCTCCGTAGTTTGTAGCCCCAGCTCCCAGCATGAGCCATGGGAACCCACCAGGAATCCTGACACTGGTTCAGTCCGGGCTACGTGTTCTCCTGCAAGCTATGCAAAGCGGTACCACGTGCACTTACAGCCACTACTTTAGGCAAGTTTGGGATTGGGACACACCAATTCTCCAGTTTAAGTATGGAGCACGTACACATGTGCCTTTTTTCTTCGTTTTCCAGGCATCAACTACTTCATTATGCAAATGTAACCAAATGTTTAGGCTGAATGCACTACTCAGACCTCTGATTCTTTTGCCATGTTTATATCCCAAGCAGAAAAATTCTTAACCAACTGTTTACCTTGCTCACTGGAGAAAACCCAACATTTGAAAAAATAAAGGAAGGGGACAGAGATAAAAGTTTTTGAAATATTGCATATCTAAATGCAGAGTACAGAGGTAGAAAGTTTGTTTTGCATAAATTGTTGCAGTAATTAAAAAGACTGTCTCACTATTGATATACGTTAGAAATTATTTCCAAAACTGACAGAAGACAAAATACGGACATGTAATATTTATATAAAAATATCACCTTAATAAATAGTCTATTGAAAAAAATATAATATGGAAGCATAAGTAAAAACATACAAGTCTTACATAATAGCTATTTTATCACTGGTGATCAAGAATTTCTCTAGTGCTGCAGAGCATAATCATAAGGCATCGCCTTGCGTGCTATTTCTAATGTTACCATGTCACCATGTCACCCGTTGTTGCGAAAGAAGCCGAGAAAAAACCATATTTTTGGTCATTTAAAATTGCACACATGTTGTCAGAAATAGCAAACTGCCCAGTCTATTTGCAGATTGGCAGGGACCCAGGGCTTGCCATTTTCCAGATCATAATTGATTCCTTTGGCAGACCTCTAGCTATGCTGCAATACAGTCAGTGCAGGGAGACACGGAGCCCTGCCTTCTATTTTAGTCTTTTCAAAAAACCCACCTAAATTAAAGGAATGATAAATAAATGACCAAATAAGCTTCAAAGTATGCTGTGTAGGAAGAAGAGCAACCAAGATAAAATAATTTTATACAACATAATCTGAACATATGATGTCAAGCCAGTGTAAGGACAGTATGGTTTTATCAGCCTCCTTATCCTGGTGGTCATTGCAGCTACTACCGCCGAGATATTCTGCCAAACTCAGAGCAGCTTGACACTTCTACACTGTAGTACTTCGCTGTTCTAGAGAACCCTGTGGAAGATACGTCTTCATGTATTATATTTTCCTTTTCAGTTAAGTGAAAGGAAAATAAAAAGTAATGTTAGAGAAGGTTCATCTAGCATACAATACAAAAATGCATGCTCTAAAATGAGGATTTAAAAAAAAAAAATATTAAAATCACACTTAGTTGCTCCCCAGAATAATTTTCAACAGGTGTCATTAGCACTGTCCTCCATATAGGCACTTGCAAACAAAAGAGAATGGCTGATTTTGCCAGACATTCTCCTATTTCAAAATGTGTATCTGGCTATAGAAAGTCTGGCAGTAAATTAATAAAATTATTAGAAGTCAAACTATTAATCCCTTTTCCTCACTGTTGAAAAATCCTGCTCAGGTTACTTGAGCGTGTGATCTCATCTGCCAAATCACCATAAACTTTTGAAGTAAAAAGTCAGCACATCGAATTAACATCAGTCTATAGTGTAAATGGATGTATGTAAAATGTGATATATGTAAAAATAATGGTTTGGTTGGCCTTCTGTTTTTGGGGACTTCAGCACTTGCATTTCCCATTTTTCTGTATAGTTGTGATTACCAGAAACTTTGAGAAAAGCATAGGATTCTTATATCTTGAGGCTGGGCTTTTAAGAACAACCAGAGTGTGCCGAGACATGAAATAAAGCGCAGAAAGCCGGCAGCCAGCAGAGCAGCCCTTGCATCACTTAGTGCCTTGCTCTGGAACCCACCCAGTACGTCTGGAGGTTCTGACTGCAGCTTCACTGAGACATTCAGAAATTCACTTCACTATTCCATTTTGAACTTATCAATTTTTCTTACATATATTTTGAATGCCCTGCAGCTAGCTCCTCATAATTTTATCATTTCACAGAAGAGAAACAAATATTTTCATTAAATCAATATTTCATTTGTTCATCATATTCAAAGGTATAAATCATGAAAAATACTCATAATACTTCACCCTAGCCCCCCAAAAAAAACCCAAAAAACAAAAACCACAAGAAACCTATTTAAAAATGCAATAACATTAAATCACTTCCCCAAGAATTGTAGCATTTCCAGTAAAACTACATGTACAAATATTTATTTCAAATAATTATCAGTGATCAAACCCTTGAACTGTTTCACCAATCTCAGTTAATTCAAGATGGATTGGAGCAACTACTACATGAAATAAAACATAAATAGTTCAATGCTCTTAATGGAAGTATTTAAACTGTAAAAAATAATGAGAATTCTGATAAAATATTTTGAACGTGAAGGAATACCCTTTATTTTCAGGAATGAAAATAGATATATGATGTCAGGCTGTATTTTGTTTGGCATAAACCATAATAAACTGAAAATATTGTAAGAAAATCTCGTTTAGTGTCACGAAGGGAAGTACATTGGTTCATAGCAGAAGCAGTAAAAAGAAAAAAAAAACAAACAACCAACTGTATAGATGGTTTGGATCAGCCATTTAGGTTGGCCCTACACCACCTGCAGACCAGAGTACACAGGGGCTGCTCTGGGAGTGTCAGGCCAGAGCTCAGTGTAGCTCCTGCCAACACTGCTCTGGTATTTAACGCCATGATTATAAGGAAAACACTTTTAGAATATAAAGTATCAGGCATGACAGCAGCTCACCTACATCCTCGGGTTGAATTGTAGAGAATATTGTTGCTGAGGCCAAGATGAAATGAACAGACACATGAATGACGCTCATGATTGCCCATTCAAACCTCTGTTGTGCCAGATTTCACTTTATTCATTCCTGATAAAGGACAAAATCTTAATACTTTATGTGGATCATTGTGCACCAATATTTGTGTGATTAATTCTACCAAGACAAGCCAACAGTGCAAATCTATAAATATTTACTTCTCAGCTCATTGACTTTCTATTTATTCTTTTGGTGTTACCAGGAGGGAAGTTTTAACACTCCTTTTTCACGGCCTTTGTCTGAGCAGCTTTACTCATCATGCTGTGCCAAGGTTGAAAGAGCATCACAATGTAGCCTGGGAAGGCTTCTAAGGATAATAAATGCCTTTTCATTGACTTGAATAGCCTAAGCCCTACGTGTATAACAAGCACATTCCTCTCCCTCAACTAGTGTCCTTAACAGCTGATCATTCCTGGAATAAAAAAGCCTGTAGAAGAAATTTTACCTAAGTGGTTTGGGCCAGATCTTAAAGACAGTCGGATCATCCAGCACCTTGGAAATATTCCTTGGTCTGGGGCCAGATAAACTGAAATCCAACCGCTCTTAAACAAGTTATGCAACATCCAAGGCTACATACTGCCAGTTCAAGTTCGTTGCTAGCATCTATTATAAGGAGAAATTATTATCAGCAAACTATCCTTTGCTCAAAACACAAAGATTAACTGTCCTATGCTGTTTGAGAAAAAAATACTTCAATTGCCAGTGAACATTACAAAATGAAACTACCACATGTAAGTCCATCTATACACAGACTGGTGTGTTGGCCATGTCCCTTCCTTGAGCGACAGGAAATAACTTTTGTACTAATTGGCTTTTGAATGCTAAGAAGGGATGAAAAAGATGACCATTTCTGCTTAAACTACTGCATAACTAACTGCTAATCTATGTCAGGGAATGTCTTTATCAAAGATGAAGTACAGACATAAAAGTCAGATAGTGCTAAAGAGTGTTTCTTTTTTGTCTGATTATCCATAGTCTCACTAGTTTTACATTCAATTCTTCTGCCGGACATGTTAAAAACACAGAACCAGCACTGAGTGTGGAAATCCTACCAAAGAAACCCTGCAAAGAAGAAAAACACACTGACAGAGAAATACAAGAAAAAAAATACAAACCTTCCCTTTGGAGCAAATACCCCCGTGATGCTTATACAAATATAAAGCAACATTTTTGGACATGATGAATTCTGCCATCTTTTCCCATTAATGCACTTATTGTAGTTAAAAGGTAAAAAACTTGTTCTAGCAAGCCATGCCAATACAACATCTGCTTAATAGAAAGGTCTAAGCTGCAGTTTGAATATTTATTGCATGGAAAAAGCATCATTTTGAAATTGTTTTCAGCTTTTAACTGGCAGTTTTTCCTTTTCAGCGTTGAACTCCTTTTATTTTGTAGTTTTAAAGGGCTCGGAATGGTCGCTGTTCTATTATGACTCACAAGGGAAAAGTGCATGTTTGAATTATGAAGCACAGTGATTCTCTGGAGAACTCTGTGTGTATTACAGGACGTTTTGTTCACTGATTGATTGAAAACCATTGTTTCTGAGCTGCTGATTACAGGAGATGTCAATTTACAGACCCACTAAAAGGTTTGCCACAAAATTATACATTGCATTTAAAACAAGCCCACACTAAGTACTTTTATAAATTAGCATCGATATAATATTACAGACTGGTTATATTGACACTGGAAATTGTATTTGTGAAGATTTAAAGAAAAAAGTCTAGTGACTGTGTCAAGCTAAAAGGAAACAGTTCCATTTCTTTATCAAATGAGGATCTGAATTATTCCCTTGTTCCTGCATTCTGATCTTGACCTGTAACACTGAATTCCTTTCTACTGAGAAGTAGTTTCAATACAGAAAGAAAAAACATCTACCATATGCACATTTCTTCTCTCAGAGAGCAACTGAGATTGCAGCTTACATTGTGCATTAAAATTCATGTAGCCTAGCTCTGATCCTTATAATTCTTTATAACCTGGAAAAAGAAAACTCTGCATAAATAAATAAATAGGCACCCTGTTTTGTAAGGTAAATGTAGTAAGTAAAATTGGCTAATATCTGTTATATCTTCAAATATAGTTTTCAACTTAAGGGTTTAGCCAGAAATACAAATAAGCCACAGTGGAAATAACCTTGTAACTTTATGAAAAACACAGAAAAATGTACTGACACTCTGTGTTCCCATGTGGTCAGTTTATAAAAAAATCTTTCAGTCTCTCTGGTTTTCAGTATCTTATTAGTTTAAATGACATTATCCTTACCAAGATGTGGTTTTGGGCTGATGCTTTTAGCAACAAATACCGCAGATGCAGTATTCACCTTGTCATGCATGCGGGAGGTTGGCAGCAGATGAAAACTCAAGGCTAAAATGCCTTGTGACTACTTTTCATGTTTTGTGAAAACGTTCTGATAAAGCACTGTTAGAAAAGAGAGCAGTGACATAATTATCTTAGCGCTTTAGCTCATGGAGTATAAATGATGTTCTTGTTCGGGTTAGATAATGCAAACTAGAAGAGGTCAAATTGGACAAAAAGGGAAAAAAATTGTGGGCCTGACAGAATAGGAAATGACATTCCCTGATTTCAAGAAAAGAACAGAATATTCAAAACCATCCTTTGACTCACTTATTTACCAGTTTAATTTGATAAAAAGAGGGTGAAAGGCTGATGAATAAATAGCTCAGGCAAATAGTGATGGGTTAAACCTGCTCTTCATCTGCAGAAGTCACTTTTTAATAAAGAAGGTAGCATAGTTTCTCATAGACTTTAGAGAAAATACAGAATATGCACAGAGAAGGTGTGCTAAGATAGTGAAAATTCTTCACTGGAAATGCAAGCAAAACAAAGAACATGGTTTAAGTTACATTGTACATTAGAAAAGAACAAGAAAAGCATGTGAAATGCCAACTTTACAAATATTTGTATTAAAACTAGCAAATGTGATTTGGCATTTTATGACTAATTAACTTCTCTGACTAAAGCTGGTATATGACAGCACAACGGAAAGCACTATTAGAAATATCTTACAATGAAAATCCAGAGTTTAGCCATTTCCGGTGCATACTGTGTGTAGCTGGAAATGCTGCTCCCAGGGCTCACTGGACTATCTCTACACCAATTTTGTTTCACAGAGGCGGATTAAAAGTTTGCAGGCACTTGACATTGATATTTTACTGTCACCTATACTAAAAGATGAAAATGATACCAGGCTACTTATAGCTATTTTTCTTTAATCACAATAATATAGAAATCATTACAAGAAAAAAGAATAAAAACATAAGACTGAGTGGAAAATGGATTAAAACACTACATGGGTTTGCCAAGCATGGATTTGTCAATCTTCTAGTGGTAGAATATTTTTTTTCTTTAAATAAGATAACCAGATTTTCATGATGGAAATGGAATCAATCCAATCTCTCTGTAATAAAAAGAGAGATCTGATATTATGACTCTTGGGAAATACTAAGGTAATGTGCAGAGGACTAGCATAAGAACTGTAAAAGAAGTAAGAAGGTGTATAGAAAAGGGAGAAATAAACAGCAGTTTGTACAGAAAGGAGAACTAAGCACCTGGGGTGGAGGTTGCTAGTAGAGTTTAGTATTAAACAGAATACACTATGTAATAATATATAATAGTAAGAAGACAGAGAGTTCATACTGATTGAGTGCAGTGCTATAGGCAAATATTTTTCAAGTCTGTCATGGAGGGATCTAAGAGAGGTATCAAATCACAGGGGAACCTATCAACTTTAGTAACATTTTAAATAATTCCATCAGATTCTCCTGCTTTTTTGTTGCATATTACAGCAATTTTCTGTAAATCTTTTAGTCAGATGTGGTGGAATATATTAATATTAAAAAATAAGACTTGAAGAAACTGGGAAAAAAAACCTTGCCTTTAATTTCTTCTTTGCAAATACAAGTGGAAAATATAAGTATCTACAACTAATCTGATATAATCAAGTCCTGCTATCTTTTGGTCATTATAAATCATTGGAGTATTATTATTGAATTATTCATTGAATAATAATAATAAATTAAATTCTTGGTTATAATACTACAGTTGATTATATAGTTGTTTTTTTTTCAAAGACTGCCCTGAAAGTTTTCTGAGACTTTTGAATATGTAACCAGTATAAATAAACATCAAAAGCTACATGGGTACTTATTTCATAACTGTAAAGCAGGGAAGCGCACAGTCACATGGCAGCGTGCAGGAGTACACTCAGGAAGTCCAGGACTTCACCATTACTTGTTCTTAATTAACATTTCACAAGACTGATTATAACTTCTATTATATCAATGGAACTGATCCCTATGGTCTTCTTAAACAGAGGCTGCATCGTGTAAACAAAACACACTTACGTAGTGTTTTAGAACTTGGATAAATTAATCTAAAATTCCGTATGTCCTTCACTTTTCATAGATGATTAGACGCTGCAAAACTTAGCAAGGCAACACCTAAACTCAGGTCATCATGCAGTCCATAGCACATGGCACCATTAAGAAGCGCCTAGCTATCGCATGTTCTTCACTGTACAGTTTATATTGCTTGGCTTTACATACAGATGTGTAAAGTTTCCAATTCCGGGGACTACTTTATGATGCCAAACAAACTTATTCTAGAGTTGGAGCTGACTGCTGTTCAAACACAACGACATGTAGGAAACAATCCCTTTATTTGCCAGAGTAATATGAAAGCCGATTAAAAAACCAAAGGCATTGTTGTAAATGGCACAGCAGACACGCCTGCCATTCGTGAACCTAGTAAGCATTTTGTTTAGTTTAAGTTCTCTTGATTACTATACTGGTACCACTGCTTGTTTTCAAATTACAGAACACCATAGCTGGAAATTCATGAATTTCAAAACATTTACAGTTTCCTAAGCTTAGGCAGGGCTTTTGAATTTTACATCCAACTGTTTTCAAGGATTATTCTGTATTACATTTACTGCATAACAAATTTAGGTAACATCCTTGCACTTCTCTGTTTTCTTTTGATCACGTTGTAAAATAACCACAGTAGGTTAAATACAACTGTGGGAATAAATACATAAGATTTCCAGCCACCATCTGAGATAAATATTTGCATAATATTTAGTTAAATCCCTACTGAAAAGACTAAGACCTCTTATCACTGTCCAGATTGAATTCTGAATTTATCAGAATATACACACCTTTGCTGGTATTAATTTATGTATTTAGAAAATCTAAAGCCAGGCCCCATTCACTGAGGGTTGTGGGTTTTTTGTTTTTTCTAGAAGTAAAAGGACACTGAAAAGTGTATATATATTAAGTTGTGCATCTGTGCAACATTTACAACAGATTCCTTAAAAATCAGAGACACTGTCATCTACAGGTTACAGGCAATGCTTAAAACCTAGGTGTACTTAACGTTACCATCTACCACTCTTCATGTGCATAATGATTCACTACAAGTGAGATATTATAGATTTTAAATCTCTCAGGACAAAAACGCATTATTGTATTTTTAAAGAAAAACAGATCCTTACACAAATGTCAAAAGAAACAGATCTTTATAAAGCTGATAGAAGATAATTGGTTTCTTCTGAAAATTTGCTTTGTTAAATAACTGATTATCTACCTAGGGATGTTCTAGTCCCTCATACTCACCAGATATCCAGCAGTAAAATACAAAAGCATTTAACTCAAATGCTTATAAAGTTCCCAAAAAGAAACAGCAAAAGAAAGTGTGAGTAAATGCCTAACCCCTTGTTTGTCCTACCTCCCGCCCACTTCTGGAGATAACCTGCTCTATTAACTGTGGTAACTGATGACTAACAATGTGGGAAGGAATGCTGGGAAATAGCCAAACTAGTCTTTTTATTGCAGCAGCATATTCCACCAGGATGGAAAAGATATCCTTAATGCTAAAGGAATTTTTAAAAAATTGAGGACAATTTTATTATTACTATTTTATTTTATCCTCATACTGGCTTTCCTTAGTTAAATTCTGCTGTTGGCAGTGGGTCTGTTGCTTCCCTGCTAAAACAACAAGTACCTACTTTTTATGAAAAGTCAGTCAGAAAACTAGGCTACTGTTAGAATACTTGGTATTTCCTGCTAACAGTACTCAGAGTACTATTAATCAAAAGAGAACATGCAATCACGGTAAATATTTCAGTATGTATTTATTGCAAGAGATGTTTTAAGAATAATGATAGTCTTTTTAGACTAAACATATGAGGGGAGGGCACAGAGATAAGAAGGTGACTACATTTTCATCTAATTAAAAGCCTTCATAAATATTGCACAGAAAGAGGCAGATTGATGGCTGTATTGGTCTTGAGCCTATTTTTCTTTCCCCTGTAAATATTTGGGTACTTGACTCTGCAAGCGTTAATGTTGTTAAGGCTGGTATACAATTATACATGGATAGACTACAAGGAATGATGGGTAATACCAGCATGAATTAGAATAGCAGGAATTGTTTTATTATGATCACATACCACAGTGCCAAGGACAATGTTACTATGCAGGATAGAAAGAGAGATAAGATCACAGCCGAAGGCTACAGAAATATTGATGAAAGAAGATGCCTTCTGTAGGGCAGAATTCAAAGCTAACAAAACAGAAAGTTCTGTCTCCCATCAATTTTGCCAGCAGATAATTAAAGGTGCAACAGAGTGTACAAAATTAAAATTTTGTAAGTTAATATTATTAATTCAAAAGTTTGTATAGAAGTATTTTTGGTGAACTTTTTTTTTTAACTACGTGAAAGGATGTAATGGTTCTTCTTAAAACTCCATCTTTCAAAATGATACCCTACACTACAGTTAAATGTAAGATGCTACCATAATGATTTAATAGCACGTCACATGTTTACCACTGGTAGAAAATCAATCACACAAGATGCAGAGCAGTAAGGACTGAGACCAAGGCCCAGAATTCTTTCATAATCAGGGCAGCTTGACTGGCAACAACAGATAACGAGCATTTGTCTCTATGCTCTTCCAAGTAGTTTGCATCCTGTTTACTCACCTAGGCAAAACACCAAAACAAGTTGTCAGTTCAGTTTCACCCAGAGGCCATTTGGATATATTTTGACCTTGGACTTAACAAAATATTTTAAAATACTGTTACTGACCTGAATTAAAATAAAGTCTACTCCTCTTCTGTGTTCAGTGCTAGAATTAATTACAATATTGTTTCACTCTACGTGGCTCCAGGTGAAAAAACATCTAAAATGATACCATTACTTCACTCTATAAAAGTTATAGATTGATTTTGTAACCTTAATTTCTGTAATTCATACATTTTTTCATATATATATTATATGTGTATATATATGTATTTCTGCATTGTATATATTCAAACTGATGTTTTTGGAGTCTCATCTCAGTTTACTGGTTGCAGGTAGAGTTTAACCTGTTGAAGCTCCCTGGAGGTACATTCTCCAGTCTCATCCAGGGGAGCCTTCTGGCAGCTCTCTGAACTAAATGAACACATCAAATGATAAATCTGAAGTACCCTCACACCTTTTTAAAAATCTCTGACTACTTCATGGGTCCAGTTTTGAGAAGGTCTCTGCCAAGAACTGAGCTGAAAGCCCTGGGACGGTGACCTTCTCTGTCACACTGGGAGAGCAGCCTGGTGCCTTTGAATAGTTAACACACAACCAGCACTGGGTTGATGTAGGATGAGAGAAACGGTTCCAGCTCCCAGCTCCAGGGGCCCGGGCTGCAAGCTGCAGTGTGTGTTCAGCTTTCCCAGCTTCTGCTGCAAGGCAGCAACCATTGGGGAAAGAAGAAACCGCTGCAGCAGTGACTGCAGTGTTCTGAGCAGAACCCAGTGCCGAGTGTCTTCCAGCGCCCATGCTAGACACACATGCTGGAATCTGTGAAACAAGCCAATACAAACACTAGAAGCCATCTAACTGAGGCATACGAGATTTCCATGAGTAAGGGAGACTTGAGTTCTCCTCAGGAGAACAGTAAGTTTTCATATGCATCCCACTGTCCTCACAGGCTTCTGGTGGCACCACAATAACTGATGCCAAGGTCAGAGGTCTTCCCAGTTAATGCCCAAGGTGCAGCATAGCACACTCTCACTTGCCTTTAACAGGTGGCGTTCCTGGTCAGTCGTAGCTGGAAGCAGTGCTTATTCACTTCCAAGTCATGATGAAATCACATACAACTATTTTTTTTTCCACTTACTGAAGTCAATAAGAGATTTTTCTAGAGACTTAAAAGTGGGTCCAAAACTTATATAAGATTGAGGAAAACAGACTGAAACTAGCTACAATATGAGGCTTTTCCTACCTGAAATATCTTTTTCCCAAAAGAAAGCTTGGGTTTTGGGAGGTGTAATGGGCAAAAAAAGAAAACAAGCAAACTGAAAGTTTTGTTTCCTCAAAAACTATGAAATTTGTTGAATGAAGTTACTTCTTTATGAGCAAAGTAAGGGCGTGGGGAGGGTCTGGATACCTTAAGAGACAGGAAAATCTCTCTAATAAAATAGTAGTGCAGGTTACTTGGGCAGACCAGTATACATCTCCTCCATGGATCCACGTGCTCAGCTTGGAGCCAGCCACAGCTGTAAGCCTGCCCTGCCTTGCGTATGCCTGGATTTGTCTGTAGAGCAGTTTCGAGTTATGATCCATACAGAGATGTATTAGCTTGCATTCGGGACCAGACAAATACGATGACATTTTGTGCAAGAAGTGCATTTGCTCAAGGAGCTGTACAGATGCATTGCCACAGCGCTTCCCACACTGCTACTAAGCCCTTCTGTAAGTCAACTGGCTCTGTTCCCTGGCTTCTTTACATCCATAGCACATCTTAAGTGCAGTCTGGATAATGTGCATGTTTCTGAACAGTTTTTGTTTTACCGATGATTTATTTGTATAAACAATGCATGAAACCTTTCTACTGGAGACACTAACTGAGCCCTATGAGATCTGATTTCATATGACTAGAATCAATCATTTATGTGTCCTTACCAGGTAGCATTTTCTTCCTGCCATTCCCCAAGGAAAATAAAACCTGATCTCTTCTCAACCAGATGCAACATTCTCATTTGGTACTACAAGCAATCTCAGAGCTAGTGCCAGTGATTGAAAATTGCGATATTGCACACGACCTCTTTTCATGTTCGACATGAAAATGTATTTTTGGACACTCAACAACTTATTGTTTAAATTAAACATGGACGGACACTGACATCCATTTTTTCCCTTTGTCTGACTGAGCTGAACTGCCTTTGATTCATGTGCTAATGGAAACAAATAATATAATCCACAATGAATAATTTTGCTCTGCTCAAGATGTGAAAGCAATAATAAAATAGTAAACACAAGTTAGCAGACTTCCTTGTAAATGTTACAACTGCTTTCTTTGTCATGACAACAGATATTTATCTGCTGCCTACTTTTCATTTATATGCAACATAATGAAGTAAGTGAAAGCGTCTTTCTATTCTAAAACAAAGATTTCCAGGATTCACAACTCATACCAAGCTATGGACGGTGATTTTCCCTGTGTGTATCAGCATTGCCTATCAGCAGGTTAAATGAACTTCATTTAAAATTCTTCTCTACCTGTCACTTACACTTGCACGATGTAGATTTAATAGTAGTAAGGTTTTCAGAGTCAAGTTTATCCATGTGCGATTCAAACCTAATCTATATCTAGTTTTACACCTAGGTAGGGAAGGACTTTTCTAGGGTACAAATATGTACAAGACTTTTTATATTACACAGTAAACAACATTAAAAACCAAGCTCAGGAAAGACTCACAGCTTGTTGCGTTAATACAAATTCCTTACTGCTTCACGATGAGAGTAGGAAGGGAAAGTTGGCTGCAACCAATGTGACCTTACTGAAAGTTCACAATCCTGCAAGGGCCATGCTGCAGAACTCTTTAGAAAATACTTACAAATAGCAAGCGTGATGAACCTGAACGTCTTATGGTAACATAAGTATGTCTGAGAGACATCTTAACCCTCTTAATGCCATATCAGCCTGTGTTCCAAGGGGCATCTAGTTACCCAAACCTCATAGTCATTCAGACCACAGACCATTCAGACCCTTGGAATTCAAAACATGTGTTTCAAGGTTTCAAACAAGTGCCTGCGTGTCAGCTGCTTCCATCCCTGGTCTTTGCTTAAACTACAATAAATACAGATTACTGCAGGCAAATAAGAATAGGCAACCAGGGATAATTTTTTGGAATCACCACAGCTACATTTATCACAGTTCATTGATTTGCACCCAAAGATCTGCTTCTTAAACCAGCGCTGCCAAGACTGCTGAGGTATCCTTCTGAACTCAGTCCCTTTAAGCACAGAGCCTGGCTCAACAGCTTCCTTGCCGAAGCTGGCACTCTTCAACATCGACTCCTCAGCTTTCCAAACTCCCCAAGCAGGACTTAGACACTGCTGCCAGAAATAATCACTAAAGCTGTCCCTTCATAAAAGCAACAAACAATAATTTTTAGCAATATGCATTTTCTGTCTAAAGACTATTTAAATTCCATGTGTACATCACCATGGATGGGGGGGAATGCTACATAATGTTTGGCCAAAGAATTCCTCTCCTACTCTCTTCTCATTTTTTATTTTTCAATATCAAACAAGTCTTCATTTTTAAATGAACCAGATTGTTACCTCAATTATTAGCTTCCAAATCAAACAATTAAATTCAAGTTGTAATTATAAGCTAATGAGTCTTTCAAACGAGAGCTTGGCAAAGAAATATTTAAGTGTTAGAAAAATGTTCTTGAGTAGTAAGATATGCTCTACTTATTATATGCAAAATGCTTCATAAATTTGTTTAATATTCACAGTAAAGTAGACAGAAATATAACCAAGAGTTTTGTTTTTGAGAATGTATAAAAGGAGGAAAACAGGCTGCTGAGGGAAGGGGAATAAGAGAAAAAGTAATCTATGTCAACTAATGAAAACTGATTTATATTCCTGGTCTGAGAAAATGATCAGAAAGAAACCAAAATAAGATTGTTTGACCTATGTACCAGTCATAGCATATGCTTTAAAAGGCGGCGGGGGGAGGGAATATCCCTTATTACCTTTCATTGCTTTGATACATCCAGAGAGAGGATGTATGAGATAACTATCTGAGGGTGAATTTTCCACAGTTTGACAAATTAAACAATCACAGAGATATAAGATTTCCAAGATCTTAGGTAGACTTCTTCATAAGTGATGTATTGTTTTCATTAGGGTTTCTGAAACAGTTTTATGTACAAAAATACATGCTTAAGAGGAGGAAAAGAAAACAAAAATATTATAGTGTTTTTTCCCTCTGCCTACAAAGTGAAGTAAACCATTCCCGAGTTTTCTAAAAACTTCAATGAGTTCAGACATTCAGTAAGATATTCTTTTAGTTGTGGTTTCACCAACATGGTCCAGGGTGATATATGATATTTTAAAAGATTAGAATCAAGATTATGAGCTTCCATGTTTTTGAGCATTTAATTATATTTTTTCCCCTTCATATTATGAGATAACATTCTTCCCACTTCTTCCATAGGTGCGGATTAAAAAATTAAGCAACCCCCCCAAAAAAAAGCCTCTAGTAATTTCCATTGCTTTAGCCTGGGGATTAACAGACTTGCTTTGCAAGTGCATTATAAATCCTGGAAATCCAAACCCATCATTTTTCAGGCTCTCCCTAGAACCCTTCATCACACGTGAAAAATCATTGCCACTGTCTTTGTTAGGTAAAGCTGCAAGAAACTGGGAGTATGATTTCAGTGAAAATGCGTTCCTAATTTCAGTAAATTTGAATAATAATAAAAAGAATCTGCTTTTTAAACCCACAAGAACTGCTTACCTAGAGTAACTGTATAGTTTGTTCTTGTTACAGAAATCTAATTACTGCCAATTGCATACTGCTTTTCCCATCATTATTCAGAACGCATATCTCTGATCATCTATTGTTCCAGGACCCTATAAGAAATTCTCTTTCAAAATCTTACAAGATTACAGATAAAAACATTTAACTTGAATACAAGCACTAAAGATATGGTTTTCAATCACAAAAACAAAAATGAGAGCATTAGTTTTGGTGTGTTTTTTATTAACTTGGGGAGAATAGGTTACAACTGTACTGTATTCAGAATTTTGATTTTCCACTTAAGAGGACGTCACAGGGATATAACAGCCAAAAATAACTATACATCAAAAATATTAATGTCTCTTTCTCTTTAAACATGTGTCAAGAAAAAGAACTTCACATAACACATGATGATAATCAAAGAATATTTCATTGTCTCCTTTGACGTAATTTGTACAAAACAGTTGTACTGGCCAAGCAACTGCTTTGGATCAAGAGAGAACAATACTGATCCACCCACAGTAAATCAGCAGGTTGAATATTTTCGTACTCCTGTAGCATAGTGTAAATAATTGATTTATTTGTGTTTGTTCTCCTAGCTAACCTAAAAAAATATAAGCCCTGCAAACATTGAGAGGTAGACGGAAAGTGAAACAGTTTTCTTTCATTCACAAATGTGTAGGGTTTTTTAATATTCATACAAGGCTGTATTTAATTTAGTTCATTTTAATTTCACTTTCAATTGCACTTAATTATATTCCAACACAATGTATCACAGAGTATCACTCATGCTCTGAATAAAATATTTCTAATTTTCATGTCATGTCCAAATGAAATGTTTGGATATCAACTCTTCTTCTCCCCTTTGGTTTTGGGTTTTTTTTGGGGGGGATTTTTTGGTTGGTTGTTTTTTTACATAGATAAAGCAATATGCTACTATCTAATTATATTAATCTTGACAAAAATACTTTTGTTGGAAATTTGTATTGAGTTATATACCTGAGACATCTGTAGATTTATTTGAATATTAGAATCCCAAACACACAAACTATTGTGTCATTTTATATAGATTATTAATTGTATGAGCTAATGATAATCTAGCAAATGCTTTATGTTTTAATTTCAGCTACTCTAAAAACCTTTAGCTTAATGTAATCCATCAGATTAATTTAAAACTGCGCTAACATATAACCCTTACTTCACTTTCTCTAATGGTCAACAAAACTGTCCCGTGGGACTGTTCATGGAGAGGTACAGATAATATTAGAAAAAGTTATTTTCAAATAAATATCCTTACTATTGAGGACAACTTGGAGGATAGTACACTTTCAGAAAAATAAATAATAAAAAAAAAAATCATTTAATACTGAACACATTCAACTTCTCAGAAAGACCTGACAAACCAAAAGGCAATCGGCATGCCTAAACAGCGTGGGAAGGGAGGTTGTGTGAACCAAGAGGGCAGCATTCACATGCTGTCCAGGTGAGCAAAATAAAAAGAGCAATATATTCTGGCCACTGAAACAGCAAAAACCACAACAAAGTAAATTAAAAAAAGACAGCTTTTCCAAGGGAAGTAAAAAGGAAACATTAAAAAGGTCAGTATATCATTAAGTCCTTTTTCAAGCACATCAAAGCTTGCCTGCTGAATAAGGTGCATGGTCCTGTTCCAAGATGCTAAAAGTTTATGTGAGTCCTAGAGCCAAAGATGCAAATTCAGAGATGTAATTGACAGGAAGGTCCACTGAAAGAGGCCACCTCTGGCTCAGCAAGGCCCTGAACCACCCGCTGCTGGGAGCTACGGCTGTTCTGGGCTTATATTACCATGGACTGGTTTTACCCCCATCCCGCCTCCACCAAAGCACCGCTGGAGACCATAACTGGAGATCCTATGCACTAAAAGAGCTATAGCCATATCAGACACTAAACCTACTTTTCTACATTTCTATCTTTGTTTCATTTTTTACCCTGAAATTTTCCTTTAAAATTAAATGTTTTGTTATCTGAATTAATGCCTTCCGGTAATGGATGTTATCAGAAATTTGGAGAGATCTCAGTCCTCATACAATCACTTTTCAGCAAACACCTTTATAAACTATTTTGCCCACAAACTGAATAAATTCTATAGCTTAGACCTCACCAAGTTTATTAATGAGTTTTTAGTTATGCAGATTATGGGTGCAATATTCAAATATGTATGAAGGAACATTAATTTTACAGTTACAGTCAAATACAAGTCTCCAGTACAAAACATGGTTATCCTGTACCATCACAGCATCCAGTTCTCGTCACTTAAATGCTCTAATCCATGATCTGATCCTGTGAGAGTCATATCAATAGATACGCTCGTTGGCTGTTTAATGACACTTGCATAATTGGAGGCACAGAGATTCTTAATGAAGAAGAAAGAATGATTGCCTTCCATACATGATTTGCCTTCCCATTCCTTCTAGCAGGTGAGGTAGTCCTGCTTGGGTTTAGAACAGTCTATACAAGCATTACCTGGTTAAGTACAGAGCTGCTAGTCCTTTGGATCAGCTAGTTCCTAGCAGATGAACCCAGTCCAATTTTAGTTTCACAGACTGTCACTCAGAGTAAGGTATTTGTTTTGCCATAACTATATTAATTTCAGTATTTCTAAACCACTTTATTTTGCATTTATTCTTAACTCTCAATCTCAGACTGTTTAGTGTGATACCTTTGTAAACCTTCTTACAGCTCTTAAATCAAGAGCACTAGAACTATGAAAAACCTACTTAGTCAGCCTACGTCAACTTTTAAACTCTCTCCAGACTGGGTCAGTGAGAGGGCTGAAAACCACCTGTTTCTCCCCTGATTTTCATCTGGTAAATCCTAATCAGAAAAAGGCCATCGCTGAGGTCTAGAGAGAGTATCACAGTGACACTGTGGCTCAAGGAGATACCTGCACTAAAGATACCTTCCACATACTAAATCAGCCCTCATTCATTTTTTTCATCACCCTACGATGATGAATATTCTTATAATAATTTGAATGTCACTGTAAAGGCAATAATTATAGAAGGGCAGGTATATTGACAGTGTCACAAATGCACAACTTCAGAGCCAAGGCATTATACGTTTGCATTCTGCACAATATCACATAATCAGTAGCACTCCCCTGCACATCTCAGACAAATACTGCCTAGAAGTTAAATGCATACAACATTTAAAACAATGTCAACATTCCCTTTAATTCTACAGGTAACTGTTTATAGTTCAGTTTTCTAAAGGTACTAACCTTAACACTAGTGGCTTAGAACATTCATAAACAGGTACTCATAGTCCAAAATCCATTTATATCCAATACACCTAAAACGAGGAGAATTGGTGGGACCACTTCTAATTGGTGCTTTCAGGCAGGTAGAGTACAAAAAAACCTGTGGAAGGGACATGTATGCTGATACATGCAACAGTTGCTTATCTGGAATGTAAATGTTGAATAATAATAACGTTACACTGGCTGGGTGTGGGGGGGATGGGGGGGGTGGGTCACAACGACAGGGGATGGGGGAATGGTCGACTTCAGAAAGAAAGAGATCCATTCTTAAGAAAAGTACAAAGAGTACAATTGCTTCTATAAGGTAGATTTTCTGTTCTTTTTCTATTTGAGATAGTTTCTGTAACAGAATGATGGTTCTGTGCATATCATATAACGCCCCAGAGTTATTGTTCAAGTTAAGCGATCTCCTCAGAGATATTTGAATGTTCTCTACTTCTCCAGTCAATTGCAGTTCTGATGTTCCACACTGTTACCCTACTTGGATTTCATTAACACCTAATTTACAAGCATAAACCATGTAAATGGTTGGAGCAGATGCAGAAAAATAATTATAATTTGGGCTGAAGTCTTCATTTCCCAACCTAATTCAGTAACAATAAAATCCTCTCTCTAAAGAGTAGACAGGAAGACTTTTTGCACAAACCCAACTGAATAAATATTCTCAGCCCTGGGCGTTTAATTTCTGGAAACAGCCCATGAATGGAGCAGTAATGTCTCAAATTATGAACCAAGCAATGTGGGACATTGTTCTCCACATAAGGATTACGATGATAAAATAATTATGAAAGAGGAACAACTCAGTATCTCCAATTAAGCATTTTCTCAAGTGCTTTTAGCTTTAAAGTACAAAATACTTGGCTTCAAGAGAAGTTTCACTTGAGTCCTGAAGATATTGTCCACTAGGTCCTACACCTCAGTCTACAGATCCAGGAGCTCTTTCTCCCTTGGGGGTACTTTTGCATGAGAACTTTATCTCACTTAGCTTATAAAGCACAACACAAAGTACAGAGACTTTGCTGGTGGAACCTGGCAAAGAAAGAACAGTATTAACTCCCAATGAATTGGATTCTTCTGATCTCTGAAATGACTCTCAAATAATGCCCAGAGGCATACACTTGGGTGGTAGAACAACTGCTGCTTCATCCATTATAACTTCCTCCTAACAATAAACCTGAACATTTCTTATACCAAAGCTGTATTGGCATTTATTTTGTTCACCCCACATTTTTCCCATGTTCATTTTTTTTTTTGCTGCTATCACATTTTGTACTGGTACATATCTATCACTGTATTGTACTAACAAAGCACCATAGTTCAATTTGGCAGTAGATAAGCTTGTGAGTTTTATGCATATCAGAGATGCTGCTGCTCTCACTCCAGAACACACAATCACATGACAAATAGCATGTGAAAAGAGAAAATTTTATAGCTATGCAAATGCTGCAGAAGTAGATCATAATGTCTGCAGCTGAAGTTTTACTGTGGTAGATTACTCTGCAATAAATAGCAATGCTCATTGATGATTAGCTTGCTAAAATAACAGAATTAAGTAGCAAAATCTTGAATTTTAAAGTATTAAATATTTTTTTTATATTCAAAAACTCTTCTATATTTCCTCTACACTGGCACATTGATTTCATTTATTAATTCATGTGTATGGCTGCACTCAGCACCCTCACGTACCATTCTCAACAAAACCTGATAACCAATACCATTATGCTTATTTGAAGACAATGAAGAAACACTAGGATTCTGAAAATTGGCTACAAATCATCCACAATCAATTAATGAAATTTAAAACTTAAACCTAGAAAATAATGTCCTGTTCATGGTTATTTCACAGACAGAAATGCTAAATTACCGTTTACATTATTTATTATACAGTATCTGCTTAATTTCAGTAATAGCGACTTTTCTCTATTTTTTAAATTACACTGAAAATTAAATAGTCAATACTTTCTATTTCAGAAATATAATTACTAACAGAAAAGGCTACGTATGGTACTTCATACTACTGAAGTTCTTGAGGGGGATATGCAAAACCCCCTGCATTTTTCAGAAGACACGTTATGAACATCAAAAACCTCTTAAGCTAATTTAGGATAAGCCATGTAAAAAACAATAGGAATAAACCAGAAGAGAAGATCTGGGTAACATTCATAAAACAACATCTGCACACTAGAAATTCAGAGTCTGCACCTGCACAAGCTCTTGTTCCAAGATAATCAGTACTTACAGGACATGTTGTGTATGTTACTCGAAACCAGTTTAACCTTTCTAAGGAAACACAAACCCCCCATCATTTTAGCATTTAGGTGAGTGTTGATTGCTTAGCACTTTGAGAGTTTAAAGACAGTATCACAGATCAATGAACTAAAGCCAATCTCTTTCCTAAGAGCAATTTTGAGGGGTGGGGGGGAAGAATTCTGAAGGAAAGAATCCCTGAAATTTAACTTTTCCAGACTAGCATTTTATTTCTGTAACTTCTGGGACATCACCCAGTGGCACTCTATCTTTGAGATAACTGTCCATCCCTCAACAGGATAATATACTTATACACCTGGCACGCTGAGGTGGAAAAGCAGTAACTAGGACTCTGGAAAAGCAGAAGTTTATAATCCACATAGCAACCACAGAGCATACAAAGGACGGCATCACTCAGTCTTACACTCTTGGGCTAACTGTTACATTTTATTTGACCGAGTTAGCTTTAACTGTGACTCATGGAGAGAAGTCAAAACAAGTGCAACCAGCTTAGATAAAGAGGGAGAGAGAATGTCAAAGAATTCAAACTCATAAGCTCTTAAACCTGACCTCAAATCCACTATAAGTATAGGAAATACTACTTTAAACAGCACACTTGAGCAGAAGAACCCTGGCACAGCAGCTCTCTTCCATGACCCAGAGAACCAGCAGCACAGAAGAGAGAGAACTTACTTGATGGGTGTGAAATCTGCAAGTTTTATTCAAAGATTGTGTTGAATCCCAAGCTTTCTACATCTTGGAAAAGTTAGGTTATCTCTCTCTCTTTAATAGAATGTATTATTTTGGTATTTATTCAAGTCTTCTGTGCATGAAACATAGTATGAAGATGCTTGGTTGAAAATTTAACAAGTCAAAAATAGCAGCTGACATCACTAGTTCATTGGATGTGAATGTCAGTATTTTGAATATTCAATATTTTCAATTAAAAAAATAACAGTAGGAAGGAAAGCTATTGGCTGTTGGCTACCGACATGTTGGCATGTATTTTTCAGAAGCTTTTTTCCTAATTTAGAATAAATACACACAAAATTAAATCTTGAAAACTTTCACAGATTGTGAAAATTGATTCCCAATTCTGTGTTGTCTTTAAACCAAATAGCATTTTATATGAAATAAAAAATATTCAATAATATCATTTCATAGATCCTTAAACAGACTATAATTATCCTTTACTGATTATATCATTACTTTTAACTTCCTACCGTATTTTCTCTTGCCTTCATTTTTCTTCCCTAGTGACTTCTACACATTCTTTGTAATATACTTTTTGCTTTAACTTGTGGCATTAGCTACCTGAAAAGTTTATATTTCTGTTGTGATTTAACACAGAATATTCTCTTGTTCATGTAATCATACATATTACTTGAATGGATGCTTCTGTTGGACTCAGACCCTACTCTATGTCCTTAATACTCCTGGATACGTGATGGATTACAGTGAGCTTCACAACAATTCAGAACTCCCTTGGACACTTACTACAAGAGAGCAGGTCCAGGAGACCTGGGCAGCTAAACCCAACGGTCCTGTCAATACTCACAAGAACTGCTTGGACAGAGGGTCAAGCAGAGGAAGGAGGGGGACTACAAGGTGAAGGATCCTGATAGAAGGAAAATCAGTGCATTCTATTTTGCTTTTATGTTCTTAGTTTTGTTAATTTGCCATAATTAATAAAGAGTCTGAATGAAGGACTTTGCTCGCATACCTTAACTTTTCACTTTTGAACAGAAGGAACTGAATTTTGCTGCAGTGACAATACATTCAAACCAGCAGGCAATCCATTTTTTTTTAAATTAAAAAATATATGGAAATATCTATATACTATTTTTATATAATTTAATTATTGATAATGCATTTTAATTTCTCTTTATAAATCAATGTATATAATTTCACAGAATCAGAGAATTATTTAGGTTGGAAGGGACCTCCTGTTCAAAGTTGTCTCAACTACATCAGGTTGCTCAGGGCTTAGTCCAGTCGAGTTTTGAAAGTCTTCAATGCTGAAGAACCTGCAACACTGTTGAACAGATCTAGTTTTAAGCATGCTCATGAGGAAAACACTCTTACATCTAACTGGAATTATATTGTAATTTATGACCATTGCCTCTCATCCTTTTACTGTGACTCCAAGACTATAACTTCATCTTCTCTATACCCTCCCATCAAACAGTTACAGACAGTATTAATATCTCCCCTTCCCCTTCAAGATAAGGCTTCAGCCTTGAACTCGGCACTTTCATTCTCTCCTTGTAGCTTGTGTGCTCCAGCTTTGCAACAGACATTAAACAGTATTGATCCTTGAGCAACACTGCTAATCACTGGCCACCAGTTGGATTTCTGCTTCTGATCACAACCCTTTGAGCCCAGCCAATTTCCCACCTCTCTCTTCCACCCACTTAATCAGCCAACAACTCCCTGAATTGGCTAAGTTTACTATGGAAGACCACATTGAAGCCCTGCTAACGTCAAATTATTCAGCAATGACCCCCCATCAGACTCTTTGAAGTATGCCCCTGCCTTACTTGTCCTAGGGAGCCAAAACAGGTCACAGCACTCCAGTTGTGGTCCACAAGTGCAAAATAGAGGGGGAGGATTGCTCCCCTGAAGTTGCTGGCGGCACTTTTGGTAATGTGGCACAGTATGGGGTTGGCCTTCTTCACTGCAATAAAATCTCTGTTGTGTTATATGATCTCACTCAGCCTCACTGGGGAAGAGTTCCTGCTGGGCAAAAAAAGGCTCTAGTCTCTCACAGCATTGCTACAGCAATCAGTTTGTTTGATTTTGGCAGTTCTGAACATTACGAGAGATAGAAAAATGTCAGTAATCCAAAAAGAAATTGTGAGTAGAGTGGAGGAGACAACGAAGGCTGCATAATAACATGACTTATTTTTACGTATGATTCAAAACATATGATTGAATTGCTTTTGGTATGACAGGTAAAAAATGACAATGATCCTGAAAGCTATTCTGTGACTGAATGTAGTAACTTCTAATGTCTTAGATACCAATTACTTAGACTAGAGTCCATCTCAATTGTTCTGTGACAAACTGTTCAGCTTCCAGTTAATCCTCGTATTGCGTTTTCCTGTCCATACTGCGTCAATCTGCTGTAATATTTTGGGACACACACCCAAGCACTGTGCTAGAGTGCAGGTGATTTACATAAGAGCAATTTTCTTTTAGAGGTTCAGTGCTCCATCAGTCTATGCAGACTAGTTTGCTATCCTATAAAGAACAGTTTTGTTTAATGTTTATTGCATAATTATAATTACTATTGTATCATGAGCATCTATGCAACATTTGATCCACTTGGTCTTCACAATGACTTCAGCAAGTTTATTTGAATGCATCCGAGTTGCAAAATATGCAAGTATTTCTAATATTGACAAAACAGAGCAGCTATTAGTTCAAATCATTGTGGCCACTGGTGCAATCAATTCATGCAAACAACCTAAATTTAATCCAACACCAAAGCTCTATTTTCTAATTTTTTTTCATTTCAAAATTTTGTTTCTCTCAGGTTGTCTTTCATTCATCTAGAACTGTTTTCTACAAAAATATTTATAATATAACAGTCTTATTGGCAACTGAAGAATTTATAATCAAGAGAAAGCATGATTACAGCTACAGATGCTGAAGTAAATATTATAAATAACTTTTAGGACCAAAACAGTTTTAAAAACAGCTGAATTCAGTACTGGACTTCTTAACTAAAAGTACTTGGATTTTTCTTACCTCTGTACCAGATTTTTTTTCCCCTTTTTGTTATTTCTTCCCCCTCTCTTAGCAACATGGAGACATTGCTTGTAGCTTTGTTTGCCACATAATGTAAGAACAGAGAGAAAAGAACTTACTCTTGGAAAAAAGCAGCAAATGGGAGGCAACAGACAGCTCATGTTGATCCTCTACAACTTGATAACGACATAATCTTCCAATAGCTCACAGAACAACATGTCACTACTACATATCTAAAGCTACAAATGCCTCTTAGCATTTCCGAGAAAATGCAAACAGCAGAGACAGCAATCATCAAGGTTCAAGGTTTTTATTTTCTTTATGCAATTTGCCCTAGTTAACTATTAGAATGAGAGTTTCGATATGCATTTGCTGCTTGCGACAATATCACTGCTTGGGTGAAGCAGTCAACATCTATGTTATTAAGACATATTCCAAGAATCCACTCTCTTACCACATTTACCAGATGAAAAGACAAAATTACCAAGTCATATACCTGAACCATAACGTAATAACAAAAATTGAAGTAATTTCTAGCTGATTTCAGGACAGTGTTTAAGGCACCTTATATTAAGCTAGCAAACACTATGGAGACTTGCCTAGATGAGAAACAGCAGGAACTACTATTCAGTGCCACTTTCTGGACCCAGAAAGTATCTCTACATGGCACTTCACTGCAGTGTGCATAGATATCAGCATATGTAATGTCATGCACCACTGCATGGCACAGCACAGCTCACCTCCCATTATAATTTCCAGTCTTCAACTGTAATTAGTAGAGGCATTTAAACCAATTCCTACCCTTCTGAGAAATAGGATCATTGGCAAGATTGTTCTGCTTGTTTTCCATTTAGGCTTGAAATATTTATAGCTAACATACAGTGCAGCGGATTGTTAATGAGAGTAAAGTACGGTGCTTGCAATGGCTACCTACCTATTTAAACTACCCTTCGTACTCAGACTACAAAGTCTGGACTTTTTTATTATTGCTGCTCTTTTGTTATTAAAAATGAATACCATTTTTATTTAGGTGAAGAGTGCAATATCATTAGTATTACTTGTGCACAGCGTACCTGTGGGCTAGGGAAAGGAGGCAGTGGAGAGAAAGTTAACTTTAATGAGCTCTTTCTCAATTTTTCTCTGTAGATACACTCCAGCACTGTACACACTGACACATCAGGTGTGCTCCTTCTGTTCTCAGAATACAAACACAGTTCTAGTTGGCAAATACATGCCCAATTCCCTCAGAAACATCATCCTGAGAAGTCTTCCAAACTATTCAGCTCTGCAAGGTACATCCATCACTAAAAATCAACCAACCTTGTTTGATAAAGGCACGAACCTGATTTATCCATGCATTGTTAATTAACACGTCATTTAAGGATCACCACTCTCATATATTTGCTTGCCATCACTTATTAAGCACCAGGTAGGAAATGGTGCTTTCATCAGTCCACTAGCTCATAGCTTGTATATAAAAATTATTTACAAGGTACTAAATTCCATGAAACAGAAGGTTTGACATTGCCATTAGGTGGGAGAAGAACATTTTTCAGACACACAATTTCACATAAAAATTTAAATGTTTTTTTTCTGAGAAAAATGACAGTCAGTACCTCTTATCACAACAGAACTGATATAAACCTTTGTGCTGGTAAACCAACTATGTGATGTAAACTCGATATTCTGAAATGCCAGACTGTTACCTACAAATGCAAAAGCTACTCTTTCCTGCACTTGACACGCTCTAATTCTTTAGTTTTCCTCTTAAAATGGGGAGGAAAAAAAACATTAAATATTGGGGAAGGGAAATGCTGGTAGTAGGGCTTGAAATTTGAGTGTCAAAGCCACATAGGCAAGAAAGAACAAAAATCAAGCCACAGAAATTCAGTGTTTAAAGACAGGGTATCATAACCTGCTTTCATTCTGTACTTAGGACTAAAAGCATAACATTTCTAGTTTCATTTTATAAAATGCTTTTTATTTGTGCTTTTATTTTAAATCTTTTCCTGAAATTGTATTTTACATAATGTGACACAAATTGCATACTGCAGAGGAAACTGTCTTGGTGAATGAAACCATTTTAATCTCAAGAGTTTTATTATCTGTTAAAATCTATTTAAATATAGGCATTCAATTTTACATTGCTTGGCTTTTATGGAGGAGCTATTTTACAGGAGCAGGATTTTGAATAGACAAGATCACAACAAATACTTGTGACATTGACATGTAAGATCAGAAAACATGAAGGAAGAATTACCTAAATTTTCAGAGTTATTCACACACATCAAAATATTTTCATAGGCCAGAGACCTTCTAATATATTGTATTTGTTATGGTAATGCCTTCATGACATGTAGCAATGTAAAACTGTATACATCTTAGACAAAAAAAAAAAAAAAAAAAAAAAAAAAAAAAAAAGGCACCCAGGCCTGTTAAATTTAAAACTGCTGAGGCATTTTAACATTTAATCATATAATTCCATTATTCCTTTTGAAATATATTACTTGATTCATCACAGATTATTGAGCACAATACAATCACATATTACAGAATATAAAAGACAATATGTTAGACTACTCTTTCACTTTTGTTTTAAGCAGATGGTACAAAGGCAGCTTGACTCGTGTACTATAAATAGCATCACAGGCAATTTTTTTTTTTTCCAAACATACTGCAGCAAGAGACATCTTTACTGTAACAGCTGACCAAATTGCCAGCTCTAGTCAAAGTTAAAAGAATTGAAAAATTGAACTTTGTACATTAGATTTTACAGTGTTGTAGGCTCTTCATGCCTGATGTATGATAAAGAAAACTAAGATTCGTATGAAAAAGTAAAGCAGCGAATCATTGCAAGATTTCAAATTACACTGAACATTCTACATGAAACTTCAATCCATCAAATGGCCACTGAAAAATGAGGTAATTACCCACAATAATTTGCATGTTAAGAGCTAATACAATATTACAAAGTAAAGTCCAGTTGCACATTAATTGTGAAAGCAATGCGTAATTTCCTGATTAATGTTTCATGCCTAATATTCTTCCGTGCTCTGTCAGATGCTAAATAACAATATGGCCAATCAAGCTACAGAAAGTAGACTCAAGCAAGGACTGAGCTTAGTTTTTATAAATCCCGATGCAACAATTTTGGTTACAATAGGTAATATTGTGAAGTTTATGAAAGCAACCGTTCAAAATGAACTCAAAAGATATTTTAAGTAATTAAGCTTTTCGGTAAAAGCACCCAAGACACAACCTCTGATCTTTCACACACAGAAGTAAAACTCTGCTTCTTCCAAAAAAGGGACAACAGACCGGAGCTGGGGAGAGAGCAACGAGAGGGCAGTATACTGTCACCCATATGCACATCTTGGCTCATGGGTGTCTGTCTGGTCAGCAAAGGCTAAGCACGTCAAAGAAATGATATGTTCAGTCTCTCCAGAGGAGGATTTCTATCCATGCTCCTCTGTCGAGGCAGGAAGGAGTATTCCTCAAGGACTGGAACTCACCTGTCCTGTCAGCCACAGACAGGGTGTCACAGTTTTGAAAGAGTGTCAAGCAAAGAAATGAAAGGATGACGAAAGTAAGGGAAAACAAAACACAAAAAACCCAAAACAAACAAAAAAACATCGCTAATAAATACTGCCAAAATGAGGGCAATGTTAACTGTCAACAGCAGAAAACAGGCATGGCCTGGAATTTGTGTTTTCTATATTAGCCAATTCAATGGCCAGAATTCTGTCAGGCATAATTTGCCAGGCATAAAAATTAAAAAGAACAAGTACTGGACAAAAAATGTCTTTTGACTTTTTATTGGTTTGCTCGGAAAACCCTCTGAAGAGTTTGACAGGTGGGTTACTAACTCCATGTCATTCAAAACAGCAAAATATTTCACAGAACTTGGAAAGAGTGGTTGGGTAAATTCTCAAAGCAGAGCTTTAAAACACCAAATAGACATAATGATTCAACACAAAAAAAAAAGTTATAAAATGGAGCTATTGAGATTAATGGAAACATTGGCCACCTACAGAAAGAAGAGAATTCAAAGAAAGAATATTTGGTTTTCACTGGATGCCAAGGAAACTTTTGGAGACTTTGTGATCCAATGGATGCAGTAACGAGGAACTGGATAATTTTTAATGAGCTATGCCACCAATTTAACTGGGTGACCTTGAGTAAGGCATGCGACTGAAGTGTGTCACTTTCCTCATTTGTAAAAGAGATATTATTCTACCTATTTCGCAGCGGTATTTGGAAACTTGATTAATTTACAAAAAACGCCTCCAGACTCTTGGAGGAAGGTGACTCTTAATTGATCTTCCCTTAAGCAGACAATTTTGATTAGAATAAAAATGGCAGTATGGCAACTGCAGATTTCCAAAGCTAGACTCCAGGGATAGATTCAATGTGTCCATTTTTTAATCCTTAACTAAACAATAAATATTTGCTGGGGGTGATAAGAATATGTTTTGTGTTAATTTCCCTGCCTACACAATAGCTGTATGATCAGTTCTTCTGCTGTGAAAGCTAAGATTTCACGCTACCCATGTGTAAAGATGTGTCAAAATTTATTGACCTTATGGGTATATTTTGAACCATTCCTAAAAAAATATAAAAAAATCTGTCACCTACCCATGAACATAAAAAAAAAAAAGAACAAAAACCTCAAGACCCTAAAAAGGCTTATGTGGTTTAAAGTTGTTCTCAGAAACTCGCTGGTAATTTTTTACATTCTTGTACTGTCATCTTGTATCGCCTTCCAACCTCCAGTCGGATGTCTACAGAATCCTACTGGGAATCTCAGAAGCCAGAAAAGCTGAACGGCTTACTGCAGCAGGCAGTAGCAGCTCCAGTTTTACCAAGAGTTTTCTTATTTTCACCCTTTCTCAAACTTCGAGCTAGATTTTTTTTTCCTACTTTTTTCAGGATTATTCATTGATTTTAGACTTTTGCACCTGACACTTAGAACGGGTTTACCACACTTCCACTATTATTTCACTGCAGGGTCAATCCAAAAGTTTTTTTGAGTCTATCATGACAGTAAATGGTTTTCCAATGATATTATTAAACAGCAGCACTGCTTATTAACTACTGAAAAGGTTTGATCTTTGTACTTCCCAGGTTCTATGGCAAATCCTATTCATGTCAGTGGAGGACCACACAAAATAAATACCCTAAGGCAGCAGAAGCAGGAGAAAACAAGAGAGGAAAAAAAAATCACAGTTTATTTTACCCATCTTTTACATAAAAAACAAAATGCTTGCACCTTCCACTGTGGGGTGGTTCCAAATGAGATTTAGAAACGTTATTTATCATTGTCCTTTTTTCAGCTTTCACAACCAAGCTTGTATGACAAAATTATTATAACTACTGCTAAAACAAACAGTACTCATCTTTATGTCTACTATGCCATACCTGAATCTAATGAATCAGGAATTTACTCACACGAGTACGCACTTTCAAGAGTCACATAAGTAGAAAGTAATCCCTAACACTTCTAAACATAATATAAAAACCAGGAAATTCTAACCTAATAGAGTTTCAAGCATCTCCATCACATTCATATTTTAAAAGCATTTGGCATTGACTATTAGATTTTCTATTTTGATTGAGCATATGCAATTTTCTCACCACTCTCTTTTATCTCTCCTTTATTCACAATTAGCTAATATACTTTGATTTAGTAACCCACATTGCCTACTCTTTAAGAGTAGTTCCATGAGCACCGGAACTAATAAAGACCAATTTTGTAGATAATGCATGTCATAGTGTATGATCTAAACAAAGTTTTCCACATGGAAAATCCTCAGTTATCTTTTTAATTGCAAGTAATGTAAAACTATATCCTGTTTATCTTCAGAGGCAAGAGAATTCACTGTGCTAGTTCCCTCTGCAATATACTGAATAAAAAGGAAATATTAAATACATGACTAACTGTGAGAATGTAGAGGAGAAAAAAAGTGCTCTAATTGATTGGCAAGTATCTACAAAGAGTATTATTCTATTACTATAGATACTCACACTGAAACTATTCTTGTTTGGTGCCACTGCACCACTTTCTCACAGTTGTCTTGCAGTACATGATCTTTTACATTTAAAATATTTAAAATGGAAAAGGTAACACAACTAGCAAAACCAGTACTTAAATGTTTTCAGTATCTTGTCCTATAAAAATGGTACTTTGTGAGTAACTCATACTAGAGTACGTAATATAAATACTTACCAAATTAAAAATTACTCATCAGCAATTATATTAAGGATGGGATAGGTAGTCTGGGAAGCAATAATAGATAAATTCCAAAGAAAATCTTCTAAAGTTGCACAACCAACAGGTTACTGCTCACTGTCATTGAAGCTGGACTGGAGCCTAACCATCTACCACATAAAGTGTTGAGGTGCTTTGCCTTGTTTCATCTGACTGTGTCTTGAACCATGCTCACAGTTGTAGAAACAAGGGCACTAGTTTGTAGGGAAGAGGCTTCTATCAAAAGCCACAGAGACTTACTTTTGGGGACAACGTTTAAAGTGCGTGCTACACATTTGAGTTGGTGGGAGAGGAATAAAACAGTCGTAGACTTATATTCTCTCTAATTATTTAACACTCTACACAAACAGAATCAGGATAGCAGAGACAAAAAGAAACTTTAACTGGCTAATTATGGTAACTGCTGGAGAAACTTGCATGCTATTTTTTTTCCCCTTTGGTACACCCACTATAACCTTTATGAGTTACACTGAATACCAAAACCTGGCAGAGTCTTTCAATGTTTTATTATTTAACTAGGAAATATATATAACACCCTTCATCTAAAAACACACATACATATCTATGCATACATATAGATGAAAAGAATAATAATCAACCTTCAAATGCCAGCCTAGAACAAAACCTAATAAGACAGCTAATCTTCCATTATCTTCAAAAAAGGTACAAATAAATTTCAAACCCTCAGGATTTATAATTTAATTACAAAGTAACATTTGACAGTGATTAAATAGCTGGACTGAACCTTAGGTTGGCTATGAGTCGTGTGCCACTGTTTCCTTTCACATCACCCATTTTATTTTCTTGCAGAATCTTATCTTACCTACTTGACTTGTATGCGGTTCCCTCAGCTGCTCGCCTTTCAGAAACTAAATGTAATGGAATAAGTCTATCTTGTCCTTGTATTTAGGTACACAACGACCTAAGGTGCATAGAGTGCTGTAAAATGCAAGTACCCACACAAACGTCAGCGTCTGACTAAGCAGCATGACTATCTCAATGACCAGATTCCAGACATATACAAGAAGACTTAAAAGCAAAAAAAAACCCAAAACAAAACAACAACAAAAAAACCCAAACACACCACATAACCCAACCCCCTCACCATACCTGCAATCTGACTTCGTGCATGAAGGCATAATATGAAAAAAAATTCAAGCGCTATTCCAAGAGCTGGACTCTTCCCAGGCTGCTCTTCCCAGGCAGCTCAGCCCAGCCCAGCCCCGAGAACCACCTCCCCGCTCCCACTGTGCACAGCCGTCCCTCATCTTCCTCAGCTTGCTCAGAAACACATTCACTTAATTTAAAGTTCAATATATGGCAACAAGACGCAGCTGTTTCAAGTAAGCAGCTCCAATTTGATGCACTCTTATTTCACAAACAGGTGTTACTGTTTTGCCAGAAATTAATGTAAGACAAGCTCAATAAAAACATACTTTTTATAAGCTAAAGGCAGTCAACCTCCCTCCCACCCAACAGACATGGACTGCTAAATAAAACTGACAATTGCTCTAGCACAGACTTATTGCTAAAGAAAGTTCAGTGGTGAAAGTATAAAAAAAGCTAGTTTAAACTTTTGGGTTTGGTTTTGGGCTTTTTTGTTTGTTTGTTTGGGGTTTTGTTTGTTTGTTTTTTATGGGTTTTTTTCAAATCATTAAAAAACAGTATTTGAGGAACAGAGACTGAAGAGAAAGCATATCTCCTGTAATTTCCACCTGCCATATTCTGGATCTCTTCTTTCTTACATGTTCCTACTTCACTAGAGGAGGACTGTATTTCTATATTTTCATGCACAGTAGAACTCTGACTTGCTTAAGAACCAAGCAGACCCTACATTTTTTTTCAAAGCAAGCAACATACTTAGTACCTTTGTGATTAAAAAGGTACCTTGAAATGGTTATAAAAATATGTACTTTCCTAAAATGGAACTAGTTTTCAAGTATTCACCACCACTGTCAGAAGAAAGTTTACTAAAACATATTTTGTTCATGCCAAAACCACTGGTTTTTTTCGGGGGAAGAACCAACTTTTTTTAGAGGAAAAACAGAAAAGAAAATACTTTTTGAAATTTAATGCAGAAAATATTAAAGAAAAGAAAAATGTTTTTATCTGGACGTGAGAGAAATCCAGATAATGACCTGGACTGTCAGTGCTTAAAAATGATGGACAACATGTTATTGCAGTTCTGGTTTAGCCTGCATCATCTATATACATTTTTACCCTCAGCTATGGCAAGACTTAGAAGTTCTACATGAATCTGCAAATAATTTAGCCCTGACCTTCCATGAGCACTATATTACAAGATACATTTAGTTCTAAAGTACAAGAGAAGATAAAAGAAAATATCTAAATTATATATTATTCTCCATTAAAGAATGTTTTTAAATAAGATTTCCAGATTTCTCTGTCACTGCAGCCACTTTCTACCTCTTTCTATCTGGACAGCTTGAAAAATAAATTTGATCATATAAGGAAGAAAGGAATGGAATCTGAGAAGCAAAATCAATCTCAAAGTAAATATTGTTTTAATTGTGATGTTTGTATAGTTCTGAGTTCTAAATAATTTTCACACTAGTCCATTTTAAAGAAACAATCTGAAAAATCAATGTCATTTCTCTAAAACAACAGGAATTAATAGACCCCAGACTTCTAGGAGGGATATTTTGATAAAAGCACTATTATGAAAAGAAAGAAATAATCATTAAAAAATCATTTGACAACTTTTTTTTCAAACTCTAGGTCAAAATACTAATTTGACACAAAATGCCTTCAAAGAACAGGAGACAACAAAAGAGTAAGCATAAGCATGAACTGTAGGATCACACGCATTCTTGCATTTTTTTTCCCATTACTTTTTTTCACCTTATCCATCCTTTTCTCTTTACATAATTGATCATTATTGTCCCAAAAAGAGCCACCTAGCCGGTTCAATGTGTGTTTCAATGACAGCTGACGCACATGATTTAAATGCAGCCTCTCCCTCTGCACTGGCACACACGGTTCTGCTGGCTGGCATTTATTTTCAGGAGACTTGTAAGAACAAATCCAAAATTGCATGGGAGCGCTTAAGAGAGGAAGCAGCAGAAGTCAGGCAGGCACACACATTGCAAACACCATGATCAACCCTAGCACTCAGAGTGGAAGGAAGAATGAAAGCATGAGTATCGTATTAAGATTCCTCAATACTGTTTCTTGCAAATTTATGCTGTGGTGCAATCAGACACCACTCTCAGTTCATTTTGGTCTGATCCAATTTACATGAAAGCTTCAGGCAACATCCTGACAAGTTCAGCATCACAGCCTTGTCTCTGTAGATGAATATACATACACATAACACCTTATACTTCAGCTTTTTTTAAGCTGGACTTGCAAAGTAAATGGCACTATGTACTGATGCATTAAAAAATGTTTCTACTGCTGTAGATTTGGTTGTTAAAAAAGTCCCAGAACCTTTGTCTGTCTTCTTTACTTCTCTGATATTCACCATTTGTGCCAGAGAGCAAATGTGTTAGGTTTCTGTATTGCTTTTGTTGCTCAGATTGAGCATTTGATCAGCACATTTTGAATCGGAATGTTGCTCACTTCCCCAGCATACCATTTTCCAAAAATTTAGAGGGTGGGATAATTTATACTATACAAAGTGACATTCTTCTGGATATTGTCAATCCCAAGCCACACTGACTGCAGAAATTTAGAGCAGGTATTACATTCAGATGGGGGGGGGGGGGGGGGGGGGGAAGCCTTACAAGAGGTTTAGACATTGAGAGAGGGACCTTTGAAGGAAATGCTCTACGAGCCCATTAACGTTTAAAATTACTTGTGCTGTAAGCTACTTACATGTTCAGAAAAAATCTTTAGCATGAGCTATCTGATTTATAGGCTTTTATCCACAGCTTCCAAATTGTGATGAGCAGTCAGATGTCTAAACACAATGATATGCCCCTCAATTACACTCACAAGACTGCAGCCAAAGTACTAACAATCTTACTGACACGTCCCGAGAACTGTGGCCCTTTGCAGTGGCAAAGAAGTATAGATTAAATATGTATAGATCAAGATCCTTTTTTCAATCTTTTCTGATTCTATCCATTAAATAGATTATATAGCTAGAATGAGTCATATATTTTTCTGCAGATGTGAAGAACATTGGATATTTTACATGTACTTAGTTTGGATTTACAACAGTTACTTAAATGCTTCAAAATATCAAGGAAACAGCAGTGTGCTTTTATCCATTATTTGTATTGATTTAGTTGTTCCTTGAATTCCAGCAAAAGCTTTAAAATCAGATTTTTCATGGTCTCTTGTTTTCATAAAAAACACAACTTAGAAAGATATTTATTCATCATACTTTTGAAAAATTACATGGGAGAGAAGCGGGGGTGTGGAGTAAAAACTGAGCTCTTATACACTCCCACAGTAGCTCTAAAGAAAATTCAAACTATTTTCTCCAAGGACTTCGAAGATCTCGAATAGATGCAATAAGAGGCAAAATAAAACCCAGAAGATGTGTATAGAGAGCCAGAAAAATCTTGCACTGATAAAAGGTTTTTAATTGCCTTTATTCATTTTTCATTATATTCAGTATCCTTCTTTGATTGATTTCATAGAGGACAAGATACTTTTGGTCGTACACAATATTTTGCTGTATGGGTGTAAACGCCTTCCACTTTACAAAACAGTCTTCATGTAAAACAGAACCCCTAGCACCTGCAAATGGTGTCAATTTGATAAGTACCATATGTATTAGTGCAATAAAAGTGTAAGTATTACATAGGATAGTGACTTCATGTGTGCAAACCTGCCAGTCAGTCAAAAACCCACCATCATATTTCACCCACTATCACAGCTGACAAAAGATCACACAATACAAAATCTCTATAGATACCTAGGCAAGTACTTCTATATGTTTAAAGCATTTGAGTTTTTTCTTTCTCTCTGGAAGAAAATTTGCCACTCTATAATTAAAGATAAGAACAGAGATTAGGAGCAGCAGGTCAGACAATGTCTCTTGTGCCAGTGCGATGCAGGAGTGCCACTCCAAACCACCAGTATGGGTAAAGGTTTTGCAAGTTCAGGTAGATGGCCCTAAAATCACATAGCTATGTCCATTACAAGTTCCAAAGGAGACAGGCGCAGTAACAAACCTGACATTGCAACCTGCCTTTGAGAGGAAATTCAGTGACACAGAAAAGCACATTTGACAAGTACATTGTGAGTTCTGCTAAGAAATGCATAGCTTTGTACGTGTGTGTGGTGTCTATTTCTTTCTTTGGGGGGTTGGATTTTTTTTCTTTGTGTTTCTAGAAAAATAAATAGAAGATGAGCATATACTGATGTAATTTCTCCCTTTCTAATAGAAATTCTTATGCAGCTACATTTCCCCAGTACTGAACAAGGCGTTTGTTGCTTCAGCTTGCCCTGAGCAGTACATACAACTTTGCTCTAGGGAAGTAGGCTCCAGTTGTTTCTCAGTTATCCTAATGTCACTTTGCACTATCCTCACTGTAAAAAGAGACCTTTAAGAAAGTTGAAATTACATGTACATACACAGTAAAATCTCTTCCAGGGATTTTTAAAATAATTTTCATATACATAACAATGAGAGCGGGTTTGTTCACTGGTGAAACTCATGTCAGAGCCAGCTGACATCACCCAGGACAAGACTATAGGCTGCCACTACTACATGTCAAAACAGTGTGAAAACCTCCTTTCTTAATGTATTTCTGCAATTACAGAGTGAGAGATGGAATCCGTACATTACTCCTTATGCAATGTTGCACAGTCCATGGACAGAGAAAGAATGAGGCTTGTCTAGAAATAAAGTTACAAAAATTAGGGTTGGTGAATGCTACATTTTAGAAAAGTTTGTCTCCTCGGCTAAATATGTAGTATAATGAGGAAAGATTTTCATTTTTTGCATGCATAAGTTCTAAGTGCAGTATTTATCATTTGCTAAATCACAGTCATTTTTCTGCATTTTGCCAGCAGTTACATCAAATGTCATTTAACTGCTCTAAATAATGTGTTCTCTTCCCTGCTGTATTAAACTATTTCTATCAAGGCTAATGATTTTCTGATTTCCACATGCCAGTGAGCTTGGCAGTAACAAATGATGCCTCTCTTTTGCATGTTGCAAGTAGCTTAAATTATATTTTACATACCCATTTAAAGGATCATTAGTTAAGTTAATATCCTTGCTATTCAGGAGGATCAAGCATTTTAGTAAAGGATAGTCTCACTATACATCCTTTTCTGGCTACGAGTACATTCTGGATAGCCATGGCTTGTTAAAATCACACACTACATATAGATAGGCTGTAGAAACCCTAAATATCTCTTAAATTCTCAGTTATAGTAGCTTATTATCATTTTGATGTTGTTATCCCTCAGTTGGGGATTTATGTATTTCAAAACGGAATCCATCAAAACTTCTGATTTATTTAAGATATTTTTTAAAAATACTCATACTAAGCACGCAGAGAACAAAAAGTTGCGTAAAGTTGGAAGGTTACAAAATTTCTGAAGCCAAATAGCAATCAAAAAGGAACAGATTTATAGGCAAAGGCTTCCAAAATCAAAATTATGTCCCACTTTTATTGGTGCATTCCCCTAAATTGTGCATCATGACGGACTTTAATTTAAGCATATGCGTGATACTGGGCAGTATAATATACTAGGCAGCAATCTGCCAGTGCAATAGTAACAGTATTTGGTGATGTAATCATTTGACAAAATGAGAATTCTAAAACTGGGGTCTATTTATTTCCATTGAAGTAGTTTTACAGGACATGGAATTACCTCTTGTCTGAAATAAATAGCTTCCAACACTCTTAGTGACAATGGAATCTAAGCAATGTATTTTAGAGGTTTATTCAAAGCAAATACAGTCAAATATGTTTTCTCAGTAATCTAAAGGGAAAATAATTTCATTCTGGTTCAGAAAAACAAAGTTTATTTAGCATCAAAATCTCCTTTAATCCCCTTTTATAGATGTAATTCATGCAAGCATTTTAAAAGGAAAAAACCATAAAGATTTCCGAAGTTGATAAAAATATTTTTTCATTAATTTTTTTAAAATTAGGTTTTTCAATAACAGCTTAAAATCTAAATTGTTTTCCTCAACAAATATACTATTTGTTCCTGTTTTCCACCGTCAGCTGCACACACACCACACAGACACACCCCCCCATCCTTTTAATCCTAGGGAAAAAGAAGGAAAAGAGTGACAGGGGCCAAGGCAACATGCAGAGGGAAAAGGTATTAGCAAGTATTCTCTAAAAAGTCAGATGCGGTGAGCAAGTCCCTCCCTTTCTGCAGCATCAACAGGCAAGCAAAAAGTGTTTCTGCTGCGCAGCTCACTCTCCATGACTCCTGCAAGGCACTTCTCTTGTTTCAGGGTCTGACTACCAGGTCTTGTCACCCACCTTCCATTTCCCTGTGTATACAGGTCTCCTATGTTCTTTTAACTTAAACCCCAACCCAACCAACTTAAAGTATCACAAACTTTGAGAAGTGACAGCTAAAAGCAGAGGCCAAACTGCTCTGTGAGCCACCACAGCTCAGCTGAAAAGGGCGTTGATGTTGCAGCTTTTGATATCCACTGTTTTTCAGTCTGGTTTTGACTATAACTTTGTCAAAACTAAAACACTGGTGCTGAACTTTTCAGCACTGGTAGGTGGTTCGTGCTGCAAGCCATTGCTTTTTGTTATTTCTACAGCTTCCACAGTCTGTCAGATAAGTAGGTAGGTTTAAGTAGTCCACCCTCTGGCAAGTACTGCAGTACTGTTTCCAACAATACGTTTCTAGTTATTAATTCAGTCTAATTTCTAGTCCTGTGTCAGATTCTTCATTGTTCATAGACAACATATGATGAACTGTAATATATAATATTTGAGCGAGCTGCTCAGAACAGAAGAAATATTTCTTCAGCTTTCTTGTTTTATGCTTTCAACACAGAATTTGAAACTCAAACCCAAGCCACCCTATATACAGAGATCACTCGATATCTTTCTACTTCCAGGTGAGGAGAGAAAATTACAAATCCTGACAACCCCTGTGAGCTGCCACCCCACAGCCCTGCTTTACGGTCCTGCAGCTCAGTGGACACACAGGTGCAATAAATTGCACACAAGCTTGTCTGGGCCCTTGTTACCAGAACACAAGGAGGCTCAGACAAAGCCCATCTACCAATGCAGCCACTGCCCATGGCAAGCAGACCCTCCTGCCCGCCGAGCCCCTGCTGTAAGGTCACCGCGCTCCCTCAGTCCCTGCCACTGCAGCCGTGTGTCACCCCACCGTGCCACTGCTGGTAGGGAGCCCATTCCTCGCTCTCACAGCACCCTGCTCGTGCAGGGGCAGCACCCCAGCAGCACGGGGTGGGGGGTGGGGGTGGGGTGGGGGGTCCTGTCTCGCCATACTCTTTGTAACAGAGCAGAAGACACAGCAGATGCAAACCGCCTTCCACTGCAGTTGCCAAGAAGTACAACAGCTGGTGACCCCTCATCAAGTTTGCCATTTATCAGGTTTTGACAGCTCCACTGAAGTGAAGCTATCTGGTACACTTGAACCAATTTTCATCTCGTTGCAGTTTATTGTAAAAATCTCTGCCTTTTTTTGCCAACACCATATTATGCAATGTTAATATCTCTTTAGATGTGTAGGTTATAAAACACCTAATTCAAATGAAAACTCAAAATTGAGGTGGACTGAAAAAAGGACCAATAGAGCTCAAACTCCTTTTCCTGTTAGATGTATGACCAAGAATGTCAGCTGAAGCTCCCTCACATTCATGAAACTGATTTTCTTGGTGAGTGCACAAAATAGCTAAAGCCGTCTCTTAAACATCTACCCACAAGTGATGTTAATCTGTGGTGGCTCACACCTCTGACTAACTGCCATTTGGCAGTTGCTGATGTATCAAGCAGCAGTACTCGGGCTGTATGCTCTGTGCCAGGCTGGACGGTCGGCATCCCTGACACACTGCTGGCTACAGCACATCTCCCTGGCTTCACGTGCGCCTTGCTTCTTACAGCAAATATTTAACCTATGTAACTGTGTATAAACTAGATCTGGGCAATTTGATATTTAGGGGCAATAGTCCCTAAATATCAAGTGAAAGACATTAATTGACATGTTTAATCTCTGATAGACTTGATCAGTAAGAAAGTATAGAGACTTTCCATCCATTTCCCTGTGGGATGAAGTTCAGAAGGCCGTTCCCAAATGGTTGTACTGGGCTATGTCCCCAGTGGAATTTATTGCTGTTTTTGCAGATCCTGTGCAGAAGAAAAGAAAGCTCAATGGGCTTAGAAATTCCAAACCATCTCTCTGAGGCCTTGCTGGAGTATGTACTGAGGCAAACTCAGGGGCAGTGTCAGGCCGCCAGCATTGCTCCTTGGGCTCTGCCTCCCCACCAACAAATAACTGTTCTCCAGACCTGTCTGCTCACACCTTTGTGGGTGATTTGAGAGCTGTTGAAAATTTCAACTACCAACAGATACCATACTCTCTAGTTTTAGTACTAACATAAAGTAAAATATTTCCTCTCCTGTAGTATGGGGCTTTCTGAAGATGTTCAGGTGGGTTCTGAGTGTTCCCGCTGAGAGCCTCACGTGCCGGCAGCGTACTTCTTGCTGACCCAGGACAAGGCTCTTCCCTAGCCAGCACACCATGAGCAAGAAAAAAATAAATGTGTGTGTATATAACTCTGGTCACAGAAACACCTGAATTAATTCAAAAAAGGCTTTAACTAGCTTGTCTCATCGCTTTCATTTCTGGCCCAAATGATGCCTTACTCTTTCCAGCAGACTCAAGAGCAATAAAACATAGCACTTACAAACCACATTGCTGCCATTACTGTACTGCAGTAAATTTTCCACAGACCCATTATATTCCTTACATTTTCAAATATTCAGGGAAAGTAACAAATTAATTTCTGTTTCTCTAAAATACACTGTTTGACTCTCTTTTAAATTAACTGGCTATGAATCCACATTACTGTGGGCAGCTTTGAAGTATTTCTGAATTCAAAATGCAAATTAAATCTGGAGATTTCTTTCCAGTTTCCCTATTCACAGAAAGATAGAGCTTATCTACAAGGAAGTCAAATAGGCATGCCTGTCTTTCAGCATTACTCTTTATGTCTTGAATTAAATGTTTGAAATTAAGAAAACATTATTTCCCTCAGGTATAAACCACAAGCTTTTATTTTCTGTCAAGTGGCCACAGAAAAAGGACAAGCCTTGTTAAATCATTATGTTGTAATCATAGTATGTGTTCTCACTACAGATTTCTTAGCACATTGAATCTGCAGCTTTTATAAAAAGACTATTAAACACAAGATATATTCTATCTAGTCACCAGGGAACAACTGTGTGCTTGTATGACCCAAAGGCTGGACTTTTTAAGTTAATTGAGATAAATGTAAGAAAGTTTTCATAGGAGGTATTACTCCATTCTTTATACACCTTGCTTATACCTAGATTTAAATACTTCAGTTTTTCCATGACTCCCACTACTGGTATAGTGCTGGTAACAGCCAACACAAACAAAACATCACCGTTTTAACTATTTCATACAAACTCCCACAGGATAAATAAGACTGGCAATAAAATGCATGCAACAGTTTATGAATCTAATCCTTGAAAGGGATAGAAATGTAAACGCAGCCTCACTGTCAGCATTACTTTCTTTGGTACCCCTGGCTTGGAGGTTTACCAGGAGAGTTTGTGCTGGACTTGTCTCTTCCTGCCTGTGTCACCCTGACGCCCAAACCTCTGGTAGTTCAGGTTGGTGCTTAACAGCTTTCAGACAATCCTGGCCAGAGAGGCAGCACACACTGCTGCATGTTTATGCAGGGTACTAGATCCCCTGTGCCCTACCACATTACAGGAATAAAGCAGAGTGACGGATGTGATGCATGATGCAAGGCTTGCTGCCTTTGAAATTGCTAATTCCCCCGTTCAGTAGGGTCCTGCCATTTCTATTCTAACAAGTTCTATTCTAACCTGTGCTTCAGTCAACTATACAGCAAGTTCTCAAAATTTTTGCTTTTCTTGACAGCTTCAAAAACATGTGCAGATTACTTGTCTAGAGTCCTGTCACTGAAAAGCCTTCATCTCTTTAATTAGGTCACAACATAATAATTTTTTCATTACTTGTAATAATCATGGGCAAATCAGGTATCTAGCAAGATACATTGGTCAGAAGCAGTTGTCATCACTGATTATTTTGAATGTAAATGATTACAAAATGTATTATGAACACAATCCACTTGAAAAACCATTAGCATTTTCTAAAATGTTCTTAGGTGGCATATGTTTACCTCCAAATAGGGGAAATAGAATGAAGAATGATTTTTATTTTTCTTTTGGTCTCATAAATGAAGAAAGCTAGTGTACAGAAAATGTAATAAGGGGTTATCATAACCTGAGGGAATCTATTAAATTTCAATTAAGAGTATAAACTTCGGGCTATAAAACTGAAAGGGACAAACATCCCTTCATATCAGAATGAAAGGCATCTTTAAAAATCAGCTCCTAAAGGACTAGATAGATTAAATCCCTGCAATAAGCTTAAAAATCCCCATTCACAACCAGCAGAAAATAGAGCTAGTCTAATTTATTCATAGTGTATTTTACTGTATTCAACAGAATACAACAATCTTTTGTTACGTTGAGTTATAACCCCCTACTCATAGAGGTAGCTTTTGATTTCATTTCCATTGCCTTGGGCAAACATGGCTGAGGACCCACAAGGCTGTGTCAGATGCTGATTGATTCATTTGGAACTGGAAGATAACAGGGAACTGCTCAAACTGACTGCAAGAAAAAGAAATCTGAATTGGGACATTAAGCAAATTGCAAACCAGTTTCGTAATCTTAATTTTAAGAATCAGCTTAACATAGAAACACAAGGATTTAAATTCAAAATTTTCACATAAGCTTACGACAGCCCATTAGAATTTATCTGTTGGATTACATTCTCTAAATTTTGTGGAGATTAGAGGCTATATGAAGCCTGTAAAACTGGAAGTTAAAAAGGCATGTTCTAGACATTCCCTTATCATTTATTCATTCAAGAAGCACAGTTTCTCTGGGGCCTAGTGTGTGTTTTCCAAGTAGTAGAAAGACCTCATTTAACACGCTGTCTTCATAGGCTTTTTAGTAAGCTATTGCTGGTTTAAGCCCTCAAAGTCAAGATAATGCAATTAGTGAATCAGAACAAGAGCAGCAGCATAGCTTTCTGCCACTAAATGGTCATGTACATAAAATACAAATGACAACAGTCGTTGAGTACATCTGTAGCGCAACTAAGTTGAATGTAAAGGTGGGAGAGCTACTGTGGGTTGCTCAGAACAGTGTTACAGCCTTGGCAGCAAGCATTCCATCTGGCAAATGTACTGTGTAAACAACATAAACACACCTTAATCTTTAAATATTGATAGTAAACGAAGTGATCATTTTCCTACCTCTGTCCTGTTCCTGCACCTTAACTTCCAGCTCTCTCATTGTATCATCAGTCACATAAGAGATTAGTACTTACAAGAAGTCTCTCAAAGGGGCATTGAGAAAGGACGATAAATTGGACAGCTTGGCATAAAGGCATCCTGCCTCTGAAGTGTAGCTGTCTATGAGATGAAGCTCATTCTCATCTATTTTTAACAGCAGGTCTGGTACCACCACACAACACATACGCAAACAAAAGAAACTAAAACTGGAATTAACCAGGAAATAAAACATAAATACTATCAATAAATAAAGACTGGAGTACTGACAAGGCATAATAATAATTTCCTTGAATTCTATTAAATTGCAGATTTCTGCTGTGAGGACTTTGTTTAACTTGACAGACAACGCATACCCTGCTACGAAAGGCAAACAACTGAGACACAAGATAAAGAGTACAGAATCTTTCATGATGGCTTACTACTTATGGATCCATACTTGGGGGACAAATTTAAAATAAAAACTTGCATTTGATAACTAAAACAAAGAAATACACATATAGCAAACATAAAGATGTCTTATAATAAAAATTACTGACACCATCATCCATATTTGTCTTATAGATGATAAATAACATGAATATTGTTAGGGATAACACCTGCCATGCAGCGACTCAAAATACTACTACTCGCTGGAGATTCATAGATTTGTCATCTACTGGTTCCCCTGCGATTCTTTCAGGGTAAAATGCCTAGAATGATATTAAAACATTAAAGTATTTAATGAAATTGCTCCACACACACAAAAGTTCAGTTATTTTGACTTTCCTATTAATACAGCCTAACATATTTAGGCTGTTTCTCTCTGTGATGATTGAAGAGAGTTCAGACCCCCAGCGCAGGGAAGCCTGGGATCCCTGGCTGCCTGCATCCCAGTGAGGCTGCCATCAGTGCTAGCTGGGGAGAGCGTTGCAGCCTTGCTCCAGGCAAAACCAAAGACCATGGACCCTTGCTAAGCCATTCTCACCTGCCAGTGACTGATCCAGGGCAGTTTCACCCTCTTGGCCTATAACAATAGTTTTTGTACGACACTGTCAGTCCCCTGAGTCACCTAGACCTATATGAAGTACTGTATGAACTGTGGTGTTTGCATCATGTTTTAGGAACTGGATTGATTGTTAGGTCAGAAACCCTGCTGCAGACTAATGCCTTTAACATACACTTAACTAAGAGTGTTCCTTTCCTGACAACATATCTGTACTGATTGGGGAGTTTGAGATACCTTCTTTTTAAGGGTTTGTGGGGGGGTGTTTTGTTGTTTTTTTGTTGTTTGTTTGTTTTTTTTTTAATTCAGCTGCTGAAGTTCTTTTGAACTGTGTATGTTTCAATACTTTGCACTATCAGCAGTCTCCTTTTTTACTGTATGACAATTGCCAACTTACAACTACCTCCATTCTCACTTTTGCTCTACTGTCAAGATACAACTATTCTGGTTTTTTCTGCCAGCTAATTTGACGGCTTTAATGCAGGTGATTATGTTTACATTTATTATTTCCTCTACCACTCTTTTGCTTCACTGCCATAGAGACAGCACTTGGACATTTCCATGGGACAAAATTTTGCAGGTGAATCGATCTAATAATTTCCTGAGTTATATTTTTTCCCCACTGTTTTTTACATATCCCCAATATTTGTGTGTGTAACACAACATATACATGACATACATTAAACCAATATCTAAATAGCACATGTTACTTTGTTATATACTACTTTAATACAAATACTAAAAAATTGTTTTCTAGATGCATTGTAAGTAGCTCTTAAGTTTCTTTTATTCCCTGCTGCTGTCTGAATTGCCTATGATTTCAAACCCAGCCCTGTACCGGTGGCCTGATAGCTTCCACGTGGAAGTGCAGGGTCCTTCCTTCCTTTTCCGATGCAGCCAGGGGAAGAAAGCCCACAGCTCCAGATGCTTGGACAAGCAGTACCAACACTGTCCCCCTCTGGCCCTAGCTCAGGAGCGACAGCTTGAGGGCCAGAACTAAACAGCCAAAAAGGCTAATTCTGAAAAAAAATTACTTTCCTGGAGCTGTAACAGTGTAACCCATATGGGAAACTATTTCTAGCTATGGTTGACTTTGAACACCTGCAAATGCATCTCCAGCCTGCGAGCTGAGAAACAATAATACAGCCCATGGTTTTCAGCTCCATGTGCCAATCATACTGACACCACTACCCAGTGACAGGATGAAAAATAAGAACTGTAAGCACAAAAAATAGGCCAAATGTTGAATCTGAATGGTGCTCAGTGATTCACAGCCTTTATCTTGTAAATGGTTTTGTGGAACATTTTTAATCATTACAGTTATAATTCTCCATATTAATTCTCCTAAAACACTCTGTAAGGGGATAATTTTTATGTCCATGTTGATATAAAAGTCCCTGCATTTGATTATTAAAAAAAACTGGAACCTATAAATTAATGAAAGAATGTCCTATTTTTTGGTGTAATTTTAAAATACTAATACAACTATATATTAACATTAGAAGAAAAGAAAATACAAGTCATAATTGAAACAGATAACAGTACGTTTAGCAATTGAATTTAGCTTCTGGAACAGCTTATTCCACACTTTTAGATTAGTGAGATATCACTGCTCCATATACATAAACCTTCCTCCTACTGGGGAATTTTCCAATGTACCAGACATAAAACACCTGTTAATGATGGTCTTACTTTCAAAATTTGGGTGGTCTTGAATTCCTCCTTTTGCTTATTCTGTATAATTAGGGAATGAGGAGCATGAGGCAAAGACAAGACAAAGTAGTACGGCTGCAGGCAATTTCTGTAGGGCCATATAGTAAAAATATGGAAACGTAATTAGGTGGGATGCAAAAGTAATGAAAATGCTGTAAGGATGGCTCTCTGAAATATAACAACATACACTTAAGACAGTAACTAATCAGAACTTGAAAGGTCTGCATGTGGAGATGAGAAACACAGCAAAGATCTCCATGCTGACTGGTATTAAGTAGTAGCTTATTTATGCTTTATTCTATGGTACAATGCATGAACTCAGTTGAAACACCTGGAGAACATTAATACTGGCAACTAGATCTGAGTCAGAGCTGCTGATGTTGTGCCATGTAAAAGGGATCTAGCAGCTAAGACCTCTGTTAGCTTAGGGAATCTCTGGACACAGTTTCATTCGTTTCACAGCAGAGACACATCTGTATATAGACATTGGCAAGAAGTTTCTGATGAAGTCTTTATTTGGAATATATGAATATATCTACAGACACTATGGACAGAAATAATATTGAGAGCCCAAGTGATGGTCAGAACTACAGGAAAAAATATTATTAAAATAAAGCATTTATGTTGTGGATTTGTACCACAGTACTTAAAAAGAACTTCAGTACAGAATTGCCACTTTCAATACATCTAATGTAAATAGTATCTGTTACAAAGAAGCTACCAGTATAGTTAATAGATATTCAGACTTTCTTGTCTATCAAATGGCTACTCCTCGAGTTAAAACTTCCTTCTTTCAAATGGGACTATCGCTTCTCTGAAAAAACATGAACTACATTGCTAAGTAGAACTAAAAATACAAAGGGTAATTGAGGATAAACAAATTCCAGGTTCTGTTCTTGCATAGGCAGGGGTGGACTGCTGGAATAAACTTGACAAATTTCGGCTTAATTCCTTTTCTCTCAAAACCTCTTATTATTCTACCAATGTTGATAGAGACAGTGTCCTGTATGGCATGCTTATCAGAGAGATTAGGTAGTGTCTATGAACCTTTACCCTGAGGGGTAAATGTCACCATGAGCTATCATTTGCATAATCAATGAGAAAATGAAAAATTAGAGTTTGTTCAATCATTTTGAAAACTCATTATTTTTTTTGCTGCCATTCACATCCTGATTTAAGTGTTTTGACATGCAGCATAAATGGTCAGAAGCATTAATCATTAGTCAATTAACACCTGTTCTTGTATGCAATCATATCTACTGTCAATTAGAAATCCTGTAGCAGTAGTAAGCAACAACGTTGTCAATTACAATGTGTGTAGGTTTTACAGTATTGTGCAGCTGAAGATTTTAATTTTCACTAACATGTAGGTACATAAAAAGTTTAAAAGGGGGATTTCTCATTTCACTTATTCCTGTTAACATTTCTCCACATAGAAAAAGCTTGAAGGAATCACACTGCAAAGATAAATACTGGAAAACTAAATATATTCTTGAGCTATGACAGTCTGAAAGATCTATGAAAAAGAAAAATCTGTTCAACATAATGTATGGAGGAAGAAGTTTCAAACAACATTTATGTGGCAAGGTTGTCACAGCAAACCTGACTAAAATAGAACACAACATGTAAATGTTTGTAAAATTGGTAAATAGGGCTCTGGTGCATATGCAGAAACACTGAATAGTCTTTAAACCACAGCTTGGACAAATTATAACTGCAGATTAGAAATTGCTCCATTCTAAGAAGTGTTGTAATCACTGTGAGCTGGTGCAGAAAACAGTAAAAAGGAACTAAGCGCACTAAGACTTTGGCCCTCTTTTTGTATTTCCTTCCTGGACAATTCTGATGATGAATATCAGATTTTAGCTCTGTTAGGTGCACCTAAAGGCAATCTGCCTATTCATTTTACATGATAACCTCCATTTTGCCATTTATTCTGTTTTCTACAATTACTGCATATTTAATGGTAGTTCCCCAGAAAATGTCCGATACATGTTGATCAAGCATGTGTGATTTCCTATCTACAAGTTATGTCACACTCTTCAGAGTCATTGCCAATGCCAAGACTTACTGAATCCTAGGATCCTGCTATCACTGTCACTTGCCTGCTCCTATATCCATGAGGTAATTAAGGTCACAGCAACCTACCAGTGAGTGACAGAGAAGGAGGTGTACACAACCAGCAGTGATGAAAATGAGATGGACTATGAACTACTCATTAACAACACAACATGCACGCGAGGGGAAACAACAGCTGCACACATACAACAGAGTAACGTATTTAAAATAAACAAATAAATAAAAAGAAGCACAAAGGTGGAAGGAAGGCAACATTACTGGTATGGACTGAGACTGGAAGATGGGGCTGAAGTGAGGGAGAGCAGCAATCTCTGAGCATCACCTCACTGGGATGCAGTAAGAAACTTTCTTTTCAAACGAGTTAATTACTAAGAGTTAGGGACCAAACTTTTTGAGCTACTGTTTTTGTGGACCATAGTGATCCAGGGGAAGAGCATCATATGAAGTAAAAGTCATCCAGTAAGACAAAAGTCAAAAGTTGCTTTGAACTTTCTGGCTCAGAGAGTCACCACTGAGGGAAACTGAGCCACCCTGTGAGAGCCTGTCACCTTTGCACCAGCCCCAAGGAGCTGCCGTTTGGTGGGTGCTGAGCGCCTGCCCAGCACTGCCATACATTACTGTACTTACATACATGACATACTTACAAACAGAAGATATAATTTGTGTTTCAACATTTCAGAATGGCTTTTAAAATGTTTTACTGTAGAGGAGAGAGAATTACTTCCATGCTACCTTTCCACAGTCTAGTTAGTCCTGAATGCTCAAAGTGTAACAGAATTCCTATGGGAACTGCCTTCCCCCCTTCCTACCCAAGCAGGAGTGGAACCTTCTACCCTCCTCTCTGATGTAAACATACAAGTATATTTGTAACACAAGAGGCACGTAAATGTTTTGTAACAGGTAAGACTGCAGCTGTAGGAAAAATAAATCAGCTTTTCTTCTTTTTGCTCCCATGAAATAAATATAGCAAGTGGTTCCAGCCTGTGAAAAGACGGAGGCTGATGCAGTGTATTTTCTAGATCTGAGAGGTGATTTTCTGTCCACACCTACAACTGCCACAGGCAACGATAGTTATCATATACTTACACAAATTTTCCCTATTTTGTAATAATCAAGTGAGACACAAAGCAAGTAGAGCCATGAGCAAAGAAACAAAAATAAACACTGCTATTTTGCCCATAAGCAATGGCTCTGTTTGCTTGAGTGCACACTGCACAAACATATTTGAACAGACCTTCACCATTTGATTATTTAAAATTTTTCTGTATAACATTTTAAACAATTCCCTGGGCCATGCTCAGACAAACTAAGAAAGTCCAGACCCCACAGGAATGTAAGAAGATCTTGCCTATAGAAATAGCCAACTAAGAGGTTTGGGCGTGTTTTTTTTTTTTAATTGAAGACAGAAATTTCAGTATGACACAGAAGACACTATCATTTGGGGGTTCTTGTGTGAATATGGTAAGAAGTATGTCAATGATAATGGGGCAGGAAGCCTTTACTCTTATCACTGAAAACAAAAAAATTAAATGAACATAGATAAATTACAAGGTCCAGCAATGTGCAAAGCCCATAACATGTATAAATAGTAGTTATCCATTATGATCCAAATGCATACCACAGGATGAAGGCATGATAACAACCCCCAGAACATACAAGTGTAACGCGCACAGAGCTTTTCATAATGGTAAGATAGCTCGAAGTTCTTGTTTTCTCTTATGTAAAACAGAGTAAAACCTGAGGTAAGAGACTTATGATCTCAGAAATACAGATCTTCTTACTAATGCTAATGCTCCAGACTTTGCCCCTGCTCAGCAATTTGAGATAGACCAGACTGTGAGATGTTTATTCACACTTTGAAATCATAGAGATATTTCCAATAAAAGGAATTCCAAATAATTTCAATCTAAGTGTTTAACAGTCCACCAAAACAAATATGGGATTATATTCAGTCCTTCAAAGAAATCAAGATTTGCCAAGAAGTCAAACCTCATGACAGATTTTAATCTCAAAATTGTGCATTATTTGCTTTTTGAAACACATGTAAATCATTAGATATATCTGTAGCTTCTTGATTATTTAACTGACTTTTCACATTCAGTGTTTTCTAAGTTTGAACACATTAATGCAAGCATTTGGAATCTTTCAGTGCTTATTGCATTCTTTTTCATCTTTTATCAGCTAAAAATCTGGGCTTTGTCATTAAATACTCTATTTTTCTCATCCAGATCGACGATGCTTAAAAATCATTTATATCCTTTATTAAAAGTCATTCAGTGATTAAATTTTGTAATTGGAAGATCAAGTTGCCGAAATTCCCCTCGGACTTGTGACATTGCTATGTTCCTGGTGAATGCTGAATGCCTCCCATGCTGTCTGTCTTTACTTTTCACTGAATGGAAATGACTGTAAATGAACAAACTCAAGCTTCTAGTAGTTTGTTGATTTTTATTTCTTAAATTTAATGGGAACGACAATATTTCCTAGACTTAAGGGTTCTTCTGCAGACATTTATAATAACCTAATTTCTCAAGGGGACACTATAATCTACAAACTCACTCAGGAGAAGGAACGGAAAGAAGGCGTGAAGGGACGTACTGAAAGGCCATGAGGCCAGCTGCAGCTGATAGCATCTGGTACTATCTAACCAGTTCCTACAAAGCTCTAGTGATAGAGACCATACAACTTTTACAGGAATCCTATTCCAGTACCTCTAAAGGTCCAGATGTCTCTTCCTGCATTTCCAGTTCAGTATTTCTTTCCCAATTTTACCAGAGAGATTACTGTCCTTTGTTTCACATCAGTCCATTATGCATCTGAAGTCTCCACTCAGTGTAGACCAAAACAAAGTCCAAATTTTCAGTGTCTCATTTTCAGTCATTTCCTAACTTTTCTGTTCCCTGAACTCTTGCTGTAATCCATGTCCTTGTTCTAAAATGTGGTGCCTAAAATCAGGCATAGTATTCTTCCTCAGGCTTTACTAGCAACAAAATCGCAAAGACTACCTCATTTTTTATTATTCTTTTTTTTACAGATGTTTTCCTGTTAATAAATCCCCCTATGACATGAACGTCTTTCAGAAAAATTTGACATTAAACCATCTTCATCTGCTAAGCTCATTATTGGTTCCATACCCTTTACTACAGCCCCATTCTTTACCCAGTTGCTCTGCAACATTCATTTGTGAGGCTGATTCACCGTGCTTGGGTGTAGAACATAGTATTTCAAATTATAAATTTTGAATAATTTGGGGGAGTTGTTTCCAAGCATCCGAAGATCACTCTGAATTCTAATTGTGGCCCAAGCATACATATGCTGTCAATGTACATGTAATATAGTCACTCTTAATTCTATTGTCTGTGTCTAATGGAAATGTTCAGTTGTGCCACCTAGCTCTTTGGAAACATGCTTGATACATTTTTCTAATCTGACAGTGAACCGCTCATAATTACTCTAACAATTGTTTTGTCAAACACTTTGTCAATCACGATTTTTTTTTTCTCCAAAGTTGAGGAAGATTTCAAAGTATAATTGGAAAGTTTAGCGATTAAACTACACTTGATGAATGTAGCGAATGTAGGACACACATAAAAAACATTTTAGCAATATTAACTTTAGGAATATGCAATAGCAATATATGTCTGATGCAGGAAAGAGATTAACTCTTAAAAAAAACTTAATAGAAAACTGCACAGATTGCGTTACTTCCTCAAGCAGAGCTTAGATATTTTTTTTCCCTCTCTTACCTGCATCAGTTCTTCCTTTATGTCTCTGTTCATGTTTTCTCACTGAATACGTGATTTACTAGAAGTTAGAATGAGTATTTCTGGAATTCATCTATCCAACATTCTCTACTACAGTTATCAGCAAGAGTGTATTCACATTTTCTCCCTTCGGTAGGTGCTTTCCTCCACCTGCACAGCAGCTGCTGTCATGCATTACACCTTTATATTGCTAAGTCACAAGCTGCAGGTGTCATCGGCTTTTTTGTTTGCTTTAGTTTTAAGAATTGATTACAATTAATATAATCTATATAACTAAATATAAAATATTCAGGAAACAAATGGAGATACACTCTTAGAGTTATTTGATTTGAACCATTCCTTGTCTCTGAAGCACGTTTCTGAAATACTGAATACCTGCTAGAGAGCATTTCAATTCCAACCACCTCTTAATACTAAACAATCTGGTCTCTTCATTCTCTGCTATCTTTATTTACTTGATACACCCTGTGGCTAGGCACTAAAAATTAGGTACCGATACTGGATTTGTCACAGCCTTTCTTATTACTTTCTTACTTACACTCCTCAGTAATACATGGGTAACTTTAGAAGTAGCGTTCTGTTGAGCTCACTAGTAATATTAAGGATCCTGTCAGCAGCCCACTGATAGATACAGTAGGAACTTCTGTCAAAAGATGCATTTCTTATTCCAATTCCTTCTTGAAGTAGTAAGGACTGACAGTGGAGAGAATTCACTTCACTTGCAAAATTGATTAGTTTGGAAACAATCACTTGTGTAATTAAGATAGGTCAGGCCAAGTTTCTTTATAAATAATTCATCAGGAAACTACTCTGTAAAAAGCTAGAGAAATGTCACTCCAGGTGCACTCTTTTTAAACTATTCCTGTATAAATCAATTAAGGTGTTTTATTTTGACACCCGGTGTCAGTATTTACAAAACTTGGATAGACAAGTCCATCCCTGCAGCATGCATTTGCAAATAACTTTACTCATTAATGTTTAATTAAGACAGAGGAAAACTGTACTTGATATTTTGCTGCAATTAGTGCTCTGTATACCCCACTGACTTTCCATGATGAATTACTTTTCAAATGCAGAGTGAAGTGATTAAATAAAGCTGAAGATTCTCTAGCCATTGCACATTGCCCATCCTACAGTTTTAAGTAGATACAAAATGTATTGCTTGGCTGCAGCTGAGAACTATTTCTTAAAACTGTTAGAAAACACTATGCTAACCACCTAAATGGAAAAAATATATTTTTTATTATTTTTTATATTTTTCCCAAAACTAAACTCTTGATGGTGGTTTCAATGTCCTGAAGATCTTCTTGATTTGGGAAAAATAAATGCCCAACTTTAGATCATATCCGGAAGGCTCAGGTGTTTTTTTTTCTCTCTCTCTCTTTTTTTTATTTTATTTTTAATAAATAGAGAATACATTCTCCAACTCCAGTTCTAAACTCTTTCACAACTTTACAATGATAAACTAAAGAAAAATATTCACATTTGCTAATATAAACGCTACAGAAATACAACTATTTGAAAAACTACATTGTAGTTCCACTAAACATTTTGTTTTCAGAAATATTTCTTAGACTGAAATAGGATAAAATGCAAATATTTTGGTGATGAGATGAGCAATATTTTGCTCTAGATGCACTGCAACATAGTGCCATGGAAAAGGAAGGCTCCTTGCAAGCAGCCCGGCTGCCAGCCTACAGAGCTGCCCCCCACCCAGGGACCCTGCAGCCCAGGCAGTGGCACCCACCCTGCGGTCAGCACCAGTCTGGTCCCTTTTGCTGTCCCCACGCAGGGAGCAGTGCTGATCCTGGCAGAGCAGCTAGCTTCAGCCCGCAGCTGTTGAAAACCCAGCACCACCAATGTGGCTGCAGGACTCCCTGCCAAGCCCCTGATGGCTGGGTCTCACCTGGCTAGAGAAGAGCTGAGAGCCTGGAGTATTGGCTCTTCAACTCCACAGCTTCCAGCTTTAGAGGATGCTGAAGACCTAGGCAGAAAAGCTGGCTAATAACCAGACAGGACTGTAGCTAAAACCTTTCTTTTTTTCCACAGAATTTTCATAGAAATTAAACAACCTTCATAAAACATTTCAGTTTTGATGAAAACAAAGATAAAATCTCTCAGCATTTTTTTTTCTGGGTCTAACAAACAAACAAACAAAAAAGAATTTCTCTCATGACATTTTAGCTTTTCCACTTCTGGTCATAGCCAGAACTTAGAAATATGGAGAAAAACACACAAAACCGGGTACAGAAGCACCTGGAGGGACCTCTGCCTAACGCCCACCGAAAGCGAAGAATGACAGAAGCAAAGGAGCGCAGAGAACACCTACAGGGGATTATTTCAGAAACTGAACAATGTGTGCCTTGACCAGGCATTGGGCTCAAACTTCTTCCAGCAGAATGAACACTTACAAAAGGGTCTGAACTTGGAAAAAGGTTTCCCTGTAAGAGGATGGATTGCTCCATTCACGAGGCCCTGATGTGTGCCAAGAAGATGTGTTGGGAATTAGATATTCCTGGGGTAACCTCACCAGTCACAGAGGAGAGTGCATGTACTATGTTGTTTACAGCGTGATATAGGCACACATAAACAACACTTAAATATGGTGTTGGAAAAAGCTTAGCCATGTCAGCAAGTTTCTTTGCCTAGGCTATTTTATCTTTTTTTGGTTTACGGTTGGAATATGTCTGGAATAAAGCATAGAGATAGTGATGATTTCATGTCCTGACAATTTTGAAAAGTGCTATAGAAATCATAGAGGATAAGGGTAGTTTTTCACATTTACTCACGGGTCACCCTTTATTTATGAAGGCTATCAAACAAGACCTCTCTGATCTATTCCAGAAAACAACCAACCAAATGAATTCATACCAAACACCACCAGAATGCCCATTTGCTGAATCACAGTCTCCCCATGACAGGCTGCCACTATGACACAAAAATTGAATCATCTGTATTGTCTACAGCAGTGCTAAAATACAAGTTTTCCCTCTTGCAATAAGATAGAAAGGTTTCGCTATTTAGGGTTGGGAACTATGGATTTAAAAAAGTCTCGTTTAAGCAGCTGAATAAACACTTTCATCTAGGATTTATTTGTGTGGTGAGAGCTTGCCTTGGGCAGGGAAGGTCAAAAGCAGACCTTTGATCTGTTTGAATTATATCTCTATCCTGTCATAGGCTTAATTTGATGTAGGGATCATCTTAGGCTTAGGGCCCCTTTACCACGCTCCCTTAATAGGAATAAGCCAAATTTCTATACAGCCAGCCAACATACAGCCAGCCAGCCACACCTGCCTCTCCTGAGAAAGCAAGCAGCATATGTGTCCATAGCTGAAGCAGTTGTAATAGAACAGATCAAACTGATAGTAATAAAAAAATAAGGAACACATTTTAAAAAGAAGCAAACAATTGCTGGAGAAGTAGTAGAAACTCTGAATTAAACAGATAGCCGACGTTATGGTGTAAAGTATGGTTCAGTAAAGTAAAATTTAGTAAGAACATCTGATCCTATTTTGGACTTAGGAGGATGCTTTCCCTCAAGTGCCCTCCTCAACCTAAAGTTTTCACTAAGCCCAGATATGACTGAAGGCCTTTACACTAGGAAAGAGTGTACGTTGCATTGCAGGACTTGGGACACAGCCCTTACGTAACACACCAACAAGTGTTTACACTTTGTTAGGTGTATTTTTTTCTTTATTTTTTTATTTTCTGAGTGCACATTACAGCATACAGACATTAGTATGCAGCACTTCTATACAGGTGAGACGGATGTCAAACAAATAAAAACCCTCTTTGCTTGTCTTTGTTCCCAAAGTAGCAATATGGTTTAATACCCTGGCGAGTCAGTAAACCAGTTCTTATTCATCGAGAACTAGATATTTCACCTAATGTCACAGGGCTCTTTATGATATACCCCATACCTTATAAGTTTCACAAGACTAGAAATCTCTATACATCTATTTACTCATTTCAGCAGTGTACTCGGCACACTTTGGTATGAATCTGTGAAGCAGAGTAATTATGAGAAAACCATGAAACATTTATCATAATTTTTGTACAACTGCATAAGTGTACTTATAATGTCATTCTGCAGTTAGGATAAAAACATTCCTGTATCTTCTGCACCAAGTGCAAAAGCAGTGTAAATGGCTACATTCTCTGTCGACACTATGTAAATATGATTTTGCTCCTATTCTTGCTATCGGTAAAGGGGATCCGTATCTCCCACCACTGCTCTTCGGGTGCCTCACCTTCAAGCCCTTCTACTGTCTCCCTCTGTGACCAGTCTTCAAAACCAGAAGGCTCTAAACTTTGTCAGTGTGGGACTTTTAAATTTTGTATATAAATGAGAACTGTCTGTTCTTGTACCTACTTCCAGTCTCTGCTTATTACCAATTAACAGGCTGGTCAATATGATAATAGTTTGGTTTTTGTGTTTTGTTTTTTTGTGAGATGCAAATTCAAAAATAGTAGTTCTTCCATCTTCCAAATACTGAGTCCTACAGAAATAATTTTCCAAAAGTGTCATTTCTCTAAAGAAGTGAATTCCTTTATGTAGTCTGCTTTGGTTTTGCTGCCCCTCACCCATCTCCTTCTGTTGATCTGCTTTACATGGTGAAAAACCTCCCTTCTGATAGAAGGGCAACACTCATAAATTGCTGTTAATGATTCTTAACCCAATGAACGCTAATATACAAAGGACACATACTGTCTTGATCATCACCCTTTCCAATTCTTAAACTAAGTGATCAAATCAATTCACGGCAGAAAAAATGAAATTATGCCCGTGCTGACAAGTCGTTGGCTATAGTTTTAGCCCCAACATAACTTGGAAAAGCTGAGATATAATAAATCCCTAGGGATGTGTCTGTGTGTGTGTGGGGGGGAAATCTGACAGACCCTTAACTACAGCAGCCCTATTGGATGCCATTTCTAATAACAACTCAAAGACCTTGAGCTATCAAACAGGTTTACTGATGGAGAACTCTTATCAAAGTTCCTGCTGTTAGTTCTGACAGATTCACCACACATGGCTGCACATGGTTACACTTGCATTCACTTCAGTATACAAGAAATGGCTATTCCTAAGCTTCCAGGACTTTGCAATAGTAATGTTTTAATTGCAAAGATGCTGAAGAGTGACTAACACCTGATGGTGAAAGTTTTCTCATGGTATGGAGCCTTTGCTCTGATTTGAAAAACAAGGTGAAACCCTGCTGTATATTTGAACAGTTTCTCCAGCAGCCCTGTACGGGGTAAGGGGCTTGGAAGCATCAAAATACTTTTCCACTTCGATGTAGGTCTTTGCACTTCTGGGATTTGATTCTCCTTGTATGTACAATCAGATGGATGGTGAGCTACTAATGATTCATATCAACCAGTACTCCGGGGAAAGCTCGCCATTGCTTGAAGCAGGTTGCAACCACAGTTATGCTGGCGAATTGTCTGGGACAATCCAAGTCAAAGCACGTTCTGCAGAGCCCTAATTATTAAGCAGAAGAGCAGCCACTTTAAGAGTAGCCACTGGAAGTTAAAGTGCAACAGCAGCATGAAATACTGCCATTCTTATTTGGTAGGATGTTTCATTCACTTTGAACAACTGAAGAACAAACCCGTGTATAATACTGAAATTTAGGTAATGAGTATTGACAGTGCTGTGCACTGAAGCCACATGTCAGAGGAGGGCAAGCATAGGTCCTAGGCAGTCTGTGTAGTCAGTGGAGATCTACTGCTTCAGAGAATACTTCAGAGCATCCTGAAATAGATTTCTGATTTGAACTGCCTGTTGGAAAAGCATCTCCTCACTAGCTATATTGTGATTTGGATTTTTCTATTTATGAATTATGAAAATAATAATTAAAAGGAAAAACAAATGAGACCAGTACCAGAGGGTGACTTACAGACTCTTAAAAATACAAACCGTGAGAGCTGTGCATACAACTATTAAGAGGTTTCTCTTCCCATATCTCATGGGATGCTTCTCCTTAAAACAATGAGATATGAAACAAGAATACACAAGCATACATCACATCACTTGGAAAGCATACATATAATTGCAGTAAGAAAAAGAAACAAAAAAAAAAAGCAGCAAAAGTTGAGAATTCACCTGCTTGGAACGGGAATCAGGAACTAAACGTTTTCTGAGGCCTCCTACAAATAATTCAATAAGTATTGGCTAATACAGTATAAATTTCTTTGTGGTTTTGACTAGAAACCCACTCAGACAAGGATTTTAGGAGCATTGCACCTCCTCATTATGAACTAAAACAAACATATATACAATTTCTTTCTAAATCCATGAAACTGTAAGGTTTTATGTAAACTGAGTATCTACAGCACAAGACAATGCTCACTGAGCTGGGATACCGTGAACCTCGGTTCACATCCTGTTTGCAGCTCAGGCACTCAGAAAGCTTGACGCAGGCTCTGCAATGTGATCCAGGTGATTAAATCAAAATTTTAATATTAACTACTGGATTAGCTGTTGGTACCATCTTCATCTTTTTATAGACACCTTTGGAAAATATAATCTGATCAGGAACAGATAACGAAAACTAATTGTCTAGATAAAACAAAATTATTGTCCCCAGACAGCAAAACAGGTTAGAATTCTCAAGATAAAGTAGATATTGGTTTTGAACTTCAGAAGCATACATTCTATCTATTTCCTATAAGTAAGCAGGATCTCCTCCTAATAATTCAAAGCAAAGAACTAGATATCTAGATGAAGTATGCATTTTGTTTAAAATCAACTATCGCTCCTTTTAAATGTTTGAAGACCTTCTGGTGAATGTGTATTTCGAAATATTTACCCTTTGTTGTGCTAAATCACAAAACATTTCTGAGACTTAAACCAGCTGAGGAGTAGAAGCGAAGCTGTATTTTCTTTGTGAATTACATTTCCAGCAAACAGCTGTAGAGATGGCAAAACCAACAACAAATTTGCATCAGGTGCTAGCTCCGTGAAATTCCCATTGTATGGCTTGTGAAATAGGTGAGTGCCCTGCCTAGGCTATATGCAGTTTTGGGTGGGACTGGGCACTAGATTCAGATCTCCTGAGATCCATATTCTTAAATGAAAGACCTGTCTTCTTTTTGAAGCAGCACATCTTGGAAATTAAAGTCTCATCTCTTCAATATTTTCTTTTTCTTATATCTAAGTTATTTTTAAGATTTTTCTCCTTATTTTTGCTATTATGAGAAGAAACACTTAAGAGAAAGTGAAGTCTATTCACTAAGACCCTGATGCCTGTGACAATTTTGACAAGTTGATTTTTTGAACACTCTGAATGAAAAACTTGTTTTGGATGGTATTTATTTTTATGTTTTCTATTAATAGACTATCTGCCATCTAATTTGTCTTTCAAGATTCTGCGTATTTGTGGCTTTTGAATGTCTTTCACTGTCTGAAACATTTTGACTGACACAGCCACTGTCTAACAAACAACAGAATTCTGTCTCAGGGTGTCATGCTTTTCTTCTCGCTGAAAATGCATACAAGGATTTGATCAGTAGTTCTTATTTATAGGAGAGATTTTTTGAACTCATTATTAAAATCGGTATGCATATTTTATGGAGATTTTCCTCTTTGTTTCATTTTGTAACTCCAAGCAGAAACAGGCTGAACTGCTTCAGAAATAAAGTGAACATGAAGGAAATCCTTTCAAATCTATTCAGTCCATTCAAATCCATTAGGCAGAACAGCTCTCACTTGAAAATAGAATTTAAAATTAAAAAAGACTACTCAGAGAAATATGTTGAAACACCAAGCATCACGGCATTACCCTTTGCAACTGACTCTTATCAAGCCCTCAGTCTACACTTCTCCTAGTACGAGATAAGTTTTATTAACTGTGATGTTATACATCAAATATCTTTAGACTACATTTTTGATTATGACTATTATGAAGGCTTTCTTCCAGAATATTAACAAATTGTTAAAAAAAAAAACAAACCACAAACCCTCTCTTCAGAGAACACTGTTTTTTCCCCTTGTAAACTGAAATCCCAGAACAAATAGTTTGAGGACATTCTGATGTTAGTGCTATGTAGTACCATATTGGCTTACTACTGCCTGAGGGTCTCATGCCATTAGCCTGTGCTCCTCTTTCCCTTTACTAAGGGCTACTACTTGGCTCGGTCCTGCCTTTTTAATTGTGCAGCCTTTTTCTGCAGTTCCCAGAACCTGCTCAAGGCTAATACCCTCAGATAACTGCAGTATCAAAACAGTTCCAATGGGCACCCTTAAAAGTTTCCTTTTACTTCTCAGTAAGTCATAACCAGTTGCTATTGTTGCTCATTAAAAGTACAAGGAGTATCTCCTCATTATGGCTACAGCTTATCTAACATTGAATAGGTAAAAGGAAACTTTGCAAGAACTCCCACCGGATTTTAATCGAAATAGTAAAGCTAAACTTGTCACTAGAGCCATAGACAAACTTTCTTTCCCATTTGAATTGGTTCTTAGTCCCTCACTTGATGATAAAAATATTTAACATAAATATTTTAACAGAAAACTGTCAATTACATATGTTAATGACCATATTTATTCCTTGAAGGTATTATAACTCTTAACTGGCTTCCTACTGAATCACTGCATGGCTTGTTGCCATTAGTCAGTTTAACATCACCACACGGGAGTGAAATAATATCTCCTTCCTTTCATATTTCAAGTTGATTTATTGAATAAACATATATATATAATGTTTATTTGACACTGTGAGTAGTCACAATCACCATTGCTCTGCAGCTCAAAATAATTGTCAGCTATGAATAATAGTTGAGATCTATTGCATTTCTGTCCTGAGGGGCGGTCAGAAGTGTGTTCAGTCACATATATTGCTTCATTTGGTAGATACTCACTGTTTAAAAAGGAATTAAAAATGGCAAGCACATTTAAAATTGCTGCAGACTCTTAAAAGTTGAGACTTTGTTATCATGTCTTTGCACACCTACCCCATTACGATCCTCTTGTCAAGTCCACAAAGATTCTTTGCAATGTAGAACAGACCTGAAAGTCTTAGTTACCCATATGTTTTTTGCAAAACAACACAGCACAGACTGGAAAGCTACTTCTCCTCCTATCCACACATTAACTGGGACAAGGCATGGGGAACAATTTTGCACAGCAGGGACCATGTGTACTTTTCAGCTTAGCAAGATCACAAATGTTGAGAGTGAGAAGCAGAATCGTAAGCCTGGCTTTTCTAGTGTGGGTTTGATCCAATTCCTGGCTAACATTTAAAGGAAAGCATAGATCTCTACTCACATTAGAGATATCCATCTTACCCCCAGCACCCTTTAGATTCTCCAGATTTCTGAATTAGATGCTAATCAGCTCAGTTTCCAAGCAGATGTAATGTTTTCGTGCAGATTGCTTAAGCAGGAGAAAACATCACACTTTTAGGTAAGCTGTTGGTGGATTTAGGCTGTTTGGGGATTTATTTTTTTCAAAACCAGAAGACAGTGGTCACTGTCTTTGAAAAGGGAATGTCTCTCTCATCCCACATTTCCTGGGAGATGTCACAGCTGTGACAAGGAGGGGTTTATAATGCCACAGTTCGGTGCCTTCATAATTTATTCTCTCTGATTTTATGCTCTTTTAGTCTCCTGCTCAACCATCCACTAACAAGCAGTGATATTAGCCAATAAATCAAAGACGTCTGCTTGTCACCACCAGATGCTTGGTCACGTTGCAGCCGATTATGAGCCGTACAAAAGGACAATTTCATGTAGAGAGCTCCATGGAGGTGTTCCACTGATATTCTGTTTGATAGGAGACCAGCGTGAGGTGAATGTAGTATAACTCAGTAACTTTTATGCTTCCTAGCAATGGAAAACCAAGCTGAAATAAAACTGGAAAGTAAATTAGGACCTCACCTTTAGGACTATGCCATTTATGATCCTGCATATATTCCTCCAGTATGCTGGAACAAGTTAGCATAAAAATAAGTCTTTTAATTTGCCTATATTGCATTGTGCTGGGCAGAGGAAAAGCAGCTACTTTGGTTTTCACAAAGGGCAGAAGAGGCGCTTAATATTAATTGTTACAAAATACATCAATTTTTCATGTGGCAGTCTTGCAAAAAAATAATCCATTAGCCTTATCAGTCAAATGTACAACTAATATGCCCAGTGCAAAGATACTCTTTGATCTCTCTTTTTCTCTCTAATTTATTATAACAAACACCATCAATGGTGAGAGCCAAGGACTATTCTGCAGAACGGAGAGAGAGAGCTAAACTCTTTTGCCGCAGCACTATTGTAGCTTTCTTCTCAAACTGAAATACTATAATCTAATACTATACTGTAACACTAACTGACAAAAGGTTACGGATTATTCTGATGTGCTATAAATAAAATCCATAGGAAACGAAGAAGTTTTCCAACTCAAAACTGAGTATCTCTGCATAGATGGAAATAGCCCTAAAATGAAGCAGAGCATTTGCTGATTGCTCTCCGAAGGTGAACCCCTCTCCAAAATCTAAGAGGCTGCATGGCTTTGTAACACTGGCTCGCCAGCTGAATGTGGATTTAACCAGGTTTTCTATATGTCATCATGCTTTTTACTAGGTTCAATCTTTATAAAGTTTAATCTTTACAAATTTACCTGTCTTTTCCACAGGTACCTTTGACACACACAATGTGGATATTACCAATGTGTCACACTAGAGCTTTCTACTCACTCATCCTCATATTTTAAAACATATGCAGCTTTTAAAAAAGACAAGTTTGAGCACTGCTTGGGCAGGTTCATTTTTACGTCTTCTCTTGTGTTCTGGTATAACTTCTGCCCCTGCAAACCTCAGATTTGAATGTCTGAGAATTTCTGTTACTGAACATGGATTTAGCCTCAGGCCATCCCGATTCTGAGTAGTACTCAGGACAATGACATCTGGAAGAGAATTTGTGTTGTGAACACAGCAGTTGGCATTCAGTTAATTGGGGCATTGACTACCATACATGGTTATTCAGTAGCTAGAAAAGATGAACATATAAAAGGAATGGTATTAAAATATATATAGTCAATATTCTAACTAACCAAGTTTCAATCACAGCTCCAGCCAGAAGCATTTCATAGTGAAATGACAGCTTTTATCAGTAGCATGGCATGAATTCTCACTATGGTGACACTAGAGAAAAATTTCTATTCAATTCCTTGGTAGCAAATGATTGACATGTGTCTTTTGTTTTAAGAAGCACTTACCTATGGTAGTCATCTTCCTATCTCCTTGCTTGCAGTAAATTTACAGGTCAAGTCAAATGACCTACAGGAAGAGAAGAACAAAATTATGCATAATGCATGATATTAGGAAAGAAAAGCAATAATGTGCTTGGTTGTTTTACGGAAAGTAGAGCAGATAGTACAGAAAAGTGCCAGGGATTGGCTTTAAGTTTGATAAGTCATCTGGTGCAGTCCCCAACTGTTAGATGTGAGCTATCCCACACTGCTTTACATGGGTGAGTTCTTCTAGAACTTTCCATTATCAATGAGCCTCAAACCTTACTTTTTCACTTAGCTTTTCCAGAAGATTTGAGGAATATTAGAAAAGCACCCAGGAATTACACCCTATGTCCTATTAGGATCATGGTGTATGGAGCACATAAAAGAGGAACTTTCTATTAAATCCCTACTACTTTCATTGTGGAACAAGAGCATCAGACCTGCAAACCTTCCATCAAGTATTCCCCAAACACAGCTCCTCTGGCACATTCTCTTTCAAAACTCTAAAGTCTTCCTTCTACTGCTGAATGTTGTTCGAGTTACAGCCTCCAAGTAACCTTTTGATTTCCAAATATACTCTTAGGGATATACATCTAGAGATACTTAGATGAAAAACTGCAATTAACAGCTCTTTACTGGATAGTCCAACCTCTACGCTCTTTTCTGAGCATTATCTCTCCCTTCAAACATATTAGAGAAGCACCTACTTTGCACTGAATTCCTTAATTTAAAACATGAACACGACACCTCCTCTTTTCCTTGATAGTAGTCAGAAGAATTTACAGGAAAACATTTAGAATGTAAAGCTCAGTCCATAATACAACATATGATTCAAAAAATAATGAGTTAGTTTTAACATGACTGATCAATTTTGATCCTTTAACACAGTCACAAAGCAAAAACATTTTGCAAGTAGTGTCAAAACAACAGTGCTTAATGTTGGTAAGGTGAAAACTAGTATAAAAGAAAGCACTACTACACAGCATCAGGTGCAATACAGATGATAAAAAATTGTCACCTTAACGGTGAAAGGATTAGACACCAACAGAATGGGTTTAAGCATGTCACCTTCTTCCTAAAGCTTGATATGTACACTCCAAATAAAGAATATAATTCCATCTGACAACTGTGAACCTTGAACTGTTGAATAAGATGGGGATGAACATCAATTCACCCTTTCACAACCAGTCATAAACTATAGAATTGTAGCCAATATGCAAACAACAGAGTGGTCCCCTGTTATGCCAGCCGAGAAACCTTAAATGTGGCTATCCCAGACTAAAACCTACTCCGGTTATATATAGAATATATTCTATTAGTTATACTAATAAGAAACTCAGCACAGTGCATTCACTGGAGTAGCCTGGGAGGCAAACTGGAGATACCTTTGGAAAAGTGTGGGTTTATTTAGGACTTTTCAAATTACATGTTTACATTAAACGTAAGTTCTTATGAGGTTTTTTGTCAAGAGAATATTTTGTGAAACTCCATGTACTTTTTCTTAAGTCATTCTTTTTTTCCAAAGAGATGCTTTTCAGAATTAATAACTGATAGATAACTACACTGGAAAATGTTTATAAAAGCAGACAGGTTGGTTTTATTCCTCTTGGTATGTCTGACAGCTCCATCAGTAATTTGAGCACAGTCTTTCCAAAATAATTAATTTTCATTAATTTTCAGTATTTTTTCCAAAGTACTAGTAGTCTCCTTTGAGAATAAGAAACAATAATATTTTCTTAATTCTTATTTGCTGAAATTAGGAGCATTTTCATAAAGATAAAAAGCCCTTTTGAAAAATCTTGTTCTCCACATAAAAAAAAGTATAAATATTCTTGCTTATTAAGTACATGAATAGCTTCAAAGAACTTCATGGAACAGCAGTTGTATTTAAAGTCACTCATATGTACAAGCCATTAAGTACCTAGGGCCAAGATCAAATGAGAGCTGTGATAAAGGTCTCTTCCCTCCCACCATGTCCTGGGATTTCCATCACTATGTTGAGCTAAAGGAAATCTGGTATTTGTAGGACCTGAAGTATGCTTTGAAGCATCCTAATTAATTTTTGCTTTTTTTTCAGAAAACAAGGCTTAAAATTCTGATGTCACTTGTAAGCAAAGCACTTGAAATCAAATATGATCCATTAAGGTAAGCAGAATTCAGCATGGGTTATTTGAATAGGTCCTGATACCCTGAACATTAGTCTTTAAGTAGGCAACCAGTTGTGCAGGTTTCAGTTGATCTATTCATGTTTGAACTTCAGCATATGGCCAAAGTGGCTGCAGTAGCAGGGTCTGCAGAGATTGAAGAATTAACGTAAAAGAAGACTTACAAAGAACATGAACAAGTCCTCCTGCTGCATGATGGGTATACTGCCAGTAATCAGAGACAAAAAATGGGGTTCTGTGACTTTTTAAAACAGTGACCAAATAAGGTAATTATAAAATAAATCAGAAGAGTGGAGGTGGTTTAATGGCTTTTTAATGATCCTAATGTTTTCAATTCTAATGAGTCCTTTTACATCAGTTTTAATCATTTTATGAGACTGAAAAATGGCTGCATTAGTTTGGTTTTCTGTTCAAACTCGCCACAAGCCATTACAGAGAAGTGGCTAATGGGAGTCAGCTTTCGTAACTGGAAGCCTAGACAATGGAATAACCACTACATTTATCTGGGAAAATAATACGTTAGCTACCAATAAAGTAAATGACAATTATTGTTTAAAGATTGAAGGAAACATATTCTATTGCAATGCAGGTAAGAAATAACTGGAAAGAATCAACTATTGTACACTGGTTAATACAGTGAAATAGAATTAAAACTTTCCAGTATTATGCACATTTAATGTAACTAACTTTAAGGATTGAAAATGAATATGAGTTGTTTCCTCTTTTAAAAATCACAGGTAATATAGTTTCAGGTCCTACACGAATCTTACAAAACAGATCATCTACAACAGTTCAGCGGGGTATCTCTCTCATCTCCAGCTTTAGTAAGTTTGCTCAGAGCCTGGTTTCCCCTCCAGGGAAATGCTTCTATGGCAGACAGAGGAGTGCAACCACTGCGATTTGGACACATATGGACAAAAAGCAGGGAGGAGGAGCCAACAGCCCAAACTGCCCAAGCTGTTTGTTCCAGTGATGTGCTCCCAGGCAGCCTGTTGGATTTAGCGGTGGCAGCTGACGGCACAGATGCCCGTCCTGGGTTACCCGCCGGCAGCCAAGCACATGCTCCAACCTGCCGGCCATTGCGCAAAGAGTTCTCTGTGGAAGCTTAGCTCCAGTGACATCTTCATTCCTCATGGCGTGAGAGCTTGGGACTCTCCTACAGCTCTGCCCAATGGATCGGCACAAGACTACGCTGAGCTCAACTTTCACCCCATATCCTCATCTTCCAGTTTTGACCAACAAATAAATCCCGGTTCTGCTAAACATTTTTTCCTATGTTTGGTCATAAAGATTTCAACGAAAAGCAATAAATTCTTGGGTGGATTATAGATTACTGCTGAAAAATATTTTAAAAGTCTTAATCATATTAACTTTACCATTATTTTCTGATAACTTTTGTCTGAAGTAAAATGAGATTTCTATCACAAATTGTTCAAATTCTGCTTTCAGGTTAAAAAAAACCAACTCCCCAATTATTTTGGGGTCAACCTAGTTATCAAACTATTTACCCCAAAAGCTCCATCCTGCATCTCTCATGTATTGAATCCTTACGTAAGACACGAGTTTATTTCAGTAAAGGCAGCATCATCAAACTATTTTTTATTTTCTAAGTATAACAATACAGATATACATTTTCCACTTATTATTGCTTGATTGGGACCTTCTTCGCTAGCCGTGCTGTAGAAACCAGACCCAAACCAAATTCCAATCACGATGTTAAAGAGCAGCCTAGAGAGGAAAGGCTTAGTGAAGGAATACATATCTCACTGCATACTGTGAGGTACTTCCAGGTCCCAAAAAGACTTGTAGAGCACAATACTGCTATTGTAAAGTTACTTGGCAAACAAGCATGCCTAGGACCTAACACACGGTAAAAGACAGCACATATTTAATTTCCTAGTAATTCCTGTCCCATACACCATCACAGGGATGTTTCTAAATTAAGCAAAACCGGGAAATTATTTTAAAAATAGGTTGTTTAAAGAAAAGAAGATGCTCTAGACTCAGTTTACCCAAGAGAAGGGAAACTAAGTAATCTCGGGGCTCCACAAGCTAACCTAGCTTTTTCAGTACAGCTGTCCAGTATGAGGACTGCCATGCTCAAGCTGAGAGATGCTTTTTTGTCTACAGTTTCTCTGGGAAGAACTAAAGTTTCTCTGGGATGACTAAAAGGTTTGTACCAGCATTGTTAATGAAAAGGGCTGTTAGAAGTATTCTTGCTCCTACAGGTTCACCATTTGAAATGCAGATTAAATGATTTTAAAAAAGAAAGAAGAGAATGACTGAGTACAAACACACAAAGGAAAAGGTGAACAAACCCAACATACAATAAATCTGAATGAATAACACATCCAAATTTAAGTGACACTTCTGAAGCAACATGTACTTATGAGTAAACAATAGATGGTTTATATGAATCTTTGACTGAGATACTGTAAAATTACCCCCAGGTAAAATAAAGAAACAGGTGTTATGATACTTATTATGAAGCTGTAAATGCTGTTTAGCTGTGACTAGACAAGACTGACATAATTTCATCTGGTATGAGAAGATAGAATGAATACCCCAGGTAGTTCAGTAGAGCAATATAGCAAAATCAACTGTTGCAATAATTGTTCCTAATTCAAGCGTTCTATTAGTGAGTGATTCTATTAGTGAATGATTCCTGTTCTCCCTACTTTAAAAGTAAAACTGAGCACTTATATTTTCCTATTATTACAAGAATGCTGTATTGTAGCTTGTCTCAGAAGAAACTTCCACCTTTTATGCCAAAGGTGTTTATTTCTCAGCTCAGGACACTACTCTTTTTGCCCCCATCACCTCCTAGTTTGTCTCAGAGTAGGTTAGGTTTGTAAGTTTTCTGACCTAGTGTTGTGCCCTTTTCCACATACATTCACCCTGCATATGAAAATATACTAGTACCAATTATTGCCATATACCAATAATTTCACATACTCCAATGAGAAATGTATGGTGTCATTAACTACCTGGGCTGTCAGAGGACCTTTAACAACAAATCAGCTGTAGTTTCCCTCTCCTTTACCTTATTCTATGCAAGAGGTAAATATTCCTCTCTCAACATAGTAATGATTTTGTTAATACTCAGAAATAAAAATATTTCCCTTTCTTTTTACTGCTCCCTTGGTTTTATGGAGTCAGGTAAAGCCTCTTCAGCTTCTATATATCAAACTGGGGAGTGTCAAAAAAATGATGGTTCCAACAGGAGGAATCATTCTACATGTATTTCACATGCCCATCTGCTCTCTTCCCCCCCTCCCCCCATTATTCTTTAGAGAATAAAGCTACTGATTCTCTTCCTTGACCTAATTATTTTCTATCAAACAGAAATAGTGGAGAGTAGATACCCAAAGAGCTGTCCTAACGCCCTACCTGCAGTTACCTATCAAGCAGAGTAGGAAAAGAATTTCTAGAATGCCAAAACAGGTTTGAGGACAAGAATATTATTCAGCTCACTTATTTTCTTTCTGTTGATATCTGGGTTTGAAACTTTTAAAGTCCATGATTTCAATTTTTTTCTAGCATAAGCCCAGATCTCATGTGTCTTCTTACTCAAGCCAAGAACTGTGGCTACATGAACTCAGGTATTCCAAGTTCTAAAATAAAGTAGTGAATGTGCAAATAACAACATTTTGGGGTTTTGATATTGTTAGTAGCAGCAGTATTCTCAATCGCCCCAATAAAAGAATGCTCTTCTGAGAAGGAAATCATTGGGAAATTCTTGTCCTGTACATTGTAATGGAGTTTCATTCAATATATATCATTCTTACATGCTTACATTATATTATTTTTTTACAAAGCAGAAAATCATAGTTCATGTTGCTTCTACCTTTCTGCATTCACTTTTCAAAGCACTCTCAACATCGGCCAAGAAAGTTAATTAATAAAGAAAATGTCAAGAAAAATAGATAAGTAAACAAGTATTTATCTGCATACTTGGAGATACCAGAATCAATGTGTTTCTTTTTGGAGAATGTTTATGAGTATTACAGCATGTACACATTCATGCAGCTGTTAAAATTTCAGGCATAGCACATTAAATACAGTTTTCATTGCCTCTAAAAAATAAATACCTCTGATAATGTACTTCCAACTACACAGTGACCCCCAGAAACAAACTTTGGTGCAATAGTCAAGACCTAATTCATTAATAATAGGAAATAAATAAAAAAAAAAAATCTATATGAAATCTGTCCAGATCCTAGTGAAAAATGCTAGGCTTTGTTACAGAGAAATCACTCTGAAAGTTGCCAGCTGGAGGGATCAGTGAATATGAATCGACAGCCCCATATAAGCCTTACTGGAAGCAAACAGAGCCCAGGGATGAAAAGGACAGTCTTCAAATGCATGGAATGGCCTTAGGAAAAAATGTGGGAAGCAAATCAATCAGACAGACTTGTGGGAATTGCGGGTTTAGCAGAAATACTGAAACAGCAAAATAAGGAAGATACAGGCGGAAATTTTGCTTCAGTGAGAATGGAAGAACAGATCTTATCCAGAGCAATAAAGTCTTGGCTGTCTGGGACATCAGAATGCGAGCAGCTCTTTCTGCATGCTGCAGGTGGAGACTTACAGAGCTGTCAAAGAAGAAACCCTACAGAAATAGCAGAGCCCACTTGAAAATAAAACTGCTATCAGTTAGTCCTCTCCTACTCATGCAAGCAATCTCAAAGATCACGTTAATCTGATACCAATTTCTTTACTTTATTAAGATCCTTAAGGTGAGATGATTTGGCCCCAATCAAGTTTTGATTGAAAAGACACATCAGGCACTGAACTATGGATTAAACTTATGAACTATGGATTTAACATTAAAACTTGGAGATGTCAGCAGACTTCAGGGGACAAGACAATGCATTTTAATAGCAATGACTTTATTTCATTAATTGACTCAATAAATAATTGACTTAAGTAATTTATGCATTTCTCAGTTTCAAGAGAAACCATTTCTCAGAATCCAAACATGTGAAACACTTTTGCGACTGCATGTGGAATTTTAAACTTGTAGTAGAAGAAAAACAACAAAAAACAACACCCAAACACTTAATCCCCTGGCATGGCCTCACAAAATAGTTTATAAATCACCTTCATATTCTATATTCACCAAAATATTGAGTGACTTGATGATATTCACCAAAATCTTTAGACACATGTCTTCACATCAGAGTACTGCATATACACTCTTTCTTTTTTGCAGGAAGGAAATACAAATTTAGTGTTCCTAAGATGATATTTGTGGAAGTACTCTTGTTCATCTAAATTCTAGCTCTGTTGGATTTGAAATCATGGCCAAATTAAAATAAACAGTTCTCCATCTGCTTTTGATACATTATTATCTAGTTTCTGAGGATATAGAAGGTATAGGAAGCTAATAGCTTATTTATTTGACTTAATTTTGAATATTTGGAATAGACATGGTTTCTCTGAAAGAAGGGCTTAACCATATTCTGGACAAATGCCTCAACAAATAAAACTGCAGTGAAGACACTGGCTCATATTTTAGCAAGGATGATCACAAAACACAGACCTAGGAAACTAATCCAATCACTCACAACTCTGCAAGGGAATTTCTCTAAGGTACTGAAAGCAAGTGGTCCTGTTCTAGCTTTAATTACCAAATGCATCATCATCTTTTTTACAAGCTTATGACATCTCAAATCAGATTTCTGCTAGAAAATGCTTCCTGCCAAGACAAATAATGACAGGTAAAAAGGAAATCTTGTCTTTAATGTGAGTGGCAGTAAATTGCCTTTGATCTCTTATCTACATGTGCTGAAAGTGGGCATCAGCTAATATAATTACATCATCAAATGTAGATAGCTAGGTAACGTTCTCATTGAACTATTGAACTCAATTCAGTCATGTACTGAGATACATTTGCAGTTTTCATACATTGGTTTCTTCTCTATTTGTGTGGCATTACACTATTTAGGTGCAGCTTCTGCTTTAATGTTTATTACTTTGTTTTCAAAACTTCTTTAACCCAAACCACTTGGTTTCGTGTCACAAATGGAATTATTTTACAGACATATACTGCAGGATCTCTAACAGAAAGAAAAAATAATTTAAAAAAATCATGTCAACCCCAGAGATCTTAATCCAACAAATAAATTTTGAAAACAGTCTCAATTAGGAGTCAAAAATTTGCATTCTGCATTTATTAGTATTGACTTAAAAATATGTTGTTCTGAAAACAACCCTGGCTATAAGCTTATTCAAATAAAGTATTCCTGAAAAGGAATCCAAAATAGATATCAAAACAAATTCCATTTTATATCATTATTCATTTGTACCTAACTTTCACAGGTTTTTGTTATTGTTGTCAGCTTTTAAACACAATGTGATATAAGTAACAGTTCCTTCCTTGTGGAACAAAATATGAGGACTCAAAAATAGCCATGGATATGTCATTATCATATGCCTCTCTCTTCACCCAAAGTAAGAAATAAAACTCTGCAGATGATAGCATGCTAGCTCCTCTTATCTTCCACAAAAGTGCACCCATCTGTGAGTATAGGAGAGCTTGTACGGAGCTGTGCGAACGCTGTTGGGTAGGCATGGAAATGAACTTACTAGGGCCACATGTGAGCCTAAGGGAAACATTTGAGGTACTCACAGGTGGTTTGACAATTCAACACTTACTAGTATTTGAATGATTAGCGGTGATGATTTAAAATGATCTAGCAGTAAAAGTCTAAGTAACTGTAAATAACTAAAAAGGAAGAACTTAAATGCAAACACGACTGAAGAGCCTGTTTTTACAAGGACAGTCATGAATTTGGCTTCAGTTTCCTACACGAGAAAAGAGAAATCAAGCAGTTACAGATACAGCAGATTTTCCAGGATACCATTTCATTACTGTGCTATTGCAGTATCGTTGACCTAGTCCCTTACACACTGCATACAGGAAGCCAAGTTCCCAAAATGATTTTGCTAATGGACCAAGGTCTCAAAATCTGTGAAATGCAATCACCTCATCAATCATTCACAAACTTTATTATTTTTTATATATTCTATAAAAGGAAATGGGAGGCTAGATTCTAAAATTACATATCACCCCTTTTTTTCTGCCTAGTACAGCATTAACAAGCACTAACAAATAGCACACCAGCATCTTCTGAACTAGTGACACAAGTGCAGTGATAAGCCATATAAAATATTCATAACCGGAACTTTAGATGTAGGCAGATGCACAACAACAGCAAGCTTTGTCAGGAATTGTTGAGAGATTGAAAGCATACTTAAAGGATTTATTAAAGCAATCAGAAGAAGCCTCTACTCAGCCACCATGATTGCAAGGAGTTTATGGCTATGTATTTAATCTTCTTGCTCTGTAATAGATAAGTTATGCTTTTTTGTGATTTGTGCACAAAGAGTTTTTTCAATCTTTTCTAGCACTATAAAGAACAGAAGTACCATTTCAGCCTTGCTAAGCGAAGCATTACTAGGAATGTCAGCAGCAAGATGGAACATGTAATAAATATTCAAGTTTAACGTTATAAAGATTTATACTACAGAGAATATAGTCTTAGATTATAAAATAAGATTATTATTTTTTTGTTATATGAAATGATAGGAAAAATGGTTTGATGGCAGGGATTTATTTTTTCAGCATTATATTCAGGAAGTCCTGAGTTGAACAAAAAAAAAAAAATAGAGTATGTACCAATCTTAAACTGTTGCCTTAAAAATAATTAACCAATCAGAACAGTGAGGACAACAGAAAATGCTAACACACACCAGTTCATCATTTACAGAGAAGTGCATTAACAAAGGTTTTGTTAACCTTTGATTACTTTTCAAAACTACCAAGTTAAATTATGTTTAAAGGAGTGCCACTCATTGCCCATGAAGGACAGTCATTAATTGTAAATGTATCTTTAGTGGGCTTGACATAAAAGCCAGGGCATTTTTCTCTTGGTGTCCTGGGCCAGTAAATTCACAAAATGCCTCCCGAATTCCAATATTCTTTTGCACCCCTCTCCCATGAACTACTTAACAAGACCAGATCATCTGCAAAAGCCATAGTTGTGATGCTTGGATGATGTTGGAACTCGCTTCGCTCTGATTCTAATTTACACAATAAAGGGTCTACAGCTAAGGTTCATAAAAACAAGCTTGTTTCTAAGGTCAACTAGCAAACAGGAAAAGTTATCTAAGGGAGATAAAAAAGCAATTGCTAAGTGAAACAAAAGAACAGAAGCAGAAAACTCTACCAAAATTTTAGTGTATACATATATGGAGAGCTTACATTTATGTATATAAAAACTTGTGTTATTTCTAAAAGACGGTTGACTATATTCTTATTTTGACACTGACCATTATAAGCACTGAATAGCTGAGCTTGTTAACATAGGCAAACAGGTGGAAGAATACACTTTTTTTCTATTATTTTGACTTACTGCCTACTGCTTCTTGTAGTTTGCATTGACCTTTCCTTAAGGAAGCCTCAGAAACATTAGCTGCGCTCTGGAGCTATTCAAAATATTTCACATGCAGAACAGAGCTGACAGACCTTGGCTTCCCTGCTGAGTTTGCAAGAACTATTGAAAAACTCTTTTCTTATTTCGAATCATTTTTCTCTTCAACAAGATCAGTGTGCACAGAAGCAGCTTTAAAGAGTTTTATGGTAGAAAGAATAAAGCATTGCTTCATCTTAGAGGCAAAACTACAAGGAATGCAGGATTTGTTACAATAACGGTACTGTTAGCACCTTACGTTTCTTCTTAATCTGATAAAGAGGCTTAGTTTCCCGTTCTCAGTGGAAATCATTAGCAAACATTTATTTCATTTTTATTTACAAATACACACCTGAGTCTCGCATGCTTAATGTAGAAGAAAGGACCTTCCTCAGCCATGCGAGAACTCGTCAGCAGATACTCTAAAAGATGAATGACCATTTTGCCAATGTTTCTGTCCACTGTTTTTGCTCAGAACAAAAGGATAGAAAATAAATTTAACCGCTTAAACAAACTCTGGGAATTTTTTCCTCACCTCATGAACTTCAGCCCAATTTAATCTTATCCTCATCAGATCATGTGAGTTGCCAATAGTGGATTTGGCATTTCTCTTCCACTCCCATTCTTGCTGTGCCACAGCTTTGTTACAACACAGGCAGAAAGCTCTACTGGCCTGACCAAAGCGGGGGTCACGCACTCGCTGAACTGGTCACTTCTCTAAAACCAATTCTTATACAGAATTCTTACTCTTCTCTGTGAAAACTTTTCCTATGGTATACACACTTCCATACAGAGTAATTTCAAATATTTTACTGTATATGCTATATACTAGTTCTAAATGCTGTAACAACTCTGAAGTATCTGTATGCATTTAGTATCATAAGAAAATCAAAACAACTCTCCTAAACAGATTAAAGAACAAAGTAATTTATTGTGTTCTACTGCATTTCTGTTCATGCCTCTTTCTTCACACTAAAACTTAGACTGCTAAAATATTTTGCAATGTAGCTGCTTTTTTTTTTTTTTCTATGATAAAACATTGGAAGCAAACCCATACAAATTAGTCAATAGGACCTCTCTCCCTCAGTTGCCGAGCTGGCCCCAGAGACTTCATGATGTGTTCGATACACGTTATGTACATGTGTATTACACATGCATAACCATTTTCTGTTCCTTTTCTTTTAGTCAGAAAAAATCAAAAATAATCTCTTTCCTACCCACTTCTATTCTCTTCTGGAACAAAAAAATTAGTCTAAGAAATTCCAAGATCTTAGCAACCAAGAATTTTCATTTACTTTACATTCTGTTCCAACAGCAACTGGACGCAAAGTGCACAAAAAGGAGAATGAGGATGTGAAATTTTGGTTTGTAAATGCTAACAGTTTTATTACAGCTATACAAATACCCATGGTTTCTAACCACACAGTGCAGATTGGTTGGTTTGGTTTGGCTGGATTCAAATCCCATAATTTTGTTCTAAACTTTGAAACAGAATAAAACAAATTCAAAGAGCAACTCAGACACAGGTCAAGAATTTCATAGCCTCCTCCACTAAGTAAAAATGAACTGAGATTCCAAGATCTGCAAAATATGCTGTATGAGAAAACACATGTAACTGGTCTTCAGCATTCCTGCAATAACAAAATCCACTTTCACCTACCAATCTTCTAACAACAGATACACAAACTAGACTCACTTTTAGCCTGTGTCTACTGAATCCATAACTGTACATGGCTCAGTGAACTTAGAAGCTTATTAAGCAAGTTGTAGGGGTTAAACTGTGTCTCAGAGACAATTTTCATATTCTCAGGAAAACCTCAACCTCTTTTATGTTTTAACTGTAGCCCATATTAAAAGGTTTTATTTCAAATCAGAACTTGGTACTTAACAGAGAAATTGTTATATGAAGGCAAGTTTTCCTCCTAAATGAATAATAAATTATAGGTTATGTGTCTCTTTGATTTTAGATGATGCATAATTTACAACAATAAATAATTAACATATCAAAGGATTCTAATTTAACTGATGCCTTCAGCATCAGCACAGCCAAAGAGCAAAACCTTCTGTTTGGTGCTTAAAATCCATCTTTGTGGTGGAGATGAGTAGTTGCTTTATATAAATAGTTATTATGTTTTCCTATAGGTATTTTTTGTTTATCACTTAAAACTATTAATAAATATGAGAAAGTTCCATTTCTGACATATGATCTGTAAGCACACTGCAATAGAGGAATAAAGGCAAGCATAATTAACAGTATGCCGTTACAAAAAATATTTCACATAGAAATACTTAATGCAGGCTTTATTTTTAAGTGGTGTTAAGTTTCTCTTACAGGCAGCTTATAGTACTAACAAAAAACTCAGCCACAGAAAATATCTCATATCCAGGTAAAAGAAAAACAATATTATTTCTGTACGCAAAATAGGTGTTAAATTTATTTTCAGTACTTCTGCTCGATTATCAGTAGCATCTATGACTACACCTAAATTCTCCATTACAAGCCAGACTGAGAATGCCATATAAGCCCATTTTTCTCACCAGCCCATCACTGAACAGCAAAGTGCACACAAGTAACTCAGCTGCCTGCAGTTCGCGTTCTGCTCCATGATAGGTGATGCAGGCATTTCGGGGCACAGGTGGGGTGGGGGGTGGACCATAAACCAGGCACTACTGATGGCTGAACCAACCCCATGCAAAGCGCAGCCTGTAGGATTCTGCAAGAAAAACTAGCCAGAGTTGGCCATTACTGGGCAGAACCAGGTGGGCTATAAGGTGAGACCAGCCCACACCATCCCTTGAAGCAGCATGGACTGAAGAAAATCCTGGGTCTTACGATCGAAGGACAGAATAGCTCTGCCCTGCGTCAGTCAGGGCATTAAGGGGTTAACTTTTAGCACATGCAAAGAAATTATGTCTTCCTCCAAGACTTTGTGATGAGGTCATCATCCTGCAGTTGGACTGCTGTGGCGGGACCCCAGGATTATAGAGTTTCAGTTTTACTAGATTGAGCCTGTTTTCAGGTTTAAAAAAAAAACCCCAGCAATAATGCTGTATAAAGCAGGAACTCACAGCTTTGGTGTGGTTATGATCCAATTCTTCTGTTCTGCTTCCTTTGGGGGGGGAGGCAGGGAGCGGGGGTTGGTTATTTGGGTTTGGATTATTGTGTTTGTTTCTTTTTGCTTTTTGTTTTTTGTTGGGTGTTCTGTTTGTTTTTGGTTTTGTTTTGTTTTGTTTTTAAAGATTGGCTATCTAGCAAAGAATCATTTTGGAAACTATGATAGCAAGAAGTGTTATTTAGTCTTTAATGTATTTTTTAATTTTTCTGTTTTACTAGGCTGAAAGAAGTACAAACAACACTTTTTTTAACTAATTGGAACCAGCTGAAAATGATTTAAAATACTTAAATTCAAAAGGATGTCAACATACCATGTACATTTCCAATAGTTGAATTATATTTACCAGCTCTTTAAAAATCTCCTATCACTTTGATATTGATAATTAATTATTTTGCAGCTAGTATTGCCTGAATGTGACCAAAACCCAGGAACAACAGGATTGAGTCTATTTTCTCTTTCCCTCCATGGAAACAGTAACCATACAAGCCTGCCTGTCAGGAAAGGAACAGTGCACCCCGCTGGGACTAACATCTTAGAAAAAAACTGAAGTTTTGAGGTTGAAAAACATTTAGCTTTGTTTTTAATCCAAACACCCTTTCAATAAATGCATGTCAAACTCTCACTGCAGAAGCCTGTAGCTTTAGATCACTTAAGCCTCAGCCCGTGTGGCATCTGCTGTTCTTCTGCCATGCCACCAACAGAGCTGGGGAGCATCGCTGCAGATGGCACAGCCTGGTCCAGCCCCAGCTGTGGAAGCCTGCGTCATTACACCCGCATTGCTGGCCCTGCCTGTTCTTGCAGAATGACAGTTAGCTTAGATATATCACATCCCTGTGACGCTTTGCATGCTTCTCTCAAGAATCTGTTATTTAAAGCAGATACTTGCCCAGTGCTCCGGTGCAGCTGTGGTGTCAGCTGAGTGGGGGGCAGACTCAGAGCCCAGGGCAGGCTTGAGAATTTATCTCAGCCAATTTTGATCAAGAGCCAAGGAACCTATATTTCTCATCACATATAGAAGAAAAAGTGACTGAACAGTCAGAGTCCTGCATTTGTCAAAGTCCTTGATATTGAATATCTGCTTCTGTGAGGCCGCAGGAAGGATAAAAATGGTGCAAAAGATCAAAGAGAAAAATCTACAGCACAATATTATAAATATATGTGTATGCACCTACACGATTTGTAAAAAGTATTTGTATTGGAATTCAGAAAGCTATCTAATAAAAGCATTTGAGTCATTTGATTTATTTTCTTGGAGTACATTTTGTTTGGAATGAAAAGCGCTGGTCATCTGTGAACGGCAGTCGGGTACCTGATTATGGGCTGCAGGAAAGAGAAATGAAACTCAAGTGTTCAAGCAGGAAAGACAGATACAATTTTTGGGCCCAGAAAAAATAAATAATTTTATATTGATGCCAATGAAACAAAGATTACATCAACAGTATTTGTATGGAGAGACCCTTAATTACAGTTACGTTAAGGAAAGCACCTCTGCAGTCTGGCTGTAATCACATTGAGTATTATGAAATAGAGCTTTAAGAAGGCAAGTTAAATGGTTGTGGTTTGACAAAAACTAATTCGTGGCTATTTATGACCAGATTTATTTTTGAACACACAGGATTTTATTTATTTATTTTTTACTGTGCCTTTTTAGTCCCCCACTTTCATTTTCTGCTCAATACTACTGATTTAACTCAATATAGAACGGAAAAAATATATTAAAGGATAGAGAAAAGGTGTATTCTCTGAGAAGATCCTATCAAATATCCACATCATGAAAATATGGCCTTATTGGAGATTTATGGTTTATAATGTTCATGGACAGATTAGGAATCAGTCTGGCATTTCTCAACACTTTTACTTATCTTCTTATGTAGAAAATAACATCTACTACACAACTCAACGGAAAGATTTAGCTTAAAGGGAATGAAAATTACAGGTTTTGTACTTCCTGAGAAAAGTCTATACTAATGCAAACTCTAATGCAAAAAAATTTCCTCTAACCAAAGATCGGAATTGTCTTGGGTTTCTCCCAGTAAGTTTATGACTGGTAGCATCCTATGACTAGTCGTAAATTGGGATTTTTACATAGATAAAGTGAAAAACAGATGCTAAGGTATAGGTTTCAATGAACTCTGCCATTTTATAATTCTATTTGCAAAAAAAATTACTTGTCAGTATTGTTATATTGACATGCTTGATCTGCATAACTTTTCCTTTGGTCTTCCAGCTGCTCTTCATTTCAGTATGTGATAGCTGAAGCCAAAAATTGCTGCCTGAAGATGTCTGGGTCATTTCTTAACAAGCCTAACAAAACTTTGACATAGTTTTAATAGGTTTGTTTATAAAACACAACTGTCATTCAGCCAGCAATTCGGATATTTTGAAATTTGGTACAGCTTTGGTGGTAAATACATGCAGAAAAGTAAATTCAATTTTTTCCATTTTCCTCAAATTTAAAATTAGGCTAACTGATGGATCTGACTGACAGGTCTGCTCTGAACACCAAACAATTTTCTTTTTCTGTTCCCAGACAAGTATGGTTCAATCAATAGCATGAATGAGGATTACCAAAGGGCAGTGTTAAAATTCAGATTGGCTCCAGAATGAGAATTTGTTTCCTCCTTTAAGCACACACTACTCTTGACTTTACTACACACACATAGAAAGTTAGCACCGTAACTACTTTTCACCTTAATGAGTCAATTCCTAGGCAAATCTTTCAATAAATCAGAAATAAGTTGGACTGTAAAATCCAAATCTGGTCATTTTTGCCAGTTATTTACACCTGCATATTTAATTCACGTTTAACAGTAAAGGACCGTTAAGCACTTTGTGTATGTGCAGGCACACATTAATTGTGGCTTTGATTTTATCACAGGTCTAGTAACGGCTAAGAGGCAGCTAGCTGGCAGGTTCAGTCAGAGCACAATTTAGCCTTGTAGGAAAAAGGGATTAATCAGGGTATAAGCAGCACTCAGGTTCTGCACAGTAGTCCTAAAAAATCAGAATACACATCTTAAACACCAGCATTCAAAGCAAACTGAAAAGGTGTATGCATGTCTGTGTACCATGCCACAATGCATACAGAAGAACCTAAGATGTCATTAAATAAAGATTTTTTTATTATTATTTTTAGTGACCTGTAGTTTGGCACAATTCTCTTTGAATGGAATCAGTTCTGATCCCCAAGATTCAAGCAACTGACCAAACCTGCTAGGCTATTTCAGCAAGTTTCCCCTGGCTGGAATGACAGCTCAGACTAGTCAGCACGCCCTTTATCTTTGAAGATTCTTATTTGTCTACCATTTCACAGCAAGCAGTTCTGATGAATAGTGCAATTAACCTTTCTGTTATTAAAACAATTAATTGCAAAAATTAAATACATGACAAGGGCTAAATACTAATGCATAAATTATTAGGTTCATGAATTGTAATTATTAATCTATGTACACTAATTGTGAAATAAACAAAGAGGACAAATTGTAATCAGAAGTCAGTGCTAGAATTAATGGCCATTTGTTTTCCCTGTGAAAAAAAGAAATGCACCATTTTACTCTTGGCATAAAGAATTAATCATACCTAGCCTTAAACTGGAGTTGTCTTTTTTTCCTCTTGTAAGTGACTTAGGATCCAAAGATGTCTTCAGTTTAATTTTGTTTCTACAGCAAAGTAAGTTTGCATCAACAAAATCTACTTGCCAAACCCCATTACGCTGCAATGTAAATATCTGTCTGAACTATGCCTGCAGTGAATCTCCAATAAATTTTCACTTCATGCCGCTATAATTCGACCAAGTACTGCAGAATTCTTATCACAATGTGATATTTACATGCTGCAAGATATACTGTAACAAAAATATGCTGATCAGACACATGTCTATGGAGACTCTTGAAGACTAACAGCAACACTGAAGTATTTCACTTATGGGAGAAGTACCTGCCCCATAAACATACAGACCGATGTGCTACTGAAGGATGTTTGCTAGAGAAGTGATGTGGATAAAACTAGTCAATAAATGACTTTTTTCCCCTGTAGAACATTTAAGGATTTCACAATTTTTCACCTTAAAGACAGTCAGGGATATAGCTATGAAGATTCTAAATTTATCCCACAGCTTTGTGCCAGAGGTAATGGAAAGAACAGTGAGTGATCAACATCCAACTTAAGTCACCTGTTGTTTACTGCCTTCTGGCAGTTTTCCCATCTTCTTGTCCTTCCTCTCCCCCCAGTCCCCCTAAAAAGACACTCTTTCTGAGAGCAGGACCCCCTTCCTCGGGGTCACTGCCTTAAAAGCTGCAATGTTGCCACAGCAGGATGCAAACACTGGAGCAACGGTCTCATGAGGGCCGTGCTATAAGGGCACTGACGGCTTTCAGAACGTTTTAGAACCCTGAGGCCTGACAGACCTGCTGCCTTCACAGGTTGCATACAACAAGTTTCTAATGGTTTTATCAATAAAAAAAGCCACCCCCCAAAAAAACCCCTACCATGTAAAGGCACAGTTATAAAAAATCAGCTAAGTAGTTGTCCCTATAATGTATCTGCCATAGCGTAGGAATGTTCTGCTTGATAAATCTTTGAGATTCAAAAATAGGATAATGATGATGTTAAAGCCCACAGTGTCAGAGACCTTTTGCACTAGAAGAAAAGTTTCAAAGAACAGTCGATGTGCTGAAGTAAGGACGTTTTGCTCCACTCACAGCTCTGGAAAGAAAAGCAGACTTTTCTCCTTGAAACCAGGTCCCACTTTACATGATGTTTATTTCTGTGGGTCACCTCTGGTACCACAGCCAACTCCACTGTCACTGAGTGGATTACTTGGAGCTCACTGGAACCCTGCTGCCTAAATCGAAAGCAAGAGTGAGGATATGCTGAAGAGCTGCCAGCCACTTTTGGCTCACCACTTGGCCTTGGGTTGGCCAGCTGACTGCAGAATTTCAAATAAATTGTCCTGATAGCAAGATAGCATGATTAAATAAGGAGCTCGTCACATAATTTTGCATGATAGCAGTTTCAAAACAAAAAAACCCCATAGTTTTGGATATCAGAGAGTTCAGCAAATTTTTCAAGTGCTTGTGTAATGCCACTTACCACCTTTTATTTATGGTGCAGCATAAAGCATGAAAAAAGAGGTCTTCCAATTAATTCTAAAAAAAAAATCTACCTAGCTTTTTCTTGGCCTGTATGTTATTTAGTGGGGAGCTAGGAGCTGAAGTCCTTCAAAACATCTTTCCTCTTTTATAAGGTGTCTTTATTCTTGTAGTTCCAACAAGCTGTGGGATCCTGTGCAATGCAGTATTGGGAATGGGGTTTATTCAGGTGACTTGGTTACAAGGTGCTGGACAAACCACTGTCTATTGCTTGAAGATTTCTTTTTTTTTCACAGCATTATGCTCCATCCACCCGTTATTTCAGCAGTGTTGTGATCTCTCTCATCCTATCTAATGCACTGGAAATGCAAAAAACTCAGATGCTGCAATGATGAAAGCAAACAGTGGAATGGCCCAGGGAGCAGATGTATACGTCCCAGAGTTCAGGACAATATTTGAATCAGCTTTGTTCTGATTCCTGGGTTTGCTTTTATATTTAAAACCTGTTTTGCAACTACCATGATTTTGGCTGCAGTATATTAATGAAAAAAAACAACCCTCAAATCATCAGTGTCTTAATAATTTTCAAGGCATAGGTGGCCATATGTGGTAGCTTCAGAACTACTCACCCTCTTGGTAAAGGAGCACAACTACAAGAAAAATCTAGTCATTATTTTAGAATCCAGTGTATGGGATGATTAAACGGCATTATTTTTATAATTACCTTTTTGCAAGGACAATAGTACAGAGAACATTAATTGATAATATGTTCCCAATTATGAAACCAAAGTTCTGGCAAATCCTCTCTCACACCTCCTCATTCTTTTAATTTCTTTGTTGTCTGTACACCATTAAAAATTTTGCATTTATTCATGCTAAAGGTGGAGCTAAAACAGGCAATGGTACAGCACACATTCTGAAAACAGCTATATCACTCATAACGAGGTACAGCTTAGGCATATCCCCACATTTAATTATAAATGTTTGTGCTTAAATGTCAATGCAAGAAAACATAATCTTGTTACAATAATAAAAGTTATTATACAATGGCCTTTCCTAAAATACAGTTTACTAGAGCATGGCAGGTGGCAGACAGGAGGCTGAAAACTGTAACAAGCAATTACATTACAGAATTTTTTTTCCTTCAGTTTCATTAGCTAAATTTCTTCATATTTTAATCTGATCTTTTTAATAATGTGTCAGGACTGACACTCCAGTGGACATGAAACTCAAAATGGTCATGGTTGAAAGAATGCATCTACTTAATTTTTCTCTTCAACTAGTTTTAAAAATTAATTTGATTGCTCAGGCTATTATATAAAATTTGTTGAATTTTGTGTATTACTAATAGGCACCTTCCTTGTATTTTCTGCTCTCTATTGCCTAGCTGAGGTTTTTCTAATACTTGCTGATGGCTGATTAAAGAAATAATGAAACAGTGACAAAAGTCAATTGCATAGCTCCCATAAGGCTTCAGACAGATGTGGAGTTAAGTGCAGAAGGAAAGCTGCGTAGTGGTTTTCAAATACAGTTTTGGGGTTCAGAATTATTTTCCTGATGCCTACCTTGTCCACAGCACAAACCCATATACCTAGCAGTGTTGCCAAGACAAGAAAACTGCCTGAAAGTATCCAGCACTCAAAGGAGCACAGCTTATCATGTTATTTTTTCAGGTGTGCTCAGAAAAAAAAAGACAGATGAGTTTACCATCAAATCACAATGTAACATAGGAACTACTTTATAAAATGGATCAATTCTAAAATATCCTCATGAAAACATCTTAAAGCTTCTTCAGGGTTTGGGGAGGATTGTTGAGAGAATTAAAAAAAAATCCAATTAAATGAAGCACCTCTCTAGGTTTTTGAATTAAAGTTTTTTAATTTAAATTTTTGAACCATTTGTTTAATTTCTTAAATCATGTATGTATTTTGCTTCTAAAGCGACTTGTCAGGGGAACAAAATGGTTACAGTTTTGATGAGGAAATTAAACTTTTGAAAGATCTGTTTAACCTTCAGTGAAATACTTAGAGGCTGATTTTGAACCCAAGTAAATGCAGATTAGCTATGCTGAAGAGAATGAAATAGCAGCATTAAATGAATGAATGGTGACCAGAATCGATCTTTTTTTTTTTCAGAATTGTATAAAGAAATACTGACAGACACATTCCTGGATGCTCAGAAGTGGTTCCCTAACTGTTAGGGGTTGCTGTAGTCAAGAGAATTAGTCACAAGGTGGATCAGACAAATATCACAGCTGAGCCCTTGCTTAATTTGGGAAAAACCATCCACCCTTCACCTTTTACACTTTTAATACCATATACTTTCCTTGCATTGAAATTTAGTGTATGTCCTTGGTTTCATGCAAGTGTTTAGAAATAACACGGAACTGTTTCATTTATATCTCTCAAAATACACTAAACCAAATGAATTCAAAGATGCAAATATTTTGCCTCCATAAGTTAATTGCACAGTTATCATGTCATGACATGTGTTAATGAATGTGTTAACCCCAGGTTGCCAGGACTGCTGTTCTTTATGGAAAGAATAATTCTTGGCCTCTTGAGGCCATGCAATTTACTAAGTATAGCTCAGTGTACAACAGATGATGTAAAAAGAAGTTACAGTAGATTTACTCTAGCTACTCTACATTTTTTCCTTTACATTCCAAAAGTAGATCAGTTCCCTTGAGCTGTACAAGTTATAGATAAGGATGGACTAAAACTTTTAGATTTCACATTTGCGTAATGCAATATAACGCTTTTCAAATCACTAAGCCTTGCCTAGAGACTATCAATCACTTCAGACTTGCCCAAAACTCAAGTAAATTATGAGTTTGAAGAGATTACAACTGTCATCTTCATCTTTTACGCTGGTAAAAGACTCATATTTCAAATCTTGGTTATCTTTGCATACAGTTCAATGCTATATTGTCCTGCCACCTACTAATCAAGATTTGGGAAAAAGATGAATCTCCCAGTCAAACATGTATTTTTCTCTTATCGCAGCAGCACAGTTTGTTCCAGTTAAGGAGCTGATGCTGCCACTATAAAAACTTCAATTTTTAAGGGGATATGTAAGTTATCTGTGAAATTTTGCTCTAGAAAAAAACTTACTGTGCAAGGTTATTAGGTCAAGAACCTTTTTTTTTTTTTTTCCCTTCTAATGATATGATTTAAAAAGAAACAAAACACTAATGAAATTTTGGAGCTGACATTTCAGACAGCTCTTTCTTCTTTTAAATCAAAAGGTGGGTTTTTCTGAGGTCATTAGTCATTTGAGCATTTGATGTCATTAGTTCATTACAGTTCTAGGTGCTAAGCCTTGAACAAAATACACTTTTTATGTAAATAATAAACTACTTCTTAATTGTAATGATATGCTAACATTTCAAATTGCTAAAACATTCATAAAAAAACATAATCAAACTTATTCCAGTAATCAAACTTATTACTTGAGTTCTGTGGAAAACTCAGCATTCCATTTCCTTTAATTCCCAATCTTGACGACACTACCTTGGCACTTAATCCTTAATCCATTCTTTTGTTTATTCTTAACACATTAATTAAGAAAGACTGTATGAAGATTCGTGAGTATGAAAAATTAAGAGTAAACAAAAAAACAACAACCCAAACCAGATATTGAGAATTTCATAGTCTTCCCTGATCCAGTCAAGCACATGCTCATTACTGAGCATGTCCTCACTTGCTTTACTGCTTCCTCTTCCATGCTGCCAGAGTCTGATCGCCTTTCTCCCCTTCCTTCTGCAACCCTGTTGCAGATCCCTGGTCTTGCCCTGCCCTTCCCCTTACTCTCACACTGGATGAGAAGGAGGGTCTCCACCCTGCAGTGAAGTCCCTCAAGCTGTGTCTGAGTCCCCTGTGACAAGGCAAGACAGCTTGAGGAGTGGCAGCTACAGCCTGGATCAGCCCCAGGCTCCTTCCTCCTCTGGAAAGGAATGCAAAGAATAAATCCTGATGCACCCCTCGGCCCTGAAGGCAAGAGGGCATTCCAAGTCCCCGTCTGCCAGGAGGCAGGGGAGGGGGTCATCATGCTGAAGAGGAAGCTCATCATGACTACAGCTTTTCCTGAATCCGAGTCTGTTACATACATGATGCCATTAATGCAGACCAAAGAGGAAGGAAGGAATGTCTTCACCTCTTCTGGCCATGATAATCACTGTGGTTATTTGGCAGTATTGTTTTAGAAGCATAGGAGAGAAACGGCAAAACTCCTCTTTTGAAAAGCTTTCAAAACCTCCATTGTTTTGGTAACATCTGTTGAGAACACTTGAAAGACAGACCCAAATCAGAATTGCATTTCTGATAGCTAAATGTACTTGCCAACTTTGAAAAGCCACCTGAGTAATGAACTGTTGCTTTCTAATTGATGCCTTTGTTTCCCTCACCTCTATTCATTCTCCTCCCTGTAGAAAAGCAAGAATGTTTTTATGCTTTTTTTTTCAGCTTAAGTTCATTTCTGAATAATAGGAAACATTTTCAACATTGAATTACTTTTTAAATGAAGCAATTAGGAAGGCTAGAGCTTGTGGACATCTGATACTGCTACAAATAGAGAAAAAACAAAACAAAACAAAACAAAACAATATTCTGAATAAAAAAAGAGCACAGGCTTGACATCTTCCACATGTTTTCCTATCCCAAGATTGTGGAAAACAGGCTGTTCATACAGTGCACTGTTGCAGAACTTAACTTTTCATGTATTACCTATAGATTATCTGTTCTAAAAGTGAACACCTGCATGAAAAACAGAGGGAAAGTTAGTTGAAAGCAATTCTTACTGGAAGAAGGAATTAATTATGCATTGTTATTAGGCAGTAGGCTTTCTTCTAACTTTATCTTCAGTGCTAAGCTGAAGGCAAGGACAACTTTCAGCTGCCCTTTTCAACATATTAGACCCAATTCCATTTTCCAAATATGTTATCAATATGGTAATTCCACACTTTCCCATCTGTAGACAGTCCAGTGTTCATAAAGGTAGCATTATTACTACAAATATACTGGGGGGAAACTATTTCAATTACTAGAAGACTATGCAACTCCAAGTCTATTTATTTCAATTTATTCAACTGTCTTGATATATTCGTGCATAGAACTTTTATAAAGAATGAATAAATTCACCTTGAAATTGTACCAATTGACTTTGGCTGGGCTAGGCTGCACGATGGAATCAGAATCACTTTTGAAATAAGCCCTGACAAAGCTGATCAAAACAAAGTGCTACTCATTTATTAAAGTGACAGCTCAGCAGTGGTTTCAAGCTAAGGGATGACGTGGCCTGGGGTGTTAGCTGTGGCCTGGGGTGATAACTGCGGCCAGAAGCTTTTTTGCCAGGCACACACTCTGAAGCCACATCTGATGGTGTGACATTTCCTAGGGCTCCTGCACCTGCCTGGATGTCAAGTGGCTGGTGTAAGTACTGTCACCCATTTCAGATTGTTATTCCAAGAGTGACAAGTTTGCCCTGAGACTACACACATGAAATTGATCCTTTTTCCCTTTGTTATGAGCAATCCAGTCATGGATAAAGCATCTTGGGTCAAACACATTCAGAAAATGCACAAAACACTAGTTTTATGAATTTATCATATAACTTATCAACAGCTGAAATGAATCATTACTGGAAATACAATGTAAAACATATGAGACATTTGAAAGTTTCAGCCTAAGTACTTGAGTTTCTAGGATTTATAAAGCAATAGGTTTAGCGGTATCCTCCTTTGAGTGTTCAAGTGCAGGATTGCTATAGAAACCCATATCCTGCTTTAAAATCAATAGCAATTCAGGCAAGACAAGCTGTTAAGCCAGTGTAACAGGTAGGAATGTGCTTCCTCAGTTCATTGCAGGTGTTGCTACAATGGAAGTTTAACTTACAGGAGGAATCACAAACTTCCTATAAGATTTTGGAAAACATGGTAGGGGACAAGGAGAATGAATAACTGAACCTGGATTTGAGAAAGGGCTTAGCTGAAAGCAGCAGAGCTCGTGAGCAAGCAAAACAAAGACCCCAGATTGTACTCTTCCAGCTTTTTTAAAGAACAGAGTTGAGCTTGAGTGAATCTGTGCTTTCCTGAAAAGTCAGTTTCAACTTCCCTGTTGTGCAGAAAAAGTCTTATAAAATGCAGCCACTCACATTGAGTCATTCTAAAAGGAAAACCTAGCAAGGGAGAATTAGCATGAGTTCACGTGCAAGAGTCACTGTTTCTTTCACTACGAGCAGAATGTGATGTTGGCACTGACATATGACATCCATTTGAAGCTATCATTAAATGCTGGCAGTTCTAAAATTAATATAATCCAGCAAGAAAATTTATTCCAATAAATTTTCAGATCGCTGGTTATCTGGTCATTTCTTTTTCCTTCTTAACAGTTTTAGTTTCAAATTTCATTGTGGGAGGAGAAGTAGAAAAAATCAGTATGAAATGTTTATAGCCTAAGGGTCCAACTAAAAAATAATAATAATAATTAAAAAAAAAAAAAAAAAAAAAAAAAAGAAAAAGGGACATACAACCAGAAAACATGAGAAGCCTAAAAACTTCAGGTTAGTACTTCATGAAAGCAGTGTGAGAGATGAAGAGAAGCCTACCTGACAGAAATGCATAACAAAACGTGCAGGCTTTGTATTAAAGGGAAACTGGCAAGTACCATGAGGTCTTACAGCAGGGAGACAAGGTGAGATTGGAGGAAGTTAGCATAATAGCAATTCTCACAAACAGAAGATTAGCATATACAGCAACTGTCTGTGTTTTCAAAAGGGAAATGTCCTGCTTTTCAGAAGCCCATGCAATTTTGATGCACATTAAGATTTCACCACCAAAGAGCAGAGATTTCAATTTGTACAAATGTGTCTACATTATATATCGTGGTGAGCTTTTTCCCAATTAGCTTATTACTAAGTTTTTCTGACCTGCCTCGCAAATCTCTCACATACGATTTTGAAAACTGCTCCATTCTGGCACACACACAGAACAAGACTATGAAAGAGGAAAAAAGGAAATGAGCATCTGTACACAAACATATTACATCAATTTGTATGTGACTTTCTGACCTATGAATATTATTCTAAATATCCCCTGATAGATTTTTCCTTCCACAAATTTGTTCAAATCTTTTTGAGCTTACATCAACATTTAACATCCAGAAGACTCTGCATCAATGAGTTTCACAGCTCAGCTACCTGTTGTATGAAAAAGTATTCACTCATGATAGTTTTGAATTTTGCGATGGGTTTGCTTCATTTAACAACTTGCCCTCAAGTCCTTAACTGGGAATGAATGCAAATGGTTTGGTCCCTTTAGTTCCTTTTGTCACTCCTGGCTGCACAAATCTCTGTTGTAGTGCCCATCTCTTCTGTAGGCTGAAGGATCCTCACCTTAGTTGATTCTGTATTTTCTTGCTGCGCTGCTCTCTTTCTTTTCAGAAATCATTATATTCTTATACACAAACTTTATCCATGCCTGAACAAAGAATTCTGGATGCAGGTGTAGCATGGAACTTTACAGTGCAATACTGACATCTTCTCTGTTCCTTTTCTAATTCTTCACACAGCTGATTTGAGTGCTTTCAAGTTCTGCACTATATAATCACAGGAATGTATGTATATGTATATACTCTGTATAGCATAGTAAACTCAGAGCCCTTTACTGAAAGAGTAATATAAAGATTATTTTTGCAATGGATGAACCCTCTGCAGTTCTGGATAAGTTAAGCCGACTGGCAATTTTACAAAGGCTCTTCTGTCTGGACATCTCAAACCACTGGTACACTTAAAGCAAATCTAAAATAGTAGAGAAAAAGAGTAAAAGTGGGAAATTTGAGAAAGCTTCATTTTTTCCTAATTCTCCAAAACTTTGTTTTTCACAAATATTTATGGTAAACGGCAAGTGTTCATCAAACAGTTTCAGAATAAACTTCAATTTATAGACTTTTAGTGTGGTAAACACACTTTGGTGTGTACCCTGCAAAACGTGATAATAAGAAGTGCTTGCTTCCTTATAACAAGGAAGTACTGACTTTGGAAGTTATACATCAGTGGAGGAATGAATTCCAATTCCCAGATGTTTGTAAGCATTGGCATAACTGTATCAAAGATGAACACTAACTGAAGAACCAGTCAGAATATATATTAAAATTTTATATTATTCAACCTATCGACACGCAAAGATAAAAATACAGTATACGTCTACTGCCTTCCTCACACCTATGAAGCTGAATAAATCATCATGCATTGTAGTGTAAGTACTGTAGGAGTTCCCTACTATCAAGGAAAACCCTTCAGACAATAAAAATGGTGCTTTCAGGTAAAAGATGAAAAAAAAACAACTGGCTAGAAGTACGTCAAGAAATAGGTCAAAACCTAAGAACAACAGAGAATGATCCTCAACACAATGGTACAGATTGAATGAACCAGTAGTGTGGTTTTTTTACAATTCCAACCTCTCTTTTTTTATTATTGCTGCTGTATATTGAGCTCTGAGAATCAAATCCACCAAATCACCAGCTCTCTTTCTGTTGTGTGAAAATCCTTTAATGGATTTACTCTACATTTATAAGCAGTTAGAAAGGTCCTTCCAAAAAAGTTTCCTGAATGAAAATATTTAAGTCGTCCTGCTTCAGACGTTGTATATTATCCTGTAGCTAGTGTTAGAAAAATTTACAAAAGATGATATTCACATAATTTTCTTACATGATTAAATCTTCAGTCTGGTTTTGAATTAACTCTTCCTTCAGTTTGCATCTTTTTACTGGAGATTTTCTGGAAAGTGTCCAGGCATTGCATCTGTGTGAAACCACAAGGTTTCCAGAGACAGTGGGAGAAAAAGTTCTTTATCATTTCTGACCCTTGGTGAAAACTGTGTCCTCGGGGTTCTTAGGTGTTCCTGCCTGGCAAAAGCAAAGCTTCTTATTCCAGTCTGTACTCATTTACTGAATTACTTGAGCTCTTCCAGTGTTTATACATTTAGAGAGCCACACAAGGGAAAGAAATCTCATTTTAACAAAAAGTCCAGTAAACGCCACACGGGAACAAAAGACAGAGCAGCAAGCTTTCTTCCATAGCCACTACCATATCTGTTATATTCACCACTGGATATGTGAAATGTACAGCATTCTATTTTTTTTTCCCTTCCAAAAAGAATGGTTGGCACTGTGCACATCCCTGTACTATTCACATTTGTACCTCAGACATTCACACCCAGAAAGTGCAGAGGTTGTGCTGCCTCATTCCAAAGCACCTCCATCTACAAGTGCTCGGAAGTCACACAGTGTTCAGCTACATGACATTCTGCAATGTCTATGATTGTTGTATTTATCTGGACATGTAAAACTCTCGGCAGTAAGTGTTCATTTCTTTGCTTGTGGGGTTTTTTTGTGTGTGTTTGGTTGTTGGGGTTTTTTTGTTTTTGTTTTTTTTTTAACCATGGGTAAATCCTTGCTGATTTTTTGTTGCAGCATGTTCTCTTGTGGTATATTTCTATGTGCATGTGATTCACAGGTACTTTTTATAACAAGGAAAAAAAAAATGTTCTGAAGGTGAAAAAGATGAAAAAACCCACATTCTTTTAGGGGAAACAGTGCAGGTTAGTTAGTGACATGCAGAACCCTGTCAGGTTATTTTAACTCCCAAGGGATAGTACAAACTTCATTATTCTTTGAATGTCTACCTATGCCTGTAGTTTTTGGTCTCTCCAAGTTAAGTTGCTATGTCAGGTTTCAACCAGTGTCAAGTTTCTTTTGAACGCTTTTTTATAGTGCATAATGTCAGCTTTATAAACCTCCCAACAATGTCCTCAAGTTAGTTTAATTGTCTTCTTGCAGGCGTCAGAAATCAGCTGACAGTTCTTGGAAGACTTCCCTATTAGAACCACGAACTCTGATCTTTTTAACTACAGCTGACACACATGTAAGTACTAACGAATACCTTGACAACCACACCACTGCCATTTGTCATTTACTTTTGGCAGCTTTACAAATCACCATTTACATCATAACCAGAATATCGTATTCCAAGGAAAACCAGTTCTTTTAGGCTCATTCCTTGTCCTGAGCAGTTCAAAGACAACAGCATTTGATTGCACCCCATTCCTCCTTGCATAACATGTGCAAGTTCAGAAGCCCATTGCTCATTTTTAACTAATTGAAGGTGATCCTTCTTTTCTTCTCACACTGAGGTCATTCCTTACATTTTTCTTTACAACTCACAGCCACAAAAATCTTCTTTCCATAATGTCTGATTTTATTACTGTGCTTTAATAAGTTCCCTGCAAGAAAATAGAGGCAGCATGCTGTGATTTAAAAAACTGTGTCCATGCTTGCAGTTAACTCATTCAGTCTCAGAGATCACTCTGCATGTGTCTATGCATATCTAGTAAGTACTTCAGCAGGAAAAAAGATTTTGCACAATCTGAAAATGCCCAGGAGGCAAATTGTTTAGTTCATAGTCAAAATCAACTTCATAGGGGAAGGGTTATCTGTCTTTTCCAAATTCCTTATTACAGCCTGACAGCTTGTGAAAAAAAACCTGGTAAACAATCCCTTCATGTATGTTTAGCAGCTGACAGTTTTCTAAAACATGTTTTTTGTTGGGTTTGGTTTTTTTTTTTCTTCTTCACATTGCTGTTTAGTAGAACTACAAATCACAGCAGGGGTCAATTAGTGAAACTGTAAATGTTTTTATGGCTGTCACCTAGGTTTTATCCTTTAAAGCACCATGTAACATCTCAAAATTGAAATGTAAGCGGTTCCCATTAGTACATTCTGACCTTTAGGCTACTAATATTTTCGAAGGAAAAGGTTCATTCTAATTCACTTTGTGAATGCACATGCCCATGTGTGACAGTCTTCTAAACTGGGGCCCTGGGCTGTGACTCCCCAGTGCCAACCCACTGCCCAAACTCCCCTGGCCTCTGAGGCTCCCCAGAGACAGCTGGGACAGGGGTGGTTGAACACTTTCCCCCCAAAGGCCAAACTTTCTCCCTGCCCTAACACAGGAAGTGACCCCAAAGAGCACAGGCGGCACCCATTTGCCTGGAAGTGAAAGAGCTGAGTACGTTGAGTTCACATTCTTCTCCCTAATTTAGAATTATTCAGAGGAAAATGATGGGTCTCATTTTTTCTTCTTTAAAGACTTAAAGGTCTACATTCTTTCATTTCTAAAAGGCTAATGTAGCCCTTACGGTCATGATGAATCTTTATGATTGCACTGAAACCACAAAACCAAAACTGACTCTCTTCATTGTGTTCCTTTTCCCTCTTGACTTAATACTCACAAGCTCATAGTCTTGGTGCCTTCTGATCTCTAGAGGATTAAGTTGCACCATACTTGGCAACATGCAGTAGCAGTTATCCATCCATCTTAAGAAGCTAAAAACACGCTTCTCCCTCCCCCCGCCCCCCCCCCCCAGGATTGTATTTTATTCTTCAGAGTCCAAGATTCAGTGAAATACCAAGGTAGGGTGAAAAATGATTTCTTCGTGGCTGTTAATTTCAATATTGTGTTTGAGTGCTTTTGATGTTTCACACCTAGACTTACTTATTGCTTCTCCTACCCTATTCTCCCCATTCTTATCTGATCTACCAATAAATACACCAAAACCAATCCCATCACAAACCCACCTGAAGAGGCAGGCACAATCAGCATAAATACAGCATACTCCTTGCCTGAGCTAGCTTTGGGACAGACTATGCAATTTCAAATATTCATTCTGGGTAAATCTCTTACACATGAAATCCTATATGCCCAATTCCTTTTAATGCCTTCAGTCTTCTCCTTTAATATCTATAACATTATTTGAATTACTTCCATATAAAAAGACTGAGACCAACACACACCTGGTGATTCCTTAAAAAGCTGAAATTCTAAAGTCTTGTTTCAGTGTTAAAGTACTGCTTTAGTGCTGCAAGCTAAGAATGAGTTATCTTTGTGAGTTTTATGAAATAGGGTGAATATTCACTAACTACTCTTTTTATGCATTCAGAATATTCAGGTTTTGTGCATTCAAAATGCACAGTGAATGGGGCAGCCAAAGGTTTTTTCTATTCCAAGAAAAGACACGCCAAAACCTTTCAAAATTTCTCATAAAAGCACTTTATGCCTCTGAACAGCTAACAGTCTAGTGAGCAGGGAAATCAGTTGCGATGACAGATTCCAGAATCAAATAATTCTTTGTCTTTGAGACAAGGAAGCTAAAGAAAATTTCTTTTTTTGAGTGTGTACTACTTCAGCTTTTCCACTTAAAATTAAATTAACTAGGTCAGAGAGACTGCCCTGATAAGCACGCTGTGCACAGGAGTTCCATGGTTGAGCATTTAACTGTTAATAGTGGGGTTTTATATAAAAAATTAGAAGTTTTCATATGAGAGACAGAAAAGTTCCTACCCAGGAGAAGGAAAAAACTGGACAGGATATTTAGGTGAAATCCAAATGACCCAAAAGAAAGCTTTTACCCAAAGCAGGGCCAGCAACTGTTGTTATCCACCCACCATCTGGACAACTTTTTTGACATGGGTTTTGATGAAACGGGTCTGTTCCCACACCTTTTATTTCTTTTCTTTTTTTTTCCTGACAACTTTTTCTAAAAAAAAATTTACTCCAAAAAAGAATGATCCATTCCGTTTGTAATATATCTTTCTTTTTTCATATGAATGGTGATAAACATTTACTTAAGTAAAGACTTGCTTTGTGTGCAAATGACTACTACAATAAAGCACTTAGAAAAACAGATCAGCAGTGTTTTCAGATAGAACAAAAACATGTTTGATAAATAATTCATTTATACCTACTGTGCATAATATAATCGTTCTCCTTAAGCCAGCATTTCTTGGAAAAAATCATCAGCCAACAATTTGTCTGGAAGTATGACATGTGGCCTCTAACACTGGGAAAAATTGAAACATTCATAAATAAAGAATCTCTGCTTATTAAAAAAATTTAACTCCTTTAAAATCTTGGGTTTGTTGCAGGTTTTACTTTTTGCAGGTCATCTACTTCAGATTCTACTTAAGTACATATGCATGCTTTGATAAGCCTTCTGCCTCTGTATGTGCATGATAGATGCAAACCTGTACTGTCCTTGTATACAATCCTGAAACTCAAAGAAGATGTCATTGCTGTTCAGGACATGCCATACTACATGAGCTGAAAACAAAGGATGAGAAAGGCAACACTTAGGTATTTGTAGTGATTACAGCACAGAATTTTGCCTGAAGATCAAGAAATCATAACACTTGAATGAAAAAAATTCTGGTCTGGAGGATGACTGTTCACTAGCGTCACCTTTCATAGCTGAGAAAGTATTGTAGCCAAACATACAGCTTCCCCCTCGAGGGCGGGGGGGGGGGAACCAAGAAAGAAAAAAAAAAAAGAAAGATAAAGGAAATAATTTTCAGTGCTTGGAGTCCATTTAGATTTCAGGTGTAAATTACTCAAAGAAGGAAAACACTGCTTGTAAAAGTGAAGTTTTGATAATTAACCTTATTGTATCTATCGCTAAGGGAAACAGCTACACCAACATATTTCACCAAAGGCTCCTGACTACGTTTTTGCACAGGTCATTCTTTGACTTAAGCAGCTGGTGACCCACATGTCAAATGTCATTCTTCTGTTTCTTACTGTTAATCACCAAAGCAGGAGCTCTAGCAGAAAGGCAAATCTGTGAGATGAATTAAAATCAACTGATATTATTTGCTTCCATACTATTGATTTAAAATTTAAATGCTCCCAGAAGGAAAAAAATAATATACACTTATAATTTGTACAGAACATACATTCATCCTTCATAGGCTCAAAAGTTGTATCCCAAAACTGAAAATCAAGGAGTCTTTCAGCTGACATAGTGGGCTTAAAGTTCAGGCAGAGCCAGCATGAGCTTTTCAAGGGACCTAATGATGCTCAACATTCAGAATGTCAATAGTGGCTGCTGGGGACCAGACATCCAAACGCAGGGGTACTGAGCAGCACAGCTCAGCAACAGGCATGGTGGAACGGCTGCGGGAGCCGGAAAGTTCCAATACACACACACAGGTGGAAACCTGACTATTCATAAAACGTGTTGGGGAAGGTTAGAAAGAATAAAACTTTGTTCAAGGCCACAAGCTGGTGGTTTTGCTTTCAACATTTTACTGACATACAAGAACAGTTAAAATGTTATGTGCCCTATATGTATTGTGTAGTTTATGTACACTATGTGTTGCAATAGCATCTTATGTTAAATTGCTCTAATTAACTTATCCCAAAAGCCTTTTATAATGAATAAAAGACACATTTCATTAAGGACCTTTCAACCTCTGTAACAAATGTAAGTAATTTCATTATCCACCATGTAAACATTTCAAGAACAGGAGCTTCACAGGACAAGCCATGAACAAAAATTCACATTAAAGCTACACGAGGTGGCACGGTCTCTCTAGCACATTCAGGAACCAACAGAGAAATCACATTTTCAGAAAGAGTAAAGCCATTTAGGTATCATCAATTGAAAATGTATTACAATATTGCCCTGATCTGGAAGCAGGACACAGTAAGAAAAAGGAAAGCCAGAGCAGGAATTGGAGAGACCCCCATAAAGATCTGAGGGAAGTGGAGATAACCCCCCAAGAGCTCCTCACCAGGTGTGGGCAATTTCACACTGCTACATTGGACAAAGCAGATTTGTATTTCTATAACCTGGTAAAGACTAATGTGCTGCAATCAACAAATTACAATTTGAAGAATAAATTTCAGGTTTCACCAACATTATCTCTATCATTGCTGAGGAAAACAAACAAACAAAAAACACCAAACCACACCCACGGTAAATCAATTCAGCAGCCACTTTAAAGGAGAGTGAAAGTGAAATGTTGAATAGCAAGATATAGCAAACTAAGTGCAACTTTTTAAACTGGATCCCAGATATATCTTGATTCTAGCAGGAGGATATGTGGCATTGATTAAACAGACTAATAATTTAGTCATATCATGCTGGAAGGTCCTGGCTAGTTGCAATACGATCCCATCTCCTATGTGGTTATACTTATGATCAGAAAAAGTAACTCAAAGGGTGTTTACATTTTGGGAGTAGGTATATCCTTCATTAAATTTATTCTTAGCGTTTCCCAAAGACCTGTAAAATGTCAGAACTTATTACAGTTATATATTTTTAATAAACAGAGTTTCTTAAATATGCATCATTTCATCAAGATTTCATTCTCTATCATGAGCATAAATTAACTCCTTAAAAGTACACACAGATCTAATTTCAGTGCACTGTAGTTAACTGAGATGATGTAAGCCCTTGGCTGTCCAACCCATAATTGAATTAACAACTGTACACAATTTTCTAACATTGTATAGAATGTATTTTGCATGACTGGATAACAATCTAGTCAAGTATATTAGAGGACGCAAGGATTAATTTGGAATGATATCAGAGAACCCAGTCACTGCCGAGAACTCTACTGTCTTATGAATTAAGATTAATTTACATATGTCTTAATTGTTAATTTGTTGAAAACCTATGATATGAAGAAATATTTTGGAATGCTACAGTTCTTTCAAAGATCAAATTAGGGAAGTTGAGTACTTGAATAATATAATAAATAGAATTGAAAATAGATGAAAAGAAATACTGTCTACATGCTTGCCACACAGGCCTGGTGAACTGCATCTATAAACAAGAAAGAAACCTTTGAAAAAACAGAAGGCACCACAAGGACAAAAACTGTCAAACCTGTGGCTACAGAATATGCGTGAGCCAGAAGTGACAAGCTGACTAAAAAGATGCAGAGAAGTGAAGAGGGTAAACTCAACATAATTCAGGCAGTTTTGCCAGGTTCAGAGAAAGGAAATTTTTTGCAGGTACAATAAAAGTGCAATTCGGAACTCAGACTCTGTGAATTGGTGAGCTACTTTACATCAACATGCAATGTAGTTGTAGATTTTCACTCTATTCCATAAGAAAATAATCCTCGTTACTGTAACTGAAGTTACTACTTAACTAAAGCGATGCTTATAGGTTAAACTCTCTAACATTGTGTATTTTGTGTATTCTTTGGTCATCATTGTTCAAGCTATAATGTTGACTTTACTGTGTCCTCATATATGTAGGACTATTTTTACACAACACAGATAACCATGCGGTGTTCCTACTGCCCATGATTCTCAGATGTATTAGGATCCATTCTTTAGTTATGTGGTCATGCATTACACGTGGTTTATTCAACACACCAACATAGAGAATTCAACAGGCGATTGAAAGAAGCAAAAGAATTTCAGTGCAGTGAAGTCCCTGGAACAGGATCAGTGGTTAGTTGAGCAAGAAAAAGTACTATAACACACGAGGGACAAAAGGAAATAAGTTTGCACAAATTATTTCTTAAATTTTGATTAGTCATTGCTACAATATATCACTACATTTCAAGACAGATTTGGTGAGTAGATATGAAAGTTATCATGAAATGTATATTGGAAGACTTTTATGTAAAAGAAAACAAATTTTAAACAAGTAGATGTAAAATTATTTGTGAAGAATACAGAAGTACTTTTATGTCAGTATCTGTACTTCACCATTATCAAGGGCAGCAAATCCTAGTAATCACATTAATGAACTTAGCAGAACTAAAAGACTTAGAGATAAACAGTATGGCCATTCATAAGTCTTTTGAAAACATCATCTGGAATTAAAGGCATTCCTAGAGCAACCTGCATAGGATAACGTACCCATGCTCTATCAGCCTGCTTGGTTCAAGTGCAAATTAAGATCTCGTAAACCAGCAGTCTTTCCACAGTGCGTTACGGTGAAACACATCACTAGGCTTACCCAGGTGTCCATTTTTCAAGGTTTATAAAGGATTTATTTTATTTAAAAAAAAAGAAAACTGATCAAAATTTACTTAGAAGTGACAGGCACATGTTGCAACCTGGAGAAATTCTGTTTTGATACTGTGGGGAGGGGGAAATTGCTTTGAGAATCATTAAACACTGGACCAGGTTGTCCAGAGAGGTTGTGGAAACTTTCTGTACCCTTAGGGCTATTCAAAGCTTGACTGAACAAAGTCAGAGCAACCTGCTCTAATTGGTCCTAACTTCAAGCAGGATCTTCTGGGATGCCTTCCAACTGCAATTATTCTATACTTACAATATTCTACAATCAGGTTGTTCTCACAATCTCAGTAATGTGAGACGTGGCTTTCTTTCCACCAAGTATTTACTGCATCTGTGGCATTTGCTTTGACACAACAAAGGGTCGGTGCTCAGAGGAATGTGGTGGAGCATTTCGCCCCCTCCTTTGGGCTGCTCTGGGATCTCGGGAATCCCCATCAGGCCTTAGCGTTTGTGTAAGGAGCTGGGTGGTTAAGCACCCCTTGACCACAGGAGCAACTCTTGCATGACTAAGGTGAGGAATGACACTACCCATACCAGGAACTCCTATTGCCTGGCCAAGGTAGGGAATAAGAGTGGGGACAATTATTTATTCCCTGCCAGCCCTAACCTAAACCACCCATTTCACAACAAGGAATTTTTTTATTTTGAGACTGAGAAAAAGGAGCAGTAGAGACTGAGGATCCAGGCAAACCTGCTGCCTTTCTAACATTGTCAGATATGTGGGCACCGTACCTCTGGATGAGGTGTCAATTATATATGAATAGTTCTAATAGTGTAAGTTTCAGTCTGTTGCATAACCCTTTGCTATATCGCTACCATTCCTCTAACTGGGATGAGATTCAATAATACTTCCCTCTGTTCTGGAAATCTTTACGCTCCAATAATACTTTCCTCTGTTCTGGAAATCTTTACGCTCCAGATATTTCTCTGATGTAGCAATCGTTCTCCAAAAGCCCAAAAGTACAAATGTCCTATTTAAAATCCCTTCAGGTTCCTTCTGGAGTTTTGAAAAATAAAGTAGAGGAGATGGCACTGTCCAGAGAAGTCAGGAAATACACGCTACGTCAGAAGATCTAATTTCAGCTATAAACAAAAGGAGAAAATGCCCTTGCCCACCCTGCAGAAAGTGAAAACGATCGTCTTATCCCCACAGAGAGTGGACAAAACCATCTGTGATAATAAATTGGCCTTTACACTGGGGAGAGATAACAGGAGGTGTACCACCATCTCACACCCGATGTTTTGCCTTATCACCTCCTGCAGCTCATGCAGACCGCAAGCTAAATGGACTTCTCAGCTCCTCCCTGCTCAGTTGGCAGAAGGTATTTTAGCAAGTGTCCCTCTCTTGCTATACATATATGGTGTATATATGAGAAACTGTGAGCAAAGACAGAACCTCTGCCACGTCCTGATGTGCAGAGTCATTTTGTTTCCCACCTGCTGCCCACCCGATCCACACTTTCCTTGTACAACATTCTCCCCCCTCACTGGAGACAGCCACACTCCTGTAATATCAATGGAATACAAATCTAAAAGGATTCCTGTACACTGTAATAGCACTTCAAAGGAAAAATACAAACCCCTGTGCTAAGATAGGTTTCTTGAGTAATTTCTAGCGTTCTGTGTGGTTAAGAAAGAAGGAAGATATTTCATAAAACATCAATAAAAGGATAAGAGAGGATGACAGCATTGCCTGAGAAAAGCCAGTACAGTATTTATGAGCACAATTTTGATATAGAACAAAATTAGTTTGATTCCCTCCACCAAAAACTTTGGAAAGAAAAAAACCTAGTTGTACCATATTCTAGGCTTTGCAAAGGATTTAAGGTTCAGTTTGTACTGTATTTCCTGGGACATAGGTATCTTGCTGAAAATCTCAGATCCAAAAAGCATAGAAAAAAACATTTAATAAAGAACATGAGTTTAATTTTATCATTTTTTCACTAGCCTGAGAAACTACTTAGACTCTTGTTCATGTCTCTGAAGAGATGGTGCTTGCGCAATAACTGCTGCTCAAATGCCATGGCTAAATCATGGTGCTGGACCTCAGCATCATCTCAGAAGCATTACTTAGTTGATGTTATCAAGATGATTATTTTCTTTTGACATCACAAAGAAAATAATAGAGGAGATGCATTTTAAAACCAACTATTGCCTGAAGATAAAAAGGTGATCTGACCCTGTTAGCAATTTCAGTTAAACCCTCAGAAGGATTTCTTTAGCTATGCATGTACAAACAAAAAAACCCAATGCAATGACAAATCCTACTTGTTACAGTCTTGGTTGGGTTTTTGTTTGAACACCTAGATATTTACTATACCTATCATTTTATTATTTTAATATATTAAGGATGAAAAAAAATAAAATGTATAAAACACTGAAAAATTGTTCAAATCACAGTTACGGGATTTTAAAATATAATCCTTTTTATACTGCTTTAGGGTTTTTTATCCCAAAACAGCATAAATACCCAGAAAGAATCTGATTTTTCTGATTCATTGTAGAGGTATTCAAAGTCAGAAATCATTACTACCACATAAAAAGGATCAAAGTCTGTTATGTATTTACTGTAGAGTTACCGCATTCTTGCACTGGCTAAAAATTCCTGAGCATTCATGTGGACTTCACTGAATTTTCCTGGACAACGATGACTTAATGACAACAGAATATGTTGTCTAGGAATATGTCTAGAGCTCCAGAAAGTTACTGCACATGTTTTTTTCTTGAAGAATGGCCAGTAAGCACAAAGGTAGAATATAAGGATTGTTTTAACCTCCTAAAATGTTTTACAAAGACATAAAAACTTACAGTTTATGCATATGTTTGAACACACATACAGATCTGATATATGTTATACATTTCTTCATGCCTGCACTCTTTTTCCCAAAATAAACATTCTCACTTTTAAAACGTATTTCACAATATTCATCAAGAAAATAGTTCTCAGCAATTTTTTTTTTTTCTTTATTAGAACAAAATGAGGCCCTGTAGTGCTTTGACCCCGGCTGAATGCTGAGTTGTTGCTTTTTTCACATGGTCTCACTCCTGCTGGTGCAGATCTTCCCCCTCCCACATTCTTAATACGTTATCCCAGAGGCGCTACCACCATCACCGATGGGCTGGGCTTTGGCCAGCGTGGGTCTGTCCTGGAGCCGGCTGTCACTGGCTCTATTGGGCATGGGGGAACCTTCTGGCATCTTCTCACAGAAGCCACACCTGTAGCCCCTCCACTACCAAAACCTTGCCTTGCAAACCCACTACAGACCCACGCAAAACAAATCATTGGCTCCATTTGTTGTATTTAGCAGCCACTCACATTTTCACTTAACTGGAAGATGATTTCCCTTTGTTTTCTCTCACTACGGGCAAGAATTTCAATACACTGCATTTCAGAAAATGCATCGTGTTCTTTAAATAAAAGATGCCACTCAAATTATCGCTAAGCATCCAAGTGTAAGCCCACTGTAGGTAAAACATACCTGCAATAATCCCAGCAATTGTTTTTATATACGTCTTTTACTGAATTTTAGAAAACCCCTGTTTGTCAATAAAACTGCCTTTTCCCGGGTAATTGCAAGAAATTATTTATTTCATAAACTAGGACATTTAAAAAGGTTTTCAGTCAGCATCACATTCAATGTAGTATATTACTGGAATCTTGTAGCTGGCTGACAGATCCATCATCATCTGACTCATATTTAGTGAGTATCGGTACAGAGTGGGCTGACAGGCATTCTGCAAAAAAAACACTTTAACAGTTTCAGCTCCAAATAATAATTAGCATTTAATTCAGTATATTTGCTATCAAAATACAGGCCTGTCCCATATTAATTTGGATTTAACAGTGGGATATTTAGTCTTTAAATTAGAACAAACACTACATAATACTATTTCAGAAACAAAACACATAAGAGAAGGATCAGCCCTGCAGTAAAAACCATCTCCTTTCACCTTCCACTTCTATCTTCTATACCCCCCCAAAGAAAAACCCAAAGCAAAAAGCCAATGACATCAAATTAGGAATTCACACAGAAGGCATACGAGTGTCTAAATTCCACACAAAACCTCACCAAAAGAGCCAATTTATAGCTTGGGTGAAAAATGACAGTTAACAACCTTTAAAATAAAGAGCAGAAAAATAGCAAGTGTCATAACTTTGAATGCAATAGCTACATTTTTCTTCCCAGATTTCAACACCTGGCTTGTTGAGTGCCAGTAGCCATAGCAACTCGTGCGGCACGCCAAGGCTCTGACACCGCTCTGAGGTTCTTCTTCAGCAGAGCGCTGCCTGCATCAGCTATTGTGCAAGCTACCAAATCTACCTGCATTCATCAACCACGACTCCCCTCCAAATCCTCCTTCCTTTGTCTCCCAGCACGTTAGGGGGGCTTTGTGTTGTTCATGAATTCCTCAGAAAGTCCCTCCCTCTCCCCTTGCTAATTGGAGATTGAAAGCCCTCTCATTGACAATCGTAGGGCAACCAAAGGCTACTATGCAATTAGATACTTTTAGTTGCAGTCATGCATCTAAAGTTAAAGCACACTCAGGCTCAAATATTTTCACCTCAAAACAGCTGTGTTATCCTTCAGAAATATTGCAAAAGAACAACACAGATGACTTATTGTTAAAAGAGAACAAAAAGTGTCATCTATCACACTGAAAGACAGTAAATTACCATTGCAAATACCAAATTGAATGTTTTCTATATATAAAGCCTTGCCATGTACATTAGGTAAACTTCCATGTTCACATTAACAACACATCTACATTAGCACAGTCACTCATGTATGAAACATTCTGAAATATAAGAGGTGTTTAACACAGCAGCTTATTTTGCAAGTAGCACTAATTCATAGCACCAGAAATAAGGTGTTCCCCCAACAAAGCACTCCAAAAGATCAAGCTGGAAATAAACCAGATCAATCCACTAACATTTAGTAACTCTCCATTTTAATAGGTTTTGGTTTGTTGTGGTTTTTTTGTTTTGTTTTGTTTTGTTTTAAAAGCACCTCACAGGGAGTCATAGAAAGCCTTTAAGTAGCTATAACTGTGCTTTTGCAAATACCAGGGAGACGAAAGGCTCAGCTATGTGGTGGTGTAGGGGCAACTCAATGCGTTTGGTAGCATTCGCTGTTTCCTCCAGCTGTACATGATAGATGAAACAGTAAAAGCTTGATTTGTTTGAAACCTGAGTATTATGCTGATTTATCTTGTGTTTTCCCAAGGTAAGGGTATGCATATAGGCACTGTGGCCCGGGGGGTGTCTTTGATCATGTTTAACTGCTCCCACTCGATCACACCTGGGCCCTTGGCAACCTGACCAAGGCCATGGAGTAGACACCAGTGAAACATGTGGCCTGACGTGTAAAGGATGAAGCTTGCAAGAGCTTTCCCACCACAAACAGTGCATAACAATATACCCATTCTTTCTATTAGCCAGCTTTGAATTTATCTTTGATATCAGAAGATTTGAAGCAGTCTTAATTGAGGAGCTGATCTTTTTGGTAGATACAGAGTTCCTCCACAGTACAAAATCACATCTCAGTAGCAACAACTGATTTTAT